>NW_027223754.1:151876176-154623676 GCF_028538775.1 Myotis yumanensis | reverse complement strand
AGGGTTAGGGTTAGGGTTAGGATTAGGGTTAGGGTTATGGCTCTGCCCAGGATAGTGTTACGGTTAGGGTTAGAGTTAGGGTTAGGGTTAGAGTTATGGCTTTCCCAGGATAGTGTTAGGGTTTGGGTTAGGGTTAGGGTTAGGATTAGGGTTAGGGTTAGGGTTAGGGTTATGGCTCTGCACAGGATAGTGTTAGGGTTATGGTGAGGGTTAGGGTTATTGCTCTGCCTGGGATAGTGTTAGGGTTAGGGTTACGATTAGGGTTAGGGTTAGGTTAGCGTTAGGGTTATGGCTCTGCCCAGGATAGTGTTAGGGTTAGGGTTAAGGTTGGGTTTAGGGTTAGGGTTAGGGTTAGGGTTAGGTTTTGGGTTACGGTTATGCCTTTCCCAGGATAGTGTTAGGGTTAGGGTTAGGGATAGGGTTAGTGTTAGGGTTAGGTTTAGGCTTAGGATTAGGGTTAGTTTTAGGGTTAGGGTTATAGCTCTGCACAGGATAGTGTTAGGGTTAGGGTTAGGGTTAGGGTTATGGCTTAGGGTTAGGGTTCGTGTTAGGGTTAGTGTTAGGGTTAGGGTTATGGCTCTTCCCAAGATAGTGTTAGGGTTAGGGTTAGGGTTAGGGTTAGGGTTAGGGTTACGGTTAGGGTTAGTGTTAGGGTATGGCTCTCCCGGGGATAGTGTTAGGGTTAGGGTTAGGGTTAGGGTTAGTTTTAAGGTTAGGGTTAGGGTTAGTGTTAGGGTTAGGTTTAGGGTTATGGCGCTCCCCAGGATAGTGTTAGGGTTAGGCTTAGGGTTAGGGTTAGGGTTAGGTTTAGGGTTAGGGTTAGGGTTATGCCTTTCCCAGGATAGTGTTAGGGTTAGGGTTAGGGATAGGGTTAGGGTTAGGGTTAGGTTTAGGCTTAGGGTTAGGGTTAGTTTTAGGGTTATAGCTCTGCACAGGATAGTGTTAGGGTTAGGGTTATGACTTAGGGTTAGGGTTAGGTTTAGGGTTAGGGTTAGGGTTAGGGTTAGGGTTAGGGTTATGACTTAGGGTTAGGGTTAGGGTTAAGGTTATCGCTCTACCCAGGATAGTGTTAAGGTTAGGGTTAGGGTTAGGGTTAGGGTTAGGGTTAGGTTTAGGGTTAGGGTTAGGGTTAGGGTTAGGGTTAGGATTAGGTTAGGGTTAGGGTTGTGGCTCTGCCCAGGATAGTGTTAGTGTTAGGGTTAATGTTGGGTTTAGGGTTAGGGTTAGGGTTACGGTTAGGGTTAGGGTTAGGGTTATTGCTCTACCCAGGATAATGTTAGGGTTAGGATTAGGGTTAGGGTTAGGGTTAGGGTTAGGTTTAGGGTTAGGGTTAGGGTTAGGGTTAGGTTTAGGGTTAGGGTTATGGATCTGAACAGGATAGTGTTAGGGTTAGGGTTAGGGTTAGGGTTAGGGTTAGGCTTAGGCTTATGGCGCTGCCCAGGATAGTGTCAGGGTTATCTTTGGGGTTAGGGTTTGGGTTAGGTTTATGTCTCTGCCCAGGATAGTGTTAGGGTTACGGTTAGGGTTACGGTTAGGGTTAGGGTTATGCCTTTCCCAGGATAGTGTTAGGGTTATTGTTAGGGATAGGGTTAGGGTTAGGGTTAGGGTTAGGCTTAGGGTTAGGGTTAGGTTTACGGTTAGGGTTATAGCTCTGCACAGGATAGTGTTAGGGTTAGGGTTAGGTTAGGGTTATGACTTAGGGTTAGGGTTAGGTTTAGGGTTAGGGTTAGGGTTAGGGTTAGGGTAAGGGTTAGGGTTAGGGTTAGGGTTAGGGTTAGTGTTATGACTTAGGGTTAGGGTTAGGGTTAGGGTTAGGGTTAGGGTTAGGGTTATCGCTCTACCCAGGATAGTGTTAAAGTTAGGGTTAGGGTTAGGGTTAGGGTTAGGGTTAGGTTTAGGGTTATGGCTCAACCCAGGATAGTGTTAGGGTTAGGGTTAGGGTTAGGGTTAGGGTTAGGGTTAGGGTTAGGGTTCGGGTTAGGGTTAGGGTTAGGGTTACGGTTAGGGTTAGTGTTAGGGTATGGCTCTGCCTGGGATAGTGTTAGGGTTAGGGTTAGGGTTAGGGTTAGGGTTAGGGTTACGTTTAGGGTTATGGCGCTGCCCAGGATAGTGTTATGGTTAGGCTTAGGGTTAGGGTGAGGGTTAGGTTTATGTTTCTGCCCAGGATAGTGTTAGGGTTAGGGTTAGGGTAAGGGTTAGGGTTTTGGTTAGGGTTATCGCTCTACCCAGGATAGCGTTAGGGTTAGGGTTAGGTTTAGGGTTAGGGTTATGGCTTTCCCAGGATAGTGTTAGGGTTAGGGTTAGGGTTAGGGTTAGGGTTAGGGTTAGGGTTAGGGTTATGGCTCAGCCCAGGATAGTGTTAAGGTTAGGGTTAGGGTTACGGTTAGGGTTAGGGTTAGGGTTAGGTTTAGGGTTATGGCTCAACCCAGGATAGTGTTAGGGTTAGGGTTAGGGTTAAGGTTAGGGTTAGGGTTAGAGTTAGGGTTAGGGTTCGGGTTATGGCTCTGCCTGGAATAGTGTTAGGATTAAGGTTAGGGTGAGGGTTAGGGTTAGGGTTAGGGTTAGGCTTAGGCTTAGGGTTAGGGTTAGGGTTAGGATTAGGGTTAGGGTTATGGCTCTGCCCAGGATAGTGTTACGGTTAGGGTTAGAGTTAGGGTTAGGGTTAGAGTTATGGCTTTCCCAGGATAGTGTTAGGGTTTGGGTTAGGGTTAGGGTTAGGATTAGGGTTAGGGTAAGGGTTAGGGTTATGGCTCTGCTCAGGATAGTGTTAGGGTTATGGTGAGGGTTAGGGTTATGGCTCTGCCTGGGATAGTGTTAGGGTTAGGGTTAGGGTTAGGGTTAGGGTTAGGGTTAGGGTTACGGTTAGGTTTAGGATTAGGGTTAGGGTTAGTTTTAGGGTTAGGGTTATAGCTCTGCACAGGATAGTGTTAGGGTTAGGGTTAGGGTTAGGGTTATACCTTAGGGTTAGGGTTAGGGTTAGGGTTAGTGTTAGGATTAGGGTTATGGCTCTGCCCAAGATAGTGTTAGGGTTAGGGTTAGGGTTAGGGTTAGGGTTAAGGTTAGGGTTATGGCTTTCCCAGGATAGTGTTAGGGTTAGAGTTAGGGTTAGGTTTAGGGTTATGGGTATGCCTGGAATAGTGTTAGGGTTAAGGTTAGGGTTAGGGTTAGGGTTAGGTTTAGGGTTAGGGTTAGGTTTATGGCTCAGCCCAGGATAGTGTTAGGGTTAGGGTTAGGGTTAGGGTTAGGGTTAGGGTTAGGTTTAGGGTTATGGCTCAACCCAGGATAGTGTTAGGGTTCGGGTTAGGGTTAGGGTTAGGCTTAGGCTTAGGGTTAGGGTTAGGGTTAGGATTAGGGTTAGGGTTATGGCTCTGCCCAGGATAGTGTTACGGTTAGGGTTAGAGTTAGGGTTAGGGTTAGAGTTATGGCTTTCCCAGGATAGTGTTAGGGTTTGGGTTAGGGTTAGCGTTAGGATTAGGGTTAGGGTTAGGGTTAGGGTTCTGGCTCTGCTCAGGATAGTGTTAGGGTTATGGTGAGGGTTAGGGTTATGGCTCTGCCTGGGATAGTGTTAGGTTTAGGTTTAGGGTTAGGGTTAGGTTAGGGTTAAGGTTATGGCTCTGCCCAGGATAGTGTTAGGGTTAGGGTTAAGGTTGGGTTTAGGGTTAGGGTTAGGGTTAGGGTTAGGGTTTGGATTAGGGTTAGGGTTAGGGTTAGGGTTAGGGTTAGGGTTACGGTTAGGGTTAGTGTTAGGGTATGGCTCTGCCTGGGATAGTGTTAGGGTTAGGGTTAGGGTTAGGTTTAGGGTTATGGCGCTGCCCAGGATAGTGTTATGGTTAGGCTTAGGGTTAGGGTGAGTGTTAGGTTTATGTTTCTGCCCAGGATAGTGTTAGGGTTAGGGTTAGGGTTACGGTTAGGGTTAGGCCTTTCCCAGGATAGTGTTAGGGTTAGGGTTAGGGATAGGGTTAGGATTAGGGTTAGGGTTGGCTTAGGGTTAGGGTTAGTTTTAGGGTTAGGGTTATAGCTCTGCACAGGATAGTGTTAGGGTTAGGGTTAGGGTTAGGGTTATGGCTTAGGGTTAGGGTTAGGGTTAGGGTTAGTGTTAGGGTTAGGGTTAGGGCTCTGCACAAGATAGTGTTAGGGTTAGAGTTAGGGTTAGGGTTAGGGTTAAGGTTAGGGTTATGGCTTTCCCAGGATAGTGTTAGGGTTAGGGTTAGGGTTAGGGTTAGGGTTAGGATTAGGTTAGGGTTAGGGTTGTGGCTCTGCCCAGGATAGTGTTAGGGTTAGGGTTAATGTTGGGTTTAGGGTTAGGGTTAGGGTTAGGGTTAGGGTTAGGGATAGTGTTATTGCTTCCCCAGGATAGTGTTAGGGTTAGGGTTAGGGTTAGGGTTAGGTTAGGTTTAGGGTTATGGCTCTGCCCAGAATAGTGTTAGGGTTAGGGTTAGGGTTAGGGTTAGGGCTATGGCTTTCCCAAGATAGTGTTAGGGTTAGGTTTAGGGATAGGGTTAGGGTTAGGGTTAGGGTTAGGTTTAGGCTTAAGGTTAGGGTTAGGTTTAGGGTTAGGGTTATGGATCTGCACAGGATAGTGTTAGGGTTAGGGTTAGGGTTAGGGTTAGGGTTAGGGTTAGGCTTAGGGTTATGGCGCTGCCCAGGATAGTGTTAGGGTTATGCTTGGGGTTTGGGTTTGGGTTAGGTTTATGTCTCTGCCCAGGATAGTGTTAGGGTTACGTTTAGGGTTAAGGTTATGGTTAGGGTTATGCCTTTCCCAGGATAGTGTTAGGGTTATGGTTAGGGATAGGGTTAGGGTTAGGGTTAGGGTTAGGCTTAGGGTTAGGGTTAGGTTTAGGGTTATGGTTATAGCTCTGCACAGGATAGTGTTAGGGTTAGGGTTAGGGTTAGGGTTAGGGTTAGGGTTATGGCTCAGCCCAGGATAGTGTTAGTGTTAGGGTTAGGGTTAGGGTTAGGGTTAGGGTTAGGGTTAGGGTTAGGTTTAGGGTTATGGCTCAACCCAGGATAGTGTTAGGGTTAGGGTTAGGGTTAGAGTTAGGGTTAGGGTTCGGGTTCGGGTTATGGCTCTGCCTGGAATACTGTTAGGGTTAAGGTTAGGGTTAGGGTTAGGGTTAGGGTTAGGGTTGGGCTTAGGCTTAGGGTTAGGGTTAGGGTTAGGGTTAGGGTTAGGGTTAGGGTTAGGTTAGGGTTAGGGTTATGGCTCTGCCCAGGATAGTTTTAGGGTTAGGGTTAAGGTTGGGTTTAGGGTTAGGGTTAGGGTTAGGGTTAGGGTTTGGGTTAGGGTTATGGCTCAGCCCAGGATAGTGTTAGGGTTAGGGTTATCGCTTTCCCAGTATCGTGTTAGGGTTAGGTTTAGGGTTAGGGTTAGGGTTAGAGTTAGGGTTAGGGTTACGGCTCTGCCTGGGATAGTGTTATTGTTATGGTTAGGGTTAGGGTTAGGGTTAGGGTTATGTTTAGGCTTAGGGTTAGGGTTAGGTTTAGGGTTAGGTTTAGGGTTATGGCTATGCCCAGGATAGTGTTAGGGTTAGGGTTAGGGTTTGGGTTAGTGTTAGGGTTATGGCTTTCAAAGGATAGTGTTAGGGTTAGGGTTAGGGTTAGGGTTATGACTCTGCCCAGGATAGTGTTTGGGTTAGGGTTAGGGTTAGGGTTAGGGTTAGGGTTAGGGATAGTGTTATTGCTTTCCCAGGATAGTGTTAGGGTTAGTGTTTGGGTTAAGTTTAGGGTTAGGGTTTTGGCTCTGCCCCGGATAGTGTTAGGGTTATGGTTAGGGTTAGGGTTAGGGTTAGGGTTAGGGTTATGGCTTTCCCAGGATAGTGTTAGGGTTAGGGTTAGCGTTAGGGTTAGGGTTATGGTTAGGGTTAGGGTTAGGGTTAGGGTTAGGGTTAGGGTTAGGCTTAGGGTTAGGGTTAGGGTTAGGATTAGGGTTAGGGTTATGGCTCTGCCCAGTATAGTGTTACGGTTAGGGTTAGAGTTAGGGTTAGGGTTAGAGTTATGGCTTTCCCAGGATAGTGTTAGGGTTTGGGTTAGGGTTAGGGTTAGGATTAGGGTTAGGGTTAGGGTTAGGGTTATGGCTCTGCTCAGGATAGTGTTAGGGTTATGGTGAGGGTTAGGGTTATGGCTCTGCCTGGGATAATGTTAGGGTTAGGGTTAGGGTTAGGGTTAGGTTAGGGTTAGGGTTATGGCTCTGCCCAGGATAGTGTTAGGGTTAGGGTTAAGGTTGGGTTTAGGGTTAGGGTTAGGGTTAGGGTTAGGGTTATAGCTCTGCACAGGATAGTGTTAGGGTTATGGTTAGGGTTAGGGTTAGGGTTAGGGTTATGGCTCTGCCCAGGATAGTGTTAGGGTTACGGTTAGGGTTAAGGTTAGGGTTAGGGTTATCGCTTTCCCAGGATCGTGTTAGGGTTAGGTTTAGGGTTAGGGTTAGGGTTAGAGTTAGGGTTAGGGTTACGGCTCTGCCTTGGATAGTGTTATGGTTATGGTTAGGGTTAGGGTTAGGGTTAGGGTTAGGTTTAGGGTTAGGTTTATGGTTATGGCTATGCCCAGGATAGTGTTAGGGTTAGGGTTAGGGTTAGGGTTAGTGTTAGGGTTATGGCTTTACCAGGATAATGTTAGGGTTAGGGTTAGGGTTAGGGTTAGGGTTAGGGTTATGACTCTGCCCAGGATAGTGTTAGGGTTAGGGTTAGGGTTAGGGTTAGGGTTAGGGATAGTGTTATTGCTTTCCCAGGATATTGTTAGGGTTAGGGTTTGGGTTAAGTTTAGGGTTAGGGTTTTGGCTCTGCCCCGGATAGTGTTAGGGTTACGGTTAGGGTTAGGGTTAGGGTTAGGGTTATGGCTTTCCCAGGATAGTGTTAGGGTTAGGGTTAGCGTTAGGGTTAGGGTTATGGTTACGGCTCTGCCTGGGATAGTGTTAGGGTTAGGTTTAGGGATAGGTTTAGGGTTAGTTTTAGCGTTAGGGTTAGGGTTATGGCTCTCCCCAGGTGAGTGTTAGGGTTAGGTTTTTTGTTAGGGTTAGGGTTAGGGTTAGGGTTGGGGTTAGGGTTATGGCTCTGCCCAGGAGAGTGTTAGGGTTAGGGTTAGCGTTAGGGTTAGGGTTAGGTTTGGGTTAGGGTTATGGCTTTCCCAGGATAGTGTTAGGGTTAGGGTTAGGGTTAGGGTTAGGGTTAGGGTTAGGGTTATGGCTCTGCCCAGGATAGTGTTAGGGTTAGTGGTACGGTTAGGGTTAGGGTTAGGTTTAGGGTTAGGGTTATGGCTCTGCCCAGTGTAGTGTTAGGGTTAGGGTTAGGGTTAGCGTTTGGGTTAGGGTTAAGGTCATAGCTTTCCCAGGATAGTGTTAGGGTTCGGGTTAGGGTTAGGGTTAGGGTTATGTCTTTCCCAGAAGAGGGTTAGGGTTAGGGTTAGGGTTAGGGTTAGGGTTAGGGTTAGGGTTATGGTTATGGCTCTGCCCATGATAGTATTACGGTTTGGGTTAGGGTTAGGGTTAGGGTTAGTGTTAAGGTTAGGGTTAGGGTTAGGTTTAGGGTTAGGGTTAGGGTTATGTCTCTGCCCAGGATAGTTTTAATTTTAGGGTTAGGGTTAAGTTTAGGGTTAGGGTTATGTCTCTACCTAGGATAGTGCTGGGGTTATGATTAGGATTAGGTTTAGGGTTAGGGTTAGGGTTAGGGTTATGGCTTTCCCAGGATAGTGTTAGGGTTAGGGTTAGGGTTAGGGTTATGGTTGTGGCTCTGCCCAGGATAGTGTTAGGGTTTTAAGTTAGGGTTAGGTTTAGGTTTAGGGTTAGGGTTAGGGTTAGGGTTAGGGTTAGGATTATGGCTCTGCCTTGCATAGTGTTAGGGTTAGAATTAGGGTTAATTTTTAGGTTAGGTTTATGGCTCTTCCTAGGATAGTTCTGGGCTTAGGGTTAGGGTTAAGGTTAGGGTTCGGGTTGTGTGTAGGGGTTTTACTCTGCCCAGGATAGTGTTAGGGTTACCAGCCCTAATCCCCTGTGTTTGCAGTCTTCAGCCTGGCTATTGGCTGAGCAGATCTCTCTCTGTGGGAGCGCACTGACCACCTGTATTAAGCATCTGCCCCCTGGTGGTCAGTGTGCGACATAGTGACAATTCATTCTCAGTTGTTCTGCTCTTAGGGTCAATTTGCATATGACCCTTTTATTATATAGAATAGAGGCCTGGTGCACGGGTGGGGGCTGGCTGGTTTGCTCTGAAGTGTGTCCTGGATCATGGTATGGGTCTCGCTTGGATGCCTGGCCAGCCCGGGTGAGGGGCGGATGGCTGTTTTCAGTCTGGCCACACTCCCTTCAGGGTGGGGGGCCCTACTGGGGTGCCTGGCCAGCCTTGGTGAGGAGCTGATGGTCATTTTCAGGCTGGCCACAGCCGCAGGCTGGAAGCAAGTATCTGGGATTTATTTATCTTCTGTAATTGAAACTTTGTAGCCTTGAGCAGAGCTCAGGGCCAGCTGGGCAGGCAGGAAGTTTGGCTTCCTCCATTGCCCGGGGAAACCCAAGCCTCCTGCTCGCTCCAGCTCTGTGGCCCCTGCCATCTTAGTTGTATTAATTTGCATATTCGCTCCTGATTGGCTTGTGGCTTGTGGGTGTAGCAGAGGTTCGGTCAATTTGCATGTTTCTCTTTTATTAGATTAGATAATTAGGACCCAAGTATAAATTGTGAATGTGTCTACATGTACATCAAAAAATATAAGGCTTTGAAGAGGAAAGTGCTACTAAATGTGCAGAGAAATTTATATAGATTCCTCTAAAGGTGAGGGAAATACAGGAGGTTTAGGGAAAAATAAAAGAGCAACTATATGCAGGATCATGGAAAAACAGGGAAGGAAGGTGCATGTCAATAAAATTCCTTAACTGTGAATAATACATTTAATTATTAAAACTGAAAGTAGAGTAAACATTCTGTTTACTTTGATTTAACATTCTTCCCCCTTTATCTCAAACTAGAAGATGAAAAGAGACAGATTCATTGAAATTTTCTAAGCAGTCAGTTTTGCTTCTTGATCACAGCATAGATTTTTCATGGGTTCACAAAAAGGCAGGGAGTTTGTTGATCCAATGAAAACAATTTCCACAGGTTTTAAAAATTAATGATAGCTGTCTCACCAATATTAAGGTTTATGACATTCATTTGCAAAATGAAACTTGCCGTTATACTTTTCATTATGTCTATAAAAATAAGAAAATACAAAATGATTAAATTTATAAATAAATCATTTTGAAATGTACAATTTGAACCATGCACAGTACATTCTAGTGACAGATACAAAGAACAAGCAATTGAGCAAACCAATAAAGTATTTTAAGAGTATAAGTCTCATGCAAAACACACAAAAAGAAATGATACGGAATGATAGAGGGCGATTAGGGTCAGTCTCTCCAAGAAGGTAACACATTTACTAAGACAAAAATGATGAGGCGGAGCCTTCCATACAGAGAACGGAAGGACATGTATCCCAGGCAGAGAGAACAGCATGTGCAGAAGCTCCAAGGCCAAATGACATCTGCAAATTTAATGAATTGTAAAAAGTCCTAACATGGCAGGTGATCAAGGGTTTAATGTGCAAAATAGAAAGTTCAAACCATGCAAGACATTATAGGCTATGATAGAGTCTAATTTTAAGTACAAACAATGAGATGAATCAGAGGATTTAAAGTAGGGAAATGGTGTGATTCAATTTGCAGATATACTTCTATAAATAAACTGAAATAATCAAATATATGTGCTATGGGAACCCAACGTCCCATAATTAGTGACCCCAGTTCTCTCATACCCTTTGCCCATGATAATAAAATACTTTAGCCCCTATAAAAACTCTCCAGATGCCACCAAACAGAAAATAAATAAGATCTACTTCTGGAAATGGTAGAGAGAATAATCTTAGACTTGTTGAAGAGGTCATAGAGATAGATCTAGTAAGGGGTTTGAAAAGGCCAAATAGATCCTAAGAAAAATAGCATTTAATATTCAAGAGCAAACACTTGTGGAGCACTTATTATAAGCACAGTAATATTAAAAAACACTTATTTCTGTAAACATGTCTAATTCTTGTGATGATTTACTATGGCCATAGGTGCTTTGCACAGTTAATACTCATAATAATGAGAGAGTAACCATGATTACCCCTATTTACCAACAAAATAACAGAGGGCTAGAAATAGCACATACAGGTCATAAACCTATCAAGGGGTTAGAACTGAGATGCAAGAGTCCAGGCAGCTTGGTTGCAGAGCCAACATTCTGAGAAACGCTCTGTTGTGCACAGGAAAGGAAGAGCTGGCTCGGGGCACTTGAATGAATCAGTTTTCTGTACTTCCTTCATGGGCCAAGTAAGCTCACATGTCACTTTCCTCTCATAAGCAGGGTCAGTGATCTAGAAATGCACTTACTAGTATGTATACAGGAAACTCAAGCAATCTTAGTTAGAAAACTGGATCCCCTCGTACTATGGTGCACCCCTTACTAGGGAGATCTCTTTTCCTAGAGCCATTATAATAGGTCCCATCCTAAGAGATGAATACCAGTCATGGGACCTGATACAGACTCCTTCCTTGACCAGACTTTAGTAAGGTTCCTCGGAGCCCTCTTCGGGACCTGCCCTCAACCTTCGCCTGCCAGCCCAGTTTTAGTAAAGACGCTTACTAAGTCAGTTTATCAAGCATCCTCCTGCCCTTGATACCTGGTTATTGTGGTCTGCCTTTAGCAAGAATCCTGTTAAACCATTTTAGCAAAAATCCCCCTACCCTTGATCTCTAATCAAGTTCAATGTTGTAATTTTCCACCCACAGACTGCCTTCCTCTGCTATACTAATAAATCCCCAGCTGTCTCTTCTGTATTCTGAGTTGAGCTCAGTTCTATATTGAAAGATCTTTGTCCTACTGTAGTAGCTTAATAAGATCTATCTTGTTCTTTTAAACAAGTGTCCGGTATGACAATTTTTTTTACACATTCTTTCACAGAAAGCTTCTGTTTACATCTATCCATTAAAAAAAAAGATTAAGTGATAGTATCTAAAATATTTACTTTGGCAGAATACAATAATACTAACTGTGGAACTATATAAGATATATCACAAAGCATCCAAAGGGGACCAAGAAGTTTATTATACATAAGTTTACATGTTATATATTTAGCTATAACATAAATATATGTTAAATATAACAACTACTATTCCCCTGTACATGTGGATAAACTAATGTTGGAGGAGATAAAAATATTCACATTTAAATATGCCTACCTAAACAATCCTAAATAGTTTAAATTGCATAAACATGTGTTCAAAAAATGATTATTTTGTATAATAGATGGATGTAGGAGCCCATAATAGGTAAAAAGTTTAATATCAAAATTTAAATTTTCAGAAGCATTCATAAGGAATGTCAACATGTCCCTTCCTCTCCACAGTGTCACTAGACTGTAAGAAGAGTGAAGCATCTTGTTGGAACAATATATGGTTGTTTAAACCTTCTCCCTTTTCTCTGGTTAATTCTTAATGTTTAAAAACTCATTCCCATTTCAGAAAATTATTAAAAGAATAATTCATTGCAAATATTCAGACTGTTATAAAATATATAAAACAGAAAGGGAACATCCTCCTTAATTGCATACCATGGAAATAACTACTGCTAACGGTATAGGCATTATTTACCAGGTCTTTTTCTCTCTTTTCATTTATATTTAATCTATACTTATACGGTATATATGCATATGTATGTCAAATATGAGTTTTTGCTAGACATGTTTTAATTTATTTTTCATTTAACAATAAATCAATATGAATGTACATTTTCCCATGGCATATGGATCTACCAGGATCTATTTAAGAACACAGAAATCTGCTTTTAAACTAGCAGCCATTTAAAAAATCCTATGGCCATGACATAAAGTGAGAATTGCTCAAGATTTCACTAAACTTCTACTAATCTTTCTATGAATGAAAAAGATACCAAGGACCACAGGAAAAAGTAAGTAGAGGAAGGAAAGGAAAATTCCAGCTGGAGTAACTCGCCACTGCCCAGGTCTAAGGGTGAAACAACAGCCTGAATTTAAAGGACTTCCATAAGGAAATACTCCACAATCACGTAGCTGTGGAGCATAAAGTGGTTTTATAGCTAACAAAAATATATTGCTCATTGTGGAGCAGTGTACTGAAAGCTAGTTTTGGGGAAGGCAATTGTTAAAGAAAAAGTCTGCCATTCCAGTCATGTCAGGGTTCTGAGGGTTATGGAAATAGAGTCTATCAGGATTGTAGCTCAGGAAATGGTGTGTAACAGGTCAAGTACCATGTCAATTTGGGGCAGGCCACTGGGCAGAAGTGTTCCTGGCATGGGTGAGTGCCATAGCCAAAATGAAAAAGAATATAAATAGATCCAATTAAAAGCAATCCCCTTGTGGAGGTCACTTTGGCCTTAAAATAAGACTGGCAGGCAGATCTGTCTATCTTATGACTAAAGTTTGGTGGGGCAGGGGGAGAAATAAAAACTGCTCTAGCCTTCCATAGCTTTTCAGTAGAATGATTAACTAGTATGGAAGACATAGAATTAAGTTCCATAATCACAAATAGATTACCTAAGGAGACTCACGTCAGCTACTTGGATGTTGCAATTCAATCCCTGTTGCAGATGTGACCTTAAGGAGTTAATTATTATTATAATTCATCATGGCGAAGCTTCCATAAGTATTGAGAACCAGAGAGTCCAAAGAATTGTTTAGGTAATTTGAGGCAAACATTTTTGTCTAAATTAAATTAATAGAATTCACTGAATGAATTCACAACATGGGTACAAATTTCACAACTACGTATTTATTGAACACTCTATGTCCAAAACCCTGTGCTAGGTGCGTTCACATAACTTTTCTAACCCAATTGAGGCAACAGTTCTGTGAAAGGAGCATGAAGGAGATTGTTGCTCAGAGGTAAGAAGTGACTTACCAGAAATCATTGTTAGCAAACAGAAGAGCCCTTTTTGAACCCAATCCTCCAAACACTACTGCTACGGAATTGGTAAGTGTTCTACTTCTTTTAAGAGAAACACATTCTGCAGCACACGATGTCTGGTCATACACAGTGACAAATGTCACTTTTCTTACAGCAGGCTCCACAGATAAAAAGCCCACAGGGCTGCTCACAGGAAACTGGGATTTCAGCCCCAAGACTGCCCTTATCTGTGTAATCTGAAGCAAGTCAATTCTACTCACTTTATTTCCTACAACAACAACAACAGCTACATGAATAACTACATGAATTGATAAAAACCTATATGAAGTCTATTCTAACTCCACAATGCAAACTTGAATTGTTATTAGTGTCAATAATGTGAGTTTTGATCCAGATTTAGCAAATCCACTGAATAAATGGTACTGTGCTAATTGTTTTTCAAAAAATTAGATATTTTATCATCCCAACATTCCTATGGAGTAGATATTATTGTACCCATTTTACATGTTTAGACTAAAACCAGAATCTCAAATAAGGTAGAAAAATAATCTCTTCCCTGATTATAAATGACTTAAGCCATGATTTATATCTAGGTATTCTGACCACAAGTTCAACACCTCTATCACTACTATCCAGATGTCTCTTGGTCATGGTGGATGAATTTAATTTATATCTGCTCTATTACCCCCAAACTCTATCTCAGGACCATTTTAGGGTTTGGAGTTCTAGAAAACAATGTGGAAAAACCCAACAGCATCTGCTTTTTTTTTTTGGAAACTTGCAGTAAAAATGAAATATCTGACACTGGCTGTTCGTTGCTCACAAGTTTAATCAGCCTGAACCATTTACAGTGAGAAAGTCCATTACCACATTTGTATTCCTAAAACCAGATCCAGAAATACAGTCTGGCTAAGGGAAGGGAAATGTGATAGCAGTGTTTGTGGCCCTAGTATTTGAGAGAGTTTCTAAAAGCAATTTTAATATTTTATTTTTTATTCAGTTTCAAAGGTCTGTTCTTGCACAAGCTGCAGCCTAGGCTGCAAGATTGGAAGAGAACACATATAGAGCATTCTTTATTAGTGACTTTTCCTGGATTTCTATATTCTAGAGGTCCTTCTTTAGTTCATGTTCAAAAGACTTAAATTCTGTTTGACATAGAACATCATATTAGTCCAAGATGTACAATGTAATGATTTGATATCCTATGTAATCAAAAGGGTAATATGCAAATTGAACATAAGGATGGTAAACCTGTTGTTATGATCAATAGGGGGCAGAAGCTCAATGCAGGAGCTGCCCCCTGGTGGTTAGTGTGCTCCCACAAGGAGTGCTCCGCTCAGCCAGAAGCCAGGCTGACGGCTGCGAGTCCAGTGGTGGTGGCAGGAGCCTCTCCCTCCTTCTCAGCTGTGCTAAGGATGTCCAACTGATGGCTTAGGCCGACCCTGAGTGCACAAATTTCATGCACTGGGCCTCTAGTATGTATATATTGCAAAATGATTATAATAAGTTTCATTAACATCAATCATTTCACATAGTCATAATTTTTTCTTGTGATCAAAGAACTTTTAAGATCTCTCTTAACAACTTCCAAATATGCAATATAGTATTATTAACTAGAGTCATTTTCCCCAGAAGTTATTTATTTTATAACAGGAAGTTTGTATCTTTTGACCATATTCACCCATTTTTCCTCATCTCCCACCTCCATCCTCTGGCAACCACAAATCTGTTCTTTGTATCTATGAGTTCAGTTTCTTTTTTAGATTTCACAAATAACTGACATTACACAGACCTTGCCTTTCTCTTTCTGACTTATTTCACTTAGCACAATGCCCTCAAGGTTCATCCATGTTGTTACAAATGGCAGGCTTTCTTCCTTTACATGGATGAATAATATTGCATTATGTACATAAGATTTTCTTTTTCTATTCTTCTACCAATGACAGGTTGTTTCCATGTCTTGGCTATTATATATTATAAACAATTCTGCAATGAACACAGAGATGCAGATATAACTTTGAGATGGCTATTTTGTTTCCTTGGATATATACTGAAAAGTGGGATTCCTGGATCATATGGTAAAGTTGACCTTGGAACAACATGAGGGTTAGAGGCACCAACCTCCCATGCAGTTGAAAATTCACATATGACTGTTGACTTCCTCAAAACTTAAGTTGTCCCTCCATATCTGGTGGGTCAGGTTCTAGCCCCCAAACCAGATACCAAAATTTGCAGATGTTCAAATCCCCTATATAAAACGGAATAGATCAGTAGATATAATTGGCTCTTTGCATTTTCACACTCCCACCCATGTATTGAAAACAGTAGAGGTATTTATTGAAAAAAAAAAAATCCACATATAAGTGGACCTACCCAGTTTAAACCTGTGTTGTTCAAGGGTGAACTGGAGTTTTAGATTTAATTTTTGAGAAATCTCCATACTGTTTCTTATAGTGTCTGCACCCATTTACACTCCCACCAACAGGGCACAGGGGTTCTTTTTTCTCCATATCCATGCCAGCATTTGTTCTCTCTTATCTTTTTTATAATAACCATTCTAGGAGGAGTAAAGTGATGTTGTGGTTTTTACAATGACTTAAATTCTTAAAATTACTGAAAAGAATATTTCTTAAGAAATAAGGGAAAACAAGAGTCACAATGTCATTTCAGTAAAAGGGATGTGCACATTCATAATAATAAGTCTAACACACCACGCACACACACACAGACACACACTTCCTCCTTGAAAACTACTCTGTAAAACCAATGTTTGGAACCATAGAAATCTTTAAAAATAGCAACAAAAGTGATGACAAAAATGTGTTTGTGAGAATGCTCACTTTTCTGGGGAACACATTCAAAGAACTGTGACCCTCATTGTTATCTAGATATAGTACTAAAAGTTAAAGCCTACCAAGACTAATTGGACCATAATCTAGAAAACATAATCTAGAAAATGCATTTATTTCTATTTTTGTTGGGCTCAATATTAATGGGAATTTTTTAATTACCAACATGGCAACTGATACTCAATGCTGTTGGGTTACTAATATCAGATAACTTGTATCACTTATTATTCACATTAAACAACATCTGGAATGTGTAAAAATAAGTAAATACTATTGTCAAATGAAAGGATTCCATTTTTATTGCCTTAATTTGTGATATATAGATGGAAAGTTTGTTAATTACATAAGGTACTATGTAATTTATTTTACTTGTATAAAAAAGCAATTTTCTAGGGAAAATAATGAACTTTTGTCTTTTTCCTGAGACTATGACATATTGGTGGTACTTTAAATAATTTTTTTGTGCCTAAAGACTTAATGTTCATTTCCTGGTTACCTTTATTTTCTATTGGTTTATTCAAAATATCTTTCCTATAGCAGTTATTTGTATTTACATGTTCTCAAATAGATGAAATTCTCTTAAATAGAGACTTTAAAAGATTAAAAAGTCTAGCTACAGAATGGAAAATAAATTAGGAGATGAGACTTGGAGGGAGATATTATAAAACTCAGGGCTTTGACTTTAAATTTATTTGAATTTAACAGATATGAAACTATGAATAAACTGCAAGTGTGTGGTAATACTTGTTAAGAATGACTCTGCTATTCTTGACTACAGAAATTGTGTCAATGGTGGTGGAACTTTCTTGTGTGGGAAGATAAGAAGAACAATTTGAGAGACGGGGGCATATCGAGAGTTTATTTTTGTATATTAATTTTGAGAAAGTGCTAGTGAAAATGGCAAATATTCGGCTATTAACAGTAAAAAATGTAGAACTCAGAACAGATGTCCTCACTGGAGCAATCTGGGAGTTCGCACTACTTAGATTGCATTGTAAGCCATGTCTAAAACAACCTAGAAAAAGAGTACAGAAATGGAATTTAAGAGGATCTGAGAACAATTACTTGGGAACCGTACTATTGAGAAATTGGAAAAAGAGTCAAAGTCACTAAAGGAGATGGAGAAAAAGAGCCAAAGGAGAAGAAAGAACATTACAAGTCAAAAGAGAAGACAGCTTCAAAGAGGAGTGATCAACAATATTATACTCTGCTAAGTCTAATAAGATAAATACAAAAAATATCCATCCTCTTCTGTATTATGGGAGCCATTAGTAATCTTAGGAAGAGAATAGTGAATTGGGAGCACCATGCATGTGAAGAAAATGAAAGTGTTTGCAAAAATTTTTATGGGTATGCTAAGTGAAGTAAGTCAGTCAGAGAAAGATAAATATCACATAATCTCACTCATTTGTGGATTATAACAAACAACATAAACTGATGAACAAAACAGATGCAGAGACAGAGAAGCATTGATCAGATGCTCAAACCTCAGAGGGAAGGTAGGGGAGGGTGGGGGTAAGGGAGAGAGATCAACCAAAGGACATGTATGCATGCATATAGGCCTAACCAATGGACACAGACACCAGGGGGTGAGGGCATGAGCGGGGGTGGGGGGGTGGGGGGAGCAATGGGGGGATAAGGACACATATGTAATACCTTAATTAATAAAGAAAGGAAAAAATGATTTGTGGAAAGGAGTGGCGAAATAGAGTGATAGCTCTTCTAATCAGGGCAATTTATGTAGCTGCCTCTAATAGACAATGGTGATGGATAATTATTTATGTCACAGTGTTCATTGATGACCGCCCTACTCTCCATTCCGTAGTTATGCCATCTGGGTCATGTGGCCTCTAAGTCCACATGGAGAAGGTACACCAACTCTCAGTGTTATGCATCACTTTTACTCACAATCCATGGATAAGAACTAATCTGGCCCAGAAAAGTTAGGAATTCTAAGAGGGCATTTGAAATAATTGGTGCACACATACTACTTTACAACAAAAATTGGAGTAGCATGTGGGGTCAAGGTCTATATTTTTGTGGATAGTTTTCTTTTATTTGTTTTTAAGATGGGAGGTATTAGGACACATTTCTTCTGATGAGAATAGTCTGGAAAGGAGGCAGAGAAAGAAAGGAGAAGCAGCAGAGAAGGAAAATCTCAGAAGACAACATTTCATGAGAAGGAAAAGGGATGGAATCCAAAACACATGGGAAGGAACTGACCTCTGACATTTTATCAGCTGAGTCAGTGTCATAAAAGGAGATGGTGGTGATTGGTGGAGCTGTATTTATTGATTTATGATGGAAAGATGATGTGCCATTTTCTCATTGTAATGTGGAGCAAGGTTATGAGCTGAAACTCAAGAGGGCAGTGCCTGGTGCGGGGGAAGCTCAGGAGAGAAGCCTGGTGAAGACATTCAGTAGTTTCTATGGAGAATAGAAGTCTTTCACTTGGCCTCCTATTTTATTTATTTTTTGTCATTTTCCTCCAAATATTCAGTTCTCCAACCATTCTAAAATATTTAATAGACTCTAAATATGCCATGTCCTTGTTCAGATTTCATGATTTTATTGTTGCTTTTTCTCTGCCTACACTGTTCTCTCCAACCCCATCTTGACTGCCTTGCAAATCTTCAGTCATCCTTCATCTCTTCACTCAAGAAGGGGCTCTTTTATGAAGACTTTTCTGTGCCTCCAGAAAGTTCCTCTCTTCCCCTTCCTCTTCTAGCAATTCATGTATTCCCCATGAGACTCTGAGTTTCCTGAGGTCATGAAACCTTTGTTCTCAGAATCTAGCACAGACCATTACACAACATGCAAAGATACTCGAATGGCTTGTGGACCAGCTACAAGCACTTAGTAAAGTATAAAGTATATTAAAGACTGTAAATAAATGTTGTCACTCTATAAATCTGATAGAAGTCTAAATTTTAATTAAATATTTAAAATAGCATTCAAAATTGGAAAACATGATAGAAATCAGCCCATATTTACTAAGAGATGTTGAGCGTTTTCTGCCACATAAGCAGCCAGTTCCAAGTCAGAAACACTGTAAATAACTAATTAAAATATCTTTCTGTTGCAATAAAAATAAAATGCCTTCAGCAGTCTAATCTGCTTTCTCCAACTCATTTAGCAACTTCCTTACTGTGTAAATGCCCTTTACAAAATAGACACCAGCTTTACAAAAGTTATTTTTGAATAATTGAAATATGAAAGCAAAATTTTAAGGCATACCATCTGTTTTATTTTTCTTGGAGCTCAATGATTTTATCTTTCCTGAGATTCAAACCACCTCACCCTTTATAGCAATTCATTAAAATTTCACTGCAGGGGAAGGTGAATGGGAGAATCACAGCCACAGGATGTGAAAAAAAATAGCTGTTTCTGCTCTGATTTCTGGATTCAAACCTCCCAATTAATCCAGAGTGCTTCTACCACTTTGCACAATTCCTTAGAGCTCTACAGGCTCTACAGGTAGGAAAATTTGAAACCACTTTTCAGTTTGGCAACTCAATTTTTAAGCAATGTACATGGACATTGTTATGTCTTCCATACACCGTTATACAAATCCAATTAAAATCACTACTATTGGGTAATAAAGTATTGCCATTTTTCTCAAAATCAAATTGAAATCTAGGCTTGCAAGGCTGCCGTTACCACACACACTATTGGGAAACAGTGTATAATTAGTAGAGGCAGAGTTTATGTGGAGCTCTCAAATATATTTGGCTAAAGGCAAACCTTTACAGCATAGTCCTTTAACATTAATTGAATTATGGAATTAAATACTACCTCAAAAGTAGATAAAGTCCCCCTTCCATGGGAAACCTTGGAAGAAACTGTGGCACAATGGAAAGAGCACTTGTCACAAATGTGAGAGCTCTTGGGCTTCAGCAGCTCTGCCGCTCCGGACTATGCAGCATAGAGTACCTCTGAGTCTCACTGTCCTCACTGTGAATGGAGGGCACTGGATCTCTTGATTTCTAACATGTATGTCTCATTGTGAAACCTGTCTGTGTACCTTTTCTATTACCCCGTGCTGTGAAACTCGATAGCTGTTCAATAAACGGTATATAAATATATAATGCCTATATGTAAGCAGGAATATGAAGAGACTTGTAAGAGCCAGTGGAATGCAAGGAAATCAAAGAGAGAAGCAGGGATAATGGGTGGCTAAAAGGAAGGGATAAAAACAGGACAAATGAAATATTTTCCTTTATTTAACATGTTTGCCCACTGCTTCTGACTCACCTGATAACTTTTTTTTTTTCTTCAGGTTGTGTTTGCTCTGAAACCAGTAGTAAAAGTCATTATTAGGGCCCTAGCTGGTTTGGCTAAGTGGATAGAGCTTCAGCCTGGGGACTGAAGGGCCCCAGGTTCAATTCTGGTCAAGGGCACATGCCTAGGTTATGGGCTTGATCCCCAGTGGGGGACGTGCAGGAGGCAGCCAATCAATGATTCTCTCTCATCATTGATGTTTCTATTTCTCTTTCCCTCTCTCTTCCTCTCTGAAATCAATAAAGATATATATATATTTTTTAAAAGTCATTATTAGGTATGAAAGTATCTGTTTAGTTAGTATTTAGCTCAGCTCCCAGTGTCAGGAAATCCAAAATAATAGTGACTTACTTGAGAAAAAAACATTAGCTCTCACTGATGTAATTCAGGCAGTTCAGAGCTGGTGGTAGGGCAGGCTCCCTCTGACCTGGAGGAACCTAAACAAATATACAGGGGTGGGAAAAAGTAGGTTAAATTACCAGCTGTCATTACCTAAAAGATAGGCCATAAGTAAGGATACAAAATAATAACAATAATAATAAACAGAAAGGAATAAATAATACAATGATTAAGAAATAATAATATAAGAATAAACTCTGTTTCGTGTACTCATGACTGTAAACCTCCTTTTGTCCACCCCTGTATTTCTCCATTTTAATCTAGTAGATGTTCAGTGTAGTATCTCTCCAAAGAGTGTTTACATTTTCAAAGAAAATCTCAAGAGGTCAAGACTTAAGTTTAGAAATGAAGTAAATGCCTCACTAAGTAAAGTCTCATTGAATAAATGCCTCAGTGAAGGAAAGGAGAGTTTTAGGAGGCTGTCGTGAGGCGCTCCAATGATACTGCTCAGCAGCACCTATGTCTAGGAACACAGCCAATCTTCCAGCACTTTCATTCTCATTTTTTTCTCCAATAGTCCTTTGCTGCATTTGTCTATGGAATCACGGTTTTCTCTTTGTGTTCTTTTTAAATGTTACAGAACTACATGGTATGTAGCTGAGTTTTAGTTTTATTTTAATACTATAATTAAAGGCGATCTTCTGAATCTAAATAAAGATTGTGGTTTGTCTTCAGTGAAAAGTTCAGATTACAGGTTCACCAAACATATAACTATCAAAATCTTAGTACGTACTAATTTATGGACATGAATGTTCTCACATGTTATTAAGATAAAATTTTAAATGAATGTTAACTATACTAACTAAAGCTACAATAATGAAAAAAAGACATGTATTACTATAAGATAGTCCCACTTATAGAACAAATTTATCTCTTAATATGCCCCACTGTGTCCAGCTATTAGAGCACAGGGATTATTTTTGATTCCATATGGTGAGTCACTTTCCATCCACTCAGTTCACTTCAGAGCTACCATGGTCCACTGGGTGAATTCCAGACTCTAACTAGCTAGGTAGCCTGACATCTCTCCATACCTACAGAGTTCTACATGTTTAAAGCAATGTCTACTGTTTATACTTGTGCTAAAGCATCTAGATGTTATTTCCTTTAAACATGGTACACTTTCATCCTAAAGTAAAACTTTAGGATTCTTTTATAGATATCACAGTTATGCTCAGGAGTGGGAAGTAACTGGGACAGAGCTCCATGACCACTAATCCACCAATATGCAAATTCCTCAGAGAGCATTTATTCAGGGTTCCCAAGGCAACTCAATTCTGACTTAGTCAAGTACATAGAAATGAGGAAAAGAAGGAATTCTTACCATGTGCAACAGCATGGACGGAACTGGAGAGCATTATGCTAAGTGAAATAGCCAGTCAATGAAAGAAAAATACCACATGATCTCACTCATTTATGGGTAATAAAGACCATTATAAACTGATGAACAAAAATAGATACAGAGGCAGAGCAGCATCGAACAGACTGTCAAACTACAGCGGGAAGGCTGGGGAGGGTTGAGGGGTGGGAGGGGGCAGGGTAAGAGATCAACCAAAGGACTTGTATGCATGCATATAAGCATAACCAATGGACACAAGACACTGGGGGTAGGGGAGGCCAGGGGAATGTCAAGGGGAAAAAAAAGGAGACATATGCAATACTCTTTGTAATACTTTAAGCAATAATAATAATAAAAAAAGAATTACAAAAGATAAAAAAAAAAAAGTATCTGGGAAGCCCTAGCTGGTTTGGCTCAGTGGAGAGGGTGACGGCCTGTGGACTGAAGGGTCCCAGGCTCAATTCCAGTCGAGGGCAACATGGGTTGTGGGCTCAATCCCCAGTAGGGGGCATGCAAAGAGCAGCCAATCAATGATTCTCTTAATCATTGATGTTTTTATATCTCTCTCCCTCTCCTCTCCTCTCTGAATTCAATAAAAATATATTTTTTAAAAAGTATCTGTGAAACTCTTAAAAGTGAAAATTCATACAAATTCCCAGGGTTTAATCATGTAAAGGCATAGAGTACAGATAGAATACATGACTGTCCTTTTTTTAATTACAAGAAAATCAAGTGATTGTAAAAGTTATAGTAGGCAGAATTCCGCTCCCTCCCACCCTGTCTTAATCCCTGGAACCTGTGAATCTTTACACAGAAAAAGAAACTTTGCAGAAGTGATTATGGCCAAGGCCCTGGAGATGGGGAAGAGCAGCTGAATTATCCAGGTAGACCCAATCTAACCACAGCAATTCTTAAAGGCAGGGAACCTGGCTGAGTGGAGCTGTGACTACTGAAGGGTCAAGGGACTTCCAGTTTCTGGGTTTCAAGATAGAGAAAGGGGGCCTGTAAACCAAGAAATGTGGCTGCTTCCAGAAGCTATAAAAGGTGTTCAAACAGATTTCCCCCACCACACCCCCTGCTGGAGCCTGGGAAAAGGTATGCAGCCCTGCTGACACCTTGACTTTCACCCAATGAGACCCATGATGGACTTCTAACCTACACAGCTATAAGGTAATCAACTTGTGTTGTTTTAAGCCATTAAATTTGTGACCATTTTCTATTGTTGTTGTAATAAATTAACACATGAGTGCTCTGAGCCCACACTTTGAATTTCTATTAAGCATTCAAAATAATAAATCGTATATAATAAAGCACTAATATGCAAATGGTCATCATGCCCTTGAGCCCTTGCGCCCTCAAGCCCTCGCTGGGGCCAGGGAACCTGAGGCCACGCCCCCCACCCAGCGGGGCTGACTGGGGGGCCTGAGGCTGCGCCCCCTACCTGGCAGGGCTTGATGGGGGACCTGAAGCTGCACCCCCCCACCTGGTGCTGGGCCAGGGGACCTGAGGCTGCGCCCCTGCCCTGTGGGGCTTGATGGTGGTGGGGCCAGCCGGGTCTGGGTCTCGCATGATTTCGACGTGTGCATGGGTGGGCGGGGACTTGACTCTGGGTCCCATGGCATGCCTCAGACCCTGACAGGAGGGAGATTTTCATATACATTTCACTAATTTTCTTACATCTCTGACACTTCTATTATAGAGAAAGGGCAAATAGCAATATTAAAATATTTCCTCTAATTAATTCCCTTTTAATGTGCACGAATTTTGTGCACTGGGCCATTAGTAAATGACTAAATAAATAAATAAATAAATAAATCTGAAACAAAATCAAATGGTGTTACAGTAAAGATGGCCTAGTCTGCAAAAGAAAAAATGTTTTCTGCAGCGTCTGACAATTGTTGAAATTAATGTGTGGGGTATTGATTGTTTCTTGTCATGATACGGTTTTAAAGCATATGTAAAATTATATTTTTCAATTTTATCAAAAACTAAAAAAATGAGAGTAAGGAGATATGAGGATGGGGAATAAAAGAAAAACACAGGAGGTTGGACAGGAATAAGAAGGAAACAAAGAATGAGGGGAAAAACAGGAGATTTTGGTATACTTTTATTGGGGTAAGTAGCCTGATGAAGAATGTTAATGCTTTCATATTATAAACAAATTCAAAGAGGCCTGGCAAGCTAAGAAGCAACTATCACAAAGTGTCCTAATAAACAGCCACAGCTGTCCACCATGCAGTGGCATTTTCTCCTGGCTGTGCCGATGCTATTATGTCTTGTGAAGCACATGTGCTCCAGTCATTTTCTCCTGTTCTAAATTTGGCTCACACTCACTATTCCATTTTCAATCAAAAACACTTGCCTCTATCATCTCCCAACATTTTTTTTAAAATTTCTATAATAAAATCTCTGAGTCTGATAAATACTGTATATTTCCCAAATCCTGGATTCCAAATCAATATATTCTACTAGAGGCCCGGTGCACAAAATTCATGCCCTGGAGGGGGGTGTCCCTCAGCCCTGCCTGCACCCTCTCCAATCTGGGACCCCTCGGGGGATGTCCGACTGCCGGTTTAGGCCCGATCCCAGCTTGCACCCTCTCACAATACAGGACTGCTGGCTCCTAACCACTCACCTGCCTGCCTGCCTGCCTGCCCGATTGCCCCTAACCGCTTCTGACTGCCAGCCTGATCACTCCCTAACTGCTCCCCTGCCAGCCTGATTAACACCTAACTGCTCCCCTGCTGGCCTGATCTCACCCCCAACTGCCCTCCCCTCCTGGCCTGTTTGCCCCCAACTGCCCTTCCCTGCCGGCCTGATCGCCCCTAACTGCCTCTGCCTGCCTGATCACCCCTAACTGCCCTCCCCTGACAGCCTGATCTCACCCCCAACTGCCCTCCCCTGCAGGCCTGATCTTGCCTCCAACTGCCCTCCTCTGCTGGCTAATTTGGTTCTGATTAGTTGGTTTCTATGCCAGTCAGTGTCAAAAGCTCTGCCTCCTAGGCAGCCATTGGCTCCTCACAGTTGACCCAGATTTGGTTCGGATTGGTTGGTTTCTATGCCAGTCAGCATCAAAAGCTTCGCCTTCTAGGCAGCCATTGGCTCCTCACAGTTGACCCATATTTGATTCTGATTGGTCAGTTTCTATGCCAGTCAGCATCTCTGGACCTATCAACGGGGCCTGATCAGAAAGGCAGGGCTGATGAGCAGCCCGGGGGGAGGCCTGGAGAGAAATGGAGGCAAGGCTGCTGACCAGGCCCAGAGCTAAAGAGAGAGGCAAGTGCTGATCAACAGCTGCCTTCAGAGGCTACAGATCAGACCCTGCTTCTCTCTTCAGGCCTCTCTCTGGGCCTGATGCGCAGCCCCCTCAGCAGGCAGTGCTGGGTCACCCTGCCTGTAGCCATAGCAGTCAGCGCTGGGTCCCCAGGCAACCCAGTGCTGACTGCACGACTGACTTCTGGTTGGTCAAGCCTCCCGGTGGTTGCGGATGTGACGGACCCAGGGTTTTTATATATTAGGATAACCCAACCAAACTTCCTTACCTCTTCTCTGGGGCCAACCATTAACAAAATTATAAGTAACGTGAAGCATGTCTTGTCTTGCAAGAGGGCTATAGTCAGTCTCATAGGTTGGAAACCCCGAGGCTATTCAGAAAATCCTAAATCTTTTGTAAACCCAGGCTGGAATAATTGGAGGTGGGGCATGTGGGAAATTTGTGTTTCAATATTTTAAAGCCAAAGATTAGATTCAGAAAAAGCAGCATTTGAACATGTGCTAGTTAATATGTAGATGACATAACTCTCAGCTTGGTAAGAGCAAGGAATCTTGGTAATTCACGTAGTTGGGCCTCAGCCCTGATCTAGCTAATATGCCAACAACCCCATGTGCACTGTCTTCGGAAAGTCTTCCTACTTCCCCTGAATGTTTTCCAGTTGAGTCCTCTCATTTACCGGAAATATGTCAGTGCTCACTGCTATGATTATAAAAGTACTTTATTTCTGCTGACACACTACTCCACAGGGATCTTGGTCTCCCATAAATCTCCCTTCTCTATTACTATCACCATCTTCCTTTCATTCTTTGTCTCTCCTCCATACCACTCACCCCACGCTCTGGCTGTTGCAATGATTGCTCTGTCAGAGCATCACGGGTAAGTCACAGAGCTTCCTTATCATCCCGTTTCCCGCCTGCGCTCTGAATTCCCAGTGAGCTCTAATTAAGGAAATAAAGAGCAAGCCAGGATGCAAGGAAGCCTCATGCCCAATTGCCTTTATAATATATCCCAAGAATTCAGTTTACAAAAAACAGATTTGGATTTTTTTAAGGCAATCAATGCAGGTCCAGAGAAGAAAATTAGAAGCGTTCACCTCTTTTGAACTGAACTAAGCATGAACAGAAGGAGGGATTTCTTCAGAGGCTGGGCAATGCTTTTTCTGCTTTAAGTGACACTCAAACTCAAGTGCAAGAAAATGAAGGAGCAGCCAGAGCAGTGTGGCAGCCTACCCCTCACAGACATTGGTGATGCTGACACCGTGGTAGTACGCATCACCCCTCTCTGTGTGGCCCATGCAAGAGGGAGAGGAATGAACAATAAATGGATCGAACACTTGCATATAAAACACCTGTAAAAGTTCCGACATAACAGCATAGAATGTTATCACTGTGTGGGTGGTTATTTTGTAGTGAAGAAGCAGTTCTATGTTTTTATCATTTTCATTGTAAACATTTTCAAGTATGTCGTGTAGTAGGCACAGTGATCCTCCAAAGATGTCTACACCCTAATTCCTGGATCCTGTGATTATAGTACTTTACAGGCAAAAGGGACTTGGCAGATATAATTGAGGTGATGACTTTGAAAACAAGGAGAGTGCCCTGGATTACCCAGGGAAATGGGTCTAATCACACGAACCCTTAAAAGCAGAGAACTCTCTCTGGCCGGAGTTAGTGAAGTGGCACAAGTTGGAGAGATAAAAAATGAGAGGGATTTGGTTCACCTGTGCTAAAGGGAGGCCACCTGGGAAGCATGAGCAGGAATGTGGCAGCAGGAGAGACTGTGCCCAGCTGACAGCCAGCAAGGAAACCAGGAGCTCAATCCTGTGATAATAAGGAATGAATTTGGCCCCAAACCTGAGTGCCCTTGGAAGTAAACTTAACCCCCAAACCTTAAGACAGGAACTCAGCCCTGCTGACTAGTTGATTTTATGATCCTGTAAGCAGAGGTCCCAGTTGAACTACTCTGCACCTGGTCTTCTTACCCACATACTATGAAATCATAAATTACAGAAGTAATGGGAAACTAATTCATATTAAACAAAAGTTTAAAGTGCCATAAACATAAATATTCCCACTGCTTAAATGCAATAATTCTTAGTGTTTTTTCATATTCTTTGTTTGTGTTGTGTTCTGCTCAAGCATCTCAAAGTGTTATAGAAGATCTGACTTCAGCACTACTTGATCATGCCTCTCCAAAAATAAGTACAGTCTGTCCATAACCACAATATCATTACCACAATTAACAAAACTGAAAGTGAAGTCAATTCTGTTAAAAAGCTTATTCTGAAAACATGAGTTTGCTTTGATACAATTTATATATTAGGGAACAATTGGAGCTTAACAAAATTTTAAATTTGTATATGCTTTCTGTCAGCAAGCTATAAATACAGCTTTTCTTTAATTTGGAATAGGATCAAATCAAATGTGACAGATTGCATTTGGTTGTTATGTCTTAAATCTTTTATCTGGAAGAGCACATATTATTTTAATGACACTGATAATTTTTTAAAAAAATTCGGTCAAGTTTCTGAATGTCTTAAATTTTTTTCTGGGCTCATCTTATTATTTCCTCATGATCTAATTTAATTTGTATCTCCCTTATGTTTTCTGTAAAATGTTAAATCTAAAGTCTTAGAGTCAGGTTAACTATTTTGGGAAGAACAGTTCATAGGTGCCACCTGTAAACCAACCTTCCTCCCTCCCTCCTTTCCTTTCTTTTATCAGCTGGGTCTATTTCTTACTCTGTCTAGATTTCTGACAAGCCAAGAAAAATGCTTAATTTTTTTCCCTTTAATAACCAATTTGCTGACTCAGGAGTAGGTGAAATAGGAATGGCATTTTAAGAATGATTTAAAACTCAGAAATTATAAAAGAGATGATTAATATAAGTGAGCTACAATTTTAAATGCTTGCATCATGAAACTATGATAAAGTCAAAAGAAAATACTGGAAAACAAATATTTGTTATGCATATAATAGATAATAGATAATTCCACTAAAGGAAAAATTTTCTATACATCAGTAAGAAAGATATAAAATTTCAATAGAAAAATGAGAAAAATAAACAGCTCTCTCTATAGAGAAATGGAAATGACTCAGACATAATGTGCTGCATAACATTCATCTCAACTGTCCAATTGCCAAAGATCAAAGATGTGTCAATGTATTAATTATATCAATGAATAATACATATGTACAATAATTATGAAAGTATATTGAAATTGAAATGATGTGATGAAACAGGTGTTCTCAGGTATTGCTATTAGAAGTCCAAATTGGTACAACCTTCAATAAATTAAGGCCATTTGGTAATGATTATCAAAATTAATCCAAATTATTGGCTCAATATTCTTTGAGCCAATAATTCTTTTTTTTTTAGAATTTAGCCTATGTACATAGGTTCAAAACTAACTTAATTAAATGATATTATTTCAATTTTGTTTTAATAAATTTGAAAAATGGAAATGATCTAAATGTACATTAGTTGGAATTGTTGCAATAAATGTGAATTTGGGCAGGTTTATAAAATGGAATACTGTGCAATAGGGAAAGTAATGAGGCATAATACTGTGAAATAATTTTATAGATATATTTTAAGGGAAAAAGCAGCATGCAGAACAGTGCATGTAGACCAGAACTGATATTTATTAAAAATAATGGGGGTGTTTATACAAATGTGCACACACATGTCACACATATACAGGCTTGGATTTGCTTGTATATGCACAGGCTACCTGCCAAATATCAGTCACCTCCTGGGGTGAGAACTGTATGGCTGGAGAGAGCCTTTTACTGTATATTCTTCTGTATTTTGTGAATGTTATGCTTTATGAAAAGAAAAATAATGCACAAGTACCTGGAATAGATCACCTAATGAGTGCATCTAGGAGAGAGGAAGAACTCAGGAACTTTATTCTCTCACAAGTCTGGAAGCTAGAACTCAGCAATCCAGTTCTCAGCAGGGCCATGCTTTCACTGAAGGTTTGGGGGAAGAATCCTTCCTTACTTCGTCTATCTTTTTTTTTTTTTTTTTTTTTTTTTTTTTTTAATATATTTTTTATTGATTTTTCACAGAGAGGAAAGGAGAGGGATAGAGAGTTAGAAACATCGATGAGAGAGAAACATCGATCAGCTGCCTCCTGCACATCTCCCACTGGGGATGTGCCCGCAACCCAGGTACATGCCCTTGGCCGGAATCGAACCCGAGACCTTTCAGTCCGCAGGCTGATGCTCTATCCACTGAGCCAAACCGGTTAGGGCACTTCGTCTATCTTATGGTGGCTCTAGGCGTTCCTTGGTTTGTGAGGATAATGTCAGTCTCTGCCTCTGTCTTTACCCTGCCGTCTTTTCTGTTGCATGTCGGGGGGGTGGGGGGGGGTGGGGGTGGGGTTCCAAAGTCTCTCCTCTTCTTACAAGGATGCCGATCATAGGCCACACCCACAGACACCCAAACCTTCATCTCCAGATGCTTAATTACCAAATAAGGTCACATTCTGAGGTTTCAGATAGGCATGAATTTTGGAGGGGATACTATTCAAACCACAACACACTGAGCTGAGAAATACAGGATTGTTTTTTTCTGGGCAACCATGGCTCTGGTGAAAATTGAGGGTTCTCTTGCTGTGAGAAAGACGGCTAAACTGACTTGGAGGAAACAAGCCATCTCTGCCTCTCTAGACTAGCTTGGTTTTATTTGCACCTCATGGCTGTTCCTTTTCCGTCTTCTCTATCTTTTCTTTCTTTTTATTTTCAAACTCTACATACTGGAGAGCACCAGATCTGAGTTCTTGAATTTCTCCTCTCTAACTCCGATTTCCCTGTGTAATGAGATTTATATTCAGAATCCCTAGGACACTAGCCTTGCATCATGCCTCCCTCATTGTGCCCAAGCCAGGGCCATGGAGTGTCCCCCATGGTTGTCTGGGAAATGGTGCCTCCTGAAGCCATGCCGCTCAGTGTGTGCAGCATGGTGGCAGCCCTAGGACCGGCCACTACATAGTCTTTCCATTTCCAACATTGTCACCCTCATGCCTTTCACTGGCACTTTTCCCTCTCTCTGGGCTTCCTCCGTCTGCCCTGTGCCAGCTCATCCTTCAGCTGTCAGATAACCATATCTTAGCTTTCTGTGAGAAGCCTCCCCTATTCTATATCCTCATTGCTCTCTACACTTTCCCGTCATAGAACTTATTTATTTATTTCCGTTAAATTGCAGTCATCATTTATGCAACTGTATGTAATGAAAGGCAGCGTGGCAGCGTGATTGAGGGCACAGGCTCTGGAACCAGACAACCAGGTTAAAATCCTGACTTACAACCTGCTCGCTCTGTGACCTTGGGCAGATTGCTTGACTAGCCTGTTTCCTGATCTGTTAAATGGAATAATTGTAGTGCATACCTGATGTGGTTGTTGTGGGCTTATGAATTAAGGATATGAACGTGTCTATGTAGAGGCATGTAAAAGAGTATACCTGATACATGTTATGACACATGGTTCAGAAATTTGTGGGCAGCATGAAATTTGTCAACACTATAAATGGCAACTAAAATTTCAGGTATTATAAAAGCTGGGGCTTATTTCATTTTAAATTGCAAATGATTTAGAGTCCTTTTGCATTTTTGGTTAAATTACGTTTCTTTAAAAAAGGTTTTATATATGTGTGTAGAAGAAACCAGAGGTTGGCTCAAATATCCAGTTATTATGTTTCCCCTTGTCTTGCCCCAAATACAGGCCTGAGTGTTGCATACCTGGATTCCAAGCTTCCTAGCAGCCAGGAATGACCAGGAGACAAGTTCTGGCCAATGACAAGGGTGCAGAAATCCCTGGGAGGCTTCCCTCTCCAAATCAAAAGACAAACCCTTACAAGGAGGAAGGCTGAGGAGGTGTGTTATTTAACCCTTTGCTGAATTTCCGTGCCCAGAATTCAGCATGGGTACCCCCTGAGATCCAAAACCACATGCTTAAGAATGGCAGAGCAAGAGAATGGAAAGAGCCAGGCTCCTGATGACTTTCCTTGCATGGCTCCAGCAGCCTTGGATGCCCACTCTGGACTCCTTATGTGAGAAACATTAATCCTAAGAGGCTGAATATACAGGCAAGGCCAGACCATATGTGACAATAGAACTCTGATCCACATACTAAGCCCAGGAAGCCAAACCACAATCTACAGCATTGGACCAGAGTGGTTAGGATTCTGTCATGGGTGACTGACAACTGTTTTTGCATCCTCTTCTCTTTCTACCTCAAGACCAACCAGAGAAAGTCTTTATTTCCCTCCAAACCAAGCACATAAGATGTCCCACTTCTAGTTGGCTGCTTGCTCCAGCTTCCCCACACCAACAGCCTCCAATAAGAGCACACACGGAACCTTGTCATTTTTCTACGATAGAGCTTTCCCGCTTCTCTAATTGCCTTTGAGTCTTTGCCAAATGCAAATGATGGGTGTCTGACTCCCTTGCTGTAGGAAGTTCGGAATTCATAGCCTCTGCTTGTTCTCATTTGCATGGTTTTCATTTGTTTCCACAAACTCATATTTGTTTAAACATCTGTTTGCCAGCTTTTCTATTGCTCAAAGCTCAGTGAAATCTTGATGCAACATGGGTGTTGTTGCTGTTTTAATATATTTTTATTGATTTCAGAGAGGAAGGGAGAGGGAGAGATAGAAACATCAATGATGGGAGAGAATCATTGATCAGCTGCCTCCTGCATGCCCCACACTAGGGACGGAGCCTGCAACTCAGGCATGTGCCCTGACTGGGAATCGAACCATGACCCCCTGATTCATAGGTCAACACTCAACCACTGACCATGCTGCCCAGCAGCATGGGAGTTGTTTTGTTGCTATTTTTAATCACCTATTTATTGTATTTTACTAATAAGGCAAAGAAGTCTATTCCATAGTGCAGTGCTTCTCAAACTGCAATGAGCATAAAAAGGTCTTGGCGTTCTCATTTACTAGGTCTGGGGTGAGGCTCTCAGGTGACGTCTGAGGCCCACACTGAGTAGCAAAGCTGTAGTGGATATTTCCCAGCAAGCATTTAGATTTCCACCTTCAGCAACAACAACGTTATAACTAAACGCCAACTTTCCCCTCTTTACAAGGGAGAAGGATGTCAGAAAGGCATAGAGTCCAGTCAACAAGTGAACGTAGTTTTTCATGTTCTCCTTGCCCCCAATCTCTCTTTGGTGTCTGGTGTTTCTCTGGGTTTCCCTTTAGAACCTTTGGTAGATGAAGTCAGAGTCTATCAAATGGACTAGAGCACCAAAGATTCCATCTGAATCCCTTATTCAAACACTCTTCCTTGTGAAATGGGGTGAGAAACCGTGCTTCACAGCCTTGGTACCACAGTTCTTGACCACCCATCGGTCACACAATCTGGCCCTCCAACATCAAAGTGATGAGGCAGCAGCCCTTTGGTAATGAGATGAAAATGTTTTCAGACTGAGTCTGCAAAGTGCTGAGTCTCCAGCAAATAAGTATGAGAAGGGAATTCAACAAATATTCTTTTACTCTGTCACATTTTTTAACATTCAAAACAAATATACAGCATTTCCCAAACCACTGTTTTTTTTTACAAACACCATAACAGAAAATGGAGAGGCACACGACCATAATAAATAACAAGTCTATGTATTAACATCATAGGAAGGTGTGCTCTGAATTTTGAGAGAGATTTCACTTTTTGCAGATTTAGTAAGACTGAGCCTGAAATCTTGTTTAAACAAAATTTTCACCAAAGGCCTTGTCAAACAATAGAATCTCTGAATCCAGTGGTAATTGTTTTTTTTCTGGACACCTTTAAATGCATAAAATTTAAATCAAGTTTGCCGTCAAAGAGGCTGTCTTTAGTTTCAGTTTTGTGGCATTTTGGTTTTAGAAACATGACGAACAAATCTCCCAAGTCTGAGTTTTGAGAGCCGTAAATCAGACTGCCTGCTCAGTTCACAGACAATAAAGCCATCATCATATTTCTCTCTGCAGCACCCAGAAATCCGTAACACCCACTGGAAGAGTAAATGGCTATTATATCTCCGGATATCTGATACATGAACACAGGGCATGTGTAGTAGCAATTACATCTTGACAAAGAAGTAATCTGACAGTCTTTGTGCTCTGATAGCATAACAGTAAATATAATCTTAAAAATGGCATATCATTAAGACAGCCTAAAGTTTCTCCAGACTAAAGTTGCTTGACTAAAAGCTAAAAAAAAAAAAAAAAAAAAAGACTTGATCTTGACTCTAGGCCCTGACATCTCTTTTCTTACAGAATTCACTTTAGAAAACTTTCACTGTGAATTCTCTCATGCCTTGGAGATGTAAAGCTTCTTAGAGCTTCCCAGTGGTGCAAACTAGAGATGTTTTTCTGAAGGATCTGGGACCAGTCCCTTTGAAATGAAATCGTTAAGGAAGATAGAGTCCCTTCTCCTTGTCTCTGTAGGAAGGTAGGAGCCTAACTTCTGTGGATGTCTTTTTCCAAGTTGTAACACCACCTCCTTCATGAAGATGGGAGAAAGTTTACTTTTCTTGTGGGTAAGGCCAATCAGCAAACACCAGAGGCCTAAGATTCCACCAACCTCAGCTTGTAAAAACTTGTCAGCCCTCTGTTTCAACGGAGTGGCTTCTTTCCTGAAATAACCTTGAATAAAGTCTTCCTTGCCTGTTTAGCTTTATCCAGTGCAATTTTTGCTTTGATATAGACAAATAATCCAATTATGTAATTTATTACTAAACACATATACCCATGTTCTCTAGCATGTTCACAATTAAAGGAAAGGAATAAGAGGGGGGCAATCTTTCAAGTAGTTCTAACAGCCACCACCACCACCAAAACAAAATTATGAGCCTTTTGGATTAGAAGACGGTACCAATGAATTAATTTGTCGATTAAATCTCACAACAAATATATTGTTTTTATCACATTAGAGGTAAAATGTAAGCAAATAGAGGTTCAGAGAGGCAAGGCACACTCCTTGTTCCCTAGCACACACTACCACACTGGGCTGTTTAGGGAGGTCTGGAATGTAAATCAACAATTGTAATTCAGTATGGTAATTGCTTTCAGAGGAGTACATGCAGGCAGTCTTTAGAAGGTCAAAGAGGAGTATCTAATTTAGATTGGGGAGGTTTTTAAAGAGCAAGTGACATTTTAATTACAACTTGAAGGATCAGTAGGTATTAACCAGGCAGAAAGTTGGAGAAGAGTTGATCTCGGTAGCAGGAATAAATAACACGCACAAGCATGGAAACAGGAGAAGGTGCAGCATAACCTGAGATGATGCATACTTTAGTGGGTGGCTGGTTCCTACGGTGTGTGTGGAGCCCTTTAACTCTTTTTCTCTTGCCTCACAACACATGCATTTTAAAATTTTAAAGATTGGAAAGTGCTTTCAATTTAGCTTCCAAAACGAAACCTGTCCACTTCCCTCCATCTCTAACCTACTTAGCTTAACTTTGAAAAATAGAATACATGTTCAAGTTTCCATTTAGAGGGTTTAGATTTGAGACCTAGGGCTTGAGCAAGGTGATAGCACTAGTGAAATGGCTAGCATAGAATTCAGCCACCTCTCACCACCTCCATCATTACCACCCTGGCCTGGCCCCCATACCTTTCACGTGGCTGGCTCATTGCAGTAGTATTCTAACCAGTCTCCAGCCACCACTCTTTGCCCTCCTCCAATCAAATCTTCATACTACAGCCAGAATGGTCCTTTAAAAATGCAAATCATATGTTACTCTGTTCACTCAATTTTTGCAGTCCATTGCTCCTCTTTGCCCTAAGAATAAAATTCACACTATTTGTTGTTGTCTTTAAGAGGAAGAAGGATATGTCTGTTCTACTTCTCTGGTTTCATGAAGAGTTTTACCAAAAACCTCTTAGGCTTTTCTTCCATTTTAAAATTCTTCCCACAGAGGTATATTTATAGTTACTGGATTGGTAAATTGGGAGAGGAACTGGGCACAGATGGCTCAGCCTCTCCCTTCTCTTTGGGACCTATGGACTCGTAGAGAACTTGCCCACAAGCCTGCTCTCCACCAAGCAGAGAAAAGGCCCTAGTCTAGGTGGACGTTTTTGCATAATTGGCTCCTTTTTAGTTAGGGACACATTACAAACGTCACCTGACCATCCTGTCTAAAAGTAAGCCTTCCACCTTCATCACTTAGAGGAACCACTGTTGTTTCCTTTATAACATCCATCAGTGTCTGAAATTTTCTTCGTCATTTACTTACGTTTTTCTATCTGTTCACATTCAAATGTAAATTCATAAGAGCAGGAATCTTTTCCTTCTTATGCATTCCTATATCTCCAAAGCTTAGAACCACACCTAGCAAAGGCAGACAGATAGTTGTTACATAGCTTGGATCTACAGATATAAAGAAAGGCTAGGTAATGGAGTCAGATGCCTAGCTAAGTGCCCCTGTTTTCATATCATGAAAATTTAAAGCTTAAAAGCATTATTCAACAATTTCAAAACTGAATAAAATATAAAAGGAATTTAAGTAAACTACCAAATAATAATTGTTATAAAACAGATTAAGAAGTAATTAAAATAACTATAACTATGTAGGATATACAGTGTTTTCTATTGGCTAGTTTAAAGAAAATATCAATAAAGTCAAGACTTGTTTACATCAAACATGGTCACATTTTGATTAATTGCCAAATACTTTAATAACGTAAATGTGAAACTTACCTCTACTTAAAAGCCTGAGACATGTAATTGAGTTTCCTACCCTATGTGGGTAATCTCTAATCTTCATATTCTGTTAATCACTTATACCCTCACAAGCAAAAATATGCTGCTGCCCTCAGTTGTCTAAGTAGAAACATTCATTTTGTAAATGAAGGCAGCTGTAACATGACTAATTAATCGCTATAACATCACAGGTGATTTAAAGGACGTGATTTTCAAACAATTGTCTTCCTTGTACTATAAAAAGACAGTTTTTAATTTGCTGTCAATATCTCCTGGTCACTTGCTGGTGGTTTTGTAATGAATCTCAGCTAATGTGTCTGGCTTGATTTAGAAACATCTAAGGCATCATATATCTGAGGCAGAGGTGGTGATCTTGAGTAACTGTTTAAAGCCCCATAGTTCATATTCTCCAAAAGAAATGTATTAATAGAAGTGAAGATGTTCAAGAATTACAGACAAGGGATCATTTCTCCTTTAAGCACTTTATTCCCTTATCCTCTCTGACTCCTCCTCTCACAGTGAAGCTGGGGAAGGCATCTGGGCCACAAGATGATCATGGTTGCTGTTGTAGATGTGACATGTGATTAAGCCAATCTTCTAGGGCTTATATTTAAAAGTACTGGATTCTTATGCTAAGAAGTTAATCCTTGTGTTTCCAATGCAGTTATTTCTGCAGATTCAACCAGGGGTTTTAAGTCTGTCTCTTCTTTGATGGGTGATTACTCTAAAGGAGTTCTGATAGCCTAAGTGGTGTTCCCATTTCTTCTGGAGATCTTTACTTAAAGTAATTAAGGTATCCTTAAATCATTTTCTTTGCTGAAAACATCTTCCTTTTTCTATTTTTATAAAGTAAGGTTATCACATTCTTTTAACTATTGATTAATATTGATTTTGCCAGTGTTTCTGAAAGTTAAAGTAATGCACAAACCACTTTCAAAAAAGCAAAATGTCTTAAAGGCTATTGGTATTAAAATTTAATTTTTGGTAAAGTGACTTAAAATTTATACACACATAAAACCAGACATATACTCATCCTATTTCCAGATCTCAACTACCATAAAACTGAAATAAATTGAAATATTAAACACTAAAAAACCTACAAAACCAATAAAGTTATAATTTTATTTCCTGTGATGGATGATGTTGTGTCACTGGAATTAAATTACCAAAGTTGAGGTTTAATAGTTAAAAGATGGAGCCTCTGGTCTAGTTCTACATGTAATACATTTATCGGTCTTAACTTGATAATATTAAGAAAATGGATTTTTGCAAAAATAATTTGGTAACAATACATTAATAATTCCCATTTTTGTTTGCTATTTCAGAAAGCTCTGACAATCACCCCTTAACAAATCATGGCCATCAAGTATATTTTCAATGGTAATATGCAGTCAGTCGATAATCCTAAAAACTTTCTCATTTAAATTACCATTAAGCTAAATTCTAATTCAATAGTTGATAGAATTGGGAAAATAAGCATTATTCATTTAATATTTACTACCATAGTTACTGCTAATGAAATATAAATTGGTCTATTCACATTAGATTTATAATAATACCTCTGATCACAACATTTATGTATAGTACGATTTCAGCACAGGTTCTCTGCGCTTGATGGACCTATATTTTATCATAACTCAATTTCCCACTGGTGGTCTCTGAGCTGCATCAATACTTTCTTTCAGATAGTACATACACATTATAACTGTATGACAGTCCTCAAAGTCAATTTTGAACCTCCAGGAACTTGCCCCCAGATCCATGGAATTTTTTACTTTAAGTGATTATTCATTTAACCACAAAAAAATGTAGGTAAAATTACAGTGTATGTTTCAAAGGAAAGCCCATAATTTTTCCTTCCTTTCCTTATATTTCTTAACCCTCTTCTCCCCATGATCCACCTCCAACCTTGACCCAAAGAGGGTAGATGAGGAGAGCTCAGCAAAGCCAAAAATTGTTAGCCATCTTCTGTGTGTCTGGTGATTTACATAATCTTACTTAATTCTCACACCATCCTTGAAAATTGGTCAGTCAGGATACAGGGGTCCAGAGAGATTATATGATTTGCTCAATCCCACACACTAGTAATTGTTATAACCGGTTTCCAAACCTAGGTTTTTCTCTCTCCAAAGCCAGGGCTCTTTTGCTTAGAGGCTTGATCCAAACAACGCATACCATCAAATTTCTGTGATTATTACCCATTTATGAGTGTTTTTCTCAAGAGACAGTAAACTCCTTAAGAATATGGATATTATCATGTTCACTGTGGTGACAGGAGTCTAGCCTGGTGTGTGACACTTAATTGCCCATTGCTCCTTTTCAGTGAATGAGCAAATTTATCCCTGGACATAAAATGTACATCTTTAAATCAATCCAAGTTTAGATTATTCTCTCTCCACAACTTGAATGAGAGAATATTACTACACTGACTAACTTCTCTAAGCCTTCATTGGGAAACCCAGAGAATAAGGAACAAAGACCTAGCCAATTTGCTTCATGGAGTTAATCCTAGAAAATTATACCTGGTACAGATGTTATTTTGTTAGGTGCTAAAAAATCTTAAACATCATGAGTTATAATACAAGGTCATGACCTAAACAACACTCTATGTTAAAAAAAAAATCTGGCAGAAATCATCTGTTAGTAAATTTACTCTATTTGCCAGGGAGGGGGAGAAGCATTGGGGAAGAAATAAAGGGAAGGAAAAAAAATGTCTTAAAGTTCACGACCATATCTTTCTCTTATGGGCTACTAAAAATGACATCTTCTCTTAGTCTTCCCACTCACTTATTCATTCATTTATTCATCATCATCTTTATTGTTATTACTACTACTACTTCTACTATTACCTATTTCCAACACTGTGCTGGATTCTAAAGAACATAACAAAAACAATTTCATAAAAATGTTTGTTGTCCTGAGGAGAAAACATTATCAGACGAGAGGCAAGAAGATGATAAATCATATGCTAAAAGGGCAAGGTAATAGAAAGACAAATGCTAAATTAATAGGCCCTTACATTATATACAATAAGGAATAGTGGCTGTCACAATCATTATAATATACAGCGCAGTGAGAAACTACGAAAATTCTATTTTCTCTAATTTTTCTTCATTTATGTCTTTGACAAAAGGAACAATTCTTGTCAAAAAGTGTTGCTAAAAGGAAGTATGAGAGCTTTAAGCAAGTGTTCTCAGGTTAGAACTGGAAATATCAGCAACCTAAAGCTTCAAGAAATAGTAACCATGAAGAGTTTCATAAAGATGAGCCCCAGATGAGTTTTTATTTATTCTTAATTAAGACTATTAGAATAAAGTAGTTCTCCCCAAAAGCTCCTAGTTTTAGGAAAAGGAAGGCTAAAGCTCAAATTAATCACCTCACTATCATTTATCATTCCCGCCAGAAAAAGCACTACACATTTTAAAGATGGCTACTAAATGTTTTCCAAAGTAGTTTAAAATTTGTTTGCTAAGATGTTCTGAAAAAAAAATGCACAAAAATAGGCAGCAAAGTAAATGAGATTTTTTAAATGTTGAGTCTCTTTACCTTATTTCTGACAGAAGCACCATAAAAGAGATAAATTTATTTCTCTATGAAAAAGTTTCCACTAGTTGTTATATTTTCATTAAATATTAGCTGAATATTGTAATTCACACTTCAGTTCTCTCTAGTAATAATATGTATTTATGAATGTAGAGTTAAATTTAGATATCTTGCAAATGTATTTTAAGCAATTAAAAAGGTTTATTTGAAATTACTTTAAATTATTTGAATAATTTAAAGTTATTAACTATTTAAAATTTTTTAAATATTGAAAAATGATTTTCACAAGTACCTACATTTTTATCCTATTTATTTTTATGCTATTGAGAAATATATCAATAAATGAATAAAAGTTGTGTCCATTGATATGAGGAAAAGTCTTCTTCCCTTTTTTTTTAACAGTTCCAATTTATCTGAAATTGTCTATTAGCATTAATACATACAAGATTTCAAGTCAGTTATAACTAATCTAATTCATGATTATTAGAATAGTGTAGGGACTTAATACTGCATTAGTTTTCCAGATCATTTTCTTAGCCAAGGGAAATATGGACCATATTCTTATGCAGTTTCTTTCAGCTTGTTCCTTGTAGCTTCAGAAAGAATTACACCTTAACATTTGCTATAGAAAATACACAAAGAGAAATACATTAGTAAATGCCATTATGCAAAATCCTTTAGTGAGTATTTCTATGTGCCAGGGACTGAAGTAGCCACGGGGAATACAATAGTCAGCAAGACGGATCTTGTATAGCCCATTATAGAACTCAGAAGGGTTGGAAATTGAGAAGAGACCATTCCAATATCCAAGACAGGACACAATCAAAAGCTTTAAAATGAGCAAGCCCTCAGAGGCAAATGACAAGAAAATGGGCTTGACATAAAGGAATCTATAATTAGAAGACAGTGAAATAATATGTTTGCGAGGTGATGAGGAAGGAAACAGGGATGGCTAGAATATTAGGTCTGACTCAAATGAAAAATTGAATTTTAGTTATTGTGATCTGGGTGAAACTGAAAACAGATGAAGCTGTCCAATGAGTTTGCTCAAACCATGGGTACATGTAGTAGCATTAATCTAGTCAGGTTGTGTTCCACTGTGTAATTGTTTGTTTTGACTTTTGGACATTTAGAATGGAGTAGTTCAAAAACAAATGTCATGCTTTTTGTATAAATTTGTTTTTTGGAAGAAAAATTTGAAAGATATAACTTATCAGCTGATCATGAAAAATAAATTCATAAAACACAAAAGTATTCCAGAAAAGTAACATTTATTAAGTAGTTCAATACTGTTTCTTTGACTATTTACTATGTACCAAACACTGCTTTTGGTATCTTGGGCACAAGATAGGAAACCAAAACGCAAATTTCTCTACTTTCATGGACTTTGCATTAAAGTGAAAGAGACAGAGCCCTAACTGGTTTGGCTCAGTGGATAGAGCGTCAGCCTGCGGACTCAAAGGTCCCAGGTTTGATTACGGTCAAGGGCATGTACCTTGGTTGTGGGCACATCCCCAGTAGGGAATGTGCAGGAGGTAGCTGATCGATGTTTCTCTCTTATTGATGTTTCTAACTCTCTATCCCTCTCCCTTCCTCTCTGTAAAAAATCAACAAAATATATTTTTAAAAAATAAAGTGAAAGAGACAGATAATAATGGACAAATAATTATATAATGTAATGACAGTTAGAGATATGTGCCAGGAGGAAAATAGAACAGATCTAAAGAGGTATGGAGAGGGTGGTAGGCAAGCATAAATATTTTAGGTATGATTAGCATATAGGAATTTCAGAGGAGGCAATATATGACCAAGGCCTGAAGGAAATGAGGAATGAGCCATGTGGTCCTTTGGGTGTGAGGAGAAGGGGAAAAGGAGGGCCTGCAGGAAGAGGCAATGGTCAATGCAAATGCTTTGAGGCAGGAACTTAACATGTGTGAGGAACAGCAACAACAATGGGGCTCCGAGTGGAGAAGGAAGTGGGAGAGGAGGAGGTCGATGGAGAAGTTATCATAGGGCTTTGTAGGCCACAGGAAAACCTTTGAATTTTATCCGAAATATCATAAAGACCAACAAAGCAACTGGTTTTGAGTACAAGAATAGCATGATCTGATTTGTGTTTTAAAAGGATCTCATTCCTGTTTTGAGAAGAAACTGTAGGAAATGGCAGAAACAAGGACAGTAGTTAAAAGGCAATTAGCGATAATCTAAGTAAGAAATTAGGTGACTTGGGTATACGGAAACAGGTAAGGCGGTCAAAGTGGCTGGATTCAAAATATAGTTTGCAAAAGGACTGACAGACTTGGCTAATGGATACTATTCACAAAGTGAGAAAATAAGCAAAGTTCACAATGACACCACAGTGGGAGTCTTAACAGCTGGTTAAGAGATCCTCATACGTTGCTGGTAGGAATGCAGACTGGTGCAGCCACTGTGGAGAACAGTACGGAGTTTCCACAAAAAACTAAAGATGAAACTCCCATTTGACCCAGTGATCCCACTTCTAGGAATATATCCCAAGAAACTAGAAACACCAATCAGAAATGATATATGCACCCCTACGTTCATAGCGGCACAATTCACCATAGCTAAGATTTGGAAACAGCCTAAGTGCCCATCAGTAGATGAGTGGATTAAAAAACTGTGGCACATCTACACAATGGAATACTACGCTGTGGTAAAAAAGAAGGAATTCTTGCCATTTGCAACAGCATGGATGGAACTGGAGAGCATTATGCTAAGCGAAATAAACTAGTCAGAGAAAGATAAATATCACATGATCTCACTCATTTATGGACTATAATTAACAACATAAACTGATGAACAAAAACAGATCCAGAGACAGAGAAGCATCAATCAGACCATCAAACCTCAGAGGGGAGGTAGGGGAGGGTGGGAGTAAGGGGGAGAGATCAACCAAAGGATTTGTATGCATGCATATAAGCATAACTAATGGACACAGACACCAGGGGTGTGAGAACATGAGTTGAGTAGAGGGGTGGTGGGTGGGCAATGGGGAGTTAAGGACACATATGTAATACCTGAATCAATAAAGAAAAAAAAAGAGGTCCTGTAATTTATCAAACTGAGCTATCTTAAGAGAGGGATTGACTTGGTGGGAAATGAAGAATATGAGATAGATAATTGAAGAAAATATAGGAGAGATGTTTTTATTTAGTGCAGAAATAGAAAGGAAAAGCAAGAAAGCAAGAGAACAAATAAAAGATGGAAGCAGGAGTCTCAAAGGAGCCTTTAAATGAATAATCATGCTTGATAGAAATAAAAACTTTTTTATCATTATTTATAGATTTATGCCCTATTTTTAAAAGTTTAGATAATATATCTTCTTGAAAGCATTTTTCCCTCACCATTAAAAACTTCAAAACTATGATTTTCATAATCTGAAAATAAGGATCTACAATAATTTATTTAACCAAACCTTTGTTTTCAAAAATTTAAATACTCTAAATTTTTTTGGCAATTTCAATAACAATGTGAGAATATTTCTTGGATTTTAATTACTTGCCTTTGTAATTGAGTAGTTCTGTTGCCACCAACCAGGAAATCTTCTCACATTATTGTCAGACTTTATGTTGAATAGTCATTGTGTCATCATTATATTGCACATTCCTACAGAATTACTTGAATAGGATATTAATATATCAGTTGCCTGGAGCCCTCAGCCAAGTAAAACACAGTAGGTCTGTGAATTCATGTCTTGTCGAACCTGAAAGAGAAAATGCATCCGTCTGTCATGCTTACATGGAAGGTAATGGAAGCCCGGGGAAATAATGACCTTCCACGGGGTGGACAAACAATCAGTGTGCTCTTCTACGCCACTGATGTGTCTTCCAATTTATTACTCAGAGGTGCTGCATTTCCCCAAGGAAGAAAACATCCTTCCGTGGGCCCAGGTTCTTTAGTAAATGCTTATGACAGAGCATTTCCTCTTCATTCTGTGTCACAAAGCTGCCTATCTATCAGGAATGGGAAAAGTCAGGTTTGATAAATTGGAAGCCTATTTAAAATTCTCCAGCTCAGAGCTATTATCTCTCAATGCCATTTAGTATTTCTTGTTCTCTATTTTCAAGCTAAAGGGAAAATGTGGAGGAAGGGTAACCTTTCTAATATAATACATGGCTTTGATTGCTGGAATTTGGCTGCAAAACAAGTTGTAAGTCACAGATATTAATTAGGTTAACTTCCAATTGCAGTTTTTATAGCTATAAAATAAATAGTACCAGAGTTGGTCTTACAAGGAAACACAGCAAGAACACATTTGCACTTCAGCCCCTGACCCTTATCTACCTTCTTGAGGAGGAGAAGGGTGGAGATAAAAATGGGTGCAGAAAACAATGGCAAAAACAGATTCTCAGATGTTGGCTTTTCCCATTTGAATAGAAATAACTTGATTAGGTGGGGGATTTGATCTCTTATCAACACCTTATTGAGGTTAATGATAACTGTCCAGTAAAAAGGAAAGTAAGTGTAGAGTCCTGGGGAACAGTAGAACTAATATCAAACAGTAGGACTACTTGCTTTCCAACATTGTCTAGGTTGGCTCAGAATATCCTAAGAAGCATGGCAGCACAATTGGGCAATCTCCACAGAACTAGCCTGCGAATCATTATTCTACTGAAGAACACAAAACCAAATTTTAAAGAATTGCAAATGTAGGCAACTCCTATGCTTTGTGGCGTACACCCATCCAACAAAGCCCTTGCTAAGCCCTTTCTAATTAGTATTGAACTGAAATCATCCCCCACACATTAGCATGCTGAATCTGAGTATATTTTAACTTGCTGGCCTTATTGGGATATTTTACATTCCTCCCAAATAAAAAAAAAAAATTGAAATGCAGGTTATCTCAGAGACAAGTACGTAACTTCACTTTGCAGAGCAGACAATTCCTCAAATCATTCTTCCTCTTCTTTCAAACGAATCTCTGGACCATCCTGGCTGGCCCCTCTGACATATAGGGCTCCTCCCATGAGGTTGGGTTTATGCTTCTGTTAGTACCAATCATATTTCACTGTATTACTCATCTTCATATTGAATGATAATATTAATAGTGGATACCCAACACTACCTAGAACAAAGTAGGAGTTGAATAAGTGTTGGCAAGATTAGCAAGTTAATTCTAATTATGTCACATCACCCCCCTGTCCCCCCGCCCCCGCTCCTAGATATCCTTACATTTAAAAAAAAACACATTGATCTGATTCTACATGTAATCTAATATTTGGGAAGACCTCTATTAGCTCCAAAATTATTTTTTAAGATAGAGAACTCACTTTTTCCTTAAAGTACAATGCTATTATTATTATTATTACTTATTTTGTTAATCCTCACCAGAGAATATTTTTCCCACTGATTTTCAGAGAGTGGAAGGGGGTGGGGTGAAGATGAGTAAAGAGAGAAAGAGAAACATTGATGTGAGACACATTGATTGGTTGTCTCCTGCACTGGCCCTGACCAGGGCCAGGGATCAAACCTGCAGCATGGGTACATGTCTTTGACTGAGAATTGAACCCGGGGCCCTTCAGTCCACAGGCTGAAGTTCTATCCACTGAACAAAACCAGCTAGGGCAGGGCACTTAATTTCTTTAATGAGTGTCTAGTATAGTCAAGCAATTGATATGCTCAGACTTTCAGAGGAAATAGAATGGAACTGTTTTCATTTTAATATGAAGGAAATCACCAATATGGTTTTTCTTCCTATCATAAAAAGGCCATTGAGGCAAAGAACATCAATGGACCGGGCTACATTCTTGAAGAGGAGAAAGGTGGAGATAAAAAATAGGTGCAGAAAACAATGGCAAAAACTGAGATCTCGACAAGTATCCTACAGAAATAGCATGACCAAATCATGCTCCCAAAGATGAAATAGGACTTTGTCCTCCATCATCTTTCTTTTAACAATTCAGTTGTAGCTCTCCTTGACATGAAGCAAAGTGGTAGGCAACCTGCAGACTAGCTTTCAGGGACACAGTCTCAGATCTTGCCTAGACTTACTAGATCTGACCTGCAGTGTCATAAGGATTTCAGATGAATCCAATGCACATTAAAGTTTGACAAGCCCTAGCATGGAGAACAAGCTCTAAGGTCAGGTCAGAATAATAATGATAATGGCATATGTCCAGGACATATGTCCAGTAAAGGCAAACAATTTATATTACCATCAATACAATTTTTCAAATATGAGGAATCAAAGGAATGAGAACTATATAACTTGTCCCAAGTCACAAAGGCAATAAATTGAATCAGAAAGTCAAATAAAGCTCAGGTTGAAGCTCTAATTCTGCTGCTTACCAGCTTGTTGACCTTGAACAAGCTATCTAAACTTTCTGAGGTTGTTTTCTTATTGGAAAAAATGAGAGGTTGTATACCTATCTCACAGTTGTTATGTAAGTTAAATGAGATTATTTGTGTAAAGAATCATACATACATTGATATTATTTACATTTTCAATGCTTCTGATAATCTCTAGAAAATACTAGTCAGCTTGTTCAGGATTAATATATTTAATCATTATGTTGGATGTGAGATGTGAGTGAAAGTAACTCCAACAGAAGGTATATGAAACAATACTGAGAAGATTTAATCTTCAGATCTTTGATTGTGGAAATAGGTGGCACATTCCAGGGGCAGAGACTAGAGAAGAAATTGACAGACCTCAAAGAGGAAATGACAGCAGTCATGAGAGAAAATGTTTGAAGGGGAAGCTTTTGTTGCCAATTAGCAGATGTTTTAAATTTAACATCTGTATTAAACCCTCAAGTGTTTAAAGTTAGCATCATCAATCATTTTGTAATGCTTTTTGCTTTAGGTTTTTCCCTTTACTTTGTTTTTTGCTTCATTTCTTATTTTTCCTTTTTTAAAGCCAGAGGTGAACTCCATAGGGTAGAAGCAGATAAGAGACATGAAAGGGTGAAGCCTGTTGAGAAGTTGTGACTTTAAAATCATGTTCCTAGAATCCCGGTACTACACCAGGCCTGCAGAGCCATGAGGCAAACAGGGAAGTCTCCTGCTGTGTTTTCTAAGAAACCAAATACAAAAAAAATCTAAAAGGAAGCAGTGTGAGGTAAGAAAGGAATCATGCTGCTGCAAAGACCCTCCCTCACTTTAACCCAGGTACATACATACATACACACACACACACACACACACTATATGAGTGCACCCATAACCCTTGCATATAGACACACTGATACACATACCTCCTATACACTCTACTCATCTATCTTTCCCCTGTATTTTGCTTTTATGGCCACCAGAGTGGGGGTTCTGAAATTATACTATATTAGGTACATTTGAAACGGAAAAAAACAAACCTTGACTTATTTTTTTAAAATATTTTTAACTTGCAATTTATCACTGAACACATGTAATATGGGGCATCCTACAGGGCAGGCAGGGAACATTGCTAGGGTTCCTAATAGCATTTGAACTTGCAGTTTCCTAATTATCACCTACTTTCTACTCCCCAGAATGGACCTATTAGTGTACTTTACAGAATGAATAGATCTTTTATTAGCAGTTATGTTTCAGAATTGCTTTTCATATAAAAGCCTTGCACTAACAGTATCATTCCATTGATCTTACCTCTTGCTCCTTATAGTCATTTCAAACAGCTAATAACTTGCTAATATAACTTAACAGGTACATTTTGTACCTTTCTCTGCACCGACTGTAGACATACCAGCTCATTAACACTGAGAAAGAACACAGGCTAAAGCCCTTTCTTTTAACAAGCCAGCAGTGTGAAACCAAAGTCTGAGCTCTTTTTCTTGTAATCATCTTGCTGCACCACCTCTAGAAGACCAGGAGATAAAGTGTAGGGAGAGAATACCTCACCGAGCTGCTTCAATAAGAAATTCTTAGGATTTGGGTGGTATTTCTAAAGTTTTCTTTCAGATGTGTTCATTCATTCCTATCTTGTGTCATTTCAAAGTCTCAGTGGTGCAGCTAGCTGGCTGCATGAGGAGCATGCCAAGGTCATATTGAACAATGATACTTGTGCCGAGGTGCACTTCCACGCTAATATTACTAGTTCCAGTCCAGACCCACCTCTAACAACCCATAAAGGAAAAACAAGTTGCTGTCACTTGGCAAGACAGCAGCAAGGAAGGTGTGAGTCCGCAGGAATCCTCATGGGATAGTGGTTGCTGACACAGTTGTTAACTATAAAACACAGGATTTTTCTGTTCCCAGTAGTTCTTTGATTGCATTTGATTATTTGGGAGTTAAGTCAGAATAAAAGGTGTTTTCAATAGTCCAGTCTATTTAATAAGCTGCTTACAGTAAGGGAGAAATAGTTTTGAGATTGTTTGCAGAGTCTATAAGGAAATATAAGCCAGTTAACAATAGAACCAATAAGAATTTCATAGAGTCTCTTGCTGAGTTTACCATATATTTATATGAAACAGATATTGCATACCTGCCAGAAAAAAAAATCAGCACAGAGCTTCATTTGATTTCCATTACCCAAGTTAAATTAACCCAAAATGACAAAATTGTTCAATAATTGTATTCTTTTATTATACCCACTGCTTATGCTTTCAAATAAAATCAGTCAGCTCTTAAGAACAGTGTTTTTCACAGGAGACCCTTTTAGTGAATGCCTGCTTCCAAAGTCTTCACTCAGTGAAAACTCCCACTGATTTAATTCACTTACAGGTATTTTCATAACCTCTGTCACACGAACATAAATGTTCATGGGCTACAGCAAAGAAGTTGAGCCTAAGATAACAGCTCTGCAAGCTAGGAATTCAATTCCTGCTCCAGTTTGAGGGAGAACATGCAAAGCTAGCAAAATAAGGAAGTGCAATACATCAACCTGTCTGCCAAGAGAATTCAACTTGCTCAAAATACATGAACGTAAACCAATAATCTGGAGAGGTAAATGCAAATGAACCAACATGGCTGCACTACCAACTCCAGCTAGTTTTCACCATAGCATTAGTGTGACGAGATTGAAACACAGATAGTGGCTTTCTCCCCAGTACTCCCATAATGCTTTGTACACACTGCTATTCTAGCCTTTTCTTCAATGTTTTATACTTATTGGGATGAACTTTTCCCTCTAATGATCTTGGGTCCCCTGAAGGTAGGGAACATATTTTTGGTTTTACAAATGCTTGTCAAATGAATGAATGAATATTAAACATTTTCAATTTTTTTCAAACAACTTGAGTTCTTCATTTTCAACTTATGTGTTTAATATTAATACTATTTTGTTAACAGATGTTTTAAATTTCAAATTTACCATTCATTTTATTTTGCTAATCATCTTTCAAAGACCATTTCAAGTGTAACGTTAACCATGAAACTTTTGTTAGTTCCTCTAACTGCTATGATTTCTTCTTCCTTTGAATACCCATTTCACTTGAAATGTGTTTCTGTTTTAGAATCTCTCTTATTCCTATTTTTTAAATTCTTTTATTTCCTCAAACCCAATAGGTGAAAATTTCCTCTAGGGCAGGGTCCACCTTTTCATCAGTTGCTTTCTTCAGAATGCAGTCATGTACATGGTAGGTGTTTGACTTAATGCAACTAAACCAAATTTATTGATTGCAAAATATGGATCAATACTGTAAAATATATCTTAGTAATTTCAAAAAATATAAATAAGACATAACCATGGCTTGTAAAACATCTGGCCTTAAAAATAAAACACATGAAATTCAACTAATTCACCAAAGGGATGAATATGGGCTAAAATAGTTTATGGATATTTACATACAGAAACAAGTAACATTTTGAAAGGTAGAGAAGAAACATAATGTATGAAAGACAAATATCAGAAGCTGTATTATAGTATAGCGAAATGAGCTCTGCCATTTGCTTTTTCGTGTGACACTGGCAAAATTGCACTGCCTTTTGGAGTCTCTATAAAATGGACATAATCATGCCCACTTTACTTTGAGAAGTGTGAGATTTCTGAAGCTTCCTATAAACTCTAAGATGCTGCACAGGTAGAAGATGTTTTTAAACGCACAGAGGATTAGGTCAGGAATAGAAGGAAATGAAGATAGATGGGAAGGGTAAGGTTGTATTGAAAACTCTCAAAGTCAAACACAGCAGCTTGGATTTGATGAAGTAGAAAGTAGAAGATGTGCATACTCTTTAACATGGAGAATGACAGTAGAAAAATAGTTTTAAGGTGTATAATCAAGAGGTACTCAGCAGAAGTGAGATCTGAAAAGAGAAAGATACTATGTGTTCTCAACTCTATGTAGAATCTAAAATAGGTAAACTCCTACAAATAGAGAGTAGAATAAGGATTGCCAGGGGCTGAGGGGAAGGGGGAATAGAGAGATTTTGATCAAAGTGTACAAATTATATTGTAGCAGTACTGTATCATGTACTTGAAAATTGCTAAGAGAGTAGATCTTAAATGTTCTCTCTGCAAAAAAGGATAATTATGTGGGGTTAATGAGGTGCTAACTAACTTTATTGTAGTAATCATTACACAATATATATGTATATTAAATCGCCATATTTGTACATCTTAAATTGAGAGGATGGAAAAGGATATTCTAAGCAAATCTAACCAAAAGAGACCAGGGGTAGCTATACTTATACCAGACAAAATAGAATTTAAGCTCATAAGAGACAAAAGATCATTATATAATGATAAAGGGGTTAATTCATCAAGAAAATATAATAATTGTAAATGTTTTTTCATCCAGTATTGGGTCACTTAAATATATAAAACAAATAATAACATAACTAAAAGGAGAAATAACAGCAACACAATAGTAGTAGGAAACTAATATCTCATTCTCAATAATGGATAGATCATCTAGACAGAAAATCAATATGGAATTAGCTGATTTGAACAACACTATAGACAAAATGCACCCAACAGACATGTACAGAACATTTCGTCCCATGGTATTTAAATATACACTATTTTCAAGTAAACTTGGAACATTCTTCAGCATAGATCATATGTTCAGTCATGAAATTAGTAGTAACAAATGTGAAATTATAGAAATTATATATAAGTACCTATTATTATGAACACAATGGTATAAAATAAAAATCAATAACAGGAGGAAAACTGACAAATTTACAAATATGTGGAAATTAAACAATACATTCTTGAACAACCAATGTTTAAAAGACAAAAAGAAAAATTAAATAAAACATAGCACAACATAGAAAAGTACAACATACCAAACTTATGGGGAAAAGAGGGAAGTTTATAGCTATAAAAATTACATTACTATAAATAAAACAGATAAATCTCAAACAACCTAACATTGCACTGAAGGAACTAGGAAAATAAACCAAGCCCCAAGTTAGTAGAAAGAAATAATAAATATCAGAGTGGATAAATGAAATATAGACTAAGACAGCAGGAGAAAAGATCAGTAAAACTAAGACCTCATTTTCTAACAATTATAGTCTGTGTGTGTCTTTGAGGCTAAATCGAATCTCTTGTAAGCAGCATATCATTGTCTTTTTGAACCCATTCAGCTATTCTATCTTTTAATGGGAAAATTTAATCCAGTTACATTTAAAGTAAATATTGATAGGTTTGTTTTCTGTTTCTTTGTTCCTTTTTTTCTTCTCTTGCTGTCTTTCTTTGTGATAGGATTTCTGTGGTAGTGTGTTTTGATTCCTTTATCTTAGTCGTTTGTTTGGACTACAGGTTTTTTCTTTGTGCTTACCATGAGACTACAGAAAATATCTGGCAGTTATAACAAAGTTCATTAAATTGGCAGTTGACAGTCACCTCAGTTGGACAGGGTCACAGACTATATTCCATGACAGGGCAGTGCCACTGATTGGAGTCTGCAAGTAGTCAGTACTGCAAGCCGGGGTGCTCAATTACTCTTGGTCAGATGGGGCCACAGGCTGTGCTCCCCAAGATAGTACTGCTGTCTAGAGTCTGCAATCAGGCACGGCTAAAGACAGAGCAACATGATCCAACAGGACCTCAGGCTGTGCCCTAAAGTTGGGTAGGAATAAAGACAGGACTTTATCATCAGACAGGCTCTGACTGTGCAATCCTGTTGACCAAGATAGTTGGGACTTCCAGTTCTATCTGCAGTTGGTGGGGCTAGCGGCTGTGGTCTGTTGTTGGATAGGGTTGCTCTCCAGACTTCCTGGTGTAGAGGATCCACAGGCTGTATGCAACAATTGGGCAAGGTCGTAACTGATGTCAGGTAGGGCTGTGAACTGAGCTCTAAAGCCAGGCAGTGCCTTAGGCTGGGCTTCAAGACTGCCTGAGATTACTGTTTGGGCTTCCTGGTCAGACAGTGCAGGAGGTTATGTTCAGCATCTAGGTGGGCATGCTGCCTTGCTTCCCTGCCTAGGCAGGCCATAGAATGTGTTCTGCCGCTGAATGGCATCTACACCCAGACTTCTTGGTGAGGCATGACTGGAGGCCATGCTCAGCAGCTGGACAGGGATGCTGATTTGCTTTCTTGTCCATGTAGGACTGTAGAATGGGCTGCTAGGTTGAAATGGCCATTGGCTGGGAAACCAAATAAAGTAGAAGTGCCAATCAAGTTCCTTGGCAAGATGGGACCAACATCTTGGATTCTCTAGCAGGAGCACTGTTTTCTAATATCTACACACTGGTTGCTATAAGGCACATCCCCCTTCCCCATCTCTGTCTGATCCCTGGTGGTCAGGGTCTATCCAGTATCCAGTGAACTCATGAGGTAAGACCCAAATGGTCCTCCGGGGGAGCAGTCCACAATGCTGTGAAGCAGGATGCCCACCTTGGGCTCTCTTTTACTCACTAGAGAAACAGTAAGCTGAGGGGTCAGGGTGTCCTCTCAGTGTGGTGCTCTGCCAGCTTGGGGGAGGAGCAGTGAAGTCAAAGTGAAACCACTCCTCTTACCCTTCTAATATGTTTCTTTTCAGTCTCTGTTGTCTAAGGGGGTGCTTCTGCCTAACTCTTTGCTTCTGGAATTTTCACAAAGGTGTCTTGTCTATGGATGGTTACTAGTTGGTTTTCTGTGAGTGGGCCTGATGTCAGGGACCAGCTGTTCTGCCATGTTGATGACATCACTCTATTGTTTCTTTTTAATAAGGAAAAGTTAGCCGGGCCCAGGATTGTCAGTAGAAATAGAATACAAAGTACATTTCATTATGGTCCTCAGATATTAGGCTATTATAAAATGACCGCTGCCAAGCTTAAAGTAAACAGATAGAGAAAGAAATGCATAGCCCACTTGTGTTGATCCATAGGAATCTATCTGGTATGACCTTGCTGAACAAAGGTATATTTCTGCCCAGACTCCTTAATTCTCTGTTAGCAATAAAAATAAATTGTTTCAGTCCAACACAGTCTGTATTTCTTCCTTATGTAGGTTTAGTACAGCTTCAAGCATCTATATATCTTTTGTCCTCCCCTATCATCTACAGTGCTTGATATAAGAAAACCATATGTATTAGAAGTCTATATCCCACTGTGCTTCATATTCTACTTCCTGCTCAGTTGTTTCCTAGTAGATTTAGGTCCCAAATTATGTCAGAATGTACTAACAGGACTTAGGGAGGGGATGGTCCTGACTCTGTTTTAGAAACCAGGACTGCACAGTAGGGGATTGATTGCCAATCTTCTTGTTGCTGCACAATCTGCATCACAATCCTAGAAGTAAATAGCTGGGAGAACTAAACCCGCCTCATGGTAGATAGGACTATTCTATTCCAAAATACAAAACATGCCGTAATGTTATATCTTACTTCAGTGCTATATGATCTAAGGTTATTGTCACTTATTCTCAGTCTTATTCGTATGGAAGTCTGAAGTGCAGTTAATTTCAGAAATCATTAATCAGTTAATCAAAATATGAATTCAGTGTACCTAATGTAATTAAAAGAGTGATGATAATAATATGGTCATGATAGTGAGAGAGTCCAGTTATCAGTCCCACACTAGTCACTAAAGAGAGTGTATGTATCCCCTATTGTTTTCTACCTTGAAGAAAAGCACTGATAGGAATAGGTGAAGTATTAGGACATTATTTAGTAATGATGCCAGGTTAGATTTTTTATTAATAGAGAAACAATTAAAAATTCTGCTTCTCCATGGCACTTACCTTTGGCCTTTTTTCAGCAGGGAATATGGCATCTCTTTGGAGAGTGCTCTTTGGATCCTCTTTTGAGATCTTCATCCTTTGCGACTCCTTAAGGCTGATGCAAGGTGGCTGTTAGCTATCTTCCATTAGGGATTGGCTTCTTGCCCTGGAAAAGTCTAGAACAGTAATTCTCAATGGGAGGTGATTTGGGCACGAAAGGACATTTGGTGATGTCTGGAGACATTGTACATACTACAATGCACAGGAAAGCCCTTCACAACATAGAGTTGTTCATATCAAAATATCAATGTGCTGTGGTGGCAAAACTCTGGTCTTCATCCTGGTCATTTTAGCACATAAGGGGGGAAAAGCCAAAAGCAGGTGACATGGGTAATTGCTTCTTACATCTGTTATTGATAACTTTCACCATCACAATCATCTTGTCAAGTAGTTATTAGTACTTACATTTCACACATGAAGACGGCATTATGTGTGTACACACATAGGTATATGGTAGACAGTAGAGAGACAATTTTAAACAATATAAATAACTGCAAAGCATATTGTAATTGCCTGTTTTATTTTTCAGTGTTCAGAAAATATTATGACAGTTCACAGAGCCAAGATAGAAATCCAAGTCTGTTCCACTGCAAACTCACATTTCCATGCTACCACTTTATCTACATATATAAAAGCCTAAGAGACCAAACACCCAAACCGTAGACTGGTCACTGTGATGCACACTGACCACCAGGGGACAGAGCTCAATGTAGGAGCTGCCCCCTGGTGGTCAGTGCACTCCCACAGCCAACCTTCCGTGGCTGGCCAACCTCCCCAGGTCCCTTCCGGCTCCGATTGCCCCGATCACCGGCCAGGCAAGAATTCATGCATGGAGCCTCTAGTAATTTTAATAACATAACTGCATCATCATTCATCTGTGAACCATTAGTGAACACTCACTCAATGCTCTGAATGGCAATTAGACCTGGAAAGAGTATCAGGCTGCTTGTTCTCACACACATGTAGCTCTGTGCAGTTTTAGAAAGTGTTTTCCATATATTATCTCATTTTCAAAATCACCTCTGAAGTAAGTGAAATGTTGTACACCATTTTGCAGATGAGAAAACTGAGGTTCCACAAATTGAAGTGAATCAAGACCCAAAATGAGATTTCTGACTCCAATTAATCTTTACTGGAAAAGCCATTCTCACCTTAGCTTTTCTTTTTTTTTCTTTATTTCTTTATTTATTATTTATTTATTTATTTTTATTGCTAAAAGTATTACAAAGGGTATTACATATGTGTCCTCCCCCCCCCCCCCCTTGACAATCCCCTGGCCTCCCTTACCCCCCAGTGTCTTATGTCCATTGGTTGTGCTTATATGCATGCATACAAGTCCTTCGGTTGATCTCTTACCCCCCTCCCTCCTGCCCCCCAACCCTCCCTGGCCTTCCCACTGCAGTTTGACAATCAGTTTGAGGCAGCTCTGCCTCTGTATCTATTATTGTTCAAAAGTTTGTAATAGTCTTTATTATCCATGAATGAGTGAGATCATATGGTATTTTTCCTTCATTGACTGGCTTATTTCACTTAGCATAATGCTCTCCAGTTCCATCCATGCTGTTGCAAATGGTAAGAGTTCCTTCTTTTTTACGGCAGCATAGTATTCCATCGTGTAGATGTACCACAGTTTTCTAATCCATTCATCTACTGATGGGCACTTAGGCTGTTTCCAGATCTTAGCTATGGTGAATTGTGCTGCTATGAACACAGGGGTGCATATATCCTTTCTGATTGGTGTTTCTGGTTTCTTGGGATATATTCCTAGAAGTGGGATTACAGGGTCAAATGGGAGTTCCATTTCCAGTTTTTTGAGGAAACTCCATACTGTCTTCTATAGTGGCTGCACCAGTCTGCATTCCCACCAGCAGTGCACAAGTGTTCCTTTTTCTCCACATCCTCTGCAGCACTTGTCGTTTGTTGATTTGTTGATGATAGCCAGTCTGACAGGTGTGAGATGGTACCTCATTGTTGTTTTGATTTGCATCTCTCAGATGATTAGTGACTTTGAGCGTGTTTTCATATGTCTCTTGGCTTTCTGAATGTCCTCTTTTGAAAGGTGTCTATTTAGATCTTTTGCCCATTTTTTGATTGGATTGTTTATCTTCTTTTTGTTAAGTTGTATGAGTTCCCTATAAATTTTGGAGATTAGGCCCTTATCAGATATGACGTTGGCAAATATGTTTTCCCACGCAGTGGGTTTTCTTGTTGTTTTGTTGATGGTTTCTTTTGCTGTGTTAACTTTTCTTATGTTTATCCTAAGTGTACTTCCGGTGCTGCCTAAACTTTTGACATAGTGATAATATTTGTTCAGTCATTTTAGGCAAAGAGAGGTGTGATTAGTTCAATATTCTGGGGTTTCAGTTGTCCCAAACACTCACCCAACCACAAGTGCTAAAATTTGACACACCAGTAACCCATGCTGGTGTGTTGCAGACACTGACTGAAAACACGTAGTTATTATGGGCTTTCCTAGAGTCCTCAGTTTACTCCATTATGCACCAAAATGTGGTAGGCAACATCTCCAATAATATGTCAATAACAGCATAAACTTATAATCAAATTCACAATGGTTACTGCCCATATATCAGATGTTCTATCTATATAAACATAATTTAGCTTCATGTTGCCTAGTATTTTAAACATTATAGAAAGATTAATTCAAACATTCCCCATATTATTACTAGAAATATATCAAATAGTTGCCTCTTAAGAGAACACAAATGGCTAGGATCTTTCACTTCATGTTTTCTCTCCTCAACAGAAACCAGAAAGACAAAGTGAATTATAATATAATCATGTTCTTTTCTAGTGCACCATTAATCCTTACCTTTCCATTCTATTATAATTCACTTTACCTAACAAAACCAACATTCTTAATGATAGATTAGCTCAAATTTAGCGTAGTATATCAGGAAGTAAAAATATGAATCTCAGACATAATACTGTGTCAGTATGAGGGAATTTCTTTCTGTGTCTGTGTCAATTTTGAGTCTATTTTTACCCCAATGGATTTTGATCTCTGCAAATAACACTTCTCAAACCCCATAATGCCATTATAAATATGTTTTAAAGCTTTTTGAATTAAATAATCTCCATTTCCTCTTGGCTAACCCTTTTCTCTAGCTAATCTAGAATTTCTATGAAATGTGAGTAGATCAAATAATCATACACACAACCTATTTGTTACTTGAATGCAATAATTGTTAAATCTTCTTGCAGTATTTTTTGTTACCATGAATAGCATCACATTGATTCACTTCATCAAAGATGCTGAAAAGAATCATTTATAGGAACAGAATGTATAAACTAACTTTATTTGGGTTTTTAGTAAAATGGAATTGTGGTTGGAAGAGATTATAGAATTTTCAAATATGATATTTGGAAGATGTTTATTAGCTTTTTATGGCTACAAGTTTTCCATCTGTTATGTTAACAATAATTAGTAATTTATGTACTTAGTCTCACAGTAAAGAGAAGAGATATTCCTATGGGATTCCAGAAAAATAGATGACAGCCACTTATGAATGAACTATCCAAAACCTACCCTCAACAATTTAAATATTATAAACTCATGTTACCTAGGCTTTCAAAACAAATACCTAATAGTTTTACCTTGTACTTTTTGGTTTTGACATAGTAATTAAGCTTAAAAAATTCTTCATTGTCCACCTTTTTGTTGATGACCAAAAAAGCTTAGCTCTAACTAAAGTAAACTTTGTCCTTTAACTTAAAAATAGGTTGTGTGTATGATTGTAGTTTATAACTACAATCCTTGCTTAGAGTTATACACATACACACATATGAACACACAAGTTCTTTCTTCTTTTTCTGTATAGAGCATTGTGCTTATAACTTGAGAAGAGAAATTAAAAAATAATTTATAGACAAGGACTCATAATTTGTGGAATATTAGGAAGAAACTATTAGATTTTCAAATATAAATCTGTTTAAGTATCTCCCCTGCTTAGAAAGTCTTCCATAATCCCCCGCACTGACTTCAGGACAAATATGAAGCACATTATTTATAGGCACGCATGGCCCTTCATGATCAGGCCTAAGTTTGTTTTCCAGCCTCAAGATTCACCCCTCCTTCTGATTCATGTCTGGTCTGTCTGATGCTCTTAGAACCTGCACAGCGGGACTATTGGTAAGCCTTTCCCCAGAATCCTCTCTCAGGCCTCTCCACCTACCTGATAAGCTCAAATATTGCTTGCTCAGTGAGAGTAATCAGCATTCCTGCCTTACCATAGCCCTGGTTTGCCTCTTGCTCTTCTGCTCCCTTGTGCACACCTCTCCCTCAGTTAGAGGGTGAGAAACTTCCACAGAACAAGAAACCCTCCTCCAAGAAACCCTCAGGACCTCAGAAGGTGCATTTTGTATGGAAACCTTACACTTGTTTGCAGTTCGGGTTAACTTATTTTCCCTCATAACCTCATTCCTCCGCTTAATTTGTTTTACTTTGTCGTCTTATGGGAATACATTTTCAAATAAGTAAATATAGCAGTATCGACTTCAAAGCTGGCATCAAAATTCTTTTAGAAAAAAATGCCCTTATTAGGAAGCACATTTTTAAGCCATGGAGGAAAGGTAAGGCCCTGTGGGCATGTGTTGGCAGCTTTCAAGACAACAAAAACAGCGGTCTAATTGCTCTGTGTGTTAACAATGGAGAGAAATATGTTGATGGAAAATAAAGAGGAAATGGGGAGGAGGGGGAGAAAAATATATAACATACAGACAATTATTTCAGCTAGAATTTTGATTATCGTAGAGGGACTTAGGAACAGAATTGTCTTAAGATGACTATTAAGCTGATTTCATTGATGTGATACAGACTTGTCCATCATTCCAAGTATCAAATATATGTTCCGCTCCCTGGGACGGAATTCCACATCTGAGATGTCTAGGTACATAGTGAAAGGAGTTTTTTGGGGTAAAATAAACAGGTCTAGGAAATTTTAAGAACTAGGGGTTCCATAGTGGGAAACCACAGGGCTGCAAAAGGTATACGTTCACAGAATAAGGGAGCTGCCAGAGGGCATTCATTCACAGAATAAAGGAAAGGAAGCCACTCATTCAAAGAGGGAAGAGGAAGGCCAACGGGAATAGAAAAACAAAAGGGAAGTGAAGAGGGGAACCTCACATGGGGTTTGAGCTCAGAAGCTGCTCTAGTGACCAATCAGAGGGGATATCAGGACACAAAGAACTGCAGCCTTTATACACCTTAGGAAAGAGGGACTTGGCGGGTCTCTCTCTTTCCCTCCCCACGTGGGAGTCTGTGCTTGTTTCCCAATAAATTCCCACCTTTTCCTGTACCACCTTTTGTCCGTGGCTTCATTCTTCAAATCCACCTGGACAAGAACCCGGGAAGCCACCTTCGCATCCTGCCCAGGGGAACACCCCACGTTCCAGTTAAATTCCTGAATTTCAATAGCAGGAACACTGGGGAGAGAGCTATAAGAGGATCCCTAAACTGAGCTAATTGTGGAGGAATATGCAAGTATACTCATGAGAACATGGGAACCCCTGATACCAGGTATTTGCAGAAATACTGTTCTAGGCATTGACTACAATCTATGGAAAGCATGAGAAGCCAATGTGAGCTATACTCTAAGGACTGTGACTCCACCTGATAGCTAGTGTGGAAGAAAATGAATCATGGCAAGATTAACATAAGACTTTGAAAATACTTAGCAGAAGAAGACTCCAAAGAATCTTTCTAATTTGAGAAATAAGGGCAGTAATTTTATAGAACTTTCATAGGAGGGCTTACATAATTTACAGTTTATATTAAGAATAGTGTAAGGGCAAGTATACATTAAAAATAAGAGGCTTGATTCTCTTGGAAATAAAGAGACTTTTCCCTTCTCCCTTTCTTTAGAACATTCATTTTAGAGAACTTGTAAGTTCTTTCTCTCTCTCTCTCTCTCTCTCTCTCTCTCTCTCTCTCTCTCTCCTCTCTCTCTCTTCTCTCTCTCTCTTTCTCTCTTTGAAATGCATGTAAATCTTTTTAGAAGTTATTATGTCTTGCCAGCTTTATGACCCAGAAATCTTTCTCAAGGACCTGGAAGACATCTCTTGAAATGTAAATATCAAGAGAGCACACCTCCCAGTTTCTATGGGAGAATTGGAGCCTAATTTTAGCAAGTGCCTGACTCAAAGTTGTAAATAGGACAATGAAAATAGAAGTTTATTTTCACTTTGTATAAAAGCAGTTGACTAACCCCAATAGGCACCCCAATAACCTGGCGCATTTAGGATGAACTCTGTGTGATAAATGGTGCGGTCAAGTACTCTTTCGTGAGGACTAGTTATTATCTTTAGGACATGTGTGCAATGGTTTGTATCTGCTTGCCGATTTTAAAGGGTGAGATTTCTTTCTGTCTGTGCAATCTCTTAGCAAATTGTCTGTGGTATATATCCCATTCTGGCTTAATGCTCATTCAATAATAAAACCGTGTGTGTGTGTTTTAATTACCCATGTGACGAGATTTTCTGGGTTGGGAGGTTTTCTTTTAAATTATTTCTTCAACAACAATTATCAAAAGGAAGCATATTTTGTGAATTAGCAACTATTGGGCAATTTGTATTTAGCATGAGGAGGAGGGGGTATTATAAAGTTAGAGACCAATTTCTTGTGCAGAAGAGGGTAGGGGAGAACTGCTGTGAGACTGAGGAAGGCCCAAGTGCATGTAAGAACCACAGCAGAAAATTCTCACCAATGTCTATTATGATGAATATTGGAAATTAACAAACATTTATTGTTTTGAACATCTCTTCTCAATAAAAACATTGACATCAATAACTCATACTTATATCCTTTATATCTAAAATATACTAACATCTAATAGGTATTGTTTTTATTGGTACTTAATTAACATAACATTGTGTAAGTTGAAAGATGTACAATATGTTGATTTGATACATTTATATGTTGGGACATGATTATCAGCAGAGCTTTAACTATAACACCTCTATCACATCACATACTTATTTCCTTCGAGTGGTGAGAACATTTAAAGCCTAGTGTCTTAGCAATTTTGAACTATATAATATAGTATTGCTTACTAAAATCACTGTTTGTACACTGGATCTTCAGAACTTATTTATCTACTAGTTGCACGTTTGTACCATTTAATAACATCTCGCAATTCCTCATCCCCTAGACTCTGGCAACCACCATTCTACTCTTTTTTAATGAGGTCAGATTTGTTTGGTTTCACATATAAGTGATATCATACAATATTTTACTTTGTCCGGCTTATCTCACTAAGCATAGCACCCTTAAGTTTCATAAAAATTGTTTCAAATGACAGGATTTCCTTCTTTTTCATGGCTGAGTAATATGTCATTGTATGTCACATTTATCCATTCATCCATTGACACATAGGTTGTTTCAAACTTTTGGCTATTATAAATAACTAGGAGCTCAGTGCATGAATTCGTGCACCTTGAAAGGAACTGTGGGCCACAAGGCTGCAGTAGGCACAGGGGGGCATTTCGGCCCATCCTCCACGCCCCCGCCCTGCCCCTCCTGCTGCAACCCCGGTCCCCTGTCTGCTGGAAGCCCTGCTCCCGCCACCCCTGCTCTCACATGCTGATGGCACAGAGTGATTGGGACTGGTGCCAGCAGCAGGTACAAGTGGGGCCAGCACCCCGAATGCCCCTCAGGAGCAGGGGGAAGTTGAGAAGTCCTCAGGGGTGATCAGGGCTGGCAGCTGCCGCTCGCACCCACTGATGGCACCAAGCAATTGGGACCGACGCTGGGCACCCACAGCAGGTGCGAGCAAGGCCAGCGCCAGCAGCAGGAGCAAAGAATTTTCAGTAACGACCAGAGGCTTACCCTGATGACAGTGACTGGTGCCCCGCTTTGGTCTGGCAACCCTGCTCACCTGCTCCACCATCCCGCCGTGGCTGATGCCCGCCATGTTCCGCTCATGCCTCCTGGTGGTCAACGCATGTCATAGCAACCGGTTGTTTGGTTCTGGTTGTTCTGCCATTCAGTCCATTTGCATATTAGCCTTTTATTATATAGGATGCTGCAATAAACATGAAGGTACAGATACTTTTTGATATCCTGTTTTTATTTTCATTGAATATATACCCAGAAGCAGGATAGCTGAATCATGTGGTAGTTATATATTTAATGATTTGAGGAACCTCCATACTGTTTCTCATAATGGTTGTACCAATTTACATTCCCACCAATAGTGCACGAGTGTTCCCTTTTCTCCCTATACATAGCAACACTTCTTCACTCTTGTCATCTTGATTATAGCAATTCTAACAGGTGTGAGGTGATAGTTTAATGTGGTTTAGATTTGTGTTCTCCTTATGAATAGTAATTATAAAGTTCAGAACCTTTGTATGTAACTGTTGGCCATTTATATATCACTTATATTCAGTTTCTCCATTTTTAATTGGGTTGTTTGCTTTCATTGAGTTGTATGAGTTTTTTATATATCTTGGAAATTAACCCCTTTCTGATTGATATACACTTCACAAATATTTTTCCCCGCTCTGTATGTTGCCTTTTCATTTTGTTGATTGTTTCTTTTGCTATGCAAAAGCTTTTAAGTTTGACATAGTTCCACTTGTGTTTTGCTTTATTTGCTTGCACTTTTGGTATCTTCCAAAATATCATTGTCAACACCAATGTCAAGGAGTTTTTTTCCTTACATTTCTTCAAGAAATTTTATGGTTATGGGTCTCAGGTTTAAATCCTTAATCATTTTGGATTAATTTTTGTTAGTGGTATAAGATATGGGTTCAATTTCATTTTTCTGCACATGGTTAATCAGTTTCCTAGAACCATTTATTGAAGAGACTATCTTTTCCCCATTAAGTGTTCTTGTCTTCCTTGTTAAATATAAGTTGACCATATATGTGGGGTTTTATTTCTGGGTTCTCTGTTCTGTTCCATTGTTCTGTGTATCAGCTTTTGTGTCAGCACATATTGTTTTGTTTTGTTTTGTTTTTTAAATATATTTTATTGATTTTTTTTTACAGAGAGGAAGGGAGAGGGATAGAGAGTTAGAAACATCGATGAGAGAGAAACATTGATCAGCTGCCTCCTGCACACCTCCCACTGGAAATGTGCCAGCAACCAAGGTACATGCCCTTGACCAGAATCGAACCTGGGACCTTTCAGTCCGCAGGCTGTTGCTCTATCCACTGAGCCAAAACAGTTAGGGCAGCACATATTGTTTTGATTACTATAGCTTTGTAGTAGAGTCTGAAATCAGGAAGTGTGATGTCTCCAGCTTTGTTTTTCTTTCTCAGGATAGCTTTGGCTATTCAGAGATTTTTGTGGTTCTATACAAATTTTAGGATTGTTTTTCTATTTCTGTGAAAAATGCCATTAGAATTTTGATAGTTAAAGCATTGAATCTACAGATTGCTTTGGGTAGTATGGACATTTTAGCAATATTAATTCTTTCAGCCTGTGGATGCAGGATATCTTTCCATTGGTGTCTTTTCTAACTTCCTTCATCAAAGTCTTATAGTTTTTATTGTATAGATCTTTTACCTCCTTTGTTAAATTTCTTCATAAACATTTTATTGTTTTGATGTATTTGTAAATGGAATAGTGTTCTCCTATTGTTGTTTTTTCAGATATTTTATGTTAACATATAGAAATGCAACTGATTTCTGTATGTTGATTTTATAACCTGCAACTTTGCTAAATTTGTTGATTAGTTCCAAAATTATTTCAGTTGAGTCTCTTGGTTTTTTTAATATATATGGTCATATCATCTGTAAACAGAGATAGTTTTACTTCTTTTTTATTTGAATGCCTTTTATTTATTTTCTTGATTGTTTTAGTTAGGATTATCAGTATATGTTGAATAAGAGTGGTGAGAGTGGGCACCCTTGTCTTGTTCCCAATCTTTGAGGAAAAGCTTCAACCATTCACCATTGAATATAATTTTAGATGTGGGTTTAAAATAATGACCTTTTCATGTTGCTCTATGTTTCTTCTAGAACCAATTTCTTGAGGGTTTTTATGATGAAAGAATGTTTTATTTTGTTGAAGGTTTTCTGCAAATATTGAGATGGTAAAATGATTTTTATCTTTTATTCTATTAATGTTTTTCATTAGTAATTTATGTATTTTGAAGCATCTTTTCATCCCAGGGATAAATCCCACTAGATCATGGTTTCTGAACTATTTCATCTGCTGTTGAATTTGGTTTGCTAATATTTTGCTGAGAATTTTTGCATCTATTGGTTTGTAGCTTTGTTTTGTTTTGTTTTCATTGTATTCTTATCTGAATTTGTTATCAATGTAATGCTGACCTCATAAAATGAGTTTGGAATTGTTCCCTGCTCTTCAATTTTTTGGAAAGGTTTGAGAAAGATCAGCATTAATTCTTCTTTATATGTTTGGTATAATTCTCCAGTGAAGCCATCTGGTCCTGGGCTTATGTGTTGGAAGGTTTTTGATTACTCATTCAATCTCCTTACTAATTATTGGTCTGTTCACATTTCCTATTTCCTCATGACTCAATTTTTGTAGGTTATTTCTAGGAAATCATTCATTGCTTCTATATTATCCAATTTACTGCCATATAATTGTTTATATAGTCTCTTATGATCTTATGCATTTTTGTGGTATCAGTTATAATATTCTCTATTTCTGTTTTTATTTATTTGAATCTTTCTCTTTTTTATTTACTCTAGCTAAAGGTTTGTTAATCTTGTTTACTTCAAAAAAACTAGCTCTTTTTTTGTTGATCTTTTTAATTGACTTTCTGGTCTGTATTTCATTTATTTCCACTCTTTATTATTATTATTATTATTATTTTGCTAATTTTGGGCTTAATTTATTCTTTTTGAAATTAATAGCTAAAATTTTTTTGTTAAGTTCTAGATTTCCATTACAAATTAATTTTAGAACATGTCCAGCTATTGTATAATATGCTACTTATAAGAACAGGTTTTCTTACAGATTCAGATGAACCCTTTTGTTTTTAGTAACCTTACTTTTCTGTTTATTTATTGAATTCATCAGAAACTACAGGCATCTGAATCTGCTTTTACAGTTTGATTTTTCTTTATAGTAGTTTTGTTTTATGGTTTGATTTTTAATCTCTATTCTCCTAATAACTTCTCCATCACTAATATCTTTTCACTATCAAATATTTCTTCAAAGCACATAGTATAGGTTTCAAGAAAACTTGAAATTTAAAGATACGACTTTTACATTCTTAGTACATGATACTGAACACACTCCTTGTTACCTGTCCATGAAAGGCTGAAAATGTTGATATAGCCTTTGAAAGTCCTATACCCAGTCTACAGGGCTTATTTAATCACATCTCAAAGGGGATAAATAAGCATTTCCTCCTTGATTTCTCCAGTGTAATACTAATCCTCTCCATGTACTTGATACTATTTTGGTTTTTAAATTCTATTTATTCATAGAATAAATAGGTGCCCACTCTCACCACTCTTATTCAACATATACTGAAAATCCTAACTAAAATCCCCCCCGCCCCCATCATCTGCCTCTTCCAGGATTTAGAAATTGATAGCAGAGGAACAATTCCAAAGATTTCTGCAACCCCTTGTAAATTCTGTTGAGGCTCTCTGATCAATGTGAACTGAATTAGGGATTTAGAAATAAAGGAGTTAGGGGAGCAAAAAAAGGGAGCCAGGGATGTTGAACCTAGATTTGGGATGGCATCTTGTCAGCATGAACAAATACATTCCCCACAAGTCTCGCCTCACTCCTCTCAGCAAACAATTGGGATGAGAACATGGAGTTGTTGTGTCAAGTGTGCAAATGTGCAAAATGCTTAGGAAAATGCCAGGCATATTCTAGGCACTCAATAATTATTAGCCACTAGTAATAAAAGTAGGTGCGGTCATCAAAATTGTTGTTTTTTAATAGAAATAGTAGCAGGAGCACTATTAAGACAGTGCTATTGTAGAAAGAACATAAACTCAGCAATCTACGTACCTGGCTTTGAATCCAAACCCTGTTGTGTATAAACAAACCCCTAAACCTCATCATTTCTTAGTGTCATCATCAGTAAAATGGATTTAATAATATTTAGCTCAAAGGTCTATTGTGAAGATCAAGACCTTGCACATTAAGAAGTTGTTCTTGTAAACTAAAAGAAAAAATACTATAAACATTAGGTATCCCATTCCTACATATACTAAGCAGAGCCAGTATGAGTTGAAGGTGACTCATACTAAATCTTCCTGACTAAAATTTCTAACAGGTCTTGTGTAGATGTCTTTCTCCCCCATTGGAGATTATTTCTGTAGCTTTGTGCTTCTAAAGAAGGAACATGTGAAGCTGTTATGTCAATTATACCACAGGGTAGGCCTAGTTGTGGAACAGATTTATCCCACTCACTTCCACTCTGACACAATAAGAATAGACTTGCATGGAATCTTGGAGGAGGAGAACAGAGTCAAAAGAGACGACTGGAGCATGAAACACCGTTTGGAAGGGCAGAGTGAGGAACTGATCGCTTGGATCAGACACCAAGGAGAAATTTCACTCACAAACAACACAATTGTACTCTGTCAGATCTAACTTAAAATCACAATGACTTTTTGCCATTTCCTTTTTGATAAAAACTATGAGGAATAGACAATTGGGCAAAATATTTTGCTTTGTTTAAGTTTGATGTGAAAGTAAATTTTAAAAAGACTTCATTTTCTTATGTTACTTGCCAGCTCACTAATTCATTCAAATTAATTATAGACACCACATATAAATTACCATTTTCTTTAACCACTGAGAAGCAAAAAAAAAAAAAGAAAACAACAAACAAAAAAAAAACCTTCTTTATTCTAAAACATTTGGTGTTTTTCCCTCAAAGACTCTGTGATTCTAGTCCTTGTACACAATTCTGGATTGTCCTGAAAACTCCCTTTATAGAAATAGAAAACAGGAGGAACTCAAGATGGCGGCATAGAAAAACACCGGAAATTGCTGCCTCCGACAACAACTTCAAAAATACAACTAAAAGACAGAACGGTCATCATCCAGAACCACAGGAAGGCTGGCTGAGTGGAAATTCTACAACTAGAAGGAAAGAGAAGAGCACACAGACTCAGAGGAACTACGAAAGTGAAGTGCAGAGGTACGGAGGCTCCGGCGCACGCGGAAGGGGCGGGCACCTGAGGACCCAGCTGTCTTTTTGAATCGGGAGGGAGTCACAAGCTCCCAACTGCTCTGAACTCCGGTTCTGGGAAATCTCTGGGGTCCCAGGGCTCATACAGGGGAGAAACTGGACGGTCTGGCAGCAGGCAGAACTCGAGGGCGGCTTTCCCTCAGAGGTGCTGGCAGCAATTACCGGGACACTGAGACGCAAGGCCCCTTAGGGCAGGGCTGAGAATCAGCCATAGCTGCTTGCTCCACCCTGTTGATTCCGAGACCCCGCCCCTTCCAGGCTGTTGCAAAGCCTTTTGCATATGAATGCCCGGGTCCTTTGCAAACTGACAATTACCTAACAAAGTGCAGCTGGGCCAGGCAGACCCAGAACTTCCAAGAGAAGGCCCAAGGCCCCACAGCAGCTTGCATTGCTTCACAGCTGGGCCTCATCTGGGCACCCCCAAACCTCCAAAAAAGGAAGGGGAATCTGCATATCTCGTCGTAGCTCCTGCTGGGTAACCTCAGGAAGAGGCTTAATTAGCACCTCCTTAGATCCAAGAGCCAGTGTACCCAGTGGTCAGAGTGGGACCACCCAGATTATAACTCCTCAGATTCAGAAGAAACACACTCAGGGGGCAGACTCAGTAAGCACCAAAGCCCCACTGAAGCAAGTCTTGCCCCAGAAGGGTGTCTTCAGCACAGAAGTTCTCCCACTGTAGACACAGCTGATTCTCACTGCCAATTGGCCTGGAGGTCAACTCCTCCCAGTGACACCTAAAACAACCAAGGCATAACTACAACAAGACTGTGCACAAAGCCCACAAGGGGGTGCACCAAGAGCGTCCACCTCAGGTAACTGGGGAGGCTGAGCCACTAAGCCCTGTAGGACACCTAGCACATAAAACCACTCTACCAACACAGGGAAGCAGACAAAATGCAGAGACAAAGAAACAGGTCACAAATGACAGAAATGGAGGACAGCAAATGACTGGATATAGAGTTCAAAACCACGGTTCTAAGATTTTTCAAGAATTTTATGGAAACCGCCGATAAATGTAGTAAGATCCTCAAGAAATCTAATGAGACCCTCGATATTGTGATAAAGGACCAACTAGAAATTAAGCATACACTGACTGAAATAAAGAATATTATACAGACTCCCAACAGCAGACCAGAGGAGCACAAGAATCAAGTCAAAGATTTGAAATACGAAGAAGCAAAAAACATCCAATCGGAAAAGCAAAATGAAAAAAGAATCCAAAAATACCAAGATAGTGTAAGGAGCCTCTGGGACAACTTCAAGCGTACCAAAATCAGAATTATAGGGGTACCAGAAGAAGAGAGAGGGCAAGATATTGAAAACCTATTTATAGAAATAATGACAGAAAACTTCCCCTACCTGGTGAAAGAAATAAACTTCCAAGTCCAGGAAGCGCAGAGAACCCCAAACAAAAGGAATCCAAAGAGGACCACACCAAGACACATCATAATTAAAATGCCAAGAGCAAAAGACAAAGAGAGAATCTTAAAAGCAGCAAGAGAAAAAAAGTCAGTTACCTATAAGGGAGTACCCATACGACTGTCAGCTGATTTCTCAACAGAAACCATGCAGGCCAGAAGAGAGTGGCAAGAAATATTCAAAGTGATGAATAGCAAGAACCTACAACCAAGATTACTTTATCCAGAAAAGCTATCATTCAGAATTGAAGGTCAGATAAAGAGCTTCACAGATAAGAAAAAGCTAAAGGAGTTCATCACCACCAAACCAGCATTATATGAAATGCTAAAAGGTATTCTTTAAGAAGAGGAAGAAGAAAAAGGAACTCTTACCATTTGCCACACCATGGAGGGAACTAGAGAGCATTATGCTAAGTGAAATAAGCCAGTCAGAGAAGGATAAATACCACATGATCTCACTCATTTGTGGAATATAATGAACATCATAAACTGATGAACAAGGACTGATCCAGAGACGGAGAGGCATTGATTGGACTGTTGGGCCTTGGAGGGAAAGTAGGGGAGGGTGGAGGTAAGGGGGAAAGATCAACCAAAGGACTTAGATGCAAGCATGTAGGTCTAGCCAATGGACACAGACAGTGGGGGGGTGGGGGCATGAGGGGAGGGGGGTGTAGGGGGTAACATGGGTATAAGGACACATGTAATATCTTAATCAATAAAAAATATATTAAAAAAAAAAAAGAAATAGAAAACATTCTGACTACCTGAAATCTCTTTGCAGTGACACTGCCATCTTGAAGGATTAGAGAAGAAAAAAAAAAACAGTAGGAAAGGCCAGCATTGAGCAGATCTTGTAAAATGTACCGTGTCTCTGCTCTTTAATATGGAAATATACTCTCAGGATAGTTTCAAAACTTCTGAAATATCACCACATACATTTCACTGTACTTGCATGAGCCACTGAAATTACAGCACCATTCCCCAACTCATTTCAATTGTCTTAACTTACTTTTTTGCCATATAACCATATATTCTACCTTCTCTTCTCTTTTCTATCCTAAGTCCACATATCTAGATTTCCCTGGCAAGAATAACTTTGTTTTTGCTATAACCTTTTGAGATACACTATAGTAATGGTAATTCATACACAAGATGGTAAATTGCCCATGATTCTAAATTGTTTCTTATACCATTCTTAACTAATGCATAAACTTACTGTGTTCCTGTTCAGCTATTCTTCTCTACTGAGTCACAGCAAAGCCATATAGAGGTCTTTGGGGAGATTAAAAATTAATACTTCAAGAAGTAGCCAGACTGGGGAATGAATATTAAGAAGAGTGAAAAAAGGATTTCAGCAAACTTTAGCCCATAAAATTATTTCCTCTAAAGTTATAAGTACTTTGGGGAAATCTCTCATTTACTCCATACTACACCCAATACAATGTCCTGCTCAAATGAACATTTGACAAATAACTATTGATGATAACATATGAACATAACTCTTAATAATACCAAAGAAAGGAACCCTAAATGCCAAATTTGATTAAACCTTTTCTTCAGAATTTTTTCCTCCCCAATTCCCAAGTTATTTAGAATGGTAGAACTTTTTAGCTTCTCATGTATGTTCTGGGCCTAAATGCTAGTTTCTAGCATTCTCATTACCCATCTCTGGATAATTTTTATTAGGATCTTGGATGCTTATGAGTGGAGTAGAGTGTTGCTTTTTGAAAGTTTATATTTGCAAGTATCTCCTTCTCTGGAGGCTGAAAATTATCCCCCAAAAGGGGAATCAGGATCCTCTCCGAGGTTTATGAATATAAAAATATTTCTGGTGGACTAAAGTAAAACCACAGAGACCAAACTTCAAAATGAATACCAGTACTCCTGAGAGGGAGATTTGCATAAAGGAAAATAGCCTGGAATAATGATCTGGCTGCAGCACCAAGACCTAGGCATGTTTGAAGGAGATATTGAAGGTCTGGCAGAGCTTGTACTGCAGTGGAATCCATGCTACCCAGTTTCCCTAGCATGTTCCATATGTTCTTAGGGTAACATCAAAGACCAACCCCCAAGGAGAGAGAACATCACTGTTTTCTCCAAAGATTGCTACAGGACATACTTTGATTGAATGTGGGATCATTCTCTTGATTTGCTAAACCTGGGCGTATAACTAGTAGCAACATTCTTAGACTCCTCACTTTCCCAGAAGCATCATAGCTGCCTTGACTTTTCGCCTGGGCACAGTGATTTCTGAGGAAAGTAAAGGCCACTTGATTGAAGCAGTACTGCCTCTGGCCAACTCAGAGGTTTGTGAGTTGCATCTCAAGTGAATCGTTGACTTCTGGGGCCGCCTATAGGTGAGAAACACTTTCGTAAGTTAATGGGTATCTTTGGGGTTTGGAGAAAATATCTGAGGAAATAAACCAAGGAAAAGACTGGATTTTGAGTGAATTAATAGTAAAGTATTAGAGCATTAAGACCTGGAGCAAAATGCAAACATGGTCTTATTTGATATTAAGTTGTCCAACTGGTATACCTAAGCTTTTCTCCTCCATAATCCAACCAACAAAATTTTAGAGATAATCTGGGAGGAAGAAAGAAAGAAAAAGAAAGGGAAAGAAAAGAAAAAAAGAAAAGAGAAACTAATGAAAAGATGAAGAAACTAATGATAATATGGAATCTTTATAAAAAAACATTTATTTATCCTCACCCAAGGATAGTTTTTCCATTGATTTGTAGACAGAGTAGAAGGGAGGAGAGACAGAGAAAGAGAAACATGGATGTGAGATAGACACATTGATTGGTTACCTCTCACACACACGCTGACCAGGGCCAGGGATTGAGCCTGAAACTGAGGTATTTGCCCTTGACAGGAATCAGACTCAGGACTCTGCAGTCCACAGGCCGATGCTCCAACCACTGACCCAAACCAGCTAGGGCAATAATATTGAATCTTATTAAGAATCATAGTATGTAAATCAAAATGTCAATTCAGTGGTGTGTGTGTGTGTGTGTGTGTGTGTGTATATATATATATTCAGGCTGGTGCATGAAATTCATGCATGGGGGGGAGGGTTCCCTTCAGCCCAGCCTGCACCCTCTCCAATCCGCAACCTCTCAGGGGATGTCTGACTGCTGGTTTAGGCCCGATCCCTGGGATTAGGCCTAAACCAGCAGTCGGACATCCCTCTCACAATCCTGGACCACTGGCTCCTAATCACTCACCTGCCTACCTGCCTGGTCACCCCTAACTTTCCCCCCACCCCCACTGGCCTGGCCACCTCTTACTGCCTCCCCTGCCAGTCTGGTCACCCCTAACTGACCTCCCCTGCTGGCCTGGTTGCTCCCAAATGCCCCTCCTGCCAGCCCAGTTGCCCCTCACCCCCCCCCCCCACCTGCTGGCCTGGTCGCCCCATGCAGCCTGCTTGTTCAGTCGTTTGGGCATCCCTCACTAACCCCCTTGCTGGCCTCATTGTAGGCAGCCATCTTTGTGAGGGTGTGAAGGTCAATTTGCATATTGCCTCTTTATTATATAGGATATATGCTTGAAGTGACATTTTTTTTTTTGTACCAGTTCTCCTACAAACTACCTGTGAGCCAGTTTAATATGGCTTGTTACGTCAGTTTTTCTTTTTCTTTTTCTTTTTTTTAAATTATATTTTATTGATTTTTTACAGAGAGGAAGGGAGAGGGATAGAGAGCTAGAAACATCAATGAGAGAGAAACATCAATTCAGCTGCCTCCTGCACGCCCCCGACTGGGGATGTGCCCACAACCAAGGTGCATGCCCTTGACCGGAATCGAACCCAGGACCCCCCAGTCCGCAGGCTGACGCTCTATCCACTAAGCCAAACCGGCTAGGGCGATGTCAGTTTTTCAAGTGCAGCTTTTTGCAGCTGAGATACACATCTCTCATATTGAATATTGATCACTGATGATGTTTATTTTCCTCACTTGTGAGACACCTCCCACTCAGCCTCTCTCAGCTGATGGCAAAGACATGATTTACATGTTGAACAGTTCTGACACATCTAAGGAATTAACTCATCTTCTTGCTTTCAATTGCCATCTTTTTCTCTCCCCTTTCATGCTGATGTTATATCTCTTGACCACTGGTAGAGCAGTCACTTTGAGCTTTCAGCCATCTCCAACTAATCCATCTACCCCTTGCACCACAGTACTTTCCCTAATTGCATGATGTTCAGTGGATATTCTCTTCCACTTTTAAAATTCCATGAATTTATAACATTGAAAATTATTTTATTTTAAAATAATAATCTGTTATTCTCTGATAATCTACCATTTAGATGTTTAAATATTTTATTTTTCCATGTTCATATTCAGAAATTTTATTAAAAATTTACTGATTTTTAAATTACTTTGGCAAAATAATTACCTACTAATTAAAAGCATATAAAGTCTTTTCAATTCTTTTTTAGTATATATGGTATATAGTTATATATGTGTGTGTACGTGCATATGTATATATGTATGTAATACATATGCACATTAAGAATTCTTATGGTAATGATAACTTACAACTTTTGGAAAAAGTTTAAAGGAAAAAGAACCAAAATATCTATAATCAAATATATCCCATGACCCTATTAAATAGGACATGTAGTAATATAGCAAAGGAACTTAAGTAATATGAGGTGTGAGTAATAACAGGTAGTGTTGTTCACAGATGCAACAGAAGTTATTATTGGTCCACACACTCCCAAGCCAGAGTAGCCAACAACAGACAACCCTGTTACCTTCACATACCAATGCCACCCAGGGCTCAGGGAGAAAAGACAAGTGTCCTTTAGCAGCAAATTAAGACTTAGGAAAATGAAGCTACCTTACTTAGTTCCAGTATCACATGGATCTGTGCCATAGCAAACAGGGAAATATAATTGGTACTACACAAAGGTAGTTGATACAGACTCCACACCTTAAAATAGGAATTGTATACAGTTATAGACATAAAGCACAAGAATTAACTGTACCTTAGATATCAAGGCTGACACAAGGAAGTGATCACATCAATGTGATGAGCAGACTCATTAGAGATTAAAAAAAGAGGAGTAGAAAACAACCAAATTCCATGTTGTACATGGAATGATGGTGATAAAAACATTTAACAAAGCAGTCTAAACTTAAGATATCTCAAATTTTCAAGTTAGGAAGGTATATTTGTTGGAGTAAAAGCCAAATTGCTATTGTAAGGAGACCCAAAAGTCAATGGTTTACATAAGATAAAAGTTTGCCTCTTTACTATACCAGTCCAAACCTGGCAGGTAGGCTCACCTCCATCAAGTTATTGGGGTACAAGCTAGCGAGGTAGCTCTACCATCCACTGGGCATGGTCATCATCTGCATGGAAGAAGTCAGTTTCCATCAGGTTAACAAATGGGAAAGAAAAAGGGAGCATAAAGAAAACCATCTTAAAGCCCAGTCCAAAGGGAACACATTTCACTTCAGCTGCATTCCACTGGAAATATAGAGTAAAATGTGGTGGACAGCTAGCAGGATTGGACTTAATGGCAGAGCTACACATTAATAAGGCTGCATTTAGGGGGGGCATGGGTGAGAGATTGGGATGATTATTGGCTGAATGATTGCCATTTATTGATGGTTGTATAAATATAGTATGTGATTCAGATGATCTAGTTGGTGTAATGATACTTAACTAGTCCTTTCTATTATATTTTACAATGCCCTAAGTTTAAACATCCATTTACATTGTTTTATTAAAAAAAAAACACTCATTGATCTGGATGGACTGAAATTGCACAGGTTACAGGGTTGAGAATAAGGAAAGTAGATAAGCAGCTACATCACCTAATGATATCTGAATCAGGACTTTTCTAGACCTTCCTTTTGCTGTGTTACCTAGGATTTAAATCTATTTTGCCCATCCTTAATTTTTTTTTATTGATGTGTCAGTGCTTGCTCTCTATATAGTGAACAATGAAAGATGGGTATAATATATATATGTATGTATGTAACACTTCATTGAGAAATATAGTACCTCCAAAACTAGTAATAAAATATGCTATGAGGATGTGGAGAAAAAAGGAAACCCTGGTGCTCTGTTGGTGGGAATGTAAATTGGTATAATCACTATGGAAAACAGTATGAAGTTTCCTCAAAAAATTAAAAATAGAACTGCCATATGATCTAGCAGTCTCACTTCTGGGTGTATATCCTAAGGAAATGAAATTAGTATCTTAAAGATATGTTCACTCACATGTTCATTGCAGCATCCTATATAATAAAGAGGTAATATGCAAATTGAACATCACACCCTTGCACAAGATGGCCGCCCCCATGTGGTCACAAGATGGGCAAAAGGGGAGGACAGTTGAGGGCAACCAGGCCGGCAGGGGAGGGCAGTTGGTGGCAATCAGGCCAAAAGGGGATGACAGTTAGGGGTGACTGGGCTGGCAGGGAGGGCGGTTGGGGGCAATCGGGCCAGCAGGGGAGGGCAGTTGGGAGTGTTTAGGGGGTGATCAGGCTGGCAGGCAGGTGAGCAGTTGGGAGCCAGCAGTCCCAGATTGTAAGAGGTACTCTCTCCCCTGAGAGTCCCAGATTGGAGAGGGTGCAGACAGGGCTGAGGGACAACCTGCCAGTGCATGAATTTTGTTCACCGGGCCTCTAGTTATTTATAATAGCTAAGATTTGAAAATAACCCATGTCTATCAACAGGTAAATAAAGATGTGGTGTGTGTGTGTGTGTGTGTGTGTGTGTATGAATGAATAGTATTCAGCCATGAGAAAGAAAGAACCCTACCATCTGTAACAACATGAATGAACCTGGAGGATACTATGTTCAGTGAAATAGCCAGAGAAATACAAATACTTTATGTAGAATCAATATATAAATTCTAAAAATAAAAAGGTCAAACTCATTAAAGCATAGAGTAAAATGGTCCTTACCAGGAGCTAGGTGGCTGGAAAAATGGAGAGATGGCAGTCAAAAGGTACAAAGTTGCAGTTATGTAGAGTGAATACATTTAGAGAGCTAATATACAGCATGATGACTACAGGTTATAACATTGAATACTGGAAATATGCTGAGTAGACTTCAGGTGCTCTCATTATAAAAAGAAATGGTAACTGAGGAAATATGTTAATTAGCTTAACTCGTAATAATTGCACTATATATGAATATATCTATCAATCACCATGTTAAATAACTTAAATTAATATGATTTTAATTTAAAAGATAGTTACAGTCTGGCTGGTGTGTACAGTCTGGTTGGTTGAGTATCATCTCACACACCAAGAGTTCAGGGGTTCTATTTCCGGTCAGGGTGCATGCCTCAGTTGTGGGCTCAATCCCCAGTAGGAGGCAAGCAGGAGGCAGCCAATCAACATTTCTCTCTCATCAATGTTTCTATCTCTTTCTCCCTCTCCCTTCCTGTCTCTCTAAAAATCAATAAAAACATTTCATATATATGTTTACTATAAATGGGCTGTATATTTACCTGGAAACAAAGTGATCACTAGTATTTGAGGAGAGGGAGGTTTTTAAATGAACTCTCACCATTTTGTCCGTAAAATTCCTCTCCTCCCAGAAAACAAAGCAGTTCAAGAGGTTATGAGGATCTATGTTTATTGTTACATACAAAGACTTTAAGGCCAGAATCCCAACTGCTTTTGTGTCTGTGACACAATCACTTATACCATTTATTTACTAAAAAGATAATAGAAATAACAAACAATGTGAGGATTTCCTGATCGGAGAATAGGAGGGAATATGCCATTAATCTTAAGACAGTCTCTCAGGAAGGAGAGTTCAGAGTGTATTGAATGTGAGCTTTTTGAACTAGATCATTTGAGAATCATAGAGTCCATGTGCTACCCTTTGGTTTCCTACCACATTGACCTCAGCAACATGCAAATAACGAGCATGGAATATTCTAAAAAATAGAAGATTTCTAGATGTCCGCTGAGCTGTGAGCAGTGGCAGCATCTGCAGAAAGTTGCCTAGAAACAGGATCACACCCTTTTAAAAGAGGCTCCTATCATAGTATTTCTTAGGGCTTTAAGCTCATTTTACTAACAAGAAACTTTTCCCTCCATCCTATAAAAATAACTGTCTCCCAGTACAGTTTTTATTTGTATATCAGTATGACTTGCACGGAGCAGAAAAACAGTGAGGAAAATAAAGGAGGGAGCTTTACATCCTAGTTAAACAGAGGTTTTGCAGGCAAACCAGCAGATGTGCAGGGACTACTTGGGAGCTTTGAATTTGATCTAGTTATTTACACAATCAAGGGCTCAGTTTCCTCGTCTATAAAAGGCCTAACACGTTTATTTCACAGCATAGTCTGAGATTAAGAAGGAAATATATGGAAAGCACTCGGAGCAGGGCCTGGCACGTGGGAAACAGTTACTAAGCATTTGACAGTTACCCTTTGCTGTTTACCCTTTGATTGACTTTGGGTTTAAGAATAATGTTGACCACTTTCACAAATTAAGGCAAAACACTGCTGTACTCTCTTCCCAGGTCTACAGTCCACAGTGTCTTTCATTAGTATTTAAATTGATTATAAATATGTATATTTCCACAGCATTTCAAGATAATAATGTTTTCCTATATGTTTCAGTGGTGACTGATGGTCAGAACATCGGAGATTCAGTATGCTTGGGAAACCGGTAATGAAGCTTATAGAGCTTATTGAAAGTGCCATTTAACAAAACGTATTAGCCCATTCAAATGCCATCTCTAACTCCATTGTACTTCAAGCTAAACGCCATGCAAAACCAGATCTAAAAGGCTCCATTACTTGCTTATTTTCAAGGACATGGGGAAAATGTCACCAGTTTACAAAGTAAAATGAGAGTCTCCGACAAAAGGTGGAAAGTGAGCTAAGCCCAAAACAGTGGCTGGTAACGATTCATCACTTATTAGGAATAACTGATGTTTTTGTGATTTCCAAGTCTTCTTTCAAAATAGAATCTGCTCATTCCACTATTTCATAGCATCTTGTTTTGTATCCATTAATGTAACATATCCTTCCACACTCATTGGGGGAGATTTCTCTCTCCTGAAATGTCACCCTCCACGAATAAGTGTAGAGCAAGCCTTCCATCACTGTAACAGTTAAACGACGGTGAAGCTGAGTAATTGAAACAGAAAGAGAAGTCACCTTGGCAGCCCTGTAACTGGGGAAGCAGTGTAAAAGGCACCAGAGCTTTTATTGTGAATGACTTGAGTGAGTTTATGTCTATTCACCAAACAAAATATATTTAAGTAATTTTTCCAGCTTTTGAGACAAATCAAGGAAATTCTTCCTGGAGCTTTTACTACTCTGTCAATTACAATAAAATATGCATACTGGAAAGTAAAGAAAATTAAACTATAGTTTCTCTAGGCATTAAGAAAATTATTGATGTTCCTGGGGCGTCTCTTACAAAAGAATGTCACTAAAATAAGAAATAAGTGAAATGTTTATTAATGACACTTTGTAAGAACTCTGGGGTTGTTTAAAGGGTTTTGTTTTGTTGTGATTGTTCAATAGTCCTCAATATGTATTAGAAACTAGGTATGTTGGACAATTTGGTACTTAGAGTTGTGCTAGCTAAAGTTGACGTTAGGAAAGAAATAAAAATGACAAGGAATTTAGAAAACTAAGCATGCCGCTTTAATAGGCACTAGAGTAGGATTTTCCCCTCACCCCCTGAATAAAACACATAATTATATCATATTGCCATTTGGCATCATTAATGTAGACACATTTTTTTAAACATTATCGCTATTATTTTTATATACCCCAGGAAATGGCAGCACTTTGCATTATAAAAGTTATTTTTTAGCAAACTGCAGTGAGCCACAAATATAGAGGATATTTTATAACGTTCAGTGTAAGCAACTGCTTCATTTTAATGATATGAACAGAAATTAAGCTGCCAGCTCAATATTATTGACATTTAAATCCCATGTAGGAAATACTGTATGACCCAACAATGAAAATTAGAGAGATTTCCATAAAAATTATAACTCTTAGCCTTAATGTTTATGGCCTATCAAACAGATTTTCCCTAAATTTAATAAAATGTAATGTGTTCCTACTTTGATGAATTAACATTTCCCATCACACTTTCAATGGCATTATGTTTTTTGCTGAAAATTAAATCAGGCTGGAGCAGGCCTCCAAGCCTAAGTTCAGAGCTGTTCATCTGCCACTTGCCATTTCCTGAAAGTGAAATGTAGGGAAAGATGCTGAGGTCAGTTCATCAGGAACATGCCTGAGAGCTCCCAGGAGGCAAGCCGAGGTGCTTTATGCAGGAGTTACAGAAGAACTTGTTTCAATGAAGCAACTAGAGGACCTTTGAGCAAATTCAGGCCCCACACAACTGGGACTTTATCAACTCCTGCACACTGACTGTAAGCAGAGCAAGGAGGCTCTGTCACAGGTGACTCAGAAGAGACGGCGTGTGTCTCACTGCACTTTTCAGCACCTACTGATTTTAGGACCTTCTCCAACATAATTCTTCTCCACAGGGTGGTCATTACCTAATATAGGATGCTTAGTCTCTCCAATTACTTCTCTCTCTCTCTCTCTCTCTCTCTCTCTCACACACACACACACACACATGCAGACGCTCACATGTTGGGTTATAGGGATATTTTCCTTTTTTTTTTTTTTTTTTTTTGAAAGAGAGAAAAGACATATCTTAGGTGCTTTGTTTTCTAAATCAGGACACGGTAAGTCATACACATTCTCAGAGGAGACAAGGGGCTGGGCCAAAGTGCCACCATCTAGATAAGCTGGCTCATGCCACTTGCAGTCTGCGCTTGGGCTCTGAGGAAGCTTATTATAAACTCCATCAAATATGATGAAAGCTACCAACTCGGTCGAGGTGCCTCTCCGCCCCCCCACCTGCTCTCCCCTCCCCCCCAGTCCTCCAGCTTTTGGCATTTTGAGTAGCAGGCAGAATTTGGGGCTTGTATTCTTTCTGTGACAGGCAGTTAGACAGAAGCAGAGCCAGGACGATGGGTGGGCCCGGCACAGAAGGTCACCAGGGCGGAAAGTCCTGAGGGCCTAGCAAAGCACAATTGGAGGGCGGGACCTTGCCCCAGGGTGACCTTTCCTCCCCTGGCATATGGCTGCTCAGGCGGTTTGGACCCCTGACCTTTCCTCCCTGGAGATAACATCTGGGCCTCAGTTGTATTTCAGCTCCAGGCCCAGAAAAGCAGCAAAACCAGCCCCAGCTGCCTCAGGACCAGCTGCACTGACCAACAACCCCCTGCCCTGGTGCCGCCAGTCAATCAGTGGAGACCCTGAAAGGACACACCTGGAAGGCTGCTGAATATTCGATTGAGACCTTCCCCAGGAACCTCCCTAAACTCTCCACCCTAAAACCTCAGGACAAGGACCCAGTGCCTCTCCCTCCTCAGAGCATCCCCCCCCCCCCCCCCCAAGCCTTTTCATTTCCCCTTAGTTTTGCAGGGTCAGAGAGGGACCCAGAGATCAGGAAGTGATTTTGCTAGCTGAGCTGAAGCTGGTGTATGTGCCCAAACACCACAGAACCTCCTTCCTGTCCCCAGGGTGGAGGGCTCCCCCTGTTGGCAGAAGTGGCCCTCAGCCTGGCTGGTCTCATCTTCCCCACAGGCTGTCTCTGTCCACTGAGCCCTGAGTGCCAATGACCTAGGACAGTGATGGCGAACCTTTTGAGCTCGGCGTGTCCGCATTTTGAAAAACCCTAACTTAACTCTGATGCCGTGTCACATAAATAGAAATTTTTTTATATTTGCAACCATAGTAAAACAAAGACTTATATTTTTGATATTTATTTTACATATTTAAATACCATTTAACAAAGAAAAATCAACCAAAAAAATGAGTTTGAGTGTCACCTCTGACACACGTGTCATAGGTTCGCCATCACTGACCTAGGATCTCTGCCCAACTCGCTGAAAGGCCTGGCCCGACCTCCCCGCGGCTCCCATAAACTGGTGGGACCCCGTCCCAGGTCCCCAGAGAACCCCTGCCTGCTAGATGCTCCAGGCCTACATTCCCCAACCTGCGCGGAGAATGAGATTTCCTCCTTGAAGCACCTTGGTACGCCCTTCGCTCAGAGAGCCCCGACTCAAACCCCAGGCTGTGCCCCCGCAGCAGAGGGCTGGGGTTTATAATCCCCAAGCGTTCCCCAGGTCCTGGCTTGTTCTGCCTGAATATACTTGCAGTGACTACTCACCTGCATGGGCTTCAACCATCCCCTCCACAGCAAGTTCCTTAGAAAAAAACCACAGGACCTGGCGGCAGGACGCGTTGTAAAAGCAGGCGCTCTTCTCTCTGACTCTCTCCCATTCCCGACACCAAGCGTCACTCATTGCTTCTGGCTTCCCAGGATGCTCCACGGTGGTCATCAGTTCACACCTGCCTCTCCTCGCCAGGCAGAGTTCATTTATTCCCCTCACTCAATCCTCTCTCTGTTCTCTGCCAGGAAAATGGTAAATTAGTCCCTGACAAGGGCGTGTGTCAGCTTATTAAAAGAGTTCTGGACTTGCCCTGGCTGGGGTGGCGCTGTTGGTTGGAGCGTTGTCCCATATACAAAAATGTTGCAGGTTCAAGCCCCGGTCAGGTCACATGTGAGAGGCAATAATTGATGTTTCTCTCTCTCTCTCTCTCTCTCTCTCTCTCCTTCTTTCTTCTTCTCCTTCTCCCTCTTCTTTTCTTTTTCTTCTTCCTCTTTTTAAAGGATACCTTTCAGCATTTCATATAATACTGGTTTGGTGGTGATGAACTCCTTTAGCTTTTCCTTATCTGTGAAGCTCTTTATCTGACCTTCAATTCTGAATGATAGCTTTGCTGGATAAAGTAATCTTGGTTGTAGGTTCTTGCTGTTCATCACTTTGAATATTTCTTGCCACTCCCTTCTGGCCTGCAAAGTTTCTGTTGAGAAATCAGCTGACAGTCGTATGGGTACTCCCTTGTAGGTAACTGACTTTCTTTCTCTTGCTGCTTTTAGGATGCTCTCTTTGTCTTTTGCTCTTGGCATTTTAATTATGATGTGTCTTGGTGTGGTCCTCTTTGGATTCCTTTTGTTTGGGGTTCTATGTGCTTCCTGAACTTGGAAGTCTATTTCTTTCACCAGGTAGGGGAAATTTTCTGTCATTATTTCTTCAAAAAGGTTCTCAATATTTTGCTCTCTCTCTCTTCTTCTGGCACCCCTATAATTCGGATGTTGGTATGCTTGAAGCTGTCCCAGAGGCTCCTTACACTATCTTCGTATTTTTGGATTCTTTTTTCCTTTTGCTTTTTTGGTTGGGTGTTTTTTGCTTCTTCGTATTTCAAATCTTTGACTTGATTCTTGTGCTCCTCTGGTCTGCTGTTGGGAGTCTGTATAATATTCTTTATTTCAGTCAGTGTATGCTTAATTTCTAGTTGCTTCTTTATCACAACATCGAGGGTCTCACTAGATTTCTTGAGGATCTCACTATATTTATCAGCGGCTTCTAGACAGTTCTTTCAAGACCTTAAAAGTGTGGTTTTGAGTTCTATATCCAGCAGTTTGCTTTTCTCCATTTCCTTTGTTTGTGTCCTGTTTCTTTGTCTCGGCATTTTTTATGCTTCCCTGTGTTGAAAAAGTGATTTTCTGTGCTGAGTGTCCTCTAGGGCCCAGTGGTTCAGCCTCCCCAATTACCTGAGGAGGCTCCTGGATCTCTAGGGAGGTGCTAATCTAGCCTTTGCCTGCGGCTATCCAGCAAAAGCCACCCTGTAGGGTTTGGGCGGGGTGGGTCCCACGGGATCAACAGGGTGGGATTAGCAGTTATGGCTGCTCTCAGTCTTGCCCTCAGAGGCTCTGCTTCTCAATGTCCGGGTAATCGCTGCAAGCCCCTCGGAGAGAAAGCTGCCCTCGGGTTCCGACCGATGCCAGACAGTCCCACTTCTCCCGTATGAGTCTGGGTCCCTAGAGACTCCCCCGGAACTGGAGCTCAGAGCCTGAGACTCCCTCCTGTTGAAAACGACAACCGCACCCTCAGCCACCAGCCCGCTCCACATGCACCTCCGCATTTTACTTCCGCACTGCGGCTGCTCTGAGTCTCGGTATGCTTTTCTCTTTCCTTCTAGTTGTAGAATTTCCACTCATCCAGCCTTCCTGTGGTTCTGGATGATGTCCGTTCCGTCTTTTAGTTGTATTTTTGAAGTGGTTGTTCGAGGCAGCAACCTCAGCGTTTACCTATGCCGCCATCTTGGTTTCTCCTCGGGATATTTTCCTTTTTACACATCCTTTTATTTGGACATACTACATTCTTTCATATAAAGCACCGCGAACAATTAATACCATAAGGCTCTTTCTATAGCATTGAAAGTCTGAAAACATCAAGTTGAGATGTTTAAATTTGTGTTCTATATATTTACGTGTGAATGTGTGTGTGTGTGTGTGTGTGTGTGTGTACATGGGTGAGCAAAAGTAGATTTACAGTTGTGATACACAAAAAAGCTTATTCTTGTATAATAATAATAATAATAACCCATGTGTCTTTTTCCATACAAACAACTGTAAACCTACTTTTGCCCCTCCCTGCACTGTTAATGTTTATTCATCAGTAAATATTTTTGGTGATTTTATTTACCAAAATTAAAAATAATGCTGCATGGTGTGACACATATAAGTATGAAGAAAATAGAGGAGGAGTCTTTAAAAGCAGAATTTCTTCTAGAAAATGAGGTACTCTGTTGTTTCCTGGGCCTATTACTTCCCACGGAGGCATCTGGGCAGGATGTTGGCAGAGCCAGTTGCAGACTGAGCTGGAGTCATCACCCCAAAGCGGGAGATCAGGGTAAAAGGGTAAAAATATTCAATGGAGCTGGATCTAACTATAGGCCTAGGTTTGGTCCTGGAAGTTCCATTAACATAAGTCTTAATGTATTTTGCTGAAAGCAAATTCTTAAAGGGCCAAACCTGACAATTGTCTTTATATTTAAATGACCTTTTAAACTATTACAATAAATCCATAAAACAGCTATATGCTGCTATAATATGGTGGAGCCAATGGTTATCTTGACATTTTTTCTCCTCTGCACTATAGTTTTTGCTTCCATAAGCAATGCCATAAATTTTAAGTATAAGCACCCTTTTATAGGAAAAAGGGTATTTAACATAAGAATCAGCCGTCAGCATTGTTTGACCTGAATATTACCAAATTATAAATCCCTTTATTCTCAGGCAAGTAATGCTTAGTGTTTTTGATATTCTGCACAATTATTAAAATGCCTTTGCCAAGCTGATTTATACCTGAAAAGCAAGAGATACAATAAGCTAATTCTTAGCTAAAACTACTTGCATAATTATTCAATTCTGCATTTCACTTGGCATGTGTTAATAAGCCATTGATGTCTGTTTAATCATTTCTCTTTAGATAAGATTTTTTTGGTGATTTAAATGTTCAGGTTACTATTTCAGCCAATGGTGATATGTATCTTTTCCATAGACTAGACTGAAAAATCAGAAAATATGCTTTCCTCCATTTATCAAGAGTCACCTATATAGTGAGTCACTAGAAACAATTATTCTTTTAATGTGTCCAACAGGGAGGAAAACTGAGTGAGTTTTGTCTCCTGGCGTATTTGTTGATAGCCCATCCTTACAAAGGTCTGAGTAAGTGGCAATGTGGTAGATGCTTGGATAATCTGATCAAAGCATAGTCATAAAAGATAGCCCACTTTTCACATCTTATGTAAGCTTATATTTGTGACATTAAATACATAATTCCCAGATTTCCACTTTTCTCAGCTTCCTGAAAATAGATTCTAAAAAAGTAAATAGAACTTACCATCCAATTTACTGTAGAAGAAGCCCAATGGAAGTCAAGGAAGGCAGTGCTCTTGGAACTTGGCATTTGCAAATGTTATAAAAACTTACACGGATACTTGATTTTCAAATCTGCCACTTACTTCTCAACTGAGATTATTGTTCTTATGAAAACTTTCCATTAGCATTGGTGAAAGATGGAGGGCCAAGGGTTTTAATGGAATTTCTGAACAGCAAAAATCAGATGGGCTCTTGTGTTACATTGAACAGCAGGTCTTCTTTACCAATTGTGCCACTGCAAAGACACTGACTACTAAAATAGCAAGTTAACTAAAACAAAGGTCTCCTAGGAGAATAACTGATAGAAATTGTGATTCATACTATATAAATAGATGACAATAATATGCAACAAATCTTACTTCCAATATCAGAGAGTCAACCCTCAGGAACAACCAATGAATTCTATTTCAAAACTTGTAGCTTGACTGATTTGAACCTGGATAGGTATTTATTCACTCTGGTAGTTGTCATTGGTGAAGAAATGAAAGTTTCCATTATCTTAATGTCCTCATATTTTACCCTTTGACTAATAACATAAAAGTATTTTTAAAATAAATGTATTAGTTGGGAAACTGCTCGATAATATTGATGATGATGATAATGACAACTTATCTGCCAGAACCTGCGTGACACTAATTGCTTTGGTAAATTCTCACAACTTCAGACTCTCTTGCCCTTACTTTATAGATGAGAAAATTAGGACATGGAGACCATAAATCACTTGTGTGAAGGAACTGGAACCCATGTCATTCTGATTGCAAACTCTAAGCTCTGAACCGCTAACCACACCTCTGTCTTTTACTGTCTTCTTCCATGGAAAGTGAGAGATTATAGTTACAGAAAATTCAGTAGCATCCTCTCTTCTACAAAAGAATGAAGATTTCTGAAACTCACTAACTAGACTTTCAATACTGAAAAGGAAAATTAGAGAAGACACCCCCTCTGGCCAGGAAGCTAGAAAAAATTTAATTTCAATCGAGAATACCTTTGTGCTTGGTTTAAGACAGTGAGAATTATGACACCTACTGCACAAAAGAGCAGCCATTACTATTTCTGGGAAGCTGTTTGCAGAAGAACTTTTAGATTATAAATACACTATCACACAGCATTTTCTACCAATGGCATCATTGTTTCCCTCCATATGTTCTTCCTGTAGGTGTCTAATGAGTCCCTACATATGAAAAATGGCAAGGAAATCTATCTGAGGAATAATTTCGGTAACTGTGGCATATGGAGATGTTGTTTTCCAGTCCCTTTGCCATGATTTCTAGGCAAAGCAGCAAGCTTACCTGGTGGTAGAGGCTAGAACAGTTGTCATCCCCCCTGCTTGTAAGTTCTGCTGTGTTCTCACTTGCAAATTGCAAGATATTCTTTTTGGCTTTGTGCTGACAATGATAGTGGAGAAAAGGCAAAGTTTCTGTCAGAATTTGAAGACATACTTTCTCTCGTCCGTTCCATAGTCAACATTTTTCTGCCACTCAGCTCAATCCATGATGATATGAAAGGAATCGTTGACTTTTGCGTTAGGCTCAGTTAACTCTACACCATTTATAAAACTCTCTTGTATTTCTGAGTGTTTTATGTAAGCGCCTCTAAACACTTGTGAGGATTTGGCAGACTGACAGGTTTTGTTTCAATAAAGACATTTCCCAATGTATAACTCTCCTTTTCTTCCATGCAATTAGAGGGGACCCTCATACATTTTAGACAAGGTGGTAGAGAGATGTAACGTAGTAAGAAGTGACTCTCCACACCCTCTTTCTTTCCAGATCCTTAAAGGTAGTGATTGTACAATTTACTACTTCCTCCACATTCCAGCTGCACAGAGATATTTCCACTCATCACTTTACTTATTCACAAGCATTATTGAGCACACTCTTAGACTGAGCAACTCAATACTGCCTTACATCACACTTCTGTGTGTTCAGTGCTGCCTACTAATATATATACATTTACTTTATTGATTATATGCCAATCCCCAGTTTGGACTTTGGTGTTTAGCCATTAATAGAGTTGACACCATTAACACATTATTCATTCAGGTCTATATTGTGGTTCAATTATTCACGCAAGCGGCTAACTATTCCAGCTTTTCTTTCCTTCTCTCTGTCTCTCCCCATCTTCCTCTTTTACTCTCCCCATCTCCCTCTCTCCCTCACATTTCATCATTGAAACAAGCAGGAATATGCATCTGCTACTTGCCAGACACTGTTTTATGATTAGGAGAAACCATGCTGAAGAAAATGAAATCTTACTTTCCTGGGTTTACATTTGAGTCAAAATGGGGAGGAAGATATAAAGGCAATGTAATTAAACTGATAATATATTTTGATGAAAACTTGAAGGGAAATGAAATATAGCTAAGTGGTGGAGTGAATGGACAGAGGAGAGTGTTGCCTACTTTAGGAAGGGTAGTTTGGAAGTGTGGCTCTTAGGAGGAAACATTTGAGGAGATATGTGGATGACATGCAGGAAGACACCCAAGTGAAGATCTGGGGGAAGACCTTTTCAGACAGAGGGGCAGCTAGAGGAAGGAATATGGCGTTTATTTTATTTGAAGTGTGGTCGACTATTAAAGGGACTTCCTCAGAGCAGTTATTTGTTCCCTCTATATCCATTTTGTTGAGAGTTTTTTATCATGAAAGAATGTTGAATTTTGTCACTTGCTCTTTCTGTACCTCTTGAGATAATCATATGATTTTTATCTTTCATTTTATTAAGGTGGTGTGTGTTACATTGATTGATTTGGGGATGTTGAACTGTCCTTGCATCCCTGGAATAAATACCACTTGATCATGGTGTATGACCCTTTTAATATGTTATTGAATTTGGTTTGCTAGTAATATGTTAAGATTCTTTGGCATTTATGTTCATCAGGGATTTGGGCCTATAATTTTCTTTTCTACTAGTGTCTTTTTCTGATTTTGTTACCAGAGTAGTGTTGGTCTTATAAAATGAGTTTGGAAGTGTTTCCTCCTCCTCTTCTTTTTTTTTTTTTAGGAGAGTTTGTTATTAATTATTCTTTAAATGTTTGCTTTAATTCAACAGTAAGCCAACTTGTACTCAACATTTGATGTGGGGGGGAGGTTTTGGATTACTGATTGAAACTTTTTTTTTTTTTTTTTTTTTTTTTTTTCACAATTTTTAAAAATTTATCTTTATTGTTGAAAGTATAGCAGATGTCCCTCTTTTCCTCCCTTGCCCTGCCCCCGCACCCCATACCCTCTGCCCAACTATCACCACACTATTGTCTGTATCCATGAGTTATGCATTTATGCATATAAGTTCTTTCATTAATCTCTTCCCACCCTCCCCTCCCCCTTCCCTCTGAGATTCTGAAGTCTGTTTTATGCTTCCATGTCTCTGGATCTATTTTGTTCATCAGTTTATTTTGTTCACTAGACTTCACATATGAGTGAGATCATGTGATAATTATCTTTCTCTGATTGAATTAGTTTGCTTAGCATAATACTATTCTCCAGGTCACTCCATGCTGTCTCAAAGGGTAAGAAATCCTTTTTCACAACGGCATAGTATTCCATGGTATAAATGTACCATAGTTTCTTTGTCCACTCATATACTGGTGGGCATTTAGGCTGTTTTCAGGTATTAGCTATTGTAAATTGTGCTGCCATGAACATAGGGGTGCATATATTCTCCTTGATTGTTGTTTCAGGATTCTTAGGATATATTCCTAGAAGTGGGACCATTGGATAAAATGGAGTTCTATTTTTAATTTTTTGAGGAGAACTCCATATTGTTTTCCATAGTGGCTGCCCCAGTCTGCATTCCCACCAGCAGTGTACTAAGGTTTCTTTTTTTCCACATCCTTGCAAGCTGATTTGTTGATGGTAGCCATTCTGGCAGGTGTGAGGTGATGCCTCATTGTTTTAATTTGCATCTCTCTGATGATTAGTGATTTTGAGCATTACTTACACCATACACAAGAATAAACTCAAAATGAATAGAAGATCTAAACGTAAGTCAGGAAACCATAAAAATCCTAGGCAGCAAAATCTCAGACATCGCTTGTAGCAATATGTTTACCCATACATCTCCTAGGGCAAAAGAAACTAAGGAGAGAATAAACAAATGGGACTACATCAAAATAAAAAGCTTCTGCACAGAAAAATAAACTATCAACAAAATGAAAAGGGAGCCCACTGTATGGGAGAACATATTTGCCAATGATACATCTGATAAGGAGTTAATTTCTAAAATATCTAAGGAACTCATACAAATTAACAAAAGGAAGACAAACAATCTAACTTAAAAGAAATGGACAAAAGGCCTAAATAGACACTTCTCCAAAGAGGATCTACAGATTGCCAAGAGGCATATGAAAAAAAAAAATGCCCAAAGTCACATGCTGGGGTCCAACCCCAGCAGGTCCAGGGATCCCCAAAGGTGTGGATGGAGACGGCGAAGAAGGAATGACACGGAGACAGCCTTCCGTTGATCAGCAGCCTAGCCAGGATCTCCAGCCAGGATCTCCTGCCAAGTTCTGGCTAGGATCTCCAGCGAACTTCTGGTCTGGATCTCCAGCGAAGTTCTGGTCAGGTTCTCTTGCCATGTTCTCTCGCTAGGTTCTCCAGGCAGGTTCGGTCGCCAGGTTCTAGTCAGGTTCTCTTGCCAGGTTCTATCCAGGATCTCCAGCCATGTTCTGTCGCCAGGTTCTGTGTAGGTTCTCTCGCCATGTTCTGTCTAGATTCTCCAGCCAAGTTCTGTAGCCAGGTTCTGTCCAGGATCTTTTGCCATGTTCTCTCCCTAGGTTCTGTCTCTAGGTTCTCTCTCTAGGTTCTGTTTCTAGGTTCTGTCTCTAGGTTCTGTCCCTAGGTTCTCCTGATTGAAACTTTTTATAGTTACCAGTCTGTTCAGATTTTCTATTTCAGTCTTGGGAGGTTGTATGTTCCTAGGAATTGGTCTATTTCCTCTAGGTGTCCAATTTGTTGGTATATAATTGTTGATAGTACTCTCTTATGAACCTATGTATTTTGTGGTATCTGTTGTGATGTATCCTCTTTCATTCATAATTTTGAGTACTCAAATAGTAAACCTCCAATTCTATTTCCTTATTATACTGGGCATGAATCTTTGATTAAATAGGTTAGAATTTTATATGTGCCTTACTGAAAGTGCAAAATTAGAATCTAGTTTTTAAAAAATGTCCCCAGGTTACTCTAAATGATCACTATCTTTCAAGGATAGCCCCCATGAAATAAACAAAACATACTATTGGCCAAACATTACAAGTTTTTAACCTCAATAACTACGATTCTATGCTTAGAATACAATATTTGCTTAAATTTATAAACGCTTAAAGGATAACGTGTTTCCATTTGTAACAATATTAAAAACTTGTAAGAACCACAGTGTAACAGGATGCTGTTTTGATTAACAATGCAGTGTTAGAGCTCTCACTGATAGAAAATGTTATATAGATTTTGCCAACAGCATCCAGTGCCATGGATCCTCTCTGGTACATTCTAATAATGATCATAATATTAGAATATATTTATCTAGCAGTTTTAACTTTGCAGAGAATTAAGCAGTCTTTCACTTAATCTTTCCAATAGTCCTGGGCAGCAGAGAAAAAGATATTATTATTTATCTTTCACAGATGAGAAAATTGAGGCTCAAAGGGGTTAAGTCATTGGTTTGCCCAGGGTCAGAACTTATAAGTTCATGGCCTGATTCTCTGCAGTGCCGTCATCTAGTACCAAAATCATAAATCAAAAACCTGTCACTCGTATTCTTTATAGTCCTTTGAAACAAAGCAGGAGGCAAATACCTCTTTCCCAATGGAGAGACTCAGCAGAGCTTCTGTTTCCAGTTGTGCCAGAGGAACACTGCACAGCTCTAAGGACTGACATTCACATAGTGGTGTATGTAAAGGGTGTCCCAAAAATCACGCAAGAAGTGATTTTGATAGAAAACACAGGTTTATAATTAAAAATTGTAAATTTTTATTTATTCATAAAATATACAGTATAGGGTTATGTATGGAATAACATATCGGGTAAATGGCCTCCACAGCTTTGCTGGCACATACGCAATCTTTTGTTGAAATTTTCTATGACCGTTTTGCATAAATGTGGCTGAATTTCGATGAGGCTCATTTTCATCTTGATGGCTTGGTTAATCGACAAAATTGTCACATTTGGGGTTCAGAAAAATCCACGAGTGATTGTTGAGAAACAAATGCATCCACAACATGTCACTGTTTGGTGCGGATTTTGGGCTGGAGGCATCATCGGACCACTCTTCTTCGAAAATGCGGCTGCTCAGGCAATAACAAAAGAGTGCATATGTGCCAGCAAAGCTGTGGAGGCCGTTTACCCGATATGGATATGCTATTCCATAAATAACCCTATACTATATACTTTATGAATCAATAAAAAGTTTACAATTTTTAATTATAAACCTGTGTTTTCTATCAAAATTACTTTTTGCGTGAATTTTGGGACACCCTTTAAATGGTGCTCCCTGAAATCCTGTGCAGAGCCCAAACTGTGTGGCCCATGAGGCGCATACAAAGAAACTAGTTTCATTGATCCAAAAGCCTAAGTCAGGAGCAGCAAGCAGCGGGAGAATTGACATCCCGATTTCCATTTCATTGTGTGGTTTCACAGCAAAGAAGAACCAAAATGAAATCAAAAGTAACTTTAAGAGGAAATCTGTCACTCAGGTTGAATTTTCTCTTAGTTGAAATTCATCCTGTCCATATACAATGGAACAGAATGACATTTGATTGAACTGACCGGGAAAGAAAGTGACAGGATATATCCGGATTCGGGCTCTCAAATTTGGTTTATTGTTTAGTGCAGCAACCCCTGAAATTAAATGAACACACACAGGAGATTCATCATAATGCCATCTGTGGAATCATGTTATAGTGCTATTACAAAGTCCTCCCACAGTTAAACTCCCAAGATGGGCGTGATATTCTGCAAAATAGCACATTGCATTGAAGTGAGCCTGCAACTTTTGTCCCCCCACATTTCTCCACTTAAATTCAAAATCTTGTCATTGGATTTTTAAAAGCTCCTTGTGAAGTAATTATCTATAATCCATTCTCAAGTATTCTTTCTCAATAAACCTGTAAGAGACACAAAGAGATATCACATACCCTTCCCTTTACAACTGCAACTCGGTTCTCTTTGAAACAAGATACTGCAAGGAGTCTTTTTAAAAAGAAAAATGACCATTTTCAAAAACTAAATAGGAATTACAAGACAAGAAATGAGGCCTAATGTATAGGCTGAGGTGAAATGAGGAGGACCAAATAAGTTACACAATACCATTAGGAATGCTACAAGAAATAATTAAGCCAACAAAAATGTTTAAGTGCCTATTAGTGTTAGAGATGTTGGCACCATACATCATTAGCTATCATGAGGGAACACTGTCGAATTCAAAATTTCCTAAAATCAGTTTTTAAAAGTTAGCATAGAAGAAATGCACAAATAAAGCACTGAAAGTGAAAATAAAAGGTGACCAGTGCTGTCACATTATTAGTAAAGTAACTGACATTCTGGCAGTGAAATAGCAACAGATTGTTTATATATTCCAGGACAAACAACTTTTAAATTGCAATTCTGTTTCCTAAGGCTTCAAAGTTTTAAAAAATGTTTTCCATGAGAACTCACCAGCAAAGACCCACAGCAGTGATTTGGTAATATATTTCTGCTATTTAGCAGCTTGGGAATTATGAGAAGCTATTTGATCCCTCAGATTGTTTAGCTGGGACAATTTTGATGCAGAAAACAAAAATGATTAATGTCATATTTGCACTACAAATCACAATCATGCTTCATTTGCCAGAATCTTCCCTAACAGCTGATACTCAGATTTAGGGTGATAGGAATAAGTTAGTCAATAAGAAGCAAACTCAGTTACTAGTAACTATGTATATGTAGTGTATTAACTCTTACAATGATTCTTTTAATAAGCAATGTCTTGCCCTGGCCAGGTGGCTCACATGGTTGGAGCATCCCAAAAGCTTGTGAGTTCAATTCTCTCTCTCTCTCTCTCTCTCTCTCTCTCTCACACACACACACACACACACACACACAGTAACTGAGGATTATTGTTTTAGGTTGCTATTTTTGGAGTTGTCTATCACACAGCAGTGGGTAACTGACACATAACGCTAAATCTCTTGATGAGGGAACACAACAGAAGAAAACCCCATTTTAGATGAAAAGTCAAACATAAACCCTTAATATAGAATATACACAATTTGTTAAAGTCCTTTTGTAACATATTCAAGCATTACTGAGGTTCCTAATTATTAATATGGCCTACCCTCATCTAAATAATAGACCTCTTCCTGGCCGGGTAGCTCAGTTAGTTAGAGCATCTTCCCACTACATCATGGTTATGGGTTTGATACCTGGTCAGGGTACATACATAAATCAACCAATGAATGCATAAATAAGTGTAACAACATCTCTCTCTCTCTCTCTCTCTCTCTCTCTCATGCTGCTATGAGCAGCAGGTGGGAATATCATTTGAAAAGTAGGTAAAGCTTACCACTTAATTTTTTTCACTGCATCTAACACAGTTCTTGGCACATGGAAGGAGAAATGTTTGTTAATGAATAATGGATCTCTCCTTATTCCTCATCCCAGGCCCCTAGCATTATTGACCTTGGCCTCACTTTTAAATTTCTCTCCAGCTTCCTTCATCTTTGTTCATTAATCTCACAGAAGAAATGTTATTCCACTCACACTAATCATTCCACTTAATATTCTCAACCCCACCTATTTCTTCTTCCTCCAGGATGTTAATTCACCTCTTCCTTTATCATTTTCTCATTCTCTACTGCAGTGATGGTGAACCTTTTGAGCTCAGCGTGTCAGCATTTTGAAAAACCCTAACTTAACTCTGGTGCCGTGTTACATATAGAAATTTTTTGATCTTTGCAACCATAGTAAAACAAAGACTTATATTTTTGATATTTATTTTATATATTTAAATGCCATTTAACAAAGAAAAATCAACCAAAAAAATGAGTTTGCGTGTCACCTCTGACACGCGTGTCATAGGTTCGCCATCACTGCTCTACTGCCTCCTTGCACTCATCCTATAACCCTTTCTGTCCTCTCCTGTCAGGAGAAAAAATATTTTTACTCAGCCTGTCACTAAGGTTACTCTTTACCTACAGTGTAGCCACTTAATTTTAGAAAATAAAATTATTTAAACGTAATGCCTCTATGTCTTCCTCTTCGATTTAACACATATATCAGCAGGTCCCCAAACCTTTCATATCATATATATTCTTTTCTATCAACATGATTTTACATGAGTGCAGAGCAAACAGAACTGTGACATCTTTCACAGTTGGAGAACTACCATTTAATAAATATTTACTATGCATTAGATACTATGCTAAACACTTTTACATATATTATTCATCAATTATTCAAAATAATCCTGTGAGGTAAAATATTTTCATTTGACAAATAAGGATACTGAAGCTTAATTTTTCTCGTGTTCATCTATTTATGACCTCAGAATCGTTCACCTTGTAAGTCTCAGTAGTCAGGTACAAGTCGATGCTCACCCGTGTACTAATCAGCTCCAATGATTGCTCTTTGACTCAGGGTCTAGCATATACCAACACTGCTCTGCTGAAGGTCACCAAAGACTTACCAATTACCTCTGCATTGTTCACATCCCATTAGATTTGCTATGGGATTTGATCCTGCTTATTCCTCATACATTATAAGGATACCCCTGCCTTCATCGGTTTCTTTTTTCTTCCCACTCCTAGCTCCTTACCCCCTTCCTCCCTCTCTCCCTTGCAATATGTATGTGTGTGTGTGTGTGTGTGTATTTCTCCCATATTAAGAAAAATGCACCTTCCAATTCTGCCTGCCCTGCATAACCACTGCCCTTTTCTTCTCACTCCTCAATGAATGAGACATTTACCTTATTATTTCCACTTTCAAATCTCTCATTCATTCTCCAACCTACTAAACTCAGTTTTACAATAAGCACTTCATGAAACTGCTCTTTCCATGACCAACAATAATCTCTCATTAAAAAGCAAATAAAAATTGCTCACTTCCTATCTCACATGACCTTTTTGAAAGTATCATTGGCACTTTGAACTCAATATGCTCAAACAATAAACTTATGGTCTCCACTTGCCACTCAGTTTGCTTTTCATTCATGTTTTTATCTTATATTTAACTGAAGCTCTATAACCCTATTTTAGTAGGTTCAGGGCCTTATGGAGTTCTCATCCACATTTCCCTTTCACTTACCCAATCTTTTCACCCAAGTCCTGATTTCTACTTTGGAAAACCCCTTAACTAGTGGTTCTTAACCATAGATGCTTAAAATATCCTGGAGAGCTTTTTAAAAAATACTCATAACCAGCACTGGCCAGCATTGCTCAGTGGTTAGAGCATTGGCCTTGGCACCAGAGGGGTCATGGGTTCGATTCCCAGACAAGGGCACATACCTGTGGTGCAGGCCCACATTATCTCTCCCCTGGAATGTTTTAGTACCTTTTATGTTTACTTTTTGTAGTCTTTCACAGTGTAAGTCAATGCAGTAAAGAAGAAATCTGGTATCTACTGTTTTTGAAGGCATTCTATATACAAAACAAAAGAGGAAGAAGAAAAGGAAGAAAGAACAGAAGAACAGAAAGAAAGGCAAATAGAAAAACTCGTACCTTAGTAAAAATAGTAATGATCTATGAGTTCTCTATGTGGGTAAGGGGAGCAAGAGATGCCCAGTATATGTCTTCCCAACTTTTCAGTTTTTCTAAGCAAAGTATATGCCATCATTCTAATTCTCTCAACTTGAGTCCAAATGAGAGATAATAAAAAATACTAGTTGATATATTTGCATAAATTACTCTTTAAAATTGATGTATCTTCTATAAATTGAAAAAAAAAACTTTTTAAAAGTCCCATTTAATCATTGTGCTATTAGCTGCAGTGTATTATCAAAAGTCACAATCCACCTGTATAGCATTAGTAGAGTAGCACAGGACTTGCCGATGCAACTAAAGAACAGGATTAAACTCAACTATAGACACAGATTCTCAGATCTCCTCTTACCCATCAAAACTAATACCAAACTTAAAATCATATACATGATAATATCTGGTGTTAAAACTAGAAGCTTTTATGTGTTAAGGCAACAAGAGTATATAAAAATAAAATAAAATCTATAGAATGTTATTCCAAAAATAGAGAACATAAAAAATTAATTAGTTACTCATCCATACATATTCTCATACTCCAATCCACATCCTGGCATAGTATAGTGGATAGGTACCACATTGCTCAAAGGGGAGAAGATCTTTCACGCACATAAACACACACAAAGTGCATGTGAAAACTGGAGAAATCTGAATAAGGTCTGTGTTTGAGTTAATAATATTATTCTGCCAATATCATGGTCTTGGTTGACAATGGTTTCATAAGATGTTATCACTGGGGGATGACAGAGAAAGGGCACACAGAGTCCTCTGTGCTATTTTCATAACTTCTTGTGAATCTTAAACTATCAAATATTGGGACTTGTGTAAATGGCAAGACTTGCCATAGATTTCCATTTTATAAAAATTGAAGAAATTATGTCAGTTTCCACATGAATTCAAAGGTTTTCCTGGATTGTAACGGAAGTGCTTTTAAAATAAAACCCTAGAAAAAAGATTCTCAAAATGTAATTCATGAAAGAGACTCTATTTTATATCCCAATTTTATTCACTTTTCTGAATAGTCACAACAGTATTCTATTGGGGATAATCTAGTTAGTATATTTGAAATTCCATTTATTTTTTCTATTGATATGCATGTATTACACATATATAGTACAGAATTTTCAGTGTTGTTTTAAAGAACATGGTTTAATAAATGAGAGGCATGATCTATAATTTCAAACCAATCTAGGACAAATTTGTAATTTCCAAAGTAATATGGTTTTCTTCTTTGTTACAAACAAATTAATGATATAATTGATGCAGAAACTCCAGCACAACTGTTATTCCTGTCTTAACGTTACAGTATTGAACCATTGCAAAATCCATGTGGAGCCATCTAGTTTTATGTATAATTAAAATAAAAGGAGTAAGTCATTTCATTGACTTATAGGGCAGTATACTTTAGTTCAATGTCAAAAGCATACTTTACAAATTTAACTTTTAACAAATTTTACCACTTTTAGTTGTTTTGCCCAGAAAAGTTTCTATCAGTCTTTGAAAGTTGTTACCAACTAACAGACCGAAAGTCTTCAGGCGGCTCAGCCTCCATCATGGAAACCAACATATACCTAATTGGCCACGTCAGTGAGTTTTAGAAACACAAAAGATGTCCACACCTTCTCTAACATAATGGAATTTCTAATAGGACAATTTCTGAAGTATCTTCCTATTAGTCTAAGGTGAGTAAAACACAGAAGTCCCTCCATTTACATTCCATCAAACTGTAAGTTTATACAATATTATTACAGAATAGCTTTGCAATTTCCATTCTTCTCTCCCTTCACATCATAAATGAAACAAAATAAATGTTGTATAAAAGTATACATTCTGTAATAACTTAGGAAAAAAGGTACATACATGTTTAAGGCCTTTAAATATTTATATGATTTTCCTATAGAACTGAAAACCACAAATGTTAAAATTACTACAAAAACGTGAGCAAAAAATAACCTAAGAAATTGTTCAAATGGGACAACTGTAAGCAAATATTTATAAATTTGAGACCAAAGAAAATGATGATTTATTTTATCTACAGACTGGACAAACAGCATTCAAACAGTCATTGGGATCGAGCAAGAGACAGTCTTCTAAAATGAGATCGAAAGAACAGTGTTAAAATGTAATAAATGTAAATGAATAATTTTCAAGCTAAGAAATCAGAAACCCACATGCATCCCTGGCAATTTTTGAAACTGAAGGCTACCTAACTCAATACTTGACTGCTCACTGCTGATTTCTTTGAAGGAAAAGAGTAAACATGAAAAGGAAAGAAAACAGCCCACTTAAAAAAAAAGAAAGGAAGGAAGAGTGCTCTAGAGGTACAAAATAGTATACAATGAAAATGGTAATTCAGTTCTAACTACTACCTATTTAACTGACAGAGAGCTGCAGTAGTGTGTTAGCCTTGGGGAAACATGTCAGCTAGTCTATACATTCTTAGGTGATTGATGTATTCAGATAAGTATTACTTGCCAACAATAATTATTATCAATGGATATATTTTTCCATTCCTTTAACAAAAGCAACTTTAAGATGTTAAAACATGTAGGCTTTCAGAGCTCCAAGATTAGGATACAAATAAAATGATCTCAGTCCACACCATGCCAGAGAAGTTTGCAAAGGAAATGTCACTAAAGCCATATACAGTCCCACTAGCCACTGAACACAGGACCAGACCCAGGAACACATCCATGACAGAAGGCCAGTGCATTTGGGAGACTTTCAGGAACAACAAAAGCAGTCACATTTGGAGCCAGGAGCCCAAAATGCAAGTGTCTCTGACATCGCCCGGAAACGCCAACTCTTCAGATGACGACTTCAAATTCTTTTAGGAAGTGCAATTTTACAAGTTGAACACAGTTCAAATCTGATGAACTCTTCATGACACAGAAGTTCATGTCTGACTTTTTTAAAGTCTTGATTTCAAGAAGATGCTGATTACGAGCCATAAAATCCCTTGGAAGCAAGAGTCTGGAGTGCCTCTTCAGAGCAGTATAAAAATCTTCCTTCAAGACCACCAGAGAAGTTAAGTTTCTGTGCATATGTTCAATGTAATCAGCCTTGAGGGTCGTTTGATTTATTCTTAGTTAATGGGTTACCTACAAAGGAAGAAGAAAATATAATAATTTCATCAAATAGCTATAATCTTAAATCCCCAAAGACAATTTAGTATTAGAAGTTAATCTATCATTCAAAATGCTGGGATGTGCTCTATGAAATTGTTGAATTTTAAAAGACTACCACATTCAGGTGTTCGCAGCTTATTAAGAGTTACACCTATATTTTTTCCCTTTATCATTTCACAATATTTCTAGAACTACTTGCAGAATTATCTAAATGACTTCAACTGTGACCGGGAAACGCTCAACAGGTGATGCTATCCCTCTCAGACCCAAAGAATGAGTCAGGGATTCCTGTTCTTTGCACAGGTTTGGAGGGCATGATCCAAAGACCATAAACACGTCATCCCAGCCCTTGGGAATGGACTCCATAAAATCCATTCTTGAAATAGATTAAAAATTGAGTGCTTATTTGACTTAAATTATATATCAGGAAAATTAATTATTCATGAAGGTGTTCGGAATTGCCTAACAGTCCCTTTCTAGCAATGGTTGTAACAAAAATGGAATTCTTAAAAATTATTCTGGATACTTTGATTCCATTCCAATTAGTGACATAGTTATTTCTCCTTTCATAAAACATTTACAAAATGGCTACTTTTCTTTTGCTTTGTGTTGTGTTTTTAATCAACTATGAAAAAGAGAAACATTGAACAAACAAAAAAATAAAGCTTCCTCTAGATCAGCGGTTCTCAACCTGTGGGTCATGACCCCTTTGGCAGTTGAACAACGACCCTTAGGGGTCGCCTAAGACCATCCTGCATATCAGATATTTACATTATGATTCATAACAGTAGCAACATTACAGTTATGAAATAGCAACGAACATAATTTTATGGTTGGGTCACAACATGAGGAACTGTATTTAAAGGGCCAGAAGGTTGAGAAGCACTGCTCTAGATTTTGCTCTACCAGAGCTAGTCTCAAATTATACCACAAAAGGAAGGTGTAAAATTCACACATTCCTTTGTGTCTCTGTGGTGGGCCCTCATTCCCATGGAAGGAGCCTCTGCCTGTACATTTGAAATTCCTTACTACAGTGCACAGAGGAACTCTGGGAGGAAGTGAACTTGGGATGGGAGGTTACAAACACATAGGTAAAGGGCCCCCTGATCTCTAGAGATTCTAGGTCTAGGAGCAGGGGAGCAGGTAGGGCAGCAGCTCACTATCAGTTTGCCATTCAGTGGTCAGGTGCTGTGAATGGCTTCCATTTTGAGTGTCAGTGTAAGAAGAACATGGGATGGGAATAGGACTATTTCCATGGACATTGTGCCACAGACCACTAGTGGAGATCACTGATGAGTGTGAAAAATATGAACATTTTATTATTACAAACTTTCTTGCTAAACATTAATTCAACAAATCTTTGATTTCCATGGGCTGAAAAAGATCCACCTGCCTCTTCTGAAAGTTCTTAGCAGGAAAAATTATGAAGCATAATATAAGATCATATTTCTAAAACGAGTGGTTGGAATGACAGGAAAAGAGAGGAAGTGATAGCGTGGGAGGGGAAAAGATTGCGAGAGAACAAATGGCTTAGCCTCAGCAGGGACACAGCATAGGCAACTGGAGGGATGTGGTGTCATGACTGTGAAAGTCAGGGCATGTCCTCTTGAGTCACTTCAAGGCCAGTTCCTAAGTCATCTATTGGTGGGTATGATAGATGCATTCTTCATTCCAAGCTAAGCTGAGTACTTCATTCTGCTGCTTTATGTAAATCTCAGGAGTGATTCTCTCAACTAATTATATTTTAAAGCTTTGTTTTCAAATAATTTTAAAAATAGGCATCCAACTCGACAGTACAATACACGGGCTTATGTACCTAGAACAAATTTCTTCTCTATCTCGGTAGAGAAAATACATATGTATACAGGCAAACATATAAACACATATAATTATACAATCCTACCATCAGGAATATCATAAGCATATATTCTCATTACACTCAGTTTTTATCAGCTAAAATAATTGCTAGAAAACCAAAATGACAACCTGACTAAAAGAAGTAATTATTGAAATAAGCATGGATTGAAACATAATTAAGGTAATTTTTTCACACTCTAATTGTATAAAATATTCTTTGTTTAATAATCCTAAATATATTCTAGCATGTTTTATGTGGTGAAGAGTAGGGCATAAGTTGTTTCTAATATCAGATGAAAGTGGACAATTGTTTTAGATTGGATTTTGATCAGAAGGTCATGTGGTTCAGCATTCTGGATTCCAGTCAGTGTGGCAGTAATACTGTTCACACTGGATGTGTCATGCAACCTCTGGCAGCTCAGTTTTTCCATATGTAAAAGGCGGGGGGGGGGGGGGGTCCTATTAACCTCACAGGGTGCTGTGAGGATCAAATATCATGTTATGAAAACACCCAGCTTTGAAGACTGAAGTACTATAAAAACAAAGGTTTTAGAGTTTTGTTTTTTAACTGCATACACTTTTAACAAGAGAGCCACTAAAAGTAGAATGAAAGAATCACACTAACAACAAGTCAGAGGATTAATTTAGGGAATTCAAACAAAGACTAAGTAATAACTTGCCCTTTTCAATGTAGTTATAAATACAAATGTATTTACCCTCCCTGACAACCTCCAGATTTTGTAGCAAATGAAATGGCAAAACCAAAGATTTTAAAAATTACAGAAGTCTAAAGGCCTGGTGCACGAATTCTTCCACCAGTGGGGTCCCTCGGCCTGGCCTGCAGGATCAGGCCAAAACTGGCTCTCCAACATCCCCCAAGGGGTCCTAAATTGTGAGAGGGTGCAGGTCAGGCTGAGGGACCCCACCTGTGCACGATCAGGGCTGGGGAGGGATGTGGGAGTTTGGCCAGCTGGGGAGGGACCACAGGAGGGCTCCAGGACATGTCTGGCCCATCTTGCTCAGTCCTGATCTGCCAGAGCCAGCAGCAAGCTAACCAACCAGTCGGAGCATCTGCCCCCTGGTGGACAGTACATGTCATAGCAAGCAGTTGAGTGACCTTAGCATATCATTAGCATATTACACTTTGATTGGTTGAACAGCCGACCAGGCAACCGGACACTTAGCATATTAGGCTTCTATTATATAGGATGCTTCTGAATATAGGTACATTATCACCAGTTTTCATCACCTAATATGTAAGATCCAAATAACATCCTATATAATAAAAGGCTAATACGCAAATCAACCGAACGGCTGAACGGCCGGTCACTATGACGTGCACTGACCATCAGGGGGCAGACGCTCAATGCAGGAGCTACCCCCTGGTGGTCAGTGTGCTCCACAGGGGGAGCGTCACTCAGCCAGAAGCCAGGCTCAAGGCTGGCCAGTGAGCCTCTCCTGCCTCTGTGGTAGCACTAAGGATGTCTGACTGCTGGCTTAGGCCCGCTCCCCCAGGGGGCTCCCGAACTGTGAGAGGGCGCAGGCCGAGCTGCAGCACCCCCTCCTCGCCCACCGCTGAGTGCATGGATTTCCTGCACCAGGCCTCTAGTTTTAAAATAAAATTACTGTCTAAAATTTAGTACACATAAATATAGCCTTTTTCTGATCTATATACTCATTGAATAAGTCAGGTTCTCAACCTTCCTAATGCCGCGACCCTTTAATACAGTTCTTCATGTTGTGGTGACCCCCAACCATAAAATTATTTTTGTTGCTACTTCATAACTGTAATTTTGCTACTGTTATGAATCGTAATGTAAATATCTGATATGGAGGATGTATTTTCATTGTTACAAATTGAACATAATTAAATCATAGTGATTAATCACCAAAACAATATGTAATTATATATGTGTTTTCCAATGGTCTTAGGCGACCCCTGTGAAAGGGTCATTCGACCCCCAAAGGGGTTGTGACCCATAGGTTGAGAACTGCCGGAATAAGTCTAAGGGACTCAAGTTTAAATTCTGACGTGTCAGTTGGGCAAAACCAATGTCATTTTACCTTTTGTAGACTACAAACTGGCACTTCCTGTTATTGGAGAGTTGCTTGAGCAATATTAATACAATCCAACATTTAATTTTTTTTCATTTAAAAGTAATTTTTAATACACTAAATTAAGTATTGCTTTATTTTTAGAACTTAAATATTAACCTCTTTTCATTTAAGCTGTATCTTTTGGAAGAGGCCAAATTTTAAAAGTTGTACCTTCTAAGGAGGATTTTCAGCAAGTTTTCAGTAACTAAAAGCATGATGTTGTAATAAAAGCAATTTTACAGGAGAGAAAACAGCATTGGCTGCCATGAATACACTGTCTTCTGGTTCTGAGGGCAATAGACATAAAATACTGCAGAGGAGAGAAATGGTCCTACAATTATGGTTGTGCCTGGAGCTTCATGCACTGTAATCACTATCTCAGTAAATTTGCCTTTTCAAAGGCAATAGTTTACACAGCTGTTCTTATTTATGTAAATGCTATTTGTGTGTGTGCTGCACACCAATCAATTCATTAAGTGAATCTACTTAGCTGCTGAACAGGTACAAAATGCAATAATGATAATAATAATAACAATAATAAAATAATAACAGCTTTCCTAGTCATAAGCAGAAAGTTATCTTGGTAATGATTCACCAGAGTGAAGAAGCTAATCTGCTAACATTTTTTTTTTTAAGCACTAATTCTTTAAGATGAGAGTGTCTGTTTATCTCCCAGTCCAACAAATCTATTATAGGGCCCTGATTAGATTTCTCAAAAATGTATAATAAAATGATGTCTTTTAATTTTACACAAAATTTATACTAAAATCACCAATTGAAATTGAGGGACAAAAACAGGTATACGGCATATTTGAAATCAAGTGAAGTCAACTATTTTATATACCTCTCATTTTATATTTTGAAGATTAAGAAATATCCTTTTGACTATCTTCAAGTTAAGATAAACTAGAAAGTCTCAAAAGGAAGAATATTCAATAACCTATTCTGTTCCCATGTGTAAAAGATGCTTTTAAAATCATTACATTTATGGAGTCTAATCATCCGCACCCTCCTCCCCCCGGCGTTCAAGTCATGCTGACTAGGTTATCAGGGGGAGACAACATATTATGGTGAGAGGCTTAGTGTGGGCTCTGTAGCAAATCACCTGAGATCTGATCTCTGCCTTATATAACTTTCTAACATTGTGGGGTTGAATAAATCAAACTTCCTGTGCCTTAGTCTCCCATGTGTAATATGGGAAGGATATTATCAGCCCCTATAACTTTGCTACTTTGATTAAATCAGGTTGTTCCTGCAAAGTGTCTGTCCAGCTAAACGCTTTTTAAATATTAAGAGGTAGTAATTGCCAAAGAAAGACACAGAAGATGGATACATATTGGAGGGGGCATTACTTCTTATTTCTCTACAAATATTGACTTGCTCAATTAGAGTTAATTTTCTGTGTCTTATGGTAACTGATCTTGCAATTTTTTTTTCATATTCTAGTCACTCATAAAACTATTATATCTTGAATGAAGCACCACTCTTTTGGAGAACTTTGGGGGAGAGATAATCTCTTCAGAAAAGGTGATACAGATCAGTGGTTAAAAAGGATGTATCTCAAAGTTAAGCTAAGCTCAGTTCTGATAACTCAGGACATGACCTTGAGTAAAACAGGTATATTAATATCTATGTCACAGGGGTGTATGACCTGAGAAGTTAATAGGTCAAGTCTTTAGAACGGTTCTAGGCACACAATAAGCATAGCAAGTGGTAACGATTATTCATATGCATACGTTCCTAGAAATCTGAATGCACTGAATTTTTAGTTCTTGCCCCTAATTACTTCTGAGCATACGTTATTAGTCTTCACAGACACATAATTCCATTCTTTTTCATTCTCTGCCTTTCCAAGAGGCCAGCTACCATCAGACTTTGCATGCAGGACAAATATTTAGGAAATTAGCACTGCACTCTAACTACTTAGGCTTAAAAAATAAATAGGGTATAATGATGCCAAAACAAAATGAAGATTTTTACATTTATTTATTCATTATTGATGGTTCCTCTGATATTGTTTTCCTTTGATTTTTTGAACCTCAGTCATTCAGTTTGTCAGTTTACATAAAACTGAAATCACTGCCAAATTGCCACAGCATCAATATGAATGTTATATCATATTAACTAAATTCACAAAATAATATGTTCTCTTCTTCAGTATGATCATTAAAATCTTATTATGAGAAACTCCGGAATAATTTTTACATTCCTGTGACTGTAAAATGAACCCTATACACACAATAGTAGAAGACTGCATTTTGAACATTACAAGTCAATTTCGTTTTTTAAAAAGCTAAATTTTCACTAGGATACCCATGTTATTAGGGAAACATTTACTTTTGAATTGATGAACATTATTTATTTAAGCAATTGGAAGGCAAGAAATATGTGGGTGGCAGGTTTAAATGCAGTGCGTGTCCAATCTTTCTAGTACAGCCACTTAGTAATATCACAAATAGGCACCATTTCAAACTAACATTCCAGTAAATAAATGCAACTTACTCGATAAAGTAAAAGGAAGAATAGAATATCTTCATCATCCTAAATGCTGATTTGAATGCATATTTCCTTGTGTGGAATATAATTGCTGCTTCACTGCAAATGTATTTTTTAATGTAGCTTTTACAAGTACATGAATTAAGCTCTCACTTCACTTCTGTCTACTAAATGTGCAATTAAAACACAATTACTCTGCAGTAGCAGGTTTTCTCATTAAGTTAGAGAAAATCTGCCATTGAGCTGGTCATAACTGTACATGGATGCTTTTGTCCCATCGTAAAGCACCTTATACAGGGAGGTATTACAAAATGAAAGACACCTGTCAGTCCGGGATAATCATTCGATAGCAAGCTGGCCAGGAGGTTTTTTAGGTACAAATGAAGTTAAGTCAATGACATATGAATTGCCTTCATAAATACACCACCTATACAAAAAATAAGCCTACAATTGCCTTTCAGGGTGATATGGTGATTCCAACAGCCTTGAAAGCTGTTGCATTTTCATACCACAGTTTAATTTTCCTTCCTAAGAATGGCTAGTGCTGAAATGGTCTGATCATTTATTTTAACATTTGAGGCACCAAAGGTTATCTGTTTCATGCTTCAGCTACAGTCAGCATTTCCACTGAATGACCTTGTTATCTGTTCTATAAATTCTTTAAAAATTTAACAACCTTGAGTGATTGGGATGAAAGTCATTTCCAACAACAGAGAGCCTTTCAGTAGCTAACTGACTACATTTAGGTGTAGCTCTGTGTGGAAGCAGAAAATGGCATATAGTCCTCCTAGATTTCTGCAGAGAACCAGAACACCACACATAACTGAGGAGAGAGAGGATCCCTTATTCTGATAAGAGTTTTATATCAGCATTACAACATGCTAGTAGTTTTAGAAATTTGAACAAGTCACTTAATCTCTGAATCTCCAGGGTCCATACCTTCCACGAGAGTCCATTGGATTCAGGGAGCTTCTAATTCCCTTCTATCCCCAAACTACTATGACCTTTCTTAAGAAGGACTAATTCTACATGGGATAAAACTTTATCCTGATTCCCTAAGTTCATCAGTGGTATAACATTTATGTAGACTTCTTTTTTCTAAAAAGCCTACTCATTAAATTAGAATGCAGAACTAGTCAACAGCTGTCAATGGCTTTCAGCTTCCAATGCTGTGCACATGGAGATCTTGACTGGAAATAAATCTTTCAAACAGATGGACCTGCACTGTTTCTTGGAACTTTGAAGCTGTACAGTGCGCCCGCCATGAACTCTTCTACGTGACTCATGAAAACAGATGACTGTTTGCACAGCCACTTATGCACACTCATCCACTCAGAGGCAGATCAACTGCTCCTCTCTGGATGACAGTCACTGTTAGCAAAACATTTCCCGACTTCAATTCTGGCAGCTAATAAATTTCTTTGGGACAGTAAGGAGACTTAAAACTTTCCTGCCCCTTCTTCCCCAGACCCCCATCATGCACTTTTGTTTAGGCAGGTCAAACATGACCCCCAAATTAAGATAACTTTGAAAGACAGCAATATAATGGGACTCAGTTATGTTTCCTTCAGAGATATCAAAAAGCCCTTAATATGGGAAAATTATTATTTCGAATGCTTGGAGGAAGTCTGAATAGATTTTTTTAAAAGACATTATTCCATACACCAGCACAGTTCACACATTTTTAGACAGTTGATATTTTGAATTCAATTAAAATGTATTTTACCTGCTAAATTTGATAGCAGGTTTATTTTTTTTAGAATCACCTCTCATTTGTTAAGGTGTAATTTGAACTGATAATTTTTTCCCACTTTGTCATTAAGGCTTAATTTAAAAGTTAAAATCTGCTAGAGTATCACACTTCTCAAGAATTTCAGCCTCAAAAAAAAAAAAAAAAAAAAAAAAAAAAAGAATTTCAGCCTCACTACATCTGAGGGCTAGTAGAAATAAGCAGTAACAAGTATGCTTAAAAGCAGGATTTCAGTACAGTGGAATTTTGGGAGAAGAAGGGCAGAAACTTAAGAAATTCATTTTAGTAACCTAGAGATGACTAAGAGAGCAACGTTTTCTCTTATCCTCCTGATTCGTTTGAGTTAGAAATACAAGTGGTTCCTAGTACTAGCATTTCTTTAAGATACATGACTGAATAAAGAATATGTTGTTGTCACTTTGAGAATTTGAGGAAGACAAAGCTAGTACCTTGCCTGAAGTAGCACATCCTCTCTCATCGCCATGCCTATCTTTTCCCATAAAATGAAGTTTAGAGATGAGAGATGTCTGAAAAAACTTCCCTTTCTGCAAGTTGCTAAACTAAATTCATTTCTGAAGAACAGGGAAGCATCTAGATAGTGACATTTACTGGTAATATGTTGGTGCTTTTACTTTTTCTCCTTTCTATTTCCCAGATATACAGTGTTTCTCTCTGGATGTTGTTTGTTTGTTTTTAATAATGCTCAAGCCCTAGCTGGTTTGGCTCAGTGGATAGCACGTTGGCCTAAGGACTGAAGGGTCTTGGGTTCAATTCCGGTCAAGGGCACATGCCCAAATTGCAGGCTCAATCTCCAGTGGGGGGTGTGCAAGAGGCAGCTGATCAATGATTCTCTCTCATCATTGATGTTTTTTTCTCTCTCTCCCTCTCCCTTCCTCTCTGAAATCAATAAAACTATATTTAAAAATAATAATAATAATGGTCAAAATTCAGTAGTCATGAATTCCCAAAGTTGATCAAAATATGAATCTTTAACTCTAGCTATTTCTAATTGCTTAGATGCTGGTCTGAGATAGCTGATTCAATTATAGGGCCATTTAAATATAGAAAGTATGGACCATTAGGTAAGGGCACAATCATCATTTGGTATATGGAAACTCAGTGAAAGCCTGATGGCTCAATACTTTTCATGCTAATTTACAAAATAATAGGCAGATTGAACACTGACAGGGGTCCACGAATACAACCAGGGTTTTGTATTACCCATTGTGTCAACTGGGGGGGCTACTGTAGGTGGTAATATTAGGTTCACAATAATGATATATTGGCTATTTGTGGCAAATTTGTTAAATTTGTGGGTATCATAGTTCAAAGAATGATGCCCCTTTCTTTTAATAAAGATAATTCGATGCCTTTCTTCACTGACCACAGAGGCAGATCTTTGCCTTCTGTTCCCTAAAGCTGTATGGAGTTCATCTTTCCTCTGCAATCAGGGGCCCCTGGAATGCTAATGGGAACTATAAGAAAGAGTTGGTTGCAGTTAATCCTGTAACACAATGTACACACCTGCTGCTCTGTGAGAAACAAACCAAGGTGAGCTCATTTCTGGAGTTGTTTTGAATCTTTACTCCTCAATGAAACTTCTGTCCCTTCCTTAGAGTCCGACCAACATTAGGATTCACCACACTAGTGCTCCATGGTGGAGCCAGAATATTTTGCATGTGGATATTAAAAATTCTCATCAGGCACAGCAGAAACCTCTTTCTACGCCTCCATTCGAACTTGAAGAGTTTTACACGTTTGCCTAAGGAACAAACACATGTCAGGTACTCCACTGTTCAACGGGTTATTACAGGAAGCAAACCTGGGAGAAAGGGAACATTCAACAGCAAGACAATAATTTCCTTCACCTCCATAAAAGCTCAGGACAGCAATAGTTTTGTATCTCTCCTAGAGGATTATAAACTCTTAGAACATTTTTTATTTCAGAGAAACACATACCCATAAATGGGACCTAAAATAAACAGGTGTTATAAGAAACCGATACAAGGATAGTAAGCATTTCTTGTGAGTATTTTGGACAGCATTCCGCACAAACTTAAGAAAATGTTCATTAAGATCAAGGGAGAAAGTATGTAGAAAACAACAGACAATCATTTTAACATAAAAGGGTAAAATAATTGTAGAAACAATATTATGTAGTAGTATTCAATTTGAATTCAAAGACTTAATACTTGCAATCTTAACTGTTCATAGGCTTGTTTGCAACTGTGCAAACCAGATGAAATAAAGTCCTTGATTAAGATAGTAACAGCCAGACAGAGAGTTGGTAAGAGAATAAAAAGATGACTAGGGTCTAGAAACTGATTAGAAATAAAACGTATGGGCATTTATGTTATCATGCTAAAAATATTCAGTGGGTATATGAAATTAAAAAACAATAAGACTTTCCACTAACCTTCGAATTTGTCTTCTTATTTGTCTTATTCATTGTAGCCCTCCACCTCTTTGCCACCATTATCTGAGCATCCATGTCTACAGTCATTGATAATTCGGTAAAGTCTGAACCTTACTCATATACACTTTAATGCTGATAAGTACGGCAGAGTACTATGGCCAGTGTGTGGGTCTAGCACCCATGGGCATTCTCATCTCAAGCCATCTTTTTTATTCTCTGTACATCGTTTGTGTAATCCTCATTAATGGTCAGAATGGGATCCATGACTTTTTCAGTTGTAGTTTATGTTATTTTATAGGTATAGACTTTCAAAAGTTACGGTTCTTCTTTTTTATATTCTTTTATTGATTTCAGAGAGGAAGGGAGAGTTAGAAATATCAAGGAGGAGAGAGAATCATTGATCAGCTGCTTCCTGCACACCCCTTACTGGGGATTGAGCCCGCAGCAACCCGGGCGTGTGCCTTGATGGGAATCGAACCTGGGACCCTTCAGTCCACAGGCTGACGCTCTATCCACCGAGCCAATCCAGCTAGGGCAAAAGTTTTATTTCTAATTTCTCTTTCCAAAAGTATTCCAGATATTACATAAAGCATATACTATTTTAATTTCAAATATTTGGATAATTTAATATTATTCAATATTAGTCAGTATTATTCAATAATCATATGGAGGAGTGGCTAGTAATTTAGAATCAGATAACAGAGGGTTTTGGTAATATAATTCATTTCTTACATAAATTTATTATATAAACTTGAGAGATCAGGGTAGTTAAAACTAATCTATAATAATAAAAGCATAATATGCAAATCAACCAAACGGCCGAACAGCTGAATGACTGTCCAGACGACCTTCAGGATGACCTTCCGGATGAGGCTGGGGCTGCGAGGGACAAGGCAGCGGGGCTGCAAAGGCCTATTCTTGCACAAATTTCGTGCATCAGGCCTCTAGTCATACTGTAAAAAACTATTTCCCAATTTTGAAAAAAATTTGAGTCTTTTAGCACTAATAACAGACCCTCTTTTCCCTATCACTGCTAACTTGGCCTCTCTCTCCCTAACCATAAAATGTGAGACTAAAATTATGGTGTGAAAAAGAGCAGAAATTTTCGCTCTGGTCACTGCATTTACTTGACTTTATGCATTTATATTAGAGCCAATGCAGTCATAGCATGGGTCAGTGTCATGACTCACCATGGACTGAAGACAAAAGATGGAGGTGGAGAAAATGTAGAGGAGCTTAATATCCTTGAGAAAAAGCATGGAGCAGACCGAGAATATACTGCTTAACATTTCTAGTTCTCCATTTTCTTCACGTTGTTCAAAACTGTGGAAAGTCTTATTGTTTTTTTAATTTCATATACCCACTGACTATTTTTAGCATTGTAACATAAATGCCCATATGTTTTATTTCTAATCAGTTTCCAGACCCTAGTCATCTTTTTATTCTCTTCCCAACTCTCTGTCTGGCTGTTACTATCTTAATCAAGGCCTTTATTTCATCTGGTTTGCACAGTTGCAATAACCTTCTAATTTGTCTTCTGATTTGTCTTGTTCATTGCAGCCCTCCTCCTCTTTGCCACCATTATCCTGAAAACAAAAAGCTATAATAGTTTCCTGTTACAGAAAGAGATGTAAATTCTTGTTGGTGATCTAGAAGGTCCTTCACAATTAGAACTCAACCCACCCAGCTTCATCTCTCCATCTCCCAAAGCCCCTCAGAGACACATAGGCACAACTCCAGCCATACCTAACTAATCCCTGTAGGCCTTGATATGCCCACTCATATCTCCTTATCCTTGTGTACATTTTATCTTTGCCTGAAATATTCTTCTTCCAAACATTAGAGTATTTAGATAGTTATCACTTCATGTTTCATTAGCCTTTGTGATTTATCTAGTCAACACTTTGTCCATACTTCTATTATAAGACATATCTTGTCCATACTTCTATTATAAGACATATTTTGTCATATTATGCTAATTTGTTAACCTATTTGTTTCTTCCACTAAACTAGAATGTATTGGGTAAAGATGATATTAGCATATTTTAATATTAATTATTTTAATTTTTTTTATTGTTGACAGTATTACAGATGTCCCTTATACCCCACCCCCTTGGCCCCTGACCCAACCATGCCCCTGTGCTAAGCAGCATTCCAGGCCCTTAAATAATGACTAATATTTATTAATAAAAGATTGAAACAATGAATGGATGGATGGAGGAACAAATAAATGAATATAAGGGGAGAATGATAATTAATTTCAGAAGAAGAAAAACAAAAGTTACTATCTGTATTCTCCATGAATAGCAAGGGGAATGATTAAGTGACCCAAAAGGTCAGTGCCACCATTTTCAATTCTTTAAGGATTATTCCCGATTCTGTGATTTCAGAATTTTAAAATTATAGATATGCATGGGTCCTGACACCAGCTTCACACTTACACCTTAGATATTTAAATTTATTCTCATTTGGAAAAGGCCTGATTTTTTAAAACAAAATTAATTTATGAAAATCATAATGCAAAAAGATAATAGCATTCTGTGATGATTTAATTGGTATTAGACTAACCACTGGGGATGTGGAAAATGTCCAAATAGATACAGCAAGGTTGATTATGGCATATTCATTACAGTTAGTATTTCACAGAGAAATTTATCCTAATTTTTTGTAAAATGCAGTTTTCTCTTGAGTAATTTTAATACTGCTGCTTAACACTGTCAGGAAATTTTTCTCATGAAATGTTCCATTGTGACAATTATCCTACATCCAAGTATTACATGCTCACTTGACATCAGGTATGGCGGTGCATCTGAAGTACCAAATTCCTTATAATGGAACAAACAAATACATCCATGACTGCTTCACCCAAAATACTATTGTGCATGCAATCTCTCTGCCTCTCCCATGCATGCCTATATTTAATTATATATTCTATATTTAAGTTCAGGATGCCTGGCTGCTCTCCCTCCCCCCAGATTATATTTTTCAAGTATAGAGACTGGCATTTCAAAAGACAAAGAGAAGTCAATTTTTGCTTAGCAAAATGCAGGAGACTGCATTTTCTAGCCTAGACAAGACTGTCAAAGGCAGTTGATCCTTCTATTGCTCATGGAACCTGGAACCTTCCTCACCCTTCCTTTGCTTCCACCTCTCAGATATTAATTGCCGGCACCAGTAGACTACTTAGTGCACATCCATATTCTCTTATCGCTCTCAGAATTATTCTGTGAGACTGTCCCTGTTTGCTATTTACTGTTATGAGTCTTTGTTTCTAATTGCTATTATCTCCTGGCAGTTAAATAAAAGCTCTGATGAATTAAGTGAAGCTTTTCAAGGATTCATATAAGCAATAGGTGATAGTTTGCAGACTGAGATCCCTGATTTGGGGCTTCAAATCTAGTGAAATAGGTCCTGCATATCTGTTATGTCATTCATTCATTTGACTAATATTTACTGAGCACATATGAAATGTCAGGTGCTTTCTTAAGTATGGGGAGCGGGGAGAAAAAAAACCATTGTCCTTGTGAAACTGACCATTAGCCAAAGACACAATTAGTAACATTTTAAAGTATGTTAGCCCATGCAAAGAGAAAAATATAGCCAAATGGGAGAGAGCGAATTTTGAGGCAGGGATGTACAATTTTAGTTAGCATAGACAGGGAAGACTTGCTAATAAAGTGAGACTTCACTGAAAGCCTGTAAGAGAAAAGAGAGCCAATCCAGCTGATAGCTGGGCACTTCACGCAGAGGGAATACATAGTGTGTGCAAATGACCTGAGATAAAAAAAGTAAGGAGGGTAGTGTGGTGGCAGTGAAGTAAGCAAGGGGGACAGTATAGAAGATGCGGTCACAAAGGCTCATTCAATCATCTATTTCTTTCTGTGTGTTTTTCAACAAATGTTTTTTTTCTTGCTATTTTACTTATTGAGGATAACCAGTGGGGAAAAGCAGATATGATCCTTGTTGTCACGACTGCACACTAAGTGCAAGTACATGGTGGTCACCAGAAATAACATGGCTTCATACCTTCCTCCTTTCAAAAGCCTTATTCCTGGAAGTTGGAACTAGGTAGAGCCTGAACGGACAGGAGAGAACACAATGGCTTCTTTGTATAAGCCCTGGAAGCCACTGTTCTTTCCATTCCAACAGCGAGGAATTGCAAAGTTTTAGGAAAGGAGAGGCGTGTGTGTGTGTGTGTGTGTGTGTGTGTGTGTGTGTGTGTGTGTGTAAGTCTGGGTGTGAAACGATGGAAGATTTCTCTGGCAAATGTTTTCAGCTGCCTGGTGGCAAAACATTCCTGAATGCGTGTCTTACATACACTTACACTCTAGCTAGATGGAGACATCCCTAGTGTAGAAAACCAAGTTCAAATAAGAAGGTCATGCATTCCTCCACCATAGCTTTTAGCTCTTCCTGTCTATGAGAAGTGTCTTAAAGGGATGTCCTCTCCCCAAACAAGTCAACTGTATGTGAGTTCAATTATGAGAAAAATACCACATCTCCATTTTAGGGGATTCTGAAGGAAGAGGCGGAGAAGAATCTAAACTAATATCTGAAGCAGAGAATCTCTAAGGAGCTACCCCTGCCATGGCAAACTGGTTTGAAATGTGTAGCAGAGGGAAAACCAAAACTTATTTGGTCCATGTAGGCTTTTCCTATTCAAATATTTATTCTCATAACCAGGAGGCTAGACTGTCTGGGTTCAATCCTAGATCCGATGCTTATTAGCTATGCAACTTTGGGCAACCTCTTCATTTCTCAGTCTCCTCATGTGTAAAATGAAGATAAGCCTATTTCATAGAGCGATTGTGAGCATTAAGTGAACTAATATATATTAAGTGCTTATAATGATGCTTGACCATAGAAAAACTTCATAAAGTCACTTATCATGTGGTTTCTTCCTGAGGAAGTAAACCTTTTATCATTAGGAAGTGTTCTTCCTTAATAGTATATCAACTTTCTTTAGGTTAGTGTTTGCGTGGTGTATCTTTTACATTATTTTTTTATGTTCAGTTTTTTTTATAATTTTAGATTAGATGAACCTCTGTTAAATAGTATATACTTGTGTTTTGATCTTTTGATCCAGATTGACAACCTTTGTGTGTGCCTCATAATTGGATCATTTAGGCCATTTGCACTTGATATAATCACATTAGAAATTTGGGTTTAATCTACCAACTAAATTTTATTTTACTTGTTCTAGATTCCTATTTTCTTTCTTCTTTTGACTTCTTTTGTGCTCCCTCTAACATTGACAACTGCCTCCATGGATTAAGGAACTCCCAAAACTAAACTAAACTAGTCTTCATTCTCCCCTAGATTCTGGAGCAATAACTCTTCAATTTCTTATTGACTTTTCAATGCCTCCACGTATGGCATCTTACATTTTGTTAAAAAATTCAGTTTCCTTAGAGGGAGGGGAGAAAATAGGGCAGTTTGATGGTATTATTAAATATCCATTACCAAAAGTGGAAGTCAAGTTATATGGGTTAAGTTTTATTGATGAACTTGGTGTTGATCAGTCATTCACCAAATGTATGTAATATTTGAAATTTATCTTTGATATTCTACTGGCATAGTGCCTCTGTATTACAGCCATGTTGAGATGGAGTCTTCTCTCCATATTAACCTTCACTTAATTATTAAAACAGAACTTCATTAGCAGTTACTTATATGTGACTATATTGTCCAGTTTGCCTAGGAAAATCCTGATTTACACAATTTATTCTAACTTCCCATTAGATTTATCCTGAAATTAGGTCCTACTATGGACAACAAATTATATCATCACCCACAGAGAGTAGTTACCTTCATTGTGGAAAATTCAATTTTTAGTAAACAATTCATAATGTTGAAATCTTACAGCTATGAATGAATGACTCTCTGAAACAAATATTTCAACTATTACGATAGTAAAAATTGAGCATTCCTTGAAGTGTAAAAGATTTCTGAAGCTCATTCAGTCACATCAAGTTGCTAATCAATTTTTAAGGATAGCATTAAGGAAAGGTTTGTCGCTAAAGCACTGTAGTAACTTCAACTTTCCCATCATAGAGCTGAGACATGGATGTTATAATGTGAAAGACTGACTACAATATTATCAATTAGTGTTGTAATCCAAAGTCATAAACTCTGAGAATCAAATTAAAGCCATTGCACACACTGTTACCTTTGAGATAAGAGATTTATTATAACAAACAGGACAAATAGGCTTCTTATAAAAATCAAGATTTTTTTAAAACACTAATAATCTCAAGTATAGGGTTCATTTTTTCTGGATTTCTTTTTGGTTATTTATATTATATTATAATGAACAATTCAATTCTGATGGAATTTTTCTAATGTTGCCTAAAATAGAAAAATAAAAATTACCTGTGAATTTCAATTTCTCCTAATTATTTTTACCATGAATAATTAAAAGTTGGATAAGAGGCAATATATCCTATATACACTGAATGTTCATCTACTGATGATGATGATGATGATGATGATGATGATGATGAATAAAATGATGAATTTTAAGATTTTCTAAGAATCAGGCAGGCAAATAATTATAATAGTTAAGAACCAGACCGGCATGGCTCAGTGGTTGAGCATTGACCTATGAACCAGCAGATCATGATTCAATTCCCAGTCAGGGCACATGCCCAGGTTTCGGGCTTGATCCCTAGTAGAGAGTGTGTAGGAGGTAGCTGATCAATGATTCTCTCTCATCATTGATGTTTCTATCTCTCTCCCTCTTCCTTCCTTTCTGAAATCATATATAAACAGGCAAGAGTAGGGGGTTAATAACATCATTCAGCCAAGGACTTATCCTGACTTGGTTATTTATTAACTGTGTGACCCTATTATTTCACTATTTAAAAAAACCAAAAACCTCAGTTTCCATCCTTATGTGGTAAATCCATATCTCATCACACTACTGTGAAGATTAAATACAATCTTAGTGAGAATACAATAAATAGTAATTTTAAACACTTTCAAATAGTACTTTGAAATAAAAATGTAAATATATGCTCTTAAGATTATTCTCATTATTACATCATTATTATAAAATATTAACTTTATATAAGGCATTAATTATAAATGTATTTCTGTCTCTTTGATACTATGATTGTCCTCTCCAAAGCTATGCATTTCCTGTGCAAAGACTGCTTTATTTTCAAAGATAGATCACTAGAATGTGATACATTATAAAAATGCTATATTCTGTACATAAGGTCTAACACAATTTTAAAAAATCTATAAGCAAAATACATACAATACACTTTGTTTGAAATGTACTAAGGTTAAAAAATCATTTAGGTTTTATTTATTATTTCATAAATAGGAATTATTGGCTTCTGCTAATTGTATAATATCTATAAACACTTTTAGCATCGTGTTTTTGTGATTTAGTAAGAACATTAATGTTTTATTAGTAATAGAAAAATGTGCCAGGGTAGCTTAGCATTCCATAAAATAGTCCTTTAAATCTGTACCAACTACTCCAAGCTAACTTCATCTTAAATTGCTCTAGGCAAACAAATACAAAAAAAAACACCTTAAAATTAAAAAAAATCTTCACAAACCTAGTACATAGACCCTAGCATAACATCCCTCCCTCTAAAGTTACCAAAACATTTCAACCATACAAGGATACTTTTTGTGTGAGGATGTCTTTTAATTGTATCATTGAATATAGAAATATCAGTTGACCAAATATCAACAATTACAATGATCAGAAAAAACTGCCTCCTTTACTATGTAGCTCTGATAAGTCCTCAAGGGATGTTGCTAAAAAAGCCAATACCTGGTAGCTATAAAGGAGAAACTATTTTTGCTCCTACAAGATAAACCTGGGGGAAATGCCTTTGCAATGGATTAACATAACAGTTTCTATCTGGCCCATCTATGTGGGTTACCGAAATGACCCAGATCCTGTGACCACTACAGACACACACGGAATCCATTTATTACATCTCTATGGTTTCTGTCTAGGGTGAATTTTTGTACCCAATCCAAAAGGGAGTAGGTATAGATAGACCAACCTTCAAACTTGTGCTATCTCTTCATAGTCCTCATCTAAATATAAATGGAAGTCTTGTGATAACTCTACATTAGTGTTTACTTAACCCGGCTGACTACTGTGGAATAACAATGTGCATGCTTGAATTCTGAGAAAGCTAGCCAATTTATAAGCCTATTAAAAAACTTGCTTCATTTATGTATTTTACTTAACAAGGACATAAAGCATTTACATTTGGCCAGTAACTGTTTAGTACTTTATAAATATTAACTCATTAAATTCATATAAGGGAACTATGTGGTAGGTATATTATTGTCCAATCTCACAAATATGCAAACTGAGAAGCATAGATGTAAAGTAACTTGCTGAAGGCTACCAGCTAACAAGTAGCACCGTTGGGATGTGGCTCCAGAGACTGGCTTCTTAATCATTACACCATCCTTGCATATACACAACACAGCTGCCATTCTTCACGGGGGCAAATGGGACTCATTGAAATAATGGATGGGTGGATGGATGGATGCTTCTGGCAATGTATCTATTGAGAGTGATTAAGGCAAAGCTAATAGAACCCTTGGAGTCATCCAGAGTCCTCAGCAATTTAGGAATTTTTTTCCCCTTGAAAAAGCCCTGCTAAATTGCACATAGATTATTATTATTCCCCTCCCAAAGGAAAAGAATTCCTTGCTTGGGCTAACTAGCTAGGCACAGAGCTCAAAAATGTTGTTTTGTTCTGTTTGTTTTCTGTGACTTCAGTTCTTAGCTCTGTTGTATGTGCTATGACTAAAGAATGAGATTATTTTTTGGTGTAATAACAAGTGTGTTTTTTCCTTATAAAAATGTATCCTGTAGGCATAGGTAGTTTAGGATGACAACTTTTTAAACTACTTGCCTGCTTTACATGTCATCTCAAAAGCTAGCCCTTTCCAAATGAACCTGGTAGAGATGTAATAAGGGATATGGAACCTGAAGAGGTAGGTCAGCTTGTGTCTGGACTTCCAGTGTAGATGAGATAAGAAAGTGTGTATCTGAAGTGGTATCTCTATTCAGCAGAAAAATTTGTGAATGTGTTTGTCTGTGGATACGCAGATCCTGCCATAGTGGCAGGCATCGAATACATGTTTAATAAATGCTTAGCAAATTAATGATTGAGATAATGATTTTGTTCTAAAATGTCCTTTCACAGGTACAACATACAGAGTGAAAAAAAAAACTCTGAATTTTCACATATAATTCCAAATTTACGTTGCATTAAAAAACATCTCCTGGGCATATATGGAAAGACTCCACTTCTGGAATCCCCTGCAGCTGGATGGGTATATCCGTAAGAGTTTTGACCAAGAATTTTAGTCAGATTTTTTTGCTCTAGGGCTGATCATATAATTGCTAGTGCAAAACTCTCCAAAATTATCTTTCTCTTTAACTATGGAGGGTGGGGGGTGGGAAAGGAGGAGGGCAAAAGTAGATTTATAGTTGTAAGTATGTGAAACACAGAGTTTATTCTTGAATTATCATTCTCATAACCTGCATGTCTTTTTCCATATGAACAACTGTAAACCTATGTTTGCCCACACTGTATACCAGATCACATCCTCACTGAAGCCTTGAGTCTAAAATGAGGAAGACCCAAAATTGGCAATCCAAGGCCACCTATGATGTTGATATAGTTGGAGTAAGACATAAACCTTTATTTTAAACTACTGAGATGAGATTGTTTAAATTTCTTTTTTTAAATTCCTTGCATGCGTATCCCCAGGGTTTATATAGTGGTATTGAATATGATTTTAATAACTGAAAAGAATATCTGTTTAATATGTATCAGAATGTCATCAAAATGTAGTACAATATCTAAAATCTTAGGAAATAATCTAGAAACAGCATTGGAAGCTTCCAGAATTCACAGAAATTGCAAATCAAAATGCTTAACTTAGAAACCTGATCAGAAGGGGTTATTATGTGGGAGCCTACAGTGGAGTAACTGAATTACGATTATAGATAAATGTACAGGCCTTCCACTAAGTACAAACAACAGTTGGCAATTGAAAGTCCTAGAGAAAAATTATTTAAGGCACTCTTTCCCCAATGAAAGCTGCCAATTCCTACAGAATGCTTTGTAAAAACTGCTGCCAGTGCCTTTTGAAAAGTATAGTTTACATATAATATCGCATTCATTTCAAGTGTACAACATAGTGTAATGTACATTTATATACCTTACAATGCGATCACCATAAGTTTAGTAACCATCTGTCACCATACAGAGTTATTAGGATAATATTGACTATATTCCCTGTGCTGTACATTACATCCCTGTGACGTATACTGGAATATAGTACCTCTTACTTATCTTCACCTTTCCCACTCATTCCTCCTCCCCTCCCCTCTAGCAACCATCAGTTCTCTGAATTTATGAGTCTATTTCTGTTTTAATTATTTATTTTGGGATTTTCAGATTTCACAAATAAGTAAAATCATGCAGTATTCCTGTCTTATTTCACCTAACATAATGTAATTTACATCCATCCATTATTGTCGCAAATGTCAAGATTTTATCTTTTGTATGGCTGAATAATATTCCATTGCAGTACAGTTTGAAATTGGGAGCATGATGCTTCCAGGTCTGTTCCTTTTTCTCAAGATTGCTTTGGCAATTTGGGTCATCTGTGTGTGCTTCTAGGAATTAGATGAAACAGTTATCTCTCCCAGTCTTGAAGGGATGGTCTTGCGTAGGAGTGACTGGATGTGCATAGACTGGATATGCTGGGTGATCTTGGCAGGCCAGCTGGAGCAGAAGTAGGTATGTGTGGTGCCTGGTGGGCCAGCTGGGCAGGGCTGCAGCATGCAATAGCTGAGGTGGCCCATGGCTTCAGGGAATCCTGGTGGGTTGGCTGGCTGGGACTGAAGTGGCTCCTAGCTGAGGAGGCCTGTGGCACTGAGCTCCAGAGGTGTCCTAGGAGGCTACTCACTGAGCCTGCAGTGGACACTGGTCAAGGTGGCTTGGGCACACTGTGGAGGTCTTGTAGCGTGGCTAGAGCCCTTGGACTGAGCTCCCACCCATGCTATCTAGATGTAGGGGACATTTAAACAATGGCACTCACCAGCACTTATAAGCCCAAAGAGTTCCCACATTTCCCCACTCATTTGGCAGGTGCCATGGGTTAGTAAATTGACTTTTATCACATACAGTGTAGGTGCCTCTTAAATCACTGTTTTATCACTGTGCTCAGAACAGATGAGTCTGCCCATGCAAGCCCCTCAGTGATATATCTCCCTACTGCAAGCCAGTCCTGATGGGTGGGGTTTCTACAGTGGGGTTTCTTTCTACCTTTATCTATGTGGTCTCTCTCTTATTTGTTGTGCAAAAACTGTTCGATAAACTCTCAGTTGTTCTCTGGGTGAAATTACTATATATATAGTAATTGGAGGAGGTAAGTCTAGGGTCATCCTATGTTACCAACTTTGACCCTCCCTCTACTACCAGTCTTTTATTTGGCTTCTAACTGTAGAAATGCCTTGGTTTTCTTTGATGGATTGAAATTTCTGACCTTTGTAATTGTAAATTAAAAATTATACATACGCACTGTTTTGACCTTCACAGCACTTCTAAGAATAATACCTAAATAGTCATTATATTTGAAGAACATGTGATGATCATGTCCCTGTTAGTCAAAATTTTCTAAGAAAATATCGGGGAAGATATCTAAAGTTTACATGGCACTTTGAATTTTTACACTTCTTAAGAAACAATACATTTAAGTGGAAAGAGTATAAACTTTAGAATCAGACAGATCTGTGTTAAAACTCTGCCACTTACTAATTGTATAGCTCTGGGAAGGTTACTTACACTGTTCAAACCTCTTTTTTCATCTGTACTAAAGAATAAGGTGACTTAAAATGCAAGTTATCATAACTCTTAGAAATATTTGTTTAGATCATCTAGCACAGTACCTGGCAAGAATTGGCATTAATAAAAACAAAGCTATTGGTATTATCAAAATTATTACTGTTGCTATCTTGATCTTCTATCTAGTTTTGGATACTGTTGAAAATGGTAAAATATCCAAGTGTTGTTAGTCAGGGTTCTCTAGAAAATAGAAACAATAGGACAGGGCCTTAAACTGTCAGGATGAAGCCCACCCATGTTATGGAGGGCAATCTGCATTATGCTAAGTCCACAGATTTAAAGTAAATCTCATCCAAAAGACACCCTCACAGAAACATCCAGAGTAATGTTTGACCAAATATTTAGACATGTGGCCCAGCCAAGTTGACACATCACACTAAGTAATATTTTGCCCTTGACTTTCTAAACACTGAATTCCTATATTTTATTGTCTGTGAATAAACAATGTTATTTTATAATTGAGCAACAGCTACAATACTTCTTGAAATTCTTTCTTGTAGTAGAACCTGAAACAGACACATTCTCATTGTGCCCATTTCTCTTATAAAACCTACAAAGAGGTACAGGGCATTTGCTACCATATTGAATGAGAATTAGTCTTCATGATTGTTTACAGAACTCCCATTTTGTACTAGATAAGAAGAGAAAAGAAGGAAACTGTCCTGGAGACTCAAGCATCCCTATTCCAACCCAAAAGATTAGTGATATAGAAGGATAAAGGAAAACAAAACAAGAAATTGTCCATAAATAATCAGCAAGCCTCACACGTAAGCACAGGGTGGTGGCATCGCAAATATTCTATTGTCCTAGTAAAATTCACCCAGAAGTGCTCTGGAAGAGCTGACCATACGGTGTAAGTTTTCATAACGAGATGGAGTTGGTGTACATTTGTGGGGATGAAGCTGAGAGAACCACATTGCAGAACTACATAAGGCCTTTTGGGATCTTGACAAGCTAGGTAGACTTAACATCATTGCACAGCAATCACTAATGGCTATGCTGGGTGAAATAGAGAATTAAAAATTACCTGATCCATCTTGACAATGTCTTCATCTTTCTGTAATTTCAGTAATCTCAGACAGGCTAAACACTCAGTGAGGAGTTACTGGTACTACTGAAAATAATTCTACCCTTAGAAGCACCAGTGAAAATATTTCTACCCTAGATGTTTTTACTAGTAGTCTATTGGTATGAACACTTCTCTTTCATGTTATGAATCTTTATCTTTACCTTTGATATCATAAGTGATGTGACATAATTTCACTGAATAGAGTCTCCTTAGACTATTACATAGGTGAAATGTATACTAGTATTTGTCAAAAGTTACTTTCAACAGCTATTATCATAAACTTTATCCACATGGGAATTTCCTTACTGCTGATATAAGAAATCCTCGAAAGTATATTGTGGAAGCAGATAGAGTACATCTTTATTATATACGCAGGGGTGCTCTCAGCAAGTTGATTCCATTTGTGAAATTTAACATCAAACAATGGTTGACTGTCTGGCCAGACACTTGACTTCAGTAATCTCTCACATCGATCCTATGTTGTCATTGAAGTTGGAAGCTGAGATTTCTAATCATGATACCTGTTTAAATTCTTCTGACTGTCAACCAAAGTGTCTGTTGAGAATATTCAATTTTATTTCTTTCAAGATAGAATAAAAGCATCACAGTATATGAATCCTAGGAACAAGCTGACTAAATCAACTCTCCCCACAATTACTCAAACAGCCCTTTCAAGGATAGGGTATTTTAAAGTTGCAAAGCAGAGACTGCATTCAGTTATTTGCAAATATCCTTTGAAAATGAATTTGCACTGCCTTCCTTGGTATAACCTACTCTGTGTCTCTGCCTCTCACTCCTAGTTTTCTTTTAACAGCACTAGAAAGAGAATAGGGGATGCAAAGTAAAGGTAAAATATGTTTGCCACCAGCAGAGACTAAGCAATAAAAGATAAAGGTAAATAGCCAACAGTAAGCAGAACATCAACAAAACAGCCCTTTATTGACTTTGGACTAATCCCACCATAAATCATGGGAAGCCAACATTGCTACTTAATAAGAGCAAAACACAATAATGCTGGACCACAGGAGCTAGAAGTACATTCAATAGCTAAATAATGCTCTTCTTTAATAAGTTCAGTATTAAATGTTTTAATAAATGTTTAATGGAATTCCTTGGCTTAGTATAAACTATAAAGATTTTTTATTTCTTTTTTTAACTTGTCAACTTAAGTTTTATATCTTAGATCACATTTCAATTGGATGGCTGATTTTGCTGTAATATGTTGAAGATTTTTAATTTTATTTTTTCCAGCACCATTTATCCCCTCTATGCCCTCTCCCACCTCCAAAGTTTTTTAAAGTGTTCTATAAACTTCAAGCATTAATAAATATATGCAATGTTATAAGGTTCCAATATTCTCATTAGCTTGTGGTAATCTTAAATTATTTTCAATTTAGCACTATTACTATGGTCTCATACACAAAATTCCTCCCATCTTCTCTCACATATTTTATAACTGGAAGAAAAATGTTAAATGGTTTAAAAGTCTAATCCAAAAGTATTTTTATAGTGTTATATTTTTCTCTATGGATAGTTCATTAATAGGAAAGTAGTGTAGTGGAGAAAGCATTTTATTGGTTATTATTTTCTTATGGTAGTACAATATCAGATATAAAAGTGGAAAACAGTTCAATGTTGACATCACAGAACATAATATTTTTAGTGTCACTATAGACTAAGGAGAAAAAATATTGACTGAATTGCCTTTCAGTGGCATGAAAATCTGTTATCCACGAGTTTTAGGAGGGTTAAAGGCTATGCAATATTCAACTGTTAATATTGCCCCCAAGGCACCTGTGCAAACCTCTGTGCTACCACTTCTGTACATGATAGTGATTTACTGACTTTTTATCCACTTGAAAGTGAATTCTTGGACAACAAAGTGTCATCATTTTTCAAAATTTGAATCCCAAAGTGTACCACAATGTTAGGCATGTAACAACATAGCAGACATTCAGTTTATCTTTATAGAGAGAATGAACAAATAAATGGACAAGCTTCCCTTGAATGGAATTTGTTAATCTGCTAAAGAGATTCATATTTATTTTTATTTTTAAAATGTTTCTAACAGTGAATTTTGTGTTAAATAGATGCATATTCTGCTGTGTTCACAGTGTGCTACCAATGACACCATTCAACTATGAGGCGAGTTTCAAGAATAGAGTAAATAACTTCAGCTAACTGATCATGAACTTCCACTATTTCTTGCAAATATTCTGTTCAGAAAGAGGTTTAAAAGCCAAATAATCTGTTTGTAGTTTCCATGTTTTTGCATCAACTGGCAGCCCTGGATCCCTGGAGCTCTCTCTGTGTTCTCTCAGACTCTGGTCACTCTTGGTTTTCCCATCTCTGTCTACATTGCATGTTCCTTAGTAGTCAAATTTTTCTATATTAGCTGCTAAAATGTTTTTGATACCACCTTTCAACACATTCCTTCTGAGAGAGCCTTCCTAATTATTTCAACACTATATAGGAGATAACTATTCTCAGACTTCTATCTTAATCTCTAGGGCTATGTCAACTTATCTACTTCATGTCTACCTCATCATATCTTTATCAATTAATATCACCAAATAGGTCAAGGAAGAAATATGGGTCTTTATGGAATTTTTCCTTTCACTCACTATTCATATTTAATGACCCAGCCCTATGGATTCTACAACCTAGCCCTCCATATCCCCACCTCTGTCCCATCCGAGATCAGGCCTATTAACTTATACTTCCCTTAATTCCCAGCAATTGATATATTATATCTGAATATACCTTCTAAAGTGTAAAGCATATCCTTCTTCTCTCCTACTTAAGATGCTTCAATGGTTCACCATTTCTTAAACAATAACATCCAAATATTTTAGCTTGGCATTTAAAGGGCCACCATCAGCCTACCCTGACTTCCCTCCCATGAATTCCCCATCATCCCAGGTCCCCTCACACACACATGAAGTTACCCCATGAATAAGCCATGATCTCCTACACTTCCATGCCTTTGCATAAGCCATTTTTATGAGGTAAAGTGCACTAGTCAACTCTGAATCTCTGTGCATCCTTTAAGTCACAAATTGATGACTTCCGGAAATGAGAAACTTATTATTTCCCAAGGCAGCCCAATCAACACCATCTAGAGCTGACAAGAAGAGATGTAAATTTTGGCCTTAACTGTATTCCACATAGTCACATAGAACAAGTATACTTTTTTCTTTCACATGATATATCTTCAAATAATCTAAAACCTATTACTCCCAGCAATTCTATTCTCTGAGATAAATATTCACAAAGCCCTTTACATAAGCCTCCTTTTTCTAGCACACTCAGAGCTGGTATTCAGAAATGTATTGGGTACCCCAGCTAAGGTCTGATCATTACAGAGTGGAGCTGAACTCTGCCTTTGCATTAGGCACACTTCACAGCCAACCCTCTAGTGTTCAGAGGCGGATTACCCAGCAGGGAGCTAGGATTCACTCTCATCCTAGAGAGAGCTGGGAATTAGACCACAATTTCAGCGCAAATCATAAAGCATTTAGAATTCTGAGCTGTGGGAGAATTATTTTTTATTTCTCAATAAAAAATACCTTCATCTCACTCTCCAAAGTAAGAAAATAAAATTGGATCTGAAATAATTGACTAAGGAATTTAAATTCCACAGAAAATGTGTGAGGCTGGGAGAAGGGAAAGCACCGTGGGGGGGTGTATACAGGAGAGACTACCTATATTTTTTTAAAAGGAGGGCTGTCACCCACCATAGAAAAAAGAATAAGCATGGGAGCGCCACTAGCTAGGGTCTCTTGAACTTCCTGTTCTATTCTTCAAGTCTGATGAGGTACTATTCCTCTTTTAGTAAGGCACTCTAGATAACCAAAACCAGATAGAAGTGCCTCTCCCAGGAGATTTACCTCTGAACAAATGGGAAGCCCTTCAACATTAAAACTAAGTCCCTGACAGAATTTTAGTCCTCACACCACAGGTAAGAGGGATATTGTTCTCAGAACTTAATTAACAGTAACCTAAAGATGTACCTCACTCTTGCTGATTAAATTCTCTGATGGGCAAACTAAATCCTATACAATGTGTGGCTATTCACAATTAATTATAAGATCATAAGCATACTACTCAGACTAACACTTATAAATAAACATCTGGCTCAAATACTATATAAGCATTTAAATCTTACAAAGAACTTCAGAGCACTCCCATGTTGTCCATTACTCGTAATGATATAAGCCAAGGCTTAGAAATATAGCCCTGATGATACATTTTTTAAATCTTTGCATGAATTTCCAATAACTCTAAACAAATACCGAGGTAGACATTCTTTGTTCTATTAAATTATTATTAATTAGGTAAGGAGCTCTTAAATTTAAAACACCAGGTTTAAAGTGTTACTTTTGTTAATGCTATTCCTGGACACCTAACTTGGTGTCTTACCTACCTTGGACTTAATATGTATTTGTGAATAAAAATACCTTCAATTTATTCATTCATTTTTGTTCACATCTCTTTATAAAATACTTATTATTATAGCAATTATACAGTTTTTAAGTGCTTTTTCCCAAATGCCATATCATTTGAGATTTTAAATCTTTTTCTAATACTAATTTCATTCAATGTCTGCATTTCTTGTTACTATATAGTTAAAAAAAATTCACCTATTTTTCTTCATAAATATCAAATTCAAGATGATATACCATATTAAGCTTCCATTAAGTCAAATGACCTAGACTTGGTGGATATTAATGTAAAATTTAAGTCAGTCACGATATACCTCATATTAACTTTCTAACCCTAAATTCAACCACTTGCTTTGTTCACTGCAGCCACACTGGCATCATTGCTGTCCCTTGAATATGATATTTCCAGGGCATGTCCCATCTCAGGTACTTTTAACTTGTTCTCTTTACCTGTCCTCCAGATAGCCCTGTGGCTCACCCCCTCATCTCCTTAAAGCCCTGGATCAGACATGCAAACTCCCTCGCTCAGCACTCTCTAGTTCCCCTTCCCTGCTTTACTTCTTCCCATAGTACCTATCACCATCAGACATATAATTATTTTATTTTTTGTCTCCCCATTAGTAGGTAGAATTCTAAAGATACATCCCTATGATTTCTGTCCTCTCTTTAAACAAACACTAGTCTAAGAACTGCTAAGAAGGGACTTTGCATTATAATTAAAGTTGTTAATCAGCTGACCTTACAGTGGGGAGGTTATCCTGTATTGCTGGGGTAGAGCCAATGTAATCACCTGAGCCCTTAAAAGCAGAACAGTAAGGCAAAGGAGAGATGGTGGGAACAGGGACATCAGAGAAATCCAAAGTGTGAAGAAGACTCAGTGTGCCCTGGATGGTTTGATGAAGGGGGCAATGTGATGAGGAAGGCAGGAATTCTGAAGGATGTGAGAGAGTCTTCCAGGTGACAAACCCTAGATCAGTGGTCGGCAAACTCATTAGTCAACAGAACCAAATATCAACAGTACAACGATTGAAATTTCTTTTGAGAGCCAAATTTTTTAAACTTAAACTATATAGGTAGGTACATTGTTATTAACTTAATTAGGGTACTCCTAAGCTGGCCTTTGCTAAAAACATCCTCAATCTGATTGAGGTACGTTCGCTGAGGCTGAGGTCGACCCCTTCCAACTCTCCCATCCACACTCATCTTGTATACTTGTTTCATCTATCTCCTTTCGTTCATCCTCTCTATATGTCCAAACCATCTCACCATACCTTTCTCAATCCTCGACACTACATCTTCTTTCACTCCACAATGTTCCCTAAAATTAACTTAATAAACTTTAAGTTTTAAGTCAACTTCGCACTGTACGTGCGTGCCTGCATGTGGTATTTTGTGGAAGAGCCACACTCAAGGGGCCAAAGAGCCGCATGTGGCTCGCGAGCCACGGTTTGCCGACCACTGCCCTAGGGGAATAGAAACCTCGTTTCTACATTCATAAGGAACCAAGTTCTGTTGATAACCTGAGTGAGCCTGGAAGCAGACCCACCCCCAGAGCCTCCAGAATGAAAATGAGCCCTGTTGTGAAAAGATGAATCGCACTCCTTGAATTCAGGTTCAAAAAATACAGAGTAGAGAAATAGCTGACTGCGCCTGTATGTCTGACCTGCAGATCAGATATTGTCTTAAGTCATTAAATTTGTGCTAAATCACTACAATTGCAGCAACAGAACATGAATACACCCTCTTAGAATATAGGCCTTATGAGGGTAGGGGATTCTCATCTGTTCATTTTTCTCCTCTGCGCTCCAGATCCTAGAATAGCACCTGACAATCATAAACACTCAAATTCTTGTTGACTTAATGAATTCCATGAAATCTTATTTTACAAGAGCTTACGAAATTTTTACCCTGAAACATTTAACTAAAATATTTAAAAATTAAAATGTAAAAGGTAAATTGATTTGAAAACTATCTTGTGGCAAGTCCATGGTGCAGATAAGGGAAGCAATCAGATAACACTTCCTCAAGTAGTGGTTTTCAAACCACATCTTGTAACATATTGGCAGGTCATAAAATTAATTTATAGAGTTGAGAAAGGAAGGAAGAAAATAGAACCCAAATACCAGAGCTTTAATTTCAGTGTGGGGTGAATGAGTGTCTGTTGTACGTATGCTGGGTCACAACATAAAATGTATTTCTTACTGTAGATACCGTCAAATAATTGAGAAACCACAGCCCTGAAGGTCATCACACTCTGTGCTATGGATCAGGGTGCAACTTGAGGCCTGACCTGAGGTGAAATGAATACAAATGAATGGGGAATGTGTCTGTTAAGAATGGCTCATCAAGAAATAAATACACTAACTATCCTAAATCTATGATTACATTTGCAAGGCAAAAGAAAGCACTATGATTAACGAATTCCCACAAATTGCACCACCTTAAGGTGAGGACATGAACTTTTTCCTCTTGCTGTATTCTTCCTTTGCCTTGAGCCTGAAATAGCAACCCTGGACACTGTCAACAGAGCATTGTCTCTGAGTCTTGGTATAAAATCTGGCAACATCTGCAAGGGGATGGCCTAGGCCAGTGGTCCGCAAACTGCGGCTCGCGAGCCACATGCGGCTCTTTGGCCCCTTGAGTGTGGCTCTTCCTAAGCCTTAGGAGTACCCTAATTAAGTTAATAACAACGTACCTACCTAAATAGTTTAAGATTAAAAAATGTGGCTCTCAAAAGAAATTTCAATCATTGTACTGTTGATATTTGGCTCTGTTGACTAATGAGTTTGCCGACCACTGGCCTAGGCTTTAATCAGCAAATCCTTCCAGGACATTGGTTTCTTTTCTCCCTTATAAGGAAAGGAATAAAAACCCAATGCTTATCAGTCTTCTGAGATTAGCTGTGATTGATGTCATATAAATTTAGCAGGAAAGGAAGTTAGAAATATCCTTGGCACATGGGACCAAAGAATGTTGGTTAAAAGAACATGAAATTTCAATCTAGTTCCACGTCCCCATTATTTTTGCAGACGAGGAAGCTGAACTCAAGGCCTATCCTATCCCCAATGTTACTCTTGACTTATAGTTACCAGCGATTCAATGTGTACTGTCAGTGGAATGCATGAAGATAGAGAGCAATGCAACTGCACACTTATTCATTTCTCCACTCGAGGACATATTCCTGGGGGTCAGGGGTCATACCATACATCTTCGTACTCTTGTTAGCGCCAAATGTGGCTGGGAAATTAAATAAGACAATACCTGCAATGCACTTATCTAAGGGCACAGCACACTGTAAATGGTCTCATATTTGTTTTTATTGCTTTAATTTCAACATGAGCATTATTACTATAGAATGTTCGTGCATAGGAAATTCTTAATATCTCGTGATTTTCCTTGCATTATAGAACAAAATAAAATCATTGTATGTCCTTAAAATTCATTTATATTTGAAGAGGCATTCAAAAATTACAGAATTCTTATCTGCTTAAGGCACTTTAAGTAAATGAGTGAAGATTAAATAATTCCAATTAATTAAAAATTACCCAGAAAATTTCTTCCTCAGCATAGGAAAAGTAAGTAGATGTGAGATCCATGATTCATACAAATTAATATTTCTAATGAAAATATGAATCTTGTATAATATGAAGTTAAGCTTATTCTTTCTTAGTAAGAATCAGATTTAAGAGCTGCAGGTACCACTAGAGTGTAAAGTCCACCCCAACAGCCAAGGGCTGTGAATCCTAAAAGCAGAATGTGACTTCCTTTAGGAGGTATTCCATAGAGAAAGAATAGCAAAACATTAAAAGAAATTATCCACAGTCTATTTTTCTAAAGATTCCAACATGTTATCAAAGATTTCTTTTCCTCAAACCTTACAGGCTCTGCAGCACCTTTCCCCCCTGCTCCTTTAGTATTACATAACCAGCAGATAATTATGTGCTCTTCCACACTGGAAAGTCTCTTCTTTTATTAATGACTCTTTGAAAAGGTCTTTATTATTTATTTTTAAAGTGAGCTGGAGACCAAAAGGCTTTCATGACTTTTCCTTTCCTTTGAACTTCAGAGTTCTTAAAAGTAACACAATAGATGGTTAAGGATGTCATAGGAAGTCACAAGTTTCCACCTTTGTAATGAGAGATAGGGTTTGGAAACAAATGTGCATCCTCCTTTCTCTACAGATCAAATGTTTGGGATTTTGAAGAACATGTTGGAAAATATTGAGGGTCTTTGCCTTTTGTAGGAAACGGGTCAGAACAGTAAGCTTTCTGAATCCAGGATAAAGACAGAAGGAAGAAACAATTCATGTTTAGAGTAGGAAGTACAATGTGAGTTCCAAATTAGTCTTAAATGATGAATTCACCCAGCCTCTGACTTCCAGTCAGCTCTGGGAGGTACCATGCATCTCTGCTGAAGCCAACAAACCTCACTGCTGTTTTGGCTGAATGCTCTCTCCTAACCTTAGGCTTACCAGAGCATTCCAGATTGGATATGGGCAATTAGAAGGTAGGCTGTACATATTGCAATTTTTAATCATTGCTTGGGCCATTTAGCTGGCAGTGATAATCCCACAGAGCCAACATATCATTCATAAGAAACGCAAATGCCTTTTGGCTAAGAACTGCTCTTCAGTTACTTTGTAACCTATTCCTGCTTCACTTCTGCACTATGGCATGTGTGGCTGGGACTTGCCAAATCAGGGCCTAGTGGCTGTTTGGCTCACTCCAGCCATGGAGGCCTTATTCAAATCTGGCAAGTGGAAAATAATACCAATAATTAAAATAATAGGTTTCTCCTCAATAATATTGCTGCTATTTATGCATGGCATAAACTACTTCTGTCCAACACTTCCACTGTGGGAAAAGTAATATTGTAAAAGAACAATTTCAAGAATTGAAATATCTGATACATTTTACACTATTTCCATAGAGATGGTCAAACAATAATAATCTAATGACCCTGAAAATTTTATTTTTTTGAGAAAATTTACAAGTATAGTTGACATACATTATGTTTCATGTTTATGACATAGTGATTAGACATTTACATAATGTATGAAGTCATTGCCCCATAAGACTAGTACCTATATGACACCATACACAATTATAACAATACTAGAGGCCCGGTGCACAAAAATTTGTGCACTCGGGGGGGAAGGGAGGGTCCCTCAGCCCGACCTGTGCCCTCTCGCAGTCTGGGACCCCTCGGGAGATAACGACCTGCTGGCTTAGTCCTGCTCCTGGGTGGCAGAGGGCAGGCCCAATCCCTAGGTGCAGCCCCTGGTCGGGCTCAGAGCAGGGCTGATTGGGGAGTTGGGGCGCCGCCCCCTGTCATGCACAGAGCAGGGCGGATTGGGAGGTTGCGATGCCACTCTCAGTCACGCTCAGGGTAGGGCTGATTGGGGGGTTGGGGCACCGCACCCAATCACACTCAAGGCAGGGTCGATGGGGAGCTTGCGGTGCCACCCCCTGTGACGCACAGAGCAGGGCCAATCAGGGGGTTGGGGCACTGCCCCCCCCGTCACACACAGAGCAGGGCCCATCAGGGGGTTGGGGCACTGCCCCCCCCCCCCGTCACGCACAGAGCAGGGCCCATCAGGGGGTTGGGGAGCTCCCCCCTCTCATGCACAGAGCAGGGCCCATCAGGGGGTTGGGGAGCTCCCCCGTCACGCACAGAGTAGGGCCAATAGGGGAGTTAGGGCACCGCCCCCTGTCACACACAGAGCAGGGCCGATCAGGGGGTTGGGGCGCCACCACTGTCACACTCAGGGCAGGGCCAATGGGGAGGTTATGGCTCTACCCTGTCACACGCAGAGCAAGGCCCGTGGGGGGGGTGGGGGGGGTTTGGGGCGCCACCCCCTGTCACACACAGAGCAGGGCCGATCAGGGGGTTGGGATGCCGCACCCTGTCACACACAGAGCCACAGGGCGATCAGGGGGTTTGGGCGCTGCACCCTGTCATGCTGATCTGGTGCCAGGAGACCTCTTGGCTCCGCTGATCCCGGTGCTGGGAGGCATATTACCCTTTTACTATATAGGATAGAGGCCTGGGGGCCGGCTGGTTTGCCCTGAAGGGTGTCCTGGATCAGAGTGGGGGTCCCCACTGGGGTGCCTGGCCAGCCTGGATGAGGGGATGATGGCTGTTTGCAGCTGGTCACACACCCTTCAGGGTTGGGGTCCCCACTGGGGTGCCTGGCCAGTCTGGGTGAAGGGCTGAGGGCTGCTTTCAGGCTGGCGGTTTTGACTAAAGCTCCCAACCGCTCCTTTTTTTCTTTTTTTTTTCTTCTGGGCCAGCTTTAGCTCTGGCTCTAGCTCTGAGGTTTCCACTGCTGGTTTGTTTGCCGTTCTATAATCGAAACAATGTATAACTTCAGCTCTGAGATCCCAGCCGGCTATATTTTTTACAAAGTTTCAAACTGCCAGCTCAGAGGCCTGCAAGGCAGGCGGGGAACGTTGCAGTCTGCAGTCACTGGAGCAAGCAAGCCTCATGTTCGCTTCCAGCTGCCTGGCTGCCGGCCGCCATCTTGGCTGACAGTTAATTTGCATAAGGATATGCTGATTAGCCAATGGGAAGGGTAGCGGTCGTACGCTAATTACCATTTTTCTCTTTTATTAGTGTAGATTAGAGGCCTGGTGCACAAAGATTTGTGCACTCGGGGGGCTCCCTCAGCCCAGCCTGTGCCCTCTCACAGTCTGGGACCCCTCAGGGGATGTCCACCTGATGGCTTAGGCCCGCTCCCCAGGAAATCAAGCCTAAGCTGGCAGTCAGACATCCCTCTGGCAGCCTGGGAGCCCTCAGGGGATGTCCACTTACCAGTGGGGAACAGGCCTAAGCTGCAGTCGGACATGCTTAGTGCTGCTGAGGAGGCGGGAGAGGCTCCCGCCACCACTGCTGTGCTGGCAGCCATCAGCCTGGCTTGTGGCTGAGCAGAGCTCCCCCTGTGGGAGCGCACTGACCACCAGGGGGCAGCTCCTGCATTGAGCGTCTGCCCCCTCGTGGTCAGTGTGTGTCATAGTGACCAGTCATTCCCAGTCATTCTTCTGTTAGGGTCAATTTGCTTATTACCCTTTTATTATATAGGACTAGAGGCCCGGTGCATGAAAATTCATGAACTGGAGGGGGCATCCCTCAGCCCGGCCTGCCCCCTCTCACAGTCTAGGAGCCCTCAAGGGCAGGAGGCGACCCAGCGATCAGGGGAAGGTGACGCCCCATCACACCTCTGCTGCTGCCACTGCCGGCAGCCCAAGCCTAGGGCAGCCCTGGTTACCTGAGCCTCGGGCAGCCCTGAGCAGCTGGGCAGCTGCCATCTGAGGCTTGCCTGCACCCTGGGCCAGCCCTGGGCAGCTGGGGGGCTGAGGAGACTGGGGGACTACGGAGGCAGGTGCCACATGCCTGCCTCCCCAGCGGGGCTGAGGGGACTGGGCGCCGCCATCTTATGGCTGTGGGCACCTCCAGCTTTGAGGGCAGGGCAGTCAATTAGCACATTCCCTCCTTATCGATTGTGGATGCCGCCATCTTTGAGGGTGGGGCAGTCAATTAGCATGTTCCCTCCTTATTGGCTGTGGGCACCACCATCTTTGTGATGGTGCAAGGGTCAATTAGCATATTCCCTCTTTATTATGTAGGATTATTGAATATGTTCCTTATGATTGTTTTTAAACTGGAAATGGTTACTTCCAAATTATTTCACCTTTTTCACATATTCCTTCAACCCTCCTCCCATATGGTAACCATCAATTTGCTCTCTGTATCTCTGAATTTGTTTCTGATTTGTTTGTCCCTTTGTCTTATTTCACCATGATGTCACTAATGGAAATCTTTTTTTTAACACTTCTTTATCCAATTATATATCAATGGACAGTTAGATTGCTTCCTTCCATATCTTGGCTACTATAAATAATGCAGCAATGAACATAGGGGTACATACATCTTTTACAATTACTTCAGATAAATACCTAGAAGTGGAATTGTTGGGTCATATGGCAATCCTACTGTTTATTTTTGTAGAAATTGTCATACTTTTTCCATAGCGGCTATAGCAATTTACAATCCTACCAACAGCACATGAGGGTTCCCATTGCTACACATCCTCACCTTCACTTCTGTTGGTTGATTTATTGATGATAGTTATTCTGATCAATGTGAGGTGGTACCTTCTTGCTTAAATACATTTCTAGGTATTTTATCCTTATTGATGCAATTGTAAATGGGATTTTCTTAATTTCTTTCTAATAGTTTGTTATTGGTATATAAAACTACAACCAATGTCCAAATATTAATTTTGTATCCTGCTATTTGCTGAATTCATTTATTAGTTCTAATGGTTGTTGTTTTTTGTTTGTTTGTTTGCTTGAATCTATTGGCTTCTCTTTATGTGGTATCACGTCATCTGCAAATAATGAGTTTTACATCTCCCTTTCCAATTCAGATGCCTTTTATTTCTTTTCCTTGCCTGAGTATTGCAGCTAGGACTTCCAAACTCTGTTGAGTAAAAGTGGAAAAAGTGAACATCCTTGTCCCATTCCCTATCATAAAGAAAAAGCTTTTACTTTTTAGCATTGAGTATGATTTCAGCTGTGCATTTGTCATATATAAGCCTTTATTATGTTAAGGTATGTCCTTATAGCTCCAATTTTCTGAAAGTTTTTTTTATCTTCAATGGATGTTAAATTTTGCCAAATGCTTTTTTTGCATCTACTGATATGATAATATGATTTTTATCCATAATTTTGTTTATGTGGTGTATCACACTAATTGATTTGCACATATTGAACCAAGCTTTCATCCCAGGAATAAATCCCACTTGATCCTGGTGTATGATCTTTTTGATGTATTGCTGAGTTCAGCTTGCTATCATTTTGCTGAGGATTTTTGCATCTAGGTTCATTAGGAATATTGACCTATAATTTTCTTTTCTTTTTCTTTTCATTTGTTTTGTAGTGTCTTTGTTGGTTTTGATATCAGGGTAATGCTTGCCATGTAAAGTAAGTCTGACAGCCTTCCTTCCTCTTCAATTTTCTGGAAAATAGAATAGGTATTAATTCCTTCTTTGAATAAGGTAAAATTCACCTGTGAAGCCATCTGTTCCTGGGCCTTTGTTTATTTGTAATTGTTTTGATTACTGGTTCAATTTCATTATCAGTTAGCAGTCTGCTTAGACTTTCTGTTTGTTCTTGATTCATGGAAGATTGGATATTTTTGGAATTATCCATTTTTCCAGGTTGTCTAATTTGTTGGCATATAACTGTTCACAGTATTTCCTTATACAGTAGTCCTTTATATTTCTACTAGTGTCTCAGTGCACGGATTCATGCACATTGAAAGGAAACTAATCAGAAGAAATGTTTTATATCACTATTCACCCTTTCTCAATAATAGAAGTGTCAACCAAATTCATGATTGACAATGACAGATCAAAACATATACGTGAGATTGGTGCCAGCGAGAGCTTTATATATATGTCGTGCATGCGCGAGTCAACTTAGCCTTTTATAGATATAGTATAAACTTGCTTTCAATTAAACCTGTTTTCTGATTTAGCTAAACTTTTTCCAGCCCGGTGAAGCACCCCAACATCTCTTTCAGGTAATTTTTAGAAACACAGCAGATTGCTTATCATAATGCTCTCCAGGACCATCCATGGTGTTGCAAATGGTAAGAGTTCTTTCTTTTTCTTTTTTACAGCAGCATAGCATTCCATTGTGTAGATGTACCACTGGTTTTTAATCCACTCATCTGCTGATGGGCACTTAGGCTGTTTCCAACTCCTAACTATTGTAAATTGTGCTGCTATGAACATAGGGGTACATATGTCCTTTCTGATTGGTGTTTCTGGTTTCTTGGAATATATTCCCAGAAGTGGGATTACTGGGTCAAAGGGGAGTTCCATTTTTAATTTTTTAAGTTCTCCACAGTGTCTGCTCCAGTCTGCATTCCCACCAGCAGTGCACTAGGGTTCCTTTTTCTCCACATCCTCACCAGCACTTGTCATTTGTTGATTTGTTAATGATAGCCATTTTGACAGGTGTGAGATGGTACTTCATTGTCATTTTTATTTGCATCTCTCAGATGACTAGTGACTTTAAGCATGTTTTCATATGTCTCTTGGCTCTTTGTATATCCACTTTCAAAAAGTGTCTATGTAAGTCCTTGGCCAATTTTGTGATTGGATTGTTTATCGTCCTTTTGTTAAGTTGTTATGAGTTCCCTATAAATTTTGGAGATTAAACCCTTATTGTAGATAACATTAGCAAATATGTTCTCCCATGCAGTGGGCTCTCTTGTTGATGGTTTCTTTTGCTTGAAGAAGCTTTTTATTTTGGTGCAGTACCATTTGTTAATTTTCTCCTTAGTTTCCATTGTCCTAGGAGCTGTATTGGTAAAGATATTAATACTACATACGTCTGATATTTGCTGCCTATAGATTCTTCTAAGATTTTTATGGTTTCCCATCTTTCCTTTAAGTTCTTTATCCATTTTGAATTTATTTTTGTGAATGGTGTAAGTTGGTGGTCTAGTTTCACTTGTGCATGTATCTGTCCAATTTTCCCAACACCACTCATTGAAGAGACTGTCTTGACTCCATTGTATGCTCTTGCCTCCTTTTTCAAATGTTAATTGAGCATAAAAGCTTGGGTTTTTTATTGTAGGTGATTTCTAAATTTAAGCCACTGTGATCTGCAAAGATGCTTGATATGATTTCTGTCTTCTTGAATTTGAAGAGATTTAGCCTGTGTCCAAATATGTGGTCTATCTTTGAAAATGTCCCAGATTCACTCTAGAAGAATGTATATTCCATTGCTTTTGGGTGAAATGTTCTGAAGATGTCAATTAATTTCATCTGATCTAGTGAGTCATTTAGGATTGCTGTTTCTTTGTTGATTTTTTTTTTTTTTGTCTAGAAGATTTATCCAGTGATGTCAATGGGGTATTAAAGTCCCCTACTATGAATGTATTGCTGTCAATCTCTCCCTTGATAGCTTATAGAAGTTTTTGTGTTTTTTTTTTTAATGTATTTGGGTGCTCCTGTATTGAGTGTATATATGTTTACCAAAGTTATATTCTCTTGTTGTATGGATCCCTTTAGTATTATGAAGTGGCCTTCCTTATCTCTTGTTATGGCTTTCACTTTGAGATCTATTTTGTCAGATATAAGTATTGCTATCTCTGCTTTTTTTTCACTTCTGTTTGCCTGATCTTTTTATTTTTTCATCCCTTCACTCTCAGTCTGTGTGAGTCCATTGTTCTGAGTAACTTTCTTGTAGACAGCATATATATGGTTCATGTTTTCTTATCCATTCAGTCACCCTATGTCTTTTGATTGGAGCATTTAATACATTTACGTTTAAGGTTTTTATTTATATGTACTTGTTGCCATTTTTATTTTTTATGTCTGTGTTCCTTCATCCCTTTCTATTTCTTCTTTTCACCCCAGTCCCTTTAGCATTTCTTGCATTGCTGGCTTGGTGATAATAAACTTCCTTAACATTTTATTTTTTCTGTGAAGCTCCTGATTTTACCTTCAATTATGATTGATAACCTTGCTGGATAGAGTATTCGTGGATTCAGTCCCTTGCTTTGCATCATTTTGTATTCTTCATTCCATTCCCTTCTGGCATGATGTGTTTCTGTTGATAAATCATTTGATAGTCTAATCAGAGATCCCTTGTAGGGATCTTTCTATCTCTCTCTTGCAGCCCTTAAGATTCTTTCTTGGTCATTAATGTTTGCCATTGTAATTATGATGTGTCTTGGTGTGGGTCTTTATGGCTACATCTTGTTTGGGACTCTCTCTGCTTGTGTGACTTTTTTCTTCCTCAAGTCGGGAAAGTTTTCTGTCATTATTTCTTCAAATAGGTTTTCTATTCTTTGCTCCTCTTCTTTACCTTCTGGCACCCCTATTATTTGGATGTTGAGTCATTTCATGTTGTCCCAAAGCTCCCTTAAATTCTCCTCTTCTTTTTAATTTTTTTCCAATTGGGTGTTTTTTATTCACTGATTCGGTCCTCAGCTTCTAGTCTACTGTTGAAATTTTCATTGTGTTTTTTTTTATTATCGCTATATCATTCATCATTTCCTCTTGATTCTTACATATGTTGTTGATTTTCTCATCTATCCGGTTTAAGAACTTTATGATCCATAGTCTGAATTCTTTTTCTGACATATTGCTTGCCTCCATTTCATTTAGTTCTTTTTCTGGCAATTACTCCATTTCTTTGTCTTCCCGTTTTTGCTATCTCTTTCTGGCCCTGGGCACCGTGTTTGGGATTGAAGGTTGAAGACCCTACCAGGCCAATGGTCCAGAAATCATTAGCTCAGAGGCTGGGTCTGCCTTGAGTCTCATGCCTTTATTTTCTCTGCTCTAAGTTTTATCCCCTTCTCTCACAGATCTGGTCCCTCTGTTGTCTGCTTAAGAGTATCAGTTCCTCTGGTGTCCAACTCCCTGTGAAAATCCAGAGCCCTCTGACATGCAATTCACTGTGTGGCCCTGGAAAGGTGGTGCTCTAGGTCCCTCTGGCAGGGCACTTGCAGCATGGTACTGTGGTCCCTGGCTGGGCATACCAGATTGTTCCAGTTCACCCCAGCACTGTTCTTCTGTGGCCCAGAATGTGGCATGGGCTGGGTTGCTCCTGGTAGCCATGGCAGGACTATCCCAGGGGCTGGGGTGGAGCCGGTGTGGGTTGCTCTGGGTCACATAGTCAGAGCTCTCCTGTGGCCCAGAGTAGGCCATGTGCTGGGTTACTCTAAATTGTCCAAGCAGCAAGCCCCTGGGCTTAGGGTGTAGTAGGCACAGGTTGCTCTGGATCCTCACTTTCCTGTGGCCTGGAGTGAGGCCTGCTCTTTGTTGCTCCAGTTCTCCCCTTCCTGGTGTGAAGGAGGGGGGCAAGTTTCTCTGGATCACACAGTTCGCACACTCCTGGAGCCCAGAGTGAGGCGCACACTGGGTTGCTCAGGCAGGACTGTCCAAGGGGCCAGGGTGGAATGGGCACAGGTTGCTCTGGGTCACACAGAACTCTCCTGTGGCACTGAGTGAGGCATGCACTGGGTTGCTCCAGATCACCCCTCCTGGGGCCCTGGGTGAAACAGACATGGGTTATTCTGGGTCTCACAATCCATGCTCTCCTATGGCTCAGAGTGGGGCATGCACTATGTTGCTCTGGGTCACCCTGACAGAAGGTCCCAGGGCTCAGGTGGCTCCGGGTCAGACTGGAAGCACAGTTCTGGGGCAGGGATTGGGCACAGGGGTCCCCCTGGCTTACTCTCACTGTGGGGTCCTGGAGCCGGATCCTAGGATACTGGGTCCTGGCAGGCTGATGAGGAGGCCTGGTATGGGAGGTCACTGCAGATGTCTGGGAGCCTGCCAGGAGGTACTGCACCACTCACCAGTGGGGCATGGTGGTGGTTCCACCCAGGTTATGGCTGTCAAGCAGCATTCTCTAGGCATCCTTTGACCTTCCTTATTGAAAATTTTCTCAGCTGTGTCTAATTTGTTAATTCCAGGTGGATGTTCTCTGATTTAGTTATTTTTTTGGCCCCAGAAGGAGGTGCACAACACTTCTCCCAGGCAGGTTTATAAAAACTATTATTGTCAATTACCAGTATTTAGTTTTATGTTACTTCGTTGTTTGGTTTTTTTAATTTTTTAAAATTTTATTTTAGAGAGAAAGGAAGAAAGAGGGAGAGGTAGAAACATTGCTGAGAGAAAAACATCATAGATTGGCTGTCTCCTGCATGCCTTCTGCTGGGGATTGAGCCTGCAACTCAGGCATATGCTCTGACCAGGAATTGAACTGGCAACCTCCTGGTGAAGGGTCAATGCTCAACCACTAAGCCAATAGGCCGGGCTTATGTTCTTTTTTTTTTTTATAAAACATCCCTGTGTACAATGATTTAATTCTAATCAATTGTCTACTTCCCCCTCAATAAAACAGGACAGAACTTTCACAGCTAAATGTACAAAGAAAATACTTAAAATCTCCAGTCCAGAACATCCTTTGAGCTAATTAGGAGATCAAAGAATAACACTGTTTTTCACTTCTCTCCCATTTCCCAGAAGTCAGCATTGCAAGCTGAAATATATCATTGTCTAAAGAGTATTCTTTCCATATTGATCGATGGAATATACTGTGGTAATTTGAGCACTTAACAAACTATTTGTGATAACATCAATTAAACAGGCCCATGTAAAGTTTATATTATATTAGAAAACTATTTATTGATCCAGAAATCAGGGAGATCAAAATAATTATTTTCATAAAAATGCAAGAATCTTAGTTGGCAAATTTTATTGTCATACCTATATAATAAAAGCCTAATATGCTAAGTGTCCAACCATTTGTTCGACCAGTTGCTCTGACATGCACTGACCATCAGGGGACAGATGCTCTGACTGGTAAGTTAGCATGCTGCTGGGGTCCAGCCAATTGAGACTGGGCGAGATGGTTCAGACACGCCCTGGAGACCTCCCGTGGCCCCTCCCTGGCCCCAATCGTGCACCAGTAGGGTCCCTCGGCCTGGCCTGCACCCTTTTGCAATCCAGGATCCCTCTGGGGATGTTGGAGAGCTGGTTTTAGCCTGATCCCCACAGGCCAGGCCGAGGGACCCCACTGGTGCACGAATCCATGCACCAGGCCTCTAGTATAAAATAAAATCTTTTTTTCTTTTTTTTTTTTGTGAGAATCTATTCAGAGTACTATCCATGACCAGAATAAGGGATTGTGATCACCTTCCCAGCATTTTTAATATACACCCTTGGAGGTTTTCACATTACTGTCAGTATCTCATGAGGGAACAAACAACATTTGTTTATTAGATAACACAACAGCTGATGGCATCTAGAGATGTTATTCTGAATGAAATAAAAATGTGCTATGAAAAATGAATTAGGGAGAAAATGGGGAAAAACATATTATGGAAAACTATACTCTCTCATTCTACAACCAACACTTCAAGATGTCACTGTGTACACTTCGTTAACTCAGAGACATTTTACTTTCCCAAGCTGGCTGTCCACTCACCCGAGTTGTTTTCACTTTATTCCCAGAGGAACAGCTCCATCCTTTCCGGTCAGGAAGAACTTTACATTCCTCTCCCTCAAGACATGGCTGCATATGACACCACCATTTCTGTTCCACTATGGAAGCTACAGGAGATAGAAGAATAGATGCAATGTTTTCTGTTGGGTTTGTTCATTCTCTGGGTGCACATTTAAAGAAAAAGCCACCAATTTTTCCTATAACTGGTTAGACTGTGTTTTAGGTTTTAGGGTCTGCCTGCCTTCCCCCCCCCCCCCCCCCCCAAAGGCTAAATCTAGATTTTCTGAGTAGAATAATTATTTTAATTTTACTTTATAGTGGTAAGAATACTTTACATGAGACTTACCCTTTTGAGTCTTTAAACATACAATACACAATAAGCACACTGTTGAATGATTTTCCATGGGAATATATAGGCTTCATGAAAACTGATATATTTGAAAGAAACTAATAGTATGTATTCATGAACTTGTTTACATAAACAGATAAGCAAATAAGCCCCTGACCAATTTAGAGTCAATATTTTAGAATAAATGTTATATTTCCCACAGTAGGCTGAAAATCAGAGGGCATTAGAGTTAATGCAATTTTTTTAAAATTTCTTTTTTATTGTGGGTAGTAGCCAATTTCACAAGATATAGACCATGCTAATATGAGCACTTAAATTATTATTTATGGTAACATCAATTAAATGGCTGAATATCCTATTCTAATTAGGTAAATATTAAAGAAATGAACATTCTGATGCATCTTTATAATAACCAACATTTTATCTAAATTCTATCCACATCTAAATAGTCTCTCATGTGCATGATGTTCATTTTTCATCCTTAAAAACCATCCATGGGCTTAGAAATTCATATTATTTAATCATCTGTTTTCATCTTTTCTTTCCCAATTAATTTCCATACACATATCCTCAGCTGGTAAATCAGTATTTCATGGCATCAAAGAAGCATTTGAACTTGTTGGAACCCCATTATAATGCCATTTATTATGAAACTGGGTAAGACCTTATACCTCCTTCCAAAGGATTTTGGATTTCAAAATGCCTTCCAAATAACCTCATATCAACCACATAATCTATACTGTGGTCCCTCGGAATTGGCCCCATCAATAGCATTACAGTGAGGTTCCACTTCTAAGCAGTCCCCAGCTACACTACCGCAATGAGCAATGTAAAAGTCGCACCATCCACGCAAGATGGAGCAGCTCGCGTGGTGCCTGCCACCTGCCCGGGGAAGCAGGAGCACTTGACAGTTTGTGACCGTTCTTCTATCTTGTTCTTATTACAGCATCTGTGGAGTGCCACCACCTCGCAAGTGCCCGTTTTAACATGGTGAGCTGTGCAAACAAAAACAAAAGATGAGACATTAAGAAAGCTTGGGACACTTCCTTCTTCTTTGTAATTAGCAGTGCATTAAATATAGCTCTATAAGGGACCCACCAGGCATGAAACTAGACCTACAATGATGCTGACTCCATAATGGAAGTTGATTTCTTTTCTAAATGTGGCAGGACCATTTCTGCCAGTAAATGCTTGGTGAAGCAGGGCTAATTAGTGACTAGATTAAAATAAGCTGTTAGGACAGTCTGAAATATAGGAGCAATATATAGTGCCATCAAAACGTATTTAGTTGTATGTGGCTTCTTTTTTACACCTTTTTGTTCAACATGTTAAAGTAAGGTAAACCCCTGGAGAAATATGCGACGGTGGGGCTGATGGTTAATATAAAGGTTATGTTCTTCTGGGGGTATGTGTAAGGTCAGGCAGAATACCAATTTTCAAGAAGCAATGATGAAGGGAGGATTTCCCCCTCCTTACTATTCATCTGTACAGTTTCTCTGGAAATGAATTAATTGGCTGATTCTTGAAATTGCTATTATTGTCCCAAAAGTTCCAGCCAGTTTCAGAACCCAAAAATCATTCCTTCCAATTTTGCCTGCGGGGACAACTGCCACCAAATGGCACCAAGTACAGCCAGAACTTGGGTGGATTTATATCTAGCCTAGAAACCCAGTCCAGAAAGCTGTGAGGTCCCCTACCCATTTCATCCACCTTGCAGTAAGACTATGAAGGTGAAATTTGGGGACCTGACATCACATTATGATGAGGTTCTATTAATCCTACTGTGACATGATAAAGCAAAAGTTTCATCTGCTAAAAACAAAAATAGCTTAGAATCCAACATTTATTGAAATACTATACTTTCAGAAATTTTTAAAACTGATTGCTATAAAAACAAATTTACTTTAATGTTATAAACATATTGAAAAGAGCACATTGTGCATTTATAATATATTTTTTGCATGTATAATATTAATCTTCCCTGGGAGATGAGGAACCACTGTGCAGTAACTCAGGTTAGAGAACTCCTTTAGATTTTCCTTATGAGAAAGAGGAAATCACACATATTATCCACCTCATACCTCCATGAGAGATCAAGAAGCTCAAGTATGACACGTCCTTCTCAAAAGAGCTTTTAAGAAGCAAATATCATTTCCAAAGTCACAAAGCTACCCTACCAAAGCTAAAAACTGAAGAGCGAGACTTCTATTCCTCATACTTTGTTGGTAGCCTCCCCGTGATAATTTCGTTCAGTCTATGACTTGTACCTATTGGTTTAGGTCTCTTAAGTGTAAATCTACAGCCCAGATTTCTTTCCTAAGCTCTATTTCATAAGTGATGCTGCCTGAATTATATCTCTCCTTAAGTGTCTTATAAGGAGCTCACATTTAGAGAAAAAAGAGAACAAAAGACATTCTAGCGGCCCAACCTATTTTTTGCTAAATTCTCCTTTCCCCAAGACTTCTCTATCTACTTCTGAAACATACTTTCTTAGCTAATTATGATTCCATTTGTTTTAATTTATTTAATGTTTTGTGTTATACAAGTCATCATACTGCTTTTTACACTATACATAGTCACATTTTAATTGAGTCAATACCACACATCAGGCATGGTTCTGAGTCCTAGGGTTGCAGCAGTGAATAAGAGGGACATAGACCATGTCCTCAAATAGCTCATATTCCTCTGAAGAAAACAAATAATAATGCCTAAATTAATGATTCCATAGGACAATATTAGATTTGTAAGTGCTTTGAAGGAACTGCGGTATGTTTTTGAGAGTAATTAAGGACAGAGAAAATGTATATTTTAGCAAGAGTCTCAAGGAAGACCTCTCAAAAAGGAACCTGAATAATGACCCGAGTGAAGAGAAGGAAGCACCCATTATGAAGATCTAAGGAAGAGCATTCCAAAGAGAAAGAGCAGCAATGACAAGGTACCAAATGGGCAAAAGCATGGTATGTTCTCAGGACAGGAGGATGACCAGTGTGGCTGAACAACTGAGACGTCAAAGGAAAGGTGTCAGAAATGTGGGAAGATCATGTAGGGTCTGGTATGCCACAGTGAGGAGATGGGACTTGAATCTCATTGCAAGGGGAAGTCTTTGGGTAGAAATGGTATTGTCTCATTAACACTTTAGACATTTTCTCAGGCTGCTCTTTAGAGAAAGGACTGGGGGGGGGGGGGCGGGTGACAAGCAAGAGTGGAATGAGGGAAACCAATTATGAAGAGACTGCAGGAGTCTAATTGATAAAGGATGGAACTAAGACTATACTAACAGCAGCAGACTTGTGGGAAAGTAGCAGGTTAGGAGTATTTCAGTGCAGGGTTGGTTTGACTTGCTAATGGGTAGAATGTCAGCTGTGAGGGGAAAAGGAATTAAGGATTACTTCTAAATTTGTCCTGAGGTTGCTGGTGTTGGTAAATAGAGTCTTGGGGAAAGGAGAATTTGGCAAAAAATGGGTTGGGCTAGAATGTCTATAGTTCTCTTTTTTTCTCTGTTAAATGTGAGATCCTTATAAGATACTCAAGTAGAGATATAAATCAGGCAGCATAATTTATGAAATAGAGCTTAGAGAAGAAATATGGGCTCCAGATTCACACTCAACAGATCTGAACCAAATTACCATGGAAAGGCTACCAGCAAAGAATGGGAAAATGTCCAAAATATAGACTTGCAATGAAGGAAACAGAAAAAAAAAAAAAAGACTGATAAGGACCAACATATGGGGTGCGAGAAAAAAGAACCCAAAGTAAAGACATAGAAACCAAAGAATAAAATGTTTCAAGAAGAAGGGATTGATCAGCTATGTCAAATGCTACCGAAAGGTTCAATAAATTAAATGAAATAATTGTCCCTTAGAAAAGTAATATGATGTAATGGTTAAAACCAAAGTTGCTGGGTTTAAATCTAAGCTCCTCCCAGCATCCGTGTGATTTTGGGCAAATTACCAATATCTCTGAGTGGCAGTCTTTCATGTCTAGAACAGAGATGTTAATAGCATAAACTTCATATGGCTGGTTTGGGAATTAAATGATTTATCGTGTATCAAGTATTTAGAACACTTCCCGACTCATCATTGGCACTCTGTTAGTATTGTAAGCATTTCAACTTAATAAAATCATTTTAATGGCCTGATAAAGTCATGATTGAAGTATGTTTGGTACAGCATAAGATGTAAAACTGTACAATTATAAAAATTTCTTTCGTGGAGTTTTTCTGTGAAAGGAAGAAAGAAACAGATACCATAAAAGCATGCTTACTTGCTGGAATGATCTGGTAGAGAGATCAGTCAATATCGGAGAGAAAAATGGATAATTGAAAAAGAATGTTCTTGAGAAGGAAAAAGGAATTGAGATTCAGGGCACCAGAGAGGTTGGCATTAGATTGATGTGGAGACACAATCCATTTGACTGAAGCAGGTAAGTGTGAGTGAGTGGATCAGGTGGTGAGAAGATGAGGCAGTTTCTTATATGATTTTATCTAGTTTTTCTATGAAATATGAGAGTTGTTTCAGAATAAAAAAGAGTACTAGTATATGAAGTAAATATCTCAAAAACAGGAAAGCAAGTTTATCTATAAAGGGCAGGATTGGCTGACACACCCTGTGAAGTGCAGATGGCACAGTGGATGGAAGAAGAGGTGGAATACTGAGCAGAATTAAGATAAACATATCTGTGATATTGGATTGTTTGGTATGCTTGGAATTTTTATAGTGATATAGGAAAACAGAGATGTTAATCATGAGGCAATTAATCCTGCCACTCTTTGAATGGAAGCCAGGTTAGAGATAAGATATTACTAGGATTCTTCAGATAGTGAAGCTGCTAGGCAGAGTGCTGAGCAGAGACAGTTTCAGAAAGAGTTTGGTGGTGGCTAGGGCTCTCTGGTCTTCCCCAGACTATGGCAGCCAGGAGCACACAGTAGGTTGCACCAACCTCTCCCCTGAGAAAAAAAGGCATAATTTCAGCACCAAGGCCATTTTACCAACTTTCTTATAAGGAAGATTTTATCATACATTGAAAAAGACCCTTAATCTGATTTTTTTCTCCAAATGCCAATATCAAAAGTTTGACTTTGACAAGAAAAATAAGAGGATAAAAATCAGTGTGGTAGTCATTAGTGCTGTTTACAAAATATTTCTGGTTCTCTCCTTTCTGGGATGCGGCAATACTATATTTCTCCATCCAATTCAATTTAGATGCAGTGATGTGACTTGTTTAGGCCAATGAGATAAAAGTTAAATAATATGAGTCACTTATGAGAAGAGGGAAAGGATAGCAGTCTGTGTGGACAACTAATCTATGACAAAGGAGGCAAGACTATACAATGGGTTAAAGATAGTCTCTCCAATAAATGGTGTTAGGAAAACTGGACAGACACATGAAAAAATGAAACTATAGCATTTTTTATATTACATATAAAAATAAACCTAAAATGGAACTATAGCATTTTTTATATTACATACAAAAATAAACCTAAAATGGATTAAAAATTTAAGTGCAAGACCTTAAATTATAAACTCCTAGAAGAAAACATAGGCAGTAAATTCTTTGACATCACTCAGCAATATTTTTTGTACCTGTCTCTTCAGGCAAGGGAAACAAAAGAAAAGTAAACAAATGGGACTACACCACACAAAAGTTTTTGCACAGTGAAGGAAACCATCAACAAAATGAAAAGCCAGCTCACTAAATGGGAGAATATATTCACCAATGATACGTCAGATAAGAGCTTACTATCTAAAATATATAAGAAACTCATACAACTTAACACTAAATAAAACCCAAACAATCTGAATAAAAAAATGGGCAGAGGACCTAAATAGACATTTCTTCGAAGAAGACATATAGATGGCCAATAGACATGAAAATATGCTCAACATCACTAATCATCAAATAAATGCAAATCAAAACCACAATGACATTTCACCTCACACCCCTAAAGGGGCTATCATCAACAAACAACAAGTGTTGACAAGCATGTGGAGAAAAGGGAATCATGCACTGTGTGGTGGGTTTGTAAATTGATGCAGTCACTATACACCAATATGGAGGGTCCTCAAAAAATTAAAAATGTAACTATCATATGACCCAGCAATCCCAGTTCTAGATAGTTCTCTAACAAATCCAAAACACTAATTTTAAAATATATACATACCCCTATGTTTATTGCAGCATTGTTCACAATAGCCAAGATATTGGAAGCAACCCAAGTGTCCATCTGTAGACAATGGATAAAGAAAGTGTGGTACATTGTACAGTGGAATATGACTCAGTCATAAAAAGAATGAAATGTTACCTTGGCAACAACCTGGATGGACCTAGAGTTTATTGTGCTAAGTTAAAGTCGGGAAGATAAAAAAACAAATACCATATGATTTAACTTACATGTGGAATCTAAAAAAATAAATGAAGAATCATAACGAACAAACTCATAGTTACAGATATCAAATTGGTGATTGCCAGATGGGATGGGGGTAAAAGGTGTAGGGGTTAAGAAGTACAAATCGGTAGTTACAAAATAGTCACAGAAATATAGAGTCAGCATAGGGAATATACTTAATATTATAATAACTATGTATGGTGTCAGATGGGTACTAGACTTATTGGGGAATCGCTTCATAAGTGATGTAAATGCCTAATCACTGGGTTGCACACTGAAACTAATATAATATTGTATGTCAATTGTAATTGAAAAAGAAATTAAAAATAAAGAGTGAGTGTGTAATTCACCACATTTCTCCCTACCAGCCAGAGAAACCAATTGTGTTCTTGGTAGTAGAGATTTGATCAAGCTGAGTCCCCACCAAGATGCACCTATGCCTAAGAAATAAACCTTCAATAATTATAAGCCTCTAAAATTTGGAGGTTGTTTATTACTGCTCCAAAACTTAAGCCTCAGTAGCACTTTCTCCTGGGATGTTCAGTATATTTTCCTAAATGCATTAGTTGGAGGACAATTCAGGTAAGTATGGTATCTCAAAACCTGGATCATTTACCTTATTTAAGTCAATGCAGAATAAATATGAAAAGGAAAAACTTGTTTAGATATTTATGTGATTCAAAGGATTGTAATGAATTGTTCCACAGTTGGGTAATTACATGGGCTAAGTTCCGTATGCCAGCGCTCTGGTGAAGAAAGTGTGCTTCTTTTTTCTCTGAGGAGAACGGAAGTGAAATGCACACGTGGTTCAACGAAGAGGAGGATGAGGTAGGCGCTGCACTGGGAAGACAGAGCATGGGACTAAGTGCTAAGAGATTAATAATAAAGGCGGCAGCAAAGGCAGGCCTAACAGGCACGAGGCTTTTCTGCCCTAAACTTTCTTTTCTTTGCCTGTACATAAAATACTCAGGCATACAGGCTTTGTTTCCTGGCAAGAAATGTGATTTTGTGAAAAATCTCTCTCAGCCTTTGCTGTTCTTATTAGAACTGAAGTTGTAAAGTTTATTGTGGGAGAATGAGAGAGGGATAATTAATCTTTTTAAAAATAGGATGGATGGAGGGATAGATGGATAATCTTATACTGAAAGAGTTTGAAGGCTTAGGTAGAGAGAGTATTGACTGTTCAGTATTACTTTGTATATGCTGGTAGATATGCCTCAAAACAGGGAAATGAATCTTCTAGCAGAATTTAGTCCACCTAAGCATAGCATGTATATAAATATATGTAGTTTTCTCATTTATCTGATGTACTTCTTATAACTAAATTCTTGTGGACAAAGACTAATTTTTCATGTAAACTGCTCAGTATGTGGTATGTGTTTAATAGGTGGTAAACAAATAATTTAAGAAGGTAAAACTAATGCCTGTGGTTTTATTTTAAAAGGTTAATGAGACTGTAAGGAAGTCAAGCAGTTACTAGAATTCTCTACACAGATTCAGACAGAGCTCATGCCAAACTAACCTAATCAAATATTAAGGTTTTTCCAAATTAACAAAACAGGCTTCACAGACAATCAGTTAGCATCATAATAAAATGATGCGAGACCCCCTGGAGAAGATTTAAATGAAAAAAGAATAATTAAAAAAAAAAAAAAAAAACGACCTGATTTCAGAGGGATAGAAACATCAATGATGAGAATCATTGATTGGCTGCCTCCTCTATGTCCTGTGAAAGGCCACAGCCAGCGTGGTTTTCGGGTTCAAAGGCTTGGAGAAAGAGCTGATGCACAAATTGACACACAAGACAAGAAATAATAATTTTGAAATTATGGGGGGAAGCAGGGAAAAACTTAACTGTAGTACACAAGTTCCACTGAGTCTCCCTTCCCAGGTGCTTTTATTTACTAGAATACACAATTGCCTTTTAGGAATGCAAACAGACATATCAATGGTAATGTTTAGTAAACAGAAGATTATCAGGTTTTGGGGGAGTTTCTTTAGGCCATTGAGTCAGCAGTATGTAATAAAATGTAAATATTCACCCTGTGAATATCAAAGGAGTCCAGGTCAGCCTTCTGAAGGACTCCTCGCATTTATATTAATTACTATTGATCTTGGTTTCCAGCAATGCCCCCTACTGGGGACCGAGCCAGAAACCTGGGCATGTGCCCTGACTAGGAATCGAATTGTGACCTCTTGATTCATGGGTCGATTTTCAACCACTGAGCAACACCAGTTGGGCACAAATTTTTATTTTTTATGTAAGAATTCTGAAGTTAAAAACAAAAAGAAACACAACCCACCTGGTTGCTAGACTGCAATTTTTCCCTGCCTGGATGTGATGCATAAACACAAAGTTGCCTCCTCCAATTTTGTGAAGTGACACTAGAGACACATCAGTTTAATTCTTATAAAAACAGGAATACCAAGCCTTACCCAGCTCTAATTGTGCCTTCCAATCTTATTACTTTACATATTATTTCAACAATAGGATCATTAGCCGTATAATGGCCCAGAAACATGGCCTTAAGAGACTACCACTTAAATCATATCTTAAGATTCCTAAATGTTTTGCAAAGGTATATTCTGGCATGAAGTCCTATCAGACATTTTTTCCAAATGTTTTTTTTACGCATTGAAAGGCACATCTCCATAAGGGGGCAAAATGAATTAAATAGCATTTTATTTGTAAGCATGCAGAGATTTTTAAGCATTATATACATACATAATTATATGTGTACATTTATATTTACATATGTGTTAATATGTTCACATTTTATTCATCAGCTGTGAAACAACTATAAATACATAGCTATGAAAAATGAGTTCACAGCAGAATAATAGTTATGTAAATCATTCACCTTGGGTAGAGGTTGCTGGCCTTAGGGTTAATAAGAGCACAAAGCTTTGCATATCGCATTCTATATGTAAGAATAATTCATTCACGCTGGAAACAATTTATAGAATAATGGTAATTGCTAACATTTACTGAATTTTAACTGTATGCCAAGTGTTATTCTATTTTATCATCACAGCAACCATTAAAGGGGAAGCTTAATTATCCCCAATTTACGGTTGCAGAAACAGAACCGCAGAAATGTTAAGTAGCTTGCCCAAGGTAATGTAACTAGTAAGGGACAAAACCAGAGAGAAGAGTCCAACCAGTTTGCTTTCAGAATCCATGACCTTGACCACTGTTCTCTGGTGGCTTTTCTATAGAGCTGCACATGTGCTACAGGGGAGAGATCCAGGTGCTGGGGAGAAATGCAGGGAAGGTATTCCTGTCCCACATGCAATGCTTGGTACCCTTGAAAGGGCATGAGCTCTGGAGCTGAAATACCTCAGTCCCCACCTATTTTCACCTACACTTGACTGAGCAAAGCCTCGAACAAGCCCATTCACCTTCAAGGAACTTGTTTGTTCATGTCTAAAATGGCCCCATGAGTCCTTATGAAGACTAAATCAGACCATGTACTTGATGAAACTACTTTTTGACTGTTCAGCAACTGAAATGTTAATTATCTTGATTTTTACTTTTTAAGTAATCAATAAATATCAAAACAATGCAGCATATATACACTACAAAGACAGCTGTGAGGGAAAGTTACCTACATTTTACAAAAGTTCTGATTTCATATTACAAAAAAGTCTATATATACTTGTGTTGACATAAGATACATGTAAAAAAAAAAAAGCTGAATCTGACACCGAAGCTACAGAGAGAGTAAATTTAGCATTACATTGTGAATTTGTACCTATCTGGTTTCCTCTCCATTGAATTTCACTTATTTGTATTCTGATTTGTCTCATTGATTCTGAAATTTTGTTTGTCTCCATACACTCCTATTTAATAGTTTTACCCATCTTGAATAGCTCTCCAGAGAGTCTGCATTATACCTTCTACACAGAAATAAAATATTACCTACTCGCACCAAAATAAGCATCTAAAATGCAGGCGGGTTAGTGGATTGAAGTTGCTGTAAATCATTTTGAATGGAAAAATATGCTGAAACAGAAATTTTTGAGACAGCTAATTTCTCACTTTAATTCATTAGAAGGAGAAAACAAGGCACATTTTTAGACTTCCTGGTGAAGCAATCTAATTAAAAGAAATGATCACTTAAATAGCTCAATGAAATTTCAAAAATTTGCATAATTTATGAAGTCAGGATGATTGGGCAGGAAATAGCCAAGTGCCAGTGACATTTTTGCAAAGCCTGTTTTCTGAAATGTCTCCAATTTTACATGGAAAAAATAAAATTATTGGGGAAAGACAGATTGGCACTAAAGAATCACCCTAATTAACAGTACAGTCTCTCTTAACAAAAGCAAACTCTCAACCAGACGATGTCCTCAGTGTATTTTAAGAGAAAGGTGGGACAGAAGATTCGCTCTTTGGAGATTTTTGGATTCATTTGCCCTCAGTTTAAACATGAACATCTTGTACCTCCTTCGTTTTTAAATGAGAACTGATACTGAGGAAAGCAACAGTGGTATCTTTATAAACTGCCCAGAAACTTTTGCTCGGGAGGCCTGATCTGAAAAAGAGGAGCTAGACCAATCAAATCCATCCCTCTGGAAATTTGGACTAGAAGTCAGAATAGCCACATGGAAATGGGCATTTGAGCCCAAGGTCATCTGGCTCAGGTGGCAGATGACCTATGGAGAATGTTGTGCACCTCATGGTGATGAGAGATGCAGTCTCTGAGGAAGCAAATAGGAGAGGAGCAGAGAGAGGTAACAGGTAAGACAGTAGGTAGTTCCTTCAGCTGCCTTGGCATCTGCCCTTTGCGAGGTCTTCCTGAAATTCTCCCTACAATAGTTTTTAATGAGCCCTTTTTTCCCCTCAGATAACCCAGTGATGTCTCTGTTCTGTGACCCACAAAAACATGCTGCCTAGGACATTTAAGTTTTTGTAATTAAAGTTATAATGAACAAAAGCTAATTATTAGCAGAGGGATTCTTTACCCTGACTTTTAAGAGCAAGGGACAAGTTTCCACCTTCAAAGTACCCAGGAAATTCACAAACCAGCAGCCATACTTTCTCCTTTAACCTCTTAGTGGAAATTGACATTTCAAATGATGATCCAAAGGCCATCTCAAATTACTATGAATGTTTCTAATGTCAAAGGCTAAAAGCAGATGTCCTGCTTAATCCCACATTACACATGCACACAAAATGTGAAGAATCAGAATATCCCTACTTCCCATATACTGTAGGAGTCACAGTGTGCTTTAATGATTAATAAATTTCTTTTAAGTGATTCTAGGAAGGAGGGCAGTGCACCCCAAGTGCTTATTGAGGAAAATGACAGTGAGTAGAAAGAGCATTTAGAAGAAAGACAGGATATTTGAGCCTAGTACATAGTTCTTTGTCCCTAAAGAGTGTAATCTTGAGTAAGTCATTTGGATCTCTGGGACTTTTTCCTCATTTGCAAAATAAGATATCAGTCTATTTATGAAGTGAATTTAAAGATTCCGTCTCCTTTTAAAACTCTATGAGTTTATGAAATGATTAAGTTTCATTAAATGGGTACTATAAAGTACACCCATCAGAAAATGAAAGTCAAAGTAAAACAGATTTATTTAATCACTTAAGACTTACATAAATTAACTTCATTAAGTCACTGCACCAAATGAAAAACTGCAAATGGAGTTTATAAATTTTACATTGTGGATAGATTTCTTATATGTATGAAGTCATGAATCTTAACTACACAGTATAACATTCACTGTAAAGTCAATCTACATCTTCATAATCCTCATATTCTTTTATGTACAAAACAGTTTAATTACTGTTGATTCCATGAGACAAATCAAGTACCAAAGGTATCCTAGCACAGTGGCTTGGGTGAGGATTCTGAAGCCAAGATAGTTTAGGTTCAAGCCCCAGCTTTACAAGAGACTGCCTACCTATTCATTAAGCTTCCTTTTTCTTTCCTCCTGGGCATACAACTAGACTATGGGCAGAAGTACATTATACTTCCTTAAAAACCTACTCCAGCACCCACTGTCTCCTCCCCTTTCAGTTAGATGTCAGTGCCAAAAGTGGCCTTGAAGAGCCCCAATCATACTGTGTAGAGGAGAGATCCATCCCCTGACATTAATTGGCTTCATATATACCAGAAGTAAACAGGCTATGTTAGGTCAATGAGATTTAGAAGTATATCTGTTATAACAGCAAGTATTAAGTAATATACAATAATATTCCTATTAATGGACCTAGGAAGGAGTCAGGTACAGTCCAAGTACTTCTCAAGGAAATTACACAGTACTCTGGTCTGAGTGTTTGTGTCTCCCCATTATTCATGATGGAAAACAAGTGCCCAAGGTGATGGTATTAAAGGTAGGATCTTGGGGAGGTAATTGGGTTAGCGTCCTTATAAAAGAGGCCCCCAAGGATAGGCTCATCCCTTCTGCAGTGTGAGGACACAACATGAAGTCTGAAGCCCAGAAAGGGACCCTCACTTATACCAAGCTGGCATCCTGACCTTTAACCTCAGGTCTCCAGAACTATGACAAATAAACTTCCTTTGTTAAGAGGCCACCCAGTCTTTGGTATTTTGTGATGGCAGCTTGAATAGACTAAGACATTCAAAGAGCAAAAAAGATGTAATTTGAAAAAAAAATATTTTGCCTCTCTTATGCTTCAGTTTCACATCAGTAAACTAGGAATTATAATACCTATCAGAAAGGGATGAAAGGATCAATTGATTCAGCATTCATAATGATGCTTATCCTATCTAATAAAAGAGAAACATGGTAATTGGCGTACGACCACTACCCTTCCCATTGGCTAATCAGGGCGATATGCAAATTAATGGCCAGCCAAGATGGCGGCTAATTTGCATACTGCAGGCAGGGAGGGCCAGCTGGAGCTGTCATCCGGCCCGTGTGGCGCCTAAGCCCCAACGCCAGCCAGGACCCCTGTGGGCGACCTGGGTGGGCGGGGCCTCCAGCTGCAGTGTTTGGACCCAGGCCCCCAGCCTGCCCTGGGCTCCGCTCAAGGAGGGGCTGGGGACCAGGGGCTTACTAAACTTTCCTGGAGCTGCTCCCCACACCCCAGCCCCTGCCCCAGAACCACACTGCCCGCAGCAAGGCTCCTGGCAGCTTCCTGACAGGTGGGCGGCAGGAGAGCTGAGTAGAGCAGGGCTGCAGGGAGCCAGGGAAGGGCTGGGCCACGGGAGCCAAGCTCCCGGGGGTCTGAGGAGAGAGCTTGAAGGTAGAGGAACCTTTGGCAAAGCCCCTGCCAGGAGCCGCGGCCTTGGGGTCTGCAGGCCCGCGGACAGGCCTCCGCCTGATGGGCAATCCTGGGCAAGCGCCATGGCTTCGGGGAAGCGGCTGGCCAGGAGGCGGGCGGCCCAAGGGGCGCAGAGCGGCACCAAGGTGGGGTGCACTGGAGGGGGCTCAGGCCTGGGCAGGGTGCTGGAGGACGGGGATCTGCCTCTCCTGCAGAGAGTGAGGTTCTGTATTGGCCCCAATAGGCAGGAAACAAGAGGCGATGACTGCAGGCGTGGAAGAACGCCCTGGCGGAGGGGCGCAGACTCGCAGCCCTGAGGCGGGGGTGGAGGGGCGGCACCACCTCAGGGGAGGAGCGCCCCACTGCTGGTTACCCCACTGCGGTGGTTTGGTGAAGCTCCCGGCACTGACCGGGCCTTGCCACGGCCTGTACACCTGAGAGGCCAGGACTCCTGCTCCCGCCTTGGCCCAAAAACAAGCCTGCACCCGCCCCGCCCCAGTTCTCGCCCACCCCATAGGGGTGCACACCTGCACAGTGAGTGCAAGCCTACCACCTGCTCCCCAGAAGGGGGGCAGTAAAGAATGGGGGTGGGGCGGGGGAGAGGAAAGTGTGGAGCATCCATGATGAAGAGGTGCTTGAGAATGAGGCTTGGAAGCCTCACGGGGAGGTTTGTTCTGTTTGCCCTGGCTGTCCCTTAGGAAAGGCGGAGAGCCGGCTGTGAGGGCTCCCTGCGCGAGGAGTCCAGTTCCATAGCCAACTGGAATTGGCCTCAGTTTCCTGGTCTGTAAAATGTGTAAAGCGTGTCGCAGTGCCTTCACTGAGCTTTGAGGGCCAATTGAAATCCTATATAAAGAAAATGAGGGAAGACATGAGAAAGAAAAGGAAGGGTGGGCAACACAAAAGAAAGGTTGGAAGGAACCTGTAAACCTGTTGTCACTTAAATAGGGAATAGAGTCAACAGTGTTGTAATGATGGTATGAAGCCAGGTGGGTACTGGAAATATCAGGGAACACTTTGTAAAGTATATGGTTGTCTAACCACTATTCTGTAACTAATAAACCTGAAACTAATACAAAATAATATTGAATGTAAAGAAATGAAAATAGGAGTGAAACTTTTCTAAATTTCAAAGTTTAAATAAAGGCTGTAAAGGAAGGAAGGGGGAGAATAAAAATAGTGTTTTTCATTTTACCACTTTATTGTCTTTTCAGTATATGATAAGACAGTTGTCTTTATATGGTGCTTTTATGCTTTTCTAAGTCATTATCTCATTTGATGTTCAGGGCAATTTAAAGACAAGATAATTATTCCCTTCACTATTCAAAGAAAGGAAATCTTGCTGCCTGGCCCCAATGATTCAATCGTCAATCCCTTATTGTAAAGCAGGGTTAGTGAAATTTTCTGTGAAGAGTCATATCTATACTAATAAAAGCCTTTGGGGTGATCGGGCCAGCAGGGGAGGACAGTTGGGGATGATTAGGCCGGCAGGGGAGTAGTTAGGCGTCAATCAGGCTGGCAGGGGAGCTGTTAGGGGGCGATCAGGCTGGCAGGCTGAAGCAGTTAGGGGCAATCAGGCAGGCACGCAGGTGAGTGGTTAGGAGACAGCAGTCCAGGATTGTGAAAGGGATGTCCAACTGCTGGGTTAGGCCCGATCCCGGCAGTCGGACATCCTGGGATCAGGCCTAAACCAGCCGTCGACATCCCCAAGAGGGTCCGAGATTGGAGAGGGTGCAGGCTGGGCTGAGGGACACCCTCCTCCCGTGCACGAATTTCATGCACCGGGCCACTAGTATTTGATAAACAGAGTAAAATGTTAGCCATACCTATTATTATGGAGTCTAAGAAAACCTTACTTAGACCCTTGAATCCATTTATATAATGCAGACATCTAAGAGTGAATCATTGACTTTTAGAGACTTTAAAAATAATAAAGTCATATTTTGCCATTTTTAAAAAATAAAATGGTTAGAAAACATCTAGACTACTAACTAGTTCAAAATCACAGCCTTAAGAGTGAGGAGATCCATAATTAGAATTCAGCTCTCTAAATTCCCAGTTCAATGTCAATTCCATTACCTATCCCACATATTTTTGCTCACCAAATTCCTCTCATTTTCCTTCCTCTTCACTTCACTTCCCTCCCTCATCTGCAACTTTACCTCAATGACTTAACTTGGGCATCCTTAACATCTTTTCAGAGCATAACCATAAGGGATCTCTGATGGGTCTCCCTCCTTGTTAGCTTATTCTCTTACACACATATAAACACTCACATTCTACCATGGTAGATCTTTCTAAAATTAAGCCCAGGGTATAAACCAGCGGTTCTCAACCTGTGGGTCGCGACCCCTTTGGGGGTCGAATGACCCTTTCACAGGGGTCGCCTAAGACCATCGGAAAACACATATATAATTACATATTGTTTTGTGATTAATCACTATGCTTTAATGATGTTCAATTTGTAACAATGAAAATACATCCTGCATATCAGATATTTATATTATGATTCATAACAGTAGCAAAATTACAGTTATGAAGTAGCAACGAAAATAATTTTATGGTTGGGGGTCACCCCAACATGAGGAACTGTATTAAAGGGTCACGGCATTAGGAAGGTTGAGAACCACTAGTATAAACCATTCTTGGCTCATAATTATTCATAGAATAAATTTAAATTCTTGGGTATGGCCCAAGCATCCTTCCATCAGCCCATTTCTGATATTACAGCCTGCCTTTCCTGTGTGCTTGGTTGTACCCTACACTTGAGTCATAGAAACGATTTTTAGAAACTTACATCTTTGCTCAGGCCACCTCTCCCTCTTTCCTGAGTCCTTGCCCCACTTCTTAGCCCCCAGGAAACACCTATCCCATCTTTCAATTTGAAAACATCGCAACACCTACTCTATGAAGCTGCTAATCAAATCCTCAGGTAGACTGGACCAGCCTGCTCTCCTCTGATTAATATTTTCTTAGTTTTTTCTGCAACACCTATAAGTTTTCTATATTTACTCTTTATTTCCATCTATTAAATTGTAAGGCTCAAATTCATGATTATTCATCTCTGATTCCCCAGCTTGAAGCACAGTTTGAGAACCACAATAGAAAAAAATCAGTATGTTTGATGATAAAAGAATAAATAAATGGTTTACTACAAGAGTTCTCAAAAAAAAAAACAACACACACACACACACACACAAGAAAAAAAGAGTAATAATTTTTCAAGTCCAGGCTTAGATTAATATACTCAGTGAGCCCTGGATTGGGAAATCAGAAGCCCTAGGTTCTATTTCTAGTACTATCACAAAGGGACTATTTAAACTTTAGTAAGTCGGTTAATCTCCCTAAGTCACAAGTCATCATCTCTAAAATAAAGTTACTATATACAATATGGGAACATTTAATATAATATAGTAAAGAAAACAATTGTAATATCAGCTAAAAGAATTTCAACCAGTAGTATTTGTCCAATGAAGTGCAAGTCTGATAGAATCAATGAAAGCCTATCCATCACAAAAGCAGTGTGACATTGTATCCCCACCCCAGGAGATCTTGATTTTGGTTCCAAAATGGTCAGGAAAATTATTTGGAAAATTATTTTATTTACTTGGACTTTAGTTTCTTCAACTACAACATTAGAAGGGTCTCTAAGTTTCTCTTCTGCTCCAAAAACGTATTACATGGTTGCTATGCAGAAGTCTAGATAAATAGAGGCACTAGAGTCATCTACCTTTGGGAAATAATTATCCCCTGTGAAAATGATGAGCTTCTATTTCCCATATCTAATTTTGCATATTCATAATTTCATACTTTTCTGTATACTAAGAAGTTTTCTACAGCTGATATATTCTTTGAAGCTAGCAAGACATCTATAAATAGAATAAATCAGTATTATTCAAGAATGAATGAAATAACTGCCTTTCAACAAAATTTTTCAAACACATGGCAAGTTTGCTTCATACCCCATGATTGACATCAAAAGCAAATTTAGGTTATCTTTCCTCTACTTCAGCAATTTCAGAATGGAATATCCAGGTTCTGAGTGTCACACTAGATCAAAAGCATATAAATCTGAAGTCAAATTACTACCGAAGACTGAAGACTAAAGGAAGCTTTTTTTTTAGTTTTTAGAAGAAAGATGCTAGTAGCTCTTTGAGAAATATATATATATATTCTGCACTGCCTATTCACAGGGTAAGGATTTTATACTGTCATGTCAATTAAGATATTTTGTTGTTGACAGCTTCTGAAAATGTCCTCTTTAAAAATAACTTGATAATTCATTCATGAAGTGAAAATGAAATGAAAATAGAAAAGTAGCAAAGTGTAGCGGAAAGATCATTGGCTCCCAGCCCTTTGGGAAATCTGTCCTCCTTTGCACTCCACTGTTAACTAACCATGAGATCTCTTCATTCATACTAGTATATCTATCTATCATTGAGTAATTACCAGGTAAGGAACAAAAATTCTGCCACACGGAAGCTGCTTTTTGGGACATTGATTTTAAGTTGTTTATTAAGAAACAAAAAACTAAGAAAGCTTTGACCCTCCACCCTTCTCTGACCAAAAGATTCAGACAGAAAAACCTGCTTCAGGAAGGAGATCTTAGGATGTTGCTTAGCCTAATTTGAATAAGTATGACAAGTAAGAGGGCTTCAGGCAGAAAGATGCCTGCTAACTAGATTTCCCCCGCATTCCATTGTTTCTGAGTCGCCTAGAACTTGCCTGCCATGTGTGTTCTGCTCTTCCTCAACTGCCTGTATAACATTTTCTCCAAAAAATGTCATATACCCCATGTTGCCTCATTGTCTTTGGAATTTTCATGGAATGATCTTGTCTATGTGAATTCCCCATGTGCATGTATTAAACTTTGATTTTTCTCCTGTAAATCTTCTCTCTGTTGATTTGGAAATTAGCTAAGCCAGAAGAACTTAGAAGGTGGGAGGAAAAGTGTTAATATATTTTAGCCCCCCCACATAGGCATTGTGCTATCTCCTGAGAAAATAAAGCCAAGGGGATGACCATCCCTGCTTTCGAGGAGCTTATAAGGCAGTAGAGGAAGGGAGCCACGTACACAGAAAGAAAAAGTGATATAGGAGCCATGATGGAAATAGCCACCGAGTATGCTAAGACTTAAAAAACAAAACAAAACAAAAAGTCATTTTCACTCAGGGGCAGTACAAGAAGAAGATCAGGAAAGAATTCAAAAAGAGCATGATCCATAATCTGAATTTTGCAAAATGCCTGAAGGCTGGCCAAGTCACCTTAGCAGCTTTGGCCTTACTTAGCTTTATTATCTGTCTAGGTCACTGGTTGGCAAACTGCGGCTCGTGAGCCACATGTGGCTCTTTGGCCCCTTGAGTGTGGCCACGAAGTTTCAATCGCACTGTACATGCTCACCCACGTGGTATTTTGTGGAAGAGCCACACTCAAGGGGCCACAGTTTGCCGACCACTGGTCTAGGTCAGTGGTCGGCAAACTCATTAGTCAACAGAGCCAAATATCAACAGTACGATTGAAATTTCTATTGAGAGCCAAATTTTTTAAACTTAAACTATATAGGTAGGTACATTGTTATTAACCTACCTATATAGTTTAAGTACTGTTGATATTTGGCACCTCCCCCGCGCTGTGTATCCCGAGGCCCGCCTGCGCCTCTGTGTCTCCTGTCCCTGACCGACTGACACCCCCCACTTCTTCTAAGGCCACTTCTTCAAAATCGACTCGCCCAGGCCGAAAACCAATTTCTGCGCATGGGCCATGAAGTTTCAATCGTGCGCGCCCACACGTGGTATTTTGTGGAAGAGCCACACTCAAGGGGCCAAAGAGCCGCATGTGGCTCGTGAGCCGCGGTTTGCCGACCACTGGTCTAGGTGATCTCTGAACTCCCCTCTGGCTCTAAATTTTCATCTTTAATAACAATATGGAAAGGTATATGCTTCTGTTTTGTTTACATATGTATATATTTAACCATAGTATGCACATTATCCTAAATCCTCTATTAAATATTTCTAAAACAAAGCTTTCTAAAGTACTTATTTTGCTTCTTTAAACAGTATCTCCTAAAAATCATTTAACTTTTAGCCATTAACCTTGGGCATGATGATAAGCACCCAGTCCTGGCGTATGTTGGCAGTGTAGCTTTATGCAGTTGTACAGAAAAATCATGACATAGGGTGACATGTAGTGGTAAGCGGATCCTGAACAAATTACATCCCAGGAATTTACTTTCTTATAAAAGTCCCTGGTGTTACTTTGTTCTCTTGGTAATTTGCCTTTTTCTATTGAAAGTGAAGTGAGCATGCACACTACCATGCCCTCCTGGGCAGCATAAAATGGACAAAATCCAGCAAATCTAATGAATGAATCAAAGGCTAACGCAGCCTCTGGTGGGAGGCAGCAGAGGGACTGGTGGTTACAACAAAACAAACAGAAGCTGGCTTTTACTCTGCTGTTACTAGCTGTATGACGTTGAGCAAGTTACTTACATCTCAGCTTCAGTTTCCTCATCTGTGAAACAAGAATGATAAACCGCCCAGCTAGTGTGGGTCAGTGGTTGAGTGTCGACCCATGAACCAAGAGGTCACTGTGGATTACTGGTCAGGGGCACATGCCCAGGCTGGGCTCAACCCCCAGTAAGGGGCATGCAGAAGGCAGCGAGTCCATGATGGTTCTCATTGATGTTTCTATCTCTCTCTCCCTCTCCCTTTCTCTCTCTCTAAAATCAATAAAAACAAATTTTTTAAAGAAGAACAATAATCCTATTTTATTTTATTGTTGGGAAGATTAAGAGAAAGCTGGTAAAGCTCTCAGCACTATATCCAGCATGTAGATCAGTGGTTCCCAAACTAATTTGGCCTACCGCCCCCTTTCCAGAAAAAATATTACTCAGTGCGCCCTGAAAATTAATTTTTTAAAAATTTTAATAGCAATTAAACAGAAAGATATATGTATTAATGTTTCTACCTTTTGTAAAATATAGTAAAGAAAGGTGTAAATTAGAAACATTGAAGTTTGAAATTATGAAACTATTTATTGAACTCAGAATAGAAAGGTAATACAAAAAAAGTTAAAACAAATGCACCTGGGGCCATCACCGCCCCCCTGGATCGCTGCAGCGCCCACCAGGGGGCGGTAGCGCCCACTTTGGGAATCACTGATGTAGATCGTGCTCAGTGATTATTGGCATTGTTATTTTCATCATTCTTACAAATCCAGGGACTCTTATTATCTTTATTAAACATTCTGCAAGATGCTAAGCATGACAGATGGCAATGGTTTTCAATGAAAGTAACATATGGATCTAGTCCTCAGCAAGTTACCTTCTATTCTAGGAGTCAGTAGGTAACAAAGTTGCATCATAGGTGAGAACACAAACTCTAGAGCCAGTCTACTTGGATTCCAATTCCAGCCCTACCTCTTACTTGTTGCCTAACCTTTTGACAAGTTCCTTAAGTAGACTCCATCTTAGTTTCCTCAATAGTATCTGCCTCATAGCATTGTTGTAAGGATTTAATTAATATATATAAAGCACTTGCAACAGTATCTGGTCACAACAAAGATTCTGTAAATGTTTGCTAGTGATAGAAATAACACTTTCTGTAGCACCGAAGGAGATGTAGGAGGTAGTGTCATCAAGGTGGGCTTAGTGGTGACCTCTTACCTCGGAGGGAAAAGCATTCTCAGAAGGCCCTCCTGAGGGAAAGGACAACTGAGAACTCATTCTCCAAGGTGACAGACTCAGATGAGAAAGCTGACCTGTTCTGCATGACCTTGTTCATATCATTTCACTCCAAAGTCTCAGATGGCTCGGTCATAAAATGGGACAGCAGTATCCACCTAAAACTGTGGTGAGGACGAACTGGGATCCCAAATGTAAAGGGGCTGATTATCTCTGTACTCTAAATGATTTTTTAAAGGCTCGACCTAAGGGTTAACTGAATTTGAGCCCTCGCCTTGACCACTGCCCTGTACTGTCTCTTTAGCCTAAGGGGCGGGAAAGCTATTCAAAAATAACCTGTTACTCTATTCTGCCACCAAACTTGGACTCCTGAACCTTTGTACCTCATTATATCCACCCCCTAGTGCTGAACCGGTTTCTCCCCTCGCACTCTTGGTGAGAGTCCCAAAGACTCCACGTGAACATGTACTGACAGACACTTGCCACCATTCTTGACTTTGCCTTTCATATACAACCCTGTGCCTCCCTGTCACTCTAGCTCTCATTCTTATTCCCTCTCATGCGTCACTTCAGTCATTCAGTCGTTTAACACGTATTAAACACGTAAGACATATAAACATAGAAAAAGCAAAGTTCCTGCCTTCCTGGAGAAGATAAACATGGAATAAACTATGACATAGCTGGAAGGCAATATAGGGGACTGACTCAGAATACAGGACATGGAATTAAATCAGCTCCAGCCCCCATACTTATTAGCTGTGTCTTAAATGAATCATGTAATTGCTCTAAGCATCTATTTCTGCTGTTGGGAAATGTGAATACCACTGTTCACTTGGAACTAGAAGAATAACCCCCCTCTTTCACCACCCACCCCTTATCTGCCTCTGGGAGTTTACTCTCTAGAGTCTAGACCAAAATAAATAAATAAATAAATAAATAAATAAATAAATAAATAATTTTACCAGTGACCCCCTGCTTATAGGGACTGATGGGATAGCTTACTTTAAAATGTGATCTGTTAGCCGAAACCGGTTTGGCTCAGTGGATAGAGCGTCGGCCTGCGGACTGAAAGGTCCCAGGTTCGATTCCGGTCAAGGGCATGTACCTGGGTTGCGGGCACATCCCCAGTGGAAGATGTGCAGGAGGCAGCTGATCGATGTTTCTCTCTCATCGATGTTTCTAACTCTCTATCTTTCTCCCTTCCTCTCTGTAAAAAATCATTAAAATATATTTAAAAAAATAAATAAATAAAAATAAAAAAATAAAATAAAATGTGATCTGTTAAAGGGGGAGTTGCAGGGGTGAACGTTACGTTTCCAAAGCTTCGGCTGATCTTTCTATAAATAAAAGGTCAACGCCACATCTCTGTTTTCTGAAAACACAGCAATGAGCCCCACTGGAGAATGAACCAGACTTAACATCACAGCATAAAGCTCTGTGCCCTGTGTTCACTGTGGGCTGGAACCGTTGCTCATTATGTTGTACTTAAGGTAACATTTTTCTTTTCTTTTTTTAAAATATATTTTATTGATTTTTTACAGAGAGGAAGGGAGAGGAATAGAGAGCTAGAAACATAGATGAGAGAGAAACATCGATCAGCTGCCTCCTGCACACTTCCTACTGGGTATGTGCCCGCAACCAAGGTATATGCTCTTGACCGGAATCGAACCTGGGACCCTTGAGTCCACAGGCCGATGCTCTATCCACTGAGCCAAACCGGTTAGGGCTAACATTTTTCTTCTTAAATTATGCTTTAAAAGGTAGTCAGTGTGAGAACTACATTTTTTCTTGGAGTGTGTGTTGGCGGGGGTGGGGAGAGAGAGTATAGGAATGACAGGGTTTAATCCAATAATTACATATCTGAAAGCTAAATAGAATAAGGAGGTATATCTTCACTACACACTGGTAGAGGACCCTCAGAAAGCTCATGTCCATATAATTTATTATGCAGGTCAGGACCTGTTTGAGAGTAAAAGGGTTCGCAATAATGGGTGTTAACTGGGTGGATGCAAAGTGGGACATATCATTACACCAGTGCTCAGCCTGAGCTGTTCTGCTGAAGCCTGCTCTTACCATGGTCTTATTCTAGCCTCACTACCCAGGCTTTTGAAAATGTGCTGCTATGAATTATTATGAACTAACCTGGTGGGGAGAAAGGGAAACTAAAATCCTAGAGGAGACTAACATCAATGGGTAGGGAACAGATTTTCCTACGTGGCGATACAGATTTCACTCTGAAAGACCAGTGGCCTTCTCTTTCTTTGAAAAGCCTACATAGTATATGGTGGGCTAGCGGCCGGACCAGGGACAGTGTAGGTCAGTGATGGCGAACCTTTTGAGCTCGGCATGTCAGCGCTTTGAAAAACCCTAACTTAACTCTGGTGCCGTGTCACATATAGAAATTTTTTGATCTTTGCAACCATAGTAAAACAAAGACTTATATTTTTGATATTTATTTTATATATTTAAATGCCATTTAACAAAGAAAAATCAACCAAAAAAGTGAGTTCGTGTGTCACCTCTGACACGCATGTCATAGGTTCGCCATCACTGGTGTAGGTTCTTTCCTCTCACTCTCAGAAGGCAATGCTACTGCATCGATGGTGTCTTTGTCCTGGATCTGTTCTTTTCCTCTGTTTTGTGACCACAAATATTAATCCTCGCTATGATTCCATCTCTATTAATGAAGGGGATGCAGCCCAAACTATATTGATTTTGGGTAAACCTCCGTAACCAGGGGCATAAATAATATTGTTCTTAGAGGAGTGTTGAGGACATCAGATAAGGACCGTTACAATATGACAAATCATTAAATGAAAGGACAATGTCAAATATCCCAGAACAACATGTACATAATTCCAAACCATGGGGCATATGAAAGAGATGGCAGAGATCAGGTTACAGTAGAGAGAGTGGCACTGAGAGAGAATAACTGCCAACAGGCCTACCCTGTGCTAGGGCACGGGCTACAGATGGGAGAAACGGATAATGCAGGGACATCAGACCAACATCAGCCAAATCCAGAAGAACTACAAACATTCATAATGTTTTCAAGGAACTGCAAAGCTTTCAGGCGGGGTTAGAGCGGGAATGAGTGTGGAAAGTGAATAAGGGCCACAATGCTCTCAGTTTAACTAAACTTGAGACAGGCTTTTCTTCAGACTATAAGCCCCTGATCTACCTTTTCCTACAGCATTTTCTTTAGAAATGTTGCAATCCTAAATTCTTTCTTTTCCGTGCTGAGATGTAAATCTTCTCCCAGTCTCTTGCCAGTTTTACAACCCAGGGATGTCTTTCTCAAGCACCCTAAAGCCATCCCTTAGAAATGTAATCATCTCGGAAGCTTGTCTTCCAGTCTCTGCGAAGGGAGTGGAGCCTAACATTGCTAAGCACCAATCAGAAAACACGATGGCTCACAGTGACCAACCTCCTGTCCTCCAGGGCCTCTGCACCAAGCCCAGTGCTGGGAGGTCCTCCTGCCTTTTATTTCAGTGGAACTGAAATCTCTCTCCCCCTTTGCAATAGTCTTGAATAAAGTCTTCCTTGCCATTTTTAACAAGAGTCCAGTAAGTTTCTTCTAGAGCATCTGCCCAACACATCCTAAGTTCTAAATTAAATTTGCCCGACTAGTGCCATTGTGAGCTCAGAAGCTCCAAAGGGCCTCCTCCTACTTCATTCTCCAAAACGATCTCACCAGCCTGCAGGGAGCCGTTTTTCTAACAAGAAATCAGCCTCTCCTCTGCAATCAGGGATAAAGGTGGATTCAGGTAATGCTTCCATGGGGAAGCATTTGGGGGTGTAATCAGTCAATCAACAGGTATAAATAGGTCATGATAAGAGCCGTTCCTGTTTGGATTGAGGAGCAGGAAGCATGAGAAGACTAGAAGGACAAAGAGGGGATGTGGAGAAGAAAAAAGCAGAAAAATGAGGGTGAAGACAAACTTCACAGTATTTACAGCTTTGCCTAGAGCCCGCCTCATCTACTTCCAACAGGGCTGGGATCAAAAGAAGCTGGGGGCTGAGGTGTTTTTGTCATGCAGCTGCACACACAAGCCACACTTGGCTTGGTTAATGAAGATATTCAGGGTTTGTTTTATTAAACACTTCTGACTTCTTATAAAGTAGCTTAGAATTTTAGAATATTACCATACTTGAAATCTAACATTATTTTTCCACTTTTATTTCTATGGCATGCATCAGATGAGTGTGTACATGGATGCATGAGTGTGTGTGTGTGTGTGTGTGTGTGTGTGAGAGAGAGAGAAAGAGAGAAAGAGAGAGAGAATCATAGCCTCAGGCAAAGCAAAAATCCCCAATTCTTCTCCATTATAGATAATGCTATTTTGAAAGAAAAACTACAACCCAGCCCTCAGTGATAAGAATGTAAGAAATGAATCATAGATATATACCTTAATGTCATTAATGAGTCTTATAGTAAATACTAGAGGCCCGATGCACAAAAATTTGTGCACTGGCGGGGGAGGGGGTCCCTCAGCCCGGCCTGCGCCCATTTGCAGTCCGGGACCCCTTGGGGGATGTCCACCTGTTGACTTAGGCCCACTCCCCGGGGGATCAGGCCTAAGCTTGTAGTCAGACATCATTCTGGCAGCCAGGGAGCCCTCGGGGGATGTCCGACTAAAGGCTTAGGCCCCCAAGGGATGGGGCCTAAATCCTTAGTTGGACATTCTTAGTGCTGCCATGGAGGTGGGAGAGGCTCCTGCCACCACCTCTGCACTGGCCAGCCATGAGCCAGTTTCTGGCTGAGTGGCACTCCCCATATGGAAGTGCACCGACCACCGGGGGCAGCTCCTGCATTGAGCGTCTGCCCCCTGGTGGCCAGTGCGCACCATAGCAACCAGCCATTCTGCCGTTCAGTCAATTTGCATATTAGCCTTTTATTATTATTATATAGGATTGTAACACAACTATATATTGCTACAAAAAATAGATTGAATTAAATAACCTACAACTAACACAATAATTGTACTAAAATAGCAATAATTCCAATTAAAATCAAGAAGAGCAGCAATGTTTCTTTTTGTTAGGGATAGTTGCTAATAAAAGAAGTAAAAATACAAATTTAAAAGATGGCATGCTATTAGCCAATCAATAAAGCTCACAAAACTATTCTACATGTTTGGAGTTTTTCTCTTACATCCTAAATGGGGGTCCCCCTTAGAAAACAGTAGATTTAGGGCTAGGAGAGATCAGTGTGAAAAAGTCTCTATTTCCATGTAAATATTTGAGCCCACAGGTATAATCTTAAATACTAGCCAGAAAAAAAAGCAAAAAAAAAGCTTGCAAATATTTATTCCATTTTTTGTTTGTTTGTTTGTTATTTAATAAGGTTCAAGCTCCTCTGTAATTCAAGGACTGTTTAGAAAAGTTTTTAACTAAAGTTTACATCTTATGTAATGTAGTATTTATGAGCTTAGGTGAAGGAAATATATTTATTTCCTATTTATTTATTCTATCTAGCAAAGATTTGAAATCTGTGTCCCCAAAGAGCTCTTTTATTTCCTAACTATAGGCCCGATGCACAAAATTCATTCTAGAGTAGGCCTTCCTTCCCCCAGCTGCTGGCACCAGCTTCTCTCTGGCATCCAGGACCCAGGCTTCCCTCATAGCCCTGGCTTCATCCAGAAGGTCATCTGAAGGACATCCGATCTAATTAGTATATTACGCTTTTATTATTATAGATCATGAAGGGCATAGCTGACATTTATAATTTTTTCCAGGAGGTTCCAGAATTTAATCTTAAAGCTTGAGGAAAATACAGTATGTGTTCTTGGGGAGTTTATGCTAAAATACTTTACATATGTAGTTTTCAACATACTTTTACATCAAAGGGTAAATAAGTTGTTTGAAAACTACTTACATAAAACACTGCTTACAGATCATTAACTATCTGATGGACAGCCCAAGGCTAGGAAGTCTGAAATGCTTGGAGGCCACAGAAGATCAATCAGAAATACGAAGACAAGGCTATAAAGGGAGATCATAAGGAATGCAGAAATTAGTATTCATTTTGCATGGAATTGTTGTTTAATGCCTCCCTACTTTGCTTAAGACAAATTCATGTGAATAGGCTTTGATTTCACATGTCTAACCATATGTGACAGAATCAAGCTCATTTCTGGTAAGAAAATTAAGAGCTTGTGACAACTTCCCTTTTGTCCCACCAATACAATTAGACAGTTATCAAACTCTATTGTAAGAATTGGCTTCCTCTTGAATTGAAACCCTCCAAGACAAAGATTTCTTAAACTTGGCACAGAGTATGTATTCAATAAACATTTATTGAATTAAAATTAATAAACACTAAGGATATGCCACACAGGAAGCTAACAGAATAGTCTTCACTTCCATTCCCAGACATATTCCTTACTCCATTAATAGAAAATTAGTACAGAAAAGGGAAGCAGGCAAGAGGATCTGCTCTTTAAAGTGGTAAAGCAATACTTTTAAATGATCTTAAATTGAATTTATTGGGATTCTTGAGTTTCAAAACAAAATCAACAACAAGACAGTACTAAAAACTGCAGAATTCAGTACCCTATGTTGACATTCTTAAAAAGAACATTCAATGTCACTACGGAGGGAAAGAAACATGTCTTTCAAATATTCATGTAGCTTAATGTTTCGTTTCAAGGCTTTTCTTTTAGTCAGAGGAGGTTAATATGCTGGTATTTTTCAGTAACCAAGACAATCAACTTTAGATTATATGTAAGTGGAAAATTAAATGGAAGTAAAGGCATAAAAACACACAACTACTTTATGAAAATAATATACTTTTGTCATCAAGTTTGTTTGGGCGGCTGGCCATGCTTTCTCCTGTGAGGCTGAGGCCCTCCCTGGAAAAGGGAGGAGGGGAGGGAGGTCAGAATCTAGTTCTTTTGGACAGTTTAGAAATAAGCTCACCTTCTACAGAAAAAGATAGAAAAGGGAAGAGGGGAAAGGATGTAAGGAGTAAGTTCGTTCAGGCTGCTATAACAAAAATAGGATAGCCTGAACTTAAGCAACAAACATTTATTTCTCACAGCTTTGGAGGCTGGGAAGTTCAAGGTCAAGGCACTGTCATACCTGGTGTCTGGTGAAAGCTTTCCTCCTGGCTTAGAGACCACTAGCTACCTTCTAACAGTATCCTCCCATGCACATAAAGTAATTAAAAGTACATATGACTTTTCTATTCTTATAAGAATCCTGTAAGTTAGATGTTATTCTTTTCCGTTTACAGAGAAGTAATGGCTCCGAGAGAAAAATAAATTTCAACAATCAAAGAGCTAGTAAGTGGCTGGACTAACACTAGAACTCAGGTTTGTCTGTTTCAGAGTGTGAGTGAGCACTTTGTACTGTGTAACATGATGTATCTTTCAGAAATATCTAATTAAAATCATTTTGCTCCACATTAAAAAAAAAGTGTGTACCTAGGATCATTATAGCAAAAACTGGCAAGCACATCAAGAGAGGGGATATAAAAGAAGCCTCCTCAGAAAAATGTGAGGCATGATTCATGTGCATATCATGTCTAAGGTCAGAGGTGAGAAAAACCCTCTCTTGCTTTATGTTTCATAGATTGAGTATCCTCATTCACTGGAACATTATCTTCATGGAAGTGGTTCTAATCCACAGATTGAGAAGAGAATTTCTCGAAGTTCGGTACCGGGGCACACAATATTTTAGAGATAAACTTTGAGTGTTCAAGAATTTTTATCATAAGGCAACAAAGTTAGGTGAATGTTCATCACGGATTCTAATTAAACTAAACGAGAGGTTCAACATGACTTAATATCTCCCTCCCATTTAAAAAAATTTATTTCAAATTTATGTCACATAAAAGAAAGCTTTATATTTTTAGTGTTCCTCATTTTAAAATATTATTTTTCCTTTTTAAATTTCATTTTCTGAGTCTTTAGGGAAGGAATTATAGGAAACGAAGATTTCATCACAGTTTACTATAGTGTAGTTTTTCCATGAAACCAGATTATTTCTATTTACTAGAGGCCCGTTGCAGGAAGATTCCTGCAAGAATAGTGCTTCCTCAGGCATATTCCTGCAAGAGTAGGGCTTCCTGAGACCGGAGCGAAGCAGAGAAGAGAGCGAAGCCCACCGAGGAGGGCTTCGCTCCCTTCTTCGCTGCCTCGCTCCCTCCCTTCACCACTTCGCCCTCGGCTCCCTCCCTTCTCCGCTGCCTCGGCTCCCTCCCTTCTCCGCTGCCTCGCTCTCTTCCTTTTCCACTGCCTTGCTTCCTCCCATGTCCGCTGCTTCGGTCCCTCCAGTATCCTCCAGTGAATGAGGATACTTGCTCCCTCCCTTCCCCGCCACCTCGGCTCCCTCCCGTGTCCTCTGCTTTGCCTCCCTCCCGTGTCTGCCGCCTCGCTCCCTCCCTTCCCCGCCACTTCGCTCCCTCCCGTGTCCGCTGCCTCAGCTCCGCTCCCGTCTCTGCTACCTTTGATCTGTTCCCTTCTCCGCCACTTGGCTCCCTTCTGCAGTGCTTGGCTTCCTTCTACACTGTCTTCAGTCTTCGCTGGGTGCCTGTGTATGCAAATTAACCGCCATCTGTATTGGGTTAATTTGCATACTCTTCTGATTGGCTGGTGGGTGTAGCGCAGGTATGGCCAATTAGCATCTTTGTCTTTTATTAGTATAGATTGGCAAAGAAATAACTGTAAATATGAAAAGTGCACCTCTTGTACCTTTTGCAGTGCATGCAGTGCCAATCATGCCTTGAACTTTCTGTAAAGATTTAGAGTATAATGTCTCTGCACCTTTAGTATGAGTACATTGGTATTATATTGTTTGTTGACTCTAACATATTGACTCAGATACAGTTTCATGTTTTCTCCAAAGGAAACTAATTTCCAACCTAAGAATAGTTTAATCCTAGTTTAATCACACACAAAGTGAAGTATTAAATTTAAAAAATATGGAGGAGAACCCAGATGTCTGACTGACTTCCTAAATCATGGTGACAGAGTTGTGAGTCAGGGGCGAAAAAGGCAGCTTGAGTTAAGAGAACAATTTACCAGAGAGGAGAAACAACACAGAGCAAGAACTTGTGTATTCAGTTAGAGTACCGATCAGCACACGCTTATGCGGAAACTACCTGAGGCAAGGGAAAGAAACAACCCAAAAGGATTAAAGAAACATGAGCCAGAGATCACACAAGACTAGGAATAGTGCAGACAGAAAAACATTATAATTTACGAGGCCCTGCATAGCATACTCAGAAGGGTCTTGCCGCAGTAGTAGGGGATACTTGGTTCTAAGCTAAATGCTGCTCTGGTCCTGCCTTACTAATCTTAAGAGCAACACCAGAGAGCATAAAATTATCCCCACATAACTTAATTGTGTACCAGAACAAAGCTTAATAATATTTATATTAATTTTTGTAAATTCCAACAACTAAAGGAGTGAAATTGACAGTCTGTCAGCCAGTCGAAAATTATCAAACATGTGATGAAGCAGGAAAACATGAGTTATAATAAAAATAAATATAACAAAATAATTGAAACTGATCCAGAATTGATCCAAATGTTAAAATTAGCAGACAAACATTAAATCAGCTATTGTATCTATATTCCATATGTTCAAGAAGTTGGGGAGGGGAGAATAAACATGTACATCTTAAGTAGAGAAAAGGAAAACATAAAAATAATTCAAATTGAACTCTGACATATGAAAACAATAGCATATAAGATTAAACAATACACTGGACAGGATTAATGATGATTTAGACATTGTAGAAAAACATTAGTAAATATGAAGATACAGTAATTTTAAATACCCAAAAGAAAACAGAGGGAAACAACTAAAAAATAAACAGAGGATAAGTGCGTCATGGGACTAAAATATGCATAATTGGAGTTTCTGGAAGAAAAGAAAGAGGTTATGGGGAAATAAATAATATTTGAAAACATACTGGATAAAAATTTCCCCAAAATTGATTTTTAAAAAAGTAAACCCACAGGACTAAAAAGTTAAAACAATACAAAAACAAACAAACAAACAAGCAAACAAACAAAAAAACCCAAGCACAAAAAAACATGAAGAAAACTGCATCAAGGAACATTATAATCATATTATTCTGAAAAACAGAAAATCATAAAAGCTGCCAGAGAAAACCAGTTAGGTACAAAGGAACAAAGATAAGGGATAGAGCAGATTTCTCATTGGAAACAATGCAAATGAGAATAGGACATCTTTTCAAGGTTGAAAAATTAAAACCTGAAGGGTTGTAAGCCATAATTCTATACCCAGCAAAAATATCTTTTAAAACTATAGCTAAAATAAAGACATCTTCAGACATAAAATAGCTGAAGTAATTCATAGCCAGCAGAGCTGCACACAGGAAATGTTAAAGGACGGGCTTTAGACATAAGGAAAATGGTTATCAGATGTAATTATGTATCTACATAAGGGAATGAAGAGTTCTGGATGTTGTATTATATGGAAAAATTTATAAGATTGTTCTGACAATTTAATTCTCTTTCAAAGATAATAGACTTCTTAAAAATAACAACAATGTAGTTTGAAGTTGATAAAAAATGTAGAGGTGAAATATATGCCAGCAATAGTATAGAGACAAGGAGGAGAAATGAAATACAACTATATTAAGCATCATATCAGTAGAAGGTACACTGTTGTGTAAAGTTAAAAATGTGCACTGTATACTCCAAAGCAGGGGTGAAGAAGCCAAAGCATTCTAACAACAAAAAAGTTATAGCTAGCAAACCAATTAATTCACAGCTAAATCACCCTGGCCGGTGTTGCTCAGTGGTTAAAATGACGGCCCGCTCACTGAAGGGTTGTGGGTTCAATTCCCAGTCATGGGTAAGAGGACATGCTTCATCGTGCCTCGTTTAAACAGCTGTTACAAAAATCTCAATCACACTAGAGAGCAGTTGTGACTTCACAAGAGTAATTTTTAGTGTTTACTACAAAGATGCTGGCCAGCTCACGTGGAAGAGCTGATTCCACTGAGCTATGAACCTATTTAGTCCAGTTGGATATAGAACGGTGAGCAGTGTTCACACAGCATCACATACCGACAGCATCTTGAGTGGCCTTAAAAGCGGGGCTAATGAATGGTTTGCCACAGCCACACTGCAGAGCATGCGCCAATGCACAATGCCAAAGGAAAATTCTCCTCCATCAGCTGGCCTGTCAGCCACCCGGAACAGCCATCTGCTAAGGAAGACTTTTCCTCTTTGGGAAAAAGCATCAAGGAAAACTAAAATGAAAGCATTCTCTAGGGAGTTATTCACTAATGATCCAGTGAAGTGAAGCCCTAAATAGTACCAGGACACTGCCCGTGAGCTGCAGTGGACAGATGGATGAATTTACAGCTGCTGAGTCAGGAAAAAGTTTAATACAAATTACATGGCAGATTGGCCTAGAGTCAGCTGGGCACAAAAATCTGTTTAAAAAAACAACAGCCGAAACCGGTTTGGCTCAGTGGATAGAGCGTCGGCCTGCGGACTGAGGGATCCCGGGTTCGATTCCGGTCACGGGCATGTACCTGGGTTGCGGGCACATCCTCAGTAGGGGATGTGCAGGAGGCAGCTGATCGATGTTCCTCTCTCATCGATGTTTCTAACTCTCTATCTCTCTCCCTTCCTCTCTGTAAAAAATCAATAAAATATATTTAAAAAAAACAAAACAAAACAAAAACAAAAAAACAACAACATAAAACCACAGATAGAGTACAACCACAATATATTCATATCTACTCTGTAAAGTAAATAATATACTCCTAACTACAATTTAGAAGTAGTTAGGATCCTGAAGGTAAAGTGATTTAACCCTCTAATGGAATATAGACAAATACACAGGTTTTGTGTTTCTAGCAGTTTTCTTCCTTTCTGGGAAAGTGCTAATCTTCCTATTTCGTATAGTTTAAGATTGCATAAAATCAAGTAAATTACACTGTTCACAAATAAATATTATTATTTAGAATGGTAAGTAATGGATATTTTTATATAAATGACTGAGAAGATATCATGGAATTAATTTAAATACACTTACAATGCAAAACATATTTGAAGTAATAAAATTAGTGATCAGAAACCGGCCCGAAACAATATTCTCAATTAATATTTGACAAAGGAGTCAAGAACATACAATGGAGTCAAGACAGTCTCTTCAATAAATGGTGATGGGAAAATTGGACAGATACATGCAAAAAAATGAAACTAGACCACCAACTTACACCATACACAAGAATAAACTCAAAATGGATAAAGGACTTAAATGTAAGACGGGAAACCATAAAAATACTAGAGGAATCCAAAGGCAACAAAATCTCAGACATATGCTGAAGCAATTTCTTCACCGATACAGCTCCTAGGGCATTGGAAACTAAAGATAAAATAAAAAAATGGGACTACATCAAAATGAAAAGCTTCTGCACAGCAAAATAAACCATCAACAAAACAACAAGAAAGCCCACTTCATGGGAGAACATATTTGCCAATGTTATCACCATTAAGGGTCTAATCTCCAACATTTATAGGGAACTCATACAACTCAACAAAAGGAAGATAAACAATCCAATCAAAAAATGGGCAAAGGACCTAAATAGACACTTTTCAAAAGAGGACATTCAGAAAGCCAAGAGACATATGAAAACATGCTCAAAGTCACTAATCATCCGAGAGATGCTAATCAAAACAACAATAAGGTACCACCTCACACCTGTCAGAATGGCTATCATCAACGAATCCACAAACGACAAGTGCTGGAGAGGATGTGGAGAAAAGAGAACACTGGTGCACTGCTGGTGGGAATGCAGACTGGTGCAGCCACTATGGAAGACAGTATGGAGTTTCCTCAAAAAGTTAAAAGTGGAACTCCCATTTGACCCAGTGATCCCACATCTAGGAATATATCCCAAGAAACAGAAACACTAATCAGAAAGGATATATGCATCCCTATGTTCATAGCAGCACAATTTATCATAGTGAAGATCTGGAAACAGCCTAAGTGCCCATCAGCAGATGAATGGTTTAGAAAACTGTGGTACATCTACACAATGGAATACTATGCTGCCATAAAAAAAGAAGGAATTCTTACCGTTCGCATCAGCATGGATGGAACTGGAGAGTATTATGCTAAGTGAAATAAGCCAGTCAATGAAAGAAAAATACCACATGATCTCACTCATTTGTGGATAATAAAGACCATTATAAACTGATGAACAAAAATAGATACAGAGGCAGAGCAGCACCGAACAGACTGTCAAACGACAGCGGGAAGGCTGGGGAGGGTTGGGGGGCAGGAAGGGGGGTAAGAGATCAACCGAAGGACTTGTATGCATGCATATAAACATAACCAATGGACATAAGACACTGGGGGGTAGGGGAGGCCGGGGGAATGTCAAGGGGGGGGGTGCGAAGAAGGAGGCATATGTAATACTCTTTGTAATACTTTAAGCAATAAAAAAATAAAAAATAATAAAAATCCAAACCATTTCTGCAGCAAAAATAAGCAAATATCAAAAAAAAAATAGTGATCAGAAGATAGTATAATTAGCCATTGTCATGAATAATACATTGACTATTTTTCTAGATGTTAGATACAATGTTAGTCATCTTTACCTATCCTGTCTCTTAATCTTCACCACAACACCTAAGAAATTGATTAATATTCTTGGCTGGGAACTCTGTAGCCTAGTTTAAAACTTGCTGAAGAAAGAAACTCTATGATTGGAAACTTGCTTTAAGAAGATAAATATGGCAGATTTATTCAATTTATATTTATTAGGAGGAAGCTGCTGGTGAGAAACCTTGATTTAATAACTGAAGTCAGGTAAACATGAGAGGACTTTATTCAGACACATTGAATTAGCGGTCAACAGCCCAATATTGGATAAATACATCAAGAACTTGGAAATGTGGGGCAAATATTCAGGAACTTGATTGACTTGAGAAATGAATTGGGAAGTCACTTGCTATAATGGTGAAATCAATGAAGTTTTAGGGGCATAGAGGGATGAGCAATGATAAGGGCTGTGAAGGCAAATTTTTAGGAAGGAAGGAGAATGAGTAGTAACAGAGAAGGAATGTTCAGAAATAAGGAGAAACAGGATGATACCAGGCAGAGGACATGGAAGACAGATTCGAGTAGGGGGTTGTGGGCAGCTGTGTTCAATACCTCAGAAAGGCTAAAGAGGGCCCTTATGGAGAAATGCCCTTTGCTGATCTTTAAGAGAACACTTACAAATCATAGGGTCAGAAGGAGACTCCACGTAGAGCAAAACAGATAAAAGTTAACGAGATGCCATTTATCATCCTCTTAGTGTAGGACACTGTGAAAGCAGCAAGGGTCGCTGTAGTGCATGTCAGTTAAAGAATGCCTCACAGGAATCCCCTGAGCTTGGTACTTTCAGTCAGAGCTCCATGCGTGCATTGCTCTATGTGCAGGTATTGTAACTCGAAATTCCAAACTTCCCTTAATAACAGTTTTTGAACTTTATATATTCAATTTTTAAGAATGGATAGAATCAGTAAAATAACTATTTACATATTTTTCTGTGAGTAGAATACAGATCTGATCAATACTTTTGTCCATGGAGTACAAATGATAAGACAAACAAATGGATAACAACTGAAGCACTGGCAAGACTTGGTAATTTTTGTTAGTTAGAAGTCTCTGACTAGGAAGAAGGTACCTTAAAACTGTATGTTTATCATGCCATTGAACAGAAAGTATGAAAGAAGATTCACTAAGGGTAAAAATTTAAGATTAACTGTCAAGTAATACAAAACAATGTCTGATTTCATATAGGGTGGATTTCACTCAGATTCTTCAGCCAACTGTGTGCCCAGCTTTAAGCATTGATGTTCTGTTCCATCTATATACACTAAATCAGAATTTTGTATGTTAGTAATTGTACATCTCATGGATAACAAAATCAGTCTAAATCCCCTTACGCATATGTTATATCAGTCACCCTCATCAAGGTATATATAGTTGAATTGAACATAAAGAATTATTTTTTCCAAGATTCTACTCAATTTTTAATATATAACTATAAATCATTGATTTATTTAAATTAACATTTTATTAATTCTCAAAATCTGAAGCATAATAACTTATTCATTTATGACTAGTCAAATGAATTCTCAAGAGATTTGTTATTGCAAACTACTGAAATAACAAAAAAACAGTACCTACCCCAGAATAATAAGAATCACAATAGCTAAGATCTATATATACCTCTGGACTGAGTGTAATCATATGTATCTTACATATATTAACTCTTTTAGTACTCATTATAGGTCTACAAGGAAAGTATTATTACTAAATCCATTATTATTGACTCAATAAACAGAAGAAGAAAGATAATACTGACAACGTGGATGCTTCTGAGACTGGGGTTACCAGTCCACAGTTTTCCATGCATGTCAGCAGTAGAATACAATGGCTTTTCACACTTTATATTTAACACTTGGAGTGGGGGAAACGAGTTAAGTCGGCTCGCGTGAATTGCGCGTACTCCGAGGGAGCCGTCTTAACTCGGTTCATATAGATTTGCGGTGGAGTGCGGGAAACGTGTAAACTCAGGCCGATTGTAACTGCGTATTACCAAATATTTGTTTGTTTGCCGTTCACAAAGATACCTACCTGCGTATGCGAACCGTTTCATACCCATTGGGGTAATAGGTATCATAAAAATCCCTGATTTTGCGCGGGAAACCTAAATAATTGCCCGCGCCATCTTATATTTTGGCGGGAAATTCACCCCACACCGGAGTGTTAAAAACCTGTGGCTCATTCTCTTTTGTAACCCTTTAATATTTAACTAGCAATTGATGTATGTCCATTTTACTAATAATGTTGCTAACAAGAAAGATATTATGTCCATCTTCAAATATATGTCACAAACATTCACACGCATATATGTCAAGAACTTGTTAAAGCCATATGGTTTATGCTCTCCACTAACCACCACTTCAAATTCAGAGAGACCTGAATTATTCAGTAAGTAAAACCTCCTTGAACTGCTCCAAGAGAGAAAGACAGGAGAAATGTACTTCAAGAAGTTCCTAGTTACAAATTTGTGCTACTGTTACCAAGGAAATAAATTACATTGAGGTTGGAGCAGAAAATCGAGTCAGGAATTACATTTTAAATTACAATGATTATGGGATATATTTAGGCCAAGGTTGTTGAGCCAAGTTATGTTTGTAGGAAACAAGCTTTTATCATAAGTAGCTGATAGAATCATTATTCCCAGAAATCTAATAAAAATTAATAAACTGTAACATTTTTGAAGCATTTTCTAGGTCCCATTCTTCTATTTTATACCCATTATCTCATTTAAACCTTACATTAATCCTTCACACATACACCTATTACTATTCCCACTTTTCAAATGAAGAAACTGAGACACATAGAAATTTAGTAACATATGTAAGATCATACAGACCATAATTGGAAGAACCAATACCCAAATTAACAAAATTCCAGTGGTATTTGGAAAGTTACATATACCATTCCTATTTCTATGTAAAAAAATGATCTGACATGAGAAACCAGAGGCAGGACAAGTCTTAACTGTGCACATTCATCTGTGACCATTAAGTCTAAAATCATAATTGGTATATAGTATAAATTCTAAGATTATTCCTTGGACAAAATTAGCAATTCTGCCCTAGCCGGTTTGGCTCGGTGGATAGAGCATCGGCCTGTGGACTGAAGGGTCCTGGGTTCAATTCCAGTCAAGGGCACATGCCCAGGTTGCAGGCTCGATCCCCAGTGGGGGCATGCAGGAGGCAGCCGATCAATGACTCTCTCTTATTATGTTTCTATCTCTCTCTCCCTCTTCCTTCCTCTCTGAAATCAATAAAAATAATTTTTTTAAAAAAGAGAGAAACACTTTCTCCAAAAAAAAAGCAATTCTATTTTTATCCATAAAAGGTATATGTCTTATATTTACAGGTGATAAAGATAACATATATTATGGTCAAAATTTTATATTAAAGATTATGTAGTTATTTAATTAAAAATACATGATGTTTAAAGAAACAAAATGGATAAAGGCAAAATGCTTTCTAATATATAACATTTGGCCAAAATATTTAGCCATTAAATAAAACTAAATAAATTACTCATCTTTCAAAGCACATTACCAATTGTCACTCTAAGAATGGGTAGCTTACAGCAATTGAGACCTGTAGCCTAAACTAATGAGATTCTATACCTAAACTCATTCATGATAATATGTGGAGACATCCAATTTTAATTCAAAGGCTCAAACATCAATAAATTTTGATTACATATTAGATTACATACTAAATTTAGAATAATGTATTTATTATTTTTTAAACAAAAATATAATTAAATTGCATTTTGAATTTTTGCTAAATATTTTTAAAAGATTTTCTGTTTATAGCCCAAATGTTAAACACTGTGTAATAGCTAATATTTCAGTGGAGATGATCATGGCAACTTCATGACCATGCTAAGTAATTCCTTTGTGCAGGACATGTCCATCAAGATGCCCTAGGCCAGTGGTCAGCAAACTGCGGCCCCTGGAGTGTGGCTCTTCCACAAATACCACATGCAGGTGCACACGTACAGTGTGATTGAAACTTCGTGGCCACACTCAAGGGGCCAAAGAGCTGCATGTGGCTCACGAACCGCAGTTTGCCAACCACTGTCCTAGGTGATCCTTTTTAGATTTCCAGAATTAATACATACCTATAGAAATAAGGAAATGTATTCGCCAAATGTGCAAATACCAACTTATTTAGTTTTACCTTTTAAAAGTACAGAGCTACCAATAAGCAGAACTCATTAATATGTTTTGAATATGACAATAATCTATTCATAGATGGGATTTTACCCTAAATTTCTGATGGTTTCATTTTGATGGAGTTAACAAATTAATAGATTAAGTTATTTATTATTAGGTACTCAAAAATATACAGCACTAACTGCAAACACATATTACTATATGGTCCCTACAACAAAGACACAGAGAAAAGGAAGAAAGATTGGTTACTTGGGTGTGAGAGATGGAGAAATCAAAGAAGGTAGCTCATTTTCCCACAGTGTGTTGCATTTTTTTGCAAGGAACACATATGATTTTTATTTTCATACTAGAGGCCCGTTGCATGAAGAGATTCATGCAATAGGCCCTCCCCTCTCCTAGCTACTGGCACCGGTTTTCATCTGGCACCCGGGACCCACGCCTTCGCTGTGGCCAGAGCTGTCCGTCTTCGCTGCTCTGGCCGGAGCCTTCCGATTTCGCTCCGCCGCTTTGCGCCTATGTATGCAAATTAATCACCATCTTTGTTGTGTTAATTTGCATAGTCTCCTGATTGGCTGATGAGCATAGCAGAGGGATGGTCAATTTACATGTTTTGTCTATTATTAGGTAAGATTTTATACTTTTTTATGTAAATGTATACTAATAAGAAAAATGGTATATAATTATATATGTGTGTGCATCCCTTATTCCATGGGGAAAAGTAACTCCATGGGAAAACTAACCTTAAAGGATGATTAGGATTTAAGTAAGTTGCAGAACAAAGCAACTTGTGAAGACAATGAGAGGAAAGGACATGAGGTTTAGCAGGAATTTAAGATTAGATGGATGTTTTTAAAAGCCTTTTATACTGAGCATAAGAGCTTAGATTTCCTGAATGGTCTGGAAGGAGTAATGCAAGATAGGCTAGGGCTAAGAGTGGAGTCAACAGATCAATGTTCATAGTTTTTACACAGTGCCTGAAGCACAATATGCAATCAGTAAATGTTTATTGAATGAAGGAATATATGAATGAACGATGATATTAAAATGGAAAGTAAGTCTGATAAAAACATCTAGAAATGGTGGTTCTGGAAAACAGATGAATCATAGATAACACCCAAGTTCTGAGCTGTGTGAAAGCACATAGTTTGAAAATGTGTGTATATGATCCCACACCTATGGAGAGGCAGAGAGCACAGGGTTCAGTGAGCAACCTCTAAAGTTAGGCTTCCTGGATCATAAAGGAGCCCTAATACAGTAGTGCCCCCTTATCCATGGGGGATATGTTCCAAGACCCTCAATGGGTGCCAGAAATTATGGATAGTACCAAATCCTACATAGACTATGTTTTTTCTGATAAATACATACATACCTATGATAAAGTTTAACTTTTAACTAGTAAGAAATCAATTACAATCCAATATAATAAAAACCTAATATGCAAATCAACCGAATGGCAGAACGACTGGTGGAATTACCAGTCGCTATGACGTGCACTGACCACCAGGTGGCAGACGCTCAATGCAGGAGCTGCGCCCAGCCCGCAGGCCCCGAACAGTGGTGGTGGCAGGGGGTGGGGCCAATGAGCGGGCAGTGCCAGGCCAGCCAAGGCAGGTGCCAGGGGGGGCCCCCCAATCGCCCCACTGGTCACCCTAGAGATTGGCCCTGATCGCAAGCCAGGCCTAGGGACCCTACCCATGCACGAATTCCATGCACCAGGCCTCTAGTAACTAATAATAAAATAGAACTAAAACAATATACTGTAGTAAAGTTCTGTGTATGTGTTCACTCATTTCTGGGGATCACTTGCTTAAGTCTTTAGGCTCAGTGTTTTCTGGTACAACACAATGTCATCAATCATAAGACATTTTCTGTCCACATCTTCCATCCACAGATTTCATGCCTTTTGTATCTTAACTAAGCACTTATCCCACACTGTGGCCATAAATTTTGTAGTGTGGATGTGATAGCAAAACTAGCATGAATTTCTTTTTCTTTCTTCACAATTTCACAGATAGACTATTCATTCTTACTGTAGATCTTAGTAACTTCAGCATACAATTTTTTTCCCCTTATGTCAAAACCTTTTACCTTTTTATTGCAAGAAAGCACTTTGGCTACTTTTTGGTATATCCAAATTTCAAGCCTCATTACTCTTGCACTTTGGGGCCATTATTAAGTAAAATAAGCGTTCCTTGAACACAAGCACTTCAATTCAGAGACTGTTGATCTGACAACTGAACCAGCTACTCAGTGATTAGGGGTGGGGAGCGTCTACAGCCTGGGCATGCTGGACAAAGGCAATTCATGTCCCAGGCAGGATGGAGCAGGACAGCATGAGATTTCATCATGCTAATCATAATGTAAAACTTATGAATTGTTTATTTCTGGAATTTTCCATGTGATATTCAGACTGCAGTTGACCACAAGTAACTGAAATCATGGAAAGTGAAACTGTGGATCAAAGGAGGGACTACTGTACTTGTTAGCTGACCGTGGGCACGTTATTTCATCATCTAACCTCAGTTTTCTTATATTTAAAATACAGATAGTGATAGTAGTTTATTTTTAAAATGGCATTATAATAATAGCTATAAAATTAGTAGGAATAATAAAAGTAAAGCATTTAGCAAACTGTCTTACACACAGCCAGCATCAGTAAATGTTACTTAACTATTCTTGACCCATTTATCTTCTTCACAGAGCTAAATACATGTGGTTCAGGGATAGTTGACTGAGACTCTAGGCATTTGTCATAATAAAAAGTATGCGAAAAGTAGCTCTTTATTAAAAGAAGAGCTCAGGGCCTGGCCGGCATGGCTCAGTGGTTGCACATCGACCTATGAACCAGGAGGTCATGGTTCGATTCCCGGTTAGGGCACATGCCAGGGTTGTGGGCTCCATCCCCAGTGTGGGGTGTGCAGGAGGCAGCCAATCAATGATTCTCTCTCATCATTGATGTTTCTATCTCTCTCTCCCTCTCCCGTCCTCTCTGAAATTACTCAAAATATAAGGGGGAAAAAAGAGCACAGGCACTGATTATTATCTAACCCATGATACCAATAAGAATCATGATTAGAATATTTTTAAAAATAAAAACATTTTAACAAAAAATTTCTTAGCTTTATAGTTTTTTATACTAAGGGAAATCTGCACTGGTCCGAATGTAGTGAGTTATCACAAATGGTTGTACACAGTCTGTTACTAAGGGAAATCTGACCTTTACTTACGGTTGAGTAAAAGCTTATGGGGGTAAGCTTGTGAACCTACTTCACCTTATTGTCACCAACACAAAGTACCAAGCCTTTCTCAGCTTTAATAGTTGCCCCAACCACGGAAAGGTGGATGGAAATACCTCTGAGAACAAGTGATTTAAGTTTGAGAAGCTGCAGCATTTTGAGATGATAATTTCCATACAATATCCCAATCCCATAATGTCTCTGCAAACATAACAGGCCATCGACTACAAGGGAATTATAGGAGTGTTAGAGCATTCTTGGGAACCACATTTTCTTTCCCATCATCTTTGCCATCTAATCAAAGACTTTCCTTGTAAAAAAAGAAATACATATTTCCTGTTTCTATTCTTTTGTCATTTAACATTTACCCAAATATGGGTGAATGAACAGCATAATACATAGTTTTCCTGAAAATAAGCCCAGCCCAACATGTTAAGAAATTCTGCCTCTGATTTTCAATGCATCAGACTTAAACCTAGCTTCCTAAAATGAGTTCTACTCTTTCTCTAATGGGGAAACAGGTGCTTTACAGGAACTCATAATCATTATTTTGAGTTTCCTTTTTAGAAAAAAAAAAGCATATGTAACTTTTGTTTTGTTTTTTGTTTCTATTAATCCTCACCCGAGGATATTTTTCCATTGATTTTTAGAGAGAGTGCAAGGAGGGGAGGGGGAGAGAAACATTGATGTGAGAGAGACACATCAATTGGTTACCTCTCTCATGTGCCCTGACCCAGGGCCAGGGACTGAGCCTGCAACCAAGGTATGGGCAGGCCGGGCATCAAGTCTACAGTCAAAGTACCTGCCCTTCACCAGAATCAAACCTGGGACCCTTCAATCCAGGGGCTGGCACGCTACCCACTAAGCCAAACCAACTAAGATAAAAACATACATAACTTTTGATCATGAAGCCTGTGTTTTAAACATCTATATTTCCACTCATACTTAAATATATTTAAGGAAAATAAATGTAGCCTCAGATAAAGATTCAATGATTAGGAAAGAAGTGCTGGCAATCAAGAACAGATTAGAATTACCGTTTCACATAGTATGATTCCATTACTATAAGGTGACTGCTCTAATAATATCTAAGCATTAATAGAGTTGAAATTATATGGCAGAAATAGCTGATTATCTGAAAAACTAGTTATCTCCCTTGTACTCCCTTCCTCAATTCTGAGTTATTGCTAGGAAGTAGCTGCCTGGCTACAGAATACATCCCCCAGCTTCCTTTGCATCTTGGTGGGGCCATGTGGCTAAATTATAGTCAAAATATTTGAGATAGAAGTGAGGTTTGCCACTTCCAGTCCTGGAGCATAAGAATCTCCTATACCCGTGGTTGGCAAACTCGCGAGCCACATGCGGCTCTTTGGCCCCTCGAGTGTGGCTCTTCCTAAGCCTTAGGAGTACCCTAATTAAGTTAATAACAATGTACCTACCTATATAGTTTAAGTTTAAAAAATTTGGCTCTCAAAAGAAATTTCAATCGTTGTACTGTTGATATTTGGCTCTGTTGACTAATGAGTTTGCCGACCACTCTCCTATACCAGTGGTCGGCAAACTGCAGCTCGTGAGTCACATGCGGCTCTTTGACCCCTTGAGTGTGGTCACGAAGTTTCAATTGCACTGTACGTGCACGCCTGCATGTGGTATTTTGTGGAAGAGCCACACTCAAGGGGCCGCAGTTTGCCAACCACTGGCCTATACAATCTTCAGTGATCTTTCTCTCTTCTCCCATCAGCCAGCAGGAAGCATTTGCCTAACGTGATCTTGTAAGTCAGGTGTGATGTTGAAAAAGGCAGAGCTTAGTCAGCCTGGGTTTCCAAAAGATTGGGTGAAAACTAAAACCAACCTACCTCTATTCTGGTTCCCATCAAGTGGGTGGGAATACATTTTTATTACAGTCACCTATTGAGATCTGATGGTTTAATTTCTACAGCAACTAGAGTAACCTTAGCTAGTCCATGTAGTCAAATTACTACACAGTAAATTAAAATTATATTAACACTAAACAACTAACATATAAGTAAAAACAAACATTTTTCTCAAAGGGAGATTTCTAAATGTTTGGTAATGCCAACATTAACACACAATTATTAATAAAAACATAACATTTTTATTTTTATAATTTGTCTAACATTTATTGATTGCTTACAATGTGCCATTCTACATGCATTCTCACATTTAATTCTTAAAAACTTTCCCATTGAAAAATATAAAACTCAGACATGTTAAGCAACTTGCCCAAGATTATCTATAATAATAAAAACATAATATGCTAATTAGACCAGACAACCAAATGACCTTCCGGATGTCCTTCCAGATGACCTACCGAGTGAAGTCAGGGTTGCGAGGGCCCAGGCAAGGCACCACGGCTGTGAGAGCCGAGCCCTTTGCATGAATTTCGTGCACCGGGCCTCTAGTCTTTATATATATAAAAGCCTAAGCGACCTGCCAACCAGCCAGTAGCTATGACATGCAATAACCAGCAGGGGGCAGATGCTCAACACAGGAGCTGGTGAGCGACAGCAACTTTGCAGAGGGACAACTTTGCTATCCCTCTCACACTCTGGGACCCCTCAGGGGATGTTGGACTGCTCGTTTTGGCCTGATCTCCGCAGGCCAGACCGAGGGACCCCGCTCACTCCGCAGACGCCCTTTAAGCCCCAGGGTCGCCTCAGGTGCAGCCGGCCAGGGAGGGACCGCAGGAGGTTGGCTCCAGTGCGTGTCCACCCCGTCTCACCCAGTCCCACCCTGCCGGCCACCTTCTAATTAATTTCCTTTCAATGTACAAGAATCCATGCACCAGGCCTCTAGCATTGTTATACATTGGAATAGCAAGATTTAAAATACCCATCAACTGAAAGACAATTATGTGGCTAGTAAATAAAGAGACTATTCAAAAACACAAACCAATAATAATAAAGCAAATTTGTAAGTTCATTGTTCATTCAAATAGGAAGTGTTTATGTATAGGGCATAATAATATTCAATGACCATGGGAAATACGAATATGTAAAGGACAGGAAACATGACATGAAGCATATTAAAAACTAGTTGGATATATAAACCATGTGCAAAAATAACTGATAAACTACAGTATATGGTAAATGTCTTAATAGTATTGAAGAATAATATAAACATTTAAAAGGGAAAGATCACTTTTAGCAGGGAGTCAGAGCACATACTTTGAAATACTAATCTCGTTCTTTATGAGTGGGTAGAGTTCAATAGATAGAAATAGGAAAAAACCCTTTCAAATGGACAAAATATGGCATAATTCAAAACAGAAAATGGGTGAGCAGAGAGCTAGAAAGACAAGTTAGAATCAGTTTTTACTGGATCTTGAATACCAAGGTAAGTTATGGCTTAATTAAACACATAACAAAAGCCATTAGCAGCACTCTATACCAGCTAGATAAATCCAGTGATCAAGTATCAATTGGACTAGCAGATTAGAATATAAAGAGCCTCATTTTTTCTCCCTATGTCAGTGTAATGCCTATTTTTTTATGTTTTGTCTTTCTTTTCAATAAAAATTTACTGGACAATTCTAAAAATACAGATGCATAAGAAATAAAAAATAACCTCATAACTTGTTTGCTATTATCTCCTTCCTAGATTTTTCTTTTGAAAAATGCTTTGTAAAAATAGCGTCAAACAACATTTACTATTCTGTAACCTATTTTTAACATTTCATAAACATAGTGGTTGTATAGCATCCCATCAGTTGACTAAATAACATTGTATTAAACAATACCCAATTATTAGAAAATTAGTTTGTTCTCATTGTTAACTATCATTAATAATTGTGATGAAAAATAAGGTGATACCTCTCCCACAAAGATGTCCACATCTTCATTCCCAGGATCTGTGAATATGTTACCTTACATGACAAAAAAGACTATGAAGATATGATTAAGGATCTTCAGATGGGAAGATTATTCTGAATTATCTTATTGGGTCCAATGTAATCGCAAGGATGCATACATATAAGAGGGAGATAGGAGATCAAAGTCAGAATCGGGAATATGTCAATGGAAACACAAAGGAAGAGATTGGAAGAAGCTAGACTGTTAGCTTTGAAGATGAAGAATTGGACCATCAGCTAAAGAATGGAGATGGCTTCTAGAGGCTAGAAAAGGCAAGAAAATGGGTTCTCTCCTAGAGCCTCCTGAAGGAACAAAGTTTTGCCAACCCCTTGATATTAGCCCAATAAGACCTATTTTGACCTCTGACCTCCAAAATTGTAGGATAATTTGCATTATTCTAAGTTACTAAGTGTATGGCCATTTGTTATAGCAGCAATAGAAAACTAATACATAAGATTTTTACATTAAGTAATTAATGTGGGAGATGATAGTGTAATACAGTAGAGTGGTGGTGGCAAAAATAGCAGTAAAATGGATAAATCAGATACATATTTTCTGGGCAGAGCTGATAGGGTAGGCATTGGTTTGGACCTTTGAGTTTTGACTTAACAAATAGATAAAGAAGACAATTAGGGAAAATGTAGAAGAAACATTTTGGACAAGAAAGAAAAAATAAAAAGTTTTATTTTGAAGGAGTTAAGTTTCAAATGCCTATTAGACATTTACGGGGGGGGCGGGGGTGGGGGTAAGAAGTAAGCAATTGAATATATTCATCTGAGGCTCAGTGGAGAGGTAATGGATGAGGATATAAATTTTACTTAGAATTTGGGAGATATCAGTATCTAGATGGTATTTAAACTATGAGGCTGGATGATATTATTCCTTCCTGCACTAAATATTCAATAATCAACTGCTTTTCTAAGATCAGGAAGTACAGCAGTGAACAAGACAAACCAATCCCTGCTCTTATTTTATTTTAGTGAAAGGAGATATATAATAAACCAAATGAATGTATAAAAATAAAAGTAAATAAGTGTTATAATGAAAATAACACAAGATGGTGTGGATATCGAGGCTATTTTAAATAAAGCAGTTGGAAAAGGTCTTTCTCAGGCATTGGCAAGACATATTAAAATTAGGAGAGGGAGCATCCTTAGATTGTGAGTCAGAGAAATCTTTATGGAGGAAGCATTTATGCTGAGACTTGAATGACAAGTAAGCAGCCATACTTATTGGTGGACATAGTGTCTGTCTTCTCCCATCTGACTAGACACTTGAAGGATAAACATATGGCCTAATTTTTTATACATACAAAGTCTGACACTGAGATATTATAATATGTATGTCTTGACGATCATAAGCAAATAATGAGTTATTTGCTGTTTATTAGGTTTGGGAGACCAAAAGAAATACAGGGTTTTTTTTGGTTTTTCTAAAATATATTTTATTGATTTTTATAGAGAGGGAGAGGGATAGAGAGTTAGAAACATCAATCAGCTGCTTCCTGCACACCCCCCACTGAAGATGTGCCCGCAACCAAGGTACATGCCCTTGACCGGAATTGAACCTGGGACTCCTGAGTCCGCAGGCTGATGCTCTATCCACTGAGCCAAACTGGTCAGAGCAAGAAATACAGTTTTGTTGCTGATTCCCAATAGCTCACAATCTATTTGAAGAGACTATATAACAGAGTGATGGAAAAGGCAGACCTAAGGCACCATGATGTGTACTGCCACATTACATGCTACAGGAAGACATCCTGACAAAGTAAAGAGTGGATTTAAAGAAGATAAAACTCTTAAACTTGACTTTGCACATAATAGGATTGGAGACCTTGACAAGTAACAACTTCTGAGGCTTAATTTCCTAATCTGTAAATGGGATTTATCATAGCTTCTGGTCCTATCTGCATGCGACAGGGCCAAGACAGGCATGAAGTGAATATAATGAAGTCATAATTATTACAATAATAAAAATAATATGTATTAGGCTAGCATATTTCAATTATTATTAGGAAAACATAATTAAGAAATTTAAGTGTCAAAATGTTCTTCTAGAATGTTCTTTTAGAAATAGAAAATGTATGAAGGATTTATATAACATGGTTTTAACTTACTGGAAATCTTAAGCATACACAATCAATTCATAGACAAGAAGTGTTTCCCCTTGACAGAGATTTTTATTTTTTCCTACTCCAAAGGTCATCTTAAAGTTAGCCCTTTAAAGTTGTTTTCTGTGTTAAGTGGTAGCGAGGTATGCCCTGGGTCCTCAAAGACTGAGGCCATAACTCTTTCCAGTTCTGATGCAGATTAGTGCAGCACAGAGCAGCCATAAAAAGGCCATAATGAGCAAATTTTAGCAAAAAGCAATAACAGTGATATATAAAAATGGCCAATATAAACATAAATCAGCCGCCTCCAAATGACGTATTGACACAATTGTGTGGTCTACTCAACCAAGTTTTACCTCCCTCCAGGCATTTTTTCCTCTAAGGCTCCAAACTTCATTCTCAGAAACTTTAAATCACAATGATGGCTCCAGGGAGCCTCTGGTATTCAGTTACCTTCACTTCACCCTTCCATCATCCTTCAGCAACACCGGAAGCTGCCAACTAGCCAAAACAGACTCTCCCAGGTGCCCAGCATCAGCTGCATCATTCTTCTTCATAATTTAGTAGAATGCCCGCCATCCTCACCACCAGAATGGAATCCACATCTTCCTCCATTGGGATTTTCAGCCAATGGATTCTGATCATTTTTCTGAAGCTCCAACTTTCTCTCTATCCTTCTTCTCTGTCATTAAATCTCCAACTCATTCTCTCTGTTCTATATTGTAGAATCTCTCTTCTTCTTTACCAAATAGAATCTGCCAAACCCCATTCCATAAAAATTGCATTTCAATGCTCATATTCTTTTACCTGTGACTAATAGGTAATGTGCCAGAAACAATTACTCACCTTGGGTAAGTAATATTACCTCTCCGGGTCTCAGTTTTCTCATCAGTACAATTGGGGTGAGATGGTCTAGAATTAGTGGATTTTAATTTGTATTAAATAGTAAGATTCTTTCTTCAAATGCTATTGTGACTAATGTATAGAACAAATCTCCCCAAACGGAGCACCAGCTGACCCAGGTTGGAACGGGATTCCAGAGCCCTCACCATTGGATGCATTGTTACCCCTTCTCATGGTGGCCCCTGAGATATTTCCAACTTACAAGACTCTAAGGAGTAAATGACAATCTTTCACCTAAGTCATCACTAAGTCCCTTTCTAGTCCCTTTCTAGTCCCTTTCTAGCTCTAATATTCAAATATTATATTCAACACAGTTAAATAGCAAGAAAGACTGAGTGGCAAGGAAACGATAATACTGTTAAGCGCCAACTTTAGTTTTATTGAAATGCTGCAAAACAGTATCTCATTCCATTCCCCTCCTACCCCAATAATGCTACCACAGTCTTTTTTTTTTTTTTTTTACACCAATGGAAAGCAAAGACTCAGATATTGAAACTTGTTTAAGCTTACAAAATTTGGAAAAGGCTGGAATGGGAGTCTAACGCTTGCTTTTTCCATTATTGTCCATTACTGCTAAACTACTTCATCTCTTCCTAAACTTATCTTCATTCAGCCTTTATCACTGATTAATCATATTCTCTCAATTTATTGTCAAGGTGTTTAGTATGTGATCCATGGTGGATGTTTGTGTTTACTTATCCTAGTGAAAAACAGGAGATTTGTGTAAAGCACTAAGAAATAATAGCTTTGGCTTAAGGAGAAGAATAGATAAGATAGTACTAACAAATTTATAAAGTTAAAAATTTTCAAACCTAGAACTTTTAAATGTACTAGAGAAATTCTGAGTGTCTGAAAATATTATTTTAAAGGATATACTTTTAATTCCTCCTAACCCATCCAATACCACCAAGTTCACAGAATACATTGGATTTTCTAGCACTTATAAAATCTTTCCGATGGTAAAATGTAAATACAAGCAGATTTCTTCTTATATAAAAAGCTGAATCCCAAGTCTGTAGAATACCTATTATGCAAATCCAATTATCTGTCCATAATTTTAGAGATAGTATAGTTGTAAAAGAGATACTAGGGATCTGAATTCAAAATCTTAGATACTGCATTATCATCCCCCATTTATCAGCTTATATCTTTCCTCAGATTCTGTTATCTTTGGTCTTTTTCCTTTGGCAGATGTCCAGGGGTGAATTGCACAATTTAGAATCCAAAATTCCACTTCATCCAGATGCCTAATTTGCTAACTAGTCACTTGTCAAAAACACATGTTTACTATCTATTACATAATGACTACAGCTGAGAACAGCGTCTGGTTTCCATTTCATGAATCAATACTGAAAATCTAACAAATGTCCCAGAAGGCATTTTTTAGTGCACATTTCCATGAAATTTTATTAAATTTCATAAATGCACCAAACATCTGGGAGTGAAAAACTTTCCCCCCAAAAGTTTTTAAGTTTCAAAATCATTGTACATTTCTCTTTTCAAAGTCCATGGGCAAACTGTTGGAATAATAATAAAACTTCACTCAGTCTCCAAATTTTGTTGAAAGTTTAGCTCATCTTGAAGAGTCACTCTATCCCATCCTGAGAACGTGAATAAGAAAAAAGTTTATACAAGTCTTAGTAGTCATTGCTGAATTCATAAAGTAAACTGCAGTGGTATCAGTTTCTCCCGCCACAACAGTTGCCAACACCCTTCATTGTGTCATGGATTTCATTATGTTGTGGGTCAATCATGACATAGTAATAGTCAATGCATAGGAACTTTAAGAAATGGTGGTGAGGTCATAGACAGCTCAAATACTTGGATACCAATAATGAATATTATATTGTGTTGCAACACTAAACCTGTCTCAACATATTCATTCAAAATGTGGAAAGTATAAGCTTAAGTTAACTATAACATCTACATTCATTCCCTCATTGACTTTTACTTAACTCTAATAAGCAATAATAGTATTATTTTCCTTCCTTCCTCCCTTCCTTCTCCCCCTTTCCCCTACTTCCCTCTCTTTCTTCCTGACTGTCTATCTATCATCTATCTATCTATCTATCTATCTATCTATCTATCATCTATCTATCCACCATCCATCTGGCTCTCTCTCTTCAGAACTGTGAGTTTTAGGAACTCCCTATATCCAGAATACCATTACAGTAATACAAAAGAGAAAAAGGAAGGAAGGGGAGGAGGGGGGAGGGAGGGAGGGAGTAAGGGAGGGAGGGAGGAAGGGAGGGAGGGAGGGAGGGAAGAAGTTAGAGAGGAAGGATGGAAGGGAGACATAGTGGTTGACAATTTGATCAAGATTTATATACACACCACGTGATTAAATGGGGGCACTGAAACATCTCATTGTAATTTGAACTAATTGCTATAAGATGGTCATGTTTCCTAATTTACTCTCTCTAGCTAGAGGGTAAAATGTTGATATATTCATAGTGATGATTGTTTATAATATAGGTAAGTCCTCAAATTTTATTAGATGAAATCTGTTTTTATCAGTTATTTTAAATAGCTAATCTGAGAAGTGGTTAGGTAATAAAACTAAAATATACCTACAGTTAAATAAAACTCATCTTCCAGAACCTAAATTGGAGTTTTCACCTTTAGATAGCCTATTGAGTGTTATCTTTTAATAAAGTGGATTGCAAAGAAGAAAAAAAGAAAATAAGAAAGGAAGAGAAAGAGCGGGGGGGAAGAAAGGGGAGAGAAAAAAAGACCTTTAGAAGCAAGTGTTATTTCAGAACTATTCTAGGAAATTGTGTGTGTCATTTGGACTATGACAACATAAATTTCCAAGAACTCTAATAGGAATATATTTGTCCTCCATTTTTAAAATCCCACTAGTATCTTACCAAGAGAATATCTATTTATATAAAAGCCTAAGCAACCGCTACAACCGGTCGACCGAATGACTGGTCAACCAGTCACTATGACATGCACTGACCACCAGGGGGCAAACACTCAATGCAGAAGCTGCCCCCTGGTGGTCAGTACGCTCCTACAGCCAACTTCCCATGGCCGGCCAACCTCCAGCGGTCCCTCCCAGGTTGGCCAGCCCCGATGGGCCCCAAGTGGGACTGGGCTAGACGGCCCCAATAGCCCTGATTGCTGGCCAGGCCAAGGGACCCCACCCATGCATGAATTCGTGCACTGGGCCTCTAGTTATAATATAAAGCAATAAATGTAAGAAATTTATGATATATTTCATGGAAAATCTCTCTTTTAAATATATTGTACAAATATTTCTCATTCATTCTGAAGGAGTCATTTGCACCAAAAAATAAAATTAATTTGTATACTAATTCCATCTTTAACTACTATAGGTAAAATTTTCATCTCATTCTTCACTGATGACTAGAAAACATGAATTCAAGACAATGAGAAGTGAGTCTCTCACCTCCTATATCTTAGACTTGAGCACTGCAGATCTAAAATAAATCACCTACCTAATAGAACCTTATCAATGCACGTGCCCATTGGTCATGAGGTTGTGCATAGCATTAAATCAGGAGCAGTATCACGTAGTAAAGGAAATGAATGATGTTGCTTTCATCCCTGCTCCCAACTCCAATCTAGTAGAACTTCAAAACCATCTACATCAGAATAAAAATGCAACTGAGGAGACTCAAAATGCAGATAAGCTAAAATTTCTAGAAAACTAAGAAACTAGTAGGAAAGGAAAGATATTTGTTCACTATGCACCTTTCTGGTGTCAAATGTCACTTATCTAAAGATCTTTCCAACTCTTCAGACACAGGAACTATTCCTTCTCGTTGATTTGTTCTACGGTTACTTCATGTCACCACACTCTTAGTATATTGTATGACAATTTTATTTATGCTTCCTTCTATAAGATACTTAAAAGTAAGTACTAAGTCTTGACCTTTGTAATCCTCGGGCCAGTATAATGTTTAGTATGTGGTATATATACTAAGCTGCATCAATATGTAATTAAATGAATGGGTGAATGATTTACATTGATAGAAATACAAGTGTATTCTCTGAGTAGAGCCTAACCAGGATCAAGAAAATAACTGGGACTATAGATCAAGGTGTTTCATGTATTTATGATTGATAGTTTTGATTCCATTCACTCCATATGTCTTCTCTTTAGAGTTATATATTTAACTGTTAGGAAATACCATGTTAGTTATTTTTTGCTCCATAAATAACAACTAATATGTGCATAAAAGATCTCATTTAAAAATTGTGTAAAATAACCTTTTAATTGTATTCTTTGCATACCAAAATAAGGATAATAACTGTATAATTTTCACTCTGCTCTACCAGTTTTAAAATGTTATAAAAATGTTCCAAAAACTGCTTCTTGGATCAAAGCCAATCTCTGTAAACTATATTTAACTGAATTAATTTCACTGCAGGTACTCATTAACTTTTCTATCTAAGAGCTCAGGGTCTCCAGGTAGGTGACGTATTCAGATTCAATCCTGGATAAACCACTCCATCTCTGAGTAATTTTGTTTGCAAATCAGTACAATGAGTAGTTGTGCCAGATGACCTTGCACATTCTGTTCTGTTCATAACATTCTGAATTTTTATATGAACTCTGTAGCAGTCTCAGTACTTTAAACAGCCAGCAAATAAAGATCTTCCTTCCCCTTCCAAATGCATCCAGTCCTTCCATGCTTATATCTTATCGGTGGAAATCCAGTCATGAAAGTGTAAACTAAGAGGTGGAAGAGATGATTCCTAGAATAATATGTACAGCAGAACCTGAGGCAGGACTTACGCACGGACAAATAGGAAACACATGCCAAAAGCCATCATCATGTGAGACTTTCAGTTGGCCCCTTATATACCCAGCTACTGGTATCCACACCTTTGATTCCCCTCCCTTTGAGGATGGATGAGACCTGTGATTGGCTTTGAACCATTAAAAAATGGCAAAAGTAACAAAATGTCACTTCCTGCTTATGTAAGACTGTCTTGCTAGCAGAATGGCTCTAGAGCAGCGGTTCTCAACCTGTGGGTCGCGACCCCTTTGGCAGTCGAACGACCCTTTCACAGGGGTCGCCTAAGACCATCCTGCATATCAGATATTTACATCACGATTCGTAACAGTAGCAACATTACAGTTATGAAGTAGCAACGAAAATAATTTTATGGTTGGGTCACAACATGAGGAACTGTATTTAAAGGGCCAGAAGGTTGAGAACCACTGCTAGAGTCACTCTTCTTTGCCAACCATGAAGAAGCCAGCTGCCATGAAATAGAAACTCACGCTGCAGGTAACTGCTAGTGGTCTCTAAGAGCAGAGGGCAGCCTCGAGCCTAGGTTGCAAGGAGATGAATCTGCCAATAACCTGAGTTAGGTTAGAAATAAATGTTTACCCAGTTGAGCCTCTGATGAGACTACAGACCCAGCCAACACCTGGATTGCAGCCTGATGCACTAAACCCAGTTATAGCATACCTGGCTGAACTCCTGACCCACAGAAACCATGAAATAACTGATGTGTGATGTTTTAAGCTGCTAAGTTTGTGGTATGTGTTATGCATCAGTAGATCACTAAAAATACCTGTGAAGATAATTTTGGTCTTTTCATGCCTGCATTTTGTGGAGGGTGTTCATTAGGTAATAAAATCATACTGACCCATTTTATCTCCTCTAGCAAAACAATAGATATAGCTATTTTATTTCCAAAATAAAGGACATACCATTTTATTCTTTCAGGAAATTGAACTAAAACACACCTTAGAAAATGAATGAGGAACTTCCTGTTCTCAAAGTAACTTACTAGGTCTTTGGCCATTCTTTACAATTAGGGACCACCATTACTGATAGTAGTAAGTCTTAAATTCACTCACACATTTCATCAAATATGTAATGCATTTCTATTTTGTGGGAACTGAAAAGTGCTCCAAGAAAAACATATATGAACAAGACATGGCTAGTGCTCTAAGAAAAATTACAACTTTGATACACAAAGTTTTGAGAATGTGTTGTCAAGGCAAAAGAGTTTAAATTATTTACAATATGGAATATATCTTAAATCAGTGGTTCTCAACCTTGGCTGCACATTAGAATCACCTGGGAATCTTTTTAAAATCCTGATTACTGGGCCCCATCCTCCGGAAATTCTGTTCCTTTGTTACTAATGTTGTGGCCCCACCCCATAACAAAGAAACAGAATTTCCGGAGGATGGGGCCCAGAAATCAGGATTTTAAAAAGATTCCCAGGTGATTCTAATGTGCAGCCAAGGTTGAGAACCACTGTTTTAAAGAATCACAGTTTTAGAACAGAAAAAAATAAATGTGTTTAACAAAGTAAAATTGCTGGTATAAACCCACCTATAACATATTTATTTTAAAAAACATGTTTTTTTATAGTAAATGACCATAAGTCTTACGGATGGGTAATGCTTTCAAAAACTGGATTATGAAAGAGAACATGCTATGGGAGAAAACAGTGAAAGAAGGCACTTAGAGGTAAGAATGAGGGGCATGCTCAGAGAACAAGAGATTTTGTCTTGAAAGGCATCATGGCTTATTGGGAAAAGCAAGAGCACAGGATACAGTGTCAATTAAAAAATAATGAAGGGCTGAGCCAAACTGAAATGGAGCAGAGGATGCAGACAAAGAAGAAAGACACTGCAGATGTGGGTCCTAGAATAAGCACAATGGACTGCATGGCACAGCTGATACAGAGAGACAAATTGAAAATGAAGTTTCAAACCTGCGTGAGAGGGGAAAGAAGCATCATGAACAGAATTAGGAGAGCTAAGAGGGACTATTGGTTTGTGTGGAGGAAGCGGTTGGATTTGGTACATGTATTTAATGGACTAGTGAGAGGGGAAGGTTGAGGAGAAAGGTGAGGAGAATGAAGGCAAGGAATGAGGAAACCTCCACAACTGTGTTTCAGTTTAATTTAAAGAAGTTGCTAGCGAGAAAGTGGACATAGTGACTAAATATACCACGTTCTCAAGGTGGCAAAGCAACAAGGATCTTGAATAAGAACATGGGAAAGTTTGAAGGAGATTAAAGATACTTAGATGCTTTTCAGGGTATTTCTCTTATTACAACTCAAAAGGAATGCTTTGGTTTGAGTATTTTCAAAAGAAGAAAAGAAGTGTTTCATTAAAAGACTCCATAGAAATACATAAAGCACAAATGCAAAATAATACAATTGTTATTTGGGGCATATGCATCTTTTGGAACATAGCAACTCCCTTTTCTGTTAGGGGAAATTAAAGGGCGGGGGGAGACTTCCCATCCCTATTTTGAATATAGAGTAAGTCATTGGATCTATAAAAATAAAATAGATGCATAGCTGTGATGAGTATGAAAGGACTGATGAAAGTTCAGAGAATGTTATTATTTTATATATATCATTCTTTGAGGAATTTTCTGAATGCTTTCCATTTCTTAATGCAACACCCTGAGTTGAAGCAATTACAGCTAGATGCAGGATGATGACACCTATGTTTTCAGCTATGAAAAGCAAGTTATTTCTTGATGGTGAGTGTTAGATCCAGACAAGCAGATAACACCATGCTCACTAGTCCTATAATTTGCATGTTTTAGAAAATTTTCTTGTTTTCTTTCACTTCTATTTTTAGAATATGTGTAGCACAAAACTGCAGTGACTAAGGGTTACCCTTTCTTTTGCATCTTCCATAGCATTTAGCATAGTTCTCTGCAGAGAAGGTGTTTATAACTATTTATTAATTGATATATCTAGATATATATGTATGTATATGTGTATGTATCTAGTATATAAATTATAATTTGCATATATGGATGTATATAAATTACACAGATATATATATATATATATATATATATATATATATATATATATATTTGAATTTGTGAATGAAGTGAGAATATGATGTCAAATAGCCGGCAATGTGATTGTTCATTAAAAATTTAAGAAAGCATGCAATCTTAGAAATATTGAATCACAAAAAAGTTTTGAAATTTAAAAAAAAGAAAATTGGAAAATAGTTCTAAGCTTAGAATCTATGTAATGTAAAAATATGAAGTATGAACATCATCATAAAGCAAATAGTATAAGAATATTTGAGTGGCTATGAGTCAGGCAGCTGATGTGCCTTTTTGACACAGCACATATTAAGTTTCCAGCGGCCAGGGTATCTCACCTTAAATGCAAAATATTATCCTCAGCTTTGACTCACAGCAAGATCCATTGTGCAAAGTCTAGCCTGTTTTTACCTCCTCATTCAATCATAATTTCTCTCTGTGATCTCCTTCTGTGTTATTACCCTTCCCTCCACTCTCTCTCTCTCTCTCTCTCTCTTTCTCTCTCTCTCTCTCTCTCTCTCTCTCTCTCTCTCTCTCTCTCTCTCTCATTAACATCTTATACCTTACTAGATGTTCTTGAGTGTTATAATACATACTTAAGGAATATCAGAAGATCAGTAAAGAAATGCAATCTTAATTTCTAGAGGCAGTATTTCCTTACAAATATGTCATCAGAAGCAACTGTACTGACAATAAGGCCATATAACAGAGATGGTAGGTTCTTCTCCAATATCTATGCTCTCCTCATTTTATAGTAAGAAAACTTCCCAATCTTTAGCTGGGCATATACTCAGAAAAAACCAAGCCCAGTCAGTTACAGGTGCAGGTAGCTATATGATTCATTTGGGGAAAGGGTATGTCAGTAGAACTATTATGTGCAATTTACAAATTGTGTCCATAAAAGAAAGTAGCTTGTCCTCTCCTCGCCCCCTTGATCCACAGAGATGAAGGGATCATACTAGGAGTGTGAAGCAAAAGGGGGGAGGAATCCTCAGTCTTGATAAATTCTTGACACAGAGCTCCAATACATTTCAGGATTTCATGAGAGAGAAATGGCCTCCAGTCTTGGTTAAAGCAGTATTATTTCAGGTTTGCCATGTTGCTGAACTTATGTGCTTGTGATTTCAAACGGATCATGTATATTTTTGAGGAAATAGGAGGTTCTCCACCATTACTTGTTCTTAGACATCATGCTCATTTTAGTTTCCTTTCAAGTTAATAGTTCTACTTTGAAAACATGATTGTATTCAAATAATTTCAGAGCTGTAAAATGTAGTGTGATGTTTTCTGATATGTATTTAATTGGATATGCAGTAGTCTCGTGAGATAGGAATACAGGACATCAAAGTTAAAAAGTTTGAAAAACACCTAAAATCTATTCTTTTCTTTAAAAATCATAAGGCAAATTAGCATATCAAAAATGTGAGTATTCCTAAAATAAAGGAATGAGTTTAACTTTTTTCCCCTAGCAATAGAACATAGAAAGATTTAAAACACAATACATATTAGCATACTTTATAACTACTGTTCTGTAGAACATTCTTTGGAGAATTTTAACTTGCTATATAATGTGTAAATCCCTACTACATGATTCTTCAATGCAGGCTTAGTTCCCTTCCAATAACAGAAAACTCTCTACTTCAAAAATACTTCATTTCACCCACTTTCACTTTTGAAAACAAGGAATTGATTAAATGGGATATTAAAGAGTTCTCTTCATGTATCCATGTCCACCCTTTGGACCTCAGTCCCATTGCCACAATATGTCAAGGATTATTTACCAGTGTAGTGATGGCATCTGAAAATTCAATGAACTTGATAGAAACCACTCATATTCCATCTACCTAGGGTTTCAGTTTCCCTTTAGCAGTGTTTGATCAATTCTTTTCAGTTTCACATGTCAGAGAGGAAGGAGTAAATTGAGTAAATCTTGCTTTCATTCAATCATCTGATACACAGAAAACATCATAAAAGAAAGTCAATTATTTTCTGCTAACCAACATGACCAATTTCATTATTTGCTATTTGACTAGAAACTCAAGAATTGCAAAGCCAAAGTATTATATAACTAAAACTCACATTTAGTCCTCCACATCCATTCTCCTAATTCAATCATTGTTACCTTTCTGCATGGTCATAAATCCATATGTGTACAGGCCACTTTAATTTTTCATTAGTCATGCTAATAAAATACAGTTTATTAGAAGTGTAAAAATAGCATGAATCTACCAAAATGGTAGAATTACAATATTAACTACCTTTATTTATATAAATGTACATTATGATATACGTGGTAGTAGTAACTGATGAACTAAAATTAAAAATTGTTTTACCAAGATAATTAATATTTGAAAAGCAGTATTGAAATTATTTGTTTTGACAAATTTTTAAATAAAACTGTTGTCTTGGCCAATTTGTTTGTGACCAAGTTGTTTTCAATCAGTTCATTTGCTATCCTTTCATGAATTAACCAAATATATAATTCTTAAGATATTTTTTAAAGTTGCATTCAATAAGCTTAACTAATCAAATTTATTTCAATCAAATCTCTTGGTTCTCACAATGGTAGCTCTCAACATTAAATGTCAGAAGTTTAATTAAAGAGAATTAATAGTGATTCCACTGAGCTCTGAGTAATATGTAAACTGTTGAATAGCCATCTAATGACTCCACATGGATTACTTGATTCTGAATTTAAATATATTCTTGAATAAATTAATAATGTTCTTGTTTCTTTTCCAATAACAATTTAAATTAAACTTATTCAAATGTCTTTTCACATTGGTGAGATATTTGTGAGTTTTAATTAATTCTATTTAAAACTAGCAAGGTCTCAAGATACATTTGATTTCTGAGCTGTTTGTTGACATTTAGATTTTTACAAGGAGTTAGGTTTTTAATAGGTCTAAGCTCAAGGTATGGCATCAATCTCGGTATTAAGCCCAAAAATGCTTTTAGCCGTGGCTTTGGACATGATCTTGAGAAAGCCCAATAGTCAAACGCCTACTTAATGTCATTCTGGACATCACTGAAATTGATTGAGATCAATAATCATGCAAAAAAAAAAATAATCATGCAATGAGTAGATCACCTATATTTTCTACTCACAATATTAACATAAAATAAATGACAGCAAGTCATTTGGTCAATTGTTAATATGTGAATATGTAACTTAGAAATCTTTTTATGTGCTATGTAAAAAATTTCAGCCACTAATGCAAATTTATCTTTGTAAGAGCAAAACACTTCAATAATTAATGTTTAATAGTTAAAGCAACTAAATTTTCTGTCAAAAATGCTTAAAAACATCCAAAGAGTTAAACAAATAGGGAAATAACGTGTACTTAATAGATACTAGAAAAAATATTAGCTAGAAATCTTTAGAAAAAATATATTTTTTTGATCTAAAAGTTTTGTGAAAAGTAAAAGGGTACAATAATAAGAATTATATCATAATTCTAAGCTCTCTGGAATTATTTAGCTTATAAACATTTATAACTTTAAAAGTCTTCAATTATTTCAAATAATTTTTAGTCCAAATACAAAGAACACAAAAAATACAAAAGAATATTAAAAAGAAGAAAGTTTGAGAAAAAAATATATAGTCTACCAAATATCTTGCTCCCCTCACCTACTTTGGTGGACTGTGAGGATTTATTTTATATCACAAATAATAAAGTGGGAGATAAAAATGGCGGAGGTTTAGAGGGACGTGATGGTGCTTTGTCCCGGAGCAGATAAGGGCGAGCAGCTGAAACGAGTAACATGCAGCCCGAACAAGCAGAGGAGATTCAGCTGAGAGACAGTCTGCAGCCAGGAAAGACAGAGAACTCCTAGAAAATGGGGATGGTTAGAGATTGAGGCTGAAACCTCCCCCAGGTGCCAGCTCAGCTGCGAGACCTCGCCATCTTGAGTAGCTGTTATCCGCATCCAGAGATTGGCTACTAACCCGGAGGCAATGGCTCTCAAGCAGCGCGACTACATGAACTCAGAGGAGACCTGCTTCCCCCCACAGAAAGGTTAGACTTCCCCCAAAGGTGCGGTTTGTAATTCAGGTTGGAGCGAGGAACACGCGCGCGTGCCCGGGCGAGGGGGCGGGGGGGTGCGGGAATCTGCGCCCCACAAAGTCCACGCCCATTGAGGCCAGTGTGACCCGCAAGTGGGGAGGGCTCCCGCAAGGCTGCTGGCAGAAGGTAACACTATAAATAAGCCCATAGTTGGACTGGATGCAAAGGGGTAGCCTTAGATTTTCCCAGCTGACCGGCTACTTGGTGCCAGGGGCCAGAGCACTCGCAGAGACTCCATGCAGATCTGGAAGGTGGAGCCCTGCAAGCTCGCACAGCTTCCCAGGCTCTTGTTTACACACTTCTTCTTAAATCTGTGAGTTTGATTGTTGAACCCAGTGCATGGGATTGCCCAGTTGGGTTCGCTAGCAGAGCCTGTAGGGGAGGATTGTTTTTGGGGAGCCTGGGAAACAGAGCTGGGAGTGGCGCCTGGGGAGCCATCTCTGGGCGGAGCTGGTTCAGGTACAATAGAGAACTCCTGGTCAGAGAGGACTTATAGCCTCGGAGGTCAATCCAGACACACTGCCACCCAGAAGCAGAGCCATGAACTCACTCTTCTGTAAATACAGATAAGGCAGTGTGGGGAACCAATACGGCCTGCCTTAAAATCAGGACTGTGGCTTACAACACGGAGGAACAGTATATCAGAGGGAAATTCAATATTCTCCTGAATTCCAGGCGTGCCAAAAAGAAGAGTAGAAGATCTGAAGCACCTGCATTACTGCACATTTTTATTTTTATTGTTTTTAATTACTTTTTCACCTTTTAACTAAGAAAACATTTTTTTCTTTTCTTTTTCTTTTTTTCTTTTTTTTTCCCTTCACCTGATTTTACCCTTTCAATTACTACATTTTTATTTTTAACTAGTATTATTACTGCTACCATTTTACCATTTTTTTAAGTGTCATTTTATTTTGTCTTTATTTTATTTTGGGACTAATGTTCTCCATTCTATTTTCATCGTTTCTTTAGCAACATTTTTCTCTATCTCAATTTTGCCTCTGTGCTAAACCCTCTTCCCCACTTTTTCCCTTTTGTTGTCCTGTTTCTCTTACCCTACTCCAGCTTTAGATTTTCCCTATTCTTTTTACGCCCTGTCAAAATTTCACCCTACTTATATATCCTATGTCCAATCCCCTGGTCTAAATCCTTATACACCTTTCCCTTATCTTCCTTCACTATCCAAATTTTTTTTTTCTTCTTCTTCTTTTCTCTCTCTATTGTTTCATTGTTGTTTGCTTGATTGACGAGTATATTGGGTTTTTTTTTAGGATTGTTTGTGAGGTTATTCTGCTTATTCTTTTTATTTTTCTGCCCCCACCCCCCCCCCCCCCCGGTTATTTCTGTGCTTCTGTTTTCCCTTGCGTCGCTTGATATTATTGGTTGTTTGTAGTTTGTATTCATCTCCAGGAATCTGTTGCTGTAATTTGTTGGGATTAGTGGTGGTTCTATAGGAGTTTTCTCCTCATATAAATAGTCTCTTCCCCTCTTATACTTCATTCTCTTTTCTCTCTTACTTTTTTTTTTCCTCTTCTTTCTTTCCCTCTCTTTTTCCAATTTCATTTTTGCACTCCTTTTTTTTTCTTTCTTTCTTTTTTCTCTTCTATCTTTCTCTCTTTTTTCTTCCTTATCTCCTAACTCTCTTTGCTCGGGTGGCCACCTTTATTTGGGGTTATTAATATCATAAATACATTTGTGTTCAGTGCCTGGTACGTTGTGCCTTGTTGTGTTGTATTTGGTGCCTTTAAATCAACGCAGCAGATTCAAGCAACAGCGGCCTCCTGATCACCACACGCCCTGTCTGGGAAACAGTTACGGTGTGTGAAGCCTCCCCCCACCAGCCAGAAGAGTCACCACAGCTGTGAATAGCACCAACCAGAGGCCCTGCTACCAATGGAGGAGCAGCTGCTACCACAACCACCATAGGAGCAACCACAGCCCGAGGAGCCACTGCCACCAAGGGAGCAGCCACTGCCACCCAGGGAGCAGCCACTGAGCGACTCAACAACTAGATATGTCAGTGAGATCACACATGGGTAGACAAAGAAACCCCCAAAGGAAAGAAAACGAAGACTCGCCAGAAAAGCAGCTAAGTGAGACAGAGGCATGCAACATGACGGAAAAAGAATTCAGAATAAGGGTCCTAGAGTACATGCACCGGACGGAGGAAAAAATCAATACCATATGCAAGAAGCAAGAAGAAACAGATGAAAAAATCAACTACTTATGCAAGAAGCTAGAAGAAACAGATGAAAAAATCAACAACTTAAGTAAGTCCCAAGAAGAAATGAAGAGCGACATAGCTGCAATAAAAAACACCATTGAAAGTATCAACAGTAGACTAGGAGAAGCGGAGTACCGAATTAGTGAATTAGAAGACAAGGAAGCAAAACACACTCAAACTGTACTACAATTGGAGAAAAAAATTAAAAGACCGGAGGAGAGCCTAAGGGAGCTTTGGGACAACATGAAACGAAACAACATACGAATAATAGGGGTGCCAGAACAACAGAAAGATGAACATGGATTAGAAAACCTATTCGAAGAAATAATATCAGAAAACTTCCCTGAGGTGGGGAAGAAAAAAGTCACACAAGCCCAGAGAGTCCCAAACACGGTGAACCCGAAAAGACCCACGCCAAGACACATCATAATTACCATGGCAAATGTTCAGGACAAAGAGAGAATCTTACAGGCTGCAAGAGAGAGATGGAAAGTTACATACAAGGGATCTCCCATTAGATTATCAAATGATTTCTCAACAGAAACATATCAGGCCAGAAAAGAATGGACGGAAATCTACAAAGTGATGCAAAGCAAAGGACTGAATTCAAGAATACTCTATCCAGCAAGGCTATCATTCAAAATTGAAGGGGAAATAAGAAGCTTCACAGACAAAAAAAGGCTAAGGGAGTTTATCACCACCAAGCCAGCCATGCAAGAAATGCTAAAGGGACTGGTGTAAAAAGAAGAAATAACAAGCTCAGAAAGAAAACAGCCACACACAAAAAAATAAATGGCTACAAACAAGTGCCTTTCAATAATAACTTTAAGCGTAAACAGACTAAATGCTCCAACCAAAAGACATCGAGTGGCTGAATGGATAAAAAACATGACCCATACATCTGCTGTCTACAAGAGACCCACCTCATTAGAAGGGACTCACACAGACTGAAAGTGAAGGGATTGAAAAATATCTTTCACGCAAATGGAAAGGAAAAGAAAGCTGGGGTAGCAATACTTATATCGGACAAAATACATCTCAAAGTGAAGGCCATAGCCAGAGATAAGGAAGGCCACTTCATAATACTAAAGGGATCAATACAACAAGAAGATATAACCCTGGTAAACATATATGCACCCAATGCAGGAGCACCCAAATTCATAAAAAAAACTCCTGGAAGATATCAAAGGAGAGATCGACAACAATACAATCATAGTAGGGGACTTTAATACACCACTGACATCATTGGATAAGTCTGCTAGACAAACAATCAGCAAAGAAACAGCAATCCTAAATGACTCACTAGATCAGATGGACTTAATTGACCTCTTCAGAACACTTCACCCCAAAGCTGCGGAATATACATTTCTCTCAGGTGCTCATGGGACATATTCAAAAATAGACCACATATTGGGTCACAAGCAAAGTCTCCACAAACTCAAGAAGATTGAAATCATAAAAAGCTTCTTCTCAGACCACGATGGCATAATGTTAGAAATAAACTACAATAAAAACAACCCAAAATACTCAAACACTTGGAAGCTGAATAGCATGTTATTAAATATTGATTGGGTTACCAACGACATCAAAGAAGAAATTAAAAACATCCTGGACACTAATGACAATGAAAACACAACAATCCAAAACCTATGGGACACAATGAAAGCAGTCCTGAGAGGGAAGTTTATAGCTCTGCAGGCCTATCTCAAAAAACAAGAAAAAATGGTAGTAAATCATCTAACTCTTCAACTCAAAGAATTAGAAAGAGAGCAACAAGAAAACCCCAGAGTGAGCAGAAGGAAGGAGATAATAAAGATTAGAGCAGAAATCAATGACATAGAGACCAAAAAAACAATACAGAAAATCAATGAAACCAAGAGCTGGTTCTTTGAAAGAATAAACAAGATTGACAAACCCCTCGCCAGGCTCACCAAGAAGCAAAGAGAGAGGTCCCAAATAAACCAAATCAGAAATGATAGAGGCGAAATAACAACAGACCCCACAGAAATACAAATGATTGTTAAACAATACTACGGGCAACTCTACTCCAACAAACTAGACAACCTGGAGGAAATGGACAAATTCCTAGAAAAATACAACATTCCAAAACTCAATCAGGAAGAATCTAAAAACCTCAATAGGCCAATAACTATGGAAGAAATTGAAGCAGTCATCAAAAAGCTCCCAGCAAACAAAAGCCCAGGACCAGATGGCTTCTCAGGGGAGTTTTTCCAAACTTTCAAGGAAGAACTAAAACCTATCCTCCTCAGACTACTACAAAAAATTCAAGAGGAAGGAACACTTCTAAGCTCATTCTATGAAGCCAGCATCACCCTAATACCAAAACCAGGTAAAGACAACACAATGAAAGAGAATTACAGGCCAATATCCCTCATGAACATAGATGCCAAAATCCTCAACAAAATCTTAGCAAATCCAGCAGTACATCAGAAGGATCATACACCATGACCAAGTAGGATTTATCCCAGGGATGCAAGGATGGTACAACAACGGTAAATCAATAAACGTAATACATCACATAAACAAATTGAAAGAAAAAAACCACATGGTCATATCAATTGATACAGAAAAAGCATTCGACAAAATCCAACACCCATTTTTGATAAAAGCTCTCAGCAAGGTGGGAATAGAAGGATCATACTTCAACATAATAAAAGCCATATATGACAGGCCCACAGCCAACATCATACTCAATGGACAAAAACTAACACCATTTCCCCTAAGAACAGGAATAAGATAGGGATGCCCACTCTCACCACTTCTGTTCAACATAGTCCTGGAAGTATTAGCCATTGCAATTAGACAAGAAGAAGAAATAAAAGGCATCCAAATTGGAAAAGAGGAAGTAAAACTGTCCTTATTTGCAGATGACATGATATTATACATACAAAACCCTAGAGACTCCGTCAAGAAACTACTAGACTTAATACATGAATTTGGCAATGTAGCAGGATACAAAATTAACCCCAAGAAATATGAGGCATTTCTGTACACCAATAGTGAACTTTCAGAAAGAGAGATTAGAAAAACAATCCCATTTACCATCGCACCAAATAAATTAAGCTACCTAGGAATAAACTTAACTAAAGAGGTAAAAGACCTCTACTCAGAAAACTACAGGACGTTGAAAAAAGAGATAGAGGAAGACATAAAGAGATGGAAGAACATACCATGTTCTTGGATTGGTAGAATCAACATCATTAAAATGTCCATACTACCCAAAGCAATCTATAAATTCAACGCACTTCCCATTAAAATGCCAATGGCCTACTTCAAAGATCTAGAATAAACTCTCCAAAAATTCATCTGGAATAAAAAAAGACCCCAAATAGCTGCAGCGATCCTGAGAAAGAACAAAGTAGGTGGGATCTCAATGCCAGATATCAAGCTGTATTACAAAGCCACTGTTCTCAAAACTGCCTGGTACTGGCACAAGAACAGACATATAGATCAGTGGAATAGAATAGAGAGTCCAGAAATTAGCCCCAACCAATATGCTCAATTAATATTTGACAAAGGAGGCAAGAACATACAATGGAGCCAAGATAGTCTCTTCAATAAATGGTGTTGGGAAAATTGGACAGATATATGCAAGAAAATGAAACTAGACCACCAACTTACACCATACACAAGAATAAACTCAAAATGGATAAAGGACTTAAATGTACGACAGGAAACCATAAAAATTCTAGAAGAATACAAAGGCAACAAAATCTCAGACATATGCCAAAGCAATTTCTTCACTGATACAGCTCCTAGGGCAGTTGAAACTAAAGAGAAAATGAACAAATGGGACTACATCAAAATAAAAAGCTTCTGCACAGCAAAAGAAACCATCAACAAAACAACAAGAAAGCCCACTACATGGGAGAACATATTTGCCAACGTCATATCTGATAAGGGCCTAATCTCCAAAATTTATAGGGAACTCATACAACTTAACAAAAAGAAGATAAACAATCCAATCAAAAAATGGGCAAAGGATCTAAATAGACACCTTTCAAAAGAGGACATTCAGAAAGCCAAGAGACATATGAAAACATGCTCAAAGTCACTAATCATCCGAGAGATGCAAATCAAAACAACAATGAGGTACCATCTCACACCTGTCAGACTGGCTATCATCAACAAATCAACAAACGACAAGTGCTGGAGAGGATGTGGAGAAAAAGGAACACTTGTGCACTGCTGGTGGGAATGCAGACTGGTGCAGCCACTATGGAAGACAGCATGGAGTTTCCTCAAAAAACTGGAAATGGAACTCCCACTTGACCCTGTGATCCCACTTCTAGGAATATATCCCAAGAAACCAGAAACACCAATCAGAAAGGATATGTGCACCCATATGTTCATAGCAGCACAATTCACCATAGCTAAGATCTGGAAACAGCCTAAGTGCCCATCAGTAGATGAATGGATTGGAAAACTGTGGTACATCTACATGATGGAATACTATGCTGCTGTAAAAAAGAAGGAACTCTTACCATTTGCAACAGCATGGATGGAACTGGAGAGCATTATGCTAAGTGAAACAAGCCAGTCAATGAAGGAAAAATACCACATGATCTCACTCATTCATGGATAATTAAGACCATTACAATCTTTTGAACAATAATAGATACAGAGGCAGAGCTGCCTCAAACTGATTGTCAAACTGTAGTGGGAAGGCCAGGGAGGGTTGGGGGGCAGGAGGGAGGGGAGTAAGAGATCAACCTAAGGACTTGTATGCATGCATATAAGCATAACTAATGGACATAAGACCCTGGGGGGTAGTTGAGGGCAGGGGATTGTCAAGGGCGGGAGGGGAAGGACACATATGTAATACCCTTTGTAATACTTTTAGCAAAAAAAAAAAAGAAAAAGAAACAAAAAATAATAATAATAAAAAATAATAAGAAAGTGTCTGCAGAAGCACTCTAAAAACTGAGAGCACAGAGAAGGTAGTGTTCCTGTACTATAATGTCAAACATTTAAATAATGAGAGCTTGATATTTTAATAATAACATTTAATAATTTCAAAATTTATAAAACTTTAGATTTATGATAATACCTCTGAATTTTTATCCTATGGTTGTAAAATTTAGCGTTGGCCTTGGCTTCAGGGGGCCAAATTTGTATCCAAGGCACATCTATCAAACATATAAGAAGTGTCACATATAAACAAATACTTTATTCATAGCAGTCAGTTCCAATAAATATATGTATTTTCCAAATTTGGCTCTTAAAATTTTTTGGAGTCCATTTTTGTTAGAACACTGTCTTTGTATACTAACCATTTTAGTTTTGAGTCACCCTAGACAAGTGATTTAAATATTTGAGCCTTAGTTTCTTATAAGTTATGGATAATAACACCTACTTTGCAGTAGTGAATGGATTTAATGGGATTACATATGTTAAGCAATCTACCTCAGTGCTTGTTATGTAAGGATTTCCAACAATTGGTATTTTCCACACTCTTCTTCCTTTGCCTATGTCTTTAATATTTCAAATATAGAAAATTACATTTCTCATTTGGGCAAGACTTTTTGACCAGATATGGCCAATGAAATATGAGTGGGAGTGATATGTTACTTTTGAGCTAAGGCAGTAAAAATGTCATACAGGATTCAGCCTATATCTTCTTCTTCTTCCTGAGCAACCAAGAAGGATGCATATTCCAATTGGTTTAGCTACAACAAGGTAAAGTCTCTGGACACACAATACACATGTTGTATGAGTGAGAGCCTTGGAGGGGTTTACCACTGGGATATATTTCTGTAGTATAATCTAGCCTACTCTGACTAAGGATGAAAGGTACTGGAGGGTTTGAGCAGAAAATGATTTGATAAAATATTTTGAAAAGCTCCTATTGGCTATTTTATGGATAACAGACTGTGGGGAAAATAATAAAAGTAGGGAGGCAATGAGAATCAATTGCAATAGACCAGGAAAGAGATGATAGTGAAATGTATTAAGGTGGTAACTAAGATGACCATTGTCCACATTAGGACACCTTTGAGAGTAAAAGAAAATTCAATTAACAGTCATGAATGTGGACTGCCTTGGGGAAATCAAATGACATCTATACAGGTGATAAAAAAAATTAAGAACCTATTTTTAAGAGAACAATAGGATATGCTTATAGAGTGAATGTTGAGTGTAAAAGAAAGAGAGTTGTCAAGGATAATCCCAGTGTTTCACCTTAGCATCTAGAAAGTGGAAATGGGGAAGACTGAGGAATGAGTAAATTTGGGTCAGAAGGTAGGAAGTCAACTATGTTATAAGAAAAGTTAGATTTGAAATGTTATTAGAAGTGATTGATAAACATGTGGTTATGTAAATAAGGGGAAAAGTTGGGGCTAGAGATTTTAAAAAATTAGAAGTCATGAGTGTATAAATGGTATTGAAAGCCATGGTAGTGCCTGAGTTTAGAAAGAGAGAGAGAAAATATTAAAAAGTCCAAGAACTTAGCCAAAAAGATGAGAAGGATCCTTCAAGAAGACTAGGGAAGCCAAGACCGGTTTGGCTCAGTGGATAGAGCATCGGCCTGCGGACTGAGGGGTCCCGGGTTCGATTCCGGCCAAGGGCATGTACCTGGGTTGTGGGCACATCCCCAGTAGGAGGTGTGCAGGAGGCAGCTGATCGATGTTTCTCTCTCATCGATGTTTCTAACTCTCTCTCTCTCTCTCCCTTCCTCTCTGTAAAAAATCAATAAAATATATTTAAAAAAAAAAAAAAAAAAGAAGACTAGGGAAGGATGGCAGATGAAGTTAGGAGAACCAAGAAAGACATCTCCAAGGGAAAATAACTGGATGAGCCCTAGTCAGTTTGACTCAGTGGATAGAGCATCGGCCAGCAGACTCAAGGGTCCCAGGTTCAATTCCGGTCAAGAGCACATGCCTGGGTTGTGGTCTCGATTCCCAGTAGGGGACATGCAGGAGGAAGCCAATCAATCATTCTCATCATTGATATTTATATCTCTCCCCCTCCCTTCCTGTCTGAAATCAATAAAAATATACTTTTTTAAAAAAAAGAAAAAGAAAAGAACTTGGTGACTCTACTTCACACAAACGTCCACACCTCCTGCATTTCATTATGCTGTCATACTCCACCTATTGTTCCAACTTCAATGATCGCAAACCTGGCTGTGCATCATAATAATTTGTGGAGATTTAATATATACATTATGTAGCCCTGTTGCAAGATCGAGGGTAGAGCCTAGAGTTCCTGTTTTCTTATTAAGTTTCCCATGTGATTCTTATAGAGCTAAAGTTGGTCAATAAACCAAGGACGGAAATCACTGTACCTAATGAAATCATTAGAATTCTACTCATCCTTTAAGTTCCAGGGAATGTCTCTTTACCATTATCCCTTCTCACTGAAATTCGTCATTCCCTTTTCTCGCTTACACTGTGTTTATTCCATATGCAGGCACTGATTTTAATACTTTCATACACATTAGCTCACTTAATCCTCATCATAAATCAACATAGCTGAGATATGGCTTTTGCCCTCCTCTCATTGTTTTGCTCCTGGGCCCAGCTGTGGAAATGTGTCCACTTACAGAGATCTCCTGCTTCTTCCCACTCAAGAGAAATGAGAATTTGGCAGCATGAGCAGGAAGTCAGTAAAATTAATAGCACCAAGCTGTCTGATGTTACAGTTTGTTGCTGGATTTCTTACCTGCACATCAGCACTTATTTCTGCTATGAATAACTCCTCTGATTCACAATGTTGACCTTGGCCTGACCCTGTGACTCCGGCTTCTGCAGAGGGAACTCTAGCAGACTGATGTGCCTTCAGACCAGTCTTCCTCGCCACTTCCCACAGAGCACACCCGCAGGCTCTAAGTCTCTATACAGTTGGATGGTGACCTGGTGTAAAAGCTTCATACAATATTTTGCTAAGAGGTCAATACATCTTTTCAAACATCTCTTCTTAGGGAAAACATAAACTCATGAGGGGCCATCCTAATTAGATAACTTCAAATAATGAACAAACATTATAGATAAATAATAAGTAGGGGGGAAAGTACAAGAAATATCCAGCATTAAAATCCTGCCAGCAGTTGATTTTATCACTTGACAAGATTATTCTTCTTTCTGGATTAAGTGACAGCCATTTCTCTTTATTAATATTCCCTAGTCAATAAAATCAATAATGCTGCATAACTTATTGAAGCCTCAGCAATTATTCTTTACATCAGATCATGTAATTTATTTCTTTCATGGTTCTAGGCCCTCAAAACAATTTTTGGAACACAACCTCTTCTTTCAGTCATTTTCAAATTTTTTCTTCCTCTGTGACTATAATCCTCCGTAATTGCTTTTGTTGTCTCAGCTGTTCTGCCTTGACTATTTTCTGCATTTCTAACTAAATGCTAATCCATTTCCTCTCCTTGCCTGAGGAAAGAAAATCAGTTCCACCTCAAACATGACTGTCTTCTTCTGACTATAAAACAATGCGTACAAAATGTGAACAGGTGTCAAGAAGAAAATAAAACTGACACACCTCCCAGGCTGAGCCCCTGTGAACAGTAATGTGCTTTCCTCCCAGGCTTCGACCTATGCAGATATAAATAACTATATTAATTTGAAAATTAGAATAATGTTCTACATAGTCTTTACTGTAATTTTTTAAAAACGCCAAATTTTAAGCATTTCCTATATTCTTTGAAAAAGGAGACTTTTAACATTTAAAAACAAATTATTTTTAGTAAGTAGATAATATTTTACCAGGCACACCATAATTAATTATTTTCATACTGTTGAATGTTTAGGATATTTTCATCTTATACTGCTACAAACAATCCTTTAATGAGTAACCCTATAGCTATTTTTAAACTGTCAAAAATCATTGAATAATTATTCTTTTTTAAAATATATTTTTATTGATTTCAGAGAGGAAAGGAGAGGAAGAGAGAGATAGAAACATTAATGATGAGAGAGAATCACTGATCGGCTGTCTCCTACATGCCTCCAACTGGGGATCAAGTCTGAAACCCAGGCCTGTGCCCTGACCAGGAATTAAACCATGATCTCCTGGTTCATAGGTCAACACTCAACTACTGACCCACACTAGCTGGGCTGAATAATTATTCTTAAACATATTGGTCTGAATTGTTCCTAAGATTTATAGAAGTGAAGTATTAAATGAAAGAGCACAAACATTCTATTTCTTCTTAAGTTCAACCTAAAAAATAGGTGTTTAACACCTATTTTGTGCCAGACACTATCATAGGCTCTAGGAATATGCTTTGGAATAGATGTAGCACCCACCCTTACAGGGCCTATAGTTCATTGGAGAGATAGTACTTGTACATTGCACTTAGCATCTCCAGTGTTGAAATAATGGTAAGTACTGCAAACGTTCCCTTAACTCACTTCCACTTAGACAACTCTGGTTAATCTGAGGTGCTCGATTCTAAGCTTTTGATTAATGGATTTCCCAACACCAATAGGAATATATGCTTGGATAATGGCTACTTGATCCTACTGGTTAAATTATGTACTTACCAAAAATCAGTTGCCTGTGCCCCCAAACATGTTTATATCAGTTGTACTTAATTACATAACAATTAACCATTATAAAAACTGATGCTGTTTGCATGTGGAAAGCTTAATAAGGTTCAAGAAAGAAAAGTAACTAAAATATATATTTCTGAGGAGTTAGGTATGAGTGAAAAAATCATAAAACATTAGGAAAAATGAGATCTGGGAAGATTTTACACAGATTATTCTGCAAGTGTCTTAGATTCTTGAATCCCAACCTGGAAATTTAGATGCATACAGGGATGATAAGGCCAAACTCAATTCCGAGGACCCACCTCCAAGAAAACTCCTTATTCCTTCATAACAGTTGGGTGAATTAATGTATATCTTTGCCAGTTTTTAACTTTACAGTTTCCTCCTTAAATCAGCTGTTGGACTAAGTGGTTTTCTAAAACACTGAGGGTCTCAATGACACTGGATGAGTAAATTATTTTCTAACAAAAGCAAAGCTCTTACAAAAATAGTGCCAAATTGCTTCTTTAAAGTTATTCTAATTATATCCCTCAAAACAAGTTCATGAATGTCTTTTGACCATAAATTAGCTAGCACTTAGTATTCAGAATACAGTGGGACCTTGACTTACGAGTGTCCCGACTAACGAGTTTTGTGAGATACTAGCTGTCTCTCCGCTGATTTTTTGAATTGAGTTGATAGGGTAATTTGAGTTAACGAGCTCCTTAATGAGCTCCTTAACGAGCTCTTTAACGAGCACGGTCTCGGAACGAATTAAACTCAGAACGAATTAAACTCGTAAGTCAAGGCCCCACTGTATTTGCTAATTATACATCTATGTCACTGTTATGCTTTTAGCAAATTAAGAGTGAAATGGAACCAATTTTTATATGTTTATACTAGTATATTAATTGGGAATTTGTATTCCTTCCTTTGTGAATTTCCAGCTAACCTATAAAAGTGTTTGCAGGTTTTTTTCCTTATTCATTTGTACTAGTAAAAGGTGCTCAATGTATTTAAGATATTACCCCTTTATCTGTCATGAACATTTTTGAAGTCTGTTTCTTGTATTTAAATTTTATTTGTGGTGTTTTATTAACCAACCAAAGTTTCTAATTTTAATATGCTCTAATCGATCATTCCATATCTTTCATCTCTAAACTTATCTATGTCTTGTGAGTGACATAACAACTAACAGATTTGATAGGAACTGCAATCAATATTCTATTCTCAGAGCCATTTTAATTTATTATTATTACTATTTCTTTGAGTTTGTAACAACCAAAGATTATGTCACACACTTTGTTACTTCCATATGTAATTCCTGCTCTACTACTGAGCATCTCTCCTCACAGGGATAAAAATGAATGCTGTTTTTTAGTCACATTATAACCCTTAAGCCACTGGGGCTACCTTACTGTTACATAAATTGCAAAGCACTTCTGTTATATAATCATTTTAGCGATAGTATTCAAATGAGTGATAATCTGGGTGTTGACAGAATGTATATTATTTTTAAATGCTTTTATTGCTTATAGAGAGAGAGGAAGGGAAACAGAGAAAGAGAAACATCAATGTGAGAGAGAAACATCAATCAGTTGCCTCCAGCTCATACCCTGACAGGGGACCAAACCCATAACCCAGGCGCGTGCCCTGACTGGGAATGGAACCGGCGACATTTTGGTGCAGGGAATGATGCTCCACTGAGCCACACTCATCAGGGCACAGTATGTATTATTTGAAATCACTAATATTCCTTTAAATAAAACTAATTTGGAATTGTTTAACATTTCTTCTCTAATATATCACTTATATGTCTGATTTGCTAGGAATTTTGTGACTGAGTCCAAGAATTCATTTCTACATTCAATAACTACTAATCAGATATGTACTCTTAGCAAGACTATGCTAATTGCTGAAAATAACACAGAACAAATAGATGTGGTTGCTGCACTCCTGAAGGTTGCATTCAAGTGGGAGAGAGATGGCAAACAAATTATATCAATAAGAAAGTAATCATAATTTTAGTGTTATAAAGAAACGCAAAGTGCTACAAGAGCTTTTAATTAGGGTTCCTTGAAGCAATGATATCAGAGATGAGCCCTGAAGGATTGCAAATTATTAGCCAGTGGAGTAGACAACATTTGAGTTGACTAGGTCAGTGGTCAGCAAACTGTGGCTCGCGAGCCACATGTGGCTCTTTGGCCCCTTGAGTGTGCCTCTTCCACAAAATACCGACTTCTGCGCATGGGCCACGAAGTTTCAATCGCACTGTATGTGCGCGCCCACACGTGGTATTTTGTGGAAGAGCCACACTCAAGGGGCCAAAGAGCCGCATGTGGCTCTCGAGCCGAAGTTTGCCGACCACTGGACTAGGTGGCTCACAAAATTCAGAAATAACTCTTTGCTGCCTCATCTGTTTTATGTGAGCCTAATCCACAGCCAGAGCTGATTAAACCTGGCACGGCATGGATATTTGACCCAATGTGAACCAATTCCGGTGACTAAACTTTTAAAAGAAGAAAACCTATGCCTCTGGTGGTAGTGACACCGTTGTAATGAACTAGTTACAAATAACTAGAGAGGAGCAAAGGGAGGGCCAAGTACTAATAGGACATAGGCATGTCATCTGTGCAGCTTTGCCAGGAAGCTGCAGTTTAACACTTGACAGTCTATTCCCCATAGATCGCTGGGGGAAGGGACGATGCTTAGTAAAGTCTGGTGAAATAGGGTGGTACTTTTCTGTCAGTCACACTTGGGAACAGGTCATTGGCCAGGGTAGGCATGGCCACAGCAAGCCTGGGAATATTTGAGATACTTGATCCCCTAAACAAACATATTTGCTCTCTTGGGACTCTTGTTACAGGGGGCGCACTCTCCTTGCTCTCCTACATTCGCCCACATGGCCCATAGACAAGTGGACCCCAAACAATGGACTAATGGACTATAACTAGCCTGTTGCTAAACCAGCCCCATCTCCACCATGGAACAGAAACTTTGGATGCTGGTTTTGCTTCTGTCGCTACTGAATGCCAACTTCATATCTTCCAGAAGTGGGTTAAGGGAAATGAGACTTTGGAAAACCAAGGATGTAATTCCATGCAAATAAAAATCACTCATCCTCCCGTGCAAGTCTCAGAAAATTCTTTTTCTTGTGATATCGTGAGGACCCAACCCCAAGCACTCAGAGGGGAAAGATATAACTCACTTCCACTGATAACAGTAGAATCGTGGATTGAGGAGGGAGAATCGGCACATTGCTGTGTTTCTGTTCTCTGCCCGTGGAGGAAGGATGTCATAGCGGAATAAAATGAAATTATATCAGAGAGGTAGGGACATGAGAGGCAGAGACAGGAAGGGGATCCAGGCAACATTTAAGTTTTTTGTGTCAGTTGTCCCCAAGGCCTTATTTCTCCTGCCCTTCTTAGCATTATGTGCATGCTTCCAATAAATCCTTCTCTTTTCAAAGCTTGTTGAATATAAATTTTTATAGTTTTTAATGCAGACATGCTAATTCACATTAGCAGGTAAGTAAAGGGGGGGCGGGGCACGTGATATTCCAGACAGAAAAGACAACAGATCCCAAGGCTCAAAGCAGATACAAGATTGACAGGTTGAAGGAATCCTTCAAGCTGAAAAGGAAAACCATCTGAGATGAGCCTAGTCAGTAGAAAGACCTGGAATCATGCGGGCCGTATGGGCCATATGGGATTAGGGATATAGTCTATGGACAATTTTCACATTGTTCCAACTGAAGCAGAAAAAGAGGCAAACTAACAAAAAGGCGATTCAATCACTGAGAAATGTGTTCTCCCAGGCATTTTTTAATACTTTCAGCAAACATTTTTGAGCACCTACTATATGCCCAATGCTGCAGAAGTATAGCAGAGGGTTGGGGCACCAGGAAGAATGAAAGTGCTTCATTACCCTGGAAATATCATTTAAAGGATACATTTATCAATAATTTTGAAGAAGTATAACATTTTTAAAGAATATGATGAATAACCTTAGAGCAGCAGTTCTCAACTGGGGAAAACCACAGGTCCCACCCTTTGCCCAAGGATGTGTGGCAATGTCTGAATACATTTCTGGTTGTCACACCGGAGGGCGGGGGGGGGGGGGGAGGTAAGGCTGGGGGTGGGCTGATTGTACCTAATAGGTTGAGGTCAGGGATGCTGCTAAAATCCTACAGTGCACAGGACATACCCCCACAACAAAGATTTATCCATCCCGGAATATCAACAATGTCAAGGTTGAGAAAACCTGCCTTAGAGGAAACCAGGTGCTATCAAGATTACTAGACATGAAGAGAAAATAACAGTACGGACTTCTCTCAGGCTGGCCCTGCCAGATGTTCAAACTTGCCTATGCCTCTGGGGCACTGAAGCAAGCAATCTTTTTCCCTCTAGGAACTTACAGTCTGGTGAGGGAGATATACATAGAGCAACACTGTCAGTACTAAGATTCCAATGAGCATGTTATCCTGTGGGGCAGTACAGGGAATATCTAACCCAGCACAGAAGGATCAAAGAATGCTTTCTTGGGAAGAGAGGTTTTATTTCTATTTATTTATTTTTATATTTAAGACGTTTAATTCACATTTCCCTCTAAAATATCATAGTAAACATATCAGCATATATCAAAAGCAACAGGAACAAGTTAAAAGATAGAAACACCTTTCCAGTGGACATAAGACTTTTAAAGTTAAAAAAAATTTACAATTATACAAAACGGGCTGCACATAAAATACTGACATGCAGTTATTCAGAAGATACTGGTTTTAGTTATTTCCAGGTGATGGGAATAGTCTAATATGGCAATCCAGAAAATATATGCAATTGTTGGCTGGCCTTAGAGGTACTACATATACACATTAAAAAAAATAGCCATGCAAAACTTATAAACCTGGTAACTTCTCATTCTCCAGATATTTTGAATAACTAAAAAATGTAAACATATCATATGATCGTAAAGGGAACTCTGATGGAATGAAACTTTTTAAAGTGGATGATACAGAGACAGGCCTCTTAGAAAATATTCCCTATTTGACTTGAGTTATTAAAACCAAAGCAGCCCTGGCCAGTGTGGCTCAGTTGATTGGAGCTCTGTCCCATGAACCTAAGGTCACCGGTCAGATTCCTAGTCAGGGAATTGATGTCTCTCTCTCTCTCCCTCTCTGAGAAGAGATGTTTTAGTTGCTACCTAAGAAGGTAAAAGATGGGGGTCGGGATCAGTACCAGAAGAATGAGAAGGAATTAGTCAGCAGAGTTGACATAGACCTGGGGGAAAGACTTCAGGTAGAAGGAGCCTCATAGACAGATCTGGAGCTGTGCGAGCATATGGAATGGCCATGGCTCAGGGTCTCAGGAAGCCTGAAGCAGAGAGCTCAGGAAGAGGCAGGGCTAAGAGAGGTAAGGCTGGTGGTTTAAGTCCTTGCTGTTCTCAGAGGGGCAGCAATTCCCACCCGAATTCAAGGCTGCAGCAGTCAGGTTCACAAAGCACAGAGCTGTGACTAGGCGCATTGTGAAGTGGGAAGCAGTGGCGTTTTTAGGTTAATTCTGACTTAATATGCTTCAAAGCTATTTTTATAGATGTGCCTGAAGTGCCTCGGTGCTGTATTTCACTGTGCCTGCATATTTATGTCGAGAGTGCGATAAATCAGTGATAATGTTATTTGGCATGTTTCACAACCAGTCAGTTTGACTGACACAAGGAAGCAACCAAGCATATTTTAAAACTTCTTAAATTTACTTTGGTTATAAGATTGTGTATATTAAACATCTACCTTCATTGTTCCTTGACAAACCTTCCTTTAATTTTACATACATGTTAATTTGCAATCTACGCCCTTCAACCAGAGACCAGACAAATAAGCTGCACAGATTCTAGAAATAGAAGCCTCAGTAAAAGGGACTGGTTGAGAGATGACAGAGCAAATGAGCCAGCCAAAAAACATCAAGTGTAGAGTAAAACAATTTGATGCCAGTTGCCAGGGAATCGTCTGTGTTTCTAAGGTAACCCCCAAAACAACTTGTTGTCTTCAGTCTCTATTATACTTTGAAAATTATTAGGACCTTTTTCTTTTCTTACAGGTCTTTCACTCTTTTTAAATATTCAAGATCTCCAGTTAAACAAAAAATGTACTATTTTCATGACCAGCCTTCTAGTAAAGGAGCAAAGGAGAACAATGACCTAATTTCTTTTCTACAGAGTTTTAATTCAATTTCTCTTCTGAGACTCTCCTACCAGGCAAAAGAGTGGGAAAATGAGGATGGTGATAGACACATAGACACTTGAAAGACCAAGAGCAGGAATCATAAGGGAAATGTAGAACCTAGTTAAGGTCAAGGCCAGCATTCAGGAGCCAAAATTTATACAGAAATCAAGACTAATCAAGGTCAACTATCAGCATGAAAGAGTCCAGATCCCCGTTGTAAAAAAGATCTTATACTGGCGCAAAGCTTCTTCAATTTAATTCAACAAAGACTGAGAGAGTCCCTGATTAACACAGGGCACTATGCATATCCATGTTTCCAGCTGGAGCAAGGGTCAATACTAGCGAGAAGTCAGGCCACAGTCTACTTGTACCAATAGGTGAGTCCCAGTGTAAACGTGACCCATGAACACTATATCTGCAATGAACAGTGTACAACCATAGTGAGAGCAGACTGTAGCAGACCAGATGCATTATATTCTCTCTCACCCAGCTAGCATGGCTCAGTGGTTGAGCATCAACTTATGATCCAGGATGTTGCCGTTAGATTCCCAGTCAGGGCACATGCCTGGATTGCAGGCTCGATCCCCAGTGTGGGGAGTGCAGGAGGCAGCTGATCAATGACTCTCATCATTGATCTTTCTATCTCTCTCTTGTTCTCCCTTCCTCTGTGAGTATATATATATATATTCTTCCCCTTTATTCAAAATGTGAATGGTCAAAATGGGATTTCTCCCAAAAGAAATGTATTTTAGAAGGACCTGTCTCAAACTAGTATACTTTTAAGAATGAGGCTGATTCAAAGAGTGGAAAGATAGAAAGTTTAAAAGCCACTGAGCCACTGGTTGATAAATAGGGTACCCAAATTGGTCAGGAAAGATGATATAAAGAGGTGGAAGGCCATATAAATCCCTAATCAATCAAGTCATGCTTTGAGTTTCTTAACCTCAATTTAAAGACTGGTCAGTGCTGAATAAAGCTTAAGCTTTAAGAAAAGTACCAAGGAATTTTAATATTTTAATGACACAGTCTTCATAAGGAAGCATAAGGAAGCCTTATGGTATATAGAAAATAATTGTATTTAGCATTCTATCATGCATCTTCTTAGCCACCTACGTTAGTTCACTATGCACACAGGGACAAAAAGAGGAAAACATAATATAGTCTAGTTTACTCAGTAAAAGAGCTTCTCACTCATGGGGGAACTTGATCTTTATTTGGGGGAGATCAAATGACCAATATTAAGTGCAACTAAGTACTTTCAACTAAGTACTACTACAAAATAGTAGCCACAAACTGAAAGAGTTGGGGAAAACCAAAGGGCTGTTCAACGTTGAAGAAGACATTGTTTCCCGTTGAAATGTCCCACACAAACCAGGGGACTCACCTATTGGTACAAGTCCATAATTAAGCTGTAATGCATAGAAGCAAGTCTTCAAAGGATTATAAAGGTAATAACCTGCTTTTGAAGATTAATTGAGATTAATTCTGAAGAATAGGGGTCTAAAATAAGATATGTGTATGAAAATATTTAAAAGACCATTACATAGAAAGAATAGTCATGTGATTCCTTATTATCTATTTTCAATTGGTTGAAGTTATGCAGCAGATGTTATTCTAATTCTTGAAGTAGATGCATATATACACAAATAAATAGGTAAACAAATGTATTAATACAGAAAGACATGAGACAGAACTTTCAAAGAAGTTCAATTTGATGTTTAAACAAATGAAGTAGGTGGACTTGTGAAGTAGCAAGCTGTGGTAATATAAAGGAAAAGCTGAAGACTGATCAGGAGTGCTACAGAAGGGAGTTGTGCACTGATTAGTAATTGGAAGTATATGACCTCTAAGTATTTTTTCAATCCTGAAATTTTGGGTTAATTGGTTACTTGGGGGGGGGTGAATGTTCAGTTTTAATAACAGTGGAAAAATGATATACGCTTGGCTTACAAGAGATAGTTCTAAATGTGTTTAATAATGTATGCATAAATACAGTTATTAGGGCAAATGGTGCTTTAAAAGATGAGAGTTTTATAAACTTGTACTTTCTAATTATTCATTTATTTATTAATTTTTCCATGGAACAGCCAAATGAGACTCCATGAGAATTTCACTTTAAACTGCTTCTATATGTCAGCCAATAAAGAAATACTTCAGCCTTGAGCTTAAGACGGACACTGAGCATGACAAGCATCTCCAGTTTGAAAAAGATTGCTCTCTAAATGGTTTTCTGAAAAATATTTCAAGGCATTTTTAGCAAGAATGAAATCTGGTCAAGTACAGTTTCAATATTTCAGCATTCAGAACTGAATCATACATATGGTGCCATTTGTCAAAACATAAGGAAAAGCCTGCTTCATTGTTATAATAGCACAAAAGGAGGCCACATTTTCTACATATTTTCAAATAGTTATTATTTCTTTGTGATACAGAAATTTATGTTACCAAGATTAAGGTTTTTATTATTTAGGTTAAATGGATCATTTTTACAGGAATTAGTTTTTAAAGCTCATTACACCCAAAGATTTCCATTATGATCTAATTTGAAATGAAAGTAAACAGAAATAATAATTTTGTTCTGCAGAAATAGAAGTCACTGTGCTTCAATAAAATACCACAAAACACAGTTACAGAGAGATAACAAATTGGCTAGAAAGCATGACTCATGAACAATTATCAGCCATGTGAGAATCCATTATCAGCTCGCAGAAAATCATCTTTGTCTATGAGGGGTAACAATATTTTCTCATCCTGAGATGGTATATTATTGCTTGTCTTGAAAACACTCCACAAAGCAACCTCCATCTGTCAATATCACAAAACTCAGAATATACACATGGTGTGTATTTATATGTTAACTATACAGACCGACTATCTAACATTCAAAGGAAGTTACTGTCACACTGAGCTCAGGATCAGCTATAGAAATGAGTCTGAGTCTAATTCATAAGGAATTAAACATGATGGGTTGGGCTGCTTGACATGGTAGCTATGGCTCCTGGGAGAACAGGTAGCAGAGAACCAAGATATTTCATGAAGAGAAGAAAGTCAAATAATGCACTGAAAAGTGTCCAAATAGTTGAGTTGATGAATTAAATTTCTGGGGTCTGAGAGAGATCCAGCCCAGTCATGTCCACAGCAGTTGTAGCACTGACAAAAACATAGGAGTGTCTTTCCTGTGACATGGGCCATTCAGTGAGACTATTAACATTTAAATACGTTCAAAATTTAATTCATATTATCCTCAATAGTTTTCATCTAGGTTACCTTGTTTATCCACTCAGAGATACTGTCTCTAGAAAAAAAGGAAAAGCATATAGAGACTCCCAATATGCCCCAGGGCTTGGTCAACCCAAGATTCTGGCTCCCCACAGCCTAAGCCGAAAGTCTGTCACTTGGTCAACCCAAGATTCTGGCTCCCCACAGCCTAAGCCGAAAGTCTGTCATTGTCTTTCGGGACAGGACAAGTGACACAGAGGCCTTGAACATTGCTTCAGGAAACACTGTGACTTCACGATCAACCTCTGCCTTATGAACAAGAACAGGGTCTTATCACAAAAATTTTCCCTATGAGAATTTGGTATTAAGGCTTTGAGAGAAGCCAGAGTTGGGACATTAAAGAAAATACCTAGAGGAATGAGATAGGTCAGCACCCTTCTGGGGAGCTCACCCATTTTACAGTTCCCCAGTGTGCCCAGAGGCATAAGCAATCATCTGACAACTCTAAAGTCAAAGGCCTTTTGCCAATAGCACTCATAGAAAGGATCCACAAAGCAAGGTTCTATAAAAATACAAAAGGTACAACATACTACATGGAAAGAGTCCAGGATGTTCCTATTGATAGAATAGATAAATGTTTGCCTAATCCCATTTTGCAAGACTGTAATTCCTTTATTAATACAATAGAAAGGTTGGGTTGAACTAACCACAGAAGTCATTACATAAAATAAGCTTTTGTTCCACTTTGCAAGGTAATAGTTATGAGTACACAAAATAGAGTTTATTCTTATATTATTTATTCTTATTATAATTTTCCATATGAACAACTATAAACCCACTTTTGCCCATCCCAGCAAACAATTTATTTGGGGAAGTAGACATGTTCATCCTGAGTGATTAGCTAAGTAGTCATTTTGTTTGGTAATTTAATATCCAGGCTTGTGTCCTGTTTATTTTATTTGGTTAACATCCAAATATCATCACCAGATTTGAATTACTTAGTAAATGACTTCCTATTATGGAGACATCCAATACATTAGTGATACAGAAATGGAACTCACAATATGAAAAAGTAAAAACTATAGAAGATATTAAAAGTATTTTCCATTGGCCTAATAATTTGTATTATTATAAAAATGATAGAGCACTATGGTTTGGTGACTTGAAAGAAAGGTATTCACAGGACCAAGACTAAAAGCTTGGTATGACTGAACAAAAATTAAAGTTCTTTTTTCAATAATAAAATAAATTGTAGGATATATGAAAGAAATTTCCCCTCAAATACAGGGATTGGCAAAAGTAGGTATACAATTGTGAGTATGCAAAACACAGTTTAATTTGTATTATTATTTATTAATTGTTGTGTTATTTTCCATACAAACTGTAAACCTACATTTGCCCACCTCCGTACAAGTTCGTGAGTATGGGAAACTGCATTTGTAGGATAAACAAACAGAAAGACTCATTTGAATTAAGATACTTATCTGATCAGAGTGGTAAAAAGAAAAGACAATTTGGAGTCGGGAGAATTCAGGATTTAAGCTGAATGCCCTTGGGTGAGACTATTACCTCTGAAGTTTTAGTTTCTTTATCTGTAAAGTAGAAATAACAAGTGCTCATTTTTCTACTCTGGCTTGCTATAGAGATAAAAAAATGATAATGCACATGAAATTTCTTTTGAAGAGTCATAAAATATGTTATACTAGTTTCTACTATATACAAAAATTTTAATTTTACTGATAATACTTTTATAAATAGTGATAGTTTTGAAAGGTATTTCTTAGGAAATAAAATTTGACTCATTTAGGGAACAATTTCTTGCTTTTAGGAAATATGATATAATACAAACAATAATCAGCCCCTTAATTCTTTTCCCATACATGAAATTAATGTGCTTTTGCAAATGTGTATCTGTGGGAGTATTTTAAGGAAACTGAGTGTTACCTGTTAGTCAGAAAGGAATCAAGCTCTTTTATAATGTATTTTCAAATTATAACTAGTTCACTGAGAAAATCAATCAACTGAACAAATTTTTTTCCTGATTTGAAACAAATTGCACAGGAGTTATAAATAGAAATGGAACTCAAGTATAGATAAATGTTACAACCTCATTAAAAGAGGATTTATTAAGTTATTAAGTTATTTGTGTAATAATTATAGCCTATGTATTATTTTCTAACTCTGAAAATGTCTTATCTCAAAATATGTCATTTACGTAAAATCACCCTTATTGTTGTTCTTGTTTAACAAACATTGTTATGAACACTATAACAAATACTTCTCTAGAATGCTAGCACTGGAAGACACTGAGATCAAAGATAGGCAAGGCATCTTTTTATTTTACATATAGATGATACATTTCACATATAATGGGATTTTTCAAAGTAATTTATACATGTCAGATATTGAATACAATTAACTTTCAGAAATAATATCAAATTATCATTGGTTTCTTTCCTTTCAAATATTCTTTTTCCTGGTAATTTATTTATGATTCATTTATTCAACAAATATGTGTTGAGCATTTATTATAAACAGATACTACTTCAGCACCAAGAAACCATCAAAATACACTATATCTTTTTGCTCTCAGGGAACTCATCAACTTAAAAATAAGGGCACATATGTAATACCTTAATCAATAAAGAAAAAAGAAAATAAAAATAAAATCCCAAAGAATATAATAAACAAACAAACCACACACTTGTGTAATAAAAGTGAACACAATGAGTATGTAACAAAAGCTTACTTATTCACACACAGATAAGGACAAAGCATGCGCACGTATGTACAATACCAACAGCAGAAGAAATAATAGAGACAAGCCCATCTTAATGTTGAAAAAGGTAAAGTTACTAGAAAGTGCAAAAATATTTGTCAGCCTGAGAGGGTCAGTGGAAGGAGGAGATGGCATGTTGTAATGGAGCAAAGGACTTTCATGGAAGAGAAAGTATACGTGATTAACAGCAGCTCAGAGAAACAGGAGAAAATCCGTGTGGGAAGTAAGAAGGAAAGGATAACTGCAAGCTATGATCACAAAATAACTCGTTTGATGAAATACCTCTGGGAGATTAACTGGAGTCGTTAGTTTTTCTAAAGTAACAGCTTGAATTTTGAAATTGCAGAACTTTCACTGCTTTAACTTAACAGTTGTTAAAATCTCTTCATATTTTTACAGAAAAAAAATTAAATATTTCTATCAAAAAAACGTGACTGGCATTCTCAGAGCTGTCTTTGACCAGGCAGTAATTTTAGGTTGTAAGTAAAGTTCTCATTTAATCACAAGTCAAGTTTCAATTTTAATTGAAATAATATTCAAGTAACATAATCCAAGACAACAGCTCTAATCAAGTCAACCTTATATTATGAATACATTTAAGATCAGTTTTCCTCCAGTTTTCTTAGTTGAATTGTTTTGGGGTTGTGATCTTATTTATCAGAGTACTGAGTTCTCAAATAAAATCTTAAGAATTCTTTTCATAAACAAAAATGCTATATCACCTTGGTAGAAATATTAGAAGGATTTTCATTCATCTTTAAAAGGCATTTTTGAACTTCAATCTAATAATTCAGAAAAATGCTGCTAGAAGTGAGGGTCAAAAGAAAAATTGAGCCCCAAATCTTAATAATTTGAAGAAAGTATGCTAAGGATTATGGGAGGTCAAGCTACAATTTTACCATACATTAATAAGAACAGAAAAATTGTCTGTCCATCTGATATACCGAACATGCAATGAGAGCATCTATGAAGACACTCTAGCGTCTTACTACACATCAGCCCAAAATTGCCATTTTTCAAGATTGACTTTATTGTTCTTTGCCTAAAGTTTCATACTTCCAAAAGGGGGCCCAATCTGTGCTCTATGTTTTTTTTTTATTCCAAAATATGGATTGATAGTACTTGTAATAGTATTTTGTCATGTGAACTCATTAAAATTAGATTATTGACCTAGTAGATCATATTAGCTCCTCCAAGTCCTTAAAGTCTGTTATTTTGATATGCTATTAGGGACTTCTCTAAATGATGATTAATGACAGGAAAAGAATAGTAGTATTAAGAAACAGATACTACAGAATGACAAAAATAATCTATGAGTCATACATTTTCCACAAGGGTGATATCATCCCCTAAGGGGGTGAAAATTGGTTCATGGAAAATGAAAAAAATCTCATTCTCTTTATCTATAAATCCCAGAAACATAAGCACATTAACAGATATACAGTATATTTGTGGTATTAAAATTTCAAGGGAGTGGAGATCAATTAGAAAAAAAATATCTAAAAAGCTCCCTAGAGAACAAAATTGAAAAAATGGTTCAGAAGTACAGGTCTGAGTAAACAAGTATTAGCAAATTCTACTCTAAGTTAAATAAATTCAAGACTTTTATTTCCTTTAATTATTGCTAGATGATAAAGATCAGTCATAGGAGTATCTATATATATAAAAACCCAGCAACCATTATGGTGGAACAACCAGATGACCAGAACAACTGGTCGCTATGACATGCCCTTACCACCAGGGGGAAGACGCTCAATGCAGGAGCTGCCCCCTGGTGGTCAGTGTGCTCCCACAGGGGGAGCGCCACTCAGTCAGAAGCAGGGCTCACTGCTGGAGAGTGCAGTCGTGGTGGTGGGAGCCTCTCCCGTCTCCATGGCAGCGCTAAGGAGCTGCGAGCCAAGCAGTAAGGAGAGAGCATGTGAGTGGTAAGGAGCGAGCAGGTGGGCAGTTAGGAGCAAGGGGTCCCGGATTGTGAGAGGGCAAAGGCTGGACTGAGGGACACTCCCGCCCCGTACATGAATTTCAGGCATTGGGCCTCTAGTATTAAATATATATCCCCAAATAAATTATGAAATGCTTGCTCTTAGCTCACAGTGTCCAGTATATGGCTAAAAATTACTAAATATATTTCAATTAATAAATTGTTTTCAGTCAAAAGAGAACAAATGCTTTTTTATTTTCATCTTTTTTAAAACCGTGAAAGTATGCAGTAATGACATAACTTCATTCAGTGACTGTCAAACCCACCAATACCAGAAACCATATCCAATTTTCTCAAATAGTAAGATTCACTCCACTCATAATAGACCTGCTCTACTTTGGGTTCATTACACACACACAAACACACACACACACACACACACACACACACAAATGTATATTTTGAATACATGAGAGAGGGACTTCAATGAAAGATTATCCCTTCTTAATCCAAATAAATAAAGTTATACTAGAAATAAGTAGGATTACTTCACTTGTTTTAACATTAAATAGTCAGAATTTCCCTACTTCTATACCTGCAAATACATCCTACACTGAAAACAAATCTCAATCCTTTAAGTAATTAGAGAAAATATACATAAAGAAATATCTTCCATGTAATTTTTAAACCATTTTTAAAGGTCAATATTATATTTAATGCCAGAACACTAGAGTAATCATTAAAATAAGAAAACAACAAGGATACCTGTTATCACCATTAATTTTTCAAACTCTTTTGCACCTTCTGTTCAAAATTTTGAAATATGAAATCTAAATTAAGAACATATTTAAAGAGGCCATATCATATTTTTATTTATGCTAGATACTGTTAGGAACAGGAGATGCTAAGCATGAAATGCCTGGATCTCCCTTCAGCTAAGTGGTAAAGTAAATATTAACTTATAATTTGTAAATAATTATACAAATAATTAATTGCAATTGGTGTGATTTTCTTTTTCTTCAGTGAATGTTGAATGATACAAACGTCACTATTTCAATCTTTTTTACCTCAAAAATTCTCATTTTTGTTGACTATGTAAATAAATTGAATATGAGCAAAATGTATTAATAAATTTATTTAATAATTAATTTTAAATATAAATAAAATTATTACCCAAATGTGTTTATATTAGTATTAACAAACAAAATAATCTCAAAAAATCTAACAAAGGTTTTTTTTTTAAGTAATTTAGAGTACATTATGTTTCTTCATGTGTTTGTGAATAGTTTCTAGATATAGTATAAGTAAGTATACATCATTTACTGCTAATTATATTACTAAGTGTGGGGAAAAGTAAATTTGAATTTGTACTTATCATATGACCCCTAAAGTTCCATTCTTAGAAATGTACCCTGGGGAAATTTTTCACATGTGAATGAAAATACATGTAAAACTATGTCCACAGCAGCTTTGTCAATAATAACCAACAGCTGGAAAGCCCCAAATTCATCAACAACAAAAGAGAAATACATCACAGTATGTTCATACAATGCAATCCTATATGACAACACGGGTGAATCTCAAGAGAAAATGTCAATGGTAAAAAGCAAATCACACTGAAAAGAATGCCCATAGTAGCATTCCATTTTTACAAAATAAAGAAGACAAAACAATATCTATTGTTTAGGCATAGCAAGTCAGGAAAGAAGTACCTCTGTGGGAGGAAAGGTTGTAATCTTGGAGACCCATGAAGAGCTCTGAGGGGCTGACAGCATTCTATTTCTTGTCCTAGTTGGTAGTTGCACAGTTGTTTGCCTTATAATTATCCTGTTGTGTATACATATGGGTTTCATGCACTATCCTGTAAGGATGAGATATCCTATATAATAAAAGCCTAATTAATATGCTAAGTGTCCAAGTGTTTTACCATTCGACCAGTTGCTATGATGCGCACTGAACACCAGGGGGCAGATGCTCCAACTGGTAGGTTAGCTTGCTGCTGGGGTCTGGCCAGTAGGGACTGGGAAAGATTGGCCGGACCACCCTAGAGCCCTCCTGCGGTCCCTCCCCATCCCCGATCTTGCACCAGTGGGGTCCTTCAGCCTGGCCTGCGCCCACTTGCAATCTGGGACCCGATGGGGGATGTCAGAGAGCTGGTTTCGGCCCAATCCCTACAGGCCAGGCTGAGGGATCCCACCAGTACACAATTCTGTGCACTGGGCCTCTAGTCTTAAGATAAAAAGAAGAAAAATCAAGATATAGAAAAATAAACTCCAGGAAAAAAGGAAATTTGATCTGCATAATTTAAAGCAGAATCACCAGCTCAGAGCAGCACAGTCTCTCACATGCCTCGTCTATCTCCATAAATGTATGAATAATTAAATAAGCAAATGAACACCAAGATCTCTAATATGTTTAATATGCTCATAAATTAGATGTGCAGATGCCATCTGATCATTTTTATGTGGAAAAATTATGGGTGACTTGATTTCTCTTCTTGACATTTTTCTTTCTTACCAAAATTCTCAAATAAATATGTATTACTTTGAAAATTCAATAAACTATGTCATAAAATGTGTTGTTAAAAGTTCAAAATTGAGTCAGTTTATGTTATGGCCATTTTTCTTTCTCTCGGGCCATTAATATGATTGTTTTCATAAACAAGGTGCTTTAAACAATATAAATTATAAACCAAAGTTCTTCAACTGTGATGCACATAATTATCAGCTATAAACCAGCCCAAGAGAACCTAGTAATACCCTAGCTAAATTGGAGCAAACAATTTTAACTGTGAGAGAACAAGCATTCTGAATATGGCCCCAGAGGATCTGCCCCAGCCCCCTCTCCCTGCAAATTGTGTGCCGCAATCCTTGCTGTTTACCCTCCAACAGTGACTGCTCTTAACTCTAGAGCAGTGGTTCTCAACCTTGGCTGCACATTAGAGTCACCTGGGAATCCTTTTAAAATCCTGATTTCTGGGCCTCAGCCTCCGGAAATTCTGTTTCTTTGTAACTAATGTTGTGGCCTCACCCCATAACAAAGAAACAGAATTTCTGGAGGATGAGGCCCAGAAACCAGGATTTTAAAAGGATTCCCAGGTGATTCTAATGTGCAGCCAAGGTTGAGAACCACTGCTCTAGAGCATTCTGTCTACTTAAGTTCCACTCCCCATTCAGATCTCAGTTCAAAGGTCCCTTCCCCAGAAGAGATTTCCCTGATTCCTCCACATCTATTTTACAATTTATATATTCTTATCCTGAAATTTTATCTTTATAGCACTTTAATGCCATTTATAAGCAAATATTATTTGTCTGATTATCACATTAATGTTTTTCCTTCCCAACTATACTGTAAGCTCCACTGGGCATAGATTGTGTTGCTTTTGGTCACTTTAATATCTCCAGAACTGGACCTAACATCCAACACTTAACAAACAATATATATTTTGGTTACTGGGTAGTTGGTTGGATAAATGAGTAAATTACCAAGTGAACCAACAAATGAAAAGCTACCAAAAAAATTAAATAGCTGCTCTCTCATTAGGCTTTGAACTAAAAATCATCTTTATTTTAAATTTAGTTTTTCTTTGAAAAAAATTCAACTTAATCAAAATGTCTAACTCAGACTAATAATTACCTTGTATGACAATGAGGATAACATATATTCAATTTCAACTAATCAAAAGAACTTTTATTCTTTTCCTCTTTGTATATAATTTTCACCTGTTTATGGGTCTTTCACACTAAATACAGATTCTTTTCAAACCCAAATAGCCAATGATGGCTATATGGGTAGAGGAAGAAAAGGCAAGACAACATATCAACCTTCTAAGATTAATAACTTTATATATTTTATTGACTATATATTTTGTTGAGAACTTCGAGTCCTAAACTAAAAGGTTTCCTCTCTGATCCGCAGAATCTGAAGCTGTACCTAATGTAATTGCTTCCAAGGGGGGAATACTGCTTATACTTTCTGACTGGCTGTCACACTCCTCTGAGTTAATCACCATCCCCCATAAAATGCCTGGCTCAAAACAATTGTGAGAATTCAGGGCTGAATCTCTGGTGGTTTGAGCAGTAAACTAATTCAAATGTGTGAGGGATATTTCACTAGTAGTCCCCAAAGCTCAGAGGATTTTATTAAGCAGGTGACATTTTCTGATTTTTAGATATCTCATTTTTTCAAATCCAAATGCTCTGGATTTCTACAAGTGTTTCTACATCATGGTTAAAGATCAGAATAACACAATTCTGCATTGGGTTGCTTTTGATAGCACACAGCCATTGCGCTGGTGTTTTGATGAGCTATCTATTCTATTTTTTTATTCTCCTTCATTCACCTGTTTTGTAATGACCTAATGTCTTACTCTCTTTCTTACATCCTCTGTTCTATTCACACCACTCTTCTTGCCATTTCTCCTTGTCTGCAAGCATGCATCTACTTGAAAGCATTCATACTTATTGCTGCTGGCCTGGAACATCCTTCCCCCAATATTCATGGCTATTCAATAGAGTCCTATTCAAAACTTTAGGTCTTCCCATAAGACTTTATTTAAAATGACAATTCCTCTTGAACACTTCTTATACCTCTTTATTTCTTTATTTTTTCCATAGCATTTACACAGTAAAACTTTCATTTTTATTTTCATTAACTGTCTTCCCACCTCTAGGACAAAAACTCCATAAAGACAAATATTTTGCTCCCTTTATGTTCTGCTATATTCTCAGCCCTTATTGTAGGTCCTCAAAAATTATGAAGTAAAACAAATATTTCATCAGAATTATCCAGTCTAAAATATTCCTATGAAAACTACAAATAGACTCTGTGAGTCTACTGCTTCCAAGAAAGAAGATGCTTTTACCAGGGGAAAAAGTAAGAGTCCTGCTACACACAAAGCTACAGCTGCTGCTGCTCAGCCCCACAGACAGCAGAAAAAGAAAGGAGTTAAATATTGTTGAGGTAAAGGACCATGATGATCATGAAGAAGAGGGTATCTCCTGAATACTGGGATGGGTAAGAATATGTTAGGCATTTCTTGACATCACCATGACTAAATCTATATATATAAAAGCCTAAGCGACCAGCCAACCAGCCACCAGGCCGACCAGCTGACCAGCCAGTAGCTATGACACGCACTGACCACCAGGGTGCAGACACTCAACGAGCTGCAGTCACTTGGCTGCGGCGGTTCTTGGGTGATGCACCCAGAATCAGAGAGGAGGGAGCCTGATTCCAGGGTGCATCACCCAAGAACTGCCCTCTCGCAATCCAGGACCCCTCGGGGGATATTGGAGAGCCAGTTTTGGCCTGATCCCCACAGGCCAGGCCAAGGGACCCCACCAGTGCATGAATCCATGCACTGGGCCTCTAGTATAATTATAAATGTGTTCGTACAATAACCACAGCTTAAAAGCATAATAATCCAGGGTTAAGAAACCTCAGGCATGTGATCTGGATAAAACATGAGGCAAGCCTCTTTAATGAGCAGAAGTGCTAGGAGAGGAGAGCCTAAATGTCTAGGGGCGTGGGCAGATGAGCATCGGTAATGGCTCTGGTACAAACTGCATGAGTGGGGGCCCCACTTTTGCTCAAGTACAGTTCCTTGGAAATTATAACCAACCAGAATCATTGATAAGCTTTGCCTGGATGGAGTGAACCTTTAAAAAAAAAAAACAACACATGTTTTTATTTATTTGAGAGAGAGAGAGAGAGAGGGAGAGAGGGAGAGAGGGAGAGAGGGAGGGAGAGAGAGAGAGAGGGAGAGAGGGAGAGAAAGAGAGAGAGGAAGGAAGGGAGTGGAAGAGAGAAACATCAATGTGAGAACCATTGATTGGCTGCCTCCTGCATGCCCCCTACTGGGGATTGAACCAGCAACCCGGGCAAGTGCCCTGATGGGAATCAAATAGACAACCTCTCAGTGAATGGGAGGACACGCAACCAACTGAGTCACACTGGCCAGGGCTCGATGGAGTAAACTTGACTGAGAAGCAAGCAGATCTGAGGGGCACGAGGAGGAGACTGCAGAGGAATATAGGCCGGTTCATTACCAAGGTCCTTTCTACCAGCTGTGCACCTGTCTTCCATTTGCTGTAAATGTTAGATTACTATCCATAGCCCCTGCCTTGTTTGGAGGCTCACCCTCTGCTAAAGAGTAGCCACTTCCCCAAGAAGGCCCCTTCACACCATGGGTAATAGATCCATAGCTAATGACAAATGGACACAAGGGTAGAAGAGGCTGTCCATCTCACCTCAAGGACGGACCAATTCTGTGGAGCAAATCATGTTTCAGAGCCTCCCCGGACCTGACCAGGCGGTTCTCCAGCAGAGACTCTATTTGTGCTGAGCTTTTGACTCCTGCTCTGGCCCGCTGCTCTCCTGGGAGCACTCGTTCAATGAATAATATAAACAAGAATTCCTGACGTGGCTCTGCTTCCAGAGAACCTCACCTAAGGCACATGGCATATGCAAACCATCTCTGGAAGAATGCATCCTAAGCAGAGGCCTTTAAAATTCTCATCAATACGATTACAATGAACATTAGCTCACAACATTTTTAAAAATCACAAATCCTAAAATAAATAAAGTATCATGAATGAGATTCACCAGAAAGAAAATGCATAACTTTCATAAAATCATGCTCCTCAGAATGTGCTTGAGACAGAGCCTTGCGCACATGCAACAGTACAAGATTGTTCATAGAAATATAGGCCATAATGGCAAGAAAATAGAACACCAAATGCTTACGTAGCAGAGAATAAATACCTAAATTGTGGTGACTTCATACAATAAAATATGGTGCAACATTAAAAAAAATAATAAACTACAGCTACATGCCATCAACTATAATAAATGCCACAAATACATTGTCCGGCAAAATAGAAAGTTACAGAAAAATACAATATAATGCTATTACATAAATTCAATAACAACCAAAAACTAAGCAACATGCCATTTGGAGATATATACGTACATGGTGAAATAAAAAACAAAGGAATTATAATCACAAAATTTAAAATAGTGATTATCTTGGGGAAAAGGCAAAGGAATGAAGTTAGAGTGGCAGACACAACCAGATTCAAGAGAATTAGAAACGTTACATTTTTCAGTTGGGTGGTGATCACACTGGTGTTCGTTTTATGAACATTCCTGAAATGCACATACATATTCTACTTCTCATTTTAAATGTAAAATACCTTAAACTAAAGGGACATTTTATATGGAAAATATAAAAGAAAGAAAGGAAGGAAGAGGGGAATAAGGAAAAAGGAAAGTATAGAGAAATCTGTTCTCAAACCTTTATCCAAAATATCAGTGATAAGGTGAGAATGAAACACCAAAAGGGTACAAAATTTATAATGTACTGGGTTTGGCACTTTAAGTAGGTTTTCTGAAATGGGTAATCTCTTTGTCCAAGAAGTATTTTCTTGGCAAAAAGTAAGGAAAAACTTCAGTTTCAGAGTTAGCATAGACCATAACACAACTTAAAAATTATCAAAAGTAGCTTTAAAAATTGTATGTAATAGTCACTGCAGGGTCGTCTTTGTGCGTGGTTCTCTCAACGACCCCATCACTTGGCTTTGCAGATGGAAAGCATCTTTCTCACGAACCCTTGCTTCTCCAGGCTGACGCCCACAGTTCCTGTGGGTCTCCCCTTCTTCTCTCAACTATTTTTTATAAGCTGGAAAGGGAGGTACATATATATCTCCAAATGGCATGTTGCTTAATTTTTGGTCGTTATTGAATTTACATAATAGCATTATAGTCCTCCAGATAGTAAGGATGACATGTCTTCTCTTAATAAGACCAAGACAGGGGGGCTGGCCCCAGTGGTTTTTAACTCTTTTTAAAGGTGAGTATTTAACTCTATTTTGTCCTCAAGTTTGGTTCAATGTTGCCATTTTGGAGGCACGGGGAATAATGTCCTAGGACGCTCAACATCTTTTATTAATACCAATTATTAAAGAGAATTTAAAGTTTGATATGTGGATTAGTGTGCAGTATTAATGAAAACTCTAAAATATATATAATAAACACACACAATAGGACAAAAACAAGATTATGAAATATAAAAGACATCTTCATAAAATTCATATTTAGAAAGATGGCTCTGGTTTAAACACAGGGGGAAAAGTTTTTGTCTGATAAGCATCACTCCTTCATGCCATATCTTTCCTTTCCCTGCTGTTAATGCTCCATGGAATGCTAATTAAATGCACACATGTAACTAATTTAAGTGTTACAGAATTCAAGGTTGTCTTAACTCCCCTTTCACCCCAACACAAAATCAGAAAGTAAGTTGCTAGCCTCTAGAATTTACAGAGTACTGAGAATTAAACTTTAAAATCATATTTCAGAGAAAAATCTAAATTGACTTCTCAGGTTATAAATAGATGATTATGGTAGGGACAGTTTAGAAATAGCCCCATTTTCATTCACTTGGAAAGAGGTAGTTATTATATTGAGTCTCACGCTCAGGAAAGAGAACAGACAGGACATAATTTTGAGCTGTCAAGCTTAAAACATCTATGAAACAAATATTCTCACTCTGTTCTATAGCAGAATTAGAATGCTAAATATCAGACTAGACAGAGAGTCCAAATGGTGGCTACAAAGGTACCCTGGCACAAAGAAGTATGATTCACAAAAAGCCCTGAAGGAAAATTTCCATATATGCATATTGTTAAGATACATATCATTAAAGATGCTTTCATTACGAGGATGACTACAACCTGAAACTCGTCTTTATTACGTGTCAATCCGACATTCCAACATCACTCTCTTTAAGTAGTAAGTGATGTGAAAGTCTGAGTCACAATTCCATACTCTTTGAACACTATTTGCAGAAATGGCAACTATCCTGGAAACATTTAAATAGTCAAAGCCATAGTAAGGATAACTATCTCTGTTTAAAGAGAATTGCCAGGGGGACCCATATCCAGTAAAATTAATATCCCAGTGAAGCGGGAACACAACAGTCAGTGTTGAAGGAAGCCACCTTCTCCAGGTGGCTGAGAAAGAAAACAGAAGAGCTTACCTTTATGATGGTTTGCACTGGATATGACTTTCCCCCACAAGGTTACAATAAATATTATTATTAGCAGTTTTCCTTTTGTTGCTTTCTGTAAGTATCCCTTACTCATCCTGCAAATAGAAAATAATAATAAAAATCCTAAGTATATGAAGCCATTGCTTTTCCATTATAATTATGCCACATTAAAGCTTTTCATGACACCTTAACCCACTTAACTCCTGAAAATTGCATTTATCATATTTAAAATGCTGTCCGTTGTGTATAAACTATGAAGAGAAAAAAAGTTTTCTAAGCAACCTTCATATTAGAGAAGAGAGGTTCTGCCTAAGTCAGTCTTCATTCACTTAACAATAGCCCAAATCAAATGAGAAATAGTACCATTTTCCTCTCCACACACATAACTATTCACAAAATCAAAGTTGTTTGAATAATCTCTAAATAGTGACTTATTTTACTTTTTTTTCTAAATATTCCTTCTTCAATGCCAAGTCAAATGGTCAGGGTAAGCAGTTTAGATAAAATGAGCTAGATGAATTTCTGCACAGAATAAAATCACTTCAAATCTATTATTCCTAGGGTGCTTTTAAAAAAAAAAAAAAAAAAAAGTCACCAGGTACAATAGCTTTGTCATTATACATCACTACTGCTGGAGACACACAGATATTTTAATATTGTTGAACTCCTCTGTGCTGTACTTATCAGAAGTAGGAAAAAAATGGAAAAGCAGATAGAAAAAGCAGCAACTTAACATTCTCAAGTTGAGCTCACAAAACTAAGGAAAGCAAAGAAATGTTATAAAATCATAGCTACTTACAATAAAAGTTGAGCACCTACTTTCTCTAGCACTTTATAGAATACTAGAGGCCCGGCGCACAAAAATTTGTGCACTCAGGGGTAGGAGGTCCCTCAGCCCGGCCTGTGCCCTTTCGCAGTCTGGGACTCCTCAGGGGTGACCACTTGCTGGCTTAGGCCTGCTCCCCGGGGGATTGGGCCTAAGATGGCAATCAGACATCTCTCTGGCAGCCCAGCAGCCCTCAGGGGATGCCCACTTGCCAGCAGGGAGCAGACCTAAGCTGTAGTCGGACATCCCTAGCGCTGCTGAGGAGGCAGGAGAGGCTCCCACCACCACCGCTGTACTGGCAGCCATCAGCTTGGCTTGTGGCTGAGCAGAGCTCCCCGCTGTGAGAGCACACTGACCACCAGAGGGCAGCTCCTGCATTGAGCATCTGCCCCCTGGTGGTCAGTGTGTCTCATAGTGACCAGTCATTCCCAGTCTTTCTGCTGTTAGGGTCAGTTTGCATATTATCCTTTTGCTATATAGGATAGAGGCCTGGTGCATGGGTAGGGGCCGGCTGGTTTGCCCTGAAGGGTGATCCGGATCAGGGTCAGGGTCCCGCTTGGATACCTGGCCAGCCTGGATGAGGAGATGATGGCTGTTTGCAGCTGGTCACACCCCCTTCATGGTGGGGGTCCCCACTGGGGTGGCTGGCCAGTCTGGGTGAGGGGCTGAGGGCCGTTTTCAGGCTGGTAGGCGACTGAAGCTCTCAGCCTCTTTTTTTTAATTTATTCTGGAATTTATTTACCTTCTATAGCTGTCACTGGAGCTGAGAGCTGGCTCCAGCTCTGAGGCTGTGTCTGGCTGAAAGCAGGTATCTGGGTTTGTTTAGCTTCTATAATTGAAACTCTGTTGCCATCACTGGCGCTCTAAGCTCTGAGCCCGCTGGGGCTGAAAGCAGGTTTCTGGGTTTGTTTAGCTTCTATAATTGCAACATTGTTGCATCCGGAGCTCAGAGCTGGGCTGCGGCAGGCGGGGAACCTTGGATTCCTCCATCACTGGAGCAAGCAAGCCTCATGTTTGCTTCAGCTGCGTGGCTGCCGGCCGCCATCTTGGTTGGCAGTTAATTTGAATATCTCGCTGATTAGCCAATGGGAAGGGTAGCGAAGTTACAGTTAATTACCATGTTTCTCTATTATTAGATAGGATTATTTCAATTTCTCTTCAGAACAAATTCAAGATGTTGGTATAAGTATCCCCATTTCATAGATGACAAAATTTGGAAATTGGCCTGAGGTAATGTTTAATAATAAAAATCCAAACCCAGAATTGTCTAATATTAAAATCCTATATTACTACATTGCTAAGAGGTAAGCAAAACAAATATAAAGTATAGTCATCACGCATTTATTTTTAGGGAGATAAAACATATCCGTCACTCGGTGCCTTCTCAATTTCACTCCTGCTTGACCTTCAGATTCTTGCCTTGGTTCTACTGCAGGTAAGTTCATGAGTTCAGTTCCTGACATAGCCCGATTCCTCCTGAATTCTCCAAGTCAGCTTTTTCCTCCCACCTTTGTTTCCAATTATACCAGCTCCAAAAATATGACTCAGTGGTAACAATGGTGGCTATACAATTTTGAAAAGAAGCCTTTCATATTGATAAATATGTAAAAAATAAATTAATATAGTATGTATCTGTAATATACACACAGTCCTCAGGTTACGTCACCATCTCCCATTTATTTATTAAAAAAAAAAAGTTCCGTCATTTCGACGTATGTACATATGTGCTTTATGTTTTTTATTATTTATTTGCCACAAGTAAAGTTCAGGAATTGTTATCTTTCTTTTAAATTTTTCTTACTGTTTCACTTCATTACTGCTGTGTATGTGCTCCATGTGAGTGACGTAGGTGCTTATGTAGGTGGGTTCCGACTTACGGCGAAAATCACACTATGTTGCCATAGGAACAGATCTCCGATGTAACCGGAGGACCTACTGTACATGTATGCTACCATTTCTTAGCCTTGTGCACACTCATTCAGATGCTGAGAAAGCAACGTTGTATGATTAAGAATATAGATTCACTCTTGAGTCTTACTGTCTGGATTTGAATCCAGGCTCTACCAGCTTCAAATTGTGTGATCTTGTGTGGGTTTCTGATCTGGTTCTTCAGTTTCTTCTTCTGTAATATGGAATAATGCATGTGAAATGCCTGGCCCACTGGCTGACATGTACAGGGAGCAACAACTTTGAAGTTAGAGAATGTTCAGTCATTTGGATGTCATGTTGATCCTTGAGTACATGAGAGGACAGCCACATTTATGTGGTGAATGAAGGGAGTTTCAGTGGCATCAACAGCCTGAAGTTCATTGTGGACCTTGATCTTGTAACATGTCAGATCATGTACAAAGGGATAGGTGCCTAACTTTTTAGATTAAACTGTTTGGTTTAAAATTTCGCTTCCTACCTACTGACTATATGACTTTGGACAAATTAGTTAATAACTCCGAGTTTTTTTTGTTGTCACTAAAATGAGGATTATAATAGTATCTACTTCATAGTGTTGTAGATATGAAGACTAAATAAGGTAACTCATGTAAGAGTTTAACATTATGCATAGAAGATAATAAAAGCTCAGTAAGTGCTAATCCTTACTATGATCATAACTTAGACCAGCATTCTCCTAATTGTGTCTTGTGAGGCACCAGTTCCAGAGAATATTAATGCAGTATCAGTGAAAAAAATTGGGGCAAATTTATTTGTAAAATTCTGGGTTCAACAGCCCTGGCCAGTGTGACTCAGGTGATTGGGTGTCATCCTGTACACTAAAAGGTTGCTGGGTTTGATTCCAGTCGGCACATGCCCAGGTTGTGGGCTTGTTCCCTGTTAGGGGGTGTGCAGGAGGCAGCCAATTAATGTTTTGCCCTCACATTGATGTTTCTCTCTCCTCTCTCCCTTCCTCTTTCTCTAAAAATCCATAAAATATATATATTTTTTAATTTGGGGTTCAACAAATTTAAGCAGATGTTTTTAACAAGAGGCATATCTGAGTGTGTGACATTTTCCAAAAACCTCTCTCCACAGAGTATCACATGATACAAGTGCCATCAGGAAACCTCTTAGAGAAATAATCTGTTATAATATTCTCCCCTCAATAGACAAATGCCTATTTCCAATCTTTCATTGCCTTTGTTTCCCCTCAGCCTTCTTACTACTAACTTTGTTACGACACTCCACATTTTCTCACTTTTTGCCAATGATCTTGCCTCCCCTTCTACATCCAATCCCTGCAGCTTTATTGTACTGCATATCATCTTTTAAAAAGTAGCCGTTTAGCAAAACTCATCTGACAAGAAGAGCTGCTTAGCATAATTCTTGGTAATAGCTTTCCCATAGCAAATGGTCTCTGCTACAAGGTCAATGACCCATTGTATTTCCATTCCACTATGCACCCACCAAATGAGATGACAAAACTGACAGCTGGTCAAACAGATAACTCTACATATGAAATGGAAACATCCACAACATCACCAGGCTGTCAAACTAAAAGAGGAAGCAGAATGAAGGTCAACATTTGGAGGTCTCCTAATACCCATGCCTTCTCCCTCTTACCAACCCCATCCCTGACCAGTCAGTTACCATCTTCTCTTAATACTACTTCCTCAATACCTCCTAAATGTATACACTCATTTCCATCCCTATGGCAATACTCTAGACCACTAAAATTTTTCACAGGTTATTTCCTCCTAACTGGACTTTCTGCCACCAAAATTGCCATCCTCTGGAACTAAAGGCAGGCTTGGGATCTGCCTTTTCCACAACTATATTTGCAGTCTTTAGCACTTCGTAAGCGCCTGATAAATATTGTTGACTGAATGTAATGCATTCTCTGTGCTGTAGCCAAATATGTAACTATGATCATGAGACACCCTTCATAAGATTAAAATCTTCACATGATTCCCCTCTACATTCAGAGGTAGAAAATGCTATAATCCTTAGCAAGGTATAAAAACCTGTATCAGGGTTTTAAAAAAATTGTTTTTGACTCATTATGTATCTGATTTTATGCTGTTCTTCCCATCACTTTATTTTAACTCTACTAAATTTCTTCAATGCTTTCCAGCATACCTCATCTCCATGTCACCTGAAACATATCAGCCACTCACCCCATCCCCCATCCACTCTTTGAAATGCTAACTTCTATTCATTGGTCAGAATGCAGGTTAGAATTTCTCCCATCGGATTTGTCCAATGTTGAGCACCCTTCTTTATGCACAATAGCCACTTGCCACAATGATTATAATTTTCCATTTACTTATCTCCATCCTCCACTCTCATATAAGATCCCTAAAGACAGGGACTGTGTCCAATACATTTGTGAATATCTACAGCCTGGCCCAAAGTTGAGCTTAATAACTGGTAAATGAGTATTTGTTGAATGTTGGTGGTGCCTTAAAGCCAAATATAGTGTGTAGTTGTCGATGTGAAGAGGAAGAAGTGTGTGTAATTTCTTTAGGATGAAATGACAAAAGGACAAATAGGAAGAAAAATGTAAGAAAGAGGAGGGGGAGGGGAGATGAGAAAGGCAAACGGGAAAAGAAGAATGGAGAAATCCAATCTGTAATGAGTTTTATTCTGATTTTTAAATAACAATCACACTTGTGAGAAGGAAGATTTTTTGACAAAGGGGCAGTATCAGAGAAGAAAACCCAAAGAAACAAAGGCTGAATGGCATGTTTCTTCCTGATCTTGTGTGGGAGCCACAGGAGGGGGCATTCACTTCCCATTCAATGTGCTACCCACCAGGCCGTAGTTTAAAATTTCCCACCACAGTCAAGAATCCAACACACTTTCAGAATTGTCACATTCATCTGTAAAAACAACAAAATTTAAGTGAAGTTTTTAACAGCAAAAGCTGAGGGGAAAAGAAACAGGAAACTGCAGGATAAATACACACAGAGAAGGAAACCTTGAAATTGTTCCCCAAGCAGCAGCCGCCTGCACACAGCACAAGGGGAACGGATAACTGAGAAATGGCAACCTTGGCAGTGAAGGGTGTTGAAGTTGAAAGTTGTCAAAGTGGCAGACTGACAATTACATCTCAGACTTCCTCCCACTCTTCTCTTCTGTATTGCATTTCACAGTTAGACTCACTGAGATGTAGACTTTTGGATGATATTGAAACTGTCCCCCTCCTGACTTATGCTAAAAGTGCATTTAATAGTAAATAAACAAGAATTAAAAAACTGTTATGCTATTAGAAAAACCATTTCCCCCTATAAATAGAAAGTAAACTTAATTGTTCTAAAGAAGAGAAAAATGGAAAGGAAAAGGGGAGAATCTTATACAGAAAGGAGATAAAAGCTGTCCTCCCCTTGAGCGTAAGGCACTTCTGTGGTCATAAAGGTCACATAAGGCGATACATATAAAAGGCTCTTTAGGACCCTTCTCTACAATGATCTAATATTCAAACCAACCTGGTGTCAATGAATTAGAATAGCAGGGATTACAACAGCCAAAACTAACACAGGAATCAACCCTTGAGGTAAAATACTCTAATTGATAAGGCACATTCCTTTTGTCCCATAGGGACCAGAATGACCTTGATAAAATGTAAAGAAGATGACATTAGTCCACCTCACAACCAGCTTAAAATCCCAGAATTTACGCACCCTTTGATATGAGAGCAAAATGTACATTTCTTACTAGAGAAAAGGCTCAAGCTTCCCCCTCTCTGACTTCAGTTCACATCCCTGTTCCCTTTGTTCCCCATTGGCCTGCCCTCTGTCCCTTGTGCCAAGCATGATCTAGACCAGTGATGGCAAACCTATGACACACGTGTCAGAGGTGACATGCGAACTAATTTTTTGGTTGATTTTTCTTTGTTAAATGGCATTTAAATATATAAAATAAATATCAAAAATATGTCTTTGTTTTACTATGGTTGCAAATATCAAAAAATTTCTATATGTGACACGACACCAGAGTTAAGTTAGGGTTTTTCAAAATGCTGACACGCCGAGCTCAAAAGGTTCGCCATCACTGAATTCTAGACCTTACGCTAAATTTTAGTTCTGCCTTGAGGCTCTTCTTCCCATCTCTGCGTGGTGAGCTCCTGTTTATGATCACCTCTGCAGAGAGTACCTCTTGACCACTCTGCCCTTCAGATCCAAAGACACCCACCCCACAGCCTCTCTTTCTCCCTATATTCTGAAGTACCTTATTTATTACAATATGAAATTATCTTATTTACATATTATACATTTAGCAGTTTATTTTCTTTTTTCTCCCACTAAAATATAATTTCTATGAGGGCATATACTGTCTATTTAGCACTGCTCCAGCAATGGAACACTATCTACAATGTTCAATATCTACATGTTCGATGAAGAAATGTGCATGTTGAATATGTAATTATAACAGAATAGATGAATCCTCTTTAATTAGGGAAGTTTCATTACTTCTTTTAATTTAAACAGTTAAATTTCTATTATATTCATCAGCTAGGAATGCCAACGGCAAGAACAGTGCACATATTGGTGGGGTGATACAATATGAAGTGAGAAGAGGAGTAAGTGGAAGATGAAAAAATGGAAACAGTGTTTAGATTAATCTCTTAAGAAATACACAGAGAGTGGAAGTAAAGGAAGAGTGGTAGCTAGAGCAATTTTAATAAGGTGATGGGAAAGAGTCAGAAGGAAGAGAGAAGTTACAGATACCAAAGTGAGAGTAGACTATAAAGATTAAAAGTTTTTGTAAACTTTTACATTCTACAAGTATATATTATTATTACAATGTTATTATAATTACAACTAGAGGCCCCGTGCACAGATTCATGCACATTGAAAGGAAATTAATTAGAAGGTGGCCGGTGAGGCAGAACTGGGAGAGATGGACCAGACACACCCTGGAGCCAACCTCCCGCAGTCCCTCTCTGGCCGGCTGCACCTGGGGCGGTGCCAGGGTTTGAGGGGCATCTGTAGAGTGAGTGGGCTCCCTCAGGCAGATGGGGTCCTTTGGGCTGGCCTGTGGGGATCGGTCTGAAACCAGCTCTCTGACATCCCCTGAGGGATCCCAGAGTGCAAGAGGGTACTCTTCAATGTTGCTGTCACTTGTCAGATCCTGCATTGAGTATCTATCCCCTGGTGGTCATTGCACATCATAGCTACTAGCCAGTTGGCTGGTCAGTTGGTCGCTTAGGCTTTTATATATATAGAAAAGTTATTTTTGTTATTATTACTTTTTAAAATATTGTATTTATTTTTAGAGAGAGAGAAAGGGAGAGGGAGAGAGAGAAAGAGAAACATCAATGTGAAAGGAAAACATCGATCAACTGCCTCCTGCATGCCTCCTACCAGAAATTAAGCCCACAATCGGGGCATGTGCCCTGAACGGGAATCAAACTAGCATCTTTTTGGTGCACAGGACAATGCCCAACCAACTGAACCACACCAGCCAGGGCTTTTATTATTACTTTTAATTTCCACATTTTATGTAGAAAAAAATGTATCTTCCAAAACTAAATCATTCATTGTTTTTTTGGTAGCTTATTAAAATAATCCTACAAATAGGACATATAGAGCCACAAGTTTCACTAAATTGTTGGTTTTATCCAATAATATCCAACTTGACTATCATTTTATTATAAAGATTATGACTGCATTTAGAATATCCAAGTTATTTACTGAAATAGCAATTATCTTTGAGAAGATAGATAGGTAGATATAGATTAAGTAGATACAGATGTGTATCAAAGTATAAGGGACTCCTGTATATATGTATTTTGTATGTAAAAGAATATATAGTAACAAATTTAAGAGATAATCATGTAGCCTTACCACTAATCCTACATTATGTGTTATACTATCCAGAAACTGAAGTGGTCAATTCTAGTCATTTTTATTATTGCTATGCATTTTGTTTTTACTTTACATCAGATATCCAATAACATCACATTATAGTATTTCACACCACACTTACCACCAACATTACTTGAATTAGAATCTCCCTGTTGAATAATTAGAATCTGGTCTTTCCATCTTGTAAATTATCATCAAAAGTTTATAGAGTTGGATTTTCATATGCCAGTCATATGATTAACCCAACTAACTCTTAGGTAACTTTAGAACAAAGACTGAAATTTAAATCAGTTTCTCAATTTTTTCTGAATGGAAACAATCTGTTTTAAAATTCTCATTTTTTGATACAGCAGTGTTTCATGATAAAACTACTTTTTTAATTCCATTCTGTTAAAAAGTCAAGTCTGGAGATTTAGCCAAGAAATCACCATTGTTTCTAAAGATTGCCTGGCAGCAAATGCAAACCTCATTTAAGAACTACAGGTGTCTCCTTTCTTCACCCAGATTTTATATTTCCATTTATTTCCCCACAATATTGCAATTTTGGTGGGTACAAAAGCCCAGGAGTGTGTTTGCTTTATGCTTAGCAAGGTACCATCAAAGTGTTGATTTTGTGCAAATGCCTTTGCCATCTAAATTTTATAATAATAGGAAATAGAAATGCATTGTCATTTAAATGATTTCTCCAGAAGCATACATTATTCTAAAACTCTAAACTCTAATATTCAAACAGACAACAATGTCATAAGCAAAATAAAACAATTATTTGAGATTTTGAGAGTACTAGAAAGACATCTGAAATGACCAGGGCTAAACTAAACCACAATGCTGTGCATCTATTATTACAACTGAATTGCTTACCCTCCTTTTCTATCTATAAAATTGGAATGTTGTCTATTCTTCAAAGAGGAATGTCATTATAATAAACAAGAAATCATGTGACAGTTTGGACTTAATAAGATGTATGATAAATCAGAGGTGTTACTATTTCTTCAAAGGTCCTACTCTCAGACCATGGGCTTATAAATCAGAAATACCTGCCTGAGTGTGATCTTGGCTTCAACACATAATAGTTAAATGAATTTGTCAACTTTACTTAACAACTTGAGCATTTATGCCTACATAGGGAATGCATTAATACTATTACCTGTTGGTAGGACTGCTCTAAGGAATAAATTCAATGTACATAAAGCATTTAACACAAAGCCAGAATAGGCACTCAAACTGTAGCTATTATTATATATTATTAATAATATCTGGAACATGGTCTGCTGGCTAGGAGTGAGTGGGGAATAAAAATCTTTGAGCAACAAATAAAAGAGTTCATGCGTTTTAATCATAGGTGATAAATAAACCTACTTTTAGGAATTTACTCTAAGTCTATAGAATTGGAAGGTAAGACTATGAAGCAACAAGCTAAAAATGGAATAGGGCTGGTTAACAGTCTCCTGATGGCTCTGCAAAATAAATACTGATACTTGTATATCCAGAAGTAGACATCAAATTGATAAATGTACAGCATTCTGGGATCATTAAGTATAAGAACAAATATTCCTCAAATGCCTCTAGAGATATGTAGAACACAGCATGCTAACTGAAGTTATTAATAACTAGAGGCCCAGTGCATGAAATTCTAGCACTCAGTGGGGGAGGCGGGGTCCCTCAGCCCAGCCTGCACCCTCTCGTAGTCCAGGAGCCCTCGAGGGATGTCTGACTGACACGGGAAGCGGGCCTAAGCCATCAGTCAGACATCCTTAGCACTGGCACGGAGGCGGGAGAGGCCCCCCCCCACCACCACTGTGCTTGCCAGTCATGAGCCCAGATTCTGGCTGAATGGCGCTCCCCCTGTGGGAGCACACTGACCACCAGGGGGGCAGCTCCTGCATTGAGCGTCTTCCCTCTGGTGGTCAGTGCACATCACAGCAACCGGTCATTCCACTGTTCGGTCGATTTGCATATTAGCTTTTTATTATATAGGATACTATGTATGTTTTTATAGAGTTTCAAATATACTAGCTTAAAATGTTCTAGCTCATTCAATATGTTGTTGAATCCTCACAATAACTCAATAATCCTCATGAGAACTAAACTACATGTATTAATATTCCAAGATCACATATAGAATCTGAAAGAATAATTTGAAGACAAGTAATAAGTGGCAGAGGAGAGTCCTAAATTCAAAGCATCCACTTGAATTGGTTACATTTCACAACTCTTGGGTGGAGTATCACTAAGTAGAATAAGAAAGAAAACTTTCAATCATGTTTTATTGGCAGTTCAATCACAATCCTAGCATTTAATTTTGTGATTACTGTGGCAAAAACAGAGCTAGCTCAGCACATAACATTTAAGTTCCACATACAGGGAACATAACAAAATACTCTTTCCTTTTTTAAGAAAACTTTTATAGTTATTAAAACAAGTAATTAATGGTCATGTAATCAGTTCTAAATATTTGTCTACTCTATTACCACGGGCCCTAGTTAAGTGCTTCTATTCCTTTTACTCTCATGTCTGTGCTCTCTTCGGAAATGAGGCCACAGAAGAAATCCACTGCACCCCAGCTCCTTCTCCTTCATGTTAGCAAAGTAGCCAAAGAATAAGTAAGAATGATGAAAAAATTAATCTTTAAGGGTTCTTTGTCAGGATAAAATTTGTGGTCCAAGAAGGACTCATATTCTCACTGTGGCTACACCTATGGGTATGAGGGATTCTTCACTTTGTGAATTCAGTCATGCAGTCATGGCCAATATGCCCTCAAACACTAACTGGGCAACAGCATGCAATCAGGAGAAAAGTGCACCTTTACCCATGGTTGACCTTCCCTCAACATAGAACCTCTCAGAGGTAAGTGAACTGAAAGGCTAAAATCTGAAGGCCTCCCCTCATATAACTATGCCCCAAAAGGCACAAACATTCACAAATTTCATCTTACCACCAAAAATATCAAAGCAAATAAACCATGAAAAACACAATGACAGTTACATGTTGAAAGACGTACCATTCTATGTCCTCGAAAGAAAGCAATAAAAAGAAGTTCAAGAAGAGGCTACATAATCTAGCTCATTAGAGCCTGTGTACTTTGCTCTAAGAATAATAGTTTAAGCAAGATTTTTGGACAACACATGTACGAGCATTCAATTCTAAGCACAACTGCACAATGGATGATGAAAGAGACAGTGATACTGACACACCTGTTCGTTTTTTATTGTTGACAGTATTGTTACAGATGTCCCCCATTCCCCCTTTTACCCCCCCCTCCACCTAGCCCCTGCCCCACCCCAGGCCTTCACCACACTATTGTCTGTGTCCATGGGCTATGCATATATTCATATAAGTTCTTTAATTTCTTCCTGTCCCTCCAAACCCCTCCTCTCTGAGATCTGTCAGTCTGTTCCAGGCATCCATGCCTCTGGACCTATTTTGTTTGTCAGTTTATTTTGTTCATTAGATTCCACATATAAGTGAGATCATGTGATATTGCTTTCTCTCACTGGCTTATTTTGCTTACATTTTTGTAACTACATTTCACACACACACACACACACACACACGCACACACACATCTTGTATGTGTTTGATATTTGTACATGACTTCATATATAATGAGCTCCTTTTGAGCAAAAGTGGAACATTATCAGATTTAAATATAGTGAAGTTCTATGCCCAGCTTTCAGTTAATAGCTAAAGCAACTGAGAATGCAACTGGTTAAGAATCAAAGCAGCAACCACTATGTGCTATAAGCATCAGTCTACAGTAAGCTCTGCAATATATTCTTTCATCTTGTTCCTTTGTAACAAGATTTCTGCTCCTTTTAAAATATCACATTTTTACTCTTTCCAATTTCTGGGACTTCCTATCCTGAATAAAGTCAATCACATAACACAGTAAGTCCTCACTTATCATAGTGGTTAGGTTCTGTGACTTTAAGCTAAATGACTATAACAAAACCAATTTTACCAAAGGCTAATTGATAGAAACAATCAATTAGCTACAGCATCTCATCAATGTTACAAGGAAATGACCTTGAATAAAAAGATGTTCCTTGAAGACCTTCTGTGTCCACTAACTTTACCTTCTCTTTGCCATCAACTGTTTCTGTACACTCCTAACATTTTCCTTATGAATGAACTTGGCTTCCTCAGTCACAGAGCAGGCAATTTTCGGCAGGATGCAATCACACTGCAAAGCAGCCTTCAAGTGGTTAAGCGTGCAATCTTAAGAAATTTTCCCAGTGATGAGATTTATTAGATTGTGAAGTTATGTCCCAGGGTGGTGGTAGAAGCTTATGACCTAAATCTATTTTTGAAAAATGTTCCAAAACACCCTGAGAAGAGGAATGTCCTACAATAGGGAAGTAGGTAGGACTGGTCCATACTATAGCCATTGTCATTTCATATTTGCTGAAAACCACCGCCCTTACTTCCTCCCAATTCATATACTCTTACTTCACTGTTGGTAACAAGGTTTCAAAATACATCAGATAGAATGTTATAAAACAACTGAGTCAGATAACACCACAGTTTGCTGACAATAATCCCTGAGTTAACACTATTCTTGCCATGTATGATGGATATTATGGTTCTTTGTAAAGTATTCTACAAATTAGAATTATTACCAAGTCATGTTAAAATAGGTAATATTTTAAATGGATTCACACCATTGTGTGTATATACTGTGTAATATTATTCAGCCTTAAAAAGGAAATTCTGATACCTGGATAAACCTTGAAAACATGCTAAGTGGAAAAAGCCAGACACAAAAAGTAAAAATATATTATTCCACTTATATGTGCTATATAAAATAGGCAAATAAATTCATAAAGACAGAAAATAGAAAGGAGGTTACTAGGATCTGAGGGGAAGAAAAAATGGAGAGTTTTTGTTTAATGGGGATGATAAAAAAGTTTTGAAAATGGATAGTGGTCATGGTTGCACAATATTATGAATGTACTTAATTCCACTGAAACAGTCAGTTAAAATGATAAATTTTATGTGAACTTCATCACAGTAAAAATAAAGAAAAAAACAACACAGCAAGTCATAATGAGAGCAGCTCTGCTCATCAGTTCTGTTATATAACCTACATTTATTTTCCTCATGGAACTTAACAGTATTTGAAGTTATAATGACCTGTTTGTTTATTGTCCCTCTCTTCCCCTACTAGAATACAAATTCTATACGAGCAAGAGCCAGGGCGTTCTATTTCAATACTTTATGTCCAGCAATTGTATGTTTTTTTGTTGAAGAGTAAATACAGAATAAATATTTGTGGAGCAAATTAAATAATAAATAATAATATATGTCTTTCTAATTTTGAGTGCATCATCATGCACTTTTTCTTAGATATGATATTTAATGCCTCCATCCTTTGTAGTCAGAAGGATACTTTCAACTGTCATTTACCTTATATGTAAGTCCTGTCTCTGAAGCCAGATTCCAAGCTCCTTGAGAAATCAGACACTATAGCTCTGCTTCCCCATAAAATGCCCAACCCTTGCATAGCATCATATAGCATAGCAAGAACTTCCACCCCATGATCATATCGGATACACATGACCAAGGGGCTGGCAGACATAATAATCCCTTGCAAAGATGAGGAGACATGCTCAGAGAAGTTAAATGAATTGTTCTAGGTCAAAGTTAGTAAATGGCAAATCCAGAACTCAAAACCAAGTCTTCTAGCTCCAGGTCCAAAATTCTTTCCATTTAAAGTTTGATAACGAAAACAGTGATGCTGTCATATGTTCCATTCTTCAAAATAGAACATTTTAATATATTTCCTACTATCTTTTTTCTGGGCTTATCATAAAAGATATCTTGACCACGGGTGTGTTGGAATTGCTCAGAAAGAGGCAAATTATACATGTTTGAAAATAAAGTTAGTTAACTATTAGCCATTATAATGCTAAAGGGAAGGAGGAAGGGAGGAAATCGCTAGCAGTTTAGAGATCTCTGATGGAGCCAGTAGGAGCAGTGAAGTCAGTGAAAAGAAGGCTCACTCTTACCCTCCAAGTCGCCTCCGGAAATCACTGAGCTCCAGCCCGTTGATGAAATGAAAATGCGAGCTTGGTTCTGCCAGGCCCTCCCATGTCTCTAAAAATCCAGAAATTCAGAATCATATCTGAAATCTTGCAATTTTTAAATGTGCTCAGTGAATTCCATTTTTATGAACATTATGCATGCCAAATGCAGCCTGTAGACAGCCAGTGTGTTGTCTCTGATGTAAGCCATCTTTTTTCTGGGTAGGTTTTAGAAGAGACAGTGCTTTCTAGTCATAGGCTACGGAAATTCTGACTTGGATCAGAACAAGCAGAGCAGGAAGGGAGCATATAAAGACAAAAATGACCTTAAATGAATTAGTTATTTCCCCTGTAACTTTTATTTACCCCATTGAAAATTATACCTAGACTTACAGGACTTCAAATGAGTGCTTTTATATTAAATGACTGTGTTTTTATGTGTATTTGAGGTCCTTAGATTTGAAAATGTTTAGTATACAAGTGCAACTCAAAACTAACATTGCCTTCCTTGGGAGAAAACAGATGTTGAAAACAAAGTATTCATTCTTGCAGGGACCAGATCTGATGCTGTATGTTAGCAGTGGCACATAAAGGTTATAATTGGGAATGAGAAAAAGAAAGGGACTACTAAAAAGCAGATGTCTTGAGCTAGAAGTAGCAATCACACATCTGCATTTGGGCAGTGGGTTGAAAACACTGGAGGAAAACAATAAAGTACAAGATATAAAAATACCAAAGAAGTCAGCTGGTTCCTTTCAACTGGTAAGAACAAAAACTACAGAGTACAAAAGGGTATTGAGAAGACTGGTAAAATCTGAAGCTTTAAATAGCCTATGGTTCAGACAAGCTGGAAGTAAGGGGCAAAGCAAGAATAGGAAGCATGAAATGGCTGTACTGAATTTTTCTCCCAGTGTAAGTCTCAAAGGACCATTCACAATTGCCTCAAATTCAGAGTCTCTCTCCAAACTCAATAACATTGCTTCCTTGGTGGTGCCATCTTTCAGATGCTTAAGTCACTTCAATGTATTACATATAACTTTCTAGCCTTAAAAAGTTATCCAACATGATTGTCCTGGCCAATATTCCCTTCTATGTTCATATTCTTTACCGACTATATGAAAACACAGAGAGAATGCTGAATTTGCCATAAAAATAGTGGGATTCGAGTCTTGTTCACCTGCTACTGCTTAGGTAGATGATTTCTGGAGTCATATAATCTCTTTGAGCCTCAGCTTATTTATTTGTTTGTTTATTTGGGTTTTTTTTGGTAATGTAAAATGCAGTATGAAAATTCTTCTTAAATATCTCACAGGGTTGTTGGGAAAAGTCAAGAGATAACATATATGATAATGTCTTACAAGTTTTCATCCTAATAATATCTTATTGAAAAAGTCAAAGGTTCATTATCCAATGAAAACTGCAGCCTCATGAGCCATTCAACAAATAATATTAAGCATCTACTGTTACTCTAAAGACCAGTGATATCACTGTGAAAATGACAGGTACCATCAGATCCCTACACACATGGAGCCTACATTCTGATTAACATTGTAAATTCTTCATTTGAGTTTTGACAATAACATTGTAAACAAAATCATCCATCTTATAATATAAATTACTTTTAAATAAGTTTATGATTATGTATTGCTTGTTTTCCATTAATATCCATAAAGAAAAGAATATAATGGCATTTTTAATTAAATTCAGAAAGGCACTTAGCCTGAAATTGTATAGTCAAAGTATTATTTACTATATATGTGTCATTGGTGCATAGTAATTATTAAACAGTTGGCACAGACACACTTGCTATCAGACAAACATAAGGGAAATGCTGCTGGAGAAACGGTGTGGGGAAATGCCATGTATTCATCCAAAACAGCTATTATTAAATGCTTAATTCATGCAAGGCCCTATGGTGGGCATGGTGATACTACTCCCCAGTCCCTTCCTTCCTTCAAAGGACTCATAAGAGAAATAGAAGACTTATAAGATCATGTAAATAAGGGAATAAGACATGAAGCATTACAGGATTACTGTAGTTTAGAGAGACAGAACAAACTTAAGGAGTCAAAGTTACCTTCATAAAATTTTGACAAATAGGACAAAGTGCCAGACCAGTAGTCAAAATTCTGAGTTGAAAACTAACCATGTCTTTGCCCTAGTCTGGTTCTATGAACTAAAGAAAATTGTTTCAACCCAGTTTTCCCATCTATAAAATAAAATAAATAAATAAAACAGTACTAATCTTCTGGCTCCTCAGGCCTTCTCAAATCTTTTTGGAAAAAAAAAAAACTCAGAATAGAATAAACAGATTTACTAAATATAATTTACTGCAAAATTTTGGTAGTTACATTAGATAAAATATGTGAAGCACCCTCACTATTTCTGACACTTAAGAACATCCTCATTAGATGTTAAACCTGGGTCTGAAGAAGGAAATAATCAAACTAAACCTTGAAGCATGGATAAGATCTTAACAAGCAGAGATGATGGAAACACAGGCAAGCCAAGTCAAAGGAGCAGTCTGGGAAAAACACTCAATTTGGGACATTCAAGGAGTAGGAAAAGCAAGCAGTCTTATTTGGCTTTGTCCTACACTATGGAATGGAATAATAAGAGTTATATCTGCTTTTCTTCTATGTCACTATTGTTTCAGACCTTATATTTATGTCTTTGATCCATTTTGAATTAATTTTTGTACATGGGGACAAAATGTAATCCAGTTTCATTCATTTGTGTGTGGTTTTCCAATTTTCACAGCACCATTTATTGAAGAGGCTACCTTTACTCAATTGTGTATTTCTGGTTCCTTTGTCAAAAATTATCTGCCCATATACATGTGACAGAAAGTTATTTGACTTTGGGTGGTGGGCCCACAGTGCAATATACAGATCTTGTAACAGAGAAATCTCTACCTGAAGCCTATATGATCATAATCAATGTCACTCCAATAAATTTAATAAATTAATTAAAATAATTAATTTAAAATTAATTAATTAATTATTCAAAAAAGAGTTTCATCTGGAAAAGGTATTTCAAAAATAAGGAAACTGAGGCTTAAGGAGGTGAACTGACTCACCCAGTAGGGACACATCCCATGTAACAGCTTTAGGATCATATCCAGGTCCTCTGATTATAAATTCCTTGTTCCTTCTACCAGATCATCCCACAGCAGTATTTGTGGACATGTATGCACCAGATGAACAGTAGAGAAAGAGACCCTGGCTTCCAGATTAGTTTCCATCTTGCACAAAAAGAGAAGGTTGACGCAGAGCCAGGACACAGGGTGGCATTGTTCCTTTATTCCTCTTTAGTTCTGCACCTTCTGTACTGAGAATTGACAAAAATAATCAAGTTCCCAGAACCCCGGACACCATCTGCTGACACCACATTGTATAAACATCAAATGTAGGTGACAATAAAATTGCTTTAGTCTATTGGGGACATTATCCAATTTCTGAATTATGAGGGAAGCATGTATCCTCCACCTCAGGTCACATGCTGTTCACCTGATTCTGTATTAACTCTTTTTATCAGTTATAAGGAATAAAAAATGACCACTGTATTACAATGTATTTAAGAAGGTAATTATATGCTGGAAAACTACATAATGGTCCCTAATGATAAATAGCAATAATTTTGGACTCCCTACTATTTGGGCTTTTAGGCGTCACCCTTCTCAATTCATGCCAGCAACTTGATCATTGATGTTATACCCTTTCTAAACAGGCTACGTGCCCACCTTCTAACAACAGATAATACTATTGATAAAAATGATTTTTCTCTCCTCTCAAAATTTTTATTCCTGTGTAAGGCAGACAGTATGTCCAGGAATACTGTCTTCATTCTATCTCAAGATCCAGTCAGGAACTTTGTAAGTACAACCAATGGAATGCACCTAAGTCTAGCAATCACCATAGTTATGACAAATAATTGGAAGAGGATATCATAAGGCAGTGATGGCAAACCTTTTGAGCTCGGCGTGTCAGCATTTTGGAAAACCCTAACTTAACTCTGGTGCCGTGTCACATATAGAAATTTTTTGATATTTGCAACCATAGTAAAACAAAGATTTATATTTTTGATATTTATTTTATATATTTAAATGCCATTTAACAAAGAAAAATCAACCAAAATAATGAGTTCGCCTGTCACCTCTGACACACGTGTCATAGGTTCACCATCACTGTCATAAGGCCTCCCTCTGATAAAGGAGGAAACATTTTTTCCAAAGCCTCCCCCTCCTGTAGGCTCAGACTTCCCTCTAGTAATTTGGATGAGCCTTACTAGTTGGAATATGAATTTGAAGATCTGCCCAATACTATAGGACTCACATCACACTTGTCAGTCTAGCTCTCTTGTGGTGCCCCAGTTCAGCTTCTACCATTTGCCCAGGCCTGACTCCTTTGGAGCAGCTATAAACATTTCACTTTGCTCTTGCCTCCCTCACCCAACACACACACCTGAAGTGCAATTCCTGAAATTCAGTACTTGTCTTTACTACCTCCTGACAATCTCCTCTGGCCATTATTTAAAATCAGTTAAACCTCAAAAGGAGTAAAAATTAAGTGAGTTATCAGCTGTTAAAATGTGTATCCGTTTTTGGGGACACCCTATATTTCTCCTGCCCTTAACAATAATTCTCTGGGCTATATTGCTCTTGCCTTATTGCATGGATGCCATGCCTCACCTACCAGAATGGACCTTCCTCAGAACCAAAGCTGGGCCCGATCCCATCATCAGGGCCTCATAGTGGCAAGGTCAAGTTCTGGGTCCCAACTGTCCCCATCTGTGTCAACTTGCTGATATTGATCACCTGAGGTTTATAGTTTAATGAAAAGAAATGTACTTTAAAAAAGATTAGTTCTTGACTTTTATTGTTTTTTATTGTTAGTTCGCATAGGCATCTACAATATCAAAAGATAAAATAGTGTGGTTCATAAATTGGTGTATATTATTCAGCTATAATTATGGCCACCTTATTGACATTGATACTGCGGGAAGCCACCGCTTGCCAATACTGTCAGTGCACCAAGGAACACGGAAGGCCAATGGACCTTGGGCATTAACAGAGCTGACGCTAAGTACCTGGTCTGTTGAGATAGTGGTGGCTCAAGGCAATTCCCTAACCTGATAATCCTCTTACTGTTTACCAAACTTTACCTTTGATGTGCCTGTATGCATTGCTAAAGTGCAAATGTGTATTCAAGTAAATAAGAAGCTGACCAGCCAGAAGCCTGTGTGCCTCTTCAAGACAGAGGCTCCACCTGGCCCCCAATGCCTTCTAAATTCATATTTCCTGTATAGTATTTTCATTTGTGTGTTGGCCCCTCCTTCAGATCCTGAACTCCGCCTCTAAGATTGCGGCTTGATACATAATTACAATTCTGAGTAGTGGATACATAACTCAGGAGCTACACATCCTGCATTCAAACCCTAGCTTTGACATTTACCAACTTTGGGCCAGTGGACAAAATTAACAAGTGCTTCAATTTCTTCAACTATGAAATGGGAGAGGGGGGAAATGATTCCTTTCTCAGGAGTTGTGAGGATTATTAAATGTGAATGAAACCATTGTAATAACCTGGTTATTATTAACAGGAAAGAAATAAAGTGAAGACTAGGTAATATAAGCATGCCATTTATACAGCTTTGCTAATTTAACACTCTCCAAGTCTGTTCTATGCTGATCAATAGGTGAAGGAAATAGACAAAGGCAATTTAGTCACATGTCCTGTAAGGTCTGAGAGACGTGGGATGGTGCCTACCTGTCTGTCAGTCACACCTGGGAGTGAATCAGCGGCCAGAATAAGTGTGGTCATTGCAAGGGCACAAAACCTGAATGTTTAAACTTCTAAACAAAGGAGCCTCTCTCTCTCACTGGCATGCCAGGTTCCTGGCTCCCCTGAGCCCATGTGGCCCACAGCTATGTGGGACCCACAAATGGACTAAGGGACTTTTAATTCGTCTGAATGCTGAACTGATGAGGCTGCTGCATGGAACAGAAGCTCTGGACACTGGCCCTCCTTTTGGCTCTACCGGACCGGCAGATGCACCTTTTTAAGGACTGGTTTAAAGGACATGGGACTTTGCACCCCTAGAAATGTAACGCCACACAAATAAAGTATTTTACCACATCTCATTCTCCTATGTGAATCCTAGGAAATTCATTTTCTAAAGATATCACAAGGACCCCACTCCTATGAGTGATGGAGACGTTTCATTCTCCAGTGACATGCTGATATATATGAAGTTTTTACAGTAGGGCCCCCCTCATAATAAATGCTCAACAATTAGATACAGGCTACCATATCTAACAAATAATTATGAGAGTCATAGAGAAGATCAAATAGAAAAAAAAATCAGTGCTATGCTGAAATCAATGCTAACTCTTCCATGAAGACTTCTATGACCCTCCCATGACAATCTGAATTTGCCTTCAATATGCCAGTAATTCTTTAGCAGAGAAGTTTGAAGTCCTAGGTTTGCCTTACTACCTGGGTGAACATTCTTTATCTATTAAATGTAGAAAATAGTGTTTCCTATCCAATAGCACTAGCCTTATTATTAAATTTGTTAAGACATATAAAGCACTTCTAGAAGAAGCCTGGCATATAGAAAGCACCTAAGTGTTGGCTAATTTCTATTAGTGTACTTCATACAATAGACAGATGAAATGATGAAACCAGAATGTCCCTAAGGGATTGGAGCCAGGAGGAATCCATGTTCCTGACAAATGGGCCGTTTGTCATCAGCTCCTGTCCCAAACAAAAGTTTCCCCCCATAAAGTGAGTTCAAATCTTAATTGCAGCCTAAAAAATTCACCAGATGAACAAGATCATTCAGATCAGAAGGAAGCAATCATAGCCACACCCTCCTATAAAGAGAGAAAGCAGGGAAATCAAGCATAGCAAGTACATATAACAATTGACATTTTGCAAAGTTTTTAAGGGATGTAATCTTTCTTAGAAATTCAGTGAGAGACTTCACTTTAAAAGACCAAATGGATAAAAAGACTCAGAAAAAAAAAATTAGGGGTCCCAAGCAAGAAGGCAACAATCTGACATACACTGGTATGAGGCAATAATAGTGTAGACACAAAAGACAATCAAAAGAACCTAAAGGAAGAGAATTTCAGAGTGGACTGAGATGTATGTAATACCGGATTCTTAGTGACTATGTCCAAGCGATGAAACCCAAAGTTCCATTCTATACCATGTGTAAGTGTATATACACATGTCTTAGTCAGCCACATACTAAAATTTAGAGAATATTTCCTTTTTTAAAAAAGACAGTTATTCAGCATCATGATCAGACTACCACAATTAGCAATCAATAGCACGGGTACAAAAAAAATCTACATTAAAACCCTTTGTTGGGATGCTTTACACTTTCCACAGAACAGAAAGGAAAATAACCTGTGATACAATTAGTCACAAGTACAGTCCTCAAGTTTCTTGCCCATTCACATGAGTATTGTCTAAAACATGTCTTCTCTGAAGCAGCTATGCCCTGCCACCACTGTGCTTGGCTGAGTTCACAAATCTGTTGTAACCTGTAGCTTCCCTGTCACTTATCTGGCTCTCCTCTCCTCTAAGCTTTGTTTCCTGGCAGTAATTAAAACCTCTGCCACTGCCATAGCTTTCTGCCGGGGGACACCGTCAAGTAGCATCATTGAACTCCACCCTCTGGCAGTTGTCATGTCTAAGTCGGTCTCCCAAAGAGAACAAACAGCTGCACAAGCTCTTTGTCGGAGGTTTGAGCTTTGAAACAACCAATGAGAGTCCGAGGAGCCATGCTGAGCAATGGGGACACTCACAGATTGTGGTGGTGAGAGATCAAACACCAAGCGCCCCAGGGGCTTTGGGTTTGTCACGTGTGCCGCTGTGGAGGACATGGATGCAAGGCTCCACGAGGTGGAGGGAAGAGTTGTGGAACCAGGGAGGGCTGTCTGAAGAGAAGATTCTCAAAGACCTGGTGCCCACTTAACTGTGAAAAAGACTTTTGTCGGTGGTATTAAAGAAGACACTGAAGAACATCACCTAAGAGATTATTTTGAACAGCATGGGGAAAATTGAAATGACTGAAAAATCATGACTGACCAAGGCAGTGGCAGAAAGAGAGGTTTCGCTTTTGTAACCTTTGATGACCATGACTCTGTGGACAGGATTGTCATTCAGAAATATCATCCTATGAATGGCCACAACTATGAAGTAAGGAAAGCCCCATCTAAGTAAGAGATGGCTAGTGCTTCATCCAGCCAAAGAGTGAAAGTGGTTCTAGAAACTTTGAAGGTGTCGTGGAGGCGGTTTTGATGGGAATGACAACTTTGGTTGTGAGGAAACGTCAGTGATCGAGGTGGCTTCGGTGGCAGTCATGGTGGGGGTGGGTGTTGGATATGGTGGCAGGGGGGATGGCTAGAATGGATTTGATAATGATGGATGCAATGTGGGAGGTGGAGGACGCTACAATGATTTTGGCAATTACAACCATCAGTCTTCCTATTTTGGAGCCACGAAAGGAGGAAACTTTGGAGGCAGAAGCTCTGGCACCTACAGTGGAGTATATTTCTTATTTTAAATGTAGATTCAGTTATTTTCAACCAAAGCTCCTCTGATCCTCCTCCTCCCAAGTGGAGGTTAAACTCCCCTCTGGTCATTGAAGGCTGGACAACAGATCGGCCTTGACTGCTAACTACCTGTGTGACCTCGGCAAAGTCATTTCATCTCACTCCCCAGTCGTCTCCTTGCCTGCCAAGTGGAGCTAATGCTGGAATCTGCCTAACGGGAGCAGCATGATTATTAAATTAGCTACCACAAATGCAATTCTTAGAAGGGTGCACACACACAGAAAACATACATACTTTCTGTGTTCCCATGAGGTACCAAGTTAAAGGTTGTCACCATTTGTTGTTTACTATCTAGACTAACTGCACCCTCACTGACTATTCTAATCAATATTGTGGAAGCTAAGGAGGGGGGGGGGGGGAAGGGGCAAAAGCAGATAAAAATCATGTTAGAATATTGTATTCTGCCTTGTTCACCAGGGCTCGGTCCCACAGTCAGGTTTACAAGGTTCATTTTCTCTGGACTTGAATTACATTACAATCTGGGTCACTAGGAATGGGATGCTTAGGAACCTGAATGGCTCCTTTGATCTCTGTTATACTTGACATTGAACATGGTGCCAGGCACAGACCAGTGTCTCAAAAAATAAATGAGTAAAAATTAACGAATGAGTATCAAATAAGAAAAAAAGTATTCTAAATCCAGGACTACTTACTAAAATCAGCAGACTTTTAAACTTGTTAACAAAACAAAATTATCATCTTAATGTGTGTGTTTTTTAAATAGGTTACAGCTAAAAGCATCAGCAGTGCTTCTTAAAGTGAATTGTGCAAACCTTTAGGTTGGAAATCTTAAAATGTTTTAACCGAATATTACTACCATTTCCTTCTGTCACTTAAAGAGTTTTAAAATTCTTTCGTCTGCCCCAAATGTTCTGAGAAGCGTGAGTGCTCTCTATGCATTGGGCTGCCCAAACGTAGAAAAATTATCTGCTCCCCCACCAACCACTGGTTTTTTCTATTACCAAATGAGAGTTTCTAAAGGCCTACCATGACTAGGATAAATCACTCCATTTCTTTTACTCTATTAAAGTAGGTGTTTTATGTTCCACTGCCACAAAATCCAAGATGAACACCAGAAATAGCCTGTGAGTTGAGGACTCTCATTTTAAAATGGCACCACAATTTATCCTAGTTCTTGCTGTACCGTGAGCATTACATTATTCATTAGAAGCAGTTGTGTTTTAAGCAGCTATTATGCAGCTTTTGCTGAGCACAGCCTTCCCAGTGCAAGGAGGGCTGTCTTCCAGAGAGAGGGTCACTTTGTGGAATCCCCACCTCTGTGACCCCAGTGTGTTTGCATACATATAAATTCACTCTATGACATTCCCGTCATGTTTGCTCAGTGAGCAAGTAATTTGCCACTCTCATTACTCCAGGTACCAGGTACCCTGTGGCAAATCAATCTTCTTTCTGCTTCATACATCACAGCTCCCCCAGACATCCAGGGCCTTCTGACTCTAAAATGAAGCTGTGAGATAAAGACCCAAGTCTGTTTCAGCAACTGCATTGTCCAGAGGGGCTAATGAATGTTACACCTCACTGGGAAACCCCATCTCGGGGCAGGGGAAATGTCTATATCAAAGCAAAGATGCTGTTTCAAGCAAAGCATTTCCTGTACCAGAGGGAGGGAGGTCTTAATAGCAGAACAAAGGAGTAGCTACAGGGGGTTTAGTGCACAGTATTTCAGAAATATTAATCTACCATCTTCTCCGGTCACAAATCATTTTCTCCACCTCTTGACAGGCTGAAATTTGACTTTGAAAGAATCCATTGCAGGATCCTGACTGGCTATATAATATGTCAGGCTTCTCTCCTCAGGGACAGAGCCAGCTCACACCAGCAGATGAAACCATTTCAGTGTTTTCATTGGTGCTGATTGCTGTTTTTTCACCAACATTTCCAACTCACCATCGCAGCATGTGTGCCAGTGCGTGGGGGGGGGGGGGGATGCAGTGGAAATATTTTCATTCTATACCTGTCTTCGAGCTGAGGAAGGGTAATATGCTGGGATTTTCATGACACATCACAGCTCAAATCTATTTTAGAAAACCACTCATTGAGTACCTACTATGTTGTATTCTTGGAGCTGTAGATAAAATAATTAACAAAAGAAACAAGATGTTTCTCCTCGTGGAATTTATGTTTCAGAAGAGAAAAAAATAAATGAAGACCTAAAAATGCCAATGTGACAACTGCAAGTATTGATCAGTGATATAATACATAAAAAACAGTTATGTGATACAGAGTGATGAAAGGACAGAAGCAACATGAGACAGGATGGTAAGGAGGATGTGAACCAAATGAATAAACCATAAGAAAAAGGAGGGGAAAGCAAATCTGGGCAATAAAAGGGAGGGGTTTATAAAAATAAAGAGCTAGTGAAATAAGGAGGAGGAGGCACGGCTGGAGGAGGTCAAGCATGAGTCTGAAGAGAGGTACTAGCCAGTCAGATCGCAGAGGCCTTGTTGGTTATAATAAAGAATCTGTGTTATTCAAAGTGCAGTGAGAAGCCATTGGGAAGTGGAAGTAAAGTGAGCTGTGAAACACCAGGCCAAATGACACAATCTCATGGACATTATGTAAGGGTCTCTTTTAAAAGTATCTTTGTGTGGAGAAATAGTTGTGGGGAATAGGTGCCATAGATGCAGGGAGAAGAGTGAGGAATCTGGGGTTATAGTCCAGGCAAGTTTCATAATGATGTGACCTAGGAAGGTATCAGTAGAGATAAAGAAAAGTACACATACTTGTGAGATGCTTTGAACATATAAACCTTGGGACTTGTCCAAAGATTTAATGAGAGTATGGTAAAAAGAACACTGATGTCATTAGTAAGATGAAGAGGGGGTGAAACTAAATAATTCTCATTTAGACATATTAAGTTTGAGAAGGTAGATATCCAAGATATTACTTTCGGAAGCTGAGAGCACAAAATTAGAGCTTAGTGAGAGGTAAGTTCTGGGTCATACAGATAGCATTTAATACCAAGTAACTAAATAAGCTTACCTGGCAAAGAGTTAGAGATGAAACACAGGACACTAGTTAAATTTGAATTTCAGATGCAATGAATTTTTTTTAATGTAAGTATGTTCCAAACATGCACAAAACATGGTTATACTAAAATACATCCCAACAGTCTGAGATGGATAGATAGATGATACATAGAGAGGTGTGTGGGTGTGTGTATGTATTATATGAAACACATAACACTAAAAAAGGTTATCTGAAATTCAACATTAACTGGGCATCCTGTATTTTTTTAATTCTTTATTGTCTAAAGTATTACATATAGTATTACATATGTCTTCTTTTTCCCCCATTGATCTCTCCCCGGCCACCCCCACGCCCCTACACATGCCCTCACCCCTCTAGTGTCTGTGTCCATTGCTTATGCTTATATACATGCATACAAGTCCTTTCGTTGATCTCTTACCCGCCTCCTTTCCCTGCCTTCCCTCTGAAGTTTGGTGGTCTGTTTGAAGCTTCTCTGGATCTATTTTTGTTCATCAGTTTATGTTGTTCATCATATTCCACAAATGAGTGAGATCATGTGATATTTATCTTTCTCCAACTAGCTTATTTCCCTTAGCATAATGATCTCCAGGTCCATCCATGCCGCTGTGAATTATAGGAGTTCTTTCTTTTATACAGCAGTGTAGTACTCCATTGTGTTGATGTACCATTGTTTTTTAATCCACTCATCTGCTGATGGGCACTTAGACTGTTTCCAAATCTTAGCTATTGTAAATTGTGCTGCTATGAACATAAGGGTGCATATGTCCTTTCTGATTTGTGTTTCTGATTTCTTGGGATATAGTCCTAGAAGTGGGATTACTGGGTCAAATGGGAGTTCCATTCTTAATTTTTTGAGGAAACTCCATACTGTTTTCCAAAGTGGCTGCACCAGTCTGCATTCCCACCAGCAGTGCACGAGGGTTCCTTTTTCTTCGCATCCTCTCCAGGACTTGTCATTTGTCAATTTGTTGATGATAGCCATTCTGACAGGTGTGAGATGGTACCTCATTGTTGTTTTGATTTGCATCTCTTGGGTGATTAGTGACTTTGAGCATGTTTTCATATGTCTCTTTGCCTTCTGTATGTCCACTTTCGAAAAATTTATATTTATGTCCTTTGCCCATTTTTTGATTGGATTTTTTATCTTCCTTTTGTTAAGATTTATGAGTTCTCTATAAATTTTGGAGATTAGGCCCTTATCAGATATGACATTAAATCCTGTATTTTTATTTGCTATATCTGCCAACCCTAAGTCAGGGTGATATCATAAATAGGGAAAACCAAGACCTGGTATAGCCACACTGGAGAAGGGGATCAGAGGAAGAGGGTTTAGGAAGTATTTAGAAGGAGCCTTAGAAGGAACCAGTAGGAGAGTGTGGTGTCTCAGGCACCAAATAAATAAATAAATAAATAAATAAATAAATAAATAAATAAAAAGGTGTCCCAAGAAGAAAGAGATACTCAATTGAGTGCAAAATTTGTACTGTTGTTTAAGGTTTGAATAACGTGAGCTCAACAAGTAACCATGACATTTGTCATCAGGGAAGCAAGCCTTGCTGATCCTGAAAAGAGCACCTACTTGAACAGAAGACCCATTGGAGTGGAATAAAGAGATAAAGAGCTGGAGACAGAGAATATAGAAAACAGGGTGGTAGCTATGGGGCCCAAACACTGAGAGAGATGCAGGAGAATGTGTGTATGCTGATGGGAATGATCTAGGGGAGAGGAGAAGTGCATGAGTCAGGAGTGAGAAGGAAAATGGGAGGACCAAAGGCCTTCAGTGAAAATGGGATCCAAACCATGATGGATGTGTTAACTTTTGACAATAGTGGAAACAATTCCTCCATTTCAACAGAAAGAAGATAGCAGATATGGGTGTGGTTTCTGTTGGTTTCAAATTATAAATGACTCTATAAACATTCACACAAAAATATTTTATTTATAAAGTATTTTTTGTACATTTTAGTTTGTTCAAAATTATCCATCTATTTATTATATATTCATAAACCAATATAAAATAGTCAAAATTAGTTGCTTGTTTTAAATTGTTTTGATAGTTAAATCAATTATTGTTAGACAGTTGCTTTCCCATGGTTGCCTTTAGTTTTTAAGACTATGGGAAATACAAAATAGCCTTTAAACTTTTATAACATAAAACTGAAGTTTTTCTACTGGAAAGCAGACATTCCTAAACAACATTTCCCCAAACAACTGCTCCATGCCATACATCATTAAATAGAAAAGTTTTCCTAATATGAAGTAAAAGCAAATACTGCCAAGCTCCAGAGAAACAAAGGTCAGTTGCTGTGGGAACCACGCTTTGGACCTTCTGACCTTTGCATGTGTTGCATTAATGTGGATATTTGCATTGGATCTACTTCACAATAAAAATCAGGTATCCAGTGAGACAACTATAAATATAGCTCAGCAGCAAAGAGATAGTGCTGCATTTTGGGGAATAGAAAGGAAACAATAAACACATTTTTTAGCTAGATATACTAGTAATACCTTTAGAACATTTCTCTAAGTATCATGCAGTCATTTGTCAGTTACCTGAAGTCCTGATGATATTTGTAAATGAACATGAACATTTGCTCCATAATACTTCATGTTCTTATTAATAGAAGAGTGATAGTCTGGCAAATGAAATTTCTTGGTTTATTAAAGTTTCAGAGTAAGGACTGTCTGCATGGTCCCTGTTATTTTTAACACAAAGCTCACAGCTAAAGCAATCTCGGATCCTTTTGAATATTTAAAGAAATGTGTCTCCTAGCCATATCCTGTATTTGAAGGCAAACTGACACTGCTATTAGAACTGATAAAATATGGGTGAAGAAAAAAATCATGAATATTAAACCAACTAACATTTATTATCTGTTGCCAACACTTCCCACCGTGAACAAGCCTCTTTCTCAGCATGTTTACTACAATTTAAAATTGCCACCTTCACTATCTTTAGATAGTATCTTTTTAGTTCCCCTATATGAACACAAGGAGCACAAAATCTAAGCTCCACAAAGATGCCTTATATGCATTGCCTGGTGTCTGGTAAACTAAAGGCAGTCAATAAATATGGACAGATGGATGAAGGGGTGGATGGATGTCCAGAGAACTATGCGAAAGTGAAGCTATGAAATTTAGTCAGATGGTGAAGAGATCATAAATATACTTTTCTTAATCAGGTGAGAAAAACACGGTGTATCAAATATTCTCCAGAACTTCCTGCCATCCCTAAAGCCACAAGTTAGTGACAAATATTCTAATTCCATTTAAAAACCCTAGTCCTTCTATATGCTTCCATCCTACACTCTCCCTTTCCCCAATCCATCCATTCACACACTCAAAGTAAAACAGACCTCACTAGGCTCTGGTGATAGATTTCTGCCCCACCCACCCTAGCTTTGATATATAATTGATACGTAACACTATGGAAGTTTACGGTGTACAATGGGGTGATTTGATATACACATATACTGAGAAATGATTGCCACAATAAAGTTAATACAGCCATCTCCTCATATAATTACCTTTGTGTTTGTGCCCATATGTGTGTGATGAGAACATTTAGGATTTACTTTCTAACTATTTTTCAAGTATACAATAAAGTGTTGTTAACCATAGTCGCTATGCTGAATATTACACAGCCAGAACTTATTCATCTTATAACTGGAAGTTTTTACCCTTTGACCAATATCTCCTGATTTCCCCCACCCACCAATCCCAGGCATCCACCAATATACTCTTTGTTTCTACGAGTTCTGCTTATTTAGATTCCACATATAAGTGACATCGTACAGTATTTGTCTTTCTGGGTCTAATTTATTTCACTTAGCATAATGCCTTCAATGTTTATTCACGTTGTCTCAAAAGGCAGGATTTCCTTATTTTTATGGCTGAATAATATTTGATTATATATATTCATTATATACCATGGATATTTATCCCATTCTTTATCCATTTGGTCACTGAGGAATGCAGATTGTTTCCATATCTTCACTATTGTAAATGATGCTGCAATAAACTTAAACCCTGATACCTGGGCTTTACCCAAGGGTTTCAAAGCTATCACAAATACAGTGAAATATAGAGAGAGAGCAATTCACAATGGCCAATACCCCCAAGAATAACACCCATGCTTTTTAAAAAATAACCTCAACAGTTCATATCTTTGACATTTCACACCTACAAATCATATTAGGGCATACAGAGAACTTCTTGGAAGCTGGAACCATGTTACTCTCAATTATGTATCCCAGAAATCTACCATAGCACTGGTGTACAGTAAGTACTTAATATCTATATTTATTAGATGAATGAATGTATGAAAGAATGGAAGCACACATGCCCAGGTATTCTACTAGAAAGTAGAACACAACCTGATAATCTAATATCCTAATATAATCTATTAAAAAAACAGATTATGCAAATTCCTCAACTATTTGTTTTTTCACAGAAGTTACCCTTTCTCCACAAAGGACTGTTATGAGAAAAGATTTCTTAAGACAGAAGACCACAAATCCATGCAGCAATTAGAGAGAAGGAAGACAGAGGAAAGGAGAGAGAGAAGGAGAGGAAGGAAGGAAAGGTCAAAGGGAGGGGAAGGAAAGGTCAAAGGGAGGGGAAGGAAAGGTCAAAGGAGGGGAAGTGTTCATGAGTCAGGATTTTACATAGCAAGATGGTGGCATAGAAAAAGCCTTAACTCACCTTCTCCCATAGACACACTAAATCTACAAGTATCTATGAAATAATTCCCATTGGAAAAACAAAACAACAACAAAAAACCTTACAATAGCTGAACAGCTCCCTCCACGACAAGGGATGAAAGAGCCACATCAAGATGTGTAGGAGAGGCAGAGTTGCATTATCAACGAAAACCCCACTCCCAGCATGGCAACACACAGTAGGGAATTATCTCATGGGTCTTACACATCTCCCTGAGGTGTGAAGGGTTTATATCCCACATTGGAAAAAGACATTCCATGTAAATGGAAGAGTAAAGAAAGCTAGTGTAGCTATATTTATATCCAACAAAATAGAACTTAAAATGAGACTGTAACAAAAGACAAAGAGCAATACATAATGATAAAAGAGTCAATCCAATAAGAGGATATAACATTTATAAGTACATATATACTCAACATAGGAGCCCCAAAATATTAACATACCTAAACAGAAAAATTGACAGTGTTACAATAATAATAGGGGACTTTAATACCCCACTTACATCAATGGATAGAACATCTAGTCAGAAAATTAAAAAGGAAACATTGGCCTCAAATGACACATAACACAAGATAGACTAATAGTTACTAGCATATATAAAACATTCCACCCCAAAGCAGCAGAATACACAGTCTTCTCAAGTAAACAAATTTCAATATCCATTCATAAAAACTCAACAAAATCAGTATAGCGGGAATGTACCTCACATAATAACAACCATATATGACAAACCCAGAGCTAATATCATACTTAATGGCGAAAAGCTGAAATTTTTCCTCTAAAATCAGGAAAAATACAAGGATGTATTTTTATTGCCACTTTTAGTCAAAACAGTATTAGAAGTCCTATCCAGAGCAATTAAGCAAGAAAAGAAATAAAAGATATGCAAGTCAGAAAGAAAGAAGTAAATCTATCTCTATTTGCAGAAGACATGATAATATATAGATATAGAAAGCCCTAGCCCTCACCTGGTAGCTCAGTTGGTAAGAGCATCACCCACATATGCCAAGGTTTTGGGTTTGAGTCCCAGCTATGGCACATACAAAAATCAATGAAGGGATGCATAAATAGATGGAACAACAAATCAATGCTTCTCTCTCTCCCTGCTCCCTCTCTTTCTCTAAAAATCAATAAATGAAATTATTTAAAAAATAAAAGAACACTAAAAAGCCACATTAGAATAAAAGAATTTAGTAAAGTTCCATAATATAAAATCAAGATCCCAAAATCAGTTGTTTTTCCATAAACTAATAATGAACTATAAGAAAGAGAAATTAAGAAAACAACCCCATTTTTAATTGTATCAAAAAGAATAAAATACCTAGGAATAAATCTAACCAAGGAGGTGAAAGACCTGTACACTGAAAATTATAAGACATTGATGAAAGAAACTAAAGACACAAATAAATGGAAAGATATCCCATACTCATGGATTGGAAGAATTAATATTGTATAACTGTTCATATCACCCAAAGTGATGTACATATTCAACACAATCCTTATCAAAATCCAATGGCATTTTTCACAAAAGTAGAAAAAAATAATGCTAAAATTTGTTCAGAATCACAAAATATCCCGAATAGCCAAAGCAATTTTTTTTTCGCTTAAAGTATTACAAAGGGTATTACATAAGTGTCCTTCCCGCCCCCCCCCCCCCACCGCCCTTGACAAGCCCCTGCCCTCCCTTACCCCCCAGTGTCTTATGTCCATTAGTTATGGTTATATGGGTGCATACAAGTCCTTCGGTTGATCTCTTACTCCCCTCCCTCCTGTCCCCCAACCCTCCCTGGCCTTCCCACTGCCGTCCGACAATCAGTTTGAGGCAGCTCTGCCACTGTATTTATTATTGTTCAAAAGTTTGTAATGGTCTTAATTATCCATGAAAGAGTGAGATCATGTGGTATTTTTCCTTCATTGACTGGCTTGTTTCACTTAGCATAATGCTCTCCAGTTCCATCCATGCTGTTGCAAATGGTAGGAGTTCCTTCTTTTTAACAGCAGCATAGTATTCCATCGTGTAGATGTACCACAGTTTTCTAATCCATTCATCTACTGATGGGCACTTAGGCTGTTTCCAGATCTTAGCTATGGTGAATTGTGCTGCTATGAACATCTGGGTACATATATCCTTTCTGATTGGTGTTTCTGGTTTCTTAGCCAAAGCAATTTTAAGAAAAACAGACAAAGCTGAAGATATTATGATCCCTAATTTTCAACTATATAACAAACCTATAGTAATCAAAACTGCATGGTATTAGCAGAAAGTGGGACAGAGAAATCAATGAAACAGAAGAAATAAACCCACACATATATGGTCAATATGCAAAAGGAGCCAATAATATGCAATGGAGACAGAACAGTCTCTTCAATAAATTGAATTGAGAAAACTGGACAGCTACACATAAAAAATGAAACTAGACCACTATCTTACATTATATACAAAAACTACCCGAAAAATTTATTAAAAACTTGAATATAATACCTGAAACTATAAAGAAGTAAAAAGAAAACATAGATGGTAAATTTCCTGACATCAGTGTTACACTGAGTTTTTGAATCTGCCTTCAAAAGCAAAAGCAACAAAAGGAAAAATAAACAAGTGGGACTAAAAAACTTCTGCACAGCAAAGGAAAACATCAACAAAAGAAAAAGCCAACCTACTGAATGGAAGCAAATATTTGCAAATCATTTATCCAATAAAGGGGTAATATCCAAAATATATATTTTTTAATTCAATAGCAAAAATAAGATAAACAATTTGATTTAAGACATGTAGATGACCAATAGCCACATGAAAAGATGTTCAACCTCACTAATCATCAGGAAAATGCACATCAAAACCATAAGAAGATATTGTCTCATATCTGTCAAAATGACAATTATTGAAAGGACAAGACATAGCATGTGATGGAAAGAATGCAGGGAAAGGGAAACCTTTATACACTGTTGGTGATATGTAAAGTGGTATAGCTGCTATGAAAAACAATATAGAGCTTCCTCAAGAAATTAAAAATACAACTGCCATATTATTCAGCTATTCCACTTCTGGGTATTTATATGAAGAAAACAAAAATACTAATTAGAAAAATATATATGCATCTCTATATCCACTGCAGCATTATTAACAATAGCTAAGATATGGAAACAACCTACAGTATCCACTGATGGATGAATAAATAAATAAATAAGATGTAGTACATATGTACAATGAAATACTACTCAGCCATAAAAAAAGAAAATCTTACATAGTGATGGCATGTATGGATTTTGGGGATGTTATTCTAAGTGAAATAAGCCAGATATAGAAAGACAATACTGTGTGAATTCACTTACATGTGGAATCAAAAATAAAACTCATAGATACAGAGAACAGATTGGTGGTTATCAGAGGGGAAGGGAGTTAGGCAAAATTGGTGAAGAGGGTCAATTGTATGGTGATGGATTGCAGCTGGACTCATTATGGTGATCACTTTGTACTGAATACAAGTGTCTAATTTTTATGTTGTACACCTGAAACTAATATAATGTTATATACCAATATTACCTCAATAAAAAAATTGCTCATGAATGAGGCAAAGGGAACCAGTTCTTTATTTTACTTTTCACTACTATCTTTGTACAGCAATTAAATCCTTAAATTTGCCAAAGCTAAGTATGCAGTGCACAGGGAAGTTATGACTCAGGGATGGAGAGTTAATAAAATTCTGAAATGAAAAAAAAAATTAACAATGGCAGTCAAAAGCACAAACTAAGCCAAGATCTAATTATATTATACTTTCATGAAAGTAAAACACATTATGAAATATTTAATAATCTACTATGGATTCCTCATAGTTTTCATCTTCCATGGACTCCATGGACTTGCACACAATTATCTCTTCAGTTAAATACACAGCTCTTGACAAGTGCTTAGAATCACATTCCCATCCTTGTCCTGATACTATGGGGCCACTTCAGATGCTGAAAGCTCTTCCCTTGCCAATCTCCATGCTTTGGAGAGGTTTAGGTTATCAGGGTTTCAATCTGCTTGTTTTAATCAGTACTCCTGCACTATTTGCCTGTACCTGACAGGTGAGCCTTTGGCAGATGATTTATTTGATTTTCTTTATTCTTATCTTGCCAGCAATTCTAAAATTGAATGAAAGGATAAAGAAAGAGGGTCAAGCAGGCACTGAACATGTCTTACTGTCAACTGAAATGCTAAATATATGCTCTGATTTCTGTAAGACCCCAGGATCCAAGATAAACTTACAAAGAGAGATGAAATTTTGGATTATCTGAGTTTTTTTCCTTTTGCATGCCATCAAGCTATTGTGATGTAAATAGCAAAAAAAAAAAAGATAGAGTTCCCTGAGAACACAGAACCTACCTAACACCTTATCCCTTTTATCAGTAAAGATGATCCTATAACTGACTTAATGAGATACTACTTTTCTATACTATTTGATACATATAAAAACAGGTAATGTATGTACAGTTAGGAAGCATAATCTATAATAATAAAAGGATAATATGCTAATTAGACCAGACGTCTTCCGGATGTCATTCTGGACATCCTTCCTGATGAAGCCGGGGCGGGAGGAAGCCAGCCCGGGTCCCCGATGCCTGCCGGCAGCCAGAGCAGAGAATCTCAGGTCCTGGGTGCCAGAGGAAAGCCGGTGCCAGCAGCCCGGGTCCCAGTTGCTGGAGGGAAGCTGGTGCTGGAAGCCAGGGGAAGGAAGGCCTACTCTTGCATGAATTTTTGTGCAGCAGGCCTCTAGTATAAAATAATTGTGAACTACCACCTATTAAACCCAACACCAATTTAGAAATCAAACCTTATGCTTGCTCTTAAAGCTATTTTATGCACCTTCCCAGCTCAACTCCTGCTTCTCTTCATCTAAAAGTAATTACTAACTTTCCTCTTTAAAAAATAATGTTACAATATATAGGTATCATTAACCAATGTATTATTACAATTTGCTTGATTGAGCTTAATAAATGTCTTATTATATTATGTGTAATCTCCTAAAATTTATTCTTTCATTCAACATTATACTTCTAAGATGTGTTTGCATCCAACTGTAGTTCATTTTCACAGTCATATAATCTGTTCTGTGATTTTAGCAAACTATATCCATCCATTTCTGCCTATATTGTTTATGACTGACAGCTCTATCTCCCTTTTTTTGAGAGCCTAATCTTTACTAAAACATTGAGATCAGCAGAAATTATGTTTTAATTAGTAAGACCTTAAAGAAGGGGAGGAAAGGCAAGGTGCTGACCATTCTGCATTTGGGTGCATCCAAGAAGTGGTCAACACAATAAACTGTGCTCAGGATTGAGCTGATATAGCACAATGAACCTTGGCAGAGTAGAGTATTCCTAAAGGCTGCTCTACCAGAATGAGGGGTTCAATACACTTAATGAGATACAGAGTTCTTATCAAAAAGTAGAGAAACAAAACAGGCTCATCATGCAGTTGTATGAGTTTTCACAGGTAAGGTGAATTAATAGATACAAATACTTAGGAGTCTAGGCAGGCATGTAGGCTGGTAGGACCTGATAAACCATTCAGCTGATTATAAGTTCTCAGCCACAAATCTAGAATTCAGGGCAAGACTCTGTACCAGCAGGGAGACTGGCTAGATGAAGACAAAGTCACAATTCTGGAGGAATACATGCACTGTGTATGCTACTGAAAGAAAGACTTGAGTGCAGAAACGAGAACTAAATCCAGCTGATCAAAACAGGGGGTACAAGCAGCTGAACTGAGCTAGAAGCCAGGAGATGTATGCTGATTCTGCTTGAACCTAAGTTTGGGGCTAGAAGTATTCCTCTATGACAGCAGTTCTCAACCTGTGGGTCACAACCCCTTTGGGGGTCGAACGACCCTTTCACAGGAGTCGCCTAAGACCATCAGAAAACACATATATAATTACATATTGTTTTTGTGATTAATCACTATGCTTTAATTATGTTCAATTTGTAACAATGAAATTGGGGGTCACCACAACATGAGGAACTGTATTAAAGGGTCACGGCATTAGGAAAGTTGAGAACCACTGCTCTATGAGATCGGGATTGGCCTGAACACTGGGGCAGAGTGGTGCCTTGGAGTGCTTTTGGTTGTGGGGAGGAGAGAACTTGGGGACAGTCCCCCTCTGTCCTGGGAATGCCCTTCCAAAATGGAATGGATGCCATGGTGGAGACAGCCCTCTTAGAGGCTTTCCTTCATGATCATTATTTACAATACATTTATAGAGGGTATTAACAATATATGGGTAAATTAAATGCTTCTTATACACCCTTTATAACTCTGTGATTTCAAAAACATTTAATATTAAAAAGAATGCTATGTCATTTGCTCTTCTAGATACTTGGATTTTAACCAGTATTGGAATCTTCTTTCAGAACTTAAAGATGAAAAAAAAAAATGCTTTAAAATAAAGTAGGATAGTATTTGAAAACAGCCTTCTAGGTCACGTGAGAAATCTTTATTAAACCATAAAGCTTTATTTAATCTTCAGGGTGGTAAGGAAACATGCTGTTATTATAAATGTTTAATTTTATATTGGAATGTACTGTATGTTTTTTGTCTTGGGATGACTTTTTACTGTTTATTGAGGAGAAGAATAAGTAAGTATGCACATGATCCTATAGTAACTTCCAACTTCTACTTTGAGATTTCCTAATGACAGAGCTAGTTAAAGTTGTTCACCTGACCAGAAGGGCCCTTTAACTGATACATTTGGGTCGGGAATAGATTTTATGTTGCCAGCAGGAACTTTGATTACTTTTATGTGAACAGTTTCTTCAACTACTTTATGCATAAAGGCCTTGCAGATAAGAGAAATATCTTTGAACTATTTCTCTGTACCTAGGAAGCTGTAGTTTAATAAATCCACTTTCAGTACCTGTCTCATTTCAATAACTACTTCATGGAGCACAGCAGTCCACGTGGAGGCCAGTTATGGTGTACTGGAAAGAACTTGAGTTTTGGAAGCAACAGATATGAATTTTATTGCTTTTTTTAACCTCTTACTAACAATGATCTTGGTTAATTTACCTAACACTCTATGTTTTCTGACCTGAGAGTGGTGGATGAGACACCTCCTCCAGACGGTTGGTGTAGATACTAAACAGGGAAACACTTTTGCACATTTTACAATTTCATTTAAAGTTTAGTTCTTTTTCAGCTTCAGTCTGAACAATGGAGAAATGCCTCCCTCATCAGATTGTTTTGAGATTCAATGATGAAAACATGTTGAATAATAAGGTCCTATAGGCATGTAAGGGGTTCGTTATTCTTTGCCGCCAACAACTAATGTCTCAAAAATGTTTTGAGATTTCTTAATCACATGGCCAGTTACATTTGTTCACCTGACCAGAAAAGTCATTTTAGAGAGAAAACAATTGTCTTGGTAATTTATGTGAAATTCTTGTTTCTTTCATCTAAATGCATTTTTACTTCTTTGCCCTTTGGTCCTATGGCACAGCACGATACCTCCCTTTAACCATGGCCTCTCAGCCTCTTTAGCCAGCACTTCTCTTAGTTCCTAAAAGACTGGGTGGCTTAAAACAACGGAAATGTATTGTCTCACTATTCTAGTGGCTAGAAATCAAAACTCAAGATGCCTGCAGTGCAGCGCCCTTCCTGAAGGCTCTGGAGGAGGGTCCTCCCTGCTCTTCCAGCCACTACCAGTCCTTGGTGTTCCTTGGCTTGTAGATGCCGGTATTTGTTACATAGCCGTCTTCTCCTATGTGTCTTCACATCATTTTCCCTTTGTGCATGTTGTCTCTGTGTTCAATTTTCCCTTTTTTGATAAGGACACCATTTATATTGAACTAGGATCCATTTAACAATCTCATTTTTACCTTGTCACCTTTCTAAAGACTATTTCCCAACAAAGTCACATTCTGAGTGAGGAAGTTAGGACTTCTTACATATCTTACCTTGGGTGGTGTACAACTCAACCCACAACAAACGGGACTCCCTAAGGTTCTGACCACAGACTCTTTTGAGTCCCCTTCTTCTCTGTAAGTAGTTTCATCTTCTCATGACTCGAATGACAACTGTGGTGTAATGCAATAAACATGGTCTTAGGAACCAGACTATCATACATTGGATCCTGGCTGTTTCACTTTCCAGTGAGATTAGCCATCTAAACATATTTATAGGGGTCAGCTGAGTGGTATTTTCCCATTCAGGGTTTTTTCCTCGGGAAATGCAGGGTACGGAGTGCTAGAATACATGCCAAAACCCCCAATGAGTTTGCCTCCAGCTTTCTTAGCTTACCCAGTTAATATGAACACTCAGAAACAACCGTGAAGGGTAAAAGCAATCAGAGAAAAACCACTTGGAGGAACGTCACTTAAAGTGTGGTGCACACACCAGCAGCATCGATCACCTGGGAGATTTGGAAATGCAAAAGCTTGGACCCCACCTCGACCTACTGAATCCGGATTGGAGAGGTAGCGTTCAGGCATCTGTTTTAAGAAGTTCTGTGGGTGATTTGTACGCACGTTGCAGGTTGGAAAGTACTGAATGGGAGTGGGTATCACAGGACTCTGTGCATATCCGCCATGGTGATGGTGGTGGCTTCATGGGTTGATGGCACAAGTGAATATGCATCTCAGGACTGTTTAAGCCACCCCGCCCCTTTAACTTCCCTTTCCTTGAGTTCAGCAGCACTCCTCGGCATACTACTGGCAAGGATGGCATTGATATCAGGGAAATGTAACATTAATTTCATCTGAGTTACATTTAAAAGTCTTATTCCAAGCTCCATTTGGAAACTGATCTCCCTCAGCACTGCTTAATGCCCTGCTCTCAACCACCAAGTCTGTGGTTTATAACTGCTGATCCAGAGTGAGTACAAATCCACTAAAAGGATTTCATCTTTTTCTTTTTGTGGAAATGTATTATGTGCATCAGTCTCCTATTATCCTCTCCAAGGGAAAGTGTGCCACATAAATTATAGTGATTTATTAGAAATGAAGAACCTATTCTGGTGCCCTTACTCAGCAGTTTTCATGAAGTGCTCTGTAAGTAGATAAATATTTGTCATTTTTGGGACAGATTCAGAATAAATAAAACAGAGAACTAGTGTGAGGTGAAATAATACTATGTTGTTGCTGATGGATATTGTACTTAGGTCTATGATGGTTGCATCTGTACTGAACATGTATAGTCTTTTTAAACTTATTTTATTCCCTAAAGAATACAATAGAACTATTTACATAGCATTTATATTGTTTTAGATGTTATAAATAACCTAGAGGTGATTTAAAGTGTATGGGAGGATTGGGTGAGGTATATGCAAATACTACTCCACTTTATATAAGGGATCTGAGCATCTGTGGATTTTAGTGTTCACAGCGGTCCTGAAACCAATCTCCCTGGAATATGGAGGGACGATTATAACTTAATTTCCTCCTGAAAGTTTGATAAATCTTATGTATAACTGGGCTTATTTTCATTTTTTTAAATAATTGAGACTTAAAATTCACTCATGGTGGAAATGATGGGTAGAAGGGATGTGCATTTTCTTTCTAGAAACCTGGTATATTGCACTTCCTTGCATAGCATTTTCAAGTGATAGAATGAAGTGAAGGTCCTGGCATTTCATTCTTTTCTCTTCCTTTGTGTATGTCTAGAAGTTCTTTTTTAAATTTTTTTTATCTTTATTGTTAAAAGTATTTCAAATATCCTCCTTTACCCCATTGATCCCTTCTACCTCACACCTGTTCCCCACCCCAGAATCTGTGTCCATGGGTTATGCACATATGCATACAAGATCTTTAGTTAATCTCTTCCCACCTACCCCCTAGAAGTTCTTATATAAAAATGAGAAAACTGACTAAAGTGGATATTCTTGTATGTAGATAAGTATGTATTTATTTATCTAAAACTCATTGAGCATTTGCTGTATAACTGGTCTGCGGTACAAAGGTGATTAAGTCATTTTGTTTCTTCCAAAGAGATTTCCATCTAGTAGAAGAGGCTGTGAAATCATCTGGGGTAAAATAATTTAAGTTGTGAATTATATTTATCTATCAATGAGCAATTAATAATTAATTATTTTCCCATTACTAATGATTGCTCTAGTATAGAAAGTACTTATCCTTGAATTTTAGTGTATATCAGAATTTAACATGCAGCTTCTCTTGGGGATTTTGTTGAAATTACAGGTAGCCTGCCCCTATCTCTCATTAGTCATGTTCCATAAGTCTGTACTAGGGCCCAGGTATCTGTATTTATAAAGGGCAGTACAGGTAATTCTGATGCCAACCAAGCTCATGAACCGCTGCTGCCAGTGCTTAGAAGCCAGGCTGATATCCATTATTTACTTGTGACATGAGTGGATTAGAATCATGCAGTTTTGTAAAAATCAGGAAATTGCCTGTAACTTTGAGCCAGAACTCAAGTGAGAGCCACTTAATGACTGCTTTGCTTTGGCTGCTGGAGACTTCACCTGGCCCATGGGTCAGAGGAGTTCCACTGGCAGTGTTTTTCTGTGCCGGCATGCTTAGGGAGCTTGGCTCTTGCTTCTTGGTTACTGGTTTGAATGGAACTCATCCTGCACAGATGGACCATGGTTTGTGAGGACAGATGGAGAAGGAACAGCAAGTTCACTGGCAGAGCCAACACATGGGAAAGAGCAAGAGAGAAAAAACAAAGGCTGGGGGTGGGGCGGGGGCGAGATAGAAGAGGTCAATGGGGGGGGGGGGGGGGGGGGGAAGGGGATATATATATAATACTTGCAACAATAAAGAATTTTTTAAAAATAAAAATAACCTTCCAAGTACAAAATAAATAATTTTAATCACCACCCCCCGCCCCCCCAAATAATGACAAAGGCTGGAGGTGGAGCACTAAAGAACATCAACATTCACCTGGTCATTGTAAGGAATGCTCTCTTCTCTTAATGTATCTTAATAAGAGTGTACATAGCGAGTCTATTTGAAGCACATGCAATTTCATCTTATGTATGCCCTTTAAAATTAAACAATAAATACCTTCCAAGTATTTATTATAATAAAAATAGCTAACAATGCAGCAAAATTGAAGCAAAAAAAAACACACAACATAGTGACAAATTACATGTTTTTTCTAAAGAGCAGAAGGAACTGAGTTAAGGAAAGGAACAGTTGACTGACCTTCTATTCTAACCATAAAGGTCTCAAGTTAGTGTTACTTATAAGAAAAATAATTCCTGATTCTGGTAGCACAACTTCTTCATTTTCAGTATTTGATATTTTCTTTGGTTGATATTTGATTTTAGTTTTAGTTTTTTGCTAAAAATAGGTATATTCAGATATACTCCTGGGAGCATAAAATATAATTATTGCTACATATTCTATATTTTTATACTCCTTATTTTAAGTTTACTCTCTATACTTTTTTAAAATGTAACTCTTACCCCTTCCCCAATATGCATACTGGAATTCCAACAATTCGTCACCAAAGTGTTATTTAGCAAACACTATGTAGAGCATTACTGCCAGGCTGTAAGGTGAACACAGATGCACAAAAGGCCCCTCAGTGGAAATGACCCAGGTAAATAAATGAACACTGCGGAAGTACACAAGTGGCCTTGTTCCCACTCCCAGCAAGACAGTTTACCTAATTCAGAACATCTAGGGAGTGGTTGACCTACTCTTCTGTAGGATTGGAGAGCTATCATTTCTCTCTCAGATGTAGAATTTCACTCTCAATTAATTTCCTCTTGCCCTACAGATTGTTTGAAAAATCACTCATTTGCATGAACTATTCAGTGTCTTTTTATTGCTTTTAGGACAAAAGCCAGGCTTATTAACATTACCAATAAGGCCCTAGGGCAGCAGTTCTTAATTGGGGATTGTTTTGTCACAAGAGGACATCTGGCAAAGTCTGGAGATATTCTTGGTTCTCAAGGGATATCTGGGAAGGGTAATAATGCTATTGGCATATAAGTGTAGAGGCCAGAGATACTGTTAAACATCCTATAAAGTGCAGGACAGGTCCTCACAACAGGAATTATTAACCCCAAATGTCAACAGTACTGAGTTTCAGAATGTTTGCCCTGGGGCGTCTGGTTCCTGCTAGCAGGGACAGCCTCATCTTGGGCTACCCTCTCTGCTCCCAGAATACTGGGCTTCCTTTCAGTTTTCTGAATAGCTTATGGTATTGTTTTCTTTGCCTAGGAATGAACTCTGAATCCTTCAGAGCTCAGCTAATAGCACTCCTCAGAGAAGCCATCCATACCTACCATCCCACTGGCTTAGATTGCCTTAGGCTTTAAGAGCACCATGTACTCCAGTGCCTTTGACCTTATGGATACTCTAATTAATAATTTATTTTGTAATTGGTGGTTCACGTCTCACTACCCCCATTAGAATATGATCTCAAGAGGACAGGGCCCGTTCACTGTTTTATCCCCAATGTCTAACATAGTGACTTGATAATCACTCAATAAATATCAGTTGAATAAATGAGTCATCCAATAAGATCATGACAGTTATTTTTAAAAAAATTAGACCCATTGCTATTTTTTCACACATCACCTGGAGGTGACCTATGTCCTCGGAATCTATAAGAAATTTTTGTTCAAACCAATATCAGGTATTAAGCATATATGGTTTTATGTAGTAGTTATGGGCAAAGTAGGATATGTTAGTTTGGCTTTTTAGATATCGTTCTTTTGGTACTAGTGTAAAGTCACTCTCTTTTTCTATCACCATCCCTTGCTCTCCTTATTCTAACCCTCTCACTCTAATTATAGCTGACTTTCAATTTCTACTTTACTTTTTCATTGTTTAATTTTTTTAAAAAGACCAATGAATATTACTTTATATTCAGAAAGATGATTAAAATTTTCAAATTCTATTATAACTGGACTGGATTCTCAGATTATATCATCCAATTCCCCAAACTATAATTTTATAGGTATTTAATAATATTAGTATAACACATGGATACTATTGACTATGGAGAAATCTATGGGAAATTTAATTAAAGATTAAGCATGCAATTTGGAGTTGAAAACAAGGGATATTGTGATCCAACATTCTGCTTGGCTCACTGTCTAATACATACTCAGTCAAATATGGTTAGCATAATTAGGCAGCCTACACAAAGCAGAGGTATTCATACCCTAGATTTTTCAAATGGAAAACAGACTGAATATCCTTATTCAGTTGATTAATCTATTTATTACCTGAAACTAATTTGACTGAATATTACAGCTAAAGAGAGTAACAAGAAAACTTGAATTACAGACCATTATATATTAATAAATTCACAAATAAGCTGGCTCTGGCCCTTCCTGATATAGGCAAGCCTAGTAAACATTGGACTCACATTTATGTGATTTGTCTACCAAGTGATGCTTAACCTTCATCCTACCACTACTCAGGGTGTGGGATTGGTAAAAGGAGTTGTGCTCAGAGAGAGGTGAAGACGTCTACTGCTTACAGTGCTTGATAATTTTAAAAATGTGTCATCTGTTTTTAGCTGCCCTTGAGTCAATATGCATCAAATTGTTGCTCATATCATGTACCCATAATATACATTATGTGTATTAACTGGACATGACGATCTGTAAATAGAAGGACTTTGATTTATACATCATTGTTCCTAACTTTCTTATGCTATTCAGTTGATTTTTTTTGAGTGAGTGTATCAAGTTGAACCATATAAACTGTCAATATTCAATTGTTTTTGCCCCACAAAAATGACATTTTCATATGGTTCCATTTCATATAAATAAGTGAACAGATAAGCTTTGAGTTTATTTTTCCATAGAAATAATGTTTTAATTAAGAGGGAAACATAAGGAATCAATGGGAGACAAAAGGGTACATATGTAATACTTTCAACAATAAAGATTTAATAATAAAAAAGAGGAGAACAAATTTGAAATAGTACTATATGTACTTTGTTTAGGTACACTGTGGATGATTCAAATAGATTTTTATGGCCAGGCAGAAAACCTAGCCATAATTTAAACCATTGATTCTATAGAAAAATGCATGTCAACTACAAAACTCAACTAAAATATGAACATTTGGTACACAATTCAGAGATTGGTGACATAAACCATTACACCTGTAGGAATTACCTTCATACTCTGACAGGATAATTGATAGAAACTTCTTTACTAGTTCTTTGGTTTCAGCCCAGCAATTCGGGACAGGCAGAGAATTAGGTGATAACATCAGTGTTGTTGCAGTCTGTATTCTTTTTTAAGGAATTAACTCATTAATGGAAATCTTTGTCACTAGGGAACAGAATCTTTGAGAGCTGATGAAATATAGGGAAAATGTGCAGAATTATACAAAGCAAACCTTTTTTACTAGCATCTAATGTATTCTGAATAGCAATCTGCAATAAATGAAGGTAATTTTTCTTCATTATCTATTTTCCGATCTTAGGGTTTGATGAATTCTTAGCTCATGGACTTTTAGTTCTCTAGGCACCCAGGAATATATGTGTTTTTATGAAAAATTTCATGATGTGAGTGGGCATTTGGTGGTGTTTCATAAGGAGACACAGGAAGGATGATATTCCTACCAAAGGATGATGTAATCCACCATAATTTCAGCCTTTGGAAAGCAAGGGTAACAGGTTAGCTCAGTCTTGCTCTACAGATAGGCTGGGAAAACTTTCCAGGTGCCCATGTGACATGGCTGCAGGGGGCTAGTAGCCCCTGTACATGTTTTCTTTTGGGATAGCATTTTAGTTGGGGGAGAGAAAGAGACAGAAGTTTGAATCATAAATTTTTATTTACTCTTGAAATCCCTGGAGTATAAAATAACATCAAAAATAATAATAAAAATCATGAAAATAACATGAAGAAATGGGACTTATTGCTGAGGGAAAGGATATTCTCAGGTGAGAATGTCACTACCTTCTCTGATTTTATTTTTTAGATAAGAAGAGGAATTAGGGAACTTCCACATATTCTGTTTCTGTTTGTCTGGTTAATATAAAGCAAGAGAAGCTCACAACACTCTTGATGCTCATAAATATAATAAGCTTCAAGCAGCTTTGTTGTTTTTGCCTTGTTAAAAAAGAGAGCTTGAGATTTTTTTACTAATGCATCAAGAAGTCTTATATGAGGATGTTTTTAAACAACAAACCACTTGTATTATGGAATTTAAATAATTAAGAAAATAAGATCATGAATGATGTGATTGCCAATGCCAAGAGTTCTGAAGGCTGTAAATACTTAATGCTGGTCAGTCTATAAACAATACTGAAATTATTATTGTAATAATGAAAACAATTTTTGTCTTTTTATTTATATATTTAAAAAATATATTAAAATTTGCAATAATATTTTTACATTTTCTTCAGATTCAAAACAACTAAGAAGACGTTTATCTTCATTATGTGTGTATGTGTGTATGTTTTCCATCAAAAGTAACCTTTTTTATTTTGACTGCATAAAATTTAAAAATGCTCAACAATAAACAGTATCTTAGACAAAAGAGAATAAGAAAGAAGTATAAAGCTGAAAAGAATTCTAAAGATTTCATATCTATGAATTTACGGCTAAACTATCCTATGATTTTAGGGCTAAATTATGAATTTAGGACTAAAATAATGAAAATATTATGCAGTTTGAATGGGATGCTGTCCTGTTCAATTTGTTTTGCATTGTTTTTAAAACCAACAGATATATATTAAGTTACTTCTATAGACTTGTAATAAGAGCAATATCACACAATCATGGTCTTTGTTTAAACATCCATGTCAAATAGTATATAATTCAAATAGTATATAAATCAAATTTTAGTATATAATTCTAAAGGGTCTTATGGGGAATGTAGTATTCATGAGAATTATACTAAAGGATCTATATTTAAATAATAGTACTGTAAAGTTATAATGCTGTGTACTACTAAGGGTAATTGTGGCATCAATTTAGTAAGAGTAGCGAAACTAAAGAGCGATCAATCAGAATTACTGGAACAGAAACACAGGCAGAAGTTGAGCTCTGGCTGTGAGTGCTCAGGACCCAGAGACTGTGGAAGCTGAGTCACAACTGCGTCACAACTGCGGGTGATGCTGAATTCTTGAGGTCTTACTGGGCGACCTCCCTCCTGGAGACTGCGGGTACCAAAAGAGCCACCTGGGAAAGGCTGGAACCTAGACTTGGACTTGACCTCGGCCAGCATTTGCTTGTTGTGATCATTTTCTCTCCATAGGTACTCGAGCTTTCTCTCAGTGAACTTGGCTGCCACGCAGGCTTCTTCGACTCTTCTCTGATGGTATCGAATCTCATTTTCATAGTAGAACGTGCTTCTCCGTAGTTCCTGGTTCATGTCTTGGACCATCTTCCTATACATGTTCAGAAACTGATAGTTGGAGTTCATGTTTCTCCAGACGTTGAAAAACTTCTTCTCCATTTCCAAGCCGCGCATTTGCGCCTCAAACAGTTTTTTCTGTAATTGTGTTACAGGGTCTTCACATACATCAGGAGCAATTTCAAGCTTCAGCTTCAGCTGTTGCATCTCATCTTGTAGGCTTGCATTTTCACGCCGCAAAGATGCTTTCTCGGTTTGCAGACTCGTTCTTTCTGCTGCAAGCTCTTCATTCCTTTGCTTTTGCTCCCACACTTGTCTGGCTATTTCCTGATTTCCCTGGTCAGCGCTTTGAAGGTACAGCCTGTCATCAGCACCATGAGGGACACCCTTGAGATCAACTTCCGACCCATGGATGAATCGATCTCCTTTGTCTACTCCCCTCTTTGGTGGGAATTCCAAGTTCCCATCACCCAGGTGATGTCCAAGGTCGTCAGGCTTGGGGTTTCCAGCCACTGACGTTGATTGACCTGCTCCCTTCCTGTGTTCGCCTGCTCCAGCCTCTGTTTCCCCTCCTCCTTCTCTTGGATTTTCTGCTTCCATCCCATAATTTCTCCTTGGAGAAATTCTGGACTTTGTGGGTAATGAGAGTTTTTGTTCAGACCATCCATTCTGTTCTTCTGAAGTTGTTCTCCATCAATCCCCGATGCTTTTGAGGTGGGCTGTTCACCAGTCACTTGGGAACGTTTAGGAGGTTGGCTCTTGCGTGCCTTTTTCCATAAGTAAACCGTGTCCTGACGTGACAGCTGGCTCAGGTGTTTATTCAGTGCCCTCAAGCACAAAGTCTGCAACAGGAGGGGACTGGCCCCCACCCAGGGTGCCTTGAGGGCATGGTTGACTCCTGTCAGGGGTCCCGTGGTCTCACTACATCTTGCACAGACTCTATGGCGGCGGGCAGAGCACCTTGCACCTGGGGCCTTCGCACTTCTTGAAGCGCATCGTCTCTTTGCTATGACAGACACCACCACCAGGGTGCCCACCAGGATCCCCAAGGGGAACGCAGCGGGGCCCGGGACGGGTCTCAAGCTCTCCGAAATCCCCAGCAGAACCCCGCACAGGTGCCGCAGGGTCAGTTGGAAGGCGGATGCGGTGGCAGGCAGCAGGCCCCCCATGGCTGGTCAGGCTCTTGGCGCCGCCTCTGACTGCCAGTGTCTGGTGGGCACAGAGACCACCCAGAACCCTGCGGAGTGCTCTGTCTCTAAGGTGACCGGGTGCCCAGCAACCAGGGCTGGTCAGTTGGGTGGGGGAGGGGAGGCCGGTGGTTCCAGAAAACAATTCCTAACTTGGCTCTGACATGGGACGGTGTAAAGAACCAATGAACTTGAATGGAGAGCACAGAGTTCACATGCGCCCCTGACGTCCCGCATGAAGAAGCCTGTGCTATTGGCATGACTGTGGGGCGGCTTTATAGTCAATGGATGAACCGATATTGGCACATTGTTGTCCCCTAAAGTCCCTTTACGTTAGGGTTCACGCTTTGTGTTGCACATGATGTGGTTTCTGACAAATGTGTGGTGTCTGTACGCACCATTATAGTCCCACGGAATAGTTTTGCTGCCCTAACAATCCCTCGTGCTCCACCAAGTCATGCCCCCACCCCTGAACCCTGATCACGTTTCTTGCTCTCTACTCTGCTCTGTCTGATGTCAATAGGGAGATTCCAGCTTTTTAAATTAGTGTCAGCGTGGTGCCTCTTGTCCTTCCCTATAGTCTTCACCTTGCTGTGCCTTGTAGTTAAAGTGGTTTGTTTTTTTTATATTTTTATTGATTTTTTACAGAGAGGAAGGGAGAGAGATAGAGAGTTAGAAACATCGATGAGAGAGAAACATCGATCAGCTGCCTCCTGCACATCTCCCACTGGGGATGTGCCCGCAACCCAGGTACATGCCCTTGACCGGAATCGAACCCGGGACCTTTCAGTCCGCAGGCCGACGCTCTATCCACTGAGCCAAACCGGTTCCGGCTAAAGTGGGTTTTTTAAAGGCTACATTAAAGCTGATTCTTGTTGTTGTTGTTTTCCATCACCATTTATCCCCTCTACGCCCTTTTCCACTTCCACCCCATCCTACCTTGACAATCACCATACTGTTGTCCATGTCCATCACTTTTCTCTCTTTTTATTTTTTGCTTAATCTCTCTACTCCCACCCACACCCCCCAAAATCCACCACCACTAGAGCTGTCTGCCCATTCTATATCCATGAGTCTTCCTCTATTTTGCTTGGTAGTTCAGTTTATTTATTAAATTCCACATATGAGTGAAATTGTATGGTACTTGTCCTCTGACTGGCTTATTTCACTTAGCATATTTTTCTCCAGGTCCATCCATGCTTTCACAAAGAGTAAACTTTTCTTCCTTTTTACAGCCAAGTAGTATTTCATTGTGTAAATATATCACAGCATTTTTGTCCATTCACCTACTGATGGGCACTTTGGCTGCTTCCAAAACTTGGCTGTTGTAAATAATGCTGCCATGAACATAGGAGTACATATACATTTTTTTTGAATTAGGGTTTAGGGTTACTTTGGATAAATTCCCAGAAATGGAATCGCTGGGTCATAAGGCAGCTCCATTTGTAACTCCATACTGCTTTCCACAGTGGCTGGGCTGCATTCCCAACAACCATACAACAGGGTTCCCTTTTCTCCACATCCTTGCCAACACTTGTTGTTTGTTGATTTATTGAGAGAGACATTCAGACAGATGTGAAGTGATATCTCCTTGTGGTTTTAATTTGCATTTCTCTGATGTTTAGTGACATTGAGCATCTTTTCATATGTCTATTGGCCATCTGTTTGTCTTCTTTGGAGACATGTCTATTCAGACATTTTGCCTATTTTTTTTTAAATATATTTTATTGATTTTTTTACAGAGAGGAAGGGAGAGGGATAGAGAGTTAGAAACATCGATGAGAGAGAAACATTGATCAGATGCCTCTTGCACACCCCCTACTGGGGATGTGCCCGCAACCCAGGTACATGCCCTTGACTGGAATCCAACCTGGGACCTTCAGTCCACAGGCCGACACTCTGTCCACTGAGCCAAACCGGTTAGGGCCATTTTGCCTATTTTTTAATTGGATTGTTTTATTGATGTAGAGTTTATAAATTCTTTATAAATTTTGGACAATAACTCCTTATTAGATGTATCATTGGCAAATATGTTCTCCCATTTTTAACTCTATTTTCTACCTTTGTAATTTAAAAACATTCTCTAAATTTTACTTCCTCTTGCTAACTGTGGCTGTACAAATATATGGTACTCCTACAGTAGAAAAAGACACATAAAAATGCAATTACAGTGCAAAAACCTTGATTTTCTCAGGAGGTCATTTGAAGAAATCACATATACTTGGCCTATGAAAATTATTTTTTTCAGATAATATCAGAATAAATAGAATTGGATTTAAAGTTGAATTGAAATCATGTGATTGCAGTGCAAAAACCTTAGTTTTCTCAGAAGGCCATTTGAAGAACGCACATATATTTGGCCTGTGCCAATGGATTATTTTTCTCAGGTAAAATCAGAATAAACAGAATGAGATTTATGGTTGAATTGAAGGCATCACACTGATAAAATAGCTTTGATACTTTATGTCTCCCAAGGCAGGGAAAGACCATTATAAATAGTAAGCCATATCAGTTAATGATGATTATACAGACACCCTGCCACAGATCTGCCATGTTACCATTAATAAGAATGGGGTCTGTCGGATTTTTTTTTTTCATGACCAGGTATCAAAGTTTCCTTATTTAGTGTACATGACTAGGATAGCAGTAAACTTTCTATCAAATATGGATTCATGACTTTTATAGCACTGGTCTATGGCTGTGAATAGGTCTTCTAGCTCTGCAAACCTGCCAATTAAACTCTTTCATTGTAACCTATTGATTTAACCAGGGGGCAGTAACATTACAGAACCTGTGTTTTTCTGGTATGGTACTATAGGAATCCAACCTCTTGGTAACCTATTAAATCTATGCTATATACAGAATAATGCCATCTAAGTATTCTAGCCCCACTGTGGAAATTGGGAAATATACAGGGGTGGGCAAAAGTACATTTTAATTAAACCACCTCAGGAGTCAGTGGGGCTCACCCCAAGCAGGTCACTGAAATTCAGCAGATGAGTGGATTTAAAAACTGTGGTACATCTACATAATGGGATACTACGCTGCTGTAAAAAAGAAGGAACTCTTGCCATTTGCAATAGCATGGATGGACCTGGAGAGCATTATGCTAAGTGAAATAAGCCAGTTGGAGAAAGATAAATAACACATGATCTCACTCATTTGTGGAATATAATGGACAATATAAACTGATGAATAAATAGAAATAGAGCCAGAGGAAAAAAAATATTTTAGAATACTATAGAAGTAATCCAGTTATTTGTAGATTTTTAATATTTCCTACAACTTTTGTGATATTACACTATGTTAGTACAGTTTTGGTAATATTATATTTAAAATCTTTTTTTCTTAAAATATTAATGTTATTGCATGTAATATTATATTTAAAATCTTTTTCTCTTGGAATATTAATGTTTATTGCATGTAAATGGCTAATTATTTTGTATCTACAAAAAAAATAAAATCAAATAAGAAGTTGAAAACTTAAATGAAAGATATATGGATAGAAAGAAAAGAAAAAGAAATTCAAGTTTGTTTACTGATTTTCAAAGACTACAAGATTGTGTAAATAAGGAAGGCTGGCAATGTGAGCACTTACGAGATTGTACCTAAGTCCACTGTGCCATCGTGACATTCTTTTGAGTTGAAGCTATTGTAATAATCATAACTTGTATGTCTTTTCCCATGTGAACAATTATAAACCTACTTTTGCCCACCCCTGTATATTACTTCAGTAACACCTTTACTTTTTAAACAATAACCAATTGTCACTACCTTTAAAATAAATGTCAATACCATGACTACTTTCTATATTCTCATCCAATTCAAAGCTGGAAATGGCATACTATCCATGCTCAGTTCAAAAAACAGCATTGAAACCACCTCCTGTGCTAGAAATCACTTCACTGCCCCCATTCTTCTAGGCCTCTCTGTCATATAAACACAACTGAGCACACCTTCTTTTGTTAGAAACATTGCTCTCTCTCTGGAAGAGAGAAATTGAACACTCTCATTGGCCTCTCATTTCAGGGTGACGTGCTGATATCTGTTTGCCTGGCTGACCTCGGAAAGGTCGCTGCAGTGCCTCGAGGCTGTGCTGGAGCCTCTGCTCACCATTTCTCCCAGATTATCTCACCCAGATTTATGGCTTTAGTGTGATCTCCTCACTGATAAGTCACAAAATTTTCCTCCAACCCTAACATCTTACCTGAACCAGACTTTCCATTCAACTAGGAATTTAGCATCTTTAATTAGTTGGCTGATAGATATGTCAAGCTTGAAGGGCCTAGTGATGCATTTTCTTCCTTCGCCCTGACCGACTATTTCTGCCTCGTTCTTCATTGCACCACCATCCAGCCAAGCAAGAAATTCAGAAGTTACTTTTGATTTCTCCCTTTCTCTGACCCCCATTTCTAAACTTTCAGCACATCCTATGCTCAACATATAAAATATACAATAAACCCATCTATTTTTTCCACCTTCATCTTGTCCAAGTCTGACCTTCACTACAACAATGATCTCCTATTTGATCTCTGCTTCCACTCTTTCACCAGAGCATTTTCCTCCTAAAAAACATTGACAGCCATCATTTTCTTTTTTCATGCAAATCTTACTACTGCACCACTTAAAAAGTTTCTGATGCTGGATCTTAAAAGTTTCCAATGTACAACCAATGTATTATTATCAGAATAAAATTAAAATCCCATCTTCTTACCATGACCTAGTAGGCTACCTGCATTTGATCACTTACCCTTCTCCCTCCCACTCACACCTCCTTCCTAAAATGCCAAACTCAAGTCCTCAAATCCTTAATCCTGCCTATTTCTTCTGCCTGAAAGTCCTCCTCATTCTTTAGATTTCTGGTCAAATTAAATCTTTTCAGAGAGGATTTTCTGACTATCATATAACTCAGCATCCAATTTATTTCCATCCAAAGAACATCACTATCAATAATAATGTATCTGTTTGCATATTTTCTGACTCCTACCAATAGCATATCAGTTCCAAACGAGGAACCTTTTCTGTCTTGTTCACCACTGTGTTCCAACCATCTGGCTCATGCTAAGTACTCAATAAATATTTATTAAAAAATAAATTGTATTAAGCCCCTCCTCCTGATACCCAATAACCATTCCCCAAATGCCCTGAATTTCTTTTATTTTCATGTCAAAATTAATAGTCATGGAGAAATTGCTTGATTTGTGTGCCACTTTCTAATTTTAAGGAACATTTAAAACCTCTCATTCTCTGTATGTCGATTATTACATGAGTCAAAAAATGCCATTGCTCTCATGAAGTAAAAAATTTCACATTTATTTTTACTTCTGAGGAACTTCAAGAGCAAAAGCTCTTCTCTACAAAATTGATTGTAATTTACTCTCATTAAAATTATCTTTCAGACAATGAAATAATAATAGTTTAAGAGATTTAGGAGAAAATGCCTTGCTTTGGGCAAGACTTGCTATTCTTTTAAGATCCAACGTCAGAAGTTACTGAAGACTTCTGTAAGTCAGTAGTCTTTGGGGACCACGACTGGCTTGGGGAAACTGACACAATGTTATAGAAGTTGTAAGTGGAAACTTCAAACCATCCATCTATATCAACTATATGACTAATAATGTAAAGAAAATATCAATTTGATCAGCATTAATACACTCTGGCAATTACTGGTGATGATCTAAAGATATAATATACACCAAGAGCCCCTTGGCTTTGCAGCCATCATACCTGGTTAGAGGTAAACAATCTCCAAATAAAAGTTTGGACATTTGGATAAAAATATTGCATGTTTTTTTTTTTCCTGGTGGGCCAAACACCCCCCCAAAACTCAAATATTTAAGAGGCAGAGTAGAAGAATGAGAGTGTAGAGAAATTCAAGGTATACATGCAAAATTTGGCTCTGCTTCTTACTGGTTTGTACTTGAGTGTATGACATACCTTTCCTTCATCGAATATTCACTGAGCACTTACTCTGCCAAGGGCTGAACTAGGTGCTATGTCTGAAATAAAAGCCCTTAGGGTAGTTTAGAGCCTTCATTTTCTCCTGGATAAAATGAGAATAATACCAACCCCATTGATGATCAACCAAGATAAAGCAGGCAACACTCCAATAAATAACTCACAGTGCTTATAATTTTCAACCAGGTTATGCTAACCCATGGTCTACATGATTTCTCCTCATGATTTACAGTAGACACTTGAAATAAAAATTTAGACTTACTCAATTTCATTGGCAGGAATTACTCCGTAACTATTGGCCTGAGCATAAAATAAATGATAGTAAGAAAAAACAGATGTACTTCCAAATTTTCAATGTGCCTAAAGGTTTATTAAATAAATGTTTCACTTGGCCTCAATTCTTTGATTCAGTGAAAAAGTACAAAATCCACATGTTGATTTTATTTACCAAGATGTTTTTTCATGTAATATCTTCAGCGGGTTGCCATCAACAATTAAATGCTAAAAAGGATTCAGAGGGAAGTGTGAATTCAGAACTCATGGAATATTCAAGAGTTTTTTTTTTTTCATTTTCTGGTTCTCCATTTCATAATAATAAATTGGTTAAATCTAGGAAGATAGCCAAGAGTATTATTCTGTTCCACAGAGAATTCATGTATCTAATTCAGTAGTACATGAGAGCCTTGCAGTGTAATAGAACTATTTTATGACTATCTTTAAGTAGTAGTCTCTTATCTTCTCATGGAGTAAGAGATTATTGTTCAAAAGCATGTCATTACCAGGCCTTCTAATAAGTTTGCTAATTGCTTGAAAGACATGAGAAGTACCACAAATGAAAGAGCAATAGATTGTCAGTTCTGAAACTTACAGTTCGGTAACCCAACATTCCAATTACCTTAACATCAAGATACTAATTTAGAGTTACAAATTGTTATAATAACAATGATCCAAATTAAAGAAAAATTATTAGCTAACCTCTCAAAAGGTAAGATGGTCTTGATATTATTTCATTTAACATTGAGGATCAAGCTTGATATTGTACAAAGTGAATATGTAAATTGCAAAGTGCTAAATAAATGTATAGAATTCATATCACCAGATAGTCTCAGTATCACCAGACAGATAATTGTTACATATATTAAAAATTATGGAGGTCTCCAGAAATAATGTCCTCATATCAAATTAGTATGAAATGAGATTTTAATTAGAAAAAAAGTCTTCTTGTCCTCCTCAGTTATGAAAGCAAAGCATAATGAAAAATTCTTTTCTCCTACACAGGGGATAATAGCTTTTTGAAAATTACCAAAAGGCAAATATTCATTTTATTAAGTCTCTGAACAAAATGCCTCTGACATCTATCTATTGCTACCAGGCACACGGACACACTGGCTCACACGCAGGCCCCAAAGCTCTGTCTTATGCGATGCTTTCTCAATGCATCTGTGTACACATGGAGAAAGCCGAAATTCAGCAATCATGTTGTTAACATGCATCCTGACTACTTTTAATCTCCCTTGCAACAAAGAAAGTATACTGCCTGATTCAAAGTAAAAACAGAGACATGAAGCTGGTCCTTGATGAGTTGTCAAGGAAAAGCATAACTATTCTGAACACTGAATGTTAACTTCTAAGTACAGAATGAGGAAATAAACTAGGTAAGACCTCAGGGTCTTTCCCAACCCCTATTTTACTGTATGATCAGAATGTTGCATTTTTTTTGCAAAACTAAGCCAAACTGATGCTAACTTTCCCCAAGGTCAGTTTATTTCCTCACCTAAAGTGTAATTTTTAATCCTAAAGTGATCCAATAGTGCAATTTCCGGAAGCAAGTTCTGCGTGAAGGAGCCTGCATTTCAGTGTCAGCGAGTCACCAGAAATGACAGTTTGCAGTCCCATGGACACAGTGAAGGATGTTCACAGACCAGGAAATCTGGAGAGAAAGGCATCCAAGGCCCTGCACAGGGTAAATCGTCAGTCACAAGTTCGCAAACTATTGTGAGCATTTTGCCCTTGAAGTCACAGCTTTTTCAAAGTTCTATTTTCTTGTTGGTAAAAATGGAGGTGAGTTACCAAAGTATGAGAAAAATCATGCAATTTCAGAGCATTCTACTAATGCCTCGGGATGCACAGAAAAGTAAGGCGTAGACCCTCCTCATGGGTACAGCGGACAGGTTTTATGTGAGATTTTGAGCCTCAGGCGGCGCTGTCTAGGTTAGGAATACACATTTAGGGGTCACAGCAGGGTGGGGTGGGGGTAGTTAGGACTCGGAGGCAGAAAGAGTTTGTTGTTAGCAGAGGTGCAGCAGATAAATCTCTGGGGAAACGCCAGGATTTCGGAGAAGCAGAGGAAGCACTGACTGCCAGAGACACAGAGACATGAGCAGTGCCCGGTGAAGCAGCCAGTGGGGGACAGTCATGTGGGCAGGAATTAAACAGCAGTGACAAAGGCAGCAAAGAGATGGGAAACCACTCACTAGATGTTTATAGAATGGGGGGAGGGGGGAATTGAGAGTGATCCCACCTAAGGCTTCTGGTTTCCTATAAATTAAAAGGCACAGTAAACTGTTGAAAATCAAAGTGGAAAATTTGAATATGGTCTTAAAGAAAGTGGTGGATGACAGGACTATTCACTGAGTGCATTTTCATCTTAAAGAAACATTTTCTAGGCTATTGAAAGGAAAACATGATATACTTACTGCCTTTTAAATGTGTAAAGATGGTAAATTTATTGAACAAACTATTATTAAAGGGCATTATGGGGAAGCCCAAGGATACATAAGGCAAATCGCTGATCTGACATCAAAAATTCAAGTGTGTAAATAATTCCCAATACAATGTGAAACAGGGCCCGAAAAGGATCACTAGAATTTTGTGCGTGTGATGTATGGAGTGTGCGTGTGTGTGCGTGTGTGCACATGTGTGTGTGCGGGGGGGGGGGGGGGGGGGGCGGGGCTAGTGGCTATGCTGCCCCATCCCAACACTTTTCTCTCTCAGTCCCCCAGGACCCAAGGCGTGCACTAATAAAATGATTCGGGGAATCTGGGGTATAATCCATAGCTTGAAAAGAAATGTTCCACTCTTTTATTCATTGATATTGTAATTTGAGTGTTAGGAACATGCTTATAGGACTAACTAGAGATGCTAGAAAGGGTCGCTCCCTCCTGACTTCCACACAGTAGAGTTAGCTGAGGACAACTGACAGCTGCAGAAGCTGGGGTGGCTGAAAGGCTGTGACTCTGCCTCTCCACTCAGTGGACAACCTTTTTTTCCCAGAGGTGGACTCTGCGAAAAACATAATCAACAAACACCCTCTGGGCAGGACTTGGAGGTAAAGCGGCATAAGTAATATTATCTTTCCACAGGAGCTCCCAATTTAATTGGAAAATAAAACAACCATAAGAAGCCTTAACCCACAGATTTTGTAAGCCGGTAAGACAATTTGAGAGGAGCTGGCTCAGGGTTGTGTGTTATTCTGGCCAAATCCATGCAATAGACTGAAGTATACAAGAGGAAAAATAAAATGTACAGAAGAAATTGAAGAGGAAAGAATGCATTTAAGGGAAAGCTGTGAAAGAAGGAAGAATTATGCTGAGTCTGAAAACTAGGTAAAGGTCAAGACCCCACGCAGCACAGCAAAAAGCAGCCATCATAATTAGTACCCTCTTTGCCATTCCTGCTGATAAACTCACCCTGTGCAACTCTGAACCATCTGTGTTTCTTCAAGGCGCATATCTATCAGCCCTAACCCTGCCAATGATTAGGGCAGCTCTATTTTAGGAGGCATTTGCTTCAAAGATCAGATGTTTGGCTGTTTCTTTGTCTTCGGGACTTGCAGAAATGAGACAAGCAGTTTGCCTATAAGTTCCCTGCATGGCTAAAGACTTGCATCATGTGTAGATGTTCAGAAAGGTTGCATCTGTTGGTATTGTGTCCTCAGAAGAAAATAGCTGTGTTTGCTTTACATGGTGCTTTCTGAGCTATTCATTTAAGATTGGATGGGAAACAGAAAGTCATAGCAATTTACCATAATTAGCACTCTTACAATCACTCAGCCACAGGAAGTCCCTTTCCTCAATTCTCTACTCTGTATTCCCACCTTCACCCAGGTTCTGGGCAGCATTTCAAGCAAAGAGGCATCAGAACTGACCCAACCCTCTAAACTATCAACAACCCTACCGTTTCTCTTGCATTCCTTATACCTAATAAAGCAAGTTCCATGCACCACGAAGCTGAGTTGTGTTCCACTCTGCATGCCTGTATTAAATCGTGACATTTTTCACTCACACAGCTCTTCAAATAGTTTGCTTTGGGCACCAAATTAACTCGTACAAGGAATTTACTATCAGGTTTAGGTACAGGTACTGAAAAGCACCCCAATCTTTAGAACGCCCACACTTCTCGTGCATTCAGTGATCAAGGGGATCAGTCCTACGTTTCTTTCTGTGGCAGAGCAAGATCAAAACCAGGGTTGGCGCCAGAGAAGGGGAAAACAGGCATCAGGCCCAGACTGTGAGTCACAAATAGAATTGGGGGTAAAACCAGGATTGATGACAAAGAGTCTACGTGAGAGATATGTCAAGAACCTGAGAAGGTCAAACAACAGAATAACAGCCTGGAAATAACAAGCAAGGCTCTCATGAAGGAAGTGAGCAATCAAAATGCAAACTGCATAGGACACTGAAAAGGATGTAGAAAACCTCAAAGAAGAACCAAACCAATACCAAACAGAAGCTAATGCCTCACTCGCACTAGCTAGTAGTTCTTATGGAGCCCTTATGGGGGAGATAACTTAAAATTTTTATCCAAACTCCCCACTGGAACATGAAACAGATAGTTACCTGTCAAGTGCCTGCAAAGCACTTTACATACATTATCTCACTTAAACCTCAAAACAACTCTATAGGCATTTATAAATTCTCTATTTTATACATGAGATATCCAAGGCTCAGAAAGGTAAATAACTGCTTTAAAGTAAGAGCCAGAACTGGGATTCAAAGTACTCATTTCTCCATAATATGCTGTTATACTGATGTTTATACATTGCAAAATGTTTGTAGTTCTCTTTCTAGAAAGCTGTTGTCCAATATGGCTTCCACTAGCCACATGTGGTCACAAAATTAAAAATTTACAGAATCAATACTGGTTGTATAAATAAGAGAAATTGTTCTGGGGTAGCACAATAGGGAGTGGTACTGAGTAAGGTAAATGCATATCTGTCTAAAGGCAAATTTGAAAATTTTAAAAACATTCTGCAACAGTTGCTAAGGAGGTAACCATGAAAAATCTTTTCTCCTAGTTTTTTGATGCTGTAAGCTTTATTACACTAAATGAAACAAAGTTAAGAAGAAAGAGCCAGGTAAGAAAATAGCCAGACACAGAGGTATGAAGGAAGGAATTGAGCATAAAATGATCCTGATTATTAAATAAAGTGCCCATCTGCATAGGACCCAAGAAATCTGCATCACCAATTGACATTTATAATATAAAAGCCTTAACATTTCTTAAAAGACTTTATTGCTTTTGCTGATTATTATGAACAATCACACCTGAAAGTAACGCTAATTCAACAGCTTTTGTTAACAAAGAAAAAACTGGGAGACATTGGGGAAGAAATTTACTCAGAGTTGCATAACTTAAGATGGCACTTTGAAAGCCTGACTACCATTCTGGCCATGGCCAAAGGATCACATTTCTTCCTGTTCAATAGGACAGATAGAAGTCAGGAGGATGGGAATCACGGGGAGCAAGTGTATAGGGATCATGATCCTGACTTCCAAGTATCTGTAACATTTCTGATTAATATTTGTTGTACTATTTTGCTTTCTCAGTCATTTAATTCTCAAACCAATGAATGGAGTCAGTAATAATAGAATCCAATGTCCTTCATGCAAGAAAGTCACAATCCGGTTAGAGAAGAACACGTGCCTCTAAGGTAGCTATGAAACAAGACGTTAGGTCACTCAGATGACAGAAGGAGCTAGATGCCACATCCTCACAACTCTTCAATAGAGCCCAACATCTGAGTCCTGAGAACTATGGTTTCACTGTATTCAGAATAAGAGTGACAAAAGAAACATCTATCTAAATAAAAACCTTTCAAAGTGATTATGTTGTATAATAATACTAGAGGTCCAGTGCACAAAATTCATAGTCCAAACATCCAACCAATCTTCTCTATAAGATCCCCACTCAGAGGTGTCCCACATCTTCTCCAAATCATCCCATGAAGAGAAATTTACTCTCCCCAATTAGAAAAAATTTTCTCAGTAGCTCCTGGTCCTACATTATGTGAATTCAGATTGCCCATCCTATCTAATAATAGAGAAACATGGTAATTAACCGTAACTTCGCTACCCTTCCCATTGGCTAATCAGCGAGATATGCAAATTAACTGCCAGCCAAGATGGTGGCCGGCAGCCAGGCAACTGAAGTGAACATGAGGCTTGCTTGCTCCAGTGACAGAGGAAGCCAACGTTCCCCGCCTGCCGCAGCCCAGCTCTGAGCTTGCTCTCTAAGAAACAATGTTGCAAATATAGAAGCTAAACAAAACCCAGGAACCTGCTTTCAGTCAGCCGGGATCTCAGAGCTGGAGTCGCAACAAAGTTTCAAATACAGAAGGTAAACAAAGCCCAGAAACCTGCTTTCAGCAGCCGAGGTCTCAGAGCTGGAGCCGAGCCTTAGAGCTAAAGCCAGCTCTCAGCTCCAGTGACAGCCATAGAAGGCAAATAAATCCCAGAATAAAAAAAAAAAGAACAAAAGGAGAGGTTGGGAGCTTCAGTCACCCACCAGCCTGAAAACGACCCTCAGCCCTTCACCCAGGCTGGCCAGCCACCCCAGTGGGGACCCCCACCCTGAAGGGGGTGTGACCAGCTGCAAACAGCCATTATCCCCTCATCCAGGCTGGCCAGGCACCCCAGTGGGGACCCCCACCCTGAAGAGGGTGTGACCAGCTGCAAACAGCCATCGTCCCCTCATCCAGGCTGGTCAGGCACCCAAGCGAAACCCCCACCCTGATCCAGGACACCCTTCAGGGCAAACCAGCCAGCCCCCACCAGTGCACCAGGCCTCTATCCTATATAGTAAAAGGGTAATATGCCTCCCAGCACTGGGATCAGCGGAGCAGCGAGGACTCCTAGCACCGGGATCAGCGGAGCAGCGAGGCCTCACTGACCCTGTGTCAAGCAGAGCCGCGAGGCCTCCCAGCACCGGGATCAGCTGAGCAGCGAGGCCTCACTGCCCTGGTGTCAAGCGGAGCCGTGAGGCCTCCCAGCACTGGGATCAGTGGAGCCGCGAGGCCTCCTGGCCCCTGGAACAGCATGACAGGGGGCAGCGCCCAAACCACCTGATCGCTCTGCAGCTCTGTGTGTGACAGGGGGCGGGGCCACAACCTCCCTATCCGCCCTGCTCTGTTCGTGACAGGGGAAGGCACTCCAACCCCCTGATCGGCCCTGCTCTGTGCCTGATAGGGGGGAGTTCCCCAACCCCCTGATCGGTCCTGTTCTGTGTGTGACAGGGGGCGGTGCCCCAACCCCCCAATGGGCCCTGCTCTGTGTGTGACGGGGTGGAGCCGCAACCTCCTCATCAGCCCTGCCCTGAGTGTGACAGGGGGGAGTGCCCCAACCCCCTGATCGGCCTTGCTCTGTGGGTGACTGGGGGTGGCACCCCAAACCCCTGATCCGCCCTGCTCTGTGTGTGACAGGGGGCAGTGCCCCAACTCCCCTATCGGCCCTGCTCTGTGCGTGACAGGGGGGAGCTCCTCAACCCCCCGAATGGCCCTGCTCTGTGTGTGATAGGGGGCAGCACCCCAACCCCCTGATTGGCTCTGCTCTGTGCATGACAGGGGGCGGCGCCCCAATTCCCTAATCAGCCCTGCTCTGAGCCCGACCAGGGGCTGCACCTAGGGATTGGGCCTGCCCTCTGCCACCCGGGAGTGGGCCTAAGCCAGCAGGTCGTTATCTCCCAAGGGGTCCTAGACTGTGAGAGGGCACAAGTGGGGCTGAGGGACATCCCCCCCCCCTCGCCAGTGCACAAATTTTTGTGCTCCGGGCCTCTAGTTCTATAAAATAAAAGCCCAGTGACCAAAATGGCAGAATGACCAGAACAACCAGATACCAGAACTACCGCAGCCCCTTGTCTAGGCCAGCCCCACCCCCCAGCCTGGACCCCCAACCTGATTGGAGGTGTGGCCAGCCTGCAAAGCATCCATGGCCCCTTGCCCAGGCCGGACCCACCCCCCAGCGGGGACCCCCACCCTGACCCAGGGCCCAAATCAGGGAAGGCCAGCTGGCCCCCGCCCATGCACGAGGTCTTTATCTATAATAATAAAAGGATACTATGCTAATTAGACTGGACGTCATTCCAGACATCCTTCCTGACAAAGCCGGGGGTGGGGGGAAGCCAGCCAGGATCTGGGTGCCAGCAGGCAGCCCAGTGAAAGCCAGCCCTGGCCCCGGGTGCCTGCAGGCAGCCCAAGGGAAGCCAGCTTGGGTTCCAGGTGCCGGTAGGTGGCCAGAGGGAAGCCAGCCCCAGTCCCAGGTACCTGCGGGTGGCTGGAGGAGAGAATCCCAGGTCCGGGTGCTAGACGGAAGCCGGTGCTGGCAGCCAGGGGAAGGAAGGCCTACTCTTGCATGAATTTTCATGCATCAGGCCTCTAGTCCTATATAATAAAAGGATAATATGCAAATTGATCCTAACAGCAGAATGACCAGAATGACCGCTGGACCAGCCACTATGAGGCACACTGACCACCTCTCGGTCCCTTTTCCCAGTCAGCAGGCTCTGATCGCCTGATGGTAAACAGGGAACCGGGGGTGGGTGGTGGGGGATGTGGGTGGCACCAGGCCAAGGCCCCCGCCCCACCGGTCACCCCACACACAGAGGACGGCCTGCGGCGGGGGCAGGGCCAGCGAGGGAGCAGGAACAGCCAACCTCTCCGTCCCTTCCTCCGGCCGTCAGGCACCAATCACCCAATGGCCAACAGGGAACCAGGGGTGGGTGGCGGTGGGGGGCGGGGCCGGCTGCAGGCAGCTGGGGAAGAGGGCCCTGATTGCAGGCCAGGCATAGGGACCGTACCACGCATGAATTTCATGCACTGGGCCTCTGGTATTTATATGGATAGCTATCACCTTTTCCCTGACGGATCCACGCCACCTCCAGGGCCTTTGGTCCTTCTTCATATGAAATGACATAAAACCCTTTGTCCCTGAGGTCATTCTCTTCTGAACAGGGTCCAGTTTGTCTATGTCCCTATTGAAAGATGAGATCCAGAACCAAATATAATGAAAAGAGAATACATACCATAACGGTTTTTAAAAAATGGGCCCTGTGATCAGATAAATCTGTGTTAGAACACCAGCTCTAAAACTGCCAACTGTTTGACCTTCATCAAGTTAATTAACCTCTCTGGTCTGTTTCCTCATCTAAACTTTCTGTAGTAGGGATCATTATATTCCTTAAAGCTTGATTAAAAGGATTAAATGTAGTGTGTATAATGCTTAGTAGGGTATCTGATACCTAGCAAGGTTTTAATAAATGGGTAGTTGCTTTTAGAGTGTTATTGTTTTTACTCTCCAGCTGTAATCTGACTAGCCCAAAAAAAATAACATGACTATTAAGTCATTTCTGAAGTTGTGCAAAATTTACTTGAAGACTCTCTAGGCTTTTGTGTGTGTTTTATTCCTTTATTTCTTGGCTTGATAACTCACCCGCTTCTGGCTTTGGCCTTCATCCCACTTTTATTGAGAAAAAAATTTCTGAGTGGGGACACCTGAGCCATGTGTCACAGCAAATCTTCAGTGTGGCTTCAAGATAAACCTCTTATTCCCAATTGACAGAACCACAGTGAAAATTCCAAATTAATCTAAGATGCTCTCCATTTTTGTTTGAAAAATAATTAAGGGAGGATATATTTCAGGTCTTATGCTTCCTTATCCAAATTATGTACAGATGCTGCATAGAAATGTATTCTTAATAGGTATATTAACTATAATAAGTTCACTCACATCATTGTCATTCATATCTAATTAACCTAAATGCCCCACTGGGAGTAGTAAGAACTTGTGCAAGGCAATGAGACTGAGGCGTTTGGATCTCCCAGCCCCCAGTCCTGCCTTTTAAATATACAGGAGAGGAGACGGAAATGAAGATGAGTGTTCAAGGTCCAGAGGGTTAACTGTTAGGAGAACCTGGTAGGACTACTGAATAGCATAGATCTGAAGTCATCAGACATGAAAACTTTCCTTTGACAAGAAAAGCTCTTGTGACATAATAAAATAGAAAGAAAAAACATAAAACAACCCCTATGAATCAAAATCTAGACAGCATTTTGAAAGGAGTGCATGAACATTTTTTGTTCATAATTTTTACCTGTCAGAAATTAAACATTTATTTTTCCTTAATAAGGTCAAAGTCATATCCAGTTCTTTGTGTAGTATCCCTAACAATTAGGCATCCAGACTCTGTTTGATTATGTCCACTGGTGAGGGCTCACCACCTACCGAGGCATAGTATTCCTTGATGAAGATTTCTTTTGTTTAAAACATTTCCTCCTTTTATTCAATTGATCTCTACACCCTGCATAACTCCTCCACTCCAATAGTTGGCCTGTGCTTTCCAGAATGACATATCACAAAGCTCATCAGGTAGGAGACTGAAGGGAATGAGCTGCTGTCTGTTAAAGCATGAGGGCCACTTATTTCTATGGGAGACAAGCCTAAGTGGGGGACGGAGAAATAAAGGATGAAAATGTTTGTCTGTTACTTGAGTACAAGTCTATCAAAGGTACACACTAGGCACATATTGAAAGACCCAAGAAATGTGAAAAAAAAATCCTTGAATACCTTGGCAAACTGGCAGGCATATTATACTGAAGATATACTGGATTCTCAATTTATATCGGATATAAGAGCCATTCTTGTTTAAAATGAAGACTATTGGGTTCCATTAATTCAGTACCTCTGGTGTGGGGCCTAGGAGTCTTCGTCTGTAGCAAGGGAAGGCTCTTTGGGAAATAGTGGGGCCACAGTTAAGAGCTCTGGATTCAGAAAGATTTGAGTGAATACGTGGGTTTGCCAGTACCACCTGTATTTCTTATTCAGTAAAACGGAGGTGATAATGATAGTTTCAATCTCTTTAGGTTGTTACAAGTATTAAATAACAACATGAGTGTAAAGCATAAAGCATACCACCTATAATGGCCCATTAGGTAATTTGTAGCAATTATTACTTTATTTTTTATTATTATAATGTATTGATTTCAACTTTCCCTTGGGGAATGATTTACATAATCAAGACCATACTTCCTTCTTGGCTTTCTTTTTCTGATGCTCTATTTAAAATGCAGAAGATAATTTTGAAAATAGGGCATAGAGGAATCAACTAGAAGACCTGTTAACTTAATATTCATATGCCTTTCAGTCTAACCCTTTCTCCTTTCAACTTCCCTTTCCCCAGACACTACCTCTTCATTCTCACAGCCATTTCTCTTGTATAAGGCCTCTGTCAATATTGTGCTTTTTGCCTAGAAAGCCCTTCTAACTGCCTTTCTGAATAGCTAAATAATTTCCATCTGTGAAAAACACTCAGCTTGCCCATCACCTCCCCAATGCAATCTTTCTGACCATTGTATTTTGTTTTCTAATTACATAATGGTCAATTTCTTCACTTATTTCATTTTCTCAAGTCTAAACCTGTAAGAGTAGGAAATAAGGAAATGAGGCAAAGAATGGTAGATAATCATTCAACCCCAAACAGTAAAGTCTGTTTCAATTGCTTAATTCAGGCAAATGCATTTTTGGCCCAGCTTATCAGTATAATATCATCAGTTTTCCACTTTACTTTCTTGATATTGACTCATGATAAAATTTCTCAGTCTCTTTAGTTAATTACAAAAGTGAAATTATTATATTTTAAATTTTAAAATAATAATCACAAAGGCAATTTTGAAGTACTTGAAACATTATGAAACACTGAAATTAAAATATCTATAGTGTTAACATAACATATAACTGATATAATAAATCAGCACTAATTTGGACACTAAATTAGATAGCTATTATGAAAGAATGTACATTCTTTCCATTGACAACTGAATTAATAAGTATACTATGCAGAACAATGTAATATTCTGATAATGTAATCCTACATAATAAAGAGCTAATATGCAAATGGTCATCACACCCTCATGCCCTCGTGCCAGGACCAGGGACCTATGGGCTGGGGGACCTGAGGCCATGCCCCCCTGCCCCAGCACCAGGGCCGGGGGACCTGAGGCTGCAGTGGGTTTCCTGAGGCCGCACCCCCTGCCCGGCACCAGGCCAGGGGACCTAAGGCCAAATCCCCCACCTGGCGGGGCTTGACAGGGGACCTGTGGCTGCGCCCACTGCCCGGTAGGGCTTGACGGGGGACCTGAGGCTGTGCCCCCACTGCCCTGCCGGTCATGATGGGGGTGGGGCCAGCCGGGTCTGGTTCTCGTGTGATTTTGAGGTGCATGTGGGTGGGTGGGGATTTGACTCCGGTTCCTGCGGTACACCCCAGACTCTGACAGGTGGGAGATTTTCATATACATATTACTAATTTTCTTTAATCTCTTACACTGCTATTACAGAGAAAGGGTAAATAGCAATATTAAACTATTTCCTCTAATTAATTCTCTTTTAATGTGCACAAATTTCGTGCACCAGGCCACTAGTAGTATAATAATAAGCCTGCCATATAAAATATTAGATGGTAATGTTAAGCTGATATGAAAAAAAATAAAGCACAAATGGAGAGTTATCAGCGAGTAACCCTCACTGACAGGATACAGACTGAGACAAGATAAGGTAGTAGCCATGTCAATTTTGGAGCAAAAATTCCCTCTGGAAATGCCAGTGCAAAGGCCAAGAGTCAGAGACCAATCTGCCTGGAACAGAATAAGTGGAAGGGAAAGCAGGGAGAGTCAGCATCAGAAAGAAAATGGTGGGCCAGGTCATAATGGGAGTTACTGGCCATTATGAGGAATTGGCTCTTACTCTGAGTGGCAAAAAGAGCTACAGGAGTATTTCAGCAGAGGATTGCCAAGAACTGGCTTAGGTACTAAATATATCACTCAGGGTGTTTGATTGAGATATATGGAGGAAGGGAGACAGCAAGGGAACCACTTAGGAGTTTATAAACTAAACCAGGCCAAAATATTGGTGATTTAGACCAGATGAACAACAGAGGAGTTGGTGAGCAGTAGCCAGATAATTTGAAGGTACAGTAAAAAGACTTACTGATAGATTGAATGGGAATATAAGAAAAAGAAAGTCTCTTTCCATCAGTAGATGAGTGGATAAAAAAGCTGTGGTACATTTACACAATGGAATACTGCTCAGCTATAAAATAGAAGAAAGTCTTACCCTTTGCAACAGCATGGATGGGCCTGAAGAACATTTGCTAAGTGCTGTTAGAGAGGAGGTGAGTTGGGAGGCTGGGAGAAAAGGTGAAGGGATTAAGCAAAAACAAACAAAACCCTCATAGACACAGACGACAGTATGGTGATTACCAGAGGGAAGGGAGTGGGTAGAGAAAGGTACAAGAGGGTATGGGGGATAAGTGCCAATGGAAGGAGTTGAAATGGGGTGGTGAACACATAATATAATACACAGATGATGTATTATAGAATTGTACCCCTGAAACTATATAATTTTATTAACCAATGTCACCCCAATAAATTCAATAAAATAAAATAAAAGAAACAAAGAAAAAAGAGGTTTCAAGGATGACTCCAAGGTTTGGGGGTTGTACAGTGAAAGAACAGAATTACTACTATCTGAGATGGAAAAGGCTATCAGTTCTCCATGCAATTTTGGAATTAAGCAATTCAAATATATAAGTGAAGAATTAAGGATAAAGATCTATGTACAAATACTAGTTATGGAACCACTAGCATATTGATGTTATTAAAATATAGAAGCCAAAACCGGTTTGGCTCAGTGGATAGAGCGTCGGCCTGCGGACTGAAAAGTCCCAGGTTCGATTCCGGTCAAGGGCATGTAACTGGGTTGCGGGCACATCCCCAGTAGGAGATGTGCAGGAGGCAGCTGATCGATGTTTCTCTCTCATCGATGTTTCTAACTCTCTATCTCTCTCCCTTCCTCTCTGTAAAAAATCAATAAAATATGTTTAAAAATAAAAAAAATATATAGAAGTAGATGGTATGACTATGGGTGAGTCTACAGAAAAAAGAAGAGGATTAAAGACTGGACTCAAGGCTCCATCAACATTGAGATGTCAAGGACAAAAGAAAAGCAACCAATAAAGGAGACTGAGAGAAAATGAGGTAGGAGAAATAAGCCAAATAAAGAAAGCTTAACAAGGAAAATTATGTGATCAACTATGTCAAATGCTGTTAATATATCAAGATGAGGATTAAGAACTGAATATTAGATTTAGCCTAATGAAAGTCTTTTGTTATCTAAATAAGATCAGGCTTAGCAGAGTGATGACACATGAAATATATTATAAGAGAGAATTGAAGAAAAGCAAAGGAATGCAAAATAATAGAACTGATTATGGAATTGAAAGTACAATTTTTAAAAAAAGACAACTTAAAATATATTGGTTCAATGACAGCATGTTTGTATACTGGTGGAAATGATCCATAAAGAGGTGAATAACTGATTATGGAAAGAGAAGGGAGAGTCACTAGAGTCATGTCCTTGGGAGGTGAGATAAAACAGAATCCACTAAACAAAGTGGAGGGATTTGCTTTTGATAGGAACAGGAATACTTTTTCTATGTTAATGGTTCACAATGCTGGCTGGGCAGAAATATCTCCAGGGAAATCTTTTTAATTCTCAGGCCCCAACTAACAGGTTCTGATTTAACTTGTCCAGTGTAGGAGCTGAGGCATCAGTAGATTTATAAAATTCCCAGGTGATTCCAGTATGCCCAGGGTTGAGAACCACTGCTGCTTGGTAGGAGACAGGAAGGCCAATGCTGTTGGGTGGGTAAATATGCTGATGGGAGTTCTCTGCTGATCCTTCAGTTTTCTCAATAAATCAGGAAGACAGGTCATCAGGGAAGAGAGAGGATGAGGATGAGGTGCTGGGCTTGGAGGAGAGAGGAGAAATGCTCTTGACGGACCTTGAAGGGCCCAGGGAAAAGTTATAGGAAATAGGAAGGGTGAGAAGAGGCAAAATAGGAGATAAGAAAACCTAATGGAAATTAAAATGTGGGAGAGGTTTGGAATCTCTTGTGGGAAATAACTTCAAAGGAATAAAGGGAAATTGAAGCCAGTCCTAATGAGCTCAAGGCAGAATGTGATAGTAAACTGAGAGTGTTTGGAAATAATGGAAAAAGAATCTAGGGTTCTCTCTTGACCCTAAGGTGGAATCAAGGAGGTCTGGAGTAATAGGGTGTCTTTAGCCCTCCTGTTGGTGGAATATATGTCCACCCTTTAAAATTTAAAGTGAAAACCAGTACAAATAAAAGTATAACTTTTTTTAAAATTGAGGTGGTGATGGCAACAGTAAAAGGAACATGGCATTTGGAAACAGACATTTGAGATTAAATACCAGCTATAGTAATTTTTAACCAAACTTGCTTTTAAAGATTTCATAACCAACTGTCCCCTGGCCATCATGGCCCTAAAGAGATTTATGGTTACACAAGCTATCCCTTAGCACCCTTATTCTGTCTGTGTTATCCTAATCTCTAGCATACACTTCTGGAAGAGTAGAATCACTAATAATCATGATGGAGATAACATCATTAAGCACAATTTGCAAAGGCTCTGGGGTCAACAGGCCAATAGAACTGGATGGCCAATTCAGCATCAAGAGCCAAGGCAGGGCCATGCCACCAAAGGATCAATCACCGTGCAAGTTCCACATAACGAGAACAGTCGATAAAATATCAGTACAATAGCAACTGATGGCAAATAAAAAGCAACACACATCATTTAACACTTCTTTGATGCCAAAACCATTCAAAAGCCCCTTGGAGATTAGGATTGCCATTAGGGAGAAGGAAAGGAGAATAATCTTTAATCTGACTATTCACCCAAAGATAGACAGGTTTTAAACCAGAAGTTACTGTACAACCTTAAGCTGGCAAGATTAAGTCTCCTATCCTAGAGTAAAAATGAAGCCTCAAGAACCAAGAAGGCAGCATAGGTAAACGCCTATACTTGCTGCCTCCCACAACCACATCAAAATTACAACTAAAATCCAGAACAACTACCACCCAGAACTGACGGAAAGCTGGCTGAATGGGAGTACAACAACTAGAGAAGTAAAGAAGAAGGCACACTGAGACTGGTAGGAGATGCAGAGGCACAGAAGGGGCTGATCCAGCATGCAGGTGTGCAGGTGTGCCGCTTTTTTATTCGGGAGGGAGATCGCCTCTGCAGCGGCTGCCCAGAGAAGCCAGGGGTTCCAGCCCAACACCAGACCCCCAGCCCAGGGTCCCAAAGCTGGGGAAAGAAGTCCCTACAGGCAGTAAGAACTATGGGTTGTAAAAACCAGTGCAGATTGGGGCTGAGTGACACACAGGCTGCTGGAGATCCAGCTGCTCCTCTTAAAAGGCCTGCACTATGAACTGAATTTAAAAACTCGGACTTCCTCTGAGCTCCAGTGCCAGGTGAGGCTCTGGGGGATACATATGGGGAGAAACTGGACTGTCTGGCATTGGGGCAGGAATGCGGGGGCAGCTTTCTTCCAGACAGAGGTGCTCGAAGCGGTCATTGTCCCCATGATGGGACCTCCTCAGTGCAGGGCTCACTGGCAACCATTTCTGTTTGCTCCACCCTGGTGATTCCCTGAGACCCCGCCATACCCAATTTATTACTCCACCCAAGCTGTGCGCAGCAGCTTTTGCATATGAATGGTCTGTCCTTTCTCAGGCTAAAAAATCTGTCAAGCAGGCTGCAGCTGGGTCAGGGAGCCCCAAACCTATCAATAAAAGGCCCAAGACCTGGCACCAGCACCAGCTTGCCTTGCTTCACAGCTGGGCCTCATCTGGGCACTGCCAAACCTGATACAAAGAGGAGGAATCTTCAGATCTCTGTAGCTCCTGGTGGATGGCCCAAGGCAGTGGCTGACTTTGCACCTATCTGGAGACCCAAGAGCCAGTGTACCCAGTGGTCAGTGTGAGACCATACCAGATTACAACTCTTCACATTCATAAGCGACACACTCAAGGGGCAGACTCAGTGAGCACCAAAGCCCCACTGAAGCAAGTCCTGCTCCATAAGGGTGTCTCCTGCACAGCAGCTCTTCCTTTGTAGACACAGCTGGTCCCACAGCCAATTAGCCTAGAGGTCAATTCCTCCCAGGGACACCAACAGCAATAAAGGCTCAACTACAACAAAACTGTGTACATAGCCCACAAAGGGGTGCACCAAGAGTGTCCACCTCAGGTGATTGGAGAGGTTGAGCCACTGGGCCCTATAGGACACCTACTACACAAGGTCACTCTATCAACTCAAGGAGACTTAGCAGCTACCCAATACATAGAAACAAACACAGGGAAGCAGCCAAAATGTGGAATCAAAGAAACAGTATCACAAATGAAAGAGGTGGAAGAAAGCAAATTACTGGATATAAAATGCAAAACCACAGTTATGAGGTTACTCAAGAATCTTCTAGAAATCTCTGAGGAACTTAGTGAGACTTTCAAGGATCTTGGTGAGAATGCCAAAAAAGTTGAAAAGGACCAGTCAGAAATTAAACATACACTGATGGAAATAAAGAATAATATACAAGGATTCAACAGTAGACTAGAGGATCCTGAGAATCAAATCAATGATTTAAAATATGAGGAAGCAAGACACCCAACCAGAAGAGCAAAAAGAAAAAAGAATCCAAAAACATGAAGACAGTGTAAGGAGCCTCTGGGACAACTTCAAGCATATCAACATCCGAATTATGGGGGTGCCAGAAGAGGAGAGAGAGCAAGATATTGAAAACCTATTTGAAGAAATAATGACAGAAAAGTTCCCCTACTTGGTGAAAGAAATAGGCTTACAAGTCCAGAAAGCACAGAGAACCCCAAACAAGAGGAATCAAAAGAGGACCACACCAGGACAAAACATAATTAAAACTCCAAGGGCAAAAGACAAAGAGAGAATCTTAAAAGCAGCAAGAGAAAAACAGTTAGTTACCTACAAGGGAGTGCCCATAGGACTGTCAGCTAATTTCTCAACAGAAACTATGCAGGCCAGAAGGGAGTGGCAAGAAATATTCAAAGTGATGAATAACAAGAACCTATAACCAAGATTACTTTACCCAGCAAAGCTATCATTTAGAATTGAAGGTCAGATAAAGAGCTTCACAGATAAGAAAAAGCTAAAGGAGTTCATCACCACCAAACCAGTATTATATGAAATGCTGAAGGATATTTTTTAAGAAGAAGAGGAAGGAGGAGGAGGAGGAGGAGGAGGAGGTAAAGATTAAAAAAATATGAACAATAAAGTGACAACAACTACATATCTATCAACAATTGAATCTAAAAATCAAATGAATAAAAAAATCTGATGAACAGCCCTATCTGGTTTGGCTCAGTGGATAGAGTGTTGGCCTACAGACTGAAGAGTCCCAGGTTTGATTCCAGTCAAGGGCATGTACCTTGGTTGCGGGCACATCCCCAGTAGGGGGTGTGCAAGAGGCAGCTGATCGATGTTTCTCTCTCATCGATGTTTCTAACTCTCTATCCCTCTCCCTTCCTCTCTAAAAAAAATCAATAAAATATAATTTTTTAAAAATCTGATGAACAGAAAAAACTGGTGAATGGAATAGAATCAAGGGCATGGGAATGGAACAGACTGATAATTCTCAGAGGGAAGGGGGTGTGGGAGTGCAGGAAGATATTAGACAAAGATCTTATATGCATGTATGCATTTCCTATGGATACAGACAATAGGGTGGCGAAGGCCTGGGGTGAGGTGGGAACCGGGTGGAGGGAAGCTATGGGGGGGGGGGGGGGGAGCTGGGGGAAAGAGGGACATCTGTAATAATCTCAACAATAAAGATTAATTTTAAAAAAATTATAGCCTCGAGAGCCAAACTAAATTCAGAAAGAAAAAAAAAAACACACACACAGAAACTTACATCTGTATAGCCCCTGCATGTTACGGAGCCATTTCAATAATAGTAAGAAACATGCACTGAGCGCTTAGTATGTGGTAAGTTTCATCTAAACAGTTCACATGGATTATCACATTCCTCTTCATGGCAATCTTCTGAGTAAACACTATTATTTGCTCTATTTTTTTCAACAAGAAAGCTAAAACCTCATACCTACTCAGGGGCAAAACCAAGATTTGAACTGCTGGATACAAAGTCCCTGATCCTGATCAACTTGCTCCATGTTAGTACTGCCTCCATCTAGTAGAGCAAACCAATTATATAGTCAACATTTTAGGACATTACTTTTGGACATTAGATTCAGTGGATATCTCCAAGACTTATTTTTCCACCAGATTCAAGTTCCTCAAGACCTTGGAACATATTTGCACAATTCTCAGTCCCCCCTCATAGTACTCTGTATGAGGTAGGAAGAAACTAATGTCTTGAACAGTGATGTCCATAATCCAGTTTGTCAGGGGCCATGAAGCAGGATGGTCCACATGGGGGTAGCACCTCCTTTGATGGCCTTGATGTTAAATCCTAAGAGGATTCCATGGCAGAAGTAATGTGGTGCCAACATCTCAAGGAGTATAGTGAGAACTTGTCTCCCACTTCAACCCAGTGATAGTTGGTTTGATAAAATAAGTACGTAGACTGACAAATGAGAGATCACTGACAGCCTCCTGATGCGAGGTTTCAGTTACTCATGGTCAATGGCAGTCCAAAAATGCTAAATGGAAAATTATGGAAAAAAATAATTCATAAGCTTTAAACTGTGTGCCATTCTGAGTAGCATGACATAATCTTGTACTGTCCTGCTCTGTCCCACCCAGGATGCAAATCAGCCCTTTGTCCAGCATATTCATGCTGTACATGGAGTACAATGGGATATTTTGTGAGAGAGAAAGAGACCATATTCATATAACTTTTATTATAGTACTAGAGGCCCGGTGCATGAAAATTCGTGCATTTAGTGAGACTGTGCCCTCTCGCAGTTCAAGTCCCCTCAGGGTATGTCCACCTGCTGGCTTAGGCCCATTCCCCAGGGGATTAGGCCTGAGCTGGCAGTCAGACATCCCTCTGGCAGCCCAGGAACCCTCAGGGGATGTCAGACTGAGGGAGCGGGCCTAAGCTGCAGTCGGACATCCTTAGTGCTGCCGAGGAGGTGGGAGGCTCCCATCACCTCTGCTGCGCTTGCAGCCATCAGCCAGGCTTGTGGCTGAGCAGAGCTCCCCGTGTGAGAGCGCACTGACCACCAGGGGGCAGCTTCTTCATTGAACATCTGCCCCCTGGTGGTCAGTGCACGTCATAGTGACTGGTCATTCCCGGTCATTCTGCAGTTAGGGTCAATTTGCATATTACCCTTTTATTATATAGGATAATTACTCTATATTATTAGTAGTAATTATTGTTAATCTCTTACTGTGCCTAATTTATAAATTAAACTTCATCATAGGAATGTGTGCATAGAAAAAAAAAAACACATAAGGTTCAGTACTAGCTGTATCCCCTGTGGATAAAGTGGGACTGCTGTATTTCCTTTACTACATGTCAAAGTAGCTATAACTTTAAAACATGTTCAACACGTTTTGCTCCTTATGCCACCATCAGTGTAATCATTATCATAAATAGCTACAGTTTTCATAAGGCATTCTGATTAAAGTGTATTATCTTTTTATGTTTCAATTTTAGAATTACCAGAAACTCTGATCCATTTCATGTGTTGTCTCTCAGCTCTCAAAACTAATTCCTGCTATACACACACCAAAATTAATCTCATGCTGGATGCCTGTATTAGATTGGAAATCTTAGGAACCTCAGTTCATCTGATACATAAAATCTTACTTTAGTTTTAGATGCAAATACTGTAGTACTCAAATTTAAATCAATGTAATAAAGAGGGCATAACACCTGACCTTATGCCATGGGAGCCCTTAGCACTATCCAGCTGTTGTGAAATTGGATGCATACCTTTTAATGCCTTTCTGCAATAAGCGTATTATATGAATGCCACGAATGAGGAATATACACTCCTACCCTGTAATTTTCACTGCAGCTTACCTGTGGTCTTTTGTAAAACTACACGACACACAAAATCTTGGATCTGCTCTGCTTCTTCCAGTAGTCCCAAAAATTAAAGAGAAAAAGCTATTTTAATATCCAATATGGAAGGTCCTGTTTAAGTCTAGCTGCATATGTCCCCGGTGGTCATAGTCATTTTGTAATGTTACAAGGGCTTTTCTTTTCAAATGCACAGTGGGCTTGTACAGCAGCTTTATCAGATTAATTATCTTCTTTGGGAAATCTTCTGGAACACGAACAGTAATATAAAACAAACCAATTTTTGTATCAGGTTTGTGCCAGGAAATTTCTATAATCAAAATCCTGTGCATAGGATTCTTGCTTGCCTCCAAAAATATATTTGAAGACAATTCTGCTTCACCTATGTTTTCATTCCTAGTGAATATACCTAAGCATAAATTTCCTCCTTCACCTCATACCTTTATTATTTTTTACCTCAGCTACATCAAATAACATCATAAATCACTGACTTTGTTTCAAATTGAATTTTGTACCAGAAAAACAAATTCTCTTAACCAAAGTAGTAAAGTGATGTCTGTTATTAGCATGCATAAACAAAAAGCGCCCAAGTGGCGTTTGAAAGGGAGAAGGGCAGTTTGTAGATTTTCCTATTTGGGGAATAGTCTCTGCAGGGCCACCACAAATGCCGCCCACGGGTCCATCAGGGATGGTGCCCTATACAGCGAAAGACAAGGGGCCGCGATGCACACGCTGCAATGCTATTTTCCTTTCCCACTTGTGGTCCAGTTTTGAAAGGAAACTTTAAGGTGGTGACCCATGAGTGAGAGTGGCATGATAACAAATGCTTTCTGAGGCTTGGAAATGAAGTAGCCAGAGAGGCGAAAGCGAAAAGCAGATGATGTTTCAGCAAGGAGGGGAAAGACATCATGCACCCCCTACATCTTTTAAGGCCCCAGCGTAGGCCCCCAAAGCACTTCCATTCTGTTCAGTAGGGCTCTAGATTTTCTACACCCAAGAGACTCCATTTACCTCCACATCCTTCCTCTTCCTAGCAGAGAACTGATTCCTTAATGTTTATGGTAGTCTGTTGGACATTGTTCTGTGTGACAGACTTTTTGTTGCATTGTGGTGCCACCAAGTCAAATGTTAAATGGAGCTTCCCTGGGCCACTAGCTGCTGTCTCCTGGGACTTGGAAACTCTAAAACCTGCGCTGGGTTACAGGTAACCAGGGAAGTTAGTGGAAAATTGAGTTTATCCAGCTGAGCTGATTGTCAAGTTCCCCAAACTAGTTTTACATAGTGAAAAAGACTTAAGGTAGTGGAGATACTGGTGCTAATGCAGTAAGGAGTCTTTGTATGCTGACCTGAATTTATTTTATTTCTAGATGTATCCCTGATGCTTCATGGCATCCAGGAAGGGACAAAGAATTTGGGATCAAACAGATTGAGCTCAAATTCCAGTTTAATTTCTTAAAAATTCTTAGCAAAAATATTCAGAGTAGCACTAAGCTATGGTTTCCACATTTATGTCATGGGGAGGTAATATCTACCTCATTCATTTGTCATGAGGATTAAATAAAGTAATATATATGAAGTTCCTAGTGCAGAACTTTAAGCAAAGCACTCACCTGTTTATTGGTCTAAACCTATTCAAAATAATTTAATAGCAGCCATTGTAATCGTAGCAGATATATAGTAAGAATAATAAGAATGACTTTTCATTGAATACTTTATAGGCTAGGCACTGTGCTAAGCATAAGCACATTGTATTTCTAAATCTCATTAATAAACCCTACAACCTGGAGGTCATCTAATAGAAAGTATCCCTGTTAAGTGTTACAAACAGCAAGGAGAAAACTGGACAGGTACAGGAGATTCCATTCCTCGCTTTGCGTCAGGGTTCTGCCAGACAAATTAGCATCTAATTTGACTTTAGGAAAGTTAAGTAACTTCTCCAAGGCCTCACAGCTAACAACAGCCCAGTGCTTATTATATACTTAAAATATAATAGTTTCCCTGATTTGTGCAACGTATTTCAAAACCTAAAAGTAAAAGAAATTCTTGGAACCCAAGTAAATTAAATCCAAAGAAACTCACCACCCTAAATCCTGTTGCTACAGAGCCCAAAACTGTCAGATAAATACTGTTGCCCAGAAACCACCCCTAACCAAAAACTCATGGAGTGGGCTGAAATAAGATCACACCTATCAGAGAGAAAAGAAAAACCTGCAGCTCCAGTCTGACCAGAAAGTCCTCAAGAGGTGGACTGACAGTAATCCAAGGTCACAAAACTCCCATTCAGAACTGAGGAATAAGTGCACCACCACTAATGACACTAATTGAAGTAAATACTGAAGTAATCTCATCAGGAAGATTGAGTCCCAACACCAACAAGAATCACATTCAGCACCTCAGAAAGGAACTGTATTTCATATGGAGATGATAATCCACTGCTTGCAATTTTTTTTATTATGCTAAACTGAACCCTGAGACGGGATATAAGATAAACCCTTAGTACCATCAAATCTATACCAACTGGATGCTCATTTACCTGGGAAAACCCTGCCTCAAAGCAGAGACCAATTGACCTCACATTCTTCAGACATTTCTTCATGCCATTGTGACACATGACAGAAACACGTTCCTGTGTCTCAGATGCTATGTTTCAAATACTAGTATTGGAGTTGAGCAAGAGTTTCCCTGGAGATAACCTTCCACTTGGCACATAGTGAACCCAATAACACGGGAAAGTAGTGAGAGAGGCATCTAGACCAAAATCTAAATACATGAAGTTGAGTGCTCTTGCAAGATTCTCCACTTCTTGAAAAGATTTCTTTCAATAACCACTTCCTTAGGACACTTAGTGTGTGATTCTGCTTACATACTTAGAACTTTTGGGGACTGGCTTCATTTATAAAATGAAGAGCTCCTTTATGTCTCAGATTGGGTAAGATTTATGGGGGGAAAAATGAGTCCACTTCGCTGAACTCATAAACATCTACTGGGCCTGTCATGATTACATGAAATAACTAATTACAGTGGGGCCTTGACTTATGAGTGTCCCGACTAACGAGTTTTTTGAGATACCAGCTGTCACTCGGCCGATTTTTTGCATTGAGTTGACAGAATAATTTGAGTTAACGAGCTCCTTAACGAGCTCGGTCTCGGAACGAATTAAACTCGTAAGTCAAGGCCCCACTGTATTGACTCTATAGCACCCTCAACTGAATCAGGATGAAAAATAGAACTGCAAGGTGCTACATTTCACTATCATGCCTTACCCTGAAAACATTTTATGGGAGCACGTTTTATTTTTAGAATGTCTGGTTTCTGACAACACTTTCCAGAATTAATTATTCAATAGTGAATGACGAGACACCCAAGTTCCAAAACGATAAGAAGTATTTCAAGCTATCTTTCCCAGAAATATGATCTGTTTCTCAATTGATAGAAATTTATCATACGCAACTGCCTATATCATAGTGCTCCAGAAAACTTCATCATGCTCTAATTCATCAAAGCCACAGACTGAATTGCCATTTAATCCCCGAACCAACCTAATAGTTCATCTAGCTACTTATAAGTTTATAAACACCTTATCAAGTATTTGATGTGCTATGCCACACCAATTTTAAACTCCATCCAATGTATTAGAAACGCTAATTCTTGATATACATTTACTTTCATTATGGGATTTATATGAGCTTAACAAAAATCACAGCTTTAAGAAAAATAATGACATTCTTCAGCATAGTCATTACATAGAAACAGAAAAATGGTAAATATTTATCACAAAAAAAAAAGAAATTTGCAGTAAGTTAAAAGAATCATTTTTTTTAAGATTAGCTTTTGATCGAAACAGAGAACAAGAGACAAAAAACTTGGGGTTTGGCAGCCCCACTCTTTACTAACTTACATGATCTAGCCAATTTGGTTTTCAAATTTCACATCTATAGAGTAGGAAAGGACAATTCCTGCCTATTTCATAGACTTTTTGTGGAGCAAACAGGGTAATTTATTACATTTTTTAAAGTATGTAATGTTATTATCAATGGCATTTTCAAGTAAAAAGAGAGAAACAGCAAAATACATTTGGTGGCTGCCTCTCAGGTGACTGTTCCCTTCACCCACTCTAAGCAAAAGAGCCAAAAATAAGCTGTTGCCGGAAGTAGGATTCAAAGAAAAAGAGTAATTCCCTGGTAGTGAGATGTTCACTCTTGGGGCAGATACAAAATTTCCCTGAGCCTTAGTAGCTCATTCTTTCTAAATGGCACAGCTTACCTGCCCCCACCTACGCAGACATAAGACAACGGATTTAACAGTGTTGTCTTACTCAGCTTTCTCATCTGTGAAATTGGCTTTGGAGATAATATATTTAAAGCCTATGGCCTAGTGCTTAGCACATTCATTTATTCAACAAATAATCTGTTCTAGCTGCCACAGATATAACAGAATGGAACAGAAAAAACACAGGCCCCATTGAGTTTATATTCAAGTCTAGGGAGAAAGGCAGGTAATCAAATAAATAAGTAAAATATATAGTCTTTAAAATGATGGCAGTGTGAGCTTCATGGGCACACAAACTGTGCAATTGCACAGGGCCCTGAGCTCAGAAGGGCCTGTGCTTCCTTTAATGCTCTGCTGTTGCAGTCTTAAAATTCTTAATACTTTTGAACAAGGGGGACCACATTTTAATTTCCTGGATAGTGGTAGACACTATGGAAAAAAATAAAATTAGCAGAGAGACAGGGAGATGTGCCCTGGGAGGTGGAAGGAGTGGTCAAGAGGCCTCAAAGGGACCTTGTGCATTTTGAACACCACACAAAGGTGTCAAGTTTAGGGGGCTAGTGGAGCCTGAAAACTACTTAAAGGAGGGGCCTTTTTCTTTGTACAAAACTGACTCGAGGCAAAGTGCTCTAGAAATGACAATCATAGATTATAATGTGCCCCACATATCTTCAGATGGGTAGCCCAGCAAATCATCTGCTTGTTCATCTGTCAACCACAGAGTCATGGCCTCAGGTGGGTACCATTTTCTCCTTTACACAGAGGTCCTAGTTAAACCAGCAAAGGACCAGCCAGTCAGAGAAGGCGTCCCTGAAAGGGCTGCAAGTAAAGGTCTGAAAAAATAAGCACATCAGTTGTGCAGAATAGAGAAAGATGGAGCTAAACCAAGGGAACTGTGAGTGCAAAGGCCTTGACACAGCAGCCTGGCTCATGTTCCTGGAATAGCCTGGAGGCCAGTAAACCCAGAAAGGAAATCAGGTGAGAGAGGCAGGTAGAATTGTGAGGCCATTATCAGGACTATGGCTTTTATTCAGACATGGGAAGCCATTGGAGATTTGCAGAAAGTATCATGGTATGGGTTCTGGGTTGAGAATAGACTAAGCTGGGCAAGAATGAGAGTACAGAGAGTGCAATTAGGAGGTTATTTTAATTATCTAGATTAAAATGGTGGTGGCTTAGACCAGGATAGTAACAGGGGGAAAAAAAAGAGTGATGAGAAGTAGTTAGTTTTTGAATGTATTTTTGAAAAGAGAGCCAAAAGGATTTGCCAATAGATTTATTAGAGGTTAAGATTTATTAGAGGCCAAGATTCCTACCTCAAGCAACTGGAAGAATAGAGTTACTATTAACCAAGCTGGAGAGGACTGGAAGAACTTGTTGGTAGAAAATCAGAAAATTTAGATACATTATACTGGGGCTATACATTATGCACTAGGTAGTGGAGTAGACTGGAGTTCAGGGAAAGGTCTGTATTAGAGATTCAAATTTGGGAGGCATCAACATGTTGATAATATTTAAAGTTATGAGACTGAACAGGATCACCAAAGAATGAGTGATGAAATGGTCCAAAGACTGAAATCTGAAGTCTTTCAAAGTTTAAAGGTCAGTAAACTAAAGAGGAAAAGGAAACTGAGAAGAATCAACCAGGAAGGTTAAAGGATGACTAGGAGGGTGTGACGGCATGGATCCCAGGAAAATGCGTCCTGGAGAAGAAAGAGATCAGTGCATCACACAGTGCACAGAGGTCACATAAGGGGTTGCCTGAGAATTGATCTTTGGCTATAGACTCATAGAAGCCAGAGGAGAGCCTCAATAAGTGGTGGCTAATATGGTAACTTCAAAAGAAAAGCATGAAAAACTGATCATATCTATATGCTACTTAATAAAGTCAGTATGATACTATACGTATAAGTTATCATTTGGCTACATTAGAGGAAACAGTATTTATAAGTTTAAGGGGAGTGTAGTTTAATACAAGTTGTCCAATAATGGGAATCACTAGTCATATGTGGCTATTGATTATGACTGGAAATATGACTCATGTGAGTTAGGAACTGAATTTTTAAATTTATTTAAATGTGACTTATTTAAATTTTAAATTATTCTGTTATTTAAAATTGTTTATGAATGTTTTAAAGAACTTGTACACATGAATCTATGTTTTAATTCTGATTTTAAGAAATTTAAATTCAGACCACATATTTCTATGAAAATTTAGAGTCTGAATTGAATATGCTGTAACTGTAAACTGCACACCAAAGTTTGAAAATGTAGTACCAAAAAATAACTTAAAACATAATATTTATAATTATATATTGATTATACATTAAAATTATAATATTTTAGATATGTTGGGTAAATAAAATACAGAGGTAGGCAAAAGTAGGTTAACAGTTGTGAGTGTACAAAACGGCATTTATTCTTGTATTATGATGTACTGGAGGCCCAGTGCACGATTGAAATCAGATGAGGAGGCACCCCACAGGGGGCCTGGAACCCGCGCCTGACCCACATAGCACCAGGCGCAGCCTTGTTGTCTGGGGAGGGGGCAGGCACTCCTGTGTGTTGTGTTTCCACTCTGGCCGGCCCCCAGCTCCAGCCTCCCCACTGCCGCTGGGGTCGGGGTGGCACGCAGTCCCCTCCCCACATCTGCACGTACAGCTCCTCCTGAGGGGTCGTGATGCAGCCTCCTCCTGAGTGGTCATGACACTCGGCTAATTAGCATATTCCCTATTTATATAGATTATTGTATTATTTTCAACTAGGGGCCCGGTGCACAAAAATTTGTGCACTGGGGAGGGGGTTTCCTCAGCCCAACTTGCCCCCTATCACATACTGGGAGCCCTAGGGGATGTCCTACTACCTGCTCCCTGCTCCCCTTGGGGAGCGGGCCTAAGCCACAGTCTGGCCTCCCTTTGTGGGAGGCGATCGGGCTGATCAGGGGAAGGCACCAGCCCCATCACCCCGCTGCTGCAGCCACTGCCAGTCACCGCAGCCACCAAGGTGTTTTCATCAACACGGACTCCAGTCCCTTTACCATGAAAAAATGACAACTTTCTTTAGGCATTTTCAAGAAGTGTCTTTCATAGGATATGACATTTCTTTCTTTATCCTCACCTGGGGATATGTTTCCATTGATTTTTAGAGAATGTGGAAAAGAAAGGGAAAGACAGAGAGAAACATCAAAGTGAGAGGAACACTTTGATTGGTTGCCTCCTGCATGAGCCCTGACCTGGGCCGGAGCCAGGGAGGAACGTACAACCTAGGTACATACCCTTGGTCAGAATTGAACCCAGAATCTGCGTTGGGCAGGCCGAGGCATTATCCACTGAGCCAAACTGGCTAGGACAGGATATGACATTTCTTAACCCTCCAGCAGCAGACCTTCATTTTTTTCTCCAGGAGTGTGGTAAAAAAAACCCCTAGATCACTTTTTGGACTCTTATTACCCAAGTTACTAAGAATATTACCAGTGGCATACAGAGAGCTTAACCAATCAGAGGTCAGAAAAGGTGTTTCCTCTGTAGTTCACACCAATTGCTGGTTTGGCCCCTGCCCAGGCCTAACGCCTCTGGCGAGTCATTAGCTCTGGGCCAGGGCACCCTCAGCTGCAAGCCACCGTGGCCATCAAGGATCGCTGGCTGGCTGCGCCCGGGTTCGGGCCGCCACCACCATCAAGGATCACTGGCTGGCTCCTCCCCGGCCCAGGCCTAAAGCCTCTGGCCCAGGCATTAGGCCTGGGCCGGGGCACCCCCAGGTCCCCGCCACCACAGCCATCAACGATCCCTGGCTGGCTCCTCCCTGTCATAGGCTTAAAGCCTCAGGCCAAGGTTTTAGGCCTGGGCATCTCGCCGCCGCCAAAGATCGCTGCTGGCTGGCTCCTCCCCGGCCCAAGCCTAAAGTCTCTGCTCGAGGCTTTAGGCCTGGGCCGGGGCACCCCCAGCTCCCACGGCAGCTGATCGCTGGCTGGCTCCTCACCGCCCCAAGCCTAAAGCCGCCGCCGCCGCCGCCACCGCCCCCGCTGCGGAAGATCGCTGGCTGGCTCCTCCCCGGCCCAGGCCTAAAGCCTCTGCTCGAGGCTTTAGGCCTGGGCCGGGGCACCCCCAGCTCCCGCCGCAGCCGATCGCTGGCTGGCTGCTCCCTGACCCAGGCCTAAAGCCTCAGACCGAGGTTTTAGGCCTGGGCCAGGGGACCCCCAGCTCGCCGCCGCCGCCGCAGCCGCCGCGGAAGATCGCTGGCTGGCTCCTCCCCGGCCCAGGCCTAAAGCCTCTGCTCGAGGCTTTAGGCCTGGGCCGGGGCACCCCCAGCTCCCACCGCAGCCGATCGCTGGCTGGCTGCTCCCTGACCCATGCCTAAAGCCTCAGACCGAGGTTTTAGGCCTGGGCCAGGGCACCCCCAGCTCGCCGCCGCCGCCGCCACCGCCGCCATGGAAGATCGCTGGCTGGCTCCTCCCCGGCCCAGGCCTAAAGCCTCTGCTCGAGGCTTTAGGCCTGGGCCGGGGCACCCCCAGCTCCCGCCACAGCTGATCGCTGGCTGGCTCCTCATCGCCCCAAGCCTAAAGCCGCCGCCGCCACCGCCTCCGCCGCGGAAGATCGCTGGCTGGCTCCTCCCTGGCCCAGGCCTAAAGCCTCTGCTCGAGGCTTTAGGCCTGGGCCAGGGCACCCCCAGCTCCTGCCGCAGCTGATCGCTGGCTGGCTCCTCACCGACGCCGCCCCCACCGCGGAAGATCGCTGGCTGGCTCCTCCCCGGCCCAAGCCTAAAGCCTCTGCTCGAGGCTTTAGGCCTGGGCCGGGGCACCCCCAGCTCCTGCCGCAGCTGATCGCTGGCTGGCTCCTCACCGCCCCAAGCCTAAAGCCGGCCGCCATCTTGGCTGACAGTTAATTTGCATAACGATATGCTGATTAGCCAATGGGAAGGGTAGCGGTCGTACGTTAATTATCATGTTTCTCTTTTATTAGTGTAGATAGTAACAACTATAAACCTACTTTTGCCCACTCCTATATATCATTACAATAAATTTCAACTATTTCTTTTTACTTTTTAAAATGTGGCTACTATAAAGTTTTTAATTGCCTATCTGCTCACATTACATTTTATTATACAGTATTGATCTAATAAAATAATGTTGAAGAGAAAACAAGGTTTTGCCAAAATTAAGAACTTTGTCACCTATTTCAATGATCACAAGCTCCTCTACAACAAATGAAAAACAAAGATGTACTGAGGACCACATGATGCTGCCTGTCTGGAAATTTACATGTACTCTTTCAATTTGTTGGGAAACCCTACCTTTGTTCTCTGGACCAATATCCATCTATCCTTCAAAATTCTGCTCCAGCAATATATGATCTAAGACGGTGAATTATCTGACCCCTGAAAGTCAAGGTCCTCCCTGTCAGTTTGGTGTATAGATAGATGATAGCACGAGGACACTACAAGTTCATGTCTGTGTGCCTACAAGACTTCTCCATGTCTGTTTCTTCTCTGCTACACAATCAGAACTTACTATAATGACCAGTAGTTAGTAGGCAATCAGCCAATGGGAACTGAAAAACAAAGAATACATACCAGAGAGGCAAGACAGTAGGCACAGGCTTTGAGTCACCTTTCTAACACCAATCCTCTTATTCATAGGAAAGGTGAGACTGTCTTTGGACTGGAGCCTACTGACTTCTTATTGGCTCTACAGTTTGGCAAGCATGTTCAACTGGCTTTTCCTAGACCAGTGATGGCGAACCTATGACACACGTGTCAGAGGTGACACGCGAATTCATTTTTTTGGTTGATTTTCCTTTGTTAAATGGCATTTAAATATATAAAATAAATATCAAAAATATAAAATCTTTGTTTTACTATGGTTGCAAAGATAAAAAAATTTCTATATGTGACACGGCACTAGAGTTAAGTTAGGGTTTTTCAAAATGCTGACACGCCGAGCTCAAAAGGTTCGCCATCACTGTCCTAGACTATAGTTTTGCCCCAGATGACCAGGACTGCAAATGAGATACTAAAAGTGAAAGACTGAGAAAAGGAAGCTGCTACAGAAGATGCCTTGCTGAAGTGAGAATAAACAAAAAGGAAGTCAGAAGAATGAATGCAGTAGCAAACAGGAGACTTGGTGCAGGAGAGTGCGGTCTCACACATGTGGATTTTCCTTAAGGGCTCCACAGAGCACAGAGGAAGAGTGATTTTGCAGACATTTGGTTAAAGAAAAGATTAAATTATATGTCTTTACAGGCAGCTATATAATTTATTTTAGAGAGGTTTCTGTAACAAAATGATAAAATAAAAGAAGTCTGATGTTTTAAAAAGAAGAAATGTCAGCAACATGGACTATTCCCCACCCAGAAAACATTATAGACTGCAAATAACAAATAAACAAAGAATTAAGGGGTATTTCTGCAGTAAATGTACACAGGTATGGTGGCTTTAATTCTACAGCTGATCTTGGATGTCAGATAAAAATTAAACAAGCCATCAGGGAAGTGGAGGGAGGTCAGAATCCCACTGGAAAGCCTCGGCGGCCTTATGTCTAGAAAACAAAAGCGATAGAGGGAATGGAGATGAAGGGCATCGCAGGAAAGAGAAAGGTAAAGATGATGTCACAAAGGAAATGTAGTTTATCCTTTCTTCATTCTCCAGAGGACACTAAGGTATATACTATGAATTCCAAAATAAGTCCAGAAATCAATACACACAGCTAAAAATGTGCCAGAGTTTCATTCATGAGTTGTAGAGGGACTGTCAAGAATGCTGTCTATGGCGCCCTTTGAAGGATGAGCCACAAAAACACCCCCACTCATTCAGGCTTATATGAGGTGAGGACACTCACTGAATAGGGTTTGGAGCCACATGGAATCTTGGTAGTAATATGTAATCATATCAATATTTATTATGCCCTATTTCCTCTTAATGAAATATCTATTCAGATAATTTATTTTGCCTGTACCATACATCAGGCATATCCAGGAAGGCGCAGAGTAGAATATTAGATTAAAAATTTGTTTCATTAAATCAATTACCTAGTAAATTCATACCCAAGTAAGTTGGCAAAGGAGTTCCATATCTGAAATAAATAAAAGTTAGCATATATAAGATGCTTAGGACAGTGCCTGGCATATGGAAAGTGTGTGTTAAATAATAAAATATGTGAGTGTGTATATGTATTATATGCATATTACATTCGCTTTTCTTAGAATGCTGCTTATTGATGGAAATAAATGTCTATTTGAAAATGGGCAACAGAGCCCTGACAAAATGCTACTTAGATTTTACTATTTCCCTGCCCAAGACTATGATTTGACAATAGAATAAGATATTTTGTTTGCCAAAGATATTCTAACTTTAAATGAATCTTTAGAGTTGGGCCCTTTGGCTCTCAGATTTTACAGATGATTAGAGGAGTTTCTGGGCTGATGGTTGAAATAAACTGGTTTTAATTTGGCTCCTGTGCTGTTAAGTGCCTGGAAGGCTGGGAAGCAATGGAGAGAAAAGGCACCACACACACATTAGAGTTACACCGAGGTGCTCTCTGCTCGGCTTTCACTCTGAATATCTTTAAAAACATATCTGAAGCCCTAGCTAGTTTGCTCAGTGCATAGAGTGCTGGCCTACAGACTGAAGGGTCAAGGGCACTGGGGTAGCTAGTTTGCTAGTCTTTAGGATTGACACCTGGCCATGTCCCTGCTTTTCCAATTTTGTCATTCATCACCACCTCCAAACAATCTTTCAACAATTCTCCTTTTTCAAATATGCCACAACCCTAGGATTCTGATCTCTATACCCACCATCCCGGTTTCAAAATGCAGGAATTATTCTGGCATACCTCTATCACACTAAACACTATGCGTACCTACTGTGGAAACTGGTTTGGCTTAATGTTTAAGGCTTCAGTCTGAGATTTCTCTAGCTGTAATATTCATCTTATAAGGAAAGAAAAGTTAAATATAGCTTAACTAATGCACACCACTTTAAGCAATCTACTAACCAAAATGGCCAAAGCCAGAGTAGCAATTTGACTTCCTCCTGGTGTTACTGATGGCTAAGTGGTAAGGAATATGGATTGTCAAGAAATATATTTCTCATTTCTACCCCTATATATTTTTCTGCTTTTCTTTCTGCACATTCCTACTCCCAAGTCTCTGCGAATGCTACCATCTTTTTTTAATGTAAAAATGTGTTTATTCACAATCCTTGACAAGCTGTCATCCCTTCAAAAAATTATTTATGAATAAAATGCCAAAAAATTACAATAGTAGCTTATACCAAACCAAAACTATACATCAGATGTATACAAACTTCAAAAACCATAACACAGTCAGTGTAAATATAGATTACCTTTAAAATATTTCCCCATGACATAGCTACAATGTAAATTATGTTAACACAGACATAAACAATAGCGTTACCTAATATGTTTACACATTTAAAGTGTCATATTAGGTCTATGAGATAAAAGTGATAGAATCATAGATGCCATTGCCTAGCAGCTCAAGTATGGAAAGGACCACATGATTGTTTTAAGTACAGCAAGAACTCTGAGTTACTATTTACATCTGAACTTTCCTATATTTTTTTAGAACATGCACTATCATTGTTGAAAGAAAAAGAAAAGGAAAAAACACTAAGGAAAAAAGAGTTTGCTTACTGAAATCATATCAATCCTCAGCAAAATCAAGACAAGCCATTAGGGAGTCTTATCTCCTTGGCCTTTTAAGTTGATGCCTAAACTTTAGAAAAAAAGAGTTCATTGTATATCACAAAAGGTAGTTAAATATATGGATATACTTAGTTGTAGCCCATTAATGCACCTTGTATTACAAGGCAAAGGAAAACTTAATAGAAATCAACAGATCCTTTCATACAAGAAAGGATTTATTTACTTTGAAATAGTCATATTATCTTTTTAGGTTTTTCTTTCTTAATAAATGATGCACAAAGAATATGATCTTTCTAAGACCAGTCACTGGAAATATAAAATTAAGAGAAAAATATTACACTAGAAATGATGATTGACACGAAGGCAGATAGACAGAACCAAGATAGATATCTGTTGCTACCCATTTCCCACCAGACTCTCTAACATAAAAATGTCCAACCTGGCAATCAACATTTCCATGTTTTCATTAGATAATTATTTTTCTCTGATAATGATGAAGAAGCTATGAGACTTTCAGTGAATAAAAAGGACTATAAAAAGTTTTTAAATATTAAAGGTTTATATCAAATTGTTCCATCCACAGTTTGCTTTGCATGACCCTTTCAGAGGTTTTATATTTTTATTCCTTGTTCTTGTCATTAAGTTATTTTAATTAATGCAAATTAACTTTTATTCTTTAGATTTCTAGGAGTTAAATACTCATCTTCCTGGTACCAACATTTAAAAACTTCAAGAGCTGACAAAGACTAACCTATTGGAAATAGAAAAGCTTTCAGAAACACAATACTTGCACTTGACTATTTATAGAAAAGAAAAAAGAAGCTGACATTCTATTTCTACCCATAGTTTTACAATTGGTTAATCTTTAGGATTCTTTATATTGCCTTAAAAATTGCATATCTAAAGATAGAGAAAATTTATGAGATAGATGGGAATTTAAAAGAGAAATCATGTATATGTCTCTTAATCAGGAGAGCTCCATGAATAAGTAAATTTATATACTTACTAGGGACCCAGTGCACAAATTCGTGCACCTTGAAAGGAACTGTGGGCCGCGAGGCTGCTGTAGGCACAGGGGTGGGTCTCAGCCCATCCTCTGCACCCCCGCCCGGCCCCTTCCGCTGCAGCCCCTGGTCCCCTATCTGCCCACAGCCCTGTCCCCGCTGCTGCCACTCCCATGCGCTGACGACACTGGCCCCGCTAGCACCCACTGAAGGCGCAAAGCAATTGGGGCTGGTGCCAGTAGTGGGTGCAAGCAGTGGCTCCAGCACCAGCAGTAGGTGTGAGTGGGGCGTCGCTGGCAGCGGGTGCAAGAGGCAGCTGGCAGCCCCAATCTCCCCTCAGGAGGAGGAGGAGGTGGAAAAGCCCTGAGGGGCGATAGGGGCTGGCAGCTGCCACTCACACCCACTGACGGTGCCAAGTGATCAAGGCTGGCACAGGGAGCTGGCAGTGGGTGTGAGCGGCAGCTCTGGTGCCGGCAGCAGGTGTGAGCAAGGCCGGCACTGGCAGCAGGTGCGAGTGCCAGGTGGGACTGCGGCACGCAAGAGCAAAGAATTTTCAGTAACCACCAGAGGCTCACCCCGATGCAGCAACGACACCCCACCTTGGTCCACCATCCTGCCAGGGCCAATACCAACCATGTTCTGCATACGTCCCTGGTGGTCAGTGCACGTCATAGCGACTGGTTGTCCGGTTGTTTAGTTGTTCCAGTTGTTCCGCCGTTCAGTCTATTTTGCATATTAGCCTTTTATTATATAGGATATATGATTTTATATACATATATACATATGATTATATATGTGGCCATATAAAGAACCAAGTGCTTTGTACCCAAGATGAACTTTTTTAGATCATTTTTCCTTCTTTATATATTGTAAAAATAGAAAGATTATGATCTGTTAAAACAGCCTAGAAAACCAAGACCAGTTTTTGCGTATGTCATTTTATCCTGAAAAGCACAAGACTATCTTTCACAAGTAACTTTACTTAAGTGAATGTGAATCTGGGGGTGGGAGAAAGTGGTTAATATGTAGGAATCTTCTGGAGCTATTACATGTTTGGATCTAAACACAGTTTTCACTTAGTGACCATGCCTAAAGTTCCTTTGGTTGGGTACTTAAATATGAATAACACATGGCCTCTGTTTTCAGGACCTTCCTAGTATTTCATGGGGAGGAATGAGATAGGAGTAGAAATAAATAGTAGATAAGGAGGAATATACTTGTCCGTGAGAGGAAGAAATAAATTATCATAGGAGTCCAAATGAGAGGGAAAGAACATATCTGGTGAAGGAGATAAGAAGAGATTCATATAGGAGGTGATATTTTAAATGGGCCTTGAAGGGTAGGAAGAATTGTGACAATGGAAACAGTAAGGGAAACGTTGTATGCCAAAGACAGCATAAACCAAGGCAAAGAAGAAGTATTAGAAGAATTGAGCATATTGGGGGGCTGGGGTTAGTAGTTTTGCTGAAACATGCATTATCAGGGTACTATTGCAAGTCAAGACCAATGTCTACCTAGATTTTAATTTAATGGTCAATAGGAGCCACAAAAATTGACTCAAAGCAAAACTGTAAAGTGTATCTTCATCTCATCTCCTCCTCTTTATCATGTTCTCCATGAAGCAATGAGGCTCTCATGGAGGTCAAGAGAAGCAATAAATGACTGAGCCAGTCCGGTGTCCTGAGAACCCACTGCCTCCTCCTGAGAGCACTATCCAGAGGCATTGTTTGCATTTTCCAAAGAAACAATGGCATTCCCTTTAAAAAGTCCTAAAGCTCTGTATTACTCCCATCCACCAAGTCTGTATTTTTTCAAGTGCTTATTTCAGTCAAATTACAGACCTTTGTAACAAGAAGTTAAATGCAAAAGATACTAATCCATTGCAAATTAGGCGCAAGTCAGCACTAGCTTTCAAATCAGGAAAATAGTTGAATAACAGTAACTCAAAAAGGTGTAATTTCAGTGAAGTTACATTATCGGGTAAGAAAATAAGAAATGCATCTAAGATTCCTCTTTTCCGTGAGACTTAACGACTGCCAATCACTCACTGAGTAATTGACATTTTTCACAATCTCCACCATCATTTATTTGCCACATTTCTGTGGGATTTTAGCCTATATATTTAAAAAAGCATATGATTAATAAGCAGTGGCCTCAGCTAATGAGATATTTGTGAGTAACATACAGGACTTAAGTTTCATGATTTCTGTACAATTGGGAAGCCTACCTCTGTGCTTCCCCAATATGGAAGCACTTCATTCCGAGAAACACCAGGGCATGTTTGGACAAATTTAGTACCACAGAAAGTCATCCTTTTATCCATCACAAGGACACAGAGAGGACAGAGCAAAGTGTGACAAAATTAGGCACAGAGATAAGGCATTTTACTGATGACAAATCACTAATGGGCAATTTCTGAAAAGCACATTAAAAGGGTACCTATTTTCTTAAGTCTACCATTACCATTAGAAATAAGGGTCTAGAAGTCAGCTTAACTGAGATGCTGAAATTAAAGTATGAATTTAAAGCAACTACAGAGCTACTAATAAGAGCTAACAGTGTTAAAAATAAAGTCCACTCGAGATTCTAAGAAGAACATCTATCTTTGGAAAATGGTGAGGTGGGGGACGCAGGGTCAAAGGACTCCATTTTATTGCATTTTGTCTCAGCAGATTCTTTTGGAAAGAATGCTTTAGCAAAGTATCCAGATATTGGCTTTACATGTTAATTTTCCTACACTAATCTTCTTAAATTGAGACAAATTATGTAGCATTTGGAGTTTGTAATATACTAGTAGAAATTTAAATTCAAGTTAATTGCTTTTCAAAAAAGGGTGCTCTCATACATAGCATAGATTTGATCATTGTCTATCAACATTTTTCAATGTACATAGGGTTCCTAGTTTAACTTTATAATAAACTTGTTTTTTTTTCTTTTTTGTGTCCTGATGGAGGGTCATGAAGAAATGGGCTGGGATGCACTGAACATCAGGGGTGACGCAAAAAAGTGTGAAACAGCCACTTTTCCCAGAACAAGCCCTATCTTGAAGGATCTAAGAGACTGGGAGGAGAGTCCTGAGAAGAGAAACACCAGGTGTCTGGGGGCTGCAGTCCCCTCATCCCAGACTCATCCATAAGGAGTCTGGCTCACACCACCTTTTATGCAAACCCCAGTGCCCATGGATGCCTCACTCCACCCTCACCCTAGAAGCCCTGCCAGGTGTGGGGAAGGGTCAGCATCCCAAGGCAGCCCAAAACAGGCACTGACAGCCAGACAACAGCGAGTCAACTGTGCATGTGTCAGCAGAAAATCTAGAGCATCTATAGCCCTCCAGGGGCTGGAAGACTCTAGGGTAGTGAGTTCAGGTTTGCACAACCCAGAGGCCTCAATCCCATGTCTGCCAAGGTCTAAAGCCATAGCAACCCTGAGCACCTGTTCCATTGCACAGCCTTGGGGCCAGGTGTTCCTCCCAGCAATTTTGAGGTGTCTCCAATTCATCCCAGGAGACAATCTCTACCTGTTCCCTGAGCCCTGAAGAGCAGACTCAGGAAGTTACTTGCTTCTGATCCTGCCCATCTGTCAGCACCCTGCAGTGGGAGAACTTTATACACATAGGAAGAATACCTGTGGAATTACTGCTTAGGGATATTCAGGTGAGGGGGACCTACCTGACAAGACACGTGACTTTGGTGAGCAAAGTGGACAAGAAGATAATGAGCATCCTCTAGGGAGCTTTGTCCAAATGGTGCTCAATTCTGTTTGGATGAACTACTTAGTACAATGTTAAATGTAACTTCAATTTTGTGCAAAAAGGGAAACGTGTACATGAATGATGTCAAGCAACTTTATTTGAAAATAGAAGAGACACCCCCAAAAAGAAAAAGAAAAAACTGTGCTAACTATTACATTATTACACAGATTTTCCACTTCAGGAACTTTTTCTCGTATCAAGCCCTACTTCAGGGTTCACTGACCTACACAAAATCATTAAACCACAGAAAATTTTATTAACCTGAAGTCTTCATTTACTTTATAACTCTTAGAAGCTTACCAGGTAGTAAGGTAATATAACTCTTCCTGAATATGCACATTTCATCATTCCTGTAAAGTCTATAATGAGGGTCTCTATGTAGTAGACTGTATTATCTAGAAATAAGATTAGTTTTACTAAAAATAGTGTCTTAAATTCCCCATATTATTGGAGTAATAAAATAATATCTGGATTATGAAGTTGCTGGCTGATATTTATTGCTTAATTTCAAGAAAACATTAACATAGATTGGTCAGGCACATAATGTTTGCTCTATCATTTAGATGAAAAACCAGAGCACAATATTATCCTATGTTTACCTTCATATAATAGATCTTTCCAGAAAAATTAAGCTTAATCAAAATGTGCATCAAATTAATTTTAAATTTAATACATAGTCAAGAGTAGGGCTGAGTTTTTCTGGAAAGGACTATGAAATTGGAAATCCATGAATCTCACAAATTTACATTGTTACATGGATAATGAGGTGGTGAATAAGACTAAACCAAATCAATCACATACGGTGATTTTATCTATACTAATTTTCCTGGTGCCAAGAAACTCTCATGCCCCCAACTTTATGATATAATTGTCTTGATTTTGAAATTTAATAGCTCAATAATATATACAAATTTTTAAATATAATCTCAATTATGATTTCGTTGTTAAGATGAGAATATGAGATTTAGTGGTAGACAATAACACACAAATAACATTTATCAGGAAAGCTAGGTTCTAGTAGCTCACTAATTTATGAGTGCTAGTGAGTTAGATATTTTAAAAAATATTTTTGTCCTACATTTGCTAAAGATTTTTATATGTTAATTTTCATACACTAATACTTCTTAAATTGAGACAAATACATAACCCTGTCTTTTGTAGGTGTATTAAGGATTTCATGAACAAAATAAAATGAAACAATTCTCTCACAGTCATGCTTCTTCCCCTCCACCATCTCCTCAAAATCCAAAAGGAAGGAGAAGACACAAAAATATTGGCAGGATGATGCTTTGTCTTGAGACCCCAATTTTTCTAAGGATTAAGAGGAGTTAAATGAGTACATTTTCAGATACATAATAACAACTGAAAATATAGTTGGTTTGTTGTTTTTAAGAATCTGAAAATTTGTTTTCACAGAAAACCAGATGGTGTTTTTGGTTTAGGTTAGTAGTGGAATTTTGTTTTGTTTGTTGTTGTTGTTTGTAAAAACAGGTGTGATGATCATTTTCTCCTGCTACTCTATTAGCACATGTAATTGCTAAGTTCACAGGCAACCATCTCAATTCTTTTACCAGCAGATGGTGAAAGAGAATTTAAGAGAGGAGTAAGGATTTTTCAAAAACCATTTCAGAACAGTATGAGATCTGCTCTTTTCCTCAATGGGTGTGTCAACTTCTGATGAACACTAATGGGACTCACAGAACAGCATCTACAGTGCATTTGCCTTTAATTGCTTGACAGTTACCCAGATTTTGTAAAATTATTCGCACATTATCTAACAAAGCATTATGTACTTGCAGTAACTTTCTTCAAATCACTTTATAACCATTAGCTAATTAAACTGCACAAATACTTCTGCAAAATATGGAGGTGAAAAGTTTTACTGGCTTCATTTTATTGAATTCCTTGGTATATCACTGGCAGAGATGGAAGTGAAATGTAAGTCCCAAACTTATGAGGATTTATGCTCCATGTCACGTTGGCTCCTCAAATGTAAATGACTCACTTTTGGCGTACATAGCCCTTTGATGTCACAGGCACTGTTAGTTGCTTCCTCATTATCCAGTCCTCTCCTCTTCTTAGCTAGCAGAATCCTACTTCTCTTCAGAATGGCCATTGTTAAAGGAAAAAATGATTCTGACACTTGCTAAAATGGTAATGAAGACTTTATCCAAGACTCTCACAATAGAGGTATTACAATGGGGGACAGAGATCAGAACTCCAAATACAGCAAAGGTAGCTGGGGATTTGTAGAGTGAGGGGACCAGTGGATAGAAAATTACAAAGAGGAGACATCAAGGGTAAGAGAATTCTTACTGAACTACCTAATAAGATTCTTGCTAACAAGCCAAGGACTTGTCATCATAGATGGGGGATGAGGAACTTGATTGGATACCAAGGGTGGGGAGTGTCTCCCTAAACTGATTGTCAGGATTCTTTGCCAACACTGGGCTGGACAGGCCAAAGACAGGATGGGAGCCAAAATAGAGGCCTCGTCTAGAAGAAGGCTCAGGGGAGCCTAACTAAGGTTTGGTCAAAGAGTCTTTGTCACCATGTATCAGCCAAAAATTTAAATCTCCCTTGCTGCTGGGTGGGACATGTTACATGATTCTAAACACCAATGCATAAAGAAAAGTCACTGGGAAGTTTTGAGAATGTTTTCATTTTTCTGATACAGGTAACTGCCTCCTTCCATCACTTCCTTCCTGAATGCAATGAATCCCAATTGTGACCATTGGGATTAAAGCCACCTGTTAAAGATGGTGGAACAGAAAGGAGGAGGCTAGGATGCTGATGAAAAGGTGGCACTGTTGACACATCTCTGGGCTGCTTCCTCCAGACTTCTCTTTATGTGAGAAAAACTAACCATTATAGTCAGGTTGTCTGTAATTCACACTAGAAAGCAAAATTGGTTGAGACTTCGGCAAACATGATGATACTAGAGTGCTCATGGCAAAATTCTACATTAAACTGGAAAGATAAAATTCAAAATATAACTCTAAAAAATTAAATATCAAGAATGAATGAGGCAAAGGGGGCCACAGGTTCCAGGCGGTCAAAGGTTCCACAGGCCCAGGTTGTAGGCTCAATCTCCAGTAGGGGGCATGTAGGAGGCATCTCTCTATCTCCTTTCCCCTCTCTCTAAAATCACCAAAAATATATTTTTTAAAATAATAACAACAGCCAATACAACAATAGCCATCTGGTATGAATGAATCAAAATTATACCTTTTTTTGTCAGACCAAAAAAAATTTTTATGGGCTGCATAATTTTAGTAATTAGTTTATGTGTGCCATGAGATCAAAAAAGTTTGAGAATCACTGACCTAGGCCATTACATTGTGTGTTCTTAAGAGAATAGCTATATTCAATTATTACTGTATCCCAATATTTAACACAATGCTAGACATTTTTGATGCTAAATATATTTGTTGAATAGAGTTTTGTGGTTCACTAAATTTACATTGATTCATTTTATCTTCACAACTACCCTGTGAGAAATGTTTTATTATTAATCTCATTTCTCAGATGAGGAAACAGACTCTGAGCAGCTCAGAGAGTAAATATATAAGGACTGGAATCTGGTCTTTTGGTTTCCCCTCCCGTATACTCATTGCTATTACTCATATGATTGGGTTAGTGCATCCTCCAATCATACATTAGTGCACGACTATTTAATCAGTTGTATAATTCTGTCAAATACAACACTTGTCCACTTTTTAAAAATTATCCTTGTGGCCTTTTTTTAAATATAACCACTTAGTCCTGTTTCACCATTAAAACTTTCAATCTCAAACTTGCCTCGCTAAAGTCAATGTCCTCAACATCTCATAAGCATGTACAACCTGATGAAAATAGAACACTTCTGTTTGCCTTTCTGTATTTGCTATCAACTGTATAGTCATGTGTCTCAAAAAACATTCCCCTTGGACTGTGGTCCCATAAGAGTAGAATGGAGCTGAAAACTTCCGATCACCTAGTGTATCAGTAGCCATTGTAATGTTGTAGTATAACACATTTACTCACCTGTTTGAGGTGATGATGGTATAAACAAACCTACTGTCCACCCAGTTGTATGAAAGTATAGCACATATAATTGTAACCAGTACATAATCATTTATGAACAACTGTTGCTAGCTTATGTATTTACTATACTTTTAATCATTATTTTAGAGATTACTCTTTTTACATGTAAGAAAAAGGTTGCTGTAAATATGCCAGCAGGTTTATTTTAAACACAAGAAAAAATAAACAAGTAGAACCATATCAAGCCAATAAGCTTCTGGATAGTAACATGAAAAGGCAACCTACAGAAAGGGAGAAAATATTTGTAAACCACATATCCAATAAGGGCTTACTATCCAAAAAATACAAGAAACTCATACAACTCAATGGGGAAAAGCACACACAAATAACCCAGTTTAAAAATGGGCAAAGGACCTGAATAAACATTTTTTTCAAAGACAACGTACATATGGCCAACAGATACATGAAGAGGTGCCAATCATTACTCATCATCAGGGAAGCAAACCAAAACCATAATGAAATATCATCTCACACCTGTTAGGATGACTATTATTAAAAGAGAGAGAGAACAAATGCTGCCAAGGATGCAGAGAAAAAGAAACCCTTCTACACGCTTGACGGAAAGGTAAACTGGTGTAGCCACTATAGAAAACAGTATGGAATCTCCTCAAAAATTAAAACTAGCATTTGATCTAGTAACCCCCACTTCTAAGTACATATCCAAAACAATTAAAACCAAGATCTTGAAAAGAAAGCTATACTCTCATGGTCACAGCAGCGTTAGTCACAAAAAGGCAAGACATGGAAACAACCTAAGTGTCCATCAATGGATGAATGGATAAAGAAAACATGAGATATAGATGTGTATACACACACACACACACACACACATACACACACATACACACACAATGAAATATTATTCAGCCTCAAAAAAAGAAGACAATCCTGTCATTTGCAACAAATGAATGAACCTTCAGGGAAATAAGACAGAGAAAGACAAATACTTCAAGGTATCGCTTATATGTGTACCAACTTTTAGTTATAAAATGAATGAGGTCTGAGGAGCTAATGTGTAACATGGTGACTATAGCTGGTAACACACAGTATTGTATAATTAAAATCTGCTAAGAAAATAGAAAAACGTTCTCTCAGAAATCTACATATGTGAATTGATAAATGAGTTAATTAACTCAATGGGGGAAATCTTTTCACAATATACATCAAATATCATGTTGTACACTTTAAACATCTTATTTGTTCATTTCGCATCAATAAACTGGGCAGGAGGGGATAATCAGTAGAATCCAGGATGGGACTGAAAGTGATGGACTCATTTCAAGAGTACTCAAACAACAACATCATGGAATCATTACTCCTTAACCAGGCATAAGCGGCTCTGTGAAGAGGGAGCAAGACTGAGGTTGCACACAGGTCAGTGGCCCCAACTCTGGAAAGCTGAGAATAACATGAAATTATGCAACGCTTGAAACATCTAATCAGAGATATACTCAATTGCACTCAATAACCCTCAGTCTTTGGGTTAAACTTAAAGGCTAAAACTCATCATGTGTCCTAGCAATTTCTGAAAAACATAAAGCCTGCCTTTCTCTCCTGATATGTCTACTTGGCACATTCTCTGAGCTTCAGCCACCCTAGCATCTAGTTTCTCCATATACAAATGATCAACAGTTCCTTTTTCCTTTCTCCTCTTTATATTCAGCTAGCTCCTACTCTTCCTTTAGTTTTCCACACAAATAAACAAAACCTTATTCAGTTAATCACCACAAAAATATTTTAAAACCCTTAAGGGAAGAAACTGTTTCTTAATCATCTTGGCAGGGGCAGGCAGTAAAATGTACAAAACATAAATTTTACCACCTTAGTAATTTTTAGGTGTACAGTTCATCAGTGTTTAGTACATTCACATGTCCTACAACCAATCTCCCCCAGAACTCTTCATCTTGCAAAACTGAAACTTTAGACTCATCAAATAACAACTTCCCCATTCGCTGCTCCCCTCAAGTCTCTGACAACATCCCATTGATGTTGTCACCATGAATTTTACAACCCTCATTTAAGTGGAATTAGAGTATTAGTTTAGTTTTAGTATTAGTTTTCTTTTTATAATTGGTGTATTTTACTTAGCATAATGTCCTCAGGGTTCACCCATGTTATAGCATGTCAGAATTTCCTTCTTTTTAAAGGCTCAATCATATCCCATTGTACATATATACCACATTTTGTTTATTCATTGATGGATAGACACCAGTTGTGTCCTCCTTTTGGCTATTATAAATAATGTTGCTGTGAACATGGTGTACAGTATCTGCTTTCAATTCTTTTTTATATATACCAAGAAGTGTAATTGCTGGATTATATGGTAATTTTATTTTCAATTTTTTGAAAAACCATACTGTTTTCCATAACAGCTGCTCCATTTTACATTCCCATCAACAGTGCATAAGAGTTCCAGTTTCTCCTCATGTTCACCTTCTTATTTTGTGTTTTGGTTTTTTAATCTAATGGGTGTGAGCTAACAATCCACATCAGAAAGTCTATGGCTGAACATATAGTGTTCACTAAATACTTATGAAGTTTGATTGGAAAAGAGCTCAGCTCAGTATCATCCTAAGAAAGCAGGTGCATATTACATGGTGTAATTCCATCTCAGGTGTGCTTGGGAAAGAGCCCATTTTGTTCTCACTTGCAGTTAGGCTAATAACCTCTATCTCCCTACTTTCTCTTTGAGGTGTTTTAAACTATCTGGCTCTGGCTAGTTTGGCTCAGCAGATACAGCGTCAGCCTGCAGACTGAAAGGTCCCAGGTTCAATTCTGGTCAAGGGCACATGCCCAGGTTATGGGCTCGATCCCCAGTAGGGGGCATGCAGGAGGCAACCAATCAATGATTCTCTCTCATCATTGATGTTTCTATCTCTCTCTTCCTCTCTGAAATCAATAAATATACATATATAAAATTAAACTATCTGGATACATGTAAAACATTAGAGTGGGAGATTTCAAAAATAAATAGAAATTCCTTATGTTTTGCCAGTCATTTTTCTATGTTTTTCTTTTTCTATGTGTATATTCTATTGCATTAAGTAAGTTTACATATGAGCAATAGATATAGAAAAAGAATACCTATGTGGACCTGGGGGCAAAATTCATATATTACAAATAAATTTTAAGTTGCTTCAAAATAAAAGTGATAGTTGCTGAGAGACTATATAACAGGGGTTCTCGATCGTTTATGTGTGTTAGGCTTCACTGAAGAGGTGACATTTGAATGTATCATTTTTCTGTATGTATATTCAATTGTGTTAACTATTTAGAGAAGAATGTGAATTTTACTGGAAATAGGCAATAATTCAATCAAGGCAGTAATTAATCACCTGCTAAATCTAAATACTTACAAAGACGAACCCAGCAACTTGACTTGTTCCCAAGAAGTGATATAGAGACTGAGAATAACCATCCATGCTCTACAGAGGTCCTCTACCAGAGGAAGTTCAAAGTTCTCATATGCAATAATTTAAATTTAAAGGATAAGTTACAGAGAATCTAATAGCCATCCACTGTGTATCTCGTACAATAACTTGTTTTTAAGAGCACACTAAGCCCCCATTGTTCCTTCGATCAGTGAATGAAGCATGTCCAGCATATCACATACATTATATCCAAAAGCACTATCAGGCCAGGCCCAGCAGGCATGGTTCAGTGGTTGAGCCTCGACTTATGAACCAGGAGGTCACAGTTCAATTCCCAGTCTGGGCATATGCTGGGGATATGGGCTCAATCCCCAGTGTGAAGCAGCCAATCAATGATTCTCTCTCATCATTGATGTTTCTATCTTTCTTTCCCTCTCCCTTCCTCTCTGAAATCAATACAAATACATATTTTTTAAAAGCACTGTCAAGTTGGCACAGTACTTTCACTCTATAATAATGCAAGGTGCTGGAAACTGAAGTAAAAGATGATCCAACTCTTTGAGCCATTCAAAACAATGTTCACGGGAGTGTGGTCCTTTAAAATACCAGTTATTTCAGTTCAAAACTTGAAAAGCAATCAAGAAGTGGCAGGAGGAGTAAAATATATCAGAAGAAAGTAAAGTGATAAGTCAGAATTTATGGAGTTCCTGCCTCTGAGAAGCAGTTTATCAATAGGGAGAAAAGATAAAGATGATCTATTCACTACTGTCATCCATTCTCCAACAAAGAAAGGTAAGAGTCCATATATGATATACACACAAGCAATGAAACCCATGAACAGGTCTGCAGCCCCACATTTCTGCCATCTAGGTCCTGGTTTGGTGTTGGCATGGTGGTCAACAATTGTTTAATAAGGTCACCTTGTTCAATGCATATTCCTCACTTAATGGACTCACCATACCATATTAATTACCATTTAAAACATGTTAAGAACATGTTCCCTATCTCCTTCCCACATTAGCTACTCTTCTAGGTGGCAGTACAGATGACTAAAATGTAGAAAATGAAACTTTAAAAACTTCATTTGTGCTGTGCTGACCTCATTTTCTTCTTCCATATACAACTTGTTTATTCCAATCCCTGGGCCCTTCATTATGCTATTTTCCCTGCATAGTGTATCTTTCATAACCCCTCTACTAGATCTTACATTATAAGCCTGTCAGTATTCTTAATTCCCCCAACTCACTCCATTCTCCTAGCCACGCACTACTTCCTTTGATCTCCCTTAGTACGCTACACACATATATTGTGGTATAATAAGCTGGTGCTTCAGCTACATTTTTACCTGCCTTAATAATGCACATTAAAGCTGCTTGCCAGTATACAAAACTATAAGACACACAACATGGGCCTCAATCTCAGCATTACTGCTTCAAGCCCCACATTCAGCATTTTGAACTCATTGTATCTGTTTGGCTATATATAGGTCTGCTTTGCTTGTCTATTTGATCAGAGGTAGTATGATTAAATCATCATAATAATAGCAATAGCTTCCAGTTTCTCAAAGTGTACTCTGTTCCCGTCACTTTGCTAATAATTTTTCACATATTTTTTTTGTCAATCATTGAAACAATGCTATGCAGTTAAGTTGGTGTGATATTAATGACTTCAATTAACTACACTACAAAATCAATAAAGAAGTTAAGAAATTTGCCCTAGAATTCATATCTCTCTGAACTATCACATTTATTAGAGATTATATCTGGAACCAGAGTTGGCTTTAGAGACACATAAATCTGACTGATTTCAAACTCTTTCTCTGCCCCTCATAAGCTACGTTGTCCTGAGTGAGTTCATTAACCAGTTTGAGCCACATTTGTTCATCAATGAAATAATGTTATTGTGAGTATTAACAAGAATTATGGGGGGGGGGGGGGTAAGGGAGGCCAGGGGAATGTCAAGGGCGGGGGGGGGGGGGGGGAAGGACACATATGTAATACCCTTTGTAATACTTTAAGCAATAAAAAAATAAAATAAAATAAATAAAATAAAATAAAAAGAATTATGTATATGAAATACAAAAGAACGAGACTAGCATACAGGAAACACTTAGCAAGTGTTATTTCTTTTCCCCTCTCCTTTTAACTAAATTAGAAGCTCTTCAAGTGAAGAAATATCTTTATGACAATGGTGTAGTCTAGTGTTTCTCATATAATAATGTTACCATAAATAATCAATAAATGCTTTATGTTTGAACAATATAAATTACTATTATTAAGAAAAAAATTATATTAATATACTAACTGATTTAAGGTTTTAAAAAGATTCCTTTGAAAAAAATCTACTTTTAACACTTTTTTCTTCCTGAATTTGGAGTCTACTACAATAAATGAAACTATACAAAGGATATGAAAAGTGACTATTTAACACAGGCTGTCTGGAGACATATTCAATGCATAAGGAGGAGAATCCTAATCAGTTTGTGGCTGTTAGACTACTTTAAAAATATAAGATCTGGTCTCTTGCCAAAATCTAATTGTATGCATTGTGTAAGAGGGCAATTCATAGCAGACATGTGTCCATAATCATCTCTATTGAAAAACCTACTAAGTACTGAGTGAAGAAATAAATAAAGACATATCCTGATTAACTCCGTCTAACAGAGAAAACATCTAGAACATAATGTGGTAAATACTTTTTAAAGGTTATGAGAATAATGAGGTAACAACACAAAGGAAGAAGATATTCACTAAGCTTGAGAGATCAAGAACTCAATACTCATTTGAACTTGGCCTTGTAGAAGAGTACAATTCACAAGGCAAAGAAGGAGACAAAGGGATGTTTTATACAGAGGGAATTGTGAGAACGAAGACACAAATGCATGAAGAAATTAGGTTGCAATATGTTCAGAGGATGTCAAGAAATCCAATATGATTAAAACAAAGGGCAAATAAAGATGTATGGTCAGAGACAAGATGGGAAAGAAACATACATTCAGACTATTAAAGACCTCAACAGCCAGGCTACAAGCATAGAGTCAAAACAGATGTTTTGACTACTCTTTCAACCCTGAGAATATTTTTAACCCAGTGGTACACAAAATTCCTGTGTCTTTGTTCTTTCATAAAATGTCCTTTCATTTTATTTTGATACTAAGAATAAAGAAGAATATATAATTTAAAAATCAAGCATTTAAATATAATGGAGATCACTGGGAGATATCATTAAAACATAATACAACTGACAATGGCTAAAACTATACATGATAAAACTTACTAGACACCACAAAATGATGGAAGAATCCAATTTTCTTAATGAAATTTATATCTGAAAATTTTTTGTTCCCCCAATACTGGACCTATTAGAAGAAAAATGGCAGCAGATCAAGAAAAAATACAATGTCAGAAGCTATAATTTGTTAAATGGGATAAGAACAAAACTGGCTAAAAAGAACAGGCAAAATTGAAATAAACAAAGAAGGGTTAACACATCTGGAATGTAAGAAACAAACCAATTTAGCCAAAAGAATTATTCTTTCCTTCAGAAGTTTTGGTGATAAGAATTAAATGGCAGATCAAGCCCAGAGTCTGAAGAACTTTACAACAGTCAAAGAGTTTAGTGGTAACAAAAACTAATTTCTTCTGCAAGAAAATGATATACCAGAAGCACTATTCATTAGTTATTATAATTCATTCCTTAACAAACATTCATTAAGTACCTACCATGGACCAGGAGAGAGGAGTCACTGAGAAGTTATTACAAAAATAAGAGTGAGCAAACTCCTGTAAAAATTATCATGAACATCCAGAGTAAAATGGTAACATTGGGAATGGAGAGTAAAAAATTCAAAGGGCATTTTAAGAGATGAAAAACATGGTCCTCAATGATTCATTCTCTATAAGTTTAAAAAACAGCAGGCTAAAGAATACATTACTGGCATATCTGCATTTCAAAAATGAGAGGGTAATCCATGTCTAGTGACCTATTAGTTCTAGATAAATGAAAAATTTTAAAAAAGTCCCTGGATATAGCAAAATATGCCATTACAAACTTAAAAGAATAAAAGAAAAGAAAATAGGAGAGTATAAAAAGCAGGGCAAGAGTGAGTGGAAATCAAAGACACGAAGACAATAGATACAGAATATTCATTCAAAAATCACATGGGAAAGGGTGTTCAGCGACTTCCTGGGGGGTGGGGGAGGTTATCTGGGTCTTGAATGATGAGCAGGAATCAGGCAAAAAGTGGTAAATCATACATACTCTTGAATCTATTCAAAGTCTGTTATTGCTATCATAGTAAGAGAAATTAATAGAGGAATATAAGTTACTATATTTAATAAAAGGTCAAGCAACTGGACTAGAGCATCAGCATCGCTTATAAAGAAGGAAATATAGAGAAAGGAAGACAAATTAGTTTAGTTGGGAGATATACTGAAGTGGTGATAATTTCACTTTCCCAGGCTTTCCAAAGTTGTACGAGTTCTAAGTCCTGTATTAAAGCCTTCATACTTAGGGGTATGATATAGAAGTATTAAGCCTGGATAACTTAAGGAAACTAGAAATGGGAAAAGGAATGAGCGGGGGGGAGGGGGAGAAGGAGGGAATTAGAAGGAACAATCTGTAATAGAGGAAGAAGAGGAAGAATAAGAAGTAGAATGACCTTTTTAAAAGATCAAATGACTTATACCAAACACACACACACACACACACACACACACACAGAAACTGGTCATTGGAAACAGATTACTGGCAGCATTAATCATGTTGAGAAGCAGCTGGGCAGCGGAAGAGGAGCTGCCAAAAGAAAGAAGCATATAAGAAATATCTTAGGGAAAGTAAGAAGTGTTTTTTTTAATTGATTTCAGAGAGGAAGGGAGAGAGAGAAAATCAATGATGAGAGAAAATCATTGATCGGCTGCCTTCTGCATGCCCCCTACTGGGGATCAAGCTTGTAACCAGGGCATGTGCCCCAACCAGGAATTGAACCATGACCTCCTGGTTTATAGGTTGACCACGAGCCATGCAGGTCGGGCAGCAGGTATTTTTTTTTAAAGAGACAACAGGCCCCAAATGGCGTCACTTGTTCTAAGCCCAAATCACCAAACCAAAACTTAGTATCTAACCTAACTGCAGTTTCAGCCCCTTCAGGAAAGTAATCTTAACCAGTCAGCACTATCAAGGTCATCTGCCAGACAGACCATGTGTCCTTGACCCGAATTGAACCCAGGGCCCTTCAATCCACAGGCCAGTGCTCTATCCACGGAGCCAAACCAGCTAGGGCACCATTAGTTGCTTTTGAAAGCTCCAAATATACAGCCAAGTTTGAGAACCAATGCCTTACACTAGAGCAGTGGTTCTCAACCTTCCTAATGCCGCGACCCTTTAATACAGTTCCTCATGTTGTGGTGACCCCCAACCATAAAATTATTTTCGTTGCTACTTCATAACTATAATTTTGCTACTGTTATGAATCGTAATGTAAATATCTGATATGCAGGATGTATTTTCATTGTTACAAATTGAACATAATTAAAGCATAGTGATTAATCACAAAAACAATATGTAATTATATATGTGTTTTCCAGTGGTCTTAGGCGACCCCTGTGAAAGGGTCCTTCGACCCCCAAAGTGGTCGCGACCCACAGGTTGAGAACCACTGCACTAGAGGGTGGTTTGTAATAGTAATCAAAATCATAAGGTGTCTGGAAGAAGAATTTCATTGATATAATAAAAACTCTAATTAAAACTATCCAGAATAGAAAGAAGGAAGAAAAGAACAAAAATGTGAATTAGGTTATGTAAAGATAATAATGCTCTAGTAAGTAGACCTGCTATTATGTTAACAATATTAAAAATTAAAGCAGAAACAGGAAAAGACTAAGCAAGACAAAGAAAGAAAAAGAAATGTAACCTATTGCCATTAGAGATGTGTGATGGAATCTTCCAATCTCTGTGTAATTAACCTATTATGCTCCTGTTCTATTCACTACTGGTGCCAGATGTGTAAGGCTAAGAAAATTCAAAAAGAATTTTAGTGATATAAAAAAGTTTCCAAATACTCACATATGCAAATTAAGTGATTGAGTAACTTCAAAGCAAGAAAAGGCCATCTCTCCTCTCTCACTGCCATTCTACCAGTACTTCCTGGCCACTCTGGTTTTGTTGAAGATTAGCTCGGTAAGAACAAAATGTATATTACATTTCAAATGCAACAAAAGGGGTGGTTGAATTAAGATGATTTGATGTTATAATTTGTAAGTGTTTATTTAATCTTTGCTTTTCTGTAAATACCTTTCAATCATTTAAGTATCATTTAAAACAGATTTTGTAAAGTATAATCAGATGTGCTGTCAGATGGGGAGACAAATTAAAAGTGCAATTCACACTGTTACAGTAGCAACGCTCACAGCAAAATGTAATCCAGTCTCTACAGTGTACGTGATTAAAGACTTGCAGGGAGACGAGCATTTAAATTATTAATCAATGCTGTTCCCTTTGATGAAAAAAACCTGTGTGCTACATAAATAGGGGAAAGGTCTTTTCCTTTTTCTTTTAACTTTTGCAAACTGGCTGCCTGGTAAAAAGCTTCAATTGTCACCAGGTCATCTAAGTAATGACGAGGCATATACTACCAATTGATAGTATATGCTTAAGACAAAGTTATGGGCAAACATCTGGACGGCCAATCATCTCAAGAGGACTTAGTAGTTATTACAAATGCAAACCCCCAGGCCCAAGCCAGATGAACCAACAGTTTCTGACGCAGGGGCAGGGGCAATTCTAGGCATTCGTTGTCTTACATTGAAACATCAAGAGGGAATCAAGAGGCAAATTTTTAAAAACCACTTTCACTCTCCATTGCCTTGGAAGAATCTAATCTAATAAAAGAGAAACATGCAAATTGACCATACCTTCACTATACCCCAAGCCATGCCCACCATTCAATCAGAGCGACTATATGCAAATTAACCCAACCAAGATGGCAGCCAGCAGCCATGGAGCTGGAGCAAGCAGGAGGCTTGGTTGCCCTGCCTGCCCCGGCCGGCTGTGGCCTCCACTAAAGGCAACAAAGTTTCATTATAGAAGATAAATAAATTCCAGATACCTGCTTCCAGGCAGCCTCCACTGGGAGCTTGGGTGGCTGGGGGCCATGGCCAGCCTGTAAACAGCCATAAGCCCCTCACCCAGGCTGGCCAGGCACCCTAGGGGGGATCCCCACCCTGAAGGGGCTGTTGCCAGCCTGCAAACAGCCATCAGCCACTCACCCAGATTGGCCAGGCACCCCAGCGGGACCCCCACCCTGATCTGGAACACCTTTCAGGGCAAACCAGCCGGCCCCTACCCATGCACCAGGCCTCTATCCTATATAATAAAAGGGTAATATGCAAATTGACCCTAACAGCAGAATGACTGGGAATGACTGGTCACTTTGACACACACTGACCACCAGGGGGCAGACGCTCAATGCAGGAGCTGCCCCCTGGTGGTCAGTGCGCTCCCACAGGGGGAGCTCTGCTCAGCCACAAGCCAGGCTGATGGCTGCCAGTACAGCGGCGCTAAGGATGTCCGACTGCAGCTTAGGTCTGCTTCCCTCTGGCAAGTGGACATCCCCCAAGGGCTGCCGGACTGCAGAGGGATGTCTGACTGCCAGCTTAGGCCCAATCCTCCGGGGAGTGGGCCTAAGCCAGCAGGTGGTCACCCCCGAGGGGTTCCAGACTGCGAGAGGGCACAGGCCAGGCTGAGGGACCCCCCTGAGTGCACAAATTTTTGTGCACTGGGCCTCTAATCTCTTATAAATGAAAAAGTTAAAGATGATATGTCTTCTCAACTTCTTCATTGAGCCACTATTGGACTCACAAGTTACCCAATTGAAAGGCTTTTACCCAACAACCTGAGTTGCGACTGTTAATTAAGCCAGGAGGCCATTAGACTGTGGTGGCTCTAAGGCCATGGTGGGGTAGGTAAGCAAACTCAAATCTAAGCCTGTAAATACCTCAAGGTTATAAAATCAAAACCTAAGGACAATCACAAATAGCCAGCTAGAATTAAGCTGTAGCCAATCAAATAGTTTCCTTTCTTAGTTTCCACACCTTCACTCCAAGTCTTTTCCCTGGCTTCTTGGTAGATGGCTCCTAGCCACTTCCAGTTTGGCACTTCCAGGTGGGAATCGATTTTTGATCAATTGAACTTGAATCTTTTAATATGTTTCAGTTACCTTTTAACATACATAACTCTGAAAATAAGAAATTATAAAAACAAATTTAAAGTGGGCCATCCTAGCAAATATAAGGAATCACACAGAAATTATCTGAATCAGATTTTACTTTGAACTGGGTGAGGAAGAGCAGAGTTTGTCACCCCAAGATATGCCTTTTGGGGGATACTGATTAGTTTAAGCCAGTTATATTTTTAGGGGTTCAGGACAAGTCTCACCAGAATGTGCCACCGTGGTGTGCAGATTATTTCAAGCAGAAGACAATTAAAGCCCAACAAATTCAAGAGCTTTTCATCTCCTCCTTACCTGCCTAAAGGAATTTAGATAAAAACTCCTGCTCTTAGAGCAGTGGTTCTCAACCTTGGCTGCACATTAGAATCACCTGGGAATCTTTTTAAAACCCTGATTTCTGGGTCTCATCCTCCGGAAATTCTGTTTCTTTGTTACTAATGTTGTGGCCCCATCCCATAACAAAGAAACAGAATTTCTGGAGGATGAGGCCCAGAAATCAGGATTTTAAAAAGATTCCCAGGTGATTCTAATGTGCAGCCAAGGTTGAGAACCACTGTCCTAGAGGGAGCTGTCACCTTAGCATAACATGAACTAAGTGCAGCAGACAGGGAGGAACCTAGAAAGTCTGTCACATTCCTTTCTGCATTCCATTATTTCTGGATGGCCCAGCAAGAATTTGCTTACCAAATGTTTGCTCTTTCTCATTCACCTGTGAATTGCCTGCTTGCCCTTGGAAGTCCCAGATCCCTGTCTAGAATGCCATATAAACCTTGACTGTCCTTGAGTCTCAAATTCCTATGGAACCCCTGAATGGACATATGTAATTAAATTTGGTTAGTTTCTCCTGTTAATCTGTCTCGTGTTAATTTGATTATTAGACCAGCCAGAAGAACTAAAAGGGAAAAGAAGTATATTTTCCTTTTTCCTCACACTGGTCACAATGTGTATTATAATCCAACTAGAGGCCCAGTGCACGAATTTGTACATGGTGGGGTTCCTCGGCCTGGCCTGCAATCAGGGCCGATCGGGGACAGCCGCCAGGGGGTGGGACTTTGGGAGGTTGGCTGGCCATAGGAGGTTAGCTGTGGGAGTGCACTGACCACCAGGGGGCAGCTCCTGTGTTAAGCGTCTGCCCCCTGGTGATCAGTGTGCGTCATAGTTACCAGTCGACTGTCGTAACAGTCACTTAGACTTTCATATAGATTACAAAATAAATGAGATAATTTAGAAATCACTCTTTCTATGCCCAAAACATTTTGCACTTTTTCATATGAATCTGCATTATAAACTTCATACACTTTAATCGCAAATAAGAGACTCAAGTAAAATTTTCTGCCAAAGCCTTATTAAATGGTTGATGTGATCAGCAATTCAATTCTCCTCTTTGCAACAATTTTGGATAAATAAAATATTTGGTCTCCAAGTTTTAAAATGGTTCCAAGTTGCCAATACCAAATAAGTATTTGTAATTCTAATTATGTCTTTCCTTGAAAGATGGTCTATGCTTTTCACTTCCACGCTACACATTTTATGAAGAGTTATCACAAATTATGAAACAAAGATGCCTTATTGTTTGACTTTCCTGCTCAGTGTTGTTCACCAAGTGAGCCCTGAATTGGGTGGCTTCCATGTCTGAGCCCAGATAATGGATGTGCTGCTGTCAGCAAGGCCTCTCTGACGGAAACCTCTTCTTTTGTGAAACTCATTCGGTAACCCTATACCTGGCCTCCAAAATGAATAAAATCGCATTTGTATGTCTTACAGTTGGTAGACCAGTGCAGTAAAATTGTCATTCTTTTTAAAAGCCTCGTTTTCCCTCGGTGGCATTCACTCCATTCTACAGGTCTTTGTCCTTCCCTAGAATATGCAGCCATTCTTCCACTTTGTTTCTCTCACCATAAAATAAATCAACGCAAAATAGCCACTTTTGTGAACAGCTGTCTTTCTTTCAGCCAGGCTCTTAAAATGCAAACACAGCAGTGTCCTCATTCTTCTGGTCTGTTCTCAGACACCCTTTGATTGGGGCAAGAGGAGGGAGGATGGTAAGAGGAAAGGAAGGAAATCATAACACAGATTTCAGTAGATTAAGGATTTGCTTTCTTTTATAGCAGCGGTTCCCAACCTATGGGTCGCAACCCCTTTGGGGGTCAAACGACCCTTTCACAGGGGTCACCTAAGACCATCCGGAAAACACATATATAATTACATATTGTTTTTGTGATTAATCACTATGCTTAATTATGTTCAATTTGTAACAACGAAATTGGGGATCACCACAACATGAGGAACTGTATTAAAGGGTCACAGCATTAGGAAGGTTGAGAACCACTGTTTTAGACTAAGAATTCTTTTGATAAGACTCACGAAAAAACATTCCTACAAGGTTGACCATGATGAAGGTGCTCAGAGGCCGTGAAGGGGAGCAGAATTTAGTCCCAAAATATGTCTCTCTGGCATAAGGATTATGTTAGGCTGGTAAATTTTAAGAAAGAGCAGACATAGGAAGAGCTGAACAGAGTGGAAGTGACATTTATAAGGGAAATCTCCATTTGTAAGAGTGTCTCTTTCTCTGTACTAAGGAATAGAAGGGGAAGTAAATTTCTAGAAATATCAATGGAGAAGGTATGGATAAATCTGCATAACAACCACACACACTTGATTAAAGTGCTCTGCCTGGTAACCGCTCATAACTGGAGCCCCCCCCCCCCCCCTCCCCGCCGTTTCCCCCAACATTAGCTAGAGATAGTATTTAAAGTGGTTGCTTGGGCCATTTCAGAAAGTTACTCCATTTTCCTGGATATCTGCCATGTATATTGGAGGTATACTAGTACATGTTATTAAACATCTACTTTTTTTTCCTTTGAGTCTATCTTTTATTACAGGGGGTGTCTCAGCCAACAACCTAAAAAAGTAGAGGAAAAATTATTCTTCCTCTCCCACAGCAGAATTACACAGATTTTGCTGAACAATAAATATTTATTGAGCTGTGTGACTTTGGGAAAGTTTCTTAGCTTCTCTGTGCCACATTTTCCCATGTGAAAAGGAGTATAATAATATTTTTCCTCTACAGAAAGTTCTTGGATTAAAAAGAATAATGTATATAAAATACTTCACCTACCTGAGTAACTGTCCAATTAAATTAACCCTTATTTTGAAAGCAGAATTGAATGAAGATCTCCAAAAGACCTAGCATCCTCTCCAAATGTCTTCCAAAATGAATTTGGTGAATCCAGTATCCTTGTCTCCATTTTTCATATCCATCACACTCCCCATTCTAAGATATACACACATTAATGTAGTATTTTGTGAAGAATATGCTAATTGGGGAACTTAATAATTTCTAAAATGAAAATGTATTTTGAAGTTGAAAAGAAAGGAGAAAGGTGACTTTATGAGAAATATGGAGGAATGGCATACGCCTATGTCCGACAGAAGTACTGGGGTTGGGGGTGAGAGGGAGGAACAGCCCACAGGTATCCAAACACAGGTACAGATCAGGCCTGAATGTCCTCACGGTGCTTGGTGTCTCTCAAAGTTAAAGATGCCTAGGATTCATTTGGGGAGCACTTAAGTCTACAAGGATAAAAGGCAGATTGGGGGGCCACAACCTAGACCTAAATTAGAACCTCTGGGGTGAGGGGGTGGTGGAGCCCAGAAATTGACATTTGCCAAAAGCCCCCTCCTATGCTCAAAGTCCCCAGTGACTCATGCCAGTAGTCCATGTCCCATACTTCAAGAAACTAAACTTTAAGAATTGATGTCCCAGGTGAGGCTTGCTAAATTTGGCCTATTCTTGCCTACATTTGCGTTGCTTTTCAAACTAGGCACACAGGGAGGTGATCAATATTTCCTCACTGATCACTTGCAACTACAGCCTAATCAGAAAAGCCAAGAGCCTCATTTCCCCAGTAACCAGGAAAGTGTGTGGAATTCATTTTCATGGGAGAATACACTTTGCTTCTTCAGTGCTAAACTATAATAGGTTATAATGTGAAACTAAATGACATTTGCCATTTTCCTACAAATAACTTGATGTTCTTCTCTTTCGGTATCAAATGAGTTATCATTAAAATGAATTTTGGTCAAACAAACTCCCCCCAAATACCAAACTTACTTTGTAATTGTGCATTGTTTAATTACCCTGCCACTGCATAGTACTTACCACATAATTAGATAAATAGTAATTATCATTTGAGGAACCAATAACTAAGCAGAATTCGTGCATGGTAATGGTAATCACTGCCTTATTGGATAAACAAGGAAAGGGGAGCTTCAATAAAGGCTTCTATAATTAAGCCATTGAAGAACATCTCGAAAGTCATGGGTTTTAGATTTTATCACCTGAATTTTAAAAAAAAGAACAAAGTCAAATAGAGAAAATGTAGTGAAATGGTGATTCAGCTACTGTATCATTTCAGAACTTAAAGCTGGAAGCATAGGTTCACCCTTTCTGTTTTAAAAATGCTAAAATCCAAGTGAATCTATATAGTGAGGGCATAGGAAGAATGGGAAAGGAGTGAGGTAATATATGTTCCAGCAGCTCACTGAAGTACTGCCCATAAAATGTGCTAAATTGGATCAAGTGTCTTCAGAGTTGGAAAAGGGAGCACAATTCATGCAGAGAAAGTTAGGGGGGAAAGAGAGAAAATGAGAGAAAAGAAAAGCCAATCTCAAAGAGAAAAGCACTGTTTGACAAAGAGCACAGCAGTGCCCCCACCTGGGCAGTGCCATCACTGCAGTAAAGGCACCTAGAAGGAGACCAGTTAAAGATGCTGTCATGGGAACTAGACTGGAAGAGAAGTCTCACAAAGAAAGCATCATAGAAATAAAAAAAAGAAAAACTAACAGCTTTCTCTGTTCACTCCCCACCCCATGTCCCATAGGCAAGTACTTCTTACCAACACTGTGTTCTCTAAAGGAATACTTCAAATGCCACGCTGACTAGAAGCATGATTGCTAAAGCTTATTTAGGAAACAATTTGTTAGTTTCTTTTATGCGTGTAATCTTTTAGTGCATTTCATGCTCATGAATTGTGAATTGCTTTCAGAGACTCTTTCCTCCATAGAAATATGTCCTTGGAATCACAGGAGAATACAGTCTAGGACAGTGGTCGGCAAACTGCGGCTCGCAGTCCGCATGCAGCTCTTTGGCCCCTTGAGTGTGGCTCTTCAACAAAATAATGACTTCTGCGCGTGGACCACGAAGTTTCAATTGCACTGTACATGCTCAACTGCACATGGTATTTTGTGGAAGAGCCACACTCAAGGGGCCAAAGAGCCGCATGTGGCTTGCAAGCTGCAGTTTGCCAACCACTGGTCTAGGAGAGTTAGAAAGACTCAGATTTCCAAATAATAGACCATGACTTTCCTTTGTCTTTTGAATCTTAGGAGCAAGGAAGTGAGTTAATCATATCCCTGGGTTCACAGCACACTATCATCACTGTAAAACCTCTCTTGTTTTAGCTTCATCTCCAATTTATTTCTTTTTATAACATTTCTAAATGTTATGTATTGATTAATTTGAGAGAGGAAGAGACACAGAGAGAAACAGAGAGAGACAATGTTCTAACCAACTGAGCCACCCAGACAGAGCCCCAATGTCTTTCTAATCCCTTGTCCCATTGTTCCACATTCCTAAACTGCTTGCAATAAGTCCTTAAATATGCCCATATCTTTATAAAAATAGTAGGTTTGTATGAATGTGTTTAATTTACAAATGTAATGTTAGACTATGCATTTCATTTTTTATTTCCTTTTTTCTTAATTTCTTAATATCTATTCAGGTTCTTAAAATCTATTCATGTTGCTCCATTTATATCTAGCTTGTTGCCTTGAAGTGCCCTTGTTAAGTATACATATTGCACATTTTACTTCCTCAGTTCCCTATAGTCATCTTTGTTGCCTCTAACTTTCAAGTACCACTCCCAACACCACCAAAATAGACAGATGAGAAAGATAATCCTCAAATATCTTCCTTTACCTTTATCAGAATTTTCTCTAGGGTATACGTAGGCCTGGGTGAGTCTTCATGGAGAGTACGCAAATATAACCTCACTAAGCACTAACAGACTGCTTTTCAGAATGACTATTCCCATCAGCAACTGGGTGAGAAAAGGGGGTATATTGTTTTGCTTCTGTTCCGGGTACTTTTCATATATTTAAACATTCTTTACCCTGTGGGTCAACACTCTTCAAATTCAATTTTTTAAAAAGGAGGAGGAAGAAGAAAGGCTTATTTCAGAAAGCACAAGGTCAACAGCTGGAATGCAGTAATTTGGGTGGAGTAGGAGATAAAATATACTACAGTTTACAAAGGCTCAGCCATGTAATAGACGATTGGGAAGCTAAAAAGACACAATGTTAGAATATGGTTCATTTTCTACTGAACACCTCATTTTCCTTCACAATAAGCTACATCTGTCATAAATCCGCTCTGCCATTTATACCCTGTGTGACCCAAAATGACACCCTCAGGGCAGAAAGCAAACAAAAGTTTCCATTCAGATATCCACTGACTCTCCGCTGGGAAACTTTCCAATATTATCCCCGAGTAATAAAAACTGGGGAGGGTGAAATTCTGGGTCCTAGGTCCCAGGATTATCAATCAGCCCTCTAGAAACCAGTCTGAAGCCCCTGCATTTTAACAACCAGCAAAGTCAGTGCAATATCCTGTTCAGAGGCCGAAAACAAGCTTAAAAGCCAAACGGATAACGCTAATAGCCCCAAGTCCTAATACAAACACCTCTATGATCTCAGGCGTATTCATTTTGTGTGTGTATGTTTATTATTATTACTGTTCTGTGAGCACACCAAGCATCCCAGGGTCTCTTGCTGCTTTCTCTGCCTGAGCTCTCTATCCCCAGATATTCACAAGGCTCATCCCTGGCTTTGCTCAAGTGCCCATTTAGCCGGGAGGGCTTCCGTACCACTCTTAGTAGCACTGTGCTTCACACACTCCGCTGTATTATCCATCAAAGCGCTTAATCACATAGATCTTCCCACTAGAGAGTGAACACCATCAAAGCAAGGATTGTGTTCGTTTCTTTCACTGTGCCATCGCCAGCAAATAGAACAATGCCTGGTCCAAGGAAGGCACTTAAGTGTGTGTGGATCAAGTCTGTTTTGATGATGATAGATGCTGAAGGTCCCATAATGAAAAGAGCACCCAGTCCCTGCCCTCATAGAGCACACACCCTTGTGTGGGAAACAGACTAGCAGGCTGTGAGAATTGCACAGCCCAGGTCTTCTGACTCAGGTGGTTCTTTCCACTGCCATGCTCAACAAGGTATAAAAAGATGCGCTTCAATTATTTAGTGGCAGCTAAAGGAAGGCATTAGCAAGCATGAGAAAAGAAAGCTTTAAAAGCCGAGGTAGTTGCCTTTTTCCATCATGTATTTCTAAAGCCTTCCTGTGGTTTTTTAGAGACCCATTCAGACTTGAGGCCACAAAAGAGGAAGTAGCCATGAGGACTCTTCGGGGGACTTTAGTATTCTGAAAGCATTTTCAGTTGTTGTTGTTTTTTTTCAGTCTTCCATACCATTTTATTTTCTCCCTTCAACCATAATAATATGTACACTTTTTTTTTCTTAACCAGAGTGTCTGTAAACAAAGGCTTGTCCAACTCACTTACAGGCAAAGCAAATGCTGCTTCTGCAAATGGCGCCCCCATGGGCCCTCTGGCATCCAACCCAAGTCGCCCCTAGGCCAGCTTCATCTTCACTAGATTGTGCAGCCGCTTCATTGAATCTCATTCCAGACTTTAACTTTTCCAAGGCTTCCATGATTTTTCCATGTTTTTCACACAGAATGTGTTTGATCTTTACTGCATTGCCACCATCTTTGGGACCCCAAGACTCCTTGTCAGAACTGTCACTCCCGGAGGCTGCTCCTCCATCCCCTCCTTCTCCAAAATCGCTTTTTCCTTTGGGTGGCATCTTCAGAACTTGACATTGAACTCTCCACTGTATCAGTTTCTGTTCCTTCAGTTGTGTATTTTATACATGGAATATTATTTAGGTTTTAAATATATTATCATAGTAGATTAATCGTTGTGCATAAATTTACACATATACATAATTTCATGTAGAGTTTAACAATGGGTACGGAACTGACAATTTGGAAATGTTTCAGTGGTTACCTACTTGTCCTCATTAAGTCATGATGCTTGTTTTCTAACAGAATGAATGGAATATCTACCAAGTCTCATTAGAATTGCGATAGTGTTTAGCAAGTTAGAACATAAAGCTTCAGTCCATATGCATTGGAGTGGAAATGAATATTCTATTTTGTATTTTAAAGCCAGACTTTCCTTGACTTAACTTGGGGAAAGTGAAAAGAACACTGTCCTAGAATTTAATTGAGAGAGAGGGAGAGGATGAAAGTTGCTTTGAATGTGAAGTTGGGTTGATCATGCAATTTACTCTCTAGAAGCCACCTTTCTTGCCTGTTGACTGACAATGCTGTCTGACACAAGAGAAACCCAGTCTAACAGACTAGTTCCTTCATTGAGAGCTCTAGATCCATGCCTCAGGATTGGGGAGAATATCAGGCTTATTTTGACATGTATAATATGGCCTAAATATGAGTGAATAAAGGAACACAGGAATATTTTGCAAATAATCCTCATTAGAAGTTTATTTTGCTTTGTGTACACTTTAGCTCCTGAAAACCAAAAGGACAAAGTGTTAGGCAGCAGTCTTCTCATCCAGAGCCCTTGAGGAGAAAAAATAATATTGGTATTAATAACAATAATAAGTTAATGGCTTTCCCTGATTACCACCAAATAACACACACAAAGTGGCTCTATGACACACCATCTGTTGTATCATGTTCAGTGTATTTCCTGAGTGAAGGAGTGACAGGACCCAAGTCAAATGATCAAAGGTCTACAAAAAGGCCCATCACTTACTGGTCATGAGATCTGGAAAAAATCACTTAATCTCTTCAGTGGTAAAACTCGCCCTATCTTCTTAACAGGGGTAATTGCATCAAATAAAAGGTGTTATTATATAGTGTGGAAGAATGTGTGTGTGTGTATGTGTGTGTGTGTGTGTGTGTGTGTGTGTTTGAGCACGCGTACTCAAACATGTTTGTGCATGTGTGGTTAGTTGGTCAATAGTGATGTGATCACAAATGTAATTGGATATTCAGTACACGGTATTCATTCAAACAGAAATCAAATACTCCTTACAAAAACAGAGCTCTGGTGACACAGCGCTCTACAAATGCATTGGTAATTTTCACCTTCCTCCTTCTCACAGTTGTTTCTCTCAGACTAATAGGAGCAGGGTATGTAAAAGAGAGATTTTAAAATATTTTTTAAATGCCAAGAAATACATTTATAAATGTATAAGAGTCAAAAGCATACCAACTAAAATTATTCAAATTTTGAATAATTACATAACAATATGACATTATATAAATTGGTCTTAACAGAAGCAAAACCAGGGAGAAGACAAGATCTTCAAGGTCAGAGGCTGACATTCTTCAGCACTAAAGCCATCATCTGCTACAAAGTGATCGTCTTGGTCAAGAAAATGAACTCCAGAAGATCTCCATCATGGGGAATTATTTCAAACAGAATATACAAATTATTTCCTTTCAGAAACTCATCTTATGTAGCTGAATTTCCTCTACCAAATATAAACTAAGTCATTAAAATCATAATTTTGCTATCATTTTTAAGCATCCAATTTCATAAATGAGGACAGAAAATACAAGTTTTTTTCTTTTCAAAATTCAAAGGAAATAAGCTTGCAGTATGGTTTTCAGAATCTTAGTGCAGCCAGCTCCACAACTCGTAAATCATAATGTGCTTCCTTGCAGTGTCCTCCTTTCATGCCGCTGAATTAAAAAAAGCAATAAGGGGTGAGCAAATGTACCACTGGTTTCTGTTAACGTGTGTGCTGTATCTACAGATGGCTGCCTGCATCTCAAGCCAGACATTCATCAAGGTCCAGGACAAAGGAATAAATGGTTCTGGTCATGTCATCACTGAGCAAATGTGCAAATGTACTTCTCTCTGGGCCTGGTCCCATTATTGCACAGCCTGAGTATCATGCACAATTTGTGGTTTGCCTTGTTCAAAATGCAGATTGCCTAGGTTAGAAACTGACAAGAAATATTATCCCCTGCGAGCCACTAACCTGCAGAGTCCGAGAAAGTCTGTAGCTTCCTAAATAGCAGGTGACCTGTTGAAAGCTGTGCTTCTGAGATTACAATAATATCTAAACCCAACATATGCTAATCTCAACGCACTTAAACTATTCCTCCCCCTAAAGTAAATGACCAAAATATGTAAATAAAATAATGTAACATCTTCTGAAGGGTCTCTTTGGCGGAAGGAAGTGGATAAACACTGAAGTGTTGCCCCACAACAGAGTGCGCTCAGAAAGCTCAGGAGGAAAGTCTGCTCTTGTAAATTGCCCACCTTAAATTGAGACTCCCAACAAATGTTTGCAGAGGCAAATTAAAATCATCTGCAATACTTTCAACAATAAAGATAAATTAAAAAAAATAAAAATAATAAAATCAATGAAATTCCCTAAGGCTTAAATCACATAAAATAAGTCAAAAATTATAAATCATCACAGCAATGAAACCTTTCTTTCAATTAGTATTTTTCCCATAGTGATGAATTGGTGCTTCTGATGGATACACTGAGTTAGGGCCAGGTTGTAGGGTTGCTCTGGTAAAAGTGCCCAAACTTTGGGGGGCTTATTTGTGGGTGCCACTATGGACCAATCCTGTGCCCCGGACTGAACTAAGCACCCTCCATCAACAGGTTTCAAAGGAAGGCTCTCTTTCTCCTGAAGGAGCTGTTTGGAGAAAATTATTTTGTTGTTGGTTTCTTTTTCATTACTATCTATGCCCTCCTCATTCCCCAACTGGATTTGAAGCATTTCAGGCAGCAGATAGTGAAATAGACTAAATGAATTCTAAAGTGCTCTATGACTTAGAGTCTAGAGAATTTTTATAATATTAAAATACACAAAACAACTAAGTTAAAAATTAAAATGGATCAGAAAGCATTTAGGGAGGAATGAAATCAAAAGAAATATGTGAATCCATATGGAAAAACAAAGTCTCCTGGTAATAAACTCTGGGAGGAGTTTTTCACACAGGGTACGTAATGACTTTAATTCATTCATTAGTTCAACAATGTTTATTGAAAATATCTGCTATGTACACTGCAATTTTGCTTAAGAAATATTCTTTAAGTAACATTTTCTTAACTTGACCTCTAACCAAAGCCAAGGACATAACATTTAATTATATTCATCAAAATACATTCTACCAGAACATTAAGATTTTAGCCAAAATATGCTGTATTCTGGTGATGTAACTTGGCCCCAGCAACAGCGTTTAGAGACTACTCCGTACGTACTGAAGAGTTAATATGTCTCTTGAGCTGAAATGTTTCTCAAAATACTACTGCAAACATGCTTCAGCAGGAGCAGTCTATGTAAGCCCGGGCTCTTTGCTAAGTCCCGCAGGAAGTAGAAGGCTACCTTTTTAGTTGATGTAGACATTCTACTTTGACACTTGGAAATAGAGCTTTCATCCTTGTTTCAAAGGAAACGATCTCACCTTGGTATAAGGTAGGTGCAGAGGTGTCTGGATAGGACCAGATTTTTTTCCTCAGAAATTAGGATATTTTCAGCTGCTCAAATGATTCATACATAGCACATGATATAGATGTATTTAATCAGAAAAAAAATTAAGGTGGATGTTTGTTAATAGCATTCTATATTGCGTGCTCTTTAATATGACAAATTTTAAGTAGCACCCATCTCGATGCTCCCCACGAAGATGTGTTAGTTGTAAGAAGGTCCTCATGTCTCTGTGTTCATCAGTTTTGTGCAACAGCATAGAATTCATTCGAAAATCAGATTGTATGTACCCTCTCATCGAGATGTGGGGAAATGCCTGGCAATCCGTAGAGGACAAAGGCACTAAAAACATGTACCCATACAAAAATGAACTGTTATCCCTCCTTCCCCCAAAAAAGGCTCATGCCTAAAACATATGGAAAAGCACCGGTCCCCCCATTAACTTTCCCCCACAGAGCAAAACTTTAACCATTGTACATAACATTGGCTTTGAAAATGCCCATAACCTTCCAACAGTTGCTTGGCTATGGAAATCACTCCTGGCTAATCAAGAGTATAAAAATATGTGCTCCCTGCTCTCTAACTCAGCACCACGCTCAGCGCCACCACTGAAATGCCTTCCTCATCCAGAAGTGATGTTATACACCACCTTCTCAGAGAGGAGGACCAGAGCCAACTCACAGCTTGTGTTAGAAGAGAGATGTGAGAAGCTACACTTCTTTTCCCGCCCCCAGAACAGACATAGTTCAAGAGTGGCATCTGGCAGATCTAATCATTTGAAGCAAATGTATAGAAGTGCTCCAAAATAGATTGCCAGAAAGCATATTGCCCTCATAGCCAATTAAAATAAATGGAGAGAAGGCTACACAAAGGAAAAATAGTAATTATCCAGTCTGGAGTGTGCCCAAGTCCGAACTACTAACATACCCGAAATGTGTAAATAATCACCCTCCATATTTTTATGATTTCAGTAATTGAGAATCGTCTTTTCTTCATTTCACCTCCCAAACAGCACTCCCTACAATTCAGTCTCTGTTAACAATCTGCTGAAAGATTAATTGAATATTGACCCCCCAAAAATGGTTGCTACCTGTGGTGTCACTACAACTCTCCAATAAAAAAGCAGGTCTAAATTGAGATACAGCAAGTTGAGAATTCCATCTCACCACTTTGATTATATTTTAACTGCTAGTACTTGGAAGCCAAAGTATTTTACTTAAAAACAAGGATTAAACCATTTCAAGGCAACTGCAGCGTAATGAAAAAAGGCCTGGATTGGCAATCAGGAGTCTCGGCTTTCAATTATTGTTCTGTTCTCAGAACTTTATGACTGTGACTGTGAACATTTGTTCATTCATTCTTTTATTCAACTATTTATTAAATATCTACGCTGAGCTAAGTGCTGTGCCAGTTCCCATCAGCCCATGAGTCTTTATTTGTTTAAAAGGATAAATAGATATTTATATCTATTCTAACACACAGGGTTGTTATGTGAAGTAAATGAAAGTGTTTATGTGGTAGTTCTTAGTTAACAATGAAGTACTATACAATTATGAAGTGACTATTATTAAGAAAGCATTATAATCCACTTCAAACTTCCCCTAACCAACACATAAAGGGGTGTATAGGAATATAAACAGAATTTGTGTGTACAATATATAAATTGTGCACAATGATATGTTATAATATATTTGAGTCATAACAAAGAAAATATAATTTGTAGACTAGAAATGGAGAGGCAGACTAGTTAGGAGAGGGAAATAGTGAATTTTTTAAACTCCTCATCCTCTATAATAAAGAGCTAATATGCAAATGATCATCACGCCCTTATGTCCTCCCGCCCTCAATCCCTCGCACCCTTGTGCCCTCACGCCGGGGCAGGGGGACCTGAAGCCAAGCTGGGGGACCTGAGGCCATGCCCCCTGCCCTGGCTCCAGGCCAGGGGACCTGAGGCTGTGCCTCTCACCCTGCGGGGCTTAACGGGGTGGGGCCAGCCAGGTCTGGGTCTCACACGATTTTGAAGTTTGTGAAGGTAGGCAGGGACTTGTCTCTGGGTCCCATGGTGCACCCCAGACTCTGACAGAAGGGAGATTTTCATATACATTTCACTAATTTTCTTTCATCTCTGACACTTCTATTATAGACAAAGGGCAAATAGCAATATTAAAATATTTCCTCTAATTAATTCCCTTTTAATGTGCATGAATTTCGTGCACTGGGCCACTAGTACAATAACTATAAACGGGGTCAAAAAATATTATAATTTAGAAGACAATACATGAAAAAAGATAATAGAACATGGTACTTCATGCTGTATTATGGAACCACACTGTCTAGGTTCAATTATTGGCTCTACCACTTACAGCTGTTGCCAAGGAAAAGTTGCTTAGGCTCTGGCCTCAGTTTCCTCATCTATAAAATGTGGTCAGCAATAATATACACTGTCTGGGACTCTTAGAAGTATTAACTGAACTAACATACTATGCAGTACATTGTAAATCTACCTGAGGTTGAGCTGTTTACAATGCAGAGATTTTATATTTATGGGTGGGAGTGTCAGAGATAATTTAATCTAATAATGACAAACATGGTAATTGACCACACCTCTGCTATGCTTCCTATTGGCTAATCAGCAGGATATGCAAATTAACCCAACCAAGATGGTGGCCAGCAGCCATGCAGCTGAAGAGAGCAGGAGGCTTGCTTGCTCCAGTGTTGGAGGAAGCCAACCTTCCTCCCTGCTGCAGCTGGGCTCTGAGCTCCACTCTAAGCAACAAAGTTGCAATTATAAAAGCTAAACAAACCCCAGATACCTGCTTTCAGCAGGCCCTGGCCTGGGAGCTGGAGCGGCAACAAAGTTTCCAATATAGAAAGTAAATAAACCCCAGAATTAAAAAAAAAAGAAAAAAAAGGAGAGGCTGGGAGCTTCAGTTGCCAGCCAGCCTGAAAACCGCCCTCAGCCCCTCACCCAGACTGGCCAGGCACCCCAGTGGGGACCCCCACCCTAAAGGGGGTGCAGGCAGCCTGAAAATAGCCATCAGCCCCTCATCCAGGCTGGACAGGCACCCCAGTGGGGACCCCCATCCTGAAGGGGGTGTGACCAGCTGCAAACAGCCATCAGCCCGTCATCCAGGTTGGCCAGGCATCCAAGCGGGACCACCACCCTGATCCGGGACACCCTTCAGGGCAAACCAGCTGGCCCCCACCCGTGCACCAGGCCTCTATCCTATATAGTAAAAGGGTAATATGCAAACTGACCCTAACAGCAGAAGGACTGGGAATGACTGGTCACTATGACACACACTGACCACCAGGGGGCAGACACTCAATGCAGGAGCTGCCCTCTGGTGGTCAGTGAGCTCCCACATGAAGGAGCTCTGCTCAGCCACAAGCCAGGCTGATGGCTGCCAGTTCAGCGGTGGTGGTGGGAGCCTCCCCTGCCTCCTCAGCAGCGCTAAGGATGTCTGATGCTGCTTAGGTTTGCTCCCCACTGGCAAGTGGACATCCCCCGAGGGCTGCTGGGCTGCCAGAGGGATGTCTGATTGCCACTTAGGCCCAATCCCCTGGGGAGCAGGCCTAAGCCAGCAAGTGGTCACCCCCGAGGGGTCCCAGACTGCAAGAGGGCACAGGTGGGGCTGAGGGCCCCCCCCCCCCCCCGAGTGCACAAATTTTGTTCACCGGGCCTCTAGTAATACTTATAAATCAATGCAGTAAATTTCACTATAGGCACACATATAGGTTTTTATGTCACTATTCAAACATCTACAAAGGCTTCATGCTGCCTTTGCAGTCTAAAGTCATTCATTGGCTTTTAAAGCCATATGTTATCAACCACTATTCAAATATTTGTCACAACTTCTAACATGAACTCTAAGTTCAAGTACATCAATTTTTCCCTCTATTGGCTCTTTTCCATTAGCATAATAAAAACTATATCTTCTCCTACTTGTTTTTTTTTAAAAAAGCTTTCTTGATCTTGCTTAATTCATTTCTTTGCTCTCCTTCACAGCAAAACTTCTTGAAAAAACTGTATTTACTGTCTAAATTTCCTGTTGTAGTCTCTCTTGAACCTATTCTAATTGAATTTTTTAAATTATCTAAGTGCAGATTTCTCTCCATAAAGCTAGGCAAACATCCAACTTCTGTTAGTTGGTTCCATTTGGGAGCCTAAAGAATCTAAAAGTTAATATGTCCTGCAGAACTCAATTATTCCTCCCATACCTGCTGCTACCTCCATCTCCTAATTTCTGTAAATGGAAACTCCATTGAGAAGGAATCTTGTTTGATTACCCTCTTTCTTTTACACTTCACATCCTCTCCATCAGTAAATTATGTCAACTCCTTGTCGGCAACATATCCACCCAACTGGATCTCAGAGCTGCACCATTACCTGACGCAAAAGCCCCCTTGCCTCTCACTTGGACTTCTTGCCAGATCCTCCATGCTTTTGCCCTTGTCTCCCTCTTGTTTGTTCCTACAGAGCAACTAGAGCGACCCTTTTACATAAGTCAAACAATGCACTGTTCCCTCCAAGTATCTAAATGGTTTCCCATTTCACTCAGTCAAATCCATTATCTTTACCACAGCCCTCTACAGTGCCTTAAGGCCCTACATGATCTGGCCACTCCTTCCTCTCTGATCTTATCCATCACTCCTCACCAACTCCTTTACCCTTCCTTTCCTGCTTCAGCTACACTGCTTTCTTTTCTTCCACCATACATTCATCCACAAGAATATAAACTCCATGAGAGTGTTTTATAAATTATTGCATCCTCTAAACCAAGAACAGTATTTAGCACAGTCACACATTCATTGAAAGAATAGACTGAATTAATAATGAATCTGTATTGTTCCATAGTAACTACTACAGCTTCACTGCCACGCCCAAAGCCTATACTATGTCAAACCTTCAGTAAAGACTCTGAAGACAGCATTAGTGTCCCTATTACGCAGATGACGAGACTGAGAAGGTTACATTTCATGTCCCAGGTCTCACAGCTGGAAAGTGGCAGCACTAAGGTTTTAACTGGAGTCTGTGCTCTTTCCCTGGGGCCTCTCTGCTCACTAAGTAGTCCACATCATTTCCATTCCTCCAACTTGTGTTGTTACCATGTCTGGAAAGTTTTCTTCCAACCTTACTTTTCAGATTTCTACTACAAATCAAGGTTCTCTTAGTAATTTCCTTTTCAACATCCCATACATTCATATGAATGATTCCAATGTGTATCATTGTCTCCATTCTTAGGAATAAAACACTTAAAGTTCACAAAGTACTGTAATGCTTTTAATTATATATGCTTTTCCATAATTTCTATGTTTGTGTCATTCTTATCTGCCCAAACAAATACAATTCAGGACTCTACTTTGAACCTATTTCATTAAAATGTCTTTCTCATATATTGGCCATTGAGAATGTACCTACATGATGGATTAACCTGAAGACACACATATAATGTAAAAGAGTACCAGGTGCCTGGATGTCAGAAGCTACACACTTCATGTTTCCATTCAAAAATTCCTATCATTGGACACAACAGCACAGAGAGTAGATACCCATTTGCTCACATGAAAATCTCATAGATCAAGATTTTCCTTTCCAGTGATGCTAAACCTGTTCCCCCTTTTGTAAACTGAGGACACTCCACAAATGGTCACTGTTAGGTACAGATACTGAAATAGATCTTAAAAATAACTCTCCAAGATGGACGCTAAAGTGTATGTGTTAACAGAATGTTTATTTGCCTGAGTGATTCTATTCTGTTCACCTCAAATCCACACTGAAGGCAGATAAAAAATTCATGTTCCTTAAACACCACTTCCCTTACATCACTCCCCTCCTATGAAAGCCTGCATATCTCTCTACTACCTACAGAATGAAGTCTAGACTTCTTAGTCTAACATGGAAAACTTCTCACAACTGAATCCTACTCTCTACAAACTGATGGCCCACAACTTTGTAACGAAGACTCTAGGCCAATAAATTTTCACATTTTTAGGTAATTCAACTAGGTATTATATGCACATAATACATTTATTCTGTGCTTTGTTAGCCACAATAGTCTATCTTCACTTCCTCAAATAATCCAAGTTCCTCCCTGAATCAGAGCCTGTAGAAACGCTGCTCTTCATAGACCACCCTTCTCCAATCTCCATGTGGACAGTTCTTGCATGTTCAGCATAATGTCAACCACTTAGAGACATTTTTCTCATGACCTCACAATTCAATCAAAGTGCCTTCCCACTATCAATTTTATCTATTTGTATACTATGTTTTTATTACAGCGTTTAGCTCAGTAATTATCTTATGTGTTTGTCTAGGTTTTTGTTATTGTTTAATTGTTTCTGTCTTCTCTATTAGAATGTAGTTTAAGACCAGGCATGACATTTTCAACATTGTGGCTCCTGTATTCCCAGCATAGTGCCTGATTCATCATGGGTGCTCAGGAAATGCATGTTTAAAGAATCAATGAATGTGTACTAGTACGTGCAAGATTTAAGAGTTCATTTGACTACATGTTATATGATTCCATTTATCTGAAATATCCAGAATCATCAATAAAGACAAAATGTAGGTGAGTGGTTGCCTAGGGCTTGAGGTAGATGAGAGGGAAGGATGATGACTGCTAAGAGTTCAGAATTTCTTTGGGGAGGTAAGAAAAACATTCTAAAATGGGCTGTGGTGATGGTTGCACAGCTCTTCAAATATACAAAAAATCATTCAATTGTACACTTTAAATAGGTGAATTGTATTGAATATGAAACATGTACCAATAATGCTGCTCCCTCCCACCTCCAAAAAAGAATGCATTTGATTAATCCATTGGTTGACTGATTTGCTTTCCTTTTTACATTTTGATAGATTATGTATACTAGCCTATATATTTTTTGATTTTAAAGTACTTAAGGGTACTATCAAAATTAAGTGACTATGGGGTAATGCTAATAAGGCAGGCAAATAGTAAAGAAGTATCTATTCAACATCTGCTATAAATCATGCAAGGTATTGGAGGTAACCAAAAAATGCTCAACCCTGCCCTTAAAGAGTCTGAAGAGCTAGTTTAGTCAGATTAAGATGGTTAAGAGGAAAATAGTGAAGATTATGTTATCAGAAACCTCTTGTGACCCATCTCCTGTGGAGAGCAGCTACAGTGTTTGGACAGGTTCAAGCCTCAGACTAATGAGAGGGCACAGTCCTGTCATTGCCACATGTAAGTCCCAGCTTGGAGGGCAGAGCCCTCCCAGCACAATTATAGCCAACAGCTATAGTTGTAAGCTTGAACCTATGGTCTGAACACATGGCCCCATGTGCCTGAGTGGTGTGGGCTTGATAGAGTTCAGGTGCATGTAATTGAGTAGGATTGAAACCCACGAGAATGTTGTAAACATCTTGACCACGCCCTTACTTTGCCTCGTGGAATCTGGCTATAAAATAAAGACACAGCTTGTAGTCTGTGGCACTGTCTCTCTCCATCAGAGAGGGCAGTGTCCCACCCAGCCTCAGCTTTATCCTCTTGTCTGTCTTTTCTAATCCTTCACCACCCCCTCTCAGGTTCACCCTTGACCATGCTGGCGCAGCACAATCTCCCATCCTCCTGCACCCCTTTTTCCTCCAGCTGGTGCTTTAACAACTAGCAGTGTACAGATGTAACCTAACAGCTCCTCACCATAGCTTCCAGCAGGTCTTCCCACTGCAGCCAAATGAACACTGCAGAACTGCTCAGCCATTCCAATGCACACACAAAACTGCAGTAGATGGGAGTTAACAACTAGTACAATCCTGGACCTCGTGGCATTGCCACTCTTCTGTGTCTCAGGTGCACAATTCTCAGGTGTATTGTATACCACTTCTCAAAGTTTTCCCAGTGGGATTAAGTTATAGTTGCCCACAGGTATTTTTCCATCTTTATCTTTCAAGTACTCCACTTCTTCATTCTGGGATCATTTCCCAAAATACATCACCTGGTGAAAGCTCTGCTTTGGGGTCTCAGTTTCAAGCAATTCGCAAAGTCTTTTTCTATATTCTCATCACCTAACCAAGAAGAACCAAATCTCTGCATCCAAAGCATAGATAATGTCAATCACGTAAGATAGCCATAAATGCAGCCTAGGTTGCCAAACTAATTCATTCAACAAGCCATTCATTCCTTCATCAAATGTTAATTGTGCACTATAAACCAGACTCTCTTCTAAATTCTGGAATACAGCAGCAGACATAGCAAAATCCACACTCTCCGGAGGTTATATTATAGTGGGGGAAAACAAATGATAAACAAGTAAATATATGATATGCCAGGTGATGATAAGTGGCATAATAAAAAATAAAACACAGTAAAGTGGTTAACAAATGATGTGGAGAGGTTGTAACCAGAAAAAAAAAGTGATATTTGAGTAGAGATCTGAATGAAGTGAGGAAGTCAGTCCTGAAACTCTCTGGAGAAAATTTTCCCAGGTTAATGGAACAGCAAGGGCCAAGACCTGAACTAGAAATGAACTTGTTAGGTTCGAGGGAGAGGGAGAAGGCAGTAGAGCTGGAATGGAAGAAGCATGGAGGGGAATGGCAGGAAATAGGCAGGATGGCTCTTGAAGTCCAAGGGACAGAAGGTAAATTTTATTCTGAAAGCAAAAGGAGGACATCAGAGCCCAGCCAGCGTGGCTCAGTGGTTGAGTGTTGACCTAGGAATCAGAAGATCACGATTCCATTAGCTCGGTTCCCCATCAGGGCACACACCCCGTTTTCTGGTTCGCGATCCCCAGTAGGGGACATACAGGAGGAAGCCAATCTATGATTCTCTCTCATCACTGATGTTTCTATTTCTCTCTCCGTCTCCCTTCCTCTCTCTGAAATCAATCAAAACATTTTTTAAATGGAAGATATTGCAAAGGTTTGGAAAGGGGGAGAACATGACTGAATTTACATTTCTAAAAGATCACCCTAGCTGTTGTGAGGTGAATTGGCTGTGGGAGTGCCAAGATGGATGGGGGAGGGGGTGAACACAAGTAATCTGTAACAGTTGTCCAAGAGGGATAACGGTACAGACAGATGGAGGGAGGGAGCAAACATTCAAATTAATGAGGCACCTAGAGGGAAAATGAACACGTTAGTTCTGTTCAAGCACTGTTTTTCTTTCAAATGAACATTTTGATGAAAAGCTATTCCTATTTAACCAAAAAAATTTAAATAGATTTTGAAATAAGAAAGTATAAAACTGTTCTGCAATATTACATGGTGTTTTATTGTTTTCAAAGAAAAGTAGAGTCTATGTTTAAGCTCTTGGCTTAAGGAGAGAACTTAGAACAGAACCCCCTCAATCACAATCTACAGGAAATCAAAGGTCAGATATAAGTCAGGAGGAAAAATACCCTAGGCTCACTGTTCTATATAGATTAAAAAATTAAAAGGGCCTGGCCGGTGTGACTCGGGTGGTTGGAGTGTGGTCCCATGCACTGGAAGGTCGTGGGTTCGATTGCTGGTCAGGGTACATACCTAGGTTGCAGGCTCAATCCCCTGTTGGGGCATGTACGGGAGGCAGCAGATCAATGTATGTCTCTCACATCAATGTTTCTCTCTCTCTCCCTTTTTCCCTAAGATTAAAAAAAATTAAAAGGAATTTAATAAATACATTTAATGAAGGGATTTGAGGGGTAAGCCAGCACAAGTAAAATGAGAGTGAAAATTTTTCTTAAAAGTATGATTGCCAAGTCCTGTCATTCAAGATACTGGCATGAGGGGAAATCTGATATTTCAACTGAAATTATAATATTACAAATGTGCAGATTTTTGAATAAATGTAAATAGCATATTTTAAAATATTTTCAGAAAAAGTATTTTAAAAACATCCTTCGCTTGTTCATTTATTTCACCTCCTCCTTTTACACCTTAAAAGAGACCGTGCTTGCATGAAGATTGAACCCAGATGTCAAAAGGCAAACAATATATGTATGCCACAGGTACATAAATTTTTCTCTTTAACAAAAACTTCATATATTAATGGCCAACACATACGTAGTACCTACTATATGCTAAACACTATTCTAAGTGCTTCACAGACATAAAAGCATTTCATCTTCACAACTCCATTAGGCATGTACTGTTATTAGTCCCATTTTATAGATGGAGAAACAGAGGCCCACAAGAAGTTAAATATGTTGGCATAGCTGGAAGCCAGAATTCAAAGCCAGGCTGTCTGGCTCTGTGCTCTTGACTACCACACATGCCTTCTTTGTGCCCTGTACAGGTAATAATAGCTAGGTTTATGAGTCGAGGGAAGCAACACCTGTAAGAAGCAATTGCAAGAAAATGAGGGAGGCACCGGGAAAAACATCTCTCCTCAACAGCTAATCCTACCACACCAGGAAGATGCAAGTGACATTTTCTAATCCTGACAAACATCTCACCTAGAAGAGGGATTTGTCTTCCATATCATAGGCAGCTTCTCATATTGTGAAGATTTTCTTCTGGCTGTAGCAGGCAAGCACGAATCTGCTTTGTAACAATACCGGGGCACTGTGCCAAGGAAGCTGGATTTTTATTCAGCTGCGTGAACAAAACCTGGTTTCAAAGACAAGCCTTCCTTATTTCTCATTCTCGGGGATTTCATTTAAGACTGAAAAATGTCCTTGCCATAAGAGGATCTTAATATAAGAGGAAACAATTCTATTTCATTCTAGGAGTTTTTTTCCCTCCAACTTAACTCAAATTCAAAATACCATTCACCCAAGCTTGCCCTCTTCTTCAAACGTGGCCTAAGATTCTCCTCTCAACTAATCTTACCAGACATTCCCAAACAATTCATGCAATCGCCTTAACATGCTAAAACAATTCGGTGACTTTTTTATAAACAATGGCTGTTATCTTATACTACCCACATTTAACCTCATGAAAATCCAACTAAGAAGACTCATATTAGAATCTACATTTGCTAAAGAAAGAAGGAAAAGGATAGAGAACTTAAATGCCTTGCATAGGATCACATAAGTAGGTGAAGTATGGAGAAGATATGTGGATATTGGCTCCAGAAAAGTAAAGAGCAGACCATTCACTGTCCATTGGATATGAAATCGGCCATTCAGCTGGCTTACTGAAAGCCTGAGGTGCCAGTTCCGTGCTAATCACCAGAGTTCCATAGTGAACCACTGGAAACTCCCAAGCAAGTTACTTACCCACCTGCCCCAGTTTCCTTAACTATATAATGAAGCTAATACTAGTACCTATATCCCAGAATTGTTGAGAAGGTTAAACGAGGTATTGTATGTCAGCATTGAGCACAGTGCCTGGCACAAAGGATTTTAATACATAGAAATAGCACGATGCAATTAGAGCAGTCGAATAATGATTGAGCTCCTCTCACCACCGGGTGGAGAGGTGGCTTGGATGACATAGATCAGAAACGAATGATAGAGCCTTTGCCAAACCTGTGAGATTAAGGAAAGAGGTAGCATCTTGGCTAATATTAAGTTCTTCTTACATCTACATGCTGACATAGGAGTCCGTTCTCAGAAAATTTCATATGGTTGCAATGAAAAAATCTTACAAACAAAAAAGAGTCATACCAAAATAAATCTAGGCAAATGCTTGAAGTAACCAACTCTTTTTTTTCCCCATTAACATTACTATCATTTCTTGTTGCTTATACTTTTAAAAAGGAAAACCAAATACAGGACCAAAACTGGGTCACACAAAATGAATCCACCAATTATTAACTTAATCCTGTAATTTGGCATTCTATTATATATTGTCTTGTTGTCCTATAGTTTCTTCAGAGGTTTTTAGTTAACCAATTAGATTAGGAGAAACACAAAGGCAGAAACTGCATAATATACTTTCTTTTTTATTCCCTACACAGCTTACTATAATTTCCGGTACATGGTAGATAGTCAATACCCTAAGACCATGGTGGTTGTGAATTAAATTCCATAACATGCTTTGGCAAGGCGAGGCACACATACTAGTAGAACTCTCATGCATTACAGGAGAGTGTTAAAATTGGAATAACCACTTTGGGAAAATGTTTGGAAGTATTTACAAAAACTGAACATACACATACTCTACGCCACAGCAATTCCACTATTGGTGTATATGCATAAATATGTGCACACACAAAAAATGTATAAAAATGTTCAAAGCAGTATAATATGGAATAAATCAAAACTGAAACAATCTAAATGTTCTTTCAAGATAGAACAAATAAGTGAATTATGGTATATTTGCAATCTGGAATATAGCACAGCAATAAAAATAGACTATCTCCTCTAATTAAATGATATCAAAAATGATGACTCTCATGAGCATAATGTTAAACAAAAGAAACCAGGACCAAAGAGGTTCATATATGATTCAATTTACATAAAGGTCAAGGACAGGTAGAATGAATCTATAAAGAAATAAGTCAGAAGCCTTTGGGAGAGGGACATGAGAGACTTTTGGAATAGTGGTAATAAAAATGCTTATGTGACTAAAAAGCCTCAGGACCAATATTATTGTAGTCCACTGCCTTTGCCCCTCTCCCTATTGCAATCACTGTAATTTATGAATGTTCTATACAAATCATAAAAGTCAGAGAAAAGAACATCATAGCAAAAACATTGGCCTATAAGACCTTCTCAAAGGTTCTGTTGCTCCCTTGAACTAATTCTGCAAGTTAGTCAAGTTGCTAAACTTTTCTGTGCTCCCTCACCTGGGGAAAAAGTCTCTTTTATTCCCTAGGAAGCACAATACACAGTAATTCACATCACGTGTAAAAAGTAAAACAAAAATATATTATGATGATAACTAATTAAAAACAATTTAAACATCAGAAGGAACTATGGAGAGCTATAATTAGCTGCCAAGTGATGATATTGTAAAGAGATTTTAATACAAATAAAACTTGGGATCAAAAGGTCCCATCATGCTATGAACAGAACAATGTTACCAGAAAAATAAAAGCCAGATGATTTTATCGCCAGCCCAAAGCACCCTCAGCTCTCCAACCTCTCCATCTTCTGTAGAACTACATCACTGGCCCCTATTACCCAGCCAATGGAAAACACCCCCAGGAACTGGCAATAATATGGTGGGGCATGTCAGGGCAATGAAGTCTTGCAGTGGCTTATGCTTCATTGTGTTTCCATAGAGCATTGGATATCCTATATAATAAAAGGCTAATATGCAAATCGACCGAATGGTGGAACGACTGGTCTCTATGACGTGCACTGACCACCAGGGGACAGACGCTCAATGCAGGAGCTGCCCCCTGGTGGTCAGTGCACTCCCACAGGGGGAATGCTGCTCAGCCAGAAGCCCTGAGCCAGGCTCACAGCTGGCGAGAGGGCACAGACCAGGCTGAGGGACCCCTCCCAAGTGCACAAATTTTGTGCACCGGGCCTCTAGTAGTACTTTATATATTGCAAGTATTGTGCAAATATTTGTAGCTTTTATTTCTTGTGATAAAAAAAAGTTTTCTGTGGGGCATACACTTCAATCATAAAAGACATATCTTGGTTTCTCCTTCCTATAATTTTCACCTTCTTTCTCTAAGAGAAATCCTGGCCCCTCCCTGAGCACCCTACATCTACTGTATCCTTCCTCTTACAACCTTTATACAACTGGGCCTAGAGAGGAGGTAGGTGACCCTCTGGCTTCCCCCTCACATTATATTTTCATTATATTAAATTATATTCTCCCTCTCTCCTCCATAAAGTTTCCTAGCTTAGAATCTTATCAAATATTACCCCCAAACCCTCATTATTGATGTCATCTACAGATACCTGAGTCATTTTCACTCATTGGTTGACAATTTTAGCTCTTACTTCATGATGACTTAATAAACTACAATTCCTACCTTAATTTTTAGCTATTTTAATTCATACATAGCTATTTTATTTCATTCATATTTTAATACAACCCTGGCCTCTTTTGAATTTCTCTCCCCTATAATTATGTCCTACACCCTATCCTAGCCACTTACTCACAAGTCATGTTACTCACCTTATTACCTACCTATAAACCCTCCAAAATCTAAATTTCATGCATCCCACTTCCTGGCCACTTCTTTCTTCATGCTCATTCCTTCTAGTACCTCAATTCACTCCAACAATGCTTAAACCCCACAGGGACTTGCAGAACACTGATCTCACTAATTTTTCACTATCCTTCTCCCTTTCAATGTCTCTCCAACCTCCAGCTGTCTCTCCAACCCCTTTGCTCAATTAAAATTCCATGGCAATCATTACAATCACTTCTTTGCATATATCTTTGACTCTTTTCCTCTCTCACCACCATCATCTCTTACCTGGATTATTGCCTTAGTATTCTTAGAGGTCCCCTAGCTTCTATCTTTATCCACTGACAGTCTGTTCTCAACACAGCAGCCAGGAGGGTCCTTTAAAAATGTAAATCAGGTCATGTCATTTCTCTATTCAATACTCTCAGTGGCTTCCATCTCACTCTGAGTAAAACCCAAAATCCAAGTGATGACTTACAAGCCTACTTATGATCCATGCCCCTTATCTCTGACTTGACCTCCTCCTACTCTTCTTTTCACTCACTCCAGGCCAAAAACACTAGTCCCCTCACTATACCTCAAACCCACTATACCTCAAATCCCCTGCCTCGGGGCCTTGGTGTTGATGATCTCCCCTGCCTAAAATGCTCTTATCCTAGATATATCACTATAACTTTCTCCTGTGCCTTCAAGTTTTGCTCAAATCTCAGTTTCTAAATAAGACTTGCCCTGAAATCTTATTGAAAATTGCTAAACCCCCACTCCAGCCTAGCACTCACAATCCTCTATACCCTATTCTAGTTTTCTTTTAAACGTAGTATTTTTAGCGATCAACTATGCTATATAATTTGATTATTATGTTTGTTACCTTCCTCTTGTCCCTTCCACCACTAGAATTTAGACTCCATGAGGAATAAAGGTTTGGATCTATCTTGTTCATTTGTACCTGCCAAGTACCTAGAGCAAGACCTAATACGTGGTAGATATACAATAGATTCGTTTAAATAAATCAAACATAAATATTTCTCTCTGTGTGACTTGCTGGATTTCAACAGCATTAGAACCAGACTGCAGTAAAAACTCCCAGATTCCTAATTTGCAATGCTTCTATAGGAAGTGGGCTCAAAAAGAAAAGACAGTTCCTAACTGACCATATGTTATTGCCCAAAAGATGATGTCTACACTTTCCCCCATAAGTAACAAATATTTTAATTGATCCACAAGTCAGTCTATAAGATTATATTTAATTTAGTTATTTAAAATATTTTCTATTATAATTGGACTAGAGGCCCGGTGGGGATGTCCACTTGCCTCAAGGAATAGGCCTAAGCTGCAGTCAGACATCCTTAGTGCTGCTGAGGAGGTGGGAGAGGCTCCCACCACCACCACTGTACTGGCAGCCATCAGCCTGACTTGTGGCTGAGCAGAGCTCCCCCTGTGGGAGCGAACTAACCACCAGGGGGCAGCTCCTGCATTGAGCGTCTGGACCCTGGTGGTCAGTGTGTGTCATAGTGACCAGCCATTCCCAGTCGTTCTGCTGTTAGGGTCAATTTACACATTACCTTTTTATTATATAGGATAGAGGCCTGGTGCATGGGTGGGGGCTGGCTGGTTTGCCCTGAAAGGTGTTCCAGATCAGGGTGGGGGTCCCACTGGGGTACCTGGCCAGCCTGGGTGAGGGGCTTATGGGTGTTTGCAGGCTGATCAAGCCCCTTTCAGGGTGGGGGTCCCCACTGGGGTGCTTGGCCAGCCTGGGTGAGAGGCTGATGGCTGTTTGCAGCTGGTCACACCCCCTTCTGGGAGGGGGTCCCTACTGAGGTGCCTGGCCAGCCTGGGTGAGGGGCTGATGGCTGTTTGCAGGCTGGTCACACCCCCATCTGGGTGGGGGTCCCTACTAGGGTGCCTGGTCAGCCTGGGTGAGGGGCTGATGGCTGTTTGCAGGCTGGTCAAGCCCCCCCCCAGTGGGGACCCTCACCCCATGGAGGTTTGGCCAGCCTGGGTGAGGGGCTGATGGCTGTTTGCAGCTGATCACACCCCCATCTGGGTGGGGGTCCCTACTAGGGTGCCTGGCCAGCCTGGGTGAGGGGCTGATGGCTGTTTGCAGGCTGGTCACACCCCTTTCAGGGTTGGGGTCCCCACTGGGGTGCCTGGTCAGCCTGGATGAAGGGATGATGGCTGTTTGTAGCTGGTCACATCATCTTCAGGGTTGGGGTCCCCACTGGGGTGCCTGGTCAGCCTGGATGAAGGGATGATGGCTGTTTGTAGCTGGTCACATCATCTTCAGGGTGGGGGTCCTCACTGGGGTGTCTGGCCAGCCTGGGTGAGGGGCTGATGGGTGTTTGCAGGCTGGTCAAGCCCCTTTCAGGGTGGGGGTCCCCACTGGGGTGCTTGGCCAGCCTGGGTGAGAGGCTGATGGCTGTTTGTAGCTGGTCACACCCCTTTCTGGGTGGGGGTCCCTACTGGGGTGCCAGCCCATCCTGGGTGAGGGGCTGATGGCTGTTTGCAGGCTGGTCAAGCCCCCCTGCCCCCCAGTTGGGACCCTCACCCCATGGAGGTTTGGCCAGCCTGGGTGAGGGGCTGATGGCTTTCAATCTGGCCACACCCCCTTTAGGGTGGGGTGTCCCCACTGGGGTGCCTGGCCAGTCTGGGTGAGGAGCTGAGGGCCATTTTCAGGCTGGCCAAGCCCCTCTGGCAACGGAAGCTTCCAGCTTCTCCTTTTTTCTCTTTTTTTTATTCTGGGATTTATTTACCTTCTGTAATTGAAACTTTGTAGCCTGGAGTGGAGCTCAGATCCACCCGGGAGGGAAGCTTGGCTTCCTCCATTGCCAGGGGCAACCCAAGGCTCCAGCTCCCTGGCCACGTCCCGCTGAAAGCAGGTATCTGGAGTTTATTTACCTTCTATAATTGAAACTTTGTTGCTTTGAGTGGAGCTCAGAGCCTGCAATGGCAGGCGGGAAGCTTCGCTTCCTCCATCATTGGGGCAACCAAGCCTCCTGCTTGCTCCAGCTGCGAGGCTGCCGGCTGCCATCTTGGTTGGGTTAATTTGCATATAGTCGCTCTGATTGGCTGGTGGGTGTGGCTTAAGGCATAGCGAAGGTATGGTCAATTTGCATATTTGTCTTTTATGAGTGTAGATAATAATGAATTAAACTAACTCAATATCAATTAAGCAGGAATGCAAAACACATGGGAAATTTTGGAGCTGGTGGCTACTACATTGATTGTGGCAATGGTATCACAAGTATATGCCTATGTCCAAATTTATCCAATGTACACATTAAATATGTTCAGTTTTTGTATCTCTATTATATCTCCATACAGCTGTTTGTTTAAAGCAAGACAAAAATAATGAATAGTATGATTTTATCTTGAATGTCAACACTTAAGAGCAGCCATATTTACTTAAAGAAAGTGAGAAGGAAGAAAGAAACTTTCACACCTATTCTGAAGGGGATGGCAAGGCTCCTTCAGGCTATTAGAAATGTAGTCTCTGTCATGTATATTTTCACTTCAAAGCATGGTTTCCCTTTTCTCTGTTACAAGTGGATCACTGGTGCTGCTCTTTTACCTTCTAGCTCACAGATTGGTTCTTTTCAACTCATCGAAATGAAATAAAAAGAGCTCTCAAGAGAGTGAAGGAGACTACGTGTTTCTGATATTACTAGGCAACAGCTGGAAGGAGGGAAACAAAATGGTGCTAAAATGAAGAAAAATTGTTTGAGCTGAAAATAGGTGTATTGTATATGAGGAGGGAGCAACTCCTCTCAGCTCAGACTTTAGTCGAAAGGGAAAAAATAAACAGTATTACCAAGTCCAGTGGGAAGTGTAACAGTGTGTAAGCAGGACGAGCAAGGTAATTGTTCAGTTAGTGAGTCAATGAATTAGTGAATGAGGACATAAGTCATAAGTGTGTAATTCGAGGGTTGCTTTCACTCTGGGAAGGAAAGTGCCTGGAAAGAAGGATTACATTTCCCTGATGGTCAGTCATACTGGCTACCTTTTAAAGGTTCTGGTTTATTTGCATTGTCTCCACATTAGACTTGCTTCTTGCTCTTTTTCTAATCGTATCTTAAATATAGATCATTGTGGCTTCAGAATACATATATGTTTCTGGACATTTAGATATAATAAAATTTAATTTTAAATAGAGGGAAATGCATGGTTTTGTACTCCATTACATTTATATAGCGCTTTCCACTTTATCAGTCATTTTGATGTGAAATTTTAGCATAAAGTGCTTTTAGGGACCACATACTATCTATATAATAGATAAGCTGGTCCAAACTGTTCATTGAAGAGCAGGAAAATGAGGTCCAGAGATGACCAATGATTTCTCTCAGGTCACAAAGTGGGCCTAAAATGCAGGTTCCCTCTCTGCCCATCTGCTTTCTTTCCAGTAATTCACACAAGTAACTCAGGCAGACATCTCTACATGCATTTTACAGATAAGGAAAGTGAGGTGTACACAGTTCACATGTCGTAAGTAAGCTACACAAACAGCAGCCCAACTCCAGCCTGATGCTCTTTCTGATATGCACACCTGCCCAAGGCAAATCATGTCTGAAAAAGAAACAAATTCGAAGCCAATAAATCTTCGACAGTCTACCCCCAAATCATCTACATATTTATATTTGAATTTCATTATTTTCATATCATTGTTTTCTATTTCGCAAAACAAACCTGTTTGCTTTTGTAATACTATTAAGATTCACAGCAAGGATTTATTCGTGTATTGTTCTTCTTTAGATATATAGAAACGATTTGGAACAGTATAAAACCTAACCTGATGATAGTATTGACTAGATCCTAAATTCCCATTTGTTTTGTAAACTGTGTACAAAGGATTTGAAAGGTTATTCTTTAGGAAAGGTTTTGTGTTTTGTTTAACCTTCCTGTCTAATTCGTCTGTGCTTTTTGTTGACCAAGTAAAACAGGGTTGTGGAGTCCGCCCTCTGCTGGTAAGAAGAGGAAAATTGTCATATTTAAACCAAAGAGATCCTTTGAATTATGTGACTACATGGTATTATCTGAAGATCTAAAATATATGAGACTACAAATAATTGATTTTGTAAATAATCATCATGTTACGATATAGACACTTAAATTTGGAAAGAAAATGGATTTACAAAACACAGAAACTGAAATTGAATTATTGGATTTATACTTATTTTGACATTTTATTTTGCTTTACTACTAAGTAAAGTCTAAGAGGCTACAGCTAGGAAGAGAAAGTGTATTCATTCCCAGGTTGATGGAGCCACTCCAGTTTTTCATCATGTTTTGCTAAGCAAAGTGTCAATTGCAAGCACTGACTCTGTCATTAAATGGAAGTCATAAATTCAGTGACCAATATATCTTCTCCCACCCATTTTCTATCACTGTCCTTCAACAACTCCATATCAACCTTTTTAATAACTGCGTCCAAGGCAAAGAGAGAGATAAATTCCCAGCTGATCTCCCAGTGTTCATTATAAAGGTATGCTTTAGACTTGGGAAAGTTACTTAAACTGTCAACAATAAACTTAGGATAATATTTCTTACCTCCTAAGGTAGTTTTGTGGACTACATGGACAATATAGGATAGAGCAAAAGTAGGTTTACAGTTGTTCAGATGGAAAATAATAATAAATAACAATACAAGAATAAACTCTGTGTTTTGCATACTCAGAACTGTTAACCTACTTTTGTCCCACCCTGTATGTGTTCCTTATTATGGCGGTGTTGAAAAACAGGTCTTGCCCCTAAAACATAATGGGCATGCTATGATGATGACTGTCCTCTATGATCTGTCACCTGGCCACCTCTCCTACCATTCTCCTCTGCTACAGCCACACTGAACCTCTGCCATGCACACTGTGCCCCTGGGCCTTTGCACTTGCTGACCTCTATGACTGTACTGTTCTTTACACAAACAGCACATGGCCTGTTCCTACAGTTCAGTTAGGGCTCTGGGCCACATCAAAGGGATCCTCCCTGATCACCCTATATCAAATCCAACTGCTTTACCCTGCTTTTCTCTCATGTATCACTTCCTACTATTATAGTGATTTTGTTTTGTTAGTCCACAGCTTCCCACTAGAAGGCAAAGCTCTGTGAGGCAGGGACTTTACTTGGTTCACTGCTCTGTTCACAGTGACTGGAAGAGTACCTGGTTCTTAGTAGGTAATCAGTTAATATTTACGGAATGAGGACTGTTTCAGGAACATTTTTGCTTTCAATGGAAGAGTGGTCTAATGACTTCTAGAGCCCCATCTTGTGATTTTATAAAGAAAGATCATCTCAAATAAACAGAGCCCAGGCTCTTCCTATGGGTCACTAAAAGAGTACTTTCAGAAGTCCTCAGAACCTCAATGGTATTCCTGAGGAAAATTATTTACATGGTGGTGCATCGATCAGGCATTTGAAGGCAAAATAGAGCAACCAAAAATAGCTAAAAAATACCACATTCCTGCAAATGGTTCAGTGTTTAAATGTTAAATATTTCACATAGTTTCTACTCCTTAAAATAAGCATATAATAGAATAATGCCTCTCAAGAACAAAAAAGAAAAAAAAGTAACAGAGAAAATATAAAATTTCAGTGTGTGAGCATATGCTAGTACCTAATTTTTTATGACACTGCCGAACCTTATTAAAATAGAAGTATCTTAATGCACCATGGCACTCTATAACATCTTCTAAATCTACTCAAAAATAATATGCCTAGAATTCATCTTAAAGAAATATTATACTCTATTAAAAATATGCTACGATAAAAGCCCAACTTCAGGATAAACACATTTTAAATGCACTTGCAATCACTAAGGAATTAGCAAAATGAGGAAATTGTCAACATGTCCAAATATTCCTAGCTGGTTTTCTGGCAGGGCTGTCTGTCTAGATGCAGCAGGATTACACGCAAGAAAAATGATTGCAGTCATTTGGTGTTTTGAAAAATGCCTGACACTATCCATCTTATTGCCAACATTGTAGGCCCCATATTGCACATGATGAGAGAACTGACCTTTGAAAGAAAATTGTGGGGTCGAATAGAGAAACATAAAGTGACAGAAACAGATAGAAAGGACTGTTGCTGCAATCATACTTGGATCATCTTCTCAAATGACCAACTTTTCTAACCAGTAAATTTTTGTTACTTAATCATGCTCCTCAGTAAAAAAAATCTCCCATCCAGGTATGTCTCACATGAGGGGAAATCCTGTAGCTTAAAAAAAAAAAAAAAAGGCAAAGCTATGAAAACTTCAGTACCTAGACATATGTAGAAAAGTCTTATTGCATGCATAATTTCAGATCTTTGTAATATTTTACAAAGTAACAAATTATTTTAAAATTAATTAAATGAATTTTAGGAACTTCCTAAGACCAAAAGGTCTTGGAACCCTCACATCGATTTTTCTCTCTCCCTGCTTCCTCCCTCCTCCCTTCCACTCTCTCTAAAATCAATGGGAAAAATATCCTCCAGTGAGGATTAACAACAACAAGAAAAGCAAGAGGAAAACCTCAAATTCCTTAGATATAGTTCATTTATTCATTTAATAAGCATTTCTTGAGTGCCTGCTACATGTCAGAGCTTGCTACTGGGAGTAAAATATTATACATAGTCTCAGTCGTTGGGAGCTGAGAAAGCAATAACATGACAGAAAGGACTTCTAATTTGGGGGATAACAGCATCATCATGAAGTGCTCCCAAAGAAAAGTAAAAAAGAGACTAAGCATTAGATAAGGAGCAATGCATTTGGCACTCCAGACATTTAGAAAACACAATCACGTGAAAGTCTGATATTATTTCAAATGACTAAGTCATCAGAAGTGATTTATTATGTTATTCCATCAATTTATCACCCATGGAAAGTAATAAGAAAATTATATGCCTTATTTTGCAGATTATGAAACCAATATTCTGAAAATTGGGACATATACAAGATCCAAAAAATGAGCAGATCTGCTAGCTTCTAGTCCCTGGTTTTCCCTATGATAATAGTTTCTCTGACCATATAGAGTAAACTAATTTTCCTTCCATTTCCTCTTCAAACACTGGTGGTTCACACAGATATTTGTCACTACTTAGTGACAAAGTAGTAAATGTTAAAGTAAGTCAATGTACTTTGAAAACTGCCCCCAAATACCTCTGCCAGTGCCATAAAAGCATAATGGAAACTGGCCAGTTGAGGTAGCTCCATTGTAACATTCTTAGAAACACATAATTCTCATTAATTTTTAGATATTTCTAGTATCTTTCTAGAATTCAAAATATCTATACAACAGCATTCATTTGAAACTGGAGTATAAGTTAGCCAGTGAGCTCTTGGGCTTGTAGTAGGTAGACCAGAGTAAAAACGCCAGCAACTCTACTGAGCTCCTCACTAACCCTGAGCTTGCCTCATCTGTAAAATAGAGCAAGTACCCACCACCCCATTAGTAAAATGCGTGGGTGAGCTCACAGAACATGCATGCTAAATAAACCATACAGTTGTGTATAATTTTCAAGTAATTTCATAGTGCATGCTTAACATTCAGTTAGAATCTGTAGAAATCGGGAATTTCTAAGGCCTAAATTTTTAGTCATATTCAGTAAACATTAATAAAAGTGATTTAGCAGTGATAATAAGAATCTACCTGATACACATGAGGGCATGGAGAGTCATCCAGAAATGTTATTTCACTGTCACATTATTAAAAGTTGATAAGTCTAAACTTCTCTTAAGGCAAATATAAACAAACATTTTTAAAATATATTTTTATTGATTTCACAGAGGAAAGGAAAAGAGAGAGATAGAAACATCAATGATGAGAGAGAATCATTGATCAGCTGTCTCCCGCACGCCCGCTACTGGGAATCGAGCCTGCAACCCGGGCATGTTCCCTGACTGGGAATTGAACCGTGACCTCCTGGTTCATAGGTTGACACTCAACCACTGAACCATGCCAGCTGGGAAAACACACACACACACACACACACACACACACACACACACACACACACAACATTTTTAGTGTAAAAAATAACTCTTATTTTATTCCTTTTATTTTCCTTGAGGTGAATGTTCCATATTGAAACCAGTGGGAGGCACACATATCATCTTTCTCAGATCTCAGCATTTCCAACAAAACAAACTGTGGGTCCATTATAGAGTGTTGTTGTTGTTGTCATTTTACTATCTGTAGATTCTTTGTGAAGGCGCAAAGGTGCCTGTGGTTAGAGAAGATATTTTCCATTTTTATTAGTACCTTCAAATTTCCATAATTTTTGCTCTTATTGGATTTTCTCAAAGCACAAAAGTAGAAAAATCTCTACTGGAGTGAAACTGCATCCAAATTATACCATCTCAGCCTTTCTTTGTCTTATTCCTAAGATTATTCCAATGCAACAAATATTTAGAAATTTAAAGAGACATAAGAATCCAGTCTAAAACAGTACTTGCTTGGAATTTAACCTTACTGATAACAAAGAGAATCAGTATGCTTTGGATACTGTAATGCTGCTAAATACTGCACACTAAAATGGACTCAGAAGAGAAAAAACAAAACCCTCTTTTTTCTGATTATTGCAAGGTAAGGAAAAAAAAACCTCTTAAATCTAAATACCGGAGGAAATGTAGTTTGCAGGAAATAATGTAAGTGCGCTCATGCTGCAGACTAACATCGCCCTGAAATCTGCCCCGTTAACAAAAGAGTTCACAGCCTCAACGCACACTTACACATCCTCCTTATTAAAATGCTGGAAATTAATTCCTTGCCCAAGAGGCATTCATGGTTCCATATTTAAAATCCTGCAGGTTCACAAAAAAGAACATTTAGATTATCTGCAGATGCTGTCATGCACATTTAGCCTATTATTGAACATTTGCTGTCTATGGGCACACAAAAAAACAATCAGTAAATTCAGTGGAATAGGCTGCTTGGGAAGGATTAGGTTATCAGACTATAAATGAGGTAGAATTTTTCTACATGGAAATCGGTGAGATAAATTCAACCTTATAAATATGTGGTATTTATGGTAAGGGCAGCACAATAGAAATCAATGCCTGCCACTACCCACCCACAAATCTCTAATCATAGCATATTAACAAGGCTTAAACTAATGCAGGATCAAGTAGAACACAATTCTTTTGGTTAATGTATTTTAAAAGTAAGTGTGTTACTAAAAACACAACAGAGAAAAGGAAAGAAGACTTCCTGCTGCTAAAGGGTACCATTTGGGATTTAACTTCATAGTAAGTCCAATACCTAATTCTTCAGACAAACACTACACCTAGATATTTAACACCACACACATCATCATGACACAGCATGGCAGCTCTGTTGGACTTACTCTATTATAAAAAACACCCTTATTATTAGCCTAGTACCACAGTGTGAATAATGAACTGTATTGTAAGTTGTATAGGATCACTTAACAAACTGCAATAATATGAAATTGCTTTTTAGTGAAATGTGTTGAAGCCAGGTTGTTCCATTTAATAACCTGCCTTATTCATTCAACTCTTCAATCTTCAAATCTTGATCATCTACAGTTAGGCCCTGTGAGAGAGTCAATACATAATCATGATAAATTAGTTGTAAGTTAAGCGATAATGTAAAATCACCTTCAAATATAGCCTAATAAAATGCCAAAACACCATTACACTTTCACAATAATCAATATAATGTCAACAGGTTTCATCCTACGAAGCCTACCCGATTTGTCACACTGAGTGGAAATTACCAATCTTGGATCAGTTTTCATGAAGAGAGCCTGAGACACAGTGAGTGTTCTATAAATACTTGATACCTGATTGCTGACTAATACCTTAGAGAGTTCCTGTGAAACAAATCTTTAACATACATATTATTCCACTAGGTTCTATACACACATAGTAAGTTGAAAGGCCCTACTAACATCACATCTTGATTCTATTTTAGGCACCAAGAGGCAAGTAATTACAAAGCTACATCCTCAAGGTTACTGTGCAACCATGCATATCAGTGAACTAAATTTGACAGCAAGCTACCAACGTTCAAATCTAATCAGACAGTGTATTAACCAATGCTGCTGAGTAATTAATTTAGTGTTTGTGAGCTAGAAATAATCTAAAAACATTTCCAGTTTTCAGACACTTTTAATCTTAGCTGCCATACTTAAATGTACCATAAAGCAATTCAAAGTCAGATCCCACTGGCATTTCTTAAACAGAACGATTAAACACCAAACACTGGGCCAGACCTTTCCACAGAAATTGGTGATTCTGATGACCAACCAGGTTTGGAAACCAGCCTGCCAATCAGTGCTCAAGTACAATATCTTCATGATCAATATCTTTCTGTCCTCCAGGTTTTTCAGGTTTTCTGGCAGGACAGAAAACCTGAAAACAGGCCATGCAACCCAGCTAGCATGGCTCAATGGTTGAGCATTGACCTATGAACCAGGAGGTCAGGGTTTGATTCCTGGTCAGGGCACATGCCCAGATTATGGGCTCTATCCCCAGTGTGGGGTGTGCAGAAGGCAGCCAATCAATGATTCTCTATCATTACTGACTAGAGGCCCAGTGCATGAAATTTGTACACTGGTAGAGTCTCTAGCGGCTGCCGGCCAGGGCCTCCCTTCATTCCCCCAGCCACCTCAGCCACCTGCCACTGCTGGGGCCTCTCTTTTCCCCCAGTTGCCTTCCACAGCTGCCACCACCCCCGCCAGCCAGGGCCTCCCTTCTTTCCCCCGGCCACCTGCCACCACCAGAGCCTCCCTCCCTTCCCCCAGCCGGCCCCACCACCTGGCCAAACTCCTGGACAAATTCCCAGTCGAGGGGGACAATTTGCATACTATACTTTTATTATATAGGATGTTTCTATCTCTCTCTCCTTCTCCCTTCCTCTCTGAAATCAATAAAAATATATTTAAAAAAATAAAACAAACAAAAAACTAAAAATATATTTTTTAAAGGCCATACATTTTATCTTTGAAGGGTTCTATTAGCAAATCCTATATAATAAAAGCCTAATATGCTAGTGTCCAGTTGTCCGGTGGTCTGTTCAACCAATCGAAGCATAATATGCTAATGATATGCTAAGGCCACTCAACTGCTTGCTATGACATGCACTGACCACCAGGGGGAAGATAGTCAACTGGTAGACCAGTCTCTATGATGTGCACTGACCACCAGGGGGCAGATGTTCCAACTGGTAGGTTAGCTTGCTGCTGGGGTCCTGCAGATCAGGACTGAGAGAGACAGGCCAGACATGCCCTGGAGCCCTCCCACAGTCCCTTCCCAGCTGGCCAACTTCCCGTGTCTCTCCCCGGCCCCGATCGTGCACCAGTGGGGTCCCTTAGCCTGGCCTGCACCCTCTCACAATCCAGGACCCCTCAGGGGATGTCGGAGAGCCAGTTTCAACCCAATCCCACAGGCCAGGAGTAGGGATCCCACTGGTGCACAAATTCGTACACCAGGCCTCTAGTTCTTCAATAGTTAGCCAAAATCTGTGTTCTAAGAATGTCTATCACAGGACTTTTTGAGTCAAACACACCCTCTTCCTCTCTTACATGAGAGTACAACGCTTCACAAACATGAAAATAGCTATCATGTCTCACCTTCCCTCAATTTAAAGTTGTTTGCCCATGACCAATCTTTCCGGTGCATCCCATCTTTTTCCTTTACATCATTTACGATGGCTAGGTCATTGGTGTGCTCACCTTTATACAGCCTATGTTCTCCACTAGACCTCTCTCCATGAGTTCAAGGATCATTGGCACCATTGCACAGCCAGCAACTAAAACATAACAGGTGCTCAATAAAGTTTTGATGGATGAGTATGTTAAAGGAGAAATAAATTATTGTCGGGGGGTGGTGATAAGTCCACAGTCATTTGATTTAGATCATCATAAGTTATTTTTAGAGAGATTACAGAGGAAGAGTAAGTTCCTGTTGTAGAGCTGGTCTCCTACATTATAGAGAAATCTCAATAAAATATGTTTAAATGATCTTTTATATAAGTAAGTTTTTCAATGATGAAGATAAAGATCAGCAACATTTGTTTAGCCTATATACAGGGTGTCCCAAAAATGTATACACACTTTAAATTCCAATGGGTTAAATCTGAAAAGAAAAACATCAATTGAGCTATCAGCTGTTGAGTGTGTATACATTGTGGGGGACACCCTGTATATGTGTTTCTATAGAGTGCAAACAAGTACCACACATTGGTGATATAGTGTGAGCAGAACAGATACAGTTCTTGCCCTCATGATGTGATAATGAAATTTAAAGGGCTACTATACAGAGAAGGAAAGTAAAATATTTACTGCATGAGAATTCAATTCACATCCTTGCAAAGATCTAGCAGTGGAACATCAATCCCAGTAATTGGATAATAACTACAAGGAGGGAAAACAGAAGATAGTAGACCTCAATTTAAACCAATAAATCATAGAGTTATAAAACCAAAACATAAGCAGTCAAATTCAGAGACAGAAAGCAGAATGGTGGTTTCCAGGGGCTGAGTGGGGAAGAGAATGGGTAGTTACTGTTTAAGGGCATGGAATTTCAGTTTGGAAACATGAAAATGTTCTGGAGATGAATGGTGGTGATGGTTGCACAACAATGTGAATGTACTAATGTCACTGAACTGTACACTTAAAAATAGTTAGAATAGATTTTATGTTAGGTAGACAAAAAATCCCCCCCAAAAAAACTAAAACAGCCAAACCAGTTTGGCTCAGTGGATAGAGCGTCGGCCTGCGGACTGAAGGGTCCCAGGTTCGATTCTGGTCAAGGGCATGTACCTTGATTGCGGGCACATCCCCAGTTGGGGGCATGCAGGAGGCAGCTGATCAATGTTTCTAACTCTCTATCCCTCTCCCTTCTTCTCTGTAAAAAATCAATAAAATATATTTTTTTTAAAAAACAAAAACAAAACTGAATCACACAAGGCAGTGCAGTGGTCATTTAGCACCCATGTGCAGAACTACTAGTCCTGAATCTTTTACTGAGTTACACATGCACAAGAATGGAGAAACACCACCAACTGCAGGATCTTCAAGCAAGACAGACAACTACATTTGATAAATGATGCATCGTTATATAAGTAGCAAGGAACCTCAAGGACAATGACAGCTCATTTTTTCTTCTGATTCCCTTTCAGGAAAGCTCTTCAGAGCTATGAGACTCAGTGATTTTTTTTAAAAAAAAACCTAACCTCCAAAACACAAAGTTTTACTCCTCAAGTGAAAAGGCCTTACTTTGAAAAATCTCAGGACGTGACCAACAGAAATGACTTCAGGATGAAAATGAGAAATACTGGTGAAACTAATTGGAAATTGGTAACCTTGCCCAAATACTCTAACTGTTCTCTGTTCTTTGTTTACACAGGCACAAGGGAAACAACATTTAGAATCATGATGCAGGTGGTTTATTAGTGAGGAAAAGAAAAAAAAAACTATCTATATACTGGTATATAAAAGCCCAGCAACCAGATCGGCAGAATGACCAGAATGACCATAATGACTGGTGACTATGACGTGCATTGTGGCAGCCAACCAGCCTGATCCAGGCCCTGATCAGCACCTCCACCCGGCCAGCCCCACACCCTATCAGCCCCCAACACCCGAATCAGCAGTGGGGCCAGCCAGCTAACCGCCAATGGCCCCTCCCCCTGGCTGACCCCATCCTCGATCATCCCCTCACCCCAATTGGGGGAGGGGCTGGTCAGCCAACTGCCCATGGTCCCTCCTCCCCACCAGCACGGCCCAATGGGCCCCCATCGGCGCGGGCTGGCTGGACCCTACCCATGCATGAATTTGTGCACCAGGCCTCTAGTTTTAATATAAAATGTAAGACATACTATAACATTCCTCTGAGTCCTTCTCAGAATCAACCATCTACCAATCATTTATATGGAAAAAAAAAAACAGAAAGTGTTACCACCAGGCCAGTCAAGCTGTCAACCACATTTATCATTGTGTGTACAGAGTACTAGTAGATGACACAAAAGAAAAAGTATTATCCTTTGCCCTTCAGGAGCTCATAATAGGAAGCGTAATTGTTTGTACGATACATAATTTGGCCAGGGAGTTGGAATGCAATGATGAGAAGAACCTGGGCTCTGAAGTGAGTCCAATCAGTGATGTAATCCCAACTCTACAACTTTTTAGCTGCATGGCCTTAATAATATTAGCTAAATTAATAAGGGCTTACCACACATCAGGAAGTTTGGCCTATAATCCACGCAAGTTAATCCTCACAAGCCCTATAAATATTATCATCATTATTATTTTAATCCTCACCCAACAATGTGTTTTATTGATTTTTTTTAAAGAGAGAGGAAATGGAAGAGAGTGATAGAGCAAGAGAACGAGAGAGAGAGAGAGAGAGAGAGAGAGAGAGAGAGAGAGATTGGTTACCTTCCCTACGTGCCTGACTAGGGATCAAACCTGCAACCTAGATTATATACCCTGACTGAGAATCAAACCCACAACCTGTTGGTGTATGGAATGATGCTCCAACCAACTGAGCCACCCAGCCAGAGCTATTATTATTTTACACACAAACTCAAGTTATTTAACTTCCCTGAGCCTCAGTTTCCTTAGGGGAAGAGGGATTAATAGCAACCTCATACTATTGTTTAGAAAATTAAATGACTTAATATGTAAAAAATAACTAAGATACCATAGGTTCTTAGTGAATGAATGTATGCTGATATCATCACTTAATTACAATATGTTTATAAGAATAGCACACATTTAGAAAAGTTATTCCAGGGGACCATTTTTAAATACTTTTAAAAAACATATTGTCTGAATTTTTTATAACTACAATTTAATTTAGCAAATAAATGTGTTCTTATACACAAGACACTGTACCAGGCACTACCATGTACACAAAAATATATGACACACTCCTATGATTAAGGTGTTTGTAATCAAGTGAATTTATGAGAAAATTTATTCTATTTTAAAAGTAAGGCAGCTAACCATTGGCCTAAAGATTGGGGCTTGGTGTGAAATGCCCTGATTCAGGAGTGTATTCTGTTACAATCCCCATCACTATTTTGTCCCATAACTACAAGATAACTTTTTCCCTGTGAAATATGCCTTTCTGCAAGTTAAATACCAGGTAAGTTCACCCAAGCACAGTTGCTCTTGTTTTCCACATTAATACGGCATGTATTTTATAAACACCTGTACCAATTGAACACATGCTGATTTCCAATCATCGGTATGCAATTCTCTCAATAAATGACAAGCAGCCAGTATTCTGACATTCTGTTTATAATGATAACCTAAACTACCATTCAAACTCACTATTATATGTTATAATTATCAGAATGAATGAAAATAAAGGATTGATAATGAAAAAGCTTCTTATTTATCTCACATGGCAGTGTGCTTTCAATTCCTAGTGAGATTTCCCAAGATATTTATGGTGAAATCTACCCAGAACACTGATCTCAATTGAAAATCTTATAGTTTGGGAGAATGCAGGAAATTTCCCCAGGGTAGTAGGGTGATATATGATATATAAGTTCCTGGATATTCCTGCAGTAAATAAGTACTGAGCATGTACAAAACATCTGAGAGAATTTATATTAACAGAATATCTGGCGCAGTAAATAATTTATGTTACAAAATGCCTCCCATCTCTTCCAGGTAAACTCCATCAAAGTAAAATTTTGAAATCAGTTAATTTGCTGAAATAACATAATCATTAGTCAAAATCCATTACATTTCACCATAGAATCGTCAGTACTATCACTGTTCCTCATCCTTCTAATAGCAATACATGAATGTGGCTAAATATCACCATTTTTCCCTACAAAAACAAGCAAAGGCTTAAAGACAGTATTTTTAAATACATCTAGAGATTTCAACTCAACTAAGCTTGAAATTAAGTTATAAAACTGATATTTTATACCACACATAATGCTTTTAGTTCTTGTGTTTCCAATTTAATTATTTTTAATTTCTTAATATTTACATTTTTTATTCAATTTTAATTACATTTGTTCCCATCTTAAACTCTGAGAGTACCTCATTATAAATATTGAAAGATAGTCACCACTGTGGATTCAACAGTCTAATAGGATATTGGGAATTTACTTTTATATGAAAATATTTTTTTATTTTATTAAGTTGTTACTAAATGACAACCAATGCCAAGTTCTCTACTGGCATTAGGCATATGATGTGCCCTCAAAACATGGTGGGGAAAAGCAACACACACAAAGATAAGGATTAGCATACAATATGAGAGTGTGACAATGGTGATAGATACAAAGCTCCCCACAAACACAGAGGCATGTGCCCTCATGACAGTCCCCATTCCTGGGGAAGAATTGAATCTTGAAGAACAAACAATACCTCCCTAAGCAGACAATTCAAGCAAACAAACAACAAAAAGGAAAGAACATTTACAGTAAAGAAAGATACAAGACACATGACCTAGAGGTAGGAATGGGCATGTTTTCAGAAAATGTCAACTGGTTGTGTCAATGAGTTGTAGCCTAGAGGACATTAGGAAGGGGGCATAAGGGATGGGCGGATAAGATAGAAGTGGAGATTAGCTGCCTACAAACCAGATTGTAGAGATTCTTCAATGACACACTAAGGAGGTTAGGCTCTAATGCAGGCAACAGTTGGTATAAATTTTCCCCCTTATGTTCCCTTTGAAAATGACTTCAATGAAAACATTCCTCTTTACTCACTCATTCGTTTCTATGGCCAGGGACCAGCAAATATCACAGAGGCCAATTTTTTCCTACTGCCTGTTTCTGTATGGTCCTCAAACTAAGCATAACTTTTATATTTTTAAATGGATGGAAAAAGAAAAAGAATACTACATCAGGATATATGAAATTCAAATTTTTGTGTTCATAAATAAAGTTTCATTGAAACACACTCACATTCATTTATTTGGATACTATCTATGAGTGCTTTTGACCTACAATAACAGAATTGAGTAATTACAACAGAGATAGTATGGCCCACAAAGCCTAAAAAATTGACTAAACTCTAAAAATTTAGCTGATCCCTGTTCTAGACAATGGCAAAACACAAGGAGGTCTAATTGTGGAGATGAAGGAAGTAGACCTACCCAACTCAGAATGATGATACGTACTGGGGTACAAAAACCTCACTATTTGTAGGAGCACATAGTTGGGACACACAGTCCACATTGTGACAAGGGACTGTGAAAGCCTTGTGAAATTGGATTAAATTAGGAGATTAAATCCTAAGGAGCCTTGCATGTCATGCTGAGAATTCAGATTTAATTATGAAGTTAATGGTAAGCCTCTGCAGGGTTTTCAGAAGGCCTATGACATTATCAGTCTTGTATTTGAAAACAGCCATTCTGATGGCAACATATCTACTTGTACATAATGGCTTTTTCTGGCACAGCAAACACAGCAGTGGCACATAAGGATGATTTGCTCTGGGAAGAACTCATGAGCATTCTTATCAGACAACCACTTTTCTTAATTATTTTCTCTCTCTTAGTAAAATAATAACAACAATACTGGTACTTCTGTAACTGAGTGTTACTATGTGCACAGCACTTGCTAAGGGCTTTGGATCTATTAACTCATTCAGTCCTCACCCATATGACCGGTGCAAATAATGCTTAGTGAACTTGATACGTACAACAATGGGATCCGATTTAACCTTTGTCTGCATGAAAACACTCCTAGTGTTTAAACTAGTGTTTTGCTTCTAGGTGAATACATTGAACAGCTGTAGCATAACTTTGACTCCTTTTGTCAAGCAAGACAAGTATTTCCATACTCACTCAGTCATCCACGACAACTATGTACTTAGTGTCTGCCATGTATCAGGCAGTCTGCTGGAGCAGCAGCGTGTACACTAGCAAGTAGTTCCCATTCCCAGGGTTGAGATGGCTGAATGGGGAAAGCAAACATACTGCCAATCTCAGACCTGAAACACCGGCATCCATCAACTCAGGTTTCTACTGTGTGATACACCTAATCCTTGAAATCCTTCTTATTAAAGCATCCACCTTCTAAGTGGTTTTGTGGATAGATGTTCCGGTAAGGGGGAGACAGCTACAGAGACAGAGATAAAGAATTAACAAGCATTGGTGATGAGAATGAAACAAAAAAAGACAGAAATCAATACTTCATACATGGCATTTCGGGCCTATTTCCCAACAACGAAAGTGATGAAATAATAAGGGATTGTTATCTGGGTTGACTGGCTTAGGAATAGAGAACAAAGGGCATAGGGGAGGAAAGGGCGACTGCTATGGTGTGAACAAGAGGTGGATATGTAGCATTTACCTTCATTTATAATAAAAAAAAAAAGGGGGGGGGGGGGGAGAGCCAGACCAGTGTATCTCAGTGGCTGAACGTCAACCTATGAACCAGGAGATCAAGGTTCGATTCCTGGTCAGGGCACACACCCGGGTTGCAGGCTCGATCCCCAGTGTGGGGCATGCAGGAGATAGCCAATCAATTATTCTCTCTCATCACTGATGTTTCTCTCCCTCTCCCTTCCTCTCTGAACTCAATAAAAATATTTCTAAATAAATACATAAACAAATAAATAAATAAAAATAAAAAGGGGGAAGAAACTAAATATTTTGCTTATGTTAAATAAATTTGCTTTTGAATTCAGATCTAAATTTACAATTATATGTACATCTAGGTTATAGCATATATTGTGTTTTATAGATTTAATCACTTTATTAATAAATTAGATAAAATCAGATAACAAACAAGGAAGTTACCATTTTATTGGAGCAATATCCACACAGCACAAGATTTACAAACCAAGACAAGGGTTAGAAACCATGATTTTGTAACTAAGAAAGTGAAGTGTATCTTAATTTCCTCTCAGTTTCCTACAGAAACAACACACCTTTTGTATTCACTAGAGAACATCACTGAGTCAGAATGACAACATTTCATAACTCTGTACTTTTTCAATTCACCTGAGATGGATAATTTTACTGCTATATCCACTACTTACAGTCTGAATTTGACCTGCTGTCAAAGAGAAGGAGGGAAAAAAGGAAAGAGAAAAAATTCAGGTAGGGAAAAACTACAGGTCTCTCCCCAAAGCTTTCCACCAACAGTTACTTCGAATTCCATTTTTTTCTTCACTGCACATTATCATCTTTATTGCCAGAGGGTGGCTAACCTCAGTTACCTTATTAGGAGGTTTATAGAAGAGTTAAGTAGATATTTTCTAAGGTTGTGAAAAAATCAGAAGTGTTGATTAGTGCTAAAGTGCCTGTTTATGTGTGATGTGATAAAGTTTCCAACATCAGGATCAGCTGTTTTACCTCTACTGCTTGAAGAGTCTCTGCTCCTATTTCTCTTGGCTGCCTCCAATGTGAAGACATTCTCTGCATCAGGCAGATCCCTTCTTCCCCTCTCGCAACACCATAATCCTATATAATAAAGAGGTAATATGCAAATTGACCATCACACCCTCACACAAAATGGCTGCCCCCATTGCTCAAAAGGTGGCCACCCCATGTGGTCACAAGATGACCACCACAAGATGGCTGGCAGGGGAGGGCAGTTGTGGGCAATCAGGCCAGCAGGGGAGGGCAGTTAGGGGCAACCAGGCTGGCAGGGGAGGGCAATTGAGGGTGATCAGGCCTGCAGGGGAGGGAGGGCAGTTGGGGGGACCAGGCCTGCAGGGGAGGGCAGTTAGGGGTGACCAGGCCAGTAGGGGAGGGCAGTTAGGGATGAATGGGCCTGCAGGGGAGGGCAGTTGGAGTGACCAGATCAGTAGGGGAGGGCAGTTAGGGGTGACTGGGCCAGCAGGGGAGGGCAGTTGGGGGTGACCAGACTGGCAGGGGAGGGCAGTTGGGGGTGATTGGGCCGGCAGGGGAGCAGTTAGGCATCAATCAGGCTGGCAAGAAGAAGTGGTTAGGAGCAATCAGGCAGGCAGGCAGGTGAGTGGTTAGTTAGCCAACAGTCCCGGATTGTGAGAGGGATGTCCGACTGCCAGTTTAGGCCGGATCCACCGGCAGTCGGACATCCCCCAAGGGGTCCCAGATTGGAGAGGGTGCAGGCTGGGCTGAAGGACACCCCCCAGTGCACAAATTTTGTACACCGGGCCTCTAGTTCAGTATAATAATCCTTGTTTCCACTAGGAAAGTCAATAAACAGCTCCATGATCTCAGCTTCACTCTCCTTAGCTTTCTGCAGAGATGTGGTAAATACTACTGTAAATACAACCTTACAAAACCTACAGCCTACGTAACCTGACTGTGTTATGTTAATGAAAATGAACAGTTATGGAGAATAAGATAAATAGTTGTCTAGAAAGAGCTAGATATGGGTCTCACCAGGCATACCTTCTTCTACAATGACTCTGTGCTAGTGTTTGAGGGGCCAGCTGCTTGACCAGAGCACAACCTCTGCAGACTGTTTTTACTCTGCAGTTGGATAAAGTTAACGTCCCATATGAGAAACCATCCTGATGTCTACATAATGACCACCAACAATTGGCAGCTTTCTCTCTGTATGACATAAATCCAAAAAATGTCACTGTGGACTCTTTTCATTTATAAGAAAGAACTTCTACATAAAATGTATCATCCATATTCAAGCAAATAGGTACAATTTAGCCAGAACATTTTATTGCTGTTGTTTATTGCAAAAAAAAATCTGTCTATTAACTTGCTTTGTTTCATACTTAGTAAAGCATAAGGAGCATTGCATTTTAAAAGGCATCTAATAACAAAAAATATGTTTTTATGAGACAAATTATGCCTAATTCAAATTTTATTTTCTAGCCCTGATTTTTAAAAACTGGTTCTTCTATCTTAATTACAATGCAAACTAGAGTTTTTACCAAACGAAAATTAAAAATATTGATTACCTGCTACATATACTGAAGAGGGAGAAGCCAAGTGAGTAGTCTAGCCAAGACTCTAAATTAACTGGTAAGACATATTAACATGGTAAACAATAAACCCTGATTCTTTTACACATTTTAGTACATGCAGGAACCCATTCAATGAGGATTACTAATAATTTATATTCCAAAGGGGGGGGGGGGGGGTGGGAATCTACTAACACTAAAAAAATTGGGAGAAGCAAACATTATTCACATCATTCTTTTTAGATAAACATAAACCATAACCATAAAGCCTGGCCAGTGTTGTTCAGTGGTTACAGCGCAGGTTCCATTCCCAGTGATTCTCAGTAAAGGGCATGTACCTGGGTTGCAGGTTTGATCCCCAGACTGGTAGTGGGGGGTGTGCAGGAGGCAACCAGTGGATGTGAGTACATTCATCTTTCTTTCTCTTTCTCTCTTTCTCTCTTCCTCTCTCTCTCATTCTTTCTCTCTCTTACCCTCTTCAACTCTCTCCCACTTTCTCTAAAAATCAATGCAAAATACATCTGCAGGTGAGGATTAACAAAATAAAAATAAAATAAGCCCTAACTGTGAAAGCGATTAAATTTAGTCTATTGCCTTTTCTCTAGCCCTCTGATAAATCACTGGTGAAATGGGAAGGTTTCTTAGGTATTCCATTTGTGTAACTTTCATTGCCCTCTTGTTTTAAGAAGGTTTACCTGAGTAGATGGATGTAGCCATTCAAAGAAGGCACACAGAGGAAAGGAACATGTAAGCCCCCTGCCAGGCCTCCCCACAGTTTGCACTGAGGTGAACCCATGATAGATTTTTCTCTCTTCGTGGCAAAGCCTGGAAACATCCTTTGTCACTATAACAGGTTGATTTGCTTATTGATCTGATTTTCTTTCTTCTAGCTCCAGCTTGACTTGACCTTTCATGTTTCACACTTCCTCCTTTGTCTCACAAACAAGTCTGATTCCCCTATCCTCTGGCAGACAGCAGTCATTTTTTCCAACTTTGTTTTGGTTTGCAGAGCCTGGGAGATGGCCTATGCTTTGCATTTGCTGAATAACAGCATTATTCAGCTTATTTGCTGCATCTTCTATTTTTATCAAAGGTTTCCATTTCAGGAAGTACTCCAACTCATGATCAATCTTTTGGGGATTTCAAGCTTAAACAAAATGCCTTCAACGTAGGAAAGCATTTAGAATTATAAATTTGCATTTAAACGCTTGACCATGCTGGCATCACTTATGTGGCAATATCAAACAGCGTGAGATAAATCAGAGCACAGCTTGAAATTATAGTCCTAATTTATCTAATTTCATAATAATTTTAGGGTCTTTTTTTTTAAACCAATAGCTCAAAATCTTACATTTTTTCCAAGGAATTCTCTTTTCTGATTGAATAATAACTCTCCTGTGGTTCACAGAATCTCATTTATAACAGCACTATTTCTAAAATAATTATTTCTAATTAAATTTAGCTGAGCAACATCAGCCAAATATTTATTAATTTTAATTTTTTAAATTTTATTGAATTTATTAGGGTAACATTGGTTAATAAAATTATGTAGGTTTCAGATGTATCAGCCACATATTTATAACTATAAAATTAGACAAAACCACTGCAGTAAAAGAGTTTAGTGTAAATTATTTAAATGAAAATTTTTTAGACTTGCATGTAAGTTACTATTTTGAATTTAATTTTGTGAAGATAAAGAATGAACATGTAGTCTACAGCCTTTTAGAATGACCCTAGACACAGGACATGAACTAAGAGGACAATGTTTACACTCAAATAAATGAATAAACGAGAGCATTGTTCATGGGGCAATAGAGAAGGGAAGAAAAATACTACTAGAGAATAATAAATTATCTTCATGAGAAGTTATATAAATGTAAAATCTCTAAGAAAGTGAAATTTATTACAACAAGCAAAGTAAGAAAATGTTCAGTTTCCTTTTGTTAGGGTTATGATACATAATTGTGTAGCACTTTTCATATAAGAATCCCAGAACATTCTAATTATTTTTTTTACAGAACATCAATGTTACCTTACTTTATAGAGAGTGAATCTATCCCCACCCCATCCCCCCAAAAAATAACTTCATGTGTGGTACTTTGCCATATACCAGGCCGGGATTAAAGTTTATTCTAAATCTTCCATGAAGCAGATACTATTCCCACTTTAGAGATAAAGAAATTTAAGTACACAGGGTTTAATTAATTTGCCCAGTTGTCAAAGGTAGAAAGTGGTAAAGCAGAGATTCTAACCCAATAATCCGTCTGTAGAATTCCTGGGTTTAAATGCCATGTTTTAATGCTTTACCATCACAGACGCCTTTGGAGAACTACAAGACTAGCTCAGGAGTTCTGAGGTCTTTAGTTACTAACTCTTCTGCTGTAGTGACAGAATCTGTTATCAGACTAGTTGGGTTCAAATCCCATGAGGCCATGTCATGGGTAGAGAAGAACAATGTCCCTTGTGTTTTCATTGTTATAAGAGAGAAAATTACCAAAATATTTCTCTGCAACTCTAGCGCCATATCAAGTTCTCAAGGAATGTGTCCAAAGACAAATGTTCATTCTTGTTTTCTATGGATTTAGTCTGGCCTTCTACTAGGACAAGCTGGGCGGGGCAAGGACCTAGTATATCTACACCAAGAGCTAGACCAGGAAGGGACAGGAAGACAGTTCATTCTCTCCGTCACAATGAGTCTCCCTCTCTCACCTGTCTTTAACCTCTGCACCATATCTCCTTGTCTGCAAGAAGAAAAGTCTGATAGGACTTGAAAAAAAGACCTCTTTTGACAAAGGCTCAAAGCACAGACATTTATGAAATAGTTCTCAGCTGCCAGGTACTAAATACTAACTACATGGCCAATTCTAGAGTCCACTGTGGCCAAACATGTCAACACAGCATAACAGAAGTATCATGTGGGTTACTAGAATCCACCTCTGCTTACAAGTGAGTTTACACTATATAAACTCAGTTAATTTTCCTAAGTTTCTCTACACTATCGCTTTAATCATAACAGAAGGTTCTCAAAGCTCCTGACAGCCAGCAGTTGCAGAGTCATCTACAGGCTGACTGGCCACCTGTTGTGAGGTAGGAGCCAAGAATAAATGTGAGTAAAATCATCTTTGTTTATTAAGCAGGAAAAGGGACATCTGCCACAGCAACCAGTACACCGCCCCAAAGGACAAACTATAGGCCAAACCTCTTCCCAATTCCTGGTCGCTTCCATTCACGCCTCCTTTACATCTAATACAGGAGTCTCTGCCATCTATTATTCATAGTGTGATAACAACAAAGAGCTACCAAAGCATAATTACTTTCTTTTAAAACATATGTATTTAATTAACAGACATGCATTAGAAAATTTATAAAGATGAATATTTTAAAAGACCAAATAATATGTTACCTATTGAAAATAAAAAATGTCAATGTATTTAATTTTTTTTAATTAAAAAACAGGTAAAGAACATTTTAACCTCCACTAAATGCTTTTAAACAATCATTTTATATTTTTATTCCAAGTGAAATCAAACTAATGATCTCAAACCATTTGGTTAGGTTTCTAATCTATAAAGGAAAAAATCCTAGTGGTAGCACTGCTATGGTCAGCTGGGGTGATAGGAAGAAAGAAAACTATCAAATTCTAGAAAACCTAGCATGTTTATGATGTGCTAGACAAGTTCACCTGTCTGATATGCTTTTTTAACACTAATATTATGCTTGTTAGAGAGGTATTATAATAGCCATTTTACAGATAAAAAATTATATGTCTGAGAGGTGAGCAACTCATTTAAGGTCATATAGCTAATAATTAGCAGGTCTTCTGCTTGCAAAGCTTCCAACTCCAGTAAACTATGCATTATCTAGTTTTATGTCCCATATCTTAAAGCTTAAATTCATGAGAAGGTGGTTAAGTATCAGACAATATGACAGAACATCCTGAATTGACAGGACAAACTGTCTTTCCTCCTCACCCAGCCCTTGTAAAACACACACACACACACACACACACACACACACACACACAAAACCCCAAAACAAACACAAAAAAAAACAGGACACAAAAAAATGTGGACTATAAAATCAAGAGAAAGAGCAATCACTGTGTACTTCTATATCACCTCCTTAGTTAAGCATAGGTCAAGATTTCTCTGGAATTAAAATGAACCCAGGTGAGGAAAGTTGACTTAGCCCTCAAGGTCATGACCACATAGATGACCTTACATAGGATAGGGAGCTAATATCTCTCTCTCTCTCTCTCTCTCTCTCTCTCTCTCTCTCTCTCTCTCTCTCTTTTCCAAACACACACACCATCAAAAGTTTCTAGAAAATCAGCATAAACAAAGCAGTATCATCACATCATTTTCTAGAAGAAAAGGGGGAAAAAAGACTTTAGAACAAAGGGCACTGCTTTCAGCACTACATTTACCTCCCATGTGAAAGGGTTATAAGGAGTAAAATTTATTATGTTTATATCAATTGTATACATCCTACAACCAAGGCTACTTTACCCAACAAGGCTATCATTTAAAATTGAAGGAGAAATAAAGAGCTTCCCAGATAAGAAAAAGCTAAACATGTCTGTTACCACCAAAAAATTATTAAAATAAATGTTAAAGGGTTTGCTTTAAGAAGCAGAAGAAGAAAGAAAAGAAAACACAGAGGAACAGAGCTTAAAAAATAAAATGGCAATAAATGTGTACCTATCAATAATCACATTAAATGTAAATGGCTGCAATACTCTAATCAAAAGATGTAAGGTAGCTGAATGGATAAGAAAACAAGACCTATATACATGCTGCCTTAAGAGACCCATCACAGAACAAAAGATACACACAGACTAGAAGTAAAGGGATGGAAAAATTATTTCATGGAAATGGAAAGGAAGAAAAAGTAGGAGTAGCAATACTTATATATGACAAAATAAAATTCAAACAATTGTATACAATTGATATAGTATGAGGCAAATAAGGACACAACATAATGATAAAGGGAGCAATCCAACAAGAAAATATCACCCTAGTCAACCTTTATGCACCCAACACAGGAGCACCTAAACATATAAAGAATATCTTGATAGACATAAAGGAAGGGATTGATAGCAATACAGTTATAGTGGGGGATGTTAATACCCCATGACATCAATGGATAGATCGATCCCAAAGCAGCAGAATATACTGGTACATTCTTTTTTAAGTGCACATGAAATGCTTTTTAGGATAGACCACATGTTAGGACACAGAACAAGTTTCAATAAATTTAAGAAGATTGAAATCAAATTAAGCATCTTCTCTCACCATAATGCTATGAAACTTGAAATCAATCACAAGAAGAAAACTGAAAAACACACAAAGACATAAACACTAACATCTTAATAAACAATGAATGGGTTAACAATGAGATGAAGGAAGAAATCAAAAGATACCTTGAAACAAATGAAAATGAGAACACAACAACACAAATCTGTGGGACATAGGGAAAGCAGTCCTAAAAGAGAAATTCATAGCATTTCAAACTATTGCATGAAACAAGAAAAAGCTCAAACAAACAACCTAGCTTTATACTTAAAGGAACTTGAAAAAGAACAATAAACAAAGCCCAGAGTAGAAGGAAGGAAATAATAAAGATCAGAGCAGAAATAAATAAAATAGTCTAAAAAAGAATCAGTGAAACCAAAAGCTGGTTCCTTGAAAAGATAAACAAGATTGACAAACCTTTTACTGGACTCATCAAGAAAACAAGAGAGAGGACCCAAATAATTAAAATCAGAAATGAAAGAGAAGTAACAACTAACACCAAATAAATACAAAGGATAGTAAGAAAATATTATGAACAACTATATGCCAACAAATTAGACTATCTGGAAGAAATGGAAAAATTCCTAAAAACATACAATCTTCCAAAACTAAATCAGGAAGAATCAGAGAATCTGAATAAATAGATTACTACTAGTAAAACTTAAGCAGTAAACAAAAAACTCCCAACAAACAAAAGCCCTGGACCAGACCACTTTCAAGGTGAATTTTACCAAACATATAAAGAACTAACATCTATCCTTCTCAAACTATTCCTAAAAATTCAAGAGGAGGGAAAGCTTCCAAGCTCACTTTATAATGCCGACATTATTCTAAGTCCAAAACAAGATAAAGACATGACAAAGAAAGAAAATTATAGGCATATATCCCTGATGAACACATATACTAAAATCCTCAACAAAATATTAGCAAACTGAATCCAGCAATACATTAAAAAGATCATACATTGTGATCAAGTGGAATTTACTCCTGGGAAGCAGCTATTACAATGTCCGCAAAACAATAAACATGATACATCACATAAACAATTTGAAAGATAGAAACCGCCCTAACCAGTTTGGCTCAGTGGATAGAGCATCAGCCTGCAGACTCAAGGGCCCCAGGTTCGATTCCAGTCAAGGGCATGTACCTTGGTTGTAGGCACATCCCCAGTAGGGAGTGTGCAGGAGGCAGCTGATTGATGTTTCTCTCTCATCGATGTTTCTAACTCTCTATCCCTCTCCCTTCCTCTCTGTAAAAAATCAATAAAATATATATATTTTTAAAAAGAAAGAAAGATAGAAACCAATAATCGTATTAATAGATGCAGAGAAAGCATTTTATAAGTCCAGCAACTATCTACACTAATAAAAGGAAAAGATGCAAATTGACCATACCTTCCCGATGCCCACCAGCCAATCAGGAGTGAGTATGCAAAGTAACCCAACAAAGATGGTCGATTAATTTGCATATGCAGGTGCTGAGCTGCCGGGGCAGGGCGGGACGTTTGTCTCATTGCCATGGCGTTCCAGGCCTCTGGGCAGTGTGGGAAGGCAGAAAGGCAGCTCCGAGCCTGAACGAAGGCAGAAAGGTGGCTCCAACCAGAGCAAAGGCGATGCCGGCAAACAGGGGAAGGTAGGCCCATTCTTGCACGAATCTTCATGCATCAGGCCTCTAGTTTATGATAAAAAAACACTTAGCAAAGTGGGATAGAGGGAGCATACTTCATATTAAAAAGGCCATATATAACAAACCTACAGCCAACGTGATATTTAATGGGCAAAAGTAACAAGCGTTACCCTTAAGACTGGGAATGAGACAGGGATATCTGCTTTCACCACTCTTATGCAACTCTTCAACCACTCTTAGGTGCTGAAAGTCCTAGCCACAGCAATCAGACAAGAAGAAGAAATAAAAGGCATCCAGATTGGAAAGGAAGAAGTAAAACTGTCATTATTGGCAGCTGACATATAGAGAACCCTAAAGATGAATCAAAACATTACTAGAACTGATAAATTAGTTCAGTAAAGTATCAGGATACAAAATAAATATCCAGAAATCAGTTGCATTTTTATACACCAACAACAAACTATCAGAAATGAAAATTTAAAAAACAATCTCATTCACAATTGCTTCAAAAAGAATAAAATATCTAAGAATAAATTTAACCAAGGATGTAATAAACCAGTACTCAAAAATTATAAGACACTGAAGAAAGAAATTGAGGAAGATACAAATAAGTGGAAGCATATACCATGCTCATAGATAGGAAGAATTAATATTATTAAAATGTCCATATTATCCAAAGGAATCTACAGATCCAATGCAATTTATATCAAATAACAAATGGCTTACTTCACAGAACTAGAACAAATGTTTCAAAAATGTATATGGAACCACAAAAGATCCCAAATAGCTACAGCAATCTTGAGAAAGAAGAACAAAGTTGGAGGAATCACACTACCTGATATCAAACTACACATTAAGGCCATAGTAATCAAAAGAGCATGATACTGGCATAAAACAGAAATATAGATCAATGAAACAGAATAGAGAACCTGGAAACAAACCCATGCCTTTATAGAAAATTAATATTTGACAAAGGAAGCAAAAATGTGCAATGGATAAAGATAGTCTATTCAATAAATGGTGCTGGGGAAAATTGGACATATTTTTGCAAAAGAATGAAATTAGACCACCTTCTTACATAGCACACAAGAATAAACTCAAAAGGGATTAAAGACTTAATTAAATGTTAGACTCAAAACCATAAAAATCCTAGAAGAATACATAAGCAGTAAAATCATGGACATTTCTCATAGCAATATTTTTTCTGATATATTTCCTCAGGCAAGGGAACAAAAGAAAAGAAAATAAACAAATGGGACTACATCAAACTAAAGAGTTAGCACAGCAAAGGAAATCATCAACAAAATGAAAACACACTGAATGGGAAAACATTTACAAACTATTCATCTGATAAGGGGTTAAGTTTCAAAATTTATAAAGAACTTATAAAACTCAACACCAAAAAAACAAAGAACCCAATTAAGAAATGGACAAAGGACCTGAATAGATACTTCTCCAAAGAGGACGTACTGATGCCAATAGACACAAAAAGATGCTCGAGGTCACTAATCATCAGATTAAAACCACATCACTAATCAGCAAATAAAAACCACAATGAGGTATCACCTTCTACTGTCAGAATGGCTGTCATCAATAACAAGTGTTGGTGAGGATGTGAAGAAATGGGAAGCCTCATGCACTGTTGTTGGGAATGCAGATTGGTGCAGCCACTGTGGAAAACAACATGAAATTACCTCAACAAATTAAAAGTAGAACTCTCGTATGACCCAGCAATGCCACTTCTGAGAACTTATCCGAAGAAACCCAAAACACTAATTCAAAAGAATATATGTACTCCTGTGTACACTGCAACGTTATTTACAATAGCCAAGATTTGGAAGCAGCCCAAGTGTCCATCAGTAGATGAGTGGATAAAAAAGTTATGATACATTTACACCATGCTGTTAAAAGAAAGAAAATTTCAAGAGAAAGAAAATTTTACTTTTTGCAACAGCAAGGAGAATAATATGCTAATTGATATAAGCTGGTCAGAGAAGGGCAAGTACCACAAGATTTCACTCATACGTGGAATTTAATAAATGAACTGAACTACCAAGCAAAATAGAGACAGACACAGAGAGCAGGCAGACAGCTCTGAGAAAAAAGTATAAAGAGAGAACTCATGGACATGGAGAATAGTGTGGTGAGTGTGGGGTGAGTGGAAGAGGTCATAGAGGGGATAAATGGTGATGGGAAAAATAAAAAAACAAGAACCAACTATGAAGTTGCCTTTAAGAAACCCACTTTAACTACAAGGCACAACAAGGTGAAGACTATAGGGAAGGACAAGAGGCACCACGCTGACACTAATTTAAAAAGCTGGAATCCTCCTATTGATAACAGGCAGAGCAGAGTAGAGAGCAAGAAACGTGATCAGGGTTCAGGGGTGGAGCACGAGGGATTGTTAGGGCAGCGAAACTATTCCGTGGGACTATAATGGTGCGTACAGACACCACACATTTGTCAAAAACCACATCATGTGCAACACAAAGCGTGAACCCTAACGTAAAGGGACTTTAGGTGACAACAATGTGCCAATATCGGTTCATCCATTGACTATAAAGCCGCCCCATAGTCATGCCAATAGCACAGGCTTCTTCACGCGGGACGTCAGGGGTGCATGTGAACTCTGTACTCTCCATTCAAGTTCATTGGTTCTTTACACCGTCCCATGTCAGAGCCAAGATAGGAACTGTTTTCTGGAACCACCGGCCTCCCCTCCCCCACCCAACTGACCAGCCCTGGTTGCTGGGCACCCGGTCACCTTAGAGACAGAGCACTCCGCAGGGTTCTGGGTGGTCTCTGTGCCCACCAGACACTGGCAGTCAGAGGCGGCGCGAGAGCCCCACCAGCCATGGGAGGCCTGCTGCCTGTCACGGCATCCGCCTTCCAGCTGACCCTGCGGCACCTGTGCGGGGTTCTGCTGGGGATTTCGGAGAGCTTGAGACTCGGCCCAGGCCCCGCTGCGTTCCCCTGGGGGATCCTGGTGGGCACTCTGGTGGTGGTGTCTGTCATAGCAAAGAGACGATGCGCTTCAAGAAGTGCGAAGGCTCCAGGTGCAAGGTGCTCTGCCCGCCGCCATAGAGTCTGTGCAAGATGTAGTGAGACCACTGGACCCCTGACAGGAGTCAACCATGCCCTCAAGGCACCCTGGGTGGGGGCCAGTCCTCTCCTGTTGCAGACTTTGTGCTTGAGGGCACTGAATAAACACCTGAGCCAGCTGTCACGTCAGGACACGGCTTACTTATGGAAAAAGGCACGCAAGAGCCAACCTCCTAAACGTTCCCAAGTGACTGGTGAACAGCCCACCTCAAAAGCATCGGGGATTGATGGAGAACAACTTCAGAAGAACAGAATGGATGGTCTGAACAAAAACTCTCATTACCCACAAAGTCCAGAATTGCTCCAAGGAGAAATTATGGGATGGAAGCAGAAAATCCAAGAGAAGGAGGAGGGGAAACAGAGGCTGGAGCAGGCGAACACAGGAAGGGAGCAGGTCCTGAAAGTTAGAGGCGGCCAATCAACGTCAGTGGCTGGAAACCCCAAGCCTGACGACCTTGGACATCACCTGGGTGATGGGAACTTGGAATTCCCACCAAAGAGGGGAGTAGACAAAGGAGATCGATTCATCCATGGGTCGGAAGTTGATCTCAAGGGTGTCCCTCATGGTGCTGATGACAGGCTGTCCTTTCAAAGTGCTGACCAGGGAAATCAGGAAATAGCCAGACAAGTGTGGGAGCAAAAGCAAAGGAATGAAGAGCTTGCAGCAGAAAGAACTAGTCTGCAAACCGAGAAAGCATCTTTGCGGCGTGAAAATGCAAGCCTACAAGATGAGATGCAACAGCTGAAGCTGAAGCTTGAAATTGCTCCTGATGTATGTGAAGACCCTGTAACACAATTACAGAAAAAACTGTTTGAGGCGCAAATGCGGGGCTTCGAAATGGAGAAGAAGTTTTTCAACGTCTGGAGAAACATGAACTCCAACTATCAGTTTCTGAACATGTATAGGAAGATGGTCCAAGACATGAACCAGGAACTACGGAGAAGCACTTTCTACTATGAAAATGAGATTCGATACCATCAGAGAAGAGCCGAAGAAGCCTGCATGGCAGCCAAGTTCACTGAGAGAAAGCTCGAGTACCTATGGAGAGAAAATGATCACAACAAGCAAATGCTGGCTGAGGTCAAGTCCAAGTTCAAGCCTTTCCCAGGTGGCCCTTTTGTTCCTGCTGCTCTACCCCACAGCCCACAGAGGCCTAAAGTGCCAGGCCATGGATCATCTAGTCCCCAGGAGGAAAGTCACACAGTAAGAGCTCAAGAATCCAGCGTCATCTGCAGTTGTGACTCAGCTTCCACATCAGATGGGTCCTGAACCCCAACAACCAGCGTACAACAGCTGCCTGTGTTTCTGTTCCAGTAATTCTGATTGATCGCTCTTTAGTTTCGCTACTCTTACTAAATTGATGCCACAATTACCCTTAGTAGTATACAGCATTATAACCTTACCGTACTATTACTTAAATATAGATTCATTCATATAATTCTCATGAATACATTATTCTTCATAAGACCCTTTAGAATTATATACTAAAAGTACTGTATTTTGATTTAAATAACCACTATTTCCTAAACCATCATCTAAGTTTGACATTGACATTTAAACAGAGACCATGATTGTATGATTGTATGATATTACAAATTTATAGAAATGACTTAATGTGTACCTGAGCAAATTTTGGTTGGTTTTAGAAGCAATGCCAAAAAAAAAGAAAAAAACTTTAACAGGACAACACCGCATTCAAACTACATAATATTTTCATTACTTCAGTCCTAAATTCATAATTTAGTCCTAAAATCATATGATAGTTTAGCCCTAAATTCATAGATGAAAAATCTTTAGTATTCTTTCCAATTTATAGTGCTTTCTTCTTCCTTCTTGTCAGAGATACTGTTTATTGTTTAGCATTTCTAAATTTTATGCAGTCAAAATAAAAAAGGTTACTCTTGATGGCAAACACACACACATACACTCTCATTCTCTTTCACACACACACACATACACACACACAATGAAGATACAAGGTCCTCTTAATTGTTTTGAATATGAAGAAAATGTAAACATATTGCTGAAAATTTTAATAGATTTTAAATATATAAGTCAATAAAAAGAAAAAATCATTGTATTCATAATTATTATAATAATTTCAGTATTGTTTCTAATCTCACCAATTTGGAGTGTTCACAGCCTCAAGAACCCGTGGCTTTGGCAATCACATTATTCATTATCTGATTTTTTAATTGTTTAAGTTCCATAGGATTACTAGTTTGTTAGTTTTTCAAAAAAATTAACTCATATAAGACTTCTTGATGCATTAATAAAAAAATCTCAAGGTCTCTCTTTTAACAAGGCAAAAACAACAAAGCTGTTTGAAGCTTGTTATATTTATGAGCATCAGGAGTGTTGTGTGCTTCTCTTGCTTTATATTAACCAGACAAACAGAAACAGAATATGTGGAAGTTCCCTTATTTCTCTTTTTATTTAAAAAATAAAATCAGAAGAGGTAGCGACATTTGCACCTGAAAATATCCTATCCCTCAGCAATAAGTCCCATTTCTTTATGTTTTTTCCCATTATTTTTATTATTATTATTGTATGTTCCAGGGATTTAAAAAGTAAATAAAAATTTATGATCCAAACTCCTATCTCTTCCTCTCCTCCAACCAACAAGCTGCCCTAAAATAAAACATGTACACGAACTGCCAGGCCCCTGCAGCCATGTCACATGGGCACCTGGAAAGTTTTCCCAGCCTATCTGTAGAGCAAGACTGAGCTAACCTGTTACCCTTGCTTTCCAAAGGCTGAGATTATGGTGGATTACATCAGCCTTTGGCAGGAACATCACCCTTCCTGTGTCTGCTTATGCAACACCACCAGATGCCCACTCACATCATGAGGTTTTTCATGAAAACACATATATTCCTGAGTGCCTGGAAAACTAAAAGTCCATGAGCTAAGAAATTCCCAAAACCCTAAGATCAGAAAATAGATAATGATGAAAAAGGAGCTTCATTCATTACCAATTGCTGATGCAGGATATATCAGAGCCTAGAAAAGAGGTTTGCTTTGTATATTCTGCACATTTTCCCTACATTTCATCAGAACCCAAAGATCTTGTCCCCCAGAGAAAAAGATTTCCATCAATGAGTTAATGCCTCAAGGACACCGAATCCAGCAACACTGACTGATATTATCACCTAATTCTCTACCCATCTCTAATTGCTAGCCCTAAACCAAAGAACTAGTAAAGAAATTTCTATTAATTACCGTGTCAGAATATGAAGGTAATCCCTACAGGTGTAATGATTTATGTCACCAATCTCTGAATATATTGTGTACCAAACGTTCATATTTAAGTTTTGTAGTTGACATGCAGTTTTCTGCAGAATAAATGATTTAAATTATGGTTAGGTTTTCTTGCTTGCCATAAAAATCTATTTAAACCACTCACTCTGTACCTAAACAAAGTACATATAGCCCAGTTGGCGTTGCTCAGTGGTTGAGCATTGACCTATGAACCAGGAGGTAGCTGGTTCAATTTCCGGTCAGGGCACATGCCCGGGTTGTGGGCTCAATCCCCAGTGTGGATCCTGCAGGAGGCAGCCATTCAGTGATTCTCTTTCATCATTGATGTTTCTTTCTCTCTCTCTCCTCCCTTCATCTCTGATATCAATAAAAATATATTTTTTTAAAAAGTACATATAGTACTATTTTAAATTTGTTTCACTCTTAATTAAAACATTATTTTATGTAAAAATGAACTCAAAGCTCACCTATTCATTTATTTATATTAAACTGAACCAGATAAAATATCATTTTTGTAGGTCAAAAAACAGTTAAATATTGACAATTTATATGGGCAACCTGATACATGCATTAAAATTAACTGAATACCATGACATAGAAGAAAGTTGGGAACAAAGATCTCAACACCATAATGTGTATTTTTGGTACATAACATCATGAGCAACAATTTGATGCATACTGACTCAAGGGCAGCTAAAAACAGACCACGCATTTTTTAAATTATCAAGCACTGTAAACAGTAAACATCTTCACCTCTCTCTGAGCCCAACCCCCTTTACTAATCCTACACCCTGAGTAGGGGCAGGATGAAGGTTAAACATCACTTGGCAGACAAACCACATAAATGTTTATTAGACTTGCCTATATCAGGAAGGGCCAGAGCCAGCTCATTCTTTGTGAATTTATTCATACATAATGGTCTATAATTCAAGCTTTCTTATTACTCTCTTTAGCTGTAATATTCATTCAAATTAGTTTCAAGTAATAAATAGATTAATCAACTGAATAAGGATATTCAATCTGTTTTCCATTTAAGGAATTGAGACAATGAACACCTCTGCTTTCTGTAGGTTGCCTAATTATGCTAACCATATTTGACTGACTATATATTAAACAGCGAGCCAAGCAGGATGTTGGATCACAATATGATCCCTTATTCTCAATTTCAAATTGCATGGTTAATATTTAATTAAATTTCCCACAGATTTCTCCATAGAACCATGTATTATATTGATATTATTAAACTCATAAAATTATACTTTGGGGACTTGGATATAATCTTAGTATCCAGTCCAGTTCCAATCGAATTTTAAAATTTTAATCATCTTTCTGAACATAAAAATAATATTCAGTAGTCTTTTTAAAAAGTCAAACAATGAGAAAATAAAGTAAAAATTGAAAGTCAGCTGTAATTGGAGAGGGATAGAATAAAGAGAGCAAGGGATGGTGATAGAAAAAGAGAGTGACTTTATACTGATATCAAAATAATGACATCCAAAAGGCCACAACCAACATATCTTTCTGTTAGAAAATAGGCCTCTGTGATCCATCTTCAGCATAGTGAACTTTTAATGGAAATGGCTACTGAATTTCCCCAGGGCAAACAGAATGTAGGGAGGAGGGAAGAGGATATAAGAACAAAGATCTGTGTATGTGAGCCAGCATCACAGTGGAAACACCCAAGGCTCACAGGATGAAACACCTCACCCCCACCTCAACTAGAGAGGGGGAGGTGGAGACAATTAGAAAAGGCCTCAGCCCATTTTTTTAAATGGCCCAATAGGAGACAATGAGACCTAGACTACTTATGAGGAAAACTATTAACCCCATAGTATTCAGCCAATGAGGAACTGGAGGAGGGATAAATAGCCTGTGATCGCTGCTTCCTGTTGGCCTGTTCAATCAGATGAACACTTGCTCTTCCAAGAACGTTTAAAAGTTTCATTTTCACTATGCTTATGTCTCCAAATCCATTATTTGAATATGGACAGGTGAGCATTTCTCACACTCCTTTGCCCTTAACTACTAATACAAAATTACATATGCCTAATACCAGATATTGGTTTAGATGAAAATTCCTTATAGATACAGATGGCATAGGACACCTCCAGATGGTATGTAAAAAAATAGCAATGGGTCTAATTCTTTATAAATTATTGTCATTATCCTATTGGATGACTCAGTTATTCAACTGATATTTACTGAGTGACTACCAAGTGCAAAGCACTGTCAGACCTTGGGGATACAAGAGGGAATAGGCCCTGCCCTCTTGAAATTATATTCTAATGGAAGTGGTAAGATGTGAACAACCAATTACAAAACAAATTATTAATTAGAGTATCCATAAGGTCAAAGGCATGGGAATACATGGTGCTCTTAAAGCATAAGGCAATCTAAGCTGTGGGAGAGGTATGGACGGCTTCTCTGAGGAGTGCTATTAGCTGAGCTCTGAAGGGTTCAGAGTTCATTCCGGTTAGACAAATGAAAGAAGTAGAAGGAGAGTCCATGTACAGCTAGCCACAAAATCAAAATCCCTAGGAATAAAACAGCACCAGAGGCTATTCAGAGAACTGAAAGGAAGCCAGTGTGTTTGAGTGGAGAGAACCAAGGGAGGGCAGCCTGGATGGAGCTGGTGCAGCAAGGAGGGTCCAGACGCCACAGGGCAAAGATTCTGAACTTCAGTGTTACTGACATTTGGGATCAATAATTCCTGTTGTGAGGACCTGTCCTGCACTTTATAGGATGTTTAACAGCATCTCTGTCCTCTACACACTGCATGCCAATAGCACCATTACCCACCCTCAGATGTCTTGTGAGAACCAAAAGTGTCTCCTGACTTTGCCAACTGTCTTCTTAGGGACAAAATCATCCCCAATTAACAGCTGTTGCTATAAACCCTTATAAGTAATGTTAATAAGTCTGGCCTTCGTCCTAAAAGCAATAAAAACACACTGAATAGTTCATGAAAATGAGTGATTTTTTTCAAACAATCTGTGTAGGGCAGGAGGAAATTGAGAGTGAAATCATACATCTGCAAGAGGAATGATAGCTCTCCAAACCTACAGAAGAGTAGGTCAACCACTCCCCAGATGCTCTGAATTAGGTTCGCTGCCTCGCTGGGAGTGGGAACAAGGCCACTTGCTGTGTCCTTCCCCAAAGTTCATTTAGACTGAGGGGCCTTTTGTGCATCTGTGTTCACCTGACAGCCTGGCAGTAATGCTCTACATAGTGTTTGCTAAATAACACTTTGGTGACGAATTGTTGGAATTCCAATATGCATATTGGGGAGGGGGTAAGAGTTACATTAAAACAGTATGGAGAATAAACTGTAAATGGAGAGTATAAAAATATAGAATATATAGCAATAATTATATTTTATGCTCCCTGGAGAATATCTGAATATACCTACTTTTAGCACAAAACTAAAAAAACAAAAATCAAAACCAAAGCAAATATCACATACAAAAATGAAGAAGTTGTGTCTCCAAAATCACGCATTATTTTTCTTACCAGTCCTGTGACTACACTAACTTGAGACCTTCTTTATTTGTTAAAACAGAAAGTCAGTCAACTGCATCTCTCCTTAACTCAGTTCCTTCTGCTCTTTAGGAAAAACATCAAGTAGACTTGCACTTTAAATAGACTTGCTATGTACACTCTTATTAAGATACAATAAGAGAAAGGAGCATTTTCTACAAAAACCAGGTGAGTGTTGGTGTTGTTTAGTGCCCCACCCCCAGCCTTTGTCTTTTCTCTCATGTGTTGGCTCTGCCAGTGAACTTGCTGTTCCTTCTCCATCTGTCCTCACAAACCATGGTCCATCTGTGCAGGATGAGCTCCATTCAAACCAGTAACCAAGAAGCAAGAGCCAAGCTCCCTACGCATGCCGGCACGGAAAAACACTGCCAGTGGAACTCCTCTGACCCATGGGCCAGGTGAAGTCTCCAGCAGCCAAAGCAAAGCAGTCATTAAGTGGCTCTCACTTGAGTTCTGGCTCAAAGTTACAGGCAATTTCCTGATTTTTACAAAACTGCATGATTCTAATCCACTCATGTCACAAGTAAATAATGGATATCAGCCTGGCTTCTAAGCACTGGCAGCAACGGTTCATGAGCTTGGTTGGCATCAGAATTACCTGCTCTGCCCTTTACAAATACATATACCTGGGCCCTACTACAGACTTATGGAACATGACTAATGAGAGATAGGGGCAGGCTACCTGTAATTTCAGCAAAAACCCCAAGAGTATCTGCACATTAAATTCTGATGTACACAAAAATTCAAGAATCACTATTTCTAGACTAGAGCAATAATTAATAATTGTCAGATAATTAATTACTGATTGCTCAGAGATAGATAAATATAATTCACAAAATAAATTCTTTTACCCCAGATGATTTCACAATCTCTTGAACTAGACTGAAATCTCTTTGGAGGAAACACCTTTATACCCAGACCAGTTATACAGCAAATGCTCACTGAGTTTTAGATAAATAAATACAAAAGTATCTACATACAGAATATCCACTTTAATCCGATTTATCTTTTCTTTTTATATAAGAACTTCTAAGGGGTGGGTAGGAAGACATTAACCAAAGAACTTGTATGCATATATGCATAACCCATGGACAAAGATAATACTGTGGTGAAGGCCTGGTCAGGGGGCAGGTGAGAGCTAGAAGGGGTCAATGAGGGGTGGGGGTGGGGTGGGGAGACATCTAAAAGAACTTCTAGACATACATAAAGGAAGAGAAAGAATGAAATGCTAGGACCTTCATTATATTCTATCACTTGGAAATGCTATGCAGGAAAGTACAGTATACCAGGCTCCTACAAAGAAAATGCACATCCCTCTTACCCATCTTTTCCACCATGAGTGCATTATAAGTCTCCATTATTAAAAGAAATGACAATAACCCGAGTTATACATAAAAGTTATCAAACTCTCAGGAGGAAATTAAGTTACAAACATCCCTCCATATTCAAAGGAGATTGGTTCCAGGACCCCTGTGAAAACTAAAGTTCACAGATGCTCAAGTCCCTTATATAAAGTGGAGTAGTATTTGCATAAACCCCAGCCAATCCTCCCATACACTTTAAATCAGCTCTAGGTTATTTATAATACCTGAAACAATGTAAATGCTATGTAAATAGTTGTTCTATTATATTCTTTGGGCAATAATGACAAGGAAAAAAGGACTATGCATGTTCAGTACAGATGCAACCATCATAGACCTAACTACACAGTGTCTGTCAGCAACAACATAAGATTATTTCAAATATTGTGGATGTTAAATGCAACATACCTCGTACTAGTTCTCTGTTTTATTTATTCTGAATCTGTCCAAAAATGACAAATGTTTTTCTACTTACAGAGCACTTCATGAAAACTGCTGAGTAAGGGCACTAGAATAGGTTCTTCATTTCTAATAAATCACTATAATTTATGTTGCACACTCTCCCTTGGAGAGGATAATAAGAGGCTGGTGTGCATAACATATTTCCTCAAAAATAATAGAAACACCTTTTACTGGATTCATACTCACTCTGGACAAACAGTTGTAAAGGAGAAACTTGATGGTTGAAAGAAGGGCGTTAAGCAGTGTTGAAAAAGATCAGTTGCCAAATGGAGCTTGGAATGGGACTTTTAAAAGTAACTCATATGAAATTAATGTTACATTGCCCTGATATCATGCCATTCTTGCCGTAGTATGCCTAGAAATGCTGCTGAACTCAAGGAAAGGGAAGTTAAAGGGGCGGGGTGGCCCCACCACCTGTTGCTTAAACAGTCCTGAGATGCATATTCACTTGTGCCATCAACCCATGAAGCCACCACCATCACCATGGCGGATATGCACAGAGTCCTGTGATACCCACTCGCATTCAGTACTTCCCAACCTGCAACGTGCGTACAAATCACCAACAGAACTTCTTAACACAGATGCCTGAACGCTACCTCTCCAATCCGGATTCAGTAGGTCGAGGTGGGGTCCAAGCTTTTGCATTTCCAAATCTCCCAGGTGATCGATGCTGCTGGTGTGTGCACCACACTTTAAGTGACGCTCCTCCAAGTGATTTTTCTCTGATTGCTTTTACCCTTCACGGTTGTTTCTGAGTGTTCATATTAACTGGGTAAGCTAAGAAAGCTGAAGGCAAACTCACTGGAGGATTTGGCATGTTTCTAGCACTCCGTACCCTGAAATTCCCCAGGAAAAAACCCTGAATGGGAAAATGCCTCTCAACAGACCCCTATAAATATGATGTTTAGTGAAACAGCCAGGATCCAATGTAAGATAGTCAGATTCCAAAGACCATGTTTACTAGTATTCTATTACATCACAGTTGTCAATAAAGTCATGAGAAGATGAAATCACAGAGGAGGGGACCCAAAAAGAGGCTGAGGTCAGAACCTTAGGGAATACCATTTGTTATGGGCTTAATTGTGCCCCACTCTCCCCAAGATAAGATATGTTAAACTCCTACGCTCCAGTCACTCAGAATGTGACTTTGTTGGGAAATAGTCTTTAGAAAGGTGACAAGGTAAAATGAGATCATTAGAATGGGCCCTAATTCAATATAAATGGTGTCCTTATAAAAAGCGAAATTTAAATGTGGAGACAACATGCATAAAAAGGAAATGGTGTAAAGACACATAGAAGAAGACAGCCATGTGACTGAAATACTGACATCCACAAGCCAAGGAGCACGAAGGACGGATGGCTAGAGGCTGGAAGAGGCAGGGAAGACCCTCCTCCAGAGCCTTCAGAGAGAGCACCGCAGTACAGGCATCTTGAGATTGGCTTTCCAGTGACTACAATTGTGAGACAATACATTTCTGTTGTTTTAAGCCACCCAGTTTTTTGGTGCTTTATTACAGTGTTCCTAGGGAACCAACACACTGATATTTAGAGGAACAAAAAGAAGTGTTGGCTAAGGAGCCTGAGGCCATGGTTAAAGGGGTGACATGCAGTGCCACTGGACTAAAGGGGAAAGAAGTCAAAATGAATTTAGATTATAGAGAAACTAGAGGCCCAGTTCATGAAATTCATGCATGGGAGGGTGTGTGTGTGTGTCCCTCAGCCCAGCCTGCACCCTCTCCAATCTGGGACCCCACGAGGGATATCTGACTGCCCGTTTAGGCTCCATCCCACCTCCGACTGGGAAGTTAGACATCTCTCTCACCATCCAGGACTGCTGGCTCCCAACTGCTCACCTGCCTGTCTGACTGATTGTCCCAACCACTCCCCTGCCAGCCTGATCGATGCCTAACTGCTCCCCTGCCGGCCCAATTGCCCCTAACTGCCCTCCCCTGCAGGCCTGGTCACCCCCAACTGCCCTCCCCTACTGGTCCAGTTGCCCCTAACTGCCCTACCCTGCTGGCCTGGTTGCCCCCAACTGTCCTCCCCTGCAGGCCTGGTCGCCCCCAACTGCCCTCCGTCCCCTGCAGGCCTGTTCCCCCTAACTGCCCTCCCTTGCAGGCCTGGTCCCTCCCAACTGCTCTCCCCTACTGGCCTGATTGCCCACAACTGCCCTCCCCTGCTAGCCGTCTTGTGGTGGCCATCTTGTGTCCACATGGGGACAGCCTCTTTGACCACATGGGGGCGGCCATCCTGTGTATTGGAGTGGTGGTCAATTTGCATATTATTTCTTTATTAGAAAGGATAAGAATTTCACAGAAATTAACAATTGTTTTCCCTCATGTTAGAGGTTAAGAATAATGAACCCCTTACATGCCTATAGGACCTTATTATTCAAAAATGTTTTCATCATTGATTCTCAAAACAATCTGATGAGGGAGGCATTTCTCCTCTGTTTAAATAGGAGACTGGAGCTGAAAAAGAACTAAACTTTAAATGAAATTGTAAAATGTGCAGCCATTATGTTAAGTGTTTCACTGTTTAGTATCTACACCAACCCTCTGGGGGAGGTGACTCATCCACCACTCTCAGGTCAGGAAACAGAGTGTTAGGTAAATGATCCATGATCAGGGTTAGTAAGAGATTAAAAAAAGCAGTAAAATTCACATCTGTTGCTTCCAAAACTCAAGTTCTTTCCAGTACACCATAACTGGCCTCCATGTGGACTGCTTTGCTCCATGAAGTAGTTATTGAAATGAGACAGGTTCTGAAAGCGGATTTATTAAACTACAACTTCCTAGATACAGAGAAATAGTTAAAAGATATTTCTCTTATCTGCAAGGCCTTTATGCATAAAGTAGTTGAAGAAACCATTCACATAAAAGTAATTAAAGTTCCTGCTGGCAACATAAAATCTATTCCCCACCTAAATGTATCAGTTAAAGGGCCCTTCTGGTCAGGTGAACAACTTTAACTGGCTCTGTAGTTAGGAAATCTCAAAGTAGAAGTTGGAAGTTACTATAGGATCATGTGCATACTTATTCTTCTCCTCAATAAACAATGAAAAATCAGCATAAGACAAAAACATACAGTACATTCCAATATAAAATTAAACATTTATAATAACAGCATGTTTCCTTACCACCCTGAAGATTAAATAAAGCTTTATGGTTTAATAAAGATTTCTCACGGGACCTAGAAGGCTCTTTTCAAATACTATCCTACTTTATTTTAAAGGAGGTGTTTTTTTTTTCCATCTTTAAATTCCGAAAGAAGATTCCAATATTGCTTAAAATCCAAGAATCTAGAAGAGCAAATTATATAGCATTCTTTTTAATATTAAATGCTTTTAAAATCACAGAGTTATAATGGATATACAAGAGGCATTTAATTTACCCACATAACCTTAATACCTTATATAAATGTAAATAATGATCATGAAGGAAAGTCTCTAAGAGGGCTGTCTCCACCATGGCATCCATTCCGTATTGGAAGGCATTCCCAGGACAGAGGGGGAACTGTCCCCCAAGTTCTCTCCTCCCCACAACCAAAAGCACTCCAAGGCACCACTCTCCCCCAGAGTTCAGGCCAATCCCGATCTCATAGAGGAATATTGTGAACACCTCTAGCCCCAAACTTAGGTTCAAACACAAACAGCATATGTCTCCTGGCTGCTCGCTCAGTTCAGCTGCTTGTATCCTCATTTTGATCAGCTGGATTTAGTTCTAGTTTCTGCACTCCAGTCTTTCTTTCAGTAGCATACACAGTGTATATATTCCTCCAGAACTGTGACTTTGTCTTCATCTAGCCAGTCCCCCTGCTGGAACAGGCTTGCCCTGAAGTCTAGGTTTGTGGCTGGAACCTTATAATCAGCTGAATGGTTTCTCAGGTCCTACCAGCTTACATGCCTGCCGAGACTCCTAAGTATCTGTATCTATTAATTCACCTTACCTCTAAAAACTCTTACAACTGCACGATGAGCCTATACTTTGTTGCTCTACCTTCTGATGATGGACTCTGTGTCTCATTAAGTGTATTGAACCCCTCATTCTAGTAGAGCATCATTTAGGAATACTCTACTCTGTCAAGGTTCATTGTGCTATATCAGCTCAATCCTGAAGACAGACTATTTTGCTGACCACTTCTTGGATCCACTCAAATGCAGACCTGTCAGCAATTTGTCTTTCCTCACCTTTTTTAGGGTCTTCATAGTCAAAACTTCATAATTTCTGCTGATCTCAATGGTTTAACAAAAATTAGATTCTCAAAAATAAAAAGGAAGATAGAGCTGTCAGCCATAAATGATAAAGGCAGAAGTAACAAATATTTATAATTTGTACGTTTCTCATTCTGGAAATAGAAATTTAAAACATGCCATTTTTAATTAATAATATTTCATTGTATGTTTTAAATCCTGCCTTATTTAAGAGGGATAAATAATATTTGCAATTAGTTAAAGGTATTATGGTAATTGAGTCTCAATGGGGTACATCTGTAATACTCTCCACAATAAAAATAAATAAAAGAAAAATCATGTTTATATCTCAAAAATAATAACTAATTACAAATATTTTTTAATTTTACTTGTTGGTGTTTTGTTTGCCACAAATAATTTTGGAAATATGTCACACATTACATACTTTGCAGGGACTCTAAGTTCTTCAAGAGAAAGGGCTATATTGCTTGCATATACATGCAATAGTTTCATCCTATATTAAGTCCATAAATCCCTACACATGGATTTAAACCACATGCTGGGACATTATTAAGATTTGTAGAAGCTATGCTGACATCAGACTAAAAGCTGTAATAACAATTATGATAATTACATTGGAAAAATAGAATAAACAAAGAAAAGCACTAAAAAAGTAACAAATGGCAAAAAAAAGTAACAACTGGCACTTGTTCTAACATTCTAAAGCAAATACAATCCTCTTCGAAAATCTTCTATTAATTGCTCATGAGACTTGTAATGCTCCACACAATTGGCAAAACTTTTTCATCTTTGAACAGCATACTTTCAGATATAGATACAGAGGTACTTGAGGATCCACTAACAGTGTGATCCTGGAGTGAGGTACCCCCCTTCTGAGGAGAGCAGGTGCTCAGGAGCTGTGATTTTTTTCTTTTGTGAGGTTCTAGGAAATCTCAGATTCCAAAATCTTTTCCCCTTCTCAGATGTTTCCTATTGCTTGAATTGCCCAAAGCTTTTTAGTTTAAGTTCTTAATACTAGAATAACTGGCAATAATCTGGGAATTTTAACACTTTAAAGCTCCTATCATCCTATCTAATAAAAGAAAAACATGATAATTAGCTGTACATCCGCTACCCTTCCCATTGGCTAATCAGGGCGATATGCAAATTAACTGCCAGCCAAGATGGTGGCCAGCAGCCATGCACTGAAGCGAACAGGGAGACTTGCTTGCTCCAGTGACGGCGGACTCCAACAATCCCCGCCTGACTTGCCAGCCTCTCAGCTGCAACTCTAAGCAACTATGTAGCAAATATAGAAGCTAAACAAAACCCCAGAAACCTGCGTTAGTCAGCCAGGCTTCAGCCAGCCGGACCACAACATTGTATCAAACAGAAGGTAAACAAAGGCCAGAAACCTCCTTTCAGCAGCCGAGGCCTCAGAGCTAAAGCTGGCCCAGAATAAAAAAAAAGAAAAAGAAAAAAAGGAGGGGTTGGGAGCTTCAGTCACCCGCCAGCCTGAAAACGGCCCTCAACCCCTCAGCCAGACTGGCCAGGCACCCCAGTGGGGACCCCCACCCTGATCCAGGACACCCTTCAGGGTAAACCAGCCGGCCCCCACCCGTGCACCAGGCCTCTATTCTATATAGTAAAAGGGTAATATGCCTCCCTGCACCGGGATCAGCAGAGCCGCGAGGCCTCCCGGCACCAGGATCAGCGTGACAGGGGGCAGCGCCCAAACCCCCTGATCGCCCTGCGGCTCTGTGAGTGACAGGGGGCGGGGCCACAACCTCCCTATCCGCCCTGCTCTGTTCATGACAGGGGAAGGCACCCCAACCCCCTGATCAGCCCTGCTCTGTGCCTGATAGGGGGGAGCTCCCCAACCCCCTGATCGCCCTGCGGCTCTGTGTGTGACAGGGTGCAGCGCCCTAACCCCCCAACCCCACGGGCCCTGCTCTGTGTGTGACGGGGTAGAGCCATAACCTCCCCATCAGCCCTGCCCTGAGTGTGACAGTGGCGGCGCCCCAACCCCCTGATCGGCCCTGCTCTGTGGGTGATAGAGTGTGGCGCCCCAACCCCCTGATCCACCCTGCTCTGTGTGTGACAGGGGGCGGTGCCCCAACTCCCCTATTGGCCCTACTCTGTGCGTGACAGGGGGGAGCTTCCCAACCCCCTGATGGGCCCTGCTCTGTGTGTGACAGGGTACGGAGCCCCAACCTCCGTGATGGGCCCTGCTCTGTGCATGACAGGGGGCAGCGCCCCAACCCCCTGATCCGCCCTGCTCTGTGTGTGACAGGGGGCGGTGCCCCAACTCCCCTATCGGCCCTACTCTGTGAGTGACAGGGGGGAGCTCCTCAACCCACTGGTCGGCCCTGCTCTGTGTGTGACAGGGTACAGAGCCCCAACCTCCGTGATGGGCCCTGCTCTGTGCATGACAGGGGGCAACGCCCCAACCCCCTGATCGGCCCTGCTCTGTGCGTGACAGGGGGTGACGCCGCAACTTCCCTATTGACCCTACCTTGAGTGTGACAGGGGGCGGTGCCCCAACCCCCTGTACCCTGAGTGTGACTAGGGGTGGCATCGCAACCTCCCGATCAGCCCTGCTCTGTGCATGACAGGGGGCGGCGCCCCAACTCCCCAATCGGCCCTCCTCTGAGCCCAACCAGGGGCTGCACCTAGGGATTGGGCCTGCCCTCTACCACCCGGGAGCAGGTCTAAGCCAGCAGGTCATTATCTCCTGAGGGGTCCCAGACTGCGAGAGGGCACAGGACGGGCTGAGGGACCCTCCCTCCCCCCCGAGTGCACAAATTTTTGTGCACCGGGCCTCTAGTCTATATATATAAAAGGCTAAGTGACCAATGTACATATGTCTGACCGACTGACTGGCCAGTACATATGATGCACACTGGCAATTTAAAAATAAATGTTGACTCACGCATGCACAATACATATAAAGCTCTCGCTGGTGCCAATCACAAGCGTGTGTTTCAATCTGTCATTGTCGATCATGAATTTGGTTGTTTTTGTTGCCATTCTGAAGCTGAAAGAAAGCGGTATCATCGACAGAATATGTCTGAAGACCAACTGTTGACACAACGTACCTCTGAAGCTGAAAGAAAGTGACATCATTGATAGAATATGTCTGAAAAACAACTGTTGGCACAACATACCTCTGAAGCTGAAAGAATCCAGCATCATCAACAGAATGTAGCTGAAGACCAACCATTGGCCTCCCATTTAAATTAATTTGAAGATAGTTTCCCGTGATGCCAGCATTTGCGATGACCATTAATAAATCACAAGAACAAACTCTAGACAGAGTAGGAATATTCCTACTTGAACCCGTTTTCAGACATGGTCAGTTATATGTTGCTTTCTTTCGAGTTCAAAGAGTGTGTGACATTAAAGTTGTAAATACTTCATCACAAGGAAAATAGGTCAAGCACTCTGAAAGTGTTTTTACTATTAATGAGGTATACAGGGAGATATTAGAATAAGTTTAATCAATTTATCAGTCATTGTTTTTGTCACTGTTGTTTTTATATCATGTTTTCGTTGTTTTTATATCATGTCTGTTGTTATATCATGTTGTTATTGTTCATTTATTAATCAATTTAAATATTATTTTCATATATATTTTACTAATTTTCTTTCATCTCTGACACTTCTATTATAAAGGGCAAACAGCGATATTAAAATATTTCTTCTAATTAATTTCCTTTCAATGTGCATGAATCCATGCACTGAGCCACTAGTTTCTATATAACTGAGAGTAACAAAAGATCTATGGAAACAGATAAAGTGATGAGAGGAAATGAATCATGAAGTTACCAAAATTCTGAGCCTGGGAAAGGTGCCACCAAAAAAAAGAAGAAAGGCCACCAGATTCTGGGGAAAATACAAGGCCAGTCATGTGTATGTGCCACGGGTGGAAAGCCTGAGTAGCCTTTGATCAATTCTGATGACTACTCAGGGGAGGCAGGCCTCCTCCTGGCAAGGCCAACAGACTGAGCATTAATAACCATGGAAGTGGACAGTAATTTTCAGTTCAGACCTGACCTTCCTTTTGTCGGGGTCCAATGTCTGCTGCCTACCTGCTAGTAAATCAACAGTCTTTAGCAGATATTGTTCTATGTGTTAAACATCTTGGGGGCCAACTGGTTTTGGAAAAAGTCCATGAGAAATGGAGTATTTTATTTTTCATCCTTTTGAGGTATCGCTATTCAAATGCTGGTTGATCAACTGGGCATAAAAATCTCTCCCAGGTGTAATGGAAAGAGAAGGCAAGCAGTCAGTGTCCTTCAAGCTTCCAAACAGGTCAGGCTGATTACTGCTTCTCACATCTGGCAGGAAAAAAAAGGGGGGGAGGAGTCTCCATCTGTATTCCTTGAGCCCTTTGAACATCACCATGCCTGACATTTTGAGGCCCAAACACCAGAGATGACACTCCTTTTAGAGAGAACAGACTGAGCCACCCATCCAATATAGCAATGGGCTTCTTTTTTGAAAAACTTAACTAGCCCATCTGGCAGACATCTGAGACACAGATACTCTTTAATGTGGACAGAGTAAGAAATAAGAATAGAATCCTAAGGAAATACGAGTTCCCACAAATTTTCATGCTCTCCTAGGAATAACTTATAAGAGACAAATCTAAATTTCATCATACAATGCATGCATTATACTCCCCAGAGAGATGTTACTATTCAAACAAAGCTGCTTATCCCTTTCTTTCAAAGCAATGTAGATTCTAAAAATTTCAGCGAAAAATAAAAAATTTAAAAAAACACATATTTATGGGTAAAGATGTTATGCTTTCAAAATTTTGCTCTACAAACTTTTGCCATATCTTAGAAAATATCAACCTATGCTGAGGTGCCAGCTATTATTAACCTGGGATGATTTTTAATGTTCCTGTTTTTAAAAATTAAGAAAGATTACATATGAGAAAATCAAACATGACAATTCTTTTCTTCATCCTCTCCCCTTTCAAAAAGCAATCTAATGACAATGGCTACCAAAACAGCATGAGAGAAACTTATCCTTCACAACACATATACCATACATATGGCAAACAGCACCAAGGTTTCCCAAACCAGCACTGCACGCAGAGAGTCAACAAAAGACAGGAGAGACTGCAAACTGCCTGCAGTAAGAAAGACCAGAGCAAGGGATCTGAGAGCTCACCGAGAATTCAAGAGTAAGACTGTAATTCAAAGGCAATCAGTGGGAAAACAAGATGAATGCTGGAATTTGAAAAAAAGAAAAGCAGAGGCCCCAGTCAGGGTCAAAGTAGCCCATGGCCATAATGATGGATTCAGAAAGCAACAATTTTGTAATTTGCTCTTTAAAAACTAAGACTAGATCTAAAAGATTACAGTGTGTTTCTGACACCATTTGACCCCAAAATTCAACCTGCTCCCATGTTTGTTATATATCAGAGCTAGGAAAATGAGTCAAGATAAGGCAGTTTCTGTGCTGATTTATTGCCATCCAATTAGGAAGTTCCTGGCTCACTGATCAGAAACAAAGATTAAAGGAAAAAAGATATTATAAAGGCTAAAACTTCTACAATCTTCTATAGAAACCAACTACAAAAGATATGCAGGACCTAATTGGGTATGTGCAATAAATCACTGCAAGTGGCAAAAAGAAGAACAAATTTTAAGCTTTAAATGTGTTTCTTCTGAATTTTGTTGTATTGTTACCTAACTGATAAAAATACTTTTTAAATGAAGGTAAAAATGCCCTTATTTTGCCTAGCTACATAGAGCAAGCATATCCAATATTAAAAGTACCTTATGTACATGAAAAATATTTACATAAGTATAAAATACTGTACAAATTTGAGTAAATATTGTTACTATAATTGTTATCTGGCCCACTTCATTCTTTTTTGTTGAATTTATTGGGGTGACACTGATTAACAAAATTATACAAGTTTCAGGTGCACAATTCCACAATTCTCTTTTTCTGACTAGCTTATTTCATCTAGCATAATGCTCTCCAGGTCCATCAGACTGTCTCCAAGAATCAGATCTCCTCCTTTTTTACAGCCAAGTCGTATTCCATTGTGTAAATGTACCATTGTTTTTTATTCACTCATCTACTGATGGATAGTTGAGCTGATTCCAAATATTGGTCTTGTAAATAATGCTGCAATGAACATAGGAGTGCATATATTCTTTTGAATTAGGTTTTCCCATTTCTTGGGATAAATTCCCAGAAGTGGGATATCTAGGTCATAAGGCAGTCTATTTTTAATTGTTTGAGGTAACTCCATACTGCTTTCCACAATGGCTTCACCAATCTGCATTCCCACCAACAGTGCACCAGGGTTCCCTTTTCTCCACATCCTCCTCAACACTTGTTTGTTGATTTATTGATGATAGCCATCCTGACAGGTGTGAGGTGATATCTCATCGTGGCTTTAATTTGCATCTCTCCGAAGATTAGTGACCTGGCACATCTTTTCATATGTCTACTGGCCATCTGTATGTACTCTTTGGAGAAGTCTATTCAGGTCATTTGCCCATTTCTTAATAGTGTTGTTTGTTTTTGTAAGTTCTTTATAAATTTTGGCTATTAACCCCTTATCAGATGCATCAATGGCGAATATGTTCTCCCATTCAGTTGGGTTGTCTTTTCATTTTGATGGTTCCATTGCTGTGCAAAAACTCTTGAGTTTGATGAAGTCCCATTTGTTTATTTTTTTTCTTTTGTTTCCCTTGCTCAAGGAGAATTATCAGAAAAAAAATTACTACTCGAAATGTCCAAGATTTTAATGCTTCTGTATTCTTCTAGGATTTTTATAGTTTTGAGTCTAACATTTAAGACTTTAATCCCTTTTGAGTTTATTCTTATGTGCTGTGTAAGAAGGTGGTCTTTTTCATATTTTGCATGTATCTGTCCAATTTTCCCAACACCATTTATTAAATAGACTATCTTTAGTCCATTGTATATTTTTGTGTCCTTTGTCAAATATTAATTGACTATAAAGACGTGGGTTTATTTCCAGATTCTGTATTCTGTTGCGTTGATCTATATGTCTGTTTTTATACCAGTGCCATGTTGTTTTGATTTCTATGGGCTTGTAGTTTGTCAGGGAGTGTGATTCCTCCAACTTTGTTGTTCTTTCTCAATATTGCTGTGGCTATTCAGGGTCTTTTGTGGTTCCATATAAATTTTTGGAATATTTGTTCTAGTTCTGTGAAATATGCTATTGGTATCTTAATAGAAATTGCATTGAATCTATAGATTGCTTTGGGTAATACAAATATTTTAATGATGTTAATTCTTCCTATCCATGAACATGGTATATGCTTCCCTTTATTTCTATGTTTTTCAATTGCTTTTTTCTGTGTCTTATAGTTTTTCTGAGTACAGGTCTTTTACATCATTGGTTAGATTTATTTTTAGATATTTTATTCCTTTTGAAGCAATTAATGGAATTGTTTTCTTAGTTTCTCTTTCTGTTAGTTTTTCATTGGTATATAAAAATGCAACTAATTTCTGGATGTTTGATTTGTATTCTGCTATTTTACTGAATTCATTTATCAGTTCTAGTAGTTTTTTGGTGGACTCTTTAGGGTTCTCTATATACAGTATGATGTCATCTGCAAATAATGACAGTTTTTCTTCTGTCTTTCCAATCTGGATGCCTTTTCGTTCTTCTTCTTGTCTGATTGCTGTGGCTAGGACTTTCAGTACTATGTTGAATAAGTGTTGTGAAAGCAGACATCCTTATCTTGTTCCCAATCTTAAGGAAAATGCTTGTAGTTTTTGCCCACTGAATGTTGTTGGCTGTGAGTTTCTAATATATTGGCCTTCATTCTAATTGCCTATGCCTTAACTAAATCAGCAAGAACACTGTTCAGAATCAACACATGAATAACCAAACACCATGGGAATCGAGGGATTTATTTTGCTCCAATAATCATTTAACAGATTACTGTCATGTTCATTACAGGATATTAATACTTCAACGTAGTATTTGCAAAATCCCGAGAATTTTAAATTACACTTTTATTTTTCATTCCTTAGGCTCACAAAATAGAAAATGCATGGAAGGAAACTAAGATTATCTTAAAATTAGTAAAGTAAAATAGTAACAATAATAATTAAGTCAGGAACTGAAGCATCAACAAATGTGCTGATTTATTAATAGGTGATAAACTTTCTCAGCAAGAGATTTTGATCAATTCTGATGACTACTCAGCCATCTTGGTGATAGCAATATTTTTAAGACAGAAATGAGGCAGAAATGGAGGAAGGAAAGGAGAAAGAAACAAAGGCGGCCAGGTGGCAGAATGCCTGCGTTTTAGATCCTCCACTGATAAACTGTATGATATTTGGCAAGTCAATGTTCCTTTAATATATAAGCTCAACTTACGTCCCAGGAGCATACTGATGATTAAATTAGGGGGTATAGGTGACATTATTTTACAAATAATAAAGCCCTATGTAATATAAATTTATTACTGCTACCACCATTCAGCTCAACAGAGGAAACAATACGAAATAATGAAGAATAAATTTGATTAGGTCCTGGGTTTATTTGATCACAGAGTACTGTTAAGTTTCATTAATTCAATTTCTAATGTAAATTTTTCAAACTTATTTATCCAAAGTGTTAGCTGGCATTTTTTTATAAATACCTGTTAAACAACAACAACAAAAACAACACTTAATTTAACCAGATAATAAATTATTTTTCCTTGAGGTGCATACACATAGCCACAAATTTGGAGAAATTGTCATCTAACTACTTAAATAAGATTTTTTAAAAATAAATAAATAATAACCCCCTAGTCCCACCTTTGTCTCCTGGACTTCAAGAATAATATAGTTCTGGATTTTCTGAAATACTAGGAAGTTAAAATGGAAAATAGGCCACTGCTTTTTTAGTCTGGAGGTCTCTGAACAGAACCTTGCATGCATCCTTGACATGTACCACTTCAAAATATCACAGGAAAAAATAAAAACCCAAACCACACACATTCCTGCTTTATAGAAAACAATGTGTTCTGATAAAGTGATCTCTGAAGCAAATTTTTTCAAATCATTTTAGTGATCACTTTAAGATGGAGATTGCTTCCAAGCAGGAAAATTCCATCTCAAATGTCTGCATTGAATAGTTTTAGTAAAAACGAGTATAAGATAGTAACAATACCCTCAGTACACTGGGAAGGAAGATCCTCCCTAGTAGTTCATTTTTTCTAATATTACATTTTCCAAATTTCTGCATCTTCACTTGTCACCAGTTACCTCTTTATTTGCTCCTTAGCTTCTGACCATAATGTTGTTATGACAAATTCATTATTACTTTTGTCCCTGCTAATTTCATTTTATTATTACAAATAAGCCTTATTATGAGTAAACTCAATATGCAAATTATCCAAATAATATAATTAACAAAATGGAGACCTAATTATTTTGCATAACCCAATGCCTAAAACTTATTATCATAATTGAGTTATTTCATAGTATAGGATAGCACCCACTAACATGTGTGACTATTTTAGCTGGGCACTAAATACACGTGGAACATACACAGGCCAAAGAAGAGGAAGGTATCACCCAAAGATTCAAAAATACAGACAAAATGTCTGTATGCAAAGGTACACTAACAAGCTTAGTCATGCAGTTGCTCTTGTTATTAAGAAACTATCATTAGAAATGTAACAAAATAGAGAAAATTATATTTACACAAAGTTATCTCAATGAGAGTTTATAGAAAAGAATGCTTTGATGAGTCTCATGAGGTGGGATATATCCCACAGTGGATATGGCCAAGAAGCTCTGGTATTATAGCTTCTGGAGATGTGGGGAAGGATTCCCTGAGTAAGCTACCAGCATCCCTCCACCACTTATCGCACCCCCATGGCAACCAACCAAATAAATGTTGACTAAAGAAATAGAAGGAGCACCAAATCATTGTCCTTCCAGGGCAGCCAGGTGTCACCTAACGTGATCAGATTTTCATTTTAGATGGTGTACTTTGGTAGCATTTGGAGAAGAGACACGTAAAATCACAGAGAGATATTAGTAGACAATTGCAGTTACCCAGGCAAGAAGTACCTAGTACCTAACTCAATAGGTAATAGTGAGAATAGAAAGAAAACAGCTGAATCCATGCATGCATTTGAATAAGATCATACAGGGGACAAGCAAAGAGGAGATCCTTAACTAAACCATTGTTGGTTGAATAAAGGGCCAAAAAGCCAAACCACACTGAGTTCAGGAGCAAATGGAGACTATAAAAAGAGATGAATGTAAACCCTTTTTCCATGAAGACTGACTATAAATGAATGTTTTACATCATCTTAAATGTCATGAATTGCCGGGAGCCGGTCCATCCTTGCTGCTTGACACAGTCGCTGCAGGAAAGAAACATCTGCACAGCATATGTTTCAAGGGACCTGGCATATATAGCATATTGTTCTTAATATGTTTGCTCTCTTTAGCGCCATGTGTTTTAACCAAGGTCACCTCTCCGAGAAAGGTTGTTTCCCCAGGTGGGGATCTTTCCCTGAGGTTAGGGAGGGGATACAACCCCTTAATTAAGTGCCAGGCGGGTAGTTAAGCTACATAATCTTTACTCCCTGGAATGGAGATAAGAAACGCCCTAACCTTTGTAATAGAAATTGGCAGGATTAAAATCGGCTGGTATAAATATGGATGTAACAAGACAATAAACATCAGATCCTGATCAGTTCCTAACCAGAACTCCGACCAGAACTTTGGCTGGAGATCCTGGCTAGAGGTCCTGACTAGGCTGCTGATCAACTGAAGGCTGTCTTCGTGTCATTCCTTCTTCGCCGACTCCGTCCACACCTTTGGGGACCCCTGGACCCGCTGGGATTGGACCCCAGCAATGAATAACCTTTAAAAAAAGTCAACATATCTAGGAAAAATGGGGATACGAAAACCAGGTTTTCAACATGAAGTCAATCTATATATATTATGCACATATGCAGTTAAGTTTACTTAGTGACATATTAACAACAAAAAGAACAAGTAAGCCAGAATGTTGCCAAGAAACTGAAGAACAAAGGTAAACCCTCTGTACCTAATATACAAACAAGTGATGAAGGAAAGCTTGGTTACCAGTTGCCTGTTAAAAAAAAAAAAAAAAAAAAGCTGTTTTGAAAAATGTTCAAGCCACCACCTGAAAGTCAAAAATGAATAATTTAGTAAAGCATGAATTACCCTCAGAAAATGTACAGATTCATAAATGTAAAACCAGACTAATGCTGGCTAGAGCTACTGCACGGTCCTGGCTTATTTGGATGGACAGAAAAAATTCCCAAAGCTGTCTAAGTCCTTGTACCTTTGAGGCCAACTGTGGGGTCTCAGTTCCCCTCTCAGGAACTGGACCTTCATGGCCGCCAGGTAGTAGATAAAGAAGACGTGAGAAGCTGTCATTGGGCATATACCAGTAAGAGAGTCTTTATTGTAGGAGCCAGTGGCCATGTAGCCATTGCTACCAAGTAGCCATCATATAAAGCAGTCCCATAAAGCAGGCAGCCACACGCCAGCTGGTTAACAACACATCTTTCCTACAAAGCAGCCTCCAACATAGGGGCTATACAAACATAGTAGCCCAACCAAGTAGCCACGCACTGGCTGGTCAGTAACATACTTTTTACCAACTTAGACAAAAGAGGCTTCTTGCCCAAATAGTGACATCAGTCTTTTGGGTTATAGAAGGACACCCTTGCATAATGCAGTAAGATTGCTCTTTCCTTGCTTTTGCACCTGTGTCTGGGAAATTGGCCTTGGCCTTGAACATCCAACGTACTCTGGTCAGGGTTCCCACATCAATGCTTTTGGAAAGATAACTATGAAATGCCTTTACTGTTACCACTACTGAAGGGCAAATAAAATGCCTGAGACTATGCCCTCTGCCTTTCCTGAGATGCAAATTTTTAAAATGATTATTGCATCTCTTGCCAATATGTCATAAAAAAAACTTTATTAAAAATTTTTCACAATTTCGTATACATCCATGTAAATAAAACACATGGTCACATATATGCTTATCAGTTAACTAGATATCTGGTACACGAATTCATGCACAGGTGGGGGGTGAGCCAGCCCACCCCGATAGGAGCCGATCAGGGCAGGCTGGCTGGGGGGAGGGGATGCAGGAGGTTGGCCGGCCGGCCCCACCCCTGATTGGGGTGGGGGGAGGCCGATCAGGGGTGGGGCTGGCCAGGAGAAGGGACTGCGGGCAGTTGGCCAGAAGGCCCTGCCCCTGATCAGGGGTGTGGGGGGCCGATCAGGGGCCAGGCCAGCCAGAGGGAAGGGACCCATCCCCAATCAGGGTGGGGGGAGCCGATCAGAGCTGGGCCAGCTGGGGGGAGGGGCCACAGGAGGTTGCTCAGCCCCACCAGCAGGGGGGAGGGACTGCCCCCTCTCAGGCCAGTTGGCCTGCTGCAGTGCGCATCATAGTGACTGGTTGTTTCAGTCATTCTGGTCGTTCTGGTCGCTTGGCTTTTATATACATAGATAGATAGATAACATAAAGCACCATATATTCCTGGTGACCTGGCAGTAAACCCCTACAACAAAGTGCTAAAGTTACTTTAAGTGAGTTTTATACTAGAGCCAGCCAGTGCTGGCTCCCAAGAGGCAATTTGTATATTTCTTTCCAACTCCATGTTCAGTAATGTCAAGTCAGTAGCTTAAATCACTCATAGTGGGAATATTTACACCACAGAAACTAGAAAACATTGCAAATCAAAGTCTTTGTCTCCTTCTAGAGAACAGTTATTAAACCTTTATCAGCCAGTGACTGCCGTAAGTAAGCAACCTTTCATCAGTGCTATAAAAAGCAGGCTTGGATTCTTTCCCTTCTCTGTCTGGGAGAGTTCTCTAGGATTTTGAAAGTGCCAACATTTTCAAGTCTGAAAGTTCACTCTCTCCAAGAAAATACACCTGAACAGCAGCTTTAGTGTTGCTAAATTACACTACAGGGGGAAAAAAATACTTTTTTGCTAAATCAGCTTTTGATACTGCTCTAATATTTCAGTTCCAGGCTTCCTGACAGCTAGGAGTCTAATTACCACTCTCCCATTCATCCGTTCAGCAATCCTTGACTATTCAGACCTTCAATCCAGTGAGGCGTACCAATTACTCCTTACTCCTCCTCCTCCTTCCTGCTTCCTGCAACAGGACTTCGTCCAGATGCAGAAACAGATGCCCATTGTTCTGTGATATGGAATGTTATGCATCTGTATAATAAAAACCTAAGCGACCATTACAGTGGAATGACCAGAACGACCAATCGCTATGATGCGCACTGACCATCAGGGGGCAGATGCTCAATGCAGGAGCTGCCCCCTGGTGGTCAGTGCGCTCCCACAGGGGGAGTGTTGCTGAGCCAGAAGCCGGGCTCATGGCAGGCGAGCACAGCGGCGGTGGCGGGAGCCTCTCCTGCCTCCGCAACAGTGCTAAAAAGCAGCAAGCTGAGCGGGAAGGAGCAGCGAGCCATCAGGCAGTAAGGAATGAGGGGTCCCGGACTGCAAGAGGGCGCAGGCCAATCTGAGGGACCCTGCCCAGTGCACATATTTCATGCACCAGACCTCTAGTATTACTAATAGCCTTGCTATCCAAGTATATACTCCATGCTCTGTGCCAGGTGCTGACAATACAAAGATGGATCAAGCACAGTCCCTCCTTGTGGCAGGTTGCAAGTTTAAGTGTGGCAGGCAGACACTTAAGTGGCTGCTTCCCACTGCATTTTAAACAAGAGGAGGAACAGCAAAGAACATTTTAAAATTCCAAGAGAATTTCAAAAGTGTACAACTTCTCAATTCCATGCAATTCATTGCCTTAGTGACCACAGTGAGCCGGGCACTGTACATATCTGTCACCTGTTCATGAGGTTATAGAAATGTAGTGAGTGAGGCAAACATACAATCAGTGAAGTAGGAGCCACAAAGCAGATGCCAGTCATCAGTCCTTAGAACTATACCATAGATGTCCTTTTTTTTAATATACTTTTATTGATTTCAGAGAGGAAGGGAGAGGGGGAGAGAGAGAGAGAGAGAGAAACATCAATGATGAAAGAGAATCATTGATTGGCTGCCTCTTGCACGCCCTACATTGAGGATCAAGCCTACACCCCAGGCATATACCCTAACTTGAAATCCAACCATGACCCTCTGGTTCAAAGGTCAATGCTCAACCACTGAGTCATGCCAGTGGGCAGCAAATATTTTCTTAAAGGGCCACATAGTAAATCGTTTAGGCTTTGCAGTCCATATGGTCTCTGTTGCTAACTAATTCTACCTTTGTAGTAAAAAAGCAGCCACAGTCAATACATAAAGTTTCGAGCATGCCAAGCTCCAATAAAACTTTATTTACAAAGAAAGGTAAGTGGGCTGGAGAAGTGGCCTGTAGGCCATACTTTGCCAACCCCAATTTCAATCTTAAAAATTGAGTGGACTCAAACATCTTCATAGTTGCCTGTGACATCTACCAATATCTCCTTCTTATTTCACCTTCTCTTTATTCAGGCAAGATTGTCTTAACATGCACTCTAAGCAACTGGCGATTAAACAATTTCATAAATTAATATTTTAAATAGTCTTCTGCTTTCTCACCCTCTATCAGTCTTCCTAGCACCTGGCACTTAATAAGCTCATAGTAGATCCTCAGTATAAGCAATTGGTTCTGTTGGTTCCATTAAAATGATGAAAGTTGCTCTGCCTAATTTGTAATTGGTTTAGAACTTCAGGGTCTGAATCAAGACATAAATGCAAAGGTAGGATTTAAGAAAAACTGCACATTTGGTGGGAGATATTAGTTACAAATGAAGGCTGTATTCAAGCATTGATGGTTACTGTTTGCTAAATAGAAAGTACAAGTTTAAAATGAGATAATTTCTTCAAAATAAGTTATTTGGGTAAGTATTATTTGAAAGTTTACTGAGAAAGCTTACTGAGTTTATCTGACTTTTTCATAAATTAAATCAACTACCATTGGCTTTTTTAAGAAGTAAAAGGGGATAGAGAGAAAGGGTTGAAAGCTCAGTGTTTCATCTATTTTGTTGCACAGAAATTTCTAAATTAGGTAATAAGTTAAGACATTACAAGATTCAAAATTTGATCTCCTGGCATTAGTAAACACAGTATTAATGGTACCATAAAGACTTCCAAAATGGGAGTTAATTTAATTCATTCTCATTTAAATAAAAGAGTCATTAAAAAGTAAACAGTACATTTCCCCCCAACAATTTTTCCTTTCTCCAAGTTGCATGTATATTACTCTAACTCAGATTACTATTTCCTCAGTAGAATTTTACATGTTCGGTAAGTATAAAAGGCTACTCTAAACACATATGTTTAATCTTCTGGTATGTTTTTCAGAATACTCTTAGTTATCTTTTATTGTGAGTTTGAAAGAGTACCTTTATATAGAAAAAAAAACTCTGTATAGAGACACTATATGCAGAGTATATGAGATTATTTTATGGATGTAATAAATGGATAATTTACTAACTCTGAAATGAAATCTATCAATAAGTAAGCTAAAAAATTTGTAAGTTACACTATTTAATATGATTCTATCTAAAATATCATTTACTAAAAATATATTTTAACAGAAAATAAAGCAAAACATTCATAATACCAAAAAATGGGTTTAATAACTCAATTTATTATTGAGGGGACTCTTTACCCTTTTTCACTTTTTGCAAGTTGAGAAACAGCACCACCCAGTAGACTGAGATTCCCCAGTGCAAAATATGGCTCTTTTGCTTAGTAACTGAATGACCATGGCCATGTTACTTAGTCCTCTATGGATTCCAATTTGCTCTGCTGTAAAGTGGGAATAATACTGGAACCTATCTCATAAGATTGATGTGAGACTTAACTGGGATAATATTTGTAATCCACTATAAACAGAGCTTAATACATAGAAAATGCTGAAAACAGTTTAGCCATTAGTAATGTGCTCATTTTTTTTGGTTCGTTATCATTTTATTTACTACAAATTGACCTCACAAATGACAAACAAGAGACTCTAGCTGCATAGAAATGCAGAAAAGAGAATTGGTGTCAAGCAGTTTGGACTGAGAAAGACACCAGATTACAGCTCAGTGTCTATGTTACAGCTGTGCACTTCTGGAGAGTAGCTCTGGCTCCCCGGGGGGGGGGGGGGGGGGGGGGGGGGGGGGGGGGTGTCTGATGCAGGGCACCAGGATTCCAAAGCAATTTGGGCCCAGGAGCAACAAGTAGACCAGAAATCCAAATGGCAAAAGTGTGTACAGTGACAGATTCTATGGTTAACTACAACTCAAATACAGAAAATGTGTCTGCATACACACAAACTCAAATATGGACATGATAGTAAAAGTTGTATACTTTGCTTCAGCTTTCTTCGTCATTAGTGCCTTAGATTTAATAGAAAGACTTTCCCATTATGTTGGCATCAAAGTAACATTTTTAAAATGAAGTTTCAGAACACTGAAAGCTAAATTTCAGACCTTGCTAAATCAGAGTCACTTCAGTGTCTTCTGTGGAAAGGAAATGTATACAAGGTACAAGTCACTTGCAGCTTTAGCTCACTGAACCTTTTTAAAAAAGAAAGGGACCGTGCTTTACTGTGAATTGCATTTTAAAGCAGAAGCAATATAATGGTCCTTCTGGAATCTCATAAACTTTGAATAAAAATGAGCAGTTCACACTTAATGCTTTGTTTTATAAAGCTCTTCCAGATACTTCAAGTGTGAAAGCTGCTACTTTACATAAAACAACATTCTATTGTATAAAAGTAGCTTCTAAATGGATAACGTTTAGGTACATTTCATGGCACTTTAAAATGCATTGTTTCTTGGACCTGCCTTTATTGGTGATGTCTGTAACTCAATTATAAAACAATTTAAGGTCTGGAAACATGATTTCAACACAACCTTATTTTTAAAACAGCATTTTTATCTTCTAAATATATTTATAGTACAAAAGTTACTTTCAGACATATAATAGGTTGACCTGAATCACTATAGCAATTAATACTTAACCCATAGACTCAGGATGATTGGAAAAGTCCTCCAATAGAAAAGAATCTCTCTGATTTTCCACATACCACCTACCACTTACTACAATGATAAGTATAATTTCACCTTGTTACCACTGGCTTTAATTTCAACCATCAGCAGAATTAAACTAATCAAAGATGATTATGTGCTATGTAGGTCACAATCACTGTTCTGCCACCATCTCAATGACAAACTAGAAAGATTGCACCCCAAAATTTTTTTTTAAGTGACTGTATCTAAATAATTTTCAATAATAGCAATCAATAGTTATCTAAAAGACAGTTATCAGCAATATAATTATATTTTAGATAGTATGTTTAAAATTGTAGGTTGTGATCTGTTTATTAGTGTGTCCCCAAATCAATTTAGTAGTTCACTGTGCCGCGCCGGCATGGCCAAGGGTGAACCTGAGTGGGGGTGATGAAAGGCTTAGAAAAGACAGACATGAGAACGAAAGCTGGGTCTTGGTGGGACACTGCCCTCTCTAATGGAGAGAGACAGCGACCACGCCCACAAACCGCGTCTTTATTTTATAGCAGATGCCACAAGGCAAAGTAAGGGCTTGATTAAGATGTTTACAACATTCTCATTGGTTTTAATCCCACTCCACTACATGCACCTGAACTCTATCACTCAGGCACGCGGGGCCACGTGTTCGGACCGCAGGCTCAAGCTCACCACTATAGCTGTTGGCAATAATTGTGCTGGGAGGGCTCTGCCATCCAAGCTGGGACTTGCATGTGGCAATGAGAGGACTGCGCCCTCTCAGTAGTCCAAGGCTTGAACCTGTCCAAACACTCTGGCCATGCCCCACAGTTCACAACCTGCATTTTTATTTAAATTCTTTATTGTTTAAAGTATTACATCTGTCTCCTCTTTCCCACACTGACCTCTCCCCAGACGCTCCCACCCCCCAGCACAAGCCCTCACCCCCCTACTGTCTGTGTCCATTGGTTATGCTCATACGTATGCATACATGTCCTTTGGTTGATCTCTTACCCCACCCCTCACAACCTGCATTTTTTAACTTAAATGATAGAATAGAATAAAATGGAAATATTAAAGCCTATCACATGTAAAGTAAAAAATGGAATAAGAAGGAATGACATAATAATGCCCTATAAAGAGTATCTTTTCATAAAATGTCTTTTTCACCAACACTGTTGCAGATAAGCTGCCAGGTGGCACAGGAGAATGAACAGGCAGGCACCCAGAGGATTCAGAAAGAGTGCCTTTATATTTGCAGATGCACTAGTGCAGTGACTCAGGGGAGTCCGTCTCCAAAGCCTGAGCACCGAATGCGGGGGGAGGGGAGAGGGCCTTGGGGAAGGGGGGCTTTCCCTCTTATCCCCTTAGTGTCTTTGTCTCCCAAATATGGACCAGGTTTCCAGACTTTTTGCAGGCTGTGCAGCCCCCCTGGTTGGAATGGGGGAAGTGAGATTATACCCAAAGGCCTGGCCCGGCTGGCGCCAGCACTGCCAATTCCCTCTGGGGGTTGTGTATGGTTCATGGCTTCTGTAAAATGGAAGTATTCAGGGAAACATGTATTGCATGGTTAGCTGGGACACAAGCTGAAAGAGGGTTGGAGCTAGCAAGCATATGCATCAGAATGCAGGTTGGGAGTGGGGGCCTCAGGCTGCCTTCACACATGACTATTTGTGTGTATATTCAATTGCATTTAAAATCTATTTCTTATTATAGTAACTGCCAAAAGCCTTTGTAAGTTAATAGAGAACGGTTATGCATAAATTTAAGTATAAAAGTCAAATGTAAACTCTTGACTCTTGTTACAATTTACCTATATAGTTCACTTCCCACACAAACCCAAGAGTTTAACACACTTCCACAATATCTAAATTTCTAACAAATTTAGAAAAATAGTTCTGTGCATTAAAGTTCAAATTTTCATTCCTGATATTGTGATTTACATTTTTGAAAACTGGAAATAAAGGTTTTCTCTTTTATTGCTCTGTCCCCTTCCTCTTCTAACTCCTTCTTTTAAATGTTGGTGGGGAGGTGGAGGAAGAGATGTTTAAAGTTAAGTAGCACAAGGCAACCTACACATTAGTTAGCTTGCTTGCTTCCTAGAAGTTTAAAACATTCTCTTTTTCAGTTCAGCCATCAATATGCCATTGTAATTGTCAATATTCTCTCTGATTTTAAAAAATGTGTATAAAATATCATTCTATGTAAGTAACTAACCAGAATCCCTAAACATACTTATAAAAGTTAACTTGATGTGTGCCATATAATCTTACCTAATAGACAAACATACAAATTGACCGTACCTTCACTATGCCTTAAGCCACGCCCACCAGCCAATCAGAGCGACTATATGCAAATTAACCCAACCAAAATGGCGGCCAGCAGCCACGGAGCTGGAGCAAGCAGGAGGCTTGGTTGCCCCAATGATCAAGGAAGCCAAGCTTCCTGGCCGGCTCTGAGCTCCACTCAAAGCAACAAAGTATCAATTATAGAAGGTAAATAAACCCCAGATACCTGCTTCCAGTTGCCATGGCCATGAAGCTGGAGCGAATAAAAAACAAAAACAAAAAAAGGAAAGGCTGGGAGCTTCAGTCACCAGGGGGCTTGGTCAGTCTGAAAACAGCCATCAGCCCCTCACCCAGGCTGGCCAGGCACCCCAGTGGGGACCCCCACCCTGAAGGGGGTTTGGGCAGCCTGAAACCAGCCCTCAGCCCCTCATCCAGACTGGCCAGGCACCCCATCTCAGAAATCTACATCTTTCTCGGGCTGATTAAGGCAAACACTGGATACTTTTGTTGGCTCTGATATAGATCTTAATACCTGTGGATGAGCAAACTCTTTAGCCATAATCCCCAAAAGCAATGAGGTCATAAGTATTTGGCCAGGGAAATGGAAGGAGACTTGACTTGGGGTGGTGAACACACAGTACAATATGCAGATGATGTTTTATAGAATTGTATGGTACATCTGAAACCTATATAACTTTATTAACCAATGTCACCCCCAATAAATTCAATTTAAAAAAGACCTCAGAGATATTGATTCATGTGATCTCTCATAGAGGACTAAACCTCCAATATAATACCAAAAATTCAAAGCAAAACAAAACAAAACAGCAAAGCCTTCTTACTTCTTAGAAGCGGGACTTGGGGGAGGGGATGACATGGTTTCTAATCCTTTCCCACAATAAAATTAGCTAGTACTTTTCTCAGGGCTTTTCTATCTAGTTCCTGAGAAAGAAAAACCTGCAATTTTTTTTCTCTTACTGTCCTTTTCAGACTTTGGTGTTAGTGGCAATACTCTAGCTCCCATGGTTATTCTCTGGATAAGTTTGTGGTGGAACATTGGGATTACTTACTCCTTGAATGCTGGAATAAATTTACCTATAATACCTTCAGGGCCTGGCATTTTATTTGTGGGAAGATTTTTATAAACTAATTTAATTTTATCAGGGCTTATAAAATATTTTTATTTTTTTATTTCTTCTTTAGTTTTAGTGGAAAGTGATTTTCTAAAAAAACACTTTTCACTTTTGTCTAAGTTTTCAAATTTAGTGCCACTAAATTATGCATAATATCACTCTGATCTTGTTCATTTCTCATATCCCCTTCTTTATTCCTAATAACTTTTTATTCTTGCTCTCTTTTTCTCTTGATCCATCTTGCTAATTATGTTAGTCTTTCCAAAGAAACAATTTTTCACTCTATTGACCCTATCTCTTAAACCATGTTTTCTTTCTAAATTGTGATTCTGTTTGGGTTTATTCCTACCATATTATATTGTATTCTATTTTCTTATTTTTTATGCTTGCTTTCTTCCTTTCTTGCTTTAATTTATTAAGATTCTTTCTTGTTCCATTTTTTATTTTACTATTTTGGAAATTATATAATCTGTCCCTTTTTTTGAGTCCTACCCTTGAAAGCTTATTATGTATACTTAAAAAGGTAAAATCTAAAGTTAATCAGTATTAATACCCTCCCTTCAAAAAATGTATAAGGAATTTAGAATACTTCAACTCATCATACTCTATCCTCAATTATATCCTATTGCCAAATATTTTTGTTCTATCATTTATCCACACTAATTACACGTTTTTACTGATTCCTGCTTCAGGTATTAGTTTAGCTGTAACCACAGTTTCTGATTTTCATTGGCCACCATTTCTTCCTGCATTCTGATGTTCCTTAAGAATAATTTTTAATTATATCCTTCAGAATTTCCTTTAGTAAAGAATCTGTTGATGGCAAGCTCTCTCTTTAATTGCCTAAAAATATATCTTCTTTTTGTCCTTATTCATGAAAGAGTAATTTGCTGAATAATAAATTAGAGACAATTGTTTTCTTTTTAATAATTTAAAATACTGTTCTGCTGTCTTCTGGCCTCCACTCTTGCTACTGGAAATTCAACAATGTCATTACTTTGTAGGGACTCTGTCTTTCCATTGGGCTGATTATAAGATCTTTGCACTCTCATTATAATGAATGGGCCTCAGGCGTAGATTTCATTTGTTTACTTGGGATTCCTTGGGTGTTCCTAAACCTAAGAATTCCTATTTGTTACCAGTTTTTAAAAATCCCCACTAACTCTTCAAAAATCCCCATTAACTCATTCTCTCTCCTCCCTCCTCCCAAAATTCTGACTGGATAGATGTTAGACCTTTCCCTTATTATTTTATTCGGCAATATGTATTGCGTGCTCACTAGGTGCCAGGGACTGATTCAGGCACTTGGAATACAGCAGTAAACAGTCAAAGCCCTTCAGAGTCTGAGAGATCAGGCAGACAGGACGAGTAAGTACATGATAGTGAGTCTAGTAGTGCTAAGCTTCGCATCGCATAGCCTACCTTTCGTGTGCTGTCATCTCTTTTTCCCTCTGTGCCCCTTTCATTCATTCATTCATTTATTCAAGAAATAATTGTGAGCACCTACTATGAGACGAGCAACAGGTTAGGCCCCGGGATTGCTGTACTAAACGTAAAGATCAGTGTAGTGGGTGTTATAGGGGGATTCACACAATAAACAAATAAGTTAATAAATAATATATCAGTGAGTAATAAATACAACGAAAAAATGAAGCATGGCAAGAAATATCAGATATACAGAAGCAAGCAGGGGTTGCTCTTCTACCATGGATAGTGAGGGAAGGCCTCCCAGAGAAGGTATTATCTGAGCAAGAACCTGAAAGAAGTGAAGGAGCAGCCATGTAACGTTTTTACTGATTCGTAAATGTTTCCCTCCACGTCCCACGTGGTTCAGGGTTCAGGATCTGGAAGAGGAGCTGCACACAAGTGAAAGAGAAAAGAGAAGAGATAATTTGGGAATATTGGGGGACCAGGCAGGTAAGTCCAACTCAAGAGGAAGGACTTCCACCGGTGCTCAGGCCGCACCAACCTTTTATAGTCAGAGGTAAACAAGGCAGTGGTTACCATAGTTACACAGTTCATGTAAGTTCCACCTGTTTTGACCATAGTTACACTCCCCGCACTTCTCTCAGCCCATTACCTTCCCAGGTAAGATCTGGGGAGTGTTATAAGGTCAAGCCTAATTATGCTAAGAGGACTGAGCCCTCTAAAGAACGTATTCCAGGCAGAAGAAACCGAGGTTAAGTTCATTCTAAATAATTTCTTCAGCTCTCTCTTACAGGCCACTCATTCCATTTTCAGCAATGCCTACTGTTTAGCCTGGCCACTGAGGTTTTAATATCAATTATTATATTTTTCATTTAGAAGTTCTACTTACTTTTTAAATCTGTTTGATCATTTTACAGTCTCTTGTTCCTTGCTCCTATTTTAATCCCATGCTTTATTGCTTCAAACTATATTAAACATATTTATTATATATTTTTTGCCTGATAAATTCAATATCTGAAGTATTGAGGATTATTTATAGTTGCACAAAACAGTATTACCACAAACACAGTAACTTAAAATAAAACATCAGTCATCTCAGTTTCTGTGGGTCAGGGCTCTGAGCGTGGTCTAGCTGAGTCCCTTGCTAGAGGTCTCACAAAGCTGCAATCTAAGTGTTAACCAAGGCTGTTATCTCATCTGAGACTCAACTTAGGGAAGGATCCCCTTCCAAGCTCATATGGTTATTGGCAGAATCTAGTTCCTTGTAGCCTTCATGGGTGAGGGTCTCGGTTTCTTGCTGGCTGCTGGCTAGAGACTGCCCTCAGATTCTTGCCCTGTGGCTTCTTCCATAGGATATCTCACTACATAGCAGATGGCTTCTTCAAAGCTACCAAGGGAGAGAGTCTCCTCAAAAGATGTGCAATACAGCCTGCACCTGTGTGGCTCGTGGTTGAGTGCCAACCTATGAACCAAGAGGTCAGGGTTCGATTCCTAGTCAGGTCACATGCTCAGGTTATAGGGTCAGTCCCCAATGTGGGGTGTGCAGGAGGCAGCCGACCTATGATTCTCTCTCATCATTAATGTTTCTATCTCTCTCTCCCTCTCCCTTTCTCTCTGAAATCAATTTAAAAAATTGTGCAATATAATATTATGTATCATAATCATAGAAGTGACAATCCATCCCTTTTGCAATATTTTACAAATTAAGAGTCTCAGGTAGCACCCACGCTCAAGGAGAGGAGACTACACAAGGATGTGCATAGCGAGCAGCAAGAATCATGAGGCCACATGAGAGTCTGCCAGCCGCTGGGTCTGATTCTGTTGTGTTTCAGCTGGTTCTCTCACACGGGGCCTTGTTTCAACTTTGAGGTTATTTTTTGTTAAGGAAATTCTTGGAGGCATAGATATTAGAAAGCTCCTCTAGAAAAGATATAGCTTTGCTTCTACCTTTTCTCAGAAAAAAAGAAATTGAGAACATGTTGAAATTAGCTCCTGGTTAAGGTTTTTATGAACCACAGGAGTGGCAAGAATTCAAATTTCAGACTCATGTGAGAGCCATATTGTTTTTACAAATTCTCAGGAAGGGCTTTTTTCTCCCTACTACACAAGAGCAGTGCCAAGACAAGCATACTTTTTTGTCTTTCTGCACAGTGGGTTTTTATTGGTTTGCTGTTTAACTGAAGATGCAATGCTCTGATTTCTAAAATTGCTCACTTTGGGTGGGTCTTAGTTTTTGTCTCCTCTTGTCTGCCCTAAGAAGCCATCAAATAGAAGTTCCCATAGGCAGGTGCCTCTAGCGATGTTATAAGTATTAAATAGATCCTAGCCTTTTGTGGGTGGTGGCGAACGCAGAGAGAACGTCATGAAGGCCTCAGGCACGCTTCGAGAGTACAAGGTGGTGGGGCGCTGCCTGCCCACCCCAAGTGTCACACACCACCCCTCTACCGCATGCACATCTTTGCACCTACCCATGTTGTTGCCAAGTCCCACTTCTGGTGCTTTGTGTCTCAGCTAAAGAAGATGAAGAAGTCTTCAGGGGAAATTGTCTACTGTGGGCAGGTGTTTGAAAAATCCCCCCTTTGGGTAAAGAACTTTGGCATCTGGCTGCGCTACGACTCCCGCAGTGGCACCCACAGCATATACCGGGAGTCCCGGGACCTGACCGCCGCAGGCGCCGTCACCCAGTGCCACCGAGATATGGGGGCCCGGCACCGTGCCCGCACCCACTCAATCCAGATCATGAAGGTGAAGGAGATTGCAACCAGCAAGTGCCGCCGACCAACAGACAAGCAGTTCCAGGACTCCAAGATCAAGTTCCCATTGCCGCACCAGGTCCTTCATCGCCAGCACCAGCCACACTTCACCACCAAGAAGCCCAACACCTTCTTTTAGATGCAGGGTCTCTCCGTTCCTTGGTCTACCCAAATAAATTCTTTGGGGGGAAAATAAAATTATATATATATATATATATATATATATATATATATATATATCTCCTAGAGTAGGGTTGTGAAAGGGCAGTCAGTCATAAGTTGTGAGGGAGGGAAAAAATGCTACATTATAGTACAATCTTTTCATATGATTTAATCATATCATCACCAGGAAGTTGCTCATATTATGAAGTATCATCATTTGAAAACTAGAAGCAGCACAGGAATTGAAAAGCTATAATGTCTCAAAAAAAGTAAGATAACATCATTCATTCATTTATTTCATTTGCTAAGTATTTATTGAGTACCTACTAGGTATCAGATCAGACAACTGTCTAGCTTTTGGTGACACATCAATAGATGTAAGTGACAAAGGTCCTTGCCTATAGGGAACTTATATTCTAATAAGAATTTTAGTAAGTATAAGGACATAAAGCTATTTCTTGGAAAAATGGAAATATATGGCAATAAGAAGCTCAAAGGAGGCTCAGAAAAATAAATATAAAACATAAAATTCTCGTACATGGCACTTTACTTAGAAATAGATTTGACCCTTCATTTTCAAAAACAAATATGTTCTTAAAATTCTTGCTAAGTCTGTAATAACACACTATGTCCTGTAGGGTAGACGCAAGCTTCTTGTGTCTGGATGGGGCACTGAAGGATAAAATTAAACTCTTATCTCTCTGACAAATGGAACACAATAGAAAGCTCAGAAATGCATAGCAAAAGAAACCATCAACAAAACAACAAGAAAGCCCACCGCATGAGAGAATATATTTGCCAATGTTATCTCCAATAAGGGTTTAATCTCCAAAATTTATAGGGAACTCCTACAACTCAACAAAAGGAAGATAAACAATCTAATCAAAAAATGGGCAAAGGACCTAGATAGACACTTTTTGAAAGAGGACATACAGAAGAGACATATGAAAACATGCTCAAAGTCACTAATCATCTGAGAGATGCAAATCAAAACAATGAGGTACCATCTCACACCTGTCAGAATGGCTATCATCAAGAAATCAACAAACTGACAAGTGCTGGTGAGGATGCCGAGAAAAAGGAACCCTCTTGCACTGCTGGTGGGAATGCAGATTGGTGCAGCCACTCTGGAAAACAGTATGGCGTTTCCTCAAAAAATTAAAAATGGAACTTCCATTTGACCCAGTAATCCCACTTCTAGGAATATATCCCAAGAAAACAGAAACTCCGATCAGAAAGGATATATGCACCCCTATGATCATAGCAGCACAATTTACAATAGCTAAGATCTGAAAACAGCCTAAGTGCCCATCAGCAGATGAGTGGATTAGAAAACCGTGGTACATCTACACAATGGAATACTACGCTGCTGTAAAAAAGAAGGGAATCTTACCATTTGCAACAGCATGGATGGAACTGGAGAGCATTATGCTAAGTGAAATAAGCCAGTCAGAGAAAGATAAATACCACATGATCTCACTCATTTGTGGAATATAATGAACAACATAAACTGATGAACAAAAACAGAACCAGAGTCATAGAAGCAACGAATACACTGTCCAACCTATGAAGGAAGGCAGGGGGCGAGGGAGTAAGAGATCAACCAAAGGACTTGTATGCATGCATGTGAGCATAACCAATGGACACACATGGGGGGGGGCGGGGTCGGTGAGGGCATGTGCTGGCAGTTGGGGGGGGCCAGGGAGAGGTCAATGGGGGTGGGGGAAGGAGACTTATGTAATACATTAAACAATAAAGAACTTAAATTTTAAAAAATATAAACCTATGCATATATGGTCAATTAATTTAGGACAAAGGAGTCAATAATGTACAATTGGAAAAGGACAATCTCTTGGCATTGTAAAGCTCAGTCTTCATTTCCTGCTGGTTATAAACAAAAGGTCTTTCCCAGTTTTTAAAGGCTACCACATTCCTTAGCTCATGACCCCCTTTGTCTGCCCTCAGAGGCTGAGTCCCTCTCACACTAGAGAACTGTCCTCCTATTGCATCTCTGACCAGCAGGGAAAGGCGGTGCACTCTTAAGGACTCATGTAATTAGGCTGGGCGCCCCCTGATAACCCAGTGAAATCTCCCACCTTGATCACATCTTCAAAGTCTCTTTTGCCAATGTTACTGACTGAATATCTGTTTCCCCCTAAAATTGATATGCTGAAATTCTAGCCTCCAAGGTGATGGCATTAAGAGGTGAGGTAGGGAGATCATGAGAGAAGTGTGCTCATGAGTGGAACTAATGCCCTTAGAAAAAGCCACCAGAAAGCTCTGCCTTGCCTTCGTCGCTATGTCGGCGTATAAGAAAATGATCATCTGACACCTGGAAAGGGTCCTCATCAGAACCTGACCATGCTGACACCTGACCTCAGACTTCCAGCTCCCAGACCTGTGAGGAACAAATTTATGTTATTTATAGGCCTGTTATTTCTAAGCCCCTCTCCCCGAGTCTATGCTATTGTGCTATAGCAGCCCAAACGGACTGAGATAGCCATGTAAGGTAACAGTCACAGTTCTGAGTAGCAGGACACGGGCATCTTTGGGGGGCCTTTATCCTGTCTACCACACAGCCCCAGTGACTTAGCTCCAGGATGGTCCTTAAGCAGGAAAGTTATATTGGCTACAAACAGAGGCTGCGTTGGGAAAAAGAAGGAAAGAGCTTTCATGGTCTCTTTTAGTCATGCATAGCACAAAATGGAAGACTTCAAATAACTGCCATCATTAAATTCCTAACTATTATATAGAAGTAATTTCAGAAAGTTCCAAAGGAGGAAATAAACTTCCTACATAAAGTAACTGGAATAGAACCTTTTTATTAGGATGCCCTTATTTTGGGATACAGAACTTACTTTGCAAGCTATGTACTATTAAGTTCCCATTACATATTATCAAAATGCTTTATGAAACAATAAAAATCCAAATCTATCATACCAAATCATGTTACAATAGGGAAATATTATTTGTTTTCATAAAACCGTTAATAATGGCAATGCGTGTGTGTGTGTTTTTCTTTCTCTAGGAGTATGCTTGTGGTACTTTATCACTTCAGGATAATTCTTTCTTTTTTGTGATACAAGTGTTTTCCATTAATTTAACCTGAAATGGCAACTTTAAAATGTTCTTTGTGATTTCAGAGTACATTTATTTATGTCCATTAGAAGATTAGCTTTGGGTTATTTTAGTATTATTTAGCCACTGTAGTCTTCTTATGAGAATTGCTTTCTAGATGGTAAAATTGGTTATAATCTCTGACTATTAAAGTTTTCCCCAAATTTTAATGTAAAATATTCCTGCAATTTTCAATGCTAATCTATCTAAGTCAACATCATAATTGGGCTATTTGTGTAACTACTTTGTGTTATGAATAAATCCAGGAGCCATATCTTGCCATAAAATTCTTATTCAGTTATCTGCTAAAGTTTATCTGAGGAAACAATATGTATCCCAGATATAGCTCAGGGTAACCTTTAGTTAATGCCCTTGGATCTTTTTATAGCAATAAAATCCATTCAGAATGCAGCACCTTTGAAAGAAAGATAGATACAATGAAATGTTCATCTTAATGGTTAACCAGATTATATTTTTCTGTCTATTTCGCCAATGAATGCTATTCACATAGTAAATCATTCATTATCCAAATGAGAATAAGGTATTCTGATATATCAAATATTATGGTTAATGCAACATATAAATATCCTGCAATCATAACCTTTAGGAACGAAATTTAATCATTAATAACTTAGATATTCCCAGAAATTAATCCAAATACAAAGAAAGCCAATAGTTTTTGGTTGTCACACAACTTATGTGGCATGACCATTTTGGAGATGAGGAAACTGAGGCTCAGAGGCAATTTTTAAAATTTGATTTGGGTCAAATAACTAATCGAGTTGGGATTTGTGAATCTGAGCCTGAGCTCAAAGTTCATTATCTTCCTAAAATTTACTAAACATTTTAGATGACAGTTGAAAACACCATTACTCTTTAAATTTAGAGGGAAAGATACTTTTATTTGGAGTTTTAGAACAAATAGACAATTTTGCCATGTCATGCCACTGTACACATAGATATAAAAAAGTTCACATGTCAATTTTAAAAAACTATAGCTATCAGACAATAAACAACTTCACTATGCATTTCTTATTAACATATTGCCAGTATAACATTCAGAGTGAAAACAGAGCTAGCTTAGGAGCCAAAAACAATAGGAGGAGACGAAACAGAAAAATACAGAGCATCCAAATCTGTTGGACTTTGGTTTCCAAATGTGCCTTCGCTGGATTCAGCAGAGAGACTGCCAATTCCTAAAATAATTATCCAAATTAAAAAAAGTATTTTTCTGTTCAATATAATCATTGGGTTTTCCATTTGTTTCATATATAATACAATTTTAGGCAAATACTGAGTCATATCACCAAATTGTATTTCCTAATAAATAACATTAAGATACATATTTGTTCACTATGTATGTTACTGATCCATCTGTAAACTTGAAACAAAATGATGGTAAATCACAACTATTAAGTGCGTATAATGTCTATATAATTCACAGAACTTCCAATAACTGTCACCATAAGAATACAACTGATAATCCTCCCAGTAAGTCTTCTATTGAATTTGCACAATGTTATGAACTAAAAGAATAATTTATGTTGTCTGTATTTTCCTGTCACTTTTCTTAATGTTGTTAAGATTTTCTACTATAATTAATCAATATTAATTTTACTATTTAACTAACAATATTCAATACTATAACTGAATGCTACATATACTATTACTTTAAGTAGCTGGTTTGGCTATGTTTTAACACTATCCTAAAAGCACTCCCTCAAGATTAGAAAATCATGCAGCCTTGCTTTTCCTCTAAGAAATTTAGTTCCCAAATCCAATTATGTTGCAAGTATTTTTTGCAAATTATTTTCATGAGTACAAGCTTTGCACGAAATCAGAATGTAATTCAAAGCATACATATTTTACTAAAAAAAACTCATTAAAGTGATACACCTGATTTCCAGAAAAAAACAAAAAGCAGTCAAAATATCAAAAATAACTATACGGGAGTAAACAGGAATAACCAGAAACCTGTTCTAGGCAAAAGTTTGATAAAGAATCAATCATTGATCATAAGGTAAAAGGCTCTTGTTTTCCTGCCTAGTCTCACCAATAAAAATACCATAATGATGTTGAAAAATGGTGCAATTGAAAACTCCAAATCCTACGCAGACTTGCAAAAACAATATTCAGACTGAAAACTGTCATACTATCTGGGTAAAGGCCCAGAGCCTAATATATTACAAAATTTTTTATTTATTTATTCTTATTGGCCTCTGTATTGTGGGCAAAAATGGGCCACATGCTAACCTGACTACTTCAGGGAAGGCCTGTGTGTTGGCCTTGAAAACTCAGAGACCTAAAGTAACCACAGAAGATGGTCTGAAATTAATACTTTTTAAATTAAAAAGCAGTTTATGGTGGTTAGTCATGTCCTAGGCTGGTATCTTCCTTGACAAAGGTCAATCTTTACCTTAATTGAGCCTATTGTCTTTTTGCATCTAAGGTAACATATATCATTGGAATGTCAAAGTAATTTTCCTTCTTTCAGACCCTTCATAGCACAGGCACTGCTCTGCCCAGACCACCAATCCCCTCATTGCTATTGAGTTAATTGTTGACTGTTAACTATCCTGTACCACCTATATAAAAAATATGTGTCTGTCATACTTTTCATCCAATCCCAGAGGTTTCCCCACTTTGCTTTTGCCCGCCTCCCTAATCTATCACTAATAGATTTTATGTAACCCACTTATGTCTTCTCTTTTGATTGTAATATATAAAGGAAGGTACTGCCATTCTCTGGAGCATAACCTCAATCCATTGAGATTCTGCTTCCTGGCAATTGTCGACAGTTTGGCTCAAATGAACTAACAAAAATTCTTCACAGATTTAAATATTTCTTACATTAATAGTATCATCCAAAAGACATCAGATGTGGTTAAATTTTTTTTTTTTTTGAAGAATAGTTTTATTTGAGAGAGAGAGAGAGAGAGAGAGAGAGAGAGAATAAAGAGAAACCTCTGTGTGAGAGCAACATCAATCAGCTGCCTCTGGCACTCCCCCTACCAAGAATCAAGCCCAAAACCCAGGCATGTGTCCTGACCTGGAATCTAACCAACAACCTCTCCAGGCCAGGTGTGGTCAATTTTTAAAATCATGCAGTTTGACTAAGCAAGAAGCATTACATATGTTGATATAAAATATCTCTCTCTCTCTCTCTCTCTCTCTCTCTCACCCCTCCCCCCCCCCCCGTGTGTGTGTGTGTGTGTGTGTGTGTGTGTGTGTGCTGAGGGAAGCATGCGAGGGCCTGTTATGATTAATGGGAGTGAAACTAGAACTCAGAGTTCTGCATGTATGAGATTTCATGTCAAATATAAAATTTACACCAGTGATCAGCCTTATTATCCATAAAATGATAAAGAAAAACAAGTTCTTTATGGTATGTCAATAACAAACACACCAACAGCCTCCAGAACCACATCACTTTATATAACAGCTGATTGCAATTATAGATGTCAGTGTAATCTAGAGAGTACCAAGGCATGTAGAAAAATCTTGAGAAAAATCCCGTCATTTCTGTGTGACTAGGAATAATAATTTTTCATAGAGAAAAGATACTGTGAATTATAACTGAAAAGTAAAAACAGGAGAATTGCCCCACAAACAAAGGCTGATAATTCTTCTTTTCCTGAAACATCCCTTTCTTTAATATATTTTTATTGATTTCAGAGAGAAAGGGAAAGGGAGCGATAGAAACATCAATGATGAGAGAATCATTGATCAGCTGCCTCCTGCACGCCCCCTACTGGGGATGGAGTCTGGAACCCGGGCATGTGCCCTTGACCAGAATCAAACCCAAGACCCTTCAGTCCACAGGCTGACACTCTCCACTGAGCCAAACTGGCCAGGGCTGAGACATCCCATTTAAAAAAAAAAATAGTAAAGTATCAGACAAACATTTACTCTCCTTAGAATATCAAAAGGAACTTTCAATATCAGGTGTTTTCTAAGTATCTGGGCATCATTAAAAGGCAAATAAAACATCACACTTCACAATTAGACTTGCATTTTAACGATATTACTTAATTGACTCATTTCAACTGGACAATGTGTCTCTTTATTACTTTCCTTTTTAATAATTTTTGTCTTACTTTTTTATTTTTTAGGTTCTTCCAAATAGAAAGATTAGTATCAGATCTCTAATTCTATAAATTCCATTCCACAATTCCACAGAGGCTCAATTCTATAGCCACTGCACTATAATGCCTTTTCCCTGGCTTCTATAAAAATAGAAATACGGTTTATTTACCTCCCTCACTGAGAGCAGATCTCTGTGCAAATTTTAATTTCTTTTTTCTTTTTTGTTAGTGCTCACCTGAGGATATTTTTTTCCATTGATTTTCACAGAGAGAGAAACATTGATGTGAGAGACACATTTGCTGATTGCCTCCTGCACACACTCTGACCAGGGATGGGAATGGAACTGGAAACCCTTTGGTGTTCGGACTGATGTTCCAAACACTGAGCCACACTGGAAATATTGTGATGTCCTTATAAATACAAGTGAAAGGGGGGAACTGGAAACTACAAAAGTGAAGCTTCAAGTATTTTTAAATTACAAATGCCCTGGCATGAGCTGACTTGTTCTCTCAGTGACCTCTGTTTAATCCCAAAGGAACATCCTCAGTTACCTGTGTAAATCCACCACATAGGCACCTTGGCACTAGCAAAGTTGTAGGAGGGAGTAGTAGGAGAAAGATGAGATGGAATTCTCTTTTCATAGCCTCACCTCTGTTCGCTTTTGAAAAGCTGAAAAATATCAAAGCTAAGCTATTTTTCCTGCTGGCACCCTAAGAGCAATTATCTCATCTTCCACCTGCCTCCTAGGAATAGGTCTTACAATAGTTAAGCAAGGGGCTCATATATCATGCCAGTCAAATCATCAGATGGGCTCACTTTCTGTTAGAATATGGAAATGAAAAAAATCACAGACTTCAAATATCATTCAAAAAATTCAATTTACAGGAATTCTCCTTCACCAAGCCAAATGTTATCTTTGACTTCACAAAGAGGATTTCGGGTGTTTTGAACTCCTCATTGTTCAGTGCCGCTGGAAAATGAGAACCTGCCATCTGCATGATTGCATCCATCAGAAATATTGATGCTCACAGGTAATCATTTAAAAGCAGAGATGATGAATTCCTACTGATTGAAGTCATCTGTGTTCCCAACATCAATGCCCACACCGATACATAGACGCTACTCAGAAACCGTGAGCCGAATGTCACCAATTTTCTCCATGTTTGAAAAGTTTCTTGTGTGAGGACATTGCAAAGCATGTACTCTCTAGAAAGGAACAAAGCCAGCTTGAAAATCTCCATCACAAAAGAATTAGAATGATTTTGTGTCACAATTTCCACAGAAGGGAATAGCTTAAGCTAGTGGAAGCCACCATTACATGGCTTCGGGGCTCCACACTGGTCACTTACTCTCCTTCACTCCTTTCTTATTGCTCCCTGACAGCCTGTTACTCTTTGTAGTATAACCCTGGCCATAGCAACATCCCTGGTGACACAGGGGCAGGACATAATCAAAACATAGGTTTCTTTAAAGGTTTGTCTTGTTTCTTTTCTGGGAATCACTGATCTGGTATTCTTATGATGAGTTCAAAGAGACAGAAACAGCATCAAAATGTTTATCCTGTAACAATAGACAAGAAATGCCTCTTAAACCATCTAATGACACTAGCTAATGTGTTGAGCAGTTCCTAAGTGCCAGGTACATGTGTAAACATATATATGTTGAGTCCAAATATTTGTTTCTTATGCTTGAAAAAAAGAAAACAAATAATATATTACTACTCAGGACTCAACTGCCTTGGATGTTTGAATTTTAGTTCTTCTACATGTCAAGACAACACAATAGTGACCATGCACGTTGCTTCAGCTTCTAGGTGCATTCCTCATTAACATTGTAAGATTTGCTACCATATTTAAAAAAACATTTAATTGGATTAGGTATCATGCTTCTTATGGCACATGTGTTATTTCTAATATTTATAATGTGCAAGGTGGTCTGACTTCTTGAAGACATTTACACACTTGCTTGCTAGTCTTAGGAGTAATATTAATTTTTCCATTCATTCATTCATTCATTCATTCTGTACCATCTGAGACTAGCTCTCAGCAAGAAAGTAGAGGAAATTCCAAAGATATAGAAGTCAGGATTTTTAAAAAATATTATTGCTTATGCTGCTTTATTTTCAGAATATTACTGGGAAATTTAAGTTTAAAAGGTATAGTAAATAAAGTATAAGAGTTAGCAATAAATGGCAGAGACTTTCTTGATCTCAAACACTGACAGAACTGGCCTCTTTTTTGAGCAAACATCTTAGGGTATAATTCTTTCCATAAAGACAAAGTGTGTGTGTGTGTGTGTGTGTGAATGTGAGAGAGAGAGGAGAAGGAGGAGGAGGAGGAGGAAGGGGAGGAGGAAGGGGATAAGGAGGAAGAAAATGGGGTAGGGGAGAGAGAGAGAATATGCTACAAAGCTCTGCACCCTCTCACAGTCCGGGAGCCCTTGGGGGATGTCAGACTGCCACGGAGGCAGGAGAGGCTCCCGCCACTGCCACTGCGCTCGCCAGCCATGAGCCCAGCTCAGGGCTTCTGGCTGAGTGGCACTCCCCCTGTGAGAGTGCACTGATTGAGAGTCTGCCCCCTTGTGGTCAGTGCGCATCATAGTGACCAGTCGTTCTGCCATTTGTTTGGTTTGTATATTAGCCTTTTATTATATAGGACTAGAGGCCCAGTGCATGAAATTTGTGCACAGGGGGCGGAGGGTCCCTCAGCTCTACCTGCACCTCTCCAATCTGGGAGCCCTCAGGGGATGTCCTACTGAAGGCTTAGGCCCACTCCCTGTGGTTCTCTGCTGTCTGTGGGGCCCACTTGACCACTCCCGGGTCACCGCGGGCAACGGCCAAGCAGGCCCTGGAACCCTCCCGGGGTCCCTCCCCAGCCAGCCAGCCCCCATCGGCCCCGATCTGGACTGGGTGAGACAGCCCCAATTGGCCCCGATCGCTGGCCAGGCTGAGGGACCCCACCCATGCACAAAGTCAAGCACCGGGCCTCTAATATTACTATAAGATGTTCTTGAGGATGAATTGTTGGATAGCAGCAATCCAAGGAAGAATTACAAAGAGATATCATGCTGGCTTGTACTAGGATGCTAGGAGAAAGAGAAAAGACAGATTTGGGATATGTTTTGAATGGAGGATTAACCATAACTGGCTGTTGGGATAAATGTGGGGAGCAAGGATAATAGTGCCAGTACCAAAATGGGGAAGACTAGAAGAAGTAACTTTATGGGTGTGGGGTTAATACAGTTTTGTTTTGACCATGTTCTGTTTGACATGCCTAGGCACACCATTTCTTGGTGTGTTATCAAGTAGTATACTTCACTACCCTCGTGTTTATAAAAATTAAAGGGAAGTCAGATTAAACTTCTTAAATTACATTTTAGACACTATCTTATCATACTCATTCTCTAAGCATCTTGGCTTAGACAGAGTTTCCTCTCTGGAAAAAGATAGGTAAGCTGAAAAGTAACATTGGCATAAGGACTTATATCCTTGGGCAAGAATATCTTACACCCTCCATGTTAAAAATGATGCACTCTCCGGATGAAAATACTGGGTGACCAAAATAGATGAAGCAAAGTAAAAGGGAAACAAATCCCCTAATCAGCTGACAAAGCTGACCTTCAGCCTAGCACAGGTCACTCCTGTATAATGAGACTGTTTAGTTCAGTGATGGCGAACCTATGACACGCGTGTCAGAGGTAACATGCGAACTCATTTTTTTGGTTGATTTTTCTTTATTAAATGGCATTTAAATATATAAAATAAATATCAAAAATATAAATCTTTGTTTTACTATGGTTGCAAATATCAAAAAATTTCTATATGTGACACAGCACCAGAGTTAAGTTAGGGTTTTTCAAAATGCTGACACGCCGAGCTCAAAAGGTGCGCCATCACTGGTTTAGTTAGAATGAGAAGTTGGTGTGAGAATATAGTTCTTGGATATTCTTATTCTCATCTGATGCCATTGCAACCTTTAAATTCCCTCCTGCCAGAACAGCACAGAGGATAGGGCAAGGGCTAAAACAAACTAATCCAAGATATTGCTTTTGATACCAGGATGCCACACCCCAGTTGTGGTATTATGGGAAATAAAGATCAGTGGACAGAAATAAGAAAGATATGAACACTAAAACCTGGAGGGTAATGTAGGGGGGCCACCTTAAGATTTCACTATTACTCTAGTGTTGTTCCCTTCTGTGTAGTAGACATTTTTTTCGAAGTTAGTCTTCTCCCATGTAATCTTCACATCAGCTCTATGAGGTATGTGTTATTATTATAGACTAGAGGCCCGGTGCACAAAAATTTGTGCACTCGGGGGGTGGGGGGAGAGGGGGTCCCTCAGCCTGGCCTGTGCCCTCTCGCAGTCTGGGACCCCTCAGGAGATAACGACCTGCTGGCTTAGGCCTGCTCCCAGGTGGCAGAGGGCAGGCCCAATCCCTAGGTGCAGCGCCTGGTCGGGCTCAGAGCAGGGCCGATTGGGGAGTTGGGGTGCCGCCCCGTCATGCACAGAGCAGGGCGGATGGGGAGGTTGCGATGCCACCCCTAGTCACACTCAGGATAGGGCCGATTGGGGGGTTGGGGCACCGCCCCCTGTCACACTCAAGGCAGGGTCGATGGGGAGGTTGTGGCGCCACACCCTGCCACACACAGAGCAGGGCCAATCAGGGGGTTGAGGAGCTCCCCGCTGTCACGCACAGAGCAAGGCCAATAGGGGAGTTGGGGCACCACCCCCTGTCACACACAGAGCAGGGTGGTCCGTGGGGGGGGGGGGGGGGGGGGGGTTGGGGCGCCACACCCTGTCACACACAGAGCAGGGCCGATCAGGAGGTTGGGGCGCCGCCACTGTCACACTCAGGGCAGGGCCGATGGGGAGGTATGGCTCTACCCCATCTCACATAGAGCAGGGCCCGTGGGGGGGGGGGGGTTGGGGTGCTGCCCCCTGTCACCCACAGAGCAGGGCCGATCAGGGCGTTTGGGCGCTGCCCCTTGTCACGCTGATCCCGGTGCCGGGAGGCCTCGCGGCTCCGCTGATCCCGCCCGGCAGGGTCACAGATCCGGGTCCCAGACCGCAGACAGCCTTGCCTGCTGCCGCCTGCCTTCAGTATGCAAATTAGCCGCCATCTTGTTGCTTCAGGGTGGGGGTCCCCACTGGGGTGCCTGGCCAGTCTGGGTGAGGGGCTGAGGGCCGTTTTCAGGCTGGCGGGCGACTGGAGCTCCAAACCTCTCCTTTTTTTCTTTTTTTTTTATTCTGGCATTTATTTACCTTCTATGCCTGTCAGTGGAGCTGAGAGCCGGCTTTCTCTCTGAGGCTCGGCTGAAAGCAGGTTTCTGGCCTTTGTTTTCTGTATTTGAAACAATGTTGCGACTCCAGCTCTGAGATCCCGGCTAACTGACAGGAGTTTTCTGGGCTTTTGTTTATCTTCTATAAATGTTACTATGTTTCCAACTGAAGCTCAGAGGCCGGCGGGGAACGTTGGAGTCCTCTGTCACTGAAGGAAGCAAGCCTCCCTGTTCGCATCAGCTGCCTGGCTGCCGGCCGCCATCTTGGCTGACAGTTACTTTGTATATACTCACTGATTAGCCAATGGGAAGGGTAGCGGTCGTACGCTAATTACCATGTTTCTCTTTTATTAGTGTAGATGAGAAAATTCATTTTTAGAGAAGGTAACTTGTATAGCACTACACAGTAAGTGATAGAGCCAGGACTGGACTTTAAGTCTCTTTAACTTCAAAATTCATGTCAGTACCTCCATATTCTTTAATAATTTGCTAGATACATTTCTGATTACACAGCAGGGACACAGTGCATTTTCAGTTATCTGTTATTATAAAGTGACAGGCAGACACAGGTGGCACTAAGATCTTTCTGTGCCATGACTATACAGACAAGAATGAATTCTCCCATAAAACAGTGAGAGATCAAGGACTGTTATATTGATACTAGAGGTCCAGTGCACGGATTCGTGCACCGGTGGGGTCCCTCAGCCTGGCCTGCAGGGATAGGGCTGAAACCGACTCTCCGACATCCCCCAAGGGACATCCTCTGACATCCTCCCAGATTGTGAGAGGGTGGTTCTCGGGTGATACACCCCAGAATCGGGCTCCCTCCTCTCTTCTCCCGATATTATGTCACTTTCTCTCTGTATCTGTCTCACTTCTCCCATCTCACTTTACCCTAAGTCTGGCGGTAACTGATGACTTATGGGCATTTAGCTGCAAAATGCAATTATTTAGCAAACAGGATTTACTTAACCTGGAATCTAATTGGCCTAGGGCAGGGCTCTGCTCAGTGTCAAGCTTCTGCCCAGGCCCTTCCACCCAGGCTGAGTCCTGTGATGGCAGGAACATCCTTCTTCCCACCTGAGCTGCTCCTTCACCTCCTTCCCTCCCTAGAGGTTGCCCGCTGGCCCTACTGCCCACCCAGAAGGAGGGAAGCTGCTTCTGGTTTCCCAGCTGAAAGTGGTAGTGGGAAAATTTGCTGCCTCCACTGGAAATCGATATTAAGCAGATGGGCTAGTGCAGGCGCCAGACGATGGAGCCGCAGCCAGTAGGTCCTGCAAGTCTCATCATTTAGCTAATCGAGTCGTAAAGGTTCTGTAAGGGCCAGACCCACATCCTCTGCAATAGGCTAGAGGCCCAGTGAGAGCCAGACCCGAAGTGGGGAGCCAATGGGCTAGACAGAGGCCCGGTGCACAGATTCGTGCACGGGTAGGGTCCCTCGACCTGGCCTGCAGGGATTGGGCCGAAACTGGCTCTCTGACATCCTCCAAGGGGTCCCGGATTGTGAGAGGGCGGTTCTCAGGTGACACGTCCCAGAATCAAGCTCCCTCCTCTCTGGTTCCAGGTGCATCACCCGAGAACCACAGATGCCAAGTCACTGCAGCTCTTCAGCTCCTGCGTTGAGTGTCTGCCTCCTGGTGGTCAGTGCGCATCATAGCTACTGGTCAGATGGTCGGACAGTTGCTTAGGCTTTTAGATAGATAGATAGATAGATAGATAGATAGATAGATAGATAGATAGATAGATGAACCGGCCCTCAGATTTGCATATTGCTAAAACAAATTAGATTTCTTTATGTCTTAACTATGTTATATGTTTATGGTAGAGATGTTTTTTAAGTATGTGTGATAAATCTAAGGTTGGATTGGTGGGTACAAACTTGATTTCATTTGATTTACTTAGCTAGCAGAGCATTTTATAGTAACATCTACTTTTCATTAAATGTACAATAATTAGCGGATGCAACCGTGATTTAAGTTTATGTGTTATTATCCACTTGTTTCTGGGAGAGAAAGAGAGAATATGGCCAAGTCAAGATTAACTTTAGATTTCTATGCCCGGGCAGTAAATAAACCACCAGGCACCACAATATTCCAGCCAGCATGATAGCACGGACATAGAGTTTTTCCAGCATACATCATTAAATAAATATTTTTTGCACTGTAAAAATTCTCATACTTCATGTTGCTTAATCTTGACATGGAAAGGCTCATTTAAAAGGAAGAATTTTTTAACCCCCTCAAATTCTAGTCTCTAATGCAATTTAATTGTTTTGGAAATGATATGTCTTATGAGCTTATGCAGAATTCATTAAAATTCATAGATAGTGATAAATTTGCTAATTTGGAAGCATTTATAGTAAGACATTACATATGTCAAAGTTTTTTCATCATTAACAAATCCATAGATATAGAACACTTTGAAAATAAGAAATTCTATTTCCCTTTTGCTTCTGAAACCATATCCTTGAATCATCTATTTATTTTCCCAAATAAATAGTATTAAGCAAGCTTATATGTGCAATACTCACATCTAGAATCCTTTTATCTACATAATTGTTAAATATTTGATGATTGCAGGAAACTTGTCACACATGAAAGATGGATATATGCTTATTATATTTTCAATTACTGAATATTGTGCCAAGAATATGACATTCTGTTCTTTGTTATTAAATGAAATGTTTGTGTAATGACAGTATCTACCACTTGAGTACTCACTATATGCCAGACATAAATAAGTGTACAATCTACATGGTATATTATTTAAAATGTAAATAATTCAATGTACTAAGTATTCCATTAAAACAGAAATAAGGAAAAAGCAGTGACTGTCATGGTGGACATGCTAGCTGTCCACTGAAATCAGCTGTTCTTCCAAGAGTGATAAAATTCTAGATGGGATACAGACGCGAAGGTAGACACTGTATATCTCCAGGCTCCCTTGCAGTTAAATGTGGCCATGTGTCCTAGCTCCTGCCAATGGGGTGTGGGTAGAAGCAATGTGTGCAAATTCCATCTCACTGGTTTGAGTGGAAATCAGTGGACCCAGATTAGACTCACCCCCTTCTTACAGCTCTGTTCCTAATTGACTGTAAGGAGCAGAACTGCCAGCCAGATAAACACATTTAATTTAGGACTGTTATTTGCCCACTATTTTCATGTCTATCTGTTGCAGCAGCTTAGCTTATCCTAATTAATAGGTCATACATACATTACCACATATACATATACATGCATTTTATAGTCAATAACCATTGGGGGCTTTTGTTTTTGCTTTTGCAGGTTTATTAATCCATTAAGTTATATAAGAGCAAGTACAGGCCAAAATACAGTGGGGCCTTGACTTACCAGTGTCCTGACTAACGAGTTTTTTGAGATACCAGCTGTCTCTCAGCTGATTTTTTGCATTGAGTTGATAGAGTAATTTGAGTTAACGAGCTCCTTAAAGAGCTCGGTCTCTGAACGAATTAAACTCGTAAGTCAAGGCCCCACTGTACTAAGAATGCCCACATGAGCTACAAATAAACTACTGTTTTCTAATTATTATATTGTTAAAGATAAATAACATTGCAATTATATGGTTTTGAGCTGAAATTTAATAGTTTAAAAAACATTCTCATAACATTCTCACTTGATCCTCATTACAGTCCTTTTATTTTGCAGATCACAAAATAAAATGTAGAGCAGTTAAGTAACTTGCCAAATGGTGCACAGCCCTCCACCAGCACAAGAGGCACTAAACTGAATCTTTTGCTCTTCAGACTACGTTATATAACCTCTTTGGGCCAATATTTCTAATGTGTGACTTGGTAAATCCACCCAATTTTAACTGTTCATTTCAAAAGGAAGTGAATTTTGCCTGGTGTTGTTTTTTTGTTTTTTGTGAAATTTTTTAAAATCTTTATTGTTGAAAGTATTACATACATCTCCTCCCCGCCCCCATGACCTCTTCTAACTCAAACCAACCCCTGCCCCAGGCCTTCACCACCCTATTGTCTGTGTCCATGAGTTATGTATACATGCATACAAGTTGGTGTTGTTTTATTAAAAATTAGATAAGATCAGACTTTCCTACATCCATATATTTAAGTATGTCTAGTGTAATTTGTATTATTCTTTTTTAAAAAACATGTTTTTTATTGATTTTTTGGAAAGAGAAGAAGGGAGAGGGTGAGATAGAAACATCAATTGGCTGCCTCCTGCACACCCACTATGGGGATCAGCCTGCAACCCAGGCATGTGCCCTGACCGGGAATTGAACAAGTAGCCTCTTAGTGCATGAGACAAAGCTCAACCAGCTGAGCCACACCAGCTGGGGTGTATTATTCTTTCTTGAAAAATGATTTATTGGGTTGACATTGGTTAATAAGATTATGTAGGTTTCATGTGCGCAATTCTATGATATATTTTCTGCATTGTATACCCACCATATATTTGACCTCCTAGACCCCTTACTCCCCACCCCCTTCCCTCTGGTAACCACCATACTATTGTCTCTGTCTATAATTTGTGTTCTTGTGAAAAATTTAAGACCTAGGAATAGAAATAGGCAAAGGAAAATGAATTTTAAAGTTTAAAGTCTCTTAGGAAAAAGTCTCCAAATTATCTTTAGGTTTTGTTAGCAGGGCATCACAGTGAGATTTAAGGCACTAGAAAAAGAAATTGATTTTTTAAATAAATATTTCCAGTGCAAAAATCTTAATTTTTTGAAAATCACTTTTCTGTCATAGATTTCAGAAAAGTTTCATTATTGACATGACAGTTGGGACAGTTATATTTTATTCTACTTCCTAACATTTCTTTAGGGTTTTCCAGGTATCTCCCTCAATAAAATCTAATATTCTCCTCATGACTCTTCCAAATTTTCTTGCCAAGGTTAGACACCACATGTAATGTGTGTTATTGGCCAGGAACCTTCCAGAAGCATTTCTCACCAATCTGATCTCATATTTAAACAATATTTCCCCTGCCTCCCAAAAGAAGGAATTAAAACAGCTTCTACCAATTCTTTTTTTATTTTTTAATGATTTCAGAGAGGGAGAGGGAGAGATAGAAACATCAATGATGAGAGAGAATAATTGATTGGCTGCCTCCTGCACACCCCACACTGGGGATAGAGCCTGCAACCCAGGCATATGCCCTGACCAGAAATCGAACTGTGATTTCCTGGTTTGTAGATCTACACTCAACCACTGAGCCATGCTGGCCAGGCTACCAATTCTTTAATCCACAGAATTAACCAGCTGCTTTAGTGTTATATGACACAAAAAGCAGAAGGAATAAAAATATAACTTATTTCTTAACCCTATAAGTATCCAAATGGGCTAGAATTCAGATAAAATAGTTTTACTAAAGGCCATGAACATGTCTATAGCTGCTCGGGGCAGCATCAAGGTTTCCAGGGAAAAAATAATATGAAACTGCAACCTCCAACGAGGAGAAAAGAGCTCAAAGTAGGAAATATGATAGAAATGAAGCCTCAGTGAATTTTTTTAAAATATATTTTTATTGATTTCAGAGAGGAAGGGAGAGGGAGAGAGAGAGAGAGAGATAGAAACATTAATGATGAGAGAGAATCATTGATTGGCTGCCTCCTGCACTTCCCCTACTAGGGATTGAGCCTGCAACCCAGACATGTGCCCTTGACTGGAATCAAACCTGGGACCTTTCAGTTCATAGGCCGACCCTCTATCCACTGAGCCAAATCCAGCTAGGGCTTCAGTAAATTTTAGATTCCTCCAGTGTAGTAATCTAGATTTAGTTGATTAACATTCTGAGATATTTAATATCAATGAAAATAGTGCATTCCAATCCTAGATAAGTATTTATGAATCCATAAACCAGAAATTATTCAACATTAGATAAATTATTAAATTCATTAATTAGCAACCTAGAGATTTTTTTTAAGTTTTTAAAGACTGCAAGATATTTTATTATTAAACCTAGAGAATTATTGTTGGCTGACTTGATTAGATCTCTCCTTAAAACCAACAGCTAAAAGACACATCTTTGAATTAATTTCACCCTAGTGATTTCAGAAGCTACAAAACACACGAACGTGGTGTAAAGAGGTGCTTTTATTCTGTGCTCCGTTTTCATTAATTGACAAAGAAACATTCACTGATATTTTCGCTCAAAGTCATTGCACAAGCTATCTTTTACATAAGAGTAAATTAAAAATTAAAGTTCCCTCTAAAATTAGCAAGTAATGATTGTTTAATTACAAAAGAGGAAATGCTTGGTCACTTCTTTCTGAATTGTTAAAGGAAAGTAATAGTGTTGGTGAAGAAATGAGGATCAGCATCAAGTGTAGCTCATTTCTGAGAAGAAATTTATTTTAATGGCTTGATCATGAAATCCATCTGAAGCTATGAATAGGTATTATAAAGCATGAAGAAATTTCATAAAGATATACAACCTCATTTCTCCCTTAGCTGCCAGGATCCCACTTTGTTCCAATTCTCTTCCAAACTCTGACAACTTATCAGTACTTTCCAGGACTGCCTGTCCATTTCCAGAGCTGTTTCTCATTATCCCATATACTCCCTCAAGATGATCTCATTCGCACCCATGAATTCAACTGTCATCAATATGCTGATTGTCAAAATCCACATCTTCAACACTAACCTAATTCTAACTTCCCAGTCCATAGTTTTAAAACCTCTACATGACAGGGACCTCGAAATTAACATGTTCCAAATTTACTACGTCTACTCTCTACCCCACAGCCAAATAATGTTAGCCCTCCTGTGTTCCCTCTCTCAATCAATGGTTTCAGTCTTCTCCTTCAGTGTTAATGGTACACCCATGAGTACCTACAGCCTTCCTAGTACCAAAGCAATGCCATGCTTCACAAGAAAGAGGCTGGAACCCTAAAATCCCCCACTGTCATTCACTTTGGTCTCTGGAGATCTATGAAGCCCAGTTACTACGCATGTTTCACAAGCTTTTCTTGAAAGCAATTCCTTAAGTTCCAATTATAGCCTTTCTCTCTATAAGGTCATATGCATTCCAAGTCAGATTGTATTTCCAATGCCATGTCATGTCATCATTTGCAACTGCCACTTTCTTCAAGATCAGCTCTCCAGAAACCATACACTAACATGTTCTTTGCAAGCCCCTTTCTCCAAAAAAGTCTATTCATACAAACAGACACTTAAGCAAACTGCTGGTCTCACACATCCAAATATATTTGAATCTCTGTTTATCTTAACTATCACAGACACATGCACACACACACACACAGGATACACACACATCTGCAAACTCAAAGTCTGCATTTTCCATCATCAAACACTCAACTGCAACCATCCCTGTCACAAAGGCAGGTAGTAAACTGACATAAGAAAAAGAGCATGAATTTAAAATATCAAAGTTTATAAAAATATACTTTATCCATTAATTTCAAATTATTTAATATTTCTGAAAGGTCTACAGGATTAGAGTCAATATTGTAGCTTGACAAATGTTAAACGGCATGTTGTTACGAAATCTATGATCTAAAATCAGTATTCCTGACTCAAAATAATTCTTGGATATTCAAGTTAATCTGGTCCAGTTTAACCACTTTCTTCAGAAGAAGCTGCTCACAAAAAAAGTAAATCAACTAGCACACTAATGACAAAGCCAACTAACTTGATCTCCCTGCATAAATTTTCTACTGCTGCATCATGAATTACCACAAACTTGGCAGCTTAAAACAATGCCAGGTTATTAGCTCATAGTTCTATAGGTCAGAAGTTCAAGCACAAAGACACTGGTTTCAATACTCAGACCCCACAGACGAGTCAAGGTGTCAGCCAGCCTGTGTTCTCATTTGGAGCTCAGCTCTTCATCCAAGACCATGTTGTTTGGCAGAAATCAGTTCCTTACAGTTGTAGGACTGTGCTCCCTAATTCTTTGTTGGCTATCAGATGGAGGCTGCTCTCAGCTTCTAGAGGCCACCCACATTCCTTTGCATGTGGCCTTCTCTATATTCAAAACAAGAAACAAATATCCTCCTTTGTGTCCAAAAAATCATTTCCACTCACTCTGAATCTCATTCTCCAGAAAGAGCACAGTCCCTTTATAAAGACTCACCTGATGAGGTCAGTCAGGCTCACCAAGGATTATCTCCCTTTCTTAAAGCCCAGGTTGTATTCACCGTCCAGGCCTACATTTGAAGACATGGAATTATATAACAATGGTCATCAAAAGGTAGAATTCTGTCTACCACATTACCCTTCCTACTTATGACAGTTCTTTCCTACCACATAAGCATGCATGAGACTGAATTACCTCCTGGGCAGAGACAGGAGGAAAAAATAGAAAAAGAAAAAACAGACACGGGGGAGAAAAATGTGCACTTCCGTTATGGCTTCTTTGATTTGCCACACATGTGAACTTTACAAAATTCTAAAATCTACGCATCATTCAATGTGGATCTATTAAATCTCTGAATATCTCTGGCTTTCACTTTCATAATTCATAAAACAAGGATTCTCACTTTGTATGACCATACATTCACATATAACATATTTACATTATAAAATTTACCAGGTGACAGCAAAGAAAAAAATGGTCTTGACTTAATGTAAATATCCACAAAGAGTAAGTCTCCACAACCAGCTCATGAAAAAGCAGCCTCCTATGCCTTTGACAAATGGTCTATTTGCTCTTAGCATCAAACCCTTCTCCTGAGTATTACTTCCATTTGTAGAATTATTATACCATCTTTGCAAGTATTTAATCATTTTAACTTTTCAAGTTACCTTTACAATTACTGTCACATTAATTTTATAATTTTAAAAATCCATGTAAAAATAGGTCGAGCAATATATTACGTTTCTCGTTACACAGGTGGAAAAAAAACCTGAGTTTGGGAAAGGTTAAATGGTTTTTCCTCAGCAAGTTAGGAACGTAACCAAAGGCAGATTCCAATTTACCTTTCATCTGACCTGATGTACTTCCTATTTCACTGTTGCTCCATCATCTTTGTTAGTAAGCAGCTGTTTTATTTTTAAGTGTACAAACATCACATCTTGTTTACCTTGCTTTGCACGGGGCACAGCACACACAATGCTTGCTGATGCCACCGATACTTAACATTGCTGAGTGACAAATACGGTTCCGGGCTGAGGCTCGGGGTTGCCCCAACACCAGACACAGCCCTGCCTTCATGAAGCTCATCAAGTTCAGATACTACATTTGAGGGGAGTGACTTCTGACTCAGTCTCCAGGAGGACCTGAATCTCCAAGAAAAAGAATCTTAACATGGGCTATGAAGTCAAGCCAAACAGTAATTACATCATGTACTGAAATAACCAGTCATAACTAGACACAGTGAAACATTTCATTTGAACTCTGAAGAATATACAATATAATTTTAAAATATAGCCTCTGAGAATAATTTCTATCATTTGGTCACTCACTAAAAAGAAGTTAACACATAACAGTAATTATGGGTCCAATATGTTCTACAGCTACTTTTTTTTTTTTTCATTTAACCCTGCAACAACCCTTTAAGAGTAGGTGCTATTATTATCCTCATTTTTTAAAAATATATTTTTACTGATTTCAGAGAGAGGAAGGGAGACAGAGAGAGATAGAAACATCAATGAGAGAGAACCATTGACTGGCTGCCTGCTGCATGCCCCCTATTGGGGATTGAGCACACAACCCTGGCATCTGCCATGACCAGGAATCAAACTGTGACCTCCAGGTTCATAAGTTGATGCTCAACCACTGAACCACACCAGCTGGGCATATTATCCTCATTTTTAAAGTAAGGAAACTAAAGAAAAAAAACTGTCCAAAATCACACACAATAAATATTGGAGCTGAAATTTAAACTCTTAAAATCTGATTCCAGAATTGAGCTCATAACCAGTAGTAGACTCTATTGCCTCAATAAACATTTGCTGAGTGTCTTCTAAATTCCAGGCACTGTGAATTTATTTTTTTTGGTTTTTTATTAATGGATATTATAAACTGGAGCAGCAATCTGATCTGATATAAACCTGCAATGATCTGATATGACTGTGATACCATCTGATCTGAATTATCTCTTTCAGTAGAAAATGTACTGCTACAGTTTCTACAACTTTCACAATGATAGTGACCATTTCTTCCCTCTAACAACATTCCTGTTATCAGAAGAGAGTAAAGGAGTTACAGAAAGTAGAAAAATGCTTACTGTCTACCTTCCAGTCAAAATCCAATTAAATATTTCTCTGAAGTACATGCCAAATACAGGTTTTATCTTTTGAAACCTCTATCTTTGAATAATACCTCTTCTCCCCACCAAAGCAAAACAAACTTAAATAGGGGTGCATTTTTATTCATTTGAGTCTGAAGAATATTTTTATAGCTACAATCTGAAACCACATTTGACTGCAAATACTTGTACATCCTTTACAAATAAAAATTTATTCTGTCATTAAGAACTTTGGTTTGTCTCCCACAGTTTTAGCATAAGGCAGGAAAAAATAGGTCTTTATATGTTTTAAATATTCTTTTTATGTAGCAATGAATGAAAACCTCACTAGTGTAGGAGTATCTTTAGTGTACTAGAGTCCCAATAGATTATCTTAGTCGTTAAAATATCTAGAACATTTAAAATTTTTGTAGCCTTAGCATTTCTGTGAACTTTTTCATTTTTCATCATCTAATTTCAATTCTTCCCACACTGGTGACTGTTATTGGAGAATGTTTTATTCTCATTGTGTGTGTGCTTCAAAGATACATATAAGAAGAGATGCATCAGTATTCCCAGGGTGTTTTTAAATTGAACTCCAAATTCAAGAGATTTATGGCTTAACTATACGTACACAGTACATTTTCCAAAAAGCCAACCTTTCATCAAAAGCTGTACTAGGTATGCAGAGAGAGAGAAAATCATCTGGCAACTGCACTACATTCTTCTAATATTTTCTCTTTCCTTTCTCTATTCCACTCCCTCCAACAATTTTCAAGTCAAGTTTATAAGAAAGCTTTCAGAGAGCACAAAACCACTTCCCAATTATATGCTTAATACTTAAATACCTAACAGCTTATCTAACGCTTGTTTAAATAATGAACCCAATTATGACAATCATTAGCATTTTTCCCTTTGCTCTTCTCTAATTATAATAGTACAAAGGGAGAGATATAATACAAATGATGCTGAATAGAGCAGAACAAAGTCATAGTCACAAGAAGTGGGAGAAGACTCAGCATATGTACTAATGGCCAGTTAATTATGTCTGTCCAAACCTGAGAGCAATGTTCAGACATGACCCTTCAATAATTTTTATGAGAAGAGAAAATGTGCTCCCCAGAAAGGGGAAAAAGAATAGTCAAGTTCTCCCTCCAGTGGTTCCTTCCCTTCTGCTGAATGTTTCCTTCAGAATTAACAGACCTCATCCTTAGATGATCAGAAACACGGATGCCCAGTGGTAGGGACTGGTCAAAGAAGCAGTAGAGACATCAGACATATATCTGAATGGTGAGTTCTGAGAAACATTCTAAAACCCACTTTGCTTTCTTTTACCCAGAATCTGTCAAGGTGAAAATAAATCTCATATTTCAAAAAAAAATGATGAGGTAGAATAGTTATATTCAAGACATGTTGACATCAATTAAAGCATTTACTAAGGCTTTTCTGATACAGCAGTTGTTTCCCATGTCACACAAGTCAAGGATATACTTAAAGTTGAGTTCTTTTTATGTCTTGGACGTCTTTCCTAAAAAAAGGAAATAGAACCTGTTTAAGGTGCCTCAGGAGCCACTGTATTCATCACACATGACCTCAAGCTTTAGGATCCATGAGGAAGCCCTGCTGCTCCAATTAAAAACTGAAAATTCCAAGTGTTGTTGGTCTTGTCAGCCTCACTTGTCAAGCTTCTACCAGATAAATACTCCTTTGCTATTTGTTCACATCCCCAAGTACCCACTCCACAGCCAACCAGAGTAATTACCCAACTCCAGCTTGAGATGAGGCTGTTTTCCTCTGCTCCAGCCTATCCATCCTTAGATGCATCCTTCAGCCCCTCCAACTTCTATCAAGAAAGATTTGTCTTTCCTTTACCAGATTTCCCTGTCTCCATGAGCAGAAGATGGATGGTGGAGAGAATCTTCTCTATTCTCCAATTATTAATGGGGCAATGCTGAAGTTTTTAGGATCAGTTCTTCAATTATTGGTCATATATTATGTTAACAATCTAATCTAATAAAAGACAAACATGCAAATTGACCGTGCCTTTGCTACACCTTAAGCCACGTCCACCAGCCAATCAGAATGTCTATATGCAAATTAACCTAAACATGATGGCGGCCAGCAGCCACGGAGCTGAAGCGAGCAGGAGGCTTGGTTGCTCCAGTGATGGAGGAAGCCAAGCTACCCAGCTGGCTCTGAGCTCCACTGAAGGCAACAAAGTTTCAATTATAGAAGATAAATAAATCCCAGAATTAAAAAGAAAAAAAGGAGAGGCTGGGAGCTTCTGTCGCAGGGGGGCTTGGCCATCCTGAAAATGGCCCTCAGCCCCTCACCCAGACTGGCCAGGCACCCCAGTGGGGACCTCTCACCCTAAAGGGGGTGTGGCCAGCCTGAAGACAGCCATCAGCCCCTCACCCAGGCTGGCCAAACCTCCAAGGGGTGAGGGTTCCCACTGGGGGGTTGGCTTGACCAGCCTGCAAACAGCCATCAGCCCCTCACCCAGGCTGGCCAGGCACCCCAGTGGAGACCCCCACCCTGAAGGGGGTGTGACCAGCCTGCAAACAAACACCCATCAGCCCCTCACCCAGGCTGGCCAGACACCCCAGCGGGACCCCCACCCTGATCTGGGACACCCTTCAGGGCAAACCAGCTGGCCCCCACCCGTGCACCAGGTCTCTATCCTATATAGGAAAAGGGTAATATGCAAACTGACTCTAATAGCAGAAAGACTGGGAATGACTGGTCACTATGACACACAGTGACCACCGGGGGGCAGACACTCACTGAAGGAGCTGCCCCCTGGTGGTCAGTGCACTCCCACAGGGGGAGCTCTGCTCAGTCACAAGCCAGGCTGACAGCTGCCAGTACAGGGGTGGTGGTAGGAGCCTCTCCCACCTCCTCAGCAGCACTAAGGATGTCCGACTGCAGCTTAGGTCTGCTCCCCGCTGGCAAGTGGACATCCCCCAGGGGCTCCTGGGCTGCCAGAGTGATGTCTGACTGCCAGCTTAGGCCCAATTCCCCAGGGAGCGGGCCTAAACCAGCAGGTGGTCATCCCCCAAAGGATCCTAGACTGCGAGAGGGCACAGGCCAGGCTGATTGCCCCTAACCACTCTGCATGCCTGCCTCATCACCCCTAACTGCTCATCTGCCTGCCTGCCTGCCTGATTGCCCCTAACCACCTCTGCTGCCTGCCTGATCACCCCTAAAGGCTTGCCTGATTGCCCCAACCACTCACCTGCCTGCCTGATTGCCCCTAACCACTTGCCTGCCTGACTGATCGCCCCTAACCACCTCTGCCTCGGCCCCTGCAGCTTTATCCAGAAGCACATCTGGAATGACATCCAGAAGGTCGTTCGGTTGTCTGGTCTAATTCGCATATTACACTTTTATTATTATAGACAGCCAAAAGATGAAAGCAACCCAAGTGTCCATCAACAAACAAATGGATAAACCAAATATGATATATATACATACAATTGAATATTATTCAGCCTTAAAAAGGAAAGAAATTCTGGCCCTGGAGAATTGTCCCACACACCAAAAGTTTGCAGGTCCGATTCCTGGTCAGGGCACATACCTAGGTTACAGGTTTAAACCCTGGCCAGGGCATGTTTAGAAGGCAACCAACCAATCAATATATATCTCTCTCTGTCTCTCTCTCTGTCTCTCTATCTCTCTCTCTCTCTCTCTCTCTCTCTCTCTCTCTCTCTCTCTAAAAGTCAATAAAAACATATCTCCTCGGGTGAGGATTTCAAAAAACGGAAAGAAATTCTGACAATTGCTACAACATAGATGAACTCTGAGAACATTATGCTAAGTGAAATAAACCAGTCACAAAGGACAACTACTGTATGAGTCCACTTATATAAGGTACTTTGAGCAGTCATATTCATAGATACAGAAAGTAGAATGGTGGGTGTTAGGGGTTGGGTAAAGGGAAAAATGAGGAGTTACTTTTTAATGGGTATGAATTTTCAGTTTGGGAAGATGAAAAAAGTTCTAGAGATGGATAGATGGTGATGGATACGCAATGTGAACGTATTTAATGCCACTGAACTATACAATTAAAAATGGTTAACATTGTAAATTTTATTTCATGTGTATTTTTACATAATTTTTAAAAACAGAATAGGAAAATTTCAGACATTGAGAAGGGCTATAAGAAACAGTATAACAATGATAAGAGAAGGGATTAAGACAGCATTACTATGAGTTCAAGTATTCAGAGGAGGTGATAGTTTTCTAAATATCTGAATGATGAAACTCAGAAAGGTAAGACCTTGGTGGTGGAGGGCAAGCATTTCAGGCAGAGAGAAAAACAAATGCATAAGATTTGCATTTGAAGAACTAGGAAGAAGGTCCAGTAGAGGGAGTCCTAGCAATGTATTGATATGGGATGACCTATATGAGAAAGGTAAGGCATTGTGGGCCAAGAAAGCAGTGTGAATTTTCTTCTAAGGACACTGAAACCTTAGGAGATTTTGGGAGAAAGGGAATTCTGTGATCTAATTGTTTGTGAAATATTGTTTTGGCAGCTGTGTAGAAAATATATTATAGGAAGGCAAGAATCAAAGCAAATCCATTAGGAGTAAGTACAGAGTAGACATAATGATGGCTTGGCATAGATGACAGCAGTGGAAATGGTGATAAATGAATACATTTAACATATATTTTGATGGTGAAGCCAACAAATATTCCTGGTTTTTTCTGGGTAGGGTAATCTTACATTGCCTGTTCACCTGATTTCTGCCTACTGTCCCAGTGCCCTCTTTTGTTCTCAACATTATTCCAGTTTGGACAGTAAATCATATAGTTGCCCTGGCTATGGGAATAAAAATAAGGAAGACTCAAAAATGACTCTTCAGCTTGAATAATAAGTTTATGGTACTGATGTTTCAAAGGTGGTCTATTAACAATATCATTAAGGAAGGGAAAAACATATTTGGAATTTTGTATTCCATTTGTTATATTCATGAGTCCTTTTTGTCCACAGTCATCCAGCAATCCCATGTTCCTCTTCCCATCCCAATTCAGTAGATATGTATGCAGCTCAAAACTTCAGGCAAAAAAATAATGGCAAATTAAATTAGCCAACTAAACAATAGTTCAAGTAACTAACTGGCCAGAAAAGTAAAGAAGAAAAGCAACTTTCAGGAGGGAGCAGCATGTACAGGCATATGATGGCCCCCAGTGCTCCTGCTCCTGCTCCTGCTCCTGCAGTGACCAAGTTCATGGATGGTGATCTTTGGTCTGGCAAGGCTGTGGTAGAATGATGCTATCCTGGATCCTGGAGCTTGCAATGGTTTATACCACTAAGTGAGTAGAAGGAAATACTCTGAATAAGAATCTCAGGGAAAAGATCCCTAAACAGAGACTACTTGCTCCACAGAAAATGGTACTGGGCATGGGTTAGAAAACACATCAGAAGTAAGGAAGTAAGGTTGCATATGAATTCTTTAGCAGGAGGATAATGGCACAGGAATACTTTATATCTACATAATTAGAAGTGATGTAAATTAGAAGTCAAGAAATATGTTTGGATATTTGTAAGTTGTCATTTCCTGAAACACTCCAAGGAATGTCAGGTTTATTATGATTTTGCATTCTGAGAAAAAATCGAGGTGGGTATGGCCTGAAGAAATACCTACTAGCTATTCTATACACACACACACACACACACAGCAAAAAAAAAAAAAAACCTCATAAAACAGAACTGCTTTTCTTTCCCTTTATCCAAAGCAAAGCAGCAGCAATGGAAAAAAAAATTTTCTAAAGTATATTCTTGATTCTAAAGTTCAACAGAGTACAAGGCCAAAATGGAATTTCAAACCAATCCTGAGATAATTGTTAAACCAAATTAACACCAAAGCTTACTACCAGAACCATTGCCCTTTATTAATATTTGAAAGCCAGTTAGTTAAGATTAAAACTTCTTACTACAAATGAACCAATATATTTTTTAAGTGATGGATAATTGACTGGGGACTGTCAGTTCATGTAAGCTGAGTAAAGAAGCAAACAGGAAGATTAGTTGTGTTTCAAAGGGAAATATTGCACTTCACTTGCTACCCATAATTCCTAGACTATTTTAAGCCTCAGTTTTGTGAACCATCCACATACTATGATGTCCAATATTACCCTAAATGGAAGAACCCTAGCAGTGCCCAAGGACTTGATACTGATTTTTGTTTTCATTTCCGTACTTGGTTTTGTCAGTTAATAGCCTTGGGATGAGCCAAACAGGATATGAAGAGCAGCAGGACTTAACTGGAGTCTAAATTCAGCTGTAACATCATGAGGAGAAAGAAAGGAAGGAAGGAGAGAGAATATGAATTCCTTTTAGGCCAATTGAATCTACTCTATATTCCTGATGAGTTGGTCCAATCTTTTACATATATATGGTTCACAGAAGTATCTGAATGAACTTTTGAAACCACAGAGCTGAAAGAAATAATTGCTAAAGAATCATTAGAATTGAAGGTTGGATGAAATCTACTACTTGTTCAGGTTTTCAAGACTAACAGCTGTGGGTAATGTTGGATTCGGCTTTTGCCCATGCAAATATCATTCGTCTCACCCCATTATTTGCTTTTATTCCCTTAACAGAGTTCTTTAACCACAGACCCATCAAACCTCACTCATCAGTGTAACCTGTTCTCTAAATTAAGCTGGATATCATTTAGATGTTATCGTTTATGCTTTATATGCTACCAAAATAATATCAATTTTCACAAGACTACCTGAATATTATGTTCCACACATAGTTAGTTACCTTCAAGCCCTTGCATTGGCTGCTCATTTTATTTAAGGGTAGAGTCTTCCTTTGCTTCAGTTCCTGTTCAGATCTTGGCTTTTTCAGTGGATTAAATTTCAACATGACTTCAAAATAGTCTCTAACTTCTAGTCCAAAAGAATTAAACTCTTGTGGAATTTATCCAAAATTTTCAATCAATGGGCTGATTTGAAAGCTTTCTCTACAAATAAGTGTTTAACTATAGGAATTTGGACTCTGAACAAAATCTCCTGGCAGTCATTTACACATGCATAATGTAACAGAAAATATTCAAAATCCACCATAAAGTTATCAAAATTTTACTGCAAAATCATAGAAAATAAAATATGTTTCTAGTTTGAAAAATGGAAACACAGTTTTACAGTTTAAAAATTAATGGGGTTTTAAACAAAACAGTCAACATCACTTTGAGCAACCTGCTGATTTAGAAAGAGAAAGAGCTTGCCTCAAGACTGTGAATAAGACATTTTCCTTTGGCAACTGAAGGAAAATTAGAGACTGAAATAGAGTCACCACTAATCCAAGTGCTAGAGCCTCAGAGTCAACTGAAAAACTAGTCTATTCTCTACCTCTTTTCCACAATCATTTAATCATTCCTTTTTCTTTCTTGTTGAACAAATATTTCTTTTTTAAAAAAAAAAGGTAATCTTAATTGCAACCTTCATTTTCCAGAGAAAATATTCCCATTTAGATTAAGATCAATGAGCAAAGGTGACTCTTCTTTGGTTGTTAGTCCTTCCTATAAATCTGCCACTTTTGTTAAAACATTCTATAAATCCTTCAGAAGACAGCCATTTTGGGCCTAAATTAGACTTCTAATTAAGACTGGATAATGCTGGCAAAGCTGGATTCTTTACTACTTATATACAGATATTTGTGTCTATTCTCCATTGTTTTGACATTTTCAGGAAATCTGAACAAAAGATTTAAATATTCACACACATAATATAGCAAAATTAATCAAACAGGCATTGTTAAGTGTTAAATATGTGCCAAGCATCTTGCTAGGTGCAGATACATCCTTTTCTTATCTCAGGTGCCAAGACAAAGACTTGGCTCAAAGCCCCAATGTAAGTTCTGTGTTTCTCATCCAAGTGTTCTGCCACAGTGATTTTTCAGTCCACAGTGATTTTTTTTCTTTTTCTAAGCAACTATAGCTTTTATGTCAATATTTCTCATTTTAATTCAAGGCAGTGAATGTCCATTTGACATTAAATAACATCATTATAGAAGTTGGTGCATGCTTAGCATACAGTAGATATGTATTAATTTGCCTCCTTCTTTAACTTAATGTATATATTTACATAAACACATGGAAACCCATCATATAATTATTCTCCAGACACAGACACTATGTTTTCATGCCATGTACTTTACAATCTTGCTATTACTAGAGAGTGAAGAAGAGGATGATCACCAAACTACCTATGAAGAACTATAGACTGGAATTACTGGAAGTCTGACCCAGTAATTCAGATCTTTTCTCATTACTCACATCTCCAATGTAATCATTTGAAGGTCCCCAATTAACAGCCACACCTACATGGTTCCAGTCCCTACCTTTTCATACTCAGTGATTTATACTCTGGTTTCTCTTCAAATCGCATAAATCTTTTGCCTTTTACTAAACATATTCAGTGATTTGTCAAATTGAAGGCAAAGGGCAAGCTCAATCACAATACTTTTCCATAACTGTCTCAGACCCGTTGTTCTAGGAAGGAGATGTTGAAACACCATTTGAAGAGTTGCTATTAAGTGTTTTTAATGCATTTCCAATGAAGTGTAAAGCATTCTAATGACTGTCAATGGAATGTCAAGTTGAGTGATATACTGATCTGGGGTGATAATGAGCAACAATACTGAATTGTTTGAACATTTAAAATTATTTTTTAAAGGATAAATAATACCCACTGCTACAATACTCACCTATTGGCATCTATGTCCACATACTCTACCTTCTTCCTTGATAACACGGAACTGTCTGTGCTCCTAGCTAAGATCTACACTCCATTTGTGCACCAGTCCCAACCCCTCACAGCTATTCAGGAACACCGATCCAGCTCTTCTCCCCTCACTCTTACATGAGCAGATTGTCCCTCTACTAGATCACTACCACAGACACACAAACATGTTGTGACTTCTCCCATCTTATTAAAAATAAAACTTTCTAGACCCCATTCCCTTTCACCTTAATCTCCCAATCACCTCATTTCTCTCCAAACCTTTAGCAGGGGTGGGGAAACTTTCTTCTGCCAAAGGCCATTTAGATATTTATAACTGCATTCGTGGGCCATACAAAATTATCAACTTAAAAATTAGCCTGCTGTATTTGATCAAACATTTAATTGACTCACCCCTAATGCCTTGGCAGGGCCAGACCAAATGATTCCACAGGCCGGCTGGTTGTTCCCCATTCCTGCTTTATAGCAAAACTCCTTAAAAGAATTGTTTAAACTCCTATCTCCATTGTCTCTAAAACCACTACTACCAAGGTCATAAATGACTCTTTATCTTGATAAATTCCATGGTCAGTTTTCAGTCTTCATATTACTTGACACAAATAATCATCTCAGTTATCTTAAAATATCTTTCTGACTTCCCCAACACAACACTCACCTGGTTTTCCTTCCACTCATTCTCAGCCTCCTTTACTAATTTCTATTCAACTGCCCAATGTCCAAAACAGAGCCTAGAAATTTATTTACATATAAATTAATAAATGAATCAATCAAGCAATCAATCTCATTAACAATGTATTGAAAATCTACTAAAGTAGGTTAGGAGATGGCTCCAAGATTAATGGCATGATTTTTTAACATATCTGCCTTTTGCAGAAATATTCTATCAAGGGAAAAAAGGCATAATGTTTAAATTTCCTTAGACAGTTTCTGAGACATAGGCCTGGCAAATCATCTCCCTCCAAATCCCATATAATTTTTAAGAGCATTATAATTAAAAGAATAATTGCCATTTATTGTTGATTAGACATTCATTTCCAGTTAACTTCACATATCAATAGAGATTTTCTTTGCAATATAATAACTTGGTAGGCCATTTATATCCTCTTTCTAATCAATATATCCATTACATTTTTAGACATTTGATAGGATTTAGTACACAACTTTATTATATTAGAATATTATCAAGGTCTTGGCTGTTATAATTTTGCATTTATAATGCATTATTGCTACATCTCTGATTTATTTGATTTTCTGTCATCAGCTAGAAGAAAAACCTCCAACAACATTGCTCCTTTGGGAAAATATTATGTGCTTTATAAAACCATTTTCAGGAATGTGTTGTATTGTTAGTCAATGTCTAAATCCATTTCTATGGTTTTAATATAAGCCACTCTTGTGTGCATGCTTTGGGTTTATCAAGGTAGCATTGATGATGAAAATGAAGATTTCAAGTATGTGTAATTAAAGTGATAATTGTTTAATGGTAAGATCCAACAATGACAAAAAATAGAGTGCATAGTGGCATTGCTAGATTTTTTAAATTTATAGAATTTACACATTCAAATGAATTGTGGCTTCAAAGTTATGTATCTTAGAAAGCAAAGAATCAACAAGACACCTGGGGAGTCAAGTTTTAACTATAAAGATAATGACTGCTAGTATTTATACATCCAAGTAGGTACTGTTCTCCTCAAAGTGATAATCTTACAAGGCTACACCACATTCCATTGATAGTATCATATGCTCAGACCTTTTAGGAATTCCACCTTCAAAAACATCACTAAAACCCACATCACACTCTTTTGATTGTCCTCAGAGGACCACATATTCATACTTTGAAGTGGGTTTTTTGAAAGAACCAATATTATTTAGTGTCAAGTCCAATAAATCAGGTGAATGATAAAAATGAGTAATACTATCTTGAATCTAAAACAAGATTTAACTACAAAATAAAAAGGCAGATGTCCTTGTAAAGATTGTAAATTTGCTCTGAAGGCAGGTCCAAAGGAGGAGATTTTAACATGTACTGAGCAATTGCAGCAAGGTTGAATACTTTGAGAGATATCAATCACTTTGATTATACATTCAGGAACTTTCGTGTTTTTTAAATTCCTTCCTGGGGGTATTTGTAAATTCAAGTGCCTAGGAGCCAACCTTTCCCATCCTTCTCAGGGTTGGCCTCCCAACTTAAATAAAAAATATCTGTATTATTGACTCCTGGCATTAATAAGGAAGAATTTTAGGAAGAAATTGGTTTAACTTTTAAAATTTTAAATAGACAAATAACATAGGGGAAATAGACAAATGTAAACCTAAATTTTATCCCTGAATTATCTAATATAATAATTTGTTCATTTATTTTGGCCAGCATTGAATGCTCACTGTCTTTCAGATACTGTTCTAAACACATTGAACATATGACTTCATTTCATCTTTATAAGAACCTTGTAAAATATATTCTATAAATTAGCTTTATTTTTTAAATGAAGAAACTAAGACCAGAGAGATTAAGAAACCAGCAAAAAGTAGCTCAAAAGAGGTAGAGCCAGAAAGGGAACACAGGTGACTCATCTAGAGACTGTGCTCTGAACTACAGAGCTATAGTGCTTGTACTATTGGCCAAATTATCATGAAAAAAAATTAGAGAAATGTATGCTTCAGAGGTACTAAAACGTGCAAGGATAGGAAGGGATGATAGTAAAACATCAGTCATGGACAAAGTCTCCTTAATTGCCTAGTTTTCCAAATGCTAAGGATGTTTCTAATAGTATCATTATACCTGCTTACCTGCCCCCAGGTTCCAGGTCCCAGACCTCATAGATGAGGTCTTGCTAAGGGATCTGAGTGATGCAGTGAGTGTCTGGCTTGCATGCTCTTAGCAAACTTCCCTACCTCATGATACAACCACAAGAGCATCATAAGCCTTACACTGTGGGAGTAGGAAATATAAGGTCCGTAAGTGTCAAGACACTTCTCTTGGCACTTAGGCTGAACCTCAGAGAAGAAATATAATTACCACCCTGCTAGAGTTAACATAGTGAGGGGTACACAGTCAAGAAACAAGTAAACAAATAAAATAAATGAGTGTTATTCAAATTTATGAGAGAAGTAAACGTGACACGGTAGTAAGGAATAAAAGGGATGATTGGGAAAGGCCTAGAAGACCCCAGTCAGGCCTAACACCCTGAAACCCAGACGGCACAGCAGTAAATACAATGCCACAGCAAGAAAAAACTATGAATCCAGTACCTACATCTCAGTGGCACCACTCAAATAAAGCAGACCCCATAAGTTGAGATGCCCATTGCTCACACTAGCCTAAAAAGGGTCTTTTACACCTGATTCTATTAAACTTTGGGGGAGGCTCTAAAAAAGACAGGAGATTCCAGGGATCTGCAAAGATCCTCACCCTTGTGTTGTTAAACTCATGGGCACCCTTGCAATGGTTATTTTCTGATTCGTAGTAATGCAGAAGAAAACGAACATTGTTCAAAGACGAATCGCTTTCTGCCAATCCTCAAGTATGAACCAAGTCTTTGAGAACTGACATACCTCAGAAAGCCTCACTGAGGATGGGTATTTAAAATGAAATCCAAAAAATGAGAAGGAGCCAGTTATGCAAAGCTCTGAGAAAAAGAGCATTACAGATCTGGTTCAAAGAGTAAACTTTCACAAAGACTGATCTTAGGAAAATGTCTCTCATGGTACCATGTCACTCTTAATACCTTTTTATATTACCAGTTCCCACTACCATGAAGCCAACATCCCGTGGTAAGATGGGGAAACTTTTATCAAGAGAAGCAGAGGGTGGTTTTTGCTTCTCTCTTTTGGGAATCTTATCTGCTGGGCTCTTAATATCTTTAAGCACAGCTCACTCCCCAGAAAGATCCAGACACTCCTATCCTGATGTTAAAGATGTTGCTCAGATTGAGATGTGCTCTTTCAAAAAGCAAGCATTCACACATCACTGCTAATACAAACACTAAGATCACATAAGTACTATACAGCAAACACGGGAAGGTGAGGGGGCTCTGCTCCAACTATATCTGAATCAAAAGGAAACCATTTAGAACAAACTAAACAGAAACAAACTCATAGATCCAGAGAACAAATTGGTGGCTTCAGGATGAGAGGGAAGCTGGGGGGATGACAGAAAAAGGAAAGAAATTAAAATGTACAAATTGCCAGTTGTAAAACCAGTCATGGAGACGTAAATACAGCATAGGCAATACAGTCAATAATATTGTCATGGGCCCTAGCCAGTTTGGCCCAGAAGATGGGGTGTCAGTCTGAGGACTGAAGGGTCCCAGGTCGATTCCAGTCAAGGGCACGTACCTCGGTTGCAGGCTCAATCCCCAACCCTGGTCGGGCATGTACGGGAGGCAATCAATCCATGTGTGTCTTTCACATCGATGTTTCTTTCTCTCTGTGTGTCTCCTGCTACCTTCCACTCTCTCTAAAAATCAATGGAAAAATATCATCAGGTGAGGAATAAATAAATAAATAAATAAATAAATATTGTGATGGTTGCCAGATGGGTACTAGACTTATGGGGTGATCACTTCATAAGTTATAGAGATGTCTAATCACTATGTTGTACACCTGAAACTAATATAACATTGTATGTCAACTATAACTAAAAAACATTTTTTTCAAGTTTTTTAAAAGGAAACTTGTGTTTTTGCCTTGGCTGTAGTGGCTCAGTGGTAGAGCATCAGCCTGAGCAATGCATGGTTGCAGGTTTGATTCCTGGTCAAGGGCACATACTTGGATTGTAGGTTTGTCAGGGTGATGTGGTAGGTAATTGATTGATGTGTCTCTCTCACACAGATATTTCTCTCTCTCTCTCTCTTTCTCTCTCGCTCCCCCTCTCCCTCCCTTCCATTCTCTCTAAAAATCAATGTAAAAAATATCCTCCAGTGAGGATTAAAAAAAGAAAATTGTTTTTCAAAAGCTGAGATAAAAAGACATAGCTCATCACAATGAGATTCTATTCATAGATAAACAAATGCAAAATATTAACTGAAGAACGGGGAATAAATTTTATTTTAAAAGGGTTTAAATTAGGTGATAACAATTTAGTATTATAAATACGTATTATTATAAATAATAATTTGTTTTATTATTTTTAATCCAGGATTATAAATCCCAATTATAACTGAGTCTTCCTTTTTGTAAGTATTCCCAGAAGAAAGTAAATTGTTTTTAATAAAAATACCTCTAAAGTGTATAAGGCAATTTCCAATATTTCAATAATGATAACTCAATGTTACAAATGAAGTCAAATCAGTAGTGTTGCTCGTGTACAACCACAGGCACAAATGGCTGAGCTTGTCACTTACAGGCAGTGTGCAAACTGTTTCCCAGGTGATAAGCTGGACTGATTACCAGGCTTCTCAGATATCACACTGATTCGCTCAGGGGCTGTTGAGCAGGAGGCTCATGTGCCTGTGCATGTCTTTGTGGGACACATGCCTGTACTCACACAGCCCCATGCCCCAGATGGCAATGCTGTTCTGCCCGCTTTTTGCTGGTATATCTCTCTTTTGACTTGACCGTCAGAATGTCTGTTATTTACCACTCCTTGCTATTTCTAAGCTTTATATTCAGCTGTTGCAACTGTTTCTAATCTCCTCTATTTCCTTTTCCATTCTTCACTGATTATTCAAAAGCATTTACTTAGTAATAATTATATCCCAGGCACTGTTTTAGGCACCAAGTGAACAAAACAGACATGATACTTCATTGCATAGCACTTATAATGCAAAAGGAAAAGAAACATTAAAAATATATGTTGCAGCAATACAATACTAAAGAGGAAAAACAGAAAGGAATTTATTTAGACTTGGTTCCAGAAGGCCTTTCTAAGGAAGTAATAATTATACCAAGGGTAAGTAGGACAAAGTCAAGAAAAAAGTGGAAAAAAGACACTCAAGAAATAAGTTGCAACCTGGGCAAAGGCCTCAGAACAAGGAGAGGTTTGCACATGTAAGGACTAGAAAGGTCAGTCACCTCCGGTCAAGATGGCAATGTAAGTAAACACAGTGAAGGTGAAATTGGCATACGATGAGGTGGGGGGGAAAGTAGGAGCCAGATCATAGCTTAGAGGTCATGTTAAACATTTTTAGTATAAGGATTGACCAATGAACAGTGTTGATAACATTGACAAGATGGCAGGAATGGGAGATAAGAGACCAATTATAGGGGCATGCATTTGTAACACTGAGTTATCATTATTAAAATACTACAGGCCCAGTGCACGAAATTTATGCACAGTAGGGTCCCTAGGCCTGGTCTGTGATCAGGGTCGATCTTCTGGCTGCCGGCAGCCAGCCACAGCCCCCACACCTGCCACCACCCACCCCCGGTTCCCCGTTCCCCATCACGCGATCAGAGCCTGCCGGATGGGGGCAGGTCCCAATAAGGCAATCGGAGCCTGCAGGCTGGGGACAGCTCCTGCGTTGAGCGTCTGCCCTGTGGTGGTCAGTGCACGTCATAGCAACCGGTCATTCCGCCATCCAGTCTATTTGCATATTACGCTATATATATGCGTTGGAAATTGCCTCGTACACTTTAGAGGTGGACCCCACTTCATTTCAATGAGTTTCTTCTATCTCTCCAGTCACTTACTAGTTTATCCCACTCTGATTTTTCATGAAAAACCTTGACTTATTAGAGACACCAAGATCCCTCTTTTATTCTATGTAACAAAGCCAATAATTAGTTCTAGTTCTTCTTAGCTGTGTTCACTGTTCTTGGAAGCAACTTTGTCATTAAAACTTAAAGATTTCACCCTGGCCAGTTTTGCTCAGTGGGTAGAGCGTCAGCCCATGGACTGATGGGTCGTGGGTTCAATTCCTGTCAAGGGCATGTATCTCAGTTGTAGGCTCGATCCCCCAGCCCTGGTTGGGTTGCATGCGGGAGGAAGCCAATGGATGTGTCTCTCTCACATTGATGTTTCTCTATCTCTCCCCATCCCTTCTACTGCCTCTTAAAAAAAAAATCAATGAAAAAATATCCTCAGATAAGGATTAAAATAAACAAACAAAATAAACCTTAAAGATGTTTTAAGGTTGTGCAGTTGATCCCCAGATAAAATCTATACATTCCCATATATTACAAGGAGTTATTGCTTGAATGCTATTGGAGTTACACAGACACACACACACTTTTTTAAAACAGAAAGAATTTTATATATTGGAAATAAAAACACAGTTGCTAAACTTTTATTTTAATGATGAATCATGCTGTCTTAACATTTTATCACAGGTGTTGTTAACTTGAAGTCCGTAAACATCTAAGGAGAAACTATAACTAGCTTCCTAAAAAACTATTCTAAAATACTTAGATCCGTTTATGCTTAGAGATTTTCCTGTAAAGGTCCATAATACTCATCAGATTTTCAGTAGATTTCAGAGTGAGTGACAGATTGACCTACCTGAGCCTAGCAAGCTTTCCCATCACCCCCATGGGCACATGACTAAGGCCTGCCCAATCAGAGTCTTTCCTGGCCCTGACAAATGAACATGAGGGGAAAGAAGCTGTTTTTGCACTGGAGTTGCTAAGATTGGGCTGCAACGGCCATGTCCTTGCCTTATGGGAAAATCCTTCCAAATAGAACAAATGTAGAAAGAAATAAAAACATGGGTAAAGAAAAATAGGTAGAGACTTCTGCCATCATTAAATCCACTCATTAAGGCCTTAATTCTTCCTTCTTTGTCTCCAATCTGTCCAAGTATTCTTCCAAACTACATCAGCCAATCAATTCTTTTTTGTTAAGCTAGTTGGAGTTGGAATTCTCAGTCACTTGCAACAGAATTAGTCTTAGCTGTTAAAATAGCCCCCACCCCCAAAAGCTGAAGAATCATCTCTTTAATGTAGTAATCTGATACCAGAATCCCTCAGAGACTTAAAGATATTAAAATTAAACCAAGATACAAATTCACATTTGACCAGTTAACATTGAGAGATATTACTATGATTTAGAGACCCACACACACTTTGCTGGATTTAATTCTAGTGGCAGAAATTAAAGCCTAATTAAACACCTGTGGGAAGCGTATTAAATTATATTTACACATTAAATGTTTGCATAATAAATCTAATAAACCATAAAAACACTAGAGGTTACAAAGCAGATGGCGTATTTTAGATAAATTTAAAGGAATTAGGCAGTTTTCACAAAATTCTTCAATACTGTATATGTCATAAAAAAAAAACCTAAAAATTCCATGATAAAAAGGGATCTGTGGATCTTTTCAATTTGAGTCTAGTAGTAATAATAATAAAAGAGTCAAACTGATAAATCACAAAATATAGAAACATTCTGCCTAATCAATAGTGTAAGTCTCTAGAATATCCTCCAAATCAATCAGATATATAACAATAACAAGAAGCACCTAATAGTAAGTGTGTGTGTGGGGGGGGGGGGGGTGAATTGTAACACAACCCACTACCATTATCTGAACTATATTAAAAGTGCATTTAACACAAGAATGTGATCAGTCTTCTTAACTTTGGTAGCACTAGCAATGAATAAAATTTATCTTTCCTTTTTCATCCTAGAAAGTCCTAACATTCCAGAAACCTCACAAAACTACAGAACAAATCCTTTTAGAACTCTTAGACCACCCTAGCACTTTACTATAGACGCATACCTGAAGGCTTTTAGCAGTGTCTAAATCATTCAGAGTTCATAATTACTGAATTCAATGACCAGTTACTATCTGAGATGTGCATTATAAATTTAATTTCCAGTCAGATAAATAGCAATGTAGTGAAATCTCATTGAGAATGGGGTGTTTCAGATAAACAAATTTCACCAAGCAGACAAGGAGGGAACTAATATATTGGGAGGGAGCAATATGCTGGCTACACTTGACACCATAGGATGTCATTGGAGCCTCACAACACCCCTGTATGGTGGGAAGCACTACTTCCACTTCATAGATAAGAAAGATAAGAAAACCAAACTCACAGCATTAAGTAATCCGCCCACATCCCTTAAGCATAGACATGAATCTGGATGAAATGTAAACCAGTCTAAGTACAACTCCAACTTCTGTTTTCACCATATCATGCTGCCTCCTCTTAGCTAACAAATTGTTTTCATGTAGGTCATGTTTTAGTTAATAAATGGTCATAAAATGGGAATGCATTTTTAATGTGACTTTCCTTTTAAAATAGAAAACATTGAACATATTTTCTTAACATCTCAGGGATATCAGCAATGTGGAGTTTTGTTGTTGTTGCTGTTTTCATTTTTCTTTTTTAGCCCTCTAGATCAAGCTTTAGATTGTTCCACTGGCTATCACTGTGTATTATATGTGCCAAAAACACTGTCCCTTCATAATAGTAGCTTTCCACATACATATGGGTGCATACACACACAGTCACTCCTTCAGATTTGCTCTTCTGTGGATGGGGAAACAGGATAACCATATTGTTTAAGAACTATAAGTTTATTAAGAGTCATTAAAATTCTGGAAGAACTCAAAAGTCAATTCCCTATCTTCACAGTAAAATCTTTGGAATCACTATTTTAGAGGCCTCCTCATTTTATTCCCTTACATCTAGTAAAAGTTATATTCTAAAGGATTGATGTCTCAGAAAGCAAGATTGAAGATAGAAAATCACCTCCAAATACATAATATGTGTAATTGTACATTTATACAGTATGGTCTGGGATTTCTAGCAAACAAGCTGACTTTTAAACATAGACTGTAGCAATGATTATAACATGGATTATATTTTCAAACCCTTACTCACCTGTTAACATCACTTCAAAATGTCATTTGTGATAGCCCATGTCATACCCCTTATCCTATCCAGCCTTCTTAAAACAACAGTGAGCCATAGCCAGTTTGTCTCAGTGGTTAGAGCATCAGCTGACTGAAGGGACCTGGGTTCAATTCTGGTCAAGGGTGCATATCTCAGTTGCAGGCTTGATCCTCGGTTCTGGTCAGGGCATGTGCAGGAGGCAACCGATCGATGCGTCTCTCTCACATTGATGTTTCTCTCTCTCTCTGTCCCTCCCCCTCCCTTCCATTCTCTCCAAAAATTAATGGGAAAAAATGTCCTTGGATGAAGGTTAACAAAAACAAAAACAACAACACTGAGAACCTTCCTATAAGGATGAAAGTGGTCATTTATTGTGCTCATCCTAAATGTCAAGCACAGTGCTAGCTATGTGCAGTGACTCATTACTGCTCATAACCAAGCAGGTCTTCATTCATTATGCTCTTCAAACTTGGAGATGCCAGTCACATAGACTACAATATGAATGATAATGCTTGGGCATGGACAATGCTCAGCTCCTGCAGTGGCCTAAAGATAGGCATTATTTTGATTTCCATTATCACAGAAACCAAGGAAAATAAGGCTTAGAAAAGTATGCAAGTGGTAGAGATAAATCAGAAAAAGAGGTCGGTCTTAATCACTATGATACACTAGATCCTATAGTTTCCTATAGAATACTTCTTAATTGTGACACTTGAAGACATACCCATTATGGGCTGAATGTATGTGTCCCCCCCAAAATTCTTACATTGAAATCCTAACCTTCAACATGATGCTACTAGAAGGTGGGGTCTTTAGAAAGTAATTAGGTCATGAAGGTGGAGTCCTTATGAATGGGATTAGTGTCCTTATAGGGAAAAAAACAACAGTTTCTTTCTCTCTCTCTATCTATCTATCTACCTATCTATCTATCTATCTCTCCTCTGCCATGTTAAAATACCATCAGAAAACTAAACCAAAAGGAGAGCGCTTGCCAAGAACCAAACCATGCTGACAACCAGATATCAGATGTCCAGGCTCCAAAACTGAGAAATAAATGTCTGTTGTTGAAGCCACCCCGTCCATGGGTGGAAGCTTAAACTGACTTAAAACAATGCCCATACATGCAGAGAATCAGATACACATGTGCAAACACACACAATACAGAAATGGCCTAAATTAGTACCAGAGTATTCAATAATAACTGAATCGGAGTCTTTTTGAAGAGTGCTCTAGAATTAACCAAGGCCCAGGAAAGTCCTGAGCGTTCTAAGAGGTCCCTCGAATATCAGGGCTGCTTGAGGAGCCAGCACTTCACAATCTAGGTTTCTTGACCAATGACACAAAACAATCTAGGTTTCTTGACCAATGACACAACAAGAGCCAATACACAATTGACTCATGGTCTTGACCCACATGGCTGACACCAAATTACCATACCATCTCTTAAATAAGTCTAAAGGTCCAAAGAACTGAAACATCTTTAATCCATTATCATGCTTATCATGAATTTGAACCTACATTAAAGGTATTTTGCATTTACTTGGAGATGCACACTCATCATACAATAGTTTGTTATCAAATTTCCTTAGATTGGGAGTTAGTTCTGCTGTAAACCCAAACCTGGCTTTTTTCCTGAAAGACAAAGAACTGTAACATGTAAGTGGGTTCCAAGGTAGGTGGTCTGCAGCTGATGGGTTACAGGAGCCTAGGTGCAGCTTTTACAAGAGCAATCCATCAGGGCATGCACCATCACCACCGTCAGGATGGACCATTTCTGAAGTTCTGTTTGAGAATCCATTAACATTTCCCACTTTTCACAAATATTTATTGAATACCCACTCTAGGTGTAATGGCATTAGGCATTGGCATATTGAAATGAATAAGGAATAATCCCTGTCCTCAAGGAACTCAGTCAAGGGAGGGAGGAAAATATAAAAAGAAATTCTAAAACATATAAAGCAGTGCTATGAACAAAGTGCTGAGAGAGTAATCATCTCTGCCTGTGGGTAGAACAAGAGGTTGGGAAGAGTCCCGGGGCGGGGAGGGGAAGCCAACATTACTAATGGATTTTGAAGGACAGGTAGGAGTTTGCTTGGTTAAGAAGCTGAAGTGAAGCTGGTGGGAGCAAGCTTCTTCTTGCTGCATAGTTAACTATAAGAGTGTAAGAGGAAATTTTTTTTTCTGCTCTCACTGTAACTAGTGCTTTGTCCTCCTCTGTGTTGTTTTTTTTAAGTATGTTTTTATTGATTTCAGAGAGAGGAAGGAAGAAGGGGAGAGAGATAGAAACATCAATGATGAGAATCATTGATCACCTGCCTCCTGCACGCCCTCTACTGGAGATTGAGCCATGACCTCCTGGTTCAGTGATCAATGCTCAACCACTGAGGCATACTAGCCAGGTCTCCTCTGATTATATGTGTTTTTTAGTATAATGTAGGTAATGGGAGCAGATTCACTAGGTTTTATTTGTATTAAAATGGAATATATTGCATTCAGAAACTATTGCTATATTTAAAATATCTAAGTCCATTTTTAAAAATAGCCACAGTATCTAGACTTTTCAACAGTTCATGTCATGAAAACATGAGACATTTTTCTTCAAAAAATATAACTTAAAGGTCATAATTAAACATCAACATTTATTAATATCACGTTAATACTCCCTGAAAATCAGGTTACTCTTCCCAGTATGCATTTAAATTGGCAACTAGTGACTAGTATAATGTGTTCCACATTGTTTCACCACAGCAACATGGAAGCCATTACAAAAATGTAAAATTATTGCTGAAAGGGTGATCCCTGAGATCTTTTCCATAAACTCCAAGAACTGAGCTACTTATTAAACAACAGTGTCAGAAATGCTCTAAATTACCATGGCTTTTCAGAATTCCAGAGCTACCACCAAATCTAAACAACTCCCTTTTTATAAGACAATAATATATCCTGAACCAAACTCCCTCATCAGTTATAAAATAAGTTAATCAAATATATTCTGGTAGAGAAAAATTAAGCTAGCAACTCACTATATTTAAGTGAACCTATAACTATCATGCTCAATCTTCATAGATTTCATTAAAGAAGACTTTGGGGCTATGCTGAGCACAGTTTCTCCATCACCTTTGTGTCTTATCAACAGTCCATTCAACAAGTAGAGAAACTACCCAATTCCTAAGTCACCCATATATATTCTGGCTGGTACTAGCCCTGATTTCTTTCTCTACAGCACACCCTTATGCTCAAGTAACCTATAGCCCTGTTGACAAAGATGTGTGAACTCAATTACATGACTTCCTCTCATGTGATCAGAGTTCATACTCAGAAAGGCACCTGTCAATGCCTGTCATCTCCCTCATTACATCTGAAATCAGAAGCATCAGACCAGAGGAAACCTTGACCAAAACGCTTGCCATTCACTCAGAAATGCTGCTTGTCCAGAACTGCTGGCATTCACCTTGTCAATAGAAACACCTTCCTGGAATCTGTAGTATGTGCTGTATATCTAGCTAGACGCTTTCATTTCTGATCTCGTGCTAAGGTCAAAGTCATACTTACATACTTACCCCATCAGAACCCAGCAGCAATGGTCTGTCATTGTCCAGTCCAATGTACAGAGGATATCTTCAAATTAAGACAGCAACTACAGTTGTGCAGAATGGCTATTTACAGACTACATGCTTGCTTGTACACACCTGGGAGCTGGCAGGGCAGGATGGTATGCCCTGATGGGAAATGATACAAATGATAAATGAGCAATGTCTAATTATTCCAGTGCTGCTCAGACTCGGAGACAAAAGCAAGCAAACTGAGAGCCTAGGATGAAACTCCATCTCCTCTAACCCTATTGTGCCTGTGTACTGCAGTACATATTAATGTAACATCAAGCCCTATTTTTAGACCCCTGCAATTCCACGGGCATAAATCATTCCTGTGCCACAAGTCACCTTTGAGTTAGCAATGCCAAGTTTAACATTTTGCAGGATTCTACAGACTGTATAATTGCAAGCAAGTGATATTTAAAATGAATAGTAATAACTTTAATGAAATAATATTAGCCTAAAAATAGATTGTTTGAGAGGATTTAAGTACTAACTAAAAGAAAAAGTGACAAACGTGCCACTTAGCTAATGCTCTCTGCACAATAGCTTTCACAGTTGAATTTGGAAAGCTGTTTTTTTTGCAAAAAAATGCTAATGAATGTCTTGTTTTCTTTTTACATAATACTGTTTAATCCTCAGTGCTTTTTAGCCAAGAGGGTACTCTGAATTGAACATCTGATTAAAGAAAGAAAGACAGAGAACAACCAAAGGCACAAATTGGTCAAAGTGTTACTTTTTATAATAGTCCATGACAACTGTTGGGGAAATATAACTAAAAACAAAATCTTCTCAGAACTCACAAGTCCTCTCCCCAAAGGTAACAGAGAAAAAGAAGAAAAAATTCTATTTTTGAAGAAGCATTAAACTAGAATGTAATGAGCATCACATGCAATCTGCTAAGAAAGTGCAAAGATGAAAGGTAATCTCATTCTTTTATATAGCCTAGCAGATACAAATCATTAGCCACGTATTTTCAAGATAAACAATAACTAGTCCTCAAGTAAGAGAGCTTGACAGCGTCATTTGTCACATGGTTCATCTTAAATGTACCTGGTAATTGGCTTTATCCAGAGGAAAAACAAACCTCTCCTATCTTTATGACAAGAAGTAGTTTTGCAACTTAGTACAAGGCTCCCACCAAATTCGACTCCTGCCCTACCCTTCACACTAGGATACAGGGACGCTAATTTCCTTGATGTTTACATTTCAAAGAGATGGCCCCCAGGTTCTTGAGGAAAATATCCCTGGGTCATAAACTTGAGGCATAGACCTACCCAGTTTTCAGGATTCATATACGTTTGAAAGTGAGGAGAAAGTACAAGTTTGCTAAAGTGAATGTTCTAGGAAAATGTGGGGAAGAGAAGTCTCTTCCCTCATTTTCCACAGGGAGAACTGAGCCTCCTAATTTGTATTTGTCCTAACACCAGACAGGTTCAGTGTGATTACCATCATGCAAACTTGTTTACACAAGATATGTGAGGACTGCAGGTTCCCAGAAGTGAAGATCCAATAAAGTAAAACAAAAATTATTTCTGAACCATTAAATCAGTGCAAATTAATACATCACGCCAAACCACATGCATTATGGACTGCAATGATCATTGGCAATATATTTCACCAGGGGAAAGCAAATTCTTAATAAGCCTTTGTTTTCCTGCCCATTTCTGACAGGAATGATGATTTCATTTTTAAATTTGTTCAGGAGTAAATTTATAATGATAACCAAAGGGAAATGCTTTTGCTCCCCTATATGAGATTACCTACACAATCATTAGCCATTAAAAATGTATTATACTGGATACAAAGAGAAGTATTCATCTAAATAATACATGTTTACCCTACAACAGACAAAAGTATAGGAGAGATAAGTTAAATGAATCAACTTACCAAAATTCCCAATCAGTCCTATAGTTAGAGCATATATTTGGCTAAAGATGCATCCCAGACTCATAGTTCAAATTACCTCATGAACTTTCTACTTATATACAGTAATTTTCCACTAAGTGCTCTTATAAAGCATCACCTAATGTTAGCATTAAGAGGGATGTGTAATACCAATCAATAGCCAAATAAAACACAACCACCAGAAGTCAGAAGGGGATAATGCAGAGACTAATGCTTTCTGATGAGACCTTTAGAGAGCAACTTCAAAAGGACTCATCCCGAGGCCGTTGCCATTAGTAGATCACGTGCAACACTGACGAAGATGCTAACATCTTTAATGAGAAATAGGTGCAATCTTAGTTCTTGCCACATGTGCTTCAATTCCTCTAGGAAAACGCTTTGATAAAAAAGAATGACATAAAGGAAAGAATGAGGTTTTATCAAAGCACTAAGTAGAATACTAAACTCAGGCACCATCCAAAAAGTTTTCTGGGGTTTGATGTTTGAGAAGGCGGAGGAAGAGGCAAAAGAGAAGGGATGTCTTGTTAGCATAGGTGGTTAGCTAGTATTGATAAAGGAAGGGAGCAAAGGGAATCTGACATTAACACCTTAAGCGCCCAGCCTGTTTTGTCTTCCAGATGGAAAGTATAGTGTCAGTCACCGGTGACTGACTGGGAGCTTAACGTGTTAAGCAAAATAAACTAGAAAGCTGAATCAGATATTAAGCCTAATCTACCAGGGAGCTGACTAGGACAATAAGCCTACCTCACTAGGAAGTTGCAGCATTCACAGGCTCCACAGAGGATCCCTGCATCCTCCACCCTCGGGACCTAATCCTGGAAGCAGCAGGAAGGATCAGTTACCAGTCATTAGCCAGGATTACCAGGGGAGAGAAAACAATAAAGTGGAAATTCCTGTGGTTGCTGCATGCCCAGAAGAAGCCAAGATGGTGCATGGGGAGGGCCTTCTACTATGGGGCATGCACAGTAGAAGCCAAGATGGCAACCATGAAGGGAAGACGTCTAATCTGGGGAAAGACCGATTCGTTAGGGAGAGGGGCCAGCACAAGCCCAAGAAGGACTGGGAAAGATATTGGTCAGTTTGAAAGCCAGAGATAATAGAATCAAAGCTTAACAAAGGCCCCTGGCTTGGTAACAGGCATTTGTTTGCCATTCATTCCTGCGCTCCTGTGCTCCCATTAGCTTGCTCTCTCTCCACAGTAGCCACATGGGCCCAAAGGCAAGACGAGGTACAGCAACACAGCTCTGGGCAGAGCCAGGAACAAAGACTAAGCCAAGTGGGGACAGAGACTGAACTGGACTAAGCTTTGGCACGGATTGGACCAATGGCACAGAATTTCTGGACCCTGGTCCTTCTTCTGGGCTTGATGAAGACAAGGCTGGACTTCTTCCACAGCGGGACAGACAGAGATGAGCCATCAAGAACCTGGGGGCAGTCTTTTATTTCTATTCCAATGAGTCTTTTCACTACATCTCATCTTCTCATAGGGTCCTGAAATGCTTTTCTTGTGACTCTGTGAAAGGACCCCATTTCAACCAGCAACAGTTTCATTGCTGTCAATCTAAAATCTGCCCTCAGATCTGATGTGTTTGGCCAATTAAAAGAAGTTATAAGAGACTCTCTAAAGATGGCACTCTGGTCTGCTTGCTGAGAGTCTGTAGAGTAACTGTAAACTTTTCTCTAGTATAGTCTCCTTTAATTTACATGAAAGGAGAAGCTGTTTCTCCAACACTCACCCCTAACTTCCTACTGTGAAGACAGCTGCCTTATTTGCCTTTCAGCGAATTAAAAGTTAAAATAGCTTCACTGTCAGGAATAGCAGCAGCAGTGAAGGGACTTGTAAAAGACCTTCAATTACTACTGTAGACTGTTCTATTTTCAAAGGATCACTGCTACCTTTTGACTCTAGTAAAGACTCTCTCAAGAAATGATACCTTTTTTTTATTTTTTTCTTTGCAATTTTATAACTTTATTTGGCAATCAGCAGTAAATTCTCCTCCACGTTAACTGTTTGTAGATTTTGGAAAGTGGTGACAGGTACATAGGTGACCAACATGTAGAGCTTGTTTGGTGAATCTTCATCCTCATTACATTTTCTGGACAACTGTACCCTGATACGGTATAGGACATTCCTTATTCCTTTGGCCCAGACAGCTTCGTTCAGCCTAGTGTCAATGCATAGATCTCCTTCATGACAAATTTCCAGATCTCCTTGAGTTCCTGAGGGGCATGCTTCTTGAAAATGTTGATGGTGTATTCTCTGGCCACTGCCTCATTGATGGCAGAATGGCCCTTCTTCTTCTCGCCACCCTTCTTTGCAGGAGCCATTACGCCCAGCCCAAGTTGGAAAGAGACAGCTGGAGGTATTGTGGGGGAGGGTAAACAGGGTTGCAAATACCGATACACTTTCTTTACTAACTCACTATCTCCCTCTCTGCTGCTCCCCTCATTGGCAAAGGACAAGACAAAATCCCTAACAAGAAACGTTCTGCTTTCTTAATGTTCTTCATGCATTGATTTTTGCTTTCATATTCTTATACTGTCAAAATTCATCAGCAATAAAACTAATTCATAAAAAGTTTAAAGCAAAACAAAAATTTATATCACTGCAGTTCAGGCTAAAGTGTAAAATAAATCTTATATTTTCTTTTTTTATTTAGTTGACATACACTATTATATTAGTTTCGGGTGTACAACATAGTGATTAAACATTTATATACTTTATGACTGATCACCCCAATAAGACTATCCATCTTGATATAGGGGGCAGTTAGAGAGACATGAGCAGAGTAGAAACAATAGGCTAGGTACAGAAGGTCAACGGAGCAGGAAGCCCTGGGTGCCTAGTAATGAACAAAACTGGGCTGGGACTTTGTCCCCAGAGTGACCTTTCCTCCCCTAACATATCACTGGTCATGCTGTTTTGAACCCCTGACCTTTCACATTGCTGGTCATGTGACTCAGACCCTCCCCTGACCTTTCCTCCCCTGACAAGTTGCTAGTCATGTGATAGACACCCCCTTAAAGGAGGAACAAGGAGGCCAGAGAATAGGACTCCCATACAAGCCTTTGCTGAACCCCTTCTTTAAGCATTAAGTCCTAAAGATAACATCTAGGCCTCAGTTGTTCAGCTCTAGGCCCAGAAAAGCAGCAGGGCCAGGTGGGGCAGCGCCATGGCTGACACCAGGACCAGCTGCAATGACTAATGATTCTCTGCCCTGGTACCAACCAATCAGTGGAGACCACAACCCAGAGGAAACACACCCGGAAAGCTGATGCATATTCTATTGAGACCATCCCCTGAGATCTCCAGTGAAAAGCCCTTAAGATGAAGGACCAAGCTCTCTCTTGAGTACTCCCATGCCTTTCCTCCCTTCTTTCCCTCAAGGCACATATATTTGCTCTCTTTCTCCTAAGCTCCAAGGGTCCCTTTATCATCTCTGTAACTTGTCTCCTGAGTTCACACAGCCCAGCTAGCTCACTTCTTCTACCTCTATGACTTTATAAATAAACTTTCACTTGTATTTGAGTCTTGGTTCTGAATTCTTTCTTAGCCAAAACTCGAGACTGGGGTCTAACATCTGGCACCATTTACCGTTAACATTCTGATGTTAACCATACATATTTAATAAAATATTGTTGACTATATTCCCTATGCTGTACTTTACATCCCATGACTATTTTTATGACTGCCAATTTGTATTTCTTAATCCCTTTTCCTTTTTTCACCCAGCCCCACCCCAACCTCCTCCCATCTGCAGACCATCAGTTTGTTCTCTGCATCTATGAGTTAAAAAATAAAAAGTGTTGAGAAAGGGACCAATGAAAGTTAATAAAGCTACTAGAAAAAAAGATAGATGTCATTTCTTCAAAATGGCAAAAGGCAACAAAGAATAAACAAAGAGAACCTCAAATAAATGCTATCAGAATCCTAAGCTTGGCTTGCACATTATTTTCCCAAATAAGTCATAGTTTATCTCAAAAACAAAAATTAAGCTGTGAATTATGAAGACTTTTTAAAACCATGTTTTCTTTATTTTAGTCTAAGAATCTCAACACTTTCAGAATTCTGATTTAATGAAACAAATTTGTTTCTTAAGTAAGGCTTTTATTGGAAGAGGAAACTGAAATAGGAGGCCTGAAAGAAGAGTTATTTCATTGGGATATTAATGAACTTCTTAATTCTTCTGCACTTGTACTTCCTTCAGAGAAAATTCATAACAAAACCTCCTCTTTAGAATGTGAAAGCTCACTAGCTTATTTTGTTAAAATCTCCTGAATGACTAAACTAAGAAGGCTAAAATAGACATTACTATAGTATTTATAACATTATTATTGTCATTAATATCTGCCAGAGGCCATTAAAATTTTCTTCTCTTTTTCCTATTTTGTTTCGGAAGTCATAAAGAGTATTGCCTAAAGAATTCATTCTTTCATTCACTATATTTTCATGTATTTTTAGCTGTACATTGTGAAAAGCCATAGGAAAGCTTTTATTGTGTATCAATAATTTCTAATGTGTAATAAAATTATTTAGGAAATGCAGAAATCATATGACTCAATAACTAAACATATATGGTTAAGCCAACAAAAAAACCAACATTTTATATCATGGGTCAGGCTGCTAAAAACCTCCAATTAGTAAAAGTTTTAATAATAACATAAATTATGACAATTGCCATGCACATTAAATAAGTGATCAGATTTAATGTGTAAAATATTTTGGAATTGTAAAATACACTCTATTTTTTAATAAAGCCAGGTACATTGCCCAGGTTCACACAGACACTCGACTGTACAGCCAGCATTTTTTTAACATGTTTTTATTGATTTCATTTAATTGAACGTGGGCTGATCTAATTACGGATTGGTTGAAATGCAGTATGATTTAGGTCATTTAGGCTGAGGCTAATTTCTATAAATAACACAATACCTTTCTTTTTAACTATTGTCTCAAAATATTGGCTTCCTTTGAGTAATTCCTTCTCCCCTAAAAGTGGGCTATTTCCCATTTTTATTTTAATTTCAAGTCTAGAAGAAAAACTAATAAATTCATTTTGACCAGAATGTCATCAAACTGAATAACAAGAGTTAGCTTATATTTGCACCAAGATTGTGTATGCTTTTCTCCCCAGGCCCCCACTTTCCAAGATTATATATAAGATCATCTTCATGATACTGCAGAAGGCCAGTATTTCACACTGTACTGGGTTGTTGTTTTGGGGTGTTTTTTTTTTTCAATTTATGACAGCATATTACAAGAGCTTTGGTAAGATTTTACAGCTCATGAGTCTCTAGCTTTGAATCAAGCCATACTGCAGCTCAATCTTTTTCAGTCCTTGTTAGCAGCGGTTGTTGTAACTAAATCAAATATTTTAAAGTACAGTTCCAGGTCCAAATCACAGACCATAAATTCAGGTGATCAAGAAACACCACTTTTTGTATATTGAAGGTTCTGTATACATGTGATGAAATGTCATCTTGTTACATTTCAAAATGCATCCCCTCATGTACCCCCACTTGCCCTCCCCCTCAGTCCTGGTTTCCCAAGGTTATGTCTGATTTCCACCCTGTGGTTATCAAGTTAAAACTGGCCAGTGGGGTGGAATCCTAGTCCAATATGACTGGTGTCCTTTTAAGAAGAAAAGAGGCTAGAGATGTGGCCACACAGAGGAAAGACCATGTGAGGACACAGCAAGAAGATGGCCATTTGCAGACCCAGGAGAGAGGCTCCAAAAGAAACCAAACCTGCCAGCACTTTGATCTTGGACTTCTAGGCTTAGGAACTGTAAAAATTTAAATCCTGTTGTTTAAGCCATCCAGTCTATAATAATTTTTTTTAATCCTCACCCAAGGATATGTTTTGTTTTGTTTTGGTATTTTATTTTTAGAGAGAGAGGAAGGGAGAAAGAGAGAAATATTGATGGGAGACAGAAACATCCATTGGTTGCCTCCCATATGCACCCTGATGAGGGATCAAACCTGCAACCTAGGTACGTGCCCTGCCTGGGGATAGACCCCACAAATTTTTTGGTGTACAGGAGGACGCCACCCGACCAGGGCCAGTCTGTAATTATTTCTTATGTTAGCCCTAGCAAACTAATACAAATATGAATAAATATTTTGGATTTCATTATAAAATAGGATTTCCTATTTTTAAAACAGCCAGCTATTTTTGTAAGCTGAAATTTCTATCCTTTTTATTGATTAACTCTTGTGCTTATCTTGAATCTTGTATATGTCACCTAATCCTTGTATTGTATTATATTTACAGTAACTCACAATAGATTTAATTTTGCTATTCTATGATGCTTCCAATTTTATTTTCAAAATATAAAAAACTGTGTATATTTAGGAAATGCAGTTTTAGGAAATTAAATATTTATCTCTAATATTCCACATACATGACCCAGAGTTTTCAACCCAAAATCTCACATCTTTGAGGTTTAAATACTTTTGCAGTGAAAATTGGTCTCAGATATTGCCTTAATTTTTTTTCTTTGAAAAATAGATCAAATATAATAAAAATGAGCACCAAATAAATGGAGTTGAATGATTCTTATGTTTCCTTTTTTACGTGATAGACACAGATAATCTGAGAATGAGCTTAAAAATGGTTTTTCATGTAAAACTAGAGGCCCGGTGCACGGATTCATGCACTGGTGGAGTCCCTCGGCCTGACCTGCAGGGATTGGGCCGAAACCAGCTCTCCAACATCCCCCAAGGGGTCCCAGATTGCAAGAGGGCAGTTCTTGGGTGATGCACCCCAGAATTTGTTCTCTGGTTCTGGGTGCATCACCTGAGAATCCCTGCTTCCAAGTAACTGCAGCTCAACAGCTCTTGCATTGAGCGTCTGCCCCCTAGTGGTCAGTGCACATCATAGCTACTGGCCAGTAGGCCAGTCGCTTAGGCTTTTATGTATCCTATACAATAAAAGGGTAATATGCAAACTGACCCTAACAGCAGAACCACTGGGAATGACTGGTCACTATGACACACACTGACCACCGGGGGCAGACGCTCAATGCAGGAGATGCCCCCTGGTGGTCAGTGCACTCCCACAGGGGGAGCTCTGCTCAGCCACAAGCCAGCCTGACAGCTGCCAGCACAGCGGTGGTGGCGGGAGCCTCTCCCGCCTCCTCAGCAGCGCTAAGGATACTCAACTGCAGCTTAGGCCTGCTCCCCGCTGGCAAGTGGACATCCCCTGAGGGCTCCCAGGCTGCCAGAGGGATGTCTGACTCTCAGCTTAGGCCTGATCCCCCAGGGAGCGGGCCTAAGCCAGCAGGTGGACATCCCCTGAGGGGTCCCAGACTGTGAGAGGGCACAGGCCGGGCTGGGGGACACCCCCCCCAACCCCCCAAGTGCACAAATTTTTGTGTACTGGGCCTCTAGTATAGTTATAAAATTGCATTTATAAATAATATAAAAACTATAACATAATATAGCCTTCTATGTCAACATAAAAGGACTCTGATTACACACAACCTGTGTTCAGCTACATGGTCACATCATGTGACATTCCTTTTGATTCCTAGATGTGAGGCACTAACTATACTGCATTCCATAGTCATCATTTTTTAACTTCCTTGGTATACAGAATTATTATATCTATCTGTATTTTAAGAGATATTTCCGTTGTTTTAACTTTGAGTTTGCTTTGTTTTAGCATTACATTGTTAAGATTCATTCATATTTGTAAATGCTATACTTCATCCAACAGCTGTGTTATATTTTATTGTGAGTATATCACAGTTAAATCATCCACTTTCCTACTGATATGCATTTAGACTGTTTCCAGGTAGTTGCTTAAATAGCACCAAAATGAACATCTTTGAACATGTTCTCTGTTGTACCTGTAAATGAATTGTATTAAATACCTAGCAGTGGAATTCCTGAGTCACAGGCTATGTGAATATGCATTTTTTTCAAAAACATTCATTTTCTAAAATGATTGCACCAATTTGCATTCTGAATAGCAATGAACATCTAGTGGATCTATATCTTCTCCAACAGTTTATATTATCAGGCTTTTAATTCTTTTGCCAAAAGAAAAGTATAAAGTGGTAGTATATTATTATCTTGCATTCTCATGATTAATAACAGATATAATATGAAGTAAGAATATATCTCCATATGTTTGTTGGTCATGAGTTTATCTTCTGTGAAATGTCTATTAAGGACTTTCATCCATTTTTCTTACTGATTCCTATGGGATGTTTTTGTACTCTTGATATCAATCCTTCTACAGTTGGGTATATTGTGAATATCTTCCCCTAGTTTGTAAAATTTTCATTTTCTCTAAGTGGTTTCTTGATGAACTAAAGTTTTTAATTTTAATATAGTGAAATTTATGTCTTATCTTTCATAGTCAACATGCTTTATGTCTTCTTTAAGGAATACTTCCTGACTTCTAGGTCTAAAATATATTCATCTGTATTTATTACTACGTTTTCAAAGCTTTGCTTTTGACATTTAAATCCTTTATCCATTTTTTGTTTTATTTTTCTATATAGTGTGAGGTAAGAATCTAACTTTATAGGGTTTTTTTGATACTTAATGAATTATTTATACTTCAGGTATTAATCTCTAGTTATAGAAAATTGTTATTACATGACTCTAAAATAAACTATCCGAAAATTCTGATGTTAGTTAGTTATATAATACTTTTATAAATGAAAGAAAATCTTGCACAGTAGAAACTGAAGTTGCTAATTTTGTCATATATAATTAGGATAATTATAAAAGTGAGAAACATGAAGATGATTTTTTCTGACAACTAAGCATTCCCATTCCCCTCACCATAGCAATTTAAAAATCTATTTTGACTAATTGAAACACACACAAATTCACACATACACACACCACACACAGAAACAGTAGTGAGGAAAAGGCAAGCACAATTATTGTTCCACATATAAACTTCCCTTTATATTTTCCATTGCTACTATGATTTGTTTTACAAATATTTTTATATTAGTGTTCTGATTTCTGCTCTAAACTAAAATTGGGTTAACCTCTACCTTAAATATAACTTCACAAATTAAGTAATGGCAGACCAAAATATAAATTAATTGCCAAATATCCACTATCTCAGAGGAGCTCTTGTTTCTCTGTTTCTCCACCATTACATTCTAAAAAAGTAAAAGGGCTTAACTTCTAACACAGTTAACAAACATCTACTATGGGCAAAGCACTGCACTAGATAATATAAAGAACAAAAATTTGCTCCCTAATATAATCAAGGAGCCATAAATAAATTTAAAATGGGACTAACTATGATAAATTATGTAATAAAAGTACCCACAAATGTTGATTGAGTTCAATTATGCTTATAATTACCAAGCACCTAAGAGAATATGCCATTGTACATTTCAACGGTCTCATTAAATAGGCATTTTTTATTTCTTTTTAAAGAGTCCCATTTAGTAATTTCCCAATGTTGGAAATTTATAATTGAAACAGCCAACAGTAGTAAAATTTGTTAAGCAAAGTCCATTTACCATATAGGGATGCCTCAGACCATAATATAAACACTGACCTAGAAGATGCTGTATACCTGAAACTAATACAAAATAATATGAATGTAAACTGTAATTTAAAAAATTAAATAATAAAGAAGGAGATAATGATGAACGTGGCCAACATATTTGATAAAGGCTTTTGTCCAAACCCAAGAGAGAAGAGGAAGCACTGAAGAGTAGGTTCTTTCCATACTCTCCCCTCCTGTAGTGAACATAGCCTTACAGTTACAGCTACTCGGTTACTTGGCTTTAGGTTTCCCCTGACCCAAGTGAGGATCAGCTCTACATAAAATTATGGAGATTTGGAAGGCCTGTGCTAGGTCCTCTAGGTTCCCGTCTTCTCTGTGTTGTTTGTTTTCCATATTCCCACTGTCTTTATTCAGAACCTTCAGTGGAGTATCCCATCCAGGCCTTTCAGTTTCAATGGATACATTATGATTTCTATAAACTACTCAAGGTAAATTCTAACTCTGTCCACTATTTCTCCCACCTCATGGTTCTGCCCAGTATCACATCCCCTATGAGTGTCTGGGTATCTTCCAAAGCAACTCCAATCCAATCTCACACCAATATAGAGAGACCCCATCCTTCCTGGGGGAGTCGATGTAATCATGAGGCTTTCCATGTAATTAGGAAAAAAGTATGGTGCCACTAAAGCCTAAGAAAATCTTCAGTTGAGGGATCAAGTCCAAAGGCCACAATAATTTGTGTTTGAGACTGAGTCAGTCCCTAAACTCTACTGAGACTCAGTTTTTAATCTATTAAATGGAAGACATAATAACAAATTCACATGAATACTCTAGGAAAAGACATGAAGCGTAAGAGACTATTTGTAAACTATAAAGTGACTTAAAATAGATGTGGCATTCATTTTCTGGCAGTGATAAACCAGTAGGGAAGATATTTAATTACATGTCCCTCAAGACATTCTGTAGACGTGCCTGCTCCACCTCGCTAAGCATAGGAGTGCCAACAAATTTGTAGGACAGAACAGGGATCGTTTTCAAAATCATACCTCCTTTCGATCATTGGCCCATTCACAAAAGAAGGAGGAAAGAGTCAATGCCAGGCACAGGAGCTTCCATTCTGTCCGTGGTTCAAAAACAGCTGGACAGATCACCTTTGAACTTACTGGTATCTGAGCCTATTGTCTTTCTCTGCCTCTAGGATCACATGTGTTTGGACTAGTGAATGTCCTGGTAACAAGTCACTTTCCTTTTTTCCAGTGCCCTCGGGGCACAGCCCAGGGTCCCAGGGTAGAGACCACAAATTCCCTCATTGCTACTGTTGTATATTTTTTAAAAAGCTAGGAACAAATAAATAAACAAGTGGAAAAACAATTCTCTCTCTCTCTTTCTCTCTCTTCCTCTCCCTCTTCCTCTCCTTCTCCCTCTCCCTTCCACTCTCTCTTTAAACAACAACAACAACAACCAAATGGCCCTAGCTGGTTTTGCTCAGTGGATAGAGCATCAGCCTGTGGACCGCGAAGCGTCCCGGGTTCGATTCCGGTCAAGGGCACATGCCTGGGTTGTGGGCTAGATCCCCAGTGGGGGGTGTGCAGGAGGCAGCTGACCGGTGATCCTCTTTCATCATGGATGTTCTATCACTCTCTCCCTCTCCCTTCCTCTCTGAAATCAATAAAGATATATTTTTAAAAACACACACCAATAACACAAAGGTATTATTCCACCTCCATGTAGTAAAAAGTATACTTGTACAATGTTTTGTACTTGTATTTCGTGCTATTAAAACAGGGAAGTTAAAACGGGGGATTTAGGGCGGCAGGGAGAGGATAAAAGGGAGGGATTGACCTTTGCCGTTTCAAAATGGCGGCTGCCGCCCTAACCGGTTTGGCTCAGTGGATAGAGCATCGGCCTGCGACTGAAGGGTCCCAGGTTCAATTCCAGTCAAGGGCATGTACCTTGGTTGCGGGCACATCCCCAGTAGGAGGTGTGCAGGAGGCAGCTGATTGAGGTTTCTCTCTCTTTGATGTTTCTAACTCTCTATCCCTCTTCTGCCACTCTGTAAAAAAATCAATAAAATAAAATAAAAACTAAAAAAAAAAAACAAAAACTGCTGGACAATGTGGAGGCACTGCAAGCGCAGAGGGCCACCGAATTCCCAGGTAAGCATCACTCTTACTGAAATAGGTGTCATCTTTGTTTTTCCAGAAACGATGCTGATTTACTTGCAGAAATCAGCCTGTGAAATTAGCACAATCTTAAACCATATAATTGGCTTCATTCGTAACCGGCAAAAGTCAAAGTAGTCTAGGTGAGACCCAGAATTTTCATATTTCTAAACTTTAAAAAGCAGGGTATTTGCTTTCTTTTCCGTTTTAGGGGCACATTAGCATTAGCTCTTTGATAATAGCAGTTAACACTCAGGGCTCACCAGGCTTTAGGCATTGTTTTAAGCAGATGACATTCTGCCTCATTTAACCATTACAACTCCATGCACTAAGTACTATCGTTATCTTGCCATTTCATAGATGAGGGAAATAAGGCATAAAGAGGTTAAGAAACTTATCCTGGGTCACACATCTATTTTCTGATGTGCCCAGGATTCAAACCCAAGCTGCCTGATTACACAGTCCAGTCTGGACCCACTGTGCTCTACTGCCTCTTTATAGATTCCTCTCAATAGAGTGATTGAAGGTCAAATATACGAAAAGTGAGGAACCACTGGTCAACATGACCACAGTCACTCCAGAACTCACTCTAAGACACTGGGGACCTCCAGGAGCACCATCCACCTAGGCTTGCCGCGCATGGCAGCCCTCCGGAGTATGCAGCACACAAAAAGGATAAGCCTACACAGTGACCCCTATCTCCATCATAAACCATACCTTCCTGCTCACAGTCTTTCCCACGTTGCTTCCCCACCCAGGAAAGCCCTGTCCCCTCCCCCCTACTCCTCTGAGCATTCACAAAACCACTCCTCACTCAGGCCCAGCCATATCCTCCTTGAAGCCTTTCTGGGCTCTGCCAGCTACCTCAAGGATCTGCATCTCTCCTCTCTGAACACCTACATTATGTTCAGTTTCCTTTTGGAGCACCTGAAACGACTGCCTAGCATTTGGTTACATAATGTTTTGTTTTTACCAAACATTTATTTACTCAGCTACATTTATGTAAGTTCATTGAGAACAGAAAGCAGTTTTGATTTTCCCTCCTGGCTGCACCCTCTTCCATAAACAGGCACACATACATACATTCTGCACCTCATATACTACTAGAAGTTCAATAAATACTGTTTGTATAGTTGGCGGAATAATTGATTAATCTATTGAATAAATATTCTCTCACCTGAACTTCAACAGCCTCCAAGGTTTTCTGTGCTCAGACGTGGATGCACATAATGTGCGGGCCAGTCAGCTAATGGACTGAAGAAGGAAAGTAAGAAAAGCTTTCACTGGGAAATTACCCTAATTATAAAAATCACAAAAAAGTAGAAATGTATAAGGATTCAATCTAAAGGAGTTTTAAAGGGAGAATTGACTAACTGAAAAAGTAAGGAGAAGAAAGTCATTTTATACATTTAGTGTGAAAGTACCTTTTCAGGATCTGAAATTCAAACGCTTCTCTCCATGGGCTCTGTCATTTTCCTTCAGAAGATGTAATATAGCTCCCACCTTTACATATTAAAATTTACATGGCTTCCACCTTCTACTTTACTTCTTCCCTCTACTCTCTAACACACCTAAGTACACACACACACACACACACACACACACACACACACACATCCTGACTTCTCCCCGCCCAGCCTTCCCTCCCTCCCCATCACCTTTTGACTACAAATTACTAGTTCTGAGTCATCAAAACAGTTCCTTTCCTTCATTAGCTTGGGCTCCCTCTGCTGGGTCTGCAGCAGTAAAACATACAACTCATTAGAATTGGAGGTGATAGAACTCATTCCCCACAGAATTTCTGTTTTAACTAAAATTAAACTCAGTATCCAGCAAAATATAGTAATAATAAATCAAAACAAATGGTTTTTCAGAAACTGCTATACAAATCAGTGTTTTCCCCTAGTGTCCATTTGTAGTAGAATAGTGGAACTCAGCAGGAAATCTCAAAGATTGCAGAAATGAGATGAAACGATGCAAAAGAAAATAATCATATAAATACGATCTGGATTACAAATGTTTGTCAGAAGCAAATGCAGATGAATATGACCAAAGGCCATATAAAGGCTCTAAGTGAGTTTTCTGAGGAAATAAAGAAAAAAGCAGCAGCAGCTAGGTAGTATTACTAAAGTATTAAAAATCAAGGCTGTTGATAACATCACTATATAGTAGCAAACATTATATAGTAGCAAACCTGATATTATGGAGTATTTGAGCCTATACACACACACACACACACACACACACACACAAAATCACAAAGTGCATTCACATTTACTAAGGATAATAGAAATGTAACTTGCATAATAAAAAAACAGGTAGATATTGATTCCTGTTCAAAGGAAATATTGTATATTATTTCATTGATTGGTGCTTATTACAAAAGAGAATGGTTATATTGACCGAAAGCAAACCATCAGACCAGGATAAAGAATGAAAATTGAACTAAGACCTTTAAGAATCTGGAAAACGCTATCTGTCATATAATTTTTCCCTTTAAGATAGACTAGTATTCTGCAATAAATATCTTAAAACAATCCCCAGGTGAGCTTACAGAATTGCCAAATAAGCAGGGAATTGGATATTCTACAGCCTAGAAATTTAAGGCCTGAGCATTTCCCTTCGGAGTCCAGGATACTGGCAGAACCTCAGGTCAGGTCATTAAAGAAAGACCTTTGCTGATAGCACTTCTGGTGTTGCCAGTCCACCCCCTTCTCCATTGTCAAATAATTAGCTGCCATAAAAACTTAACCATGACTTGCTACAAAATTTGAAAAACCCCTTATTCAAACAGCATTAAAAATTTCAAGACATTGACAGCAAAGCAGGAAACCAACCATGTAAACCCTTCTGATCACAGCCCTGCTAAGTGCAGGGCCTACGTGACTGCTTAGGTCACACTCCAGGACACTGGCCTGGATTAGCTGGAGGTTAGCAGTAATAATGTCTTCAAGGGCCCTTCAGTCCCAATACTCACAGGCAAAAATGTTAACCTCATGGCCTGGCCGCGGTGGCTCAGTGATTGAGCGTCACCCTAGGAACCAGGAGGTCAGGGTTTGATTCCCAGTCAGGGCACATGCCCAGGTTGCAGGCTCAATCCCCAGTGTGGGGCATGCAGGAGGCAGCCGATCAATGATTCTCACTCATCATTGATGTTTCTATCTCTCTCCCGCCCCCTTCCTCTCTGAAATAAATAGCTTTTTTTTAAATGTTAATTTCATCTTCCCACCCTCTGAGAATTTCCTTGGCAAGACAGATACATCTTTCCTAAAGCAAACATGGTTCAGTTTAGTTCCTCAAATGTATACTGGAACCTGTTAATGGGGAATATTTGTGTTCTGTCTATCCAAGTTTGGTTTCACAGACAGAACATCTGTTGAGAGAATCTAAGATAAATCAAGCAAATTTTTTAATTTCCTTTCCTGTTAGTGGCTATATAACATAAGTGGTTAAAAACACAGCCACCAGAGTCAAACCACCTGTGTTCAAATCCCATCTCCTCCACTGGCCACCTGTGTGAGTTTGAACAAGTTACTTACCCTTTCTGAGTCTCTGCTTCCAAAATTCAATAATAATAGTACTGCTTCATAGGGTTGCTTATGGGAATGTATTGAAGCATTACCTTTAAAGAATTTAACTTGGTGCTTGGCACATAATAAATGTTGAATTGGGTATTATCATTATATAATAAGAAACTTTTCCAATGTACTAGAGTCTGGATCATGGAAATGAGCTGGTGGTTTGAGAGCTACCTGACATTTAAAATTCAGTAGTGTTTATGCAGCTTAATGGATTACCTTATATAAAATAACTTTTGGTATAGCTCCATGTGCTTCATAATTTTAAAGGTATTCATTTATTCGTTTAATTTCTGCTGTAAGTGAGCTCACCAAACAGACACATAAATGGATAATTTTAATACAATGTGCCAAGCACAATGACTGTTGGGGGACAATTTCCACAAATCTCTCCAGTTTCTGCACTTTCTGAGCAAAGGCATTCGCAGATCTTTTGTTTCAGATTAAATGTTCAGGAATGTTTGTATGCCAAACAGCTTTGGAAGACAGAGTCTTTCTCTACAGGGCAGAGGGCGAATTTGTTTTCTGACCAGAATATTAAAGATAATGCGTCTTTCCTGGGCAAAGCCTGGGCAGCATTGTTAACAGCCCTTTTTAAAAGACTGAGGTTTCCAATGTTTGGAATTCTTTAGTTGTGCCACAAGCCCACTGTGTGTGGACAGAAGGGGAAAGCAGATATTTCATGCAGAGGGAACCGAGGTATGAAACAGCAGTGTGTGGATGCATAAGTATAAATAATGCAGTAATGCCAGCCAGTGAAGGCGTGAAACAGGAAGTGGGGAAAGATGAGGCTGGCGAGCAATGCAAGGGCAGAGCCATGGGGGACTTTGTGTGCCAAGTATAAACTTATTTCATAATGCCTGTTTACCTAATGATTTTTTACCATCGGCTCTTGAAAGTTATGCCATTTTTTGAACAAATCTTTTTTTAATTAGAGCAACATTTGCTTTCCAAACTTCCCTAAATAAATACACTATAGGACATGATATACGGATGTTACTGTTTAATAACGGAGACACACTCACCAATTTACTTGACTAATCAGTGTTTAGTCAGCATGTATCTTATGGAATAGATTTGAATTAAGGACCACATTTTAATGAAGCCAAAAAAATTTTGAGAGAAAGCAGGGGTCTGTTGTGTGCATGCATGCCCTAGTTTCATCATGGGTTCATGTATTAGATGAGGTCTTGGGTTTAGCCTTTATTTTGCCCCAGAGGTGTTTTCCTGTGCTATCACTTATAAAGTGAACCTTGAGTACAAGATAATCTTAGTCCAAAAAGGTTGAAGAATTGGTGAGGAAAATAGGGCAGAAAGAAGATTGTACCTTCCAAAGAATGATTCCATTGCGCTCTACATCGACCATTCACTGCCCATCCCAAGTCTTTTCTTCCTCCTTTGTCAAGTATAATAAACCTTCATTTTATGTAGAAATTGGATTTCTCTCCTTTCAAATTGTTGTTTATTATTTACATAAACCTGTTTTTGTTGCTGAATTGTTACCTTTTTCCACCTGTGAAAACTGTTTAGGTATCTTAAGTTGGGATGGAACGCATTATAATTTTTCTCATTAAAATCAATGGATTTTTACTTTTAGTTTTTCACTTAGCAGTAGGTTTTTTTTAACAAATAAGTCAGTCATCAAATGAGAGATAAAGTGCTCCAAATTTTGTGGTAGGCTCTGAAGAGACAATAAGTACCTTAACCAAGAGAGCATACACAGCATGGCAGTTAAGGCCCAATTCTCCCAAGTCAGAACACCGAGTTACATCTTGGCTCTACCACGGAGTATATGTCACCTAGACAAAGTTTCTTCTTGGGCCTTCATTTTCTCGTATGTTTAAGGTGATAATAGTTCCGGTATCACACTATTGTGAAAATTGAAATATTTACTGTATATTGATCACTTCAGATCAAGTACATTACTTACTAGTACTCAGTTAAATCTTATCTGTTGTTATTAGTATTATTCCTTTCATATTTGTAGTTTTTGTAGATCACTCTGACAGCAATGTGGAGAGATATATGAAGGGAGAACATATATTAAGACTGGCAAGAAAAAGGCCCTGGAGGTACAATCAAGATAAGGAAAAATGGGTAGGGAGTAAGAAGCAAGAATATGGTGGAAAATAATGCATTCTATTTTGGACATGTTGAGATTAAGGTGCCTGAGTTACATTCTTATTTCTTCTATCTCAGTAGTCTGTTCAGGGCCAATTTTATCACTCTCTTAAAAAAATATTTAAAAGTTGAATTAGGATTATGCTTTGAAGTAGAAACTGCAGAATATGCAGGCTCAATACTTTTTATTGTTTATTCAATGATTATGTATTCAGAGAAATGGCCCTGGAAGCCACATCCTTGTTATTGTTAAGTATGACTAAATCGATGCACTGAGTTTGCCCTCAGATAATTCATTTCCTTGGGGACTCAGAGGTTGTAAAACAAACATAAATTAAGTTTGTGTTTACCCTGCCCTTGCCAAGGCTAATTATTTAACACTAGAGGCTCAGTGCACAAAATTCATGCACAGGTAGGGTCCCTAGGCCTGGCTGGTGATCAGGGCTGATCTGTGGGGTGACTGGCGAGGCGATCAAGGAGGCCCTGCTGGCACCCACCTTGGCCAGCCTGGCACTGCCCACTGGCCAGCCCCGTCCCCCACCTCTGCCGCTAGTCACCTCCCTCTGCGGGGCAACCGGTGATGTGATCGAGGAGCGGGGATGGGGGCCCTGCTGGCACCTGCCTTGGCTGGCCTGGGGCCTGTGGGAAGCTCCTGCATTGAGCGTGTGTCCCCTGGTGGTCAGTACATGTCATAGCAACCGGTTGTTCCACCAGTTGTTCCACCATTTGGTCGATTTGCTTATTAGACTTTTATTATATAGGATAGAGGAGAGATAGAAGTGTCTAAAAGAAAGGGTTAAAAACAAATCCAGGTAAAGAACAGGAGGTTAATACAGAAACAAGTGACAGATTGTATGTCTTTCATGCTTTGTTTATCCTCTTTTACCACTAATAACACATTATCATTCACATGACTCATCTCCTCACTGCTCTGTCACACTCAAGGTTCTCAATAGTCCCCTCTCTACCTCTCTGTTCCCTCTCCTCACCACCTCCTCCTGCAATTACACAGAAGGGCAGGGACCGTTTCTGATTCATGTTTATGTCCCTTCTTCCTAAAATAGCATCGCACATATTAGGCAATGTATGCTTAGTAAAAAGGGAATCATTGATTGCATAAACCCACTTACTGATGATAAGCTACTTAATTGTGTCATAACTCAAAGCGTGGTTCTAAGGATAAAATTATAGCGACACAATAGGAGGTTTCTAGAGTTGTAAACACCATACATTGTATCTAAATTCATGTGAGCAAGAAGTTAATACAAACATATAAAATTAAATTCACTCTCATGCTTTCAACTTTTATTTTCCAAATAATTCAGTAAATGACATCATAAAAACTTCTACCTTATTTACTGCGCTAGCCCCAGAATGTGAATGAGACAGTTCTCAATAAATATTTAATTAAGATACTAATAAATAAACAGATTCCTTTGTTTTGCTACCCAGAAGGGGTGTTTTTCTTGGATTGTGCACACAAATAAACTTTATCGAATTAGAAGGAAAATCTTTTTTCTTTCTTATGTTTTCACAATGGGCTTAAAGTAAAAGCATAGTAAGTATTATAAAAAACAGTTGTATTGACAAAAATATTCTTCCAAGACAATGTCACTTATTATCTATAAAGTATATTTAAAACTCATTAACACAGGTCAAGTTATATTTCAATTCTGTTATAAGGTGAAAAGTAAAAATAATCCCCTCTATAAGAAAAAAGTAGCAATTCTAATTCAAATAGCTGTTAGGACATAATTGAGCCTCTTCAGATAATTGTACCACAGCATAACATCTTTATCTGTCAACCAAGGGTCCACACTTCTACACTTGACCAATACAGTGGTAATTAATATTGGTGAAGCACTGAATCTCTGTGAGATGCTAAATTATCATCTAAATCACCCAAAATGCTTGCTGTCATCTTGAACATGAACTGAATTTTTCTGAATTCTAATTTGATAAAAAGTGCTAACCTGCAGAGTTTCTCAAAATCAGAACTACAGCCATTTGAACCAGACAATTCTATGTTGTTAGGACCATCCTGTGCATTGTAGGACACTTAGCACCAACTCTGGACTTGACCCACTTCAGTGGTTCTCAACCTTCCTAATGCCGCAACCCTCTAATACAGTTCCTCACGTTGTGGTGACCCCCAACCATAAAATTATTTTCGTTGCTACTTCATAACTGTAATTTTGCTACTGTTATGAATCATAATGTAAATATCTGATATGCAGGATGTATTTAGGCGACCCCTGTGAAAGGGTTGTTTGACCCCCAAAGGGGTCGCGACCCCCAGGTTGAGAACCGCTGCACTAAATGCTAGTAGCACCTCTTCCTCCCACCCTGACAATCAAAAATGTTTCCAGGTATTGCCAAATGTCCGCAGCGGGTAAAACTGTCCCTGATTAAGACACACTGCTAACTGCTAACGAGGGTAAAATGTGTGGCATCTCTGAGATCCAGAATACCGTAATACTCCATTCCCCAATCATTCTAGATGAACTAGAAATCTGTGTTATGCTTTAGTAACATTCCATTAACCAACATATTAGATTAACCCATAAATCCCATTTCCTTGTTATAAAAAATGATAAACAGAAATCAAAAGTATTTACTCTACTCATGAACTTAACTTTCTTATAGTTTAGTAGCTTTTTTTCACAGTAAATTAGAAGACAGGGGGAGTTCTTATGGCAAATTGCCTTCATTGTCCCAGGTGGCTGGGAGGCCTGAGGGACTCTACAGCCATGGCTGTGGCCTGGCGCATAATACTCCCATTTAGCTTTTCTTTTACTCTCAGTAAACACAGTAATTCAGAACTTTTCAACCTCTATCAAGAAGTTTCCCCTCCTGTTGCTTCAGAATTTCCCCTGCTGTTGCTCAAACGCAAATGAAGGAGAAAACACATGATATTTTAGTTTAAAATTAAAGTGGTAAAAATGAAATACACAATTTAAGGAGGTAAGGAATAAGTGAATTCACAGACTAACACTGCAAGTAAGGAAAACTAGCTCAAAGACATTTTACTGGCTAACCCATCCCCTAGAGCAGCAGTTACCAACCTGTGGGTCAAACGACCCTTTCACAGGGGTCACCTAAGACCATCCTGCATATCAGATATTTACATTATGATTCATAACAGTAGCAACATTACAGTTCTGAAGTAGCAACGAAAATAATTTTATGGTTGGGTCACAACATGAGGAACTGTATTTGAAGGGCCAGAAGGTTGAGAACCACTGCCCTAGAATATACTGTAGTAGGAAAATGAGTGGAAATTCGAGTTTCTTATTACTGAAACTTAGAAAGTGATTGCATATGTTCCTCATCTCATCTCACTTGACATTTCCTGAGCACCCACTATGTGGCAGTCACTATACCAGGGACGCTGACAGAGACTGACATGGATGTATGACCCTCCATGCAATACTCTTCTCTAAGTGGAACTAGAAATGTACTGACCCATATTTAATATGCTTTAATTGTTCAGATTTTCAAACATAATATCTTTTCTCTTTTTAAATATGTTTTTGTTGATTTTAGATAGAAAAGGAAGGAGGAGAAAGAGAAAAAAGCATCAATTGGTACCTCCTTCAGGGCCCCAAATGGGGATGGATCAAGCCCACAATCCTGGCATGCGCCCTGACCCGATAATCAAACTGATGACCCCTTGGTGCATGGGATGATGCCCAACCAACAGAGTCACACCAGCCAGGGCCATTTGGGTTTTGTTGTTTTTGTTGTTGTTGTTATTAAGAGAGATGTACCTATTGATAAGCTAGAGTCAGGAAAGGGAAAAGAGAAGAGGAAAAAATGGTATGTTTGGTAATATTAAACAGTAAAAATCCTTTTCTGAACAAAAAAGGGAAAACCATGTCAGCAGTTGGCAAAGTGAAAACCTGACAAGTGATAAGCATCAACAAATTGCTTAACAAAATGTTAGCTGATTACAATGTTGATGCAAAAAAAAAAAAAGAAAAAAGCCAGCTGACATAAAATAACATGGTAAATGGAAAACCTCGCTAATGAAAAGGAACAATGCTGTGGAGCTCATTGGCCTTCGTGGAAAGAATGTCACATAGGAAGCAATGGAAAAAACATGTACTGCATGCAGTTCACTAGAGGAGCCGGAAATTTGGGGGACGAAAGCACAATGTCAGAGCCAGCTCTCTGGTAAGTAATTACAACATAAAGAGATCACCTACCACCCCTTAAATTGTAAGGACCCCGGGTGGTATCCACACACGGGGAGAAAGAAAAAAGAGGTAACATTTGCACTTTCTCCATGCAATTAAGCTGATCCCATAGCAATAAGTACCTATTTAAAGGAAGTTTGGTATGTACGCCAGTTATTGTATACAAACTGAGTAGTAGTCCCGGAAGTAAAGAGCTTTGGGAGTGTCACCTAGAAGCTCTCCACAAATTCCTCTGAAAAATTCAAATGCCTCTCAGTGGTGCTCCTGGAGCACCCAGTGGCAATCTGTGCACTGCACCACATACATTGTGACCAAAGCAACACAAACACTTTCTTGGTTTTTAGTTTAATTCAAGGAAACAGATAAAGGTTTCACTGTGTGTGAATTTTGAAGCAATAGGGAAAAAAAATCTATTCCCACTATCTAAAATGGCCATTTTCCCAATGTTCTTTTGTAAACCCTGCTTAAAGGAGCCAGATATGTTCATATAACTCCAATCTGAGTTAAATGTCAACAATTTAGCCTATTAAATAAATGCCAGCCACTACTCATTTTTGCATTTTCTACCTTTCATTCTACCCTTTCATGGTTTCTGTGATGGCGCTTTTACTAGGAATTAGCACTTCGGCCATTCCTATTCACAACTTCATGGACAGGTTAGGTTTTGTACTTAAGGGCCCTCCTACATGCTGGAAGTTCAGTTCATAATATTAAAATGGGAAGGGGTGTGTTAAAGCAGTGAACGATGAGTACACAACACTGAATGAATTAAAAAAGAGAATCTGAAGTCTACAGTGATAAAATTTGCAACATAAAATTTGCATCACCTCAGGTTAACTTGCTCTTGGATTTTTGTTGTTGTTGTTAATCTTCACCGTTACTTTTCAGAGAGAGTGGAAGGGAGAGAATGGGGGAGGGGGAAAGAGAAAGGTGAGGGAAAGAGAGAGGTGAGAGAGAGAGAGAGAGAGAGAGAGAGATGAGAGAAACACATCGATTGGCTGTCTCCTGAACACACCCAGACCAGGGAGTGGGTAGCAAACCAGCAACCGAGGTACATGCCCTTGACCAGGAATCAAACACAAGCCAGCGGACTCTCTAACCACTTTTCCAATAATCTTTTAGAGAGAGTAGAAGAGAGGGAAAGACGGAGAGAAACATCAGTGTGAGAGAAACACATAGATTGGTTGCCTCCTGCACATGCCCTGACCAGGGAGAAGCCTGCAACCAAGGTACGTGCCCTTGACTAGAATCAAACCCAGGACCCTTTGGTTCGCAGATCGATGTTCTAGCCACTGAGCCAAACCGGATAGGGTGACAGGAAGTTACCTTAATATAGATTTTCCCTGAAAGTACATTTAATATCAAAAATATTACATTTAATCACTTTTGTCTTGATTTGAAAAGCTGATGTTTAACAATAAAATGAGTATCTAGTAGATTGTGGTAACTCCCCAATATCCATTCCACCTTTCCTCTAGTGTATATTAACCCCACTGCTCAGGTACTGAGCCCATCCACAGCTCCAGGGGTGGGCTCTGATGAGCCCAAACCAGTAATTTCAACCCAATCAGACCCAACACCCCTCTATGTAATAAATATTTTGTAATGTCCCTTCCTCTACTACAATGACATTCATAAGTAAATATAATTATCACCATCATTTCAAAAATCCATATAATGCTCAAAATAAAACATAAAGCAGAAATAACATTAAGTTATAAAACAAATGTATTCAATATGTAAATATTCAGGCATGATAATGCCTACATCTTTACATGGCACCACCATGAAATGAGACACCTACAAATACAGGAAATAAAGTGTATTACATATACAGCTCAAGTACCCAAACATCATCCCAACTGTTGTGATCTTTTTCAAATGGGTGAACAAATCCTGGGAAAATTCTGAACAATGTACAATATTCTCACAATACACACAATAACTCCATTTATTGAAAACTAGAGGTCCGATGCACAAAATTCATACAAGAGTAGGCCTTCCTTCCCCCGGCACCAACTTCCCTCTGGCACCAAGGACCCGGGCTTCCCTCCGGCTGCCGGCAGGCACCCAGGACCCAGGCTCCCCTCTCAGCCCCGGATTCATCCGGAAGGTCGTCCGGAAGGACGTCTAGTCTAATTAGCATATTATGCTTTTATTATTATAGATTCAGTATATATTAAAATAGTGCTACTCAAACCTCACTTTGGGTTTTAGTGTGAAACAGCTAAATTCTAGGTTCAGGTGACTATATAGTACTTTACACCTATATATTGTCCAGAAGTACACCCAAAACGTGTGCAGAATGTGGGACAATTCTTTGTGGTACAGGCCTGTCCTATATACTAAAGGCCTCTAACATCCCTGGTCCTCATCCACTAAATGTCAGTTTTGCTCCCCCTTCTTTCACTGTGAAAACGCCACACTCTTCATAAGTTTCTCTGCACACCTCCCCATAAGTTTTCATGCACACACACACCCAAGGGTCACTATCACTCCCCGATAAGAATATCCTTACCACACATTTAGTTTAGGAGTAAATATGGAAGCCAGTCAGCATGAATATTCTCCTGGTTCTATCAGCATCAACCCAATCAACACAAAGCTCAAGATTTAGGATGGAAATTCTGGAACCCTTTCTCCTCTGGGACAGTATGGTCTGACGAACTATTATCTGGAATTTGGGCAAAACTTAATCAAGAAAAGAGCAGAATAAAATAGAGATGGAGATTTACTCAATCATCCTGGATGCCCTATTTTAATTCCATAAGTAAACAATTCTCCTTTACTGTGTAAGCCATACTGATCTTTGTTTTACCACTACTTATGGATGGAAGATCTTCTGTCTTTCCCATGCCCTCCAAGAATGCAACATGACTCAGGGAAAAGAGCAAGACACAGCCCCATGAAGGCAAGGACCTTGAATATCTAATTCAATTTTATGTCCCTGGGGCAGAGCATGGTGCCTGGCTGCCCATAAACATTAGCTAGTTGAATGAATAGACTTGGACAAATACACATGGAGTCTATAGGCTTGCATTGCCGAAATAGCTTTGAAACTACTCAGTTCTGAAAGACTAGGTAGTTCAATAACTTGCTTAACCTTCTGATGACAGGCATCACAAGATTGTCACCTAATTTATGATTTGGAAACTCAACTACTCAACAAAAGTGAAAATCTATTCACCACAGGGTTATAGAGCCAGCTGAGTTTTACTACTATAAGGTAAAATTTGGAAAATTCATTACAGATATAAAACAAAGGGTTATTTGAAAACAAAAATAAATATTAGAAAAAAATTTAATAAAAATAGATTTTGTATATCATGGTAAAACAACCATATTAAATAAGAAAATGAGCATATATATATATATATATTATTGATTTTTTTTACAGAGAGGATGGGAGATGGATAGAAAGTCAGAAACATCGGTGAGAGAGAAACATCGATTAGCTGCCTCCTGCACACCCACTACTGGGGTTGCGCCCACAACCAAGGTACATGCCCTTGACCGGAATCGAACCCAGGACCCTTCAGTCCCCAGGCCGGTGCTCTATCCATTGAGCCAAACCTATCAGGACTTCTTTTTTTTTTTAAGTAAGCAAGTTTAGAGGCTAATTTAGCACCTCTGAATTATTCCACTTATGGATATCATCAGCTCAATTAAGTTAGTAACAAAGCTTGCATTATAGAATAAAGCGAAAACCAAATAAAGTGCTATTAGAAAAGCTTATCTCTTGACTGGCCAGTAGCCCTTTAAAGAATGAGTATGTTACTTAGTCTGTGATGTAAACAATGTAAATCTCAGGAGAAATCATCTATAATAATAATAGCATAATATGCTAATTAGACCGGACAGCCAAACCTTCTTGACATCTTTCCAGACGTCCTTCCGGATGAAGCTGCGGCTGCGAGGGCCAAGCCCCTCGCACAAATTTTGTGCCTCGGGCCTCTAGTTTATATATAGAAAGAATGCATGGCTTCTTCACCCTGACCAACTTTTCTCTGATCTGCATGTGTCTCAGGAGAAAAATGCTCTTTCTCATACCAGAGGTGTCATGATGAATGCTGAGACAATATTTGGCTCTTCACCACCCAGGCTCTTACTTTGCATGCACTTTTTCAACTTTGTAAATTCATTGGCTTGCACACGCTGCAGTTTTTAGCATATGATTACTAGTTAACAAGTGGACAGGTTTTTGTTTTTAAGTTATGGAGATTTTTATTAGGATATTCCTTTTCATCAATTTAGAAGATCCAAGAATCTTAAAAGTTATTTTCTGTAATACAGTAATCCACAATTGTTATAAATCATTTAATATAAGTATGGATACAGATGGCTTAGAAACAAATTGAGAGTCAGACAGAATGTGGCAGTTTTTGTCTCCTTTGTGATTCTTCTGTCCACTCTGATAATTGTCAAAAAAAGATATCTGCTTTTCCCCTCTATATTGTTCCAATATTCAACAAACAGAAATAGCAGAGGACAAACCTTTTCATAATATGATTCCCCATCTCAGGGCTTAGGGAAACAGTGTGCAGAAAAAATTACCTATCCTTGTAATTCACAATAATGAGTATAAGGTATAAACACATCCTAAGCCTTTTCCATAAACAGTATATACGCAGAGGTTTATAATTAGCAGTGGTTGAGGAGCTGAAGACAGAAAATATTGACAGACTGAGAAATATAAGAAGCCAGGATAACATCTTCCAACCACAAAGTGTTTTGTGGTAAAATATTTGTTAAGAGGATTAGCAAGAGTAGGCAACAATTTCTCTAATGGGGGCAGGGGGACAGTGGTTTTTTAGAACACAGTAAAATTTTATAGAACAGTGGTAGATAATATTTTAGGGTTCATAAACCTCTGAGAATCTTATAATCTTCTATTTCTTATTTCCAGAAAAAAATATGTTAATGCACAAAATTTTCATAAAATTTGAGGGAATTCCCTGAGCCCCTAAGTCTACCCTTGGAAACCCCCCTCATTCCTCAATAGAAGCCTCTGCTTTGGAGAGGGCCCCCATCTTAAACACGGGACTGAAACTTTAAAAAAAAAAAGCACGGGGTTAGGAATTTGTCTTCAATACAGTTGAAGCTGTTTTACAAGAAAAGCTCCTATTTGTCACCCTGCTTCCTTAAGGACAGACAGACTGGGAAATGTCCTGCACAGATTCTGCCCAAGGAGCAAGAGGAACAAATTTCTAGTTCATAGACAAAGGAGCATGATCTAATGAATTTACATTGTAACAACCATCTTTAAGCTAATGAGAAATTGAAGATAACTAATACTTAGGAAGTACTTAGATATGCTAAACCCTCTACAAGTTGTTTTCACCATCTCACTACATTAAATCTTCATAAACATCCTGGAAGTTAGTTATTATTCCCTGTCTTAGACCATTCTGGCTGCTATTCCAAAATAACACAGACTGGGTACTTTACAGAAATTTATTTCTCACAGCTCTGGAGGCTGGGAAGTCCAAGATCAAAGCACCAAAAGTGTAAGACATTCAAGTCAAGGCATGTCAAGCCAAGAAATCAGGCATGGACATGTTCTGGTGGGAGCTCTCTTCCATAGCCGGCACCTTCTGGCTATGTCCTCACAAGGCAGAAGAGGACAAGGGATCTTTCTGGAGGACGTTCTTTTATAAGGGCACTAATCCCAAACATGAGGGCTCCACCCTCATGACCTAATTAACTCCCCAAAGGCCCCACCTCCTGATACTATCACTTTGGAGGTTAGATTTCAATGTGTGAATTATGGGGGAGCACAGACTATGGCATTCCCATTCAAACACAAAGACAGTGTCTATGAAAGGTCACCCTGCTGGTAGGTGAAAAAAACTGGATTCTAACTCAGATTTCTCTAATTCTAAAACCCACAATCTCTCTATTATATTCTATTTCCCACAGCTAATGGCATGGTTTTACAATGCTAGAAATATAGTCAGAGGCCAGAGCCTCCTTCTTGGATCATATACGTAATCTAGACAAAAGAATCCCAACCCTTTCTCACTACTTCTACTGCAACCAGCCCGATGTAAGCCATCATTACCTCCACATGGGTTATCATAATAGCCTCCTCACCAGTCTTCAGGCTCCCATCCTTGCCTCCATACATCTATCCTCAACACAGCAGCCAAATGGGTTCCATTTACAGCATCGGTTAGATCACAACATCTCTCTTCCAGAAAATCCTTCAGTGGCTCTCCTACACACTCTGAATAAAAACTGTCTTAGAAAAGCCAACAGAGTCCAACTCCATCAGGGCCCCATCCCCGCCTCTCTGACCTCATCTCAGATCTTTGCAATTACTCCCTATGAATCACTCCAATCTAGCTACACTGGTCTCCTTGAGACACCTCTCGACTTCTGTGCTTATTCCCTCTGCCTGGAAGGATCTCCCCCCAAAATCCCCATCACAAACTGCTGAGCATCTTTTAAGCATATGCCTCAAATGCTGCCTCCTCTGTGAGGTCTCTCCTGACCCTGCTATTTAAAATCGCATACCAACTCTTACCTCAGCATTCCTTATTCTTCTACCCTTCTTTATTTTATTAGCATTTGAAATATCATTAATGTTACTTGTTTGCTTATGTTCTGTTTTCTCCCCCTGCAGAACGTAAGTCTCACAAGGCAGGAATTTTTTGTCTGATAGTTTACTGCTAGAGCTCTAGTTCCTAGGACAATGCCAGACACATAGTAGGTGCACAATCAGCATTTGATGAATGAATGAATGAATGAATGGTCACTGGCTCTTCAGGTCTCAGCTGACAGACCAACAGAAGACATTGAATTATGCACTCTCCTGAAGTCTACTTGGCTGGTGGCTCTGTAATGGGAGCGTTGCCTCACTACACTCCAATGCATGCCAATTAAATGCAGCCTTTGAGTGTGTATGCAGCGCTCAGCAAAGTTTGGCTTCCCCTGGCACAACCAAATGTCTGCTTCACAACCTCTTTTCAGTTCAGTGCACCATTTAAGACATCTAAAACAATGGAAACAGAAACGCTCATTTTAATTTAAAATAACCTTTTTCAGGAGAGATGTGAGCTTTACATTTTAAACAGGCTTGCCGACAGAATCCTTAATTCAATAATGAGTGCCAAAAGAATTCAGACATTTCATGCCACCCAAAGACCAGCAATAGGGTGAAAAAAATAATGCATGTTTTTACCCATGAAGTAACTAGACATATAAATGAAGAAATCATATGATTTTATGACATTGTTAGATGTGCTTAAACGATAGGAGGTGGGGGTGGGGAACGCTCCCAAAGCTGTTTACCTTTAATACCAACTTAGGCAGAGGTCTTGGCAATCACTTGTTAAAAGGTGGGGCTCGGGAAATAAAATAAATAGAAACAAGTAACAAATGTGTTTTAACACTCCTAAAGAAACTAATAGTGAGCAAGATAGTCATTATTATAATTACTTGGTGCCATCACAACTAATGCCGCTGACACTGTGAAATGAGTGTTCTTTACTGAATTACCAAATGTCATAAAATTCTTAAGTATTTTGTAGCATTCATCTCCCCTATCTAGGGATTGTAATTTACAAAGTGGGATAAACTGAAACTTTCTACCCCAGAGTATCAGCACTACAAGTTGTTCTTACTGGAAAAACAAAATACAAAATTTTATGATAGGATATGAACATTATGCCTACTGTTTTATAGTTTAGACATGGATTCAATGTAAAATTACACATAGCAATTCGAAGAATTCATTAATATGGTTTCTCTAATTGGGGATGGGAAGAGGGATATGTTAGCCATTATCTATACCAGTGGTCGGCAAACTGGCCCCTTGAGTGTGGCTCTTCCTCAAAATACCACGTGCGGGCGCGCACGTACAGTGCGATTGAAACTTCGTAGCCCATGCCACGGGGCCAAAGAGCCGCATGTGGCTTGCGAGCCTCGGTTTGCCAACCACTGATCTATACCAATGACATACATCTTGGTAACAAGCATTGCTTGACACATAGCATGTCATAAAATGACTAAGGATCCAACATTTTGGGGAGAGACTTTCTTATTATTTAAAAGTCATAACAAACTTATCAGAACTGGAAGGGATCTAGCCCAATTTTGTCATCATACAGACAAGATAATTGAGGTTTGGATTTGAGTGACTTGCCCAAGGTCACACAGTGACTGAGCCAAGACTAAAATAAAGTCTCCTAACCCCAATCCAATCATCTTTTCACTACATTGTGGGTACAATAAATATTGGTTTTCCTTTCTTTTAAGCGGCAGGAAGAAAGACAGAGAGAAAGAACACTGTCATTTATTATTGTTTATTTGTATTTCTTAATATAAAGATTTTAGAAAGACAATACCAGAGCGGCAATGTGTATTTTATTTCCCCAGAGCATGATGTGCTCTTGGTAAATGTGCTTTATGAGGAGATTTGTCCTAAGAGCTTGGCAGATCTTACTGTAAATATTTTAGCAGTTTCCTATTATTTAGTTGTGGGGTTAAATTTTTATCCCAGCCTCCACAGGCCGATGTCTGTGAGGGAGTGCCTACAGCAGGAATGGTGGCTTCCTTCTTTAAAAAATGTTGTGGTAGACATTCCAAGGAGGGCTTCCCCCTGCCCAACAAGAAAGAACAGCTTTGGCTCAGCTCCTTTAGCTTCCCCTCAACTGCAGAAAACTCAGGAGCTCAAACCCTTCTGGTGCCACCCAATCGAGTGTCCAAGCTAGGCTGATATAAACTTAGTCACCCCAATGCCGGACACCTGTGAGGAACAATGCTTACTCCTGAGGTCATTGCCAGGGGAGCAAGGCTTTGTCAATTCTACATCACAACTCCACTTCTCCCTCCGCCCAATCCTGCTGCCGCCTCTTTCCCTTCACAGGTGTTGATCCCTAATAAATATCTTGCACCCCAAGCTCTTGCACCACAATAACTGCTTCCATGCAATCCAACCTACAACATATGTCTATTTTGTTTCTCAGACAGACAGCCTAACCACCAGCTTCCAGCCAGCCTTGATGTGCCCAGTTCATACTATAACCAATTTCCCACTACTGATTATACTAGTAAAGTTAGAAATGGGTTATTTCCTGCAGGAACAGGGAAATTTGAGAGACTAGCTAATCAAAGACTAGTGGCATTGCTCACATCAGATCAAAAAGTGAGCTCATGGGGCCAAGCGGAGCTTGACTATGGAGAGAACAGATGGACACCAGGGAAGAGCCCCCTGGTCATGGTTTATCATGATCAGCTTCTCCTGGTAGTTCTTAATCAGTACAGTTTTGCTGTTTTGGAAACAGTCTTACAGAAGCTAAATAAATTGTTCACTGTCACCAACTTCATCATAGATGTCTGAAATTCCTTTATCAGTCAACAAAGTTCCTCATTTCACCCACAGAAGGTAGGTTGAAAGCCCGCGAGCACCTCTGGAGATGGAAAATTCAGAGAATACTGGGGCCTGTGTGTTCCATTTAGCCCGACCACGTGCACTGCAGGCACAGGCCTGCCTTACCTCAGCTAATGAGGATCCTTTTTTCTGAAGTGGCTCAATGTGTTGGTGCCTGCCTGGAAGGATTCAGTTCCTGCTGCTGTTAAACGGATCCTCATCTAGCCTCAACTAACAGAAACTTCACATGAAACCTTACTTTGAGGATAAACCTCATGGCATTCAAACCAAAAACTGTGGCCTGGCCCTTTGACTGGTATTTCAATATTTAAATTTTACTCTATGCTGCAGTTTAATAGTTTTGTCTTTTCCCATGAATAATCTTTCATTTGGCTTTAGATTATCTGTTGTTGTTTTTTAATTTTTGACTGTAAACACTAAGAGAATGCAAGCAAAGCAGTTTTGAGGAGAGCCGTGCCCCCAGTGGGAGAAACCGATCACTGATTTTCTGGAGTTCGTTCTGCACAGGCAAAACTATATACTTCAGGCAAAACTCAGTAAACACTAAACTCAGTCAACTAAGGAAGACTGCCAGTGCCATGCTTATCACTGATCCTGGTCATTTAGGAGACAGAAACTAAATTTTCCTTTGGAAATGCATTGAAACTGGCCTTCGCAATAGATTCCCATTGTTTCTGTTATTACCAACCACTTACTGAGTGCCCGTGAAAGCTGGGCTTCAACATTATCCTCACCACCCAACAAAAGAGGAATTTTTTGATGTCTCTCTCCTCTCTCTCTTTCTCTCTCTCTCTCCCTCACTCTTCCCTGCCCCCCACCCCCTTCTTCAAAAATCAATGGGAAAAATATCCTCAGGTAAGGATTATCAAAACAAAAAAGAGAAATTTTTATCTCCATATATGCTAACTACTGGTAGGTGTTATTTTTCCTCTTTGTATAGAAGGAGTTAGGGCACATAAAGGTTAAGTAACTTGCCACTTTATGAGCTTGTGATTTTAGGGAAGCTATTTAACCTATCCAAGCCAGTTCTGGTGTGTGACAAGTGGAAAAGGTAATAACTACCAGAGCCTGGTACACTGCCCACTCCCCTCGTGCTCTGCCACACGAAGCCCTCAATTAACATTTGCTAAATAAATGAAATTCACCTTAGAGTGAACATCAGTGGTCTCCCTCGGGGACAACCCCCTCCCCCACTGGGTCTCCACCCAATCTGGAGAACTGTCCAACGCCTCACTCTCAGGAAGCACTCATCAGAATTCTTAGCTGACTCTGCAAGGTGCCCTCACTGTACAGTTCCAGCCTGACCTCTTTGCTGGCCCGCTCTCAACTCCTACCACCAGTGGTATAGCCCAAAGCCCTCTCTGCAAGGATGCCCCTCATTCTGTGAGATATGGGAAGACAGCTTACGCCTTGTTACCTTTTGGTATCTATGAGACCAATGAGAAATTCATGCTTCCTTCCTTGCCCTGCCCAATAGTGGGAATGAAGGTTACTCCCTATCTGCCTCCTCTCTGCCCCAATTTCACTCCAGTTTTTCTTTCCTCTGCTAATATAAGCACAGGGATATACCAAAAAGCCCTTTGCCCAACCCAACAGGAAGTGACATTTCCCCTTCTTGCAGGCACCCTCCCCCCCCCCCACCCCACCCCCACCCTCCAGTCTCTAAGAGAAGTTTTTCAGATTCCCTCTCATGTCACCTTGAGAAGCTGAAGCACCCTCCTCTGCTTGGCACCATTCCCCCACCCACCATCTCAGCACTGCAGCCTAAGACTGCCACTGTGTGCCTCTTCTCTCATCCCATCTTCTTTTATAGACTGGGACTGGAGGGCCAGAGTGCTGGGGACTGGGGGTGGCAAGTCTTGTGCCTCTTAGCCCCGAGAGAAGCATGTGGCTCCCAATTATGGAGGCCCTCTTAAGAATGGGAGGCTTAACCTCTCTGTCGCTGGCTTTGAGATTTAGTCCTTCTATCCTAGACAAAAGGAGAAGCGACACTCAGCATCCTGTTACATGTAGAAGCATGAGCCAAGGCTTTAAGAGGCAAAAGGCTGCCCTTTCCATGATCCTGGAATATATCTGATAAGAACTAAACATCTTTACAATGTCACAGGATTAAAAAAAAAATGACTCTGACCTGATAATCCTCTTTGGGGAGATTTAAAAGTCCAAAACTCTATACAGGGCCTGAAATCTAGTGAGTGACTCTCTGTGGAAGAAGTTCAGGTCCTTTATTAAAATACAACCACTAGGCAATAGACAATAGAAGGTTATCTCACTGATCTTGGTTAATATTAGAGGGACTTTTCTTAGTTATCTGACATACTATTTAGTATCCAGTTAGAAATCATTCATTCCTTCTAATGCCAACATGGCCCCCTCCCCAATAAAAGATGATCAAATATGTCTTAAAGTATATGCTGGGCTTTCCCGGTTGAGGTGTTAATAAATTACTTAAACACCCCAACTTTATAGTCTTCCAAATTTATGTTTTCTATGATCCCATTAACTGATACTATAATCTTAGAATTACTTAGAATTCTTTTCTAGGCCATGCCTAATTCCTGCACTTCAGCTAGAGTGGGCTCACCTCAGCCTGTTCAGGCCTTAGCACAGACTTAAAACATTTGTTAAGGTATCATTTGCTTTTTTTGACAAAAACATACATGAACCCACTAGGTGTTCTTGATATAAATTCCAAGAATACTCCTTTGGGTTCTTTATTATAATTTCTGAAGAATCAGCATGGGCAGGAACTGGCTCTTGAGAGTTAAAATACAGGTCCTATACACAGAGGAGAACAAGGGATAAGACATAGGTCTAGGTAAGTTTCTAAAGCTGTTAGAAAGAGGTTCTAAAACCAGGTTCTTCAGAGCCCTGAGATTCCATGGAGGTCTCACAGGAACCTTCATGGTGGCAGAAAACTCAGAAGTACAGCTCTCCCAATTCTCTCCCTCATTCACGCGCTGTCAACCAAAATAGATCAGATTTCATCTGCTTTGAATATTAGGCTTAAGATTTTGTATAGGGGGGAATGGTTTTGCTGCCAAAAAATAAACATTTGCTGTATGAATTTCTTTTCTGTAGATGAACTGAATATATACCCTCTTGCCTTTTCAAAAAAAAATAAAAAAGCTGCCTGAAGGAAAAATGGAACTGTTTACCAATTACAGTACAGTCAGGGGGGAAAAAAAAACACAGTATGTTAATAACTATGCCAAAACATATTCATCATTTTTGAGATTCACCCTTTAGTATCCAGCTATACTGAATAACTTCCTTCAATTCTCACTCGGCCACAGAAATGCCTTCACAAAACTATCTATATATATAAAAGCCAAGTGACTGGAACAACCAGAACAACTGGTTGCTTTGATGCACACTGAGGCCCCAATTGCCACCCTCACCCCAATCGGGGGCAGGGCCAGATGGCCAACCACCCATAGCCCCTCCTCCTGGCCAGCCCTGGCCCAATCGGCCCCAATCAGGGACGGTCGGCTGGACTCCACCCATGCACGAATTCATGGACTGAACTTCTAATACAGCAGTTCTCAACCTGTGGGTCTCGACCCCTTTGGGGGTCGAATGACCCTTTCACAGGGGTCGCCTAAATACATCCTGCATATCAGATATTTACATTATGATTCATAACAGTAGCAAAATTACAGTTATGAAGTAGCAATGAAAATAATTTTATGGTTGGGGGTCACCACAACATGAGGAACTGTATTAAAGGGTCACAGCATTAGGAAGGTTGAGAACCACTGCTCTAGTAATTTAATATTGTGTCTTGGTCTTTATCAGAGGTCAATATAAGGAACCCCAATGACAAATATTTCTGCCTTGTTTGTGAAATTGCTGTTGAAGATATTGCTCACGTCCCTTATCTAATGATGATACATTCTATGAACTCCTCCTTAGTAAAACATAGAAAAGTCTTCTATGTTTTCTTTTTTTTAAGATGCCAAGAAACTTGTAACTTAGATTTGCCTTTAGCTGACAGTAAACTTAAAGTTAAATTTAGTGTTCAAAGTCGCAAGGGGGGAGAGGGTTATCGATATGCAAGATGCTATGTGTTCAAACCCCATTATCCTATATAATAAAAGGCTAATATGCAAATTGTCCCCAAGGGCAGGAGTTTGACTGACCAGGAGTTAGATGTTCACTGGCCACCAGGGGGCGGTGTGGAACATGGCGGTTGTCCCTGGCATTGGCTGCACTGGCAGCAGGCTGCAGTGGAGGCGCTGCCAGCCCTGATAGGCCCCAACAAGAACAGGAACATGGTGGGATGGTGAAGCAGGTGAGCGGGCAGTGCCAGGCCAAGGCGAACGGGGACCCTGATCGCCCCACCGGTCACCCCACCAATTGGCCCTGATCACCAGCCAGGCCTAGGGACCCTACCCATGCATGAATTTCATGCACCGGGCCTCTAGTCAATTATAACCCACTCTCCATTAAAGTCAGGCAACAAAAATTGAGTACTTTTGTGCCACACACTGTGGTACTCACCAAGATTACTAAAACATGCTGCTTTCCTGAAAAGAGACCTTGGTTAAATGGCTCTTATTCTTTTATGTTATTTTCATAATCTCTCTGTATATCTACATTTATTTGTAAACTGTCTCATATTTGTTTTTTAAAACAGATGTGTTATTATCTATACTAATAAAAGCCTAGGTGGTCCTTACACCCTCACGCGACACCCTCACATCGTCACAAGATGGCAGGCAGGGGAGGGTAGTTGGGGGCGATCAGGCCAGCAGGGGAAGGCAGTTGGGGGGTGACCAGGCCCGGAGGGGAGGACAGTAAGGGGCAACCAGGCCTGCAGGGGAAGGCAGTTGGGGGCCATCAGGCCAGCAGGGGAGGGCAGCTGGGGTGACCAGGCCTGCAGGGGAGGGCAGTTGGGGGCGACCAGGCCAGCAGGGGAGGAGTTAGGAGGTTATCAGGGAGGCAGGCAGATGAGTGGTTAGGAGCCAGCAGTCCCAGATTGTGGGAGGGATGTCCGACTGCCTAAACCAGCAGTCAGACATCCCCCAAGGGGTCCCAGATTGGAGAGGGTGCAGGCCGGGCTGAGGGATACCCCCCCCCCCTCTAGTAGGTAAATAAATGAATTGAATTGGTATGTTCTGGAAAGAGAAAGCATTGATTTGAATTTACCTAGAGGGTAGATAACATATTACATTCTTCTCTCTTAGCCTCCTAAATCATCTCACAGACCAAACTTCTCTCGAACCATCCTATATTCATCAGTTTAATTTTCCTAACAGGCTTTTTCTGATGCCATCACTCATCTACTCAAAAATATTAATTGCCACACAGAGTGCCCTCAAAATAAATTTAAAACACACACACACACACACACACACACACAAATTGCAAGTCAGAGGTCATTTGTCACAAAGAATATGGAACCTGCCTAAATTATTTGTCCCCTATATGTGTTTATGAATGGATATAACTGGGTAACCCATTCCTAGACTGAAATAGGCGCATCCAAGTACTAAAGGCCTTATCATTTAAAAAAAAAAGAATGGTGACAATAGACACATGTGCTTTCACCTAAAGCTCAACTTACCTTTTTCCCATTTTGGGTCTTATATAACCACCACGCAGGTTATTTACTTAATTTCACAGGTTTGTTCGCATTCATGTTACTACCACTACCAAAGGGGGAGGGGAGGACTGATTTGCAGTTTCTAATTTGTAGTTTCAAATGTACCCAAAATCTGACTCCTAGAGCCAGAGGGGCTCCAAAGGTGCCTTGAGCAAGCAGATGGGTTTCCTTCTTTTAGAAGGCAAGGTATTCTTTTTACCCTTCACAAATGCAACATCAGCAAACCAAAGTCCAAGGTCTGGCAGCCAATCAACACCCACCTTGCTGGTTTCAGCTTCCGGCCCTAGTGCCTCTCTGAAGCACATCACAGAACCATGAGCCAGTGCTGGAGGCAGTCGGTGGTGACTGTCCATTACCCATCAGTGTGTTCCTCTTGCCCCCTCTTGCAGTCTAGTCTTTAATTGAAAGGCTCCACAGAGAACGAGGGTTTTGTTACTTGTAGAGAAGCCTAAAATGTGTTCTCTATAAAAAGGAAGATCTTTTTTACTTTAAATGCAGAAGATTGGCCAGAACAATAATATATGTTCTCATTTGCAGTATCTGATGTGTATATAGACATTTTACTTTAAATGCAGATGATTGGCCAGAACAATAATATATGTTCTCATTTGCAGTATCTGATGTGTATATAGACATTTTACTTTAAATGCAGAAGATTGGCCAGAACAATAACATATGTGTCTCATTTGCAGTATCTGATGTGTGTATAGACATTTAGTGTCATGTAGAAAAGACCTGATACTTTATGGCAAGACATCAGTAGCAATTTTTGTAGCGCAATTACATATTGCCTTGGAGAGGAAAATCCTTTAGTTGGTTTACTCTGGTTCAACTGTAATTTTTTCACTTTCCTAGCCATAAAAATGTTAGTAAGCTAATTTCTTTCTCCTCCAGATTTGTGTATCTTGTACATAGAATAGAAAACTCTATTTCTACCCACCCTTGAACCCAACGGAGCTTCTATGCCATACATTAGAATAGACTATTATTTAGAGAAGTGTATTTATGGAGTTAGGAAAACTAACAAGACTCAAAAAATAAATTCTTCAGTTATGTTTTATTTAGTTATCAGATAGAGTTCCCAGTGAACAAGTGAAACAAAGTGATGTTAGCCTTTAAGATGTTTATGGTCCTAGGGAGGAATAGGAAGCACAATGTAAGGCTGTAGTACAAAATATTTTCAATAAAGCAGACATTTCTGATTTAGTGCATTCCTCTGGAACAGCAGGCCTATCCGTAAAATACACAGCAGAATGATATTGCTTTGGAAAATGTGCAAACACCTTACACTGCAATCAAGTGTGTCTACAGGGGAAAAGATGATGTCTGGAAGGTTTTTCCTGCCACACTCATTAGAGAGAACTTTTTAATTACATTCCCATTCTCAGATTACTTATTTGTATGTACAGAGAACAATGTAGAGGAAAAATTTTAAATGAATATGATTTGCTGCAAACTATTGGGAAAATGTGAACTAATGTCAGTGTTGTTAGCGTAAGAAACATTCAAACCTGTAAAGAATTTTTGTAAGTTTATTTGAGCCAAACTTTCGACAATTGCTGGGAAGCAGAATCTCAACGTATTGAGATAATGCTCCAAAGAATGGTGATTTCTCACCTATTTTTATAAATTACTATCAAAGTAGGAGATATAAGTGAGTTACATGAAATCTATTGGTGATAGATTAGGGAAGCAGGAGAAAGGGGGGGTGGGGAATCTCTAGGATTGGAAAAAAAGTAAAATGATGGACACATGCTTCTTTTACATAGGTGAGTACAGGATAGTTAACAGTCAACAATTACCAAGATAACAATAACAATGAGGGAATCTGTGGTCTCCACCCTTGCCAGTGCTCTGGCTCACTGCTTGTGCCCTGAGGAGTCTGGAAAAAGGGAAGTTACAAGTTACCCAGACATTCCAAAGGTATGTTATCTAGATGCAAAAAGATAATAGTCTCAGTTAAAATCAAAGTACATCTTCACCATAGAAGATACCAGCCCAGGGGTGGGCAAACTTTTTGACTCGAGGGCCACAATGGGTTCTTAAACTGGACCGGAGTGCCGGAACAAAAGCATGGATGGAGTGTTTGCGTGAACTAATATAAATTCAAAGTAAACATCATTACATAAAAGGGTACGGTCTTTTTTTTTTTTAGTTTTATTCATTTCAAACGGGCCGTAGTTTGCCCACGGCTGTACCAGCCTAAGACATGACTACTTTAGACTAATTTTTAATTTAAAAGTTTTAATTTCAGACCATCTTTTGTGGTTGCCTTCCCTGAGTTAGTGAGGTTAGCATGTGGCTCGTTTTTGTCCACAGTGCCTTACCCAGATCAAGCAGTGTGGCAAGCCAGCACGGCCATGGCATACTCAGCCCCAGGGAACCTTATGTGCCATGCCAGCTCAACCAGGTTCAGTCACCCTGAGAGGGGGCGGTGAAAGATGGAGAAAAGACAGACAAGAGAAGAAAGCTGGGTCTGGGTGGGACACTGCTCCCAGATGGAGAGACAGTGCCACGAACTACAAACCATGTCTTTATTTTATAGCCAGAGTACTCGAGGGAAAGTAAGGGTGTGGTCAAGATGTTTACAACATTCTCCTGGGTTTCAAGCCTACTCAGTTACATGCACCTGAACTCTATCAAGCCCACATCACTCAGGAATGCGGGGCCATGTGTTCGGACCATAGGTTCAAGCTTACAACTATAGCTGTTGGCTATAATTGTGCTGGGAGGGCTCTGCCCTCCAAGCTGGGACTTGCACGTGGCCATGAGAGGACTGTGCCCTCTCATTAGTCCAAGGATTGAACCTGTCCAAACACGGTAGCCGCTCTCCACAAAGCAGCTTAGAAATAAGATCCCCAGGAAGATGAAGCACATTGACACTCCTCAAACTCAGGAATTCACTCTTGACCCAAATGGTAGCACAAAAATGTAACTAGTTACTCACTGTTTAGAGAGTTTTTTTGTTGATTGCCTGTGGCATAAAGAGGTTCCAAGTTATCTGAAAACCTGGAACCCAAACCTGTCTAATCCAGATCTAAAGGGTAGACATGAACATTCTGACACTGTTCTTGGCATGATAATTCATCTTCTGTTTAAAGGTCTGTGTTATGCTATTCTGAAATGCAGGATCCCTCTCCCATAGGAGTGAGGCATAGAGCTCTGACAGGGGCAGTGAAAAAATAGTAGGCTATTTGTACACAGCTGCAGCTACTTGCATGGGTAATTGCTTTTACCCAAATCAACAGCATAATTGTGGCTCTGAAGATATAGATTTAAAAGCCATTGAAGTGTCAAATTATATTACAACAGTAGAGACAGTTCTCCAGAAAATATCCATGTTTTCATATTAATCAAGCTCCAAGAATGTGTTGAACCCTTGCTATAGGGCACAAAATGCCAACATGTTGTGATATACTGATGTCTAGCATGACAAAGAGGGTGGGGTGCTAACTACATATACTGTATTAAGAATCTATTAATATTTCTTTATTATTTAATAATTTTATTTATAATGCATGCATATAACTACTAATTCCTACAATTTAAATTAGAAACTGGTGTTTGAAGGTAGGAGCACCAGCTATGGTTTTTCTGACAGGTGGCTGGTGGTGGCTGTCCAAAGTAGAATGGTGACTGCAACAAAAATTGATTTATCTGCTACCTCTGGATATGTTTGTCACACTGAGCCCTCACCTATCACATCCTATTATTATATCAGGTAAAGATGAACATTAATCTTTGCTCTAGAAAGTATTCAAATCTGATTAGACAAGGTTTCTAATTAGATAATATAGTATAGTGAAAAAGAGTGTATGTTAGAATAGAAAGACTTATGTTTAATCCCAAAGATTGCCAATTATGTGCTGTGTGCTCTTAGTCACTGAAATTTGAACATGAGAATACTAGTAATATATTTCTATTAGTAATAGATTGCATGTAGATAAACTGTGGAGGTTATTTTTTTCCAAAAAAGAATTCCAGGAGTATGGAGGTGCTGAAGTTGGTTTGGTGATTTAAAGATGTCAGGATCATGCTCACTAGAGCTCTCTTGGCCTTTCCCTTGGTCCAAGACATCTGTGACAGCTCTAACAATTATGGCTGTGATAAAAGGACATAGGGGGACAAGTGAGGAACAGGAGAAAGGGACAAAGACTTTACTGGGAGAGACAAAGCTCTCTAGGCCCAAGTAGGACTTCTGTTTATAGTTCATTGGCTAGAATTGTCACATGCCACCGATTGCAAGGAGGTTAGAAAATGTAGGGGTTTTCTAAAGCAGGACACATTGCCAGTCCAATCAAAATTGGGGTTATGTCAGTAAAGAAGGGGAGAATGGAATGAATAGGCAGCTTGCAATGTCTGCCTCAATATTCTTTATAAAGTTGGTGTCAAGAATGACATCAGACAACTTGTTTAAAAGTGTTTTATTAACCATAAAGCTAAACAAAGTTGATTGTAAAGAGCAACAAATGTTATATTCTCCTTATATACATACAATGTCATGAAAAAGATCTTTAGATAAAATGTATATTATACTTTAACTAATATATAGATATATTACCTAATATATATGTATATTAACTAATATATAGTATATTAGGTCACACATACACACACATACACACACACCCCTTCTGAAGCAAATAGGAGGGATGAATTTTTTCTCATTGTGTATTTGAGACAACATACATGTGATTCGATTATGATCTATAATATTAAGGCAAAGTATAAAAACTTTTTACTCTTTGCTTTATTTAACACTATTTACCTCCAATGACTCAATTTTTTGTCTATAATTTGGGTATAAATGCCTTTACTTCATTTACATGTGATAAAATTAAATAGTAATTATGTAGTTTCTGAATTAAAATGCCTTGAATCACTATGCTCGCCTTCAAAAAATAAAAGAACTATAAAATTTGTAAGTACAAATTTTAAAATTATTTATCTTCAGTATCCAAGAACATATAATAGAAATTGTATTTTTTTTTCTTTCAAGAGTCTATGAATTTTTTCTTATCCTATAAAATGGTCAGGAAAAAGAAAGATTTTTTTAATTAAAAAAGTCACTTCAGGAAAAAAGCACTTGGAAAATATTCTATCTCAGTGATAACATAATAACAGTGCCCTCTGAAGAAGCAGGGGGCACAGTAACGATTTATATTGAATATCAGATAGAGAGACAGTAAAATGCAATTTGAACATGCATGATGTTAAAATAGCTAGTGACACTAAGGAGCAGATCATTTAGAGAGCCTCAGAAAACACCTTCCATACACCTACACGTACACCTACCAACACCTGACCAAGGCCAAGACCTCTGTGGTCAGGCCTGCCCTTCATCCTTATGCCTCTGCCTCCCTCAATCACACCAGTTCACACCATCGCAGGCTTTTCGACTTGCTATCACCTCCCCAGTTGTCCACATGGCTGTCTCCCCATCATCTGGTGCTGATTCAAATGTCATCTCCATAGAGATGCCTTCTCTGCACAATCTGACCTTGAAAGAGTCACTCACCATCACCTTGCTTTTATTTCTTCGCAGCATTTACAATTACCTGACATATTTCATTTGGCTTATCTGTCTACCCTATGCCTTCCCACTAGACTAGAACATAAGCTTCACAAAAGCAGGAACACTGTCTATCTTGTTTATAGCCCTACCTCCAGCACCTCAAACAGGGCTCATCACAAAGCAAGTGCTCCATAAATATTTGTTGAGTGAAAAATATATATAGTAGCTCTGATGGTCTGATAGGTTAAACTGTGTTCCCTATAAACATTTCTTAAAAAATCAATACCTTTAAGGTTTATCCCAAATAAGTTAAACTACAAGCAGTATTTCATACTTAGTATAATCTAAACTTGATACATAGATCTTGACACATAGATCTCAGTAATTATTGGCTGAATTGCATTAATTCAAACTTTATATTTAATCTGTAAATATAAAAAATAACAAAAGACTCTTGGAAAGAACTAAGCTGCTGCATTCAAGTGTACATACTAGGTAGTATCTTAAATCATACATATAAATTTTCTTCATGTAATATTTCATTAAAACATTCTAGTGTGTATTAGTCTACTGAGAGGAGGATTCTAATTACCACAAGGAAAACTAAAGAGCTGAACTAGACATTCTCCTGGTGAATTCCTCACAATTTAGTAGCGCATAAGGACATATTTTTCCAGAGACTGTCAACTCTCCATGGGAACAGAGTAAAGTAAGTCTTCTCGGATCTATAAGCTAAATTCCATAGACTAAGGACTCTTGAATTGCTGTGACACCTTAAATCTGTATCTTGCATCTTAGACCAAGGTCTCTGTTCTTCAGATTCAGTTCCTTCCTACCCAGCCCAGTTATTAAGACATGTTTTTGATAATATAACATCTTATTTTGGAGAAAATATATATATATATATATATATATATATATATATATACACACACACACACACACACACACACACACGCACGCACACGCACAACAAATGGCTATTCTCTTTCCCTTTAGTTTCCAAGACAGGTTGTTAAAAGTCAGCTAAAAGCAAAACAGATTGTTTATCTCTTTCATTATCTACATCACTTTAACAAGACTCATGTACCTCCAATCATAGTCTAAAGCAGTGATGGCGAACCTATGACACGCGTGGTGACACGTGAACTCATTTTTTGGTTGATTTTTCTTTGTTAAATGGCATTTAAATATATAAAATAAATATCAAAAATGTAAGTCTTTGTTTTACTATGGTTGCAAATATCAAAAAATTTCTATATGTGACATGCACCAGAGTTAAGTTAGGGTTTTTCAAAATGCTGACACGCTGAGCTCAAAAGGTTCGCCATCACTGGTCTAAAGACCCAGCACAAAGGAAAAGGAAAAGGCATTGGAAGATAAGCATGTGATTTGTTATTTGATTCATTTAATGCAAGAAAAAGGAAATGGTCATCTTTAATTGAAATACTCCAGTTTAAAAGTAAAAGGTAATAACTTTATATATTCAGGTATTACAACCAAATTCTTAATTCAATATGGAGTTCTAAATTATTAGAGTGCAGGTTATCAAAAGACACATTATAGAAGAAATATAATTTCTTTCTGTCCCATGGTATAACTTGATATAGCACTGAAGAACTCTTCTGTTTCTTTAAATGTGTTGTGTGTGGATAAAAAACATTTTTAATGCTCAAGTTGCTTCCTTAAAGTAGTGGCCCATATGGTGCTATAGTTGATCATTTGCCAAAATGTGGGACAGGGAAGAATAAAACAGAAACAAAACAACTACACAAAGGATTTTAATAACTCTGAAGAAACTAACATTCAATGTAATGGCCATTAATAAAAACACTCAAGGTACCATTACCAGCAGAACTGCCACCATAAACTGAGCAGACTATGGTGCATCACTGAGAACCATAAAGCTCTTCAGTATCTTGTAAGATGCATACCCCCCATCCAGGAATTATAACTCACAAAGAAATATTTTAAAAGGAAGAGTCTGCTCCTCTGAGTGTCAGACTCCAAGTTGTTTTAATAGAAAGCAACAATAAATAATTTTTATGGTAGAATCTGAATACAATGCTTGTATTTTATATCGAGTCCCAACTTTTGAGCTAAGCTCAATGTGATCAAAGTAGTAGAGGGAGAGAGTATTTGATGCTGCCCCAGGAGCTCTGTGTCTTCAAGCTTCTCCACCGCCTTTGTACCCTTACCCAAGTCATTCAGTTCAGGAAATAAGTACTGAGCATCCTCTGTGTGCCTGCCAGGTCCGAAACAGGTCCTGTGTTTTTTGAGCTCAGAAAGACAAAGCGGTTGGTGTTGAGGTTCTACCTAAAGTCCTTTCTGAAAATTTCTGGGGACCCCGACCATGCAATTGTCTTTTCCCCCTGAGTGTCTCTCTTGGCCTTTCTTCTCTCCCTAAGAGCACTATGATCCTAGAACATGATTAGGTACAAGAAAAAGTCATTATGTCTATGAGTGTGTTCATAGGCAGCTGATAGAGATTTCTACCAAGGTTCAATGTAATCTCCTGGATTAGCCAGGGTGCTCCAGAAAAATAGAACCAATAGGATAGAAAAGGAGATTTATTTTGAGGAACTGGCTTATGCAATTATGAAGGCAGAGGAGTCCTGAGATCTACTATAAACTGAAGACCCAGGAAAGCCAGTGGTATAATTCAGGCCAGTTCAAAGGCCTGAGAACCAGTAGAGCCAATGAGGAAAATCCCAGTCTGAGGGCAGGAGAAAATGAGATATTAGGTTCCAGCTCAAGCAGTGAGGCAGAAAAAAGGGGGGTAGAGGGCAAATTTGTTCTTATTCTGCCTTTTGTCCTATTCAGGCCCGAGGATTGGATGCTGCCCACCACATTGGAGAGGTCAACATACTTTACTGAGTCCACTGATTCAAATGCTAATCTAAGCTAGAAACACCCTCACAGACAGGCCCAGAAACAATGCTTAATTTGGGTACCCCATGGCCCACTTAAACTGACATAAAATCGTCACGACCCCTCAGGGAATATTTCCAGAATCCTGCACTTCTTCTTTTGAGGTCTCAGAACATATTGTTTATACTTCTCTTAAAGGCGTGGGCATTGCAATTAGTTGATGTCTTATAATAAGCTGTGTTCTCTCCTGTATTCATCTCTGTACCCCTGGCCATAGCCTAGAACCTGTCATAGTAAATACTGAATAAATGTTGCTAACTATGAATGAGTTAGAAAATAAGAAATTATCTTATCCTTGCCATCTGGGCGCTTCAAGTCATACAAAAGGGATGAGACATGCACATAAAAACTATAACACATGACAGAAAATAATGTGTCTCCAGAGAAAGATAAGTTCCTACTGCCAATTCCTAACATCTTCAATATGCTGAGCTGCAAGTGCTCATGAATGAATGGGGAAGCAGATCTGTCTCCTGTAGGTATGACTCTAACCAATTCTGTGTCCCTTACTCACCTATGAGAGAGGTATGAAATTGGTCTTTTTGCTCTAGGGGTAGTATTGTAAGGGAAAATAAAAATTTGAAATAAGAGACATCTGCCCTCCCATGTTTATTGCAACATTATTCACAATAGCCAAGATATGGAAACAATCTAAGTGTCCATCAATGGATAAATGGACAAAGAAAATGCGGGATGTCCTAGCCAGTTGCTCAGTGGTTAGAGCATCAGCCCACAGACCGAAGGGTCTTGGGTTCAATCCCAGTCAAGGGCATGTACCTGGGTTCAGGCTCAATCCCCGACTCTAGTCGAGGCACATGCAGGAGGCAACCAGTCAATGTGTCTCTCTCATATGATCTCTCTCTCTCTTTCTCTCCCTCTATCTCTCCCTCCTGCCCTTCCACTCTCTCTCTAAAAAAAAAATCAATGGAAAAATATCTTTGGGTGAAGATTAACCTAAAAAAAACAGAAAAAGAAAATGTGGGATGGATGGAAGAATGGATGGATGAATAGACAGACAGATAGTAGACACACACACACACACACACACACACAATACAAAATGGTATTCAGCCTTAGAAAAGAAGGAAATTTTGCCATTTGTGACAACATATATAAAGTTAGAGGACAATATACTAAGTGAAATATATCAGAGAAATATATTGCATGATCTTACTTATATGTGGACTATATGCATATTTAAGCCAAACTCATAGAACAGATTGTAGAATAGTGGTTACCAGAATCTGGGCCATGGAGAGGAGGAGGAGATTTTTTAAAAAAGAAAGAAAGAAAAAAAAGTAGAATGGTGGTTTTCATTGGCTGGGAGGAGGGGGTCATGGGAATTCTTGTTTAATGCGTACAGAGTTTCCATTTTGCAAGATGAAATAATTCTGGAGATGGATGGTACTGACAGTTAAACAACAGTATAAATGCACTTGATATCACTGAATTGTACCTTTACGATGGTTAAGATAGTAAGTTTTATGTTATGTGTATTTTACCACAATAAAAAAATCAATATTCTGATATATAAAATACCACTGGAAAAGAAAATTACTTTAAAGTGAAGACTGCCTGAATGTGTATCTATAGCAACAGCACGATCAATTAAAGAATCACTCTTCTGTATATTAAAGAAAGTTTAAAATATTAGAATTATTAAAATAAATAGATAAATAGGAGAGCCAGGCCAGCATGGCTCAGTGGTTGAGCATCAACCCATGAACCAAAATTCACCAGTTCAATTCCCAGTCAAGGTTCATGCCCGGGTCACTGGCTCTATTCCCAGTAGGGGGTGTGCAGGAGGCAGCCGATCAATGTTTCTCTCTCATCAATGTTCCTGTCTATCCCTCTCCCTTCCTCTCTCAATCAATAAAAACATATACATAAAAAAACAGCTAAAAAATAGAGGTAAAAAAGGGAAGAGACATCTTCCCCCCACACCATCCCTTTTCTTTTTTATTTAAGAAAACTTGAAATTATAAGATCTTTTTCTATCTTTTTGAAATACATGTAAATCCTTTTTAAAGCTAAATACCCTCTTGCTGGCTTAAAGATACAGGAATGCCTTTCTCAAGGACCTGGGAGCCATCTCTCTGAACATCATGAAAGATAGTGCCCTTACCTCCCAGTGTCCATGGAGGGCAAGAGCCTAATTTGGTGGGTGCCTTGTGCCAAATTGCAAAACCCCCTCCTGTCAGGAAGATGAGTTTGTTTCTCCTCCAAATAAAGCCAATTTGCTAACACAGATGCTCATCCCAATTACCAGGTGAGTATAGGATGAGCTATGCTTGACAAGTGGTGCTGTCAAGTCCTCTTACCTGAAGACTAGTTACTGTTTATCTGGAGAACATGTACAGAAGGGTTTGTATCTTGGCTCCACAAAGAGTGAGAGTTCTCTCTGTCTTTGCAATCTCATAGCAGATTGCCTGTGATGCACTTTACATTCTGATTTAATGGTTATTCAATAACAAAACTGTTTTATTTCTCTTCTTTGTGGGGAGGCTTTCTAAGTTGCGAGGAGATAGTGTTGGTAATTCCATTTCCCAGCAGTAAGCGGAGTGAACTCTGGGCACTGAAATGCCCAGGCCGTAGCAGCCTTTCTCTGGTCCCCAGCAAATTGGCTTTGTCCATTTGGCTGGGATTCCTCCTTGGTTTCCAACATTAAAAATAATGAGATCTTATAATTTGAAAAAATTTAGATGTCAATTAAGAGAATTCTGCATCGACTCTATGAATGTCTCCATGTGGCATTCCACCAAAAAAAAAAAAAAAAGGTCTAGTTTTTACAAGGTCTGAGAAAGGGAAAGAATTCTATAAAGGCAGAAATAAAAAGATGGCTTTGCAACAGAAAGCACAGGGTGAACAAAGCACAAGGGAGAAAAAACAAAAAGTGAAAAAACTGAGAAGTCTAATCACATTACAATGTTGAGTGTGTGTAGGACTTGGAAGACAGAATCAGGAAGGAAGTTAGGACAATGGTGCAGGTATGTGGGTGCTGGGAGGAAAAAAACACACACAAAAACTATTCACATACAATCTATCTTGTCTCTGAAGGGAGCAACATATATGAATCAGCAAGGATCTTTCATGAAAAATATGAAAGAGTATTTCACTCCCTTTACAATTCTGTACAAAAAAGCCTCAGTTCCACTCAAAATCTCCAAACATGAGTAGAAAACACGAGTCACAACCTTTCCCGCTCTCAGGAGCTGGTCTTTTATCTAACCACAATTATCCATTTTATCTCCATAACACCTAACAGCAGTCGTGGTGCTGTTATTAACTATTTAAAAGAACCACTTTTCTTTCTTAACTCCTTATCTTCTGGGCCAGAAGCAATCATTGTTCTCCCTTTTCCTGTGCTTTTTCTCACAGAGGCTAAGGGCGGTGGTTCTAGTCTTTCTTTGACCTTCCTTCTCATCTTCAGGGAGGTGTCTTACCTATTTAAAGATGATTTGTGGAAACCAAGTGAGCAATCACGGAAATGTAAGAACCCACAGAATGTCCTCTTTCATTTGTAAAATCTACTTTCAAAGACAGATGCTTTTAGAGAGAGGCTGTTAATTTAAGTGTGGCAAATATAGTTGTTTGTTTTCTAAGTAATGTAAATCTCTCAACAGCCTAACATAACTGCAATGGTTCTGCAAAAAGCTAGGCAAAGGGAGAAATGGACACCAGCAATAAGCATTTGTATTAACATGTCACATTTCTTTTGATGGGTAAATTAAAAACACAAGGGTTGGGAACAAGGAGAAGTGGGGAAAAGGTTGCATTTTAACTCTTTCCCGTGACTGCATTTAAAGAATTTTCATTTCAACAGATGCATCTATAAGCAGAGCTGAGATCTAATTTATTTTTGGAAAACAGAGAAAATGAAAATGTTATGAATAGTCTTATTTCAGGCAATCAAAGAGAGTGGAACAAGAAATCTAGTATTTGATTTGTTTTTCACTAGTACCATTCAAAGAACATCTGTGCTTATTCCATGAATCCTCCTGGATAGGGCTCTCCCTTAGAAGTTTGAGTAAGAACTGAGTCCATTAATCTGCAATTTGGTAAACTTGAGGTTTTTGAAGGGCAGCCAAAGTTTCACTTAGTTTTTCAACAATTCTCTCTCTCTTGAACCTGAGAACATCTATCTTATTCCTAGAGAACTTAAATACATTTTTATACTCAAGACATCAATGTGCTGGAACTTGCAAACAAAAGCCAGGTAGACTTACTGAGACACTGAGTTCTTTTTAAAGGAATATCCCATTTAGTTTTTTAATGGGCATGTCTGACTTTAGTGAAAGAAACATGCCTAAAAATACAAGTGCCACTTCCATGGGAATTTTTATTTTAAATCTAGCCAGGGTTCAGGTCTTAGACATTAATGCACACATGATTCATAAAATATTTAAAGTCTCTATTTTTTTTTAAATCCACCCAGTAATCAATTAGAAATGTAAAAAATTAACTGGAAAAAAATTTAGACATAATCTTGGTTAATTCAGAGTAGTTTCCACTGCTAGTGCTTCTGAACATTTCAGATTAATTAATGAAATTCTAGATAAAAAGGAACATTAAATAGCACATAAATGAAAGAATGGATAGAAAGTAATTAGTACATGGCCAGGCACATTCTAACAATAGCACATTGGTGATTGTAACAGTAGTAATCATATACCTTTGTCCTCACTCAACAATTCATTATACATGCCCTGGCCAGCTTGGCTCAGTGGATAGAGTGTCAGCCTGTGGACTGAAGGGTCCTGGGTTCGATTCTGGCCAAGGGGACATGCCTGGGTGGTGGGCTCGATCCCCAGTGGGGGCGTGTGCAGGAGGAAACCAGTCAGTGATTCTCTCTCATCATTGATGTTTCTATCTCTCTCTCTCCTTCTCCCTTCCTCTCTGAAATCAATAAAGAAATATATTTTTGAAAAAACACACAATTCATTATACAGATGAGGCCCAAAGAAATTAAATGATTTGCCCTAGGTTACAAAGTGAGCTAGCTAGTGGCCAAGCTGAAATTGGAACACAGCGGCCCCCAACAAGTCTAACACAGGGAAATATTTTGTTCAATTATAATGAGCTATTTTGTCACATGAAATATCCCTCTAAAGAAGGGCTAAGCCTTCCTTATGTTCAGACAGAAAGCCTTCTCAATTTCTATTGTGATGAACTTGTAATTTCAGAATGCGATGGCCTTTTTCTCATTTCCTTTTAGCCTCTCTGCTACATTTAATATCATCATCTTTACCCTGAGGGACACCACATTAATCCAATGTCTGTCTCTCTAGTTATTCCTTTGGTGTTTACTTTTTCCTTCCTTCCTCATGTATCCACAGCATGGGAATTCCAAAGTTTGACGTTTTGTGGAAACTGGGTGATTTGGCCAAGATGGTACAGCTAGTAGGCAATAGAGCTATAACTCTAATCTTAGCTGTCTAGTTTCAAAGTCTATAATCTATTTGATACACTGAGATACTTCTAACATGCACTACACTGACACCTGAACACAAATATGTGTAAACTAATGACTATCTGCACTACAGGTATTAATGCATTAGCTTTGCAGGGTTTTCTATGCCTTAAATAAGCATTTAGTAAAAGTTTTGTAAGTGCATTATAATAAAGAATGAAGCCAACTAGACAAGTGGTAAATTAGAAAACAGCACAAGAAATAAATGTTTTTAAATGACTAGTAGGTCTTTTTAAATAAGTGATTTATTCGTATATTCTATTTATAATGGATAGCACCTGTATAATAGGAATGAGTCTGAGGTGTACAATAGAAATGAGCTTACAACATAAGCACACATCTAAAAAATAAATTAAGATAGTAACAGCAGTAATCATATACCTTTGAGACAATGCATATCTTGTATGGCTTCCCAAGTTCTTTCCAAGAACCATAACTCTCTCCTTGTTTGTCTTTATGGAAGCCAGAAGAGAAAATTGCAATCCCAAGGACCCTAGGGCAAGCTTTAACCATTTCCTTGAGGCCTAAAATAACTGATACCCCTTTTTAAAATGCCGAACACAGGAAACTATATGTCAGAGTCCAGTGTTATCATCATCATAATTCTAAGTAAAGATATTTTTTAGGTCAGGTGACTCTTACAATAAGGCATTGGCCTCACCCTGGGTGAGTACTTTAGACAAACTCTGTAAGGAAAAAATTTCCGTGATACAGCTAGTGTCAAGATGTGCCTCCCTCTGAAATGTTGCCAAGACATGAAAGAAATACTGGTTTTGAAACGTATTCAACTTATACATCAAGTCAGCCAGGTTCCTGAGGTAGATCACTCTGCTTTTATGTTCTTCTATATCCACATTTGCTCTACTAGAGTTATATATTTGTTTATTACTTCTCTATAGGAGTTACTAAATAGGGACCATGAAGAGCTATAAACCCCAACTGCAAAGGGGCTTTATCAGGTATCAAACTATCTGAGCCATTGGGCTATTATTGTGGCTCTACCTGAGAACATTTTATAAAAATATTTTTTTACATTCTATTTTTTTATTTTTATTGTTGACACTGTTACAGATGCCCCCCATTTTCCCACCTCGACCCAGCCCCCACCCCACTCCCCTGGCCTTCACCACACTGTTTGTGTCCATGGGCTATGCACATATGTTCTTTGGCTAATCCCTTCACCTTCTTTTATCCAGTCCTCCCAACCTCCCTCCCCTCTGACAACTGTCATTCTGTTCCATGTATCCATGCCTGATTCTATTTTGTTTGTCAGCTTATTTTGTTCATCAGATTTCACATATTAGTGAAATCATATGGTATTTATCTTTCTCTGACTGGCTTATTTTGCTTAGCATAATAATATCCAGTCCATCCATGCTGTTGCAAAGGGTCAGAGTGCCTTCTTTTTTTTATAGCCATATGGTATTCCAGTGCTTTTTTTTTATCTATTTACCACTGCTTCTTTATCCATTCATCTACTGATAGGCACTTAGGCTGTTTCCATAGATTAGATATTGTAAATAAAGCTGCTTTGAACATAGTGGTGCCTATATTCTTTCTGATTGGTGTTTTGGGATTCTTAGGATATATTCCCAGAAGTGGGATTGATCACCGGGTCAAATGGCAGTTCCATTTTTAATTTTTTGAGGAAACTCCATAATGTTTTCCAGTGGCTGCAACATTCTGCATTCCCACCAACAGAGCACTAGGGTTCCCTTTTCTCCACATCCTCACCAGCACTTGTCGATGTATTGATGGTAGCCATTCCAACAGGTATGGAGTGATACATCATTGTAGTTTTAATGTGCCTCTCTCAGATAATTAGTGATGCGAGCATTTTTTCATATGTATCTTGGCCATCTATATGTCCTCTTTAAAGAAGTGTCTATTCATGCCCTTTGTCCATTTTTTAATTGGATTATTTGTCTTCCTGGTGTTGAGTTGTATGAGTTCTTTATATGATTTGGAAATTAACCCCTTATCAGATGTATTATTGGCAAATGTGTTCTCCCATAGAGTGGGTTCCCTTTTCATTTTGATGATGGTTCCTTTTGCTGTGCAGAAGCTTTTTAGTTTGATGCAGTCCCATTTGTTTACTTTTTCCTTTGTTTCCCTTGCCCTAGGAGATATACTGGCAAAAATATTGCTACAAGAGATATCTGAGATGTTACTGCCTATGTTTTCTTCTAGGATTCTTATGGTTTTATGACTTACATTTAAGTCCTTTATCCAATTTTAGTTTATTATTGTATATGGTGTAAGTTGGTGGTCTAGTTTCTTTTTTTGTTTGTTTTGCATGTACCTGTCCAATTTTCCCAACACCATTTATTGAAGACACTGTTTTTATTCCATTGTATGCTCTTGATTCCTTTATCAAATATTCATTGACCATAAAAGCACGGGTTGATTTCTGGGCTCTCTGTTCTGTTTCACTGATATATAAACCTTTTCTTGTGCCAGTACCAGGCTGCTATGATTACAATGGCCTTATAGTATAGTTTGATATCCACTTGTGATCCCTCCAACTTCATTCTTTCTCAAGATTGCCAAGGCTATTTGGGATCAAATATTTTAATTGTTGACAGCATTACAGATGTCCCCCATTTTACTTCTCTTTGACCCCCTCCACCCAGCTCCTACCCCACCCCAAGCCTTCATCACACTATTGTCTGTGTCCATGGGCTATGCATATATGCATATATGTTCTTTGGTAAATGTCTTCCCATTCCCTCTACCCCTCTTCCCTCTGATATCTGTCATTCTGTTCCATGTATCCATGCCCCTGGACCTAATTTGTTCATCAGTTTACTTTGTTCATTAGATCCACATATAACTGAGATCATGTGATATTTGTCTTTCTCGGGCTTATTTTGCTTAGCATAATGCTCTCCAGGTCCATCCGTGCTGTCACAAAGGATAACAGTTCCTTCCTTGCCCTAGCTGGTTTGGCTCAGTGGATAGAGCATCAGCCTGCAGACTGAAGGGTCCCAGGTTCGATTCCAGTCAAGGGCACATGCCCGGGTTGTGGGCTCAATCCCCAGTAGGGGGCGTGCAGAAGGCAGCCGATCAATGGTTCTCTCTCATCATTGATGTTTCTATCTCTCTCTTCATCTCCCTTCCTCTCTGAAATCAATAAAAATATTTAAAAAAAAAAAAAAAGAGTTCCTTCCTTATTACAGCCACATTGTATTCCACAGCTTTTTTATCTACTCATCCACTGATGGGCACTTTGGGGCCAATTTTTAAAACTGTTATTCTTAGTTTAATACTTAGGCTGTTGTAGCATTTCTTGATTAATCAATACTTTAGAACCAGTAAGTGGTTTGCAACCTAGCAACATTCTCTAATTCACTTTACTATGATCCACCACAGTTAAGGTATCACAGTCTCTTTAATTATATGTGGTATTGTTGCTGTTGATATTTTAGTATTAATCACTGTTATTAAGTTTTATTATTAATCACCTCTACTGATAGCTGATTCATGCAGACAACTATAGTATTTGAAGAGAAAAAAATACAGAGAACATAAGCAAATAAATCCTCTCTACTGATAGCTGATTCATTCAGACAATCTATAATATTTGAAGAGAAAAAAAGAATACAGAGAACATAACCAAGCAAATCCACATGCTATTTTTGAGCTATGCTCTGCTAAAATTTTATATTACAGAATTCCAAATTCTGAAATGTAGGCCCTGTACTTTGATGGTAGTGAAATTACAGCTGTGATTAGAACAAAGGTGGAGCAATAACAAGAAACTTCCGCTACATGATAGCCCCTTGGTAATGCATCATCAAGAAAAGGCATACCCCAAAAGACATTTCTCAAGATACATTACAAGACCACTTTTCTTCACTGTTAATGCATTGCATACTGACAATACTAAGATCAAGTAAAACTAAATATATAAATATATTATAATACTAAGAAATTGGCCGCAGGCCCACATCTATTATTTTTAAAAATTCATGGAGGATTAGGAAGATGATCAGAATGTAACTGTATTGTCTCTCATATATATTTTTCATGTAACTAGAAACCTATTAAAGCAAATCATCACAAAATCTCTTTGTCAAAAAGAAAAACAGCGGAGATCATATAATAAAACCATTCTTCAAAAAAAAACCATTTAAGACAATTTTAATGTTCTTACTTAGCAAAATTATAGATTGAGAAGAGAGAAGACAAGGACACAGTGTACCAGAAAATAGGAAAAGAACAGTCCCTGCCCTCAAGAATCATATCATCTAGTGATTAAGGCAAACAAATAAGTAATTCTATTATATCAAGGTGGATCCATTAATAGCTATAAATCCAGTGCTAGAAATTTACCATTTTCTAAAATTCTTAATCTTTGGACAGCTCTAACTATTACAAATTTTCTCTCATTTTGAATCAGAGTATTTTTCTTTGTATGTGTGTCCACTGAAAAAACATTGTTTTCTAAATATATGAAAATAAATTTTCTGATATAACACTTACCCTAATCTGCAAATGTGTGTGTGTGTGTGTGTGTGTGTGTGTGTGTATACATACAGAAATACATATTTACTTAATGGCTGTCTCCCCCACTGGATTATAAACTCCAAGGACATTCTGCTTTACAAGTATCTGCATCAGTATCTGTTTTACATGTATCTGCAGAGTGCCTGACACATAGTAGGTGCTCCATAAATAACGATTAAATGAATAAGTATATTGACAAACAGGGTTTTAAACTCTAGAATAAATAACTGAATGAAATTTTAACATTCCTTTCTCTGTGGATCTTTTTTCCCTTAATTTTATCAATATTCACATAACTTTCTAAATCACTGTAAGAAAGCAAGATAGATTAGGTACCTCTCAAACTCCCTTCCAAAACTTTGATTCCATGAAAAGCTGACAAAGATTATTTGTAGTGCAAACATCCCATTGGGAAATCAGGAAACCTGGGCTCCAGATCTGGGTTTGACAGAATTTCTTTGCCCTTCAGCAAATCAAGCTACTTTTCTGGGCCTTAAGAAATCATTTATAGAGTGAGGCTTTTGGATTGTATATACTCCAAAGTTTTTTTTCCGGTTTAAAACTATAAGATTATTGGGTTGTGGAAACTCATGTGTAAATGTTATAAGAAAATGTGTAAAGAAAAATATTTGAAATGGCTACTCAGTGCTCTAATTATATTTCTTCAGGCTTCACATTTTTATTCTTCTCTAGTTATTGTGTATTTACAATAAGCTTCTTTATACCACAATTTCACTTTGCCATATCCTCATTCAGTCATTAAAAAAAATTATCTTGTCATCTTCAACAAAGTGGATCCTCAAATGAAATTACATTGTTGTTTGTTATGATTTTAAATCTTATGCTTCACAAGGGCCTTTCTCTTAGCCCCAGCTAGAAAGTTTTGTTTCCATTTATAATTTTAGTGCATAATCGACAGTGATATTTAACTTATTGCTATTAAGACTAGTTATCACCAATTATTATTCCACTCGATAAGCAACAACTATAATTCAGACCAAGAAGGTCAATCAAGTATACAAAGAGTACATAATACATATAATATGTACATCTGAATGTATGTCTACAGAGGTATTGCAGTATACATCTCATTTTAAAAAAAAATATTCAATCTGTCCTATTCTTTTCTAACATTGAATTCTAAAAACAGAGTCAAAAGAAAATACAATGTGGCTGTAATACAGAACTCCTCCTCTGATGTTGTCCTCATATTAAAAACATCTATAACATGCAAAGATAGGAACCTACTATTCACAGTACCACAGAATGTCTGCTGGCTATATTACAATATTATTCGGGGAAAGGTCCATTTACAGATATATTTACTGTTTACTCAAACAGGGATTGTCTGAATTTTTTCAATATAATTAATGTTTTTGTGAGGCTTTGTCATTAATCAGAAAATTAGAAGATTGTAATGTACAAACCTTACCAAGCATTGAGCATCTCATTGGTCTTATATTGAGGTTCTACAAATGCAACTGCGTTCTGCAAACAGGGCTGCTGCATAGGCTATTCCTGCCCTGCCCCCAAGAATCCCATTTCTTACAGAGCAAGGAGCCCAGGAGAGATTTTTGTAAGGTAAATGTAATAGAATATTTTAGCCTGAATTTAAATTCCTGAAAAAGACACTTTAGCTCACTTTTGGTTAGGAGCTGGAGTTGTTGTTTTAGTTTTTTAATTCAAAGGAATAAATATTTGCGTATATATTTTTTTCCAGATTTTCTTGAATGCTAGTTCTATATCTCATTACTTAAAATTTTTTATCAAATGAAACAGGAGACATAGAAAGCCACTTATGGGAAATCTGTGACATATTCAAATAATGCTATAGATATTATAGTGTAGTTTGAATAATATAGTTCTAAATTTGAAGAAATAGGGCATACTTAGGATGTCTAAATATAAGTAATTTGAACCAAGACAATTCTCTAACTAGCCTTCTGCTAAGCAGAATGAGTCTCATTTTACAACAAGTGTGACTAACATGCAGTACTGTATGGTTAAAACTCAGCTCTGAAGGTAGGGTATGTGATTCAAAACTTTTCTCCACTTCTTACAAGCTGTGTGGCCTTGGTCAAGCTACTTCTTTATAAAAATACTACTAGAGGCCCGGTGCATGAATTAGTGAATGGGTGGGGTCCAGCTGGCCTGCCCTGATGGGGGCCTGTTGGGGCTGACTGGGGGGAGGGGTCATGGGAGGGCTCCAGGGCATGTCCGGCTCATCTCACTCAGTTCCGATCGGGCAGACCCCAGCAGCAAGCTAGCCTACTGGTCAGAGCATCTGCCCCCTGGTGGTCAGTGCACGTCATAGTGACTGGTCAACCCATTGACTGTCTGCCCTAATGGTCAGTGCACGTCATAGTGAGCGGTTGAGCTGCCTTAGCATAGCATTAGCATATTATGCTTTGATTGGTTGAATGGATGACTGGACTACTGGACACTTAGCATATTAGACTTTTATTAAATAGGATGGATAGTAGTGGTACCTTCCTCTGGAATTACTGCATGATTTAAATAAGGTAATTCATGTAAAGTGCTTAGCACAGTGTTGGCACATTGTAAACACTTGAGTTTTAATTTTTTTTATGTCTGTAGATCTCCATGGAGAATAAAGACCACAAATGAAAAGTCTCTGGACCCTCGCAGTGTTCTTGTCTGTGACAGCCATGCAGGGGCACAGCCTTAGTACATGATAATATTCAGGGCATAGCAGAGGGAAAATGGAAATGGGGAACTCTGAACATGCTGCCCACTCTTCTCCAGTGCTCTCTCTTCCTGCTATTATCAGCTTCTCTAGGCAGGAGAGGTGGACTCCCTGGTTTATGAGGCCAAGTTCCTGAAAACCGGGCAAAAATCCAGAAAGAGAACAACAGAGAGAAAGCGACTCTTCCTGCTGACATTAAGTAGAGCTGAGATTCTTTTATATACATTATTGTTCCCCCAGGGTTCTGTCTCTCCTTGGTATTTTCTACACACTCTTCCTGGAGACCTCATCCAGTTAGGAGGTTTCAACTGCAACATGTATGCTGATGACTCCCAAACTTCTATCTCTAAACCATAATTCTGACCTGAACTTCAAACTCAAATGTACCACTATTTACTTAAATGTCCTCTTGGATATCCCGAGGGCATCTCAACTCAAAATGCTTAACATTAAGCCTATTGTCTTCATCTAGATCAGTGGTTCTCAACCTGTGGGTCTCGACCCCTTTGGCGGTCAAAGGACCCTTTCACAGGGGTCGCCTAAGACCATCCTGCATATCAGATATTTACATTATGATTCATAACAGTAGCAACATTACAGTTATGAAGTAGCAACGAAAATAATTTTATGGTTGGGTCACAACATGAGGAACTGTACTAAATGGGCCAGAAGGTTGAGAACCACTGATCTAGATAGACTACAGTAGGTTTCAGGATGTTTCTGTATAAATGATATCAGTCACTGAAGCCAGGACCTATTCTTGACTCTCTTCTCTCTCCCCCCCACTCATTCAGTCTCTAAGACCCATTGGTTCCACCTCTAAATTGTGTCTTTTTTTTCCTCCCTTCTTCAACACTCTTCTTCAAACTCTTTCCAGTTCTCACAAGAATCAAAAAACACCTCCCTAGCTGGTTCCCCTGACTTCCTATTCTGCCCCCCATGGAACCTATCCTCTATACTGCCACTAAAGGATCTTTCTGAATATCAGAGGAGGATGGACCTCAGGTGGGGGAGTACTGAAAGCCTGACAGCAGTAAAATAGATCACACATTTTTGATACAACTTTACTTAGAGTAGCTATGAGAGTGGACATAAAGTAGGCAAAGAAAAAGAGACATGATTTGATGTGACAGAAAGAGACACTGTCAAAAACTGTGAAGGGTTTGAGATTTTTACCCTACTTATAATCTTACAAGTTAGGCTACCATAGCTTATGGTTGCTGGCAAAAGACATGAGATTCCTGTGTCAGAGACAAAAGACTTTATTACTTATTGAATATCAAGTAACATGAAGGTTAGTGAGTTCCCTTACTCCAAGTCCCACAGGTACGATGCAAAGCAGCCCATGTGGATGTTGTACACACATTGGTTTATGGAACCCTGAGCTAAGTGAACCCAAATCCTATATAATAAAAGGCTAATATTCTAGTCGACCAAACAACGGAACGACCAGTTGCTATGACGCGCACTGACCACCATGGGTCAGGCGCTCAATGCAGGAGCTGCCCCCTAGAGGTCAGTGGGAGTGCCACTCAGCCTGAAGCCAGACTCATGGCTGGAGAGTGCAGTGGCAGTGGTGGGAGCCTCTCCCGCCTCCGAGGCAGTCAGACATCCCCCTCCCCCACCTGAGGGCTCCTGGACTGCGAGAGAGCACAGTCCAGACTGAGGGCCACCCCACCCCACCCCCAAAGTGCATGAATTTTTATGCGTCAGGCCTCTAGTATGTTATAATGGACAATAAGCAGACTTCCCTTTGTCCTAGAGGGAGACTTTTTTTTTTTTTTTTATGCTGGACAGTAGGCAAATCTGCCTTGTGAATCAAAGGGAGACAGTTTACTTTTGAAACATCCTTAAAAAGATCTTATGGAACAAAAGGGCAGTTAATGTCTTGAGAGACCCATGGAGAATTATCTCCCAGCAGATAGGCTTTCAATTCAAACCAGCCTCTTGGCATTGCTAGCTGTATGATTTTTATCCATTTCCTCACCCAGAATTGAAAATATCACTCATCCCTAACTCCTAGCCATTTTATAGTATCAAATGAAATCACATGTATGAAAGCATTTCTATAAACAATACAGCGCTATGTAAATGTACTTATGTGTGCCTCTGGAACACATTTTGTTTTTTATTATGGAAAATAAAGATGAAAATAATTTTGAATTTTAGAATAAAAAATTAAAGATAAATTAATAAAATACATATTAAATGTCTGAATATGTTCTAGATTATCCTTGGGCGGTACATGGTGAAGAATAAGAAACATTCCTTGACCTCAAGAATTTCATAGTGTGGGGAAGAGGCAGAGAGAAAGGACAGTGTTCAAGATATGTTAATAGAAGCATAGGATGACCTATGGTCATCATTGACTTAAAGAAGCTTGGAGAGATCTAAGTAAATTAAATCCAATTTACCAATGAGAAACTAATGACAAAAATGTTCAGTAACATTCTTTCAGACTTCTAGTTTGGTAAAATACCTTGATGAAAATTTCTTATTCCCAGTAACAATTTTCACAAGACCAAGGGAAAACTTTGGTTTGGCATCAAACATTTTTCTCTCAACAGTCTTACTTCTATTGGTTGCCAGTTTACCTCTTTGCTCCCCCAAGAACTGCAATGGATTTATTCTTTGTCTAACTTCTAATCTCTCTCAAGGGTCAAGGATTTCCTCTTTTTTTGTATAAAAATGCTAGTGAGAACAAACTTTCCTTTTCACCTCTATTTTCTCCCTTCCTAATTCCTCTTCCCATTGGAATTCCCTACCAAATGCAAACCTTCTCAGTCCCTGACCGCCAGTTATTCAGTCTTATTTCTGTGTCTTTCATTTCACTCCAGTCTGCCATACCACCTACCCACTGAACTGGAAGCAGATTTCACAAATACAAAGTGAAGTATTGGCCACAGACCCTGAAGCCCACCTTAAAGACTAGATGTAATCAGCTGCTAGGAAAAGATGCTATGCAAAGAAAACCATAGCTAATCCAGTCTTCCTAGAATTATAACTTGGACTTTGCTCCAAAATAAAATTTACCACTATACAATAAGCCTGATTTTAATTCTATTGATTGATATTGAAATTTAGTACTATACAGTCCCTAAATTTTTCATTCGTCTCATATTTGGTATTGAGTTGGGGAAGAAAAAGAGGTCTTTTTCAATTAGTTCCACAGTAGTCCTAGCTCAATAAACTTAGATCTTAATTATACACATCTCAGTGTTCTGGGACAATACAGGCAATAACGGGTCCATTTATTTCAAAGACTGTCTTTTGACTCATTGAGGAGTTCCAAAAATACAAAACAGATCCAGAGACATGGAAGCATGCAAGAGACATACTTTATACTTCAAAAAATATATCATATTCAAGGGTTTTAAGAAACGTTTTAAGCATAAAGGATGCTAATATATACAATTTAACTCAAACTTTTAAAATAAAGGTGACACAAAAAATACAACTAAGTTTTTGATGATCTAATGAGTTGATTCTTGGTTTTGTTTTTTATTTATTTGTTTGTTTTTTAAATATATTTTATTAATTTTTTTTACAGAGAGGAAGGGAGAGGGATAGCGAGTTAGAAACATAGATGAGAGAGAAACATTGATCAGCTGCCTCCTGCACACTCCCCACTGGGGATGTGCCCTTAACCAAGGTACATGCCCTTGACCGGAATCAAACCCGGAACCCTTGAGTCTGCAGACTCTATCCACTGAGCCAAACTGGTTAGGGTGACTCTTGGTTTTATAATACACATGAGTTTTCTTAATAATCAAATATTTATAAAGTTTTAATTTTGTAAAATCTTCAATAGCAGCAAGCATTTAAAATCTTTAGTTGGTCTAGGACTAAAATAAAATATTTGAATGCATACTATCTGTACTAAATAGCATTTAAATTTTAGAACACCAATAATTTTAAATATCATTAAAGCCAAGAACAATGGTATCACAATCAAAAGTGTTCCTGAAGGTGAAAAGAAGCAAATCTGGTTCATGATAAATTATGAAAATGGTAATTATGTAGATAAGAATAAATGGCATTAAATTCCCTAATGAATTATGAGTCAAGTCACTGACAAGAGCAATCAAAGTATATTCCATATGTGATTAACAACACTTAAGTTTGACATTGACAAATATTATTTAATTTACAGTAGAATCACAAGCATATGTGGTCCCTAAACCTCCAAACTACAGTAAATTGTCAAATATCGGTCAGCATGCTAATTTTATTTTTTTCCACTTGATATTTTGCCTAGAATGTATGTATTTTTTAATGCCAAAATATCTTTCAGGTGTAGGTCAAAATCAATAGCCTCTATCTTTTCTCTGTCTCTCTCTCACACACAACATAAACACACACTTAGTTAGACAGAATAAACGACAATGCTTCACAGAATACTTCCTTACACACTGAAGAAATATGCAAAAAGACATTTTATCAATATGAGCTCGTGATCATCTTCCCATTAAATTCATCAAGTACCTATTATGTGCCAGACACTATGCTAAGCACTGGGAATCAATAGAAACATGATACACATAGTTCTTCCTCACAGAGCTTACAGTCTAACAGACTCAGGAAAATGAAATCATATTATTACTTAGTTTTAAGCAAAGCTATTTTATATATCAGAAACTTCGAAGCACTTAAATGAAAAAAATGAGTAAGCTTTAATAGCATTACTATTGCAAACTATATTAATCATATAACTTGCAAGAAAACAAATTGCTTCACTCCCTCAGACTGACATGTCTAAATCCAATCTCAGTTTATAATTAATATGCCAGCATAAGAAACATAAGAATTTTCAGGGCATTGATAAAACTGGCAACAAAATAGTTTACCCAATGAACTGAGCTTCTGACATAAGACCCAGGTCAAACCTCAGTACAAAAGAGTCACAAACCTAGCTATGACACTTGGCATTAGTAAAACTGGTTTAGGAAAAAAAAATGCTAACGATATATAAAGAAGTAAAACTCCCTAAATAATAGGTCACTATGTCTTCAATCCTAAAGAGACCACTGTGGAAAGGTGGTTAGGATTAGCAGAGCAAAATGATAAAAAAAAAAAAAAAAAAAGAGAGATAGTCATTTCATCTATATAAAGATGTTTATTTTTTAAACATTTTTAAAATTTTTTTATTGATTTCAGAGAGAGGGAGAGGGAGAGATAGAAACATCAATGATGAGAGAGAATCATCTACCGTATCTGCTGTCTCCTGCATGCCCCCTACCTGGGATCAAACTCGCAATCCGGGCATGTGCCCTGACAGGAATCGAACCGTGACCTCCTGGTTCATGGGTCGACACTCAACCACCGAGCTACATAGGCCAGGCAAGAAACAGTCACTTTAAATGGTAAGCCCACCAGTCAGAGAAAGACAAATATCACATGACCTCACTTATATATGATATCTAATGAATAAAATAAACTAACTAACAAAATAGATCCAGAGACATGGAAGCATGCAACAGACTGATGAATCTCATAGGGAAATGAGAGCTGGAAGGGAGGGGCGGGAATAGATTAACCAAAGAATTTATATGCGTAACCCACAGACACAGACAATAGTGCAGTGGGTGAAGGCTTGGGGAGGAGACGGGAAGAGGGAGTTAATGAAGGGAAAATGGGGGATATCTGTAATACTTTCAATAATAAATATAAATTAAAAAATAAAATAGTAAGCCTAATAAACACACAGATAAACCATCATTTTTCAAATCTATCCTCTAGCCTACTCATAATAACTACTTAAGTAAAACAAAAATCTAGTTATTGTGGCCAAAATTTTGACATTTAAGTCCTAAAGGGAAGCAAATATTGTTAAAATTTCAAAACTGATTTAGAGAGCCAAATATAATGCCTTAGTTAAGAAATAAACTTATTCCTTCAAGCTGTAGGAAGTGAATCAAACTTGTATTAATATATGAGGAACAGATAATGTCTGATTAATACTTGGGGGGGGGGAATATGTTCTCTAAACAAAAGACTAGAAAAATAAGCAAAACACATGAATTCTGTGCTCAGATTAAAGAGCCTTTGAAAAAAGTGTTTTGAGTCAGTGGCCAGGTTTGGGCTGTAATTGCAGAGAGAACCCTGTCAGAGCTAAGGGTTGGAGGCCTCCCCCATTTCTGCATGCATGAATGGAAGCTCAGGTGAGAATGCTCTCTAAAGCCTTGCAACTCAAACTGTAGTCCATGGGCCAACAGCATTAGCTTTACGTGGAAGCATGTTAGAAATGCAGAATCTCAGGCCCCACTCTAGAGCCTGCATTCTAGCAAAATTCCCCCAGATGGTTTCTGAGCGTTTTGAAGTTTAAGAAGCACTAATCTAAAAGAATAAGGCATTATAGAATTACAAAGCACATTCCAAATACATGGCATCAATTTAAACTTCTGCATTTCCAGCATCTCTCTTAAACCCTACAAGAAACCACCAACTTCAAGGTGAGTTCAGCATCAACTGCACAATGAGTCAACATGAAGAAAACTAAATACAGAGACAGATGGAACCACTCCTCGTTATTATTCAGCTGCTCCAGCTGAGCCCTGTACTGGCAACTAATCTCACTCCAGATGCCAGTAGGGTTGGAGGATTATGGCTAGAGATGACAGAGGGTCCCTAACTAGCTGTTCTCACATATCCCCCTTTCAACATGCTCCTTAGCCTGCACATGGCCTTCAGATATGTCTGTTGACCCACAGAGTATTTTAACTTTGAGTTCATTTAAAAATCTGAAACTTTCACATCAAAAAATCTGCACATCTAAGTTTCCTTCAACAAGTCAGAAAATCTGGCAACACCAGACCTACATCCTGGCATGGCAATAAGGGGAGCCAAGGTCCAGCTTTCTCACTTAGATGTTGGCCAGAATCTCCACCACTCCCTATGGTATCCCCAACACTGTAGCTGAAGTTGATGTCAGTTATCATTTGTCATCTTCCATTTGGTCTGCTTCCCTCATTCACATTCCCAACCGGTCTCCGTAAGTGTTTGAATGTGTGACCCATTTAAGGGACTCTAGAAGTATCATGTCGCTGAACTCAAATCATTCAGCCTATCTGAATTTATTCTTTCCCATGTGTAATTCAGGAAAAGGAGCTCCTGTTTGTGTTACCCTAGGTTTGGTCATAGACCTTGGGAAGTGGAATCAATCCACTCACCTTCAGTATATACTATGCTATTTTTCTACACATCTCATTCCAACTCAGACAATTTAACTATTTTAACAATGTCTTTTCAGAACTATGCTTCACAGTCATAAACAAGAATTAGTGGCAAGTGCAGACACAGCACAATACATTCTTGAACCACTCCTCCAGATTCATTTCAAAACTTCAAGTAATATACTGAAATGGTAAATTCCACGAGGACAGGTGTCTTTGTCTTTTTTTATTTACTGAGAGACCCCAAACACCTAGAAGTTGTTCAATAAATACTTATTGAATAAATGAATAAACTTTTCCCAGGAATGAAAAATTCTCAAAAATTCATACACAGATTTTGAATCAATGTGTTCCATTATCAACAGATATATGAAGAGTACTCATTTGCTAGTCTAGCTCTATTTTGGTTGTTCATTTTATTTGAGTGACGATGAAAACCAGCAGTAAAGAAGAGACATGTAACCCTAACAAGCCTAAGACTCGTAGTCTACCACAACTTGTTTTGCAAAAAAACAGCATAATATAAACTAGACAAAATGGCTAAGCTGAATTATAAGATTTAGTCTGATTCAATTTTATGTCCCTCTATCTATACTCTTTAGTCATCACCATAATCATTATTATCATTATCATCATCATCCCAATTGTATAAAGCTGGACAACTTTCACAAATCACTTATTGAAAAGCATTTATAGAACAGTTACTAATATGCCAGGAACTATGTGCTAGATGTCTCTTGACTGCCTAACTAAAAGGTATGTCTTATAGTACTATTCCTCACATGCCATGATGCTTAGTAGATCTGAGCACAGGGGAAATTTTTCAAATTTTGAATTGTCTTGAAAACTTGACTTTAAAAAAAAACATTGCTGAAAAACTGAGGCTCATAGAAATAAAGTTATTTTCTTGTGGTTGCATGGTTACTTATTGGTAGAACTACAAAAGTATCTCCAGACCTCTCGCCACTGTACCACAGTGCTTTCATAATAGTCATTTTCAAAATGTATCTGCTAACCAAAATGCAAGCCAATGAATTTTAACCACTCAGCAGATGATGGGATAAGCAAATATATCTAAGTTTGTCAAATAGCAAAATCTAAGTTTTGACCCAATTCTGGTATATTTATAAACACGCCAACAATCAATCTAAAAGGTTTTTCCAATAATGCTAAACATGTATCTTAGCAGGAAACTGCTGTAATATAACATTTCTACTGTAATATAACTAAAGCTGAAAAAATTTAGGTTAAAAATATTCCTGTAACTTAAAACTATTCAAAATGGTTTTATGGAGTATGAGATTGCAATACCCTTTCACTTTGCCCTTGGCCTTTGGATTGCCTGACTGAAAGGTACATCTACCTCCTTTCTCCTTATACACCATAAAAACAAAACACTAAAGTTAGAGCTGTTTTGCTCAATTCAACTCAACTTTCTGAAGAAAATACAAACAAAAGCAGAACCAGGTCATTGGTACTAGTATGTCTGACAGCCATTCTAAGAAGAAATTCACTGAACTCTCCAGCACTAACAAATATGAGCATGCCATTCACTAGACCCCTGTAGTAAGGTAAAACTAAACTAAGAAAGAAGTGCTAATAACCAGATTTGTCCACCTTAAATTAATTTGAAACTGTCCATAAACTAATACGAATAAAAAAGTGTCTATATTGTTTTCCTTAAATAGTCTTTATTAGCTATTTCTGAATACTTGACTGATCTGAGCAGACATGAATTCACTGCATTAGTACATAGAGTTATATTGCTTGAATAGACCAAATTTTAGAGCCATAGAACACTTACCCTCTTGAACAATATATTCTAACAGTCTCTGTGTCATATTACTACTAGCTTGAGATTTTGTTAAGATTCTTACGACCATATAGCCCTTTTTTACTCCCCTGCTTTTGCTTACTTTAAACCCATAAAGACAAAGCCCTAACCGGTTTGCCTCAGTGGATAGAGCGTCGGCCTGCGGACTCAAGGGTCCCAGGTTCGATTCCAGTCAGGGGCATATACCTTGGTTGTGGGTACATCCCCAGTGGGGAGTGTGCAGGAGGCAGCTGATCGATGTTTCTCTCTCATCGGTGTTTCTAACTCTCTATCCCTCTCCCCTCCTCTCTGTAAAAAATCAATAAAATATATTTTAAAAAATAATACTTAAAAAAAAATAAACCCATAAAGACAAAGAATATGAAACCAGAAAAAAAACAGACTGGAACAAACAACACACCTTGCTTTTCTCATAAAGATGGTCTTTTTCATAATAGAGCAGGAGAGAGCAGACATATTTCCTTCCTCCAATATTTAAGTTCAATTCTCACTGGAATCTCCAAGAAAGACATTAAAAAAGAAAAATTCAGCCAGAATCAAATAAAACTTTGCACAGTTTTTACATAAAGATAATTTTAAATGAAGGATTTTTGTTCCAGAAAGAATCTGTCCATCTCCTCATAGCCCAGGCCATTCTGGCTTGAAAACTTTATTCCAAAGCAAATACACTTTTCCAAAAGTCTTCCATCATAGTGCCTACTATGGATACCTTTGTAAATGTGCTTATAAAGAGCTGCATAATCTGCAACAGAAAGCCAAAGTATTACTCTGTATTATTAAACTCAACAGAAAGCTCCATATGCAGCAACAGGAGGTCATAGGCAATTATCACTGGAAATTGAAAGGTTTAGAATCTTTGTATGACCTTTAAAGGTCAACACAGTTGCCCATTCACATGCATGCAATTATACAGTGACTACTTCACAGCAGAAAAAAAACATAAAAAAGTACTGAGTAAAACAAACCTTGCATTCATCAAAAGCTACTTTGCACTCTCCGGGCTTTATGTGAAGCGTAAGCTTTACAGAGCAAAGGGGCTACTTGTCCCCATTTTGTCAAAGTTCTAAATCCAGCCTACCAGCATAATTGCTAAGAATTCAACATTATCACAATATCCAGTCTCTCTGTAAAGACTTTCAAAAATAACGATAAATTTAATTAAATGACTATGTTTGTGCTATTGCTAGGGAAAGGGAGACAGACGTACCGTCACTAACTGACCATTCAGATGAAATCATAAAACAATTACAGCTACTATGGAGTAATTCAGGAGACTAAAGGAAGTGACTAAAAGGATCTTATCTAATAAAAGCGTACTATAAGCTCTGATTCCTTAGTCATCTCTCATACCCCATCTGGATCACTGTGAACAAAATGAAATGTTTTCCTTATAGTGAATACTAGTATATTCACTTTTCATCTGAATCCCAAGTAACCTGAAAGTCTTGCACATATTTCCCAATGGTCATAATAATCAGTTGCCTAAAAAAGGCCAGATTTTCACTGATTCCAGGAACTAAATGGCCTATCACTATAGCAGAGGATGAAATCCAACATATACATGTGGTATATACATTGGAAGTGGGTGGGTTATGGAAATCTAATAGAAATTTGGCCTATAATATCAATATGTTGCTGGAAAATGCGTAGGTAACACTTGTAAACCAGAATAGTATGCTCTAACGTAATGTGAGGTTTATGTTTGGACTGCAGAGGTGCATATTTAATAAAGACAGCATACAGATTTATTCAGTGTTTAAAATATGTTGAAATTCCCAGTCATGGTGTCAATAAACACATCCCAAAGCATCCCTACATAGGGGATAAAATTGATTAATTTTTGCATTTGTAGCCTAACAAATAAAAATGTAGTAAGAGTTAGACAGGCCTGAACAGAGCAAGGACAAAAATACCTTAAAAAAAAAAACTAAAAAGGAAAAATATACTGCATGTAACAGTGGCTCAAACAGTAAAACTCAATTACAAATGACCTTGTTAAACCATGGATACAGCTGTACTGTAGGTCAAATCATGCAAAGTAGTGAAAAACTATGTACCTAACAATGTACACATTTTTTATAGTTGTTCTCACCCCCTTCAATACAAAAACCAGCATTTTCCATAGGTGCCATTAAAAGCATTTGTATACATATATGCATGTGCATCTATATGTATAGATATAGAGATTAGATAGATATTGCAGAGAAATGTATTTAAATAGTTCTTTTCTTCACGTTCCAATAAGTCTAACCATTCCTCTAAAAAATTCTGTTAAGAATAAGTGGAAGACAAGAATTGTTAGTTATATTTCATTGACAAGGACACTAAATCACTGTGCCAAATGAATAGAATCAGACTTTCTAAAAATTACCCAATAAATCAGTGGTGAATGACAACTAAAAAACAAAAACTAACTTCTAGTTCTCTGGTTGTCATGCCCTTCTCTCCATCTCCCCTATTTCAGCCTATGCTCCAAACCTTAAGTAAAACTGTTCTCTAAAAAGACTCATTGTGAAATTATTCCTCCTCTTCCAGTGGTATAGTTCAATATGCTTCAAATACAGTGTTCAAAATAAAGTTAACCAAAGAATTTCTGAACAAAATGGCAAATTCATCATATTACATGGCATTAAAAAAAATCAATGCTTCCTAAGTAAGATGCATCATGTGAAATACTGTGCAAGGATGTGGACCAGATATGAGGTTAATCTAGCTAGTGTGGCCTTCATATCTAGCAGCATCTGTGCTAATGTGTTTCTTCTGTGTTTTGAGGGAACCCTACTAATAACAGGTTGGTGAATTGCAATTGTAAATGTCAGGCATAGATCAAAGGGGACTATGTTAGATGCTTATTTTACCTCAACGTATGGTTTTTCACCCAGGAAACTAAGCTGCATTGCACAGTAAAGTTCCTTATTTTTACTTGAATCTTTAATGAACAAAACAGCTGCAGAATAATGTGACTTAATGAGGCATCCCTAATAAAATACTGGAGAAGTAAAAGCATGGGCACTGAACTGTTTGCACTCTGGTTGTTTCATCTTCCCAAATATATTAGAAATAACTGATGACACTTGGAGCACTGCTAGTTTAACACATGCATTAGAGAGGCAAATGTTCATCAGTTTGCAGCCACAGCTGAACTTAGGCAGAATCTGAGAATACCTTCTATTAGGGCCCGTGATAAGAAATCCTGGAAAATGCTGGAAAGGCACATTTTACCCTCCCCATGCAGGGTAATCCATAACCTGTAATTAATGATAAATCAACCCTAAAATACACTCTCAATATTTCAATGTTCAAAAACACATTGTAAAAGGGTCATTTGTTAAAATACTAGATCCAGGATCACTAAGATTTTCTGATAATACACAAAATAAAGTTTATAAAATCTTGTATTACCCCTAAATTTCATTACTTTATACATTTTTAAAAAGGAAACGTAACCACATTTAAAAACAGGCCTTTTTACAGCTGTGTGCTCACATTTTATAAGTTGGTGGTTAATAAATACTATAATGTAGTCTCTAAGCAATATGTATCATTTTTTACCTATGACATAGATCCATGGGCATCTCAATAAATCTTCATTCTGCAATTTGTCATTGTTAAAGTAGCTAACATTTTTTCAGATTCAAAATCACAAACTCAGAAAACTTCAATTCCCCTTTAGCACAACTTGTGGCATTAATGTCAAGGTTTTGGTTCTTCTTTAAGAGACATATATCATAGCATTATATGTTAACACGTAAGTTTATGCATCTTAAACTACAAAATTTTATTAAAGGTGTGCAAAAGAATCAAGATTTTCAATTTCAAAAAATGCCTAATAGAAAGCAAAACACTAAACTGTGCTCTGCCTCTTAAAAGAGTCACTGTGTCTGAGCATTCAGTTGGTGTGACACTGTTCTCATAGCATACTATCTATAAATAATACAATCCCATTTTTATTGAAAATTCAGAAAACCAAAATAAAATGCGCTTCAGTGTAGTTACTGATGGCCTTTCAAAGGCTATTGGTAGCTTTAAAAAATAGGGCTCTAAAGAGGTCAATATGCAAACAATTGACCCAGGATGAGGCAGAGTAAAGTAGGAAAAGAAACAATTAAATTACATGTGTATGATCATTCTTAGGGTTCTTTAGGTGCCAAATTTGAAACTGTAACAGATTCACCAGTCTGAGAGTACACCTAGAAACATAGGAAGGCTGGAGTGAATACCTATCATCGTAATGCTCTGGTTTTTAAAGGCTTTAGAAGTGTTTTCAATCTCCTTTGCTAGTTATTGCCATTTAGCACTTTACACAGAAATTAATTACTCAGCTGTCTTAACTTACATTGCTTAATAGAGCAGTTTTAATGTGTTAATTGATAACAGTCTGAACATTAATGTCTCAAACAATCTAGTTGGGAAGACAGGAACCAGATAATTATCATTCAGTCAATAGTCATTGAAATTCATCCTGTCCTGAGAGGACTCATATACTGACTGCTCTGAGGGGACTTTTCAGAGTAAAGGTTTTCAGGTTTGTGTTGGGTGGGTTTTTTTGTTTTGTTTTGTTTTTTCCCCAAAAACAACAAAATGCAAGAGGGGATTTAACACAAACAGAAGGTATTTTTTCTGTCTCATTGCCACAAGCCAAACTCTCTTCAGCACCAGGTTGGAGAGAGGGAGGCTAGCCAGCCATTGTAGTAACTACACATCTGATTCCAAACGCTTCAGGCAATTGTTTAACACGGTCAGGAAGAGGAATGCTGAAGGGGAGAGCGCCGCGTCCACTGGGGGTGGGGAGGCGGCAGCTCTGCAAGCGCCCACAGTTACTCCTTTTCAAGCGGAGACTAGACAGCTCAGCCTGCAGTCCTCGGAGAAATCGGGCGGCGAATCTCAAACTTTCCTTTGCAAAGGCAGTTTCTGGAAACAACACGTTCCCCACTGGCAAGGGAGGACCAATAGCCTAAAGAAAACACCTCCAGATAAGAACCCGGCCTTCTGGGACAGAGGGGGCGAAGGGACAGCAGAGCAATGGGGCAGAAACACCGTGCCCTGTTAGTAAGATCTGGGAGGCTTCCATTGGGAAAGAAATGAAAACCCATTCGCTTCTCGAAGCTGTTTGTTTGGGTTTTGTTGTTGTTGTTGAACGCAGTTCGTCAAATGATGCTTTTCCCGGAGCTCTTTTGTGATATCCTCTATGAAAGCTTTATTTCACTCGGAAATAAAGCGTCCGTTCCCAAATTGAAATAACCCTTTACACAGATGGGGCCGAGGAACTTATCAGGACGATTCTTTATGAAGATAGTTGGAAGTGGGGAAGTCTCATTGAAACGAGCCTCCTTGAAACGCCCACCGTCTGCAGGCAGGCCCGAGGATCAGCTAATCAGAAGTGGACAGAAAGTAGGGCTGTCAGAGGGGCGCCCTGGCACACCTCAACGGTCCTGCCTCGAACGCGACCCCCAACTCCTGGTGAGGAGTCCGAAATGATTACCAACCCGGTTGGACCTGGCTGGGGGGTCCGGTTAAAACTCGCTTTCACCCTCGGCCGGGTCGCTCGCAGGGTTAGGAGAAATGGAGCAGAAAAGGAGGGAGGGCGCCGCGCTCGGAACGTCGTTCGTGCGCTCGGCTCCCCTCTCGGTGTCCCTCTACCCGCACCCCTACTCCGACAGCCCGCGAGGAAGACGCTGGCCGCCCGACCAGCATCGGCTCTCCCCTCCCGCCTGCCCCGACGAGCTCCCTAACAGATCCGGACCCCGGGGAGGGGAGGGCTTCCGGGCCCGGGTCCTCCAGCGGCCGCCCGAGTCCCCCGAGCCCGCGGGGGCACGGCTCGCACCTACCTGCAGCCCGGCTTCCTGGTGGCGGCAACACCTAGCGATGCTCCTGCAGCTTCCGCGGGCCCGCGCCAGCCTTATCGCTCTCGCATCGCTTCCAAGATGCCAATCCGCCGTCCCCGTTCAGGGGCATAGGGAACCGGGGTCCGGTGGGGTGTGCTCGTGGAGGGCTGGGGAGTGAGGTCCGGAGCGTGCGTGTGCGCGCGTGTGTGTTTCCTCCTCCGATGGCACAGAGGCTCAGGAATCTCTTGACATTTACACCGGAATCCCCTTAAAGCGGATGGAAGGTGGAGCGAGCGAGCCTCGCCTCTTTTCCTCCCTTCTATGCCACGGTGTCAAAGTAATCAAAAAAATGTGTTTCCCGAGGACAAGCCGAAGTCCCGCAGCCCTCGCCAGCGCCCGCGGTCGCCCGCCGTCCTCGCCGGATACGCGCGGTGCGCTCAGCTCCCCCCGCTGCGAGAATCAAGGCGGTCTTGCAGCAATTACCGCCCTTATTCCATCTCTGATTTGTTTGCTTTTAACGCCGAGTACAGACTTTTCCTCTCGCCTCACGTCGTCTCTCCCTCTCACACACACTCACACAGGACTCCGTTCCGTCTCCCGCCCTCCCTTTTGCTCTCTGGGAAAAGGCAATTGGACGGAACGGTTCACCTTCAGGAAAGCAGCCTCTGCCACGCACTTCTGTTCTCCGGCCCTCGCAGGTCCAGGAGGAGTTGCTGGGGAGGTTCTGGGCAGGAAGGAGGAGAGGCTCTGAGCTCGGCCGGCCGTCGTCTGCCCGCAAGCCGCCCGGGTTCCTCGGTGCAGGTGCCCGTGCTCCCGCTTTTAGCAGATAGGTCCCAGCTGATGCTCTCTCGGAGACTTAGCGTGAGTCCAATTAGCAGCCACGCCTGGCCAGCTGCAGCCCCTCAATCCCTCCTAGAAGTGCTGCGGGCAGAGCCCCACGCAGCCCAACCGCTGCCCCTCTAGGCATCCTGGGTTGGAAGGAAGGGAAGTCGCCTCTGTCCCCCTCTCCCCAGTGCCTGGCACCGTCACCTCCGGGAAGGTGTAAGTTCCAACATCCAACTGGAGCGAGCAAGTGTGTCACTTCGCTAAAGGCGGGAGGGGGAGAGAGGGAGGCGGGGGAAGGGGCCGAGGAAACAAATCCAAATTACCGAAGGGAAAAAAAGTAAACGGTTTAGTAATCAAATCCCCCTCTCCTAAGCGCTATACAGTCCATAGACACCGGTGGTACCTTTTTTAAAGTCACCGAAAAGGGCAGAACCCCCTGTCCACCCACACCCCTTACTCCACCCAGCCTGGTTGGAGAGGACGCAGAGAGAGAATAGGTCCCAACACTCCAGGTTGAGTGAAGCAGTAAAATGGGGTGGCAAGACCAAACGATGCTGCCTCCCTCCGTCTGCCTCCCAACCGCCAGTTCTGTTAGCAGACGCAGCTGCTGCTGAGAGCAAACTGCGGTCCTGCAGGAAAAGACAGACAGTAAAAAATGGAAGGGCGGCAATGGGTAAAAAGCTGGACTGTGTCTCCCTCTAGAGGAAGAACCGGGTTAGAAAGCTTTACTGGCTGTAACTAGGATTGCAATTTCTCCACAGAGAAAAAAAAAAAAAGACACAGTATCTGGTTTCAGAGAATTTTGCGTTTTTACCCGTTCCAAGCTATAATGGTTTTGGAGAGACGATTTGCACTGCAGCACTAGGTAACCAGAGTCCTTGGTAAAAGAACCGTGTGCTATTTACAGAAATGTAATAGCAAGACCCTGGAAGGTCATGTCCTTACAGGTTAAATCAAATTGGAAATTGGTTTAAGGTGTATGCATATGAGCTCAACAGAAAGGTCTTTTTAAGCTCACTTTGACCAGCTTCGGTGATGAGCAAAATCTTAATCTAGTGATTAGAAGATTATGCGAAATGGATAAGTACTAATAATGGGTTTAGAAAAAGAATATCTGAAGCGAAGAAACAAGAGGCTGATCCAGGAAATCTTACGAACCCTTTACAACTAAGGCTATCTCCAAGATCTTGCTTTGGAGCCAATATTTCATACATCTTATTCAACTAGACTAGTAATTACCAAAGTAACTAAATTCCTTCAGCTCTAAAGTTTTGTGCTTTTATAGCTCTGGTTCACGGAAATCATTGACAAAATAGGTATCAGATGTTCTCCTCACAGGCTCTAAAATTAACAGCAATACTAGGGCCCTGGCAGGGTGGCTGTGTTGGTTGGAGCATCCTCAGGTACACCAAAAGATTGGGGGTTCAATTCCTATTCAGGGCATATACCTAGATTGTGTCTTCCATTCCCAGTGGGGGTGCCTATGGGAGGCAAGCAATTGATGTTTCTCTCTCACTCTTATTCTCTCTTTTTAAAAAATCAATTAAAAAATCCATATCCGCCCTAGCCGGTTTTGCTCAGTGGGTAGAGCATCAGCTTGCAGTCTGAAGGGTCCTGGGTTCAATTCCTGTCAAGGGCACCTGTCCGTGTTGACAGCTCAGTCTCCAGTATGGTTCTCTCTCATCATTGATCTCTCTTTCCCTCTCTGTTCCTCTCTGAAATCAATAAAAAATATATATTTTAAACATTATTTTAAAAAATATCAGGGGAAGATTAAAAATAAAAGTAATACTAGGTATCATCTATCTATACATATATAAAGAGTCAGGGTTCATAACGTCCAAAACGACTGAAGAGACCACCGAAGCCAGGTTGCACGTGCAGCAGGCTCAGGTGGGCGGGGACTGGCCTGCGGGCTGAACTGCTGACCCCTTGGAGAGAGAGCCGGGGCTGATCAGCAGCTGCTGCGGCTGCTGGCAAGACCTGGAGAAAGAAGCAGGGTCTGATCTGCAGCCTCCGTGGCAGCTTCTGATCAGCCCTTGCCTCTCTCTTTCTCCGAGAGGTCAGCAGTTCAGCCGGCTCACCAGCAGCCTGGGGTGGCTGCTGATCAGCCCCGCCTCCATGATCAGGCCCAGAAATAGGCCCGGAGATGCTGACTGGCATAGAAACTGACCAATCAGAACCAAATCTGGGTGAAGTGCGAGGAGCCAATGGCTGCCTAGGAGGCAGAGCTTTTAATGCTGACTGGCATAAAAACTGACCAATCAGAACCTAATCTAGATGAACTAGGAAGGCAGAACCTAAGGTGGGGGCAGAGGAGGGGTTTTAAGGCAACAGCTGTTTGGTGTCAGGTGTAAGAAAGTGGTTCAATTTTTTTAATGACCAGCTTGGCAGTATAGTGCATATGGCTGGCTATCAGTCCAGATATAGGGATTATGTATTTTTGTTGCCAAGAGCATCTCCTCCTGCTGAAAAAGGCTCTCCCCGCCCCCCATTTAAGCAATCCTATCCTATATAATCTATCTATACTAATAAAAGGGTAATATGCTAATTAGACTGGGTCGACCAGCCATCTTCTGGACATCCAACTTCCTTCTGGACAAAGCCATGGTGGTAGGGGCTGAGGCAGTGGCAGTTAGGGGTGATCAGGCCAGCAGAGGAGGACAGTTGGGGGCGAGATCAGGCCTGCAGGGGAGGGCAGTTGGAGGAGAGGTCAGGCCTACAGGGGAGGGCAGCTGGGGGTGAGATCAGGCCAGCAGGGAAGGGCAGTTGGGGGCAAGATCAGGCCTGCAGGGGAGGGCAGTTGGGGGCAATCAGGCAGGCAGAGGCAGTTAGGGGCGATCAGGCTGGCAGGGGAGGGAAGTTAGGGGTGATCAGGCAGGCAGGCAGAGGCAGTTAGGGGCGATCAGGCTGGCAGGGGAGGGAAGTTAGGGGTGATCAGGCAGGCAGGCAGAGGCAGTTAGGAGAGATCAGGCAGGTGGGCAGGTGAGCGGTTAGGAGCCAGTGATCCCAGATTGCGAGAAGGATGTCCCTGATTGGAGAGGCTGGGCTGAGGGAATACCCCCCCACACCGTGCACAAATTTTGTGCACCGGGCCACTAGTATTTAAATATGTTTCCCTTGTTAGTGAGTTTACCATAACATGCTTTGTAATCCAACCATATTTTGCATCTAAAGGGCATCAAGTATTTTAACTTGTTTTTTTTTAATAAAAGATACTGCCACAGATTTTATGTTTTGTTACTTCAGTCAAGTTCAAGTTCAGTCCCATCTATTACTTTAATATTTAGTTTTTATGAACTTACTATTTAAAGGTTTGCTTTCAAGAAGTATCTGTATGTTTATAAATTATAAAATATGTATTAAAGTTACAATTAAACTCCATCCCATTCACCATTTACTCTGAATTTTTGGAGTCGTTCTATTTTAGCTTGATAATCTAACATAGTAGAGGCTTAAAGAAAGAAAAGAATTTATAAGGAAATAACTGAGACAAATAATTTAAAACAAGGAGACAAAAGTAAATTATGTAAATTTTACTATTTTAGCTAATTGTATTATAGTATATTTAAATCAATTTAGCATATGACAATCATTTGAGGTGCCTTCAAATGATCTCTTTTGAACGGTTCATGTCATGTGATGAAAGGTATTTCTTTTTTTTCTCTTAACTATCAACTTATTTCCCCAGGGAACAAAGTTTACATTTTAAAAGGCCTGGCACTACTATTTCATTGCAAGTCTTACAATAATTCTCTGTCTGCTATGTTAAGTAGTGGGATTAAATCCAAATGGGAATGACATTGGAAACCCAGGCACTGTGCTGGGAAGAATAACCATTTACAAAATCACTTTAGAACACTGGCCTTTCTTTCCCATCTATATATATAAAAGCCTAAACAACCTGTGCACTGACCACCAGGGGGCAGATGCTCAATGCAGGAGCTGCCCCCTGGTGGTCAGTGTGCTCCCACAGCCAACCTCCCCCAGCAGGACACCCTCCCACAGTCTCTCCTTCGGGCCCCCAGACTGGGACAGGGAACCAGGGGTGGGTGGTGATGAATGTGGCCCCTTTCCCAGGGGTGCCGAGGGTTAGCTCCCTCCTCAGGGCTGGTGGCCAACCTCCCTTGCCCTGTTCTTTCCCCCCAGCCAGCAGACCCTGATTGGCCCGCTGCCCTCCCACTGCAGGGGCAGCACAGCAACGAGGGAATGAGGAGTGGGGGAAGCAGGGAACCGCACAGTGGTGGGGTGTTGACTATGGCAGCAGAGGCATCCGTGCCTTCTACGCCCAGCCTGTCAACCATCACCTCCTCTCCGGCCTGGCCCTGATCTGCCTGGCCCCAATCAGCCCTGATCGCCAGCCAGGTCTAGAGACCCCACCCATATACAAATTTTATGCACCGGGCCTCTAGTAAGAAATATAAAGCATGCATTATAATCCTTCTGTCTTCTAAGTCATTAGCTCTCTGTGGTTGTGAGGAAAACTATAATTTTACCATATTGTTAAAAGTGTATTTCTGTTGTTAAAATGTGTGACATTTTCCTCCTTATTTTCCTAATTAAACCCACAAAAATGTGAAAAAGTTAATAAAAATAACGAATGTATAAATTAATTGCAAAATATAATCGAATTTCTTATTCAAAGTCATGATATTAAAATTCTGTAATAATCTTTGTATTTTTTATAAATATTCAGATAAATAATTCCCAGTGATTTTTAGATTAAGGTATTCCTATTCCTGGCACCTCCTAGACTTTTTTTTTTTTAATTAAACCTTTATTGTTCAGATTATTACATTTGTTCCTCTTCCCCCCCCCCAACTCCCCTTCTCCCAGTTCCCGCCCCACCCTCCGCCCTCACTCCCCACCCACTGTCCTCATCCATAGGTGCACGATTTTTGTCCAGTCTCTTCCCGCATCTTCCATTCCCCTTTCCCCCCCAAGAATAGTCAGTCCATTCCCTTTCTATGTCCCTGATTCATTATAATCACCAGTTCATTCTGTACATCAGATTATTTATTCACTTGATTCTTAGATTCACTTGTTGATAGATGCATGTTTGTTGTTCATAATTTGTATCTTTACCTTTTTCTTCTTCTTCCTCTTCTTAAAGGATACCTTTCAGCATTTCGTATAATACTGGTTTAGTGGTGATGAACTCCTTTAGCTTTTCCTTATCTGTGAAGCTCTTTATCTGACCTTCAATTCTGAATGATAGCTTTGCTGGATAAAGTAATCTTGGTTGTAGGTTCTTGGTATTCATCACTTTGAATATTTCTTGCCATTCCCTTCTGGCCTGCAAAGTTTCTGTTGAGAAATCAGCTGACAGTCGTATGGGTATTCCCTTGTAGGTAATTGAGTCTCTTTCTCTTGCTGCTTTTAAGATTCTCTCTTTGTCTTTTGCTCTTGGCATTTTAATGATGATGTGTCTTGGTGTGGTCCTCTTTGGATTCCTTTTGTTTGGGGTTCTCTGCGCTTCTTGGACCTGTAAGTCCATTTCTTTCACCAGGTGGGGGAAGTTTTCTGTCATTATTTCTTGAAATAGGTTTTCAATATCTTGCTGTCTCTCATCTTCTGGTACCCCTATAATTCTGATGTTGGTGCGTTTGAAACTGTCCCAGAGGCTCCTTACACTATCTTCGTATTTTTGGGTTCTTTTTTCATTTTGCTTTTCCGGTTGGGTGTTTTTTGCTTCTTCGCATTTCAAATCTTTGACTTGATTCTTGCAATCCTCTGGTCTGCTGTTGGGTGTCTGTATAATATTCTTTATTTCAGTCAGTGAATGCTTAATTTCTAGTTGGTTCTTTATCACAACATCGAGGGTCTCATTAGATTTCTTGAGGCTCTCATCAAGTTTATCAGCAGTTTCTAGCAAATTATTGAAAGCCCTCAAAAGTGCGTTTTTTAGCTCTATATCCTCCATTTCTGTCATGTTTTTTTTGTCTCCGCATTTTTTATGCTTTCTTGGTGCACCCCCTTGTGGTCTTTGTGCGCAGTCTTGTTGTAGTTAAGCCTTAATTGTTGTTGGCAGTACTAGGGGTGAATTGACCTCCAGGCTAACTGGCTATGAGAGTCAGCTGTGTCTGCAGTGGGAGAGCTTCTGTGCTGAATCTCTAGGGCGGTGCTAATCAAGCCTTTGCCTGAGGCTATCTGGCAAATGCTTCTGTGCAGGGCTTGGGCGGGGCAGGTCCCAGGGGATCTACAGGGTGGGCAGAGCGAGCAGTTATGGCTGCTCTCAGTTCCGTCCCCAGCGGCTCTGCAACCGCTGCAAACCTCGGAGAGAAAGCTGCCTTCCCGCTTCTCCCGTTTGAGTCTGGGTCCCTAGAGACTCACCCGGATCTGGAGCTCAGAGTCTGAAACTCCCTCCCGATTGAAAACAACAACCGTGCCCTCTGCCGCCAGCCCGCTCCACGCGCGCCTCCACACCTTAGTATTTCACCTCCGCACTGCGCCTCCTCTGAGTCTCGGTATGGATTTCTCTTTACTTCTAGTTGTAGAATCTCTCCTCAGCCAGCCTTCCTGTGGTTCTGGGTGATGTCCATTCCGTCTTTTAGTTGTATTTTTGAAGTGGTTGTTCGAGGCAGCAAACTCCGGCGTTAACCTATGCTGCCATCTTGGTTCTTCCTGGATGTTTTTTCTCCAAAGTACATCCTTTGATCAGAAATCAATCCCATGACTCTTCAGTCTACAGGCTGATGTTCTAACCACTAACCAAAACTGACCAGGGCAGAAAAGATTTATTGACTTATACTCCAAAGGCATTAATTTTCTCATTAAATACCTCTTATTTGAAACTAGAGGCCTGGTGCACGAAATTTGTGCATAGGGATGGGGAGCTTCCTCAGCCCAGCCTGCACCCTCTCCAATCTGGGACCCCTTGGGGGATGTCCAACTGTGCTGGGGTCCAACCCCAGCAGGTCCAGGGGTCCCCAAAGGTGTGGACGGAGTCAGCAAAGAAGGAATGACACGGATGCAGCTTTCAGTTGATCATCATAGCGAGGTTCTCCAGCCAGGTTCTCTTGCCATGTTCTCTTGCTAGGTTCTCCAGCCAGGTTCTCCAGATTCTCCAGCCAGTTTCGGTCGCCAGGTTCTCCAGCCAGGTTCTCCAGCCAGGTTCTGTCCAGAATCTTTAGCCATGTTCTCTTGCTAGGTTCTCCAGCCAGGTTCTATCTCTAGGTTCTTCAGCCAGGTTCTATCGCAAGGTTCTGTCGCAAGGTTCTCTTGCCAGGATCTCTAGCCAGGATCTATCCAGGTTCTCCTGCCATGTTCTGTGTAGGTTCTGTCTCTAAGTTCTGTCTCTAGACTTTAAACAAAATCTATCTCTCCCTCCAAAAGGAAAAATATGACAAATACCTCCCTAATTTAATAGAAATGTTGAGATGATATTTCTTTGCATCTGTTTACTTAAACTGCCTCCTCCTAAACAGTAAAAAAATAGTTGCTTTGAATGCTGAACTTTGCTGGCTTGTAGCTCCATGTGTACTAGTAGCTCTCTGTATTCTGAAGGCTTACTAAAATGTCACTTTGAGGCACTTCAAGCTTTCTGCTAGAGGCTTTATATGTGACCTCAAATCCTTACCTCAATTTCTCACAACATCTCATAAAATAGATGGCATAACTCTATATGAAAAATAATTGAGACAATTTCTCATTAAGTGGTAGCACTAGGATTCAAACCATATGTACCTGAGTCTAAAACTAGTTTTTGTTTTTTGTTTGGCTTGGTTTTGGCTTTGATTTTTTTTTTCCCCTGACTTCCCCAGCACCCCACTGAAACATGCTATCTTCATATTACAAAAAAATTGAAAGTTATGTGCACCTGCATATGGAAAAGCCTCAGCCAGAGAACTCAGGTCCAATCATAATAGAAAGAAGTGGTTAGTGGTAAAGATGGGGAGAAAAATATTAATAACAGTTCCCCTCCGCATTCTGCCAAGGTGTAGGGCAGTAAAACAGATGAACAAAAGCTCTGACTCCAGTGCATAAATGAAGAAGAGTGCTACACATAAGCTACTCAGTCCCATTTGTCTCCTCTTGTTTTATTTCTTCAGTGCTAACCATCTTATATCTATCTTTTTCAATACTGCTTCTCCCACTCATCTTTTAAGTGTTTTCCATGTAATTAGGTGAACAGAAGGAGCACAGAATTCATTCCGTATAACCCAAGGTGGCATGCTATTAACTTTTAGTATCCCCATCATGTGGCATAGTACCTAACATACCATAAATACTCTATAAATACTTTATGGTCAGTAATCAGGAAACCAAACAGGTCAAGTGAGCAGACACATGCCATGAAAACAAATCAAGAGAACTTGAGTGGTATGAGAACCACAAAGTGGTTTGAGAAAGAATGGAGGCAAGAAAACTGTCCTATAAGTAGCACACAGACAAATGAAAACAACTACCCCCAAATTTAGTGGCTTAAAAACCAACATTTATTTAGTTCACATTTCTATTGATTGGCAATTTGGATTGAGCTCAGCTAGGCCCAGCTGGGCAGTTCCTCTGAACTCAGCTGAGCTTACTCATGCATCTATGATCAAGTGGCAGGATAGTGCCTCACTTATTGTCGGACAATTGGCTAACTGTACACTGGAGTATTCGGAGCTAAGTAGGCCACATGTCTCATCATCTAACAGGCTAGCTTCGCTTTTTAACATTGTGGCGGTCACCAGTTTCCAAGAGCAGTAATAGGAGAAGCCTTGATACCCAAGCACTTTCCAAGATTCTGCTTACATCCTGTTTGCTACAGCCCCCTTGGCAATGCAGTTCACCAGGCCAGCCTATACACAAGAGATGAAGAAAGATTTCATCTCTTAATGAGTAGAGCTACAAAAACACATTCAATAACCTGGTACAGGGAAAGAGTTTGTTTTCATTTTTGCAACCTACTATAATAGCTATCCCAGAAGGCTAGCATTTTGCATAGTAGCTTAACCCACCAGGTGTCTTGTAAACTGCTCTGTGGAAAGCAGAATATTCCCATTACAGATAAAGGACACCTATCTTGGGTGAGAACAAGAAGTTTGTCCAGATTATCAAGTCTCTGGATTCACTTCCTTTATCAATTTAAAAGATATAGTCCATCCCAACAGTTTTCACCAATACAGTGGAACATGTCTTTGTAATTCTTTGCCTCACTAGACAAAAATTTTATATACTTTCTACGCTAGTCATTGAATTAATCCCAAGACTAATAAAATCTGACTCAATAAGCTAGAAATCACTAGCAACTTTTACATGGCAGTGAATGTGTCATCTTTGGTGTGTGAGCCTGATTTTATTTGCTTACTTTCTGATTTTTTTTTACCATGTTCCAAAGACTTAAGATAAATAATACCTGTTAAAAATGACTTCCCAAATGGACTTGATTGACATCCTTGGCACCAACACACCATATCTGTAAGGAATCTCTACCTAGTAAACTCCAACTCACTACTTAAGTCTCAACACAAGGATTATTTACTCTAAGAAATCATCACAAGTCCCTTATTTCACTGTACTAACTATTTCTTCTGTGCTGCCCAATACTTAATGTTTCCCTCCATCTTAATACTTATCATATTGTGTTGTAATTGACTCATTTTTATAGATTATCCCACATTAGACTATATGCGTCTTGAAGGTATACAGTGGTGTACATCTTTGTTTTCACCTAGGAAAGCTGCAGACAAGGATGGAGAGGTGGATGAGTAATCAATATCTCAATGCACAAGATTGTGGAATAATACAGGGTGGCCCAAAAAATGTATACACACACTTGAATAATTATAAAGACGGTGTTACAGGCAGTCCTTGGGTTACATCGGAGATCTGTTCCTACGGCTCGACCTAACTCTATTTTCGCCGTAAGTTGGAACCCACCTACATAAGCACCTACGTCACTCACATGGAGCACATACACAGCAGTAATGAAGTGAAACAGTAAAAAAACTTAAAAGAAAGATAACAATGCCTGACCTTTACTTGTGGCAAATAAATAATAAAAAACATAAAGCACATATGTACATACGTCGAAATGATGGAACTTTTTTTTATATAAATACTGTAAATGGGAGATGGCGACGTAACCATGAAACGACTAAGTCAAGAATGACGTAAGTCGAGTCTGACGTAACCCGAGGACTGCCTATAATTAAAATACATTTCATTTTCAAAATTGAGCTGATAGCTGTTAAAATGTGTATACATTTTTGAGACACTCTGTATATTGTCACATTTATTTAAATATCCAACAATAATGACTTCAAGCCTCCATCCTGATGATCACAAGAATTATATTTATCTAAATATTAGATTCCCAAGTGGCTGCTGGCAATCTTGAAGGAAGTTGACACAGTCTATGAAATCAGCCTTCTTCACTGCTGCATGTGTACACACACACACACACACACACACACACTCAGCAGAGACAAGAAGCTCAAATGAACTCCTTATGGTCTATTTTGACCTGCTGACTTTCAGAGTCCCACCTGCTTGTTTCTATTTCCTACATTCAGCTGCTTCCACATGTTAGAGCTAAGTCCCATTTTAGAATAGTAACTGAAGTCCAATTTGCTCCAACAGCTGAACCACAGTGGTTCCTAGGATACAAGGGAAGTTCCACTTCTCCACAATGTTTTACTGAGCCCAGGATCAAAGAAAAATAGCCCTAGTCTCCAAAAGCCCCAGCTTTTTGTGATCAACTTATTTAAGTTGCAGTCCCATAGACCTGTTTCCCAAGGTGTGCCCACATCGCCAGGGTAGCCAGGTAAGAAAGAGACCCAGTATCAGCTTCGTGCTGAACTCAGCACAAGTCCTTCCCTGTGGCAAGTTGGATATGTTGCGAGTCCCAGGCTCTAGTGTCTAGACATCACCATCCCTTATGAACACAAAGGTTGCCCACAGGAAGTGATGGGGTGTGATGGGAATCTTGGTCTCACAACCTGGCTGGAAGCTTGCACAGCTAGAAAGAAAAAGAACACTTTAGAGAATCTAACATGTAATTTCCCAGTAGTTTGGGGGCAAATGTGAAATTAGAGGGAAGTGCCTCTTCTTGTCTGAAAAATCCAAAAGTGGGTGACTGGCTGAAGTGACCAAGAGCAGTAGTCCCAAAAAGATGGATCATCCAATAGTCAAGAGGTAAATCTATCATTTCATGGGCCAAAGATATATTTATTTCATGGACCAACTGGCCACTACACAAGGTAGTAGCCTGAGACATCAAGGCAATGAGAGAAAAATAAAACTATTTCTTGACTGCACTTAATGGTTTGTATCCATTTATTAATGGGCTAAACCAGTGATGGTGAACCTTTTGAGCTCGGCGTGTCAGCATTTTGAAAAATCCTAACTTAACTCTGGTGCCATGTCACATATAGAAATTTTTTGATATTTGCAACCATAGTAAAACAAAGACTTATATTTTTGATATTTATTTTATATATTTAAATGCCATTTAACAAAGAAAAATCAACCAAAAAAATGAGTTCGCGTGTCACCTCTGACACGCGTGTCATAGGTTCGCCATGACTGGGCTAAACATTAGGTTCTATGAATACTCGCCTTTGAGATATTTCAGTTCTGTCGTATAAAGCAGCAAAAAGTATTTATAGACACCACTATAGAATCATTATGAATAGCTAGCATGGGGCAAGGAATGGGCAGAAACTGACAGACTCCAGATCTCTGAGAAATTAATGGTCCATATAATGAATATACGAGTCTCAGCAGTATAGATTAGAGGGCACGGTCATCAGGAGTGAGGATGATGTCTTAATAACCATGCCCTTCCTCCATCAGAAATAAAAATTTCCATTGGTGTGAGGTAGGAAGTCCAGGGTTTTTAACAGTGTACCTCATGTAATCCATTGGATGTCTTCGTTCGTAAGATTTTCATCACCCAGAGTTGGTCCCCCTTGAGTCTCCACTTGAGGTGTGATCCACAGCTCCTGCCAATACTGCCAGCTGCAAATGATCTGTCTCTTGACTGTCATGCCTATAATAACCATGTACAATTATTATCTTCTGATCCTCATTTTCCTGCCTACTTTATCAGATTAATTAGATTGCTTTTGGTCTCTTAGTCCCTTTTTTCCCTCCTTCCTGCCCCCATTTCCCCAAAGCAAGGTTGTAGAAGCAGACAGATTGTTACTTTAGCAGGACACCAATGATTTCACGTAGCAAGGTACATTCCGAAGGTACAGACCAAGATGGAAGTGAATTTTCAGTACTGTACTTAAGAGGCTAGGTCCTCCTAGACTTTTGCTCAAAATCCCATTTTCCTGTATTATTTGCTAACTAAATAAATAATAATAACCCATCATTTTGTTCATCCACTGAATACAGATAAAAATGGACAGGAGTAAGATCTACTAACTGATCACACATCAAAAACTATTTTTAACTGAAGCTAAGTAGAGGGCAATGTTTATAAATTTTTAATTAAAAATTGAATATAAAAGTAAGAAAGAAAACTAATACATCTTTCTTCTCATAACACTTTTATAAGATATTGGTTAAGATCGGTGGTTCTCAACCTGGGGGTCGCGACCCCTTTGGCGGTCAAACCACCCTTTCACAGGGGTCGCCTAAGACCATCCTGCATATCAGATATTTACATTACGATTCATAACAGTAGCAACATTACAGTTATGAAGTAGCAACGAAAATAATTTTATGGTTGGGTCACAACATGAGGAACTTTATTTAAAGGGCCAGAAGGTTGAGAACCACTGGTTAAGATTATAAATATTATCTGTAAGGTAGGTATTATCTCATTTTATGACTCAAACTGAAGCTCAGAGATTAAGTATCTTGTCCAAGTAACTTAGTTAAATAGTGAGGGCAGCCGGAATTATAATTATATATATATTTTTTATCAAGAGCATAAACAAGAACTCATGTCTCCTAGTTCCCAGACCAGTGTTCTTTTCACTCTACATATTGTTCTGATTTAATTATTTCCAGAAGGCTCAAACTCAAACCCTAAAAATCATTCATGCAAATTATCTTTAGAGTCCTGTACAAAATTTCCTCTCATTTTTAGTATGATATAGGATGATTACTGTCATTCAATGTGATCAAACTAGTGCCTACAGAACTTTAACCCCGTTTCAACTTCTGTATGCATTTCAGCCACCCAGTGTCAAAACAGAGTAACTGCAGGCAGATGCTAACCTGTCTACAGAGAAGCATGATAGTACAGACTATCTGTTTTACAGCAACAAAAATACATCATGACAGAGATTCCCGAGTCTTTGAGTGGTAAAACTTGTACATATCGAAGATACTCCCACAACAGAAAGAAGAACATGAAAATGAGGAGCCAAATTTTTATAAATTAAAATTTTTAATAGCATAAGTGAAGATGTGCCTGATTCAAAATGCTAGAAAAAAATAAAGAAGTAACAAGAAATTAAATAATAAAATTTAATCATATGTAAGAAATGAGTCAAAAACAAGAGTTCTATTCAGGGTTTTTTGTATATTTTTTAATATAGAGGTTAATCAGGCAGTGTAATGAGCCACAGAAAGAATCAGTGGAATTGCCAATATTAAAGGTGTTCAGCAAAATCTGTAACTAGGCAACTGATGAGAAACCTATAGAAATCAAGTTCCACCAAGTTGTAATGACAAACAAAAGTGAACAACATGCAGCAAGAGATACAGTAGGACTAATATTAGAACTAAATCATCATTTATGTAGATTTACTACACACTTAATTATACATAGATAGCACCTGCCCTTTAGAAAGTACAATCTAATAAAGCAAACGTGATGACATCACTACAAAATGAAGCTATTAGTTCATGAATGACAAAGAAGAGAGACTTTTAGAGATGGGGTATAGAGTACATGTTTATTTTGAATTTAAAAAGTAGAAAAATAATAATAGAATTCTGAGTATAAGAAAAGACTTTTTAATGGTAGTATGTCTTCTTTCATAATTATTCAGGGTTGGTGCTTGAGCTGTCTGGGTCAACTTCTATTGTGAAATGCTATTTCTATTATGGTGTTGGCCCCAACACAGTGCCTAAGTGTACATAGATTAGATCAGTGGCTCTTAACATTTTGATTAGTTTCCATATATAAAATAAAATAAAAAGCACTCTTATTTCCCTAAGTTTAGTGTTTTATTAGCAGTAACTTTATTGTTAATGACCTACTTCACAACAAATCACCAAATTGCATGAAATCAGTAGTCAAGCAATAAATATTGTTAAAGATCATAATTTAAGTAGCCCCTGTGGTTCAAGGTATATAGCAAATCAGAAAAAAAAGTGAATAGAAAGAAAGACATTTGGTGTATACTTACCATCAATTCATAAAATTAGAAAGAAGCTTTTAAGAAGTACGTAGTTTTCCTTTCATTCTAAAAGTTTTCCTTCAAACTATCCCCAACCCAAAACCTCTCTCTCATTTTAATACTAGTCGGTGATGGAAATTCAACCATCTCTCCAAGAAGCCACTTGGAGGTGCTTGGTTGAGTCCTCTATTTCTCAATGAACCTATTTCTTTTGGTTTTGTCTTTTGCGGGTTTTGAATAAGACAGTCTCCATCTCTTATGATCAAGTTTCATATTGATGTCCTCTGGGGAGACTCCCCTCCACCACCATTAGATGCTTTGTAAGTTGACAAGGTATCCAAGCTGAGCCTGCCCAAGTCCTCTGACATCTGTGGAGGCAGTCACTTCACTCCTCTATGCTTAATAACCATCCTCTAAACACACTTCTTCTTTCCTTGGCAGATATAATTGCTTTCCTTTAAAAGCCTGTCAGAATAGTTGAGATATGCTCTACCCTCAAAAACTAAGTACTAATAAAAATGAGATATTTGAAATGCTTCCTTGTTTATTCATTTGGCACTCTAAATTATCAAAGGTGTAATCCAACTCTCAATAGAAAAAATAAATCACAACTGTGATGATACAATAGGTTTCTTAACTATTGCACTACGTTAAGGAGCATAAAAAATATACCTAAGTGCTTGAGTCCAAGAGATGTAAATTCCAAGGTAAGAATTATTTACAGGAGATTAAAACGTTTAATATTAGATGCCTGAAAATAAAATTAAAAATCTTATAAAATAAAGGCCACAAATAATGTATTTTGTTCTCTTTGGTGAAAATAATTATGTTAAATTTATTAAATAACTGTATTAGTAAAACTTATACCAGGAACCCAGGAAGTTTTGAGACCACAAATTTGGCCCCTGTCTCAGAATCAATTCATATATTCAGGAGCCACTGTGAATGTCTGACTTCTCTTCTGGATTTAGACCAAGCAGCTGCTTGTCGCCACACATCCTTCAATCCCTCCTCACTTGGGTAAGGGACATAGTCATAGAAATGGTAGAAAGGAGAAACAGAATAGTTCTAAAACAATGCTTGAGAATTCAGAGGAGAAATTCTTAGTTGTACTTTGTTTATGGACAATCTGTCCAGTTTTCTGGATGATTACTTGAACAATTTAAGTAAGTTCAATTTGTTTTATGATTATTAAAAGTACAAGTTGCCATTAGGTACTCCTGCCTGTGTTACTGTGCTTTGTAAGAGCACACATCTTCTGGTCTTTTAGAATTTATAACTCAAACTAAAGGATAAAAATGTTTTCAGCTACTGAAATCCTTTAAACTCAACTATATCCTTTATCCCAACTATAGGTAACTTCAATTTACGAATGGGATGTCTTTCAAGATTTTAGATGTTATTTGGAACTCAGAATGTCCCAAGCTCATGGAAAAATAATTGAAATGGCAATTAGGTACCCAGATCTATGTCCCAAAATTAAATAAGAAAAGTCTATTAAACACAGAGATACTGAATCAAGTTCCCAGTTGACATCACTATCAGTACATAACACCATTTTTACTCTTAACCTTTAAGGGAAGCATTGAGCACCTTCTAAAATACCAAAAAGTGTTTCAAGGAGTCCAGGGATCCCCTGAACCATCCAGACACACCAAGTTAAAAAGGCTAATCTAGACATTGGAATAACATTAGCAAGATAGTGGAATAGGAAGTCCCAGTCCTTGTCCTCCTATAGAGATGTTGATGAAACAACAATACTTGGTCCAATTGCCTTTATGAAACATCGAGAATTCAGTTAAGAATTTGCAATCCTAGGAGTAGCACAAAACCGAGAAAATCCACTTTGCAATGAACAAGAGTTTCATTGGATCCATATCACACCTTCCCTCAAGCCACCCAGTTCAGGGCTGAAAGAAATCCACTCAGCCTGCAAATTCTCCCTCACAGGAAAGTGTCCATCCAGCATCCCCAGCCTTTCAGGGCACTGCCCCCAAAACCTACTTGTTTCACCTCATTCAAGGCACTGAGGCAACTAGCATAGTAAGAGCCCCTGAGGGGAGCTAAGAACAAAGAAACAATAGCTTCACTAGTGAATTCTACCCAAACATTAAAGAATTAATGCCAATCCTTCCAAAATTCTTCCCCAAAAATGGACAGGAGGTCACCCTTCAAATTCATCTTATAAGATTAACATTACCCAGATACCAAAGCAAGACAAGGACACTACAAGAAAAGAAAAATCACAAGCCAGTATCCCTGATATAGATGCAAATATCCTCAACAAAATACAAACAAACCAAATTCACACACCGTAATCAAGGTGGGTTTATCCCTAGGATGTAACATAAGCAAATCAGTAAATGTGATACACCACATTAACAGAATGAAGGATAAATATCATATGATCATCTCAATAGAAGCAGAGAAGGCATTTGACAAATTCAGCATCCTTGGATGATAAAAAAAAAATTTAAAAAAAAAAAAAAAACTCTCAACAAATTAGGTATAGAAGGAATGTACCTCAATGTAATAAGGGCCGTATATGACAAGCCCACAGTTAATGCCATACTCAATGGTGAAAAGTTAAAAGCCTTTATTTTAAGATCAGAAACAAGACAAGAATGCCATGCTCACCACTGCACCATGCTTACCACTGATGAGACCCACTTTCCTGATTCAAGACAAAAAGGGGGAATGTCTAGAAAGGAAGGAAGTTGTAGAATTCTCCTGAGACATTACTAAAAAACTAAATCATTAATTTTGCATAATTTTTATAGTTAAATAGGACAGTGAAACTTTCCAAGACAATCAGAGCCTTGGGTTTCTGAATTGGGGAACAAAAGGCAGTTTCCACTTGCTCACATTTGGAGTAACTGATAAGTCAGTTTTTCATAAAGTATTTATTAGTTGCAGTCACCAAAAGAATCCCCCTGTGTCCTCTACCTAGATCATTCAGGTTTTCTAGTCTCAGTAGTTGCCCTAACACTAGAAATGCCATGTAATAGAAGAAAGCCAGGTTATAGGATATAAGAATAACAAAATTTCCAGTACATCTCATAGTCTGGGGATGTACTGACATTTTCACCTATTTTTTTGCCTTTCGGTTTTGCTTTCAGACACAAAGAATTATCTGTACACAATCTTACTCCGGGTAAATTTATGCTGATACAGCTGTTCCAGGACAGTAATTGACTTAAGAGAAAGAACATTGTTTCACAATACAAATACAGGTTTTGCAACTTACTCTTTGTGTGACCTAATCTCCCTGAACCTTGGTTTCTTAAATGTAGAGAGAGGGCACCTATATAACAACAGCTATTCTAATATTGTAGTGCTCACTAAATAAAATTATATAAGAACTGTTATTTGTAAAGACAGTGAGTTTTAACCATTGAAAGGAGTCCCAGGACCTGTTTCACCATGGCAAGTTAACAATTTCCTCTCTCCTTCCCCCAAGGAAGAAAACACCTACACATTTCAAGGGCTTTGGACACAGAGTTCAAATTGACACTGTTCCCCCATTAGAGTACCAGCATATGAAGGTAAAATAATAAGTGGAGGCCTGGCCAAATTCCTACCAACAGCAGGTCCACAGAGCCATCCAGTGGTCACTTATCCTGAGCCTGGTGTTAGTTCCTTGGATCTAGATAGTAGAGACAGCTAATTAAAAGCTTCTGAAATGTCCCCTCCCCCAAGATTATAAAGTATTTCTTAATATTCTAAAAATATTTTTAATATATTTAAGAAAAAAGGGGGGGCATGTCTAGAAAGAGAAGGAAGCTCCTGGATGGGAGCATGTGGTAAGAGGAGTGACAGAGATGGTGCCAATCTTAAAGATCTTAAAGATTCATGGTTGATGGTTCTTATCATATCCCTATTTAATTTACCAGCCTAGACCCTACACACAATAGACATATTTTTGGAAATGATAGTAAAGTAAAATAACCTCAATTAGAAAGTAATCCATCTGACCGCTGTGGCTCAGTGGTTGTGTGTCAACCCATGAACCAGGAGGTCACGGTTGGATTCCCAGTCAGGGCACATATGCGGGTTGAGGGCTCCATCTCCAGTAGGGGGTGTGCAGGAGGCAGCTGATCAATGATTCTCTCTCATCATTGATGTTTCTGTTTCTCTCCCTCTCCCTTCCTCTCTGAAATCAATAAAATATTTTTTTAAAGAAAGAAAGCAATTCAATTGCAGCTGCTATTCCAGTTGTGGCCTCTTCACTACAGCAGATTATCATGGCCTCAGGTGCATGGTTTATCATCATTGATATGATGAACATGTCATTTTCCATCTCTATTGGGGAGATCAGGAATTTTTTAAATTCATTTGAAGCAGATGTGTATACACGGTGGAGCAAAAGTAGTTTTACAGTTGTTTATATGGAAAATAATACGATATGTAATAAATAATAATAAAAGAATAAACTCCATGTTTCACATACTCACAACAGTAAATCTACTTTTGCCCCCACACAGTATATTTACATTCTTAACTAGAGCTAAGATAATTATTTTGCCTCCTGACATAATATAGTCCAGAGACACTTGACATGGTCATTTGATAAAACATCATGTTGGTTCACTTTCTTGTCAGTACCATGCTAATTGGACTTTATGAAAAAAAAAGTAGAATATTTATAATAGGCCTTGGTATAACATATGAGTTCAAGAGAGTGGGGGTTAAATACTATAAAGATTCAGGGAAATGGCATATAAGCTATATGCGGAGGTCCAGCGGTCTGGGATAAGCCATTACTTCCTTTCTGCAAATTATTGTACTTTGTATTTCCCTACAAAGAAAGAAAGAAATGTCTCATATTTCTGTGTGGGTTCTGAAGCAACATGTTATACCCGAGCGAATACTGCACTGACCAGCTTACCAGGTGGCATGAAAGTTTGAGTGGTACCCAAAGAAAGAAAGAGACCTGCACTGTTTGGACCCTATGATCTGGAAGGCCCTTGAGTATTAAAAACATTCATGATGGGAAAAGATACTATGTGGAGTTTATGGCAAGCCCCCAAAGTAAAATCACAATGTAGACCCCCTAGGGTTCTGGATCAAACTATACCATCTGTAGCAGTGAGTTACATACCATCAAACACACACACACACACACACACACACACATGCACACACACACACACACACACACATGCACACACACACACACACAAAACCTCTCTGGCCCTGCTGGTGTGGCTTAGTGGTTGAGCATCAACCTATGAATGAGGCATTTGGTTCCCAGTCAAGACATATGCTTGGGTTTCAGGCTCAGTCCCAGTGTGGGGCATGCAGGAGGCAGCCGACATGGGAGATCAAGTGACCAGAGGGCCAGACTGATCATTATGAGATGGGTCTGCCAGACCTCCCCTAAATCAGCTCCAGAGAGCCATCTGGCCAAAATCAAGACCCTTTCCCAGGGGACCTAACTACCACCAGTGATACCAGAGGATAAAGGGCCAGCACTTCCTTCAAAGTGGAACTCTGAAGGGCCATACTCATCCCAAAGCTCCCTGTGAGATGGTTGATGCCATTGTCACAACTGCATCACAGCTCAACTCCTCCCTCTTGCCATTCTTACTTCCTTTGCTCCCCCATAGGTAGCAATCCCAAAGACATTCTCCATTATACTTCTTACAAACAAATCTTTTCCCAAAGCAAACCTACCTAAGAGTTACATATCAAAATTCTGTTGAGTTAGGCAAAAGTGTGGAAGGAGAAATAAGAAGCTTTACTTCTGGATTTTTCATAATAAATCTGAATTGAATTGATTTCTAATTTATAAGGAAAAACAGTGGAAGAAAGGAAGAGAGGGACATACAGAAAAGGTAAATGAGATTCCCCTTCCCTTGCTTGATTAACACATCTCCCCATTACTTGAAATATGGAGTCAATTGAGTAGGCTTTCACTTACCAAGTTACTAAAGTGGAGGATAATATTTGCCCAGAGATATACTACCATTTGCTATTCAGCAAAGAAGCTAATTATGTTAACCCAAACATGTTTTTGTTTGTTTGTTTGTTTGTTTGTTTTTATTAAATCTTTATTGTTCAGATTATTACATTTGTTCCTCTTTTTTTCCCCCCATAACTCCCCTCCTTCCAGCTCCCACCCCACCCTCCTCCCTCACTCTCCACCGTGTTCATCCATAGGTGCACGATTTTTGTCCAGTCTCTTCCCGCATCTCCCACACCCTTTTTCCCCCCAAGAATAGTCAGTCCATTCCCTTTCTATGTCCCTGATTCTATTATAATCACCAGTTCATTCTGTACATCAGATTATTTATTCACTTGATTCTTAGATTCATTTGTTGATAGATGCATGTTTGTTGTTCATAATTTGTATCTTTACCTTTTTCTTCTTCTTCCTCTTCTTAAAGGATACCTTTCACCATTTCGTATAATACTGGTTTGGTGGTGATGAACTCCTTTAGCTTTTCCTTATCTGTGAAGCTCTTTATCTGACCTTCAATTCTGAATGATAGCTTTGCTGGATAAAGTAATCTTGGTTGTAGGTTCTTGGTATTCATCACTTTGAATATTTCTTGCCACTCCCTTCTGGCCTGCAAAGTTTCTGTTGAGAAATCAGCTGACAGTCATATGGGTATTCCCTTGTAGGTAACTGAGTTTCTTTCTCTTGCTGCTTTTAAGATTCTCTCTTTGTCTTTTGCTCTTGGCATTTTAATTATGATGTGTCTTGGTATGGTCCTCTTTGGATTCCTTTTGTTTGGGGTTCTCTGCGCTTCCTGGACTTGGAAGTCTATTTCTTTCACCAGGTGGGGGAAGTTTTCTGTCATTATTTCTTCAAATAAGTTTTTAATATCTTGCTCTCTCTCATCTTCTGGTACCCCTATAATTCTGATGTTGGTACATTTGAAGCTGTCCCAGAGGCTCCTTACACTATCTTCGTATTTTTGGGTTCTTTTTTCATTTTGCTTTTCCGGTTGGGTGTTTCTCGCTTCTTCGCATTTCAAATCTTTGACTTGATTCTTGCGCTCCTCTGGTTTGCTGTTGGGAGTCTGTATAATATTCTTTATTTCAGTCAGTGTATGCTTACTTTCTAGATGGTCCTTTATCATACCATCGAGGGTCTCATTAGATTTCCTGTACATCTCATCAAGTTTATCGACAGACTCTAGAAGCCTCTTGAGAGACCTCAAAAGTGTGGTTCTGAACTCAATATCCTCCCTTGATAGTTTTGTCCTGTTTCTTTGTCTCCGCATTTTTTACGCTTTCTTGGTACACCCCCTAGTGGTCTTTGTGCGAAGTCTTGTTGTAGTTAAGCCTTGATTGTTATAGTTAATACTAGAGGGATTTGACCTCCAGGCCGACTGGCTGTGATAATCAGCTGTGTCTGCAGTGGAAGAACTTGTGTCCTCTAGGGAGGTGCTAATCTAGCCTTTGCCTGAGGCTATCCGGCAAATGCCTCTGTGCAGGGCTTGGGCGGGGCGGGTCCCACGGGATCAACAGGGCAGAGAAGGGAGCAGTTATGGCTGCTCTCAGTCCGTCCCCAGGGGCTCTGCCTCTCTGTCCCAGCAACAGCTGCAAACCTCAGAGGGACCATAGCCAGACAGTCCTGCTTCTTCCGTTTGAGTCTGGGTCCCTAGAGACTTGCCCGGATCTGGAGCTCTGAGTTTGAGGCTCCCTCCGGATTGAAACAGACAACCACGCCCAGCAGCCACCAGCTCGCGCAGCGCGCACTCCGCACCTTAGTATTTTACTTCAGCACTGCGCCTCCTCTGATTCTCAGTTCCTCCTAGTTGTAGAACTTCCATTCAGCCAGCCTTCCTGTGGTTCTGGATGATGTCCGTTCCGTCTTTTAGTTGTATTTTTGAAGTGGTTGTTCGAGGCAGCAAACTCCGGCGTTAACCTATGCCGCCATCTTGGTTTCTCTCCCAAACATGTTTTTAACCTTTTGTGAAAAGTCGGAATTTCATTCATTCACTTAATAAATGTATACATTTTAGCACCTATAGTATGTCAAGCATTGTTTTATATTTTATGATATAGTACTGTTAGCTTTATGTACATTCATAAATATATGAATCAAATAGATGTTTCAAATATTCTTGGATATAGTAACATTATTCCTACACCTTTATTCTCCTCTTTTATGTTTTGTTGATTCCTCTTTGCAAGTCACAAAGTCAGTAAAGCAATGATAATCAAATTAGATATCAAAAGGACATTTAAATTAGAGTAGTTTCCTATTTACCAAAGATATTCTGAAGGACATTTTTTCAAGAAGTCTCACATTTACATAGGACATTCAATAAAATCATACTTGCAAAGTAGTTAGACATTTCACCTTTTGGATTTAAGATGATGGAATTAAATGGCAATATATGAAAACTGTGATTTGGGCTAAATGAGAAAAATGAGGACAAAATAACATTTTAATTACTGACAATTAATATGTGAAGTTGACTATAGTAAAAGAAAATTTTTCAATGGAAAAACATTTTTTAAAAATACAATTTAAAAGTTCCTCTTATTACTGTATCTCTATAAATAGGTGAATAAAAATGTGCTGCAACTCTGAAAATAAAAATATAGGTTGATATATGAGAATTCAATACAGAACTAAAAGAAATTAATTTGGTTATTTGAAGTGTGAAAAGGGAAAATTAGCTTTAGTGAAAATTATAAGTGAAATCATAGGTCACAATTTTATTTGTACTTTATAGAAAACTTAAAGTGAACAGGTCTTCAACACAAGTGCTCTTGAAATGCAAAGCATTTGATACAGGACATGGTTAGAGAATATTTACATACAGTAACCACAAAATAAATTAAATCTACATTTAATCTAAACCAATATAAACCTGAATTCCTGCATACCAAGGGCAAAGAGTTGGTCTAAAGTATTCAGAGTTAATTTAATAGTAAAATTCCCATGATTGTTGACTTGAAACATTTGAGATTTACTAACAAAAACTTTTGTTCATTTCAAGTTGTAAGCAATATTTGTCATAGGAGTGAATTTGCTCACCAAAGTTATGATAATTAAATCACTGCTCTTATAAATGACCTACCCAGTACATAAATACTGTGACTGCTTCGATTAGGTTAGGACTATATCTGTGAGTCTTTCTCCTTGAATACATGTATATATATAAAACCCTAATATGCAAATTGACCAAACAGTGGAACAACCTGCAGAACAACCAGTCAGCGGGGTCGGGGCCGGCGAGCCGGCGCCACCAGGCCAGCCAAGGCAGGTGCCAGCAGGGGCTCCCCCCCGCCCAATCGCCCTGCCGGTCACCCCACAGATCAGCCCTAATCACCAGCCAGGCCTAGGGACCCTACCCTATATATTGAGAACAGTCTCTTAGATTTAAAAATTAAAACCTGGCAAGGCTACTCTAACACTGAAAAAACAGGGTGATGCAGCAATGACATGCATGGACTCTGGCTTGCACATTTTGTGGTCAGCCCTGATTCTGACACTTATAACTGTGTGACAAAGCCTATTACTTAACTTCTCTCTGCTTCAGTTTTTCAACCCATAAGATGGGGAAAATGGTACTACTGCCTCAGAAGGATCGTGTTATGTACTACTTTTTATAATCAGGGCAAAAAAAAATGTAACTGCCATACAACAGCAAGATGCCTTTCACCTGTATGAAAAGTATGGTCACTGGTGCATGCAGCCTCCCAGATTGCTGGTTCAGGCCGGATCCCTGGCAGTCAGACATCCCCTGAGGGTGCAGGCCGGGCTGAGGGACACCCCCTTCCCATGCATGAATTTAGTGCACCAGGCCTCTAGTTATTAAAATAAACAAATGATTCTAACATCAACTTTATTTTTATGTTTTATTTTTTTTATTTTTTATTTTTCAATTGTAGTTGACTTTCAATATTGTTTTATATTGGTTTCAAATATACACCATAGTAGTTAGACAATTATATAATTTATAAAATGATTCCCCCAATAATTCCAGTACATATCTGGCACCATACATAGTTATATGATTGACTATATTCCCTATGCTGAACTTTAAATCCCTGACTATTTTCTAACTATTAAATTGTACCTCTTAATCCTTTCAATTTTTTTCACACACACTTCCAATCCCCGTCCCCTCTGACAACCAACAGTTTGTTTTCTGTAACAAACAGTGTTTCTCTTCTATTTGTTCATTTATTTTTATTCTTTAGATTCTAGATATCAGTGAAATCATATGGTATTTGTCTTTCTCTGTCTGGCTTACTTCACTTAGCAAAATACCTTCTAGGTCTATCCATGTTGTCTCAAATGGTAACATTTCATTTTTTATGGCACAGTAATATTCCCTTGTATATATACTATATGTACTACTACCTTTTTATCCACTTCATTTGTTGATGGGCACTTGGGTTGCTTTCATATCTTGGCTATTGTAAATAACCCTGCAATGAACATAGGGGTGCATATATTATTTAGAATTAGTGTTTTGTGTTTCTTCAAACATATACCCAGAAGTGGAATCACTGGGTCATAAGGCAGTTCTATTTTTAATTTTTTGAGGAAGGTCTATACTTTTTTCTATAGTGGCTGCACCAATCTGCATTCCCACCAACAGTGTGAGAGGGTTTCCTTTTCTCCACATCCTCACCAATACTAATTACTTATTGATTTATTGATGATAACCATTCATACAGGTGTAAGATGATATCTCTTTGTGGTATTACTTTGCATTTCCCTGAAGCTTAGTGACATTGAGTATCTTTTCAAATGTCTATTGGCCATCCAATAGAGTTTTATGGTTTAGAGTCTTACATTTAAGTCTTCAATCCATTTTGAGTTTATTACTGTATATGGTGTAAGAAGGTGGTCTAGTTTCTTATATATATCCAATTTTTCCAACACCATTTATTGGATAATCTGTCTTTACTCCACTATTTACTGAATAGTCTGTTCTTGCCCCCTTTGTCATATATTAATTGTTCATATAGGCATGGGTTTATTTCTGGGCCCTCTCTTCTATTCCATTGATCTGTGTGTCTGTTTTCATACCCATACCATGCTAGTTTGATTACTATAGCCTTTGCAGTATAATTTGATATCAGGTAGCCTGATACTTCCAACTTGGCTCTTCTTTCTCAAGATTGCTGTGGCTATTTGGGGTCTTTTGTGGTTTCATAAAAATTTTTGGATTATTTGCTCTAGTTCTGTAAAAAACATCATTGATACTTTGATAGGAATATCAATGAATCTATAGAATGCTTTGGGAAGTATGGACATTTTAATAGTGTTAATTCTTCCTATCCATGAGCACAGTATATGCTTCGATTTGTTTGTTATCTTCTTCAATTTCTTTCTTCAATGTTTTATAATTTTAAAAGTATAGGTCTGTTGCCCTAACCAGTTTGGCTCAGTAAATAGAGCACCTGCCCTCAGACTAAAGAGTCCAGGCTCGATTCTGGTCAAAGGCACAGGTAAATGATAACTCGGTTGCAGGATCCATCCCGGCCCTGGTCGGGTTCGCCTGTGGAGGCAACTGATCAATGTGTATCTCTCACATCAATGTTTCTCTCTCTATATATATCTCTCCCCTTCCCTTTCACTCTCTCTAAAAATCAATGGAAAGGTATCCTTGCGTGGGGATTAACATAAAACATACCAAAATAAAGTACAGGTCTGTTACCTCCTTGGTTAAATTTATTTCTAGGTATCTTTTAAACCATTTTAAATGGGATTGTTTCCCCCAATAAGTATAGTACCCACTTGGCACCAAATATAATTATTACAATATTATTAACTATATTTCTTTTGCTATACTTTACATCCTCGTGACTTCTACATATTAACTTTGAAAAGCTAACCTACAGGAAACCAAGATGGCGGCGTAGGTAAACACCGGAGACCGCTGCTGCAAACAACCATTTCAAAAATACAACTAAAAGACTGAACGGATATCACCCAGAACCACAGGAAGGCTGGCTGAAGAGAGACTCTACACTAGAAGGAAAGAGAACAGCAAATCGAGGCTCAGAGGCGGTGCAGTGTGGAAAATACAAAGGTACCGAGGTGCGCGCGCAAAGCGGGCTGGTGGCTGAGGGCGCGGTTGTCGTTTTCGGTCGGGAGTGAGTCTCAGACTCTGGGCTCCAGATCCGGGCGAGTCTCTAGGGACCCAGACTCAAACGGGAGAAGCGGGATTATCCGGCATCAGTTGGAACCTGAGGGCAGCTTTCTCTCCGAGGTTTGCAGCGGCTGCCGGGTTCTGAGAAGCAGAGCCTCTGGGAACGGGACTGAGCGTGGCCATAACTGCTCCCTCCGCCCGCCCTGTTGATCCCGCCCCGCCCAAAGCCTGCGCACAGCCATTTGCCGATCGCCTCAGGCAAAGGCTGGATTAGCGCCTCCCCGGAAGACAGACGTTTTCCATACAGCTGATTCCTATAGCCAGTCGGCCTGGTGGTCAAACCCCTCTAGTGTTAACTACAACAATTAAGGCTTGGCTAGAACAAGACTGCGCACAGAGACCACAAGGGGGTGCACCAAGAAAGCATAAAAGATGCGGAGACAAAAAAACATGACAGAAATGGAGGATATGGAGCTAAGAATCGCAATTTTGAGGGCTTGCCATAAATTTGTGCAGAACCTCACGAAAACTAATGAGACCCTCGATGCTACGATAAAGAAATTAGAAAGTAAGCATACACGGACTGAAATAAAGAATATTATACCCAATAGCAGACCAGAAGAGTACAATAATCAAACCAAAGATTCCACAAAAAACACCCAATTGGAAAAGCAAAATGAAAAAAGAATCCGAAAGTGTGAAGATAGTGTAAGGAGCCTCTGGGACAGCTTTAAGCGGTCTAATATCAGAATTATCGGAGTGCCAGAAGATGAGAGACAGCAAGATATTGAAAACCTATTTCAAGAAATAATGGCAGAAAACTTGCCCCATCTGGAGAAAGAAATGGACTTACAGGTCCAAGAAGCGCAGAGAACCCCAAACAAAAGGAATCCAAAGAGGACCACACCAAGACACATCATCATTAAAATGCCAAGAGCAAAAGACAAAGAGAAAATCTTAAAAGCAGCAAGAGAAAGAGGCTCAATTACCTACAAGGGAATACCCATACGACTGTCAGCTGATTTCTCAACAGAAACTTTGCAGGCCAGAAGGGAATGGCAAGAAATATTCAAAGTGCTGAATACCAAGAACCTACAACCAAGATTACTTTATCCAGCAAAGCTATCATTCAGAATTGAAGGTCAGATAAAGAGCTTCACAGATAAGGAAAAGCTAAAGGAGTTCATCACCACTAAACCAGTATTATACGAAATGCTGAAAGGTATCCTTTAAGAAGAGGAAGAAGAAGAAAAAGGTAAACATACAAATTATGAACAACAAACATGCATCTATCAACAAATGAATCTAAGAATCAAGTGAATAAATAACCTGATGTACAGAATGAACTGGTGATTATAATAGAATCAGGGACATAGAAAGGGAATAGACTGACTATTCTTGGGGGGAAAAGGGGTGTGGGAGATGCGGGAAGTGACTGGACAAAAATCATGCACCTATGGATGAACACAGTGGGTGGGGAGTGAGGGTGGAGGGTGGGGTGGGAGCTGGAAGGAGGGGAGTTATGGGGGGAAAAAAGAGGAACAAATGTAATAATCTGAACAATAAAGATTTAATAAAATAAAAAAAAATAAAAAAGAAAAGCTAACCTACAGACTTGAAATTTTTTTAAGAATGTGAGATGCAAACTAAATATTCTTATTAAGTTTTAGAAAGTAGAAAAATCTAGAGCAAAAGTATGGAGCACTTTTAAATCAATGACTCAGAATAGATAAATAACAGAGAAAAATCTGTTTATATGTGAGCACTTGATATATAACAGGAGTAGCATGAGGGTTTGGCAGATAAAAGATGAATTTTTTAGTAAATGGATTTGGGATAATTGGGCAAATTGACATTGGGTCCCAATCTCACACCATTCATGAAAATCAATTCCAAGAAGATTAGGGAAGCAAATATTTTTAAAAATAATAAATCATTTTATCATATATTACTTGGTAATTTGCTAATATATGTTTAGAATCCGCTTGGCTAATTTAAAAAATCTTGTTAATATTCTGATTGGGATCACATTAAATTGATATCTTAATGATGTTGAGTCTTTCTAATCAAGAATATATCATGCTTCTTCATTTAAATCTTTGTCAGGGGGATAGTTGAGGGATAATAATCCCTTTTATTTGAGAAGCTTGAAGATCCGAAGGGCCTGCATGAGTGTTTTCAGTTGGTCTTCTAGCCCTGAGGTCTCATGAGACTGGGAGGGGACTCTGTTGGTGTTACCTGGAACCTCCACTCCCATTTCTACTCAGCAGATCTATTTTGACCAGTGTCGGTTTCAGTTTAATATAGAGTTTTCTTGCTGCAAAGGAAACACTTGAAAATCTCCAATTTGGATCAACTTGGGTTCAAGCATTTAATAAAATGGATGCCTGAAGCATAACTACTGACCTAAGGTCCCAGGAAGAATCAGAGACCCCAAAATTAGGTCAGTCCTTGTCCTCAATCTAGTGCTTCCCAGAAGGTCCCAGCTCACTGAGGGAACACTGCCAGCCACATTGTGAGAGTTGTCTGTGGTCACCATGGTGCTCTGATGGGTAGAGACCTACCCACCAAAGTAGTTGTCCCCATGTCTTTTTCAGATGATCAATCAAGGAGCTCTTCAGAGCACAGAGGATGGAGTAGAGTGAGGAGAAGTTTCAGAGGACTCAGCATTCCTTGGTTACTTCTTTCCAGAGCCCCACCAGCCTGGCCCTGTCATGGGCAAGCAAATCGGGTCCCCAAGGTAGGTGCTGATGACTCAGTTGACTACATTGTTAAATTAGGTGAAGATGGCAAAGGCAGTGGATGCCAAGTGCTCCTTGGTCCTGTTGTTCCACTGGGAACAGTTGGAGCCCAGGCAGAACAAGAGAACCACCTTCATAAATAGCTCCTAGAAAATAGTGGTCCAGGATATGTTGAGTGGTGTTGAATGCTGGATAAATGAGAATGTAGGTAGTCATGTAGGTGGTGGTTCTACATGGGAAGGCTGGTACCATGGACACCACTGGATGCTTCTGTATTATGCCTGCCTGGGGGTCCCTCAAGGTGCAGGCCTCATCCAAGAACAGGCTAGCATCATCTTCACACCTGGGCTTTGGCAGCTGGAAGGCAGAATAGACTAGAGTCATGTGAGGAGAGATTGGGGTTTGTGGCTCTAAGGAAAGAGCTCAAGGGACCGCTACCAAAATCCCTGTGCTGAGTTCCTCTCCTATGCCATCTTTCTTGGGTGGTTCATTTAAGCCCTTCTTTGTGTCCTTTAATTGTATTTAAAAATAGTCTTTAAATAGATGTCACATACTTTTTATTTAATACTAGGGGCCCAGCGAGTGAAATTGCACGAGACCCAGACCCAGCATACTGCGGGACACAGCGTCAAGTCCCGCCGGCACCGCAGGACCCATCAATGCACCTCCTGGTGACCAGTCTTTGGTCGTCACGGCGTTACAACCACTAGGTTTTTATTATATAGATATTCTCAGATGTTCTTTATATTTTGTTATTATAAGTGAGATCTTTTCTTAATATCATTTAACTGGTCTTTGACCTAAACAAGAGGTAAAACTAAATCTTTTAGAAGAAAGTATAGGAAAAATGCTTCATGACATTGAATTTTGCAATGATTTCTTGGATGTGATCCAAAAGATAAGACAACAAAAGAAAAAAAAAACAAATAAATTGGACTTGATCAAAATTTAAAACTTTTAAATATATGATAATGAAAGGAGACTTGACTTTGGGTGGTGAACACACAATGCAATATGATGTATTATAGAATTGTATACTTGAAACTTATATAATATTAATCAATGTCACCATGATACATTTACTAACATTACAAAAAAAATTTAATTTTATACATCAAAGGACACTATCAACAGAGTGAAAAAAGAATGTAAAGTGGTGCTACCATTGTGGAAAACATTATGATGATGCCTCAAAAAATGAAATATATATAGTATGATCTAGCAATCCCACTCCTTTTGAATATATATATTCAAAAGATATGAAAGCAGGGACTGGAACAGATATTTGTACACTCATGTTCACAGTAGCATTATTTACAATAACCAAAAGTTGAAAGCATATATAATAGAAAATTATTCACTCTTATAAAGGAAATTCTGATACATGCTGAAAATCAATGGAAAAAATCCTCAGTAAGGATTAAAAATAATAAATAAATTGTTTTTGGAACAATGAGTATACTTTTGGAAAATAATAAAATTGGGTTCATATTTACCATCTTATAACAAGAAAAATTTCAGATTGATCAAAGAAATCATACATACAAATCATAAAGAAACTAGAAAAAATGGAAAAAAATTTATGATCTTGAAATAAGAAAATTCTAAGTGTGCTATCAAATTGAAAAAACTGATTAATTTGACGACAATTATTATTTTTTAAATACATAGAAAGTCCCACCGAAGTTTTTTTTTAAAAGAACAAAACAAGAACACAATTGCAACTTATTCATGGACAAGTGATTAATTTCCTTATATTAGTAAAAGTTTCTCCAAATCTAAATTATAGAAATAATATAGAAAATGGGCTCTTGGAAAATAATATGAAAAGATGCACAGACTTTCTCACAAGAAGATAAAGATACACTAAATACACTAGATACAGATACACTAAAATATCAATTTTCACCGTTAAGTTTGGCAAAGGTCAGAGAAGTTTAACAATACATTTTTGGCTGTACATAGAGAACCAACTGTATTTCTGCATTCATGGTTGACGTGTAAATGAATTGAAAATCTGTAGAGGACAATTTCCCAGGTTCATGCATTTTTATTCAGCAATCCCACTTGTAACACAGGTGGTTTCACAAAGCCTACATGCCCTTCATTCCCAAACAAATTGTTTAGATTTTGCTCCCCAGACTGACTATTGCCTTTGAGAAATTTACTTCTCTGTCTCTTTCCAAGATGTTCACAGGGGCATGTTCTCTCTGATTCCTACTGCAAATAACTTTGCTTAATTTCTAAAGCCTTTGTCATCATTTTCACCGATTTTGTGGATTGCCGTTTTAGCTATCTCCTGGTTTGTGTTCTTTTATTTTATCAATATCTTTGTTGCTTTCAGATGGCTTTTAGGAATAGAAAAGGAAAATGCTGACTACTTACCAAAAGTTCTTCTGATTCCTTGAATTCTCTAATGCCTTAGCTTCTGACATTTCAATCCTTAATGCATCTCCTTTTCCTGTCTGACCTATAATTATCATTTGCCTTCATAAAGTCTTCCATCCCTTAAATGCTATTGCATTTTAGAACTTCACATCTTTCTTTTTATATACTCTCCTGAAGCAATCCCATCCCCTCACCAGACCTTAACTATCATCAATATGTTAACAACCCCCTAAATCTTTAGCATTCACCCTCATCTTGAAATTTTTACATCAATTCACCTGGATACCTAAATCCTTCAAACAGTGAATATCTAAAACTAAGTTTATTCCACTTTCCCTAAAAACGTATTCCTCCTCTCTTATTTCCAAAATCACCAAGTTACCCAAGGCAAAAAATATGTAGGAATCATTTTTAGTAATTTCCTCTTTTTCATTTTTCACTTACAATCATAAAATGATACAAGTTTTACTTCCTGAGCATTTCCCATATCTGACTTTTTCACTGCATCCTTGTTACTGATGCTTCGTTCAAGCCGTTATCTTTTTAAACATGAAATATTGCAACAGCTAAATAACTTCCCTTCCTGTGTCCTGCCTTTCCCCCACCAAGGTCATCAAAGCCTTGGCAATCCACCTAAAATTTACAACTGAGCATGTCAACCCTCTGCTTACAATCCACCAGTGGATCCCCATTGCCTTCAGGCTAAAGCCTAGACTATTAGGCATAAATTAAGGCTTTCATGACCCATTGCCCTCACCTCATTTTTTTATTATTCTATAGTGCAGAATTTCTGGTGTTTCCCCCTCATATCACACTGTTTCTGACCTCTCTCCTCTCTGCTTCTCCTCCCACATTTCTCTTTTTTTTAATAGTTTGTTGATTTTTTTTTTTTTAATACTCACCTGAGGATATTTTTCAATTGATTTTTAGAAAGAGTAGAAGAGAGAGGGAAAAACAGAGAGAAATATCGATGTGAGAGAAACACGTCGATTGGTTGCCTCCTGCACATGCCCCGACCAAGGTATGTGCCCTTGACCGGAATCAAACCCGAGACCCTTTGGTCCACAGGCTGAAGCTCTATCCACTGAGCTAAACTGGCTAGGGCCCACATTTCTTCTTTATAAGCCTTATTGATCTTTCAAGACAGGCATCATTCCTTATATCCTTCAAGAAGCCTGTTCTGAAACTCCTGGTGGGGATAACTGTCCAGCCCTACTGTGTACACTGGTGCAGTTTATACACTACACTGAAGTGCCTGGCTGAGGGGACAAGAGGAGCAGACAACTACCTGGACTTAAAGGTACCTTTTCTTAATTTTCACAAATGTATCATAGGAGCATAGCAAGCTCATAGGCATGTAGCCTATATAGTTGCACAAGACCCCAGACTTAGAAGGGTCCCATGCTTGGTTAATGCTCTGATGTCACCTTCTTTATTTCATAATAATTCTCAACATGGGCCCCACATTTTTATCTTGCATTGGTCCTGAATATGGACTAGCTCAGCCCTTTAAGTGCCCCATCCTCTGTATCCTTATGGAATCTGTGCATATCTTAACTTTTATCATTTTTACCATATTACATAATAATCACTTATTTTGTGAGCAATTTTCATGTGCTGGGCACTGTGCTAAGTATTTTTCTTGCATTATCTCATTTAATCATCCCAACTGCTCCCTGAGGTAGTAACTATTGCTTTCCCATTTTGATGGGATACCTGAGGCTTAAGAGAGATAAGTAACTTACCCAGAGTTAGACTCTAAAGTCCAATTAAACCTTTAATCCCCAAGGATTTTAATTGAAACTTCTAATTTATAAATCTGATCTTCCCACTAGATTTAGAACAGGGATTATCTTTTATTCATCATTTTGTTTAATCTTTATTGTTGAAAGTATTACATACAAAAAAAAGAAAGTATTATATATGTCCCCCTTCTCCCCGCTTGGACCTCTTCTAGCCTGCCCCTACCCTTTCTTCCCCGACCCCAGGCCTTCACCATCCTATTGTCTGTGTCCATTGGTTATGCAGACAAGTTCATTGATTGATCTCTTCCTATCCACCCATCCTCCCCTGCCTTCCCTCTGAGGTTCAACAGTCTGTTTCATGCTTCTATGTCTCTGGATCTATTTTTTTCATCAGTTTATTTTATTCGTTAGATTTCACATACCAGTGAGATCATATGATACTTATCTTTCTTTGACTGGCTTATTTTTTTTTTAGCTTAATACTCTCCAGGTCCATCCATGCTGGTTTTATTAATCTTTATAGCCCTGTCAAGTAGCATTATCTGATGATCCTAAGTACCTGTTAAATGTTTGTTGATCTAAGTCCAATCTACAATGCATTGTATTTGGAAGTTTACAGCAGAAGTACAGTACATAGCATATATATATATGTACTGGATATCCTGAATATGGTACACTTGGTCCATTCTTGCCCTGTCCCTGTATCTTCCTCTAAGCCAAATACAATGTCTTTGCTATCCCCACCCCTCCCCCCAAAAAAATCCAATTCCAATGGACAACATATAAATTTTTATGAAGCAGAAGAGTAAAACTTCTTCTGAATCCTCTTTGAAAACTTCAGAAATTTTCTCAGACCTTTTATTTCCACAGCAGCTGACCTGTCTTTTCTTTTTCTCTCTCTGTACCAATTTCAGCCATCTCTCCCTTTAGAGTCTTCTCCCTGACTGTTAAATCAAATGTGGAGAGAAATTTAGCTCTTTAGGCTTCCTCATTTTCCATCCTGACTGAGGAGCTTGTATTTTCCAAAGATTGCCACCACAATACAGGGGTGGGCAAAAGTAGGTTTATAGTTGTGAGTACATGAAACAGTTTATTCTTATATTATTATCTATTTTTAAGTATTGTGTTATTTATTATTAGCCTACTTTTTCCCACCCCTGTATATCCCATCTCAAAAGCAAACCCCTTAAGTGTTGCTGTGCTTTAGCATCCATTGTTGATACACATCTTTTTCTTGATATGCTTTTATCAAGCAAACCCATATACTCTCTGAGCCTCAACAGTATGTTTGTTAATCACCCATAGTCTGCAGCACTGATTCTTATCTTCAAACTTCTACACAAATCTTATTATGGAATGACATTGATATTCCTCTCATCAAGGAGTAACCCTTCATTTGAATTCTGAGTGGTAAGTTGCGGCTACTTCAACCAATAGTGTATGGTATAAGTAATGCTATGTGACTTCCAAAACTAGGTCATAAAAATGATACGTATTCCCACATTGCTCTCTTGAAATCCTCTCTTTGAATTCAGCCACCATGCTATGAGGAGGATAAGCAGTCCCATTGAGAGGCTATATGTAAATGGCCCATCTGACCAAGAGCCCTAACTGAAGACCCAGACAACAGCCAGTGTCACTTGTTAGATACATGAGTGAGTGCATCTTCAGATGATTCTATGCCGGGAGCCGGTCCATCCTTGCTGCTTGACACAATCGCTGCAGGAAAGAAACATCTGCACAGCATATGTTTCAATGGACCTGGCATATATAGCATACTGTTCTTAATATGTTTGCTCCCTTTAGCGCCATGTGTTTTAACCAAGGTCACCTCTCCGAGAAAGGTTGTTTCCACAGGTGGGGATCTTTCCCTGAGGTTAGGGAGGGGATACAACCCCTTAATTAAGTGCCAGGCGGGTAGTTAAGCTACATAATCTTTACTCCCTGGAATGGAGATAAGAAACGCCCTAAACTTTGTAATAGAAATTGACAGGATTAAAATCGGCTGGTATAAATACGGATGTAACAAGACAATAAACTTCAGATCCTGATCAGTTCCTAACCAGAGCTCCGACCAGAACTTTGGCTGGAAATCCTGGCTATAGGTCCTGACTAGGCTGCTGATCAACTGAAGGCTGTCTTCGTGTCACTCCTTCTTCGCCGACTCCGTCCACACCTTTGGGGACCCCTGGACCCGCTGGGATTGGACCTCAGCAATTCTAATCCCATCATTGAGTTACTCAAGCCACCCCAGATGCTACCTCATGAAGTAGAAATGAGCTGACCCCACTGCATCCTGCCCAATTTTCATATTCATGAGTAAAATAAATGTTATTATTTTAAGCCACTAAATTTTGGGTGCTTTGTTACACAGAGAAAAATAACCAAAACAATTACCTAATGCTGTCTCAACAACACTAAAGATCTACTCTCCATAGAAGACAAAGGATTATAAAAATGTTTCCAGTCATATATATATATATTATACCCTTGGGAATTATGATGAATAGATGTGAATTGGATAGATCTCATTTGATCATTTCATTCAGATTTTGGCCTCTAGAGTGAGTGACCAGAGGAGCAGCATCCATTACAGAATTTGTCATATAAAGATTTATTCTGTCTACCTATGTCACATGTTAGATAAACTCCTTGAGGAGGAATGTCTGATTTTGGTTTTGGTCTTCCTCAGCACCAAAGTATAGTAGAACTGACTCATCTCTGGGCTCAGGTGCTTCCTATGCAGCACACAATGGTGATGAAGAGCTAAGGGGTCCAGAACCAAAAGAGGTTAAAGCAGCAGTAAAAATGAAGAAAGTTGATCATTGTTATTTGGCCTATAAGACTAATTTTTCTTGACTGCTAATCACAGAAAAGTATGACCATTATAGTGCCAAGCATTCCTCCAGTAGAGGCCAGACATAATTCTCAGATTCATGAAATTTTTGTTTGTTTGTTTTTGGTTTTTGTGTTTTCTAAAATATATTTTTATTGATTTCAGAGAGGAAGGGAGAGGGAGAGAGAGAGAAACATCAATGATAATGGAGAATCATTGATTGGCTGCCTCCTGCACACCCCCCACCAGGGATCGAGCCCACAACCTGGCATGTGCCCTTGACAGGAATCGAACCTGGGACCCTTCAGTGGGCAGACCAACGCTCTTATCCACTGAGCCAAACCAGTCAGGGCAGATTCAGGAAGTTTTTTGCTTACCTCAGCCTGAGTGGACTCACCAGGCAAAGATCTGGTGAATAATGAATAATAAAACTATTGCTTTCATATATTACACCATTATTTCCTGTTTCCAATGTTGTGTAATTTTTCAGTCAGCAAATACTACTTAATAGGTTCTCTAATTATTGGGTGTGGAGATCTATAGTAATTAAAGGTGGCTCTAATTTGAGTATTGTTTTCTGACACAGAAATTTAGAAATTGTAGACTTTGGTAAATTCTTGAAGATTTATATATTACTTATCTTTGTATTAGAAACATTACAGCTAGGCAGACTTTTCAAATTTACCCTCAAACATGGAAGAATCATTAATCTGACCTGTTATTGACTACACCCTTATTATCACATCCCATAGACTTCAAATCTCAGTTTTCTCAGTTAAAAATAAGCACCTCATTGAAAGGTTTTGAATCATTCAACGTCACATGTTTAATGAATACCTACTTATATACATAAGTCCCTGGGCTAGATGCTTTGAGATGTAAAATGAATAAATAAATAAAGGCTCAGTCCTTTCAGGGATTTATAGTCTAGGAATGACAGAAATGAATAAGTATAACTCCTCCATGTGGAAGATATACTGTGTGCCATGAAAAGTTACAAATGAAGAGCTACCAAGGATGAGTGGAGGAAGAAATAATACCTGAAGAGGGCAATGGAGGCTGAAGGGGGCAAGGAGAGCTTAAGGTTGTCCTTGAGAAGACCAGAAACAATGAGTAGAATTTGGCTACAGAGAAGCCTGGGGGCAGAAGAGAAAAAAACTGGTGAGGACATCTCAGACCAGTGCTTTTTAATCCTCAGTGTATACTAGATCACTAGGAGAATATTTAATTCTCAACACCCACATCCGACACACACACAAGCCAAGGTTGGTAATCATTTTTCCTATGCAAAGAGAACAGCATGTGTTTTTGCACAGCAAAAAGATATGAAATAAAAATATATTCTGGGAAAAATGAAAGATCAGTTTTGATTTAAACAGGAAGGACATGTAAGAAAGTAATGAAATATAAACTTGTAAAGTTAAATTGAGGTCATATCATCCAGCAAACTTGCCTCAGGTTGGTACTTGCACTGTAAGCACTTAGATTTGACCTACTTCCTGTCTTCATCTACTGTCGCTAGGAAATACAAATGTCTCTTTATTTCAAAGATAAAGATTTGTTTGGTTTTTTTTTTTTTTCTCTTTATTGTTTTGAGGTGATTTTTTCAAAAGGAGAAGCCAGAAATATCTTTTCCATCTTGAAAAGGGACTAATTACCCTTTTATTTATTTTTTACACTCATTTGATTTTCCAACATTAAATTCTTAACCTTCCCATTACAGAAATTGTATTTAGTTTGTGTCTTTATTTTTCAGGTAATTTCAAGTCTAATTTAGTGATGTCTCTGTCAAGTCCCTAATTTGGTTCCATCAACTGCTGCCAAACTAATTATTGGAAATATGGAAGTCTAACTTCTGGCAGAAGGAAGGCAGATGTTTCTGTTTCCCCATTTGAAATTACCTCAAGCAACAAGGAGAATAAGAAACAGAAACACAAAGTACATCTTTGCCTATACTGGGAGACCCAAAGAGAAGCAGGCTGCCTTAACCTTCAGAACCCTAGAAATGCTCAAGAATTGGAGGCAGTGATGCAGAGAAGGGGCTGTAACACAGGGATTGTTAGTAAGACTGTATAGCTAATAATTAGACCCCCAAGTTCTTTCCTTAAGGAAGCCAAGGCAACTGTCCTTCCCCTTTCTCTAAAGGGAAATGTGTTTGTTTTCTGGAAAAACAGAGAGGTACCAATTAGAAGGTTATCAGGCATAGGCAGTGGTGAAAATAGTTCATACTGAGCAGTGGGATCATTTTCCTCCTCTTTCCTCTGTCGAACTCCAGAAAGCAGATGGAAGGAAAGCAAAGAGGATTCTAAAAATGGTGACAAAGGAAGTTTCAAGAAAACAGTGAACATCAAAGCAGAGAATGCAACCAATTCAGATTGGCGGGAGGTCAGATGTGTTCACTGTTGATGTTTCCAAGGGAGAAGTAGAACTAATAAATTGTCTTAAAGTGTAGGCCTGATGAAAATGATTTTGAGGTATATTTTATGGAGATTTTGGAATTATGGGGAAAATTTTGCCAAAATGAGAAATCAAGCAATTAACTTCAGAAAAAGGGGGTGGAGGACAAGATATGAAATAAAAGCATAGTTTAACACTTGGCTCAGTAGTGATCAATATTCACCTAGTCAAAAGATGCAGACAGTAATAATCAAAATTGAGATACAAAATTGTATAGAAGAGTAGAAGGAAGAAATGAGAAGCTATAAATGAGCTAAAGTTTTTATGTCCCAAACCAGGAAAACAGTAGATCTCTAGGATTCATAACCAAGCAATGCTAGTATGTGTATATTATATTTAATGGAAATAAATATCAGAATCAACTTTCAAAACAGTCAAACATGGTGGCTTCTAGGGAGAAGCAGAAGAAAATAGAAAAAGAGACTATAATTTTTATGATATATTTTTAACAATGTCCATTGAATTTTTAACTATTTGAGTATAATTCTTTTGCAATAAGCAAATAAAGGACAGAGAGATTAACACAAACATGCTGTATAATTCAACATTTCTACTTCTAGATATATACTCTAGAGAAATTCTCACACATGTTTACAAGAGGATAAGTGTATGTAAGGATATTCATTGTTTGTACTAGTAAAAGCAAAATATTGGCCAAAACAGAAATAGCCATCAGAGGAAAAATAAGTAAATAAAACATGGTATGTTTAAATGACAGAATATCATAAAGCAAATAATAACTAGCCATTTTACAGACATATATACATACATATATTCACATGAAAATATCACAAAAACAATGCTGGTTAATACAAGCAAGTGCAAAATGATATGCAGGAAAAAATCATTTAAGTAATATTTCAAACATAAAACAATACTATATATTTTCTCTGAATATCTTTTCATATGTGTAAAACCATAAAATTTGAATGAAAAGATACATTAAGTTTATGGGGAATGGGGACGGAAATGGTTTAGAGGGCAAGGACTCCAACTATTCTCAATGTTTTAGTCACCATATTACAAAACTATACAGCAAATATGACAAAATGTTAACTATTGAGGATTCTTTGTGGTCTGTTCAAAGGTGTACCAGTATGTTTTATTACTTTGTGTACTTTCCTATATTTTTTAAATTATTTAAAAATTTAAAACTTAATCTTACACACCTGGTCTGTGACTGCAAATCTACAAAGTCTTCTTAGTCTGAGAAAATATAGTACTTTGATTGGAGGAAAGTTCACATAAATTAAAATTTACATACCCTATGTGAACATAATCTATAAGTAAAACTCTCATCAAAAACTTTTTGTTTAAAAATAAAAAGCCATTTTCATTTAAAAGTCCTTTTAAATGAGCCACTGACTTGAAAAGTAGATAACAAATATGTGTTTTACATAAAATTATTTTGGAAAATATAGATTAAATCATTAAGATTTTAATTAAGTTATTAAGATTTTAAATACTTAAGATATTAGAAAATAAAAATACCCAAAGTTATGAAAAATTTACATAATAAGAAAGACTATCAGGGTATCAGTTTTTCATTACATATTTTCATATAGATACTATATTTGAATGTCAGCAGCTTAGTAATATCACTGATAAAGGAAGCATAACAAGAATAGGCTTTTGTTACTTATGATGCTGGACCTGCAAAGTAGCACTAGCAAATCTGACATTACGAACTGCATAATTCCATATTTATAAATGCATATCATGTATCTTGAGGCTGGAATGAAGCCCTCTAGCCATTTCAGTTTATCAAATAAATGAAGTAAATTTTTTAAAAATATCATTCAGTCAATGAAACCAAGCAACGATATAGACCCATGATCATTTGTAAAGGCTACTGTTTATGGACTGATTATCTGTTTTATTGTGTGGCTAAATGCTGGGGACTTGAACCAGCAAAAACAAACGACACTATGTAAATCCAGAAAACTGAGAAGGTGGCTCAGTAGAAATCTTCTCTTAATCATTACAGGTATTATTTAGTATACATTGCACATTGGCAATATTCTACTCATTTTATAAAGTACCCTGCCTTTGCAACAGACCAGATGTTGGCTTTAAAAAATCCTTCTTTTTATTTTTGTTTTCTAATTTACTAATTTCTGTGGCTTATTCTGTTATACTTTATCAACATCTTAAAATGAAACTTTAGCTCATTAATTTTTATTTTTTTAGATATGCATTTGAGACCTTAAATGCCATTTTAGGTTCTGTTTTAGCACCAAATTGTTTTCATTGTTATTCCTTTATAACTAATGTATAATTTCCAACTATGATTTATTTATTTATAAATAATACATGTTAGTCATGTACTATTTAGTTTCCAAACAGAGTATTTTGGGGCTTATTTTTTTCTTGGGGTGTTTTGAAACACAGAAAACTTTTACTGACACAAAATTTAGTATTTAAAATGGATAGTTGTAGTAACAAAACCCTAAAACATATTGCATTGGCCTTGGGAATGGGCAGCAGGCAATGATGTAGTTGTCTCGGGACAGTAGAAAAATGGCAGCAGTTATGTAGTGGCAAAACATTTGAGAAAATTGTCATCTGCAATAATATGGAAGGCAGAACATATACTTGAAAATTTTGTGAAGTTCAATGAGGTGATTTCAAAGCAGAATGCTGAAAAGCTGACTGCTGCTAGCTGCACTTGAAAAGGCATAAGAAAGAGGTGAACACAAAAAGAACTGCCTCTAGATTACAAATAGAGTCAAGAAGGAATAGAGAGTCCAGAAATTGTGACACTAGCAGGGTTAAAAATGAAACTGGATAAAGCAAAGGAAAAAAATATTTGCTTATTACCAAATCCCAACATCAAAGAAAAAGCAAATTTAGGCTTCTGCCAGTAACACATGTCCTCAGGGTAAGGACCAGATCAAGGCTGTCACTGCAACACCCTTTGATAAAAGCGATATTGCAGGTCAGAGTGCGATGAAAGTGACTCTGATATGGAGATTAGCCTGCAAAGGAGTGTTCTCAGGATCAACACCTGTGGAAGAAAGGTAGGAAGCAAGAACAAGCAGAGAAAGAAGGTGGGCTATAATGCATTTACAAAAAGACTTCAACCAATCCACTAAAACTAGATGGTTCCTCGGAGTCATTCCAAATCAAGGCAATGGTTTCAGGTAACCCCACATCAACCAGTCATTACATACTGACTGCCAATTGGAAGGGAGTATGACCGAGGCATGGTGGCCCTCTGTTTGCCATATTATAAAAGATACTATGTTGTGCCGCGCTCAGCACTGCCAGGAGTGAACCTGAGGGGCAGCGGTGAAAGATTAAAGACAGACAAGAGATAAAGCTGGGGCTAGGTGGGACACTGCTCTCAGTTGGAGAAAGTGCCACAGCCTGCAAGCCAAGTCTTTATTTTATAGCCAGATTCCACGTAGCAAAGTAAGGGCATGGTCAAGATGTTTACAATGTTCTCCCGGGTTTCAAATCTACTCAATTACATGCACCTGAACTCTATCATGCTTTATTTTGGCAGCACTTGCTGCACCTCCTGCAGCCTACCTCACTTAGCCATCTGGGACCACAGGTTCAGACCATAGGGTCAAGCTTACAACTATAGCCTTTAGCTATAATTGTGCTGGGAGGGCTTTGCCCTCCAAGCTGGGACTTCCACATGCTTTTGCCATGAGAGGACCATGCCTTCTCATTAGCCTGAGGCTTGAACCTGTCCAAACGCTGTAGCGGCTCTCCACACTATGTTATGAGATAAAACCTTTGCAAGCCCTTTGATGGTGGAGATGGGTAAGGCACTGTTGGCAGGAAAAGAAAATCCATACCTATAATGTCAATTCCAATCAAGATAAGTTATTGCCTCTTCCAGAATAGGGTACAATGTACTTAACTTGCCATCATTTTTTCCTGCTGTAGGGATGATTCCATACAGTGTTGGACTCTGTTCATGACAGGTTGGGCTTTTGGCAGCAGTAATAGCTAGATCAGCCTTGGTAAATGGGAGCCCAAGCTGTGGGGCACCTTGTATAGCCACCATCTTTCCCACTGTGGCTGTGCCATTCATGTGCCCATTGTTTCAGCTCTGGGAATAGAAGCTACTTGATGCCAACTGTTGGAATCACTCAGTCTATTTGTTCAATACTTCTTCTGTGGTGTATGCTTTATGAATGGTGTTCACATGTCAACTATAAAATTCTTGACACCTTTGCACACACCCCTGCAACAATTCACATAACTTTTCCTCAGATTTCCTTTCAGGTCCCTAAACAATGGTTCTCCTTTAAGGACCCTAAACAAACTTGTTTTCCCACGGAGAGTGGATGACAAGGTGTGCCAACCAAAATCCACCTATGAATGGATCTATAGTGCAGATACCATCCTTATTTATTTATTTATTTACACCTACATGCTGAGAGGAATCATTCATAAGTAAACCTCAACTTTTCCCCTTTATGGCAAACTTTTCGCCTTTATTGCATAAAGGTATCCATTATGTAGCCATAGGTATGAGCTTTGGTAAAGAGTGTCTACTATAGGCATTGTCTACTGGATCTTTTCACCTGGATAAAAGGGATCCAAGAAAGATTAATGATATAATCCTACAGAATCTTGATGCACCCAAAGTATCTGTAATTAAGTGGTACAAGATGATATGACCATATTGCCAAGAGAATTATGGGTGAGGCTTTTGATATGTAGTATTGATTGGAATAGAAAATCCATGACTTTTTATAAAAAAAAACTGTGCTAGCAAAAGCACTACAGGCCTGAGCTAAAAGCAAACAAACAATAAAACTGAGACTCTTCAAGATATAATAAGAACCTCGGACCCCAACTTTCTACAGGCAGGAGCCAGACAATGGAAGCGTCTTAGCCACTTAGAAAAGCTCTTTTCAGAAGAGGTTAAGGTGAGTGATTGAATAAATAAATAAATAAATAAATACTTCCTCCCCATTAGAGGGTAGAGCAAACAGCCATGAGGAAGCGTAGATGAAGTGTTTTCCAAGAAACAGAACTAAGACTTCATCAAGGACATTCCACAGTGAAAAGTGGGAGAACTTGGAAATATTTATCTAGCAAGATTTCAGAATTCCTGTGGACCACTGACTCCTAAATGCATCTCATTCTCCTTTTCTTTCCTTTCTTTTTAAAAAAATATTTATTAAATTTATTGGGGTGACATTGATTAAATAAAATTATATAGGTTGCATGTGTACTATTCTATAATATATCATCTGTATATTGTATTGTGTGTTCACTACCCAAAGTCAAGTTTCCTTCTGTCACCATTTATCCTCTTCCACCTCCCCCAACTTCCTTTCCCTCTGGTTATCATCATACTGTTGTCTGTGTCTATGAGGTTTTTGTGTTTTCTTTTTGCTTAATCCCTTCATCTTTTTCACTTAATCCCCCAAATCCTCTCACCTCTGACAGCTGTCAGTCTGTTCTCTTTATCTATGAGTCTGTTTCTGTTTTGTTTATTAGTTTATTTTGTTCATTAGATACCACATGTAAGTGAAATCATGCACTATTTGTCTTTCTCTGACTAGCTTATTTCATTTAGCATAAGCTCTTCAGGTTCATCCATGCTGTCACAAAGATAGAGTAATCATGGCAATGTGATACGGCCCATAAAGAGAGACATAGCGATGAATGAAATATAATTGAAAGTCTTCACAGTTATAGTTAATCAATTTTCAAATGGGGTGCCAAGACAATTAAATTGGAGAAAGAATAATATCTTTAACAAATAGTGCTGAAAAAAAATGGATTCCCATATACAAAAGAATTAAATTGGGCTTTTCTCTTACACCACATAAAGAAATAAACTTAAAATGGGTCAAAGAGTAAATGTAAGATTAAAATCTATAAAACTCTGAAAAGAAAACATAACTATAAGATTTTATGATCTCAAATTAAACAACTGTGTCTGAGACATTACATCAGAAGAACAAGCACCAAAAGAAAAAAATAGATAAAATGGATACCAACAAAAAAGTGAACAGATAACTCATGGAATGGAAGAAAATTTTTGGAAATCATCTATCTGATAAGGGTCTAGTATCTAAAATATAAAAACAACACTTACTACTCAACAACAAAAAGATAAATAACCCAGTAATAAAATGAGCAAAGGATTTGGATAGACATTTCTCCGAAGAAGATATACAAATGAACAATAAGCAAATAAAAAGATGCTCAACATCATTAACCATCAGGGAAATGCAAATCAAAACTACAATGAAATACCACTTCACACACAGTAGGATTCTTATAATCAAAAAGACAGAAAATAGCAAGAGTTGCTGAGGATGTATATAATTCGAAACCCTTGTAGACTACTAGTGGCAGTGTAAAATGATGTGGCCACTTTGGAAAACAGCCTGACAGTTCTTCAAACAATTAAACATAGAGGGACCATTTGACCCAGTAATTCCACTATTAGGTACATACCTGAGAGAAATGAAAATATACATCAATACAAAGACTTGTACATAAATGTTCATAGCAACATTATTCATAGTAGGCCAAAAGCAGAAATAAATGTCCATCAATTTTGAATAAATTAAAGGTGATGTACCCATACAATGGGATTATTATTAATTATCATTATTCAGTAATTAAAAGAATGAAGTACTGATACACACTACAACATGGATGAACATTGAAAACATTATGCTAAATCAAGAAGGCCAGTCAAAAGTAACACATATTGGATGATTCTATTTACATGAAGTGTCCAGAATAGGCAAATCTATAGAGACAGAAAATGTATTCATGGTTATTTGGGACTAGGGGATAAGTGGGTTGGGGTGACAGCTAAGGAATATAGGGTTTGCGGGGGAAGGCAATGACTATATTCTAAAACTCATTATTGTGATGGATGTGCAACTCTGAATATGCTAAAGGACATTAGTTTGTATACTTTCAACAAGTCAAATGTATGGTATGTAAATTATATCTCAAAGTAGTTTAAGTCCATAGTGTTTGGTTGTGTAACTATGTGTTTAGCTGAAACTTTTATTGCTATGGGAAATAGGGGGAATATACATTTGAAGACAGAAAGACACCTCTGCTATAGGGAGTGCTATGACTGATGGCGTTGTTAGTAGTTTCTAATTTAGTAACTAATCATATTACATTAAGAATGTTCAATATCATTAATATGGTGACTATTGAATCAGTGTAATATTACAGTAACCGCAATGACATAAGAGTCAGGTTATTTGAACCCTATAGTGCACTCTACATGTTACTATCTTTCTGACCTTGGTGAGTCACAACCTCGCTAAATAATAAATTGCTCACCCAAAAGTTAAAGATTAAACAAAATGATTGCTATAGGTTCATTGAGTTCTAAAATCATTTGATTCTGACTCTACAAATTTATCTTTTCATGGATTTTTTTTCCCCTCCCCATTTGTCATTTCAATAATCAAGCACTTGTTTGGATTATTCCCTTGAGCCTCCTTTGAGTATATCAACCACTTAAAATATTGTTTAAATAATATTTACTTTTCATTCTCAAATAGTTGATTTTTTAAAAAAAATTTTTTATTGATTTCAGAGAGGAAGGGAGAGGGAGGGATAGAAACATCAATGAGAGAATCATTGATGGACTGCCTCCTGCACGCCCCCTACTGGGGATTGGGAACCAGGGACCCTTCAGTCTACAGGCTGATGCTCTATCCACTGAGCCAAACCAGCTACGGCTCAAATAGTTGATTTTTAATTTTTTTTATCCTCTTAAAAGTTTGTCTTTGCCGAAACCGGTTTGGCTCAGTAGATAGAGCGTCCGCCTGTGGACTGAAAGGTCCCAGGTTCGATTCCGGTCAAGGGCATGTACCTGGGTTGCGGGCACATCCGCAGTGGGAGATGTGCAGGAGGCAGCTGATCGATGTTTCTCTCTCATCGATGTTTCTAACTCTCTATCTCTCTCCCTTCCTCTCTGTAAAAAATCAATAAAATATATTAAAAAAAAAAAAGTTTGTCTTTTACCATTTGAGGTACTGAAAGTGAATGAGAGCTTTTTTCTCAATATAGACTATTAGGGCTGGATTAGATAACAGGGAAACAAATACAAAGCCCTGACTTTATTGGTAAACAGGAAAACATTCAACTACAATTGTAAATAAATTAGTAAAGCGATTCCCCGAATTATTTTGCAGTAATTTTCAAATAAGAAATTGTAGTTATGGCTAACCAAAATCCTTCAATTCCTTCTGTCTCCAATTAAGGGAACTACATTTTTCTAGATGTTTTGCTCTTAAGTTTAATTCCAGTTTATCATTCTTAGTTTAAAAACCATCTTCATATTGCCATAGTCTCTTTGTTATCTCATAGTTTATTTATTCAAGACTCCTTTGATTTTCATGTTATATTCTTTCTTACCTGTCAAAATTTGAGAGTCCAAAAGAGTTAGTTTTATAACCAATACAGAGGGAACTTCAGTACTTTTTAGGGAAGTCATGTTTTCAATTCCATGAGTCCCGGGTCCCCAAGATGCTCCTTAGGCATGTTGTGCTCACAGAAGAGAGACATTCTACCCCCAAATGAGCTTAAATGGTAGAATAGAGGTGGTATCCACCATCACAAAAAGAATCATTACCTATGCCTACATTTAAATATATGTTGTAGTCTTGCTCTCTAAAAGTCAAGATTTCTGAGGACTACTTAACTGCATAAAATAATTTAGGGGGCTTCCAACACTGAAGATTCCTAGTTCTGTCTTCCTGATTTTCTGATATATCACCCAAGAATGTTACATATCCCCTATGCGATGCTTATATAACTAAAGTTGGAGATTAACAGCAATCGACAAAAAAAAAAAAAAAAAAAGAAAAGAAAAAGAAAAAAAATACACACAATAAACCTCTTTTTCTCTTTTCAGTGTTTTCAAAATGAAATCAAATTTTAATAATAATATTTTCTATTATGGTGAGCCTTAAATGCAGGAATAAAGACTGATCCTTTAAAATATAAAGCAAATAGGTTTTGATAGTCTGCCAATTATTACACATTAAAATTGTCATAAATATGTGTGGTATACTATTTATACAATTATTTGATTCCCTCTGCTTAAACATTATCTCTAATTATAAAAACCTATATGCTATTATAGATTTGTATTATACTTATATTTGAACACTTACAGCTTAACAAATCTTAAATTAGGTGTTTTTATATAGGCAGTACATCTCTTTTAACAGAAAAATTAAGTACTTTTACTAAAAATATTTATCACTCATTAGATACACAATTCTTAGGGGTTTTTGTGTGTGTATTTTAACTGAAATATAATTTATCTACTTTAAAAAAAGGATCCCAATGGACTATAAATGATTAATGTGGAGACTTCAAATAGAAGAAATTGTTGAATCCACTGATACAAGTCAGCATCTTTATTGAAGAAATTATCGTAATTTTTAAGAAGAAAAAAATCCTAGATGAAATGATGCCAACTACAGTATGTGAGAGCTATATGAGAGCTTGTTCATTTAATTTACTGAGATTAAAAAATCCTAGAGGGCTGGGGATAGAAGAAATTGCTCTATTAAGAACTGAGAATTGCTACTGTATGTTGAACTCTATTATGAGTTTCACATCCAGGATTTCCTTCTCTTTTGACTGAATCTTATAAAATTAGTCTATTATTCCCATTTTAAAGCTGAAGAAACTAAGGTTTCCAGTATCACAGAACTAGCAAACGACAGAGTAATTCATTCAAATATAGGTCTTTCCAATTCTAGAATGTATAATCCTTCCACTATATTTTATTACATTTTCATAAACATTTTAAGTAATTTAAATTATAGGTAGAGGTGTATTGTTATTATTTCCTACATATCTCATGAATCCCTTATACTATAGAAATCAGGTCCCATATATTACATAGTAGCATTGGGCCACTAATAATTTCACAAATCTATAACTGACATAGTTCAAAGGGGCCTTTAAAAAGCAAGTTGTACCAGCTAACAACAAAAAAGCAATGGTAAATGTTTTTTATAAAATCACTAGACTTGTTTTATTTTCATTGCTGATGTCTTCTAACAGACTTTTAATAGGGTCTGTAGTGTCCTATTGCTTAGAGATACCTGGAAAAACAACATCATGAAAAATGTCTCATTCAATGTTTCCGTCACTCCTGGAATAAAGAGGTGTTCTTTAAGCTCTGCTATTATATTGTTCTAAAACTCTTTGTAAGCAGTTTAAATCTTTTTTTTGCTGTTTAAGCCATCATGAAGAGAGGGATTGTCTGAAAAGAAAACCTGAATAATTCAGACCTCTCTTGGGAGAAAACAAAGTTAATCTCTCTGGAATCTATATAGTTGCAGAATCACTGGATCATTACACAACTCTCTACTTCACTTTGATTTGTAGATTTCCAAGATCCATGAACATAAAGAAAACATTTTAAAACTCTTGCACGAAACTGATATAAGTAAAAATAATCAAAATATAAAGTCAGGATCCATATTTTTTAAATTTAATTTGTCCTTTAAAAGAGCAGCGTGTTTGAAATGACTTAGCTTTCTAAAGCCCATCCATGATTAGGAACCTGGGAAAGGACCCAAAGGCTGCTTATTATTTTTACTTTTTTCATGAAGTTGTTCTTTATCAACCTTGCAATCTGTCAATAAATATAAATAACATATTTAACCTTGAATTCTGTCAATAAGTATAAAAACAAATAAAGAAAATATAAAACATGTGTGTTTTCCCTGCTATCATCCTTGGTTTTATCTATACCACTCTTGGTTGGAAAAGATATTCAAACTCTTTCTTGGAAAAGTTTCCCACCATACAAATATATTTCATTTTAAATATCTAGGACCCACAAATATATTGTCTATCAAGAATTTTTTGCTATGATTCTCAAGCTATAAGACTAATTTATTTATTTATTAATTAAATTCAGCTTAGTTCTATCATTTAGTAACTATCTATTGTAGAGTAGACTGACATGAACCTTCAGAGTAGTGTTAGCTTCCATAGCATTTTGCATGTGCTTCCAAAAAAAAGAATATAGTGACTCACATTAATCAATTTGCAAAATTCATGCCCATGTTAAAATGAAACTTTCCAGGCACTTTAAGATAAAGGATATGGTTTTATGTTATAATTTTTTAATTTAAATAACTTTAGTTGGGGAAGACAGTTCATCAGAGTCCCCAGAACTCATTATCATCTTACAACGGATTTGCTTCACCCATTTATGTTTAACTATATCTAACCCTTGCAGGCATTTAAATTTCAGCCCTGGAAGAGTCTTATTTATAATGAGAAAACTAATGTACACAGAGATTAAATAACTTGGCCAGGGTTACCCAGTTAGTTAGTGGCACAGAGCCAGAGTCAAAATCCAAGCATACTGGCCTTTGTAGACATTGTATTCATTTCACGACTTTTTCTTTCTCTTATTAGGACCTAACATTTGTCTAAAATAAGAAGTTTCTTTTTTTGTTTGTTTTTTAAGTTTTAAAAACTGCATCGTGGCACTTACAATTTTTTATTCATATCTCAAGTTTCAAAATATCATTAACAGAAGGCTGTTTAGTGTCTGCACTACTCCCCCACTTTCCCACTGCTTTTTGTTGTTCAGAGAGCTTGTAAACAGAGAAGGGGGTTATAAAATTACAAAAAAAAGAAAAGAATGAAGGATTTAGAGTGGTAAATAAATGGGGGGCGGGTTGCGGGAGTTATCAGAGGAAGTGACTGTAGAGGAAGCACAAGATAGAATGAAAAGATGAAACAGTGAAGACCAAAGTTAGGAAGAGTTGAGAAATAGATAGCTAGGCCATCAATCATTGTTCTTTCAGGGATGTGCTTATTCTGGCAGATTCTTCCTTAGGCTCATGTAACTAACGCCAAACAAAATTGTGAAGTAGGCAAAGCTTGTCTTGGAATTTTTTGTACTTTCTTCCATTCAGCTTTATTTAAAAACTAGAGGCCCGATGCACAAAATTTGTGCAAGAGTAGGCCTTCCTTCCCCCGGCTGCTGGCACCAGCTTCCCTCTGGCATCCAGGACCTGGGCTTCCCTCACAGCCCCAGCTTCATCTGGAAGGCCGTCCAGTCTAATTAGCATATTACGCTTTTATTATTATAGATGCAGTGCTTTTTCTTCTTTCTCTTGTCCATCCCAGGCTGAAAAGGACTCTCATTTCACACCTTCATTTTAAGTCTTACTATCTCCGGGAGTGTTCAGATTCAAGTTGTCTCTCTCTCTCTCTCCCATATTTTATTGTTGACAGTATTACAGATGTCCCCCAGTCCTCCCTGCCCTTTGCCTCCCTCCACTTAGCCCCTGCCTTTACCCCAGGCCTTCACCAAACTATTGTCTTTGTCCATGGGCTATGCATATAAATTCTTTGGTTAATCCAGTGGTTCTCAACCTTCCTAATGCCGTGACCCTTTAATAGGCCGGGTACTCGTATGTGGGAATATCTGCATGTGGGCAGACCCGCCTGGAGACGGATAGAGGAGCGGTATCTCAGTTCCTAAGACCATCAAAAACATGTGTTTTCCAATGGTCTTAGGCGACCCCTGTGAAAGGATCGTTCGACCCCCAAATCGTTCGATTCCACAGATGAGTGAGATAATGTGATATTTTTCTCTGACTGGCTTATTTCACTTAGCATAATAATCTCCAGGTCTATCCATGCTGTCTCAAAAAGTAAGAGATCCTTCTATTTTATGGCTGCATAGTATTCCATTTGTAAATGTACCACAGCTTTTAAATATATATATAATTTATTTTTATTTTTTTTTTACTGAATTCAGAGAGAGGGGAGATAGAAACATCAATGATGAGAGAGAATCATTAATCAGCTGCCTCCTGCACACCTCCAAATGGGGATCGAGCCTGCAACCTAGACATGTGCCCTGACCAGGAATTGAACTGTGACATATTGGTTCATAGGTAAATGTTCAATCACTGAGCCAAACTGGCCAAGTTTTTTTATCCACTTATCTCAGCCTTTTTATCCACTTATCTACTAATGGCACTTAAGCTGTTTTCAGATTTTAGCTATTGTAAATAACTCTGCTATGAACATAGTGGTGCATATATTATTTCTGATTGGTGTTTCAGGATTCTTACGATATATTCCCAGAAGTGGGATTGATCACTAGGTCAAATGGCAGTTCCATTTTTATTTTTTAAAAATTATATTTTAAAAATATTTTTTATTGATTTCAGAGAGGAGGGTAGAGAAACATCAATGATGAGAGAGAATCATTAATTGGATGCCTCCTGCAAGCCCCCCACTGGGGATTGAGCCCACAACCCGGGGCATTTTCCTTGACCAGAATTGAACCTGGGACCCTTAGTCAGCAGGCTGATGCTCTATGCAGTGAGCCAAACCAGCTAGGGCCATTTTTAATTTTTTGAGAAAATTCCATACTGTTTTTCATAGTGGCTGCAACATTCTGCATTCCCATGAGCAATCTACTAGGGTTCCCTTTTCTCCACATCCTCACCAGCACTTGTTGATTTGTTGATGGTAGCCATTCTGGCAGGTGTGAGGTGATACCTCATTGTCATTTTAATTTGCATCTCTCTGATGATTAGTGACGTTGAGTATTTTTTCATGTCCATTGGCCATCTGTAGGTCTACTTTGGAGAAGTGTCTATTCAGGTCCCATGCCCTTTTTGAATTGGATTGTCTTCCTTTTGTTGAGTTGTATGAGTTCTTCATATACTTTGAAAATTAGCCCCCATCAGATGTATCATTGGCAAATATGATCTCCCATACAGTGGGCTCCCTTTTCATTTTGATGACGGTTTCTTTTGCTGTGCAGAAGTTTTTTAATTTGATGTAGTCCCATTTATTTACTTTTTCCTTTGTTTCTCTTGCCCAAGGAGATATATCGGCAAAAACTCTGCTATGTGAGATGTCTGAGATTTTACTGCCTATGTTTTCTTCTAGGATTTTTATGGTTTCATGACTTACATTTAAGTCTTTTATACATTGTGAGTTTATTCTTATGTATGGTGTAAGTTGGTAGTCTAGTTTTATTTTATTTTTTTTCATGAACATGTCCAATTTTCCCAACACCATTTATTGAAGAGACTGTCTTTACTCCAATGTATGTATGCTCTTGCCTCCTTCGTCAATTATTAATTTACCATAAAGGCATGGGTTGATTTTTGGGCTCCCTGTTCTGTTCCAGGCTGTTTTAATTACAATGGCTTTGTAGTATAGTTTGACATCCCATATTGTGATTCCTCCAACTTTGTTCTTCTTTATCAAGATTGCTGTGTCTATTTGGGGTCCTTTTTGGTTCCAAAAACCTTTTTGGAATATTTGTTCTAGATCTGTGAAATATGCTGTTGGTATTTTAATAGGGATTACATTGATTTTATATATTGCTTTGGGTAGTATGGACGTTTTAATGATGTTAATTCTTCCCAATAATTCCCTTCTCTGCTCACCGATGTTTAAATGATTCCTTTGATAGAGGTTCTTGTACTCAATAATTAAGAAATAGGACTAAAAAAAAAAAAGAAAGAAATAGGACTACTAGAGAGTAACATTTCTCATCAATTATCAACTTAGTAAGAGATGTGGGCATAAATCAATTTAGTATTTGTGAACAATACCTTGTTTCTCTTCATAAATGACAGTAGAAGCATAAATAAGAATTGCCAAAATATTAGCAAACTGAGATCACTTGAAAGTTGATTGCTATAATCATATCATGAGGGTCAGTAAAAAAATTAAAACTTCTAGATTCTGGAGCTAGACTGCTTGGTTTCAAATTTGAGATCTGCTACTTGCCTCAATTTTTCACCTACAGAATGGCAATAATAATAATAATACTTCATAGAGTTGCTATGAGGATTGAGTTAATAAACTGTTTAGAATCACACCTGGTGCTTTGTAAGTGCTTCTTAAATACTGTAACTATTATTTCTTTCCTCACTCTGAAGGCAACTAGTTAGGTCTACAATACGACCTCAGAAATCTTATGTGCAATTCAAATTGAAATCAAACTTGCATATTTACATCCTCTTAATTCAGTGCCTTGAACATGGCACAAATGAAGAAAAAGTTATTTTACTTTATTGCATGGATACAGGCTTCAATATTTCAAACATGCATTTTCTTTGAAAGGAAACTGGACGGCAGAGAGTACATGAGGCATCTACTTCTCAATTATATTATGTTTACATAACAACAGAAAACAGCTGAAACCGGTTTGGCTCAGTGGATAGAGCGTCAGCCTGCAGACTGAAAGGTCCCAGGTTCGATTCCGGTCAAGGGCATGTACCTGGGTTGCGGGCACATCCCCAGTGGGAGATGTGCAGGAGGCAGCTGATCGATGTTTCTCTCTCATCGATGTTTCTAACTCTCTATCTCTCTCCCTTCCTCTCTGTAAAAAATCAATAAAATATATTTTAGAAAAGAAAAAAAAAACAACAGAAAACATGGTTTTGCCTTCATAGTTGTAATAATTTTTTCAACAACTTTATTGATAGATAATTTATATCCAATGAGATTCATCCTGTCACCAGTAAACAATATTAGTGTTTATTGATTGGCTATTATGTTCCAGGCAATAAACACTAATATTTCATTTACTAGTAATCTTCATAAAAATCCTTTAAGGTAGATATTATTATCCCCAATTTTATAATTAAAATAAAAGTTAAGTACTTTGGCTCTGGCCCGGTAACTCGGTTAGAGCATCGCCCTAAAACAATCCCTGGTCAGGGCACATACAGAAAGTAACCAATAAATGCATGAATAAGTGGAACAACAAATCAATGTTTCTCTCCCCTTCTCTCTCTCTCAAATCAATAAATTTAAAAAATGTTTTAAAGTTAAGTACTTTGCAGCTAAAGGCTGAGGTGAGGTTTGAACTCGTGTTCATAACTCCAATATTCTTCTCATGTCATGTTGTCTCTCTGGAAATTTACTTGCCTTTCTTTCAGAGGTTGGCTGGGAAATGGGGGTAGGGGTGGGGACAGGAGAATGTGACCCTTTGGTGGAACTCACGGTTAGAGAAAGTCTATTTTTTTTTAACCTGGCTAAAGAAAAGTCAAATAATATAAGAAATAACAGTAACCGGAAGCTGTTTTCAGAATCCCAAAGCAAGGATGACATGATAATGTAAAATAGTATTATTATGAAAAAAATAAGCAATCATGCTGGTATACACAAATCATGATGCCAATATATACTACTTTAATTTAAAATGGTTCAGTACTTCTTAACTAGCATAATTACACCCACCTTTACTGTATTCCCACCAAATGAGTTAGGGTAGACATTAAAAATAGGGAAACAAGATAAATCATACCAGAATTCTTACCCACCTTTTAGATTTTTCACATCCTTTATATTATCTTAAAGTAAAATCTCTGTGTATATCTCCATGTTTGGAAACACACCTTTTTGCCACAATTCATTTATTAAACGAATATTTAGGTGGTACTTATGTCAGGTGGTACTTATATGTTAGGCAGCACTATGCTAGCCACCGAATGTACAGAGGCTAAAAAATAACTAAATGAATGAATGAATAAATAAATTTTTAAAAACGGACCCAGTACCCAGTGTAGCCCAGGTTCTATTTTTAGTTCAGGCTTCCACAAGAAACACTGAGTGTGCGATAGTTGATCAACAGCACGTGGGGTCTGTCATTTGGGTTAAAAGCTTGCCTCTCTACTTGGTGACCTTGGCATCTGATTTCCGAGAGACTTGATTTCCCCATTTGTGACAACTGACTTCAAAGGAAAGTTGGCATTCTCTTTTCCGGTGGACACACCCTGGGGAGATGCGGCAAAGAAAACGCTCCTGTGCCATCCGGGGGGAGAGGGGATTCTGCCCGTGTTCTCCCCCGTTAGCACCTGGCCTGACTCGGTACATATTCTGCACCGATGTCACCGAGGACCTGGCACCTGTTTTCCCTGCAGCCTGGCTGGCTGGGTGTGCCTGGGGAGGCGGCACCGAGCGCTGCAAACGCTCTCCACCTGCAACGGGAGCAGGAGCGCAGGAAGGTGCCCGGGAAGGGCCCTGCGGCCGAGCGTTCGCTTGCGGATTGTTTGTTCTTTTGTTTGGGGCAAAACGAGCCTGGGTTCCGCGACGGGCAACAAAAAGGCTGGCGGCGGAGCTGTTAAAATTCCTGCCATATCTCAGCCGGGCCCACGCCTACCTTCCCCTCCCTTCCCCTTCCCTCGGGCAGGAGCGGTTGCGCAAACAAGGGTTTTCTGGCGTCCCTGGGAAAGAGGCAGGAGGAGGCCGAAGTCGGGGACGGACGGGGCAGTGGCGCCGCGCCAGGGAGAGGGGGGCGAGAGGGGACCCCGGCCCCGCCGCGAGGAGTGAATCTCAGGTGGAGCCAGGAGGGAAGAGGCCCGGGAGCGATGCAGGACGAGGCGGGGACCGGGGGAGGGCAGCCGACCTCGGCGGAGCACTTCCTCCGCCCCCGGGGCAAAGGCGCACCCCCCCACCTGACATCCCTTTTGGTTTCGACCTGCAGCCTGGGCGGGGCCGCGGGACGCCATTCCCACAATGCTCTGGGGCGTGCCGCCGCCGTCGCCGCCGCCGCCTCCGCTGCCGCTAGTGGAAGAAGATGGCGGAAGGCGGAGCGGCGGATCTGGACATCCAGCGGTCTGACATCGCGACGCTGCTCAAGACCTCGCTCCGGAAAGGGGACACCTGGTAAGGGAAAGGGGTGGGAGGTGGCCGCGGGGGCCCGAGGACGGCGGGGAACCGGGCGGGAACGGCGGGCTGGTCTCTTCGCCGGTGACAGGTGCGGGCGGGCAGGTCCGGCAGCGGCCGCCCTGGGCTGCAGGGTTGTGGCCGCTCGGGAAAGGTGGGGTCAAAGATTGGACCCGAGCGGAGAGAGCCGGGGCTCGTGGCCGGTCCGGACAGGATGAGAGGCTGAGCGGCGGAGGCAGCGCGGGGAGTTCTCCTGCCTCCTTCCCCCCGTGGTGCCGCTCCCACTCCAGGCCTTCCCGCACCCGGGGTGACCGTCGTTCGGCGCGGGTCCCTTCATGTCTGACAGGTCCCGGTCCCGTGGCCGCTCACCGTCTCACCCCCTTTAGCTTCTGCCGTCCTTTCCTTCCCCGGCGTTGTCGGCACCCAAGTTCCCCATTATTGGGGTTCTCGCCTCCTTCCGGGAGGCGGGCCGCAGGATGTGTGCGGTGAGCGCGGCACAGGTGGCATGTGTCGGGGCGCCGCTCGAGGGAAGGGAACCCTCGTTTCCAGTTTTCTCGTGAAGAGGGAGAGGGAGCAGGGGGAGACCGTGGGCTTGGGCGCGGTACCACGTGGTCTCGGGCTCTAGTAGCGGCTGGGAGACGCCGGCAGCGTTTCTTCGAAGGGCAGCCCTGCCCTCCCGGCGGGAAGCGGCGCGCAGGCCTGCGAGAAGCAGATAAGTCCGCTGGAGGCTTAAGTCGCTGGCGAGCACACAAACTTGTAAAATGCCGAAGGGAATCCTTAACGCACGGCAGGAGGTGTGTGGGGATGGTAATACCGGCGGGCCACGTCCAGGGAGAGCCGGCATCCCTTGAATGCGCGTGACTGTGAAACAGAAACAGAAAGTGGTGTGTTGATGAGGAAGGAGAAAGCGCCTCTTGATGATCATGAAAATGGTTTTCGGCCGTCGTTGTCACCATAGCAGTGGTATGGAGTGTACAGTGTTTTTTGCGTGTGATTTAGACCTGAATGAAGTCATCGAGGCACCACCTAACTTGCACTGTGACTGAGGAAAGTTAACTTAAATCTTGGTACTGAAGTATCTTCACCTGTGAAAGTGGACAGTAATAATTTCATTTCGTGGGCTTTGCCTTGATTCAGTGCAATATTCTAAAAGATGATTCTCTGTTTGTGAGATAACATTACATTTGAGTACTTTGATCTGTCTTGGTACTTTTTTCCTACTTTGTTAGGCCCCATACTATATTTATACAATAAAAATCTATATTTATGCAATAAGGGTGTGAACATATACTTGTTGCATTACAGCAAAAAAATACAATTTAAGAATTGTTATTTATATCGGACTGTTCCTAGATGTTTATTAGTATGGGGAAATTAGACATTTCCTAGAATACCAACGGAACACCTCGGCTTGTGGATTGTTAAAGATTAAATCAATCCTTGCTTCCTAGTGTTTGTTAAAGATCACTTAAAAATTCTTAATTCGCCTAGCATTTAACCACGGCATAAAGAGATAAATGTGGATTTCCATAAAATATAATTCTGTAAGTTGAAGTATGGACATCATTTATATAGCTAGTCTCTTTAATGTTATGTTTTTGTTATACTGAGTAATAATTGGTGTTGTTGACACTACAGGATGATAGGAGCAATACGTGTATTGTGGGCATTAAACTTTTTAAAGTTTGGTATTTTTTAAATGAAAGTGTTTTTGCTTTTTGACAAAGTTATTGTACATGATTTTAAAGAGTAAATACAAGGAACCAATTAATTTGAGTCATTTCAGTGCTTTCATTTTAAAGACAAAGGAAACTGAAGACACAAAATGTTTATCCTCACTGATTTCCCCACATATATTTTGGGGGAGGGGAGCGGAAATACAGGAGCAAAGTGGTACTGGGGAGTTGCAGAGACCAGTTTGATTATAGTGAGCCAGTTTACTTGCAATTAGCAGGCAAAATCTATCGAAAAAGGAACTAGAACAGAACTTTGATTCAGAGTTTTAAGGTGAATAATTTGATAAATACAAAGTTGATAATTATTCATGAATATAGAACTAGTAAAGATATTTAATAATTTAGTTGTTACTTAGGCTCATGTTTTTGGAATGCATTGAAATGAGTTTTTAACTCTCATTAAACAGTTATTTCTCTTTTTAACGTTTAGAATTTTTTTTGAATTAGCCATTTATGGGTATTTGGGCAAATCCTGTGTGTGTGTGTGTGTGTGTGTGTGTGTTGCTGAAATGGATCATATGCAAATGAAACATTGTCTTGGTATATGTATATAACCATTTTGGAAATGTTGCTTGAACTATTGAGAAAAAATGGTAGTATATTCTTTGTTGTTGTTGTTAATCCTAACTCGAGGATTTTTTCCCATTGTCTTTTTCCCCTTTTTTAGAGAGAGGGTGGAAGGGAGGGAAGGAAGGACGGAGAGCTAGAGAGAAACATTGATGTGAGAGAGACACATAGATTGGTTGCCTCCTGAACTTGCCCAACCATGGCGGGGATGAACTTACAAGCCCACATATGTGCCCTAGTCCAGGAATCAAACCTACCACCCTTTGGTGCTGCTAACCACTGAGCTACACTAGCCAGGGCCATAAGTTTATTCTTGAAAGTTTAATACTGATGTTTGATGTTATAGTCAAATGTATTAAAATGAATATATTTTATTAATTAGGTTGTGACCACTTTGCAGATAAGGACTGTCTTGTAGTACTCTGGAAACTAATACTGGAGCAAGAATAAAGATTTGATTCTGTATGGATACTAGAGTTTCTGTTTATTTATAAATAGTGAATGCTTTTAAACTGCAAACTGACTTTCTAGAGATGGAAATATGTTACAATGGTCTGAGATGAGGAACAAATTTTATGATATGCTTGGTACTAGACTTTCTAGTGAAAAAAATTCAAAAGTGATATTTCTTAAAAAGGTGAGGTATGAAAGTAACACTGATTTACACTAGAAGGAGTTAAGCAGTAGTCTCTTAATGCTGTTTCTTGATCTATGTTTCAGCTCCAAGAAGATTCAGAAATGGACACTATTAATCAGTACATGGTTTATAATAATTTTAAATACTGGATATTTTAATATCTCATTAGTATTAAAAATGTCTTATGCTTGTCACTACTCAAATATAACTCAAAGAGTATTTCATTGTCACAAACTATTAAACTATTCCTTCTTAGTTCCCATGTAGAATGAACATGAACAAGATTGTAAGAATTTAGGAACTGTAGGAAAAGAATAAATGAACTAGGATTGTTTAGTTTAGGATGAATGAAAGATAATCTTCAGATATATGGTGGTTTTTTCTGATAAGACAAAAGGAAAATTTGGAGTTATAAAGAGAAGTTGTGGGTTATGGAATACTTTCTTTAGAGATATTTAAAATAGACCTATTATGAGTAAATAAAAAGATAACTGTAAATCATCAAAGTCTCTGCTTTATTTCCCCATTTTTATTAAATGTCATTCATTTACCAATTATTTCCACTAGTTTCATGTGGGAGTATGTTCAATGGCAACACATAGCTAACTTTACAAATTAAACTTTGCATGTCATTTTTGTATAAATTCTAGTAACTCAGTACGTTTAAGGTAACTTCAGAGTGTAACTTTAGTTTGTATTTAGAGTCATTTAAAATGTGTATGATATTTTTGTTTCAATGAATTGCCAAGGAATAGCCCATCAGCTCAGTGAGGTTTTTAGATAGGAGACAATGATTTTAGTTGTAGAGCTTCCCTTCCATTCCTACTCTTAGAAATCTTTGAAGTTTTATTTAATATGGTTCCTTATGCTTATACTAACAGAAAACAACCTTATAATTACATCAGTTAATGTAAATGGGCACCATTAATCAGTATGAATTCCAAATTGTTTAGTATATATTTCCTAAAGAAGTTTTTACATTACTGTTTTAATATTAATTTTAGTTGTGCCAAAGTGTTTATCACTAAAATAAGGTATGATGACATCATCATTTTCAGGAAATAAAACCAGAAAGCAAAACTTTTTTAGTGTTGGTAAATTGATGAAAATAAGGACAGAAATAGTGGCATTAAAGCATGTTTTTCACATTTTAGTTGCTTAAAATCTAGAGAAGCATTTTTTCCTAATTTGAGCCTTTTCATAAGTGTTTATAATCACTTATACATTGTTAGTAAACCCAAGATTAATGTACACTACTTGGCCAAGATGATCCAGAGCTTTAATCAGTGATTCCTTTCCTTTCCCTTCCTTCCTTCCTTCCTTCCTTCCTTCCTTCCTTCCTTCCTTCCTTTAATTTATTTTTATTGACATTCTGACTTAATTTTTTTCTAAATCATACCATTTCCCATTAGCACATGCAGGGTATTAAATAAATGGTCATTTTTACAAAATAGTCGTGTGACAACTGTTAATCTTGCTTGCATATAAGAATAGTAAGAAAAAGTTAGTTTGTCTGACCCTGACCTAAAAAACACATGCTATGTACCGTTTAAGTACTTACACATGTTAACTTGTTTACTTAGAACCACAATTCAAGGGCACTAGAATGTGAATATGCCATACTTCATATTTGACTGAATGGGAATCCCAGGGTCAAAGAAGTGTTCACACAGTGATATATCTAAGATTTGGACTCAAGTAGTTTGGGACTTTAATTCAGGCCCTAAAATCACTGCACTACACTACCTCTTATTTTAAAAATACATTTAAAATGTAGTTTCACTTTAAAAAGAAAAAAAATGACTTTTTTCCCTCTTTAAATGGATCTATTTTATTTTAGTGGCTCAGTATAACATTTTATTCCCCCACTCATCTCTTGTGAATCTTCAGTTTAGATATGACAGAATATGTAGACAATCTTAATATCTTGCTTTTGGAAATTAAAATATGTTTAAAGATTAATAGATGATTAAGTGACTATATAGAATAAGTGTTATTTTGATCCAAAAGTGCATTTAAATTAAAGATACTGGGATCATTTATTGATGAGATTTTAGGTTTTAATTGTTTATCAGTAATTATAAACTTTTATTAGGGGACATGTGGTTCCTTGTCTTAATAGTTTTAGAGAAATAACATATCAGGCAGATAGTAAGGGATTGTAGGATATTTTGTTTTAGTACTTCGCCTGTATTTTAAAAGTGCTAGTTTATAGTGAGCCACAAATCATAGGCTCTTTTTTTGGACAGACGAGACAATGCAAATATGAATGAATGCCATTTTATGTTCCATGTTTACCAACTGATTTTTTTCAGAAATAACTCTTTTAGTAAATTTTCAAAGTAAAAGACATTTGAATTAAGACTGTAGAATAGGGGTGGGCAAACTTTTTGACTCGAGGGCCACAATGGGTTCTTAAACTGGAGGGCCAGAACAAAAGCATGGATGGAGTATTTGTGTGAACTAATATAAATTCAAAGTAAACATCATTACATAAAAGGGTACGGTCTTTTTTTTTTTTTTAGTTTTATTCATTTCAAACGGGCCGGATTCGGCCTGCGGGCCGTAGTTTGCCCACGGCTGCTGTAGAAGGTACATGACTGTACTGTTATCTCTTTAAAACTCCTGAAAACTGACATTCCGAGTAGCATTGCTGCTAATAGAACAGTTTTTCCATCTTAGTCTTTAAAATATATTCATTTTGTTATATGAATTTACTGATTTTTCTTCATTTTGAGAATCACATTATTAATAAGCATGATTTTTATAAAAGTGAAGTGAGCCAGCCAGTGTTGCTCAGTGGTTGAGCTTTGACCCATGAATCAAAGCACATGCCTGGGTTGCAGGCTTGATCCCCAGCAGGAGGAGTATAAAAGGCAGCCAGTCAATGTTTCTCTCATTGATGTTTTCATCTCTCTGTCCTCCTTTCCTCTCTCTCTGAAATCAGTAAGAACATTTTTTTTTAAGTGAATTGAAATCATCAGGTATATTGGCAGGGAGATAAGGGGGGAAGGTTGAGAAGTATGTTTACATGTATTATCTAATTTGATCTTCAAAATAAGGATCAAGTATGTATTTATATTTCTTTTAGATAAGGAATCTGAACTCAGAGAAATCAGTAGATTTGCATGTGATTTGCAGGTGATAATATCACTACTAGTGAACATTTATTGAGTGCTTACTCTGTGCCAGCCACTATTCTAAATGCTTTATCCTATGTAGCCTTTCAAGTATGTGCTCTTATTTACCTCATTTTGTTATAGATGTTTGATAATTTCAGAGCTGGTTTAGGTTTAACTACGTGGTTTCTAATGATTTTAAATACTGGATATTTTAATATCTCCTTAGAATTAAAAATGTTTCATGCTTGTCACTACTCAAATGTAACTCAAAGAGTATTTCATTGTCAGATACTATTAAACTATTCCTTCTTAGTTCCCATGTAGAATTTTTCATCAATGACTGGGTTTTTTTTCTTCCTTGAGTAATGGCATTTCAGTTTGTGCCTTTTATTTTTATTTCCTATTACCAATATAATTCATACTCCATCTTATATTTATTACTTTGAAGTCATTTCAACAGATTCTTTCTCCATCTGTTCTTTAAACAAAAGATTGTAGTTCCTTTTAGTTTATAATCCAGTTTACACAGAATTCACTACTAAAGAAACTAAGAATAAGACTAGTAGTAAATGACCTCAGTTTTGGATACATATTAAAATGACATATCTGAGAATGTAAAAAATGGCTTATCAGAAAGAGGTAAAGAGGTCAGCTTGTAATATAAAGCAGAAAACCTCTGGAGGATTAACCTGTGTTTCATTATGCCTACAACACTTTTACTGCTTCCATTGGTGAGCTTCTGCATGATTTCCTTATAGCTCTCCAATAAGAAAAGGACGATAATGATAATTTTTTTCTTCTCTATGAAGGGAGCTAAGAATGCAAACACTCCCTTCCATTCTCCTTTTAGCTTTGAGAAGACCAGAAATTAGTGGATAATTCCTTACTGTTAGGGAAAATTGTTTATCAGAAGTACTATAGAGATTTCGACCAAGATGGCGGCATAGGTAGACACCGGAGACTGCTGCCGCAAACAACCACTTCAAAAATACAACTAAAAGACGGAACGGACATCACCCAGAAACACAGGAAGGCTGGCTGAGGAGAGACTCTTCAACTAGAAGGAAAGACGACAGCATTCCGAGGCTCAGTGGAGGCTCAGTGTGGAAAATTTAAAGGTACAGAGGTGCGCGCGCAAAGCGGGCTGATGGCTGAGGGCGCGGTTGTCGTTTTCAATCAGGAGGGAGTCTCAGACTCTGAGCTCCAGATCCGGGCGAGTCTCTAGGGACTCAGACTCAAACGGAAGAAGCAGGACTGTCTGGCTACGGTCCCTCCGAGGTTTGCAGCGGTTGCTGGGACAGAGAGGCAGAGCCCATGGGGACAGACTGAGAGCAGCCATAACTGCTCCCTCTGCCCGCCCTGTTGATCCCGCCCCGCCCAAGCCCTGCGCAGAGTCATTTGCCGGATCGCCTCAGGCAAAGGCTAGATTAGCACCTCCCCAGAGGACAGAAGTTTTCCCACAGCTGATTCCCACAGCCAGTTGGCCTGGTGGTCAAATCCCTCTAGTATTAACTACAACAATCAAGGCTTAACTAGAACAAGACTGCGCACAAAGACCACAAGGGGGTGCACCAAGAAAGCATAAAAAATGCAGAGACAAAAAAACATGACAGAAATGGAGGATATAGAGCTAAAAAACGCAGTTTTGAGGGCTTGCAATAAACTTGAGGAGAGCCTCACGAAAACTAATGAGACCCTCGATGCTATGATAAAGAAACCAGAAATTAAGAATATTATACCCAATAGCAGACCAGAGGAGCACAAGAATCAAGCCAAAGATTTGAAATGTGAAGAAGCAAAAAACACCCAACTGGAAAAGCAAAATGAAAAAAGAATCCGAAAGTGTGAAGATAGTGTAAGGAGCCTCTGGGACAGCTTCAAGCGGACTAATATCAGAATTATAGGAGTGCCAGAAGATGAAAGACAGCAAGATATTGAAAACCTATTTGAAGAAATAATGACAGAAAACTTCCCCCACCTGGTGAAAGAAATGGACTTACAGGTCCAAGAAGCGCAGAGAACCCCAAACAAAAGGAATCCAAAGAGGACCACACCAAGACACATCATCATTAAAATGCCAAGAGCAAAAGACAAAGAGAGAATCTTAAAAGCAGCAAGAGAAAGAGACTCAATTACCTACAAGGGAATACCCATACGACTGTCAGCTGATTTCTCAACAGAAACTTTGCAGGCCAGAAGGGAATGGCAAGAAATATTCAAAGTGATGAATACCAAGAACCTACAACCAAGATTACTTTATCCAGCAAAGCTATCATTCAGAATTGAAGGTCAGATAAAGAACTTCACAGACAAGGAAAAGCTAAAGGAGTTCATCACCACTAACCCAGTATTATACGAAATGCTGAAAGGTATCCTTTAAGAAGAGGAAGAAGAAGAAAAACGTAAAGATACAAATTGTGAACAACAAACATGCATCTATCAACAAGTGAATCTAAGAATCAAGTGAATAAATAATCTGATGTACAGAATGAACTGGTGATTATAATGAATCAGGGACATAGAAAGGGAATGGACTGACTATTCTTGGGTGGGAAAGGGGAATGGGAGATGCGGGAAGAGACTGGACAAAAATCGTGCACCTGTGGATGACGGTGGGGAGTGAGGGCGGAGGGTGGGGCGGGAACTGGAAGGAGGGGAGTTATGGGGGATGGGAGGAGAGGAACAAATGTAATCTGAACAATAAAGATTTAATTTTGAAAAAAAAAGAAGTACTATAGAAAGGACTTCCTTTGTGAAAGAAGTCAAAGGTTCTTACAAGCAAATCCAAGAGTGGCTCTGAGGCGAGGCTATTCTAAGTTTTAGAGAGTCAGTTAAATCAAAACCTGGGAGTATTAGAGATAAAATTAATTATTTGAAAAGAGCATCAAGTTCCTTTAGTAAAAACAAAAAGTTAGAAATGATAAGGGTGAAGTGATTGTGGTAAAAAAGACCTGATAATTCAGATTGCTTTATATTATTTAATAATATGTTTTACCAACTTGACACAGTTTAACAATTTAATCAAGATATTTATCTTTGATATAGGTGGAAAATTTATATTCATAAATTTGAATGGATTTGAAGCTGAAGAACCTTTGATTCTCAGGAGAGGTATAGCTAAGTAGTTATATATACCATATAGTTTTGGCTGTGGTTACCACTTGTTTATCATGTTAAGAGCTTTTTACATGTATAAAATAAGTGAGTATACTCATTTTACTCTTACATAAATTGGGGTACCGAGTTCAGTACACATAGTCAGTGGTAGAATAGAGATTCTAACCTAGACAGTCAACTCTAACAGCCTGCATTTTCAACTGTACTGCCTGCCTATGAGTGATAAAGCCATATCCATATTATGGAAGCAACTATTTGAGGGATGAATACTTGGAAGTATTAAAATCAAGAAGTGACAGCTTTGTCACATCAGTAAAACAGCATGTTTCATCTGTTGTTCATATGAGGAACCCATAGAATTTTCTGGGTCTCCTTGGTTTAACTTTCTAGTCTTAGTAGTTTCACTTCTAACTAATGTATCTCTACTTTCATACAAATAGTGGTCCCATTTTCTGCAAATTATTACTTATTCCAGCCTTATAGGGCTTTATACATCATTCATAATATTTCAAATACATTTTACTAATTCCTGACTTTCACTTCAAAACCTAACTCAAAATCAATCTCTGTAAAATCATCCCTAATAATCCCACCCTTTAAAATATATAACAACTTTATTGTGATATAATTCTCATTGTACAATTCACCCACTTAACGTGTACAATTCACAGGGTTTGGGTATGTTCACAGAGTCATGCAGTAATCACCACAATCAATTTTTATCATCCCTAAGATATACTCCTACCTATTAGCAGTCCCCCAATTTCTCCCCAAATTCCCCCTGCTCTAGTCTAAGCGGCTACTAATCTACGTTCTATTCTATAAGTGTGCCTGTTCTCAGTATTTCATATAAATGAAACATATAATATGTGTGATTTTTGTGTTTGGCTTCATTCACATAACATAATGTTTTTTAGGTTCATCCATGTTGTAGTATATATCAATACGTCATTTCTTTTTATTGGCAAACATTTCATTGTCCAGACCACATTGAATTTATCCCTTCATCAGTTAATGGACCTTAGGTTGTTTACCTTTTTTGGCTGTGAACATTTGTGTACACGTTTTTATGTGGCCACAATTTTCATTTCTCTTGGTTATATATTTAGAAGTGGAATTGTTGGGTCCCTATGTTTAATTTTTTGAGGAGCTGATAGACTCTTTTCCAAAGTGGCTACACCTTTTTCGTTGCCACCAGCAGTATATGAGGGTTCTGATTTCTGCACATTCTTGTCAGCATGTTATTGTCTATCTTTTTTTATTGTAGCCATCTTAGTGGGCGTATAGTAGTATCTCATTGCTGTTTTGAATTGCATTTCCCTAATGGCTAATGATGTTGCACATCTTTTCATATATCCCATTTGTATATCTTTGGTAAAAATGTCTGGATCCTTTGCCCATTTTTAAATTTGGTTATCTTTGTAATACTGAGTTTTAAGAGTTCTTTACGTATTCTAGGTACAAATTTGTTATCTAATAGATGATTTGTAAGGTTTCCTTCCATTCTGTGAGTTTTTTTTTCACTTTCACAATCTCACTTGGCTTCCTCCTTAAGTTCCTTATTTGTACCTTACTTCAGATGTAAAAAGAGGTCATAAAAATGAGTTCTTGCTAACTGATTAATGTACAAAGCAGAAAATAGGTTGGACATGCTTGAAATCTAAAAATTAAGATATAACGGAATGATTGACCAAGCCATTTGTTTATTTAAAAGAACTTCATAGATTTTTTTTGGGTAAGTTTTACTGAAACAATGAAATTCTGAGTTTTAGTCAGTGGTACTTAATAAATTTTCAGTGAAATATTTGGTAAAATATTAGCTACTAACATATCTTTTATTAAAAAATGGTTTTATGCTTTTGCTACTCAAATGTAATTTACTCAGTATTTGAGAGTAATCATAGAGTAATTAAACAAATTAACATCCAAAATTGTTTATGCCATTAGTTTTGCACAAGATAGTTATACATACTGTTATGAGATTAAGTGTAATACATTGTTTTAGGGTGATATTTTTGTGTATCTTTTTTGTTGTAAAAAGAATGACTGCTTTATGCCTACTTTGCAGAGAGAAAGGTTGGGTTTTTTAAAAAATAACAATGTTCTCAGATGTCTTATGTAGCAGAATTTTTGCTCATACATCTCCTAGGGCAAGAGAAATAAAAGAAAAAACAAAACAAAACAAATGGGACTACATCGAACTAAAAAACTTCTGCACAGCAAAAGACACCATCATGAAAATAAAAAGGGAACCCACTGTATGGAAGAACATATTTTCCAATGATACATCTGTTAAGGGACTAATTTCCAAAATATATAAAGAACTTATACAACTCAACAAAAGGAAGACAAATAATCCAATTAAAAATGGGCAAAGGACCTGAATAAACACTCCTTCAAAGAGGACATACAGTGGCCAATAGATACATTAAAAAATGCTCAATGTCACTGGTCATCAGAGAGATGCAAATTAAAGCTACAATGAGGTATTATCCCACACCTGCCAGAATGGCTGCCATCATTAAATCAGTAAACAATGAGTGCTGGTGAGAATGTAGAGAAAAGGGAGCCCTAGTATATTGCTGGTGGGAATATAGACTGTGGCAGCCACTATGGAACACAGTATGGAGTTTCCTCAAAAAATTAAAAATGGAACTGCCATTTGACCCAGTGATTGATTCCACTTCTGAGAATATATGCTAAGAATCCCAAAACACCAGTTAGAATATATGCACCCCTATGTGCATAGCAGAGTTATTTACAATAGCCAAGATCTGGAAACAGCCCAAGTGCCCATCAGTAAATGTGTGGATAAAAAATCTGTGGTATATTTAAATACACAGTGGAATACTATGTGGCTGTAAAAATGAAGGATCTCTTACCCTCTGCAACGGCATGGATGGATCTGGTGATTATGATGCTAAGCGAAGTAAACCAATCAGAGAAAGACAAATATCACATGATCTCACTTATATGTGGAATCTAATGAACAAAATAGATCCAGAGGCATGGGTGCATGAAACAGACTGACAGATCTCAGAGGGGAGGGAGGTGAGGGAAATGGAAAGAGATTAACCAAAGAACTTATATGCATATATGTGTGACCTATGGACACAGAAAATAGTGTGGTGAAGACCTGGAGTGGGGTGGGATTTGGGGGAGGGGGTCAAAGGGGGAAGTGGGGGACATCTATAACACTTGTTAACAATAAAAAATAAATTAAAAAACTGTTATATTATGTCAATAGTAGGCAATTAAGCATTAGGTACGTCTTATCTGAAAGTTGTTAGCATGAGCATCCTATATAATAAAGAGGTGATATGCAAATTGACCTTCACTCCAACACACAAGATGATCACCCCCATGTGGACACAAGGTGGCCGCCACAAGATGGCCTGCAGGGGAGGGCAGTTGGGGGCAACCAGGCCTGCAGGGGAGGGCAGTTAGGGGTAACCAGGCCAGCGGGGGGGGGGGGGGGCAGTTAGGGGCAATCAGGCCTGCAGGGGAGCAGTTAGTTGTCGATCAGGCTGGCAGGGGAGTGGTTAGGGGGTGATCAGGCTGGTAGGCAGAAGTGGTTAGGGGCAATCAGACTGGCAGGCAGGCGAGTGGTTGGGAGCCGGCAGTCCCAGATTGGAGAGGGTGCAGGCTGCACTGAGGGGGACACACACACACACACACACACACACACACACACACCCGTGTACGAATTTTGTCACTGGGCCTCTAGTAAACTAATAAAAAAAAAAAGGGAGCTATACATTCACATTCACCAGTGCTGCGGTTTCCTAAATCCTGCTATTGGGATTATTCATTTCCCTGTACTACTATTAAATTTCTTTATATCTAGGACTATTTCTGACTCATTTATTGGTTCCTATATATCTTTCCTTAATTTGCTTCTACTATATGTAAAAACACTAAGCAACTTTTGAAACTCCTATCTTTCTCCCACCACTACTGTCCCTCACCAAAAAACAAACACCACCATAATCCGGACTTTTTAGTTCTGCATTTGAAGACTGTTTTAAAATTAACTAGATTTATTTGGATTACTAAAGTTGGCCTAGCCCAGTGGTCGGCAAACTCATTAGTCAACAGAGCCAAATATCAACAGTACAACGATTGAAATTTCTTTTGAGAGCCAAATTTTTTAAACTTAAACTATATAGGTAGGTACATTGTTATTAACTTAATTAGGGTGCTCCTAAGGCTTAGGAAGAGTCACACTCAAGGGGCCAAAGAGCCACATGTGGCTCACCAGCCTCAGTTTGCCAACCATGGGCCTAGCCTCTCTGGAGCCATTGAAAATCATTCTGTACAGGCCATAATACAAATTGTCTTTCTTGATGCCTTCAGAATATTTAGCACCATATATTTTAAAGTAGTCATAACATAACTTTATGTAAGCTTTTATTAATCATTTCACATATATTTGATCTTCCCAACAGTCCTGTGGAATATTCCCAGTCGTCTTCATGAAATGTAAATCAGATCATAGCTCTTTCCTTCTAAAAATCTTTCAATGGCCTTTCATTGCATTTAGGATAAAATCCTTATCATTATCTTAAAGGCATTATATAGTCTGGCCTCAGACCATTTCTCTAGACTTATCTAGCATTTCTCTCCTTGTCATAAACTCCAACCTCATTTAGGAAGTTGCTCTTACATACCAAACTAACAAAGTTGTTCTTGTCCTAACACATGCTATTCCTTCAGTGTAGATAGCAGTTTTTTCTTACTCTCCCTGAAATAACTCCTATTCATATGCTAAAATGGTATTTCCTCAAAGAGACTTTCCTTTATTCTAAATAGGGACTCTTTTTTTATGCGTTCAAAGCATAGCTCCTTGTACTTTTCCTTCACAGCACTTACCGTGATATTTTACTACATATCTTCATTACATACTGTCTCTCTTCACCAGACCCTGGATTCCATGAACAGAGGGACCTTGGCTATTTTGATAACCTATTCATATGAAATAGCATATTAGACCTCCAATGAATATTTTTGAAGATGAATTTCCATTTCTAAGATACACAGTCTGAAGGTTTTAGTGCTGAGTAATTTAAGACCTCACAGCAAGTAATATCAGGAAAAGAATTTTGGTCTAGTATTCTACAGAATAATTAGAATTCATATCTATTCAAGTCTCATTTCAACAGGTAAGAAATTTAATCATGAATCAAGAATTTTAAGCAAAAATAATCATAAAAACAATTTGGGTGTGAAAAAAATTCATCCACAATTTAGTATTTATCACAACTCAAGAAAACCTTTTAAAAGAAAGATAGTGTTTATTTTCATGTAGTCTTAACTGACGTGAAAACATGATTCTAATACAGGCATTAATGTGAACAAATGCTCAGGCTTTGTTCCTGATAGGCAAAGGTCTAGCTTTTACCAAAGATTGCCCACTTTGAAAGTACTTGTTTTGTTCATATGTAAAATGGATATAAATTGCTAGACTATGCCTTTTTGCCGGGAGCTGGTCCATCCTTGCTGCTTGACACAGTCACTGCAGGGAAGAAACATCTGCACAGCATATGTTTCAAGGGATCTGGCATAGATGGCATACTGTTCTTAATATGTTTGCTCCCCTTCTTGGCGCTATGTGTTTTAACGAAGGTCACCTCTCCAAGAAAGGTTGTTTCCCCAGGTAGGGATTTTTCCCTGAAGTTAGGGAGGGAATAAAATCCCTTAACTAAGTGCCAGGCGGGTAGTTAATCACTTTAACTAAGAACAATCATGCTTAAGCTACATAATCTTTACTCCCTGGAATGGAGATAAGAAACACCCTAACCTTTGGAATAGAAATTGACAGGATTAAAATCAACTGGTATAAATACAGATGTAACAAGACAACAGAAGACAGAACCTAGAGACAGAACCTAGTGAGAGAACATGGCAAAAGATCCTGGACAGAACCTTGCTACAGAACTTGGCTGGTGAACCTAGACAGAACATGGCAGGAGAACCTGGATAGAACCTGGCGACCAAACCTGGCTGGAGAACCTAGCGAGAGAACATGGCACCAGAACTTGGTTGGAGATCCTGACCAGAAATTCGCTGGAGATCCTGACCAGAACTTGGCTGGATCCTAACCAGAACTTGGCTGGAGATCCTGACCAGAACTTGGCTAGAGATCCTGGCTAGGCTGCTGATCAACTGAACGCTGTCTCTGTGTCATTCCTTCTTCGCTGACTCTGTCCCCACCTTTGGGGACCCCTGGACCTGCTGGGGTTGGACCCCAGCACCTTTTAGATAAGTATTTTCATTCTTATAACTTGGTGATAACATGATATTTTTCTGCCACACTTTATAAAGAGAATCCTTATCGCCTTAGCCAGTTTAGCTCAGTGGATAGAGTGTTGGCCTGAGGACTGAAGGGTCCTGGGTTCGATTCTGGTCAGGGGCACATACCCGGGTTGCAGGCTCTATCCCTAATGTGGGGCATGCAGAAGGCAGCCGATCAATGATTCTCTCTCATCATTGATGTTTCTATCTCTTCCTCTCCCTTCCTCTCTGAAATCAATAAAAATATATATTTTAAAAAAGAGAACCCTTACCACTTCATAAAGAGGGTAATAAAGGTGTATGATTTTTATGAAGTATGTTACATCTTTAGGTCTTGGTTAAATGATTAGGATTTAAAATTAAGTTTAATACAATAGAGCATTGACCTTGAGAATATGAAAGTTACAGTACAAACTGAAAGCTGGCCCTGCATTCTCAGTAGTGTTGTATGACCTTGGTAAGTCATGTAGCCTATCTAAGTTTTGGTTTCCCCATCAGTTAAAGAGGAAAAAAGTAACTTTTATGACAAACTAATTAATGTTAAAACACTCTGTACAAAAAACTTAATATAAATACTATGACCGGTGCACGGATTCGTGCACATTGAAAGGAGATTAATTAGAGGGTAGCTGGTGAGGCAGGACTAGATGATACGGGCTGGACACGCCATGGAGCCAACCTCCCGCGGTCCCTCCCTGGCCGGCACCTGGGGCAGCGCCGCAGCTTGAAGGGCATCTGTGGAGTGAGCAGGGTCCGTCCAGCAGGTGGGGTCCCTCGGCCTGGCCGGTGGGGATCAGGCCGAAACCAGCTCTCCAACATCCCCTAAGGGGACCCAGAGTGCAAGAGGACACTCTGCAAAGTTGCTGTTGTACAGGGTGTGGAATGCAAATGCAAGTGTGCCGTAAACCAGCTTCAGGACCGACAGTGCCCCAGGAACAAACCATGGCTGAAAGTGGAATTGTGTGACCCTGCGAGGAATCGGGCTCCCTCCTCTCTGGTTCCAGGGTGTGTCACTTGAGAACCACTGCTGCCAAGTCATTGCAGCTCTGCAGCTCCTGCATTAAGCGTCTGCCACCTGGTGGTCAGTGTGCATCATACCTACCAGACAGTTGGATAATTGCTTAGCCTTTTATATATATAGATAAAGCATTTATATTCTGTTTTGTGATACTAGAATTTTAATTTAAATAGAGCAGTGACAATTCTGTTTGTTTTTAAAATGTCTATGGCCTTTCCGGTGGCCATTCTCCTTTAGAGAAGGCCCCATTGGCAACAGCCCTTGGTACCCAGCTGAAATGGCATGATCCTAAAGTCCCACCTCCATAAGGACTGGCAGTGGCATATTTCCTCATGGTTTAACCATCCTGCGTGGAATAAGGCCCAGCAAGCCAAAATGCAATGCATCACTCTGTGCCCTGACCCCTAACCCTAACCCATCCAGTCCATAGTGAGATGCCCGAGGGTGAGGTACCAAACGAACTGCTAGCAGCAGGGCTTAAGGGTGGATGGCATCCATAGAAAGGTGCCACAAACCATTGGGATGTCAGTGGATCTGAGGAGGCAGAACAAGGCCACCAAGTCTCTTCAGGCCGATATGAATGGCTGAAGGAATAAACCTTAAAGCTCACACTCTTCTCAAGGAAGCCCTCAGCCCCCAAGAAGGGAGACAGTTCAGCTGAAGAACTTAAGTTGGCCACCCAACTGACAGGGCCATCACAGAGGCAGAGAACTTTAAGGCATTTGCCAGTCTTCCCATGGCCTGTGCCACTGCCCTGCTCTTTGCGTCTGGGCAAAAAGAGCCAAGAAATCTGCAGTTTAGGATGTTTAAAAGAAGAAATAAAGTGCTATTGGCAACTTGTTATTAAAAAAATAAAATGTGGCAGCAGAATGGAGAACGAATTAAAAGTATGCTAACTTAAAACAGAGGGACAAGTTAGGCAGCTGTTACAGTAATCTATGCCACTAAAAATGATGGGTAAGAGGAGATACAAAACTAAGATACTTTTCTGAAAATGAAGAGGAGAGAGATTTGATTACTAGATGTTACGGGATTATGGAGGAATATAAGATAATTCTGGTTTCTGGCTTGGGAAGTTAAATACTGATGACATCACATAGTAAAGAAATATCAGAAAATAATACATTTGGTGTTATGGAGATGATTGGCAACTCAAGGTTTAAATGTTTGAAAAATCGAAGTTGACATGGACTAGTAGGAATTGAAAATATGGTTCAAGAACTTGGGGACTGGCCCGGGAATACAGATTTTGGAATAATTGGTATGAGAGTGTGTAAACAGTAAGAGAAGAAAGTAGAGAACAGCTCTGTGGAATACTAACATTTAAACAGAGCAAAAGAATGTTTTTGTTTTTTAAAGAAAGGAGTATTCCTTCCCTCAAGAAAAGTGGAATCACTTTCTAAAAATTATTGATAAGGTACATAAAATTATGGATCCTTTGGATTTGTTAGGGTGAGTGCTGGTGACTTTGTGAGAACCTTTTTGAAGGCCCATTGGAGTAGGAAGACCTACGGTGCCCAGTTGCAGAGTAAAATGAGGGTGGTTCCAGTTAAGATGGCAGCGTAGGTAAACTCTGCACTCACATCCTCCAAGATCACATCAAAATTACAACTAACCCAGAGAAAAACCATCATTCAGAACCATCTGAAATCTGGCTGAATGGAAGTACCACAGCTAGAGAATTAAAGAAGAAACCACATCGAGACTGGTAGGAGGGGCAGAGGCTGTTTGCAGAATCATGGAACCGGCTGGTCAGATACCCACATGTGGTGTTTTATTAATTGGGAAGGCTATCTTACCTGCGGAAAGTCTTTGTGAAGAGTAAGGAGTTCCAGTCCCACACCAGACCCCTCAGCCCAGGGTTCCAGTGCTGGGAAGAGAAGTCCCTGTAACTTTGGGCTCTAAAAACCAGTGGGAATTGTGGTTGAGTGACTTGGAGAATACTGGAATCCCAGGTGTTTCTCTTAAGGGGCCAGTGCACAGATTTACTCAGATTCACTTCCTCTGAGCTCCAGCACTGGGGCAACAGCTAGAAAGGATCCATACGAGTAGGAACTAAATTGTTTGGCATCAAGACAAGAACTGGGAGGCAGCTTTCTCCCAGACAAAAGTGCTGGCAGAGACCATTGTCCCTATGCTGAGACCTCCCCTGCCACAGAGACAACTGGCAGGCGCCATATCTGACCTTCCGTCACACTGTTCCCCTGTTGCTGGTGACTCCCTGAGATCCCACCCCACCCAATTTGCTGCCCCACCCAAGCTCTCTTCAGTGGTCTTCCCATATGAGTAGCTTGCCCTGGCTCAGGCTTCAGACTTTTTAAAAATCTCTCAAACAAGCAGCAGCTGGCCTCAGAATGCCTCATACCTCTCAGTAAGAGGCCTCGGGCCCAGCACTGGCAGCAGCCTGCCTTGGTTCACAGCTTGGCCTCTTCTGGGCACTCCAAGTCCAACCTAAGTAGCAGTCAGCTGCAGATCGCTCTGTAGCTCATGCTGGGTGGCCCCAGGCAGGGCAAGGAAGTAGCTGACTTTGCATCTCCCAGGAGGCCCCAGAGCCAGTGTACCCAGTGGTCAACTTCAGACTACACCAGATCACAACCCTACCACATCCATGAGTAACACACTCAAGGGTCAGACTCAGACAGCTGCAAAACCTCACTGAAGCAGTCCTTCTCCATAGGGGTGGCTCCTGCGTAGCAGCTCTTCTGTGTAGTTGCAGCTGGTCCTCACAGCCAGTTGGCCTGGGGGCCAGTCCCTCCTAGTGATGCCAACAGTAAGCAGAGTCAACTACAACAGGACAATACACACACAGGTGATTGGGGAGGCTGAGTCACTGGGCTCTACAGGACACCTAATACACAAGGCCACTCTGCCAATTCGAGGTAACATATCAGCTCTACTTAATACATAGAAACAAACGCAGGGTGACAGCCAAAATGCAGAGACAAAAAAATGTCACAAATGAAAGAACAGAAGAAATCTCCAAAAGAACGAAATGAAATGAAAGCAAGCAAACTACCATATAGAGTTCAAAACAATGGTTATAAGAATTTTCAAGGAACTTAGAATATCAATGACATAAAAAAGGAACACTCACAAATGAAGCCTACACTAAGTGAAGTGAAGAATAATTTATAGGGAATCAAGAGTAGAGTAGACAATACTGATAATCAAATCAGCAATTTGGAACATGAGGAAGTAAATACCCAATCAGAAGAGCAAAAAGAAAAAATACAAAAAATATGAAGATAGTATAAGGAGTCTATGGGACAACTTCAAGCATACCAACATTCACATTATAGGGGTGCTGGAAAAAGAAGAAAGGGAGCAAGAAATTGAAAACCTATTTGAAAAAAATGACAGAACACTTCCCCAACCACATGAAAGAAATAGACATACAGGTCCAGAAAGTGGTTAGCTTCCCTGAGTGGTCAAACAAGATGAACCCAAAGAGGCCTACACCAAGACACATCATAATTAAAATGCCAAAGGTTAAAGCCAGAGCTAATCTTTTAAGCAGCAAGAGAAAAGCAGTTAGTTACCTGCAAGGGAGGACCCATAAGATTGTCAGCTGATTTCTCAACAGAAACTTTTCAGGCCAGAAGGGATTGGCAAGAAATATTCAAAGTGATTAAAAGCAGGGACCTACACCAAGATTACTCTACCGAGCAAAGCTATCATTTAGAATTGAAGGACATGTAAAGAGCTTCCCAGACAAGAAAAAGCTAAAAGGATTCACCAAACCAATATTACATAAAATGTTGTAGGGTCTTCTTTAAGAAAAGGAGGAGGAGGAGGAAAAAGGTAAAAATATGAATAATAAAATGGCAGTAAACACATATCAACAATTGAATCTAAAAATTAAAATAAATGAACAAGGAATCTAATGAATAAATAAAATGATGAATAAAATAGAACCAGAGGCAAGGAACATGGAACAGACTGAAGAATCACAGAGGGAAGCGAGTGGGGACAGGAAGAGATTAACCAAAGAACTTATATGCATATACTAGTATGCATAACCCATGGACACAAACAATAAGGTGGTGAAGGCCTGGGGTGGGCAGAATCCAGGTCAGTGGGGGAGGAAGAGGGAGGCAATGAGGGAGTTAAAGGGGAGGCATCTATAATCTCAAAAAATATTTTTAAAGAAATAAAATAAAAAGTGAGGGTTGGAGAAGGATAAGCTTGACTGCAAGGATAAGTCAGAAAATGGGAGTAGATAAATAAGTATGGGAGATGGGAAGTGGTTTGGGAAGAAAGGAGGAAATAAATGGTCCTTTTATATGCTGGTGAGAAACAAAAAAAGAAAAGATTCTGGGAGGTAGAGCTCTAATATTTTCTCAAATACATAGCCAGATCTTTCCCCACTAGTTAGTAATGATGCTTTTGGCATACGTCATAGTTTTCACATATATGATTCTGATTTTTGTTTCTTTGTGCTGTTTTCATTGGTCTTTTTTGCTTCTCCCAGTGCCAATATCACATTTTCATTTTTTTTTCACATTTTCTTAATCACAGGCCTGGCACTTGCTTTGTAACCTTGGGTGTTAATTTCTATGTGCCTATGAAATTTTAATAACGCCTACCTCCTTCGATAGAGTAAATGAGCCAATATATTACAGCAGTGGTCGGCAAACTCAGTCAGCAGAGCCAAATATCAACAGTACAACGATTGAAATTTCTTTTGAGAGCCAAATTTTTTAAACTTAAACTATATAGGTAGGTACATTGTTATTAACTTAATTAGGGTACTCCTAAGCTGGCTTTTGCTAAAAACATCCTCAATCTGATTGAGGTACATTTGCTGAGGTCGACCCCTTCCAACTCTCCCATCCAAACTCGTCTTGTATACTTGTTTCGTCAATCTCCTTTCCAAAAACTGACTTCTGCACATGGGCCATGAAGTTTCAATCGCACTGTACGTGCGCACCCGCACGTGGTATTTTGTGTAAGAGCCACACTCAAGGGGCCAAAGAGCCCCATGTGGCTCGCGAGCCGCAGTTTGCTGACCACTGTATTAAAGTATGTGCCTGGCACAAGAGTAAGATCAGATGTTAGGTATTTTATTATTAAGTAATTTCTATAATTAAGAAAGAGTTTCGATATGTAATAATCTGAGATTTTCCCAAATTGAGAGGAAGTAGAAGCTTATGGAAAGATTCTACAAAAAAAGTGACATTTAGGCTCTCAATAAGGTGATAGTAGACTAGGTGTTGAGAGCAATAGAATATTCTAGGCAGAAGGAGCCATGAGGCAGAAAATGTGTGTCCAGAAACAGAAAGAAGGCTCTTGTAGCTATATCTCAGCACAAAGATAAATGGTACTGGCTGAGACTAGAAAGGTAAGGAGGGCCCTAACCGGTTTGGCTCAGTGGATAGAGCGTCGGCCTGCGGACTAAATGGTCCCAGGTTCGATTCTGGCCAACGGCATGTACCTTGGTTGCGGGCACATCCCCAGTAAGGAGTGTGCAGGCAGCAGCTGATCGATGTTTCTCTCTCATCCATGTTTCTAACTCTCTATCCCTCTCCCTTCCTCTCTGTAAAAAATCAATAAAGTATATTTTTAAAAAAAGAAAGGTACGGAGGAGCAGATCAAATAAAAAATACTCACATATATTTTTAAAAAGTAGTAGTACTTACTTTGTAGAAAGTTATCAGAATTAAATGAGGTAATGAAAGTAAATTCTTTGGCTCAGTGCTGGCACACAGCTTAAGTGCTTAATGGTTATTCATAGAAATATGATTATTAACATATTAACTTTAATTAACTAGTTTATCCAACTGAAATTAACTCTCATAGCCAGTTTCTCTCTCTAACACCTTAATTTATAATACCTCCTTTATCATATACTCAATTCTTATGTGTCCTTTGGCCCTGCTAATGGACTCGGTTTTGTCTTCTTGGTTTATATGTTATTTTATTAAAATATCATAATTTTAATTATTATGGCTTTATTAAATTATTATTTTTAAAAAGACCTGTTAGGCAATGTTAAGAATTTAGCTTTCATCCTAAAATAATAGTTATATGACTATTTGTGAAGAATAAAAGTCATGAAATAGCAATCTTTGCAAATAGTTATAACTATTCAAAAAAGAAACTCAGAAGCTAAAATTGGGCTTATCTGGACCCTAAGAGTATACCAAGGATTAAGAGTGCTGTTGAGAATGTATAAATTCAGGTCTTTGTTCATTCATTTGTAATGTTGGTGAGCTATTGGTTCTGTTCTAGGCTTTTGTCAGGTCAAGTTGAGGAATTGGGATTTTGGCAGATTCATAGATTAGGAGTAGAGTTTTTACAGTACAACAAATCTATGTAAATGTCTTAAAATAAATTTTGATTTGACTACTTATCTAATATTGTCTTTGGTGAGTAAACCTAAGAAGACTACACATTGTTTCTGTAACAGATGCTCCTATTTTTTCTACTTCTCTCGTATTTCTTTACTACAGTAAGATATAGATGGTCTGTAATACAAGTATGATGCCCCTTTGTAATTGAAGATAGTGTTGAAAGCAGCCAAATAGTCATCAAATGGGAGATTCTCCTCTCATAATAATACCATGTTATGGCAGCAGATGAACACTGCTCAGTGCAAACCTCCACTATAACTGTGAAAAATATATTAAACTGGGGGAGGGGGTGTCCCTCAGCCCGGCCTGTGCCCTCTCGCAGTCCAGGACCCCTCACTCCTTACTGCCCGCCTGCTTGCTGCTCCTTAGCGCTGCCACGGAGGTGGGGGAGGCTCCCACCACTGCCGCTGCACTTGCTAGCCGTGAGCCTGGCTTCTGGCTGAGTGGTACTCCCCCTGTGTGAGCTCACTGACCGCCAGGGGGCAGCTCCTGTGTTGAGTGTCTGCTGCCTGGTGGTCAGTGCACATCATTGCAACTGGTTGTTCCACCATAACAGTCACTTAGGCTTTTATTATATAGATACTTGGGGAGATAAAGCCCCATCATTTAGAAATACCTTTTAAATAAATATAATTTTGATACCATTCCACTAATAATTTTTAAAGTAAGTTTTATAAATTGCATTTTAAATTATATTACTAGAGGCCCGGTGCACGAATTCGTGCACAGGTGGGTCCCTTGGCCTCGCAGGTGATCGGGGCTGATGGGGCGGGGGGGGGGGGGGGGGGGGTTGGCTGACTGAGAGGAGCGGCTGTGGGAAGTTGGCCAGGGAGGGACTGCTGGAGGTTGGCCAGCTGGGGGAAGGGACCGCGGGAGGCTGGCCGAATGGAGAGAGGGACTGTGGGAGGTTTGCCGGCCACAGGAAGTTGTCTGTGGGAGCTCCTGCATTGAGCATCTGCCCCCTGGTGGTCAGTGCATGTCATAGCAACTGGTCATTCGGTCGCTTAGGCTTTTATATACATAGATAGATTGTTAATCAATAAATTTTAACACAATTCTAATAAAAATCTTAACACTACGGTGTTGGGTGAATTTCCCGCCAAAATATAAGATGGCGCGGGCAATTATTTAGGTTTCCCGCGCAAAATCAGGGATTTTTATGATACCTATTACCCCAATGGGTATGAAACGGTTCGCAGGTAGGTATCTTTGTGAACGGCAAACAAACAAATATTTGGTAATACGCAGTTACAATCGGCCCGAGTTTACACGTTTCCCGCACTCCACCGCAAATCTATATGAACCGAGTTAAGACGGCTCCCGCGGAGTACGCGCAATTCACGCGAGCCGACTTAACTCATTTCCCGCACTCCAAGTGTTAAACTGTTTTTTGATGGTGGTTTTGTGTGTGTGTGTGTGTGTGTGTGTGTGTGTGTAACTTGATAAGCTGTTTCTAAAATTCATATGGAAGAGCAGATGGCCAAAGATAGTTAAGACAATTTGCAACACAAGCAAGTTGGGGGAACTTGCCTTAAAATATATCAGGATTAAAATAATTAAGACACTGTGAAATTGAAACAATGATAGAAATGAAGATGAATGGAATAAGGGAAAGATCATTTAGTGTGACGTTTTTGCAAAGAAAGCAAATAAAATGTCTGAAACACTTGTTTAAATTGCAAAGGAGAAAGTAAAAATTTTTTGATGGGTGAAATACAATATAGTGTAATTTTATTATCAATTTAACATATAAACTCATTGCTAATCTAAACTATTTTATTTTAGAAATAGGATTCTTTTATGAGTTAGTCTCATAATATTTTTTCTTCATAAATCTCAAATTTTATGATTTGGGGGCTCTTACTTGCATAACCCTAATAGTGGGTTTGGGGTATTGATGTATAGAAATTCTGCCATATCCACTTTTTTTTTCCATATTTACTTTTAAGTAATTAAGTTGTTGATGAATATTCTGTAAGAATAGTGGTGTTTTGTTAGGATGCTGTATTTGCTTCAGAGATTTTCATTCTGATAGTGCTATATATAGTAAGCACAAAAACATCAGAATGATGATCTAAAAACTTGTTTACATGTCTTGTTAACCTTTACTTTTGATTTTGTGATTGAACCTGGTTAAATGTGGGGAAAATGTTTTTGGAAGAGAATTAAAATAATTATGAACCAGTGACAAAAGCAATATTTCATAGTAGGTATAATATAGTCAGAATAAATTTGTAAAGTTCTTAAGGCTTATGATTTTTTTATGCTCTCTTTATTAGAGAACCATTATTTTACTTTTTTCTGTCACTTTTTTCATTAATGAGGATTAATTTTTTTAATTTTTTAAAATAAGATGAATATAGTTAAATAGTTGGTGTGTCACATTTATAAAAATCAATCATATATCAATTCGGCTTGTCCTAGTACATTATACTACTGTATGAGAAACAGTTGGAGATAGTATAGTTGTTATTAACAGTTTTGGTAAAGAAACTAATTATTTGTTAAGTTTTTTTTTTAAAAAACTTGGTTAATAATAATTATAATCAATCTTGCAAACCTTTAATAATTGCTTTTCTTACTCCCAAAAAGATACACTAAAATATATGTAATTAACAGATGGTATTTGTAAGTTTTTTGCAAAAGAACCATTTTTCTTGTTATATTTTATCACATTACATTTTAAAATTTGTTTTGATTTTTATGATTATCATTAGAATTTTCAGCTGGCAAATATTTTAATGAAGAGATATTACTTGCATTTTTCAAAAAGTGCTATAAGGAATTTTTAAAAATGTGTATGTTAACACTTATTATCTAATAGTAGATATATAGAATAATAGAAATAATACTTTATGCAAGTGAAATATTTTTCTTTAGAATACTGTGACATTAAAATTATTCTCAATAATCTTTGGAGTAGGTACGTACTTTAATATATATATAATGAAATACAGTAAAACCTCTATATAGCAAACTAATGCAGGCGAGGGTTTGTAAAAGCCAAAAATCCATTATATAATAAGTAGGTTTTCCGAATGCATATGCTAAAAAATTTACAAGTTAGTTTATCTATTTTTGCTTATGTAGACTTGTGTGTAATTAAAATTAAGTATGTATGAAAAGCTTAATTTCACAGAAAACTTTTCTATATGTATTACAGTAATTTTAAATTTATATGAATAGATCTGCTAAGTACATGTATTCACCAGTCACCCCAGTAAACAAATGCACAGGGCTGGGGCTAGCGCACCCAGTATGTGTTCAAACTGCTGCAGAAAGTCAGGCTAGGTGACAACAGAACCAGTTACTGAGGGCGATGCAATGTGATTATGTGCTAGTAATTAACCGAACATTATTTATAAGCGGTGACTTTTGGATTTAAATATGTAGGCTATAGTTGTAGATATGTAATATTTATGTCAGCGAAATTGCTACAGTGTTTTTTTCCAACATATGGCCTGTTCACTAAAATTTATTAAAAAGAACAGTGAATTAATAATAAAAATAACCTGTTAATTTAATTATAAGGTTAAAAGCATTTTAAAATTAACAAAGTGTTAATTTTCACATATGACATATAGACCAGAAATTTTATTCATTAAAATCCAAAGTTCGTTAAATTGAGGTCCGCAAAATGAAGGTTTACTTTATCAAAAATAGCTTCTGTGCTGTTCCTATAGTTCCAGGTTTTCCTTTACCAATTTTTCTTTTTTAGGTACCTAGTTGATAGTCGCTGGTTCAAACAGTGGAAAAAATATGTTGGCTTTGACAGTTGGGACAAATACCAGATGGGAGATCAAAATGTATATCCTGGACCCATTGATAACTCTGGACTTCTCAAAGGTATTATTTTCTTCTTTCAGTCAAATTGTAAATGAGTTTCTTTCAAATATGTTATAGTCAATGTAGGGAACACAGAAAATGTTAATGTACATATATTGATAAACTAGAAATTTCTTTGTATTGTAGATTTGATATAATGAACTCAGACTATTCTGTTAAAATTAGTTTGTATCGTGACAAATTTTGTTTTTCATTTATGATGTAATACAGGTTTATTATTTAAACCTTAAATGAAGAATGTAAGTTAGAAAGTGCTACCTTATTATTTTGGGGGGAATGTTGTGTTGTATATTGTTTTTCCTAATGGATACAGACATTTTTAAGTTGGGGAGCACTAACATATGTTTACATTCTTGGATCTTTGCATTAATAAAGCCCAGTGGAAAATGTGGGCAAAGATTTCAACAGATGCTTCACCAGAGAAGTTTTCAAAAAGCATATGCAAAGATATTCAACATTATTAGTTATTAACCCTTTGCACTCCGAACCATTCTGGACATTGGCTACCAGCTACTCGACGCTACTTTGCGGCGGAAACGTGCATTTACAGACCCTCGTATTATTTAGTATAATTTTGGAACCAAGTAACGTATTATAATGATAATGGACTTATATGAATTGGGTGACATCGAGGAATGTATATTTGCAAAAAAAAACACAACAATATTTTATTGTTTATAATTTTGTACAGTATGATAAGTTTTGTAACACTCCCCAATATGCATTGCAGGCTGATTAGTGCATGTTTGACAGTAATAAGTGGTTTGACGCCTGCCACCAGGTGTTTTCCTGTTAGAACACACAATGCAGTCCCATTTTCTTTGTCCCACATCGGGAATATGTAGTTTATTGTTTAATCCGACACAAAACCCGCTGACGTTTCTTGATATATCTTAGTAATTTTATGATATTTTGATTTAATTTCTTGTGCCATTTCAAGATAAAACTTCAGGGAAACATGCATGTCTCAAAAAGTTGCGTTGAAATAACTCAATTCCCCGTAATCATTAATAAACTGCAATGTCCCCTGAGAGGGGACATCCGAATGATATGCTAGAATTCCGATGTCCCCTGAGAGGGGACAGTGGAGTGCAAAGGGTTAAAGAAATGAAAAGTAAAACCACAATACATGTATTAAAATAATTAAAATTTAAAAGTCTGACCCCATACCAAGTGTTGACATGGATGTGGAGCAAGTAGAACTTTAATACACTTTCTGGGAGTGATATAGTCTGGCGATTTTCTAAAACACTAAGAATATTTACCATAGGAACCAACCATTCCATTCTTAGGCATTCACCTAAGAAAAGTGAAAGTATTTATTCGTATGGAAACTTGTACACAAATGTTTATAGCAGTGTTATTTGTAATAGAAAAAACTGGAAACAACCCAAAATGCCCATGAACAGCTGAATGAATAAACAAATATATCTATACTAGAGGCCCGGTGCACAAAAATTTGTGCACTCGGGGGGAAGGGGGGGTCCCTCAGCCCGGCCTGTGCCCTCTCGCAGTCTGGGACCCCTCGGGAGATAACGACCTGCTGGCTTAGGCCCGCTCCCGGGTGGCAGAGGGAGGCCCAATCCCTAGGTGCAACCCCTGGTCAGGCTCAGAGCAGGGCCGACTGGGGAGTTGGGGCGCCGCCCCCTGTCATGCACAGAGCAGGGCGGATCGGGAGGTTGCGATGCCACCCCTAGTCACGCTCAGGGTACGGCCGATTGGGGGGTTGGGGCACCGCCCCCTGTCATACCCAAGGCAGGGTCGATAGGGAAGTTGTGGCACCACCCCCTGTCACAGAGCAGGGCCAATCAGGGGGGTTGGGGCTCCGTACCCTGTCACACACAGAGCAGGGCCGATCAGAAAGTTGAGGAGCTCCCCCCTGTCATGCACAGAGCAGGGCCAATCGGGATTGAGGAGCTCCCCCCTGTCACGCACAGAGCAGGGCCCATCAGGGGGTTGGGGAGCTCCCCCCTGTCACGCACAGAGCAGGGCCCATCGGGGTTGGGGAGCTCCCCCCTTTCACGCACAGAGCAGGGCCCATCAGAGGGTTGAGGAGCTCCCCCTTGTCACTCACAGAGTAGGGCCAATAGGGGAGTTGGGGCACCGCCCCCTGTCACACACAGAGCAGGGTGGATCAGGGGGTTGTGGCGCCGCCACTGTCACACTCAGGGCAGGGCCGATGGGGAGGTTATGGCTCTACCCAGTCACACACAGAACAGGGCCCGTGGGGTGGGGGGGGATTTGGGGCACCGCACCCTGTCACACACAGAGCAGGGCCGATCAGGGGGTTGGGGCGCCGCCACTGTCACACTCAGGGCAGGGCCGATGGGGAGGTTATGGCTCTACCCAGTCACACACAGAACAGAGCCCGTGGGAGGGGGTAGGTGGAGTTGGGGCACCGCACCCTGTCACACACAGAGCAGGGCCGATCAGGGGGTTGGGGCGCCGCACCCTGTCACACACAGAGCCGCAGGGCGATCAGGGGGTTGGGGAGCTCCCCCCTATCAGGCACAGAGCAGGACCGATCAGGGGGTTGGGGCGCCTTCCTCTATCACGAACAGAGCAGGGTGGATAGGGAGCTTGTGGCCCCACCCCCTGTCACACACAGAGCCGCAGGGCGATCAGGGGGTTTGGTCGCTGCCCCCTGTCACGCTGATCCCGGTGCCGGGAGGCATATTACCCTTTTACTATATAGGATAGAAGCCTGGTGCACGGGTGGGGGCCGGCTGGTTTGCCCTGAAGGGTGTCCTGGATTAGGGTAGGGGTCCCCACTGGGGTGCCTGGCCAGCCTGGGTGAGGGGCTGAGGGCCGTTTTCAGGCTGGCGGGTGACTGAAGCTCCCAACCTGTCCTTTTTTCTTTTTTTTTTTTATTCTGGGCCAGCTTTAGCTCTGAGGCTCAGCTCCAGCTCTCTCTGAGGCCTCGGCTGCTGAAAGCAGGTTTCTGGCCTTTGTTTACCTTCTGTATTTGAAACAATGTTGCGGTCCTGCTGGCTGAAGCCTGGCTGACTAAAGCAGGTTTCTGGGGTTTGGTTTAGCTTCTATATTTGTTACAGTGTTTCTTAGAGTTGCAGCTCAGAGGCCGGCAAGGCAGGTGGGGAAGCTTGGCTTCCTCCGTCATTGAAGCAAGCAAGCCTCCCTGTTCGCGTCAGCTTCCTGGCTGCCGGCCGCCATCTTGGTTGGCAGTTAATTTGCATATCGCCCTGATTAGCCAATGGGAAGGGTAGCGGAGGTACGGCTAATTACCATGTTTCTCTTTTATTAGATAGGATAATGAAATCCTACTGAGCAATTAAAAGGAATGAAATATATATATACACACACACACACATATATGACTGGTCGACCAGTCGCTATGACTCACACTGACAACCAGGGGGCAGGCACTCAACGCACAGGCATGGAAACATGGAACATACTGATGAATCTCCAAGGGAACGGAGAGAAGGGGGAGGGTGGGAAGAGATTCACCAAAGATCTTATATGCATACTAGAGGCCCGGTGCACGGATTCATGCACCGGTGGGGTCCCTCCGCCTGGCCTATTGGGATCAGGTCGAAACTGGCATTCCGACATCCCCCGAGGGGTCCCAGATTGCAAGAGGGCACAGGCCAAGCTGGGGAACCCCACTGGTTCACAAATCTGTGCACCGGGCCTCTTGTTGAGACATAAAATCATGAATGGATCTCAAGATAATTATGCAGCATAAACGAAGCTGTATAAAACAGTACATGTTATTTTTAGCTAAGATTCTAGAAAATGCAGACTTACCTATGTTAGCAGAAAGCAGATACAATTTTCATATACAAAGCACAAATAAGTGGTTTTCTGACAATAGGAAGGTTGACTTCAATGGGCAGAAAGGAGAGATTACAAAAGGCTACAAGGAAAACTTTGCAGGTGATGGATATGTTCATTTTGGTAGTGGTGATGGTTTCACACTGTTATTGATATGTCAAAACTTATCAAACTGTACATTTTAAATATGTGCAGTTTATTGTATATCCATTATATACCAGTAAACACAAAAGTAACAGATATCAGCTATTCTGTTTTTAGGGGTGTTTTCTCCCTTTAAAAATAATTATTTCATTTTGATTACTAGATATAAATAACTGTTTACATTCTGGTATATAATAAAATCATTTACTCCAACTCTCGAATTGGAAAACAGCATTGAAGTCTTAATTTTAAACTTTTTTTTCTAAGTTTTCTTTGAAACATTTTGTTATAGTGAAAGAAAATGGATGATAGAGTAAAAGGATTTGAATCCAGTCTCACTAATTTTCTGTCTGTGTGACCTTGGGCAAGTTAAAAATACCTAAATCTGTTTACTAATAAAAATGGAGATATTTCATAATAGTGGACAATTAATTGAAATAAAAGGATTTTCTATAATAACATTTTTTACTATACCTGCAATTTTCTGGATATATGATCTTGGGCAAGTTACTCAATTTCCCTGAATATATTTTTTAATCTAAAAGGAAAATACCTATTTTATAGGATTGCTTTGAGGAATGACTGAAATAACATGGTTATCTGCTGCGTTATATATCATAGTACATTACCCATAGATGATTTCCCATCATCTTCAGAACGTTCTGAAAATGTGTTACAAATTTCAATTTTCATCAAGAATTTAAAAATGACAAGTAAGGTTTAAAAAAACTGAGTTTAAAAAGTAATACTTCATTTACATCTGCTATTGAGGTCCATATTATAAAAACCAGAGATTTTCCATTTCTGCTCTATATGAAACATATTTTCTCAAATTTGGTATGATTCTGTGGCGACCATGAGGTGATCCTAGATAGAATAAATAACCTTCTCTTATTCCCTTCAGCATTTTTCCTGCTTCTTGCTTAATTTATATTTTTATATCTAATAAGAATAGTATGTTCTTATTATTGAAATTCTACCAAGAGCAATTTGGTTTTCCATGCTTGATCATGTAAGACTGGCTCAGAATGAGAGGATCCCCTTTATGTTGTCTGTAACTTAATAAACTATTTCTGTGTCTGTACTTTGAAAATTGATGTAAAGGACCAGATAATAAGTGAATCTCTAAGTAGGACTATGTGATATAGGTATAATTCAAGATTTCTGGCCTGCTCTGTAATAAATTTTTAGTTTAAACAGAATTTTGAAAGTGGATCATAGAATTAGAATCACATCTGAAAAAATACTTCCACTCTTCTCTAGGAAAGATTCTAGATTATGGGCCTTCTGGAATAATGAGCTGATTCACAGGATGCCCTCTTGTGATTTCCATCATGGTTTCCAGCCCCATGTACTTTAGAGTCATTGTGAAAGGTTATTGATTTGTTTTTTGAGTTTCCTTCATCAACTAATGCTAGAATGACAACTATTACCGTGTGACAGATCTCTGATACTGAAAATATTTGGAAAACACTTTTTTTTGAGGCCCCTTGGCTAACAATTATACCTTACTATATTTTTTAGAGACTAATAAAAGAAAAATTATGTTTTTAAACATTGTTGCTTCACTAATGTTAAACATTGGAACTTTTTAAAGCAACAGTTTATTTTGAAATATATAGATTTAGATGTGAGCCTCTTCAGAGCTTTCTTTAGAACTTATTTAAATATTTTAATTAGTTTTTATGAGTTTTTATGAGTTTGTGATGTATACAACCAGAGTGTTTAGAGGTATGTACTGTTGTTTCTTTTTATGTATTGAATTTGTTTTCCCTTTTACAGATGGTGATGCCCAATCACTTAAGGAGCATCTTATTGATGAATTGGATTACATACTGTTGCCAACTGAGGGCTGGAATAAACTTGTCAGCTGGTATACATTGATGGAAGGTCAGGAACCAATAGCACGAAAGGTACATATTAAAAATAACTGATTAGAAATGTTTTTCTTGAACAATTCACATTTTATTGTTAATTCAGTGACTTGTGAAGCCTTGTCAATTATCTTTGAGATAAAGACCAGCAAAATGTTACTGTATACTGTGCAATAACAACTATCATATACTATATACCAGCCACTGTTACAAGCACATAAAAGTAATCCCTCTTTACTCACAGTTTTGCTTTACATGGTTTCAGTTACCCATAGTTAACCATGATCCAAAAATATTAAATAGAAAAATTCAAGAATTAAACAATTCATAAGTTTTCAGTTGCATGCCATTCTACATAGCATGTTGAAATCTCACACCTTTTTTGTAATTTTATTTTTATTCATTTCAGAGAGGAAGGGAGAGAGAGATAGAAACATCAATGATTAGAGAGAATCACCAATCATCTGCCTCCTGCACACGCCCCACTGGGAATCCAGCCCACAACCTGGGCACGTGCCCTTGGTTAGAATCAAACCCAGAACTCTTCAGTCCACGGGTCGGCACTCTATCCACTGAACCAAACCAGCTAGGGCTCATACCTTCTGGCTCTATTTTGCTGGCACTTACCCAGGTTATATTGGTTATTGTTAATCTTTTACTATGCCTGATTTATAAATAAATTTTATTATAGGTATGTATGTAAAGGGAAAAACATAGTATATATAGGTTCAGTACTAGTATTCATGGTTTCAGGCATACACTGAGGGTCCTGGGATGTATCCACCATGGATAAGAGAGGGTTACTATACATTATTAACTAAATTAATCCTCACAGAAAACCCTATGAGGAATATTATCTCCATTTTATAAATGAGGAAATGAGAACAGAAGTAAGAAAGATTCAGGGCCTTTTAGAGATACATCAGTTTACAAACTAAGGCAGCCTGACTATTTTCTTAATCAATGTGCGGCACTGCTTTTTTGGCAAAACAATTAGAAAATAAGAAAGAAAATAAAACTTGAAAAAATACATTGCAATCTAATTTTTTTAAAATCTGAAAATGCACATCTTTTTTTACTATAAAAATCACCCCTTTAAAGTAAAAAATTCAGTTGTTTTTAGTATATGCATAGAATTTTTTACGAATAAGCAAAATAATTTTTTTACATTTTCATCACATTTTACATTTCCGACTGAACCAATTTCATCCCAAACAAATTCAAAGGCCCAAAACATTAGATCATATGGATAAGGATCATTGTACTTTGGAGCTTTCTGGCAAGTTCCATCTGAATGAAGACTCTGATTTCTAGGAACCATTCAAAAAGCTTCTTAAGTATACAGAGAGAGAAAATAAAGACAGACAGACAGACCACCACCACTAATGGCTTATCCAGCCCAAAAATTGAGAGTGGCATGTCTTTAGAGTCCATTCCAATCAAGAAATTTTTTTTAATTTAAATTTTTTCTTGTTTAAAGTATTACATATGTCTCCTTTCCCCATTGACCTCTCCCCACCCACTCCCATCCCCCCAGCACATGCCCTCACTCCCCTACTGTCTGTGTCCATTGGTTATGCTTATATGCATACATAAAGGTTTTTGGTTGATCTCTTGTCACCTCCCCCCGAATCCTTCCTTGCCTTCCCTCTGAGGTTTGATGGTCTGTTTGATACTTCTCTGTCTCTGGATCTATTTATTTTTGTTCATTATATTCCGCAAATGAGTGAGATCATGTGATATTTATCTTTCTCCGACTGGCTTATTTCGCTTAGCATAATGCTCTCCAAGTCCATCCATGCTGTTGCAAATGGTAAGAGTTTTTGCTTTTTTACAGCAGCATAGTATTCCATTGTGTAGATGTATCACAGTTTTTTAATTCACTCATCTGCTGATGGGCACTTAGGCTGTTTCTAAATCTTAGGTGTTGTAAATTGTGCTGCAATGAACATAGGGGTGCATATATCCTTTCTTAATGGTGTTTCTTATTTCTTAGGATATATTTCTAGAAGTGGAATTACTGGGTCAAATGGGAGTTTCATTTTTAATTTTTTGAGGAAACTCCATACTGTTTTCCACAGTGGCTACACCAGTCAGCATTCCCACCAGCAGTGCATGAGGGTTCCTTTTTTTTCACCAGCACCTGTTGTTTGTTGACTTGTTTTGTTTGGTTTTTTTTTGTTTTGTTTTTTGTTTTTTAGAGTTTTTATTTATTTTTTTTATTTATTTATTTATTTTAATCTTTATTGTTCAGATTATTACATTTGTTCCTCTTTTTTCCCCCCATAACTCCCCTCCTTCCAGCTCCCACCCCACCCTCCACCCTCACTCCCCACCCGCTGAGTTCATCCATAGGTGCATGATTTTTGTCCAGTCACTTCCCGCATCTCCCACACCCCTTTTCCCCTAAGAATAGTCAGTCCATTCCCTTTCTATGTCCCTGATTCATTATAATCACCAGTTCATTCTGTACATCAGGTTATTTATTCACTTGATTCTTAGATTCACTTGTTGATAGATGCATGTTTGTTGTTCACAATTTGTATCTTTACCTTTTTCTTCTTCTTCCTCTTCTTAAAGGATACCTTTCAGCATTTCATATAATACTGGTTTGGCGGTGATGAACTCCTTTAGTTTTTCCTTATCTGTGAAGCTCTTTATCTGACCTTCAATTCTGAATGATAGCTTTGCTGGATAAAGTAATCTTGGTTGTAGGTTCTTGGTATTCAGCACTTTGAAAATTTCTTGCCATTCCCTTCTGGCCTGCAAAGTTTCTGTTGAGAAATCAGCTGACAGTCGTATGGGTATTCCCTTGTAGGTAATTGAGCCTCTTTCTCTTGCTGCTTTTAAGATTTTCTCTTTGTCTTTTGCTCTTGGCATTTTAATGATGATGTGTCTTGGTGTGGTCCTCTTTGGATTCCTTTTGTTTGGGGTTCTCTGTGCTTCTTGGACCTGTAAGTCCATTTCTTTCTCCAGGTGGGGGAAGTTTTCTGCCATTATTTCTTGAAATAGGTTTTCAATATCTTGCTGTCTCTCATCTTCTGGTACTCCAATAATTCTGATATTAGACCGCTTAAAGCTGTCCCAGAGGCTCCTTACACTATCTTCACACTTTCGGATTCTTTTTTCATTTTGCTTTTCCAATTGGGTGTTTTTTGTCGAATCTTTAGTTTGATTCTTGTGCTCCTCTGGTCTGCTATTGGGTATAATATTCTTTATTTCAGTCCGTGTATGCTTACTTTCTAATTTCTTTATCGTAGCATCGAGGGTCTCATTAGTTTTCGTGAGGCTCTGCACAAATTTATGGCAAGCCCTCAAAATTGCGATTCTTAGCTCCATAACCTCCATTTCTGTCATGTTTTTTTGTCTCCGCATCTTTTATGCTTTCTTGGTGCACCCCCTTGTGGTCTCTGTGCGCAGTCTTGTTCTAGCCAAGCCTTAATTGTTGTAGTTAACACTAGAGGGATTTGACCACCAGGCCGACTGGCTGTAGGAATCAGCTGTGGAAAACGTCTGTCTTCTGGGGAGGCGTTATTCCAGCCTTTGCCTGAGGCGGTCGGCAAATGGTTGTGCGCAGGGCCTGGGCGGGGCGGGCTCAACAGGGCGGGGGGAGGGAGCAGCTATGGCCGCTCTCAGTCCGTCCCCAGGGGCTCTGCCTCTCTGTCCCAACAACTGCTGCAAACCTCGGAGGGGCCGTAGCCAGACAGTCCCGCTTCTCCCGTTTGAGTCTGGGTCCCTAGAGACTCGCCTGGATCTGTAGCCCAGAGTCTGAGACTCGCTCCTGATTGAAAACAACAATCGCGCCCTCAGACGCCAGCCCGCTTTGCGCGCGCACCCTCACCACCGCACCGTACCTTTAAATTTTCCACACTGCGCATCCGCTGAGCGTCGGAATGCTGTTGTTTTTGCTTCTAGTTGAAGAGACTCTCCTCAGCCAGCCTTCCCGTGGTTCTGGTTGATGTCCGCTCCGACTTTTAGTTGTATTTTTGAAGTGGTTGTCCACAGCGGCAGTCTCCGGTGTTTACCTATGCCGCCATCTTCCCGGTCCATTGACTTGTTAATGATAAGCAGATATCTTTCTTATTCCTCATTTTTAAATTTTACAATTATAATCTAGAAGAATTAAAAATGACCAATTTTCTTTACTTTATGGAACTAAAAAGTCATCCCATAGTAGAAGAATATCCAATACTTAAAGTAGATCTGTCAAAATTGCACAATTTTTTGATAGTGTATTTGGATGAAGAGGAGCATGGGGGAAAAATTGGGGGGGAGAACCAGGATCTCTGAGCATAATTATTTGGGGATTCTTTTTCCTACATGGAAAGAATTAAAAAGGTGACTTATGTAACACAGGGTATAAACCTCTAGTAACCAAACCATATTTGAATTTATTTGGAACAGATGCTACGAAATTGCTATATTCACTATTTTTATTTGTATTTGTATATTTATGGCTTAGGTTAGAATTGAATCTTCTTTCCTAAATAGAATGTGAATGTACCTTTGATTTAATTTACTTTAAGTATAGTTCCTTAATTTCACACAGCTTTTTCTTATAGTCATTTCAAAATTAGGATTCTTCTCTTTTAGGAATGTTAGCCTTATATGTATAAAAAGGTCTATCATGTTACTTATATTGCTGGAGAATTGAGTATTTTGACCATTTAAAGGATAGAGTAGCTATAAAACTTCCCTGAAGAAGAACTTTATTTCTGGTGTAAAGGAAAATCTGTGTCTGAAATATTTTCAAATGTGTTAAAACTGTAGTATTACTTTAACCTTTATGGTACACTTTTCTTCCTTAATAAATGTGGCATATTATACAGACAAAATGTTATTATTAATGGTAAATGGATCATCCATCAACTTCATGTCATTACTTTTTCAAAGAGGTTTTGTTGGAGTTTTTTGAAATTGGTGTGTGATAAGCAAAGTAAAACAAAACAGAAAATCACTGAAACTTTACACAGGTAGAAAGAAAACAAGCTTAACAAGTCTGCTAGGAGATCATACATTTATTTTTTTATTAAGGTAGTTGTAATTTATTTATAAAGTAATTTTTAAATTTTAGTATGCATAAAATTACCTGGAGTTTTTATTAAAATGTGTCTTCCTCCAAAATTAAATCAGTAAGTCTGGAAATTTCCAATTATGCTATGTCCCACATGACTCTGATGCTAGTGGATCTCAGTTGAGGAATTGACTGGTCTTTTAGGGTCTGAAGCCCAACTTTGACTTTTACTAGTCTCTGATTGAAATCTAGGGTTGGTAATACCCCTAGCTGTTATCCAGAAACAAGTTAATCATCTTCCTGGACCACAGGTTATCTCTAAAATGTTTTATTTCTAGACATTCAATTAAAAACAACAAAACAGCCAGACAATTGAGCAGGAAATCCAAGAGAAACTATCCTATATAATAAAGAGGTAATAAGCAAATTGACCGTCATGCCCTCGCACAAGATGGCCGCCCTCATGTGGTCACTAGATGGCCACCACAAGATGGTCGGCAGGGGAGGGCAGTTGTGGGCGATCAGGCCATCGGGGAGGGCAGTTGAGGAGGGACCAAGTCAGCAAGGCAGGGCAGTTGGGGCCGATCGGGCCAGCAGGAGAGCAGTTAGGTGTTGATCGGCTGGCAGGGGAGTGGTTAGGGGGTGGTCAGGCTGGCAGGCAGAAGCGGTTAAGGGCAATCAGACAGGCAGGCAGGTGAGCAGTTGGGAGCCAGCAGTCCCGGATTGTGAGAGGGATGTCCAACTGCTGGTTTAGGCCCGATCCCTAAACCGGCTGTCAGACATCACCCAAGGAGTCCCAGATTGGAGAGGGTGCAGGCTGGGCTGAAGGACACCCCTCCCACCCTCCACCCCCACCCCCCCAGTGTACGAATTTCGTGCCCTGGGCCTCTAGTAGACAACATAAACAGACCCATGAGGAATCCAGATAATGGAGTTAGCAGACATAAACTTTAAAATATTGTGCATATTATGTTTAAAAAATATAAAAGTCAGAGTTGAAAAGAAGGACAGAACTGTTAAGAACCAAATTAAATTCTAAAACTGAATAATGTGAAAAAATTAAGAATTAAGGGCTTAATGTTTAGATAAAATACTAGATTAAAAAAAGGAAAAGACAGAATTTGTAAAGTAAATGATAATATGTGTAAAATACACATATTAAAGAATGGAAAATATAGAGAAAAGCAAAGGGACACATGGAATACAGTGAATAAGTTTAGCATACATATACATTAACTCTTAAAAAGAGAATAAAAAATGGGGTGAAAGTAATTCTGGAGGTAATAATAGCTGAGAATTTCCTAAAACCAATGAAGGGTATCATGCTACAGACTCAAGAAATTTTGTGAATTCCAAGCTGAAAAAAATATATAAACAAAACCATACTTGGTAAATCTGTTGAAAAGCAAAGGTAAAAAGATATTCCTTATTGTAGCCAGAAAAAAAAGATATGATACCTTCAAAGTAAGGATATAACAAAGAAATGATTTCTCAAAAGAAAATGGAAGAAAATACTTTTAATGTGCTGAGAAAAAATAACTGCTACCCTAGAATTCTATGACCAAAGAAAAGATCTTTCAGAAAAAGCTATTTTTAGATAAATAAGTTGATAGAATTTTACCAGAAGATCTGAATTAAAGGAAATGCAAAACAGTCTGCAGAATAGAAGGAAAATTACTCCATATGGAAACTTGGAGACACAGAAAAAAATGTAGACTGACAAAAGTAAATATTGTGGATAAATCTTAAGACACACTGTTTAAAATAGCAATAGTTTCTTACAGGGATGGAAATATGTATTAAATTTTAAGTACATAACAATATTAACATATAAATTAAGATAGTAGCCTCCAAGATGACCCCCAATGATCTCTTCCTCCTCATACCCACATCCTTGGGTAGTCCCCATCCATACTGTACCAAAGTCTTCGTATTGTATTAGTCTGGGTAGCTAGGAACATATAGTAGACTAGAAGCTGGTGCACAACATTCGTGCACTGGGGGAGAGGGGGTCCCTCAGCCCAGCCTGCACCCTCTCGCAATCCAGGAGCCCTCGAGGGATGTCCTTTCCAACTGCTGGGCTTAGGACATCCTTAGTGCTGCCATTCCAAGCTGGCAGTAGGACATCCTTAGCGCTGCCACGGAGGTGGGAAAGGCTATCATCACTGCCGTTGCGCTTGCCAGCCATGAGCCCAGCTCAGGGCTCTGGCTGAGCAGCGCTCCCCTGTGGTAGCGCACTGACCACCAGGGGGCAGCTCCTGCATTGAGCATTTGCTCCCTGGTGGTCAGTGCTCGTCATGGTGACTGGTCGTTCTGCTGTTGAGTTGATTTGCGTATTACCCTTTTATTATGTAGGATGTCATGACATGCCACTTTCAAGATTAGGTGAGGGGGTAAATGGGAACAAATTTCCAGTTATAAAATTAAGTCATGAGAATATAATGTATAGTGGCATGCCACTTTCAAAATTAGGTGAATGAGTAAAAAGGAACAAACTTCCAGTTACAAAATAAGTCATGGGGATATAATGTGTGGGGATTATACTTAATAACATTGTATTGCCTATTTGAAAGCTGCTGAGAGAGATCTTAAAAGTTCTCATCACAAGAAAAAATTTTGTAGCTATGCATGGTGACGGATGTTAACTAGACTTATTGTGGCACTCATTTTGCAGTATATACAAATATCGAATCATTATGTTGTACACTTGAAACAGTCTTTTATGTCAGTCATACCTTATTTAAAAAGAAAAGCTTAGGTTATAAAAGACACCTTGGCTTACATCCTGGGTGTGCATGCCCTTGTGCTCTCTCATTTCTTAGCCTGGGAAATTCATCTGCATACTCAGACAGCCTTTGGAGGGCCTCATACAGTAAGAAACTGAGATCACTGGACAAGAGAGGAACAGAGGCCTAACAACAATCATGAATAAGCTTGGAAGTGAATCCTCCAGTCTCATTTGAGCTTCCAAATAGTTGAAGCCCCAGTCCTCATACAGCTTGACAACAATCTCATGTAAACCCCAAGCCAGAACAACCCAGCTAAGCTGCTCCAGATTCTTAACCCAAGAAACTTTGTGAAGCTGCTAAGTTTGGGGCTAATTTATTATGCAGCAGTAGATAGCTAATACTGACTTTGATATCTGAAGGAGTGTGCTGCCTAAAAAAACGTGGAATGTAATGGTGTTTTTGGAACTGGGCAGTGGGTAAAAGCTGTAAGGTCTTTTAAGAGTATTAATGAAAGTCTAAAGAGCCTTGAATAAATTGGTAGTAGGATTTCAGAAATTGAGTAGGCTGCCAGTGAGGACCTAAAAGAAAGTGAGGAAACCTTGAAGAAAGTGGTCTTTGTTGTAAGGTGCTGGAAAGGTTAGCAATACATCAATTGCAGTAAATTGAAAGGTTAAAAAAAATATATATATATATCTAATGAAGTGAACAATAAGCCAAAATGTTGAAAGTACTATATAGTCAGATGTGAGAAGAGAAAGAGAAGGTAAAGAAAGGAATCTATACTAATAAAAGAGTAATATGCTAATTAGACCGGGAGACCTTCTGGATGTCCTTACACAAAAGCCGGGGGCTTGGCCGGCCTGCATACCACCCCCAAACGGCCCTCAGCCCCTCTCCCAGGCTGGCCACACCCCCAGCGGGGACCCTCACCCCAATGGGGTCGTGGCAGCCTGCAAACGGCCCTCAGCCTCTTTCTCAGGCCCACCCCTCCCCCAGCGGGGACTGTCACCCCAATGGGGGTGTGGGCAGCCTGAAAACAGCCCCCAGCTCCTCACCCAGGCTGGCTATGCCCCCATCAGAAACCCACACCCCTCAGTGGGAACCCTAACCCCGATGGGGGCGTGGCCAGCCTGCAAACCACCCCAGGCCAGCCCCTCTCCCCAAGGGGACCCCGACCCTGATCTGGGACCCCCTTCAGGGCAGACCAACCAGCCCCCACCCATGCACCAGGCCTCTATACTAATAAAAGGGTAATATGCTAATTAGACCAGGAGACCTGGACAAAGCCATGGTGGTGGGGCCAAGGCAAAGGCACTTAGGGGCGATCAGGCCAGGAGGGGAGGGCAGTTGGGGGTGATCATGCCAGCGGGTAGGGCAGTTGGGGGCAAGCAGGCTGGCGGGAAGGGCAGTTGGGGACGATCAGGCCGGCAGGCAGAGTGGTTAGGGGTGATCAGGCAGTCAGGCGGGTGAGTGGTTAGGAGCCAGCAGTTCTGGATTGCAAGAAGGATGTCAGACTGCCGGTTTCCTCACTCCTGTGGGATCGGGCCTAAACTGACAGTCTGACATCCCCCGAGGGGTCCCAGATTGGAAAGGGTGCAGGCCGGGCTGAGGGACACTCCCCACCCCCTCCCCGTGCACGAATTTCATGCACCGGGCCACTAGTGTTACATAAAAAGGAGGCAAGACTTCCTAGTTTTGAAGATTTCTAGACTCTCCAGGTGACAGTGCTAAAACTTAAATGTTTGAGCAAAGATTAAACTTAGGGCACTCTCAATAAAGTATGATCTGAAGTTGAAGCCTAGGATGTGATTATAAAATTCATTGTTAAGACCTCAGAAAAGTTAATGATGGTACCTCACAGCTCTGTTCACACAAAAGGTCTTTAAAGAATTTATGAAAAGATGCTCACCTTCATTAGCTACTAGTATAAGGGAAATGCAAATCAAAACCACAGTGTGATACCACCTCACAGCTGTTATCAATAAGACAAGAAATAACAAGAGGTGGAGAGAATGTAGAGAAAAAGGAGCCCTCAGACACTGCTGATGGGAATGTAAACTGATATAGCCATTATGGAAAACAGTATGGCAATTCCTCAAAAACTTAAGAATAGAGCTGCCATATGACCCAGCAATTCTTCTTCAGGGTATCTGAAATGTTTGAAAACATATACTGTAAATATATATTATTCACAGTAGCTAAGACATGGAAACAACCTAAATCATTTATAGATGATTGGATAAAGAAGTCGTGGTAAAGATATACAATTGGAATTACTCCTTAGCCATAAGAAAGGGTGAAATATTGCCATTTGTGACAATATGGATGGATCTTGAGAATATGATGCTAAATGAAGTAAGTCAAACGGAAAAAGATAAGAGCCATATGATTTCATTCATGTGGGATATAAAACTGAAAGCAACAGAGACAATGCCTCATCTGTCCCTGTGCGCACAGCTGTCCTGCGCCACTGCCTAGTCAGTGGTTCTCAACCTTCTGGCCCTTTAAATACAGTTCCTCATGTTGTGACCCAACCATAAAATTATTTTTGTTGCTACTTCATAACTGTAATGTTGCTACTGTTATGAATCATAATGTAAATATCTGATATGCAGGATGGTCTTAGGCGACCCCTGTGAAAGGGTCATTCGACTGCCGAAGGGGTCGCGACCCACAGGTTGAGAACCACTGGCCTAGCTAGCTATACATCTGGGTGCATCAAACCTCCAAATAACCTTCTGATTATCCCCTGAAGGACTCAGGTATCTAGGCCACCTGACACCCATCTGACATTGTTATCCAGATCACTGGACATAACCAGACCTCCTGACATCCATCATTTAGACCAGCAGTTGCCAACCTTTCGGACCTCACAGACCACCAGTGATCCGCGGACCACCGGTTGGTGACCGCTGAAACTACCTGTCATCTGACTGATAACCAGCCTGGACCAATCTTAGGGCTAATACTGCAAGTCTAATGTTTCTTTAGAGTGTACTTTTTTACTATAAGAACTCTTAACTTTTTTTCTTTTTTAGAACACTTCTGGGTTTTTGCCTAGCTGTTTTCCCAGTTTCTAAACTCTTAAGACCCTTGAACAAATCTTTATTACTTGTTTTAAAAAAAGAAAGCAACAAATGAACAAAACAAACTTATAGACACATACAACAATATGAGGTTACCAGAGAGGGAGGATGAAGATGGTAAAGGAGGTGAAATATATAGTGACAGAGGGAGACTAGACAATGAGTGATAAGCACGCAATGCAGTATACCAATTATATAATAAAGAATTGTTCACTTGAAACTTACATAGTGTTATTAGCCATGTCACCCCAGTACATTTAATTTGAAAAAAATTGCTAATAATAAAGGTACTAAGTATTGGTAAATATATATCTTTTAAGTCTGTTTTAATCTATAGTTTCCCACCTCTTCTCTCACCTTGTATTTTTATTTATTGAATAAATTGGGTTGCTTGATTGGCAGGAAAACAAATTTTGGAATATACGTCATACCTCCTTTCAACATTTGGGCTTCTAAGAAAAATAAGGCTTAAGAGAAGCTGAAGGTCATTGCCCCTTAGCTTAAACCCACGGTAGAGAGGACTTACCTAGGGGACATTTGTGTGTGTGACTTGTCTAATGGAATGAACTCCAGTGAAATCCACTTGAGACCTACAGTGTTTTCAAGAACCACTGCCATCTTGAACTGAAAAGACAGTATAAAACGAAAGGCCTTTTACTTCCCAGACAAGCAGGAATCAGACAAAGAGTTTACTCAACAGTAAACACATGCTAACTTTCATGAAAAAAAGCATGACTCAGAAAACAGAACCAAATGTTATGAAGAGTCATTTTCAGGAAAGGGCAGAAGTGAGTCCTAATCAAAGATTGTCCAGTATTTGCCTAGGTTGATTTCAGAATTTCTATGGGCCATTGACTCCTTTGTACCTCCTCTTTCCCCCCTTTTTTACAGGAATATCTAAAATATTACCTTCTGCATGCCCCATTATTTTATTCTGGGTGTATGTGGGACAGATGACTTACAACTTTGTTCACAGGCCTATAGATCAAGGGGAACTATACTCAAGATGCTTAAGGAGCTATATCCAAGGATCCTCAACTATACCTGGATTAGATATAGATGACAGGTTTCTGAACTTTTTTTTTTTTTTTTTTTAAATATATTTTATCGATCTTCTACAGAGAGGAAGGGAGAGAGACAGAGAGCCAGAAACATCGATGAGAGAGAAACATCGACCAGCTGCCTCCTGCACATCTCCCACTGGGGATGTGCCCGCAACCCAAGCACATGCCCTTGACCGGAATCGAACCTGGGACCCTTCAGTCCGCAGGCCGACGCTCTATCCACTGAGCCAAACCGGTCTCGGCAGGTTTCTGAACTTTGAGTTGATGTTATAATGGAATGAGACTAGTGGGAGCCTTTGCAGGGGTTGGGTGTATTTTGCATCTTGCAGGGAGAGACTATATGACATATTGGGGGCTAAAGAATGGACTGTGGTAGCCAGCCTCAAAGATGCTTCCCAGTGATCACCACCACAGGGTATTCACATGGGTGTGTAACCTCCCACATTGGATCACGGTTGGTTTATGTGACTGTTAAAATATGGCAGAAGTGGTAGTATGTCAATTCAGAGTTAGTTTACAAATATACGGGTAGGTTTAACTTGGGGTGCTCTCTTTCTCTTGGATCAGTCACTCTGAGTGAAACAGCATGCCATGCAGGCAGCCTACAGAGACTCACATGATGAGGAACTGAAGTCTCTGTCAACAGCTGTAGAGGAACTGAGGCCTGCCAACAATCACATGAGTGAGCTTGGAAGCAGATTTGAATGACGTGATTAACCACCTAATGACATGCATAGCACTTAGTGCAGAAGACAAATTTATTTTGTATTCTAAAACTGTCTAATATTTTCAACTGAATAATAAAATAATACAACATAAAAGGGTGACTAAAGCCATCCTTAGAAGGAATTTTATAGTTAAATGCATATATTGGAAAGAAGAAATACTAAAAATCTGTTGTTTCAAGAAGTTAAGAGAAGAAAAGGAAATTAAGCCTAATCAAGAAATAATAATGTATAGTAGACATTAATAAAAAAGGGAAAAAAAAACACTAAATGAACAAAGTTTACTCATTGCAAAAACAATAAACTTAGGCCAGTAAAATAAAGATGAGTCCTGGCAAGACTGGTTAAGAATAAAAAGAGAATAGGCAAAAATAACCTTTTTAGGAATGAAAAGGGAACATCATAGCAGAGCCTAAAGACTTTTTAAAAAGATTATGTTTCTGAACAGCTTTATGCAATAACTTGAAAATTTAGCTGAAATGGACAAATTTTTACAAAAATACAACTTAATGTTGAAACAGTGAGAAATAAAAAGTCCGAATTGCACTTTGTGATTAAAGAAATAGAATCATTAAATGAAAACCTTCCCACAAAGTAAAACGCAGGTCCAGAAGGTTTTATCAGTATATTCTATCGAATATTTAAGGAAGGAGTATACCAATCTAATTCAGACTTTTCCAAAAATAGAAGGCATACTTGCTAACTTATTTTGTGGCTAGCATAAATTTGACACAAAACCTTGAAGGGCATTATAAAAAAATAATTACAGGCTAGTCTTACTCGTGTACATAGATAATTTCTAAACACTATATTAGCAAAGCAAATCCAGCAATAAGTAAAAAGGGTAAATAAAAATGGATAAGCTGGATTTTTAAATGCAATTTTGATTTAACTTTGAAAATCACTTACAATTATGGTATCAGCTGAATAAAGAAGAAAAATAATCTCAATAGGTACAGAAAAAGCATTTGACAAAATTCAATATTCATGTATGATTTTTTTTTAACTCATAGAAATAGAAAGCTAGGAGCAGAAGCTATGCAAATATACCTATTGGTAAAATATTCAAAGCTCTCTCAGATCAGGGACAAGACAAAGATAACTATATTAGAGGTTTTAGCCAGTTTTGTGATCAAAGGAAAAGAACTGAAAGAATAAAGGTTAAAACATAAAAAATAAAAACATAAGACATTTTATATGTTGAAAATTTCAAAAAAATTATACTGATAAACAATTAGAATTAATAATTAAGTTTAGCAAGATAGCTGGATATAAGGTCAATATATAAAAGTCAATTACATATCAGTAGCAGATAAAGTTGAATTTTAAAATAATGCTTGTAGCATCAGACTTCTTAGGAATAAACCAACAAAAACTGATTTTCTACTGAAAAATACAAAAATTACTGAGCAAATTTTTAAAAGACCTAATGAATTAATGGCCATAGGAGTCACCATTTTCTGTAAAGGGCTAGATAGTAAATATTTTTAGCTTTGTGAGCCAAAATGGTCTCTGTGGAACCTACTCATCTCTGCTGTTTTGGGTGCAAAAGCAGCCATAGATGATACATAAATGAATGAGTATGGCTGTGTTCCAGTAAAATGTTAAAAATAGATGGTGAGTCAGATTTAGCTTGTAGGTCATAGTTTTCCCACCTCAATCTAGGCACTGGTTAATTTATGCTTACTAACATCACAAGAAAGGGGGTAGTTAAATATTATTTGCATCTTATTTAGAATACATCTCAAAATTTATGAAGTAGTCAATAAATATTGCAAAAATGAAAAAATAGACAATGTTTCAGTTAACATATTGAAGAGACTTTATTTGTAATATGTCAATTTTATTTGGGCTCTGATTCAAACAATGTATTAAAAATAAGAAATTTTGAGACAATTTGAACATTGACTAGATAATTGGTATTAAGGGATTCATTTAAATTATTTTAGTTGTGATAATGGTGTTACATTTTTGAAAAGACGCATCCTTAAATATTTGTAGATAGAAAATAACATGTAGGATTTGTTAGCATTAACAACTACTAGTATGATTTCATCTTTGTGTTATACTTTTCTACTTGTCTGTCTTTACCACTAGGTATTCTCACTCTGACTCCAGACCCTAAGTCTAATTCACCTGTAACACCAAGCACTAAGTATAGGTGCTTATTAGTAAATGCTACAAAAATGAAGGTAGCTCACTCCTCAAAAATAGTAAATGTGTCCATTAGGCCTAGTGTTACCAAATTGTTGTTGAGTAACGGATTTCTTTAGAAATTACTTTCTGTTTCCAGAGGGGGTAAGAAGGCATTATTTGGAATGAAATAAAGTTTCTGTAAACTTTCATACATTAAGTTTATTAAATATATTTCATGGCTTTATACAAAATGTTTTCTAATATTCACAGCAAGATGAACAAATGGAATTTATAATTATTTAATTCAGCATAAATTTGCATTTCCCTCACTAACTCAGTAAAGAGGCTTTACCTTCTATGTGGCCTTGAAATATTGGAAATATGGAAATATGTAGTTTTTAATCCTCACCCAAAGATGTTTTGATTGATTTTCAAGAGAGAAGAAACACGGGGGAGGGAAGGAGGAGGAGAAAGAAACATTGATGTGAAAGAGAAACATTAATTAGTTGCCTCATGTACTCACTGCTACTGGGGATGGAACCTGCAAACTTTTAGTGTATGGGATGATACTCCAACAACTGAGCACCTGGCCAGGGCAGAAATGAAGCAGGGGGTTCCTCGGGGGTGAGGACGACAGAGCCCTAACGAAGCATGCCCGACTCCGGAGACCAGGTTCAGTGACGCAGATCTAAGTTTATTGTGTAAGTGCAGCAGTATATATAACATTTTGGACCAATCAGAAGTTTACACTATCCTTAGGGCAGCCAATAGTAGGAAAGATCAGGGTACTATGTAGTGGCTCTAGGAGGCTTGCTCAGGCGGGCGCTGCCACTTCCCGGTGTGCCGAGAAAGCTTGTACAGGCGGAGTGTGCTCACGCCATTGCATCTGCCACTGCACTGAGATAAATCTCCTGAGCTCTTCCCACACAGAAATACTTTTATATAGCCATCATAAGTCTTATATTTTGGACAAGGAGCCAGATTTTACCTTGTGCTTGCTCCTTATTTATAACAACACTAGAGGTCCGGTGCATGAAATTTGTGCACTCGGGGGCGGGGGGCAGGGGCTCCCTCAGCCCGACCTGCACCCTTTTGCAGTCTGGGAGCCCTCAGGAGATGTCCAACTGACGGCTTAAGCTGGCAGTCAGGCATCCGTAGTGCTGCCTTGGAGGTGGGAGAGGCTCCCACCACCGCTGCTGCATTCGCCAGCCATGAGCCTGGCTCAGGGCTTATAGCTGAGCGGCACTCCCCTTGTGGGAGCGCACTAACCACCATGGGTCAGCTCCTACATTGAGCTTATGCCCCCTGGTGGTTAGTGCACATCATAGCAACCGGTCATTCCACCGTTCAGTCAATTTGCATAGTAGCCTTTTATTATATAGGATAATTTACTTAGGAAACAAACCATTTTAATTGTCACCTCTAATTCTGAAACATTACTATTATTTTTTAATAGTAACCTTCCAGGCTTGAATTTCAAATGTATGTTTTAATGGTTATAATAATAGATAAATATAACTTTACAACCTGTTTTTGTAAGCCTGCTTCTTTCTGTTAGTCTTCATAGCCACCATTTTAAATGATTATTTTCAGTGCAGACATTTTTAATGAATGTAGGAAACTTTATATAAATAAAAATAAAAGCTATGTTATATAAACAAATAATTTACATATCATAACACGAATACATAAATATAATTAATTTTCTGTGCTGAAGTGCTATAATCATTCATATAGTATGGTTCTTTTAAATCAGAAATAGTTGGAAGACAGAAATATTTTTTTAAAAGAACAGCTTTTTTTTGTTTTCTTTAAGTTTTTTTATTATAAAGTATGTAAAACCTAAAAGTTGCCATTTTAAGTGCAAAAGTCAGTGGCAGTAATTACAATCAGGATGTTGTGTAACCATCACCACTATTTCCAAAATTTTTCATCATCCCAAACAAGAATAGCTTTTTAATACACTACTTTTAGAAGTACTATAATATCTTATAAATATATTCATAGTATTCCAAGTAGTGATATTGAGTGTTTTAGTAATGTATGATATTGTCAGAGAGAAGAAAAAAATGAGAAAAATTCTGAATCCCAATGAAGTGTGGATTTTGAAATTATCTGGATGGTATTTTTTTCACTGTTTATAATAACTTTCTAACAGTTAAATCACCAGGGGTTTTTTCAGAAAAATATCTGTTAGTGTTATTAAAATTAATTGCCTTTAAAAAAAGAACTATGATTATTTAAAATATATATACCTCCATGTAAATGATGAGGAATGTTCATATTTTTTATTATTTTATCCTGTTTCTTTATTCCATTACCTGATCTGTTGTTGGTCATTCCATTTTCTCCCCCATAAAAATGAGGCCTGTAGTTTTTATAGCAACTTATCAATGATTAGTAGCTACCTTAATATATTTTAGGATTCTTTTCTGATATTGAGTCCTAGAACAAATTTTTTATTGATAGTGATATTTAATTCCTAGTTTTTCTACTTAAATATTGCTACAAGCAATCTTATAAAATAAAATGATGTGGTATCTTTTGCTACGTTCTTAACCTCAAAATAAGCATAAAGAGATAAAACATTGTCTAACTTAAGAGTTAGACAATATACATATTGGTTTGTAAAATGAATTAATTAATAGAAGGAGAGGCATAGGCTGTTAACCTGTTTTAGAAATGCAATAGGAGGACTACAGTGAGGTGATAGTGGGTTTAGAGGCTGGAGGAGGGTATAGAGGACATACATGGGGATGGGCGGGGACCTGAGTTGGTGTGGTGAACACACAATGCAGTGTACAGATGATGTGCTGTAGAATTGTGCACCTGAAACCTGTATAATTTTGTTAACCAATGTCACTCCAATAAAATAAGAAATAAATGCAGTAGGAGAATATATATGACAAAGTATCATAAAAATTATGTTGGGTTGGACATTAAGTGTTAGATAAACTACATTTGAAGTTTTTGAGCTAAAACTGTTTCCCTACAAGTGAAAGAGAAATTTTTAAATCCCTTACTAAAGTGATGCTAAGCGTGTGAGTGCAAGAGTCATTTGGAGCCTCCCTTTTGCCATATTTGTCTAATGTATCACATATCAGGCTGATTACTATTTTCAGCAACAGTATTCATGACTGAAACCCTACAGTTAACCTTTAGAAGAGCAAAAGGAAATATACTTATTAAAAAGGTGACCCTAATGTACACATATTTTCTATCTTTCTGCTTTATTGCTTGCATGTTTAAGTAGCTTTTTTAATTTTCATTTGTTGCGTAGAATTACTAAGTGTGCGTTTAAAGATCAAAGTCATCTAAGGATGGTAAACTAACATATCAGGTATAGCGCATAGCTAAATAATTTGGCAGCAGTCATTTTAAAATATTTGTCTTAACATACAGAGTGAGACAGCTATTGCTAGCTGAAATTGTATAAAACTTAACATTTTAAAAGGTTTTCAGCTTGAGATCAGTACTAAAAACTCTAAGTATGTCTGTATCTTTAGTCAGAGTTGTATTTACATTTTGAGTAAACTTTTTTGTTATAAGTACTGAATGTATTCATTGTGTACTTAAGTATTTTCATAGATCAGTAGAATACCTTTCCATACTATTAGTGTTTAATGTGATTATTCATATTCTGTTAAATATTAAATTTTCCAAAAATGTTTCTTGCCTTTTCAAATAGTTAATATTTTTTTATATTGATAGATTTTACTAGTTATTGTTTTCCATTGAAGATCTGTGGCTTTTTCTAAGCCTCTTTAGAAAATGTTTCTGTTAGAGACAGTGAAATATATTGAGCTATAGCTGACACTGTTTTGTTTTGCTTTTTTAGGTGGTTGAACAGGGTATGTTTGTAAAGCACTGCAAAGTAGAAGTATACCTCACAGAATTGAAGCTCTGTGAAAATGGAAACATGAACAATGTTGTAACTAGAAGATTTAGCAAAGCTGACACAATAGGTAATGCAAGATCTGTTAAATCATTGCTATTAAAAATTTAATTACAATTCTATTTGTTAAATGTTACTAGGATGACAACGATGTTAAGGGTCTGTATTTAACAGTATAGATTTCCAAGCTTGATGCACTATGTCTTAGCTTAATGTTGAATTATTTATGGTTTCTAAATTCACTTTACATTATTAAATGAAGTTAATATTTGTGCCATTTTACTTTTTTAAAAGCATCAGATTATTTATGTTTTACTTTAGCATTTGAAAATGTGTATTTTGTTTATAACAGGATTATAAATTAAAGAACTTTTATGATGAGTAGATTAGGGAATTAAAGTTTCAAATAAAAGTGTACCAACTCCCTTTATATATTTATATGTCTACATATCTGTATGTGTGTGTGTATATATATATAAATGTACATTGAAATTTATGTAAAATTTTTCATTCTATTTGAAGGCCACATCTATCTATACTAATAAAAGGATACTATGCTAATTAGACCAGGTCAACCAGCCATCTTCTGGACGTTTGACTTCCTTCCAGACAAAGCCATGGTGGTGGGGGCCAAGGCAGAGGCAGTTAGGGGTGAGATCAGGCTGGCCTGGGGGTTAGGGGTGAGATCAGGCTGGCCTGGGGGTTAGGGGTGAGATCAAGCTGGCCTGGGGGTTAGGGGCGATCAGGCCGGCAGGGGAGGGCAATTCGGGGCGATCAGGCCGGCAGGGGAGGGCAGTTGGGGGCAAGATCAGGCCGGCAGGGGAGGGCAGTTGGGGGCGAGATCAAGCTGGTAGGGGAGAGCAGTTAGGGGTGAACTGGCCTGCAGGGGAGGGCAGTTGGGGGCAACCAGTCATGCAGGGGAGGGCTGTTGGGGGTGACCAGGGGAGGGCAGTTGGGGGCAAGATCAGGCCGGCAGGGGAGGGCAGTTGGGGACAACCAGTCATGGAGGGGAGGGCTATTGGGGGTGACCAGGGGAGGGCAGTTGGGGGTGCAACCAGGCTAGCAGGGGAGGGCAGTTGAGGGCGCGACCAGGCCGGCAGGGGAGGGCAGTTGGGGGCATTAGGCAGGCAGGCAGGTGAGTGGTTAGGAGCCAGTGGTCCTGGATTGCGAGAGGGATCAGGCCTAAACCGGCAGTCAGACATCCCCTGAGGGGTCCCGGATTGGAAAGGGTGCAGGCCCAGCTGAGGGACACTCCCCTGTGCATGAATTTCGTGCACCAGGCCTCTAGTTGTAATATAATAGCAAGAATATATTGAGTGAAAAGTTTTTTAAATCAACGATTAATAATTTAATCACAAATTTTAGTACTTTTGATAAAAACAGCTTAAAATAAAAATCAGAAACAGTAGTTATTTTCAAATAAAGTTACTGGAAAACAAGGTTAATCATAATAATTTGATCTTTTTGGAAAATGTAAGTAAACATTGGAGATAACACTTAATGCACAACTCCTCAACGAGGAAGAGAGGTTATAAATTATGGCACTATATAGTTTTTCTTGTTGGAAGCAATCATTAAGTACACTTAGCTTACAAGTAAATAAAAGTATTTCTGAATTTTATATGTCATTTGACTTTTACCAGTCACCCATTTCACAGCAGGAAAATATTTTAATCTATGTTTTTTACAGGATATCTTTCAGTATCCTGTGCTTTTTAATACTAATGTTTTCACCAATAAAATATTGTGTGTGATTTTTTTTATTTTTGCCCTCTTTATTTTGCCAGGACATTTCAATAAACTCACAGTCACCTTTCTAAAATGAATGCTTAAAATATTAGGAATTCCATATGTAATTATCAGATTATGAAAAAATTACTTAACTTTTGAATTTCAAGATTTGTGGAATATCATTAGGAAAAGAAAACAATGCTACATACTAAATACTGAAAGTTTTCAATATAATACAGTAGTGTGCCCTTATTAATGGAGCTTATATTCCAAGACCCCTAGTGGATGCCTAAAACCAGGGATAATACCAAACTCTATATATATCTGTACTGTGTTTCCTCCTATACAAACATATCTATGATAAAGTTTAATTTATAAATTAGGCACAGTTAGAGATTATCCTAAATAATAAAAGGCTAATATGCAAATTATCCCCTCAGGAGTTCTACCAACCAGGAGTTCGACTGCTCGCTATGACTTGCGCTGACCACCAGAGGGTGGCGCAGAACAAAGGAAGGCCCTAATCGGCCCTGATTGCCTGCCAGGCCTAGGGACCCTACCCATGCAAAATTTCATGCACCGGACCTCTAGTTAACAACAGTAACTACTGATAACTAATAGAACAGATATAAGAATATACTGTAATAAAAGTTATGTGAATGTTGTCTGTCTCAATATTTTATTGTACTTCTAGAGGCCCGATACATGAAAGTCGTGCATGAGTAGGGTCCCTAGGTTTGGCCAGCGATCAGGGCCAAGCAGGTTCCCTGCCTCCTCTTTCCCTTGCTCCCTTAGCACCCCACTGCCACCCCTGGTTGCCCACCATGTTCCACACCACCCCCTAGTGGTCAGCCAGTGGTCGAACTCCCGGTTGAACTCCCGAGGGGACACTTTTCATATTAGCCATATATATATATATATATAGTCACTTTTTTACTTAAAAGAAGCTTTTTACATCTCTTTGACGTATCCAAATTGCCAGCATCATTATTCTTGCAGTATGGGGCCATTATGAGTGACTGGCAGCAGGTAGCATATACAGCATGGATGTGCCATACAAAGGAATGACTCACGTCCATGGTAGGACAGAGCAGAGAGCTGAGATTTCATCCTGCTACTCAGAACACATGCAATTTAAAATTTATGAATTGCATTTTTCTGGAATTTTCCATTTAATACTATTAGACCGCAGTTGACCACAGGTAACTTAAACTGCAGGAAGAAAAACTGCAGATAAGGGGGTGGGGGAGACTACTGTCTATAATATTACATTAATCATGACATTAAAATCTGTACAATAAGAATCTATAAATATATCCAAAGAGTATAGTCTATTAAAATTAATTCAGCCCTAGCTGATTTGGCTCAGTGGATTGAGTGTCAGCCTGCAGACTGAAGGGTCCTGGGTTTGATTCCAGTCAAAGGCACATGCCCCATTTGCGGGCTCGATCCCCCGTAGGGGGTGTGCAGAAGGCAGCTGATTGATGATTCTCATCATTGATGTTTCTATATCTACCTCTCTGAAATCAATAAAAATATATTTTAAAACAAACCATTTAAATTGTAAATTACACTTAATTAATATTAATTGTTCTGAAATTAGTTATGTCATAATTTAAAATTTCCATTTATAATATCTCTGAGTCATACTTTATTTTCTAACTCCTACATATCATCAAAAATTATGTTGATTTTATATGTAAACATAAATTTAAGCTATATGACATAAATTATACTTTGGTGTTAATATGATTGAACTCCTTTACCTTTTGAGATCTCAGTTTCCCTAAGTAATCATCTGTCAGAGTTATAATTACCATTTTCTTAAAAAGCACACCTGGTCTTAAAAATCTTGTTTATTGTTGTTTTTTTACATATTTTTTTACATACTCGTTCACCTATTCTTACTATCATATCAGTATTTTAAATTTGGGACTTTTATACTGGTGAGCACTTAGGTCTACGTAGTATATATTTAAATATTATATTTACATATCTTTTCTCCTTAAATCTAGATACAATTGAAAAGGAAATAAGAAAAATCTTCAATATTCCAGATGAAAAGGAGACGAGATTGTGGAACAAATACATGAGCAATACATTTGAACCACTGAATAAACCAGACAGCACCATTCAGGATGCTGGTTTATACCAAGGACAGGTATTGTTTTCCAGTACTGTTTATTTTAAGCATACCATACATGGAGCTTTCTTAAGTCACAAACTTTTTGGACATCTGACATCTATAGTGGGTCCTGTTGGCTCTCACTTCCTTTTTCTAACTCATTTCTTCCTTATCCTTGCTGGACACTTAACTATAACTTTCTGTTTCGCCTCTTTGAACTTGAATATAAAAAGAAATGTTTCCATTTAAAAAAAACCAGCTAAATAAGATGGGTCAGCCAACTTCTATAAAGGATTAAATAGTGAATATTTTTGGTTCAGCCATCTCTATGGTCTCTGTCACAACTACAACTCTGCCGTTGTTAGTATAATGAAAGTAACCATAGAGAGGATATGTAAACAAATGGAAATGGCTCTGTTCCAACAAGCTATTTACAAAAGCAGTCAGTAAACTAAGTGAACTATAATTTGCCAGCTCCTGCTAGAAGTTATCAAGCCCCAATTTGTTCTTTCTTTATGATATAATCCGGAGGAATGAATATGTTGAAAAATGAAGACATTTAAACACAATCAGCAAGTCCTACTGATTCTGCCTTCTAAATATTTCATTAATCTCTGTGTCCTTCCCAGCCCTTATTTAACAGATCTCTCTGCCTCCAGTATTTGGCATGTCCACTTTCAATCTTCCATATTTCTGTAAATAGACTATAAAAACAGTTATTTGATACTTTAGCCATTATATTCTTAGTGAAATCTTAAATTTTTAATATGTATTACAATTAAAGGTAGAGTTACCTGATTGAAGCTGAAGTAAGGAACTTGGAACTCTATTAGTTCGTCAGTACTTCCCTCCCAAACCAGCCAACTCTCTTTCTTGTCTACCAATAGACCTCCACCTCTCTCCTTGGTTACCATTCAGCATGCCTTGTGGTAGCTCTGGGGGACAATTTTAAATATATAGTTTTAGCCGAAGCCGGTTTGGCTCAGTGGATAGAGTGTCGGCCTGCGGACTGAGGGGTCCCGGGTTCGATTCCGGTCAGGGGCATGTGCCTGGGTTACGGGCACATCCCCAGTGGGAGGTGTGCAGGAGGCGGCTGACCGATGTTTCTCTCTCGTCGATGTTTCTGACTCTCTATCTCCCTTTCTCTCTGTAAAAAATCAATAAAATATATTTTTAGAAAAAAAAATTTTTTTTTAAATAAATAAATATATAGTTTTATTTCGTTAACTCTTTTCAGTGATTGGTCCTGTGTAATGACTATTATTTTTTTTATTATGTACATTAGAAAAAACTGAGGCTTCAAGAATTTAAATAATTTGATCTTATTGCTAGGAATGCATTTATCAGATTTTGAAATAGGAATGTTTCCAAAAATGTGCATTAAATTTTCCAGATTTTAGCCCTAGCCGGTTTGGCTCAGTGGGTAGAGTGTTGGCCTGTGGACTGAAGGGTCACAGGTTCAATTCTGGTCAAGGGCACATGCCCAGGATGCAGGCTCAATCCCCAGTAGGGGATGTTCAGGAGGCAGCCAATCAATGATTCCCTCTCATCATTGATGTTTTTATCTCTCTCTCCCTTCCTCTCTGAAATCAATAAAAATATATTTTTTTAAATATATTTTTATTGATTTTTTACAGAGAGGAAGGGAGAGGGATAGAGAGTTAGAAGCATCAATGAGAGAAAAACATCCATCAGCTGCCTCCTGCACACCCCCTACTGGGGATATGCCTGCAACCAAGGTACATGCCCTTGACTGGAATCGAACCTGGGACCCTGCAGTCGCAGGCCGACGCTCTATCCACTGAGCCAAACCGGTTAGGGCAATAAAAATATTTTTTTTTAAATGTTTTCCAGATTTTATAAGTTCTTTTCTGACTACTGATAAACTAAACACTATCCTGAACTTTTAATTAATTTAGTCTTTTACTAAAATTGAAAGTACCCTTGTTAGGAAGTGAAACAAATATATATTATTGAAGACTTTGCTTCCCAAAATGAGTGGTCCTTATCTTTCTCGTGTGTGTGTGTGTGTGTGTGTGTGTGTGTGTGTGTTCAATTGCTTAGTTTTTATATTTTGCTTCTTAAATTTTTGTCTCCTTTGCCTAGCTTTGGAATCAAAATACAAATATCTCTTCACCTTATATACTGTGTGCTTTAATAAATCACAGGGTTACTTTAGTTTCTTAGTGAATTCAGCTAATCTTTTAAAACTATTTTTAACATTGGGGTTAAGACAAACACTCTTACTGTGTCATATTTGTAGGTGTTAGTGATAGAACAGAAAAATGAAGACGGAACATGGCCAAGGGGTCCTTCTACTCCTAAGTAAGTGCTCCCACTTTTTATGGCATATTACATGATTTAGAAGCTTTTGATTTGAGATAATGAAATCGAGAATGATAGAAGAATCTCATTGTGTGTTGTACGTACCTTCTTTATATTTTAATATTTACCCTCAGTATAGAAGTTATGTAAATTTGCATTTAATGTGCTATTACTAAAAAGGCTTCCAATTCAAATCTCTTATAGAATGAGGTGTAGTATAAATGTTATGTTATATTGTCTAATACAGTTAAATCACTGTTAAATATTTTCTTTAATATTTTGTTTCGGGCTTTTGATATTTCTCAAGTGTCTGTTTAAAAAATGTTCTTTATCACAATGATTTTGATGTGAAAATAATATTTTTATTTATTAAAACGTGTTAGAATATGAAAGCACAAGTAGAGATACGTGAGTATAAGAATTGCTTTTAATAGTAAATGAGGACTGAATAATATTAGAAATATTTTTAAACATTTTTTAAACTGTTTTTTAAGTTCACAGTTTTTTAAGTTCACAATACAGTGTTGTTAACTATAGGCACATTGTTGTACAGCAGATCTTTAGAATTTATTCATTTTGTACAACTGAAACTTTATTCCTGTTGAACACTAACTTTCCATTTCTTCCTTCCCCCAGCAATTACTATTTTACTTTGTTTCCATGAGTTATACTAGTTTAGATATCATATAATTAAAATTATGCAGTATTTGTCCTCCTGTGAAGTTAATTTTACCTAGCATAATATCCCCCAGGCTTATCCATGTTATCTCACAGGGCAGGATTTTCTTTCCTTTTTAAGACTGAATAATATTTCATTCTCTGTGTTTATCACATTTTCTTTATCCATTCATTTGTTAATGGAAATTTAGGTTGTTTCCATATTTTAGCTACTGTGAATTGTACTATAATGAACAAGGGAGTGCAGATATTTCTTCAATATACTCATTTTTGTTCTTCTGGATATATACCCAGAAGTGAGATTTCTGGATCATATTGTATTTCTGTTTTTAATTTCTTAAGGAACTTTCATACAGTTTTCTATAGCAGCTGCATTATTTTTCATTTTCACCAATAGCATGCAATGATTCTAATTTCTCCACATTCTTGTTAGCACTTATCTTTTGTTCTTTTGATAATGGTATGAGGAGATAATCTTGTGGTTTTGATTTGCATTTCTACTATGATTACAGATATTGAGCATTTTCATTGAATGCCTTCTTTGGAGAAATGTCTACTCGAGTCATAGGCCCATTTTTTGATCTGTTATTTGGTTTTTTGCTATTGAATTGTAGGGGTTCCTTATATTTTTTGGACATTATCTCTTTATCAGATATGTGGTGTAAAGACTTAAAAATAAAGCCTGAATCCATAAAACTTCTAGAAGAAACCTTAAGGCAAATGCTTCATGACATTGGTCTACGAGGTGATTTCTTGGTTATGACACCAAAAGCATAGGCACAAAAGCAATAATAGATGGGACTATATCAAACTGAAAAGAAACAGTAAAAGAAACAATCCAAGTGCCCTGGATGATGTGGCTCAGTTGGTTGGAGCATCATTGAGTGCACCAAAGGGTCGCTGGTTCCATTCCCAATCAGGGCACAATGCCAAGGTTGCAGATTCAATCCCTAATCGGGGCATGTACAAGTGGCAACCAATTGATGTTTCTCTCTCATATTGATGTTTTTCTCTGTCTCCCCCTTTCCATTCCTCTCTCTCTAAAATTTAAAAAAAATATATTTTTAAAGAAAGAAACAACATAGTGAAAAGGTAACATATAGAATAGGAAAAATATTTTGAATGGTTTTAGAATCATCAGTTCCTCACTCCATTATCAAAAACACTTAGGACATGGCTGATGTGGCTCAGTGGTTAAGCATCAACCTATGAACCAAGCGGTTGTAGTTCGAAACACATTGGTGTTTCTGTGTGTCTCTCTCTCCTTTCCTCTCTGAAATCAGTAAAGATATATTAAAACACACACACACACACTTAGGGCTAGTTATATTTTTGTCAATGTTTTTATTGATTTGAGAGAAACACTGATATGAGAAAAATATCTATTGGTGCCTCCTGTATGCCCCCTTTTGGGGATGGAGCCTGCAACTCAGACATGTGCCCTGACCAGGAATTGATACATGGGAGGAGGCTCAACCAACTGAGCTATACCAGCCGGCTCAGGGCTAGTTGTATTTTAATATTCAGATTTCTTACGCCTTTGAGAAGAAAATATGTTACATATGCCCCTATTATTTTACATTTCAGTAGAGTCCCGGGATATCTGTCATAATCAAACACATTAATTTTCAGCAAATATTTACACTGGATAGGATAAATAAGGACTATAAATATCCTCATATTGGTTAGATTACCCTCAAATGAATTGTGAAAAAAATTTTTTAAGTTTTCAGAGATGTAGGAATTCCCGGTTTTTAAATAAGGGATTGTGGACCTATATTTTAAAATGCTCACAATAATGATTCTGTTTGTTAACCTAGTAAATAAAAGAGAAGAATGACCTGGTACTTAATAAAATGCACCTTTAATGAATGGTTCTCTACCTTTTTTATCTTGTGTAAAGTTCTATTTAAATTTCATGAGAATGTGCCTAAGTATATTACAGTTTATTTTTACTACACTTAGTTGCATATAATACAAGGGTAGAACTTAATATAAGAAGATTATAAAAGTACATAGTAGAATTGTGTAGATTTCTTGATTGATGAAGCTTTAGAAGTTAGGAATAATTTCTTTGTGAATATTCACATTTAGTCTCTAGATTAGAACTAGTACTGTTCTTTGCTAGTTTATCTTTAGATTGTTATGTATTACTAGAGGCCTGTGCACGGATTCGTGCCGGTGGGGTCCCTCGGCCTGGCCAGTGCCCTCTCACAATCCGGGACCCCTCAGGGGATGTCAGACTGCCTGCCGGTTTCAGCTTGATTCCTGCAGGCCGGGCCAAGGGACTCCACCGGTGCACAAATCCGTGTAACAGGGCTCCTACTATGCATATAAGATCTTTGGTTAGTCTCTTCCTGCCTCCCCCCTTTCCCTCTGAGATTCATCAGTCTGGTCCATGTTTCCATGCCTGTGCCCCCTGATGGTCAGTGCGTGTCATAGCGAATGGTCGCTTAGGCTTTTAGATAGATAGATAGATAGATAGATAGATAGATAGATAGATAGATAGATAGATAGATAGATAGATAGATAATTTTAAATGATTCTTGATATTACAAAATTGCTTGTGGGTTAATATAAAAGTACCATGAGTTCCAAAGATTTGAGAGATCTTTTCAACTTAAAATTATGAAATTTCACCTGAAAGATTGAACTAATTATGTACTTTCTTTTATCATCTCTATGTGCTAATACAATACCATTTTTATTTACTTATACAGTTGTAGTAATTGCTTGTAAGAAAAAACACAATTTCTTACATAATACCTAACACAATACACATGCAATAAATATTGGTGAAAAAGGGAACTGCACTAGAGATGCATGGAAGTACAAGTCTCATTTTTCACTGAATCAAACAGTTTAATAGGGGACCTATATATTAAAGCCTGAAGAGGTAAGTATGTATTCATTATACAATATGACAAATAACATATAACAATATGTCATGAATTATCAATTGAGAGTTTATTGGAATACAACATTTTTTTAAATTATCACCTGTATATAAAAACACTCTCAGAAACTAAGAATAAAGGGAAATTTTGCTAATTTGATAAAGCCTAAATGCTCAAAGTCTATAGTAAACATATTTCATGTTAACACTTTCCTTAGCTATAGCTTCTACAGTACAACTTTATTAAATTTTGATTGAATTGTATTATTAATTTTTTTCTTTATGGTTTCATTTAGGTATAGTTATTTCAAAGAATGCCTTTGACATTACAAACATAGAAATAAGTTCTAAATTTTGCTGCAATAAGTAAAAATTCCTCTTGTGAGAATAGCATGAAAATGGTTTAATTCAAACATTTTCACTAATCGATTAAAAATATTCACAAAAGGCATGCACTTAAGTATTTGGTGGTAAGAAAGGCAAGGGTCATTGATGATTGTGTCTTGGCAGTTTTCATGGGCTAGAAAACAACCAAACCAAAGAAGAAACCAAAATTAACCAGATAAGGCATGAGAGGCTGAAAAAAATCAAATGGAAAACTAAGCCAGTAGTTCTTATTCATTGTCCCTCTATCACCTGTGTTCTGATTAACAGAATTCCAGTTTGGTGACTGAAACACTAAGTATAAACTTAATCTAGTGCCACATTAATATTTTTGCAGCACTCTATCCCTGAGTGCTCTGCCTGGAGAGAGGGAGCACTTTATAGATTAAACCATTGCATACTACTTTTGGTTGGGATAAATAATACACACCTAGGTGACTGAAATATTCTGTTTCTGTGTTTTTACACTATCTGTTTCAATATTGTACCTATTTAAATGCAAGTAGAAAAACCTACCATATACTTATTTAAATTTTTAGAGAATAATTATGTACAATCCTATATAATAAAAGCGTAGCATGCAAATTGTCCTCTTGACTGGGAGTTTGAGTAGGAGGCGGGGCTGGCCGGGGGAAGGGAGCAGCTGCTAGGGACCTTAACAGTCCACGAATTTCATGCACTGGGCCTCTAGTTTGTATATATAATTGCTGTAAATTAACTGTGTAAGTGGATTTAGAAATGGTAAATAAAAGTATTTAACTGAAAATTATTAAAATATGTATTAGGAAACATGTATTTAATTTTAACAAAAATTATATTGAAACTTTTTAAGTATTTATAAACATAGTAGTCTCTGCTTACTTGAAACATTAGTAGGTTTAGTTATGACAGTTTTGTTTTGGTACTAAAGAGGTATAGATCACAGAAAATGCACTCTTAAAATTTTCTATGAAAGTATACAAATTTGTTACCAATTTTAACCTTGTTCAAATACTGGAGGGACGGAATTGAATGACTTTGATTTGTGGTTGTTGAGAGGATGGCTCTAGAGCCAGCTTTTCATTCATTTTCATCCATTCACACTTACATATTTTAAATTAATATCTTTAATTTGAAATACAACCTATGAGCCATAAATCTAGGGTAATATCCCCAAACCTTCAATGTTTTGTCATTTTTAAAGACATTTTGAACTTTTATAAATTTTCCCACACATTATCTCCTTTAATCTTGTCATTATTATTCTCATTAAGAAAAAGACATTTGTGACTTTTTCTGAGAATGTAAAGTTTGAAGTAATGGTACAGTCCAACAAAACTGCCTTGGATGCAGTTAAAGATAAGGAACCAAAACTAGTAGAGTAGTGAGAACTGTAGGCATGGAGTTATATTCTAAGAAGTGAGAAACATAAGCATGTATGAATTATCTAATAAGACATGTAATAAAGCCCTACCTGGTTTGACTCAGTGGATAGAGCGTCAGCCTGCAGACTGAAGGGTCTCAGGTTCAATTCTGGTCAAGGGCATGTACCTAGGTTTCAGGCACATCCCTAGCAGGGAGTGTGCAGGAGGCAGCTGATCGATGTTTCTCTCTCATTGATGTTTCTAACTCTCTATACCTCTCCCTTCCGCTCTGTAAAAAAAAATCAATAAAATATATTTTTTTTAAAAAACATGTAATAAAGTATATGTTAAACCTTAAAGGATGTCTCTAAATAATGATATAAGACAAAAAGATCAAGTTGGATAATCTTGAAGGTTAAGGAAAATTTGGGTTTTATTTTGTCATAGAGGCCTTGGGAAAAAGAGCTTAAGAAAGGGAATGGACAGCAATACTGCATGTTGCAGAGATTGGGGGAAGAACAGAAGAGATGCAATGTATTTGACAAGTGGAGACAGCATAATGGGAATGAGAAGTAGATTATAGCGAAGGAGGGGATGAGTACTGTAGTCAGAGAATGGAACAACTCGCATAAATCATTCATCATGAAAGGTACTGAAAGAAGAAAGATAATCAAGGTGGTACTTGGTTGGAAAGGCAGGATTCCTGGAGAGGGAAAGTACATGTAAATTATTTTGTTAATTAAATATACACATCCTTTCCTAGGTATTTGATATGTAAAGATAAAGGCATCATAATAATGTTAGAATGAATTTCCTATATACTGCTATTTACCATAAACTGCTTTTTTCCAGTTATTTTTAGTTGTCCAAACTCCATATCATTTTTGGAAATGCTTGTGTTTGTACATAAATACACTCCCTATAACTCTATACTTTGAGATTTCTCAATTTAACATTCATCTAGATCTTGAGTGGATACGCATATTTTCCTTTGAAATGCTGAAAGTGCACATTGATTAAGTATATCTTTCCTTCATCTAAACATTGTACCTACTTTCTGTTGTGGAAAGATAATGTATAATATAGTGCCATGGCTCCAAGTTTTACCAAAGAGAGCATGGTAACAATCAAGTTCATTAACTATTTAATTAAAATATATAAAGGCCGTTTCCAAATTTAATTGAAGTTAGAAAATTTAGACAGTCTGTTTCATCATAAATGAATGTAATTTAAGTGTGTAGTTCTCAGATAAATGCTTGATATTCACAGGTTCTCATAAATAATTATTGAGTATTTCATTTCTTCCTTTCTCTTCTGGTTTGTTCCAAAAAGGAATTGAGCAAGTTACAGTAACACATGTAAGTCAAAGTTAACTATAAGAATAGATACAGAAATCAGGTCAAGTGGAAAATAAGCATATTTACATATTGAAGCCAGAGAAGAAAGTTAACAAGAGCAGTAAGGGCTTTTGAAGCTATTAAAATTAATCTGCAAATGTATGGTCTTTTTTGTTAGATCCTGATTCAAACCAATTGGAGGAGAAAAGATACTTTTGAGAAAATTGGTATAAAATTGAACATGAACTGAGTATTAGATTGGGACCAACGGTAGTATAAAATAAAAAATATCTTACCACCCAGCCAGTGTGGTTCCATGGTTAAGTGTCAACCCATGAACCAGAAGTTCACTGATCAGTTCTCAGTTGTGGGCTTGGTCCCTGGTAGGGGGCCATGCAGGAGGCAGCCAATCATTGATTCTCTCTCATCATTGATGTTTCTAACTCTTTCTCCCTCTCCCTTCCTCTCTGAAATCAATATAAAATTTTTTTTAATCTCTTAACTATTAGGGATGCGTACTGTAGTATTCACAGGTGAAATTATGAATGTCTGAGATTTGCTTTAAAATAGTCCAGCAAAAACATGGGGAAAGGGGCGCTAAGGAGATGATAGATAAAACAAGAATGACAGAATGTTAATTCTTGAAGCTGAATGACTGATACTACGTACATGAGAGCTTGTGTATATTTGGAAATTGAAGTTGAAAATAAAAGTGGATGGTAGTTTTGGTTCTGAGATTCATAATGGCTAAAGAAAAGTAATTTTAGTTTTTATGGTAGAATATTTTATGTTATAAATGCCATAATTAGCAGTCAAACTAAGGAACAAGAAATAAAGTTATGCTCTTGCCAGTGTGGCTCAATTAGAGTTGTTTGAAGCATCATCCTGTATACCAAAAGGTTGTTTGTTCAGTTCCCTGTCAGGGCACATACCTAAGTTGCGATTTGAACCCTGGTTGGAGCATATAGAAGGAAACCAGTTGATGTTCTCTCACATTGATCTCTCTCTCTCTCTCCCCCTCTCCCTCTCCCTCTCCCTCCCTCTCCCACCCCCCTTTCTCCCTCCCTCCCTCCCTTTCTCCTTCCCTCCCTTCCTCCCTCTTCCCCTCTACTCTAAAGTGTCAATGGAAAAAATATCCTCAGTTGAGGATTTTTAAAAAAAATGGGCAAAGTTTAAGGTTGCTCTTGTTTTTTTTAAAAGGTAATTTTTATTTTATAATGTTAGATTTTACAAAGTTGGGTTGTTTATGTCAGATTTGAAAGTAACTATTAAAATCTTTGTTTTGCAATGTCAACTTTCAGGGTTGACTTTTCTGTTTTGGTTGCTCAGTATGGTATTAGATTTTCTAGTGTGTTAAATATTCAGTTAATTTATCAAGAATAAGCTGTGTTTTTTCGGTTAAAGTCAAGTTTAACAGTCTTAATTGCATGATTTTCATTATAACATAGAATAGGGAAATTCAAATATTGCATTCACTTGTAAGGGATAAAGTTTAATTTTCTCTCTTTATAAAATTAGGTTATGTTGATGTTTTACCTTTTTCTTTCTTGTTTAAGAGATAAGTCACTGCCTTTTGTTACATCTACCTCAATCTAGCAAAAATTAGTTTAACCCTAGGTTAGTTAAATTTAGTATCTATGGCTTAATATCTACGTGTAATATTCTAAACGTTTTTCTCTCTTCTCTTTTTAGAAAGCCACTAGAGCAAAGTTGCTAATGGACAGTGTAATATCCCAATTACATCAATGGAAGAAAGCTAAAGGGCTCAGGTTATAATGCACAGACTGACTAGTCAACCTTAAAAAAAAAAAAAAACAACACTCTACAATGTTAGCTAGATTGGGCTATGTGCAATCTAGGTCAGAAGTTGGAAATCAGAATCGATAAGTGATCAATAATGTCTGTAACAGCATTTAAGAAGTGTTATCATATTTTAAAATTACCTGTGGACCACATCCATTCTTCCCTCTCTAATCTCCGTGCTATTTAAGGGCAATCTCTCCAGTAAAGTTGTTTATTCCAGTGCTTCCTAGACCTTGTTTTTTCTTCTATTGTCTTTTCTCTCCTAATATACAAATGCCTAGCATCCTGCCACAATACAGTAGACACTCAAATAATACTCATCCATTCTTTGTTTCTTGTCCAGAATCATCTTCCCCAAGCCTATAAATGTAAATAAACCTCTCCCATCTTTTTTATAAAGACATAAACTTCTCCCAAATATGATTTTTTACTTTTTTTTATTTTACAGCTAATTTATTTAAAAAGTAAAATTTCTTACTATCCATTCAGAATTTAACAAATTCTCTTTATTTGACTATTTTTGTAACTTAGTTTATTTGACCTCTTTTAAAACTTAATTTTGGTAACTATCTTCTAAAAAATTTATCTTAATTTGAAACTATTACACCCCAGTTTTTCAAGCACTATTTTTACCTCTCTGACCAATCCTCTGGTTGGCTGGCTCTCTTCCTCTCCTGGGCTGCTATATTTGGTTGTGCAGGTTGTATACTACACAGTTCTTGAGGATGTTGTTCACATTGTAATATATGTAAAAGGCCCTCCTTGGCACTGTGCATTATACAACTTCACTGAGTATATGCAGTAGCACTTCTCACACTTTAAATGCATTAATATTCCACAAATTTCCATCTGAGCACCTCTCTTTTCATACCATAATAGGCTCTCAAAATCAGTGGATGGACTCTATGCTAATCCTGTTTTTTAGCTCAAACTGACACCAATATTCCTTTCCATATTTTTAACCTAGAGCTCTCTGCTGAATTTCATATTTTTTCCTAAATGTCAGGTAGAATTCACAATGTCAGATTGAACTTAAAATCTTTTTAACCCATGTTCTTCCATCCTTTCAACCTAAACTATATCCATATCCTATTATTCTTTATTTCAGGTACCATCTGAGAGCCTTCTTAAGTTCTTCCTTTAACCTTATTTCTTTTATTTAATTAGTCAACTAGTCTTACAGATTCTACCTCCTAACCCAAAGTTTTCAAATGTTTTGATCTTGGTACCCCCTTATATTCTTAAAAGTTATTAAGGATTCAAAGAACTTTTGTCATATGTGTCATATCTATTGATGCCTGTATTTTAGAAATTAAAAATAAATGTTTATTTATTTATAAGTAATACTACACTATTATATATTGACATAAGTAATATTTTGTGAAAATAACTACTTTCTAAAACAAAAAATGTACTGAGAACAATACATTTCTAAATTTTTGCTAAATTCTCTTAGGTGCTTCTGCATTGAATTTTTTGTGATATATTGTTTGGGTTATAAATTCAGCATTGCACAAATATATAGTTAGAACAGGGAGGAGTTTTGTTTTGTTTTTGATAGTTGCTACCACATCAGAACTCAGCCATGGTGGTTTAATGATGAAAGGTTAATTGCGATGTGGAATCTGATATCATGTCGATGAACTTTTTATTTTATTACATTGAAATCTGTCATGTGTAACTTCATGCAGTGGTAAATTTTGATTCACTGAATTTTACAGGTATTCCAAATGTTGACATAAATCATATAATTTTTTAATTACTCTTGTTAAAACATCACAAGTTTTGATGAGAAAACTTTAAGTAGTGGGAAGCTATCAAGCTCAAGTTTTGTTTTCCTAAAGTAACAGGCTCCCTTCATGTATTTTTGAGAAAATGTCTGCCAGATAGCCTTTTATGTAAAAGAGTGAAAAGAGGATAGTTCACTTGAAATTCAGATAAATGTCTTCTTTCTCATGACAACCATATTCAGTATGTAGCAGGTGTGCTTTATGAAAACTTTCTGATTTATTACTCAATATTAAAAGAAGTTTAATTAAGGGTCATGGTTTAATCAAATCAGTAATTTTTATTTTTCAACATAGATATTCTTAAGTGAAACCGTATTTTCTAGTGTAGGGTTGGGGGTGTGGTGAAGAATACAATGATTCTAGTACATGGTCTGGTGCTACTGCTTTAATTCATGCTAATGTATTAGCAGTTTTACCCATCATTGTTTTTAAGCTGTCCGTGCAAATATCCACCCAGTGAAAGGGATCAAATAACACTTAAATAACACTTCGGTCTTATTACAGAAATAGTTTTGACCTCATAGTTGGGCACGCGGAAAGGTTCTTAGAGTCCCCTAAGGGACCATGGACTGTACTAGCACAACTGGATAAAATCCAAATTCCTTTATAGAACATAAAAGGTCCTATGTTATCATACCTACCTTACTAACTTCTACTCCTATCACTACATACTTCTTACTCTTTCATCCAATCTGAATTTATTCTCTATAAACATCATAATATCTACAGTTCATGCATTTGCATGTGCTGTTCTTTTACCTGGAATATTCTCACTTTCAGTTCCTACCTACACCTCCATCTGTGCGCATCATTTAAAAATTGCTGCATATTACTATCCACAAAAATTTTATAGTTTGTTACAATTTTAAATTTTGTCACAGAATTTATTTTGCTTATATATCATTTTCTCCCATTAATTTGTGAGCTGTTTGAGGTCAGGAAGAGCTCTGTCTTTAAACTCCTAATACTTGCCAGGAGTGAAGTTTTAGTAATCATTTAATCAATGTTTGAATGTTTTAATGAATTTCACAAAAACTTATAATACTGTCCTTAGGTAGAGTTGCTGATGAACAGTAAAAAGGCCCCAGATGGGCAGAAAAAGAAAATAATATACGGAGTGGGGCAGTCTCCATATATTATTTTACAGATGTGAATACACAAAACAGTTTATTCTTATATTTTTATTCATTAATTATTGTATTATTTTTCATACAACTGTAAGCCTACTTTTGCCCCACTCTGTATATTATTTTCTTTTTCTGCCCACCTGGGGCCTTTGTACTGCTTTTCCCTGCCCTATGTATGTGTCTCAGCCACTTTATTGGATGACATAATATATCTTTATTTCCATAATTTTTGCTATAAGTGAAATTCATGGGAACATTGCAGTTTATATCTCTGAAAAGTTGTAATGAATTAAATTATAGCCAAATGGGTATCATTTTCAAAAATTAACCTCCTTTAATTTATTATGCCTCAATGTCTAATTTAGTTTTTTTCTAATTTAGCATTCTTAACATGAAGGGGGGAATGCCATGATATTCCTATATTGTTATTAATATTTTAAAACTAGTAAGGGTGAAATAAAATGTATTTTATTTGCCTTAGAATACTAGAACTACAAAAGTACCTTTTAAGTAGGTTCTCTACTTTGTTTTATATTAGAATTTGGTTGGTCATATTTTGTATCTTGAGCTTAATAGAGTAAAATAAAATCTTGTAAGGTACCTTCTGTTAGGAAGGTACCTAATTAAGTCTCACTTAATGTAACCTACCTATGAACAGCCTGTATCAACAAAAAGAACCTCCTTTAAAATGAAGAAAAAAATTTACCAAGATTTTATAATACATAAAACTTCAAAAGTTAAATTAAAATGTCTGTATGAAAGAAATTTTATTATCCACCATTTATTCTGCAGTTATATAGAGTTAGTGAAATCCAGATTACTAAAAGCTAGTTTTATAGATTGTACTTTCCTGCATATTGACCATTTCATTGTTCATTAGCACCTGAGTAGAGGAAATAAAATAATTTTTAAAAATAATCACGTGTGCCTCACTAATTTAGAATTTATGATGATTGAGAGACTGAAAGTTATCTTTTTACAGACTATAGGCTAGATGTTGCCTAGTAAATTAAAATTGTTTATAAAATTAAAACAAATCTTTCATAGACCTTTAAGTACTTTATAATGGATTTGTTGATTATAAATCATGCTTTTAAAGCATTTTATTTTATTAAGAACTAGTAATTAATTAAAAGCTAATAACTGAGACTTCTCCAAAAAGATTCTGAATTAGTAAGGTATGTAACATATAGTCAGATTTATGTCTTTTCTGTTTTTGCAGAGAAAGCTGCCCAAAAATTACTTTTGAGGATTATGTTTTGAATTTTCATGCTATTCAATCCATGGTGACATTCTAACTTGAGACACAGTGGTTTTATTTACATACTTCCTTAAAAAATAGTATTTTAATTCCATGGATTTAAGCAAATTGTTGATTATAAAATATTCATAGTGATTACCTGAAGTAGAAATTAGTGTTATTGGGTTAGTATATCTATAAGAGTAATATCAAGTTGCATATTTATTTCATAAATTTCTTTTGAAAGTAGTTGCCTTTGTACCATTATTTTTTATATAAAAGAATACATTGGAAATTGAAAGCCAAAAAATATATAGTGATTTTGCTCATGAATTTGTTTTCCAGCATTCATTTACTACATACATTGTCATCTGTTGGTTCTTTTCTTTATTTCATAATTAATTTCAAAATTCAGCATTTTTTATCTAATTTAACATTTTCATATTTTTAAAGGTCCCCAGGTGCATCCAATTTTTCAACTTTACCAAAGATCTCTCCTTCATCTCTATCAAATAATTATAACAACATCAACAACAGAAAGTAAGCACTGAATCTTAAAAACTCTTTGTCTAATTGATCGCCCTATTGTGGTTGCAAAAAATCTCTTGTATCCAAAATTTAGGATAAAAGTCTTAATGCACTAATTGAATTTTTAAAAATTACTGGTCGGATTTTCTAGGAGTAACTTCACAGGAAAGAACACACAGTTACAAACTTTCCCTTGATATAATACATATACTACAGTAATTTACTAAAAATAAAATACAGTACTTTTAGAATTTTACATTCTAAATACAAATCTGTTAGATTTACATTCCAATACATAGAAATCTGTTAGAATTCAATTTTTTAGAAAGAATATAAATTTCAGATGTCATTTTAGAACTAGATATGTAATCACCTACAATTCTTTTATATAATAAAAAGCTAATATGCAAATCGACCGAACGGTGGAAGGACCGGTTGCTGTGACGCTCACTGACCACCAGGAGGCAGACGCTCAATGCAGGAGCTGTCCCCTGGTAGTCAGTGCACTCCCACAGGGGGAGTGCTGCTAAGCCAGAAGCTGGGTTCACAGCTGGCGAGTGCAGCAGCCGTGGTGGGAGCCTCTCCCACCTCCACAGCAGCACTAAGGATCCCCCGAGGGCTCCCGGACTGCGAGAGGGTGCAGTCCAGGCTGAGGGACCCACCTCCCCGCCGCCCCTACCCCCGAATGCACAAATTTTGTGCACTGGGCCTCTAGTATATAGATAGTATTTTTGAAAAGTGTGTGTCAGTGATTCTCAACTGTAAAGCTTACACATTTTTACGTTTATTATAAAAAGGCAATCAGTGTTTCTTTAAAAAGTTCAAAGAAACAGTTCCCTTGCCCCATCCTGAATCATATTTAGAATCTTGGAATTTGTAAAAGTTAGTGGAATTGTGTGCTTTATCAAAAATAACTTGGACTTCACCAGATCATCTGACATGGGTGTATTACCTGGAAAATTAGCATGGTTTTTATTTTATAGAAAAGGATAAAAAGAAAGCTTTTATTTTAATTAGTCCAATCAAATTATAGGAAGAACTTTAATCCAGACATGATTATCCTTTTTTATTTCTTGGCTATATACATTATGGTTTATATATTAGGTTAACAGTATTTATGTAGTTAAATATTTGTACTACTTGTCCAGTTCATAAATGGCATCTGATTATCCCAAAGAATAGATTCAAAAAGACTAAAGCTGTGTGTGAAATAATCTTTAAAATAATACCATTAATTGAATATATAGGTTTAATTAGTTTTCCCTTAAAATTCATATTTGAGTTAATTGACAAAATTTGTTTAACATGCATCTGAATTATAAATATATAAGAATAACCAAAATAATTTGGAAAGAAAAAATCATGAGAAAGTATTAATCAAATATCACAACCTATTATAAAGATATAAGAATTCGCACAGCATAGTGCTGACCCAGAAATATATCTACAGATCAACAGACTAGGTAAGACAGCCCAGAAATAGAAATTTATGTATAAAAGAGTTTAATGTGATCACAAAGAATTCTAGACCAATGGAGAATGGAGCAGGTTATCCAGGAAATATAGGGAAAATTGGATAGCTATTGAGAATTTTTCTTTAAAACTTTAAATTAATTACTTTTTGTTGGGTACATAAGAATTAAAAGGTAAATAAATGGAAAAATGACTTGCTATAAATGGCAAATTAAGGGTTAATAGTCTTAATATATAACGTTCATAAAAATATGTGAGAAATATTCTATTATGAAAATGTGCAAATGATGTAGATGGGAAATAAAAATAAAAGGATTAAAATATATTAATATTTTAAATGTTCAAATTCACCACTACTAGAGATATGTAAATTTAAAACCATAAAAATCTCCATCTACTTTCTCTCACCTCAATATCAATGGGAAAAATTAAGTGATGAATATCTATTCTTATAAGGATTCTGTTTGAGTGATTGAAGTATTAGTACAACTTTTCTAGAAAATAGTTTGTTGTATGTATTAAGAAGATTTAAAACATTCATTCCTTTATTTCAGTATTAATAAAAATATGTGCACCATAGTCTAATAGCATTACATTATAGTGTATCAGTGAAATATCGAAGGCACTATGAGTATCCAAAATGGCAGTGTTTTATGTTCTTTTCTGTTTTAAAATGTCTGTCCATCGGTAAAAGAGTAAAAGGAAATATTCCCCTTTAATCTGGTTTATGTTTTGTTTTTTATTATTAAATTCATCAAAAGTAATTTTTTCATAGGAGATAAAATATTACTTGTGTTTCTGCAATTGCAGATGGCTCCCATATTTACTATAAAATAATTCAGTTTCAGGTGTAACATGTATTTATAGTTATTCTTTGAAGATATTTTTAACATTGTATATAGAATGTATTAAATATGGACTATATTTTGACTAGAGTCGCTGTGTTAGGATATGTGATCTGTTGTGTTTCTGTTTTTGTCTTATTTCCCTGTTACGGCAAAAATATGACAGTAAAATCTGATCTCAAAACTTCTGACTGCAGAAAATATTGAGTGAAATAGGTGTGTTTTATTTTTAAAACATCATTAACTAATGACTTTACTCCTATACTAGATTATATATTTAACTATTTATATTTATCTTTTTTAGGCACTAAAATAGTCCTTTCATATTAGGAAACTTAAAGCAAATAGCTACGGAGGTTATCACTGCGATTAGTAAAGCTTACCTTTCTTAGTAAACAACAAATTTAAACATAATACAGAAAGTTTTTTTTTCATTTTTAAAAATTTTAATATGATCATAGTTATCTAAACAACCAGAGGCCCGGTGCACGAAATTTGTGCACTGAAGGGGGCTCCCTAAGCCCAACCTGCACCCCCTCCAATCTGGTTCCCCGACCCCTGTGGGATTGGGCCTAAACTGGCAGTTGGACATTCCTCTCACAATCTGGGACTGCTGGCTCCCAACCACTCGCCTGCCTGCCTGTTGTCCCTAACCACTTCTGCCTGCCAGTCAGATCACCCTCTAACTACTCCCCTGCCAGCCTGATCGACACCTAACTGCTCCCCTGCCGGCCCAGTCGCCCCCAACTGTCCTCCCCTGCCGGCCCGGTCACCCCTAACTGCCCTTCCCTGCTGGCCTGGTTGCCCACAACTGCCCTCCCGTGGCGGCCATCTTGTGGTGGCCATCTTTGACCACATGGGGGTGGCCATCTTGTGCAAGGGCATGATGGTCAATTTGCATATTACCTCTTTATTATGTAGGATTATTTTACATAAAATTTATTTCTTAATTTTCCCTTCAACTTGTGGAAATAAGTAGCAGCTTAAGACCAGATGGAAATAGCATCATTACCCATTTTATATAAAACTAGAGGCCCGGTGCATGAAATTTGTACACTTGTGGGGGTCCCTCAGCACGGCCTGCCCCCTCTCGCATTCCGGGAGCCTTCAGGGACTGTCCAGCAGTCGCACTGCTGCAGAGGCGAGAGAGGCTCCTGCCACTGCCGCTGAGCTTGTCAGCTGTGAGCCCGGCTTGTGGGAGCCCACTGACCACCAGGGGGTAGCTCCTGCATTGAGCGTCTGCCCCCTGGTGGTCAGTGCGGGTCATAGCTACCGTTTGTTCTGCCGTTTGGTAGATTTGCATATCAGGCTTTTATTATATAGGATGAGTAATGACCTTTTTGAATTAATGTGCATTTTTGAAACTTGATATATGTGGAGATATTTTATAAGTATAAAGTATATATTAAAATCAATAGTTATGACCCACAGGTTTATATGAAATTTATTACAAATTCAAGACTTGAATTAAACTGTTACATTACTAAGATAGACCATTTTTATTTATCTTCAGGAATAAAAAATAATAGTTATAAGGTAATACAAAGTATACTTTGAATTATTTAAGTTTAATAAAGTTTTTATTGAGGACTAATATGAAGAACCTGAAGCTGGATTATTGTTTCTTTACCATATGTAATTATTATACCTATTAGTCCATACAGCATTTGTTCTTGCCCTAATTATAATTTAAGTACGTTTTTAATATGTACCAAATTTATTCTCTTTTTATTTTCTGCATTTTTCTCTCACTACATTTGTCTTGATACGATACTGCCTTAAAACAATTTTTTTAATGTATTTATTGTCTCAACTCTTGCCATTCCACCTCAGAATATATTTCTGTTTTTCTGTTAATTCATTTAAAGCTCTTATTTGAAATGTAAATGACTCCCTGTGAAACATTAAGCTAGGAAAAGGACCTGGGTTTTGGAGACTGCCAGAGCTAGCTAGCCATCTGCTTCTTAACAAGTTACTTGCTGAGAGCATCATTTCATTAACTGCAAAATGAGCATGATTATAGTTATGAGGATTAAATAATAGATGTATAAATTTTATAATGTCAAATGTAAGTACTAATTAAAAAGTCAGACTGAAGTTTTTATAAAAAGATAAGGGCTCGATTTTACAAAAAATGTTAGATTTTTAATGTATATTTAAGGAGATAGAATTATAATACAGAATTAACCTAGTGAAGTACTTAAATTCCCATTAAGATCACTGGCAGGCTAGCTTACTCTCTTTAGAAAAAAAAAGCAGAAATAGTCACGGGAAAATAGGTTTCCATGTACTTTGTCAAAGCATTTAAAGAACTGCTGGTTTTAGTATTTCCCATTGCAGACTTTAATACTTGATTTAGAAAGCACATAAAATGTGGATTATAAGTGACTAATCATGATAGTTTTAAAGTATTTCTTAAATTGATCACTTTTGATTGTCATTGTGCATCTAGACTACCTCAATCTTTGGAAAGGCTTATATTTACCCTGACACTTAAAATGTAGAAGTCCTTTAAGGATTCAAACTTTAAAAGATAAAATAGCCCAGCCTAAGGATTCAGATTTTAAAAGACAAAATAGCCCTTCTTGCATGCCTCAGTGGTTGAGCATCAAACTATGAACCAGGAGTCGGTTCAATTCCCAGTGTGGGGCCTGCAGGAGGCAGCTGATTGATGATTCTCTCTCATCATTGATATTTCTATCTCTCCCTTCCCCTCTGAACTCAAAAATATATTTTAAAACAAATTTTTAAATAAATACAAAATATAAAACTGAATTTCCAAATAAGTTTTTACTCATTTCTCAGTAAATAGGAAAAACTATTTCAGCAAATCGTGTCCTATTGCCACAGAGAAGAATAGAACTTCCAACATCCATTTGTGTTATGTGTAGGGGAGACCGATATATCTGAATATATACTTATGGAATAAGCGTGTAAATATGCTTTTAGTCTTTTAGCTTGTGCCTGTGTGTGTGTGTGTGTGTGTGTGTGTGTGTGTGTGTAAGTATAGGCATGAGCTTGCATTTGGGCATACCTTCCCTGTACACTCATAGATTGCTTAAAATTTTATGTCTTTATAGCCAGAATTATGAGTTTTTTAATGTGTAAAATGTGTTGAAAATATAGACCTTGCTTTTTTTCATATATAGCACTTCTTAATAGAAATAATAAACACGGGATTAAGCTTTTTGTTGCATGTCTTCGAATTAGATTCAAGAATCTAGTCATCAGTCATTGAGTGAATATATTGAATTGCTTATAGGTGCCTAGTACTTTATTAGTTACCAGGAATCTATACTAATAAAAGGGTAATATACTAATTAGATCGGACATCTTCCAGAAGTCCTTCTGGAAAAAGCCATGGTGGTGGGGCGGAGGCAGAGGCGGTTAGGGGCGGTCAGGCCAGCAGTGGAGAGCAGTTAAGGGAATCAAGCTGGCAGGAGAGAGCAGTTAGGGCGATCAGGCCAGCAGTGGAGAGCAGTTGGGATCAGTCCGGCAGGGGAGAGCAGTCAGGGGGATCAGGCCAGCAGGGAAGAGCAGTTAGGGACGATCGGGCAGGCAGGGGAGAGCAGTTAGGGGCGATCAGGCAGGCAGGCAGAGGCGTTTAGGGGCGATCAGGAAAGCAGAGGAGCAGTTAGGGGCATCAGGCAGGCAGGTGAGCGGTTAGGAGCCAGTGGTTCCAGATTGCAAGAGGGATGTCCAACTGCCGGTTTAGGCCTGATCCTGCAGGGAGGTCGGACATCCCCTGAGTGGTCCCGGATTGGAGAGGGGCGCTGAGGGATTCCCCACCCCCCTGCCGTGCACAAATTTCGTGCACTGGGCCTCTAGTATAAAATAAAATATGAATTATAAGGCTACTGATCTGCAAAAAACAAAATGCTTGAATTCTATTGTTTCATACTTTTTTAAAAGTTTAAAATAAGCATACAGCTACAAGACTAGCAATTCTGAATTTGAATTGCTCTAGATTGTATTTCTTTGGGCACTGCTGTTTTTGTTCAGTCTTGGGGTGGGTTGTTGTTGGTTTTTATTTCAGTCTGGGAGTTGGTCTTTTTTGTGATGAAGGTGGGTGTTTTCTTAAAAATGCAAAAATATTGCATTTCTTAAAAATGCAAAAATATTAGGCTAGTGTTGTGTATATAATTTTGGTTGATGTGGTTTTGTGTGTTTTACCTATTTAGCTTGTTGTGGGAGGTGTGTGTGTGTGTGTGTGTGTGTGTTTACTAAAGGCTTTATTAGAGCAGGCTGTGGCAAAAAATCCACTTAAACTGTTAAAATAATAAAGTGGAAGTATAGAAGCTACAATACAATGTATTTGAAATTATAAGTAAAGTCTACTTTTAAAAAATATCAACAACAAATTGTAAGCCCGTTGAAGTTGTCATGTTTATTTGTAGCAGTTTTTTTTTTATTACATTATTAAATTTAAAAAATTTGATTCTTGTTCAGGCTTGTACTAATGAATTTTTTTAATGATTGAAAATATGCTTTTAAATTATGTCCAAAGTATCCATTATACTGGATACTTTGGACATAATTATAAGGTAACCTATTACAATTTAAGGGAGAATCCATATTTTTCCAGAAAAAAAAATTATTACATATAAAAAGAAAGGCATTAACTTATTGATTGACTTTTCTTAGTTCTTTCTAAAATTACCTTGATATTCTCGAAGATTGATATCTTTTCAAGTTTAGTATTTATTATGGTAGTACAAATTTTCCTGAGGTTATATTCATCTAGTTAAGTAAACTGCATTATTCTAACAACCTAGAAGAAAGAAAAGCCAAATAATTCTGGAATGTACTTGCTTAGAATCATTTCATTTTTGCATTCCTGATCACCCCTGGCTTTTTTCACATTTGAATACCAGATTTTGCTGGCCTAGCCTAGAAACTATAAATAGAATTTTCAGTGCATCAGTACAGTGATGTCACAGAGGCCTTCTAAATTCTGGTCTGATTTGTAACTAAGGTACAACCCTTCATGTTTCTACTATTCTCTTACAGTAGCAGGATGTAAAAGGGACATAAATGAGATGATTTATTGCTGCGGGTGGTGTTTAAAATCTAAATGTTTTAAATTTGATGGAGCAATGGAGGATGGAGCAAGCTGTGAAGCTGCTCCAGTTAATCAAGGGTAGAAAGATACAATGGTTTGTTTTTGTTGGTGTGATATAAGATGCAGTGATTTGTTGATTGGATGAGGAGTATCTTAATTAAGGGAGTATTAAAAAGATCCTGAATTAAGTGCTTTATAAAAAAGGCAATGACTGACCACCTAATTCAAATAAGTTGAAAGTACTCTGTTCATTATAACTACATTGTGATCATTGATTGCATTGTGAAAAATATTTTTTGTTTTCTTCCAGTGTGAAAAACTCAAATTATTGTCTCCCATCATATACTGCTTATAAGAACTATGATTATTCAGAACCTGGAAGAAACAATGAACAGCCAGGCCTCTGTGGCCTAAGTAACTTGGGAAATACGTGTTTCATGAATTCAGCTATTCAGGTAGGTATTTCCAAACAATGTGAAACTCGTGTTTTATGAGAGTCAGTAATACAAGAAGAGTAGACTTGGGTTTTGTATGTCAGAACATGAGTATTATATATGTTTTGAGAATTTTCTATTTTTGTGGAATATTTACACATACACATTTGACGCATTCATTCTAGTGCTGGTAATAGAGTATCAATGTTCCTCAATTGGGTGGCATATAATTGATTACCACATAGTGGAAGATTAAATATCACTTCATGCAAAAATATAATTCCAAACAGAAAACCTAGGCTCTCTGAGAAGAAGAAAAAGCTAGTGAGATCTCTACAATATTCAGTAGAAGTCTCTTGGTTGGTTGTTTTTGTTTTGTTTTGTTTTGTTTTGACATTGATGGGAATGTTAGAGAATAAATATTTTATGGTCACCAATCTTCTAACTCTAAATAAAATTATTTTTAAATCTTTTTTTTTAACCTTAATTTGAAGTTAAGATTCAAAAAATTTTTTATGAACCTCCCTTTGTATACATATTCTAACACATCACTTTTCCTAAAAGATCTTTAATTTGGGGATATAAGAGATCACTGCCTTTTTCCCCTGTCTCTCCATGGAGCTTCCCTTTTTGTCCTACTCTTTCTATACCCTCTTCCAACTTAACTTGTTAAATATTTATGTCTTTTCTTGATTTTGAAGTAACAAGATCTATATATATCTTAATATCACTGTCACTGTGTGTAAAATTAGAACTGGTTATTTACTACCCCTTTCACAAATAAGAATTTTTTTCAAATACCTGAAATAATGGCACATACTGTTTTTTATATTTAAATTTTAATTTTTTTTTTTTTTTTGCAAATTCTGAATTTTACTTTTAAATTTGCAATTTTCTGTTCTCGATTCATATTTAATACTGAATCTCCTTTGCCTAGGAGGCAGCCTCCAAAGATAAAGATTAAATACAGAATATGGGTTGATAAGGACATTATTGCATATCTTTTTTTACTATCTGAGAAAAGTGTAGGACTGTTCACCATCCAAAATTATAAATAAATCCTTTTGTAATTGTCTTTATAGCATTCTTGGAAAAATTAGATTTAAACTGTCATCACTCTGTAGATCAGGAGTTGGCAATCTTTTAAAAATGTACAAGGGGTCATAATTGGTTAGTTTCTGATTTCTTGGTTTAGAGTTGAGCCACTCAGTGTCTATTGCAGATACTATGTCGATTAATAAACTCTTCCATTAAACCTTATTTGATGAATAATATTTATTCAACTTTAATGTGAATTACTTTATTCAAAATTGCTTTTCTAGGATGTTAGCACTAATTAAACAATTACATTTTTATTTTTCTGGGAAAGGAAAAATAAAACTCGTCTGAGAAGGACAATAAGCATATTGTCCTTATTTTACTTAGGTAACAAAGTACAGTGCATTAGTTTTGAGCATTCAGAAATAGGGATTGGGCAGACAAGTTGCAATTTTGTTTGTATATATGTTGGACTACCCTACTGATCACTGAAAATTATCCTTAATACCATCTCTGAAAAATGTTTTATATAAACAGTCAAAGTTTGATATAGTTTGAGGTTTTTTAAAATATTCTAGTATAGAAAAACAATTTGGTGCTTTTTCATAAAGATTACGAAGATATTTTAACAGCATAGGCAATAAATATTTGGGTCTTTCAGAAGAAAGCAAGATTATTCATGCTGTCATTCATGGGAGGCTCTGTCTTGCGTTCCTTTTAAGGCAATATTATATTCTAGTTTCCTGTGCCTTTGATGTAGTCTATTTACTGTTTGTCTCCACATGGTTAAATGTAATTTCTCAAAAATGAATATTAAAATTATATCTTCTAATCAGCTATATTGAGCTGGGTTTGGCATTTGTTTAACTTTCTTGTATATGTTTTAAGGTGTCAGAAACTTTGTTTTACTAGTTTTTGCTACTGTTTAAAGCAATTTTATTACAAAAAAAATTTGGTAGATGTAATGCTGACACTCGTTCTTAATATGTTTCACCTTCACATATTCTATTTCAACTGAGATACAGTCATGAGGGTGAGGTTTGTTAGGGTGATAGTATGTTATTTTCTGGTAATCATAAAGTATGAAAAATTGTTGATGTAAATTTCAATAAAGTATTTTAAGCAGTAGATATATTTCATGTCTGTATCTTGGTTAGTTGGAAACTATATTTTCTCCAAAATAAAACTCTACAAGCAAATTGTAGAGTAGAAAATACGAGTTTATATTTTTGCTACTTTTGACTTTTAATCCAAATCCAGAATTAGAAAAACTGGTACTTCAATTTTATTTTCTTAAATCTTCTGTGATTTTCAATTGATTTAGATGTAAGCCCTCAACCTAAAGTCACACTAATAGGGAATACAAAATGGTAGCAGTAACCTTTTTTCTCTGTTTTATAAACACACATGTAAGTTCTTAGGTCCACAGATGGAAATGATAAAAGATAACTAATAGAGTAGTTTTTGTTTTTGTTTTTTCAAGTTTCCTTATAACTTCTGTGAAATAGAAAACAATTCATGAACATCAGAAAATATTATGAAATAACACTTATACTGATAATTTAAGTTTTAATATAGTTTCTTATATTCAGTAATCCTAAAAATATGAGTGGGCATTTTATAGTATGTGATCATGATTTATTCTTAACCCATCAGTAGTTCTGAAATAGTGAAATCTTTTTGATCGCCCATTATTAAAGATTAAACACCAGTCTGTGTGATTTAACATTATTGTTATTCAATTTAATTATATTGGTGTTTAATATTTTCTCTGATGTGATAGTATTTGTGAGCATTAAATTTTTCTGATGAGTATAGTACTGTCATATAGTTTCAATTTATTAAGTCATTTTTATTTAATGTGAGATACTTTTGGTCATAAATCCTGACCTTATGGAGATTATAAACTAGATATTGTGATTTTCAAACTCTTTTGCTTTTTAGCATGAAAAGATTGTAAATTATTACTGTGAAAATTTTAATTGTATTGTCAGTATTTAAACAAATGTAGTGAAATTGCTTTGACTCGGTGAAGTGTCCAGAGTGCCATCTGCTTTCTTTTACTTTACTTAATGGCCCCAGAAGCATTCTTATGGGATACCAAGAATAGTTTAAAAACCATATTGTGGCCGGAAAGAAAAGAAAAGAACACATCAAAAATTAATAATATAGGTTAGGAGCACACTATGAAGTTACACTGCCTGGAATAATCACATCTCTGCTACTTATTAGCTGTGTTATCCTATACAAATAATTTCCAATTCTCATTTTTTATCAGATGAGGAAAGTAATACCTATATCATAGGAGTTTTGTGGGGATAAGTGAGTTAATGAATATAAAGGTCTTAGGACAGTGACTGGCACGTCATAAAAGAATTAGGTACGTATTAGGTCGATATTATTTTGTCTGTTTTTAAATTCAAGGAGTCAAGCATAGTGACTTTGGAAAAACTCCAAATTCCATAGCCTGTATTTTTGTTCTTTCCTACAAGTCTTATTCCACTTTGGCTGGACTTAGTGAATGAAGAAAGAATTGAATGTACTTTTATTTTTCACTGTATTATTCAGTAATGGAATTTATCATCTCCCTTTTCTGAACTGTGTCAGTTTAGTTCTCCTTAAGCAAATTGATAACCAATGGGTATAATAACGTGGAACTAGGTATGAATATTCAGTCTACAGGGAACTAAAAATTCTTGAGTTCAGTTTATCCCTGAGTAGTTATGATCATAGGCATATACTACCATGTCCTGGTGGTACAACTAAGTTAACAAAATACTTTTCTAGTGCCTTAAATGTATATTACTCCATTGAGAGAATGTCTAGTTTTTTTATTGGAGGTTATTTTAATTAGCATTAGTTGAGTAGATTCAGGAGCACTCCAACCTTGTCTTTTTCATTGTCAAGGCCTAGGAGGCTCATGATTGGCTTCCTGGAAGAAGCAACTCTTCAGATGGATTTGAAGCAGGGGAGAGATATGGTCTTTTCCACTGGAAAGCAGCATGGCGTAAGATGGTTGTTTTCAAACTTTTTACTTGGAAGTAGTAGGGCTCTTTAAATAGACTCTGGGAAGTCATTGAAAATTTTTATAGTAATCAAGGACCTGTCCATTATTTCTGTCATACAATGTAAAATCAGTTGTGAATTCCAACCTTTTTAAGGTCACTTTTTTTCTGTGATCTCGGGTTGGGAAAAAAAGTTATTCAGTAAAGTCAAAAGAATGTTTAATAGAAAGTTTAGGATTTGGTGGTTTTTTTTTTTTAAGACTTAAAGAGAATGAACAGTACTATACAGAGATAACATTCTTTTAGGAAATTAGATTCTCATTATATTTTAAAAACAGGAAAATGATTACTGAAGCTATTACTTCTATGTTCCTGTACTTCATAGCTTTGAATATGATTCAAATAGTGTCACTAGAAAATATAATTGGTGTTATCAAATATAATGCTATTCTCTCACCTTAGACATTCTTTTCCCTTTTATTGAAACACAAATTCTTGGAGACCCAGTTTAACATGAAGCTTTCTAATTTTATTCAAATTAACCAAAGTTATAGTTAAATAAATGAGTGTGGTTTCCATCAAAAAAAGAAACACTTAAACCCCGAGACATAAGAATTTTTAAAAATACTTATGATGTTAAAGAAAATTACTTCTGATAAACTGAGAATGTGACTGACTAAAAATTCAGAGTTCTTCCTAGGGCAAATTTTTATCTAATTCAGGAAATTAAACTCAATTATTTGAGTTCCTTCCATATTATGTGCCAAAAATTTCATGGCATGCTATCATCAAAAATATGTTAAATCATCTATCAAATGACAACTCCGTCAGGTGTTCTATTTTGATAACAATAAAGAAATGGAAAATCCCTTACTTGTATTAGATCTATTCACTTTCTCAACACAGATACCAGTGTTTTTACTTTTCTCATTGTTAAAACTACGGTAAGGTAGAAGTATCTCTTTTAAAAGAGAAGGAGGAGTGGGAAAAGAGACCTTGAAATCTCAGACAAATTATTTGGGGGAAGAGTATATATAACATAGTTCTGTAAGAATTTAGTTTTTATGGCTGGGGGAGAAATAGTATCTCTAAAAGAATGCCTTGTACCTGTGTAATTTGGTTAATAATGATTTTTTCGTCATGAAAACATCTTTTCTTAACCTCAGATACAGGGTGGGACGATCTTATTTTTCTGCTCTTCACATTCTTCCAAATGAATATATACAAGTTTCTTTAGGATTAATACTTATATTTCTGATAACTTAAATAATTTGCTTAATGACTTAGATATTTTGTTTGTCCCTAGTTCTGTAATAGGAAATGACATGAATATAGGGAAATAGAGAGGTTATTTGAAGGAGTTGTAAATAAGTACATCTGGTTCTAATAAAGAATGGTTTTACATTACTCTGGCTATAAAAGATCAACACCAATTTAATATAAATATGTTCATTAGGATTACTTACAGAGATCACATCTTAATTAATATGATTAGACTGAAGTATCTTGTGTTGATTTTAATAACTGTTGAAAGGATTTTTATTTGTAATTGAAAGGAAAATCTGTAATTTATAATGGTAACTACAAATATACCCCCCTCCAGAAAACCAAAGTGAAAGAAAAAATGATTCTAGATTTACTTTTATTACCTAAAATTCAGTTTATTTTCTTTATGTTGAAATCTTTCTAACACATATTTTTCTCCTTTATTAAAATGTATACTTACATCATTAACATTTTATGGTTGAACATTTCTAAAGTGTGTCAGGTTTATTCTCTAAATTATAAATTGGTATTATTAAATAGTGTCACTAGAAAATATAATATATTATACTAATAGAGCCTTTAAAAGTAGAAAGCCAGGTTAAATCCCTATTAAGTACTTGTTTTGTTGTATTTCATGTATACATTTAAATTCCAATCTGTTGAAGCCAAGCTGTATATATTACCAAAAGGCCCTCACTTAGTGGATTTTTTTAAATCTTCAGATTATCTTCTTTCTATTTTAGTTTGTGAGTAGAAATACTTATGGTGATGCTCATTATCCATGACTAACTTTATTAGTATTGTTACTTTGCCAATATGGATGCTTAGTTCAATATTATTAAGTTAGTAATTCTCATAAACTCATTAATATATTAACAGCCCAGTAACAAACCCACAGCCTCTGATAATAATAGTACCCTTCTTTGCATAGTGTGGGTTGTTTTTCATCATTGTCTCTCTCTTAATTTCTCTTCACAGAGGTGTTTGAATAAGGTGTCCTTATTTTACTGGTAATGAAATTGAGGCAAGAGAAGTTTAAGTAAAATGTTACCTACTTAAACAAGTTAATAAATAAATTAAAACTGGGTTGTTATTCAGAATATTCTGAGGTCATCTATCTTCAAAATTATACTAAACAACTTAGAAGAAATCCCTTTAAAATGTTTTCTTTTGGTCAAATGTACAGGTGGTCATAATAATCTGGCCACTTATGTTCAAATATATCCCACATTCAAAGGCTGTTAAATCGAGTTGTTTACCCATATCTTCAGAAAAAAGAATCACTTATACTGTCATGGTAAATAACTTGTTTCCCTATTTATAATGGTCTGGCCCTCTAGCAACTTCAGTGCGAAATTATAGCTAATTTGCCTACAAACGTCAGGTGGTCATAATAATATGGCCACTCAGTGTATATATGCCATCACTAAGAAGAGAAATACCTAAAATATTTTAAGCCATGACAATATCAATACCACAAACATATAACCTCCTAAAGTAAATACATCAAAGATGATGTCTATTTGAATTTGAAGGATTTACTGAAAAATCACTCTTTTATAATCACCTCGCATATAATTAAAAATATGTCTATGGCCTTCATTTAGAGAGATTTTGCTATGAATATAAACTGAATTATTGACACATACACACTAATATACATACACACATGTATATTCATTATGTATACCAGTATATGCATGAATATATATGTGTGTTTGTGATTTTGTATATAATTGAGGTATTAGAAGTAATTCTTCAGTAATTGCCCAGGACTTTTCTGAGCATTATAAACTTTCAGTAAGGCTTTTAGTAACTATTTTTAAAAGAAACTAAAAATAAATTTTTGACAAAAATATTAATAATTATTTATAAGAAAATTATTGATAGTAAGATAGGTATACTTTAAGATTCCTCTTATACTCATTAACTACCATACCAAAAGTACCTCTGTCATCTTCCTAAGACTTGTTTCATTAATCATCTCTTCTTTTTCTATACCTTTAGCCTCACCTGATCACTGTCTTTCTTTCAGCATACATACATGGTTAAGTCTGTTATATTTTTCTATTTTTTTAATATGTTTTTATTGGTTGTTATAGAGATAGAAAGGGAGAGGGATAGAGAGATAGAAACATCGATGAGAGAGAAATATCATTGATTGACTGCCTTCTGCATGTCCCCTACCGGGGATTGAACCCATAACCCAGGCATTTGCTCTGAGTGGCAATACAACTAGTGACGTCTTGGTTCATGGGTCAACATTAACCACTGAGCCACACCAGCTGGGCGGTTAAGTCTTTTTTAAACTGGATAGGAGGGGTGGAGTGAAGAGGAGCCTTGACCTTGAAAAGGGTGGTCTTTCTCATCTCTCATTCAGTAGTTCTTATCTCTGCAGCATAGTTGTGGATGGGTGGGAAGAGATTAACCACAGAACTTACATGCATATATACTACATAACCCATAGACACATACTGTACTAGGTGTACCAGTTAATAATGCGGATTTTTTTCAATAGATGGAGTTACACATATGTTGATATATATGCGATTTGATATGTATTCTATTTTGTTGTATTGACAACAAGCTTCAAATTTTCATATGTCAAATTTTCTGAAGGTGTTAACATCATAGATATTTTTACACTTAAAAATGTCAAATTTCGTGCCCAAAAAAAGCATTTGCAGGAAGTTTTAATTCATTATTTTGAAGTGCTGCTGAATACTTCGGGAAGTTTATGGTGAACATGCTCCATCTCAAGATACTTGTGAACGCTGGTTTAAACACTTTAAAAGTGATGATTTCAATGTGAAAGACAAAGAACATCCAGGTCAACCAAAAAAGTTTGAAGACCAACAATTACAAGCATTACTGGATGAAGATGCGTGTCAATCTCAAAAACAACTTGCAGAAAGATTAAACATTGCTCAGCAAACAATTTCCAATCATTTACAAGCAATGGGAAAGATTTTAAAGGAAGGAAAATGGGTGCCACATCAACTGAACGAAAGACAAATGGAAAACGGAAAAGTCATCAGTAAAGTGTTGCTTCAACGGCACGAAAGAAAGTCTTTTTTGCATCGAATTGTGACTGGTGATGAAAAGTGGATTTATTTTGAGAATCCCAAACACATAAAATCATGGATTGATCCAGGTCAACCATCAACATTGACTGCAAGGCCAAATCGCTTCGGAAAGAAGACAGTGCTCTGCATTTGGTGGGATCAGGAAGGTGTAGTGTATTATGAGCTTCTAAAACCAGGTGAAACCATTAATACTGATCACTACCAACAACAAATAATCAATTTGAACCACACTTTGATCGTGAAACAACCAGAATGTGCCAGAAGACACGGCAAAGTAATTTTGCTTCATGTAGTACACCATCACACACTTCAAAACCAGTTAAAGACACATTAAAAGATCTTGCCTGGGAACTATTAACCCACCCACTATATTCACCAGACCTTGCTCCTTCAGATTACCACTTTTTCTGATTGATGGCACACACACTTTCTGAGCAGCACTTCAAAACATACGAAGAAGTGGAAAATTGGGTCTCTGAATGGTTTGCCTCAAAACAAGAAAAGTTCTATTGGGACGGTATCCACTAATTATCTGAAAGATGGGGGAAATGTGTAGCTAGTGATGGACATTACTTTGAATAAAGCACTTTTGAGTTTCTCTTGAAATTATCATGTTTTCTTTGATTACAAAATCCACATTATTAACCAATATACCTAGTAGTGTGTTGAAGGCCCGGGGGGGGGGGGGGGGCAGTGTGAGCAAGAATGGGTCAATGGGGGGGGAGAGGGAGAGAATATTCTATATAATAAAAGGGTAATATGCAAATTGACCCTAAAGGCAGAACGAATGGGAACGACAGGTGGCTATGACATGCACTAACCATCAGGGGGAAGATGCTCAATGCAGGAGCTGCCCCCTGGTGGTCAGTGTGCTCCCACAGGGGATCTCTACTCAGTCACAAGCCATGCTGACAGGCTGATGGCTGTAAGCACAGCAACAGTGGCGGGAGCCTCTCCGGCCTCCTTGGCAGCACTAAGGATGTTCGACTGCAGCTCCCAGGCTGCCAAAGGTATGTCTGACTGCCAGCTTAGGCCCGATCCCCCCCAGGGAGGGGGCCTAAGCCCGGCAGGTGGACATCCCCCGAGGGGTCCTGGACTACAAGAGGGCGCAGGCCAGGCTGAGGGATCCCCCACACACACAGTGCACCAATTTTTATGCACCGGGCCTCTAGTCTATAATACTTTAAACAGTAAAGATAATTTTCTTTAAAAAGCTTGACTTTTTGGAGACTGACAGCTTGGATTCAAATTCTAGTTCTGCCTCTTATAAATTATGTGACCTTGGATAAGAATAAGAAGCTTCTTGCTGGGTCAGTGGGGCTCAGTGGTTGAATGTCTACCTATGATCCTGGAGGTCACGGTTTGATTCTGGTCAGGGCCCATGCTTTGGTTGTGGGCTTGATCCCCAGGTGGGGGTGTGCAGGAGGCAGCCGATCAATGATTCTCTCTCATCATTGATGTTTCTGTCTCTCTCTCCATCTTCCTTCCTCTCTGATATCAGTAATAAAAATACTTTTAAAACATTTTTTTAAAGAGCTTTTTAATTTTTTCATCTGTTAAATGAAGATAAAGTTCTTACAAAGTGTTTGGCACATAATAAGCAGCATTTAAGTATCAACTGCTGTTATGTTATTATTTTCACTATCATACCATGCCATAGAAATTGCTTTTTATAAGGTTACTCTTGACCTCCTATTTGCTGCATTCTTTATCTTTGAGAAGTTAACATCTCCTTATAAGTGACAAATCTCAAATCTGTCTCAACCATAATTTTCTCTCTTGACTGTCCCTCCAAAATATAACTACTAGGGGCCCGGTGCATGAATTCGTGCAGTGGTGGCGTCCCTTGGCCTGGCCGGTGATGGGGGCCAATTGGGGTCGTCTTGCCCAGTCCCAATCAGGGTCGATCAGGGCCAGCCAGCCAGGGGGAGGGACTGCGGGAGGTTGGCCAGCTGCAGGAGGTTGGCTGTGGGAGTGCACTGACCACCAGGGGGCAGCTCCTGCGTTGAGCGTCTGTCCCCTGGTGGTCAGAGCGCATCATAGCTACCAGCCGGTTGTCTGGTCATCTGGTCGTAATGGTCACTTAGGCTTTTATATCTATAGATTAGATAGACATTGTGCCTAGCTTATATATTGTAGATAACTCATACTCAACAAGACTAAAAGTATATTCCCAGATTCCTCATCCTTTTCTTACATTCTCTTGTAAGTAAACCATCCATCTAGTAACTCAAGTAAAAAAACTGAGACTTATTAGCCCAAGTCCTGATCATTCTACTGCCTCTTAAATATCACTCTCCTGTCAGTACACTGTCTCAGTACTTGAACATCTTTTATGTGAACTATTAACACATTGTGGACCAGTAGTTTTATTGCTAGCTTTACCCAGTGGCCAGATAAGTCTCTATTGAATGAGTACAAAAAACATTTTACATAAATGTTAAAGGCACGCTTTAAAATTCAATACCCATTGCATTTTGAAATTATTTATTACATATTCTTACAAGCTAATATCTTTTTAAAGTATGATACTTTGTAAAACACTGTAATATGAAGCGAGAATTCTCGTGATCTGTCCACAATGTGTTAAAATACTGCTATATCTAGAACTCACCTCTTTGTTCCATGGTTTATCCTCTTCCAGTCCATTTAGTAGACTGCTTTGAGTCATTGTTTTAAAATGCAAATATGATTATGTTACCTCCTTGCTTAAAACCCATTTCCCATCATCTAAAGGATAAAATCCAAACTCAACCTTACCTACCTCTTTAGCCAAAACTGAAGGTCCTTGAAATTTCTTACTTTTCAAACCTCTTTGTGTACACTGTCACCTTTTCACTAGTTGTCTTTCCTACATCTCCTGATCCCTCTTGTTTTATGCTGGCAAATACTTATTATATAGTGAGAATCATGAAAATAGAGATATCTTTGGTTTTCTTTTATATCCCCAATGCTTGGCACACTCTCAGTAAGTACATTAGAACAGTGTTTCTCACAATGTGTCAATGAATGAGACAGTACTGGTCGGCAATAAAATAAGTATAGAAATTAAGAGTAAGTGGTCCAAAACTTTTACAGGAAAAGTTTACATTTACTAAATCTAATAAAAATGGGGCGATGGTTTTTATTTCATTTTCCTAGTGATTCATCTGTCTATGACGATTTGGGAAATATTTTTTAAAGTACTTCTTCACATAAATGGTTTGAGAACATACTACATTAGAAAACTTACCATGGGAGGAGACTTGATTTGGGATGGTAAACACACAATACAATTTACAGATGATGTATTTTAGAATTGTACACCTAAAACCTATATAATTTGATTAACCAGTGTCACTCTAATAAATTCAATTAAAAAAAGGAAAACCTACCAGACATGTTAGAACTTGACCTATACCAGATTAATGATATTTCTGGAGCTTTCTAAACTCCAAAGAAGCATAATAGTTTTAAAAAGAATTATATATATAGTAGAGGCCTGGTGCATGAATTTATGCACCAGTGGGGTCCCTTGGCCCGGCCTGTGTGATCGGGCCAAAACCAGCTCTCCGACATCCCCTGAGGGGTCCCAGATTGCAAGAGGGCGCAGACCAGGCCGAGGGAACCCACCTGTGCACGATCGTGGCTGGGGAGGGATGCGAGAGGGCTCCAGGGCATGTCCGGCCTGTCTCATTCAGTCCCGATTGGCCGGACCCCAGCAGCAAGCTAACCTACTGGTCGGAGCATCTACCCCCTGGTGGTCAGTGCTCATCATAGCGAGCAGTTGAGCGGCCTTATATCATTAGCATATCACACTTTGATTGGTTGAATGGCCAACCGGAAAACCAGACAGTTAGCATATTAGGCTCTTATTATATAGGATTTATTCCTTGCAACCGAACGGTCAGAGACCTAACAATATATATAAAGTCCAAAAAATACTACAGTTTATGTCCCTCCAATGTAACTGATCTGTAGCACTTAGATTAGGCTGCCATGTTAATCACAGCTTGGCAGAGCATACCCCCACCACCATGCAGATAGTTCCTTGAATGACTTCTGTGAATGATAAGAAAAAAATCTTTTTAAGAACATTATTTCTATACTTCTGGAGACTCTTAAAATAATCTGTTCTTAATAAATACTTGTTGAATGATTATTTAGATAAATTTAAAATTTTTATTATGAAGACTAGAGGCCCGATGCAGAAATTCGTGCACTGGGGGGATATCCCTCAGCCTGGCCTGCACCCTCTCACAATCTGGGACCCCTCAAGGGATGTCCGACTGCTGGGATCAGGCCTAAACCAGCAGTCTGACATCCCCCAAGGGATGTAGCAGTGCGGCAAGTGGCCAGGATGGAGCCAGAACCAGGGCCGGGTGCCATGCCACTCGCCAGCCCTGAACCCAGCTTCTGGCTGAGCAGCACTCCCCCTGTGGGAGGGCACTGACCACCAGGGGACAACTCCTGTGTTGAGCGTCTACCCCCTGGCGGTCAGTGCACATCACAATTGTAATGGTCGCTTAGGCTTTTATATATAGAGATAGAGATAATCAGAAACTGTCATGGTTCATACTATCACATACAGTCTTTAAATTTCTGTTTCAACTCACCGTAAGTATTTAATGGATATGGGCCTAGGATAATGAAATGATACAGAGTAGTATGTGACTTGGTAGTTAAACCAGTTAATTTTTAAATAATTTTTTTCTGTTGTTTTTTTCTGTGTGCCTTTGCAGAAGAACTAAAAGATCAACAAACCACACAGTTCTTAATACTTATTTACTAAAAATTGTTTCTTTACTGAATATTAAGTGCAAGGGATTGATCACATACAAAATTATAAGGAATTATTGTTTTTCTTAAGTTCACCTTTAACTATCTTGCTTGGCTAAAATGTTGGCATTTATTTCACTATGTGAACCAATTTTGAATTATTTTTTTAAAATATATTTTATTGATTTTTTACAGAGAGGAAGGGAGAGGGATAGAGAGTCAGAAACATCGATGAGAGAGAAACATCGATCAGCTGCCTCCTGCACACCCCCCACTGGGGATGTGCCCTCAATCAAGGTACATGCCCTTGACCGGAATCGAACCCGGGACCCTTCAGTCCGCAGGCTGGCGCTCTATCCATTGAGCCAAACCAGTTAGGGCCAGTTTTGAATTATTAATGGGGTAGTAGATAAGACACTAAACATTAAAATTCAATTCATAAGCTTTAGTTTTTAAAAATAAATATAACTGCCCTAACCAGTTTGGCTCAGTGGATAGAATGTCGGCCTGCAGACTAAGGTCAAGGGCATGTACCTTGGTTGCAGGCACATCCCCGGTAGGGGGTGTGCAGGAGGCAGCTGATCGATGTTTCTCATTGATGTTTCTCTCTATCCCTCTCCCTTCCTCTCTGTAAAAAAAAATCAATAAAATATATATTTTTTAAAAAATAAAAATAAATATAACTTATACTGTTTATTAATGTTATTAGAACCATTTGGTTTTAGCATGCTTCCCATAAAGTGAATATCCTATATAATAAAAGGCTAGTATGCAAATCGACCAAACAGCAGAACGACTGGTCGCTATGATACACACTGACCACCAGGGGGCAGATGCTCAACACAGGAGCTGCCCCCTGGTGGTCAGTGCACTCCCAAAGGGGGAGTGCCACACAGCCAGAAGCCCTGAGCCAGGTTTACAGCTGGGGAGCACAACGTTGGTGGTGGGAGCCTCTCCTGCCTCCATGGCTCCCAGACTGCAAGAGGACACAGGCCAGGCTGAGGGACCCCCCCGCCCCCCAAATGCACAAATTTCATGTACCAGGCCTCTAGTGTAAACACAAAATCCCTCACTAAATACCCTGTTACTTTAAAAAATTAGATATTTGCTATTATAGTCTAGTGGTTTTAAAACCTCATTTAAATACACATACCAGAAACGTTATAGAATTTTTCTTTGTGTAATCATTGTCAATATCCTAGAAGCTTTCAAATTTATATTGCAAGTGGTTCTATCCAATTTCTACGTTTAGCTTTTAAGATAAAAATCAATGGTGTTTACATAATTATGGCTTTTTTAGCACCAATAGCTCTAGTTACAGATTTACTCGTGGCAAGTAACAGTCTTTTTGACAATCTTAGAATTCTTTTTACTCAATTCTGTAGATGAGGAGGGGAGGGAATCATTAACATTTCTTTGCTAGCCAACAAAATGTTTTCCATTAGTCCTCATACTTATTGGGAAATTTTTTGAATTCGGGTTGTGTGTAAAGAAGAAATTCCATAGATTTTGAAGGAAAGGGTGACAGCACGGACTTTAAGTAAAGTTTAATTTTATTCATACTTTAAAAATATTGACCATATTAATAATAATATTATTAATATATAACATAATAATGATATATGTTAAAATACTAGAACATTACTGTCCAGTTCAAAAATGCTGCCGTAAAATTTCAATATTTTAAGTAGAGTGTATGCTAGTTCTCTTAACTGACTAGTTGGAAATGGCGGGAAACCTAGTTCAATAAGTTTCTTAAACTGAAAAAGCATAAAAGGAAAGTTACATCCCCTTATATCTCATTTACTTAAATGTGTTTTTTAAAGAAAGCTTGAAGAGAGAATGGCAATACAAAATGGAAAAGCTATTGAATTGTATTTGCTTTCCCCAAATGGGTGGCAAAGCTTCAGAATTGATCTCTCAAATGTAATGAGATTTGCCTTTCCAAGGGAAGAAAGTCACAAAAGATAAAATATCAGGTGTCTTAAAAATACCTCATTTTTAAAACCTTGATGAAGGGGCAGGCTTATATTTGTAGTTCTTCATCGTAAAAGTATTTATTACAGTTTCCTGTCTCATCTATTTAATTACTGAACTATAGTCAATATTCCAGTATTAACAGAATGCTTCAGGATTATTACAGTACCTTTTTAGAATGTTTTCACTATTGTCATGATTAATTGGAAAACAGTAACATGGCAAATAAGAAAATTCTTTATCCATCTAATCTTAAAATAAAAAAAAATTGGGGAGAGTTATTCTAAGGTTATTTTAACCATGGATTACTTCATATTTTTTAAATCATAATAAAATGGTTTTCTCGTTTTAGGTTGAGGTTTTTTTTGTGTGGGTTTTTTTTTTTTTTTTTTTTAGTATTTATTGGTTTGAAGGTGTAGCTACTTTTTATTAAAGGACTGTGAGGGGCTTTACATTTCGATCAGTTACAGAATGAGTTATACAACTCAGAGGCTTTAGGTAATCAAAAATTAAGTTTGTTTTCTTTCCTGTTCTAGTTACCGGTTTACTAAAATAGTGAGCATACATGATCACTTGAAAATTGGGCTTCTGGAGCACCTGAACAGAAAGGGAGTGGTTCATAATCAGCATTACAAAAGACAACTTTCTCTTTTTGAAGGGGATTACTTTGGCTATTTTCCAGGTACTGGGGAAATTCCAGATTCATTACAAATTATTGGGATTGCTACTAATTATTCATTTCCTAAAACATGTTGATTACCGACTTGAGATTTGGTAATATAGTAGAACTTTATTTCACTTCATCAATTTTTTTAAACTGTAGAACTTTATAGTGAAATACAAATTTAGACTCCTATGAGTCATTTTTCAGAGCTCTAGAAACATCAACCTTATTAATGAGAACATATTTAATAGGAGAACTTTTTGAAAATAATGTAAGCAATAGAATTTGTGCATGTGTATATAAGGAAAAGTTATTTGCAAAGCATTGTAGTCTTTCCAAATAATAAAAAAATAAAGTTGTATTTTATATAGTTTTCCATTTTTAAGAATTTGGGTTAAGGATGAAAATTTATGAGAGTTTCTCATAGAGAATTAAAACTTTATGCATTCTTTTTTAAGATAGTTTTTCATTGTGGCAATGGTTAAGGTCTATATACATTAAACCATATAGCAGCATGTCTATGTGATGAGACATTTGATTATTTAGAAGAATTCTCTAGAGTTTTTATGTCTTGTTACAGGTTGAAGATTTGGGGGAAAGAGCCTTCATAAAAATATATTTCTAACTATTTTTCCTTCATTTATCTTTTACTTATATGTATTTAGCTTGATAGTTATTGGGGGCATTCACAATAGTTACTTTCTTTATTAGGCAAGCCTCTTTAGGCATTACAGGATTTGGACTTTATTTTTGAGTTGTAGGACTTTTGGACAGGTTATATTATATAACAGGGTGCAATTCAGATTTCTTTAGTTAAGTGTTTTCCTTCTCTCAATCTCTGTAGGGACTGCTTCTAATCTTTCTACCATACAGGTTTTCATTCATTCAATACACTTTATTGAGGTATATGCCAGGCATTGTGCTAGACCCTCAGGTACAAAGGAGAATAAGACATGGACTCTGCTCTCAAGTTTAATATAAGTGAGTTCAAGGTATAGAGTTAGCCCAGAGGAAAGAGTATTATTAGTTCTTCCTTGAGGTGCTAAGGAAGATGTATCGTTTGTAAGAGGTGCTAAGTGTTAAAGAATAAGTAGTAATCTTACAGGGGAAGAATATTCTAAGAAGGAGTACATGCTAAGGCTCAATTTAAATCATTAAACCTAAGAATATGTCTTAAGATCCTAATTCAGATTTACATTCAAGAATACTCTTATTACTCATGGTTTCCATTTTAAATGCATATGTAAACATAAATAGAGAACCACAAAGCCACTTTGAGGAATAAATACTTACCAGTCCTGTCTCCTCACAAAATGATTGGCTTGCACATACACCAGCCATTTTCATCATCCTTTATGAATCAACTTTTCGTAACAGCTTATGTCTGAAAACTTTCCATTTAGGCAGCTAGTCATTATATCACAAAGGCTAAATTCATGAATGCCCAAAGCCTACCAAATAATATGAAATGTAGTTTTTTAATCCTTAGGTCTTTAAATGCTCTTGTCAATTTTGCACACTTTAACTTGCCTAAGGATCATAAAATATATTTAAATATAGAAATATTTAGCCTAGTTGATGAGTGCATTTGACTCTTCATTAATGTGAATCTTTCACTTTTTCTCTTTTGCATTAAGAATTGTAACCACTGGTACATAATACTTTTATTTATTCTCATTATTGCTTTATTTTTAACATGGTATTTGACAAAATTCTCAATTTTAGGACCAACTCTAGGCACACTTATGATGTAAACAAAATGTGACTTAAGGTGATGTATTGAATGATCAGGCACATTACTTCATATATGGACCGCATTTTTTGGTGATTAATTGTAAGAGATAGTTCTCCCTGAAATACTGAAGTGTTAGCATATGTCAATGTCAGACAGTTGAAATCAAATTAAGAGAGGTAGAGTTCAAAATGGCAAGTGACTGGTAGAGTGTCACAAAACTCCTAAGTAACCATAAAAATAGCATATTAATACTGTCTATATATTTTATTTTGTTCTTATGAAACATTCATATACTGTTTTTGCTAAGAAAAACCATGTATATTATGGAAGGATGAGTTTGTTCTCTTTTACAGTTTAAGAATCTTTGAAAGTAAGATATATATCTACATAGGCACAACATATGTTGTGTGTGACTTCTAGTCCATATTATATTACTCAGTAAAGTATCTTACAAGTTAAGAAGGAAATTTCCTATGTCAACACTTGTATGACTTTTAATACATGTGTGTCTTAAGAAAGGAATTGTTTTAGGAACAGTCCTAACCAGGTAGGGAAGTGATAATTTTTGTAGTAGAACTTTTGAGAGAGATACTTCAGAACTCTGGTTTTGATTTTTATTATTGAACTAATGAAAATTATTTTTTAAATATATTTACTGGTGCCAGTCCATGTATCAAATTTTCTTATATTTCTTAAAGATGTTTATTTTTCTAAAATAGCCTCATGTCAAAATATTGAATAATGAGTTGCATACATCATAAATCAAGCTGCCTGACCAACTTTAAGTAACTGTCTTTTTCTTCAATCAGAGTGATGGCATTTCATACTGATATCACCTGGAGCATAAAAATATTTTAGTTGTTTTACCTCTATTCCAGTTATACCTTGAAATTTATATCAGAAGTTATAAGAACTTTTAATATTTTGATTGGTATTTATACTATGTCAAGAATATAGTGACTCCTAGAATAATGTTATTTTCAAGTAGAAAAGCATGGTATTTTCAGGATGAGGTAGAAAAGTCTGACATCAGTTTAGTTTTTAAACTATTATGATATGTGCATTAGTAGAACAATTAAACTGGCTATTGAATTTCTGTATTTATGTGTTTATACAAATTTTTAGAAAATATAGCTTGTGAGTTTCTTAAAATATTATGTCAACGAACAGTATGTTTTGGGGGGCCATTTAGGACTTAGTGGTTTAAATATAAGGTTTATCTCAAAATATATTGGTTATGATATCTTGACAGGCAGTTATTTATCTTTAAAACTGTTTATGTTCGTTCCGTTTGTTGACATTGAATTATATTCAGTTACAAACTGGCATGTGTCACTATGAAAATGAGCACTGGTCTCTGTGTCAGGGACTTTTTAAAAATCCATTCAGAGACACTGCAGATAGTGGACTGAATGAAAGTCAGACAAAGGGATGTAATAGGTGGTGGTTCTTCTTTTGATTTTAGTATTCAAGTACAAGTGCTTGGCGAAATTTGGTATTATCTATTATAAGCAAATATATTTTTGCCTCACTTAGTAATTTTTTTCAACAAAAATTTGAGTACTGTGCCAAACAGTGAAAGAAAAGAGCTTTTAAAAAAAAGAGAGAGCATAAATACATTAGTAAACATAGGCAAAAACTTTTTTTTAAGTGTTTTTATTGATTTCAGAGAAAGGAGAGGAGAGGGAGAGAAAGATAGAGACATCAGTGATGAGAGAGAATCATTGATCGGCTGCCTCCTGAACACCCCCTACTGGAGATCAAGCCTGCAATCTGGGCCTGTACCCTGACTGGGAATCAAACTGTGACCTCCTGGTTCATGGCTCAAAGTTCAACCATTGAGCCACTCTGACTGGGCTAGGCAAAAGCATTTTTATTAAGCATACGTTTATTGTATGCGTGCTAAGTGCCAAGTGAAATGGGTGCTCAGTGCTGGAGATACCAAGTGTATCATGATTCCTCCTATCATGGAGGTCTCATTCCATTTGGCAAGACAGACAGACTAAAAATTAAAGTTACAATATGTTATAAAATACATAAGTGAAGTAATAAAAGTGAGCGCTAAGCACTGTGGAAAGATGTTTGAGGAAACAATGTAAGGGAGTCAGGGAAGGCTTCCCAGACAGGATTCCTGAATCTTTTTTTTTTTTTTTAATATACTTTTATTGATTTCAGAGAGGAAAGGAGAGGGAGATAGATAGAAACATTAATGATGAGAGAAAATCATTGATTGCTTGCCTCCTGCATGCCCCACACTGGGCATCGAGCCCACAACCCAGACATGTGCCCTGACTGGGAATTGAACCGTTACCTCCTGGTTCATAGATCGATGCTCAACCATTGAGCCACCCAGTTAGGCAGGATTTTTTAATCTTAATGGTTTAGTAGAAGTAAGGCAAAGAAGGAACATTTTACATAGCTGGAGTAATGCTGCAAACTTAGAGAGAATGAAAGGAGGTCAAGGAACCACAAGTAATCAAGTAAGGCTGGGATGGAGTTTTTTTAAAAAGGGTATTGGCAAGGGATGAGGCTACATGGGTGGGCAAAAGATAGACTCTTTTAGAGATCTAAGATTTTAATCTGAAATTGCTATTAAAGAATTTATAGCAATGAACATTTATAGAAGATCACTCTGATGCAATTAGTAAACTAAGAAATTTTCAGCTATATTTGGAAGATAAGGATATATGTGAATGATTAAGTACAAACAATATTCAAAAATTTATGTTTGCACAACTTGGTTATTTGAGGTGTTTCATAAAGCCATAAATTAGGTTCTTTGTATAACTGTACTACAGACAGTAGTGGAATATTCTTATTACAACCCTGAGTTGTGATCAGATATAAGGAATTGATAATGGCTGGAAATGTTATCTGACTTCCCCTTTGCCTCAATGACTAGTGTTGATTCTATTTATACTAACTCAGATGATACAACTAAGTGATGGCTTTGCTCTGTATAGCCATGGTATAGTCTTGGTTGCCTGGCCCTAACTTCAGTGCTTGGTTTATAATTAAGAGAACAATCAAAAGGAAAAGAGAAAATGAAACTCAGAAGGCGTGTAACATTATGAAAGGTTGAGATTTAAAAGGAGTTAAGCAGAAAGATAGAAAGGGATCCTTTCCCTAATTGCCTCTTGTATTTTAACCTATCTCTATCTTTTTGCTCAGATAAAAAAGAATTTCTGCTGAAAATGGCGTATTAATTATTCTAAAGCTTATATAGCCAACCCCAAATATTTTTAACTGTTTATATGGTTTTCATTGCCTAAGAATTAATATAACAAATTCCATGATGGTATAGGCAGTCACTCCTTTTGCCTTGACTTGGGGGCTAGACTACCAATTTGGACAGTATTATCTTTATTATATAAAAAACTTCCCAAATAGATATTATGGTTACTTAAGTAAACATAATTTGATTTATAATTGTAACCAAAAAGTAGAATACCATAACTTATTTTTTTAATTGAATATGCCTAATTTGGGGGTTTTAGCTGAACAGTACATGTATATAATTATAGATTATAGCATCCAAGTTATCACCATGAATCCAGTAGTCTGGACCTTTCATAGCTATCAAGACTATTTAAGTTAACCCAAATGAGTGGTGAGCAAGTTTTGAAAAACTTTGATTTCTATTCATATAAATCTAAGTTCTCATAAGAATGGATTTGCACTTCTTTACATACCACTAGCTTCACTTAAAGCACCTAGCCACTTTCCTCCAAAACAAATATCTTCCTTCAGAAAAAATTTAAAAAGTTACCTATATGACTATATGTCTATATCATTCATTGTATATTCTTAATGACTCTAGGCCTCTAATCGATAAAGTTATAGTGGATTCATATTATATGGTATTATCAGCTTAAAATTATTCCATCTTGAGATAAAATATTGTGGAAAAATTGTACTTCTGCTTTTTATTTTAAATCCTGAATTATTTAATTCAAACCAGAAAATAGTTGGAGAAATAACTTATTCATACTTTTATTTTAATCTTGCCATAAAGGAAAATTTGATTGTTATGATATTGAAGAAGTAAAAACACACTTAGCCAGAGTTCACATAACTAAAGCTTGTTTTTTCAGACTCATTTAATCAGTACTATTCCAGCTAAAAATGTCTGACCAGATGAAAAATTTAAAGCCTGCTCTTTCATGATAAGGAATTGACAATGAAAGCAGTAAATACTCTTTTAAGTTAATTGTGTGCTTGCACTCTATCTCAGTTTTTACCTACTCAGGCTAATTTGCAGGTGCCTGGGATGAGTAGACAAGCCATAATATCTACCAATCAAGTAAAAGAAGGAAAGAAAACTCTGAGCTACCCTCCCAGTTAACAAGGTAGTTTGCTGTGGTTAAAATTAATGCAGATTTTACAGCAACAAATATTAGCATTATCATTTATTATAAGTAATCGATTTGAAATTTGGGAAATGAATATTTGAGTGCATATTTTGAGTGTTTATTTAACCAGTTATTTATCGGTGCAAGAGGCCATCATTTAAATTTTTCTCTATATGTTGTGGCAAATCAGTTTGTTTCTTTCTTCATATTTAACATGTTTAACATGTGTGGTTACTTTGACTTGAAAATATATTTTATTCTTTGCAGTGTTTGAGCAACACACCACCGCTTACTGAATATTTCCTCAATGACAAGTATCAAGAAGAACTGAATTTTGACAATCCCTTAGGAATGAGAGGTGAAATAGCTAAATCTTATGCTGAATTGATCAAGCAAATGTGGTCTGGAAAATTTAGCTATGTCACACCAAGAGCTTTTAAGGTTAGTATAGTAGATATATTTTTAATGAGGGCTATCTCCACTCCTAGAGGACAAAAATTGGTTCTCATAGCTATTACAATGGTTTGTAGCCTTGCAAAGGGACACAGCACCATAAATAAAGAGTATTATTTCTGGTCTTAAATTTCCAGCTGGGGGATGGGACAAATGATTAATTTAAAAATGTCTTTAAAGGCTCTGAGGGGTGGGTAGGAAAGTAATGATAGAATGAAATTTTATGTGTAATTCTTAAACTTTTTTAAGTTTTATTTATAAAGTAGTGACTTCTTAGAATCAATAAAATCTAAAGTAGTTTAGTTTGTTATTGAATTTTTTTTAATTAAGCAGTTTTCAGCCATTTTTATACAAACATTTTAAATGACATTTAAATATATAGGACATGTAGGCAACATTTTATTATCTGTATAATAGTTCTTTAAAACTAAAAGCCAACAATAAAAAAGTCTCTGGCATTTAACTTTCTAAACCTTGGAAAAACCAGTTCTCAATCCTTTCCCATGTTTAGTTTTATGAGTTTCATTTTGTTAAATATTGCTGTGTAAATAGGCTTTTGATATCTGACTCTTTTTTCACATTTCTTTTTAGTCTCATCAAAGAAATACTTAGTACTGCAAAAACTAGGGACATTATATGTGAACATGCATATTCCTGTTATCTCTATGAGATTCATCCTTTTTACACAAAAAAACAAAATGAGAACTATGTAATTTTTTCTAGTGACCCAGAAATCCTGAGTTTTAATAATTCTTTTTACAAAACTTTACGATATTTTCTCCTTGTTCTTTCTTCAGGTCAACATTTCTGTTTTACCGATTAGTTATTTTAAAACATTTTTAAATGTGTAATTATATGTATTTATATGTGTAATTATCATATTTGCAAATGACTATAAAAGTGTCAATAGGTGATTTGGGGTTTAAATAAATTTTTGCAAATAGATGAATTCACAAATAGAAATCCATGAATAATGAGAATTAACTATGTAATTTTTTAATCAACCTGTCCCTAGAACTGATTTTATAGTTTTGCTTTTCTTACAGACACAGGTAGGACGTTTTGCACCACAGTTCTCTGGATACCAGCAGCAGGACTGTCAAGAACTATTAGCTTTCCTGTTAGATGGACTACATGAGGATTTGAATAGAATTAGGAAAAAACCATATATACAATTAAAAGATGCTGATGGAAGGGCAGATAAGGTAAATTTAATTATATTATTGTCACCATTGTTTTAATAATGTAATATCTCTGTGTAATATGTGTCTGTTTTCCTTATAGGTAGTTGCTGAAGAAGCCTGGGAAAACCATTTAAAAAGAAATGATTCTATCATAGTAGATATATTTCATGGCCTTTTCAAATCAACTCTAGTTTGTCCTAAATGTGATAAGATTTCAGTAACATTTGATCCTTTTTGTTACTTGACACTTCCATTGCCCATGAAAAAAGAACGTACCTTGGAAGTTTATTTAGTTAGAATGGATCCACTTACCAAACCTATGCAGGTAAGTAATGTGTTTTTTTTTTTTTTTTTGCATTTGCTATTTTTATTAAAAATTAGTATTGAGTCCTTATGGCTCAAGAACAATCTAATAATAATATGTTTGTTTATGTAAGATTTTTATAAACTAAATACTTTAAAAATTAGTACAACTTTTTAGAAACTTGAAAGCATGAGGGATGTGCAAAGTATCATTATTTGTCAAGTAAAAACAAAATTCTCAAAAGGCTTTTTCTTGTCAAAGGACATTAGAGGAGAGCCTCAAAAGAAGGTGTAACCAGGGAAATACAAAAGAATAAGAAGTAGTAGTATAGGAGAGGGGGAAGATGGCAGCGTAGGTAAACTTCTGTACTCGCCGCCTCCCACATCAAAATTACAACTAAAATATAGAACAACCATTGTTCAGAACTGCTGGAAAGTTGGCTGAATGGAAGACCTATAACAAGAGAAGTAAAAAAAGAAAGTACACTGAGACTGATAGGAGGTGCAGAAGCGAGGAACGGGCTTGTCCAGCACCCACATGTGCTGCTTTTTTAATCAGAAGGGAGATCATCTCTGAGGATGCTGCCTGAAGGAGCAAGGAGTCCCAGCCCCACACCAGACCCTTACCCCAGGGACCCAGAGCTGGGAAAAGAAGTTCCTACGGGCAATAAGAACTACGGACTGTAAAAACCAGTGCAGATTGGGGCTCAGTGACACAGAGGCTACTGACCCAGCTGTTCCTCTTAAAAGGCTGGCACCATGAACTGAACTTACAAGGTCCCACTTCCTCTGAGCTCCAGTACCAGGATGAGGAGGAACTGGATTATCTAGCATCGGGGCAGGAACTCAAGGGCAGCTTTCTTCCAGACGGAGGTGCTCCCAGGGTTCATTATTCCTATGCTGGGACCTCCCTGGTCGCAGCCATTTCTGTTTGCTCCACCCTGGTGATTCTCTAAGACCCCACCTCATCCAATTTACAACCCCACCCAAGCTGTGTGCAGAAGCTTTTGCATATGAATGGCCTGTCCTTACTCAAGCTAAAATCTCTCAAACAGCCCTGGCTGGTTTGCCTCAGTGGATAGAGCGTCGGCCTGCAGACTAGAAGGTCCCAGATTCGATTCCGGTCAAGGGCATGTACCTTGGTTGCGGGCACATCCCCAATGGGAGGTGTGCAGGAGGCAGCTGATCGATGTTCCTCTCCCATCGATGTTTCTAACTTTCTATCCCTCTCTGTAAAAAATCAATAAAATATATATTTTTTAAAAAATAAAATTTCTCAAACAAACTGCAGCTGGGTCCAGGAGCCCCAAACCTATCAATAAAATGCCCAAGATCCAGCACCAACACCAGCCTGCCTTGCTTCATATCTGGGCCTCATCTGTGTACTTCCAAACCCAATACAAAAAGGAGGGATCTACAGATCTCTCTGTAACTCCTGCTAGGTGGCCCCAGACAATGGCTGACTTTATACCTTCCTGGAGACCCAAGAGCCGGTGTTCAGTGTCAGTCCATACCAGATTACAACTCTACACATCCATAAGTGACACAGTCAAGTGAGCACCAAAGCCCCACTGAAGCAAGTCCTCCTCTATATGGGTGTCTCCTGCACAGCAGCTCTCCCATTGTAGTCGCAGCTGGTCCTCATAGCCAATTGGCCTGGAGGTTAATTCCTCCCAATGACCCCAACAGCAATCAAGTCTCAACTACAATAAGACTGTGCTCACAGCCCACAAAGGGGTGTACCTAGAGCTCCCAGCTCAAGTGACTGGCTGGGAGCTATAGAACACATACACAAGGCCACTCTACCAATTCTAGGAGACATAGCAGCTATACCCAATACATAGAAACAAACACAGGGAAGCAGCCAAAATGTGGAGACAAACATGTCACAAATGGAAGAAAGCAAACTACTGAATATAGAGTTCAAAACCACGGTTATAAGATTACTCAAAAATCTTCTAGAAACCTCCAAAAAAAAGGAAAAGAACCAGTCAGAAATTAAGCATACACTGACTGAAATAAAGAATAATATACAGGGATTCAACGGTAGAGCAGAGGATTCTGATAATCAAGTAAACGATTTAAAATATGAGGAAGCAAAAAACCCAACCAGAAGAGCAAAAAGAAAAAAATATCCAAAAATATGAAGATAGTGTAAGGAGCCTCTGGAGCAACTTCAAGCATACCAACATCTGCATTTCGGGGGTGCCAGAAGAAGAGAGAGAGCAAGATACTGAAAACCTATTTGAAGAAATAATGACAGAAAATTTCCCCTACCTGGTGAAAGAAATAGACTTATAAGTTCAGGAAGCACAGAGTCCCAAACAAGGGGAACCCAAAGAGGACCACACCAAAAACATCATAATTAAAATGCCAAGGGCTCAAGACAAAGGGAGAATCTTAAAAACAGCAAGAGAAAAGCAATTAATTACCTATAAGGGAATACCCATATAACTGTCAGCTGATTTCTTAACTAGAAATTATGCAGGCCAGAAGGGAGTGGCAAGAAATATTCAAAGTGATGAATAGCAAGGACCTACAACCAAGATTATTCTATCCAGCAAAGCTATCAGTTAAAACTGAAGGTCAGATAGAGAGCTTCACAGACAAGAAAAAGCTAAAGGAGTTCATTACTACCAAACCAGTATTATATGAAATGTTGAAGGGTATTCTGTAAGAAGAGGAAGAAAAAGAAAAAGATCAAAAAGATGAACAACAAAATGGCAACAAATACATACCTATCAACAATTGAATCTAAAAATCAAAATAAATGAATAAGAAATCTGATGAACAGAATAAACTGGTGAATAAAATAGAATCAGATGCATGAAAATGAAACCGACTGACGATTCTCAGAGGAAAGGGGGTGTGGGGGGCGGGAAGAGATTAAACATCTTTTATGCATATATGCATTACCTATGGACACAGACAATAGAATGGCAAAGGCCTGGGACGGGGCTGGAACTGAGTGGAGGGGGCATGGGAGAAAAAAAGAGGGACATCTATAATAATCTCAACAATAATAATTTTTTAAAAAAGTAGTAGTGTAGAGAAAGGAAAATTTTAAAGGAGGGCGTGGTCAGCAGTCATGCTAGGGAGGTCAGTAGTATATGGACTGAAAAAGACTTGGTTGTATGATAGTATTGACAACATTTGTAACAGGATAAAAAAGGTGAAGACAGAAGCCACAGTGGATTCGTTGATAAGTGAATGGGAGGTGAGGATGTTATGATAGTTGGTGTAGACACTACTTTTAACAAGGTTTTGTGGGGCGGGGGCGGGGGGGGGGGGTTTAATCAGGGAAAACAATGAGGAACTATTTCGTTCTGATTTTTTTAGAAATGTGTATATATTCCAGTGTTTATGTACTACTCAAAATAAAATGAAATAAAGGAAATTGCTGAGCTTAGGTTCCAGAGGAAGCAGCAGGCCATGGGATTCAGAGCATAGATGCTAGGGTTAGCCTTGAGTTGGAAGGACACCTGATTCTCTTTGTATGTGTTGAGTGAGACAGAAAAGGACTCAAGTTTGTAGGGGGAAAGCAAGTTGGAGATTTCTTCTCCAGTAGCATCTAATTTTCTCCAGATAATGAAGGGAGAAGTGGTGAAATAGGAAGCCTGAGGAATGCTGAAGATTTTAAGTAGTTACTGAGAGAATAAGTAAATAAGGGATACAGACTTCTGGGTAGCGCTGAGGAACCAGTTGAGATCGGGCACTGAATTTGTAGTGCACTAATCTTTAAAGTTGGGCAGTCTTCTCCAGTCTATGTGAACAGCTCTCTAAGAAAATGTAGCAAGAATAAAACTGAATAACAAATAACTAAAGGTTTTGCAGTGGAGTAGTTGAAGTGAGGAATCATGTGCAGTCTGAATGGAAGGGTATGAAGACAGGGAGCTAGTAAACTGGGGAAAAATTCAGAATAGGCCAAGAATAGGAAATAATGAGTTTCCAATTTGACCAGTAAGTATAGTTAGACAGTATCCTGTTAAAGAGTTTTAAGATATCAGAGGTGTAACAGGTTATAACAAATTCTAAGAAGTTAACTACAGTTGAATGCAAATGTGAGTCTTTGAATTGAGTAGCCAAAGAACAATAAGGTACAGATAAATTATCCATATGGACATTGTCACTGGGATGATGTTAAGATTGGAGACACTGTGAGCCAAATGCCAAGTGAATGTGAGGAAGCAAACATGACATTGGTCTCATTTATTGAATATTTTTTGCAAAGTAATAAATTCATTAAAAAAATTTTTGTTTCTTAGTACAAAGTGATTGTCCCCAAAATTGGAAACATACTTGATCTTTGCACAGCATTGTCTGCTTTATCAGGAGTACCTGCAGATAAGGTAAGATGGTTCTGGGTTTGAAGAATGTAAGTTGGAGTTTATTTTTGCAGTGTTGTAAAACCAGCTCAATAGAAATTTATTTTTTTTTAGATGATAGTTACTGATATATACAATCATAGATTTCACAGAATATTCACAATGGATGAAAATCTTAGTAGTATTATGGAGCGGGATGATATTTATGTGTAAGTATAAAATTCATTTTGCAAAATATCACGAGAAAATATTCAAAAAAATAACAAAAGTTTTCAGAATTTATTTTCAGCTTTGTCTTTATAGGTTTGAAATTAACATCAATAGGACAGAAGATACAGAGCATGTGATTATTCCTGTTTGCCTACGAGAAAAGTTTAGACACTCAAGTTATACCCACCATACTGGTTCTTCACTTTTTGGTCAGCCTTTTCTTATGGCTGTACCACGAAACAATACTGAAGATAAACTCTATAACCTCCTACTTTTGAGAATGTGGTAAGTGTTAGATAATTCTGCATTAGCAAGATAAAATATAAAATAGCTAGAGAAAGTAAAGGTGCATAGTACATTAGATAAGTCTGTATTATCTCTAGTTTGTTTCGATAGGTAGCAATTTAAAAATCAAAGTATAGTCTAATCCAGTTTCTTGATCATATAAAACATTAGTGAGGTGATTTCACACCCAGGAAGCATGAATCCTTTTAGCCATTTTCACCAAATGTTAATAGTTGGGAGAAAATAATAAAAATGTATCATGCATATACACTCTAAAATCATGACAATGTCAGATGTTTTATCTCTTTATACACACTGCTACTTCAAGAACTCATACAAATAAACAGTTTTGTTTAAAAGGATAAACTTTCATGGTTGGTAGTATTGTAAGGCAAACGCTCTTTGTCTTCCTGAAACCTTGAATTGAATTTTAAAGTAATCAAGAATGTCATTTGATCCCTTTCTTTTGTTCTTTATCACTGACATATTTAATATTCTTACTTATTTTCATTACTGTAGTCTCATAACCCATACATAAAGATCATGTTACACATCTATAAATGATCTTAGCGATAACATATATATTTAACCTGAGAATTTTTAAGTGGAGAAATTATTTACCACACACTTCTAACATATAAAAATATGTTAAAACCCAAGAAGAACAAATTAACTTTTTATGAAGACAACCAAAACAAATTTAGTCAGTTGCACATAAAGAATTTTATCTTGAGTTGAATTTATCCTTGAATCTAGCAAATGACCAGTTACTGCCTTTAAAAGTTTTATTTTATTGAAAGAATAGAAAACTTTCTTTAAGTTTTTACCTTTATAGGACTGAACTTGTTTGATTTCTGATTTTATTTAAGCCGATATGTCAAAATATCTACTGAAACAGAAGACACTGAGGGATCCCTACATTGCTGTAAGGACCAAAATATTAATGGGAATGGCCCAAATGGCATACATGAAGAAGGCTCACCAAGTAAGACTTTCCTACTAAATTGTGAAAACTCTTCACTTGGATTATTGCCTCAGAAAAGTCGAGAGGATGGGGATTAAGGAACTAAAAGATATCAGCAAGCTTAGGAAACGTAATATTAGTATTAATAATTTTTAAATGCAACATTGAGTTTACTTAAAGATTTCTAATATCTAAAATTAGGTGAAATGGAAACAGATGAGCCAGATGATGAATCAAGCCAAGATCAAGAACTTCCCTCTGAGAATGAAAATAGTCAGTCTGAAGATTCAGTTGGAGGAGATAATGATTCTGAAAATGGATTATGTACCGAAGAAACTTGCAAAGGTCAACTCACGGGACACAAAAAACGATTGTTTACATTCCAGTTTAACAACTTAGGCAATACTGATACCAACTACATCAAAGACGATACCAGGCATATAAGATTTGATGATAGGCAGCTTAGGCTAGATGGTAAGTATTTGTGAAAAATGGCTTGAACATTAAACTTTAGCAAAAAGCATGTTATTTTTTTAGATGGAAACTATAAAATTCAACACATTAATTTTAGTACTTATCTATCTAAAATCTTAAGTTAAAAGCCTTAATTTCTAAGTATCCTATATAATAAAATCCTGATATGCAAATCGACCGCAGAGGGAGGTGACCTGCGGCAGCGGCGGGCAGGGTGAGTGGGTGGAGCCAAGCCACCAGCCAAAGCAGGTGCCAGTTAGGGCCCCCCCACAGTCACCCTGCCGGTCACCCCACAGATGGGCCCTGATCGCCGGCCAGGCCTAGGGACCCTACCCTATATATTGGGAACAGTCTCTTAGATTTCAAAATTAAAACCTGGCAAGGCTACTCTAACACTGAAAAAACAGGATGTTGCAACAATGACATGCATGGACTCAGGCTTGCACATTTTGTGGTCAGCCCTGATTATGACACTTAAAACTGTGTGACAAAGCCTATTACTTAACTTCTCTCTGCTTCAGTTTTTCCACCTGTCAGATGGGGAAAATGGTACTACCTCCTCAGAAGGATCATGTTATGTACTACTTTTTATAATCAGGGCAAAAAAATGTAGCTGCCATACAACAGCAAGATGTCTTTCACCTGTATGAAAAGTATGGTCACTGGTGCGTGAAGCATCCCAGGTTGCAAGAGGGATGTCCGAGGGCACAGGCTAGGCTGAAAGCCCCCCCCCCATCCCACTCGAATTTCGTGCACCAGGCTTCTAGTACTAAAATGTTAATGTTTATTAAATAGAGGTTGGACTTATACTTAAGTTTTGTTTTGGTTTTTTAATTCCTAAAATACTATAATGGTTTAGAAACAATCATTTGCGCTGATCGCCTAATCCAGTGGTTGGCAAACTCATTAGTCAACAGAGCCAAATATCAACAGTACAACAATTGGAATTTCTTTTGAGAGCCAAATGTTTTAAACTTACACTATATAGGTAGGTACATTGTTATTAACTTAACACTTGGAGTGCGGGTGAATTTCCCGCCAAAATATAAGATGGCTCTGTCTTTTGGTTTTGTTCCATCCACCAAAAGGGTGGATTACAAACAAATATTTGGTAATACGCAGTTACAATTGGCCCGAGTTTACACGTTTCCCGCACTCCACCGCAAATCTATATGAACCGAGTTAAAGACGGCTCCCGCGGAGTACGCGCAATTCACGCGAGCCGACTTAACTCGTTTCCCGCACTCCTTAGGGTACTCCTAAGGCTTAGGAAGAGCCACACTCAAGGGGCCAAAGAGCCGCATGTGGCTCGCGAGCCGCAGTTTGCCGACCACGGACCTAATCAAATAAAAGAGATTGTTATATGTTTATTCTCATATATGTCTTAACATTAAAATACATTGATCTTAACACTAAGGCATATTAAATTTTAAAGAAAAATATGTTTTCCACCTTAGAAAGATCTTTTCTTGCTTTGGATTGGGATCCTGATTTGAAAAAAAGATATTTTGATGAAAATGCTGCTGAGGTAAGTCATCACTCTTTTTTCATATTTTCCATCTTGATCACACTGTTTTGTTGCATTCTTTTGCTTCTACCAAATGTATTTATTTTGCCTGTATAAAATTGGTTGGTTATGTACTAGAAAATATTTATTTGTTTTAAACATGCTTTCTGTTTATACTTTTTAGTTGTTTTTAGGTGTGTATATAGAACTTATTTAGAAGTGTCGTGTAAATCTCAGCTGAAATAAGCTTTATGATTCTTTTGAGGAAGTTTGCGAGTTTTTCATTACTATTCATAGTAATATGGTATCACTAAAATGAGTTTTGTCTCATTTGTTCTCTTAACTCAAGAAATACTTCTCTTTAGGATTTTGAAAAACATGAAAGTGTGGAATATAAGCCGCCTAAAAAACCCTTTGTGAAATTAAAAGATTGTATTGAGCTTTTTACAACAAAAGAAAAGCTAGGTGCTGAAGATCCCTGGTAAGAAACAAAGTTAAATAGTTGTTTCTAATTTTTTTTAAGGTTTTATACTGAGGTATGTGGTCCATCAAGTTAGAAAGGTGATAGCTAAATTCCTTTTGATATTTTAAATAATAAGCATTTATTTATATTATTTTCTTAAGAGGGATGAAAATGTCTTTAAAAGTATTATTATGTTAAGCTTTAATTCCACTACTATATTTTTCATAATAATTACTTTTTCTTGAGAATTTTTAGCAGTGCTGCCATTTTGAGAGAAACTTTTAGGAAAATTGTAATATGTTATGTGGTATTATTAATTTCATTAGAGCCCAGAAATTTTGAGATTTTTCTAATACCTATATCTCAGCAGAATTAGCATACTGAAATGTAAATAATCTAGCCTTCATCATTTATTTGAATACTTATTTACATATTAGTTCATAATAGTTAAATCTATTTGGAATATGTATTGAATATAAAAATAATGGGAATTCCTATTAAATCTATTTGGTGTATATTAGGCATACAATAACTGCTCACTAAAAAAAATGTAGAACTTTTCAAACTTTTTAAATATACATTGTTTTAATTGCCTCTATCAAGCTTTAAGTGTTTCCCTTCATTTTTAGGTATTGCCCAAATTGTAAAGAACATCAGCAAGCCACAAAGAAATTGGATTTATGGTCCCTGCCTCCAGTACTTGTGGTACATCTCAAGCGATTTTCCTATAGTCGATACATGAGAGACAAGTTGGATACCTTAGTTGATTTTCCTATCATGTAAGTTTTAATTATGCTTCATAAACATCAGACAGCTCTAACTTTTTTTAGGCATCAGGTAGCATTGGACACAGTCTCAGGTTTTGAGTGTATTTTTGAGTAGTTCTAACAGTTCATAACGATCAATAACAATTTTTATTCCTACTTTAGAGATTTTTTCGAAGAACAAAAAGAAAATATGCTTAAAAAGAATAAAACTCATTCTGTGTTAACATTATTATGGATTTGTTGTCCCTGTTTATAAATCTAAGATACTCATGTGACCTTGGTGATTTTATTTTTTCTTAGGAATCAATCATCAGTTATTCCTAAATATCCTTTTTTTTTAAAGATTAAAGTAATATATAAAAACAATAATAAAATTGTTTAGAAAGATAACGCAGTGGTGATAGTGTGTCAACCCAACCACCTTCAGTTTTCATTTTCTTTTTTTTTTAAATATATGTTATTGATTTTCTACAGAGAGGAAGGGAGAGAGATTGAGAGTCAGAAACATCAATGAGAGAGAAACATCTATCAGCTGCCTCCTGCACACCCCCCACTGGGGATGTGCCCGCAACCAAGGTACATGCCCTTGACCAGAATCGAACCTGGGACCCTTCAGTCCGCAGGCCGACGCTCTATCCACTGAGCAAAACTGGTTAGGGCTCCTTCAGTTTTCTTATTGCATTGTCCAGAGTATGATATATTCGTAGAAAGGTATGAAGTAGTCTGGAGATGTAGCATCTTTGTAGTCATCTCTTTTTAAGCTTTCACTGAATATAATTGAGAATTCAGAAGGACAAAAAGGGAATATTGTATCTCATTCATGTAGTCCAGGAAGGACTTTATGAAACAAAATTATGCAACAAGAACTTCATACTTTCTAATTTTGCTAAAGAACATTGATAGTATTTTTATACATTTCATGATATTTCTGCACCAAATTTACTTGCTATAGTTAATAACTAGACAAATGCTTAAGGCAGGTATATAAAGGTGATTAGAAGGAAATAAATGATATAGTATTAAAAACATTCTGTGGATTGCTTATTCTAATTGGTGATTATAAATTTAAAATGTTGCCCTAGCCGATGTGGTTCAGTTGGTTGGAACATCATCCCATACACTGAAAGGTCTCAGGTTTAATTCCTTGTCAAGGCACATACCCAGTTTGCAGGTTCAAACACAGTCCAGGTGCACGGGAAGCAACCAATCAATGTTTCTCACATCGATATTTTTCTCTTTCTCTCTCTCTCCCTCTCACCCTCTTTCCCTCTCTCCCTCTCTCCCTCTCTCCCTCCCCCTCTCATCTCTCCCTCCCTCCCTCCTTCCCCTTCTCTCTTCCTCTTTCTCAAAAATCAATGGATACGTATTCTCGGGTGAGGATAAAAAATAATAATAATAAATAAAATTGAAAATGTTTTGCAATTATGGAACCAAAAAATGGTCATTTTCTCTTTTACAAAATTATGAGCCATCAGAGTTTAAAGAATATGGCATTTTGACTATATAAGTACAAGGATAACCAGAAGTAATGATAATCTAGAACCTATTAGAGAAAGTAGTTTAGAATCATTATTGTTTTTCAGTGAGGCAAGTACAAAAAGTGTAACCAGAAGTAATGGTAAGCTATAACATGGTCATGTTCCAGTTTCATGAGAGGCAGATTATAAACAGCTGATTACGTGTCACAGAATGTTGACCATTTGGGATATACAGATTATCAGAATCAGGAAATTTAGAATAAATATTGGGGGTTAGATATATTTAAATTATTATACTATTTCCAAGAAAGTTGTTTTTCGCTATCCCTTTATTTTTTTTTTTATTAAATTCATTTCTTAAAATGACTTCAAAAATACAAAAACAAAAAGGACCTAGATGTTAGGTAAATAGTGATGAATACTTTTCCTAGTGCCGAAAATTAAATGTATTAGCATAAAAACTTTAATCTGAATAAAAACAATCACTGGATATTTTTAAATTCTCAACCCCTAAGAAAATTTTTGACAAAACATTCAAATCTCAGGAGTATATACATGATTTGCTTTATGGAGTTATTTGTCTCTTAGTAATTTCTTTAGAGATATTAATGTCAAACAACACTGATAGAGGGAAATAGAATTCATTACATGTAGGTAGAACATAAGACTAATTTGATCTGTCTTTAAAACAGTGACTTGGATATGTCGGAATTCCTAATTAATCCAAATGCAGGTCCTTGCCGCTATAATTTGATTGCTGTTTCCAACCACTATGGAGGGATGGGAGGAGGACACTGTAAGTTGACAGTTTACTTTTCTGCTAAAATCATGATGTTTGATAACTCCAGACTTTTTTCCTTAAGATATTTATTATTCCTTAAGGAGAAAATATGAGGTGTGTCTTACATGTAGTAGTTGTTCAATAAATATTGATTAATGAACAAATCTGCTTTTGAATGTTCTCAAAAGGCATAGAGGATTGAATTATTCATACTCAGTTCATACTTGTCTATTCAGGGCTACTGTCCTTCCCCATTCTCCTTCCCTTTCCCTTCTAATGTGTTTAATGTATGTGCTCTTATAGATCATGCATCATTGTTAAATTACATGATTGGTACTCTGCTATAAATCTCATATTTTTCTCTTAACATAAGAAATGTCCATGTAGTCCATTGCTTCTAAACACTCATAACTTATAGGTACCATATTTTATCTCTACTTATTTCATGATGGATATCCAGATTGCCTTTAACATTCTACCACCATAAGACTGATAAACATTATTGTTTATGTTCCCCTTTGTGAGAATTTTTTTGAGCTACATACCCAGAAGTGAGATTGTTGGGTCATGAGTATTCAGGTACTTCCAGATGGTTCTCCAGGATGGTTATACCAGTCTACACACTTTAGTTGATAGATTTTTCATTGAACCATCTTTGCATTCCTGGAAAATCCAACTTATCTTTTAGTATTTTTTATATACCCTGTTGGATTTGGTTAACTACTTTTATTTAGGATTGTTACAATTAATTTGTGCTAACTAACCGCTACACTGTGGAACTGCACGCTGTAACAATTAATGTGTAAATGAAATGTCTACTCTAATAAAACAGGCTGGGATACTTTATCTGTTTCCTGAAGCAGCTAGCATTGTATAGGAATTAACTGTTCATGAAAGTCTAGTAGAATTAACCTGTAAAAATTCTCTTACCTGGGCTTTACAGCCTTAAACTTTTTATTTTTTTCATGCTTTGTGAAGTCTATTAAGTTTTCTTTTTCCAAAATGTGCACATTGTGGCATTTTCTATTTTTCCAAAAATATATCTATGTTTTCCAATTTATTTGAGAAGAATTATTTATAATACTCTTATGCTATTTTTTTCCTTTGTCTTTTCTCTCTTTTTTTAATTGGTCTTCTCAAGTCTGTCTTATTACTCTTTTCAAAAAATTAGCTTTACATTTTATTAAATTTTCCTATCTATTACATGTATGTGTTCTATCTTATTGATTTCTTCTCTTCCCTTTGGTATATTTTTCTTCTTGTTACTTTGTGTTTGCTCTGTTGTTCTTTCCCAGCTTTTTGAGTTGAATGCTTTTGGCTTTCCAACCCCCCCCTCCCCCCGCCACCCTCATCCCCCGTTAAAGGCTATAATAAAAGTTCTAAATTTTCCTTTAAATACTGCTTTTATCTGTATCCCATCAAGTTTGGAATGTCATATTTTCAGCTATATGCTTTTCTAAATACATGGTTTTTATAAAACTCTTCCTTTGTTCTGAATTTTATTTTGTTACAGGCACTGTCTGTGTTATATTAATCCATAGGAGGGTTTATTCAGGCTTCCATGTGGCTTAATAAATGGTCTGTTCCTTAATGTTTGTGTGCTTGAAAAATAGGTATTTTTCTATTCAAACATAGAGTTCTTCTCTAATAATTTATGCTTATCAAATGTATTCAAATTATTACTATTTCTGGTCATTTTTTATGTTCTTTTTTTGAGAGGAATTTGTCAGGACTTCTTCTGATATTGTTTTACATTATTAATTGTATTTATGTTTATAATGGGTAGCTCTTCTTTCTCTTTTGTTTCTTTTACCAGGATTTGATGTTCTTTTATTTTTCTCAGAATTATAAATGTTAATCTAGCTTTCTTTTAATATCATTTAATTTGCAAACTCTGTATGCCTTTTTGTAGGATTTGTCTCTCTTATAAACCATATTGTTAGATTTTTGTCTTTTTATTCAGCCTAACAATGTTTCTTTTCATTTCTGAGGGTAGCAGTTGTGAGTTCATATTGACAAATTTATGGCCCACAATAGGCTCCACTCAGAAGAACAATGCATTTGTTTTGTGATGGGTAGAATTATTTAGAAGTCGTGGCCTATAAAGTGTCACTTTTTAAAAGCTATGACAGCATATAACTGTTTTCGGGACATTTTGCAACTTTGTTTCCTCAGTTATTAAGTAGTTTATACAAAACATGGGATGGGAAAGGGGGCAATTTTTTTTAACTTCAAGATGAAGCAAAACTTTAAAATTTATGCAAATTAATCACTTTTTACCTTTCTCTTGCTTTGTACTTTTATTAAAGAATTAAAATTATTATAGTGTAAAAACCACTATAAATTAGTGGGCTAGTATTGTTGGAAAATTTTGTCATAGAAAATTTTAATTATAGGTAAAGTTTCAAACTTTGGAGTCAGAGACAGACCTGGCTTTGAATCCTAACTCTGCTACCTAACAGCTACACTGTTGGGCAAGATGCCTCACTTTCTCCATCTCTGAAATTGGAAGGATAATAATGACACTTTCTTTATGAATAATGCACAGAAAGTGCATGCCACTGTGCCTGGTACATGATAAATGTTAATTACCATTTGTTGTCATTAGTATTGTTACTCTGTGAATTAAAAAAATAATAACAAATCTAAAATAAATAAATAACAAATCTGTTCTGTTTGTCCCTGAGATGAAAAAAAGTTACAAATTCATCTTATGAAAAGTATCATAGGCATGTAGATTTTAGAAAATTTTTCTAAAAACTTCTAATCAATGAAATCAGTTGAATGTATAACAGATAGGCCTTATATAGATGATTATCATATGATTTTAATAGATGTTCCTCACACATATGATTTTAAGGTTTTAATGGTTCCCCCCAGGAAACCATAAATTATTTCAGTTATAGAGGTGGTTATATTTTTTCATTAGATACTGCTTTTGCAAAAAATAAAGATGATGGAAAATGGTACTACTTTGATGACAGTAGTGTCTCAACTGCATCTGAAGACCAGATTGTGGTAAGTGTGTCTTTTATTTTCTGAAAATTAAGAAAACCACTGGTTTTTTTTGTTTGTTTGTTTGTTTGTTTGTTTTAAATATATTTTATTGATAGTTTACAGAGAGGAAGGGAGAGGAATAGAGAGTTAGAAACATCGATGAGAGAGAAACATCGATCAGCTGCCTCCTGCACACCCCCTACTGGGGATGTGCTCGCAACCAAGGTACATGCGCTTGACCGGAACCGAACCTGGGACCCTTCAGTCCGCAGGCCGTCGCTCTATCCATTGAGCCAAACTGGTTAGGGCACTGTTTTAAAAGGGACCATAGGATACTGTAGTCTGTCTTCTAGCAATTCTAATAGCTAAGAGAAACTTGCTCTGATTTAAAGAAATGTAAAATTGTCCCCTAAGTGAAAATTTGTTTTCTAAATTTGCCCACTAATAAATTTAAAAGTACAAATTGCAACGTGAAAATTTTCCTGGTAGTTTTCAACATGAAAATTGGAGTTTTCTAAGGAAAATAATAACTTCTTTTTATAATAAAAATTTTTCTCTAGAAAATAGGCTCAGACATTTCTAGATTACTTAAAGTCAGAATGTTAAAGTAGAAAAAGAAGTCCTTTAAGGGCCTTACTATACATATGATTTTAAAAGTAAAGTCTTATCCTTTATGACAGTTAAACTCAAAATTACATAATTAGGTGAAAGAAATTATATTTTTTTTAATTAACCCTTTGTATTGTTACTTTAATATTTTCTAAATAGCAGAAAAATTAGGAAGCTACATCTAGTCACACTTGCATCGGTTTATCAGTTACAGCCAGAGCCAAAATATTGGCTTCCCATCAGAGCAGATTTTTATTATAAGATATTGATTGACAAAAAAATGACTTGTATATTCTAAGAAGAAACTTAAGATTTGCTTGATAAAAGCTTATATTTCTATGAATTTTGCCTTTCTTTTTTTTTTTTTTTTTTTATATATATATTTTATTGATTTTTCACAGAGAGGAAGGGAGAGAGACAGAGAGTCAGAAACATCGATGTGAGAGAAACATTGGTCAGCTGCCTCCTGCACATCTCCCACTGGGGATGTGCCCGCAACCCAGGTACATGCCCTTGACCGGAATCGAACCTGGGACCCTTCAGTCCACAGGCCGACGCTCTTATCCACTGAGCCAAACCGGTTTTGGCGAATTTTGCCTTTCTATAAGTTTTATTTATTGATCATAATATTATAAAGATTAAGAAGTATAAAGATTAAGAAATATAGTATTTACTCATGTTATATTTTCTATACAGAAGTTTTCTGTTGATGTGTAAATTGCTGACTGCTTTACCATTTTTCTAAGTTTAAATTATATATTCCTGAGAGCAGAGACTAGCATTTGTTCTAGTTTATAATACTTTAAAATTCTTCAACCTAAATTGTTCAACTTTGTAAATTAATAAACTTCTAGGCCCATTTATTTGACATGGTTTTAACCTGTCATTGGATGAACAGATGAAACATAATTTTGAGTTGTTTCCCTACAAATGTTTTATTTTTTATGTATATGTAATATATGTATATACATATAAATTTTGTACTGTTGCTTATCTCCTTATAGCTATAACAGAACAGACATGAACTCTAATATTTTTTAAAATGTGTATAGGCCTAAATTGACTACACTTCCAGTTCATATTTAGACTTCTAATGTCAAGTCATATCTCTCACTTTTCAATCCTGAAATAGCTTACATCCTTTTTCAAAGTCTTTTTGACAACACTGCTCTAATCTTGCCTTCAAATAAATATCTTGTTTATATATAATATATAAATTAGATGTTTCCTTGCCTCTTAATAATGGTTCTTCATTTAGTCAACAAGTACTTGAGTCTATATTTAAAACTATTGTAAGCTAGGTTAAAAGACAAATATCATTTCAAGAGGTTTACAATCTAAAGATGACAGATAAGCAAATTAACGATTATATATGATAAGTGCTATTAAATATTTTGGCTACATTGAAAGGAGGCAGCTGTCTTATGTGATTTGGGGTTAAAGGAGACAGGACCACTGCAGGGAAGTTTTCATAAAGAAAGTAGTGTTTAACCTGAGTCTGCAAGTAGAAATAAGAGTAAATTAGACAAAAGAAACAAAATATTCTATGCAAAAAGAACAGTACCTACAAAAGTAAGGAAGCATGACAGAACATGACATTTAGGGAAACAGCAAATAATTCAGTATTACTGAAAGAAAGATTCTTGTTAAGGATATGGGGCAGAAATTAGCTAAATTTGGGACTCAGATTAAGACAAGTGACTTTCTTCTTTATTTAGACCTTTTTTTTTTTAAAGGCTGTGAGAAACATTGGGTGATTGTTAAGTAATAGGACATTATTAAATTTGCATCTTAACATCTGTCTGAGAACACTATAGAAGATAGATTGAAGGGCACTGAGAAAAGCAGAAAGGCCATGTTCTGCCACTAGCAGAAGGGAGGCTGTCATGTAATTTAAGCAGTAAAAGCTTCTAAATCTACTATATTGTCCACCTGAAACTAATATAATATTGTATGTCAACTTTAGTGGTAGTAAGTGTATAGACAAGGGGAGAATGGATTTATGAGATTTACTACATAGAATTAAAAGAACTTGATTAAGATTAGATATAAATGAAGATACAGATATAGAATAGAGATGCAAAGAGGAAAAAATTACAATTTACTAAAATAGGAACTAAAGAAAGAAAATTTGCGTTGAAGTTTGAGGTGCCTGTATGATAGCTAAGTGGAAAGTCTCTTTATGTATTTGGACTAACAGGATTAGAGTTCAGGGGTAAGAACTGGCTTGAGTTGTGGGTCCTAGGTAGGAGTTGAAGCCATAGGTTGAATGAGTCACCTACTGAGAAGATACAGATTGAGAAAGAGTGATGGGCTTAGGACAGAACGTGATTTCTTTTAAAGGATAGGATTTAATGAGCCCAAAGAAAGGTCAAAAGAAACCATAGAGATAGAAAATCTAAGTTGTATCACAGAAGCTAAAAATGGTTGGATGCAGGGAAGAGTAGTAGAGCATAAAATGCTACAGAGAGATTGACTAAAAGAACTAAAAAAGGCATTTATTTAATTTGTTTATAGGAGGTTATTGACCCTAGTGTAAACTATTTCATTAAAATGGTTGGGGCAGCGATTAGGTCATAGTGAATTGAGGAGTGTGCAGGAGAGTAAATGATAAATATTAGATTACCATTCTGGCTGAGGAAGACTTTTAATGTCAGGAAGTCCAGTAAATAAGGACTCCTTCAAGATACACAGTGATGGTTGATGGAACAATAGCCTTAAGACAGAAGTTGGACTCTACAGCAAACATGGAATGATGTGATTAGTATTACAAAGAAGCTTCTTAGAGACAAGAGGGAAGAAGGCATAGAATTCTAGTTGATGTTAGAGTACCTAGGTTAATCTGTTATATTGTTGCATTTATTCACCTGTTTAACTAACTTAGAAAAGAATAAAAAGGTTAAAATTCCAGTGACCATTCCACTTTTATAAGTAGAAGTAACCTTACATTTAATCAATTTTTATAACTTCCATCTGACTGTGTGGTTTTTTTTATATTTGATGTATGCCCTATCACCAAAATTGGTTGCCAGGTAAAAATTCATACTATATTTAATGTGACCTTTGAGAATCACGACCTTTTTAACATCCTCTGCTTGTTTTAACAGTCCAAAGCAGCATATGTACTCTTCTACCAGAGACAAGACACTTTCAGTGGAACTGGCTTTTTCCCTCTTGACCGAGAAACTAAAGGTGCTTCAGCTGCCGCAGGCATCCCATTAGAAAGTGATGAAGATAGCAATGATAATGACAATGATATAGAAAACGAAAATTGTATGCACACTAACTAATGAAAGTCCCAGAAGCCATAAAAGAGAGACTTTCCTGCTGGCGGTATCGATTGAAGTGAAGTTATCCACCACATCAAACAAACGTCTGAGATGGGGAGTTTCAGATAACTGAATGTAAATCCTTTATCAGATTTTAACTTGTGCAGTACTTGAAGTGAAACACAATGAAAACTTTAACAGAAATTGTCTCTTAATACATTTACAGTCTTGTATTTACAAGCTAAATATATATAGGAAATCACAAATAAATCCCTTTTAAGTTTGCTGCTGTTTTGATGAATTATGTTTTCTTTAATTTTTTGGATGTGAGTTAATTGATGACAAATGTTAAATTTGTGGATGTTGGTCATTTTTTGCTCTAATAATACTGCAAGAAAACTATGGCTGAACTTAGTTTTTGAATAATCTAGTTCATGTGCATCAGGCATTTAGCTGCAGTATCAATGTGACATAAATACTGCAGTAGTATCCTTGGAAAACCAAATTTTCAAACTATCCCTGGTAATCAGTGTGGGCCTATTAAAAAACCAAATCAAGATAAAAGAAACAATCTTGAAAAAGTTACTTCCTTTTGTAGTATCATTAAAATCATCTTATTGCTACTGTGGAAACAGGTTCTAAATTTCATGCTCCATCTGAAGTCATTGTTCAGTTAAATGTGTTTTTTACAGCTATTGGGATCTATTAGACATTCAAATTCTTTTTTACTTTCTTCGTATTAAAATGCATATTTTTAATCTGGTGTTGGTCCCAAATTAAAATTTTTGCTGTCTGTTTTTCTCTACCCCATTTTTTGGTAATTTGTCAACTTTTAGCTCTCCCAATTATTGTAATATAAGAACAGACTTGATAGTATTCTGTATCCATAGTAATAATTACATCAAGCTTAGGATGAGAAATTTTTTTCATATACTGGCCTTTAAATCATTATTGGACAATTGGCTTTAAAGGTAGGTCTGTTAACTTTCTTTGTGTGTTCCTGATGGAATTCACCATAGCCTTACAGCTTTTCTCAGAAGGTAACTTGCTATAAGAGAATTGGCATTTGCATGTTCCAGAGTGAGAACCTGTACAGTATATAAAGCATACAAACCTTGAATTTGATTTTAGTTCACCACATTTAAGGATCCAGGATGCCAAAAATATGTGTGAACATTTGAAACATTTTTCATTTGCTGCTTTCCCTTTGATCTAGTTGAAAAGAATGTATTGTAAATTGGCATACAATACTGCCTTTAATAGAAAATCTAAATGCTGGGGCACATTTCACATATCGACTACCTGAGAAATTGCTTTGTGTCCTACTGTTATTAAAGCAAAAAGTATAATGTTCTTCACTTGAACTAATCAAATACAATAGATTATAAATTGTGTATTGTAAATAAAAGTTCACTCTGTGAGTGCACATTTTGGTAAATTATTTATTTATGTTAGCGTTTAAAAGTTTTAAGAAATGCATTTGACCAGGATAAATAAATGAGGTATGTTGATCATGGCTTTGCTTTATACCTTGATATTAAAGCTGGTTTTACATCCTGGTATTTTAAAAGCTGCTTTGTTTTTTTTCGTTTGGTTTTTTTTGGGGGGGGGGGGGGTTCTTTTTTTTCTTTTTTCTTTACTTTTTTAAAATGTAAACTAACCTCCTGCATGACAGAGGTTATAATTTTGTCCGCACTTGAGTTCACTTGAGTTTACATTTGAAATGTGCATGTTTATTTATACAGATTTCAATAAAGCTATTCAAGGCCTTATTTAGTCTTTTATTTCTTACTTTGAATCTTTTGATAAAAAGTTCCCTGTTTTATGGGTAGGTGACTGATTATATGCCAAACTTTATAGTTACCATATAGTTAAAGATGGAAAGGAAAGCATGTCAGAGCAAAGTGAATCCTGTTTAAGGGCATGTTTTAAGTTGATTTTTTAAATTTAAACATCATTAAACCAGTATTTGTGTACCTACTAATCATTTCAAGAGTCTTGAGAGTAAACAAATATTCCTGCAGTTACAAAGCTTGCAGGCTTTCTGCTCTTTACTAACTAATAGACTATATTTCCATTTTTCTGGGGTTGAAAAAAAAACTAAAATTAACTTTTTCTAACCCTAGATTCCAGTCTCTACCCTAATTGTCCATAGGGACCATTTCTTTTTAATGCCTGTAATTAACTTCTATTACCACTAAAAGAAGTATGGTTTTTCATTGGAAATGATGTTGTTAATTCAGTGGAATTTGTCTTACTCAAATGACATTATCAACTGCAAAAAATAAACTGTAAAAATTGTGCAAAAGGCTCATCTATACTCTAAAAGTAAATCTTCATTGGTAATATAGGGTAGTAGGGATATATCCATTCTAGAATTCTACTTCTAGCTTTGCTATTTACTAATCATATGACTTAGATCTCTCCAAGTATGTTTCTTTACCCGTAAAAATAATGATAACAATAACAGCAGCATTTATTGAGCACTCACCAAGGACCGGCTATTATTTTAAAGTGTTATATCTATTTTCTCATTTACAACAACAGCTATGAGGTAGGGACAGTCATCCCATTTTTCATATGGAGAAACCAAGGTACAAAGCAGTTAAATAATACTCCCAAGATCACCTGATTATGATGTGGTGCAGTCAGTAATTTATCCTCAGATGTATGTATTACCTCCCACTGTTAGAGCCTCGCAGGATTGTTGAGCGCTCACATGAGCTCATGTATTTGATGGGACGGTACTTTGTGAACTGTGTGGTATACTCATTACTGATTTCTTCAGTCTCAATAACTTCAGTCTAATAACTTTGCTTCCAAAGTACCTTCAGCTCAGTATTTGAGTTTTGAATAAGAAAGATGCCAGCTGGAATATTGATTAACCTTTCCCTTTTGAAATTCAATTTATGTACACTTATTACCATTTTTACTAAATTTAAATGTTATATAGCAGTTTCTCCCTTATCTTGTTCATCTAACTTAGTGTACCCTTTATATTTTCCCAAATGCAACCCTTATTTTCAGGACTTTTCCTTCACCTATACTTTAGCTTTAATTAAACTATGAAAAAGCAGTAGCCTGGTCTTTTATTTAAATGTCTCACTTTCTCTTATACTCTGTGTGGTTTCAGTAGTCCTACTTTTATTCTTGCTTTCCTAGCAACTAGATATGAAAACCATTGATTTGGGCATAAAGAAGATCAGTAAGTACTAAAGCCATTGATACAGTATGAAGACAGTGCTTTTTCATCAAGTATGTAATTTCATTGAGATGAAGATATAAGAAGCCAGAAGAGAAATTGAGGGGTGTCTCGTTCAGTGGCTTACCAAAGAGGGTGGGGGAAGCATACCAGTAGGAGCCTTCTACCCCAGAAAGGAGGAATGTACTGTCACTAGTGCATCGTGATAATCAAAAGCAGGCTAACTTTGAGTCTGTTTTATAAAGTTCTTCACAGACAATGTGTTTCATTACTGCATGTTTCCCACCCTCCCTACTTGTATAGTGTAGATGAATACACGTCTCCCAATTTATTTTTTAAGGTAGAAATGTGAAGAATTCTTGTACGTTAGGGGAAGGAATAATAAGTTTGCTAAAATCTCAGAAGAGTGAGAAGGAAAGGAAAATTCCATTTTTGGAGCCAAAGTAGTGAACTGGAAATTTTTTTTAAATATTTGTTTACAATAAAATTGTTTTTGTTTTTAAACAGCTTGTCTTCAAAATGTAATTTTGTTGGTAACTCCCAAATTATTTCAAATACCAGAGGATAAAGTAAAAAGAGTTTGTTTGCATCATGCTGACGTATATTAAGTTGCAGAACTATACTAGATTGTTTCATCAGATTTTTCTAATGAGAAATACATACGATTTTTTATGAGCATTATTATAGGTTGGGGGGGGTGCATTTCAATTCAATCTGTATATTTTTCATGTGCTTAATTGATATTTACTATGTATTAAGAAAGGAATTTCCAAAAAGCTCAGGCAACAAAACTTTCATTTAAAACTGAATTAGTATATTCAAATTTTTATAAGCTACATAGAATAGGTTTTTAAATATCAGAATTGAGAAGATAAAATGTACATGGCAAAATTAAAATATTGATCAAGCTTTATTTGCACTAATGATGGGGTAACGAATTTTAAAACAGACAGTACAAAAATTATTTTTAACAAATGTATGCATTCTCATCCCACATTCTACCATGGTATAATTATATCCCAGCTCTGCTTTTGGGAGCCTTGAAATTGCCAGTGTTGTGAAAAGAAAAAAGGTTATTAAGGGAATCCAGAAAATGTATAAATTGTTAAAATTAAAACGACATATTTCGGACTAGAAAGAGGAAAATCAGTCAAGTGGGTTTTTAATGTCATTTTTTCTAGAAATGTCTATTAAATGTGATCATACAAGCAGCTAAGAATACAGTTATCTCTGGAAATTGTTCTTTTAAATGGAAATGCTGTCAATATAAGACTGCATATTTTTAATATGCACAAAATCAAATATTTTGAATGTTTAAATTGTATTGCTGAGTATGTTAACTGTAGAAAATCATGGTTGAAATTGGTGCTCATTTTGCTCAGAATTTTCCTTCATATCAGGAACTTTTGGCTTGTTCTATATAGTTTGGTAAAGCAATGGAATTAAGTCTATACAAATAAAAGAAAATAATAAATATGGACACATCCCAACAGCCTTTTCCCATCATGTTTATGCTTACATTTTTCTAAATAATGAAAATACTTAACATTTCCCAAACTGTTGTTTTAAACCTTGTATATTTCTTGCTTTTTAATTCTTAGTTAAAATCTTTCAGGATTCTTAAACTTTGTAACAGAACAGAAGTCTCTCCTTAAAACTTTTTTATAATATTTATTATCTTTTAAAACATAAAGGAACATTATAAATTAACAGACATTGTAATTATTCCTCCTCTGTATATTGATTCTTAGGTACACTAGGTTTTAAATAATTTAGACATGTATTGTGTTCTGCTTGTGTGCCTTCACTCTTTCACCTGGGCCTGCTTTCTTCGGACCTTGAGTTCTCCCTATAAGAAGTAAAAGTATTTAATTCTTTATGGTGAGAACCATCTTTCTATTATATCAAGTGGGTATTTTTTTAATTTTCTGAGTTCATCAGCATAAATCCCATCATGTCCTTTTAACTCATTTCCCACAGGAAGCTCAAGGTACCAGGTATTTTGTTCATCCCCTAAATTCCTTCATTCCTGTGGTGAATTATCCGTGTCCTGAAAATTACTTAAGACAAAGCCACCTGCCAATATGGATTATTTTAGAATTGCTCTCATTTAGAGGGAAAATTTTTTTTTTGTAAATATGGAGAAATTACAATTCTCTTTAATTTGAAATGGAATTCTCATAGGACTTCTAAATATTAAGCAGCTTTAATAAGATAAAACTTCTGTTTATAAAACTCAGATTTACATTCAATTTTGAGCCATGTATCTATTGTATAAGTTGAAGTAATACTACAGATTCAAACAGTGAACATCAATAATAGATATTTGGGTAGTATGTTGGGAGACAGTGAAATATGGTAGGAAGCATATTTAGAACCATGTCACCACATTCAGCTCTAAAGACATTTGCTTCTGAATTTCAGTTTTCTCAACTATAAAATGATGTTTTCTTGCAAGGATTCAGTGAGTTAATGGATGTGGAGGTATAAACTTTCAGGTTTTGCAAAATAAGGCAGTGTTTTCTAGTATGGACAGCTAGAGTCCTCTATAAGCCCATGAAAGACTTCTTCAATGAAAGGCTCAAATTCAGCTTTTGAAGTTAATGTAAAGTATATATTTACATATTTTTAGCAAAAGAATAATGAGTAGTACAAGTCAAATTAATACTTGCTCATTTGTGTACATTTTTTCCCTAGCTCCTATAAAAGACTTGGAGCAGAAGTCTTGGTGTGATGGTAAGCTTGAAAATTAAAATTTCATACTGGATACTACAACCCAGTTATATACTAACAAATAGGAGTTTTACAGGTGTTTATGAACATAACTTCACAGCCTTACACTTAAAGCCTTTTCTCTGTCTTCAGCAAATATGGATTATGTTGTCTTTTTTTTCTCCAATTTCATAAATCATTAGCTAAAATTATCTGAGTGCCCGATTGGTGTGGCTCGGTGGTTGAGCCTTGACCTATGAACCAGGAGGTCATGGTTTGATTGATTCCTGGTCAGGGCATATGCCCGGGTTGTGGGCTTGGTTCCCAGTGGGGGTTGTGCAGGAGGCTGCCAATCAATGATTCTCATCATTGATGTTTCTATTTCTCGCCCTTCCTCTCTGAAATAAATTTTTTTAAAAAAAATTTTTTAAGAATTATTTTGTTAGTACAATTAATCTGAGACAGTCTGGTTGCTGTCAGTTCTCGCCAGCAGGATTGTCCAGCTGTATGCTGCATTTATTTTGATTTTCCCAAGACCTACATTAAAGAAGTGCTTCTAATTTGATGTGTGAAGTCTTTTTAATTTTTAAGCTGCATAACTGATACACAATGAAAATGAATATTTGTACTGTCATGTTAAAACAGGTAGATTGGGCCCAAGCTGGTGTGGCTCGGTTGGTTGGGCGTCATCCTCTGCACCAAAAGGTTGATGGTTCCAGGTGAGAGCACATGCCCAGGTTGCAGGCTTGATCCCTGGAAGGGGATATGCAAGAGGCAGCCAATCAGTGTTTCTCTTTCTCCCTCTTCATTCCCCTCTCTAAAAATTAATAAAGAAAAATATTTAAAATAAAAACAACAGGTAAATTGGAATACGTTTCTACTGATAGGACTCCATTTTGTTTTCCCACAAAGATTTGGCTTCCTGGAACTGCAAATAACAAAAATTTTCTAGCATTACATTCAGCATACAATCACAACTAGGAATAGGAATGAAAGCCATATACTCTCAGGACATCAGGCCTCACCAATGGGCAACCTTGGGCTTATTATTTAACATCCCTGAGTTTTTGCTTAAGTTTGAAAAGACTAGTAAAGGTCATATTGGGCTATCAAAGGAACCACACCCTCAGGGGCTGTGGACATTATGGGACATGTCCAGTTGATATTGAAGGCCTAAGCAAAGGGTATTTATTACCTTGCTCTCTGATTTCTTGGCTTCCTGCATTCACAACTGTTGTAACAGGCTATGCATTCCCAGAAGACGGACCCAACTCAATTGTGATAAAAAGTTGTGTTTCTTGTATGTTTCCAGGGAAATTTTTATCTCTTTGATCATTGAAATCTGACATTTTTGTCAATGACTCAGGGTTCTCATCACCCCTGTGTCTGCTAGGACTACTCCCATCCTCAGGGCCTGCTTGATGGTTGCATGATACAGGCCTTGTCTCTTTCCTGGATAGATAAGGGCCTAGTAGACACGCGATTTCCCATGAAAAACTAAGCCTAGACCTGGAGTTCCTCCTTGTTCTGACGTTTCTCAAATGCTGGAAAGCTCTGCCTAATACTCTGTTTCTTTCCGTGACTTAACCCCAAGACTTGCATGTGCCTCTTGAGCTTCAGGATCTTGAAAGCCCGGAAGGTCAGCTCTATTTTCATCTGAACTTGGGCTTCGCACAGAAGCTGGTACTGACTTGGCTACTGGCAGTGGGACTTCCTGCCCCTGGCCTGTTTTCTGGAACCAATGTCACTGAAAATAGCTCCTTGTGTTTTTTCCCCATTTTCCTTTGGAAGAACCCTGTGTGTTCTGTGGCAGAACTGGCTGAGTCTTACTCACCAAATCTCAGGTAATTCACTGGTTTGGGCAGGTTGGTTCTCTCTGACTTTGGGAATCCTTCATTTCTTTCTGTCTCATCCCACCCCCCAAAATGCTCTCCTGCTTTGGGACACCTAGTTTCCCCTCCGTCATTGGGGTTGCATTCTTTTTCTGGCTCTTGTAGCCTAAAGTTGAGCATGCTCCCACAGGCACAGATTGCTCTCTCTGGCCTCCTCATCAATGGCAAGTACCTGGGAAGCTGCTGGGTCTCTACTGGCCCCACTTTAAAATGACCGTCAGAGACCCAGAAGTCAAACTGTCTGAAACTATGGACAATGCAATCAAATAGGCCTGGGTTGGTTCTTGGGCTGAGTGTCCAGTGTTGCCAGGAATCTGCTCTTTAAAGCATGCCTATCCTGAATCTAGATCTTGGACAATCAACCTGCTTAGTGGTGTGGGGAATTCCTTGCTTACTGAAGCCCCTAAACCACATAGATGCCTATCTGCCATTCAATAATTTTCCAGGTCACTAGTTCTTACAAAGTCTCCTGAGAGTTGTTAAGCAAGGGTCTATTTGGACCTGACTATTTCTTGGGTCTCTTTGACCCCTGAAATCCCTCAATTTCTTGCTAACATTTTTTTCTAAAGAAAAAACTCAGATGTTTATGGAAATAGCTCTCTTGGATGGAAGTAAGCCCACAGTCTTTGAGGTTAAGTTTAGCTTCCTGCACCCTATATATACTCAGAACACTTCTCGTCTCCTTCTTTCTCTCCTCCTCCTCCTCCTCCTCTGAGTTTTCCCATTCATTAACTCTTGGATGCCTTATGATTGTGGCTGAGAAGCATAGGGGTCTTTTCCCCAACATTTTCCTGGATGCTTTGACCATCTCCACCAACTTCTTCCAGACATGAAAACTGAGCTCAACAGAAATGCTTCCCTTGTTCATGGGACTGAAATGGGCAGGCTTGAGCCCTCAATGTCTGAGATGGCTGGGAGAGAAGAGGCCAGTCAGGAAGGCTGCGTGGAGCTGGCCTCCATTTAACATGGAGGAATAACTCAGATGGAGTCACGGTAAAGAAGTAGAGGCTGCTTGTGATGGTGTAGAGAGGATCAGTAATTGGGAAAGAAAAGACCAATGAATCAATGAGATTCGCAGGTTGGGCCATGATTGGTAGGTGTTTATGTTCTGAGAGAGGGTGTCATGAGGTGAGATGTAGTTCACAGACAAACAGGTTTAGTAAGGGAAGGGGCCAAGAATCTGTGTGCCTTCATGGGAGAGGAGAAGAGGCAGGCTGTGAAGATAAGTGAAAGTCCATTAAAAAAGTGGAATCAGTGGGGAAAGCACTTTGCTGTAAGAGAGGTTCCCAGAGGTAAGAACAAAAACAAGGAAAGTGAGGGCATGGTCACGCCCAGAGGCAACAGATGCTCTGGCAATGGAGAGGAGCATAGGTTTGAGAAAGAGAAAGAGAGATGCGGAGAGTCGGGCTCTAATGACAGAAAGGACTCTGGTGGCAAAGATAAGACAACTGATAGAGAAGATAATAAAAAGTAGAGCCCAGCAGGCTTGGTTCAGTGGTTGAGTGTGGACCTATGAAATAGGTCACGGTTCGATTCCCGGTCAGGGCACATGCATGGGTATGGGCTCCATCCCCTGTGTGGGGGGTGCAGGAGGCAGCCAATCAATGATTCTCTCTCATCATTGATGTTTCTATCTCTCTCTCCCTCTCCCTTTCTCTCTGAAATTAATAATATATTTTTTTAAAAAGTAGAAAATGAACAGAGCTACAAGGCAAGGGATACCTCTGAAAAAGAGAAGATAAGACTATGGATGTGAGCCCTAACCGGATTGGCTCAGTGGATAGAACATCGGCCTGCGGACTGAAGGGTCCCAGGTTCGATTCAGGTCAAGGGCATGTACCTTAGTTGCAGGCACATCCCCAGTAGGGGGTGTGCAAGAGGCAGCTGATCGATGTTTCTCTCTCATTGATGTTTCTAACTATCCCTCTCCCATCCTCTCTGTAAAAAAAATCAATAAAATATATATATTTTTTTAAAAAGACTGTGGATGTGAGTAGGAAGAATGGGAGTATGAATGTGGGGCCAGGGTCAGAGTGGTGATAGGATTAAGGCTGAATATGAAAACCAAGATGTTAAGACAGGACACTGTGAAATAAGGGTGAAATGAGAACAGAATAAAATGAGGAAGAAAAGGACAGAGCAATGAGTGATGATGGCACCTCTTGTCAAGAGATTGTCAGAATAGTGTTAGGGGGCACCCACAAAGGAGTTGTTAACTGGCTTCTAGGCAATTTCACATTAAATATCTTTGCTGCAAGCATTTTTGCTGCACAAAATTGGCTGTAAGGCAAATTATCCATGAAAGATAAAATAACTGATTTACATCTGGCAGATGATGTATTTTGTCAGTTTGGTTTTATTGCTCCACTGACAAAGCTCTCGCAGTACTCCTAATTTTATATTATATAAACCTTAGACTTCAGAAGGGTTTGTCCAGTTACAAGTAGACGTGGTGGTTTTAAAGTAATGAATGGTAACAACTACATATAAACCCAGATTGCAAAGCTACATGTAAAGCCAGATTGCATTCTATACTAGAAAAGTATCACATGTCATGTCAGTTTGCAAATTCTTCAGGGAGCATAGTCATCCCTCCAACCCCTCAAAACCAAAAGGTCACCAAGTTATGGCAAATATAAAAGAGGCAGCTACTAACTTGCAACATTCGTCCAGAACATGAATTATAGGTGATTTTAGTTGGAAACTGTTGCCTCTCTTAATGAAAAAAGGAATTATAGCAAAAAAAAAAAGTGCAATGCTGAATGAGAAGATGGATCAACAAGTAAAAAAAAAAAAAGTATGATACTATGAATAAAAGATTTTGAAGAATTATTCTTGCCAGGTATTCATGCTGGCTTCTCAAATCCTTGTGTCCTTTCTGGTTGGGGAATTTGAGATCCAAGATGTATTATTGAGGATATTGAGATCCACAGTCAGCTAGGGCTGCCATACAAAATAACACAAACTGGGTGCTAACACAAGAGAAATTTATTCTCACAGTTCTGGAGGCTGGGAAGGTCAAGATCAAGGTATCCACAGGTTTGGTTTCTTCTGAGGTCTCTATCCTAGGCCTACAGATGGTTGCCTCCTCACTGTGTCCTGAAATGGATGTCCCTCTGTTGTGTTAGTGTCTTAATCTCCTCTTTTTATAAGGATGCCTGTCATATTGGATTATGGCACACCAATGCGACTTTATTTTACCTTAATTACCTCTTATAAAAGGCCCTATCTTCATATCATTACATTCTGAGATACTAAGGGTTAGGATTTCAACATATGAATTCTGAGGGGACCCAATTCAGCCAGATGACACACAGGGTAAGTCACAACTAATTTGGTCACCCAGACATTTGTCTCTTGTAACACAGTAATGAATTACTTTGATTCTATTGAATGGGGCTCTTCTGACTCTTTTTTGTTTGATTAACGCATTAAGCACCATGTCAGTCACCAGTGACTGACACTATACTTTCTGTTTGGACCTCATCAGTCTGGCCGCCAGCATATCGGTGAAATCGGATATCTCGGGCTAAACGGGAAGGAAGACAAAACAGGCTTGGCGCTTAAGGTGTTAAGAATCTTCCTGGACATAAGTTATGTTGGCTCCTTTTAAAAATTTAAAAGGAAATATAATTGTGGTAAAATATGCATCACATAAAATTTACCATTTAACCATTGTAAGTGTATAGTTCAGTAGTAGTGAGTATATTTACATTGTTGTACATCCAATCTTCAGAACTTTTCAATATTGAAAAACTGAAGCTTAGTACCAATTAAACAATAACTCCCCATACTCTCTCCCCAGCCAGCCTCTGGCAACTACCATTCTACTTATGTTTCTATGACTTTGACTACTCTAGATACCTCATGTAAGTGGAGTATTGTGGTATTCGTCTTTTATGATTGGCTTATTTTACTTAGCATAATGTCCTCAAGGTTCATCCATGTTGTGTCAGAATTTCCTTCTTAAGGCTAATAAGTTTCCATTGTGTGTGCATACCACATTTTGTTTATTCATTTGTAAATAAATATTTGGGTTTCTTTCCCCTTTTGGGCTACTATAAGTAAAGTTGCTATGAATATGGATGTACAAATATCTCTTTGAAAACCTGCTTTCAGTTCTTTTGGATATATGCCCAGAAGTGAAATTGCTGGGTTATATGGTAATTCAATTTTTTTTTTTCATTTTTATCCCACAATTTGTTTATTCACTCACCTCTTGACAGATATTTGCATTTACAATATAGCAGCTGTGAACATTCATATGCAAGTCTTTGTATGGACAATTTCCCCCCCTTGCTTAAATGCCTACGCGTTGTTTACGAGGTTCATCTATGTTGTAGCATGTGTCAGTACTTTCTTCCTTTATATATATATATATATATATATATATATATATATATATATATATTATTTTCAGAGAGGAAGGGAGAGGGAGAGAGAGATAGAAACAGCAATGATGAGAGAGACTCATTGATTGGCTGCCTCCTGCAGGCCCCCTACTGGGGATCGAGCCCACAACCCAGGCATGTGCTTTGACTGGGAATCAAACCCGGGACCTCTTGGTTCACAGATCGATGCTCAATCCACTGAGCCACACCAGCCGGCCAGGTGATAGCTTGAAGTTCAAAGCTCAGCATGATCTTAAAGATGTCTGCCTCACCCAGTTCCCTCATCAGCTGTATCATTTTTTGTTTGTTTATGTAAATAAAAGCACATGCTGACACATTCCTCCCCTACCCCTGCAGGTCTGTATTTTGCTTCTCACTTGGCCTCATGCTCTGAAGACCTTCACAGCAGCTGGCTCTCGCTCAGAGCTGCCTGGTGTCCCAGCAGCCCGGGCGCAATAACCCAGGCCCTCCCACCCTCTGCCCTGCGGGCTGTGCCCCAGGAGCCATGGTATAGGGCAGTGATGGTGAACCTTTTGAGCTCGGCGTGTCAGCATTTTGAAAAACCCTAACTTAACTCTGGTGCTGTGTCACATATAGAAATTTTTTTATATTTGCAACCACAGTAAAACAAAGACTTATATTTTTGATATTTATTTTATATATTTAAATGCCATTTAACAAAGAAAAATCAACCCAAAAAATGAGTTTGCGTGTCACCTCTGACACGCGTGTCATAGGTTCGCCATCACTGGTATAGGGTGTCCCAAAATTCACGCAAGATTTGCAATTGAATTGAATTGCAAATCTTGCGTGAATTTTGGGACACCCTATATATGTAGGTCGCTGTGCAGGTGGTTGGTGTGACTGAGTTACCGAGCTGGGGCTGCGGGCCAGGTCCCTGTGTCTCCCCACCTGTGGGGACAAGACAGATCCCTCCCCGATGCTGCCGCTTCCACACCCACCTGCTCCCAGGCCCGGCCCAGTGCCTCTGGCCTGCGGACGGTGTGCTCATCTGTGGGGTGAGAAATGGAGTGTTAGTCTCAGTTGCATTCCTGTTGTTGGGAACGAAGAGCCACTGGACTGTGTGTTCTTGGAAGAACCAGCCGGACCTCTCCTCCAACACCCACCCGAACACGCAGCACCGGCTTTGGGAGGCGCCTACTGAGACCGCCTCGCGCACCTCCCTCCCCTCCCCTCCGCCTGGGTGGCTCCCTCTGGAGGAGGAGGAGGCGCACAGCACGGGGAGACCCGCTGGGGGCCGCTCATCTGCTCCTGTTTGGGGGCTGAGCGGTGGCCCAGGGGGCTTGGCTGGTGCCAGCAATGCCAGCATGAGCTAGTCAGGCTGAGCCAGGGCGATCCTAGGGGCACCGTCTCAGCACCCGGGTCTCTCCCCTCTGAGCGGGGTCCCGTGAGCGGCCTGCCAGGCCCTGAAGACCCTGGAGCCTTCCTGTGGCCCCAACCTCAGCCCCTGTGCTCACAACCACCTTTGTCGCAGCCACAGGCCCCTGGTCTCCTTGGGGTGACCTCGCCCAGGGCGCAGGCTGCCTCCGCTGGCGGAAGCCGGTGGCTGAGGGGTGGAAATACACAGACATTTTAAATGGAAGCAAAATGGGGCCACGGAGTCACGGCCATCAGGGATTGAGCTCAGGTGAGGCAGGGCGAGCGCTGTGCCCCGGCCATGGCAGCCACAGAGGCCTGGCGGAAGCGGGGGTGGGGGTGAAAGATCAGACGGGGGCCTAAAACCAGGACTACAGGCTTTATTAGAGGAGAAGCACCTGCCGGGCTGTCTCCCAAGGGGAGGACAGCAGCACGTGCAGGGGTGGGCACGCCTTTTGAGGGGCGGAATGGGAAGGGGTGGGGCGCACACTGATTGGTGGCTTACTGCATTGTCCATATAGGACAAGGGCTTAGGGTATTTGGCAGGTGTGGATTGGTGGCCCAATGTATAGTCCATGTAAGGTACCTGGTCAGTCACTCAGGTATTTCTGGGCTGCAGGTTACGTCATACCCCGCCCACCAGTTGGGGGAAGGGAGGATCTATGGGGCGGGGGGCTGCTGGGGGCTGGCCGTGGGGGGCCTGCGAGGAGCACGGGCTGCCAGCTTCATCCCTGGGGAGGAGCGGAGGCTCTGGCCCAGCTGATTCTGCGAAAACCTCAAGGGTGGGCACCTGGAGGATCCTAGTAGCTCCTCAGCTTAATTACTTAATCACACCCCCAGAGTAATCAATCAACCCACGAGCATTTAACCATAGCACGCGAGCCGAGTGAGCCTGCGAGCCGAGTGAGCCGGGTGGGAGCTGGAGGTGGGCCGGGTGGGAGCTGGAGGCGGGCCGGGGATCTTGATTTTTGTTGTTGTTTGTTTTGTTGTTTTTTGTTGGTTTGTTTTAAGTGAGAATTCAATCCCTGACTCTCTCTGTTGAGTGGAATTCTTACTGGCTCTTTCCTGTTGAGTTGTGGGAATTTTCCTAGATCTTTTGTGAGGTCTCTTTTTATTTGAATAAGAGCCAAATTCCATGAGTAATTCTCACTCCCCCAGGCTCCTCTCCTTCTTATTAAATGCTCCACTATTATGGCACTAATACAGTCTAATATCTCCAAAAATGTCAAAAGTTTACAAAGAGTAGTTTGGAGCTACAGTATCCTCTCTCAGAGGTTCCTGGTATCTCCCCAGATTAGTTCATCTATGGGTGGCCCCAGCATCCAAGTATCTAAAACCCCCTCCAAATGATGGTCTACTGTTGCTCTGAAGAAGCTGAAAAGTAGCTTTCTTGGTCTTACTTTAATCAGGCCTTTTAACAATCTCAGTCTACTTTACCTGAAGCTATTTAACCTCTCAAGGATCCACTTGTCTTCCTCAACCATTACTCTGTCATCTATTACAACCTCCAAGATATTCATACCTGCCTCCTTTTCCTCTCCTCATTCATCTGCAACTCCAAACTCCTTCCTGACTCCCTTTCTACCATGTCCCGACCCTCCTCAATCTCCCCAGTCTTCCCCAAACCTCTTCCTACTTTCCTGGCTCCCCAGCTTTCTATAGTTACTCAAGACCCTGGCCCTGATACTTGGACCTCAAGGAAGGAAAGTTGAAGGACCTCAATTGTCCTATCATAAGTCATTTTTAAGCATTGGTCTCGATCTGCCTTATATGATAAAGGACTTCCCGGAGCCATAAAAAAAAAAAATTGCACAATCCAGAGATTTAGAGGCATATTCTCCAGGATTTTCTTACCTTTATCAACTAGTCAAATTTCTGTGGGTCCTGGAGAAGCCTTCTTATGGTTGAAAAGACCAATGAAGACTCATAATTAAATAAAAATAAAACCTAGGTCAATCATACAGCTAACCAGAGTGAAGAATAACTCTTAGATCTTATCCCTTCAGCACTTCCCATTTCAAATGGACTGGTCAAAGATTCAAGAGTACAGACAATAAAGAGACAAATCACTCTCTAATTATAGGCATATTTATTATTTTATTAAAAACATCTGGAAGGATTACCCAGGCCTAACCCTGATGACCCCATACTGTCTACTTTAGTTAACAGCTTTGTTAATGGGCTCTGCAGAACTTTGAAAAGCTATTAAAAAACATCAATACATATTGGTAAAATGCTCCTTTCTCTGAAATCCATGCATAGGCTGATAAATTTAAATCCACATAATGCAAGTTCTTGGCTCTTCAACTTAAACAAGTTAAATAAAATTGAAGGTTGGAAAGTACCACCAGATGGCACAAACCTTAAGTTGAAGAAATGATGAGAAAATAATGAAGACTGCTGAATGAAGTTGCACTTTGTTAAAATTAAGGATTTCTTTTCACTGAAGGACTTTGTGAACAAAGTTAACATACATATAGCAAATTAGGAGAAATCATTTATACTGTCTAATACTGATGAGATGCTGGTATCTAAAATATATGAGAAATGTCTCCAAGCCAACAATGGGGAAACCAATAGAAAGACGGAAAAATTCACTAAGTGCACAAAGAGATGTACAAAATTATTACAAAGTAGATAAATATAAATTAAAAGTGAGACAAGACTTTAATCCATCAGACTGTCAAAAAATAAAAAGTTGCCCTGACCTGTTTGGCTCAGTGGATAGAGTGTCAGCCTGCAGACTCAAGTGTCCCAGGTTCGATTCTGGTCAAGAGCATGTACCTTGGTTGCGGGCACATCCCCAGTGGGGAGTGTGCAGGAGGCAGCTGATTGATGTTTCTCTCTCTTCGATGTTTCTAACTCTCTATCCCTCTCCCTTCCTCTCTGTAAAAAGTTAATAAAATATATATTTTTTTAAAAAATAAAAAGTTTAATAATGTGAAGTGTTAGTGGGAAGGTGGAGATACAGGAACCCTCATGTGCTGCTGGTGAAAGATCAGATTCATTCACCCATTCTGTAAAGCAATCTGACATTTCCTGGCATATATATATATATATATATATATATATATATATATCCTATCTAATAAAAGAGAAACATGGTAATTAGCGTATGACCGCTACCCTTCCCATTGACTAATCAGGGCGATATGCAAATTAACTGCCAGCCAAGATGGCGGTTAACCGCCAACAAAGATGGCGGCTAATTTGCATATGTAGGCACAATGCTGGGAGGCAAAAGGGAAAGGACGGAAGAAGCCCCCTGCCACTGATGATGATCAAAAACGCAGGGGGGAGCTAAGAGCCAGGGGCAGGGCAAAGGCGGCCCTGGGGGCTGCCTTTGCCCTGCCCCCCAGCTGTGATCAGAGAACCGGGCGCCTTTGGAGCCCAGGCCAGTGATAGCGGGAAGCAGGGGTGGAGCCAGCAATGGGAGCTGGGCAGGGACGGAGCTGGCAGTCCAGGGAGCTGGGGGTCCCCTGCCCAGGCCTAATGCCTCAGTCAGAGGCGTTAGGCCTGGGCAGGGGCGGAACCAGCCATCGCGGGGAGCAGGGGCGGAGTCAGCGATCCTGGGCAGCTGGGGGTCCCCTGCCCAGGCCTAAAGCCTTGGCCAGAGGCGTTAGGTCTAGGCAGGGGCAGAGCCTGCAACCACAGGGAGCTGGGGGTCCCCTGCCCAGGCCTAAGGCCTCGGCCAGAGGCGTTAGGCATGGGCAGAGGCGGAGTCAGCAATCATGAGCAGCTAGGGGTCCCCTGCCCAGGCCTAACGCCTTGGCCAGAGGCATTAGGTCTAGGCAGGGGCAGAGTGGGAGATCGCGGGGAGCTGGGGGTCTCCTGTCCAGGACTAATGCCTCCACCAGAGGCCTTAGGTCTTGGCAGGGGCGGTGCCAGAGATTGTGGGTAGCAGGGGTGGAGCCGGGAATGGTGGGAGCTGGGGGTCCCCTGCCCAGGCCTGACACCTCTGCCGGAGGCCTCAGGCCTGGGCAAGGGGCCGATCCAGTGATCGGCGATCGGAGGGTGATGAGGGTCAACTCCTCTGGCCGAGGCATCAGGCCTGGGCGGGGGGCGGAGCCAGCAATCGGAGGGGGCTGGCGGTCCCCTGCCCAGGCCTGAAGCCTGGGCCAGAGGCATCAGGCCTGGGTGGGGGGCGGAGCCGGTGACTGGGGGGATATGAGGGTCCCCTTGCCCAGGCCTGAAGCCTGGGTCAGAGACGTCAGGCTTGGGCGGGGGGTGGAGCAAGCGATCAGATGGAGATGGGGGTCCCCTGCCCAGGCATGATTCCTGGGCCAGAGGCATCAGGCCTGGGCGGGGGTCAGAGCCAGTGATCAGGGGGAGATGGGGGTCCCCTGTCCAAGCCTGACACCTCTGGCCGAGGCATCAGGCCTGGCCGAGGGCGGAGCTGGTGATCAGGGGGAGAGGGGGGTCCCCTGCCCAGGCCTGAATCCTGGGCCAGAGGCATCAGCCCTGGGCCAGGGGCGGAGCCAGCAGTCGGAGGGGTCTGGGGGTCCCCTGCCCAGGCCTGACGCCTGGGCCAGAGGCATCAGGCCTGGGCAGGGGGCAGAACCAGTGATCGGGGGCAAATGAGGGTCCCCTGCCCAGGCCTGACGCCTCTGGCAGAGGCGTCAGGCCTGGGCAAGGGGCCGATCCTGCGATTGGAGGGTGATGGGGGTCAACGCCTGAGGGCTCCCAGTATGTGAGAGGGGGCAGGCTGGGCTGAGGGACACTCCCCCTTCCCACCCAGTGCACAAATTTCGTGCACCAGGCCCCTAGTATAATTATAAAAGGCCTGTGGCTGTAATGCCATCACACCGTAATGACCCACAACTGGACTCACCAAGAGGTGCATGGAGCACCTCTCAGTCCCTCCCCAGGCCCGTGAGCCACTCGTGGCGGCAGGGCAGGGCTCACAGCTCACATGGCGCAGCCCACAGTCTCCAATTCCAGCAAGGCTGGCAGCCGGCAAGCGGGCGGGGCAGTGGGCAGGTGGGCACCATGAGGCCTGCACTGTGGGCGGGGCTTCGAGCACTGCGTGGCAGCAGGCAGGAGGGCGGGGCCATGCAATTTCGCTAGCTGGGCTTCTAGCATGAATATGAAAATACTAGTGGTTGCCCTGGCCGATTTAGCTCAGTGGATAGAGCGTCGGCCTGCGGTCTAAAGGGTCCCAGGTTCGATTCTGGTCAAGGGCATGTACCTTGGTTGTGGGCACATCCCCAGTAGGGGGTGTGCAGGAGGCAGCTGATCAATGTTTCTCTGTCATTGATGTTTCTAACTCTCTATCCCTCTCCCTTCCTCTCTGTAAAAAATCAATAAAACACATAAAAAAAAAATACTAGTGACCCAGTACATGAAATTTGTGCACGGGGGGGGGGGGGGGGGGTGTGTGTTACTCAGCCCGGCCTGCACCATTTCCAATCTGGGACCCCTTGAAGGATGTCCTACTGCCGGTTTACAGGGATCAGGGCTAAACCAGCAGTTGGACATCCCTCTCGCAATCTGGGACTACTGTCTCCTAACTGCTCACCTGCCTGCCTGCCTGCCTGATTGCCTCTAACCCCTCTGCCTGCCGGCCTGCTCACCCCCAACTGCCCCTCCTGCTGGCCTGCTCGCCCCTACCTTCCCTCCCTTCCCCACTGGCCTGCTTGCCCCCAACTGCCCCCCTGCTAGCCTGCTTACTCCAAACTGCCCCTCCCCCCCCCCCCCCGCTGTCCTGATCACCTCCAACTGACCCCCACTGATAGCCTGCTTGCCCCCAACTGCCCCCCCTGCTGGTCTGCTTACCCCCAACGGCCCCACCCCCCACCAGCCTGATCACCCACAACAGCCCTCCCCTCTTGGCCTCTAACCGCCTCTACCATGGCCCCACTACCATGGCTTTGTCCAGAAGAACATCCAGAAGGTCTCCTGGAAGGTCTCCCAGTCTAATTAGCATATTACCCTTTTATTAGTATGAGGCCTGGTGCATGGGTGGGGGCTTGCTGGTTTGCCCTTAACGGTGTCCCAGATCAGGGTTGGGGTTCCCTTGGGGCATGGGGCAGCCTGGGCAAGGGGCCTGTGGTGGTTTGCAGGCTGGCCATGCACCCATGGTGTGAGGGTCCCCACTGGGTGGGCGTGGCCAGCTTGGGTGAGGGGCTGAGTGCCGTGTTCAAGCTGGCCACACCCCATTCAGGATGGGATGTCCTGCTGGGGTGCTTGGCAAGCCTGTGTGAGGGGCTGATGGCTGTTTGCAGGCTGGCCAAGCCCCCCAGCAGGGACCCTCACCCCATGAGGGTGTGGCCAGCCTGGGTGAGGGGTTGAGGGATGTTTTCAGGCTGGCCACACCTCCTTCAGGAAGGGGGTCTCCACTGGAGTGCTTGGCCAGCCTGGGTGAGGGGCTGATGGCTGTTTGCTGGCTGGCCATGCCCCGGGCAACCCAGGCTCCCAGACCCTCCTTGAGCAGAGGCCACAGCGGCTGGAAGCAGGTATCTGGGATTTATTTATCTTCTATAATTGAAACTTTGTAGCCTTGAGCAGAGCTCAGGGCAGGCGGGAAGCTTCACTTCCTCCATCACCAGGGGCAACCCAAGCCTCCTGTTTGCTCCAGCTCCATGGCCGCAGCCATCTTGGTTGGGTTTATTTGCATACTTGGTCCTGATTGGCTGGTGGGCGTGGCTTGTGAGTGTAGCAGAGGTACAGTCAATTTGCATGTTTCTCTTTTATTAGATAAGATAGTCTAAATATCTATGTAAATTATCCTATCTAATAATAGAGAAGCATGGTAATTAGCCGTACCTCCACTACCCTTCCCATTGGCTAATCAGTGAGATATGCAAATTAACTGCCAACCAAGATGGCGGCCAGCAGCCAGGCAGCTGACGGGAACAGGGAGGCTTCCTTGCTCCAGTGTCAGAGGAAGCCAGGTTCCCCGCCTGCCTTGCCGGCCTCTCAGCTGCAACTCTAAGCAACATTGTAGCAAATATAGAAGCTAAACAAAACCCCAGAAACCTGCTTTAGTCAGCCGGGCTTCAGCCAGCAGGACCACAACATTGTTTCAAATGCAGAAGGTAAACAAAGGCCAGAAACCTGCTTTCAGCAGCGGAGGCCTCATAGCTGGAGCCAAGACTCAGAGCTAAAGCTGGCCCAGAATTTAAAAAAAAAGAAAAAAAGGACAGGTTGGGAGCTTCAGTCACCCACCAGCCTGAAAACAGCCCTCAGCCCCTCACCCAGACTGGCCAGGCACCCCAGTGGGGACCCCCACTCTGAAGGGGGTGTGACCAGATGCAAACAGCCATCATCCCCTCACCCAGGCTGGCCAGGCACCCCAGTGGGGACCCCCACCCTGATCCGGGACACCCTTCAGGGCAAACCAGCTGGCCCCCACCCGTGCACCAGGCCTCTATCCTATATAGTAAAAGGGTAATATGCCTCCCAGCACTGGGATCAGCAGAGCCGCGAGGCCTCCCGGCACCTGGATCAGTGTGACAGGGGGCAGCGCCCAAACCCCCTGATCGCCCTGCAGCTCTGTGTGTGACAGGGGGTGGGGCCACAACCTCCCTATCCGCCCTGCTCTGTTTGTGACAGGGGAAGGCGCCCCAACCCCCTGATCAGCCCTGCTCTGTGCCTGATAGGGGGGAGCTCCCCAACCCCCTGATCGCCCTGCAGCTCTGTGTGTGACAGGGTGCGGCGCCCCAACCCCCTGATCGGCCCTGCTCTGTGGGTGATAGAGGGAGTGGCCCCAAACCCCTGATCGGCCCTGCTCTGTGTGTGACAGGGTGCGGCGCCCCAACCGCCACCCGCCCCCCCCCCCCCACGGGCCCTGCTCTGTGTGTGACGGGGTAGAGTCATAACCTCCCCATCGGCCCTGCCCTGAGTGTGACAGTGGCGGTGCCCCAACCCCCTGATCGGCCCTGCTCTGTGGGTGATAGAGGGCAGCGCCCCAACACCCTGATCCGCCCTGCTCTCTGCGTCACAGGATACAGAGCCCCAACCCCCCTGATGGGCCCTGCTCTGTGCGTGACAGGGGGTGGCGCCGCAACCTCCCTATTGACCCTGCCTTGAGTGTGACAGGGGGCGGTGCCCCAACCCCCCAATTGGCCCTACTCTGAGCCCGACCAGGGGCTGCACCTAGGGATTGGGCCTGCCCTCTGCCACCTGGGAGCAGGCCTAAGCCAGTAGGTCATTATCTCCTGAGGGGTCCCAGACTGCGAGAGGGGACAGGCCGGGCTGAGGGACCCCCTCTGCCCCCCGAATGCACAAACTTTTGTGCACTGGGCCTCTAGTATTTCTATATTTTGTATATGTATATAGTCTAAATGTGTATATATAATTTATATACATATTTACATGTGTACATATGTAATATATTCTATAAAGAGATTCCTAAGTTTGTTATTTTCCTTTCAAAATGTTTTCAAAGAATGCCCTCACTTAGCTATTTTTCCATTTTGAGAGAGCTCTGTGTTAGGTGAAACAAAGGCAACTGTGTGTCGGTCCTTCAGGGAACTCCCAGACAGATCACAGCGGACAAACACAATTCCTTGGGTACAAAGTACATCCTGTTCTTTCTGGTACCAGGTACTCAGACCAGACACATTAACTGTGGTCTTGAAGAGCCCCGCAGCTATGCCGGGGAAGTGGGTGGGACAGGCCAAGGTAAAATACCACAAACCTCTCCTACTGGTTTAAGTCACTTTTTTTCTTGATTCGGTGTTCTTTTGATTGCTACAAACCTTTGACTATTTACCAGAGTCTGGCAAAGTTGATTCTGAAAGTTTTTTTTAAATGAATTAATTGGTTGGTTGGTTGGTGTTTTTGTGAAGGCATGGGCCCTGAAAGCTCCACATTCCACCATTTTGACTAAAGGCTGGCTTTGCCAATAATTTTTAACAATAAAATCAGCTGCCCACAAACGCCTTATCATAAAAATGTGCAAAACTCAGTCAGTGCATAGTCATCATGAGGAAATATAGTCACTGGCTATTCTTGGCTCTGTATTAAAAGGACACGGAGCTCCGGCTTTTTGAACACCAGTCATGTTGTAAGCAGTGTGCTAGGAATTTTACATTTATTGCATCATCATTGACTAGCTTGGGTTATCTGCCACCTTGGGCATGTCTGTAAAATAAACAAGTTAAATCATCTCTAACATTCTTTCTACCTCTAATCCCCTGTAACTCAAAAAAGATCCTGCATTGTGTCTTCTAAAGAACCAAAGTACACTTACCATTAAAAAGGAAAAAAGAGATGATCAATCCCTGGGTCCTGGCTGGTGTTGCTAAATGATTAGAGCATCAGCCTGCGTGGGTAGGGATTTCAGGTTTGATTCCAGTCAAGGGAACATGCCTGGGTTGTGGGTTCATTCAGACCCGGTCCAGGAGAGTTCAGGGAGGCAACCAGTCGATGTGTCTCTCTCACATCGATTTTTCTCTCTCCCTTTCCCCTCCTTCCTCCCTCCCTTCTACTCTTACTAAAAAGTAATGGGGAAAAATATCCTTGGGTGAGGGTTAACAAACAAACAAACAAACAAACAAACAGAAAGATCAATTGCTGAGAAATACATGCAGCACTGTACCTGTTGCAATACTGATGAATCTGAAGATGTAGGTCTGCCTAGCGGTCAAGGTAGGCTTAAAACACAGGCAACTGGGGAACGGGACTGGGGAGGAGGGAGCAAAAAAGAAAAAACAACTGTTAAATTTCTGCTTTTAAAACCTTTTTTTTTTCCTTTTGCTTTGCAGAACAGATAACATGTCCTGGGGTATTGAGGACTGGAGGTGGCAGAATGGGGAGAAGTTGGAGGGAGAGGGGATTTAGATACCAAAGTCATCTATTAAGAATCTACATTGCTTTCATTGATCTCAAGAAGAATTATAGGTTGTTACTCAGGTTTTATTTCAAAGACAGAAGACATTTATTTCTGGCACACACCATATACTATTACATACAGTTGTTTTTACAATGGCCAGGTATTTTATACAGTTGAGGTCTGAAAATTTGAATAAAGAAATCTCATCACAGTAGTAGTATTCATTTACTCATTCACTCACTCACCAAATGTTTTTTGAGGGGAGGAAGCAGCTATTTTGGAAAAGATGTATAGTGGCAGGTACAGGAAAGCCCTCACTCCTACCAGGTTTATCCCAGTCCTCTTTGTGGGAGCAGGTTGCCCAATGTGTATAATCCAGTCCCTTATTTTGCTTTCCTTTACATGAATTCTTGTCTTGATAACTTTCTCAGTACCTTTGTTCCTCTTTGATTAAGACAAGAATCTACTAGTATATACACTGAGTGGCCAGATTATTATGACCACCTGACGTTTGTAGGCAAATTAGCTATAATTTCATGCTGAAGTTGCTAGGGGGCCAGACCATTATAAAAATAGGGAAGCAGGTTGTTTACCACAACAGTAGAAGTGATTTTTTTCCAAAGATATGGGTAAACAATGCGATTTAACAGCCTTTGAACGTGGAAGATATATTATTATGAGTGGCCAGATTATTATGACCACCCCATCAGTACCTCGTTGGGCCACCTTTTGCCTTCAATACTGCAGCAATTCTTCTTGGAATTGACTCCATGAGATGTTGAAAGGTGATGCGAGGAATCTGACATCATGCCTGATGAATAGCACTGTCCAGTTCTGTGAGATTTGATGGTTGTGGAACCAGCTGCCTGATGGCTCTTTTAACTTCGTCCCACAAATGCTCAATTGGATTGAGATCTGGTGATTGTGGGGGCCACCTAAGCAAGGTAAAGTCTCCCTCATGTTATTGAAACCACTCCTGCACAATATGAGCACTGTGGCATGGCACATTGTCTTGTTGGAAGAAATCTCCATTGGGATACGCCATCAACCTGATAGGATGAACCTGATCAGCAACGATACTTAGGTATGTTGTGCTATTCAGATGTTGTTCCACATGAAATAAAGGGCCCAAATCATGCCAGGAAAACATGCCCCAAACCATAACACTGCCCCCACCAGCTTGAAGGGTTCTACTCATGCATGTGGAGTGCATGCTTTCATGCTGTTTCCGCCAAATTCTCACTCTGCCATCTGCATGATGCAATTGGAAACGTGATTCATTGGACCACATGACTTTTTTCCAATGCTCAACTATCCAATCCTTGTGTTCCTGTGCGAACTGGAGACGTTTTATCTTGGTAACTGCAGACAGCAAAGGTGTTCAAACAGGTCTTCGGCTTCTATATCCCATATGATGCAGTGTACGGCTAATTTGCCTACAAACGTCAGGTGGTCATAATAATCTGGCCACTCAGTATGTATATATATATATATCCTATCTAATAAAAGAGAAACATGGTAATTAGCCATATGGCCGATACCCTTCCCATTGGCTAATCAGTGAGATATGCAAATTAACTGCCAGCCAAGATGGCGGCCGGCAGCCAGGCAGCTTGAAGAGAACAGGGAGGCTTCCTTGCTTCAGTGATGGAGGAAGCCAAGCTTCCTCACCTGCGCTGCCAGCCTCTGAGCTTGCAGTTTGAAACATTTTAACAAATATAGAAGCTAAACAAAACCCCAGAAACCGGCTTTAGTCAGCCAGGCTTCAGCCAGCAAGACCACAACATTGTTTCGAATACAGAAGGTAAACAAAGGCCAGAAACCTGCTTTCAGCAGCCGAGCCTCAGAGAGAAAGCCGGCTCTCAGCTCCAGTGACAGGCATAGAAGGTAAATAAATGCCAGAATAAAAAAAAAAAAAAAAGGACAGGTTTGGAGCTTCAGTCACCCACCAGCCTGAAAACAGCCCTCAGCCCCTCACCCAGACTGGCCAGGCACCCCAGTGGAGACCCCCACCCTGAAGCAACAAGATGGCGGGTAATTTGCATACTGAAGGCAGGCAGCAGCAGGCAAGGCTGTCTGAGGTTTGGGACTCAGATCTGTGATCCTGCCAGGCGGGGGGCAGTGCTTGAGGCTGTCCGTGGTCTGGGACCTGGATCCATGTCCTCGCGAGTGGGGCGGTAGTGCTTGAGGCTGTCCGAGGTCCCAGCACCTGGATCTGTGACCCTGCCAGGCGGGGGGCACCGCAGGAGGCTGTCTGCAGTCTGGGACCCAGATCTGTGACCCTGCCGGATGGGGGGCACCACGGGAGGCTGTCTGTAGTCCGGGACTCGGATCTGTGACCCTGCCGGGCAGGGGGCAGTGCTTGAGGCTGTCCGTGGTCCCAGGACCAGGATCTGTGACCTGGTGGGCAGGGGGGCAGCACGGGAGGCTGTCTGCAGTCCGGGACCCGAATCTGTGACCCTGCCAGGCGGGGGGCAGCGCTTGAGGCTGTGCACGGTCCTGGGACTCGGATCCGTGACCCTTCACAGTGGGGAGGCAGCCATCAGCGCCCAGGAGTGGCTGCGCAAGATCCGCCTCCTGGCCCAGAAGGTGCAGGATCGCAGGGACAGCCACCATGGCGGGCCAGACTGACGTCCTCCTGGCCGCACCACGGGGGTTTTCGGATCTGCAAAGCCAGAGGCCTCCGGTGTGCACATCCCCCCCTGGCGTGGGAACATCCCCCAGCACACTGTCACCCTCCCACGCCTGCAACAGTTGCAAACCAAGGCGTGCACAAGTTCCCCCCGCCTCTCCACCGCACTTCCATCAACCCGGCATGCCTAACACCCCCACAGGATGTGCACACATCCCCTCTGATGCGCTCACGTCCTTTGGAGAGTGTCTGGGTGTTCTGGGTGCTGAGAGTGGGCGCCTGTGAGATGACAGTGAGAGGGCGGAGTGGTGATGCCCTGTTCCCCCCGAGGCCAGTGCAGCTACGAGATCACCTCTGGGGGGTTAATGCAGGTGCTGAGGCAGGAGCAGGTGCAGACAGACACACCTGGTGGGCGCGGGCGGCCCTCTCTGAGGTGCCTTCAGTGAGCGTTCAAGATCAAGAGACAAGAGGCAGAGAGGAATTCCGTCCTCTCAGTCAAACAGTGGGCTAGTCGGGGTGACTGTAGAGGAGGAATGTGCACTTTGGGTGCCAGCACCCATGAGTGAAGGCTGCCCTGACTGAGCCTTGCTTGCTTGGGGCCTAGAGCACTCCTGCCGGGCAACGGGTGACAGGACGTGCTTTTCCGAATTAATGAGAGAAAATGTTGATTCTCCTGCTGCCCACGAAGGTGGAAAGTGAAGTGGGGAGACATGTGGGGAGTGAGCGAGGTTCCCTGTCTGGGGGTTCCAAATATGCTGTTGGTTTCTTTCACCACTGACTAGAGATATACAGGGTGTCCCCCCAAAATGTATACACACTTTGAATACCTACTAATTCCAATGGTTTTAAGCATAAGAAAGGAACAATAATGGAGCTGTTATCTGTTAAAAGTGTGGGCACAAACAGGTAGTTGGACATTCCCTGAGGGGTCTCAGATTGGAGAGGGTGAAGGCCAGACTGAGGGGCCCCTTCTCCCCCCCTACCCCAGTGCACAAATTTCGTGCACCGGGCAACTAGTATATATATATATATATATCTCCCACATTCAAAGGCTGTTAAATCGCATTGTTTACCCATATCTTCAGAAAAAAATCACTTCTACTGTTGTGATAAACAACCTGCTTCCCTATTTATAATGGTCTGGCCCTCTAGCAACTTCAGCGTGAAATTATAGCTAATTTGCCTACAAACGTCAGGTGGTCATAATAATCTGGCCACTCAGTGTAGTTAAAACAGATGTTTACTGGAGGATATATATATATATATATATATATATATATATGCCAGTTGCCAAGAATATAGCTATAAATAACAGGGGCCTTTCGACTGAAGAACTTATAGTATAGCACGGAGACAGAAAAATAAGCTTACAGCTAAATGGGATATATGTTATTCCACATAAGGAAATACATTGACTGTTATATATAAACCTAAAATTCTTCCTTCTTAAATAAGTCATCTAAAAGATAAGTTCCAATCAATAAGATGTTTGGGAAATAGATTAAGGGAGGAGGCAGGCCTCAAACCTCACCAGATTTTTCATGGGACAACGTGTCACTTCTGAAATACAAAAGAAGTAGTAGCACAAGTTTCAGAGACAAAAAGCCTGCGATGGCATTCTGACTCACACTTCCCAGCTATAGCACCTTTAGTAGGTGCATTAATCTCCTTGAATCTGAGTTTCCTCCTCTGTAAACTAGAAACAGTGCTTCTCCACTCACGGGACTTTTTGCAAAGATTAAATGACATAGTAAATGCATTTAGTAGAGAACTTCCTACACAGCAGCTCCATAAAGAGCAATGATTACCTCTCCTGAGACTTAGAGGAGAACTTAGGCTGCTTTGCATGGACCACCTCTCTCCTGATTTTTTCCAGTTAGGAAATATTGAGCTAAAACAACATGACTGCCCACCTCTATAACAGGCTTTATGGGGCATGTCTTTTAATTCTAAAGCACATTTTGAGGTGTCTAGTAAAGCAGCTAGACACAGGAGTGTTAACTGCATGAAGATGGAGCTAACATGGAAGGATGGGAATATGGAACTGAAGGTGCCCATTTGGTGAAAGAGCAATGGGTTGAAAAGTGGGAAGAACAGGCCAGAGGAGAGCAGATTAAATGGAGACTATCAGAAGAAGTCTAGACCAGGCGGTGGCATTTGCTAGCTAAGAACAGATGAACAACAGATGATATGACTGACTTCAACAAGAGCCAGGCAGAGGAACTGGTTGTTCAGCCATGTGGGCAGAGAAAGCTCCTAGATACAGGGACTTAGGAGCAGGCAATATTCTGAGATCCAGGCAGGTGGGCATGACATGAGACTGGGCTGCAGGGACTAATTCATTCTGAGGAGGGGTCTGGGGATTCATAAGAATAATCCTAGAGAATTGGGGTACCACTCGGGTTGTGAGCCAGGGTTTCAAACACAGATCAAAGCAGTAAAATACTGAAACTAAAGCTAGATGCAGGGTTTCTCAACCTCGGCACTATTGACATTTTGGATTGGATTGGATATTTCTTTTTTAGGGGGGCTGCCTTGTGGATTGTAAAGTTTAGCTTTAGCCCTGGCCACTACCCACTAAATGCCATTAGTATCCCCTCCCCAAGTTGTTACAATCTAAAATATCTTCAGAGATTGTCAAATGTCCCAGTACAGGAAGATTAGGGAAGATAGGAGGGGAACATTGCCCCAGTTTAAAATTACTGGGCTAGAGTGTGCCTGGCGAGAGAGCACTGTTTCAAAGTGGAGGCTAGGATAAAAGGGTCTCAGGAATGAGCTGATCTAGAGGAGGTAATGAATGACAGTGGCCCAGGAACACAGTGCAGTGAGCATTCTGTACAGATCCGTATCCCTTTCGTCATTTCTGTGGAGCCTGTCCTGCCTTCTCTGCTCCCCTTCTTTCAGCGTGCTTCTTCCTCCAAAGGACCGCCTTTGGGTTCTGTGCTTGCTTTGTCCTACATACCCAGAGAGCCAAAGGACCTTAGCCAATGGCTGATGTGTGAGATAGTCCATTGCCTAATGTTCCCCTGACCTCCCTGGGGCTTTGCCTGATTGGCTTTTTCCCTGCTTCCTGAAAGCTGGCTTCTCCTGGAAACTCATTCTTAATAAATTACTTGCAAGCAAATCTCGCCTTAGAGCAGCGGTTCTCAACCTGTGGGTCGCGACCCCTTTGGGGGTCAAATGACCCTTTCACAGGGGTCGCCTAAGACCATCAGAAAACACATATATAATCACATATTGTTTTTGTGATTAATCACTATGCTTTAATGATGTTCAATTTGTAACAATGAAATTGGGGGTCACCACAACATGAGGAACTGTATTAAAGGGTCTCGGCAGTAGGAAGGTTGAGAACCACTGCCTTAGAGCCTGCTCCCAGGGAAGCCAACTTATACAGCCACTAAGGCTGGAGTCAAAGGACAAAGAAGCAAGTCCAGGAGAACAGTTCAGAATGAAGACTATGAATGATAAGTCTGCCCCGAAGACCCCATCAGTGTGGTTTCCACCGTGAGACATGGCAATGAGAGAGGTCATTTAAAGGAGCTGGGATGACTAGGCACAGGGTCATGGTCTCCACCTACTGGTCAGTGCTAAAGTAGAGGGTCATTAGTTACTGCAGCTGTTCCTGATTTTAGCTGTGTAGTCACCTGGTGTGATCCTGGGCTCAGGAACCAAGGTTGGAAGAATAAGGCACAAAGTCTTAAGGTAGCATAAAAATAGCGCAACTATTAGAAGAAATACCTCTAAAATAATTTGTTGTTAATATTAAAAATGTCCAACGAATTCATCACAACCACAGAATGAAGGAGTCTATAATCCTCTGGTTGGTGAAAATGCTGCAGAATTTCAATCTCTACCTCTGTAATGTGGAAGGAACCTGGCAGATCTGTACACTGCCCCCTCCTCCCTTTGCTGGTTAGAACACTCTGTGAGCTGCTGGGAGTGGAGGACATCTGTCAGGGGTGACTGTTGCTTGTTTCTTTCTTTCTTTCTTTCTTTTTTCCCAATAGGTTTTTATTGATTTGAGAGAGAGAGGAAGGGAAAGGGAGAGAAGAGAGAAACATCAATGAGAGAGAAACACCAACATTGATTGGCTGCTGCCTGCACGCCCCCTGCTGGGGATAGAGGTGGAAACCCAGGCATGTGCCCTCACTGGGAATCGAACCTGTGACCTTTTGGTGCATGAGTTGACGCTCAACCACTGAACCACACCAGCCAGGCTTCATAGCAGAACTATTTCTGTACCATTTGTATTCCAGTAGCTGATTGAAGCAATGAGTTAGGGAAGGACCAGAAGCTTTGTAGTAAAGATCTTGAGAAAAACCTGTTCCTTCTTTGTTACTTCACTGTTACTGCAATTTCACACAACACAAACCAAACTTTGATGTACCACATGCAAGAATCAAAACTGTTCTCAAAGCAGTTACAATAAAGGCAGAGAATAAAAGGTTTACAAAATAATTTTGGAGAATAGCTATGTGAAACTTATAACCAACCTATTATTACATCTAGGAACATAGTGTTTGAAATAGTAAATTATAGGTTCTCTACTCCTAATTTATCTGTGTAATTATTTCTTTATTTCATGAAGAAATATTCAGTCAGTATGTAATTTAGACCAGTCAGTAAGTTATAAGTTTTAATTCTGAATATCAAAGAGATTCTTGGAGAACATGGTTTAAGAAATACATAGACAGCATATATCAAGAGGCATTAAAGACTAATAATTTCTAGACTAAGTGAAAATCTTTGACAAAGAAAACTGTAAAAATGAATTGATTTTAGGAAAGCTAATTCAGAGAAAGAATTAAGGGTGACAAAGGAAAAAATAATAGAGTGAGACTAAATTAAATCTAAAATTAAATTCATAGTAACTATTAATTAGGAGTTTAACAGTTTTAATCTCCAATCACAAAAACTTTAACTTCTAAGCACTTAAAATTACTCATAAAAAGTGGGTAGGAAAGCATTTACAAACACATTTGCAATTTCTTTATTAATTCGTTCAACTAACATCTCTGATACATTTTCTTCACTACAGGTGCTTCTGTTCTGTTCTATGTGAACCCCTTAACCTGGCCACATGAATCAATTACCCTTCACCACAGCTGTTTGAACCAGGGTGTTCCATCCTCCAAGTTGATCTGTATTCTTTTAAGTGACTTAGGAGGCGGTCTGGCAAAAAGCATAGCAAAACAAAGTACACCATCTATATTCGATTTCCTGAATTACTTAAGATTCTTTTTCCTTAGACAGTTGAATGTGGTACATAAAGAGAAAGTATGTAGTTGGTAGGGTAGTGAGATAGAAGCTAAATAGACACAGAGAAAGAAGACAAACAGCAGAGACCATGAGGTAGCCGAAGATATGAGGAAGCAGAAGCTATGAGAAAGCAGAATCTCTATACATATAGAATTAGGGGTGAGGCGATTGGTTAGCAGAAGCAGGAGAAAATTTAGCAGAGACAAAGAGCAGATGTGTCTTGGTAATACTTAAGTACTAGAGAAGGGAGAAGGAAACAAGCAAATACATCTGTTGCTGAGAATATTTGAGCAGTTATGAATGCCAAAGGGCTTTTTAGTTCCCAGACTACACTCGAGTCTAGGCTCTGTGAAGCTAAGCTCTTCCTATAATCCCACAGGGTGTGGCTTTGTGGAATTCCTTTCCCTCTATTTTCTCATAGATTATTTCTTTGAACCCCTATTACTAAGAGACTCTCGTACACCATTAAGGAGTTTGAACTTTAATATGAAAATAATAGAAAATCATAAAAGACATTCATATTTTCATTTTAGAAAGAGGACTCTGGGACCAGTGTGAAAACTAATTGTGGAAAATAAATTGAAAATGGACTTAGAGGTAGGGATTATACTTTGAAAACTGTTGTTTGAAACCAGTGAGAGATGATGATGATGGCCTGAACCAAGCTAGTGAGAATGGAGAAAAGTGGATGAATGAAAAGAATTTTATTTCCCTTAGATGCAGTGGATGAGGGAGCCGGAAAAGTCAACTTTGATTCTTAGTTTCCTGGCCTGGGCAACCAGTGGATGGTGGTGCCTTTCATTGGGAAAGATGATGTATAAAGAGGACCAACTCCTTTTTGAGGAAGAGTGTTAGGTACCAATGAGACTTCCAGGTAAAGATGTACAGTAGGCAATGTCTGGATCTCACATAAGAGCGCTGGAGCTAAAACTGTGTATAAGGGCTTGATATCATGATTTTCATGGATATCTGGGCAGCAGTTTCTTGTTTTATTCCCACAGCCCTAAATTCAGGAACATACTTGAACTAGGCTATGTTAGCATAGGGAAGCTGAGAAAAAAGGATTTATTCATATCTGAATATTCTCTGTACTGCAACTTAGATTTCATGTTGTGCATTGTATGACATGAGATTAATGAGGTACCTTGCCTCTTGGCTGATATTGCATCCAAGTGGTGTCTCTGTTGTATTTTGGTTAATCTGAACATTCTATTGGCATTTGTCAATCTGGAGGTTATACAGGGTGAGATCAATAGATTGGTAGTAATCGAGCCACTGGTGGGCATAAAATCACTCTGGGAGAATAAATTAAGAGAAGAAACCATAGAATTCTAGGAAATACTAATATCCAAGACAGGGGTGGGGAACCTGTTTTCTGCCATGGGCCATGTGGATATTCATAACATCATTCTCAGCCATACAAAATTATCAGCTTAAAAATTAGCCTGCCATATTTGGTCAAACATTTAATTAACTCACCCCTAATGCCTTGGCAGGGCCAGATATTTCCCACCCCTGATTTAAGGAGTAGGTGGACAAGAGAAAAAATGAATGATGGTAAAAACTGGGGGATTGAATAACTAGAAAGGTAGATTGAGCAATACTAGTATTTGTATTTCATTATTAAACTGAGATAGATATTTCAGAATGATATAAGTTTTCTTGTTACACATGAATATATGCTCATTGTTAAATAGGTGAATTTTCTAAAAGATTTATAGCAAAGGTTCAGAAAAAGATGGGTTTCCTAATTTTCAACTAAAATTTGCTGATAATTAAGTCTACCTAGAAATTAATAAAAGGCAGAGTGAGTAATGATTGCAAAGAGTTGTCTTTTTCTACTGCCTATTTAAAACACTTACTCAATACTTACTATGTGCCAGGCATTGTGCTTTATCAGCAATATCTCCTTTAGATATGAGAAAGACCTCATGAGGAAGGCACTTGTATTTTCTTCTTTTCCTGATGTAAAAACAACTGAAGATTAGAGAGAGGAAGGGGCTAAATCCTGTGAGGACTAAGATGCAAACTGAGGGTTTTTTACTTCAGAGCTGAAGGGTTGACTACTGCTTGATAATACTATGAAAGCATTACTTATGATCATAAAAGGTTAAGTTTATCAGGCATTTATTAATGTAATTTTCAATGAAGATAGATTTTGTAGTCACAGAAAACCATTTCACACTCATACCAACACTTACAGGTGCGCTACGATTTTGAAAGTATATCTTGAAGTACTTAAGAACAATATGTATTTGAATTTTGGTTTTTCCATTAAAAGAGAAATGATTCTGTTTTTCAGAATGCTAGCTCCTGAATTTAGTTTATATCTTAACTTATAGAACCAAAAATTGTTTTACCTCTGCTAACTTGCTAGATTTTGGCCTAAAATTATGCACTGGGGCAAGACCATCTCTCTAGGCATAGGTATGTAGAAAACTATTTGGGTTTTTTTAAAAAAGAAATTTACAGAATACTAGGTATGGGTAATAGTTGCACCTTAAGAAAAGATTGTCCTTTCAAATCCTTATAAGTATTGTTTTTAATTAATGAATTCCAGTTGCATATCCTCAACTTTATATAACAGAGATATAAAAGACTCTAAGAAAGTTGATTTTGAGTCAATCATGCCCAAGTTATTAATAATAAAAAAAAATAGCCCAATTGAGTGTTGACCTGTGAACCAGAAGGTCATGGTTCAATTCCCTATCAGGGCACATGCCTGGGTTGCAGGCTCCATCCCCAGTCCCTGCAGGAGGTAGCTGATCAATGATTCTCTGTCAACATTGATGTTTCTATCTCTCTCTCTGTCTCCCTTCCTCTCTGAGATCAATACAAATATATTTTTAAAAAACTAAATTTCAAAAGGAAAATTAGGGCAGGAACTTGATCCTAGAATACTGGGCCAATTATTAGAAGATCATTTTTAAAAGCTCCTTGGGGCCTTAAGAATAATGTTTGCAGGGCGGCAGCGGGGTGGAATCAATTGAGGAAAAGGAGACATATGTAAAACTGTAGACAATAATAAAAAAAAAGAATAATGTCTGCCACATATTTCACCTAAGCTTATTTTTTTTGTTAAGTTCACAGCTTTTAATACATAAACCTTATACCATAGGAGCTGTCAAAGTTCCCAGAAGTTGTGTAATGCCCATAAATGATCCAAATTACAGTTCTAGAAGTTAGAACAGTATCTCATCTTACTCATCCTCATCTGCCACCTTCATGCATCCTTGTTTGCTTCTCAGAATAAAAGAAGAAATTATTTAGTTTACAAAGTAATTGTGGTACAAGTCTTTATTTTACAGTCAACCATTGCCAACTGCCACCCACTGACAATATCGTAGTTCTGTAAACCTTCAGTTGTCTGAAGGTGTCTATTTCTTCATCTCCCACCTCTACCTTGGTTCAGGTTTTCACTCTACCTCTCTCTGCTTTCTACTCAGTAGCTGTAAAGTGTCTGGGGCAAGAGCATGCTGACCTGAATCTTCGGAGATGCTCAGATGATTTTTATCTTTATTTTGCCTCACGTGTATTTGACACTGCAGACCTAATGAAGGCTTTTACATCGGTTCCTTATTTGAGCGTCAGAACTCTGCTTTTAGTAGGATAATCATTCATTCAACAACTATTTATGGATCATCTGCTTTGTGCAAAGCACTGTCCTAGGCACTCGAAATACAGCAGGGAACCAAACGGAGGGGGAGAGGGCATTCCAGCGCTTCTGAAACTTTCATTTTATAGGGGAGATGGACATGAGGTGAAAGGGGAGGGGAGGTCGTGTAGCGCCAGGTCGGTGTACCCAGAGATTTTGGCTTTTACTTGGGTTGCAATGGAAAGCCGGCGGAGGGTCTGGCAGTTTTATCTGTCATTCTACAAATGGCAGAAGTAGTAGCTACTTCGCAGTAAGTGCACCCCTATGGAGGAACTGCAATTTAGGTGCTCAAGGGGGTAGAAAACTAAAAGGAGGTAGGCGTTGATTTGGGGACACTAGCCCAGAGATTCAAGAGAGCAGAAATGAAGACAAATGAAGATTAACCCAAAAGGAAGCAAACTTGTTTACAACGCAATACGCAAAAAGATACGCCAAGGAATAGCTGGTGCTCCGTTCAGGCTCTTGTCACCGAAAACGAAGCAAATCTAGGTGAGGCAGGGGAAGCGCTAAACCTACTCGGATGCTTGCGCCCCGGCCCGGAACCAAGTTTGCCCTTAGCGTGACCACGCCCCCGACCACGCCCCCGACCACGCCCTGCCCGCTGCTCCCCGCCCGGGTTGGCTACGGCGGGGGCGGTGGCCACGGTGCCCGGAAGTGCCGCTGACGTGTCCCCGCCGCGCTCGGAATTGTGGGCCACTTGGCTAATGGCGTCGGCGAATCTGTGGGGTTCGGGGAGCCGGCGCTGAAGCTTGTGACGACCGGTGTGTCTGGGCCCCGCGGCAGCGGGAGGGACCTGCCCGCTTAGGGGGCTCCTCGGCCGGAGCCGGCGGGGCCTAGCGGGGAGGGCGACTGCAGGGGCAACGCGGAGAGGAGCCGGGGGAGTTGCGAGGAGGCTGCCGGAGGCACTCGGGCTCGCTCCGGTGGGCAGTCCAGGCCCCGCGGAGTCCCCGCGGAGCCCCAGAGGCGGGCTGCGGCGGGGCCGGAGGTGGCTGGGGGCAGTTGCCTGTCGCCCCCGGGAGCTGACAGTGCCGGAGTTCGTTTGCGCCGCTCGGAAATTGGCTCGGAACTTGGTGGATCATGTCCAGCACCAACAGCCCCGAAGCGGTCAAGAAGCTGCTGGAGAACATGCAGGGCGATCTGAGGGCCCTGTCCCTGGAGTGCAAGAAGAAATTCCCGCCTGTCAAGGAGGTAAGCCTCGGCGGCGCCGTCCTCTCAGACCCGGTCCAGTTTTCACTTGGCCTTGCCCTGTCCGGTTCCACTAACGCGTCTGATGGTTTCCTGGGGAGAGGTCTGCGGCGCTCTGATTTCCTCTGCGCTCCTGTGCTCGGGAGCGAGGAATGGAGTTCGCGGTGTGAGCCGATTCAGCCCTTTCTGGCCTCGCCTTTTCTGGCCTTTTCCACGCTCGTAAAAGCCAAGCCAGAGTTGAAAAAAAATTTTTGTTTGTTGCTTCTAAAAGCTCGCATTCATCGTGTGGTGAAATCCGTGCTCCTCACCTGTATAGTGTAGGTCACTCCGTGGAAGTAGCTTTTCTGGACATGTTGTCATGCAGCTGAACTCTGTGTCAACCCCCAGATACACCTAACTTAGGACGTGTATTGACGACACACAGTAACCATGTTCATCCTTGTTATGAGCAAGACGAAAGTGGGAAGTTTGTGCTAGGAGTACAGCTTAACCTCTCTGAACTTCAGTTTTACTTCAGATGTAAAATAGGGTTAAAGGGTGCATTTATTAGATTACGATGGGAAACTTGTCAGAGCAGAACAGGGTATTATTAAAGAGGCTCATATAATTAAATACGTCTATACAAATTAAATTCTCTAAATACTTAATTGAAATTTTTAACATTTATTCATTATTGGCTCTTTCTCTTAAGGTGCCATTTAATTTTTAATTTCTCTTAAACCTTTTTAAAACGCTGCTTAATTTATTTCCTCATTTCTGGAATAAGATATTTCAGTGCTATTTTTGTCAAAGCAATTATTTTATTTTTGTTGTTGTTTTTAAATATATCTTTATTGATTTCAGAGAGGAAGGGAGAGGGAAAGAGAGATAGAAACATCAGTGATGAGAGAGAATCATTGATTGGCTGCCCCCTGCGTGTCCCCCACTGGAGCTCAAGCCCACAACTCAGGTATGTGGTCTTTGACCAGAATCAAACCTGGGACCCTTCAGTCGGCAGGCTGATGCTTCATCCACTGGGCCAAACCAGCCAGGGCTTATTTTTATTTCCATTTAATGTAGTATAGTATATCTGCAGTTTCATTTACTAATTGCCCTAAAAGTTCACCAAGGAATTTTGAAGTATTTTTCATAATTATTTAAATGTTTTGCCTTTATTATTGTAAAGATTCGGTAGTTAGAACTTACCCCAAAAAGTTTGGATTTTAGGCTTCCAAGGAACCTTAACTTGTCTGCAAGTGCTTTGGTCTCATTTTTAACGAACATCATCTAGTATTTCTTTAATAAAGTGAGCAAATATTACTCAATATTGGAAATCAGATGTACCACTTTTGGAAAGATGATTGTCATTATGATATGTTTTATTTCAGATATTAAAAAATTTACTTTGATATTGGTTTTTATTTTCCCTATATCATCTTCTGTTGAAAGTAATAACTAATTTTAAAAATTAGGCTGTTCCCATTATAAGAGAAATGCTCTTAAATGTCAAATCCTATTTTATAATTTTAATAATTTATATAACTGACTTTATAAATTACATAAAAACTGTGATTCTTCTGTAGGCCTCTAGTATGAGAATTCAGTTGCCATTTATTAAATTATTTCTATTGGAAAAGGCATTCAGAGTTCCAAACAGGTAACTTACAAAGTTCTAGAACTCAATTCATTTCTAACCTAGGAACTTTCGGTATAGCTCATTCGCTGTTTCACTTGTACACTGGCTAAAGAGATATTTAGTAATTGCACCTAGTCCAGCTGTGGGCAAACTACGGCCCGCGGGCCGGCCCCGGCCTGTTTGAAATGAATAAAACTAAAAAAAAAAAAGACTGTACCCTTTTATGTAATGATGTTTACTTTGAATTTATATTAGTTCACACGAACACTCCATCCATGCTTTTGTTCCGGCCCTCCGGTCCAGTTTAAGAACCCATTGTGGCCCTCGAGTCAAAAAGTTTGCCCACCCCTGACCTAGTCTTTGAGGTAATGACAGAAGTAAATGTTGTGATTATCTATGATACATAATTGTATACATAGTGCATACTCTGTAAGAATTTACTGAATATTAAGAACTTTGATTCCATAACTAATGATACTTCTAATATACTAAGGCCCTATTTTAGAAATTGAAAAGTGACTTTGACTATTTCACAAGTTTAAAACAAGAATGAAAGAGCCCTAACCGGTTTAGCTCAGTGGATAGAGTGTCACCCTGCGGACTGAAAGGTCCCAGGTTCGATTCCAGTCAAGGGCATGTACTTTGGTTGTGGGCACATCCCCAGTGGGAGGTGTGCAGGAGGCAGCTGATCGATGTTTCTCTCTCACCGATGTTTCTAACTCTCTATCCCTCTCCCTTCCTCTCTGTAAAAAAATCAATAAAATATATTTTTAAAAAAAGAATGAAAGAGAGAGTATGGATTAAAAAGAGATTTACCAGATAAAATTACCAGGGCATAGTGACCTTTGCTTATGTAGTGATGATTTTTTAGGAGGGAGGCTTGACTTTCAAGATATATTTTGGTTGAATTAAAAGTTTCCTGTAATTTAATACCAATGCCAAATTTTTCCTTTTGTTCTTTAAGGAACTGATAAGTTTTCAGTTTTATTTGGTGATTTTTATTTGGGGAGGGGGATGTGATTGATAGACCCTCAGGTAAAGCCTTTCTACGTTTAAGAAGCATTTTCATCATTATACTAGTTCAATAGTTTACACTCTCCCAGTATCTTCACAATATTACCTGAAAATACTTGTTTTGACTACTTATTAATCTGCTCAAGAACAGTGAGCAGATTAATACAGGACAGTGTTAATTGCATATGTGCTTTTGAAGAGATGTATTCTTCCCCAATACTTGAAGTGAGGCATTCTATAGTTGGCCACAGTGCTTGGTGCTATATATATTATTGATTTCAGAAAGAAGGGAGAGGGAGAGAGAGACAGAAACATCAATAATGAGAGAGAATCATTGATCAGCTGCCTTCTGCACGCCCCCTACTGGTGATGGAGTCTGCAACCAGGGCATGTACCCTGACCAGGAATCAATTGAACCTTGACCTCCTGGTTCATAGGTCAGTGCTCAACCACTGAGCCACACTGGCCAGGCAATTGTATATATTTTTAAATTAATGATAACATTTTTAAGATTTCAAACCTGATAGAAAAACAGAAGAAATAAATATTGATAAAGGATAGTGCCTTATTTACTGTTATTACTTATCTTTGGATTTTCTACATAGTTTTCTCCATCTTAATTGTTTTCACTTATAAATATGTACTTTTCATATTAAATAGTTTTTATACTGGTCATAATTTTATTCTGTCATTTTCTAATAAGGGGAGTGGTTAAATAACAGTAATACATCCCTTCCTCTTTTTTATACCTGCTTATTTTTCTTAGTCCTTAAATATAAATCTTCATACCTCAGCAGTATAACTTTTTTTTTTTTAAGAACAAGAATACTAGCTAAGTTGTTTTGGAATATTTGTATGAAAAAAATTTTTTGTTTAAAAAATTTAAAGCTTTATAAAATTACTTCCATGTAATTGATATTTAGTGACCTTCAGATGCAGTAACTTCTGAAACTTTGTTTATGTCTTTAATGACTAAAACCTTTTTAGTCATTTCCTATTTGCAGGCACCACTCTGTAGACAGATGAGGGGCTCTAACTGAACATGGAAATGTGATCAAAGTTTGTAATTCTTTTTTTAACATATTTTTATTGATTTCAGAGAGGAAGGGAGAGGGAGAGATTAAAACATCAATGATGAGAATCATTGGTTGGCTGCCTCCTGCACGCCCCCTACTGGGGATGGAGCCCGTAACCTGGGCATGTGCCCTTAACCACAGTATCGAACTCGGGACCCTTCAGTCCTCATGTTGATGTTCTATTCACTGAGTCAAACCAGCTAGGGCATAGAGTTTGTAATTCTTGAGTTGAGTGCTTCTTTATATGATGAAAAGGTAGTCAGCAGAAGGTGGTGGTGGTGATGGTGGGGGTCATTCTGGGAAGAGGAAACAGAAAATGTTTGTGTTCCATGTAAAATAAATTTCATGGGAGCCATTAAAACTTTTAAAGCTATTAAAATGGAGTGTATGATCAAATTCATTTAGTAACATTACTGTAACAGTATTAGTGGGAAGAATTAGGATTGAGAATGAGGCAGAGAGCAGATTTTAAAAAGTGATGATTGCTTGCACTGAGGTAACAGTGGTGGTAGACAGGAAGTTGCTTGCATTGTGGTAAACATGGGTAAAAGAGAGAGTATGGGTTAAAAAGAGATTTAACAGATATAATTACCAGGGCATAGTGACCTTTGCTTATGTAGAGAGATAAATCTATGATGCCTCTCAGATTTCTAGCTTGGGAAACAGAGTGGGTAACTAAAAGAAGGAATATAGGAGGAAATGTTTTGGTGGAAAATGAGTAGTCACGAATATATTAATTAAGTTTAAGATTTATGTGTGACATTCATGTGGAACTGACCCAGTAGGTATTTGAAAATGATGGTTTGGTACTTAAGAAGGAGGCCTAAAATTTCAGATTTAGGAGTATCAGTTTATACATGATAGTAGAAGCCATAAGAGTAGATAAGATGGGCCAGGAAGAGTGTGTAAGTGAGAGCATTAAGACTAAAGAAGGAACTTTGGGAAACAAAAGCATTAAAGGGAAAGAGGCATGTGGGCAGACTAAGGTTAAGGATTTGGGAGAGAAAGGGAATACTTGCTAGAGCAAGGTCCCTGAGATAGCTGGAGTTTTAGGGCCATAAGTGTATGAACTAGCTTTTAGTCTGATAGAACATTCTTTTCTGCCAGAGGAAGGGAAAAGGAAAACATGGGTTCAAATCTGATAAATTTGTATGAGGGGCATAGTAGAGAGAGGAAGTTGTGGACAGTTTGATCTATGACTTTGTTTTCTTGGTAAGATAGGGAAACAAGCTTGTTGCTGTGATTAATTAGTGATGAAAGAAGTGATGGGTAGGAAGTTTGAGAGGAGATTTGGATCACATTGGCAAAGTGGAGGAGAAATTCATTGGAATATGTCTTGGCAGGGAGAATGGTTGAATGATGATAGATCATAAGATCTAGATTGTATTCCCAAAGAAGGAAATTCAATAAAACTTTGATTGATTGGAAGAAGATGGATGGGTTAAGGGTCTAGCGGTAGCAATTTAATCAAAGAGCAAAGGATTTGGGGAGTGAGAGAGTTAGAAGGATAGGGGTTGGGACAATAGTGGGACATTGGATTTTAGAATACCAAGTAGTGTTACGGTAGAGGATGATGAGGTTCAGGGAGTGGGTGGTAGAAGAGCAAAGGGAATGAAGGTCATTTGAGTTGAGGTGGTCAGAATTATGTTTTTTAGTGGATTTTTTTTCTTTTTTATTGAAGTGGATTTGGTAAGGGTATAAATAATAAAGTACAAATAGTCTTCCTTGGCTGGTCTTTTTTTCCTCTTGTCCATTCAGGCCTGATAAAAGTTGCAACTTACCATAACAGGATTCTCCCCTTAGCCAACTCTTTGGGTACTGAGGCCCAAGTCAGTTTGCTCTTCTGGTAGGGAGATCTCATTTTCAGGACCTTATGACAGTGAAGAATGAGGGTTGGATAATGTTGTTTTTTCCCCACGTAGGTTTTAATTTTATTCAGATTCTTATTGGAGGAAGAGAAAAGCATTAGTTATTGAACTGTTCAAATCCCAAAGATAAACCCGTTTTACCTAAGACGAAGTTCGATCAGTTTATAAATGATAGAGCAGGGATTAAAGCAGAGTTTAAACCCAGAGATTCAACCCAGACTCCTTGCCCAATTTCTATTCCTCCATGCTGCCTCTTCAGGTTGAAATTATGTTGAGCAAAGGGGAAAAAAAGTCTTATAGTCAAATTATGTGGTTCCAGTTACGAGTTATTGGTTCATTTAAGTCAACTTTTGATGTCCTGCTTGCTCCCAGGCTATCAGTTCAAAAAGACTCTCTGATCTGTTCCCATGAGGTGTATTCCAAGATGGTCTTCTCATGGGTCCTGCTTTAATCCAGTTGATATCTTCACAACTTCATTTTTGCCTCCTCTTGCAGTTGGTGTCCATCCATACAGTTATACTGATAGACCTGCTATCACTGTGTCCATACATTGGTAATTTTTCTCTCACTTGATACTTTAGCTTAAACATTTTCTTTTCTTTTTTAAATATATTTTATTGATTTTTTAAGAGAGGAAGGGAGAGGGATAAAGAGTTAGAAACATCGATGAGAGAGAAACATAGATCAGCTGCCTCCTGCACTCCCCCTACTGGAGATGTGCCCGCAACCAAGGTACATGCCCTTGACGGGAATCAAACCTGGGACCCTTCAGCCTGCAGACCAATGCTCAGTCCACTGAGCCAAACCGGTTAGGGCTAAACATTTTCTATATATACAAGTCTTATTGTTATTTCAATGAACGCATTATCTTTCATCATAGTCCATTCACCATAATTCACTTAACAACTTCCAGAATACTTGCTTTCAGTTTCTCTCTGCTGGTATTGATAATGTTGGTAATTAACATCTTCAGACACAGCTTTTTTTTTTTCCTTATGGGTTACTGACTCATAAAGGGAATAAAATCCCTTGTGTATTTTGAAAGTAACTACTGGAATCTGTGAAGTAGTATTTACATCTTCGAAAAATGGCTGTGTATAAGCTGCAAAATTCCCCCTTGTTGCCAGCAAGAGAGGAAGGTTTGGGACACAGATTTTATCACCGCTCTCTTTTGTAGAGACCTGTGAAAACTGTCCAGTGGCATTTGGACTGTCAAGTCCATTTAATTTATTGTTCCTCTTTTTTCTTTTCTTCTTTTAAATATTATGTTATAGGAGCTAGAAGGCAAAGTGGTTCACTATTACGTAGATAATTAGGGCTCCTTAATACGAAATCCAGGAGGCAAGACAAAGTGACCCTCCTCCCACCCCACATCAGTCTCTTAAAAGTCAGTGTTTTTATATATAACAGTACCGTTTGAATAACTACCCATTCAATTTAAAACTCAATCCCAAAGCAAAGAGAGAGCCATTTCTCTTTAAGTGCAGTACATCAGACACAGCAAATATGACACTCCAAAACAGAAAGGGCTATTAATAATTTCAACCATACTTAGAAACTTTTTTTTTTTAATTGAGTTTATTGGGGAGGCATTGGTTAGCAAAACCATACAGGTTTCAAGTGAGGGCTAGATAGTGTTTACATGCTTACCATATTTTTCCGTATGTAAGATGCTATTTTTTTTCTAAAATCGTTAGACTGAAAATTGAGGGGCATCTTATACACGGAAGTCAGCCAAGGAGGGAGTTGTGAGAGTGCATAGCTGCCCATACCTTGTCAAACAGGCTTTCTCCAATCATGAGCCTTAATGTTATTGACATCAGTTGATCCCGTAATTGGAGGTGGAGAGTGTGCAGATGCAACAGAGACCTGAACGTTCTGAGCCCATGAAGTTGTCAAAAAATAAAAAGATAAATACCGGTAAGCGATTGTCTTACTTTGCAAAATTCAAACTGAATGTAATCAGCTATGCAAAAGAGCATGGAAATAGAGCTGCAGAGACAATTTGGACCTCTCCCCACTAAGTGTATGATCAGACAGTGGAGAAAACAGGAAGAACAACTCCTTAAGATGCCAAAAAAGAAGGCCTTAAGAGGAAAGTCAGCAAAATGTTTAAAATAATTGATTTCTTAATTTTGGGTTGGAAAAGTGGGGTGTCTTATACATGGAAAAATACAGTAATTGGGAGCTATTTTGGCTTGGTATTTTGTAATGCACTATGGCTTTTTTTGTTGACTTTGGTCAGAGAAATTTGCTCATGTTAAAAGCAATTGGGTTCTACCCTATATAATAAAAGCTTAATATGCTAAATGTCCGGTCGTCCGGTTATCCGTTCAACTAGTCAAAGTGTAATATGCTAATGATATGCTAAGGCCGCTCAGCTGCTCGCTATGATGTGCACTGACCACCAGGGGGCAGGCAGTCTACTGGTAGGTTAGCTTGCTGCTGGGGTCCAGCCAATCATGATGGGCAAGAAGGGCTGGACACACCCTGGAGCCCTTCCGTGGTCCCTCCCCGCTGGCCATTCTCCTGCGTCCCTCCCCAGCCCTGATTGTGCACCGGTGGGGTCCCTCAGCCTGGCCTGTGCCCTCTTGCAATCCGGGACCCCTCGGGATGTCAGAGAGCCAGTTTCAGCCCGATCCTGCAGGCCAGGCCAAGGGAAGTAGCAGTTAATTTTTATATCTACATAAGTTTGTACATAGTTCTAGTAGTGGACATTTGTTAATTCCCTTCATAGCCTTCATTCCCTCTTATTACCTTCCATGGTAGGCTGTACTCTTTCTTCATTTTCAACCCATTTGGATTTACGTTAATCTAATTTTTTGCTCCAGGGTCCCTCAATTAGTTTGATCTAGTTTAAACGCTTCATTTTTGTCCTTCATTTCTTATCTTCATTTCTGCCCAGGTCACATAGTGCCAATGAGTGCTTTCGGAAAAGGAGAGTTTCTTTTTTCTTCTCAAGAGCTACAGCAAGAGACCCTATAGTCCTATATAATAAAAGGCTAATATGCAAATTGAACGGTGGAATGACCGGTTGCTATGATGTGCACTGACCACCAGGAGGCAGATGCTCAACCCAGGAGCTGTCCCCTGGTGGTCAGGCGCTCCCACAGAGGGAGCACCACTCAGCCGGAAGCCGGACTCACAGCTGGCAATCGCAGCTAAGGATGTCCCTGTGGGGTGCGGGCCTAAGCCATCAGTTGGACATCCCCCGAGGGCTCCCAGACTGCGAGAGGGCGCAGGCCAGGCTGAGGGACACCCCCTGCCCCTGAGTGCATGAAATTCGTGCACCGGGCCTCTAGTGTCATATAAAATGGTGAGGTGTAGAGTAAAATGGTGGCTACAAATATTTTTATTGTCAAGATTGGAAGCAGCCTGATGATGAACCTACCCAGGAAGAACAGAGAACCAAGAGAATGGCAGAGAAGTGAAACTGTAGCTCTGATGGCATTGCGAATCTCTGGATCAAATTTTCTCTGGATTTTTCAATTAGTGTGCAATAAAGTCTCTCCCTCTATTTAGAAATTTTCATTTGTTTGTTTAGAAACAATTATTATATAGCTACCATATGCTAGGCACTGTGATAGGCATTAGTAATAGTGAGAAATGAATGACATTTGTTTTTTATCCTCATGGGGCTTGCAGCTGGAATGGAGAAGAAGTTATATAATGAAATGAATGGGATAAAATGTTACAGGTACAAACTATAGAGAGCCCACTGTTAAAAAGTTGCCACTAAAAAAAGTGATGGAAGAAATGGTTTCTGTCACTGCTTATGGTTCTGTAAGAGTACCAAAATCAGAAGAACTTGCACCATAAATTTACAGGTATCCTCATGCTTTTAGCAGTGGTTTAATTTCAGTAAAACATTATTTTCCACATTAAATTAGTGTTATTTTGGGTTCGCATTTAATTTGTGGACTTGTTGGCTTTGTAATTTAATAGCTATAAAAATGAGTTAATTTTAAATTTTATTTATACTAACTTAAATTTGTCAATGACTTGGTAGGTCCATGAGAATTTTTATTTTTAAAAGTTGTCCTTATACTACTCAATTTTGAGATTCACTAGTAGGGGTGGGTGTTGGGAACCATTGAATTGAGACAGTGGATAGATGGAGGACAAGACTGTAAATAGAGAAGTCTCTTAGTTTAGGTTGATAATGAGAAGGTTGAAGGTTTAGAAGTGGAATCTGAGAAGAAAATGAATATAAGATATGTTCACTACATAATCTTTGTAACTGGTTAGATTTGTGGGATGAGGGAGAAACACCAGATATCTGGTCGGTGACATCTGGATGGATGCTGTTGCTGCTCAGAAAGATAGAATTTATGGGAAGACGAAACAGTTTTTTTCAGGTGCTGAGGTGGAAGTTGGAGCAGGGGATTTAAGAGAGACATCTAGCCCTAACCGGTTTGGATCAGTGGATAGAGTGTCGGCCTGTGGACTGAAAGGACTGAAAGGTCCCAGGTTCGATTCCAGTCAAGGGCATGTACCTTGGTTGCGGGCACATCCCCAGTAGGAGGTGTGCAGGAGGCAGCTGATCCATGTTTCTCTCTCATCGATGTTTCTAACTCTCTATCCCTCTCCTTTCTCTCTGTAAAAAATCAATAAAATATATTTTTAAAAAAAGAGAGACATCTATTTTTAATGTCTTGAATTTAAGGTGTCTTTTAAATATCTAGGTCAAGAAGTTCTATAGTTTAGGATAGAGGTAAAGAACAGGAATATAATTTAGGAGTCTTCATAGTTTAGAAAGTTGAAACCATGGAATTGAGAGACTGCCCAGGAAGATTTTATTGAGAAGTGAGGTCAAGGGATATTCTAGGTGGTCTTGGAAGAAGAATCAGCATTCTCTCCTGTCTCTGCTTTTCTATGCACTAGGCCAGTGATGGCGAACCTATGACACGCGTGTCAGAGGTGACACGCGAACTCATTTTTTTGGTTGATTTTTCTTTGTTAAATGGCATTTAAATATATAAAATAAATATAAAAAATACAAGTTTTTGTTTTACTATGGTTGCAAATATCAAAAAATTTCTATATGTGACACGGCACCAGAGTTAAGTTGGGGTTTTTCAAAATGCTGACACGCCAAGCTCAAAAGGTTCGCCATCACTGCTAGGCTCTGTATTCACAGACTGGTGTCTATTTTGGTAAGTAAAGGCTATTGAGAAAGAGAAAAAAATATTTGTTGAGAGATTAATTTTAAAAGTAACAAGTATTAAGTGCTGCAGTGTATTCAGTGTATTGAAGACTTTTGACTCTCTTTCCCAACTCACAGATTGCCTTCAGGAATAGAGATATTAAATTGTCCATCTTAACCTATATCATCTCTATCCAAGTCCGCACAATCTAGCACTTTTTTCCCCCCATGGGGTCAATTCAGAAAAAATAACTATGTTTACAATTGTGTAGTTCCCATGTAGGTATCAAGGTATCTGATCAGAGTAGGGGTTATTTTTAAAGCAAGAAGATAAAGACTCTTCTTCACACAGATAATTCTTGACAAATAGAAGGAAATCTGAGTCTGAATACTTCCATTTATACAGGTTACTATTGAAGATGTTGGCTACGTCTATGTATGAAGTAAGGCTGCAGTGGTTAGGGGGACCCTGATATATGTGTTGTCAATAAACATTGATAGTGAAACTTCCCAGCAACACAGGGTGCCTATGAGAATAAGATGTTACAGTTTCAAATGAGGAGCCATGAAATAGGTCTAATTATATCTAAGGCTGCAAATAGTTCTTGGGTGATTTCTTGAGTTTAGGAATGAAAATATCAGTTATATATATTTTAAAACACTTCTTTGGAACTACTTTAAAAAATGACAACACTCCATTGTCTTCTTCCTTATCATGTGTAAAAATATTTTTTTAACATATTGTATACTTATTTATAAGTTGATTTATTTATACTTATGTATGATATATACATGAGTCCACTCTTATTTATCTTAGGAAATTAAAATAGTATATGGCAAATTTGACATCGTTTACTGATACCTCGCATGCTACATGACTGATTTTTAGAAACAGTTAGGATTTGGAAAGGTCATACTGACTAGAATTCAGAAAGCCAGGACAAATTACATTGGCTTTTATGATGGACTAGAGGCCTGGTGAATGAAATTCGTGCACTGGGTGTGTGTGTGTGTGTGTGTGTGTGTGTGTGTATGTGTATGTGTGTGTGTGTGTGTGTGCGCGCACGCGCGCACGCGCCTCAGCTCAGCCTGCACCCTCTCCAATCTGGGATCTCTCTCACAATCCAGAACTGCTGGCTCCCAATCGCTTGCCTGCCTGCTTGCCTGATTGCCCCTAACTGCTTCTGCCTGCCAGCCTGATTATCACCTTAACCACTCCCCTGCCAGCCTGATCGACACCTAACTGCTCCCCTGCCAGCCCGATCACCCCCAACAGCCCTCCCCTGCTGGCCCGGTCATCCCCAGCTGCCCTGCCCTGCAGGCCTGGTCGCCCCCAACTTCCCTCCCCTGTAGGCCTGGTTGCCCCCAACTGAGGGTTGCCCCCAACTGCCCTCCCCTGCCGGCCCGGTCACCCCTAACTGTCCTCCCCTGCAGGCCTGGTTGCCCACCACTGGCCTCCCCTGCAGGCCATCTTGTGGTGGCCATCTTGTGGCCACATAGGGGTGGCCATCTTGTGTGTTGGAGTGATGGTCAATTTGCATACCAGTCATGGCTAATTAGCATATTCCTCTCTTATTATATAGGATTACTTTGATCAAGCTCTTTTGACTGAAGCAGAATAAAATGTTGAATTTAAGCATATGCAGGGTACATAGGGCCATAGTGAGAAGGGGGAGAGGTTGAATATTTGAAAATTGTGGTAGAAGAAATCTCAGTGACCACAGATTAATTTCATTTGGCCCAATAAGAAATGTACCCAAGATAGTTTGAGTTGAGGTGTATGAGTATAACAAAGTATGAATAATAATTTCAGTGTTCTTTTATTTTTACAGTAGTAAATTTGCTGTTTTGTACATCTTTAAAGTATATCCATAATTTGACCACTTTTTACTATCTCAATCAGTGTCACCTCTCGCGTATCCACCACATATCTTGCTTATGTTATTGCAATAGCCTCCTAAATATTGCTGCCTGTTGAAATCACCTGAAGATTTTAAAACTTCTTATGCCTGGATCTTACTGGCATTTATTCTGATTTAAGGAATGGGCATCAGGATTTTTTTAAGTTTCTAATATGCATGGCTCCAAATAATCAGAAAATCAATACTCTTTTCCTGAAATAGTCCTTTTATTTTTATTTGTTTTAAATAATCCCTTTATTTTTACTATATTTTTCTGCAAGTAGTGATGGTCTTTTAATTTGGGACATTTCTACTTCTTAAAATTATTAAGTCCTAAGTGTAACCATTAGGGCTCTTAGTTGTGAGCAATGAAATCTGACTCTGGCAGATATAAATAGAAATGAAATTGAGCGGTTCACAGCATTTGTAGAAGGCTGGATGGAGCCAGCCTTCGAAAAAGTACAGGAACAAAGAGAGGCTAAGCAGCTAGAGTCACAGCACAACATGCCAGCGAGATCATTACTGCTGTCTCTGCTGAACAGTGACTGGGTGCCTCAAATTGCACTCCTGGTTGCACTGGCCCCTTCATGCAACCACTGGTTCTGCTGCCATCACTGCTCTTGGAAAGTACATGTCATCTCCACTGTGGCCATTGTCAGAAAGAATTGTCTCTTGTCTCTTTGCTTTTCTGTGCCACTAGTTCCCATATGATAGTGTGTGAGTGAGATAAGTGTGGGCTGCCAGGACATGTGGAAAAGCAAGCACACATCTGGCATTTTCCTTTTTTAATAGTGGAACATAGCCTCTATCTTGCATCAAAACTTGTGAAGTTGTGAATTCTTCAAATAAAAGCAAGGGTTTTATATGGTTGGAAGCCAACAAATAGCAAAGGTCTACACATAGTGTAGTCAACAATGTGTTATTTATTTTATGCATTAATTCACTGGTTCTCAGACTAAGAACCCACAGGACATGGTGTTCTTCCATAATTATTTTTATACATTTAGAGCATGGTACCACTTGTTCTTTAGCAAGTAGTAAGAGGTAACAAAATAGATGAGCAAGTAGCAAGCAAATTAATAGGGAAACTTGGACATGTAAGTATTTGTGTATTATTCTTAGAGGTGTGGAGACCAGAATAAGTAGAAAATAGACATGCTTCTTTTTATTTTATTTTATTTTCTCTTTTAATCTTTATTGTTGAAAGTATTACATAGGTCCTCCTTTTTCCCCCATGGCATGTTTCTTGGTAGTTAAAATATCCTGAGTTTCTATGATGGAAGCTGTATATCAATATTTATGTTAACATTGTCCAATAGAAATATAATGTGGACCACAAGTATAATCCATAGATACAATTTTAAATTGAATTTAAAAAGTAAAAATACCATTCATTTTAATAATATATATTATTTAACCCAGTGTATTCAAAATAATGTCACTTCAACATTCAATATAAATATTTAAGGGGATAGTTTACATTTTTTATCACACTAAGTCTTCAAAAATCTAGTGTGTTTTAAACTTAGAGCACAGCTTATTTCAGACTAACCACATACAATGTGCTTAATAGTCACATGTAATCAATGGCTACCATATTGGACATCACAGTTCTGTGGCATTGCATAAAATGCCATCCGATCTCCAAGTACTAAACATACTTAGGATGTAGTGCTTTAGACATTTTGTGAAAACTGAATGGGTGTTTAAAAAAATGTAACCTAAAATTAATAAGTGCTTGGTTATCCATTCTCTTCTAATTCAAAACAGTTTTACTTGGTATTGCAGTGTTTTGCTATTTTTATGGTGGGGAAGAAGGTGTGAAATGGGGAAGAGAAACCTAATTTTGTTTTTCTTTATTATTTTTTATTTTCTGAACATCGAAATTTGTAAGTAATTAGGGTATTACAGATGTGCCTTAAGGCAGAGAAAGCAACATGCTGTAGTGCAGAGCTTGCATGTGAATAATTAAATTAATCATATTTTATTACATTTTATCGAAGTTTTCAAAATAAAAATATAATAGTGACTGAGTCTGTACTCGAGAGTTTATCATATATGATTTTTTCCCCTAGATAATTCATGTTGAAAGTAAGTCTTGTGTTCTAATTATTTTTATTCTTGCAGGCTGCTGAATCAGGAATAATAAAAGTTAAAACAATAGCTGCACGAAACACCGAAATTTTGGCAGGTAATTTTTTGTATTAAAAATTCAATAATCAATGAAAAATTGACTAATAGAAGTAGAATCTTAAAAAACAAACAGTTTTTGTAGCACAAAGTTCCTAACTTATTAACTAACTGGGTTTTTCAGAGATGAATGCTATAAAATCCTCTGAAGTAAAATATATAAAATTATTAACTCCTTAAAGGCAAGATTTTTCTTACTCATCTTTTCATTCTCCTCTACCTTTTGTCAATAACCTAAGACACACCTTACCTATCCAATTAATATTTGTTGTATTGAATTGAATGTTAGATTGGCTCTCAGTCTACCTTCTAAGGTCTATTTTATCTTTAATATAAACAAGTCATAATGTAGTGTTATTATAAACCTAGTAATACTAAATGAGTTTTCAGTCCTGCGACTAAGGCATTATAGTCATGAAGAAAGAATGGGAGAGGGGTGGAAGAAAGAAAACAAGTGTTTTCTTACATTCTCATGATTGAACCTGGTGTTCAAGAAGAGCTTTGAAGAGGTTTTTTGGGGGGGCACCATTTTGATATAGTCTACTTCTTTTTCTTTGGTGCCTTCCTGTTCTTATATCAGTAATGAACATGGAAAAGAAGGAAACTGGTATTTTTGAAAATTTGTTACATGTCAACTTTTTGTGCCACTCTGTCTTATATAAGACAGTCTTGTGGGGAAATATTTTTATTTTATAGTAGAGCAAGTTGAGATGTAAAGAGAGTAAGTTACTTGCCTATGATCACATGATAAGTGATGGAAACAGATTCAAACCCAGGGTTATTCAGAGCCACCACATTCTTTCTGCTGCAGTGCCATGGTGTTGCGAGGTTTCCATACCAGCTACCCCTCCCCCATGTTTCTACTTAATCATTGCTTACGTCACTGATCCTTCAATCTGCTTTTCCAGTTCCAATAATGCTTTTGGTCTCAGCTAGTTATAGGAGAAAAGCAGTCCTATTAATTTACACAAAGTCTAAATACTAGTGAGAATCTCTAACTCTCATAAATCTCTACTTTTTAAAAAAAAAATATATTTTATTGATTTTTTTACAGAGAGGAAGGGAGAGGGAGAGAGAGTTAGAAACATCGGTGAGATTGAAACATCGATCGGCTGCCTCCTGCACACCCCCTACTGGGGATGTGCCCGCAGCCAAGGTACATGCCCTTGACCGGAATCGAACCTGGGACCCTTCAGTCTGCAGGCCAACGCTCTATCCACTGAGCCAAACTGGTCAGGGCTAAATCTCTACATTTTTAAAAAAGGATACCAAATACATCTCTAATTGGTGGAATTTCAGAGTATTACCAAATGAAATGAAGACTTTTGGGGGCAGTTTAAGAATGGGAAGTGAGAGTGGGTTTCACATAGGCTTGCCAGCTTTGCTGCAAATTTGCCCTTAGGGTTAGCTCTCCTAAGTTACATCTGTTTCTCACAGCCTCTTCTCTGATTTTGAACATTCTGTCAAAACATCAAATAGTTTTACAACATTATTCACAACATTGAATAATGCTCAGTGTGCATGTTGAGAAGGGGTGAAATGAAGGGAAAAGGCAAAGGTATGTATTGTTGGATTCAGAGGGTGGGCAAGTGGATTTTAGGAGATGCATGTTGCGTAGATTAGTTATTGTGAGAAAATTAATGATTAAAGATAAATTATAATCTGGATATTTTTAAGTTGGAGACATGATAGACCAATCATATTAGAACATCATTATACATATTAACTTTTGCTACTGTCATTGCTGATATTATGGTAAGTTCTTAATTATTCTCCAATAATAAAAGTTTACATTGGGTCTGTAGTTGATGGAAGATATTTTAAAAAGACTGATTTCTTTAGAGGACCATTACCTGTTATAGAGTTGTATACCAAGTAAAATATCTAATTAGTTAATCCTTAAGGATGAGTAATAAAAATTTTCTCAGTCAGTATGAGTTTAGTATATAGGTAAGCTATTAATTTCATTCTAAAGCACTTAGCTTTATCTAAATCAAGGTAGAACAAATCTTTATGCACATACAATTAATCATTCATGCTTTAATATTCATAGTATCTAAAGCCACGTACCTGAGGAGCTATTTAAAATTTTTCCTGGTGTTTTGTTTTGTTTGTTTTTTACCAAGTATTTATAACAATTGATACTTAAAATTTTATAGATTTTTTAGACGACTGTCATCTTGAAAAAAATCAAAGGCTCTTCAGAACAAAAGAGTTTAAATTCGTCAATATGTAGTTTCTAAACTACTTAGTTCAGAGTACAGTTAATACTGAGAAAAAAATTTAGTTGGTTTTTTTTTTTAAATTTCCTGAGGAATGTTTGCTTCTCTGTAGTGCTAGGGACTATAGGTTACTATGTTTGTGCTGTAATAGATGTTAAAGATACATAATCGAGGCATCTTAAATGAGGTGAGATACTGAATTCTCAGAGATCTTTGCATATTCAGAAAACATAATGGGTTGCTATAAAAATCAGAACCTTGAGTTAGGATCAGTCTGATTAATGATACCCAGTATAAATTTCTAGCCAAATTTAGTTTTCTTAGATTTATTTTCCAAGGGAAGGTTATTTACATTGCAGAATAAATCTTTGTTTTACATCTCCCCTTCTTTTAAGCATCCTCCTTTAATGTTTATTTTTCTTTGTTTTCACTGCTGTCATGAATGCTGACATAAGTGGGAATGCTTTGCCAGGTAATGTCAGCATTGATTCAGATATACAGATCATTTTCTCAAAATTTCCTTTTTCTTTTAAAAACAAAACTGTTAATGAGAGATAGCAACATAAAATTTTTCATTTACAAGGCCAAATGCCTTAATCTTATATTTGATTACCATATGTTACAAATTGTTTTTATTATCCCATCTTAAAATATACTTGAAATTGACTGAGAAAGTTTATGCTATTCAAAAAGTACATAACAGAGAATCTGCTTTTTGAATAAATATTTGAACAAGAAATCAATGAAGTTGTGATGCCTTTTAAAACTTTATATTTAATGCCTACACAAAACTATACGATTACATCTACCCATAGCTGCTTTCAGCTACTGTCAGATACTTGTAGAATTTTACACAGATAATTATTATGTATGATTTGTGTTCTTTTCCTCACATAGATTCCCTACCTTTTTCATTTCTACATGATCTTATTACTAAAAGGTCTCTAAGTAATTTGAGTAAATATACTTTGTAATTTTTCCCCAACATTAAAAAGTAAATTATCTTCTGATTTTATTTAGTATATTGTCTTATCAATACATATACTTGTGATATTTCATAAACATTTATAGACTATATCATACAACATATTCTTAGTAGGAATAATTATGTAAGAATCACCAGGTGTGATACAAAGACAGTTAATATAATTTACCTATAATATATATGGAAATATAAGAAATATATTTGAGTATATTTGAGCCATGCTGTTTAGCTTACTTGCCTTTTGAAGTCCTTTGCCAGAAATTTTCCCTTCCAGATGACATACTCCCTGTGAGGTCAGGATCAATATCTTACTCTTCCTTATATTGCTAGTAGGTAGTACATTATTTGTGAAGTAGTAAGCCCTCATTAAATGCAGATATGTGTCTAGTATGTTTTTCTACTTTTCTTTAATTTTCCATTATGATGATTTGAGTACATTTTGTCTTATTTAATTCATGTCAGCCAGATAACAGAGTAATGAAGGAGACAGACCCTAAGTAGAGAATTCTAATACTATGTGGTAAATGCCAAGATGGAAGTATAGATAGGCTTGTTATGGAAACATAGGGAAGGCACCTAATCCATCCTGGGAATCTGAAGGTGAGTCTTGAAGCCTAAAAAAGAGATAGCTAGGCAAATAAGTTATAGAAGAGGAAAGTAAAGGAGATTACTTATATACATGAGGTATAAAACATCTTGGTCTATTTAGTTACACTATTCAGGTATTACCATTGTGTGATATCCTGAGCAGCTTGATGGAAAGAGTTTGAATCAGGGAAGTGACACATTAATATTTTTATGTAAATTACTCTGACAGCAATTCGGAAGATACGTTTCAATGTACCATCAGTAAGGCAGAGGTCTGTTGGTAGGCTCTTCCTATAATCCAGGCCAGAAGACACAGGGGGCTGTAACTAATGTCATGCTCACAATTTGAGCTAGTGGGCCAGAGTTTCTTTACAATACAGTGTGTTCTTATTTATTATATTTCCTTGGGTTTGGTTTTTTTTTTCTTTGAAAAATTTTAATTTTTATCCTGCTTTTTATTATATTATAAATACTTTTCTCTGATGCCATCTTTTGTCATTTTTTTTAAGTTGCTCTATAATTTAGTAAGTAATTATAGCTTATTTGACCATTCCTTTATGGTAGGCGTGTTTTAGTATTTAGAATTTTTTAAAGATTAATTTCTAGAAATGAAATTAATAATCTAAAGGGTATGAACATGTTCTTGGAATTTGTCACCACACTGCTTTCTACAAAGATAAAACTTGATGCATTTACCAGTATATGTGAGTATCTTTAAAACATCCTTGCCAGATTATTATTTTTAAAAAATCTTTTTGGTAATTGAACAGGCAGATGACTTCTCATTTTAATTGACATTTCTCTTTAATATTACACATTTTTCTCTGAATATATTCTATTTTATTTTACATTTGAGTTTTTGTATCTTCCTTATCAAATTTTTGAGGTATTTATATAGCAAAACTATTAAATTCCCATCATGTGTATATTTTCTGCAAGTCATTTACCTTTTAATTTTTTAATTAGATCCTTTTTATTTTTACATAATCTAATTTTCTAATTTGTTGCTCTCTGCTTAGGAAGCTCTTCTCCTACCACATAGTTTTTATTTTTTTTCTAGTTTTTCTGCAGTTTGATTTTTTTCTTAATAATATACGGGATGACATAAGGACCTAGATTTGATTTTCTTTTGCAAAATTACTAATTGTACCTACATCATTTGTTGAATAATCCTTCCTTTTTTCAATAATGTACTTTTAATATGAGACTCTCCATGCTTTTATTTGTCTTTCAATTCTTGAGTTATTTAAAACATTTCAGACCTTTTGAACCATTAAATTTTTTTTAAATGTTAGTAATATCAGTCTTTTCCCTAAGTAGATTTTAAGGGTTTTGAGGATAGCAATTGTTTTCACATCACATTTTATTTCTTTCATAAGAATTACAATTTGTTATTTAATGGCCATTAAAATTCATCATAATAAAACTTTTATTAGTCCCTATTAGTGTTATTCATAGTGGGGTATCCTAGTTTAATTCTTTTTTTCCAGGATAAAAACTGCAATTATGTAGTGAAACTCCTCAGAGCAAGGAAACCCCTAGGATATGGGGACCTGCTGGACCTCTTTCAGGTGTGTGAAAGTACATCATTTGAACTCATAGTTATAAACTTTGGACATAAAATATATTTATTAAACACACAGTGTTATTCAATCAAAGAAGTTATGCCTATTAAGGGACTTAGGTAGAAAATAATTTTTTTTTAGCCCCCAAAAGCTATCTTTAAATTTTAATGGAAATTGAAATAGAGAATTTTGATTGAAAAGAGTTGACCTTTTCCTTTTTTCCTGGGCTGATAAAAAAATGGTTAAATCAAGTTAGATGTTCTTTAAATTGCTGGGCAGTGTTTTTTTCCATGTGATTTTCAGAGTTTATACCCATAAGGTTTTTATATAAAACTATGCTTAAATAGTATGTCATTAAAATTATTATATACAAAAGGAGAGCAGCTATTCTCTCATATAGAAGAGTAAGAAGTCAGCTATCGCTTTTAAAAGAAAAAAACCAGTAGCTTTTTCCCCCCTGATCATTATCTGACTGCATTGCGATCTGCATATGAGGAATATGTTTTTGTTTTTCACATTATGCTTCAAGAGACAGAATAGATCAATAGATTTATTTATTTTTTTGTTGATCATCTGTTCTGTATATTATAGAGACTTCCCTTTTGACCATTATATTGTCATATAAAGTGGGAGGGGGAAAAAAGTGGGAAGGAGACAGATATTTGATTACTTTGAGTTATATTAAAAGGAAGTTTTTAAAAATTATTTTTATTACTATCTTAAGTTTATCTCAGTTTGATAGACCTGGATAACTGTGACTGACATGGATACACCATTTCATTATAATTCACCTTATTCATTCGAAGATGCAGTTTTTTCACAGTTTAATATTCCCCAAATTGGTATGCATCATACAATTGATGGCATCTAAGAATTACTGTAGGCCAGGTGGTGTTATAGTTGTTTATTTTCAGTGCATATGTGAACGTATTTATAATTGTTCTTATTAGCACACCTGTTATATGCATTGTTATCACATTAAGTTTAATTGCCTTGTAAAATGTCACCTTAGTTATTGTACACAAACTTTCTGTTAATGTCGTATGGTAAGTAAGTGCCAGCATCAAAACATGGGTGTTATTAAGATCTGCCAATAGTGAAGTACTCTGAGGCATCTCCAATGCTCTTGATGGACTAGACCCGTGGTCGGCAAACTGTGGCTCGCGAGCCACATGCGGCTCTTTGGCCCCTTCAGTGTGGCCACGAAGTTTCAGTCGCACTTACGTGCATGCCCACATGTGGTATTTTGTGGAAGAGCCACACTCAACGGGCTGCAGTTTGCCGACCGCTGGCCTAGACCAGCGGTCGGCAAACTGCGGCTCGGCAAACTGCTGCTCGCGAGGCACATGCAGCTCTTTGGCCCCTTCAGTGTGGCTCTTCCACAAATTACCAACTTCTGTGCATGGGCCACGAAATTTCAATTGCACTGTACGTGCGTGCCTGCACGTGGTATTTTGTGGAAGAGCCACACTGAAGGGGCCAAAGAGCCGCATGTGGCTCGAGAGCCGCGGTTTGCCAACCACGGGCCTAGACGCTAGAGCAGTGATTCTCAACCTGTGGGTCGCGTCCCCTTTGGGGGTCAAACGACCCTTTCACAGGGGTCGCCTAAGACCATCGGAAAACACATATATAATTACATATTGTTTTTGTGATTAATCACTATGCTTTAATTATGTTCAATTTGTAACAATGAAATTGGGGGTCACCACAACATGAGGAACTGTACTAAAGGGTCGCAGCATTAGGAAGGTTGAGAACCACTGCTCTAGAGGATGAAATTGTAAGGAAAAATTTAAGTGATTAGTTAGCACTGTATCATAGTTTATAATTGACACTGATTTACACTCTTGAGAGATTATGGATATGTCTTAAAACCATTGTCATTAGCCATTCTATAAAAATACATTGTTTTTCCTTCTATGAAGACAGAATTCCTTTCCTACATTTATCTGAAGGCTTAAGGCAGACAACTTTAAAGTGCAGATCATTGGTTCTTCTTAGATACTTTTAACTTTTTTCCTTCTATTTGTATCAAGTCCTGTTTACTTTAAATAGGGGCAACATAATGTGGAAAAAATAGTGGAACCGGGAGTTAGAAGACATTTTCGAATTCTGGCTGTAGCACATACTTGTTGCTTGGGCCAAGTCATGCCATATAAACTCTATTTGATTATTGTGATACCAAATGAGAAACACATGCTAACATTCTAAAAATTATAAATGCAGCTTGTTACTATTGAAACTTATTTGCTTGAACAATCCTATCTAATAATAGACAAACATGGTAATTGACCGTACCTTCGCTACACCTCCCATTGGCTAATCAGCAAGATATGCAAATTAACCACCAAACAAAGATGGCGGTTAATTTGCATACGTAGGCACGAAGCGGCAGAGCGAAAACTGAAGGCGGCTCTGGCCGGAGCAGTGAAGGCTTGAAGGCAGCTCCGGCCAGAGCAGCGAAGGCTTGAAGGCGGCGTGAAGGCTGAAGGCAGCCCTGGCCGGAGCGAAGGCCTGGGCCCCGGGTGCCGGAGGAAAACCGGTGCTGGCAGCCAGGGGAAGGGAAGGCCGTGCAACAGGCCTCTAGTATTTAATAATTAGAAATGTTCAGATGAGTTAGGGGTAGCCTCTTATATGGCAGGATATTTATTGCATGAGAGCTTTATTGTCATCTTTTAAGAATTCATATAAATGTTTTGAAACATTGTTATGGAAAATTTATGTCTCTGGATTTGAATCAAAATCTTTATGCACAAGAAAGCAAGGAAATAAAGCAAGGGAACCCTTTTGGAAACTGTTCTTCGCAAGTCATTTGCTGGGGTCCAATCCCAGCAGGTCCAGGGGTCCCCAAAGGTGTGGACGGAGTCGGCGAAGAAGGAATGACACGAAGACAGCCTTCAGTTGATCAGCAGCCTAGTCAGGACCTATAGCCAGGATCTCCAGCCAAAGTTCTGGTTGGAGTTCTGGTTAGGAACTGATGAGGATCTGATGTTTATTGTCTAGTTACATCCGTATTTATACCAGCCGATTTTAATCCTGTCAATTTCTATTACAAAGGTTAGGGCGTTTCTTATCTCCATTCCAGGGAGTAAAGATTATGTAGCTTAACTACCCGCCTGGCACTTAATTAAGGGGTTGTATCCCCTCCCTAACCTCAGGGAAAGATCCCCACCTGGGGAAACAACCTTTCTGGGAGAGGTGACCTTGGTTAAAACACATGGCGCTAAAGGGAGCAAACATATTAAGAACAGTATGCTATATATGCCAGGTCCATTGAAACATATGCTGTGCAGATGTTTCTTTCCTGCAGCAATTGTGTCAAGCAGCAAGGATGGACCGGCTCCCGGCAGTCATTTTTGCCATCTCTTAGCTGTCCTAACTCGCCAATTTATTCTGGCATACGGAGGGGCTTTACAGATCATGGTGTAAGAAATTGTAGTCTTTATTTACCATACCATAAAGTGAGTTTTGGGAGCATAAAGGTAGAGATTTAAATAAAATTCATGTTAACATTAGTTTTATTCTTATAGTGGTTTTTCTGGATGACTTTCTCATAATTTCTTTGGCAAAACTTGTTAAAATTCAGATTGGTATGTCTTTATTATGTTTTAACCTCTAACATAATTGATGTGTATAGTAACTTTGAAAGCATATACCAAACACATAAGTTTAATATGTTCTTGATTCATAATTCCATGTTATTTATTCAAATTCCCGGAGAATGACAAACCTGTCTTATATTTGTGTAGCCATTCAATGTGTATTGAGTTAATTTCATTTTATAAATTTAATTATATATAATTCAGTTTACACATATTCTAACCTTTTACATTTTTGCTGCCACTTTAAAACTTCTGAAGGAATTGGCTTGGTAGAAAGAGTTAAATTAAGATTTGGAATTATAGCATGTGCATCCAATTTAAAGTAATGTTTCATTAATAAGAGGAGTAATGTTACTGTTTTTAATGAGCTTATTTCTTAAAGAAAAATTAGGCTATGTAAATGCAAGGCACCTATAATAAGAAAAGTGTAATATGCTAATTAGACTGGACAGCCGAACAACCTTCTGGACGTCATTCTGGACATCTTTCCAGACAAAGCCATGGCTGAGGCAGAGGCAGATAGGGGCGATCAGGCAGGCAGGTGAGCAGTTAGGGAGGATCAGGCAGGCAGGCAGAGGGGTTAGGGATGATCAGACAGGCAGGCAGGCAAGCAGTTAGGGAGGAACAGGCAGTCAGGCAGAGTGGTTAGGGGCGATCAGGCAGGCAGGTGAATGGTTAGGGGCAATCAGGCAGGCAGGCAGAGTGGTTAGGGGTGATCAGGCAGGCAGGTGAGTGGTTAGGGGCAATCAGGCAGGCAGGTGAGCAGTTAGGGGTGATCAAGCAGGCAGGCAAGCAGTTAGGGGCCATCAGACAGGCAGGCAGGCAGAGTGGTAGGGGTGATGAGGCAGGCAGGCGAGTGGTAGGGGTGATGAAGCAGGCAGGTGAGCGGTTATGGGTGATCAGGCAGACAGGTGAGCAGTTAGGGGCAATCAGGTAGGCAGGTGAGCGGTTGGGGCAGTCAGGTAGGCAGAGGTGGTTAGGGGTGATCAGGCAAGCAGACAGGGGTAGTTAGGGGCGATCAGGCAGGCAGGTGAGTGGTTAGGGAGGATCAGACAGGCATGCAGAGTGGTTAGGGGCAATCAGGCAGGCAGGCAGGCGAGTAGTTAAGGGTGATCAGGTAGGCAGGCATAGTGGCTAGGGGCGATCCAGCAGGCAGGCAGGCAGGTGAGCGGTTAGGAGCCAGTGGTTCTGGATTTCGAGAGGGATGTCTGACTCCCCCAAGGGGTCCTGGATTGTGAGATGGTGCAGGCCAGGCTGAGGAACTCCCCCTCCCCGTGCATGAATTTTGTGCACTGGGCCTCTAGTATAATATAATTATAGAGAGTTTCTGAACATTCAGAAGTATGGTAGAATGATATATATACTATTTCAAATTACTTTTTCTGCTCTGTGATATGAATTTTTATTCATGTTTTCCCTTCTGCACTATTGAAGAAATGGTATGCTTCTCTGAGGCAGGATAAACTTCTGAGAAGTTGACCTTAAAGAGTATAGTACCATAAGAAGGACCAGCGATAGAGTGTCAGGAGAAAGGCATGGCAAAGCTATAGTTAAGGGATGTAGTTTAGATATGAATTTATAACATCTATTTGAAGTGTTTTAACTCTTATACTTGGTTTTTATTTTGGTGTTAATTTTACATAAAGTTTTTAAATCGTCATTACTGGTTGTAATTATATAAAATGTATTGCTATTTATGAATTAGATTTAATAATTTATTTTATATGTGTTCTAAATAAAGCATTAAAAGAGAACAGCTCAGAGGTTGTTCAACCTTTTCTAATGGGTTGTGGAACCAAGGAACCGAAGATCACTCAGCTATGTTTGGCCGCCATTCAGAGACTCATGTCACATGAAGTTGTATCTGAGGTAATGTGAAGATTTTATCTGAACTGTGCACCTAAGAATCAAAGCAGTTTTCACAAGGGGAGAATGAAACATACCTGATATTTAATGTAAAACAGTTTTATGACTACCAATGTGCTTGAAGGACATGGCTGAATTTTAAAAGATTAGCAAATTATTTCATTATTAAGTACTCATAAATAATAAAAATGTAAGGGCATTTTTCAAGTCATTTATAGTATAAATAGTCCCAGAGAACTATGCATATTTTCATATTACTGAAGAGAATATCCTGTATAATAAAATGCTAATATGCAAATTGTCCCTTGGGAGTTCGATTGACTGGGAGTTTGACCGCTCACTATGACGTGCAGTGACCACCAGGGGTGGCGTGGGATGAAGGAAGGCCCCGGCCTGCAGCTGCCAGCTAGGGGAAGGAAGGCCCTGATCAGCCCTGACCACCAGCCAGGCCTAGGGACCCTACCCATGAATGAATTTCATGCACTGGGCCTCTAGTAAGTCATAAAAAAATTTTTTGACACCTTTCGTACCACTCATGAGTTTTCTCGTGTTTCGCGCGCCATCTGTTAAGGACTGCTTATGAGTTTTCTCGTTTTTCACGCCCATGGAAAAAGGAGCGAATCTAGATACTTATGTAAATTTTGTTTGGTCCCTCTTCATAGAGGAAAATGTTTTACGCAGTACCATACGTTAAAAAAGTACTAGGAACTTTAATTGTTTAATTGTTTTTGTAAATAAAAATGTTATAATTATTGAAAAACGACACCTAAAGTGCATTATGATGATTTAAATAACGTGCAGTTTGCCCGAAAACGTGCGGTCCCTGGCGTATGTCTTAGAGATTTCTATGCGGTACGAAAGGTGTTAAGGTAGGAAGGAAAATCATGACTGTTTCCTAAATTATCTGAAGTGAAATTTGTTGTTCATTAATTAAATGTCTGTATCTAATCTTATGATGGTAAAACAAGGAACAACATTTCATCATTATGAATCTACATCCTCGTTTAAATATAATGCTATTAAACTTAACTTTGTACTATTTAAAATATTTTAATAGAAGTGGTAAATTCTTTTGCCTTTAGTATAGCATTCAAACTGTCAGAATAAAAAAAAAATTGAGATTATAAAGATGTTGTTAATTGAAGTTGAATTTTAATTTTTTCTATAACATACTATAGATAACACTAGAGGCCCAGTGCACAGATTCATGCACCAGTGGAGTCCCTTGGCCTGGCCTGCACCCTCTCGCAATCCAGGACCCCTCAGGGGATGTCGGACTGCTGGTTTTGGCCTGATCCCTGTAGGCCAGGCCGAGGGACCCCATCGGTGCAAGAATCCATGCACTGAGCCTCTAGTATGCATATAAGATCTTTGGTTAATCTCTTCCCACCCTCCCCCCTCCCTCCTTTCCTCTGAGGTTCATCAGTCTGTTCCATGTTTCCATGCCTGTGCGTTGAGCGTCTGCCCCCTGGTGGTCAGTGCACGTCAGCTACCGGTTGCTTAGGCTTTTACATATATAGATAAGAAACAGCAGACACGTAGGGAATTTGCGTATGTCCATATTCATCAATGTCCAAATGAAATATTATTGTAGACATAAGCTTTGATTTTGACTACGTATTTCAGAATTGCATGTTGTTAGTTGCAAATATTGAAATGGTGTATAGTGGGGCCTTGACTTACAAGTGTCCCGACTAACGAGTTTTTGAGATACCAGCTGTCTCTCGGCCGATATTTTGCATTGAGTTGATAGAGTAATTTGAGTTAACAAGCTCCTTAACAAGCTCGGTCTCGGAACGAATTAAACTCGTAAGTCAAGGCCCCACTGTATTTTAAAGAAATTCATTTTTTAGAAGAAATTTAATTGGATGTAAGTCTCAAATTAGTTGAGAGACGTATTTGGATCTATATAGCTAAAACACAGGTTTTGTTATTGTGATCAAGAAATTTTCTCCAAGTGAGGTAATATTTGTATACCTTTTTTATTTAGGGACTTAAGCACTTATATTTTATTGTTGACAATAATTAAAATGATTACTTTACAGACTGCAGCTGGAAATATAATTAACATGCTTTGGCAGCTAATGGAAAATAGTCTTGAAGAACTTAAGCTACTTCAAACAGTTCTTGTTCTTTTAACAACCAATACAGTAGTTCATGACGAGGCACTCTCTAAGGTAGGAAACCTGTTTTGACAAAGTTCATAAGTGCTTGAGACAGTATTTGAATAAGCTGATGAAAAGAGAAAAGCCTGATTTGAACCAAAGGTAACTTCCCTATAGATATTGTGATAATGGATATTGTAGGTTAAAAACCATTGGTGCCATATTTTCCTCAGAGTTAAATTGAAATCAGTTTAGGGTTATGAAGCAAATCCCTTTGGGTATAGCTGACAGAGTTAGTTATGAATAGGAAATGGAAAAAGAAAAGTAGCAGAGGAATACTAATTGAGGAAGAGGAAAGTAAGAGAAAAAAATGTATTTTGAGGTATCATTGTTCTCCACAACTGCCTTGAGTATTCCTCTGATAGCTCTCCCTTATCCCCTTTTAAAAATAATTTCACCTGTATGTGATATGTAAGCCAGATAGTTTAAGCCTGTCCATTAAATAGCTGAAAAGGCGTCCTTTTGGCATTTAAATTAGATAAGGTTGCATGTACGATAAGTATTTCTCATTTCTTACAACTCCCACCCTCTTTGGAATATATAATAGTTACTCTGTTATTTATTTCACTCTCCAAAAAGTTTCCTTTTAATTATGAAATATTAAAAGAAACTATTGAAATATTTCTTAAGAACAGAGAGTAATATAAAGAACAGTCATTAATTAATGGCTTATTGTTTAAGAAATTTGTTGGACTTTTACTAATAGTTCTATTATAATTAGCATGCCTTTAAGGATGGACAGCTTATAAAGTAGAAAAGTATACTGTCTCTTGAGAGTATCTTTTCTAGTTACTTTTGATGTTCTTAGGTTATAATGAAATTTTACTTAATTGCAAATAGCTTATTCTTTTAATCTCATACCTGCTTTATAAAATATTTTATGTATTTTTATAAAGGGATCGGCTAAAGTATGTTTATAGTTGTGAGAATGCAAAACACAGAGTTCATTCTTGTATTATCATTTATTAATTACTGTGTTATTGTCCACATGAACAACTATAAACCTACTTTTGCCCCATCTTGTATGTACTTTTGTTGTATGTAAGTCTTCTTGGTTTCTAGCTATCAAATTATTGTGTGTGTATGTGTGTGTGTGTGTGTGTGTGTATATAATTTTTAAAATTTTATAAAAGATTATTATTTGACCTACCAAAACAATAAGAACTGATTATAGTTTTATAAATAAGTATTAGGTTAATTTTAATATGGTTACTTTGGGAATGTAATATTTTGTGATAAAAATGAAGTAAAAAAAATTCTATACATTTGAAATGTAAAGAGTAATAGTGGTATAAAGGCTTAATTATTTCCTTAAAACATTTAATATAATTAATATGATAATATATAGAATTTAAATGATCATGTCTTCAAAAATGTTTCTTTTTTTGCTTGTCTGTCTAAGTATGTTTTTATTGATTTTAGAGAGAGAGGAAGGGGGGGGGGAGAGAGAGAGAGAGAGAAACATTGATGAGAGAGAGAAACATTGGTTGCCTTCTGCATGCACCCCTAACTGGGACTGAACCCACAACCTGGGCATGTGTCCTGACCAGGAATTGAACTGGCAACCTTTCTGTGCATGGGATGATGCTCAACCAACTGAGCCACACCAACCAGGGCCAAAAATGTGTCTTTTAAAACTGAAACTTATAAAAGAACACATAGGAGAAAATCTACCATGGGTAGACAGACATTTCTTAGGTAGGGCAAAAAATCCATAAATCATAAAAAGAGCCACAGAATGGGGAAAATATTTAAAAAATATCTGATAGGAGTTTTATCTAGAGTTTATGAAAAATTCTTATAACTCATTTGAAAGATAACCCCCCAAAATGGACAGATGATTTCAGCAGAAACTTCACAGTATAAGATATTCAAATGGCTATTGAGTTCATGGAAATTGGCTCAGCCTCAACAGGTATCAGGGAAAAAGCAAATTAAAACCATAAGGATAGATATCATTACACATCCATTAGAATAGCTAAAGTTTAAAAAGACTGACCATATCAGGTGTTGAGGATGTGGAATAGTTCTGAACTCACATATACTGCTGAAGGGAATAAGAAATTATAAAACTACTTTGGAAAACTAGCAGTTTCTTAAAAGGTTTAACCTATACTTACCATATGATCCAGCCATTTCACTTCTAGGTATCTATTTAACCAAAAAAAAATATAAACATGTGTCCTCATATATGAATTTTCGTAGCAGCTTTATTCACATAGCCCAAAACTGAAAACATCTCAAGTGTCCATCAGCAGGTGAATGGATAAATATGAATGGATAAACCCAGCCAGGCTAGTGTGGTTCAGTGGCTGAGCATCAGCCTATGAACCAGGAGGTTGCTGGTTCAATTCCAGGTCTGGGTTGTGGGCTCAAGCCCCATTGGGGTCGTGCAGGAGACAGCCAATCAGTGCTTCTCTCTCTCTATCCCCCTCTTTTTCTCTCTCTAAAAAATCAGTAGAAACATACTAAAAGAAAAAATAAAAAAAGGATGGATAAATCCATGCCATGGAATGCTACTCAAGAATAAAAAAGTAAAGCTCTAGCCCATGTGGCTCAGTTGGTAGGAACGTTGTCTTGTACACTGAAAGGTTGCAGGGCATATACCACATACCTTGGTTACAGGTTCGATCCCCAGTAGTGGAGTTTGTGGAAGGCAACTGATTGATTTCTTCTCTCCCTTTCCCTTCCCCCTCTCCTTCTGCCTTTCTTCTGCTCACTAAAAATCAGTGAAAAATGTCCTAGGGTGAGGATAAAAAAAGAATAAAAAAAGTATAAACTATTGATACAAAAAACAACATGAATGAATATCACTTGAAGTATTACAAGTGAAAGAAACCAGACATAAATAAGTATATTTGTAAAAAATGCCAGCTGATCAGTACTTAAAAAAGCATATGGGTAGTTGCCTGGGGCCAAGGGCAGAGGGAAAAATGGATTGTAAAAGAGCACAAGGAAACTTTTAGGGTGATGGAAATTTCTTGTATCTTAATTGTGACAGTAGCTTCATGAGTGAATAAAGATTCAGAACTCATCAAATAAAAGTTTTAGAAGGGATACAGTTTTTTACATATAAATTACAATTTAATAAAGATGATTTTAAAGGACTACTTTTAAAAATTATAATTTTATCTTTTTATGTGATTAACAAGTTTATTTAACATTTCTACAGATGATTTAACAAACTTTGAGTACATGTTATTTGTAAAGCAAGTCATTCTGGGGTAATAAAACACAGCACCTTATTATGTACATGTTAAAAGAACCAAATTGTAAAAGATGTATTACACATAACCTTAAGCTAAGTTTATGTGACTATATATTTACTAAGAGGCTGAATTTTTTCAAAATATAAGGATTTCTGTAGATTTATTGTATGAAAGGATAGAGCTTTTAGTATCTGTGATTGAGACAGCCAGACAAATTATTTAATTTTGGGTTACATCAGATAAAGTATAGTAGTCACGTTCTTCAGTCTTATTTCACACTAAATGAAAATTGTTTTTTTTTTAGGCAATTGTTCTTTGTTTTCGACTACATTTTACAAAAGATAATATTACCAATAATACAGCTGCTGCTACAGTGCGACAAGTTGTTACTGTTGTTTTTGAGAGGATGGTTGCTGAAGATGAACGACACAGAGGTAAAGTGACAAAAGTTGTTTACTTTTGACAGTGGATGATTCTTATATCCATGATTTCTCATTTATTGATTTTCAGCCTTTTTCCTGTAAATGTAGGCTATCTAAAAATACTTTAAAAATACTTTAAGAATACTTTAAAAAATATATTTATCTTAGCAATATTATTATATTGATAATAGAAATTCAAAAAATAAATCTCCCATAATTTTATCATCCTAGAAGTCAACTATTTTCATTTATATTTGTAATTATACTTTGTTGTTATTCTATAATTTAATGAACTAGTCTCCTATTGTACACTTAACATTGTGTTCTAAATTTTGGTATTGTTTTGAGTGTCTTTACACATAAATTTTTTCCATTTGAATTATTTCTTTAGTGTCAGTTCCCAAGAGTGTGCTTCCCTCATGTGAATTTTTGCCCTTGCCTATTAATATGTGTTAAGGAATATTTATATAATGAAAAGATTAATCTTCCTCTATTTTTATCAAATATATTGTAATTTTTGACTTCTTTTTTTTAATTTAAAAAGTTTCCTGAAAACTTAAAAACATGTCTTTTCAGAGAGCTGGCAGATAAGCTGTTTACAGTTTTATAATTTGATAACTTTTAGCTATACAAATTATGTTTTTTTCCTCATTTATTATCCTTAATAGATATAAAACAAATTTTTTTTCATGGTTAGCTGAAAAGATTATAAGGTGCTACCATCATGAGCAATCTTTTTGCTTTATATAGTCAGGAAGCAAAAGATTAAACTACTTTTTCCTTTATATAGTTTTTTTCTTAAACTTTTGATATCATGCAGTCTTTCATTTTATTTGATATTCTTTTGTTAATACTGGTAAAAATTATTGGAGTACTGCCTACTTTAATAATTATTTCACTTAACCTGAAATTAACCACTGGTCAGATTTTTCACATTTAGTTTTAGGCATTCTGAATCTGTTGTTTTATTAGAATACTTCCACTGACTTTAGTATATTGATTTTTCTGCATTTTTCCTATGGGAAATGCAGTTGGAATTCTAGCAGTTTGAAATATTAGGAAATTAAACTTAGAGGATAAAACAGGGCAGTTCTCCAATTTGAATGTTTTATATATTCATAACCTCAATATAATTCCTAGATTGGGAATTTTAGCTGTGCATCACTAAAGACTGCTCTCTCATTTAATAATTTCTAATAAGGTAGAACACACTTAGAACCTCTTTCTTTTCAAGTAGTCATTAAGTCAACATTTATTCTAAACAGACTGTCAATTTACAGTGAATAATGTTTTATTAGTATTCAAAGAAGTGCTGAGTTGGGAAGCACCAATCTAGCTGACTCTTAGCAAGTTGATACCTTACCTACAACTGACAGTAATTGTGGCAGATCAAGCAGTCACTTCTCTTAAAGATGCTAAGATGATAAAGGAATTAACTATGGTGGTAAACTTTTATATGTTTATTTAATATTTAAAGGCACATTTAAAGATCATGTGAATTTCAGATTCATGAAATAAAAGGGCTAGATAATGGGAGACGTGGAAAATCAAATGTGTGGGTAAAGATACTAAACTTGTTAAAATGAATATAAGTCAGTGAACAGTGATATGACATTTTGTATAAAATAGATTACCAATTTTCTTTCATTTTTGAGGCATATTCTGAACTTATAATTAAAGTTTATAATTCTATAAACAAGCATTTATTTTAAGCATGCCTTTTAAATAGTATGCAGTGTTTGATTTATATAAAGGTCATTATGAACTCCTAAAACTTACATTATTTTGATTGCAGATATTATAGAACAACCAGCACTGGTTCAAGCCAATAGTAACAGAAGATCTGTCAGTACTCTCAAGCCTTGTGCTAAAGATGCATATATGCTTTTCCAGGTACTTCAGTTAATAAAAATAATTTTTATTATCATATATAGTTTTGAATTTTATGTGATTTATTTTTTTAAGTGTCCATTTTTAAGATTGTCAAATTTTATAGTGTTTCAAAAAAGTTCTAAAACATTAAGAAGCTAATTAATATGATAAAATGTTATGTTTTAAGGAAATAAAATGAGTTAAATGCACAACTATAAAAGAGACAACTTAAGGATTACTAGTCATATAAAATAATTTCTTTTAACAGGAAAATTTAAATAATAATTGGTATACTTACTATAATTTGTATAAAAATACCTGATTTTTACATTATTTGTTGTGACTAAATCTTTTAAGTAAAATACAATTTATTTGTACTGAAAATTTTATTAAGTTTGTGATCAAATGGTTATTTTAGGTGGATTTTCATTAAAAGAATGTTAGATTAATAATTTATCTGTGTACTCTGTATAGTGTTGATAGTTATGATTCATTAATCTCTGTACTCTATATAGTCGATAGTTGTATGACTCATTTATCTGTGTATTTTATTGTCAATAGTTATATGATTCTTTAAAAGTTTACCTATATAATCGTATACAATTTGTCAAAATTTGAATTACCAATGTTTTGTTTCTAAGGAGTGAAAACAACTACAGTATAAGAAGAAATTCTTAAAAATTTTATGAACATTGAGTTTTGAAAAAAAAAACCACACCTTTTATTCCAGCATATGAATGTTTTATTTATTTTTATTTATTGTTTGACTTATTTTTCTAGGATCTTTGTCAATTGGTTAATGCTGATGCTCCTTACTGGCTAGTAGGCATGACAGAAATGACTCGAACATTTGGCCTTGAATTACTTGAGTCAGTCCTGAATGATTTTCCACAAGTCTTTTTACAAGTAAGCCATTTGTAGTATCTTGCAACAAAATTATTCTTAAAATTTTTACAGATATTTTTCAAGAAAGCACCATGTATTTTTTCCCACATTAAAAGATGTGAAGAATTACAGCCTTAGACTTTAGACTTACAATAATTTAATGTTATCTTACATTGTTGAAGTGCCCTAGCATCTTGAAATTTTAACAGTAGAAGGAATCCCAGGATACTGTCTATTCAGGCATTTCTCAGTCAGTGCATATATGAGGGAAGGTGGTATGTGAGCTATCCTATCTAATAATAGACAAACATGGTAATTAACCGTACCTCTGACACGCTTCCCATTGGCTAATCAGGGCGATATGCAAATTAACTGCCAACCAAGATGGCGGCCGGCAGCGAGGCAGCTGAAACGAACAGGAGGCTTGCTTGCTCCAGTGATGGAGGAAGCCAAGGTTCCCCGCCTGCTGCTGCCGGCCTCTGAGCTGCACTCTAAGAAACAATGTTGCAATTATAGAATCTAAACAAACCCCAGAATCCTGCTTTCAGCCAGCCGGCCTCGGAGCTGGAGCTGCAACAGTGTTTCAATTATAGGGGGATTGGGCCTAAGATGGCAATCAGGACCCCCCCTCCCCCCCCAAGTGCACAAATTTTTGTGCACCAGGCCTCTAGTATTTATAATATTTAAAATAGAAAGAAATTGTTATAGATTTTTATTTGTTTATATGTAGCTGTATGCTTTTAGATAATTTTAAAAAGATACCTGCTTTCAGCAGCCGAGGTCTCAGAGCTGGAGCCGAGCCTCAGAGCTAAAGCCGGCTCTCAGTTCCAGTGACAGCCATAGAAGGTAAATAAATCCCAGAATAAAAAAAAAAGAAAAAAAGGAGAGGTTGGGAGCTTCAGTCACCCACCAGCCTGAAAACGGCCCTCAGCCCCTCACCCAGACTGGCCAGGCACCCCAGTGGGGACCCCTACCCTGAAGGGGGTGTGACCAGCTGCAGACAGCCATCATCCCCTCATCCAGGCTGGCCAGGCACCCAAGCGGGACCCCCACCCTGATCCGGGACACCCTTCAGGGCCAACTAGCCGGCCCCCACCCGTGCACCAGGCCTCTGTCCTATATAGTAAAAGGGTAATATGCAAACTGACTCTAATAGCAGAAAGACTGGGAATGACTGGTCACTATGACACACACTGACCACCAGGGGGCAGACGCTCAATGCAGGAGCTGCCCTCTGGTGGTCAGGGCGCTCTCACATGGGAGGAGCTCTGCTCAGCCACAAGCCAGGCTGATGGCTGCCAGTACAGCGGTGGTGGTGGGAGTCTCTCCTGCCTCCTCAGCAGCACTAAGGATGTCCGACTGCAGTTTAGGACTGTTCCCTGCTGGCAAGTGGACATCCCCTGAGGGCTGCCGGCCTGCAGAGGGATGTCTGATTGCCATCTTAGGCCCAATCCCCCAGGGAGCGGTCCTGAACCAGCAGGTGGTCATCCCTGAGGGGTTCCAGACTGAGAGAGGGCACAGGCTGGGCTGAGGGATCCCCCCTCCCCCCCGAGTGCACACATTTTTGTGCACCAGGCCTCTAGTATTTATAATATTTAAAATAGAAAGAAATTGTTATAGATTTTTATTTGTTTATGTGTAGCTGTATGCTTTTAGATAATTTAAAAAAAATACACACACAAGGATATGTTTTTATTGATTTCAGAAAGAGGAAGGGAGACAGAGACAGAGAGAGGAAGGAAGGAAGGGAGGGAGAAAGCAAGAGAGGGGAAAGAAAGGAGAGAAAGGGAGGGGGGGAGGGAGGGAGGAAGGAAGGGAAGGAGGGAGGGAGGGAGGGAGGGAGAAAAAGAAAAAGAGAACACTGTTGTGAGAGAGAAACATCGATTGGTTGCCTTCTGTATGTGTCCCTAATGGGACTTGAACCCATAACCTTTTGATGTAAGGGATGATGCTCTGACCAACTGAGCAACCTGGCGAGGGCTACTTTAGATAATTTAAATGGAAAAAAAGAAGTAGTTGCCCTGGCTGGTGTGGCTCGGTTGAGCATCGTCCTATGTACCAAAAGGTTGCCGATTTGATTCCTGGTCATGGTACAGACCCAGGTTGCTAGTTTATCCCTGGTCAGGGTGTGTGCGGGAGGCAACTGATTGAAGTTTCTCTCCCTGTTCCTTCCTCTCTTTTTCTAAAGTCAATAAAAAAATATTTTTTTAAACAGAATAAGGTAGTCAATGCTTAATAAATTTGTTGTGCAATAAAAATATTTTAATACAAAAAGATAATAGGGGAAACAGTAGGAAAGAAATCAGACTTTTTATTTTACTCATTAAAAACTAACGCCCAAAATTGATTCAGTGATTTACATAGGGTTCCTTAGTTAATAGCAGATCTTGAACTAAAATTTAGATCTTTTAACTACTTATCTACCTTGTTTTCCTACCATGCTGCCTGCCTAAGTCATCTATTTTATCCTTTGCTCTTACCTACAAAATGTGTGAATCAGTGCCACAATTGTAGATTATTCTTTTTTTTTTTTTTGTAGATTATTCTTTAGGCCTGGAGTTGGGACTGAAATTTTTATTACATGGTTCACAGTTTTTATTTTTTATTATTATTATTTTTAAAATATATTTTATTGATTTTTTACAGAGAGGAAGGGAGAGAGATAGAGAGTTAGAAACATTGATCAGCTGCCTCCTGCACACTCCCCACTGGGGATGTGCCCGCAACCAAGGTACATGCCCTTGACCGGAATCGAACCCGGGACCCTTCAGTCCGCAGGCCGACGCTCTACCCACTGAGCCAAACCAGTCAGGCTGGTTCACAGTTTTTAGTATATATTAGTCAAGTGTTCAATGCTTTGGGTAATAATGAACAATATTCACTGATGATTCCCTTTTTTGTGTTATTATAGAATAAATAGTGTTTAGATATAACTTATCTAACAGTCTTATATAAAATGATAGTTACAACAGCTACCATTTTTTGACTGCTTACATGCTATAACTGTGCCAAATTCCTTACATATTACATTCACCGTAATCTTCACAAATGCCTGAGAAGTAGCAGTTATTCCTACTTTTCACAGGAGGAAACTAAGACTTTCAGAGGGTTAAGTAATTTGTCTAAGGTTTAATGGTTTGTAAGTGACAGAGTTAGGATTTGAACCCATGTTGATCCAGATTCCAAATTAGTTTTTCTTCTTAGCCTCTCTTTTCAGTCACACTTCACATCCAAACCATTACCTTCAAAATGCGTACAGGATCTAGTCACTTCATATGACTTTTATCCTAATCCAAGCCACCATCACCTCTTAGCTAAATTATTGCATTAGCTTCCTAATTGGTATCTTTGCATCCATACTTACCTCATTCTATTATAGTTGCTTATTACACCACATCCAAAAATAGTCTTTAAAACAGGTCAGATTTTTTCAGTCTTTTGTAAAAATGTTCCTGTAGATGTCCTTTTTGCCCAGAATAAAAGAGGAAGTCCTAATTATGGTCTATGGAACTTTTCATGATCTAGTCCTCAGTATTCCTTTACCTTACCTCTTTTCACTCTTCCCTTTACCATTACTTTTTAGCCAGGCTGCGACTCCTGCTGTTCCTTAAATGACCCAAGTGGACTCCTGCTTCAGGCCTCTGTAACTTACTGTTTTCTGGGTCTGGAATGCTTTTCTCTCAAATGGCTTGTCTCTTACTCTTTTGAGGTCTTTGCTCAATGGTCAACTTTTCAGACAAACCTTCCCCAACACTTTATATAAAATGGCAACTTTTCATGCTAATACCCTTATTACCTCCTGACATATATGTATTTGTATATTAGTTTATTTTCTATCTTTTCTTATAGGAGAGTAAGCTCTATGAGGCAGGGACTTAGTTCACTGTTGAGTCTATAATAGTGCCTGGCATATGGCAGGTGTTTGATAAACGTGTGAACGAATGAATGAATTGGTACATGAATTTAATTAGAAATTTCTGTACTTTGGATTGTGTTTTCTGATTTTGTAGGAAAATATTTGAAAAAATGTTTCTAATTTCAGATTTATTGTGTATACAAATGACTTATTCTACTTTATTCGTCCTGCTATAATGCAGAGGGGGGAAAAAAGAATTATTCTTTGTAATATACTAGAATCTGCTCCTGTAAAGTTTTCATTAAGAGATAAATATCTGTTTTCTTTCACTAATTATTTACCTAATTTAACCAAAATTACCAGTCATTTAGAATGTGCTGGTCTATGTGTTTTGTGCAAAGGATGCAGATGTGAAATGAGACAGATAGAATTCTGGCCCTGTGGCACTTACAAGTCTAATCTGGAGAAAAATATTAACTGAATAATGGATTTGATGAATGCTGTGAAGGAAAAGTGTAAAAAGTGTGTGGGAGTGAATAACATAGGCACCAAACTGGTGGAGAGTTGGTTATGAATCAAACACATGAAGCTTTTACCTGAAGGGGGGAAAGTAGTGAGTTGGGAGAAACAGGCAGAATAGGAAAGGGATACTCCAGAGCAGTGAGCCTGAAAAAGGATCTGTGTCTAGAAAATAAGCTCTATAAGGGCGGACAAAATTGAACTTAACCCTGAACCCCTTTCCCTACCATAGTTCCTGGCACATATTAAGCAGTAAGCCAGTAATTGCTAAATAAATCAATGAAATGTTGTAGGTAAGGGAAAAGGCTTGAACAGTGAACTGCTTGCTAAGATGGAATATACTCTGTGGTAAACTTTTTATTACAAAGGATAAATTATTCAGTTTTAAACATACTCAAGTACCTCAAAATGAGATACTGCAAAATATTAGTTGAATTTATGCATTTTGAGCTTGGAAGTAAGGTTTTGGGCTGAGGTTATAAATGTAAACATCACTGGCTTGTAATTGTTAATTACATTGAGGTTATAAATGTAAACATCACTGGCTTGTAATTGGGAGTGAAAAAGATCACCTCTGGTGATAGCACAGACGAGGAAGCCAGGTCCTGGTACTCTGGAGCTCTGAGGAATCTCAACATTAAATGGTTAAGCATAAAAGGGTAAGAATATAAAAGAGGCCAGAAAGGCAGGAGTGCATATGATACAGTGAGGCATACAGAAGACAAAAGCAAATGTGATACAGTGAGACATATAAAAGACAAAAGCAAAGAAAGCTTCAAGATGAACCAAGTAATCAGTTAAGTCAAGTGCTTCAGAAAGATATGTTAAGATGAAGACTGAAAAGGCAGTGTTCACTTTGTCCACAGAGATCATGATGAATATAATAAGATTACTTTCTGTAGAGTTGGGGTATTTCATGGTGATTTCGGAAGAAACGCAGTTGTAATCAGTTGAGTAGTGAGGGGGGAAATAAATAGATAAAACTTTTACGTCTTGTCTGTTATAGTCATAAATAAACCATTATAGAAAATTATTTAGTAAAGTATGACAATAACCTTAATTATGTCTTTAATTCTGTCAGTCAAAGAAACTAACTGTAGACATGAGAGTAGACTTTCAAATCACTAAACTGTTAAGATCCCATTTTGGGAGGGAAGAAAATGGAACTGCCATTTGACCCAGTGATCCCACTTCTAGGAATATATCCTAAGAATCCCAAAGCACCCACCAGAAAGAATATATGTACCCTTATATTCATAGCAGTGTTATTTACAATAGCTAAGATCTGGAAACATCCCAAGTGCCCATGAGTAAATGAGTGGATAACAAAGTTATGGTACATGTACACCATGGAATACTATGCAGCAATAAAAAGGAAGGATCTCTTAACCTTTGAGATAGCATGGAGGGACCTGGAGACTATTATGCTAAGCAAAATAAGTCAGTCAGAGAAAGACAAGTGTCACATGATCTCACTCATATGTTGAATCTAATGAACAAAGTAAACTGATGAACAAAATAGATACAGAGACAGAAGCATAGAACAGACTGTGGAATCTCAGAGGGAAGGCAGGGGAGGGTGTGTGTGGGAAGAGATCAACCAAGGAACTTGTTTGCATTTATGCATAACCAATGGACACAGACAATAGGGTGATGAAAACCTGGGGCAAGGGGCCGGAGTGGGCTAGATGGGGTGAATGGGGGGGGCGGGGAGGGAGCATATGTAATACTTTTAACAATAAAGATTTTTTTTTTTTAAGAAAGATCTATGACCCTTTGAGATAATATGGAGTGACCTGGAGATTATTATGCTAAGTGAAATAAGCCAATCAGCAAAATACAAATATCACATAATCTCACTTATATGTGGAATCTAATGAACAAAATAAACTGATGAATAAAATAGAACCAGAGGCATGGAAACATGGAAGACTGAGAAATCTTGGAGGGAAGAGGGGGGTGGGGCAGGAAGAGATTAACCAAAGAACTTATATGCATATGTGCATTGCCCCTGGACACAGACAATAGGGTGGTGAAGGCCTGGGACAGGCTGGGAACCTAGGGGAGAGGGGCAGTGGGGGAAAAATAGGGGAACATCTGTAATACTCTCAATAAAGTTTTTAAAAGTACATTGAAATGAATATAAAAATTTGGAAGGAATTAATTTGGAACTAACAATGACTAACTTATCTCTAGGAGTTGAGATTATAAGAGGCTTTTAAAATATGTTTTTTATTGATTTTAGAGAGAGGAAGGGAGAGGGAGAGATAGAAACATCGATGAGAGAGAAACATTGACATTATTTGGTTGCCTCTTGCACTCCCCCTACTGGGGATCAAGCCAGCAACGAGGACATATGCCCTGACCAGGAATCGAACCAGTGATCTCTTGGTGTATGAGTTAACACTCAACCACTGTGCCATACCAGTTGAGCATTTATTTTTATCTTTTTATCTGTATTTTTCTCTCTAATGAATCTGATATTTCCCTCTAATTGTTTTTCTTGAATGAATCTGAGTTTTAAAAATACATTTTAAAAAATTTGTGATTCTGAACAAATGAATTACACTGTGCCTTATTATTTCTTTTTTTTTTTTTTTGTAAGATTAAAGGGTTAGAGGATGAAATTTATGTTTGTGTCATTATTCTTAGCCTAAATGATATTTGAATGATTAAAACAACAAAATAATGTATATTTGAGGTTAGATATTAAATGTTGACTGGGCCTTACATTTTCAGTAAAATGGGACTAGTTTCACAAGGAATTAACAGATATGGGGATGTTTTCTGCATAATATACTATGACTGTAAGTAAATTTAAGAATTCTTTGCAAGATTTTCTAGATTTAAAAAAATGCTAATTTATCATTGTATTTTTTCAGCAGCTTGTGTTTTGTTTAAACAATCTACGTATAACAGAATATTATGTTCATTAATACATCTGCACATGAGTGGAATTATCTTTACACAAAAGAATCAATAAATTGTGTAACTTACTATACTATCTTTATTAATCAAGGTTTCTCTCCTCAGCTGCCTATTTTAAATACTTTATCCATTTGAATTTGTGCAATCTATTTTCTTTCTTCTGTTCTTTATATTTAGAGTCTTTTAAAAAAACTTACTGACATTATTATCATTTTGATCTCACATTGTCAGAGAGCAGTGCTAATTTCAGAATTGTTTATAAACAAAATAATAAACTACATAAACTTATAATAAAGCTAATTTATTCATAGAAATTATTAAGAACTTTATTTACTAGTGAGGCTGTTTAGTACAAACTAAGTTAATTTCTTTTCTTTTCTTTTTCTTTATTTTTTTGCAACTAGCACCAGGAATTTAGTTTCCTCCTAAAAGAAAGAGTATGTCCTCTTGTGATAAAGCTCTTTTCTCCAAATATAAAGTTCAGACAAGGTTCCAATACTTCATCTTCTCCTGCACCAGTTGAAAAACCGTATTTTCCTATCTGCATGCGTTTGCTGAGAGTTGTATCTGTTCTGATTAAACAATTTTACAGTCTTTTGGTAAGTACTAATTTTCATATATATTTTTGTGTGTTATTATAGGCAGTGCTCTTTATTTTATTTTTTAAAATATATGTTTATTGATTTTAGAGAGGAAGAAAGAGGGAGAGATAGAAATATCATTGATGAGAGAAAATCATTGTTCAACTGCCTCCTGCATGCCCTACACTGGGGATTAAGCCCACAACACAGGCATGTGCCCTGAAACGGAATCGAACTGCAACTCCTGGTTCATAGGTCGATGCTTAACCACTGAGCCATCCTGGCGGGGCGGCAGTGCTCTTTTTAGAAGATGATCTGTTATAGTATATTTAGCGTTTTCACTTCAGCTAAGCAGACTTTTTCTTATGAGTACCTATAAATATTCTCCTAGATACTATAAGGCTCATTCTATTCTTTCTTGAATCTTTCCATGTTTAAATAGTATTTTTAATGAATGTTAAGGAGAGTCATGGCGTATTATCTGAAGGCAATATAGGATTTGTGACTTTGGAATTTAGTTTCTTAGCTAATTATAACTTGATGAAAATTAAAATTATAGTATCTTCAATTTATTGTTTTCATTTTTTACTATTACATATATGTGTGTGTGTGTGTATATATATATCTATATATATATCTATATATATATATCTATATATATATATATAGATATATATATACACATACATACATACATACACACACACACAAATTAAGAAGTTAAAAATTTGGTGAACTCTTTTTTTTTTTTTTTTTTTTTTTAAATATATATTTTATTGATTTTCTATAGAGAGGAAGGGAGAGGGATAGAGAGTTAGAAATGTGGATGAGAGAGACACATCGATCAGCTGCCTCCTGCACACTCCCCACTGGGGATGTGCCCGCAACCCAGGTACATGCCCTTGACTGGAATCGAACCTGGGACCCTTGAGTCCGCAGGCCGACGCTCTATCCACTGAGCCAAACCGGTTAGGGCAATTTGGTGAACTCTTATGATTAGAAATCAATTTCAACTTCCAGTTCACTATTGTATCTATTTTGCATAAATTTATGGGTGATAGTTCTGATCATAATTTTATCAATGTGGTGGCTTACTCTTAAACATTCAAATACTTGTCAGGGAAAATGGTGTATTATATTTCTTGTAAATTTTAGGTTAAGTCAAATTCAGCATTGTATAATTTTTTAGCATTTATAATCTTAGTCTTAATTAACAAAAATGATTGGTTTATCACCTACAGTGAGCAGTCAATGTACCAAATGTTAGCAATCACATTACAAGCTAATGGATAGTATAGATAGTTTTTATATTAAATTCTAAGGAGAGCTTTTTAAATAAAGTTTTTTTCTGTATTTATGATATACTCATTATAGGTTTTCTTTTCATATTCCAAATCCATTTTTGCAAAATGAATTCAGAAATAATCTTTATAAGCATTTGTAGTTATTTAATATTTCTGGCCACAGAGGATACATCTGTAATGCACACTGATATATGTAATGCATTGTTTAGAAGTATCTATCGAAAATCAAATCATTTAAGAATGTGTTGCTATTTAGGGATGCTATAATTTATCAGAGTTTGGGTCCAAGAGTTTAAGAGTCTTTTGGTATATTCATAATTGTTGGGTTGGTCACTTTTTGTTCTACCAAAACTAATAATATATAAATGAACTTTGGGTACCTAAGTTTATGAACTTAATTATTCCATAGTCCCTTTTTCTCTGTAAGGATTAACTTTTTAAAAATTACAGTCAGTATTTCCTGCAACATGTAAGGTATTTGATGTAATCTCCTATAATAATATTAAATTGTAAAGCCAAAACTTTGTTGTCTAATTATATACAATTAAAATGGAGGGGGACAAGAAACCCAAAACACTAATTAGAAAGAGTATATGCACATTGTTCATTGCAGTGTTATTTACACTAGCTAAAATATGGAAGCAACCCAAATGCCCATGAATAGACAAGTGGATAAAAAAGCGGTGGTACATACATACAATGGAATATTACTCGGCCATAAAAAAGAATCAAAGCTTACCATTTGTGACAGCATGGATGGACCTAAGTGAATAAGACATATGATTTTACTTATACAGGCAATCTAAAGAGAGTAAAATAAATGAACAAACAAAATAGAAACAGACTCATAGATACAGGGAACAGACTGATGGTTGCCAGAGGGAAGGAGGTATTGGAAGGGCTGGATGAAAAAGGTGAAGAGACTAAGAACTACAGATTGGCCCTAGCCAGGTAGCTCAGTTGGTTAGACTGTTGTCACAATACAGCAGTATTACGGGTTTGATTCCCAGTCAGGGCACATGCAAGAATCAACCAATGAATGCATATATAAGTGGAACAACAAATTGATGTTTCTCCTTCTCTCACTCTTTCTTTTTCCATTTCTCTTTCTCTCTAAAATCAATAACTTTTTTAAAATTAAAAAAAAGAACTACAAATTGGTAGTCACAAAATAGTGACAGGGATGTAAAAGTACAGCATAGGGAGTATAGTCAGTAACATTGTAATAACTGTACGCAGTGGTTCTCAACCTTCCTAATGCCACGGCCCTTTAATACAGTTCCTCATGTTGTGGTCAACCATAAAATTATTTTCGTTGCTACTTCATAACTGTAATTTTGTTACTGTTATGAATCGTAATGTAAATATTGATATGCAGGATGTATTTAGGCGACCCCTGTGAAAGGGTCGTTCGACCCCCAAAGGGGTCGTGACCCACAGGTTGAGAACCGCTGCTGTACAGTGACAAGTGGGTACTTAAAATGTCAGGGGACCGCTTTATAAAGTATATGATTATCTAACCACTATGCTATATACCTGAAACTAATATAAAATAATATTGAATATAAACTCTAATTGAAAAGTAAAAATTTAATTGAGGATAAATTCTGTGAGGCTTTACATTAATTCAGAAATTTTGTAAGTTCAATTGGAATTTGCTGAAAAGAAGTGAAATGTAGCTTAGTTTGTCCAAAGATGGAAAGTTTTTACATGTCAGCTATTATATTTTCTGTATTAATATTTATAGTCTATTTCAATCCACAAAGGAACTTTGAAAAAATGTAAGCCAGAATGACATCCCCCTGGAGAACACTGACTAAACAACAATATATAGACCGGATTGCATTTCTGAGAACTTCAGAAACCATTTGAGAGATTACAGCACTCCAGGCAAGTGCAAGGCCAAGAAGAGTTTCATTATAGTGGGTAGGAAAGCTCATTGACTTACCTGCTATACCTCATCCCATTCCTGACACAGCACAGCAAAGGCCTGATCAAGAGAAAATTTCCAATTTATGGCTTCTCCTTCAGGTGGGAAAGAAGGATAAAATGTCTAACCAGCATTCTGCCCAAGGGACTGTTTTTTGTCTCACCTAATTCTTGAAGCACTGACAGCACCCATGGATGCCCGTGGCCCTGCTGAAAACAAAGGCAAGGGCTATGGCTTGCTGCAGCACCAGAGACTGCAGTACTCCAGGCATACACCAGGGGGAGCTCCTGAATCGAAACAGGCAAACCTCTTCAGCTCTGAAATTATTGTTTACACATACAAACCCAGAGGAGACACATCAACAAAAAAGGTTTGGGGGACCCCAAAATTTCTAGCTAGATTGATTGGTGAATATCTTTTCTTTTTTTAATATATTTTATTGACTTTTTACAGAGAGGAAGGGAGAGGGATAGAGAGCTAGAAACATCGATGAGAGAGAAACATCGATCAGCTGCCTCCTGCACACCCCCTACTGGGGATGTGCCCGCAACCAAGGTACATGCCCTTGACCAGAATCGAACCTGGGACCTTTCAGTCCGCAGGCCGACGCTCTGTCCACTGAGCCAAACTGGTTAGGGCTGAAGATCTTTTCTGTACAAAACTAATTTATAAAGAGTAACAGTGTTAGCTATATTTTCAAATGCCCAAATTTAAACAGAAAATAATAAGGCATACAAATAAATGGGAAGACATTGGCCTGATCAAAGGAACAAAATAAATCTCCAGAAACTGACCCTAAAGAAAGGGAGATCGATTAGTTATTGTCAAAAAATTTAAAATAACGATCCTATAGATGCTCAGTGAGCTAAAAGAGAACACAGACAATTAAATGAAATCAGAAAAATAGTGTATGAACAAAGTCAAAGAAACTATAAAGGAACCAAACAAATTCAGAAGCTGAAGAATATAATAATGGTCGTGAAAAATTCACTAGAAGGGATCAACAGCAGGCTGGATCAAGCAGAAGAAAAAACTGGCAGACTTAAAGACAAGCTATTTGAAATTGTCAAGTCAGAGGAACAAAAGAAAAAAGAATTAAGAGACCCTAAGGGACTTATGGGACACTGTCAAACTGACCAATGTACAGACGTCTAGGAATGAAGAACTGTGTTTTACCTCATACTCAAAATACCTCTGACACCACAAGTGGGGACTTTTCCCCCTCACACTGACCAATTGTCTGACAGCCAGTAGTCTTACATTTCATCCATAAGTAGTGGGTCACCAGGTAACCCACAACTTTTGTCATACATAGCTATAAGTTGGATGTTCTCATGAAGTAAAAATACCCTATTTAGTAAAAATAATTTGCTAGAGTGGCTCACAAAACCCAGAAAAACATTTTACTTACTAGAGGTATCCCCTGCTTTCTAAAAGTTTGCATTAGGCCACTTCACTTTTCTTCACTTACATTAGTACCTGTTTCCATTAACTAAAAGACATTTGTAAAGGATTTTTCCTTTTACAAAAACCGTCAGTACTGTACTAATGTTGGTCTTTTGTAAAAGCGAAGTGGCATAATGTGAACTGTTGATAAGTAGGGGTACCCTTTGTTTTAAGCCTTACAAAAGATTTCATAGGAACTCTACTTGGGATAGTAGGGAAAACCTGTATTCCTGATGTATTACAAAGGATATTTTAAAGGAGACTGATGACCAGGCAGATGAAGAGATACATAGGGTGTAATCTGGAAGGGTCCTGAGAGCAGGAGCTTCTGTCCCCGTGACGTTGGGGTGTGCCACCCTCCTGGCATGTAGATGTGTTCGCCAACCTGGAAACTCCTCAACTTCATGCTTTTAGGATTTTTATGCAGGTTTTATCATGGAGGCATCGATTATTAAATCACTTTCCACCCCTCTCCAGATAATTGGGGGTAGGTCTGAAAGTACCACACTTCTAATTATGGTTTGGTCTTTCTGGCAACCATCTCCTTTCTGGCATCCACTAAAAGTTTCCTCATTAGAGCAAAAGATGCTACTATCACCCAGAAAATTCCAATGGATTTAGGAGCTCTGTCAGATGTTCCTATCACTTAGGACATCATAAGGGTTTTAGGAGATCTGTATCAGGAACTGGGGGTTGAGGTGGGGTGGGCAAAGCCCAGATTTTAGAACAAAAGATGCTCCTAGCACTCCTATATACAAGGATTTTAGGAAATTGTGTCAGGAACTAGGGGCAGAGATTATATCATTTATAAGCTGCAGTGCTGGGATGTTAAGCAATTCTTTTAAGCCGCCAAACCCATGCTCTTAACCCCACTGCATTTTATTACTACACTGTTTCTTTTTTTTTTTAATATATTTTATTGATTTTTTACAGAGAGGAAGGGAGAGAGATAGAGAGTTAGAAACATCGATGAGAGAGAAACATCGATCAGCTGCCTCCTGCACACTCCCCACTGGGGTTGTGCTCGCAACCCAGGTACATGCCCTTGACCGGAATCGAACCTGGGACCTTTCAGTCCGCAGGCCGACGCTCTATCCACTGAGCCAAACCGTTTCGGCACTACTACACTGTTTCTTAGTTCTCATTATTTCCCCTCTCCAAGTCTGCCAGTGCAAGTTTCTTGTTCTGCTCCTATATTCTTCATGTTTTGACTTTGGTCTCCTTGATTTGGGGCGGGGGGGGGGGGGGGGGGCGGGCTAAAAAAATGGGGAAATAACAGTACAGCCAGCTACAGGAAAGATTGAATGTTACTGCCTCAAGGAAGAGAAAGGCCTATTTCTGTACTTTCCTCATCAATTGGGGGTGATAACCAACTGGTAAAACTTCCTTTCACAACAATTAGACAGCTCTAGGACTGTGTTTGCAAAGATGAATCTTCAGAAGTATATAAAATATTATTTCCTTGGTGTTAAAATTTTTTACATTAGACTTAACATATGGGAAAATTCAGACATTCTAGTTTCTCCAAGGGCAAAAGTTAGAGGTATGGTTGTTGTGGGGTGAGGTATGTGATTGATGTGGAATGCTACCCTCTTATTTTTCTGTTTTCATTATCTGGTTTAAAGATACATCTTTTAGAGGACATACTAGAGTAGTAATTCTTATACTTTTTAGTTGTAGGACTCCTTTATATTCATAACAAATATTGAGGAGCTTTTGTTTATGTGGATTATTTCTGTCATTATTGTATTAAAAACTATCTAAGATGATACTAAAGCCCATACTACATGTTACTTTTTTGAATTTTACTTTTATGAAAAATACCTATATTTTCCAAAGAAATAAATGCAGTTTTATTTTTTTCAATTCTCTTTAATGTCTGGCTTGATAAAGATAGCTGGATTTTCATATCTCCTATTTTCATTCTTTTGTTTGGGTCAAAGCATATGAAGAAAATCGGACTTCACCAAGATGTATAGTTGGAAAAGGCAGAATTATTTTAATGGCCTTTCAGATAATGGTGGATATTTTTCTTTGATACCACACTAAGCCAGACCAGTGACACTTGAAGTGTAAAGTCTGAAATCATATTAATGACATTTTCATACTCTGTTACATTAAAATTCATTGATTCATCTTGTGCTTCAGTTATATCTTTTACCATGCATAATTTTAGAATATTACTTATTTTAGTTGTGTAAATATTTTAGCACTTTATATGGTACCAGAATTACATGTTAATATCACCAATCATTTATCAGATTAGGAAAATATCAAGATTTTGTGGCAGATACAAGTTTCTCCAAATTCTACTTTTTATTTGAAAGCTTGAATTTTATTATTGGCAATAAATACTGTCAGCTGTTTCCCCTAAAAGTGATAGGCTTACTTTGTTAATTTTTGAAATAATGTCTTAATACCCACAAGTCTGAATAGTTATAGTTTGCCATTGCTCTTTTGGTTAAAATGGAGTTGCATAAGGAAAAAAAGTGACTAGGCACAGTTCTTTCCTCCAGACAGCCATTGTGCTTTGATATACAGCAATAGTGCTTCATAGGTATTTCCCATTTTGCCACATAGAAAATTAAAAAGACATACACTTATGGGTCAGACTTAATAAAATGATAATTTATATTTTACTTTTGTTATTTTGATTTTTTACCCACCATTATTTTGTGTCATCAGTACAAATGTCAGCACATTGAAAATGGCAAGTAATACCTTAGTATTGTTAGGAAAATAAATATCACCTCGCAGAGCCCCTGAAATAGTCCCAGGGACCACAGTTTGGGAACCACTACACTAGAAACTCAGTGTTCTTCCCCTAAATTCACCAGCGTATCTTGTTCTGAAAAGTAGGGGTGAAGGTAACTGATCTTCAAAGGCTAGTTCTGTTAATGTATCTGTACTGACTAGAGGAAATTAGAATGCCCCAGTCGTGTTGGGACAGATACATCATGTCAAGTATACTATATTTTTTCCACTTTCTAACATCTGAGCTAGGTCCTCTCTGCCCTTTGAATCACTTAGGCTCCATGCTCAGATATATTTTTAAGGAAGATAACTTTAAGGAATTTATGAAACTTAATTATAAATGGCTAATTCTCTCTCCTGCCTTTGACTTTCTGCTTTTAAAAAGTAATGAATGGGGATAAATTGGCTTGTCTAACCTAATTTTCTACTTCACATACATTTCTCTAACAGAAGATCTTATCACTAATAATCCCATGCTTGCATTTAAATATTCTAATCCATGTATTAGTATTTCCACCAGGATGCTTTCATCTTAAGTATCACTTATTTCTTGACTGTTATCCTTAGGAAAGGACTATAGGAATTCAGAAACATTCATCACCCTTCATGCTAGTATAATGGAATTAATGAAGTATCTTCGTGCAACAATTGGACTTAAGCCATAGATACTAATCTTGATACCTACATAGTACTTTCTAAAAAATAAGGATAAACGATTAACCACGTTAGCATATCACTCTTGTGAGTTTTCAGGGATGTACTTAGACACTGATTTTTTTCCTGTTAGCTTTTCCTTTTATAACTACTTTTCTCCACTCCCGATTAAGAGTTTTAATTTATTTAAAATTAAAAGATTTTATTGGTTTGTCCATAGGAATAAGATAAGAACAAGAATGCAATTTATAATTCTTAGATTGAAAGAAATATTATTTAAAAATCTTACACTTTTTAGGTAACTGAATGTGAGATATTTCTGTCACTTCTGGTGAAATTTCTGGATGCAGATAAACCACAGTGGCTACGAGCTGTTGCAGTAGAATCAATACACAGACTCTGTGTGCAGCCTCAGCTATTAAGGTAAACCTCAGCAGTATTTTGTTAAATGTCTAGGTTTGTTTTTATGCCAGTAGGAAGAGTTTAAGTATTTATTTCCAAATATTAATGATTTCTAAACACAAAAAGTGGATTGTGTGTATATGAAGGGGTTGGGGTGTTGGTGTGGAAAATAACTGGGAGGTGGTAAAAAGTGTGTTAGTAATTGCCACCAGCCGAATTTACTGAGTTAACATGGCCAAGGTAATTTTTTAAGAACATTAACCTCAATCTGAACCATCATCCTAAGTTCGTAAAAACACTCAAATATGAAGTTTTAAGTATAGTAGTGAGACTGATTTATCAATGTTACTTAGTATAAAAAAAGTCTAAATATTTTAATATGTCCAAACATTTTCTCCAGAAACATTTAAAATTATTTTACAGGTCATTTTGTCAGTCCTATGATATGAAACAACATTCTACCAAGGTTTTTCGTGATATTGTGAATGCACTGGGCTCTTTTATCCAATCATTGTTTCTTGTCCCTCCTACTGGAAATCCTGCTACCGCAAACCAAGCTGGTAAAGGCTCATTCATATTTTCATTTTTATGTTCTGTCACAGTTTACAGTAATCACTAGTCTGAGAAGATGTTTTATAGATATCCTTGACTAGAGAAATTTAATTACTTAAATGTATTATATCTTTTTATAACATTTTGTTATATTCATTTATAATATTTTATATTTTATATATGAGTGTAAAGACACTTAAAGAATAATTTGAGTTCACAGAGGCAACTGTGTTTATTTCTCTCCAGAATATGTTTTCTGATATATATGCTTAGTTACTCTAATCACATAACAAAAGTTTAGATGCTAATCTTCATTTTAGAAGATACCTCATTTGGTGTCTCTCTTTAAAGAGTCTGGTTATTCTGTTAGGAGATCTTTTAATCTCTCTTTTAACAAAACAGGTGAACTTGATTTAAGTTTGGCAATCAATGTCTTCTTGTTTCCCTTCTTTTCCACTTTTTACTGTCTGATCAGTGGCTTTTTATTTTTTATTCTCACCTCTGATAAAAAGTGATTAATGAAAGATATAAAGTTTGTCTGTATTTTTACTTATTAGTACCTTTTATATGAAAAAAGGAAATGGTGCTTTGATGAAAGAGGGATACTCTCTAATAGCCAAAGTAGGATTGATAAATTTCATTTATTTGTATAATATCCATTTATATAACATAATTTAAAAAAATTGATCAGGTATTTAATATTATTGATTTGTAATTAAGTAGTAACATGGTATCTTTGTTTTCATCCCTTAATCCAAAAGGAAACAATAATGCAGGTGGCACTGTCTCAGCACCAGCTAACCCGGGAATGTTGGGGATTGGTGGAGGTGTTACTTTACTACCAGCATTTGAATATAGAGGAACTTGGATACCTATTCTGACTATAACAGTACAAGGCAGTGCTAAAGCAACATAGTAAGTAGTAGTAGCATTATTTTGTAAGGAAATATATTGTTGGGAATGATATTTTATCCTAAAATGTTTCTCTCTGCATTATATTTTAAATTTAGACCTAGTATTTTAAACACATTTTAGAACTAATTTTCTCTTGCCGTATTTTGAGAAATTATTTAAGACTGGACTTTTTTTTTTTTTGGTACTATTTGTAGGTTGTTAGCAGCATTATAAAACAAAACGTGATTTCTTTACCTAAGGACCTATTCAGCTATCTGTATGGAGTTTTAAGTATATGGCTCGATTTCACACCCTGTGAACTTAGGTTTTGTAATACTAGCAAATTAGTTCACCTTTTAGAAATTTTAGTTTCCTTATCTGTGAAAAGAGACTAGAGATATATTAACTTTTCAGCCAGAAATTATTGGGTATTCTTTTGCACATGGATTAATTAGTATGTTTACATTGGAGCTTCCCTGTTGAATTGGTGTCTTCCATTAATTCATTGTGAGGTTCCGTCTAAAATTATTTTCACTATTTTCTTTGAAGGCAAGGCACAGATATAAATCTTAATTGTGTGTTCTGTTCTTTTAGACTTTAAGTGTGTAATAATTTGAAAAGTTAACTGATGTATAGACAGAAGTAGTTTCGACATAAGTATTGGTAACATTCTTTTACATTTATTTCAGTATGGCTTTCTTCAAAGTTGGGCTCGTGACGCTTTTTGCAATATGACCTTAAGTTTAAAATATTTAAATAAATGTGTTACGTTTTATTTAAAAGTAGAATTGATGTAGTAATTCTAATAAAATAGCACTGAAATTGTTAGGTAAGAAAGTGTGGGCTTTATTTTAGGTTTGTGATATAAATAAAAAGTATAGATTACCTTTGTCTCTTACCTATTTTAGAACTTAAAATAGGTAAATTCTATACCATAGAATTTGGGAATTAGAGTTTTTTATATTTAGGACTATTTTTATCTGTTTTAGTTGCATTTTACCAGTAGATTATATGTTCTTTAAAAATAGAGATTTGTTAAACAAGATGCTTAACATTTATTGGTTTAGTACAGTGATGGCGAACCTTTTGAGCTCGGCGTATCAGCATTTTGAAAAACCCTAACTTAACTCTGGTGCCGTGTCACATATAGAAATTTTTTGATATTTACAACCATAGTAAAACAAAGACTTATATTTTTGATATTTATTTTATATATTTAAATGCCATTTAACAAAGAAAAATCAACCAAAAAAATGAGTTCGCGTGTCACCTCTTACATGCATGTCATAGGTTCGCTGTCACTGGTTTAGTATGTGACTCTATGAGGTTAATTAGTCTGATAAGGATTAGACCCAAAAACTTTACCCATTTAAGTAAATTTCTTGCTCAATAATATACATATATTTTTATTGATTACCTGAATTTTACAATGCTCAGAGTTGGTACTTGTTAGGGGTTAAATTGATAGGCTTTAGAATCAGACTTGGGTTAAAAACTGCTGATTAATAACTGTATCACCTTAGTCTATCATCCAGGGTTTTTGTGAGGAGTTAAATGAGATAATATGTATATATAAAACTAGAGTCTCAGGTTAAGAGTAATTTCTCAATAAATAATAGCTATACATGGTATTTTTATTCTGGGTTTTACATTTTTTAATAAATTTGCTACCTTATCAAGACTTGATTATGATTCAGGGATATTTAGACTTTGGGATAGGAAATAACTTTTATTAGCTTTTCTTAGTGATTTTGATTTTGTTTTTGAGGTATAATTCATATACCATAAAATTCACCCTTTTATTAGTCCTTGACTGGGAATCAAACCCAAGATCCTTCAGTGCCCAGGCCAATGCTCTAACCATTGAGCCCACTGGCCAGGGCTATAGTTTTTTCATTTTAATGAATTCATTTTGTCTATTTTTTTCTTTGTTGTTTATGATTTTGTTAACATAAACAACAATTCAGAGGTCATGAAGACTTTTGCCCATGTTTTCTTCTAAGAGTTTTTAGGTTCAGCTCTTATATTTAGGTCATTGATTCATTTCGAGTTCATTTTTGTGAATGGTTTAAGATAGGACTCCAATATCACTCTTTTACATGTGAACATCCATTTCCAGCACCATTAATTCTTTCCCTCTCAAATTATTCTCTCTACATTGAATTATTCAACATCCTATCTAATAAAAGAGTAATATGCAAATTGACCATCACGCCAACACACAAGATGGCTGCCACAAGATGGCCAGCTGGGGAGGGCAGTTGGGGAAAATCAGGCCTACAGGGGAGGGCACTTGGGGGCGACCAGGCCAGCAGGGGGAGGGCAGTTGGGGGCGACTAGGCCATTATGGGGAAGGCAGTTGGGGATGACCAGGCCAGCAGGGGGAGGGCAGTTGGGGGCGACCAGGCCAGCAGGGGAGGGCAGTTGGGGGCGACCAGGCCAGCAGGGGAGGGCAGTTGGGGTGACCGGGCCAGCAGGGGAGGGCAGTTGGGGGGTACCAGGCCAGCAGGGGAGGGCAGTTGGGGGGGTACCAGGCCAGCAGGGGAGGGCAGTTGGGGGCAATTGGGCCAGCAGGGGAGCAGTTAGAAATCAATCAGGCTGGCAGGGGAGTGGTTAGGGGGTGATCAGGCTGGCAGGCAGAAGCAGTTAGGGGCAATCAGGCAGGCAGGCAGGCGAGCAGTTGGGAGCCAGCAATCTCGGATTGTGAGAAGGATGTCCGACTGCCCGTTTAGGTCCGATCCGTGGGATCGGGCCTAAATGGGCAGTCGGACATCCCTCGAGGGGTCCCAGATTGGAGAGGGTGCAGGCTGGGCTGAGGGACATACCCTCCCCGCCCCCCCCCCCCCCCGCCCCGTGCACGAATTTTGTGCACCAGTCCTCTAGTATCTTAAAATAAAGGAAGTTAAAACCATAATTCCCTATTTGCCATGATATAAGACAAAAGATTTCTTGCCTTTTGAAAGCCTTGTCCTAACCATGGGTAAAAATTGCTCTGAAGTTTGATGTTGATGCACTGATGCTCTGTTATTCTCATCGGGTTAGCAGATTGTATCTGAGATGATAGGTGAGCTCAGTATCTCACAATACTTTTCCCCAGTGAACAAGCATCTTCCTTTTTATAGGATTGATTTGATTTGATAATACCTATTTTATTTACTCATTATTTTTTAGTTTTTATTGTTGAGAGTACTATAGAGATCCCCATTTTTCTTCCCATTGTCCCCCTCCACCCAGTTCCTGCCCTGCCCCAGGCCTTCACCACCCTACTATCTGTGTCCACAGGTAAAATCTTTGGTTAATCTCTTCCAACCTCCTTCCCCCTTCCCCTCTGAGATTCGTTAGTCTGTTTCATGCTTACATGCCTCTGATTCTATTTTATTCACTAGTTTATCTTGTTCATTAGATTTCTTGTTTGTTTATTTTGATTTTTAGATTCAGTTGTTGATAGATATGTTTTTGTTGCCATTTTATTGTTCATATTTTTTCTTTTTTTGTTCATATTTTTTTTATTTCCCCCTCCTCCTCCTCCTCCTCCTCCTCCTCCTCCTCCTCCTCTTCTTCTTCTTCTTTCTTTTTTCTTCTTTCTTCTTTCTTCCTCCTCCTCCTCCTCCTTCTCCCCCTCCTCCTCCTCCTTCTCCTCCTTCCTTTCAGAATACCCTTCAATATTTCATGTAATACTGCTTTGGTGGTGATAAACTCCTTTAGCTTTTTTTTTTTTCTTTGTGGAGGTCTTTATCTAATGCTTAGTTCTAAATGAGTGTTTTGTTGGGTAGAGTAATCTTGGTTATAGGTCCTTGCTATTCATCACTTTGAATATTTCTTGCCACTCCCTTCTGGCCTGCAAAGTTTCTGTTGAGAAGTTAGCCAACAGTCATATATATGGGCACTGTCTTGTAGCTAACTAATGCTTTTTTTGCTGACTTTAAGAGAAAATTCTCTCTTTGTCTTTAACCCTTGGCATTTATATAATAAAAGCCTACGTGATCATTACGGAGGAATGACCAGTCACTATGATGTGCACTGACCACCACGGAGTAGATGCTCAATGCAGGAGCTACCCCCTGGTGGTCAGTGCGGTCCACAGGGGGAGTGCCACTCAGCCAGATGCCGGGCTCATGGCTGGCAAGTGCAGTGGCGGTGGCAGGAGCCTCTTCCGCCTCCGTGGCAGCACTAAGGAGCAGCAAGCCAAGCGCATAAGGAGCAGTGAGCAGGTGGGCAGTAAGGAGAGAGGGGTCCCAGACTGTGAGAGGGTGCAGGCTGGGCTGAGGGACCCTTCCACCCCCAGTGCATGAATTTCGTGCACCGGGCCTCTAGTTTTAATTATGATGTGTCTTGGTGTGGACCTCTTTGGGTTCCTCTTGTTTGGGACTCTGTACTTCCTGGACACATAAGTCTATTTCTTTCACCAGGTAGAGGAAGTTTTCTGTCATTATTTCTTCAAATAGGTTCTAAATATCTTTATCTCTCTCTTCTCCTTCTGACACCCCTGTAATGCAATTGGTATGCTTGAAGTTATCCCAGAGGCTTCTTACACTAGCTTCATTTTTTTGGATTCTATTTTTTTTTTTTTTTTTTTTGCTCTTCTGCTAGGGTGTTTTTTGCTTCCTCATGTTTGTTGATTTGCTTCTTGGAATCCTCTACTCTGCTGTTGAATCCCTGTAAATTATTTCAGTTAATGTATGCTTAATTTCTGCCTGATCCTTTTTCTTGTCTTTTACATTCTCACTTAGATCCTTGAAAGTCTTATAAAGATCCTTAATTAACCTTACAACTATGCTTTTGAATTCTTTATCCAATAGTTTGCTTGTTTCTATGTTTCTTTGTCTCCGCATTTTGGCTGCTTCCCTGTGTTTGTTTCTATGTATAGGTAGAGCTGCTATGTCTCCTGGGTTTGGTAGAGTGGCCTTATGTAGTAGGTGTCTTGTAGGGCCCAGTGGCTCAGCCTCTCAGTCACCTGAGCTGGGCACTCTAGGTGCACTCCTCTGTGGGCTGTGTGCACAGTTTAATATTTGAGCCTTGATTGCTTTTGGCATCACTGGGAGGAAATTGATCTCTAGGCTAATTGGCTGTGAGGACCAGCTGCAAGTACAGTGGGAGAGCTACTGTACATAAGGAAACACCCTTATGGAGCAGGACTTGCTTCAGTGGGCCTTTGGTGCTCACTGAGTCTGCCTCTTGAGTATGTTGCTTGTGGATGTATAGTGTTGTAATCTGATATGGTCTGAAGCTGTCCACCAGGTGCACTGGCTCTAGGGCCTCCAGAGAGGTGCAAAATTAGCCACTGCCTGGGCCATCCTGCAGGAGCTATTTGTATGGTGCTTAGAGATGCCCAGGTGAGGCCAGCTGTGAAGCAAGGCAGGCTGGTGCTAGTGCAGGGTCTTGGGCTCTTTATTGATCAGTTTGGGGCATGCTGATACCAGCTGCAGCTTGTTTGAAAGATTTTAGCAAAGTCTGAAACCTGAGCAAGGTCAGGCCATTCATATGGAAAAGCCACTGCAAACAGGTTGGGTGGGACTGAAAATTAGATGGGGTGAGGTCTCAGGGAATCACCAAGGTGGAGGAAACAGTGTGGGCCATACTGATGGAAACTCAGATATGGCTGCTAGTCAGCCCTGTCACTGGAGAGGTCCCAGCACAGGAACAGTGACCCCTGAGAGCACCGCCATCAGGGAGAAAGCCACCCCTGAGTTCCTGCCCTGATGCCAGATAATCCAGTTCCTCCCGTCTATGTTTGAGTCCCCCAGAGCCACTACCCAGCGCTGGAGCTCAGAGGAAGAGGGACCTTGTAAGTTAGTGCATAGGCCCTTTAAAAGGAACACCTGAGTCTCCAGCAGCCTCTCTGTCACTCAGCCACAATCTCTGCTGGTTTTTATAGCCTGAAAGTTATGGGGACTTCTCTTCCCAGCTGTGGGACCCTGGGCTGGGGGTTTGGTCTGGGGCTGGGATCCCGTGCTCCTCACAGGCTGCCTCCGCAGAGACCATCTTCCACCAGATTAAGCACACATAGGTGTTGGACCAGCCCATTCCCTGCCTCCAGCCTTCCTACCAGTCTCAATGTGCTTTCTTCTTCATTTCTCTAGTTGTACAACTTCCAATCAACTAGCTTTCAGGCAGTTCTGAATGATGGTTGTTCTGTATTTTAGTTGTAATTTTGATATGGTTCGATAACACCTTATTTTAAAAGCACCAGGTCAGAGTTTGAGATGTTTTATAGTCAGTTTAAGTCTTAATCTATTTTGTATGTAGGTCTTTACTTATTTATTTATTTTTTAATTCTTTATTGCTTAAAGTATTACATATAGTATTACATATGTCTCCTTTTCCCCCCATTGACCTCTCCCCGGCCACCTCCACCCCCCAGCACATGCCCTCACTCCCTTAGTGTCTGTGTCCATTGGTTATGCTTATATGCATGCATACAAGTGTTTTGGTTGATCTCTTACCCCCCACCCCAGTCTTTATTTTTTTAATATCAACAATTCATGAAAATATTGGCACAATTGGGGGAGAGGCAAAAAGTAAATTATTCAAATAATTAGTTATGGCAGTGGTCAGGCTGTAATTTTTCTAATCAGTTTCTTAGATGTAGGAAGAGAAAACAAACAGTAATGTCCACTTTTACTATTCTATTAAATTTAATTTCTAGAATTTACATATTATAGAACTAGTTTCATGTATTTTCATCATTGTAGTTTCTCATTAGTGTTCTGTTTTTTTCATAATTTCAGCCTAGAGATGTTGGACAAAGTTGAGCCCCCAACTATACCAGAAGGTTATGCCATGTCTGTGGCATTCCATTGTTTGCTAGACCTTGTCCGTGGCATCACTAGTATGATTGAAGGAGAGTTGGGAGAGACTGAAATGGAATGTCAGACTAGCAGTGAAGCCGCTTCTTCAACAACACAGTCATCAGAACAGCAAGAATTACAGTCAACAGCAGACGAAATGGATAAGGAAATAGGTGTGTTATTGTGATTCTATATTTTCAATTTTATTTGGAAATAATTTGAAATTTATAGAAAAGTTGTAAAAATAATAGAGTTCTCATATATTCTTCACCCTGAATTCCCAATTGTTAACACCACCCTATTTGCGTTATCATTCTTTCTATTTATATACATGTCACTATACTTTTTTTCTGGACCATTTTAATAAGTTGCAGACATGAGGCCCCATTATCCCTTAATATTTTAATGTGTATTTTCTAGAATTAAGGACAGAACTACTGTACAGTTCCCATTAAAAATTTTGCATCAATCCAATATTACCATTGAATTCCAGACCCCATTTAAATTTTGCCAGTTGCCCCTTTATGTTCCTGGATCACCTATTAAATTTCGTTCTATGACTCTGTACTGTCCTTTAATCTGGAAAAGTTCCTTAATTCTTTTCATGTTTTATATGACCTTGATATTTTTTTAAGAGTACAGGCTAGTCAATTTTGGTTTGTCCTTTGGTTCCTCATAATTAAATTCAATTTAATCATTTTTGGCAGAACTACCACAGAAATGTTGCTGTGCTATATTTACTGTGTTCAGCAAACGTCAATATGCTTCATAATTGGTGATATTAACTTTTTGTGGAGAAATACTTTGAGACCTTTACTTTAAAAAATGTTTCCCTCATTTTTTTCCCCTTTATTTATAAATTCTTGGATTCCTATTATATTCAAAGGATTATAATCTGTGATTATCATTATTTGGTTTGACTCTCAGATATCCTCGACAGGACCAGTGGGGACCCCCTTTCAAGATAGCATGTGTGCCTCATGTCCTTTTGTCATTTTCTGAGCACTCTTACTATCTGATACAACAAAATGTTCCAAGCTTATCTTGTTTTTTTGTCTTGCCCAGTTCAGCAATCAGTTATTTTTCCAAGGAGTCCTAGTTCCTTTTAGTGGAGAATAGTATTTAGATACTAACACATGGCCACTAGGTAAACTTCTTGGTACCTGAATAGGAAATACACACAAACAAGCACACATCTCTCTACATTTAAAAAAATATTTCTCTATGTAAAATATCAAGAGGTCACACCAGTTTTTCTAATTCCAGTTTAATATGACAAGGTCTATTTTTAGATTTCCATATTTGTAATTCCCTTCTTCCATAGAGAGAAACTTGATCCCTTTTTACTCAACATGTTTACTTTTTGCTTGATCCCCAATGTATATAATCAATCTTATTACATTGACTCATTGCCAGCTGGTCACATAGGGTGAAAGTTTGGCCCAGTGAAGGGGAAAGGAATAGGAATTGATCTGATATGTATACTTAAAAGATATAAGTTAACTTGTATATAGAAATATCTTACCATTGATATTTTAACCCTTTGCACTCCGCTGTCCCCTCTCAGGGGACATCGGAATTCTAACATATCACTTGGATGTCCCCTCTCAGGGGACATTGCAGTTTATTAGTGATTACGGGGAATTGAGTTATTTCAACGCAACTTTTTGAGACATGTATGTTTCCCTGAAGTTTTATCTTGAAATGGCACAAGAAATTAAATCAAAATATCGTAAAATTACTAAGATATATACAAGAAATGTCAGCGGGTTTTGTGTCGGACGAGAACGTGAGATGCGTGCTCACGACGGTCCGAGCACTTCGAGACGCCACTTGAAAAGAGCGATAAGGGGAGTTTGTAGAAGAAAGGTCGGTTTTCGAACATAGCGCGCACTGTATAGTGAGATATATAATTACAAATAAACAAGTCTACATCTGGAGGAAAAGATTTTCAAAGCTGAGCTCATTTTGGTTTGAAGCTTCGAGCAGTGCACATAGATCTAACGAGGAGAAAATCGGAAAAGTGATTCTTTTCTTAGTGAATAAATTGTTTGGTGAAAGCTATTTTGGTAAATATCATCTTGTCAGTTAGTAATAACAATTAGAAATTTTCAACCCATGCATTTATTCATATTTTTTATTAGAACAATGGCAAAGCGTGCAACCACGAATGAGTCTCATGACACAAGTAGTAGTGAAGATGAGCTCCAGATAGACCTCTATACAGACACGTTAGAAAGACTAACTGTAGAACAAAACGACAGCAGTGATAGTGATATCGTTCAACCTAGAAGGCAACGAATTGTTCGCATAGATAGCGAAAGCGATAATAGTAGTACGGAAGAAAACACACGGCAACATGACAATGTATCATCAAGTGAAGAGTGGGAAGATGTTACCGAATCGGACGTTCCTCCAGCCACGATAAATTTTGATTTACACGAAGAAATAGCCGGACCACAAGTCCCGAGTAACATAAAAGAGCCCATAGACTATTTCACATTATATTTTACTGAAGAATTAGTAGACAGCATAATAAAAGAGACAAACAATTATGCCAAAGAAGAAATTGGAAAGAAACAGCTTTCCCGAAAGTCAACTTGGCACAAGTGGTACAATTTTACCAAAGAAGAATTTTTAGCATTTATCGCTGTCATCCTGAATATGGGATTGATTCAACTTCCCAACATGCAAGAATACTGGTCTACTGCTGCCAATAGTAGAATCCCTTTTTTTTTCGGAAACATTTACCAGGTCCAGATTTATGCAGATATTTTGGATGTTACATTTGAACAAACCCACGCAAGGAAATGCAACGATAAGAACTCGCATTCAGAAAGTTAGCAACTATTTAGAATATATAGATAGCAAATTTAGACAGTATTTCCTACCATATAAAGCAGTCGCTGTGGATGAATCTGTTGTAAAGTTCAAAGGCAGAATAGCATTTATTACATATAATCCCAACAAGCCAACAAAGTGGGGTATACGCATATATGCGCTGGCGGACTCAAGAACGGGATACTTATTTACAATACTTCCATACTATGGCAGCATAACCTCTGATAATATATCCCGGCCGGATCTTCCAGTAAGTACCAGGATTCCGCTACATTTATTCAAGAAATTATTAGAAAGAGTTCCTGATGCAAAAGGATACCACATGTTCACCGACAGGTACTATACCAGCATCCTTTTAGCGGAAGAACTGCTGAAGATGAATTGTCATCTTACTGGCACTATAAAGATAAATCGAAAAGGCGTACCGACACAAATTAAAAAACCAAAATTTTCAACCAATAAAACAGTTGCATACAGAAAGAATAATACTATGCTTCTTGCGTGGAAAGATAAAAGAATTATTACCATGCTCACCAATTATTATAACACAAACCTACAATCTACCCAGAGAACATTACGCGGTGGACATATCGTAACAGTCAGTAAGCCTGAAATGGTGTTAGAATATACGGCAAATATGGGTGGTGTGGATCAATACGCTTCGACGTATTGTTTCCTCCGTAAATCGCTCAAATGGTGGAGGAAGTTATTTTTTGGGGGATTGGAAATGTGTGTGATAAACTCATACATAATGTATCGCATCGAAAAACAAACAAGTAATGAAACGCCAATGACACATCACAAGTTTGTCAAGACACTCGTTGACCAATTAAAGGGCGATTTTCGTGTATCGAGAACGCGTCCATCCACATCTTCTGCGGACAATAGATTAAACAATAAACTACATATTCCCGATGTGGGACAAAGAAAACGGGACTGCATTGTGTGTTCTAACAGGAAAACACCTGGTGGCAGGCGTCAAACCACTTATTACTGTCAAACATGCACTAATCAGCCTGCAATGCATATTGGGGAGTGTTACAAAACTTATCATACTGTACAAAATTATAATCAATAAAATATTGTTTTTTTTGCAAATATACATTCCTCGATGTCACCCAATTCATATAAGTCCAATATCATTATAATACGTTACTTGGTTCCAAAATTATACTAAATAATACGAGGGTCTGTAAATGCACGTTTCTGCCGCAAAGTAGCGTCGAGTAGCTGGTAGCCAATGTCCAGAATGGTTCGGAGTGCAAAGGGTTAAAATAACTTAGTTTTAAGGCTTGCTAAATTCTGAAACTATAATGTAGTTTTAAAGTTTTTATTTATTCAGATATATTTTAAATATAATAGCTTTAATATTGAATAGTTGAGTTGTTGGTGGAATATTTGATATATTATAAGATGACCAGGGAGATTTTAGAATCTGACATATTGTCAAGTACTATGACATCTATAATTATCATCAAGTAGTTTATTTGTTTTGTTTTGTTTTGTTTTGTTTAAGTTAATAGAGCTGTTTGGGAAGAAATGGTGAATGCCTGCTGGTGTGGTCTACTTGCTGCTCTCTCACTCCTTCTTGATGCCAGGTATTAAGTCTTTGTAAGTTTTATATTGCATTTGACAATTTAAAAAAAACACTAAAATAGTTTACTTAAATTTGTCCTAAGAATTATTTTCTAATTTTAGTTTTTATATGTGTATAATATTATTCTTTGTTTTATTTTGTTTGTTTTTTTAGAATGGTTTACTGATTCCTAGAGAGAGAGGAAAGGAGAGGGAGATGGAGGGGGAGGGAGAGGGGGAGGGAGAGGGAAGGAGAGGAGAGGGAGAGGAAGGAAGAGGAGAGGGAAAGGGAGAGGGAGAGGGAGAAACATTGATGTGAGAGCACAACATTGATCGGCTGCCTCCTGCATACCCCCTACCAGGGATTGAGCCTACAACCAGGCATGTGCCCTGATTGGGAATTGAACTGGCAACCTCCTGGTGCAGGGGATGATGTCCAACCAACTGAGCCATACCAGCCAGGGCATTATTCTTTGTTTTGATTCTCCTCCCTTATTCTATCCTTGCCTTGCTCCCCACCAGAATTGTTGTTAGTATTTTAGGAAAAAAAAGTCCTAAAATAACAGAATGCCCTTTTCATTTCAAACCTTACTATTACAAAGTATTATAATCATAGTATTCAATTTCTTGGCTGTTTTTCTTCAGAATTGCAGAATTTACTGATTTTAAAATGATATTTTTAATTTTCAGGTATATGTTAGTTAACATTCCTCAAGTGTATTGATTTTGACAATTTTTAATAAATTTTCTTAAAACTTCCTTAAATACCTAATTCCACATAGTTTGCACTGTAATTAAAAATAAATTAATCATATTAATCACATTAATGAAATACTTTATTTTTTCAGCACAGATGAAGCTGCTACTGAGAATATTTTAAAAGCTGAACTGACTATGGCTGCTCTTTGTGGAAGACTGGGCCTAGTAACGTCAAGAGATGCCTTTATAACTGCAATATGCAAAGGTTCCCTGCCTCCCCATTATGCTCTTACTGTGTTGAATACCACCACTGCAGCCACCCTTTCCAATAAATGTAAGACTTCAGTTTACTCAAAGTTCTCTTCATCTAGTGGGCTGACATGGCATAGAGAAAATATTATAGAACTTCTTAGTTCATGACTCTGTGCCCTCTGTGAGAAGTTAATGTCCCTGATCCTCAGTTTCTTTCATCTTTTAAAAAATAATAGAAATTAGGGTAGGGGAAAATGACATTAATTTTAAGCAATAATGGTGAAGATAAATCTGGAAATCCTTTGTAAACTATAATATATTGTCGAAATGGTGGTGGTTTGTATGTTTTTTCCAGTGGAACTAGTAGGACAGTAATGTTTGCAACTACTTATATTAAATAGATATTCAAAAATTTTTTCCTTGTTGAGTACTTTCAAAATATTCAAGTTTCTTCCATGCAATGTAAATATATTTCAATAAGATAATCAGTTTTTAAGCTGAAAATGTGAATTTTGGTCTCTAACTTTAATTGAAAAGTTTACTGGGAATACATGTTTAAAATAGAGTCCTAATTCTAAGTTCTTACAAAGAAATCTACCAAAGTTATATAATTTGTTAAAGTTACATAGAAAATTAATTTACTTAATATTTGCTTAACTTGCCTTTGTTTTTGCCCTTCCTGGGTTTTAAAAGTGTTTGCATATAGGTAATTAAGTCATCATTGTATTTAGTTTCGTCAAATTAATGTCTTAAAATATCACATTATTTTGAATGCAACATAAAAGTTATATTTGAATTACTTAGGTATTCATTTCTATTGTAGCATATTCCATTCAGGGCCAAAGTGTTATGATGATAAGTCCATCAAGTGAATCTCACCAGCAAGTAGTGGCAGTGGGTCAGCCACTAGCAGTCCAGCCTCAAGGAACAGTAATGGTAGAGTACTTGTTCTTTTCTTGTTTGCCAGTTAACTTTCAAGGAAACTTTTGTATCTTTTTTGCCAAAATGTATCTTTATACTTATTTACTTTCTTTTACCTGGGTGTTATCTTTAGAAGAAATTAGATAAATATGTAGTTGACATTATCATAATCAACTATGATAATACAACTTTTAAGGAAATGAATGTATTCTGTGTAAAACCATCCAAACCTATTTTCTTAATATTTTTGGTGTTTTTTTAATTTGAATTTGATAATGCTGCTGTACAAGCTTTTAATTTTCAAGAATGCATAACAGTTCTGCAAATATATCCTTTTCTAAATAGTTAACATCCAAAAATATCCAGTGTATGAGGACTTTACTTAACTTGGCACACTGTCATGGGGCTGTTCTTGGAACATCGTGGCAACTTGTCTTGGCAACTCTACAGGTATGTTGTAGTCTCTGGATCAGAGGTCAGTATTGTTTTATATCTAAGTGCTAACAATTAAACTAAGCAATGTCGATTGGTACTTTGAACAGGCTGAAGGAATAAGCAGTAAATATGAGGAGGGAGAAGTTGGAAGGGAAAGAAGACATGGCTTATGTTGTATGAAATAATGGAATACTTCTCATAATGGCCTGAGTTCTAGACTAAGTTCTGCTTATGCTTGGTGTAATAAGTATTTTATATGACTATTAATTGCTGATTTAAATTTGGTTGTTAGAAGCCTACTACTGATTTTAGTTTTAGTTATTAAGAGTTTTAATTTTCATTATTAGAATTTTTATGCTTATAAATTTATTTGTTTTGATTTTTAAAAACATTTTCAGCATCTTGTTTGGATTCTGGGATTAAAGCCTAGTAGTGGTGGTGCCTTGAAACCTGGGAGAGCTGTAGAAGGACCCAGTACAGTAAGTTCTAGTCATTCTTACTCAATTAGTGCTTCCCACAATGTTCATATGTTACATTAATTTTATTCTTCTTTTAGGTTCTAACAACAGCAGTGATGACAGATTTACCAGTGATTTCTAATATACTTTCAAGATTGTTTGAAAGCTCACAGTAAGATCAGGTTTTTAAATTGGTGGAAACATTATTGTTAGCTATTTATTTTAGATCAGAATGGCTTATTCATTTTTTATTTCAGGTACCTTGATGACGTATCATTGCACCATTTAATAAATGCGCTTTGCTCCTTATCCGTAGAAGCAATGGATATGGCCTATGGAAATAATAAGGTGTGGTATTCTACCTGTTTGTTTTAAATATAGTACATTACTTAATTAAATAAGGTGTGTGTGTACTCATCATGATATTAGTATCTTACTAATGGGACCAATATCTTGTAGGCTAACCCTACTCTGTTGAGTTTTTACTGTTTATGGATTATAAATCAAATTTTGATTTAAACAAATTTGCATTCTATGTTTTTTAATCATGTCCTGGGAGTCTTCACTTAGGTATAAATAGCCCAACTATATTTATTCATTGTAAAATGTAGAAAGCATTTTACTTTAAATAATTTTTAAGATATAAGTAAATCAAAATATTCCTGTGCTTCCCATTATAATAGGAATGATATTTTGTATATAGAAAGACATTGTCTCAAAAGTATTTTCTATTCATATCGTCAGTGAACAAAGCAAAAAATTAATTTTCAAGGTAGGGAGAGTCATTTATTACCTTCAGAAAGAAATGATAAGCTCCTTATTTTCTGTCCCAACAAAGGCAAGAGAAACTGAGACATATATTCCTTGATTTAAATCTTGTATTGTCCCAATCATAAATTGTAAGTATTATTGTGACATTTTATAGAATTTATTTATAAATGTGGTGCTGTATTATTCTTTTTAAAAACATTTTGAGCCGAGACCGGTTTGGCTCAGTGGATAGAGCGTCAGCCTGCGGACTGAAAGGTCCCAGATTCGATTCCGGTCAAGAGCATGTACCTGGGTTGCGGCACATCCCCAGTAGGAGATGTGCGAGAGGCAGCTGATAGATGTTTCTCTCTCATCGATGTTTCTAACTCTCTATCTCTCTCCCTTACTCTCTGTGAAGAATCAATAAAATATATTTAAAAAAACAACAACATTTTGAAAAATATTCAGTACACAAGAAAAATGTACTTATAGAGAAATTATTATTATTATTTATTAATTTAAAACAATAATACAGGGTAGGGCAAAAGTAGGTTTATGGTTGTGAGTATGAAAAACAGTTTATTCTTGAATTATTATTTATTAATTATTGTATTACTTTCCATACAAACAATGTAAACCTACTTTTGCCTCACCCTGGATTGATGCTTAACCACTGACCCACACTGGCTGGGCAAAAATGATTTTTGTTGTTGTTGTTAATCCTCACCCAAGGATATTTTCCCATTGATTTTTAGAGAGAGTAGAAGGGAGGGAAGAGACAGAGAGAGACATCGATGTGAGAAAGACAGATTGACTGGTTACCTCCCACCCTGACCAGGGCTGAGGATCAAGCCTGCAACTGAGATACATGCCCTTGACTGGAATCGAACCTGGGACCCTTTATCCCATGGGCCAAAGCTCTATCCACTGAGTCAAACTGGCTAGTGCCAAAAATGTTTGTTGATGTAGGCATAAGAGAGTATTATTAAACTGTGCTTTCTGAGAGATCAACCAAAGGACTTGTATGCATGCATATTAGCCTAATCAATGGACACAGACACCAGAGGGGTGAGGGCATGAGTGGGGAGTGGGTGGACAATGGGGGGATAAGGACACATATGTAATACCTTAATCGATGAAGAAAAAACAAAAACTGGTGGAAAGCAAAACAAAAAAACCCCTGTGCTTTCTATAAAAATTCTAAATATGCAGATACTAAAATGAGTAGAAACATCTTATTTTCTACATTTTTAAAGTTTATTAGTTATCAGTATAAGTTAAATATTCTAGGTATTAAAGATGTGTATATATTAATGTTCTTTAGCTGTGGCTTTATAGTGACCAGTCATCTCATTTTGGTCCTCATTGCAGGGATTTGTGCTAATGTGTTAAGGAAGTAGCTGATGGTAAAGCCTTTAAATTCTTTTTTAGAAGGAGGTGATGTTAATGACACTTGTGCAGGCATATTACCATGGTCATATCAATAACAAAAATAACAAAACAGAATAAAGCATAATAATGAATAATAAAGCAAAATAATAGTTTGTTTACTGAATGTCAGACACTAACAGTATGTTATTTAATTATTGAAAACAACTCTGTAAGGTTCAGTAGCACTATCCCCATTTTATAGATGAAATATGAAATAACTTAAGTAATTTGCCTGGGATCACCTATTTTGTAATTGGTGAAGCTTGGATTTAAACCCATATATGTCTCATTCCAGACCTCCATTTTAAACCACTTCACTAGTGACTTTTGTGTGCATCAGTCAGCTATGAGATTTTTTGGAAAATATAAATGTCAGGGCCACATTCTAGGCTTCCTGAGTAAGAATCTTTGGGCATGAGGCCAGAATATCTATACATTTTCTTCAATGAGATCAAGGGAGAGGGAGTATGTGCTTGGAAGCTCTCTGGTATCTTTTCTCATAAGGACACTAATCCTATTGTATCAGGATTGTATAATCCTATGACCTCATTTAATGTCAATGATCTCATGGGCTCTATCTCCAAGTACTGTAACATTAGGGGTTAGGGTTTCAACATGTGAGTTTTAGAGGGACACAGTTCAGCCCATAGCAGAATTCTTTCCTTCTGGTTAGAAAACTAGTCACTTTCTGTGTCTGAAATTTTTGAATTTCACTTTTCCCTCACTAATGCATTCTCTTTATAATTAAATTTTCAAATTAGGAGCTATTCTGGATACTTGTGGTTGGGCAGAAAGGCTTATCTCATGAGGACTGAGGTTTTATTATCTTTATTGCTAACTTTGTACTAACTAGTCATATATTAGTTATAGTCATGCTCTTCAGAGTGTTCTCAGTTTCATTTATAGTTCAAGTACTCAAATTTTTCTTTAAATATCAAGATGTAATATGTTTTCTCTCTAGGAACCCTCTCTTTTTGCTGTTGCTAAATTGTTAGAAACTGGTCTAGTTAACATGCACCGAATAGAAATTCTATGGAGACCTCTAACTGGTCATCTACTTGAGGTAACCTCTTTTTAAAAATTATTATATTTATTTATTTTTGTTAAGAATAAAGACTTAACACAATGAACTAATGACTCTGGATATCCATACACAAAATCAGGATTAATTTTATCTATACATTTTTATCAGGGACTAAAGTTAATTGCCTTGTTGAAAGAATTCTTTTTGTTTTGGGCTGAAAATGGGTACCATATCAATAAAATCTCTAAAGTCTCCTTCAGCTGTTAGTTTGGGTTCCCTTTCTTTTATGATACAATCTTTTAATCACCTTATTTTTAGCTAGTTCAAGGCAATTGGGACAGATTTAGTAGTAAACTCTCCTGTTTTACAGCCTTTCCCATGATTATGAGATAGATCTCCTACAAGGGGAAAAACCTGTTTGGTATCACTACTTGTAGATGGCACCAGGGAATTTTATCTGGATTTGTATCCTCTAGTATTCAAGTTGGGGTGATTCTTAATCATTAGCTTAATAATAGCTGCTTCTATCAGTATACATGTGTATGTGCAGTTTTGGTTTATGATGCCATGATCATTTGATACTAATTTAGTAACCTGACAAAGGTATTACTTTTAATAAGAAAAACAAAAGTGCTAGTGCTTTTCTCCTCCCCCCCCCCCCCATTTTATTTGGATTACTTTTATGAGCTATTAAAGGACATATGCAGATTTCTTTATTATGGATATTCTCCTCAAATGGCAAAAAATGCCATTTTTAAAATTGTAGCACATTATTTATGTGGGTAGACCTAATTAGAAACATTAGTATCTGCTTCTTTTGTTTATTCTGATGACATCATTTACTTTTATGAAATCCTCTCTTTTCTGTGACTTGTTTGATTTCATCTTTTATCTTCTGTCTCTCTATTGCTTCCTCTTACCCATTATTCAGAAGGTAAGCTTACCTATATTTTGGATGCAATATTTCCTTCAATCCTTATTGATGAATATTTGATATAATTTTTTAAATGTGAAAGGATAAAAAATGTAATGTTTTTATTTTTCTTTTCTCAAATTGATATGTAAGCTTAAGTATATAAGTTATATATTTAATTTTTGTTCAATGTATTTGCCTTCAGGTCTGCCAGCATCCAAATTCTCGAATGAGAGAATGGGGAGCGGAAGCTTTAACTTCACTTATTAAAGCAGGGTTAACATTTAACCATGATCCTCCACTTTCACAAAACCAGGTAGAAAAAAATCTTTTTAAAAAAGAATATTTAATGTAAAATCATCTTCCATATGTAATTTTTTCTTAATTTATCAAATGGCTGATATTTTAAAAGTGGGTTTTGTTGCTTAATCAATGATATGTAGGCCATGGGTCTCCAGGTTGATGTACCTGGATATTTAGGATTATCGTTATCTAATGTCGTAGAAACTTTCTTGTGCATGACATTGAACTAAGTTAATAAACTACCTGGAATTTGTCTCCCAATCCAGAACTTTCAGTGTTGGGGCTTCATTTTGGGGCCCTATTTTATTAGTCTCTTTTTCTTTCTTTGGTCCTACCTGTCTCTGACATTTTTCTTCTCATTACCCTTACATGGGGAGAAAACAAGTGGCAGAAGGGATGAACACAGTAAAATAGATTTTTATTTTTCAGTAATTTACAAAGTTATTTTATGTTTTCATAGTTTACATTAGTCTTGAGTCCTTTGTCCTGACTCACCTAATCATTCATACATATTTTATACAGTTTTTTAAAAGTACACCAAAGGTTTATTGTTTGAAGATTGAGTTGGAATGAAGCATTTAATGAAGCAACTATTCTCATTGCTCTCATTATCTTACTGTATTGTAATTGTATTCTACAAATTTATTCATCAAACTAGAGGCCCAGTGCACAAAATTTGTGCACTTGGGGTGGGGGTCCTTCAGCCCAGCCTGCGCCCTCTAGCAGTCTGGGAGCCCTTGGGGGATATCCAACTGCTGCGGAGGTGGGAGAGGCTCCCGCCACTGCTGCTGCGCTCGCCAGCCATGAGCAGGCTGAGGGCTTCTGGCTGAGTGGTGCTCCCCGTATGGGAGCACACTGACCACCAGGGGACAGCTCCTGCGTTGAGCATCTTCCCCCTGGTGGTCAGTGTGCATCATGGCAACCAGTTGTTTTGCTGTTTGGTTGATTTGCATATTAGCCTTTATTATAAGGATACTTATAAAGTACGTAAGGCAGGCAGTTTTTTAGCTTTTGGAGTAAAATGATGGGAAAAACAGAAAAGCTCTACATTTTTATAGAGCTTTTATTTTAGTGATTTCATATTTTTTTCCTACTGCAACTTAATTTTTTTGAAAAGAAAACCCTTGTTTATGTGTATCTTCAATGTCCAGCTTAATACCTTGCACATAGTGAGACCTTACAAATTTGTGTTCAATCAGTGAACCAAATAAATGAATCTTTGGAGAGAAGAAAGTTAAAAATGAAGCAAGTGCTTTCAGCTGCTGAAAGTAATAGAAAGGAGTGCTGCTTTTTTTTTTTTTTAACTCTCCAGCAAATTTTGTGCTTATATGTCATCTTTGTTTACCATACTTATTCATTTTTTAGAAGTATTGAGAATTCTAAATTTAAATACATATGCTATACATTAATAAAGTAAATGAAAGGTAATTTTAGAATTTGGAAATTGTTTTCCTTTTTACAAATATATCTAAATTTTTACAAATATATATTTCCTTTAGTGAGATTTATTTCCATATGTATTTATTATTAATATCTTTTAACATAAGGTCACTCCCCATTTATCCTGAATTCTAACATCTTAAAAGATTGATCTTTATTTTCTCTTAAATTATAAAACAATATAGATGACAAAATAACCCCTAATGATTACTGTTAGAAAATTATATTCAATGTTTATTTTACTATGAAATTTCTGTTTACCATTGCAGTCTGATTGGAGGTGATTTTGAACTTAAAAAGTCTCAGCAGGGCCTTTCTGTCTTTTTGGGCTTCTTGTCCTAATTACTTTCTTGCTCTCTTTTCAGAGACTGCAGTTGCTTTTATTGAACCCATTAAAGGAGATGTCCAGTATTAACCATCCAGATATCCGACTCAAGCAACTAGAATGTGTGTTGCAAATTTTGCAGAGTCAGGGAGATAGTCTTGGACCTGGATGGCCATTAGTGCTTGGAGTCATGGGAGCAATCAGAAATGACCAAGGGTAAGTGTTTCAAATTAACTTTCAAAAAGTAACAGAAAAAGGGAATCCATCCTAAAATCTTGTAGTAGTGGCAATTTTTTATATATACTCTTTCTGCTTAAGTTCAAGTTCTACAGTTTTTCTTAACTCTACCCTCAAGTGGCTACAGCGAATTATTAGGGCTCACTTTTGTTTAGGAAGGATGGGAAAATTGCTGTTTATTGACATTTATACAAGGATACAGGTTCTTATGATAAGATAAATGTATCAATATAACAAACTTTATAGCACATCCAAAGATTGGGCTTTCTTTTGTTAAATACTTGGTAAAAAGTAAATTTACATTTATGGCTTGACCTCTCTACATATATTGGGAAGTCTAAGAAATTGCTTTTAAGTAACCCTTTTTCATTGATTTGTTCATTTATTAAACACTAGAGGCCCAGCACATGAAATGGTGTGTGGGTAGGGTCCCTAGGCCTAGCCTGCGATCAGGGCCATCGTCTGCCTGCTCGCCAGTCCCGCCCCACCGCCTCCCACCCCAGTTCCCCATGGTTCCCCATTCGCCATCCAGCTTTGGGAGCCTGCAGGCCAGGGGGGAGGGACCAAGAGGTCTGCTTTCCGCCTGTTAGCCAGTCCCCAGTCCCGCCCGCCGCCTCCACCCACCCCATTTCCCTGTTGGCCGGGCGATCAATCTGAGCCTGTGGGATGGGGGAGGGACCAAGAGGTCCGCGTTTCGCCCGCTCGCCAGTCCCCAGTCCCGCCCCACTGCCACCCACTCCAGTTCCCCGTGGTTCTCTGTTGGCCATCCAGCGATCGGATCCTGCGGGCTCAGGGGAGGGACCAAGAGGTGGTCAGTGCACCTCATAGCGACTGGTCAATCAGTCGTTCCGGTCATTAAGCCATTATGTTTTTCTCCTTTTATTATATGGGATTGGTTCTGTGCCTAGTATATTCCAAATACTATGCTTTCTAGTTATTCTGATTACACAGATAAATAGCTCCTGCTCTAAAAGTAGAAGCCTATGGAAAAGGAACAAACCCTATAAGTAGGATATCCTAGTAAGAGAATAGTTTTTTATGTTACATAAGTATAATAATCCAGTTGGAGGGGCCTATGCCCCTGGAGAAGGACAGAACCAAAATTATGAAGGATATTATATGCTTTCATAAACTATTTGGACTTATCCTTAATGCATTAGGGAGGTATTTTAGGATTTTAATCAGAGGAGTAAATGTATCTGATATGCATATGAGATGTATCACTGTGTCAAGCAACCTGGAGGAGTGGATGGGAAAGCCTACTGTGCTCTCTAGAAATAGAGAGGAGATGGATTTGAACTACTTATAAACAGATTAACTTTTAGGGGGAAAGGGTTTTAGGAAACAGAATCAGGAATAATTCCCAGATTTCTGGCTTTGCTTAGTGGATAGTAGTCCAAATTACCATAAGGTATATAACTAAACTACAGGCCCGGTGCATGGATTCATGCACTGGTGGGGTCCCTCAGTGTGGCCTGCAGGGATTGGGCCAAAACTGGCAGTCCAACATCCCCGAGGGATGTAGTAGTGCATGAAACAGGAGGTGGCCGGGGAGGAGCCAGAGCCCAGGCCAGGCGCCACGCTGCTCCCGCTCATCTTGGCCCCGCTGTGCCTGCTGCTGCCGCTCAGTAGGCTCGCTGCCACTCTGTTGTGGTCTCAGTGCGCCCATCCTAGGGCAATACCAGCATACCCATGATGGAGAAGCGGCTGCAGGCTCACACCCAGTCAGTCCCTATTCCGGTCCCAGTCTGGATGGGGGAGGGTCGCACAGGAGGAGTGTCTGCGGGAGAGGCTCGTGCTGCCGCAGCAGTTGTGGGAGTGCACTGACCACCAGGGGGCAGCTCCTGCGTTGAGTGTCTGCCCCCTGGTGGTGAGTGCACATCATAGTGAACGGTTGAATGGTCACTTATGCTTTTATATATATAGACTAGAGGCCTGGTGCACAAAATTTGTGCACGGGGCTGTGTGTCCCTCAGCCCAGTCTGCACCCTCTCCAATCCAGGACCCCTTGGGGGATGTCTGACTGCTGGTATAGGCCCAATCCCGCAGGGGACATCCCGGCAGTCAGACATCCCTCTCACAATCCAGGACCGCTGGCTCCTAACTGCTCACCTCCCTGCCTGCCTGATCGTCCCTAACCACTCTTTTTGCCTGCCTGGTCGCCCCCAATTGCCCCCCCTGCTGGCCTGATCGCCCCTAACTGCTCCTCCCTGCTGGCCTGATTATCCTTAACTGCCTCTGCCTCAGCCCCCACCACTGTGGTTTTGTTCAGGAGGAGGACCGGATGACGGGAAGATGTCCTGTCGACTTGGTCTAATTAGCATATTACCCTTTTATTAGTATAAATAAGGAATTCAGAAGAAAGAGCACATTTAGAGTAAATGTATGGATTTGTTTAATTTAACGTAGGACAGTGCAATGGAGAGAACAGAAATTTGAATGTATTTGTGTGTAATTCTGCAGCAGGATTTGTAATACCTTGTTTTGATGACTAATTTAGGAGTTTTACATGATTGAGATGCTTGAGACTATTATGGAAGTCTTATTTAAAAATTTTAAAAATTTATTTGTAGTAATAAATTTCCTTAAATCCTACAAAATATTGAGATGATTAAAGTGAAATGATATCACCTATAGCTTAAATGAAGCTGAAGTTTCTTCTTCCAACCTATGATGTAGTTATAAAATACGATGTTGTTATATGAATGAAGTGAATTAATGCATGTAAAACTCTTACAAAGTTCCTGACATAGTAAACACTCAATGTACTAGCTATTATAATTCATTTTCATCATTATTTTTTGCCACCAGAATTTATCTTAAAAAAATCAAATACTTCGTATTCTCTTTATATGAAATTCAAAATTAGTATTTTCTTTTATAATGTAGAATTTAGAAATAAGATATAGTATAGATATAAAAGAATAAAGAACTAATTTTCATTCAGTGAGTATTTCATTGTGTGTATACATGCTAGGCATCATGTTAGATTTTGGGGATATAGTGGTAAGAGGTTAGCTCTAGGCAATTTCCTTTCTCATTTAATGTCTTAAGTTTTGTTGGACTAGTTGGTGCAAAATACAAATAAAAAATAATATGGCATTAATACACATTTTCCTTTCCTTTTGTGTACTGTTTTATTTCTGTACCTGTGTATTTTTTTTATTAATTATTTTAAATAAGCATGTTGTTTTAAAATCTCTGTAAATGTTGAAGTCCTAGGTTATCTATATTAGAGAAGATTTTCTTGTTCAAACTTTAAAATAAAATTTTGCATGGTCCAAATTACCATAAAAATATATTTCCCTTACATTTTGTTTAAATGCATGAGTATAAACTTCTTATCTTTTGTGTTTTCAGAGAATCCTTGATACGAACTGCATTTCAGTGTCTTCAGTTGGTTGTAACAGATTTTCTACCAACAATGCCTTGTACTTGCCTGCAGATAGTTGTAGATGTTGCAGGTAGCTTTGGACTTCATAATCAAGAACTTAATATTAGTTTAACTTCAATAGGTTTATTGGTATGTATCACTGCCTTTTAATAATATAACCTAGAGAGTGAATGGTAAGCAAATACTTGACTCTATAGGAATCATTTAAATGACTCTGATACCAAACACATCTTCCTTAAAGGATTAAGTGACACAGTTTAAGAAATGATTCATTAGTAGCAGACTATTTAGAATAATTTTGACATATGGAGCTGAAGTTTGTTTTTTACATGGTTTTCTTGGGAGGATTTAATAAACTGGTAATAGTACATAGAAGAGAAAGAGTCAGTTGACTCATGTAAAGGTTAATTGATTATCAATATTATTTTGGAAGCAACATTTTGATATACTACTTATTTAGTAAATAAAACTTCCATAAAAGGCTTCACCATTTATGGAGTCCCATAGCTTGTCAACACTGCTTTGTTAGCTGTAAGGAGACTGCACATGATAGTGCAAGAGCCCAGACTGTTAGACATGTATTTTAATTCTGTCTGCTCCTTGTTAATTGTTAAATTATTGATCTTTTGAGCTTCATTTTACTTATTTTGAATATAAAAGTAATAAAATGTAAGTTAGGATATTGTTAAATATTACACAAAGTAAACATGTAGAGAGCTGTTGCCAGTACAAATTTATTTAAAGGCAGTTATTTAGACTCTTAAATGTATATTATAACTCAGAATTTTACAAGTCAAATTTAAATACCCCTCACAAGCTAGATAACTTAGTATTTTGCTATTAACATGTTAAGTGCCATGTCAGTCATCGGTGACTGACACTATACTTTCCGTCAAAAATATAATCATGGGGGAAAACATAGACATGTTCTGTATGTATATAATTGCTCCTAAAGAGTAGTTGATTAATTCAATGTTGATTTCTGCTAGATATTACTTCCTTTATTCTATATTTATGTTCACAGATATTGGACTCTACATTTTTACCATTGATATAATTCTCATTGATTTGCATACCTTGCTGTGGTTGCGTATGAAGTTATAAGATATGTTTGGAAATAGTAATTGCTCTTGTATGAAGTTACAAAATACTAACTTCATATTATATTAAGAAATGATATTAAAGAATTGTTAATAATTTTGTTAGTATGATAATGGTTTCAGGGTTATGTTTTTAAAGCCTTTTTCTAGTAGAGATTATAAAATAGGTATAAAGTAAAAATAAAATATTAATAATTTTTATCTAGGTGGTGGGTATATCAACATATTGACATACTCCCTATTTTTGTGTTCTTAACATTTTTCATAATAAATTTATAAAAAATATTAATGTTAGCAAAATATTTCTCCCCCATATTCTCCTGAAATCAGATAGAAACACTTGACAGAGAAAGAGATGTTTTCATTAAATCCCTTCTAGATTTCTGAAGTAATTTTTAGAAGTTTTATTCTAAAAAGTAAAACAGCTGTGGGTTGCATATTTATATATGTCTTTAAAATAAAATCTATGGATAAAGTGATATTTTTCTACTTTGCTTTTTAGTGGAATATTTCAGATTATTTTTTCCAAAGAGGAGAAATTATTGAAAAAGAATTAAATAAAGAAGAGGCAGCACAGCAAAAGCAGGCAGAAGAGAAAGGGGTTGTCTTAAATCGGCCATTCCACCCTGCACCACCATTTGATTGCCTTTGGTTGTGTCTTTATGCAAAATTGGGTGAACTATGTGTGGACCCCCGACCTGCTGTCAGGAAGAGTGCAGGGCAAACTCTGTTTTCAACAATTGGTGCACATGGGACCTTATTACAGCATTCAACATGGCACACTGTTATTTGGAAGGTACTGTAAACTAGCTTGAGTTATCAGCTTTTAATTGGAACACACATATATTTTTTCAATTAAACTTTTTCCTGTTTACTTTTTCTTTCTGGAGGGAAAACTGGTTCTTGTATTAGATCCCTTCACTTTAAATTTAATCTTCTATTCCTTGTTTCATCTACTTTGGGTACCATCTCTTATTTATTTCTTTATTTCTTTATTGTTTAAAGTATTACATCTTTCTCTTTTTCCCCCATTGACCTCTCCCTGGCCATCCCACCTCCTAGCACATGCCTTCATCCCCCTAGTGTCTGTGTCCATTAGTTATGCTTATATGCATGCATACAAGTCCTTTGGTTGATCTCTTAATGTCCCCCCCACGCCGCACCCCTGCCTTCCCTCTGACCTCTGAGGATTGACGGTCTGTTTGATGCTTCTCTGTCTCTGGATCTGTTTTTGTTCATCAGTTTATGTTGTTCATTATATTCTGAAAATGACTGAGATCATGTGATATTTTTCTTTCTCTGACTGGCTTATTTTGCTCAGCATAATGCTCTCCAGGTCCATTCATGCTGTTGTGAATGGTAAGAGTTCTTTCTTTTTTACAGTAGCGTAGTATTCCATTGTGTAGATGTACCACAGTTTTTTAATCCACTCATCTGCTGATGGGCACTTAGGCTGTTTCCAAATCTTAGCTATTGCAAGTTGTACTGCTATGAACATAGGGGTGCATATATCTTTTCTGATTGGTGTTTCTAGTTTCTTGGGATATAGTCCTAGAAGTGGGATTACGGGTCAAATGGGAGTTCCATTTTTAATTTTTTGAGGAAACTCCATACTGTTTTCCACAGTGGCTGCACGAGTCTGCATTCCCACCAGCAGTGCACGAGGGTTCCTTTTTCTCCGCATCCTCACCAGCACTTGTCCGTTTGTTGATTTGTTGATGATAGCCATTCTGACAGGTGTGAGATGGTACCTCGTTGTTGTTTATATTTGCATTTCTCGGATGATTAGTGACTTTGAGCATGTTTTCATGTGTCTCTTGGCCTTCTATATGTTCTCTTTCGAAAGAGGTCTATTTAGGTCCTTTGCCCATTTTTTGATTGGATTGTTTATCTTCCTTTTGTTAAGTTGTATGAGTTCCCTATAAATTTTGGAGATTAAACTCTTATGGGATATAACATTGGCAAATACATTCTCCCATGCAGTGGGCTGTCTTTTTGTTTTGTTGATGATTTCTTTTGCTGTGCAGAAGCTTTTTATTTTGATATAGTCCCATTTGTTTCCATTGTCCTAGGAGCAGTATTTGTAAAGATATTGCTACAACATATGTCTGCTATTTTTAAAAATATTTTTATTGATTTCAGAGAGGAAGGGAGAGGGAAATAGAAACATCAATGATGAGATAGAATCATTGATCGGCTACCTCCTGCACACCCCACACTGGAGATTGAGCCTGCAACCCAGGCATGTGTCCTGACCGGGAATTGAACCTGGAACTTTCTAGTTTATAGGTCGATGCTTAACTACTGAGCCACACCAGCCAGGCTGTCTGCTATTTTGCTTCCTATGGATTCTTCTGAGATTTTTATGGTTTCCCATCTTACATTTAAGTCCTTTATCCAGTTTGAGTTTATTTTTGTGAATGGTGTAAGTGGTGGTCTAGTTTCATTTTTTTGCATATATCTGTCTAATTTTCCCAACACCACTATTGAGGAAAACTGTCTTGACTCCATGCATCTGTGCATTTGACAAAACTGAAAATGTTAGCTTTGTCATATTTTAAATTGCACTTTACGTAAAACAGATTAAATATTTAAAACCTCATTTTTTTTTTTTATCTTCATCTCTTATCTCTGTCTCTGATTTCTGCCTTTGCCCTTCCCTTTTTCCCCATTTTCCCAAGTGGTAAAAATAGGAATTGCTAAACCATTACACATAATTCAAATATAATATAATCAAATGAGAATTTTATGAATTAAAGAATATCAACAACTGAAATTTACTTGCAGAATCATCAAACAAAAGTCACCTTCAATTGGTAAATTCTACGTTCATTAAATATAGTTTTCTTTTTTGTTTTTCTTTTTTATTCCCTTCTAAAAACTTTCTTACAAAGTCAACAGCTAGGCTCTTCTTTTTTGTTCCATCTGTTTCATTTTAATAAAATTCTATTTATAATCCTCCCACTGCTTTTGTGAATATTTGAGATCAGTAAATTTGACAATAGGCAGCATAGTAAACCTTAATTGTATTTAACAATGTTTTCAATTTAATAAAGAGACCTCAAAATGTCGTCTTAAAAAATTAATGTACATTTCCTAATAAAAATAACTAAAAGCCCTTGTGTGTTCTGTCTCAACTTTATCCCCTGGCTCCTCAGATCAGAAACATGCTTAACTTTTTTGTTACCGTTTTTAAAAGCAAACTGATAATTTCTCTTATAGCTGTTTTCCTTTCAACAGCTTCATTGTTTATCTTGCTGCTTAATTCTCAGGGATTTATTTCTTCCTTACCTTCCTTGCTCTCCCTTATCCCTTATAATTTGATTTCCAGATTATTCTACTTCAGAGTCTCTTAAACCTTAGCCAGTAACAGAATCACCTGGAGGACTTACTAAAGCACAGATTGCTGAGCCACCACTCTATCCTCTAGAGCAGAACCTTTGTTCTGCCAATGGGCATTTGGATACTTACAACATCATTTGCTTAATAGAATTCACTTAGTGTAAATGTATGTTGTTATGATAAAAGTGCCTAGATTTATTGAATTTCTACTCCCACCTTCTGTTGCCTTGGCAGGGCCAGATCAAATGATTTCTCAGGCCTTATACTGCCCATGGTCCAGGCTTTCCCTACCCCTGCTCTAGAGTTTGACTTTTTACCCTTGTCCTGGGGCCTGAGAATTGCATATGTATGACGCTCCTGGGTGATGCTAATGCTGCTGATTTTGAGACCATATTTGAGAACTACAGAAATTGTTCACAGGCTACAGGTAGTCTTCTAATTGCCAAGTTTTTCGCCATATGCTCATTCCTTATCCTACTCATTTTTTTGTAGCATTTAACCTTGTTGATTAGTTTCTCCATGAAATTTCTTTCCTTGGTTTGTTTCACAGCATGCTTCTGGTTCTGTATTCAATTCTTATTTTAATTTATTTTCTTATTCCTTCCTCTGAATCTGCCCTTTAAATATAAACATTTTCCAAGTCCTAAAACCATTTCCTGTTTCATTTTTCCAAGTATCTTCATCTAATCCTGAAGCATCAGTTATAAGCTCTATCTAAATGTCTCCCATAATTATATTTTTTTGCCTGGACCCTTCTCATTAGTTTTGTCCTTTTTTAATACATTATCCCATAGATGCTCCACTAACACTTCAACCCAACAGTCTAATTTATTTTAATTTTTCATATTCCATGACTTACATAAGAATACTTCTAGTGTTCAATTTCTTCTAACATAGGGGGATTGATTAGATTGTCAGATATAATTTTTGTAATAATTCCTAATCTATATTATCAATACTTTTTATATGTATTTTTATAAATATTCAGGTTCTCTTTCATCTGTTGGACCGAGTTCGAGAGTCTTCTACCACTGCAGACAAAGAAAAGATTGAATCCGGAGGTGGCAATATTCTCATTCATCATTCAAGGGACACAGCAGAGAAGCAGTGGGCTGAGACATGGGTTTTAACATTGGCCGGAGTAGCAAGAATCTTCAACACTAGACGATATTTACTGCAACCTTTAGGTCTATATATACATATATATTCTTTTTTTTTTTCTTTTCCTGGTGATACAGACAATTCATGATAAAGAAAATTTGGAAAATACAAAAGATTTTTTTTGAAATTCATATACAATGCTACTTCCCAAGAGTAATCTTAACTGCCAGGTGTTAATGTGCGATATGTGCATAAGCAGTTTTCATTGAAAAAATAAGTATTATCTGCTGTGGGCTAGCATCAAGGGAATATAATGATGAGCAAAAAATACACCATCTTTGCTGTCATGGGCATTTGGAAGAAGTATAACTACATTAAAAATGCAAAATTGCTACAATTATAAATGGTACAAAGGAGTGGTGCATTATGAACTTATAATAGGTATTTAACCAGACCAGTGAGGTCCAGATAATCTTCCCGAAGAAAGCATTATTTTATCTGAGATTTCAAGGATATGAGATTTCATCAGGTGAGGGCAAAATGAAAGCTGAAGGGCCTTATAGGCAGAGCGAACATATAGAAGAGATAGAAGAAAATTGGGTGGGAGATGTTGAGGACCTTAGCATGTTTGAAGGTTTGGAATGAAAGTGTGATTCCAGATGAAGTTGTAGAGGGAGAGAGGCCAAACCATGCAAAATTCTGGAGGTCATATTCATAAGTTAGAACTCCGTCCAACAGCAGTGAAAAGCTAACGGTTTTAGTTCATATTGTGACATGATCAGACATGCAGTTCTAAAAGGTCACTGTGGATGGTATGAAATGGCAGCAAGGAAGGAAGGCAGGCAGGATACTATTAGACTGGTTAGGAAGCTATTGGTGCAGATCAGTGGTTCTCAACCAGGGCCAATTTTGCCCTCCCCCTTTTCCCTCCAGGACATTTGGCAATGTCTGGAGACATTTTTGATTGTCACAACTGATGAGGGACAAGTGCTGCTAGAATCTGGGGAGTAGAGGCAACAGATGCACAACAAAGAAGTATTTAACCAAAACTGCCCATATTACTGAGATTGAGAAACGCCAGTGTAGATTATAGCATCTTCAATTCTGGTGGGAGTGATAGGGGTGATAGAAAATGTGAACAGAAGTACTTTTGTACATAATTGAGCATGCTATACATATTTTATTTTTTAGTTTATTATTTTATATTTGACTTTTTTCTGCTTTTGTTAAAGCATAAGCATATTTACTTTTTCTGTAGGTTTTTTTGTGTGGTGATCTTCATGTACATTATTTTAAAAAAAAATAACTTATAGTGCTTCATTTTTCATTTTACGATTAACATATTTAAATTTTATGTACAATGAAATGTACCAATTTTAACTGTATATTTGCTGAGTTTTGACAAAATAAGCATCATTTTTAATACCTCCATAATAGTTACTTTATTTTAAAAGCTAAGAACTAATAGATATAGATTTAGATTTTTAGAAATGAAGATATTACGTAGTTTGTTTTGCGTTGATAATTTTTTACAATTTGAAACTAAAAATGTTTTTTATTTGGAATGAAGTTCATATTTTTAACAAACGTGTAATATATAATTATCCTAGTCTTTTAGAAAAATGACTTTTTCCTAGACATAGAGCATATTAATAGAGGAATTGCTTTTGTTTAGCTATTTTGATAGTTTTTAAACATAATTTGTCAAAGCTCTTTGAATAGTTTACTGAAAAAATCTTTTTTATTGTATGTAAAAAATTATACCTTAATTTTTAATTAAAAAAAGGAGAATAGAAAAGAGGCACAAAACTGGGAAGGTGTTATAGTTTGTCCTATATAAGCAAAGTAGTATTTATTGTTTCATACCAGATCTGCTTCTAGCTTTTTCTGTTAATTGAGTGCTTCCTCAAAAAAAAAAAAAAAAATCAAGTATGGTGCCAAGGGGGTGCTAGAATTATTGGGGGGATCTCTTTGTAAATTATATGTGTCTAACTACTATGCTATACATCTGAAACTAAAATAAAATAATATTGAATGTCAACTGTAATTGAAAAACATTTTTTAAAATAACTTTAAATAAATAAAATCAAGTCATTTATAGCCTTTCCAAGGCTATAAACCTCGATGATTTATATGTGTTCCATAACCTACTTATGTTATCCTACTTTGGAAAATGTAAATTCCTCTGATTTTTGCATTATTTAAATGCAAGTATGTAGGTAATAAAGCAGCTCTTAAAGTAAAACTATCTGTTAACAAACCATTGGGCCAGATTGCTGTTAGGAATAAGGTCATTTTTGCTGGACTTCATAGAAACAAGTTACACCTGGGTTCATTATGTGTTTAGTTGGTCATAGTAGTAGAGCAAGAGATTGAATTGATCAGTGGAAACCAGCAACTACCATTCAGCTCATGCCTTGCTGACTCATTTTCATGTGAGGGAAACAAATTTATACTCATTATGAAAGGACAGTCTATTTATTTTGTCCTGGTAACTATTATGGGTGAAAAATGTTTAAGAAAGTTATACAACTGCCTTGACCAATGTGGCTCAGTTGGTTGGGTGTTGTCTTGTGCACTGAAAGGTTGCTGGTTTGATTCCCAGTCAGGGCACATACCCCAGTTGTGGGCTTGACCCTTGTTGGGGGTGAGGTCATGCAGGAGGCAGCTGATTGATGTTTCACTATCACATCAAAGTTTCTCTTTCACTCTCCCTTTCTCTCTCAAAATCAAGAAAAAAATCTTTTTATTTATTATTTTTTTTAAATATATTTTATTGATTTTTTTACAGAGAGGAAGAGAGAGGGATAGAGAGGTAGAAACATCGATGAAAGAGAAATATCGATCAGCTGCCTCCTGCACGCCTCCTGCTGGGGATGTGCTCGCAACCCAGGCACATGCCCTTGACTGGAATCGAACCCAGGACCCTTCAGTCCGCAGGCCAACGCTCTATCCGCTGAGCCAAACCGGTCAGGGCAAGAGAAAAATCTTTTTTAAAAAAGTTGTATAACTATAAATTATTTAAATATGAAAACTAAAGTTTAAAGTTTAATGGAATGTCAGTTTAACCATTTAGACATATAAAATAAAGTTTCACACTGTTATAGCTTGTAACTTTTCCAATATATTTAAGAATGATAACATCTTAATCATTAATAAAGGCAGATAGATAGACTGAAGATGTTACTAAAAAGCTTTTGTTTTTACCCTCTTAAATTTTTTTCTTTCTCCTTTGGCAAAAGTACTAGGATATAGTATAAACATGTATAGTTACATTTACAGAGTTTTGTTTTTAAAACCAAAACATTGTTTGATATACCCATTATCTAATCTCTTTTTGGTGCCCTTTGTTCCTGTATCTGAAAAATAATTTACTGGATTTTCCAGTTGTAATGGTTTTAATTCACATTGTTAGTAACCTTAGTACCTAAGCTGTTTTTTCTAGTTCCATAGGAATTTAAGCAGAAAAATAAATAGATTCTAAAGGGTCTAATAGAGAACATTTGTTCACTTTTATGGTGATATATATATTTTTTCTCTTCTTAATATAGGAGACTTTTCAAGAGCATGGGATGTACTTCTTGACCATATACAATCAGCAGCACTCAGCAAAAACAATGAAGTATCTCTGGCTGCACTGAAAAGCTTCCAGGAAATTTTACAGATTGTGTCCCCTGTCAGAGACTCAGATAAGCCTGAGACACCGCCTGCAGTTAATGTACCTGTGTCTGTCCTTCTGGGGTCAATATCAGGCCCCGGCCTGAGCAGGCCATTTGTAAGAACAGATTCCATTGGAGAAAGACTTGGAAGATACAGTAGCTCTGAGCCGCCCGTAGTTACTGATGAGCTTGAAGATTTGAATCTCTGGTGGGCTGCGTGGAATACCTGGTATAGAATTGGATCTGAAAGCACTAAGCCTCCTATTACTTTTGATAAACTGACTTTTATTCCCAGCCAGCCTTTTCTTACAGCTTTAATTCAGATATATCCAGCTCTCTACCAACACATAAAAACTGGTTTCAACATGGATGACTTGCAAAAATTGGGGGTCATATTGCACAGTGCTGTTTCTGTCCCAATAAGTTCAGATGCATCTCCTTTTATTCTTCCATCTTATACTGAAGCAGTTTTGACAAGTTTACAGGAAGCTGTACTTACAGCTTTAGATGTTCTCCAAAAGGTAATAGAATTTTAATGGCTAAGCAAAAATGCATGTTTTTTTTCTTTGCTATGTATTTTTTTGGTAATTAATTCTGGATCATTAAGATTGTTATGTATATATACTTGGGATAAGTTCAGGATTGTAAAGATCTAGTTATTTTAAAAACGTGTCATTTTCTGGTAATTCAGGTTTGTTTTGAGAGTCGTTAAGAAACTGCCTGCATATTGTTTCTATTCACCAGCATTTTTGGTTTATTCATACATCTCTTTATAAGAGGCTAATACTTTTTGGAATAACAGCTTTTGTCTGGTACTTATGTAGTTAGAAAATTAATAGGCAGTGGGATTACATATATATATGTTTTTATCTGCAATTAAATCTAGCTCTGGAATTCTTGGAAGCTTATTTTAAAAAAAGAAGTAAGGATAAATTTATAAAGTATTTTACAGAAATTTAAGAAAGTTATATTTTTACCTATGTGTGTTTTGTTACTGAAAAAAAAATTATCAAAAACAGACCTAAATATCATTGAATAAATTCCAATTAGCAAGTAACACCAAATCAAAATCAAATAATTCTTTGAAATTTAATGTAATTGTTAGTGCAATTCACAACAACCAAAATGCTGGAGAACAAAATGCCAACTGAAGTCAGCAATTCCAGTTCAGTAGCTATGACATACTAGTGCCTGGTGCAAGGCTTCATGAACATTGAAAGGAAATTAATTAGAAGGTGGCCAGCGGGGCGGGACTGGGCGAGACAGTCTGGACACACTCTGGAGCCAACCTCCCGTTGCCCCTCCCTGGCAGGCTACACCTGGGCCAGCTGCACCTGGGGCAGCACTGCAGCTCAAAGGGCATCTGCAGAGTGAGCGAGGTCCCTCCGGCAGGTGGGTCCCTCGGCCTGGCCTGTGGGGATCGGGCCAAAACTGGCTCTCTGACATCCCCCAAGGGGTCCCAGATTGCAAGAAGGCAGTTCTTGCCCTAACTGGTTTGGCTCAGTGGATAGAGCGTCGGCCTGCGGACTGAAGAGTCCCAGGTTCGGTTCCAGTCAAGGGCATGTACCTTGGTTGCGGGCACATCCCCAGTAAAGGGTGTGCAGGAGGCAGCTGATTGATGATTCTCTCTCATCGATGTTTCTAACTTTCTATCCCTCTCCCTTCTTCTCTGTAAAAAATCAATAACAATATATTTAAAAAAAAAAGAAAAAAAAGAAGGCAGTTCTTGGGTGACATACCCTGGAATCGGGCTCCCTCCTCTCTGGTTCCAGGGTGCGTCACCGGAGTACCGCCGCTGCCAAGTCACCATAGCTTGGCAGCTCCTGTGTTGAGCATCTGCCCCCTTGTGGTCAGTGAGCGTCATAGCTACCAGTTGGAGTGCCTTCCTCTAGTGGTCATTGAGCATCATAGCTACCAGTCAGACAGTCGCTTAGCCTTTTATATACATAGATTAGAATGGAACTAATACTTGACTATACATGTGTGATCCGTAACCATTTATGTACTGTAAATCATGTTTTCCATTTAACTGATTGCACATATCCAGCTGGAATGATGAACATTTGCATATGAAGAATGGTGGTTTCTGCTATATGGCAATACCTCTTAATTGCCTCTGGAAGAAGTCTAGCTGAGCAGTAATTCTTTATCTGTTTAACCCTATTATACAGAGAAACAAATTATGTAGAAACTTCAAATTTAAGAGAATCTGGCATTAAAAAAATTTATTGTAGGAATATCAGTTTTCCACAATTGAAATAAAAATAGCTGTTTTTAATTGTGGTGGTGGGGGATGTAGGTTCTCAATAATTACTTTTCCCCCCTTGCTTGATCATGCTCATAAATCACTCATAGACTGCCCTAGAGAGAACGGAAAAGTAATTTTATCAAAAAAGAAAAGAAAAGCCACAGGCCTTGTGGGATGCCTATAATCTACAACTCTCATTCAGATGTTTAATTCAAACTTTTATATATGTGTAGAGGATAAAAATAAAGAAGAAACAACAAATACCAAAAAACTCTCTTCAAGAGAAAAAAGTATATCATTAAAACAAAACAAAACAAAAAAACAGCCTCTGCTTTAGCAATAAGACAATAAGTGGAATCATTCATCCCAGTTACTAGGAATTTGTTCTGAGCTTTGAAAACAACATATACCTTCAACCTGAAACTTAAGAAGCTTTATATTGTTCATTTATATCAATTAATATTTTGCATTGTTAATTTTCACTGTATCTATTACTTGAAAATAATATAATATGGTATTGAACCTGCCACCTTTTGAGAAAGGGAACAACATTCCAACCAACTGAGCCACACCGGCCAGGGCTAGAGAAAATTCTTTTATCATTCAGGTTCTCCATTCACTATTTCTGGCAAAAATAGCTAAATATTGAGACATGGTGTTATTTTTTCACATTGTAATTATAAAATGATCTAACTTAGGTATGGGCAGCACTTTGCTTATCCACTTTCTATCTTAGGACAGTTATAGCTAAAGTTTTAGGTACAGCTAAATGGCTATATCTTCTCTTAGAGAAAATGAAACTAATCTATTGCCTGGCAGTTAAAAAGCTACGGATTACATACAAATATAAATGTTGTAAATATCTTTTTAAAGAAATTCCTTAAAAATTTGAATGCTATGAATTTTGACTTAGTATTTTGAGAGTAGAGTGTAGAGTGATCATGTTTTTTTTTTGTTTTGTAGAGCACAGATATATTTTAGGCATTCTATAAGTAATATCATTAAATATTTTTCTTACAGAGATAGATAAACACTCAAACAGGAAAATACGAAAGGTTGAGAGGAAAATACACATTTGTGGCTAGAAAAAAATAAAAACCTAAGATTTATTTAAGTACTTTTGACATATTTGAATTGGTAATTAAAACCTGCAATGATAAGATGGGCATTTTATTCTGTTTTATAAAATTATTTGTAGCAATAAGTTTAATCATATTAAAATATTGTAATCTTTAAAATCAAGTCTATATTCAGGTATTTTAGACATTATTAAATATATACTACCCTGCCCTAACCGGTTTGGCTCAGTGGATAGAGCGTCGGCCTACAGACTCAAGGGTCCCAGGTTCGATTCCAGTCAAGGGCATGTACCTTGGTTGCAGGCACATACCCAGTGGGGAGTGTGCACGAGGCAGCTGATCGATGTTTCTCTCTCATCGATGTTTCTAAATCTCTAACCCTCTCCCTTCCTCTCTGTAAAAAAAAATCAATAAAATATATTTTAAAATATATATATACTAGAGGCCTGGTGCACAAAAATTTGTGCACAAGGGGGGGAGGGATCCCTCAGCCCAGCCTGCGCCCATTTGCAGTCCAGGACCCTTTGGGGGATGTCCACCTGTCGACTTAGGCCTACTCCCCAGGGGATCAGGCCTAAGCTTGCAGTCAGACATCCTTCTGGCAACCAGGGAGCCCTCGGGGGATGTCCGACTAAAGTCTTAGGCCCCCAAGGGAGCTGTGATGAGGAAGCTGGGGTGACAGAGGAGCCACGCTGTCCTGCCCCACCCGCCCTGGGTCAGGTCGCACACGGGACGCCAGGGCGGGCTGGTGGATCGCTGCTGCCCCAAATATATTTTTTCCATTGATTTTTTAGAGAGAATGAAAGGGGGAGAGGGGTGGGGAGAAAGAAAGAAACATCAACATGAGAGGCACATCAATTGGTTGCCTACCACGTGTGCCCTGATCAGGGCCTGATGTTGAACAGCAACTGAGGTATGTGCCCCTGACTGGCAATTGAACCCACACCCCTTCGGTCCGAGGGCAGATGCTCTAACACACTGAGAAACCCAGCCAGGGCAATATTACACTTTTTATTTTTAAGAAGTTTTTAGTTGATTTATACATTTAGCCTATACTTTACTCAATAATAGTTTAAAATAGCTTAAATGTTCTTCAGGGCTTATAAAAGATTGTATGATACATAAAATAGGTCAGTTTTTAAGATTATTTGGTTAAGCAGATGCATGTAACAGTAAAGAACTTAATAGAATTCAGATTATGCATTCTGCTGTTCATATTTTGCTTTTATAGGCCATCTGTGTAGGACCAGAAAATATGCAGATAATGTATCCAGCTATATTTGACCAGTTACTGGCATTTGTAGAATTTTCCTGTAAACCTCCACAGTATGGACAACTGGAAACAAAGCACATTGCAAATGCAAAATATAATCAGGTAATTTACTCTAAATTATATTTACTATATAAGATTTTATGGCTTATAAGTACAAGTAAGTTCTACTTAAGAGGAACTCTGATTACCTCAGAAATTTTTCATTCACATATAAACTTTTGTATGTCTGGTAACAGTTTTAACCTAAAAGAAATACTATGTATAGAATCTTTTCTGTGTTTCTTTTTTTCTTGCTTATGATTTTCATTTCCCAAATGGTTTTCTAGGAAGTTTGGCCTTTCATGTTACGCTGTAGTACATCTTCTTCAAAGTTCCTTTCTTGGCTGCCCCAGCCCACTATAAAATGACTTCTAAATCCTTAAGCCTAATCTTTCCTAAAATAGATAACTACAATGCAGAATGACAATATCTGTGTGATTAAATAAGAAGTCTACTACTGGTGTGAAATTTAGTTGGATTTTACATAGAAGATTTTTATAACCATAATTGGCAAATTTTAACTCTGTTTTGGCTTAGGAGAAAAGTAAATTTCTGAATGCATGCACATGCTGATTTTGTTCATACAACATAAAAATTATAATTTTACATGGTCCGAAAAGTAGTTTTAATGTGTATTAACTCTTTTCATTCTATTTGTCTTGCAACACAATGGAATCACAATAGATCCAACTATTTGCACCGGTGAGTTAAATTTCCTAAAATTGTCCTAACCTATTGACAACAAAGTACATCTTTTCCAGTTCTTGATAGAATGCTCTATGTGCTTTTCACGATAATTTTGATTTTTGCCTGGCTGAAAATTATTATCTCATGAAGTACATATCTCTTTGAACACTTTGCATGTAATATAATCTGACATAAAACCAAGGCCTGAACTTTAAGACAAAGAAGCTTTCTGTTTGAAAGCAATACAATTTCATTTCATCTCATTTATTTTTAATTCCATGTGAAAATATTACTTTGTAGGCGGAATGGGTAGCCTTGAATTATGTACCGTTTGCTGAAAGATCTTTGGAAGTTGTTGTGGATTTATACCAAAAAACAGCCTGTCACAAAGCAGTGGTGAATGAGAAAGTACTCCAGAATATCATTAAGGTATTTCTTTTAAAAAAATGTTTATACTTTTATTTGATAATGACAGTATTATTGAAGTAACCCTTTAGATAATAATGTTTTATCATATAATGAAAATACAATTTATATTATTACTTATAGTGACTTTTCTCCAGTGTTCATGGATAATACTTAGAAACCTGTTTATCTGAAGTATGAAGTTTTTAAAATGAAAACTATTAAGTGAATATGCATTAGATTTTTTGCAATTCCTAAATTTTGTCACATAAGACAATGAGTTGAGGGTCCTGTTTCTTAGGATGATACTTCTCATACTTTGATGTTGAACATTCAGGGAGAAATTCACAATTCAGCCCATTGATTCAATTGATCATGCATAATTTTAATAGTCATTTTTACTTTTCAATTAGAATAGATATACAATGTTATGTTAGTTTCCGGTGTTGACAGTTATTTTAAAAATTCATCTCTTCTTGACTGTGTCCATTCTCCAAAAGCTTATTTCTTGTTTTTTCCTCTGTCTCTCTCTGTCTTCCTCACCCTTCCCTTCTCTCTAAAAATCAATAAAAACCTTTTTTTTAAGTGTTGTTACTTTTTCAGGGTCACTGGAGATAGGATTTAAAAGTATATTTTTCTAGGCAGTAGGATTTGAAGACTATAATGGAGAATTGGTCTTTCTAGAAAATAACATCCTTCTTTAAATGAAATTCCTATGCTATTATTTTTTCTCTATAATTTAAAAAAAATAAAGTTGTGTGTACAAATTTTAATGAATACTTATCTTAAATTGTCTTTATTTTCACAGACCCTTAGGGTTCCTCTCAGTTTGAAGTATTCCTGCCCTTCTGAAAGCACATGGAAACTGGCAGTGTCTTCTCTCCTCAAAGTTCTTTCTATCGGGCTGCCGGTTGCCCGGCAGCATGCTTCTTCTGGAAAATTTGACAGTATGTGGCCAGAACTAGCCAATACTTTTGAAGACTTTCTTTTTACTAAAAGGTCAGTTAGGACAATCTTTAAAGAAGTGTATACTATGCCTGTAATTGCTTTAAAAATAGTATTTCTAATTATTCATTAAAGTAATTGATTATTGAGAATCATAGCTTATATACAAAGCACAGCTGGATTAGGCATTTATCCATTTAGTACATCATCTGTGAGCAATGGAGATTTTGTACTTTACAATTATTTCGGTAGTAAGATAGGAATCAATATATATAAAAGCCTAAGCAACTGTCCAACTGTTGGACTGTTGGACCGTTCAACAGGTAGCTATGATGCACAAGACCACCGGCGGGTAGACGCTCAACACACAGGCATGGAAACATGGAACAGACTGATGAATCTCAGAGGGAAGGGGGGAGGAGTGAGGGCGTGAAGCGATTAACCAAAGATCTTATATGCATACTAGTGGCCAGGTGCATGGATTCGTGCACTGGTAGGGTCCCTCGGCCTGGCCTGTGGGGATAAGGCTGAAATGGGCCTGGTGCACGGATTCGTGCCCTGGTGGCCTGGCCTGCAGGGATTGAGCCGAAACCAGCAGTCCAGACATCCCCCAAGGGGTCCTGGATTACAAGAGGGCACAGGCCAGACCAAGGGACCCCGCCAGTGCATGAATCCATGCACTTGGCCTCTAGTCCAGTGGTCAGCAAACTGCAGCCCCTTGAGTGTGGCTCTTCCTCAAAATACCACGTGCGGGCGTGCACATACAGTGCAATTGAAACTTTGTAGCCACACTCAAGGGGCCAAAGAGCCGCATGTGGCTCGTGAGCCGCAGTTTGCCAACCACTGCTCTAGTCCTAGCTAATAAAGAGGGAATATGCTAATTGACCCTCACACCGTCACAAATATGGTGGTGCCCACAGCCAGTAGGAGGAAATATGCTAATTGACTGCCCCGCCCTCAAAGATGGCGGCACCCACAGCCAATAAGGAGGGAATATGCTAATTGCTGCCATGCCCTCCAAGATGGTGGCGCCCACAGCCACAAGATGGCGCCACCCAGTCCCCTCAACCCCACCAGGGCGGCAGGTGTGTGGCAAGGCCAGACCCGCCCCCAGGTGGGCCCGGCCATGCTATACACCTGCCTCCGGAGTCCCCCAGTCCCCTCAGCCCCTCAGCTGCCCAGGGCCAGCCCAGGGCGCAGGCAAACCTCGGATGGCGGCTGCCCACTTGCCCAGAGCCGCCCGAGGCTCAGGTAACCAGGGCCGGCTGAGGCTTGCACTGCCGGCAGTGGTAGCAGCAGAGGTGTGATGGGGCATCGCCTTCCCCTGATCGCCGGGTCACCTCCCGCCCCTGAGGGCTTCTGCACTGTGAGAGAGGGCAGGCCGGGCTGAGGGACCCCCCCTCCAGTGCATGAATTTTCATGCACCAGGCCTCTAGTCTGTATATAAGACTATGTGAATGCATCCTACCATGGTTTTGACTTGATGAAACCAAGAAGGTCCATTTTTTAAAACCATGCCCATTTGGCATTACACAAAGAAAGCAATTTTAGAAAATCAGTGTTTTACCAGAATAAATATGATCAGTGGCAGTAATGATCAATTCTTTAATATATTTAGGTTTGGCTGTTCCTAAACAATTAAAAACATAAATACAGTAGTCCCTCTTATCCACAGGGGTACATTCCAAGACTCCCTGAAACCACAGATAGTACCAACCCAATATACTATGTTTTGTCCTGTATGTACATACCTATGATAGAGTATAATTTATAAATTAGGCACATTAAGAGATTAACAATAGCTTATAAGAAAAAAGAATTACAATAATATACTGAAATAAAAATTAGGTGAATAAGATTTTTTTAAAAGATGGTAGGTTTGGCAAAGAAAAATGGAATTTTCATTGTGTGATATTCAACTGAGGGCATAAGTTAAGGATGTTCTTTTGACTCCTCACTGAGAGTGGGATAATTGGAACACAGACTAAATATTTTGAATAAGGAATCTGCTGCTGTCCATCTAGAGCTGTACTATCCAATGCAGTAGTCACTAGCTGTGGTTAATTAAAATTTTTAACTAAGTAAAATTAAAAGTTCAGTTTAGTCTCACTAGCAAGGATTCAAATTCTTATTGCCATATGTGACTAGTGGCTGCCATGTTGGACAGTGCAGATTATTGAACATTTCCATCCTCATAGAAAGTTCGTTTGGGCAACACTGATCTAAAATATGACATTTTACTATCAATGAACTCATGTAATAGCTGTGGATAGCCAGGTAGTCTTAAGTTTTACATCTAGTTTTCCTTTTTTTTTTCTACAATGTAATTGTCTTTTGTACTATGATAGTGAAATCCTATGACAATGGAAAATTTTCTATTTTTATGTCCTTTCATCATTTTTAAAGCCTATAGAATGATAAACATAGCATACACAGCTATGTAACCTTATAAAATTATTAGCTTGTAATTATTTAAATAATGAATTTGAGGTACTTTGAGAAAAAAAACTACATTAGTACACTGATAATGGTCAGATGAATCCACAACAGAATGATTTAACTGAAGAGATTATGTTTTCTAATGTTGTTATTTAGTAAAAAAAATAGGTATAAACAGGAACAGACTCATAGATACAGAGCACAAACTGATGGTTGCCAGATGGGCATGGAGTTAAGGAGCTGGGTGAAAAAAGTGAAGAGATTAAGTACAAATTGGTAGTTACAAAATAGTCATGGGGATGTAAGTACAGCGTAAGCATATAGTTAATAATCTATAATAATAAAAGCATAATATGCTAATTAGACTAGATGTCCTTCCGGACGACCTTCCGGACAAATCAGGGGCTGTGAGGGAAGCCCGGGTACCGGATGCCAGAGGGAAGCCCGGGTCCCGGATGCCAGAGGGAAGCCAATGCCGACAGCTGGGGAAAGGAAGGCCTACTCTTGCACGAATTTCGTGCATCGGGCCTCTAGTATTGTAATAACTATGTATAGTGGTGCCAGGTGGGTAATACTAGAATTATGGGGGATCACTTTGTAAACTATATAAATGTCTAAACACTATGCTATACACCTGAAACTAATCTATATATATAAAAGCTTAAGCGACCATCTGACCTTTTGACCGTCTGACTGGTAGCTCTGACACGCAATGACCACCAGGGGGCAGATGCTCCAACCAGTAGCTATGATGCGCACTGACCACCATGGGGCAGACGCCCAACATAGGAGCTGCTGAGCTGCGGTGACTTGGCAGCTGCAGTTCTCAGGTGACACACCCGGAACCAGAGAGGAGAGAGCCTGATTCCAGGGTGCGTCACCCAAGAACTGCCCTCTTGAAATCCAGGATCCCTCAGGGGATGTCAGAGAGCCGGTTTCAGCCTGATCCCTACAGGCCAGGCCAAGGAACCCCACTGGTGCATGAATCCATGCACTGGGCCTCTAGTATAAAATAATATTGAATGTCAAGTTTAATTGAAAAATTAAAAAGAAAATGCCCTGCCCAGTTTCTCTTAGTGCTTAGAGCAGTGATGGCGAATCTTTTGAGCTCAGCGTGTCAGCATTTTGAAAAACCCTAACTTAACTCTGGTGCCGTGTCACATATAGAAATTTTTTTATATTTGCAACCATAGTAAAACAAAGACTTATATTTTTGATATTTATTTTATATATTTAAATGCCATTTAACAACGAAAAATCAACCAAAAAAACGATGGTGTCATAGATCCACCATCACTGGCTTAGAGCATCATTTCTCGGACTGAAGAGTCTCGGGTTTGATTGCCAGTTAAGGGCACATACCTGGGTTGCTGGTTCAATCCCCATCCCTAGTCCCGGTGAGGGCATGTGGGAAGCAACCGATCAATATGTCTTGTTCACATCATCTTCTCTCTCTCTCTCTCTTGTTCTTTCCTCCTCTCTCTAAAAATCAATGGAAAAAATATTCTTAGGTGAGGATTAACTAACTAACTAAATAATTAAAAATTGCAGAGTGCAGAAGGGTTAACTTACATTTTTCTCTGTAAAAGCTTCTCTGATATTTCAGAATTCAAACTGACATAAGATTCTAATTTCTGTTTTTGAAAATGGTCAGACTTTGTTTTGCTTTCTTATGTATTTTTCACTCCTAGAAATTTTATTGATACCAATGCAAACATATTCTTTGTATTTGCAGGAAACAAATTATGTTTTTATCTTTAAAATAACACTGAAAATTTGAATTCCTTTGTGGATTCATTGCCCAAATCTTGATGTTAATTTATATAAAATGAGTAGATTTATAAATTTAAACTTTTTCCCTTTTTCTCTAATTATCTGTCTGTGTATGCATGTTGCCTTAATAATAAACTGAATAAGCTTTTTTTTTTAAATTGAAGTAACATTGGTAAATGGTAACATTGGTACATTATGTAAATTTCAGATGTACAACATTACAATTTGTTATCTGTATACATTATAAATAACATGTTCACCACCAAAAATAGTTTCCACCTGTCAGTATACATTTGACCCTTATTAACCATTTTGCCTCCCGCTCCACCTTCTTTCCCCTTTGATAACCACCAGTCTGTTGTCCTTATCTTTGAGTTTGTTTTAGTTTGTTGTTTCTTTTTTTTTCTTTACGTTCTATATGAGTGAAATCATACAATTTTCTATCTGACTTACTTTACTTAGCATAATACTCTAAAGTCCATCTGTGTCGTAAAAGGCAATATTTCATCTTTTTTATAGCCAAGTAGTATTCAGGTGTATGTGTGTGTTTGTGCGTGCGCACGTAACAAATCTTTAGTCATCTGTTGATGAACAGTTTATTTAGGTATCTGTGCTATAGTAAATAATGCTGCAATAAACATGGGGGTACATATATATTTTTGAATTTGTGTTTTCATAATCTTTTTTTAATAGATATTTTTATTGATTTCAGAGAGGAAGGGAGAGGGATAGAGAGATAGAAACATCAATGATGAGAGAGAATCATTGATCAGCTACCTCCTGCATGCCCCCACTCTGGGGATCAAGCCCACAACTCAGGCATATGCCCTGACTGGGAATCGAACCATGACCTCCTGGTTCAATCACTGAGCCACACCAGCTGGGCAGTATTCTTCAGACAAATACCTACAAGTGGAATAGCTGGATCATATGGTAGTTCTATTCCTAATTTCTTTTAGGAACCTCCATTACTGTTTTCCATAGTGATTGCACCAATTTACAATCCCAGTATCCTATATAATAAAGCAGTAATATGCAAATTAACCATCACACCCTTGCACAAGATGGCCACCCCCATGTGGTCAAAAGATGGCCACAAGATGGTCAGCAGGGGAAGGCAGTTGTGGGCGATCAGGCCAGCCGGGAGGGCAGTTAGGGGTGACCAGGCCAGCAGGCGAGGGCAGTTGGGGGCGACTGGGCCAGCAGGGGAGCAATTAGGCGTCGATCAGGCTGGCAGGAGAGTGGTTAGGGCGTGATCAAGCTGGGAAGCAGAAGCGGTTAGGGGCAATCAGGCAGGCAGGCAGGCAAGCGGTTGGGAGCCAGCAGTCCCGGATTGTGAGAAGGATGTCTGAGGGGTCCCAGATTGGAGAGGGTGCAGACTGGGCTGAGGGACACCCGCCCCCCCCCCCCCCCCGCCCCCCAGTGCATGAATTTTGTGCACTGGGCCTCTAGTCAAGGTATAAGTGTTCCCTTTTCTCCACATCCTCTCTAACACTTATTTCTTATCTTTTTGATGATAGCTGTTTTAACAAATATGAGGTGATATCTCATTGTGGTTTTGATTTGTATTTCCCTAATAATTAGTGATATTGTACATCTTTTTATATATTTGTTGGCCATTTCTATGTCTTTCTTGGAAAAATGTCTATTCAGATCCTCTGCTCATTTTTTTTAATCAGCTTGTTTTTGTTGTTGTTGAGTTGTATGAGTTCATGATATATTTTGCATGTTAACCCCTTATCAGAAATATCATTTGAAAATATCTTCTTCCATTTAGTTGTTTGCTCTTTTGTTTTGTTGATGTTTTCCTTTGCTGTGCAGAGGCTTTTAGTTTGTAGTTTTATTTGTTTATTTTTGTTATTGTTACCCTTGCTATTGAGGTCAAATCCACAAAAATGTTGCTAGCTGATGTCCAGGAGCTTAGCACCCATGTTGTATTCTATGTAGCATATAGTTTCAGGTCTTACATCAGTCTTTCATCCATTTTGAGTCAATTTTTGTGTATGATGTAAGACATTTTCATTCTTTTACATGTGGTTGTCCAGTTTTCCCAACACTATTTTATGAAGAGACTTTACTTTCTTCATTGTATGTTCTTGGCTCCGTTGTTGTAATTTAGCTGTCTGTATATGTGTTTTATTTCTGGGCTCTCAATTCTGTTCCATTGGTCTATATGTCTGTTTTTCTGTCAATACCATGCTGTTTTGATTACTCTTGCTTTGTAGACTAGTTTGAAAACAGGAGTGTGATACTTCTGGCTTAGTTCTTTTTACTCAGGATTGTTTTGGCTATTTAGAGTCTTTTGTAGGTCCATACAAATTTGAGGATGTTTTTGTTCTATATCTGCGAAAAATGCCATGGATATTTTGATAGGGATTTCATTGAGTCTGTAGATTGCTTTGGGTAATACAGGCATTTTTTTTAATACATATATTTATTGATTTTTTACAGAGAGGAAGGGAGAGGGTTAGAGAGTTAGAAACATCGATGAGAGAGACATCGATCAGCTGCCTCCTGCACACTCCCCAGTGGAGATGTGCCCACAACCAAGGTACATGCCCTTGACCGGAATCGAACCTGGGACCCTTGAGTCCGCAGGCCAATGCTCTATCCACTGAGCCAAACCGGTTAGGGCAATATGGGCATTTTAACATTGTTAATTCTTCCAATTCCTGAGCATGGGCTATCTTTCCATTTTTTATGTCTTCAATATTTTTTATTAATATCTTTTATTTTCAGGGTACAGGACTTTCACCTCCTTTGTTAAATAATATTCTTCAGTATTTTATTCTTTTTGTTGCAATTGTAAATGAGATTCTTGATTTCTCTTTCTGATAGTTTGCTAGTGTATAGAAACACAACAGATTTTTACATATTGATTTTATACCCCACAACTTTACTATATTCATTTACTATTCCTAATAGTTTTCGGGTGTAGTCTTTAGGATTTTCTATATAAAATCATGGCATCCACAAATAGTTTTACTTCTTCTTTTCCAATTTGGATGCCTTTTATTTCTTTTATTGCCTAACTAGAGGCCCAGTGCACGAATTGGTGCACGGGTGGGGTCCGGCAGACCCGCCCCTGATCGTGAGTGGGGCCAGCTGCGGGGAGGGGCCATGGGCGGTTGGCCGGCCTGCCCCACCCCCTGGTAGAGCTCCCAGTCTAGGGGACAATTTGCATATTAGCCTTTTATTATATAGGATTGCTCTGGCTAGGCCTTTCAATTCTGTTTTGAACAAAAGTGGCAAGAGTGGGCATCTTCGTCCTGTTCTTGATCTTAAAGAAAAAGCTTTCAGTTTTTCGCCATTGCTATGATGTTAGCTCTAGGTTTGCCATATCTAACCTTTATTATGTTAAGGTACTTTACTTATACATTTTATTGAAAGTTTTTTTGATAAATGGATGTTGAATCTTTTAAGATGTTTTTTCTACATCTAATGAGATGATCATATGATTTTTATCCTTCATTTTGTTAATGTGGTGTGTCATGTTGATTGATTTGAAGATATTGAACCATCCCTACTTCTCTTGGAATAACTTGAACTTGATCATGGTGTGACATTTTTTTGTGTGGTTACCATGAAGCTTATATAACACCTTTTAGAGAAAAGAGTCATTTTTCTTCTAATAGCGTATTATCTTCATTTGCCTATACAAGTTTTGTTCCTTTCCTCCTCCCCTTTTATGTTTTTGTTGTCACAAATTATCCCTTTTTATGATGTATATTCACTATCAAATTGAAGTAGCTATTATTTTTAATCCTCTTTTCCCCTTTAACCTTCATGCTATAATTGTCTAACACTCTAGTCTGTGATAGAGTTAGAATTTTCTGATTCTATCACCTTACTCAAAGTTTGGTATACTTCTGTGTTTTTTTTATTTACAGTAGAACAGCTCCCTTCAACATTTCTTACAAGCCAAGGATGTGGTGAACTCCTTCAGTATTTTCTTTGTTGTTTTTTTTTTTTTTTTGTCTGAGAAGGTCCTCATTTCTTCTTCATATCTGAAAGATAACTTGGCTGGTTATATGGTTGTCTGGCAGTTTTTATCTTTCACTATTTTGAGTATGTCATTCCATTATCTGACCTGTAAAGTTTCTGCTGAGAAATATGATGAGAGCCTGAAGGGGGTTACTTTTTAAGTTACTGTCTTTTCTTCCCTGAATGCTTTAAGAATTCTTATTTTTACCATTGACTTTAGACAGTTTTAATATAACGTGTCTTGGAGACTAGGGACTGGGTGCACAAAATTTGTGAACTGGGGAGGGGGGTGTCCCTCAGCCCAGCCTGCACCCTCTCCAATCTGGGACCCCTCGGGGGATGTCCACAGGGATCGGGCCTAAACTGGCAGTCGGACATCCCTCTCACAACCCGGGGCTGCTGGCTCCCAACAGCTCGCCTACCTGCCTGCCTGATTGCCCCTAACCATTTCTGCCTGCCAGCCTGATCATCCCCTAACCACTCCCCTGCCGGCCTGATCGATGCCTAACTGCTCCCCTGCCGGCCCAGTCGCCCCCAATTGCCTCCCCTGCTGGCCTGGTTGCCCCTAACTGCCCTCCCCTGCAGTCCTGGTTCCCCCCAACTGCCCTCCCTCCCCTGTAGGCTCGGTTGCCCCCAACTGCCCTCCCCGACCAGCCAGGTCGCTCCTAACTGCCCTTCCCTGCAGGTCTGGTCCCCCCAATTGCCCTCCCTTGCAGGCCTGGTCACCCCCAACTGCCCTCTCCTGCAGGCCTGGTCGCCCACAACTTCCCTCCCTGCCGGCCATCTTGTGCCCACATGGGTGCGGCCATCTTGTACAAGGGTGTGACAGTCAATTTGCATATTACCTCTTTATTATATAGGATAATTAGATGTTCTATTAGCTTCTTGTGCTTGTATGTCCAGTTCCTTCCCCAAAATTAAGTTCTTATCTATTAAATGGCTCTCTGTTCCCTTCTCCTTCACTTCTCCTTCTGGGATACCCATTATCCTATGTTTCCCATTCTAACAGACTCGGATAGCTTTTGTAGAGTTATTTCATTTTTTACAAATCTTGGTTCTCTTCCACCTGAATTATTTATTTATTTATTTATTTATTTATTTTAAAATATATTTTATTGATTTTTTACAGAGAGGAAGGAAGAGAGATAGAGAGTCAGAAACATCGATGAGAGAGAAACATCGATCAGCTGCCTCCTGCACACCCCCCGCTGGGGATGTGCCCGCAACCCAGGTACATGCCCCTGACCGGAATCGAACCTGGGACCTTTCAGTCCGCAGGCCGACGCTCTATCCACTGAGCCAAACCGGTTTCGGCTCCACCTGAATTATTTATAAATTCTTCAAGCTCACTAATTTTCTCTTCCATATAGTCTGTTCTATTTCCAGTGCTTTCTAATGCATTCTTCATCTTATTTATTGAGTTCTTTAGCACTAGAATTTCTATTTTGTTCTTTTTTACTTTATTATTTTTAATATATTTTTATTGAGTTCAGAGAGGAAGGGAGGGGGAAAGAGAAAGAGACATCATTGATAAGAGAGAATCATTGATCGGCTGCCTCCTGCATGCCCCACACTGATTGAGCCTGCAACCCGGGCATATCCCCTTGACTGGAATCGAACCTGTGACACTCGCAGGCTGATGCTCTATCCACTGAGCAAAACCAGCTAGGGCTAGGTGTGTGTATTTTAATACCTGTAAAAGGTAAACCAAATAATACCATATATAGCAAAAATAGCCCAAAATACAAAATAATATACTATACCCCTAAACCTAAACATGATAATACTGTTTTTACATTTAAAATATAAAATAGAATAATTTAGGCTCAAACATCAAATAAGTCTAGGTTTGAATTGTGGCCTTTATTTATAGTGTGTTTGTTTTTCGTCATATTATAGCCATTCTAAGCTTCAGTTTCCTCTTCTGTCAGTTACATGATAATATTACTACATGTGGTTACTGTGGGAACATAGGAGATAATACAAATAAAGCTGTTAGTACAGTGTGGAGCTCCCTAGTTTTAGCTGTCATTATTGTAATAATCATTACCATCCTATTCTCAGCTATTCTTGAGTAATTAATATTTTATTATTCCATAAGATTAATATCATTTTACTGCTCATTCTTAATAAGAGCCACAGGATCTAGAATTCACCTTGGTTCTCTCAGAACTATCCATTTCTTCTGGTCTTGCTGGAATAATGTTCTGCTTTAGAAAGTCTGAATCAATCCTCTTCTTTTCAGATGTTGTCTATCCTTTATTGTAAAGATTTTTAATATATTGGATTTGTTACAAATTAATGATTAATGGAGAGTCTCTGAGTGAATAATTCAACAACTTGACCAAGGCTTTCTTAAATCATTGGCAATATAAGGAAATTGCAGTATTATCACAGTGGTCATTTTTGCTGTAGCCACAGATGATAATATCTTTACTTTTCCTTGTTTTTACAATCCTAATACTGAAAGTAGTGTAGTTCTACAGATTTTATTTAGTTCAGGATTGGGCCAAGTATTTTTGTAGCTGGAATTTTATGTTTGTAACTAGTCGTTTATACTAATGACTTTAATTAAAAATACTGTTCTTTTAAATAAATGGTAATGTCCCAACCTGGGTGAAAATAACATTTTTTCCATTTGTATTTTCAGAGAATATTTTACCTTTAAAAATCAAGTGTTTTGTTTTATTTTTTTAGCATACCTCCGGATAACCTTTCTATTCAAGAATTTCAAAGAAATGAAAGTATTGATGTTGAGGTGAGGAAGCTATTTAAAAGATTTGTCTGTAACTATTTGTGAAAACCACATTGTAGAAATGTTAAAACTGTAAAATTGCTCAAAAAAATAAAGTGAAGTAATAGATTAAACTTAAACCAAAAGCATGAAACTCTCAAAGAGGTTAAAGGTTAAATTTAAAGCATTGAAAATTTTTAAATGACTTCCTTATATTTGTTAGCTTTTCACTGAGTGTATGTTTTCTACTTAGGTGTGTCCATTTAATAATTTTAAAAGCAGTTCATTCAGTAAAATTCATTAGTCAGCAAGTATTTTTTAAGGCTTATTACAGTTTAATGAACAAATCAGATGTTTGTAGTTGAAGTTGATCAATGAGCTGCTTAGATTTCTCTCATTTTTAACCATCCATAGATGACCTTTAGCATTCTTAAATGAGTTTTAAAGAATATATTTTGTTGAATATAAATGGAGTTTAAAGTAGTAGTTTTTGGTTGTGGGTGTGTGTGTGTGTGTGTGTGTGTGTGTGTGTGTGTGTGTGTTTTATTCTTTAAATAGGATAGGGAACTTTAAGTAAATAAAATCAAATACTTTAAAGTGTACATAAAAAGCATAAGCATCATCAGATAGATACAAAATCCTGCATTTTGTCCAGTTACTTTATTAAAAGTCTTGTAAACTTTTCTTTAAAAATTTCTTCAAAAGGCAAAAATAGTATACGATATATTAGAAGTAAGATCAACATTTAGTAAAATTGTTGCATAGTAAACAGTTTATAGTATTGACTACTTCGTGATAAAGTTATTTACTAAGATGGAGGGAAGCTGACTAGTCATCCTCTATATTAACCTTAAAATGTTTGTGTACTTCTATTAAAGGAGATTCTTTACGTGACTTTTTTTTACATAAAATTTAAATCTTACATTACAAATTGTCATTTGAGTCATTCTTCTTCAAGAAAAAAAAATGCATTTGAATTTGCCTCTATTGTTTTAGGTAGTTCAGCTTATCAGCACTGAGATACTACCTTATGCCAATTTTATTCCTAAGGAATTTGTTGGTCAGATAATGACCATGCTTAATAAGGGCTCAATACATTCTCAGTCATCTTCATTTACAGGTATGTTATTTCAGTTATTTTTAAAAATATTAATAGGTATATAAATATTTTTGAAGAAGCTTAATGTAAAAATGTTAACTCCTATGATTGTGGTAAATGTAAATGGGTAAGGTAATTTTTATGAATGTGATTTAGAGCTTTAAGCTTTACGAGGGGGAAATGTGGTAAATATTCTGTGAATTATATGCAATGAATTAATTGCAAAACACTTAAGGAATCCACTTAAGTCTTTCAGGCTGACACGTTTCCAGTTTTGTGAAGTCATGGATTATTGGGAGGTAATAAGTGTATATTCTGCCACTTAGTAGTTGGCTAACTTTTCTAAGTTTGAGTTTTGTCATCTGTAAAGTGAAGATATTAATACCAACCTCTCTGGACTATAAATTTCAGAGTTAGTCCATTAAAAAAAATAGATACCTTGACATTAAAGGAACTAACATTTAGTGAATACTGCTTACTATGTATAGGGTTTTATGCCAGAATATTAATCCCGCGTCTCACAATATTTCTGTGAGGACAAGTTCCATCATATTATAGAAAGGAAAATGGGTTTAAAAAGCTTGAAAAAAAATTGCCCACAATCTTAAGGCTGGTGGCCAAAATTCATTCTTAAAAAGAACTACATGCTCCTTTTGATTATATCATGCTGCCTTACTGGGAGATGATATATAAGTTGCCTTTTGCTGTTATTTCTCTTCTAAACCTGTGCTTAAATGTTAAATGTAACAGTGGCATCATTTTTCTGTGAGACGATTAAAAAATAGTAAAAATGTGCCATGAATATCTATCCTTAATCCCCAGAATTTACCAGAGCCATGACTAACTTCTACTAAGCTGAACACTTTAAAGAGCATATATGTGTGCAGCTTGACCACTAGATGTCTCTCATGTTGCTTACTTCACAAACTAGTTTTTTTTCCTAGCCCAGTTTTAAAAACTGATCTGTTCATACACATGAGAACCTCAGAGAAAAAATCTTAAAGTCCATTTATCTTAATGTGATCACTTTTATTATTGAGTGCATAAAAATTGTAGATACATTTTTATAAAATACACATTAAGAACAATCTTTATAATCACTAGATACAAATATTCTAGACTAAATATGGACTACTGAGTTACAATGTATGCTCTTTTAGTAGTTTTCTCATGATGTCTCTTGCCATTTATACTATTTTTAAAAATTCTTTTCTATTTTTATTGATTTCAGAGAGAGGAAGGGAAAGGGAGAGCAAGATAAAACATCAGTGATGAGAGAAAATCATTGATCGGCTGCCTCCTGCACACCCCTTACTGGGATTGAGCCTGCAACCCAGGCATGTGCCCTGACTGGGAATTGAAGTGGTTCTCAACCTTCCTAATGCCGCGACCCTTTAGTACAGTTCCTCACGTTGGGGTAACCCCCAACCATAAAATTACTTTCGTTGCTACTTCATAACTGTAATTTTGCTACTGTTATGAATCGTAATGTAAATATCTGATATGCAGGGTGTATTTTCAGAGGTCCCGACCCACAGGTTGAGAACCGCTTTTCATGGGTTGAAGCTCAATCACTGAGCCATACCAGCTGGGTCCATTTATACTATTAAATGTATCTGATAAGGTACATGGACATTCTTCCAATGATTGCCATAGGGAACAGACTTCTCAGCTTTGCCCTTGAGTGTTCCTTAAACACACATATACTGCTCTTTCTTGCTAAATAAGACCAATCTGTAAACACAGAGGATCCAGTGATCGTTTTTGGTCTTCTGCTCTTAAGTATGATCTGACAGCCAAAGCTCACAGACATTTGAGGAAATTCTTCAACATGAAAGAGAAAGACCAAAACAAATGAAGAGGGTCAAAAGAAACTGGGAGGAAAGAGGTAATGCGGAGTCATAGAAAACATGTTTTTATTTTATTTTATTTATTTTATTTTTTTTTTTGAGGGCTTTATTTATTTATTTTTTAATCTTTATTGTTGAGAGTACTGTATTACAGATGTCCTCCCCCCCCGCCCCACTGCCCCCCTTTTCCCGGATTCCACTCCACCCTAGGCCTTCATCACCCTGTTGTCTGTGTCCATGGGTAATGCATGTACGCTTGTAAGTTCTTTGGTTAATCTCTTCTCATGCCCCCTCCCTCATTTCCTCTGAGATTTCTCAGTCTATTCCATGTTTCTATGCCTCTGGTTCTATTTTATTCATCAGTTTATTTTGTTCACTAGATTCCTTGTTCATTTATTTTTTTATATTTATTGCCATTTTACTGTTCATATTTTTTTTTTAAATCTTTATTGTTCAGATTATTACATTTGTTCCTCTTTTTCCCCCCCATAACTCCCCTCCTTCCAGCTCCCACCCCACCCTCCACCCTCACTCCCCACCCACTGTGTTCATCCATAGGTGCATGATTTTTGTCCAGTCACTTCCCGCATCTCCCACACTCCGTTTCCCCCCAAGAATAGTCAGTCCATTCCCTTTCTATGTCCCTGATTCTATTATAATCACCAGTTCATTCTGTACATCAGGTTATTTATTCACTTGATTCTTAGATTCATTTGTTGATAGATGCGTATTTGTTGTTCATAATTTGTATCTTTACCTTTTTCTTCTTCTTCCTCTTCTTAAAGGATACCTTTCAGCATTTCATATAATACTGGTTTGGCGTTGGTGAACTCCTTTAGCTTTTCCTTGTCTGTGAAGCTCTTTATCTGACCTTCAATTCTGAATGATAGCTTTGCTGGATAAAGTAATCTTGGTTGTAGGTTCTTGGTATTCAGCACTTTGAATATTTCTTGCCATTCCCTTCTGGCCTGCAAAGTTTCTGTTGAGAAATCAGCTGACAGTCGTATGGGTATTCCCTTGTAGGTAATTGAGCCTCTTTCTCTTGCTGCTTTTAAGATTTTCTCTTTGTCTTTTGCTCTTGGCATTTTAATGATGATGTGTCTTGGTGTGGTCCTCTTTGGATTCCTTTTGTTTGGGGTTCTCTGCGCTTCTTGAACCTGTAAGTCCATTTCTTTCTCCAGGTGGGGGAAGTTTTCTGCCATTATTTCTTGAAATAGGTTTTCAATATCTTGCTGTCTCTCATCTTCTGGCACTCCAATAATTCTGATATTAGTCCGCTTAAAGCTGTCCCAGAGGCTCCTTACACTATCTTCACACTTTAGGATTCTTTTTTCATTTTGCTTTTCCAATTGGGTGTTTTTTGTCGAATCTTTGGTTTGATTCTTGAGCTCCTCTGGTCTGCTATTGGGTATAATATTCTTTATTTCAGTCCGTGTATGCTTACTTTCTAATTTCTTTATTGTAGCATCGAGGGTCTCATTAGTTTTCGTGAGGCTCTGCACAAATTTATGGCAAGCCCTCAAAATTGCGATTCTTAGCTCCATATCCTCCATTTCTGTCATGTTATTTTGTCTCCGCATCTTTTATGCTTTCTTGGTGCACCCCCTTGTGGTCTCTGTGCGCAGTCTTGTTCTAGCCAAGCCTTAATTGTTGTAGTTAACACTAGAGGGATTTGACCACCAGGCCGACTGGCTGTAGGAATCAGCTGAGCGGAAAACGTCTGTCTTCTGGGGAGGCGCTAATCCAGCCTTTGCCTGAGGCAATTGGCAAATGGCTGTGCGCAGGGCCTGGGCTGGGCGGGCTCAACAGGGCGGAGGGAGGGAGCCGCTATGGCCGCTCTCAGTCCGTCCCCAGGGGCTCTGCCTCTCTGTCCCCACAACCGCTGCAAACCTCGGAGGGGCCGTAGCCAGACAGTCCCGCTTCTCCCGTTTGAGTCTGGGTCCCTAGAGACTCGCCCGGATCTGTAGCCCAGAGTCTGAGACTCACTCCTGATTAAAAACGACAACCGAGCCCTCAGCAGCCAGCCCGCTTTGCGCGCGCACCACCTCACCACCGCACCACCGTACCTTTAAATTTTCCACACTTCGCCTCCTCTGAGCATCGGAATGCTGTTGTTTTTGCTTCTAGTTGAAGAGTCTCTCCTCAGCCAGCCTTCCTGTGGTTCTGGTTGATGTCCGTTCCGACTTTTAGTTGTATTTTTGAAGTGGTTGTTTACGGCAGCAATCTCCGGTGTTTACCTATGCCGCCATCTTCGATTCTCCCTACTGTTCCAGAAAACATGTTTTTAAAAGAAAAGCACAATTATTGTAATTAGGATGCTCAAAGAGATAAGTGCGTTTACATCCATGAAACAAGAAAAATGTTATTAAAAGGGAACAATTAGAACATTAAAAGAGGCCATAGAAACTAAAATGTTGTGGCTGAAATAAGTTCAATGAAGGGTTGGAAGAAAAATTAATGAAATAACCTAAAAAGTATAGCAAAGACAAAAAAGAAGAAATAAATAAAGAGGTCTAACATCTGACAATAGGTCTTCCATAAAGAAAACAGAGAAAAGCTAGGAGAGAAAATTCTCAAAGAAACAATTTGAAATAAATCTCCAGATTAAAAGTGGTCATTCAGGACCCAGAACAGTGAAAGAAAAAGGACCCACAATAAAGCATGTCATCATGAAATATCAAAACATTCGGTAATAAAGAGAAGTTCCTAAAAGATTTCAGAAAGAAAAGTAAAAAGTTCTACATAAAAAAAAGAGTTGTATGAAAATGACACATGGGAGCCTGGGCCGGTGTGTTCAGTGGTTAGAGCATCAGCCCAAGCACCGAATGTTCTCAGGTTTGATTCCCAGTCAAGGGTACGTGGGTTTGCTCCCCTGGCCCAGTTGGGGTGTGTGCAGGAGGCAACCAATCAATGTGCCTCTCCCACATTCAGGGGAAAAATCATATATATAAATTTGCTAAGAGTTGTATTTAACCTTTTATTAACCATCAAAAATTATTTTACAGAAGCAGAGATTGATATTCGTTTGAGAGAAGAATTTTCTAAAATGTGTTTTGAAACATTGCTCCAGTTTTCCTTCAGTAATAAAGTCACAACGCCTCAAGAAGGCTACATCTCACGAATGGCACTCTCAGTGCTTTTAAAGAGGTCTCAAGATGTACTACATCGCTATATAGAGGATGAAAGATTAAGTGGTAAATGCCCTCTTCCAAGGTATATATTTTATTAAAGAAGGAAATATGCTATTATAGTTATTCATAATAGAAAAAACTCTGAAAAGTGTTTTCATAAGTGATCTGAACTTCACCTGAGGCTGTTTCTAATTTGATGATTTCCATACAATCTAAATATTCATAAGTTTTGCTGCTGATATACTAATGTTTTATTAAGGGATGCTTTTTCAGTACCAACTTACCTTTTTGAATTTGAAAAACAAAATTGAATTCTGAAAGTTTTTTTTCTTCTAAAGGATTTCTGAATAAGGGCTTATAAATCTACATGAGCACATGATTGTAGATCTCTCTGGAGAGAAAATAATAAATTATGCTTCTACTTTGGTTTATAGTTATTTCTAGGTTTCTCTGTAAGTCAGCTAGCCATGTCTTAGATCTTCTTTTATCTAATTTGCTTATTTAAATCCTTGTACCTAAACTGATTTATTTCTCATTTAGCCATACTATTGTAGTGGAGGGGTCTCAGGGGCTTTCTGTTCAGCTCAGGCTAATCAAAGTCAGAGTATATGATAAAAAGTCATAAAATGCATTCATAAATTTGGGCTGTATTGCCAATCTACTTTTTGATGGATAAGTTAGAGTTTAAGGCAAAGCAAATGAAGTAAATCAAATAATATTGGAAGATGAAGTTATTAAAGTTCGGAAAGAGGAAATGTGGTCCCATTTCCTAAGGTAGTATTAGGGAGGTAAATCACTAGCCCTAAATCTTTGTGCACATTCTTATTTACTTAAAATAAATTTTTGGAGTTAGAAATTACCTATCAAAAGATATAGACATATTTTAAAAGCTTTTGATATGTATTACAAATTGCCTACCAGAGATTTCTACCAATTTACATTCTCCGAGGAGTATATGAATGTCCTTTTCTTCAATGTTTAGCATTTTAGAATTATTTGCCAGTTTATTATTTATTTTCTTTTTCAAATTTGATGAATGAAAAATAGTCACATAGTAATTTGCTGTACTATTTTTGAATTATCAATCCTTCTTAGCCATTGTATTTCTTTTAGGATTCACTGTATTCTTAATTTATAGGGCATAAAAATTATACCTCCCCATATTCAGATTTATATATCTATGCCCTTAATATACAACTAGAGGCCCAGTGCACAAATTTGTGCATGGTGGGGTCCCTTGGCCTGGCCGGCGATTGGGGCAGATTGGGGCCGGCCGGCTGCGGGGAGGGACCACAGGAGGATGGTCAGCTACAGGAGGTTGGCCAGCTGTGGGAGGTTGGCTGTGGGAGCGCACTGACCACCAGGGGGCAGCTCCTGCATTGAGTGTCTGCCCCCTGGTGGTCAGTGCTCATCATAGTGACCATTCTACTGGTCGTTTGGTCGCTTAGGCTTTTATATATATAGACTAGTTGCCCAGTGCATGAAATTCGTGCATGGGGGGGGGGGGTTCCCTCAGCCCAGCCTGCACTCTCTCCAATTGGGGACCCTTTGGGGGATGTCCGACTGCTGGTTTAGGCCCGATCCCTGTAGGATCCCTGTAGGATTGGGCCTAAACCGGCAGTCAGACATCCCTCTCACAATCTGGGACCACTGACTCCTAACGGCTCACCTGCCTGCCTGCCTCATTGCCCTCTGCCTGCCTGCCTGATAGCCCCTAACCTCTCTGCCTGCCTGCCTGCCTGATCGCCTCTAACTGCCCCCCCCTGCCGATCTGATCTCGCCCCCAACTACTCTCCCCTGCCGGCCTGATCTTGCCTCCAACTGCCTCTGCCTGCCTGATCGCCCCTAACTGCCCTCCCCTGCCAGCCTGGTTGCCCCCAACTGCCCTCCCCTGCCGGCCTGATCTCGCCCCCAATGGCCCACTCTGCCTCGACCCCCACCACCATGGCTTTGTCCGGAAAGAAGTTGGACATCCAGAAGATGGCCGGTCGACCTAGTCTAATTAGCATATTACCCTTTTATTAGTATAGATAAATATATAGGATAGGATTGCTTAAATGGGGGAGGAGGAAGGCCTTTTTGATCAGGAGGAGATGCTCTTAGCAGATAAAAATACATAATCCCTATATCTGGACTGATAGCCAGCCATATGCACTATACTGCCAAACCATTCATTAAAAAATTGAACTGCTTTCTTACACCTTACACCAAACAGCTGTTGCCCTTAAAACCCCTCCTCAGCCCCCACTTTAGGTTCTGCCTTCGCATTTCACCCAGATTAGGTTCTGATTGGACAGTTTCTATGCCAGTCAGTGTCAAAAGCTCCACCTCCTAGGCAGCCATTGGCTGCTCACAGTTCACCCAGAATTGGTTCTTATTGGTCAGTTTCTATGCCTGTCAGCGTCTCTGGGCCTATCGCCAGGCCTGATCAGAGAGGCGGGGCTGCTGGCAAAGTCCGGAGAGAAAGAAAGAGGCAACGGCTAATCAACAGCTGCCATAGAGGCTGCGGATCAGACCCTGCCTCTCTCTCCGGGCCTCTCTCTGGGCCTGATCTGCAGCCCCCTCGGCAGTCAGTTGCTGGGTCGCCACACCCGCAGGAGCGGCAGTCATCATGCCAACCCAGCACTGACCGCAGGACTGACTTCCAGTCGGTTGTGCCTTCGGTTGTTACAGACCCTGGGTTTTTATATATTAGGATAGCATTCCAAAGACAGGTATTAGTAACGTGGTTATAGTCATCATTGAAATTGATTTATCAAAATTGATCTCTGAAATACATTGGAGAGCAGTAATAAAGTTGCTTTGCTTGGACTGTTTTTATTTATTAGATTACAACCTTATTTGGTTTCAAAATTAACTTGTCCTTCATTTTTAAATATTTTGTGTTTATTCTATTACTTTTCAATTGAATATTAGTTATATATTAGGAAAATCTTATCTGTAGAATGAAAACACAGACTCATACCTGGAATCGGGTTGGGGTGCTGTTTATACTATAGCAGAAGAGTTTTATTTCATAGGGAGAAAGAAGGGACTCAAGCTACTCTTGTGCCATGAAGTGTTATGTTCTATCATATTATGTTTGATGCAGTTACCATTACATTTTTTTCTAAAAAGCTGCATTGCAACAGGATAAAATACTTCAGTGCTTACAAAGGGTGGCTTGAAATAGTACCTTGTCATATATTAGGAAAATCTTATCTGTAGAATGAAAACACAGACTCATACCAGGAATTGGGTTGGGGTGCTGTTTATACTATAGCAGAAGAGCTTTATTTCATAGGGAGAAAGAAGGGACGCAAGCTACTCCTGTTGATCCTTTGCTGCAAGTTCATTCTTCATTGCTGATGTCTCCAAATAGTGCCATCTTAGGTCTGATTTTGAGCATGTTATTTGTTGTATTGGAATGTTAACTATGCATTATTGTAATTTTAAACTTACTTTTAACAGCGTGATAAAATATGTGCTAGGAGGTAATAGTAGTCTATATTTCCATTTAATCTTTGGCAAATCCTTTTTAGTACTAATTAGTTAAAATAAATACACCTTTCACAGAGAAGTTTTAAAAGCACACATTATAAAATGTTTTAATTTTAAGTAGTTACATGAAATAGCTTACAAATAAATTTAGATTTTCACGAGTAGATTGCCTCTCCCCCTTTTTTAAATTGATAACTAATGGTAAGAACTATATATCTTACTAGAGGCCCGGTGCACGAAAATTCATGCACTTTGGGAGGTCCCTCAGCCCAGCCTGCGCCCTCTCGCAGTACAGGACCGCTCACAGGATGTCTGACTGATGGCTTAGGCCCGCTTCCCCTGGGAAGTGGGCCTAAGCTGTTAGTTGAACATCCTTAGCGCTGCCACGGAGGCAGGAGAGGCTCCCGCCAAGTGCCAGCTTCTGGCTGAGCAGTGCTCCCCCTGTGGAAGCACACTGACCATCAGGGGGCAGTTCCTGCATTGAGCATCTGCCCCCGTGGTGGTCAGTGCGCATCATAGCGAACAATTGTTCCCGGTCATTCCACTGTTAGGGTCAATTTGCATATTACCCTTTTATTATATAGGATTTGCACACTGAAGTACATGTTAATAAAATGATTTTTCTTTCATAAGAATTTAAAATTAACATTAACTTTGCATTATACTCCATTTTTCCCAAAGTCCATTTAGTTGTATAAACACAGTAAAAAACACACATGCATATGTTAAAATCTTAATGGAAATAATTTCTCAATTCTTTTTTAGGCAACAAGTAACAGAAATCATATTTGTTTTAAAAGCAGTTAGTACTCTCATTGATTCACTTAAGAAAACTCAGCCTGAGAATGGTAAGTGCTTAGAAACTCAGTTATTCTAAACTCATAACGTTTATGTTCTATTTGTAATGTACTTTTGTATTATTATTAAGTTAACTGAATTTTAGGAACATAACAGCTATTAGACTTTCTTTTCTCTGGTCTTTATGACAGTTAAGCATCAGCCCATTAAGATGTCAATTAAGTAAAATTTATTTTTAATGTTTTGTCTTCATGTTAAAACAACTATTTGGCTGACTTTTTTTTTTTTAAGTAAATTGGTCTGAATTCAGGGTGTTGCATGGACAATTCATATTTTGTGTATTTTTAATATAGAACATCATTGACTTTTTCTAGTATGGGGAAGCTTCTATTCTGCATTTGTACTGATTTACTGTAGATATATCAACTGTATAAATAACTATGAATCATTTTTATAGTCCTTTCTCATTTATTTTCCCTTTCTGTTACTTATTCCTGTCCAATCTGTTCTTCACATTATGGCCAGAAATGACTTTTCCAAAAATATATTCAACCATTTATTTTCCTATCCTTATAAAACAAAACAAAAAAATCTTTTTTAAAAACTTATTATCTACCAAGTGCGTGAAGAGTACTGTCTGACTTTTCTATTCTTGCTTGATTTCCCACTAGACCTCATACACCCTACTCTCCCACCAAATTAAAATTCTATCTACCCAAGTATTTCCAACCCTTTGCTTATTTCATTCTCCGGCCTACATCCACCTAATTCAAATACCACCCTCTTTTAAGCCTGTTTTTAATCCTTAAAGGTAAATGATTTATTTTTCTTGTTGAATTCCTAGCTCTTTTATGTGTACCTTTGCATTAAAGCACCCTATTTGTGTTATAGTTGTACATGTACATGACTCACTCCCCTTAAATTGTAAAGTTCTTAGGAGGCTTTTTGGGCCTTGTTTTGTTCTAGTTTGAATCCTACAGTAGTGGTTCTTAACCTTAATGCCATGGCCCGTTAATACAGTTCCTCATGTTGTGGTGACCCCCAATTTCATTGTTACAAATTGAACATAATTAAAGCATAGTGATTAATCACAAAAACAATATGTAATTATATATGTGTTTTCCGATGGTCTTAGGCGACCCCTGTGAAAGGGTCGTTAGACCCCCAAAGGGGTCGCGACCCACAGGTTGAGAACTGCTGCTCTACAGCATTGTTACTCAAAGTCTGGGTTGTTGGACCGGCCACTGCTCTTAAGATTTTGTTACTGATCCAGGACAAGGTAAAGAGCTGGCACCAGAATATAAGTCATTTGTGTCACTAAACACACTCTCATTCAGCTGACATTTTTTTTATACAACTAGACTTTGTTAAATAAGGAAGTGTATTGGTTTACATTCTGGCACCTTAGATGACTGGCACTTTAAACAGCATTTCTTTTACTAACCAAGAAAAAAGGAAGTCCCTGATAAATGATTCATAGAATATTTGTTCCTGTCAGTTATTATATAATTAAAATAAATACATGGTTTTTTGTTTTTAAATCTACCTATTGGTACTTGGGCCTAAAAAGGGTGAGTACTATGTGAACTTTTAAGAGTCAATAATAGACTTATGTTTATTCAATCCAAAGGGAGGTGTGGAATTTTGGGGAAAAATCCTGGAGCAATGTCTTAAATTCATCTCAAGTTCAAATTTAAGTTTTTATAAAAAAAAATATTCTGGCTAATTTTTCAGAGAGGGAAACCATGCATTGATTTTTCTAGAAGTCAGTCAGTAAAATCTTTATTAGATCATAGGATAGAATTAGATCCTTAAAAATATATTATACTTAAGACATAAACAGGAAATTCTCTGTTTCCCATGTTACTGCTATAGATATATTACATATAACCAGTATATTTCAATGTATAGTATTTGCATTCTTTTGTATGCTCTTTAGACAGCTGTCAATAATTTAATGAGAATTTGTTTAAAGAAAAAAAGGGGAAGGAAGACTCAGCAACCTTTAAAAAAAACAAACAAAGCCAATGGGCCGTAGATAGGGCAGTATAATTATTAATGTTAAAAATTGTTTAAGAGAGTTGGAATTATGCCTCTAGGCATATGAAGTGAAGTTTAATTTAAATGTAACCATAAATGGTGATTATTATATTATAACATATTAAAAAGGTATGATAAGCTTCATTAAGAAACAGAAAAAAAGAAGATAACTTAGAAAAAGCCAGGCTTTCTCAGTAGAAATATGTTGGACTGCTCATGGCCAATTCAAAATTAATTCAGAAGAATGGCTACACGGTTTGGAACCAATGTATACTTTACATGTGTTTAGCACATTGGTTATTTGTTATAGGGTTTTCTAGTGGGAGAGGAGGCATTTATTGGACTTATTTTTAGTTTGAAATAATTTTATTTTTATCATTTACCTTGATCTTTATTTAAAAATTTGAGCTGGTAGTAAACATACACACATGGTTCAAATGTACAAAAAGATATATACAGTGTGGGGCAAAAGTAGGTTTATAGTTGTTTATATGGAACGTAGTGCAATAATTAATAAATAATAACACAAGAATAAACTCTGCTTCTGGTACTTACAACTGTAAATTTACTTTTGCCCCACCCTGTATATAAAGGGAAAAGTTTTAAGATCTTTCCCCTGTTCTGTATCTACCCAGTTCTTACCTCACCATAGGCATCCACTTTTATTAGTTTTTTAATCCTTCCACAAGTTTATGGAAATACAAAATATATACTATGCCCCCAGTTTTTAGCACAAATGAATGTGTATCATATTATTATCTACTGTTCTGGACACTTTTTTGCCCCCACTTTATAAAATACCATGAAGAATCTTTCATATCAATACATATAGCTTTTTCTTTTTTTTTTTTGATAGTTAAGTCCAAAGTGCCCACCAATATCTGTGGTGAGTTTTTTTTTAAATATTTTAATTTAAGGAATTTGAGTAGCTTTCCCTGAGTTTAAGATGTTATCTTAAATAATGTATTTTTGTATTTTCCTGTAATAAACAGGGCAATCTAGGTAAGTTTCGATATATGCAGTCTTGTTCCCTCCAAATTTTATTTTTAAATATATATATTTTATTGATTTTTTACAGAGAAGAAGGGAGAGGGATAGAGAGAAACATCGATGAGAGAGAAACATCGATCAGCTGCCTCCTGCACACTCCCTACTGGGTATGTGCCTGCAACCAAGGTACATGCCCTTGACCGGAATCGAACCTGGGACTCTTCAGTCCGCAGGCCGACACTCTGTCCACTGAGCCAAACCAGTCAGGCTCCAAATTTTTATCTGAGTAAAATACAAATAAAATTTATCATCTTAGCCATTATTAAGTATATGTATAGTTCAGTATTATTAAATACTAGAGGCCTTGTGCACAAATTCGTGCACGGGTGGGGTCCGACCGGCCTGGCCAGATCAGGGTGAGGGGGCTGGTCGGGGTGGGGCCAGCCAGGGGGAGAGGCCGTGGGTGGTTCGCTGGCTGGCCCCACCCCCTAGTCGAACTCCCAGTGGAACTCCCGGTTGAGGGGACAATTTGCATATTAGACTTTTATTATATAGGATAGTCATAATATTGTGTAACTATCATCACCATCCATCTCCATAACTTTTCATCTTGTAACTGACACTTTATACTCCTTAAACAGTAACTCCCCATTCACTATTCTTCCCAGCCCCTGGCAGCAACAAGCCTACTTTATGTCTCAATGACTTTACTCTGAATAGCTCATATAAGTTGAATTACACAGTATTTGTCTTTTCGTGACTCGCTTATTTCACTTAGCATAATGTCATCAAGGTTCATCCATATTATCTATACATATAAAAAGCCAGCGACCAGAACACTGTAATGATCAGACCGACTGGTCGCTGTGCCACCCACTGTGGCCAGCAAACTGGCCAGATCAGGGGGTGGGCCGGCCAGCCAACCTCCCACGGCCCCTCCCCCCAGCCGACCCTGCCCCTGATTGCTCCCCCACCCCAATAGGGGATGGGGTCGGCCAGCCAACCTCCTGAAGCCCCTCCCCCCAGTCAGCCCCACCCCGGATGGGCCCCCACCACCCTGATTGGCCCACAGCCCCTTCCCCCAGCAGGCCACGCCCCTTATTACCCCCCTACTCCAATAAGGGGCAGGCCAGCCGGCCAACCTCCTGCAGCCCCTCCCCCCGCCCGTCCCCACCCCAGATTGGCCCCCCCTACCCCAATCAGGGGCAGGGCCGGCTGGCCAACCACCTGTGGCCCCTCCCGTTGGCTGGCCCTGCCCCCAATCAGCTCCCACCACCCTGATCAGCCCGTGGCCCCTCCCCCCAGCCAGCTCCGCCCCCCACACCAATTGGGGATGGGGCTGGCCGGCCAACCTCCTACAGTGCCTCCCCAGCTACTGGCCCCCAATCAGGCCCCCCAATCGGGGGTGGGGCCAACCAGCCAATCACCTGTAGCCCCTCCCCCCAGCCAGCCTGGCCCTGATCGGTCCTTATCAGGGGTGGGCCAGCTGACCAACCTCCTGTCTCCTCCTCACGAAAGGCCCAGCTCCCATCCGCCTTGATTGGGGCCGGGTCGGCCAGACCCCACCCATGCACAAATTCGTGCACTGGGCCTCTAGTAGTGTATAGTAAACCCTCGATTTTGTGGACCTCAATTTAGCAGACTTCAGATTTAATGGACAAAATTTCTGGTCCATATGTCATATGTGAAAATAACCACCCTGTTAATTTTAAAATGCTTTTAACCAAGATTTGTTTATAATTAAATTAAGAAGTTATTTTTTGTTGTTATAAATTCACTGTTATTTTAAACAAATTTTAACCAATAGGGCATATGTTGGAAAAAACACTAATTTCACCACCATATATAAATATTACATATCTATAACTATAGTCTATTTTAAATCCAATAGTGACTGTTCATAAACAATGTTCTTTGAATGATTAGCACGTGATCACAAAGCATCTCATTCGGTAATTGGTTCTGTTGTTGAGTGGCATGACTTTCTGCAGCAGTTTTTTAAAAATATATTTTCATTGATTTCAGAGAGGAAGGGAAAGGGAGAGAAAGAGAGAAACATCAGTGATGAGAGAGAATCATTGATCAGCTGTCTCCTGCACGTCCCCTACTGGGGTTTGAGTCTGCAACCTGGACATGTGCCCTTGACTGGAATTGAACCCGGCACCCTTCAGTCGCAGGCCAACGCTGTATCCACTGAGCCAAACCAGATAGGGCCTGCAGCAGTTTCAATGTGTGCTAGCCTATGTTCCGACATGTGCTAAGCCACGCCCTAGCCGTGTGCATTTGTTTGCTGGCGGTGACTGGTGAATGCACACATTTACTAGACCTATTCAGTATAAATTTAAAATAGCAGTAACACATATAGAAAACTTTTCTGTGAAATTAAACTTTTTATACATAATTTTAATTACACAAACATGTCTATATAAGTAAAAACAGGTAAACTACTTTGTCAATTTTTGTAACATACGCATTCGGAAATTACAAACTAATTGGGATATAACAGTTTTGTCCATTCACTAAATGTCATTCAACAGTATTAATTGTTCATAATAGTCCCTCCCCACTACAGTTCAAATCTAATGGTATACATCAAAGATTGTCAAACAGGCCAAGCCAGTGTGGCTCAGTAGTTGAGTGTCGACTCATGAACCAGAAGGTCACAGTTCGATTTCCAGTAGGGCACATGCCTAGGTTGTGGGCTCCATCCCCAGGAGGAGTTGTGCAGGAGTTAGCCAATCAGTGATTCTCTCTCATCATTGATATTTCTATCTCGCTCTCCTCCCTTTCTCTCTCTGAAATCAATTTTTTTTAAAAAAGATTATCAAGCAGTACAAGAATGAATCTATGTATGGTTATTTAAAATTGAAAGCAATACCAAGGACATTACAGAGAAAATAATATATTTATATTTTTAGCACACAACTGCATAAAAAAATTGAACTCTTTTCTAATTGTTCTTGAAATGTACACTATATTCTCTAGCAATTATATTGAAAATGACTAAAGTTTTGAAGTATTCTAAGTTACTTGACTTAGCTTCCAAGGCCTTTGCAATTGCAGTAGCATTTAAAAATGTATTTTTATTAAATTTGTTGGTATTGATATATCTGCACATTGACCATATATTTTCCCTTACATCTTATTAAATATTGCAGGAAGTCTTCCAAAGGTAAAAGAAGATTGTGGAATCTCCATATATTTGGGAATTTTTTCTTTGCATTGTATTTAAATGATTGTGTTTATGTTAATTGGGTGAACTCTGCTATTGAAATCCACCCTTTTCTGAGGTTTTATACTTTTTGCATTACAGTTGATGGAAATACCTGGGCACAAGTAATTGCCTTATACCCAACTTTAGTAGAATGCATCACCTGCTCATCTTCAGAAGTCTGCTCTGCACTTAAAGAGGCACTAGTTCCCTTTAAGGATTTCATGCAGCCACCAGCATCCAAAGTTCAAAATGGAGAATCTTGACCAGCTACAATAAATTTAAAGAAGAAAGATATCTAAAGAATGTCTGCTCCTCAGTGAGTCTTCTATTAGAAGACATTTCTTACTACAAATAATTCTTGGCAGCTGTTGTTGGCCTTCTTTAAATTGTACTTACCTGAGTTCAGTAGTTCTTATTACAAGCTTACACGTAAGCAAAGGCTCCTGAATGAGTATCAGTGCAAGCCTTTAATAATTAAACTGATTAGAGAGATGGTTAATACTACAGCATACCTGCTACCATATCTTCAACTGGTGATTTAAAAGTGAGCTTATGTACAGTTTGTGATGTATGTGTTAATGATGTACTTTTTAAAAAGAAAGAAAAGATATTTCATTCAGTCAGATTTATTAGGCTGGTGTTTTTGCGCCCTTTTTCAAGTACAAAAGTGTACTAAAATTTTATGCAAGATGGTACTGTAACATTCCATATTATCTATAACCAGCCTTTGTAAACAAAAGGAACTGATATACTTGTGTGTATAATAAATGGTTACAGTTCTGTATAAAATAGTTGCATTTATTATTTAAAAGTTTTAAATACTGCTAATGTTAAATGCTTGATGCTGTATTTATTATAAATATAAAATTGTTTGCTTACCTTTTTACTTATAATTTGCCTTCTTAAGCGGCAGATACACTCCCCATATAATCATGAAGTTAGCTTAATGATTATTTTAAATGCAGTTGCTAGTCACTATTAAATGTCTGGCAGAAAGGTCATGTGAACACAGCTGAAAATAGTTTATGATTTGCTTATTTTGCAACTCTGAAGTATAGGTTATTAACTTAATACATTGAGATATATTGTAGCACTATGACTCCATCATACCTCATTTCTTTAAATGTCTTTTCCAGCTTTCACATAAGTATGTCTGTTTTTATATTTGCTGTCTGGATTTTAAAGACTTTGATATTTTATATTTCTACTGATTCTCCTCCCCCCTCCCTCACTCCCTCACTGAGTAACAATATTTATCACCGACTGAATTGTGACCCAGGCAAAATGATTTCAGATTTCCTAAAATTTTGCCTGTAAGGTTTTGTTCATCTCAGTGCTTCCTTTTGTAATGTCGTCTCAAGAAGCAAAATAACTATGCTGACCCACAAATATAAAATGTGTGTGTATTCTGAAACAATGAGAAATGTATTTTTGGAGATAGAGAAGCATTTAGAAGTGCAGTAAACTTTCTGTCATGGAGAAAATGCTAATTTTGTTTCACTTTCCTCTGCTAGTGAAGAAATGCTCCTGAGTACATTAACTTAACTGTTCCTTAAAAAATGGACTGACCTAGCTTACTGTGTTTTTTTATTTTATGGATTATGCTATTATATTTTTCTTTTGAATTAAATTTTCATAATTTATGTGAAGACTCAAGGATGTTTAAAACAATTATTTTTCATAAGAAATCATAATTGTCTCAGTATCATTTTAGTGTCCTGGAAGGCCTTTGATTTTAATAGAATTTATGCCTCTCCAGCATACTTATAAAATGACAAGAAGATATTAGAATTAAGTAATGAACAAGATAAAATTGTGAGGCTATTGTAATTGTATAATTACTTAATTTGCACTATTATCTGTAAACAAGTGGTTAGATTTTTTTTAAGGGATAGTATTTTTTTACATGAATTAATGAATTTCTACTTTATAATTTCAAGTAAAATTAAGGTAAAATATGGCATTTTCTAGATTCTATCTTCAGCATTTGTCTTAAAGAAAGTTGTAAAAATTAATTGCTCAAGCTGTGTATTTAGTTTACTTTCTATATTTGGATATGTCAAATTGGGTATTAAAAATCTGCATTATCACTGATAAAGCATTGAAATAGAATAATAAGAGTAGTGTACAGGTTCAGTAACATGTTTAAAATATTGCCAAGAATTTACATGAAGTAAAAATGCATCTATTCTTAAGAAATAACAGATCAATTGCAATTAGAATTATCCTCTTTGAAAGTTAAATATGAGTCAGAGGTATATACATATATTTATATGAACTGACGAAATTCGTGCACAGGGTGGGGTGGGGGGGGGTGTTCCTCAGCCTGGCCTGCACCCTTTCACAATCAGGGACCCCTTGGGGGATGTCTGACTGCCAGTTTAGTCTCAATCCTGCAGGATTGGGCCTAAACCGGCAGTAGATTATCCCTCTCACTATCCGGGACTACTGGCTCCTAACGGCTTGCCTGCCTGATCGCCCAAAACCACTCTGCCTGCCTGCCTCATTGCCCCTAACCACTCGCCTGCCTGCCTGATCGCTCCTAACTGCTCACCTGCCTGCTTGATTGCCCCTAACTGCCTCTGCCTCGGCCCTCGCTGCCCCGGCTTTATTCAGAAGGACGTCCGGAATGATGTCCGGAAGATAGTTCGGCTGTCTGGTCTAATTAGGATATTACGCTTTTATTGCTTTAGATTGGTTTTACTAATATTGTATTAGCTTTCAATACCAGGACCATACCCTACTGTCAAAACACAAATTTGGTGAATGTGTAAATACCATATAATATAGTGATCAGTGCCATCTTAGTGTCAGGCAAGCTGGGCCACCCCCCTTGGTGGTATAATTTGACAGGTTTTTCCTCACAGAATCTCTCTCACCACTCCCAGGAGTCACTATTAGTAATTCATTCCCTTGAGTCAAGCTACTTCTAGGCTAAAATACCTGATTCCTGGAAGGTTAACCCTTGTCTTACTGGTATGAATTGGGTTCTTCAGTGACTAGAAGAACTGGGCTATGTGAGACTACTACATGCTAGGAGATTCAAAAAGGAAGTTGCCAAAGCTAAGATCATTTTGTATGATATTTAAGACAATGAGTAGTCCATGAAACAGTAGTAAAAATGTCCTTTGGGATACATATTATAATTACAATGAGGTTTTTAAAACATATATTTTATTGATTTTTTACAGAGAGGAAGGGAGAGGTATAGAGAGTTAGAAACATCCATGAGAGAGAAACATCGATCAGCTGCCTCCTGCACACCCCCTACTCGGTATGTGCCCGCAGCCAAGGTACATGCCCTTGACCGGAATCGAACCTGGGACCCTTCAGTCTGCAGGCCGAGGCTCTATCCACTGAGCCAAACCGGCCAGGGCTACAATGAGTTTTAAGTCTCACATAATCACTTTTTGTCACTGACAGTACCTTTTTTTGTTGTTTTTTTGTTCATCCTAACCCAAGAATATTTTTCCATTGATTTTTAGAGCGAGTGGAAGGGAGGGGGAGAGATAGAGAGAAACATTGATGTGAGAGATACACATCAATTGGTTGCCTTCTGCACACACCCCAACCAGGGCCAGGGATCAAGCCTGCAACCGAGGTACATGCCCTTGACCAGAATCGTTCCTTCAGTCCCAGGGATGACAATCTATCCACTGAGCCAAACCAGCTAGGACAACAGACATCTAACATTTGGATTAAAATCTTTTTCTGACGTTTTTCCATTATAAAAAAAAATTAATTTTAACTTGGAATAGTTTACTTTTTAGTTTCCTATAATGCCGCCACTGCCAAAGAACAGGTCATTTTGTAGTGTCTTATTTTGTACTCCTTTATAACTAGTGATAACTAAAAGTTTTGTTAATTTTACTGTATATACATTTGTAACATTTACTTATTAGGAGCTTGTAGGTGCCAAAAAAAAAAAAATGCATGAAAGTCTGCCTTAGAGAGACCCACTTTTTACTTGATTTCATTTTTAATTTTATTAACAACTATATTATTTCTTACCTGTTTTTCCCCTATATGATTATTGATTCAACTCTTGCTATATTCCTTAAATTATGTTACACTAGAAGGAAGAGGTGAACAATTAAACATATATATTTTATTCTGAAGAATAGCATATACTTAATGTTAGAATAGGTTATTCGTCCTTTCTCAATATAACTTGAAAGTATTTTGTTCATTGTCACAATTTGGAATCACTGCCCAGGCAACCATTTGGCCGAAGGGTCCATTGAGAAACAGAATAAAAGAGCTTAAATTATTGAAGTGTTAGCAAACAACTCAAAAGTATTAATAAGGTTGTCATTATTACACTCATGTTAATGAAAGACAGTGTAGTTATATAATGACATATATTCTTCTCAAATGTAGAATAATTAAGATGGGCAACCAGATCCTCGAAAAAGACTGCTGTAGGTGAAGCCTGTCTATCGAAGGCAGAATACTTTCAGGAACTCACCTGCCTGTGATTGCTATAGATATTAATAGTGGAGATTTAGAAGCCCTGGAATGAATTGATGTCCAGGCCAAGAATATTGTGAACTTCTGGTTTTTAATAGAAAATGACCACAAATGTGGACAAAAATGGTCTCCTGAAAGCATTGCCAGCAGCCTAGTATGTTCTTTAGATTTATGCTGAATGCATTTGACATTTTGGCAGATATGCTGCTCTTGTGTATAGTGCCAGCCTTTAACTATGTTTAGAGTTGTTGGGTTGCATTTATCTACATTTTTAGAGTGAATTTTGCTTTTTTATTTAAATTACCATTCATAGAATGAATGAGTGGGAGTTTATAACACATGGTGTGTTACCAATTTATATATTATGGGAAAGCAGTTTTTAATACTTCAGAAACCTTTAATTAAAATTTTTGTATCCTGGCAAGTAAACTAGTGCTTTCAAATTGAATGAAAAGTATTTCTAGATTGGGAAGGAAACTTTATCGGTTTCTTAATTTATATAAAAACTATTTCAGAGAAGTTAAATAGCCATGTTTACATGTTTACATCTAGTAAGTTTGAATGCACTGGTAGTGTTGGCTGTTTTTAAAGGAGCATGCAGTCATTCCTTTGGTGAATATAAATATTCTTATTAATCTTGACTGTGAGGCAGCAAGGAACAGAGACTGCCTCCTATTTAATGCTAGGCATGTTAACTTTTCAAAGTCTTTGTTTTCTAATCTTTAAAACAGATGACAATGGGTTCTCATTAATTCTTTAGAGAAAAAATACACAGTTTGAATTTAGAGGTTTTTTTACAACATTATTAAGGTAGTTATCTTCAAGTTATTTGATACATTTATTACTATATCCTAATTGAGACCTTTGACTATATATTTTTCTTCCCCTTTCTCCTGCATCAGTTTCTTCCCTTCTCTATCCTATTTATTTATTTATGTATGTATGTATGTATGTATGTATGTATTTATAAAAGTTTGTTGATTTCTAGAGAGAGGAAGGGAGAAGAGAAACATTGATATGAGAGCATAACATTGATCTGCTCCCTCCTGCACACCCCCTACTGGGCATCAAACCCACAACCCAGGCATGTGCCCTGACTGGGAATCGAACTGGCAGTCCTTCGGTGAATGGGGTTAACACCCAACCAACTGGACCACACTGACCAGAGTCAAGTTAAAATAATTTGTGACTAGAGCTCCTACTATCTTTCTGAATCCACAGGATTCAGTAGTGAGGATGCCCACAAAATGGGATGCTATAAGTATGAATTCAGCAGCTAAACTTGGAATAATCATGTCTTTTCTGTTATGTGGCTTGAGAGATCATAGCACTTTTCTCAAAAAGGAAATGAGCTTACATTAAGTTTTTCCCCCTTTTGTTTGTTTTTGCAGGCAGATGCTTTGAGTTATTTTAGACTTATATGATCTAAATAGGAGGACATGATACAGCATATTGCCCATGTATTTCAGCTGTTTCTGGTTTTCTGTTACAAAACAGTATTCTTTTGATAGACGACCTAGAATGTTACAGTATTCTCTTCAGGTCTTTCCAGGGTGTATTTGGTAACCATGTGCTTGGTGCTTACAGAGGTCAGCTCAAACATTCCTAATTATACTGTGAGATAAGAAAAAGAAAATTATTGTACCCTTGAGTTTTGATTCCATTTTCAGTTGCTGCAAATTTAGTTACATTGTTTTATTTTATACAACATTTGATAAATAGTGCAGGAAAGATAAAAACCAAACCATTATTTGGGTAATGACTGCAATATAACAACTGCTTTCTGTGAAGTTTACTAGATATGAGAACATTTCCAAAGCTATAATATTATAATCTTAGTCTTTTTATCTAGCAAAATAAAATAAAATATTAGGCTTCAGACCCAACTGTGCAAATTGCATTTGCTTTCCAGCTTTTACTACTTCTGTGTCATAATTTTAACATATAACATACAACTTCTGTCTCTTAAAGCAGTTACCCATATGATGTTTATGTCAGACTGGATATATTTATCTAATTTGGTGAGTTTCTTTTTTAGCTCGCAATGCAGTTCTTGAAAGTAATACTGCTGTTGTTACGATTTCTCTTTGCACTTTTTATGTTGTTAAGATGTATCAGTTACGTATTATAATCATGAAAGCCTCTTGGCCTCAAACCCAGATTTTCTTTGTGGCCTAGGATAGATTTTTCATAAAAACTGCAAGTTCCTGGCCGGGGTGGCTCAGTGCTTGAGTGTCAACCTATGAACCAGGAGGTCACAGTTTGATTCCTGGTCAGGGTACATGCCTGGGTTTTAGGCTCAATCCCCAGTAGAGGTTGTGCAGGAGGCAGCCTATTGGTGATTCTCATTATTAATGTTTCTATCTCTCTTTCCCTCTCCCTTCCTCTCTCTGAAATCAATAAAAACATTTTTTAAAACCTATATAGTTACAGCTGTGATTGTATAGATCCTTAAACTGCTTTATAGTTACCACTCTGCATGACTTCAGATTTTTAAAAATTATGTCCTAGCAGTGCTAGTTTTCTCAGTATAACTTAAAATCATAACCACTTTGAGAATTTACTTCCAGATATGATAAATGACTCACTTTTTCTTTAATGTACTTTGTGTTGGCTTTCTCATCCCCATTAGGTTCAACACATCAGTGATACCCCACATTATTGAATCTGTTTAACAGACTTCATAATTAATCACTCAAATATGTTTAGGATGGTTTACATATGCTGTCAATTGGGGAAAACTTTTCTAAAATAGAATAAGGAAGGTGTGTTTTTGAGAGCTTTGTTGAAACTATTAATATATAAAGTGAAAATAAAAACACAGAAGAACATTATGAAATATATCTCAGCAGTTTGGAAAGCAGATTTAGAACTTATGTAAAAATTCTAGGTCAAAAAACGTTGAACTTAAAAAATTCTAGGTCAGGTAAAAAACAGTTCTCAAGTGGACTAGATTCTTATAATCATTTCTTTTGTTTTACAAGCACTCCTATATATTTTTAATTTAGTGAGCCTTACCAGTATTTTAAGACTGCCTATTTATAGCAATGCTAGACCATACTTCTATCTCTCAAAGAAAAAATGTCTTAATATTTTTTACACAACTATTTCTATGAATAGATGTTGAGACAAATACACTTGAACAGAACAAAGAACTCCAAATACTGTGAAGAAGATATTTGTCTAATGACTATGACTTCCAGAGCTGTATTGGGTTTTTATTATTGGTCGTCCAGGACAGTTTAAAATAGCAAGTTAGTTAACCTGTTTTTCTTTCCTCATGTAAAAGGGAGTTAATAGTAGTGTTTAACTCAATAGTTTTTTATTAAGATTTAAAAAGCAGTGGTATAAAGTACTGTCCCTAGCCCATGGTAACTGCTAGGTGGGTGTTACATAAATAAAATACACTTCTGGTACATATCATTCAAAGATGGGCAAAAACCTATACTTTCTCATATAATATATATATTTTTGCATTTTATTGGGACAAGCACTGCAGGTTAAGAATCTATATGCTCATAATTGTGTCCTTTGTTGACAAAAGTCAGTAGGAGTGCTCAGGTGTATATAGCTAGTAAACACAAGATTGTATATAATTAAGTATTCCTGTCATCATTTTAGCTCCTATCAGGGTTAGGCATTGAGTTACTCTCTGCCCTCAGGGAGTTACAGTTTTGCAAGGAATATAAGACCGTAAATGTGCAAAGAACTGTGGAAGACAAGCACAGATTAAATGAGATTATAAAATAGAGAACTTGAGCCTAGTCCTCTGTGGTTCAGTTTAATATTTAATGTTAATATAAAGAAGGAAAATCAATAAAGAAATGAAAAGACTCAGTGGTAGAGACAGAACTTACAATGGGCCTTGATGGCAAGGTAGATTTTGGATGGTTTCAAAGGATATTGCAGGATATTTCAGGTAAAGACGATGTGAGCAAGGCATATCTGAAATATGAGGAAACTGAGAGTACATTTTGGTATGTGTGTGAAACAAGATTGCCAGTGAGGAATTGAGGCCCATTCATGAAATTCCTTGAAAGCCGAGCAGAGTAGTTTAAGTTTGAGATGGCAGGAGTTTGGAGTGATGGTTTTTAGGAGTAAATTATGAAACTAAGGAAGATAAACTTGCAGTTATAAGATGGAGTGGAGGGACTATGAGATAGGAAGCTGTTGCAATTTTCCTGCTATGAAGGATTGATTAGCTGCAGGTGGTCACATTTGGAGAGGATGCTTAGATTCTGGAAATTAAGGGCACAGAAAAATAAAAATAACAGCACATTGGGTCTGGATGATGAGTGCATTGGTGTTAGCACTGTCAAAAACAGGTTAATTGTGGAAATGAATCTGATACAATTAAAGTAGTGTCATGACTTAAGTTGGAAACTTATTGCTATGATGTATCTGTATACTGTAGACCAAACAACTGTTTAAGGACCTTTTGAAAATCTGAACCACTATGACAGATGACATTTGCTATGGTGCAGGATAGTGTGTGGTCCACTGTGCAGTGAAGGAGCAGTGAGGGGTGATGCCCTGGCCGCCCAATCATTGCTTATCAGGACAGGGTGGTGTGATTTATAATGAAACCACTGGTGAAGTTTCTACAGATTTTGTGGTAAGCATCATTGTGATGCACAGTTGAGTTTTGCTTCATCAAATAAAGCATTTAATTTCAACTGTGTTCTATATACACATAAAAATAAATAAATATTGTTAATTGGAAATAGTTGAAAGATGCAACATCCCCGACAAACTACCTTCATACGATTAAGCATAACATGAGATGTGTCACTGGGCATGTATTTTTTCTTAATTTGCATATTACATATTTATTTTGAAACATGTTAGGCAGGATGCTTTTTAACTTGAAAACTTGTTCTTCAAAAAACTGTTTCGTCTCCAATACCAAGTAGAATAGAAACAAAAAGACAGTCTTAGGTAATCTTTAAATTGCAACAAGGCTCTTGGCCAAGAGGATCTATTATTAAACACTAGAGGCCCAGTCCACAAAATCTGTGCACTGGATGTGGGAAGTCCCTCAGCCTGGCCTGTGCCCTCTTGCGGGAGCCCTCGGGGATGTCTGACTGACGGCTTAGGTCCGCTCCCTATGCCAGCAGTTGACATCCATAGCGCTGCTGTGGAGGTGGGAAAGGCTCCTGCCACCGCTGCTGTGCTCGTCATGAGCCCGGCTTCTGGCGCACTGACCACCAGGGGGCAGCTCCTGCGTTGAGTGTCTGCCCCCTGGTGGTCAGTGCGTGTCATAGCGGCTGGTCGTTCTGCCATTTGGTTGATTTGCATGTTAGCCTTTTATTATATAGGATTATATTGTGCTGGTTTAAGGGGGAAATCTTTTTCAAAAATGAGTTACACATGGATGCCCCTTTATGCGTTGTTGGCAGATTGTGGAGTCCGCACCTTAGCCCTCGGGCTTCCAGGAAAGGGTCCAAGTCTCTGCGCACAGTCAGTCCCGAGTGGGAACTTGCCCCCTCCCCCATTCCTCCATCCCTTCCTTTTGTTAAGTGCAGCCCGGTTTTCAGGAGCCTGGTGACTAATAGGATTGCCAGATTTCGCAGATAAAAATGCAGGACACCCAGTTAAATTAGTAGGGGGAGGGGGGAAACAAACACTAAAAAATGATTCGTTTCTCTCCAATTCGAACTTAACTGGACGTTCTGAATTTTAGGCAACCCCTGCTTACTTTTTTTTTTAAAACAATTTAACTTAAGACAAAACTTCCTAAATGGGAGGCAAAAAGTAACTTGTCTGAGGCGGCAGCAGACGTGGCTCAGGGCAGTCGACCTTCTCCCAAACTTGGCCTTTAAGAAAAAAAGGCAGCCGCCACGTCCCGGCGCCTGCGCACTAAGCGCGCCGCGCGGCCGCTTTCCCGCCGCTTTCCCGCGGAAGGGAGGCCTGGGCCACGCCGCGGGGCGGGGCGCCAGCGGCTGTGCCCTCGCCGGATGCGAAACGAGGTGCCGGAAACTTGAAACCCCACAGAGTACAACGTGTCCACTTAGACGGCGGTGAGTGCCGCCATTTTCTTTGCTGGCAAAGACCGCGAGCAGTTAGGGGCCTCATTCTGTGCCGTTAAGCGGGTGGGGGGCGCATAGCCCGCGGCCTCAGCACTTGGGGGACGTGGAATGAGGGTCCCCGCTTTGGGGGCTGACTTCTAGTGACACGTCGAGGCTTGCCCAGGCGGGGCGAGGGACGCCGCCTCGGCCCCGGATGTAAGATGGCGGCGCGGGGGCGGGGCCCGGGCGGTCACGTGCCGGGAGCCGCGCGCGAGCCTCCTTAAGGCATCTCTACGGTCCGCCTGGGCGCACTGGAGCCGCGGAGCGCGAGGCGGGCTGGTCCGCGCGGAGCCGCCGCCGCCCGGCCCGCTTCCCGTTGGACGGGTTTTGTTCCTTTATTCTCGCCTCCGGCCGAGGCGCACGGTATTACTGCGAGGGTCCAGGGGACGTCCGGGCTGTGCCCGCGCTTCTCACCGCGGCGCCTCAGCGGGAAGCGCCCCCGGCGTTCACCCGCGCGGAGAGCCGGCCCGGCGGCGGGTGTGGGGAGCGTGGTGCCGGAGGAGGGAGGGACCCGGCCGCCGCCCAGCCCCCACGGTGGGCTCGGGGCGGGAGGGGCGCGGGCGGCGCTGCCCGGAGACGTGGCGGGAGCTCGGCGAGACGGCCCGGAGCCCCCGGCGGGCGGAGCGCGGGAACGCTGCTGCTCGCGGCCTCGGGGGCCGTCGGATCCCGTCGGCGTCGGCTGCGCTCCGGCAGCCCCGTGGCTGCTTTTCCGGGGCTCGGGGGGCGCTCCCCTCGGGGCCGGGGAGGGAGCTACCCCCGCACCTCCCCTGCGTCCCGGGCGGCCGGTTACGTGGCGGAGCCCGCCCCGCCCCGCCGGTGATCCCGGAGCTGGGCGGGGAAGGGCAGGGCAGGGCAGGGCAGGGCGCCCGTCGGACGGCGGCGGAGGAGGACGAGGAGCGCCGCGCGGCCGCCTGGACACCAGGGCCCTGGCTGAGGTAGTAGTTTGTGCTGTTGGTCGGGCTGTGACATTGCCCGCTGTGGAGATAACTGCGCAAGCTACTGCCTTGCTAGTGCTGGTGACGCTCGGCGCGAGGACAATGGCCGGGATCCCCTTTGTGTTCGGGCGCGGGGGCCGCCCGGGCGCCCGGCGCCGGCCGCGCGGGGACCGTTAGTTCCACCGCGTCCCGGAGGGGGGCGGGGGGCGGGAGGGGGCGCCGGGACCCCGTGAAGGCGGGGGGAGCCTTCGGGTTCGCTCTGGCACTCGGGGAGTGAAACTCTGAGGATGACGCACAACTTCTCCGCCCCAGTGTTTGTGTTCCAGTCTCGGGGTGCTCGGCGCCGGGGGCCGTTTGCTGGAAGTTGGAGCTGTCCTCCCGCACAACCGGCACGGGGAGCAGGAGAGGAGACCCCTTCATTACGAAGTTTATGCCTTAAAATACTTGCAGTCTGGCTTTTTGATATGCTCCCTCGGTAAATGTAAGAGTTTTCAAAATGTAAACCTGAAGCAATGGGACGTTTCTGTTTAAACTTTGTTTGCAACTCCTCGGATGAGAAGATTGAGTTTATAGTTCAATGCACTATTGAGATTTTTTTCAAATGAGGCAAATAAATTCTTTCTACATTGTGCTGCATGTGTGTGTGTGTTTATTTATTTTAATTTTTTTTTTTTCTTTTTAGTTTGGGGCCTCAAATTCTGATGGTGTGGTGGGGTTTTTCCAGAAAATTTAATTTGGATAGCTAATGGAATTACTTGGTATTTTAAATACCCCGAAGTCTGGGTGGAAAAGAAGATAATTGTATTTTTAAAATTTTAATTTCATGAGGTACGTCAGTTGTAAACTTTAGTGCTTAAACTGTTCTGGTTTTGATTTGTGCAAACTGTAGGTCTGAATGTAATGGAATCACAAACAATTTTCTGTGGTTTAATTTTTGATGCTTAATTGAAAAAGGCAGTTCTCTACTAAGGATAAGGCACCTATAAGAACAACTTTAAGAACCAGCAGGATCCGATCTCTCCCCTCGGTGGGAGTCCGATGCTTCTGTAATTCAGAAGTGACCTGATGAGCGCGCCTGGGTGCCTGGGTTTGCTCCGCCGCAGCCGGAGCCACAACCTTATCTGTCATCTCATCCGGGAGGTGCTGCCGCCGAGCGAGAAGCTTTTATGTTGGCTCTTAAAATGCAGGCAGCACTCGAATATTGGCTCTTTGAGATTCCTTTTATTGATATAAAAGCAAAATAAATTCAGGACTTTATTAAGTGCCAGTTCTTTTAAATGATGGAAATCTTACGGTGCTATTTCAAATCTTGATTTATGGAGAAATAATCATAACATTCTAATTGTACTCTAATAACTTTCATTTTTTAAAACATTCAGCTAATCTTACCTAAAAGGTCATTGTCTTTCCCGCTACACTGTTTAACATTTTATAAGAGGATCAGCAGTTGTTAATCTTTACCTCAAAGTATTACAGATTCCACCAATAACTTCTTGAACTTCAATTGATCAATAGATAGGAAACTGTTGTACAGATAAAATATAGTTTCTTCTCAGCTTTTAAAAATTTCATCCAAAATTCTATTGCCCACATAGTAGGAACATTTTTGAATTGTTGGGTATAAAGGTACTTACATGTTAGTCTTATTTGCTGAGTTACAAAATACTTCCACTGCCAGCATGTTTTTAGTACCATAGTTCTATTTCTGCTTTAATCCCCAATCTTAAAAATGTATCAGCCTTTCACTTTTACATTACACACTGGTGAAGATTATGTACTGAACATTTTTACCGATGGCAGTTTGCTAGAGGAATTTGTCTTATCAAAACTATAGCTTTCCAGTCTTGGTATTTTCAATATTTATTTGGGACAATTTTTTTCTGTTAAAGACCAATCATTTAAGTAATTTGTATCAGCAAAACACCACTAATATGAAAGAATACGGCGGTATTTTGGGTGCCCTCAACAAGTACAAAAGGAAAGCTGGGTTACAGTAATGACATTTCAATGTCATCCTCAATTATTGGAAATACAGATGTTACTGTATATGGGGCTCCTGGAGAATAGTCTTGGGGAACATAGTTTTGCTTCAGTGCCCCAAAATGAGAGTTCCTGATAGTTAATTTTATATAAAAACGTTATAAGCTTTTAAAGAAAACGTCCTTTTGGCAGGTAGGCAGGAGTGACCAGAAATGCACTCAGGACATACTGGTCTTGTGGAGTAGCCCCCAAAAGAATTCGTACCACAGGGACCTGACAGCAGAATTGAGCTCAGTGTATGGGAACAAAGGACCAAGAAAGCTGTGAGGTTTTTTCATAACTACATTCTCTTCACCAAGGTTACATTACACCCCACTTCTTCCATAGTGACGAAACCTGACAAAGAAGGTACTGTTATTTCACTTCCCCCACTGAATATTCCTCTAATTTCTGCAATAAAAGGAAAATAGGACAATTGTCTTCCAAAGTGAGTTAGGACAGACTTGATCTGGGTGGCCGAAGTGGTTGAGCGTCATCCCCTGCACTGAAAGGTTGCAGGTTCAGTCCTGGTCAGCACATGCCCAGATTGTGGGTTCAGTCCCCAGTGGGAGGCAGCCGATGGATGTTTCGTACATCGATGTTTCTTCCTCTCCCTTCCTCTCTAAAATCAATAAAAACATTTTAAAAAATGAGGACAGATTGGTAATACATATCTATTGTCATAAAATCTAAAAAGCCATAGGTGCCATTAATATGTAGATAATTATGGCAAAAATATTAAACTTATTTGAATGATTAATGCAGTTCATTAAGTGTTCTTTTATAGATTATTACTATTAGGCTGTATGGGAAAAAATAATTGTATGGTTAGGTCACTGCCCCAAAGGAATACACAGAAAAGGTGTAACATGAAGTGGAAGAATCAAAATGAGGCAGATAAGAAAAACAGTGGCCTACTCCACCTTTGAGACCTGGCAGAAAAAAAGTGGGCGAAAGCTGAGGGAAAAGAAGTATGGGGCACCTAGATCATGTAGCTTAGGTGTCTTGGTTATGTTTGTAACCTCCAGTAGTCATTCTAAAAGTGGAATTGATATCTTGGAGATGAGCAATACCATTGTAATTGATAGTGATACTCTGGGTGGCTTACATTTATTTGTCAGATACGCTACTAATATGCTGGGGTGTTAACTGCATTTGTTTAACACAAATACTAGTCCGCATAAGGAATATAGTGTGCTTTCATATCTCAAGTTGAGAGTTGTTTTATTTTGGTTAATTTTTCATTTTTAGTTATGTTCAAAGTGGTATGAAACACATAATTTAGATCATATCATTGTAGTTGGTTACTCAACCAGGGAGCAGTTGAGAAATTTTTCATTTATAACAGAAAACAGCATTACAAATGCACGATCTAAATTGCCAATGTCCATGGACACGTTTTAGTCCCTAATTTACTTGACTTTTCTGTGACCTTTGACACTGTGGTCTTCTGAGAAACTCTGACCTCCATGCTAAAACACTCTTAATTATATTATAATGGAGCTAATGGAATTTGAAACCTGACTAAAAGCAAAAGATGCATTTTCAGAAAGTGTTATTTGAGGTTGGAGAAGGAAAAAGAGCTAGGAACATATCCTTTAAAATCAATACAAGACATACCTTAGTTTTGTAGTTTTAACGCAATTAAAAGACAAAATTTGTACTGCTGGGTATCAATGGTGCAGCTTAAAGGATTTTATTGACAACTTGAGAGCCAGGAATCTGTATAGGAACACATTAAATCACCTCAGGGTGCAATTAACAAAATCTACACTGGAAAATTCCATAGAACAAATGACCTGATCTTTTTATTTTTTACATTTTTTTGGTTTTTATTGATTTCAGAGAGGAAGGGAGAGGGAGAGAAAGATAGAAACATCAATGATGACAGAGAATCATTGATCAGCTGCCTCCTGCACACGCCTACTGGGGATCAAGTCTGCAACCGGAGCATGTGCCCTTTGACATCAAACCCTTCAGTCTGCAGGCTGACGCTCTGTTCACTAAGCCAAACCAGCCAGGGCTGACCTGATCTTAAAAATGCAAGAAAAAAAGAGAAGGAACCTATAGATTAAAATAATTGTTTTTGAAATCACACTTCTAGTAGTAATTCATTGTGGCTCTCATGTATGTTGAACAACATGAGTGATTTATGGGGTCCACTTTTACACAGATTTTGTTTTCAATATACAGTCAACCCTCTGTATTCCCAGGTTTCCGTCCATGGGTTCAACCAACTGTGGATGAAGACAGTATTTTCTGTCCACCATTGGGAATTCTCAGATGGGAGAGCAGACTGTATGCATTGATCTTCGCCATTTTTGTATAGGGAACTTGAGCATCCACAATTTTGGTATCCGGACACTGAGGGACAACTGCAGTTAAATTTGGGGGGAGTCAAAAGTTACACATGGATTTTGCACGGGTGTGTGTGTGTGTGTCAGAACCCCTAACCCCCATATTCAGAGGTTAACTGTACATACAATGTAGGAAATACATAGTTATTAACATCACATTAAAGCCAAGAAGATTCTTGCCCGCCCAGTGTGGTTCAGTGGTTGAACATCAACCTATGAACCAGAAGGTCACAGTTCCATTCCCGGTAAGGACACATACCCGGGTTTTGGGTTCGAGTCCCAGTGTGGGGTGTACAGCAGACAGCCGATATATGATTCTCTCTCATCGTTGATGTAACTGTCTTCCTCTCCCTTTCAGAAATCAATTTTTAAAAAAACTTTTATTCTCTGATGATTCTCTTTCAGTCCTTCTGTATCCACACGTTTTTCTTTATAGTTTAAGTAAAAACCTTTGTGAATTAAGGAGCGTATCTTCAAATGTTCCATTTAAAAAGATGACTGGTGTCAACATCTGATTCCTTCATCCTCATAACTGATACCTCTCTGGAGAGCACCTAAGATGTTTTGGGCTACAATTATTACTGGTGGGCCACTAGAGATTTCCAACCTTACTTCCATATCTTTTTCCTTAATAGCTCACCCATTATGACTCTCATTTTTGTCAGTCCATCTTACTAGGTCAGGTATCACCTTGTGTAAACAATCCTTTCTGTTTTGCCTTTTCATTTTTAAATTGTGGTATAATTGACATATGGCATTACAGTATATTCATTTCAGTTGTACAACTTAATGATTTGATATTTGTATATATTGCTAAATCACTATAAGTCTAGTCAACATCTGTCACCATACATAATTACAAAATATTTTTTCTTATGAAAGAAAAAGCTTTTAAGATTGACTATCTTAGCAACTTTCAAGTATGCAGCACAGTATTAGCCATAGTCTTCCTATTGTAACTTAAACCCCCATGACTTATTTATCCTATAACTGGGAGTTTGTACTTTTTGACCCCCTTCACTCATTTTATACCCCTCCCACCCACTCCCATCCAACTCTGGCAACCACCAGTCTGTTCTCTGTATCTTTGAATTCTGGTATTTTGTCTTAAGGTTCCACATATATGTGAATTGTAGGGTTTGTTTTTTTTTCTCTGACTTACTTCACTTAGCCTAATGCAGGGGTGGGCAAACTTTTTGACTCGAGGGCCATAATGGGTTCTTAAACTGGACCTGAGGGCCGGAACAAAAGCATGGATGGAGTGTTTGTGTGAACTAATATAAATTCAAAGTAAACATCATTACATAAAAGGGTACGGTCTTTTTTTTTTTTAGTTTTATTCATTTCAAATGGGCCGGATCCAGCCCGTGGGCCGTAGTTTGCCCATGGCTGGCCTAATGCCTTCATTCATGTTGTTGTAAATGGCTATATTTAATTATTTTTTTATGGCTGAATATTCATATATATGTGTGTGGGGGTGTGTGTGTGTGTGTATACATATTGCATTTTTAAATGCATTCATTCATGGATAGACACTTAGGTAGTTTCCATATCTTGACTATTGTAAATAGTGCTGCATATGGGGGTACATATATCTTTTAGAGTTAGTGTTTTCATTTTCTTAAAATGGACTTAAAGGGACTTAGCAGTCAATTGCAATGTGCAGAATTTGTTTGGGTCCTGATTTAATCATAGGCGACTACAAAAATATATATGAGACCACTAGAGTAATTTAAATACTGACTGAATATTTGAAGTTAAGTAATTGTTAATTTTTGATAATGGTATTATGGTTATTTTAAAAAAACAACTAAAGAATTGATATAATGAATTGAAACAACTAATTGATATAGATGTAGGGGACGTCCGGGCTGTGCCCGCGCTTATGGTTATGGACCAAATAACTAATATGGACCAAATTATGAAACAACTAATATGGTTATGGACCAAATTATGAAACAAGAATTGATATAATGAATTGAAACAACTAATGAAATGATATAATGTGTAGAATTTGTTTCACGCTTCAAAATAATCGATAAGGTGGAGGGGACATGTACACGGGTGGAAGTATACATGAAAGAAGATTGCCCTTGTGTTGATATTTGTTGGACCTAGGTGATGGGTAAATGGAGGTTCTTTATACTATTCTACTTCTGTATATGTTTGGAATGTTCCATAATAAAAACTAAAAAACAATAAACAATCGGACAAAACAAGAGAAAGAAAAAATTCTGTGATTGAGAGAGAACCAAAGAGTGAGAACCCACACAAAACCACACAAATATTAATAGGATACTTACATGGGCATCTTCTATTTTAACCCTGGGACTTCAGATGTAAGAGGAATACTAAGGATAATTACTATTGTATAGATGTTACAACTACTAGTACCTCAAGCATCCTCTGATGACTATCCATGGACCCTGTGGAGTTCATTGTGCTTGAATTGACTAAATATTCCATAAACTCTTCCTCATTCTACATTGTGACCCCTCCCTTGTTCATTGAGTTTCTTGTTATTTTATTTTAGGGAATTAAAGCCACCATTTCCAAGGTTAGGAATTCCCCAATAGTCAAGTCAGACCATAAACAGGGATTGAAGAAGCAGAAAGGTCCTCCACTACTACCAGGAAATCACATACCTAGAAAAAAGCACATTATCCCAAAAGTTAGTGTGCAAGTTCCAAAATGACCTCTTGGATTTTGATCTGACGTCTGTTTTCCTTTATCATGTCTCTCTTTTTTCTTTTTTTATCAATTAGTAGAATAATTTTTGTGTCTTTTTATGTGACTGTGGTAAAAATAATATTCCCCTTCTCCAAAAGTCATGCTCATTTGCATGTATAAAAGTTGTGATGAGATGTTAGATCTTATGTATTTTTTAATATGAGAAAAGGTAAGCAAGAAAAATAAGGTGATGGTCTTATAGGTAGATACATATGTGGTTTGTGCACTGAAAACTGTTGGAAAGAGTTAAGATGATGAAATGCATAAAGTCAAGCTAGGCTAAGTGGAAAGTCATGCTGGCGGATGGATGGAGTTTTAAAGTGCTAAGAAAATGATTTAATGAAACGGGGGCCATAAAATTTCTAAAAAGGATATAGACCAGTGATGGCGAACCTTTTGAGCTCGGTGTGTCAGCATTTTGAAAAACCCTAACCTAACTCTTGTGCTGTGTCACATATAGAAATTTTTTGATATTTGCAACCATAGTAAAACAAAGACTTATATTTTTGATATTTATTTTATATATTTAAATGCCATTTAACAAAGAAAAATCAAACAAAAAAAATGAGTTCGCGTGTCACCTCTGACACGCGTGTCAAAGGTTTGCCATCACTGATATAGACCCATTTCTTCCAGAATTTTAGGAGCTCTGGGAATAGGAAAGCCATAACAACAAGAACAAGAAGAGTTCAACTTGAACACCAGAGCTGCACCCCTGGATGAACTTGAGGAAAGGGGTGGCTTTTCCGAATAATAAAAAAAAAGGATCTGGGATCATTCACTCACACAGTCATTTTTAAAAAATATGTTTTTATTGACTTTTAGAGAAGAAGGAAGAGAAAGATAGAAACATTGATCGGCTACCTCCTGCATGCCTCCTACTGGATATTTTTATTGATTTCAGAGAGGAAAGGAGAGAGAGAGGTAGAAACATCAATGATCAGAGAGAATCATTGATCGGCTGCCTCCTGCATGACTGACACTGGAGATTGAGCCCGCAACCCAGGCATATGCCCTAACTGGGAATTGAACCATGACCTCCTGGTTAATAGGTCAACGCTCAACCACTGAGCCACACTGGCCATGCTCAATCATTTTTTTTTCCCAATCATTTTTTAAACAATTGTTAAGTTGTGTATTTATTAGATATCAAGATGAAAAGGAGCTTTTCTATTTGAGGAACTAGGCATGTCTATAAATAATTGAAAACAAAAAACAAGTACTTTGTAGATCTATGTACAGCAACATGCCATGAGGATGCAGAACGCTGAGCAATCAATTTCCATCATGACCATGATCAGGGGATCAGTATGAAAGATATGAGGAATAAGCATGCTTTCACTACGACAAGAAAGAAGGAATGGGATCTGGACGGGGGTAGCTCAGTTGGTTGGAGCGTTGACCCAATGTACCAGGGTTGCAGGGTTTGATTCCTGGTCAAGGTGCAATCAGGAGCCAACCAGTGAATGTGTGGTAACTGGAACAACAAATTGAAGTTTCTCTCTCTCCTATTTCTCTAAAATCAATAAATACAATTTTTAAAAAAGAATGAAGGAATGGGTATTTCTGGATATAAAAACAGCATGAGAAAAATATGGGTCTACAAAAAAGGCATGGACTTTCAAGGAGCATATACAGGATGTCCCCAAAAAAGGTGTACACACTCTAAATAATTATAAAGACAGTGTTTAAAATACATATACAGAGTGTCCCCCAAAATGTGTACACACTTTGCATAATTACAAAGGCAGTATTGAAAATACATTTCATTTGCAAATGTGAGCTTTCAGCTGTTAAAGTTTGTATACATATTTTGGGGACACGCTTTAGTCTAACATCTATACCAATAAAGAGCTAATATGCTATGTTCGATACACCGTAACGGGTAACGACCAGGTCATTAGCATATTAGCTGGGGTGTTGCTTCGGAGACAGGCAGAAGCGGGGTGGTGCCCAGAGAAGGTGGGACCAAGCCCTAGGCAACTCGAGGGACTGAGGGCAGGGCTTGAAGCGGCCAGAGAAGGCCAGAGGGTTTGGGGGCTGGGCCAGGCGCTGGAGCTCTGCGTGGAGAGGTTTGGGTCTCAAGGCAGGGTGGCGCTGCGCGATTTCAAATCGTGCGCTGGGCTCCTAGTAGATACATAAAAATCTGGGGTTAAAGGGCATGGATGGTGGAATAGACAAAGAGGCTGGAATATGGTTATGGACCAAATTATGAGAAATGTACAAGAGTAAGGAGTTTTGACTGTTTTTAAAAATTGAGATATAATTGATATATAACATTATATAAGTTTCAGGTATATAGCATAATGATTCCATATATGTATGTACATATTGCAAAGTGATAACCACACTAAGTCCAGTTAACAGTTACCACCACACATTGTTACCATTTTTTCAATCTGTTCTTGGTATCTGTGAATTTGTGTTTTTTGTTGTTTTATTTTTTAGATTCCACATGTGAGAACATATAGTATTTTTTTTTCTCTGACTTATTTCACTTAGCAAAATGCATTCAGTTTCATCCATGTTGTTGCAAGTGGCAAGTTTGTTCTTTTTTATGACTAATATTCCTATATCACACTTCTTTATCCAGGTATTCATCAATGGACACTAGTTGCTTCCATGTCTTGGTTATTGTAAATAATGCTGCAGTCAACTAGGGAGTTGGGGGCGGGGGGATGCATATAATTGTTTTTTAAATATATTTTATTGATTTTTTACAGAGATGAAGGGAGAGAGATAGAGAGTTAGAAACATCGATGAGAGAGAAACATCGATCAGCTGCCTCCTGCACATCTCCCACTGGGAATGTGCCCGCAACTAAGGTACATGCCCTTGACTGGAATCGAACCTGGGACCTTTCAGTCTGCAGGCCGACGCTCTATCCACTGAGCCAAACCAGTTTCAGCATATTTTTTGAGTTAGTGTTTTCATTTCCTTCCAATAAATACCCAGAAGTGGAATTGCTGGATCATGTGGTAGTTCTATTTTTAATTTTTGAGGAACCTTCATACTATTTTCAATAGTGGCTGCACCAATTTACATTCCAACCAACAGTACATGAGGGTTTCCTTTTCTTCACATCCTCAACGACACTTATTTCTTGTCTTTTTTATAATAGCCATTATAACAGGTATGAGATGAACTCATTGTGGTTTTTCTTTGCATTTCTCTGATGATTAGTGATGTTGATCAGCTTTTCATGTACCTGGCCATGTATGTCTTTGGGAAAATATCTATTTGGATCCTCGGCCCATTTTAAAGTTTAATGGTTTGGTTTTTTTTTTTTTACTATTGAATTGGGTGAGTTCTTTACATATTTTGGATGTTAACCTCTTATTAGATATGTAATTTGCAAATATCTTCTTCCATTCAGTTGTTTGCCTTTATTACTATAAGAATCCTCCTATATAATAAAGAGCTAATATGCAAATGGTCATCACACCTTCACACCATCATGCAGTAACAGCTCAGACACTCAACACTGGGGAAACAGGAATGGGGACCAGCCAGGCACAAATGAGATCACGAGAGAGGGATGGGGACCAGGTAGGCACAAATGAGCTCGTGAGAGGAATAGGGACCAGCCAGGCACAAATGAGATCACGAGAGAGGAATAGGGACCAGCCAGGCACAAATGAGCTCGAGAGTGAGAAATGAGGACCAGCCAGGCTGCGTCCTGGGAGAGGGACAAGCTGCCCACCCCGCAGTCCCAGGCACCAGAGGCTGCGCCTGCGTCTGTGGCCCAGGAGAGGGACAAGCCGCCTGCCTCGCGGTCCCGGACATCTACCGAGGGGTCCCAGATTGGAGAGGGTGCAGGCTGGGCTGAGGCGACCCCCCCCCCCCCCAACGTGCACGAATTTTGTGTACTAGGCCTCAAGTAAATATATTTATGGCTTTGAGGAGAGAAGTGTTATACAGGGAAAAAGAAAATTGCACATACAAAACTTGAGGGAGGTGTGGTAGGGGAAGAAGGGTTGTTTATTATGAGGAAGTGAGAATGTTGGTAGGAGGGTAGAGGGAAAATGAGAGAGATTATGGAGATTTGAGATTGAAAATATAAAAGAGATAATTTTTTTTTTAATTTTTCGCTTAAAGTATTACAAAGGGTATTACATAAGTGTCCTTTTTTCCCCCCCGCCCTTGACAAGCCCCTGCCCTCCCTTACCCCCCAGTGTCTTATGTCCATTAGTTATGGTTATATGGGTGCATACAAGTCCTTCGGTTGATCTAAAAGAGATAATTGATAGGACAAGGTCCTGTGTTAATATAGTCTCTATTTTACAAGGAAAATCTATCTATTAAAAGCATCCTAGAGGTACGTTTGTTGTTCTATCTATGGTAACCATCTAAAAGCACATTTGAAAGTGCTTTAGAACAGGGATCTACAAATGTTTTCTGTAAAGGACCAGATAGTAACTATTTTTAGGCTTTGTGAGTCACATATGATCCCTATTGCATGTGCTATTTGTGCTCCTCCTCCTTCCTCTTTAAAAACATAAAATCATTCTCAGCTCATGGGCCATTCAAAAATCAGGCCACAATCCAGATTTGACCTGCAGGCTTTAGTTTGCTTTAGAACATAACTTCTGCTTTAGAACATAACTTTCCTGATGAAACATTGTGTCTCTCTCCTATCTCTGTCCCAAAAACTAAAGAAAAAAACAACACAGGTCTTTCTTGGAGAATAAATAGTTGGAATAATTTAATACATTTGAGTGTATGTGACTCCTGACCTACTTTTGACCCTCATCACTCAGATATGTGACTATAACTGTGAAGCATGGTTTCAACGACAGTCCTAAAGCCATCTTTTGTGTTCTTTATTTTTCCTTTTTCCAACTGGTAATTTAAAAACACATCTGCCAATTATTTGACACTTTTTTTCATTAAAAAAATAGTCTGTGTTTCCTTCTCTTGAACCTAAGCAGTGTTTGTGACTGCCTCAATAAATAGAATGTGATGGAAATGACACTTGTGTGACTTCTTTAGGGTCATAAAAGGTGATAGAGCTTCTGCCTTCCTCTCTTCCTCTCTCTTGTGACATACTTTTGGAGCCCTGACCTGCCATGTAAGAACAGCTACCATGAAGCTTCCATGCTTCAAAGACCAGGAGGGGGATCACATAGAGATAGGAAGAGATAGCTCAGGAACCCCAGCTGTGCCTGCCCACAGCTATTTAAGTCTTCCCAGACCAGGTGCCGTACATATGAAAGAGCAAGCTTTCAGATGATTCTAGCACCAGCTACCATGTGGCTGCAACCTCATGAAAACCCAAGCAAGAACCATCTAGCTAACCTTAGTCAAACCTCAGAACTATGACAGGTAATAAAATGGTGGTGGTTGTTTTAAGCCAAAGTTTCAGGGTGTTTGTTACATAGCAATAGATAACCAGAACTGCTTTTGGGACCTGAAAATAGAATATAACAAAACCTAAAACACATGTCAGTGGCTTTGGAACTGAGCTACAGGCATACGTTGGAAGGGCCTTGAAGAGATTAGTAGCACAAGTCTGATGGTTCTTAAGGTTGTCAGTAGGGCTTAAAGCAGTGGTTCTCAACCTTCTGGCCCTTTAAATACAGTTCCTCATGTTGTGACCCAACCATAAAATTATTTTCGTTGCTACTTCATAACTGTAATGTTGCTACTGTTATGAATCATAATGTAAATATCTGATATGCAGGATGGTCTTAGGCGACCCCTGTGAAAGAGTCGTTTGACCGCCAAAGGGGTTGTGACCCACAGGTTGAGAACCACTGGCTTAACAGAAAGTGAGGGAAAAGTTATTAAGGCGGGAGGAAATGCCCTTGTTAGTAAAACTGTTGCCTGTGATAATGTAGAAATAGAAAATATACCTAGTGCAGTGGTCGGCAAACTCATTAGTCAACAGAGCCAAATATCAACAGTACTTCTTCAAAATAGACTTCTGCACATGGGCCACAAAGTTTCAATCGCACTGTACATGCACCCGCACGTGGTATTTTGTGGAAGAGCCACACTCAAGGGGCCAAAGAGCCGCATGTGGCTCGAGAGCCACAGTTTGCCGACCACGGACCTAGTGGATCAGCCTAAAGATTTTTCAGGCTAATGGGTAAGAGATGCATCTGATTTATCATAGCCATCCTCCTATATAATAAAAGCCTAATATGCAAATTGTCCGCTCAAACGGGAGTTCAACCAGAAGTTTGACTGCTCGCTATGATGTGCACTGACCACCATGGGGTGGTGCAGAACATGGCAGGTGTTGGCAACGTGGTCCTGGCAGTGGGTGGCAGTGGAAGTGCTGCCAGCCCCGATGGGCCCCGAGGAGAGTGGGACTGAGGCGGGATGGTGGAGCAGGTGAGCGGGTGGCGCCAGGCCAAGGCGGGTGCAAGCGGGGGCTCAATTGCCCTGTAGACGGCGACCAATGGTGGCTCTGACACTTCCATTACAGAGGAAGGGCAAATAGCAATATTAAAATATTTCTTCTAATTATTTTCCTTTCAATGTGCATGAATCTGTGCACAGGGCCACTAGTATATCATAAAAATTCCTTTAGAAGGAATTAATCAGTTTTGAAACACACTTTAGAGCAGTGGTTCTCAACCTGTGGGTCATTACCCCTTTGGGGGTCGAACAACCCTTTCACAGGGGTCGCCTAAGACCATCGGAAAACACATACATAATTACATATTGTTTTTGTGATTAATCACTATGCTTTAATTATGTTCAATTTGTAACAATGAAATTGGGGGTGACCACAACATGAGGAACTGTATTAAAGGGTCGCGGCATTAGGAAGGTTGAGAACCACTGCTTTAGAGAAAATATAGAGGAGTCAGGACTTGCTGGGTTAGCAAATAAAATCTTTTTCTGGTGATCAGTCTCTCCCAGCAAAATATTCCCAAAGTAAAAAAAAGGCCTTAGGACAAAAGTCAAATTCAGGGCCCTATCACAAAAATTTCTTAGGGTAAACATGAAACTAAGGATATAATTGCAAAAGTATTAAGACCCCAAAAAGATTTAGGGTGGTGCTTTCTGAATCCTTGCAAATAGACAAAAGCTTAAGGATCCTTTCCATTCAACAATAGGGATTCTAAGACTAATAAAGGCATTGATCCACAGCAGCTTTATAGGGAGCCTCAGGTAGACAAGACATGAGGTGACTTTTATCTAATGAAGTAAAGAGATCAATAAGGTAGGAAAACAAAGCTTTTAAGAAAATTATACATGTAAAAATACTATAAGGAATAGAGGTAGCTTCAAAATGAAAGCTTTTAGATCTTGAAACTTCTACAGGCAGGAAGTAGGCTCATCAAACTATTGAACTTAAAATGTGGACTGTATTTTATGAAATAGGAAGGATAACTCAGAGGATGGAGCCAAGAGCTTCAAAGAATCACTGCAGGCAGTGGAGGTGAATCCAATCGAGTAATTGGCAACATGTACCCAGGTGGACTTACTATGGTAGTTATTCTATGCCTTATCCCACCATGTTTATTGGGTGTGTGTGGGACAGATAATTTGTCTTTAGTTTACAGGTTTTTAGACTAAGAGGAATGGTACTTTTTCTCTAGGGAAAGGTATTTTCTCATTGCTTTTCTTTCTTCTTAAAAAAAAAGCACACTTTAAATCACATAATAAAACAACAAGATGTGTTTGAATGACTATAAATAAGCACAGAAGTTCTCCTTCCTTCTAAATCTTATATGTTTGTATATGTTAAGTACCTAATACAGAACCTAGTTGTATAATTAGCTTTTTTTGTAAATGTTAGTTTCTTTTATCATTATCTTTACCCATGGTTTCCAGTGCTCCTATGCTGACTTCTAGTTCATCATGGCTCTCTACCTCCACAACCTCTTCCCCCTCTTAACCCCAGGCCTCTCTGTATATGCTCCACATATTTTCTGGGTTTTAATATCATCTAAACTCTGAACTTTCTGACCTAACCTTTATAAAAATTTAGAGTGACTAGATAGTTAATATGAATAATGCTAGTGTTAACATAAAAATTTCACTTGAATGACAGCAAGAGCAACCGTCAGTGTTTACCCTGTGGAATAAGCAGAAATTCAAGCACTTTTATATGCCCCTTGAATCTATTTTGGGTAAGGATACTCAAGTTGATACGTTATGATATTCTTGTTCCTTTCTAATGGAGAGTTGCCATTTTTAAGGGATATAATATAGTGTAGAAAACAGTGCTAAAATCTATCCTGCTCTTCACCATGCTATGGGCTATTTGTGAAGCTTTGGACAGGATTTTAATCCAATTAAAATTAATGTTAATAACTGTTCAAGAGGAAAACCTAAAAGAAGAGAATTTTTGAAGAAAAGGGAACTAGAAAAGAGGAGGGCAGTTCTACATGAATTGTTTTGCCTTGGAAAATAAAGGTGCTCATGTAGTTCTGTGAGTAAATATGTACAATTGATCCTTGAATGACATGGATTTGAACTGCACCAGTACACTTATTCATCGATTTTTTAAAATAAATACTGTAAATGCATTTTTCTTCATGATTTTCTTACACTTTCCTCTAGTTTATTATAAGAATACAATATATAATACATATAACATACAAAATAAGTTCATCATTGTATCATTGGTAAATCATTATATTATTGGTAAGGCTTCTAGTCAATAGTAGCTATTAATAGTTAAGTTTTTTGGGGGTCAAAAGTGATTTTTGACTGCATGGGGCATCAGTGTCCCTATTCCCCACATTGTTCAAGGGTCAGCAGTACATAAATACATGTTTCTTTATTTAACCAGTATTATTATAACTATGTGACTCAGTATACTAGCTTCTATGGGGATAACCTAAATTAGAGAGAGTACTTATTCTGAAGGACTGTTAGAAATAAGGTGAGCCCTCAAATTCAGGGGTCCTAGTAGAACACAAATCATACTCGGGAGCCAGGCAGCAAGGCAAATATCTTTACTTCTACCTAGAAGGGTGCACACACAAGGTCTGGAAGCACCGCACACCGAGCAGGTGTTCTGCTCGGCTTTATAATCTCTGACGCATGTGACCTGTCCCTTGCTCTTGATTGGAGCTCAGGCGCACAGTCTTTCGCGATTGGCTGATTCAAAGGGAGGGGTTGGCCTCTGCTGTTTCAAGATGTCGGCCCCCAGGGGAGCTTCAAGCCATGCGGCCAACATGGCAGCTGTCTAAACTGTTCTTTGACAGAAAAGATGACTTGTTGGCACTCTGCACTGTGTGAGACCTGGGAAATGCTCTGATTTGCAATACCTTAGGGAAGATGTTTGCATTATGTTAGAGCATGTCTCTTACTGCAATGCATGTGCATTCTTAGGTTAAAAAATAAGTTCTCATGAAAATTTAATTCCATTAATAATAGCATCTTTCCATAAACTAAAAGCTTGCAAAGCCTTAGTGTAAAAGAAACCATCTAACTTTAAGAATGAATTTATTACTATTATTGGTGGAAGTGGGGTCGTTGGGGTTCTACTGGAATAAGCATTTCTGGAGGCCCCCAGAGATATAGTAGAAAGCTTTATTTCCATGGAATTACTTCCCTTCAATAGAAGCAGAGTCAGAGTCCAGAGTTTCCTTTCCACATTGGAGCTGGATCTGGTACATCATCAGGCTACTTGCAGTCCATTAGTTCATTGTGTATGGGGTCCATAAGGCCTTGGGCCATGTGGATGAATGCAAGGGAGCCCCACCCACAAGCCCCAAGAGCAGCAAAAACCCAAGAGTTGAACTTCTTTGTTCGGGGGATTAAATGTCCCAAATCTTCCCATGCTTGCAGTGTTCACACCCACTCTGGTCAACCATCTCTGTCCCCAGGAGTGATTGACAGCAAGCAACTTCCTATGTCATCCCAACTTTACTAGGCACATATCTATCTTCCCTTTGTTGGACCCCTGGGGAGTATAAAGTTGTAGCTTCCTGGTGAAGCTGCCCAAATGACATGCCCATAATATCTGGCCTTCCCTCTTTGCTCCTTTCCTGCTATTAATAACTAGTTTAATTACAACGATATCATTACCAAGTGAATTTAATTTACAAAAGGAATTTTCCCTAGTATTTAGGCTATTGGTTGGTTTTGGCTATATTTTTAGTTTTTATTTATCTTTATTGTTGAAAGTATTACATATGTCCCCTATTTTTCCCCCATTGACCCCCTTTAACCTGCTCCTGCCCCCACCCCAGCCTTCACCACACTATGATCTGTGTCCATAGGTTATGCATATAAGTTCTTTGGTTAATTTCCCCTCCCACCCCTGCTTATGTTTGTTTTTAATTAACATTTTAAATTGTTTGGTTTGGTTTGGTCAATTGAATGAGTTCAAAGATACATCTCTGAGTATGAAGTTTAGAGAGGCCAAGTAAATAATAGAAAATTGGAATTTCCAAATTTTATAGAGCCCTTCCATGGCAAAGAGTATGTGTGACTTTTTCATATTCTATAGAATTGAACTCCTTTTTACACCTACTAGGTGTACCGGTTAATAATGCGGATTTTATAATCAAAGTAAACATGTCCAAAAATTTATCCATTAAGTACATTATGTACTTTAAAATGTTATTTTTTCATCATCAACTAATATTTATCAAATGCCCAGTGAACAATACCACCAGTTTCTCCCTGCAGGTGATTATATAACAATCATTTCCTCATATCCACATAGATACATTAATATGGTATACTTGCAGGATCTCCCAACAGATAACTCTGCAAAATTAAAGAAGGTGGTACAACACATTTATTCTTAATTACAAGCCTAAACCTCAGAGAATAAGACCATATACCAGGTGCACCGGTTAATAATGCGGATTTTCTTCAATAGATGGAGTTACACATATGTTGATATATATGCGATTTGATATGTATGCTCTTTTGTAGTATTGACAGCAAGCTTCAAAACTTCATGGTGGTGGCAGCAAGCAGGTGGCAGGACCAGTGCAGCTTTCTGGTGGAGAGACCATCTCTCTGGGATATGGTGTGCGGTTGCTGTTTCCTTGCTACAGCACATAAGCAACTTACTGCAGGTGTTGTCCTAAGGACATGAGCTTATCTAATTTGGTCAAGAACAACAAAATCAAAATTCCTCCCCTTCGGATTAGTCAGTAACTCTGTGTGCCTCCAAAGAGTGCAGTAAGTTCTTCCTTCAGAGTCAGAGAGGTGCTTCTGGGGCATGAGGAAGGAACGCTCTGTTCCGCCGCCTTTGATGTGATCTCCCAGGAATGCCAAATTATGTCTTGGCACCATTTCAACCACCTCTTGTTATTTTACAAATTATATCAGATGACTTAATATATTGGACAGGACCAAATCTTTAAAGAGGACATGACAACTTTAACGCCTCACCATAATCTCGGTATACTCCTTGGCAGGGCTACATCTTCATTCATTAGAGATGGAGGAGGAGATGCAAAATATCTAATTCTAATCCCTTCTATTGTTACAGCCCTTTAACTGGTCTCCTTGGCTTCTTTCTCGTTCCCTCCTCCAATCTTGCCCATGGACTTTTGTCAGAGGGAGCTTTTTAAAACAACACTGACAATGACCCCTCCCTCTCCTTCCTCATTTGAGTTAGATGCTCTCATAACACCCCACACTTTCCAGTCATCACACCAAACTGTAATTGCATCTTTACTTACCTGCATCTCCCACTAAACTGATTCCTGGTGGATGGCCCTCCACATAGCCAGATGCCAGGAGGCAGACAGTACATGTGGGTGTGTTGAGTGAGTAAAAGCCATTTGGCCAACTAAGAACTTAGCAGTGATTCCCTGTTGTTTACCAGATCAGACCCAATCTCTTCATTTCAGTTTCAGCTGTAGTTGACCCCTGAGCTATGTGGGTTTGAACTGCGCAGGTCAATTGAAAAATCCATGTATAAGTAGACCTGCACTGTTCAAACCCACTTTGTTCAAGGGCCAGCTGTACTCTGATTTCTCTTGTATACAAGCCTTTAGATCTCTTTTTGGTTCTCTTCTGATTCTTGCGTCTTCATTCTGTGAGTTGTTTCCTCTGCCCACCTGTGGTAGCTTGTCTCTAAAGATAGCTGCCATCAGTTACTTCTCTTTTGTATACACATGCTGCTCCCCCACTGAGAGGTGGAGTCTACTCCTCTGTGTCCTTGAATTTGGCTGGCCTGTCACTAATTTCACCAACAGAATATGATGGAAGTGACACTGTGCCAATTCCGGGCCTTTTCTTTAAGAGGACTGGCATTTTCCACGTCCTATCTTCCAAAGCCTTGAACTTCCATGAACACATTCAGACGACTCTTTTGGAGAGAGAAGCCACATGGAGGAGGCTGTTGTCCTGGATAGGAAGCCATCCTGAACAACCAGCCCAATTCGCGGGGGTCGGGGAGATGTGTCCATCTGACTCTGGGGTTCTGTGACAACTGATAACCAAACCCACTACATAGAGCTGCTACAAGACATAGCCTGTAAGGTTGACTGTAAGTAAGACAAAAGAGGTGTTTTCTTTATTCTTGAACTGAGGGTAGCAATCATAATTCTGATACTTGACAATGAGCAATTCAGAGGGAGGAGGAGATTGGGAGAAAGAAAGAGAAGCATCCACGGAGTGGCCTGGGAGGGAGCTTCCCAGAGAGCAAAAGAATGCAAATGAAGGAAGCTGTTTTGTGTTGTGATGACAGATGAGTTTCCTGCAGTGTCCTGAGAGCAGCCCAGCAGGGAGAGGCGGAGGGGCAGAACCAGACCACTGTGCAGAAGGAGGGAAAGCTGCTGGTTCGCCAGCTTGTGGTCTGTCCTTAGAGAAAACCACACTACAGTTCAGCTGGGAAGCTAGAAAGACAGCACTTCGTGCTTATTTCTGTGTCCTGTGTCATATTAGTGAAATAGAATTACCTGAAGCTAAAAACAGTTACACTAGGATCTCTGAGTTTAGTTCTCTTCCGTGATTTTTGGCTTGCTCTGCAGTTATTATGGTGAGATGTGTTTAAAGACACACGTACAGTTTTCTACTATGTTCTTTAGAAAATTAGACACCTGACTGCTAATCTTTATTAGGGAGTGACATTTCTGCCACCTTGTAAACATTCAGTTTCACAAAGAGGTGAGATGCAGCTTGTACTTACACAACACCTAGGATCCTTTATTTTGCTGTCCAAACTAATGAGTGGTTGCCTAAAATGTTGAGTTGGAAGGTTGTGTATTTCATTCACTGCTACGTTATAGGAAGCTTTGAAACCATTCTAGAAGGCAGCCAGTAATTGTCCCTGCACCTGTCAAGGTGGGCAAGCACAATCCTGGTGTCTTTGCCTCCTCTTCTTTATGCTCTGAGATTCACTATAGCTAGCATGACCTTCGCCCTCTCTTCTTGCCTAACTCCTCATCCTTCATGACCCAGTGCAGTGGTCAACAAGTGGAAAATTTCCCTGACCCTTACAGGCTCTTAACTTTGCATCTCCATCACAATCCCTTTTTACCTCTGTTATTGTACTTACTTCGCATGAATGTTACACATTTAGGGAGGTACACACAGGACATGTGTGTAATATGCACTCGTTGTGGGTTGTGGCCCGAACAAGTCTCCATTCCTAACCTCCAAATCCATTTTTATTGTTCAGGGAGGTAACCGTTACCTTCTGCTCCACTTTCTCTTGTAATAGCACTAAATGGGCCACCTTTGTTTCTTCTCCAGCAGCATTTGATAAGACTAGTCAATGATGACAGGCGGCCCTCATCCCCGACTGAGCCAATTCTACTCAGCAGGATTGCGCTTGCCCCACCTTGATAGGTGCCAGGACAATTACTGGCCGCCTTCTAGACCTGCTTCAAAGCTTCCTGTAACCTAGCAGTGAATGAAATGCACAACCTCCCAACTCAGTGACATTTAAGGCCACCACTCATCAGTTCAGGCAGCAAAATAAATTGGTACTCAGCTGCTCCCAGTCCATTTTTCTGGTTAGACCTATAAATAAAAGAAATGATTGTGCCACTGCCTGTGACACCAATCTGCCCCCTCCCTGAGCAGTCACATTCTCTCGCACTCTCTCTGGCTTTGTTCTGGTTCCCTGAGGAACAAAGTGTTAACGATTATATGTGGAGGTTGCCAAGTGCTATGTGTCTACATTTGAGTTCTACACACATAAATATAATAAACAAATGGGCGTACATTTGAATTACATGCCCACCCCTACTAAATTTGTAATTCATTCATACAAAAGTATTTTCTAGTAAATATTATAACTCCCCCAATACAGTCCGTTTTATTCATGAGACTAAATTACATCACTCAACGGTGACATTTAAGTGACAGTTACTACAGTAACCCAGAGTAATGCCCTTGTGAAGTGTGGTGTGCTTGCGTGCTTATCCGGTAATTTATATATCCCATAAATACCAGCTGTAATGTCTGTAAAGGAAGAGAGGATTTTTCCACACTTAGTTATTATGAAATACAACATTTTTAGAAGCAGATTCTGATACTTATTTGCCCCAAATTTCTTCCCTTTTAAATCATAAGTGTTGCATCCCCCCACCCCCATACGCAAATATTAAAAAAAAACAAACAAGAAAGCACCCACTTTGCCCTTCCTCCCATGGCACTGATATCTTTGGTCTGTACTAATATAGAAGAAAAGAATCGGTCAAATCAAATGATCTTCACTCTCTTTCAAACCAAATCTACTGTAATCAGTCTGTTAGTACATTCTGTCGGACTCCCTGACTTTTTAAGCAATACATTATTCCTGCAGTTTCAACAAAAGCTAAATCTTTGCCAATCCCAGATCAGCTCTGCATGGAAGCTGTTGCCAAATTGACTTCCCTGTCTCAGTCAAGAGGCTGCTCCCCATTCTGCTCGAAATTAATAAGGCCAATCAGAAATGCACAAAGCCTGCATGGCCCATCATTCTTCAGGAGTTTGCCCTCTCTGCGGTCAGATAAATGACGTTAAAGCTATTACACGAATGACCATAAATTAGGGGGCCCGTGGGCTGGTCTCTCCCTTCTGAGGTTATTCCAGCTTGCACTGTCCTCCCCATAGGGGTTTGCTGTGGTGGGGGAGGGGACGGGCTCCCCAGGGTTGGGGAGAGGAGATGGGACCACTAGGGCCCTGGTTATCAGTCGTCACAGAATCCCCGAGTTGGACACGCACAGTCTCCCCAGAGAATTGGTGTCTGAGCTGCACCCAGGTGTTTGACATGGCACTGCTTGGAGATGGCTTTGATCCCCAGATGTAGGGACTCCATCTGCGTGGCTTCGCGAGACTATTTACAGTCAAGGTTAGGCTGGTGATTGCTGGCATGGAAAACTCATTTCTCAACCTGGCTTTTATTTACACTCTAGTTAAGGTGCCTTTCACTCAGGTTGTCAGGAATGGCATAGTGTGACTGTGGGGAGCTTTGGGAGGCTGGTGAGCCACAGGCCAGCGACACAGGCTCCCCACTCCGGCCCTCCTCTCCCCTCCCCCCCAAAAAAAGAGTAGAGAGAGCGTATAGGGCGAGGCAGGGACAAAGGTGGCAGGGAAGCCAGGTGCTGCAGCGGCTAAGAACATGTTTGGACCATGCTGGAAAAGTTCAGTGGCTTTGGGCTGGCTTTCGCTTGCAGTGTTAGCTGTCCTAACCCCCATCCCGGGCACGATCACACTCTTTGTAAACATCCAACACGAGAAAAGGAAGAGAGTGGTGTGCTTTAATTCTCCCCACACACCCTCCCCCCCACCCCCGCCCCAAAACTCTAGGTATAAAGATTCCACCCTCCCCCAGACACCTGTCCATGGGTCAGAGCCTCCCAGCCCTGTGTACCCCAGCCCCCACTCAGCAGGGACAGACTCAGCAGTAAGGACTCTTGTTCTTCCCCGCCGTTCTTCCCGTTGGTACTGCCCAAAACTAGAACAGGCCTGTGCAGCCTTGGCACATTTTGGCTCCTAACCATAAATATTCATGCCCAACTGCACTAAAACCCAGGTCAGCTGCTTGGAGCCAGTGAACTGTGTTCCTTCCAGTCCCCCAGGATTACAGTCTAGTAAGAGTTAGTATTATAGCTAAATTGTCCCCCAAATTCATTTGTTGTTGACTTAAACCAAAGTACATCAGAATATGAATGTATTTGGAGATAGGATCTGTAAAGAAGTAATTAAGGTAAAATGATGACTGGTTCCTCATAAGAGGAAATTTGGACACACAAAGAGACACTAGGGATGCATGCACCCAGGCAAAATAATAATAATAATAAAAAATAAGACTCTCACTGTGAGAACACAGTGAGAAGGCCTAGCCAAGTTAAGGAGAGAGGCCTCAGGAGAAAACAACCTCCCAAAACCTTGATCTTGGATTTTTGGCCCTCAGAACTGTGAGAAAATAAATTTCGTTGTGTAAGACAGCCAGTCTGTGGTGTTTTGTTATGGAAGCCCTAGCAAACTAATACAAGCCCCAAGGAAGCCTGCTTAGAACATTCCTGTGGCCCTCCCTCCTCCTCCATGACTCGGGAACTCTTTCCTTTGGGATGGCTTTGGCCTGGCACAACCTTTCTTTTCAATGGTCCCTGTGAGGTCCCCCCCCCCCCCCTAAGAACCTACCAACCAGTGATATTATTCCACTCATAGAGCTCCAGTTTAATTTTCAGTTTTACCGGAATTTCAGATAAACAGCAAATAATTTTTTAAGTGTGTGCCAGATATTGCATGGGACATACTTATATTTTTAAAAATTCTTTATGTGAAATTCAGGTTTACTAGGTGTCCTGTAGTTTTTATTTGCCACATCTGCCAACACCAGTTCAGGAGTATGTGTCCTTAATATTGTTAAACAGTTTTCTCATGGTAGAATCACCTGGAGAACATTTTGAAAATACTGGGGAATTCTGAGGTAGAGTCTGTTGACAGGATTTTTTTTTTTAAGTATCTAGGTCATTTTAATGTGCAGCCAGGGTATAGAACCTGTGCAGAAAGAGACTAATTAAATACTCATGGCTACTACATTGTTGGATTTAGGCTCCCTTAAGCGTAAATTCGTAGGGTTTTGTTCTGTAAAAAAAAAAAAAAGGTCATTGTATCACTCTTCTTATTGCTGAAGCTACAGCAAAGATCAAGTAGATCACCGAAAAAAGCTGTTAGTATAGGAAATGATTTTCTTATTTCAGGTCAACTGAGCCCATAAAGAGAGATGTCCAGAGCTATAATATTGATACCACTACAGCAAATGACTCTCCATCCCAACACTTTGGGTTTCGTAATAGTGCAGACAGGCACCCTTTAACTTTTACCATTGCTTTTATTACAGGTCAGTGCTCAAGAATGTAAGATCTATTTTAAGAATACTTAGAGTTCAAGAGAAATTGAACATAATTTTATTCAGTTTTTTCCAGACCCTGAGTATCTGTTCTTTAATTATTAATTGGCATGTATGGAGAGCTAAAACTTACCTGCTGCTCACTTGTTACTGAAACATTTATAGAAAGTTCAGATATTGTGACTAATATCTCTGGAGTAGGGCCCTATATTTGAGTCTGGTACTCAGTTTCATCCTGAAAATAAGGCTTGGCAACATAAACTTCATAGTTAAGTGCTACGGAGATGCTGACAGAGAGCTCCAGCTGAGGAAGAGTTAAAACTAGAATGAGAGGGAAATAAAATGCCTGAGATAAACACATTTTATAGAAAATGGTACTGGGGGTCAGTAGATGACATTAATTGGTGCAAAGTTCAGGGATGGAGACTGGATGTTTTGAAAAGGCTTTGCTAAAAATGCCACCCAAATAAGATGGAGGTTTTGTACTACAGAAGTCCCTCTTTATACACAGTTTTGCTTTCCACAGTTTCAGTTACCTCAGGTCAACTATGGTATAAGATTATTAAATAGAACATTTCAAAAGTAAACAATTCATGTTTTAAATTGAGCTCTATTCTGGATGTGATGAAATCTTATGCCATCCAGCCCACCTGGGATGTAAATCATCCCTTTATCTAGTGTATCCATACTCTATACACTATCTTCCCATTACTCACTTGATAGCTGCATTGGTTATCAGGTCACCTGTCACTGTATTGCAGTGCTTGTGTTCAAGTAACCCTTATTTTACTTAATAATAGCCTCACATTGCAAGAGTAGTGATGCTGGCAATTGGAATATGCCAAAGAGAAGCTGTAAAGTACTTCTTTGAAATAAAAAGGTGAAAGTAATGGCTTAATAAGGAAAGAAAAAAATGAAATGTTGATGTTGCTAAGATCTACAGTAAGAATCAATCTTCTGCCTGTGAAATTATGGAGGAAAAAATAAATTCTTACTAGTTTTACTCTTGTACCTCAAACTGCAAAAGTTACAAGTACATGGAAGACAGGAACAGACAATGTGTTCTGATTGATGGCAATGTGTTGCTCCAGAAAGAATTGAGCCTGTACAAAGACTTCAGCAGGGGTTCCCCTACAGCAGTTCTCAACCTGTGGGTCGCGACCATCGGAAAACACATATAGCATATCAGATATTTACATTACGATTCATAACTGTAGCAAAATTACAGTTATGAAGTAGCAACAAAAATAATTTTATGGTTGGGGGTCACCACAACATGAGGAACTGTATTGAAGGGTCGCGGCATTAGGAAGGTTGAGAACCACTGCGAAACAAGTGATACCAAGTGATTTACTGCAAGTAAAAGATGGTTATATAGATTCAGGAATAGATTTGGATTGAAAAATATAGAGATTACTTGGGAGAGATCACATTCACATAACTTTTATTAAAGTATATTCTTATATTCTATTTTATTAATGTTATTAATCTCTTATTGTGCCTAATTTATAAAGTAAACTTTATCATATGTATGTATAGGAAAAAACATAGTATACAGGGTGTCTGCAAAAGATGTATACACACTTTAACAGCTGATAGGTCAATTTTGAAAATGAAATGTATTTTAGTAAACACTGCCTTTATTATTATTCAAAGGTGTGTATATATTTTTGGGGACACCCTATATATATAGGATTCAGTACTATCTGTGGTTACAGGCATCTACCAGGAGACTACTGTACTGACTATTTAATCAGAAGTTTCAGAAAACTGTTATAATGGGAGGCAGGCGCATGTAAAATATGAGATTTGGATTTGAAGTCTTGGCTTTGGTGCTACTTGGATCTGTTTTCTTGGGCAACTACTTAACCTACCTGAACCTTCATCTCCGTTTTTGAGAAGGGCTTCTGGAATGTTAGAATAAGGACCTCTTAAAATCCACTTCTCCATACAAACAGAGAATACTGGTAAAAATTGTCAAAATCAGCTTTTTCAGAACTCTGGAAATTAACCAAAGGATTGCAACAATCCAAGGAGTGCTTATTCAAGAAAAACAGCTGAATGTCAGCAAGAATAAAGAGCTTTGTGGCATTTTAACTTGCCTAATTTCCTTTCTCTTCTCTTCAGATCTGTGGTAGTTTTGAACACCACCAACAGCCTCACAACCAGAGTAGCTCTGAGACTCAGCAGACTAGCAGCCACTTGCAGAGGGCAGAATGGGTTTGTAGCTGCCCCCAAAGTCAATATCCCCAGAAAACTGTCACTCTTTGACCTGTGTGGCAGCTCCCAGGAAAGGTGCCATTCTCAGGGCCTTTTATTATTGACCTGTGAGAAGCCTTATCCCTAGGGCACTGGTTGAAAACACCAGCAACAGTTGTTTAGTATTACAGTCATATGAGTTGAGGCTAATAGGAGGCTTATCTGAAAAACTGGAAAAGGAAAAGCTGGTGAATGAGATGTCCACAGAGGGCTTTGAAATACCCTAACATTGCCCTAGCTGGTTTGGCTCAGTGGATAGAGCATGGGCCTACAGACTGAAGGGTCCCTGATTCGATTCCTGTCAAGGGCACATGCCTGGGTTATGGGCTTGATCACCAGTAGGGGGTGTGCAGGAGGCAGCCAACCAATGATTCTCATCATTGATGTTTCTATCTCTCCCTCTCCCTTCCTCTCTGAAATCAATAAAAATATATTTTAAAAAAAGAGAAATACCCTAACATTACTGGAGGTCTAAAAGTCCTCACACATGTGCAGAGCAGTACCCATGCCCAGGAAAGACCTAAGCAGGCCCCTCATCTCTGGTTGACCTTAAGGTTCTGCAAAAGCAGGAAGTGAAGGCTAGAGTTTTAATTTGCTTTTCATAGCACTGAAGGTGTGCCCCAAATTTAATGAAAAACATTAATCTACATATCCAAGAAGTTCAGCAAACTTCTAGTAGGATAAACTCAAAACTCATACCTAGACACATATAATTAAAATGCCAGGTTAAAGACAAAGAGAGATTCTTAAAAGTAGCAAGAGTAAAGCAGTTAGTTACCTATAAGGGAGTGCCCATAAGACTGTAAGCTGATTTCTCAACAGAAACCCTGTAGGCCAGAAGGAATTGTATAAAATATTCAAAGAGATGAAAAGCAAAGACCCACAACAAAGATTGTTCTACACAGCAGAGGTACCATTTAGAAGAGAAGGAGAAAGAGTTTCCCAGACAGCCCAGCAGGTGTGACTCAGCGGTTGAGCTTTGACCTATGAACCAGGTGGTCATGGTTTGATCCCCGGTCAGGGCACATGCCTGGGTTGTGGGCTTGATCCCCAGTAGGGGACATGCAGGAGGCAGCCAATCAATGATTCTCTTTCATCTTTGATGTTTCCATCTCTCTCTTCCTCTCTGAAATCAATAAAATATATATATTAAAAAAAAAAGTTTCCCAGACAAAAAAGCTGAAGGAGTTCATCACTACTAAGCAAATATTACAGGAAGTGTTAAAAGCATTTATTTAGGATTTATTTAAGTAGAAAAGATAAAAAAATATGAGTAAGAAAATATAGGAAAGAAAAAATTCTCACGGACACAGGCAAACGTAGTAAAAGCAGTGGAGCAACCAACTACAAAGTTAGTACATAAAGGTGAAAAAGGCAAAAGTAGGAAGATTATGTGCATTTATAACAATATTTAAAGGGATACACAGAAACACAATATACAAAAGAAGTAAAAAATAATGATGAATATATAAACGTGGAGGAGGGTGAGTAAAAGTGGTAGTGATTTTAGAATGTGTTTGAACTTAAGCAACCATCAACTTAAAACCAATGACTATAAACAGAGCTTGGTATATATGAAGCATATGGTGACTGCAAACAACAACAAAAAATCTACAGGAAATATACAATAAATAAAGAGAAAGGAATCCAAATCCAACACAACAGAAATTCATCGACATAAAAGAGAAAAAGAGCAAGAGAATAAGAAAATAGAATAACAAAAACAATCAGAAAACAATGAAATGGCAATATCTACATACCTATGAATAATTGCTTTAAATGTAAATGGACTAAATGCTCCAATCAAAACACATAGGATGGCCTAGCTGGTGTGCTCAGTGGTTGAGCATTGACCCAGGAACCAAGAGGTCACCAGTTCAATTCCTGGTCAGGACACACGCCCAGGTTGTGGGCTCGATCCCCAATGCAGAGCATGCAGGAGGCAACCTATTAATTATGTTTCTCCCTATATATATATCCCTCTCTACTCCTCTCCCTTTAAAACAAACAAACAAACAGAAAACCCATCATACATAGGGTGGTTGAAGGGATAAAAAAAACAAGATTATTACATATGCTGCCTACAAGAGACCCATTTCAGATCAAAAGACACAGACTGAAAGTAAAAGGGTGGAAAAATATTTCATGCAAATGAAAGTGAAAAAAAATCTGGGGTAGCAATCGGACAAAATAAACTTTAAAACAATGGCATAACAATAGACAAAGAATGGCATTTCATAATGATAAAGGGATCAATCCAACAAGAGGACATAACCCTTGTAATCATTTATACGCCCTACAGAGGAACATCTAAATATATAGCAAATATTTACTGACATAAAGTGAGAGATTGACAGTAATGCGGTAATAGTAGTGGACTTTAACTCTCCAATGATAAAAATGGATAGCTATTCCAGACAGAACATCAACAAGAAAACAGTGGCCTTATATGACACATTAGACAACATTGAATTAATTGACGTTTTTAGACAACATTGAATTAATTGACTTCCTTGGATATTTCACCCAAGATCAGCAAGAATGTATAATCTTTTCAAGTGCACATGGAACATTTTCCAGGATAGACCACATTTAGGCCAGAAAAGAAGTCTTGATAAATTTAAGAAGATTGAAATCATATGAAGTACCTTCTCTGATCACAATGGTATGAAATTAGAAATCAATTACAAGAAGAAAACTAAAAAACACACATATGCATAGAGGCTACTAAACAATGTATAGGTTAACAATGAGACCAAGGAAGAAATCAAAAGATACCTTGAGACAAATGAAAATGAAAATACAATGACCCAAAAATCTATGGACACAGCCAAAGCAGTTCTCAAAGGGAAATTTATAGCAATACAGGCCTTCCTTAAGCAACAAGAAAACTCTCAAAAATCCCACAATCTAACTTTAGAGCTAAGGGAAGTAGACAAAGAACAACAAACAAAGCTCAAAGTGAGTAGTAGGAAGGAAATAATAAAAATCAGAGCAGAAATGAATGTAATAGAGGCTAAAAAATGCAAAAGATCAATGAAACCAAGAGTTGATACTTTGAAAAGATAAAATTGATAAACCTTTAGCCAGACTCATCAAGAAAAAAAGAGGGCCCAAATAAATCAGAAATAAAAAGAGAAGCGACAAAGGATTATAAGGAAATACTATGATCAATTATAACAAATTGGACAACTTGGAAGAAATAGATAAATTCCTAGAGATAATGTAACAAGGCTGGATCAGGACAAAACTGAAAATCTGAACAAATAACTACTAAGGAATTCAAATCTGAACAACAAAAAAACTCCCAGCAAACAAAACTTCTGGACCAGATTGCTTCACTGGTAAACTTCACCAAATACTCAAAGAAAAATTAATATCTATTCTTCTTAAACTATTCTAAAACATTGAAAAGGAGGAAAGGCTCCCAAACTCATTTTACAAGGCCAGCATCACCCTTATATAAAAACCATACAAAGACACTACAAAAAATAAAATCATAGTCCAATATCCCTGATGAACATAGATGCAAAAATCCTCAACAAAATATTAGCAAACCAGGTCCATCAATACATTAAAAAGATCATGCACAAAAACCAAGTGGGATTTATTTCTGGGATGTAACGTTGGTTCAGTATTTGCAAATCAATTAACACGATATACCATGTAAACAAAATTTAGGATAAACATCATATGATCATATCAATAGATGCAGAAAAAGCATTAGAAAATCCAACATCCATTTATAGTAAAAATTCTCAGCAAAGTGGGTATAGAGGGAAATAACATAATAATGGCCTTGTATGGCAAACCCATAGTCAACATCATATTCAACAGTGAAAAGCTAAAAGGTTTTTTTTTTTAAGATCAGGAATAAGGCAAGGATGTCCACTTTTACCACTTTTATTCAACATAGAATTGGAAGTCCTAGCCACAGTGATCAGACAAGAAGAAGAAATAAAAGGCATTCAAACTGGAAAAGAAGAATTAAAGCTATCATTTGCAGATGACATAATATTATATTGAGAGAACCCTAAAGTTCCACTAAAAAATGATTAGAACTAATTATTGAATACAGTAAAGTAGCAGGATACGAATTTACTATTTGGAAATTGGTTGTATTTTTATACACCAAGAATGGACAATAGAAAGAGAAATTAATCTCATTTACAGTTGCATCAAAAAGATAAAATAGCTAGGAATAAATTTAACCAAGGAGGTAAAATACCTGTACTCGGAAAATTATAAAACATTGAAGACACAAATAAATGGAAGGCTATACCATGCTCATGGACAGGGAAAATTATCTTTAACATGTCCGTGTCACCCAAAGCAATCTACAGATTCAAGGCATGCCCTATCAAAATATCCATGGCATTTTTTCACAGAACTAGAACAAATAATCCTAATATCAACCAACACCAACTATTGGTGAGGATGTGGAGAAAAGGGAACCCTCGTGCACTGTTGGTAGGATTGCAGATTGGTGCAGCCACTGTGGAAAATACTATGGAGGTCCCTCAAAAAATTAAAAATAGAACAATATGACCCAGCAGTTCTACTTGGTTATTTATTTGAAGAAACTCAAAACACTAATTTGAAAACATATATGCACCCCTATGCTCATTGCAACATATTTACAACAGCCGAGATATGGAAGCAACCTAAGTGTCCATCAATAGACGAATGGATAAAGAAGAGGTGGTACATATATTCAATGGAATATTAGCCATAAAAATGAATGAAATCTGGCCATTTGTGACAACATTATGCTAAGTGAAATAAGTCAGACAAAGAAAGACAAATACCATATATTTCACTTACTAATACAAGTGGAATCTAAAAAGAACAAAGACAAATGAACAAACGAAACTGAAACAAACTCATAAAGAGAACAAATTGATGGTTGCCAGATAGGAGGAGCCTTGGGGAGATGAATAAAAAAGATGAGAGTCATGGGAGTGTAAAGTACAACATAGTGAATATACATTGTATTAACTGTGTATGGAGTGATCACTTCTTAAGTCCATATAATATTGTGGTCAACTGTAATTGAAAAATTAAAAAAAAATCACAAAAAGTATATTCTCCAATCACAATGGAATAAAATTATTTTTTTTTAATTTGTAAATTGTGATACTATTTACCTGAGAAAGGTATAAGAGAACCCATATTTCAAGTACTCAGCATATGAACTAATAGTAATATGATAAATGTTTTCCCCCCTCCTTGCTGAAGTGTGGTAAGTGATGGGTTAAAATTTTTAACTCATGTTTAAGAAGGAGGTTAAGTTTTGAATTAGTAGCAGATTATATAACTGATAGTGTCTCAGTAGTGAGTAAATCCATATTACAACCCTGATGCATCAACTACCATTGTGACTAAAGGCTTTTAGACTGTATTTGTAATAATGAACTGGCAAATTTAGAAAAATTTAGAAATTATCCTATTTATATAACTCAATACAGCAAGATAAATGATTACTGATCCTACCTGTTTTTTTTTCTTATCATAGGCCATTAGTGTTCATTAATATGTCTGATGTTCTTATTCATTTCACCCCAGACAGGCAAGATCAGGCCATATTTTCATGAGTTAATTTTTCTGATCAAGATGTAAGCTTGACTTTTGACGCTTTTGGACAGATCCTACCTCAGATTGTCTATGGCAGTGGTTTTCAACCTTCTGGCCCTTTAAATACAGTTCCTCATGTTGTGACCCAACCATAAAATTATTTTCGTTGCTACTTCATAACTGTCATGTTGCTACTGTTATGAATCGTAATGTAAATATCTGATATGCAGGATGGTCTAAGGCGAACCCTGTGAAAGGGTCGTTAGACCACCAAAGGGGTCGTGACCCACAGGTTGAGAACCGCTGGTCTATGGCTTGTTTCATGCAACAAAGCAGAGTTGAGTAGTTGTGACAGAGTCCAAGTGGCCCATAAAGCCTAGTATTTGTTGAACCATAACCTAAGAATTAAATAATCTTTGGGTGGGCCTGGTAGGTGATATTCCAAAAAATACATATAATAATGATAGCATTTAACGTTTTCCATGAAAATAACTACAATGTTAATTTTCCTTCAAATTCTATTGTGCAATTGGTTGATTGACCATATATCCCCTAATTTTATGTTTAGGGCTTTCAGGAAGTAGAAATTGCATTTTTTTTTCTAATTTTACAATGAGAGTAGAGATTTTATAGTTCTCTAGAATCTCGTCCCAACTTTTGTCTCTTTGACCAAACTCAACAGGCAGGTGATAGCTAATTTACAGCTGCTAAGACTATTTGCAGGTTCCACAATTCTCTAGTTTAAATCAGAGATGTCTTGTTACTCGTATTAGTGGTGCATAAAGGGTGTGAAATGACTTGGTTTGGGACATTTTGTTGCTGCAACTTCACTTTTCCATCCTCATATCAACCATCCCCCATCCCCACCTCACAACAGTGCCTTCCAAACCAGCTTGTCTACTTTAACTTTTTACTGATTATATTTGTAAAGTAAGAGTAAAAGAGAAAGAGGGTAAAAGAAAAAGCTGCGATTTATATGCTCCTTTCAGAGGAGTGCTATACTCCAGGTCTGCAGTCAGAAGCTCTGTCCCCTTGGACTAGCAATCTGATCAGACCTGGTCCCTGGAAGACAGTCAAGGTGCACTCTGCCCACGCCTCGTGCTCAGTCACACTCTGAATCTTGCAGGCAGCCTACGTGGAATCAATAAAGCAAAGGTTAGCTGGCTGGAAAAGTCTCTTCAGAAGTGAAAGACAAGAGACTAAAAATACAGAGAGATGCACGGAGATCAACAGACTTTAGAGGACTCTGATTACAGAAAAAGCAATTAAAAAGGCAGATTAATTGTAGAATATACAACTCACTCTTTGACCTATCATTTAATTGGAAGGAAAAAACTGAGATGGCAATAAGTTTGAAGTATTTTGTAGATGGGGATTTTTAAATGATGAGAATTTTTAAACAATATTCACATACCTATTCACAATTTTAAAGTTGTCTTGTTTTCCCTGAGATATAACCTAACGCTTTCAAACAACAGTTCTGGGAGCCAAAGAACCACTTGACTCTCCCAAGGGTAATAAATGGTACATGTAATGGTGTCATCATAAGTGAGGGGTTAAAGGTCTTTGTTTTCCCGACTTACTAATGATCATTATAAGCTGCATGATGAGGCAAAAGCATAGGTATGGAGGAGAGCTCTTGCTAAGATACCAACACATCCATCAGAGTCTCCGCATTACCGCTATTCTAAGCTTCTTTCCCCTGTCTCAGTCACTCTACCAGGTGCCATATGGAGGATTATGTCCCAAATTACAAACATACTTTTCCAATGCCATTTTCTTATCTTTTTAATTTATATTTTTAAACATTTTACCCCAAATTCCCCAGAGCCAGGTTCTCTGTTTCAGTTATATATTACTGTGTAATGAACTATGCAAATATTAAAACAAAACCATTCTATTTGTTCATGTTTCTGTGGGTCTGGCTGGAATTTGGGCAGGGCTCTGTGTGGGTGGCTCCCCTATGACTTGCGTTGTCTGTGGCTTCAGCTGGAATGTCCTGAAGAGCTTTGAACTAACTGGGCTTCTATCTCATGGTACCACCTGGAGTGTCTCAAGTGAGGCTTGAGGGTCAAAGATGGCCTCACTCCCAGTATCTTGGCACTCTGGTTATCCCCTGGTGGCCTCTTGTCATTCAGTAATCTAGTCTGACATTTGCAGGGTAGCCGGCTTCCAGGAGTGAAAGCAGGTACTACAAGGCCTCTAGAGATCTAGGCTTGGAATTCCGAAAATGTCATGTCCGCATTCTATTAACCAAAGGAAGTCACAGGCCAAACCAGATTCAAGGGGTGGGGAAACAAATGCCACTTCTTGCTGGGAAAAGGAACATTTATGAACACACATAGAAGGCCTTGTTGGCAGCCACCTTGGAGACAATCTACCACATCTTTCAAGAGCTAATCTGATAAACTAAGCTTGCTTATAAGAGAATGTTAGAAAACTCCTCTAATCTTCAGGAATATAATCCAGGGATTGATTCTTTTCATGAGTCTGTACTGCTGAGTGAGGCATCATAAGCATTAGGGTACAAGTAAAGTTGAAAAAAGCTGTGGGTTTTACAACAAAATCACTCTTAAGATGAGTATTTTTCTATCTAGTTAGCTCCTTTGAACTCATCTTCAGATAAGCAGTAGCCAACTTTTAGTTTTATTTGTGAATCAATATTTTGATTATTTTTTAACACTGTATTGCATTTTCTAGATTACTTTTAACTTCCTAGACTCTAAAACTAAACAGAATTAACGTTCTTTGATGCCTTATCTCACCTAAGATTCCTTTATAAGATGGCACATTTTACTAACATTTTGTAGTACTTAACATGCTTAAGTGACTAAGTAAAGTTTGGACTCTTACTGTCTTTGGCGAGAATATTAGTTACTATCCCTCTCACTTAAGAATACCTTTTGGGATAAGAAGTCAATCCAACAAGAGGACATATATTTGTAAAGATTTATGTACCAAACATAGGGGCACCTAAAACATAAAGTAAATATTAACAGACCTACAGGGAGCAATAGATAACATAACTATAATAGTAAGGAACTTTAATACCCTACTTACATCAGTGGATAGATCATCAGGAGAGAAAAACCCATAAAAAATTGGCCTTAAAAGACATATGTAGACCAGATGGAATTAACCAGATATATATAGAACATTCCATCCAAAAGCAACAGAGTACACATTATTCTCCAGTGTACGTGGAACATTGTTCATGACACAAAACAAGATTTAACAAATTTAAGAAGATTTAAAATCATATCAAGCATATTTCTGACCACAGTGTTATGAGACTAGAAAGAAATTATAAGAAGAAAACTGGAAAATTCAAATATATTAAACAACATGCTACGGAACAAATGGTCAGTGAAGAAACCAGAAGAGATATAAAAAGTATCTTGATACAAATGAAAATGGAAATACAACATATAAAATATGCATTAAAAGCAATTCTAAGAGGGAAGTTCATAGTGATAAATGCCTACCTCAGGAATCAAGAAAAATCTCAAATAAATAATGGGTAAAGACTTGAAAATAAGACCTGGAACCATAAAACTCCTAGAAGAAAACTTCATCAGTAAGCTCCTTGACATGGGTCTTGAGAATGATTATTTTGTGTATTTGACAATAAATGTGAATGTAACAAAAGCAAAAATAAACACGTGGAACTACATTAAACTAAAAAGCTTCTGCATAGCAAAGGAAACCATCAACAAAATGAAAAGGCAACCTACTGAATGGGAGAAAATATTTGCAAATCCCATATTAAGGGATTAAAATCCAGAATATATAAAGAACTCATACAACTCAATAAAAACAAACAATTCAATTAAAAAGTGGGCAGAAGATCCGAATAGATATTTTTCCATACAAATGGCCAATAGGTACATGAAAAAATGCTCAACATCAGTAATCATCAGGGAAATGCAAATCAAAACCACAATGAGATATCACCTTACACCTGTTACAATGGCTGCTATAAAGAAGACAAGAAGTAACAGTGTAGGCAGAGATGTGGAGAAAAAGGAACCCTTGTGCATTGTTGGTAAGCATGTAAATGGTGTAGCCACCACAGGAAACAGTATGGAGATTCCTCAGAAAAATTAAATACAGAACTACCATATGATCCAACAATCCCACTTATGGCTATCTATCCAAACAAAACAAACACTGACTCATAAAAGATATATGCACCCTATGTTCATTGCAGCATTTATAATAGCCATGATATGAAAACAACCTAAATGTTCATCAATGGATGAATGGATAAAGAATATGTAGTGCGCGCGCACACACACACACACACACTGGAACATTCTTCAGTCATAAAAAAAGAATAAAATCTTGCCATTTGCAACAGCATGGATAGACCTGAGGGTACTATGATAAGCAAAATAAATTAGACAGAGAAAGACAAATACCATATAATCTCACATAGATATGGTATCTTAAAAAAATAAAACAACTAATAAATACAGAGAACATATTGGTGGTTGTCTGAGGTGGGGTGGGGGTTGGGCAAAATGAATGAAGAAGTCAAAGGTACAAGTTCCAGTTATAAATTAGTCACGGGAATATAATGTACAGCATGGTGATTATCCTATATAATAAAAGGCCAGGGACCATAAGCGTAATGACCGGAACGACCACTCAACCAGTTGTCATGAGGTGCATCGACCACCTCTCGGTCCCTCCCTCCTCCCTCCCCCACCCCCAGCCCAGGAGGGGCAGCGGTGGGTGGGTAGGGCTGGCGGGGTGGCAAGTGGTGGGCGGGGCTGTGCTGGGCCTCTAGTAGTTAATAATACTGTATTGCATATTTGAATGTTGCTAAGAGTAGAATTTAAAAGTTCTCATCATAAGGAAAAAAATCTGTAACTATGTATGATGACAGATATTAACTACTTATTGTAGTGATCATATTACAATATATCCAAATATCAAATCATTATGTTTATACCGGAAACTAATATTATATGTCAATTATACCCCAATAAAATAAAAAAGAATACCTCCTGGGAGTAATATCCATGGTCATTCTTCTGGTGGCATTATTGAAATGTGTAGCCTTTACTGCTGCTGTTCCTGTGAGGATTGTTAGTGGTGGCATCTGTTCCCTTTTGATTTACTTTTGAATGTTCACAGTTGATAATTCCACATTAGGCCATGAGACTCTCCCCTCATCCCATTACCTGATATGAAGGAACTTCATAGTGGATTGAAGAAGTGACACAAAAAGTTTTGCTAACGGTGTCCTATATACATATATATAATATTTTATTTTAAAACATAATTGAGCATATACATTTCTTCAGCTTTTTCCAGGGGTACACTGCACCTAAGTTTCGAAACACACAAAATAGATCCCGATTACTAAACAGTTTTCACTTTTGGGTTACAAAAGTCAAGATTTCACAATCACAAAGCATAAAGGTACATGGTTCTGAAATCATTTTCAGGCATATTCCTCTCATTCACTGCACGTAGGGTGTTTCTGGAAACCCAGACCTTATGATACATTCCTTACAAATGGTCTCCACTGTGGGCCTCCCTTGGTCTCCAGAAGAAACAAAGAAAATGGAGGCAAAACAGGAGGGAAGGAGTAACCTCAGGACGCCTCAAACAAACACAAATACTATGGAGGATTAGAAGAGTGGAGGACACAAGGTTCTCCTTCAAGTACATCATAGTAGAAAACAACAACACGTACAGCCTCATTTGGTCACTGTCTACCTGGTCTCTGCATGAACAAAACTGCATCTAAGCTGCAAAGGAAAAATTAAAGCTATTTACAGATAATGCCATGAATTGGAAAGTGCAGTGCTCCTCAGACTGGCACTCAGATATGGTGCTCACATAAGAGGCAAATCGGGCTGCTCATGTAGTGTCTTGAAAAATCCCTGTCACCAACACAAAACCAGTTTGCTCAGCAAGATGGGCTATGGTGTGCAGGCTGCAAAATTTCTCTGCAATTGTAAATCCTCAAAAATCCAAGTTCCTGTTATATGCTTTTTACTTTTTTCTTAGATCTGGTAACTTTTTGGGTCAGCCGGGTTGTTCTTTGCATAGACAATGACTCTCACTGCTTTCTCCAAGTGTCCCAGAAGCACTAACTTACTGAAAATAGAAACTCATAAAAGCTTAATAGATTCACTCTGAAAAGAGTGGAACTGCTGGGTCATTTAAGGAATGGCAAGATCCTCAAACTGTGATGGAAAGAAAACCACTGACCACTTGTGGCCTTGTAAATTAAAGTTGACGGGCAGATGCGAAAGGAGGTGAGATCAAGAGGAGAATTAGAGTTTTAAAGATTTGGGAGATTTTTTTTCTAAGTGTTTTCTTTCTAATCTTCCTGGTAAACCAGAAAACCCTCCCTGAATGGCCACGATCCTAGGCCAAATCTGGGTACCAGGACACTCATCCCTGCCTACCAATATCTATCTACTGCGGTAGATCTCCCCAAAATAAATGAATACTTAGAAGAGTAAGAAGAGAGTGAGCACAGCTGACTTCACATAGTCCCATGGAGGTAAATTGCTAAGGATTAAAAAAATTAAGCACCCTAAATTTCCCAAAGCTGAATACTGTGGAAAAGAACTGAAATTCTCACTTTGAGGGAGGGCGGTGGGGGGGCTTTGTCTTATTGGTAGTTGGCCTAGCTGATTTTCAGCTCTATCCAAGAGTAGCAGTTATGTAAACACAACCACTGCAGAACATCCCCTCCTCCTTCTGACTGCTGGCACTGCTCTGATTTCAGGTGTTTAGATAACAAAGGTTTGGCTGTTGCCCGGGAAAATGCTGCAGTGTGGATGAAGTGTAAATTTGCTCTCTTTAAGGAAGAGAGTGTCAGATATTTGAAAGAGCAGGGACCAGCCCAACAACAAGATTTAGAACTGGAAGAGCCTCTCATTAAAGGAAGTGGCCGCACACACCCCAAGACAACCATAAAGACTTGACTAGGAAAACAAGACTTCCTCTGAGGCTATGAGGACAAGCAGATTTGGCTACAACTCAGATACGGAAGATTTCAGAACCACGTATACATACATTCTGCAGAATTTTGAGTGTTGCCTTTAGACCCTTCCAGGAATGCTCCAGGAGCCTACCTGTTATGTAGACATCGTTACTGCTCTGGGATGGGATGATGTAGGGTCTGGGTAAAAAATAAAGCTAAAACCGAGTAAGCTCAATGCACAGAGCGGTATTAGTACTGGGTAGATTTTTCCATGAGCATAACAAATAATTTTTTCCACATTTGATTTATTCACCTCATTTGTAGTTTTCCTCCCATACTCCCAATAGAATCATGGCTTCAGCTTGCTACTGAGCTCTTTTTACCCAACGGGGCTTATGAAAAGAATTCCTAGTTACCCAACCAAAAGCTGAAGGACTAAATGTGCAAGACTAGGATACACTGAATAAGGGAGTTCCAGAGTTCTTCCGGAGACATGCCTTGGCAGTAAATGAATTGATGAATTAAGACATGTCATATCTACATGTCTGCATTGACACTCTGACTCTTGTGGCTCAATTAAAACTGGAGAAGCTCAAGATAGGGAGTACATAAAAGCTCAGGAAAGGGAAAAGAAATGAAAGGCAATGGAAACATAGGAAAGAGGTGACTGCTTCCTAAAGCTGATAACTTGGAATCCTCCAAGGGAAACTCTCAAGATTCCAATTTGTATGTGGGTTAGGGAGTCAAGGCAGGAACAGAAAATCGACCACACTGCTGTAGGATGCCTGCGTGTTTTTCCATAGCATAATATTCTGCCAGAGAAGCAAACTGTCTACCATAAACTTCTCTCCACAGAGTGATTGGGGTAGCTAAGATTTATCGGAGGAGGAGGGATGAAGAGGACGCCTGATAAGGTTGTAGTCCAGTTCTTCCCAGACAACATTTTGGCAACCACCTGATGGATGAATTCCCACAGTACTTCGCCCACCAGGCTGAGCACTGTTTCCACACTGTGGGATGAAAATAGACTAGGAAGGCTCCTGGCCATTCCTAAAAAAAAATCTATAAATCCAGGTATGCAGGCGATGAACTCTCCCGGAGGAAAGGTCCTGTCCTCTCCTGTGGGGAAGGGTTTCAAAAACATGAGAACTGGAATTGGCTCTCCAGCATTTTGGGGGACCACCGCAGTTACTCTTACTTCATTGAATGTTTTAATTACAAGAAGTTGTCCAGATGGTGGTGATACCACAGGAGCTCTCCAGGAAGAAGGCTCAGAAATGGGATGTTGCTCTACAAGGTACCCATGCAGAGCAGCAGTCTAAGAGATAGAAGGGATTGCTAATTTTTCAGTTCCTCCGGGCAGTGAAGCACCTGGCAGATCTGATGTGTCCACTGCTTCTGTGGATGCTCCACGAGGAACACTCAGAGGGAACAGTAGTCTAAGTGGTTGGGTGGCTGGGACCTGGAAAAGGAGCATATGAATGGCCAGTCAACCCAATTCAAATTCTGTTTCATCAAATTCAGTCTGAGTGGGTCTTGTCCAAAGATGGTGGTTCCCTGACAGACTCTGATACTTACACATTGTTTGGAGTGGGCCTGGGAACCCTTGCAGCCCATGGAACCTGGATTTAAAGTGGAGGAAAGGTTCTGAAATGAGGTGTGGTGAACTGACTGACATTAAGGGACTTCCCATACAGCTCTATTAAACACTGCTTTACGTGTGTACTTGTGGCACAGCAAGGATGGGTTGGGATCTGGAAGCAATCATTCCAGAAATGAAAACCCAGATTCAGAAACCAACAGAAACCTCAAACAACACAAGGGAGACCCTTGAAGACAAAAGAGGAACTGCTGGCCCAAAGAAATACCCCAAATTTCGTGAAAACACTGATTTAGTAGGGAAAAAAAATCAACCTAGAAACAAATTATTACACAACAAAGACAGCACTCTGTTAGCCAGGGCACTGCTCCAGAGGTCTGCCTGGGTGGTGTGGGTTACAGGATACAGTGACAGCCTGGGTTGGACTTGGACACACAAATTCCTCAGCAAGGAGTTGGAAAGTCCCAGGCCTGTTCTATGGAAACAATTAAGATTCAAGAAATTAAAAAAAAATTCCTACCTCACCCCATCATCATCATCATGAAAGAATAGAGAGAGACACACACATAAATAGCATTCCCTGAAATAAATCTCAGGCTTAGTAGAAGGTGGGCGCTCACACTTTCTGAGGCATGATCCCCAACGTTCCAACCCGTAGACAAATTGGCAGCTTGACAGACGAAGAGTCTTCTGCCAGTTACACCTGAAAATGGCTGCCCCAGCATTCCAGTTAAAATAAATATGATTATGTGCCCAAAATAGGCGCTGGCCACTTAGGAGGCCTATTGAAGGAACCAAAAGAAACAACACTCAGTAGCAGCCTTTAGGTTTTGCTTTTGTTGAGTATCCAGACTTGTTAACTATAGCAGTAACTGAAACCTATTGATCCTCTTGAAACACAGCCAGAGGCCTTTGGGCAGCAAACTCTCCATCTGGGCTGGGAAGAGGTGGCACCATCTGGAACTCTGCTGGGGCACTTCCCAGTCCTGCCCTGCCAAGAGGCATCCCAGCTTTCTTCCTTCTGATCTTCCAATCCCCTGAGTTGTTTTCATGACAGTTTATTTCCATGTATTAAAGGAATGACATATACAGAAATGTCATCTCCTGAGCCCAGTCGGTCATTAGATATCCGCCATCCTCTGTCCTTCAGGACACCACGAGCACGCATCACCAGGTCCTGAGCTGCCAGTGTGTACCTGTGCAGGGAGGAGCAAGAGCGAGACCATCAGTGCAGCACCAGGCAAAAGCTGGGGTCAGGCAAGGCTAGAAAGAAGGTATCACTATAGGTACATAAACAGTTTTTGGATACTCTTAAAGTCTCAAAAGACCTTTTTCCACATGTGAGATGCCTAATATAAATTACTAGAGGCCCAGTGCATGAAATTCGTACACTGGGGGGGGGGGGGGGGCGGTGAGGGTGTGTGTGTGTTCCCTCAGCTGGGCCTGCAGCCTCTTATAGTCCAGGGCACCTCGGGAGATGTCAGCCTGCCTGTAAGCTGGCAGTCAGACATCCCTCTTGCAGTCTGGGGCTCTCAGTCCAGGACCCCTCGCTCCTTACCGCCCACCTGCAGTGGAGGCGGGAGAGGCTCCTGCCACTGCTGCTGCGCTTGCCAGTCGTGAGTCTGGCTTCTGGCTGAGCAACGCTCTCCTTGTGGGAGTGCACTGACCACCAGGGGGCAGCTCCTGCATTGAGCATCTGCCCCCTGGTGGTCAGTGTGCATCATAGTGACTGGTTGTTCCACCGTTCGATTTGCATATTAGGGTTTTATTATATAGGAATTTTTAGATGGTAGTTGGACAAGACACTAGGTGCATTAAATAACCTAAATTAATCTGATATTCAGTCCTCTTTTGAGGTTTATGATGATGATAAAGACAGAGTCAAAGTTTGGTGCACGGACTTGCTCAGGCTCAGGGTTTTCCATGGCAAACAGTGTCTAGCTAAAAAAGTACACGGGAAAAATAAGACCTTTTACTTTCAGTTATGCTTATTTTTAGGACCATGTTCCTTTCAGGACAAAGGATAGTTGTTTTCCATTTATGGTGGGGGTAAAATTTGCTTTTTAAAAGTGAGTTGATTTAAAGAAAAATATCAATGATACACATGTAGCATAGAAATAGTAAAAATGGGAAGGTTTTATTGGTAAATGACTGGTAAATCCTGATCTGCGTGAGCTGTTTCACCCACCCTTATCTATGCTACACTCTCCTCTTGACCAATGTAAGTACAGCGAGGTATGCTCCAAAAACTTGACAGTAAGATTGTTCACTGAGATTTAAACTCTAAACTTAAGAAAAAATAATAAATGGCCCGGCTGGCATGACTCAGGAGGTATGGTTCAATTCCCGGTCAGGGCATATGCACAGTTTGCAGGCTTGATCCCCAGTGTGGGATGTGTGGGAGGTAGCCAATCAATGATTCTCTCATCATTGATGTTTCTTTCCCCCTTTCCCCCTCCCCCTCCCCCTTCCTCTCTGAAGTCAATAAAAACATATTTAAGAAAAAGAAAAAAGAATAACTAATATAAGCTGATGGAAAGTATTAACACGCAGTGAAAGACAAATGTGGGAGGTGATTTGGGTGGGTGTGGGCATAGGTAAGCCTCGAGGCAAAAAACCTGAGACAAAACATTGGCAGATGCCTATAGAAATACTGATTAGGGCAGAGAGTCTTTGCTGGCAGATTTCAAAGAAATTTAGTTTCACCAGTAGGACAGTATTTATTGTGGATGGATTACTCTCTTAGCCCATGACATTAAACATGATTCACCTTTATTCTGATTTCATGTTCACCAATAACCTGTTTATGATCCGCCTCCCTGTACAGGCCTGCCTACAGGGAAAGACTAAGCTAATCACTTAGAGTTTTAGAATATCAGTCAGTTATATTTTTCCATATAAATGTCAACTGACATTTTGGTTTGCAGATCAATCTTGTAAGCTTGGTTGAGGTGAGCTGAGTTCTGATAATGAATCTGTTCTTTGTATGTTTATTAAACTAGTTTCTGAACCTGAAAAGCTAAAAGCTAGTCTCTGGTAAATCACCAAGATAATAAATGCCATCCTATAAGGAAGGCCTCCTAGAAGCCAGCCCCTGGACCTTTAATAAGAGACATGCTGATATTACCAGTGGCCTTTTCCTCCTTGGAATGTCTTTGCCTTGCTTTCAGAATTGTGAGTTAAGGAATTAGAAAACCAGAAACTCTCCATTTCTTCTGTTAAAACCCTTTATGAATTCATCAATTCTCATGTTAAAAGAGATCTGCATCTAGCCCCACGGTTGCATTGTTTAAGACCAAGGTCTGTAGGGAAAGATCTCAATATTGTTAAGATTCCAGGTTGTAGAGTCTATAAAACTCAAGTTTACTTATACAGCCCAGGTAGCAGACAGAAGGTGACAAAGTAGAGGCTATTTTAGTTCACACACAACAAATGCTTTTTCTTCTGGAGGATGGGTGTTAAGTGGGAAGGAGAGATACTCCTTTTTCTATTAGTATTGAGAGAATTATCAGCTTAGAGGCAGAAATCTCTGTTCCACCTGAGGGCTAGGTAGCCCTCTCTTCCGATTCTTCTGTTGAGATCAGGAAATAAACAGGCCTCCAAAGAGGTCTTTGGCTAGAGACAAATAAATGTCCCTAAATTTACATACTAAAGCTCATATATTATATTAAGTAGAGTTTCTCAGATGCTCTTGGTTACTCTTGGTTTTGTATTAAATCGTACATCTGAGATTTAACCACATACGGAAAGGCTACTATAAATATAAGGGTGATGTTTATTATCCTGGTGATTAGCCTTTCAAATTCAGAAACTTGGCTAAATTAATATACCGAGTAGATTCATCTGTCAGGGTTGAGCACACCTTAATCCAGCTTATGAGCAGACTAGAGATAGAAAATTATGGCAAATTATGGGAAAAGATCACTGACAGTAAAAGAAAGATATTCAAAGATATAAAAAAAAAATAAAAGAATTCAAGATAGCTCCTGTGGCTAGTGTAGAGGCAAATAGTCCTACAGGCCTCAACAGGTCCTGTATTCAAGGGACAATGACTGAGGTCAAGGTTAAACAATGTCCAACTGGTTTTATTTAAGTCATGAAAGAGTATCAGTCATAGTTAAAGGCAATAGACCACCGTGATATTGCTAGTGACTTTGGGTATTGTAAAAATGGTCAAAATTAGCTTTGGTATTTTATTTTATTATTTTTTTAAATCCTTAACCTGAGGAATGAGAATATTTTTTCCATTGATTTTTTTAGAGTAGAAGGGAGGGAGTGGGGAGGGAGAGAGAAACATCCATGTGAAAGAGACACATTGACTGGTTGCCTCCCACACATGCTCTGAATGGGGCCAGGCTTGAACCTGCAACCCTCTGCATGCCAATGCTCTAATCACTGTGCAACGCTGGCCAGGGTTAGCTTTGGTATTTTATTATTATTATTTTTAGCTTTGGTATTTTAAAATGCAGCATTAGGTAACCTCAAAAAGATGGTTACATAGGAAATTCATTTCCCTGAAGGCTCTAGATAATTAAAAGTTTTATTGTTTTTTTTTTAATGTTTTTATTCATTTGAGAGAGAAAGGGAAAGGGGGAGATAGAAACATCAATGATGAGAGAGAATCATTGATCAGATGTCTCCTGCGCCTCCCACCGGGGATTGAACCTGAAACCTGGCCACGTGCCCTGACCTGGAATTGAACTGTGACCTCCTGGTTCATGGGTTTACTCTCAACCACACTGGCCGGGCTAAAGTTTTATTCTTAAAAGTGGTTGTTGCCTATTCCAAGATAATTTCCCTTGAGCCTGCATTTCTCTTACCATCCATTGTCTTCCCTTCAGTGTTAAACTTATTGAGAGAGAGAAATCCATTCCTGCTTCCTTGATTTCTTCACATTTTTTGCCTTAATCTCTTACGAGTAGGTACAATACTCAATTAGTCTGTTCTCTTAAAGCCTGACCTAAAGGCTTCTTCTCAGTACTCATTCTGCTCTCACCCTTTCTCCATACAGATACTGCTGATCATCTTCTTTATCTTTGAAGTCGCCTATCCTTTTTTCTTGAATTCTCCTCTTTGGAGCTGCCATGCCGCCACACACTTTAAGTTCTCTTCCTGTGTCTGGACTTCCGTGCACATGGCACAAGTTCTCTCCAATGCCTCTTCCTAATTTCTTTTGCAACCCCCTATTAAGACTTAGGAAGAAGTCAATAAATGTTAACTTCTTTTCACTTCCAAGGTGGGTCTTGCCCCTCTATCATTCTTAATTAATGGTATCCTCAGTTTCTTAGGCAAGAAACCATAGTCATTTTCAATGCTACCTCTCACCCTGACGTTTTCCTTTCTTTTTAAATCCTCACCCGAGAATATATTTTTCATTGATTCTAGAGACAGATGAAGGAAGAGTGAGAGAAAGAACATCAATTTGAGAGAAAAATATCAAATGGTTGCCTCTAGTATGCACCCCCACCAGGGATTGAACCCGCAACTTGGGTATGTGCCCTGACTGGGAATCAAACCTGTGACCCTTTGGTGCACTGGACAATGAATGCTCTAACCAACTGAGCCACACTGGGTAGGACTCACCCTGATATTTTCAATGATAAACCCATAAGGCAGAGTAGGGCTTTTAAACTTGTTATTATTTTAAGTGTATTTTATTAGTGGTACATGGTTAAATAAAATAAAGATAACCTTATAGTGATTAAGATATAAGTTAAATCTGCTTTGCCATCACTCATAAACACAGATAGGTTAATAGACAGACACACTTATTTTGTACTTTCTATTTCTTATGTTTTCTTTTCCTTCATTCCTGTTTCTGTTGGATTGATAGCTTTAATACCTTTTTCTTCCCTCTACTGGTTTAGAAGTGTTAGTTTATTATTTTTATTCTTTTAGAAGTTATGCTTAAATTTTTCATATATGAGTTAATATTTATGTTCCCCTCTTGAAAATAAAGGATCTTAGAATGACCTCTTTCATCTTCCATGTTACTACCTACTATTTTAATTTCAACTTGTTTTTCAAGACTACTAGCCACTATCATTATTTATAACTTATATAAAGAAACCAACATACTAACTTCTTTGCCTTTTGAAGTTCATTCCTTCCTCCTGGATTTAATTTTCTTCTGTTGAAAGAAAATTTTTGCTAAAAATGTACTTCAGGGGTTTGTGAGGAATAAACTCACCCAATCTTTGGATCACAAAGTTCTTTATTTTTGCCTTTAATATTGAATGATAGCTTTATTGGATATAGAACATTAGATTGGCCATTATTTCCCATCAGCAGTTTGGAAATAATATTCTGTTTACTTCTGACTTCTTTTGTTGAGAAGAAGTCTGTTTTGTGTAATTTCTTTATAAGATGTCTTTTCTCACTGGTTGCTTTTAAATTGTTTTTGTTTTGTTGTTGATGGTAATAAATTCCACTAAGACTGGGGTGGGGAATATCCAGCCAGCAGGCTATGTAAGGCCCAAGAAATCATTTGGTCTGGCCCTGACAAGGCATTATGGTGAATTAATTAAATGTTTGACCAAATAGAGCAGGCTAATTTTTAAGATGATACTTTTGTGTGGCCCACAAATGATGTTATAAATATCCAAATGGCTGTTGGCAGAAAAAAGGTTCCCACCCCTGCACAAAGACGTAGTTTGGCTAACAATGAGGATTCCTTTTTCTTTATTTATCCTGGTTGAAAATTAGTTTTACTTCTTCAAACTGAGAAGATAGTTGATTCTGGAAAATTCTCAGCTGTGAATTTTGGAATTGGAATATTTCCTCCCTTCCGTTATTTATATTTTTTCCATACACTTCTATTAGATCTTCTCTTTTCTAATTTCAGCTTCTTTTCTGTTTTCTATTTTAGCTGCCTGTAATATCTTTCCATTCACCTATTCCTACTTTAGCAGTTTACTATTCAATCCATTCAGTGAGTTACTTTATTACAATGACATCTTTTTCATCATTGTGAATTTATATTTTATTCTTTTCCAAAGCCACCTCTTTTTACCTTCCAATTCTATTGTACATGTTTAAAGTTTCTCTCAACCTGTTCTATTAGGTTTTGGGGAGTGCTGGAGGGACGGCTCCATTATATCTCACTAGAGGCCCCATGCACAAAATTTGTGCCAGGGGCTTGGCCCTTGCAGCCATGGCAGCTTGCCTCAGCCCTTGCAGCCCCGGCTTCATCTGGAAGGTCATCTGGAAGGTTGTTCAGCTGTCTGGTCTAATTAGCATATTACTCTTTTATTATTATAGATTATTCCTTCTCATGGTGAATCTGAAGGTAAGATATCAGCTTCTCTTAAGCAGGGGGTTAAACACTGTAAACGCTATGTGCCCTGGGCTATTTGAAAATTTGCCTTTAGTACCTGGGGACACCCTGGGTTCTTCCAGCCCTAGAGCATGTGTTGTTAATTTCTTGGCTTAGGATCTCTATACCACTGGAGTGGTGTGAAGTTTCGCTTCACACTTTTATTGTGTTGTGGGTCTACCCAGCCATTTCTCTCTCCTTTTAAAAACTCACTTCCATCAGCTTCTAGTGATCACCCAGGACCCATGTGCTTCAAGGAAGGCCAGCCCCAACATTGAGTGGGAAGTTTAGGGAGAATCCCTAGGTCCTCTTCTTCCAACACTGTTGCCAGGAGCTCAGACTCTTCCACAACACTGCTCTTTGCCAGGCTTTTTCTAATGAGCAGCCTGCATAGGTAACTGAAGAGAAAGATGAGGCGCTACATTCAATAACTTAACAGTGCAACTGAACTCTAGGCCCCGTTTCCTGACGGTTCCTTCTCGCTACAGGAGGCCCTGTATCGAAATGAAGTCAGAAACAGCTTTCAGGTAAATTGAGGCCACTAGCAGGGAGCTTTCCTCATAAACTGATTAACTCAACAAAACCCCAGGAACCTAACTCTTGGGAGGTGTTTTGCCCTGGCTCCAGACTCAGCCAAGCTGGGGCCATTTGAGAGCTCACTGGCACCCATATTCCATGCCAACTTGCTTTGCTCCATGCATGAAACCGTGAGCAAGGCTGCTTTATATCAAGGTACAGGAAGAAACAACTTCTCGTGGAGGGAAAGAACTGTTTCTCCTCTCTCCCATTTTGTTCTCAAGTTTCTATCTGACAAGGGCTGCCTGGTTTGCTGACAATGAAAGAAGATGCTTAATGTGGCAGTAAAATAGGAGGGCTCCACAGGGTTTGTTACAGAGGCTGAACACAAGGGTGTACACGTGCCACAGACCGAGGGGTGTAAGGAGCGGTGGGAGAAAATTTGAGTCAAAACATATAGGAGAGTAGCAAAGAATACAGTACAGCTGAAGGCAGTGAACAGGAAGTGGGATCTGGGATCCAGCAGCCGGGACTCTGAGGCAGGCTGAGGAGCCTGGCGATTCTGGAAGCTGGCTGAGGAGGGTAGGTCCACTACTGAAAGCCTTGTTCAGAATCCTGGATAGACGGCATTAGAGAAATGCTGGAGTCATTTGAAGTACTCTCTCTCCTAATGAAGAGTCTCGCTGGGAGATGATTTTGTATTCTGAGAACACTTTTTGCTTCTCTGGCTGGAGCTTCCAATATTGATCAGCAAAGCTCTGCTGAGAGAAATGGCTGCCGGGGAGGGCTCTGACTTGGCATGCTTCACAGGGCTTGGCTCTGAGAGGGAGAGAGCAGAGAAAGGCCTGCAGGGAACGCAAACAGGGGAGAAGGGCTGAAGAACTATGGGGAGGCCAGAAGTCCTTTCACAACCACTGCCTCTAATGTCAGGGTGGAGGAGACTGATAAATCCTCAATTGTCTCTGCTGTCCTTGCTGTTTCTGTGGCTGTTCTTAGTTCTTTCACCTCCTCTGTGGAGCACACAAAGGGCCCAGGGGTGGACGTGGGTTGCCTAGGGTCCAATCCTGGCTTTACCACTGCCCAGATGGGTAGCTCTGGAAAAATTCCTCAGCCTCTTGGAGCCCCCTTTTCTTTCTTATAAATCAGGGATAATGGTAGTGCAGACCTCAAAGGTTCCTGCCAGGAATAAAGGAAGTCCTTCTCATAAAGCACTCAGCACAGTGCCTGGCACCTGGTCAGGGGTCAGTGAAGGTGAGCTGTCATTTTACTCATTAGACATAAAATGTGTCTCTCCTCTCCCAAGAGTTTTGCCTTAAGTCATCCACCTCTTGTAGAATCTTGTTTCCCACCAGCCCCATCTGAATCAGCACTGGGGTGTCAAAAATAGGTCCACTGCAGGCCTCAGGCTGCAAACATGCCTGAAAGTCTCAATAGTTCTAGTTGGGTGGGAACTTCTATTTGCCTTTTGGATGGTACAGACAGGGTCTTACAAGAGTGGCAGGAACTGGGGGATTAATGGGTCCCAAATATTTGCATATAAAAGGCAGCCTCCATCTGCTGATGCCCTGCAGTAATAGAGTGTGATGGGAAAAGGAGGAGGAATCCTCTTTGCATTCTGAGCAGGCCTCTTAGATTTAAGAGGTAGAAAAGCTCTCCCAGGCTTTGGAACATTGGCAGGGATCTATGGTGACTGGATGGGTGGGGGTGGGAGGTGACTTGCAGAGGGCTCTTTGTTGTGCTCAGACCCTGGCAACTCACCAGGGAGGAGGCATGTCTTCGGCTCAGGGCTGGGAGCTGGGCCACACAGGCCCCTCGCCCTGGCCAGAAGCCGCTCACGCCCGAGGTGCGGGGACTCCACTCTGGAAATATACTGAGACACGGGAATCATGACAGCTGCTGTCTGCAACACTGTCACTGTGTCCTGCAAGGGCTTGTGTGCCAGCAGATACAAGCTCACAGACTGGGGAGAGCTCCCCACCCACACAGGAGACGGTAAGACTGCCAGCCAGGCACTGCCCACCTTTCTGCCCCTGGCACCAGCACCCCGGTTTCTTAGGTTGTGCATGTTTATTTTAGTTGGAATCCCAAACATTTCAATGTGAGTGTTCATAATAGACCATTTCCTTCTCAATCCTTCCTGGCAAACCCTTTAAAATGCCCCAATGCTCCAACCAAGTGGCCACACAGCCCTGCTCTCACGCCACATAAACAGCACCGAGGAAAGGCGGGCCTGGGGGACTGAGGGCCGTTAGGTACAAGCTACAGAGATGAGATTTCCACAGACAGGTTTTGGGAAGTGAGGGACTGAGCAGCAAAGCCTTGCAAAGTTTCGCCTGGGCATTTTGAATGTGACTCCAAGCCACATTTTCATGATTGGTTACCTGCTCTTTGGCCCTCGTTCCTCTGGACGTTGCCCATGCCCTTTCCTTTTAGTAATAGTAATAATTTATTCCTTTCTGACAAAATATCAAGCATCTTCTTTGAGTGTTTACATCCTTGCCCCCATTTTGAATATTGTTTCCAGGAGACTCACCCTCAAACCTCTAGCCTCAAATTGGGGGAGAGCCAATCCCAGGTGTGTTGCCTCAGGATCTTCAGATCTCAAAAGAAAATTTTACTGGAATTATAGAGCCCTACAGGCCGTGCAGCCCACCCTCTGTGACTCCAGCAACCCCTCTAAAATGTTAGCTTGTATATTTCCTCCGAACAGTTCATTTCATGACCCCACATTCACAGAACTGCCAGCCCTGCTACACTGCAGGGCAAACTCCAATAAAAAGGAAAGAGAGAAAGAAATCCCTTGCCACACTCACATGCTGGCTTGCCCACAGAGCCTCCTTTTAATTTTCTAGTTCCTCTGTCAGGACAGTTCAAAATAGCAAAAGGACTTACTACACTGGGGTTAAGAAGATCTCACAGCTAATTTTTACCCATCTCTGCCGAGAGGACGGTGCAAGGGTCAGAACTTCACAAACTCATCTTTATGCTAATCATCTCTTCCCTCACAACTCACTCTGGAGAGTGAGACGCTATTTTAAATTTCTTATTGGAATTGATGTCATGAGAGGAAGACTCTTCTGGCAGTTTGTTGAGAATGTCTGGAAAGAGGAAAAATAAAAATAAAAAGCAAAGGGGTAAAAAAAACCCACCCTACACATAATATTAAAAAAAAAAAAAGCCGAAAATCGCGCCTGTCACAGGGCGGAGGCTAAATTTCTAGACAAAACTGGGTGACCCTGGCAAAACTTAGTCAAACAGGCCCATTCAAAACTCAAATGAAGAAACATTTTGTTGTTCTTCATACTTGCTTTGTTGTCTTTCCTCTCTCTCAGGCTGCCCACAATAGGCTGACCTCATTTGGTCAGCCTCCTCAGGCTCGCACCCAGGGACCCTCCACTCCCCGACTCCCAGGATTAAACAGGCAACCTGTGGTCCTGGTACCTTTGGGGAGAACTGATTCCTTCTGGCCGAGGAAGGGCTCATGGAGCCTCTGGAATTACAGTGGGTCTTTCTTCATCACAAAAATGATGATTTAGGCTAAAATTTATTAGGATGACTGACTGCCACTCGTATTTCTTTCTTTCTTTTTTTTTTTTTTAGAGCAAAGGTGGAGACTTATTGAAGAACAAGTGCAGACTCCCACGTGGGGAGGGGGAAAGGGTCCCCCCACTCGTATTTCTATTGCGCATGACAACATCAGAACAGTTCCTGTTGGGAGGGCACCAGCAGGCCACCTTTTGTGTGGCTTTTGAGCCTGAGCTCTCTGTGGACACACTGAGCCAGGGCTTGAGAGTGGCGCCCTCCTTCCAAATTACACACAGGTACGTGCAAATGTGTCACCAGGGAAGAGAACATCATTTAATACAATTCCTAAGTCTGACTTTCCAATATGGCTTAAATTCCTAAGGAGCACACACAGGAAGGGAAATAATCCCCATCTCATGTTTTTGCCATCCGACTGTGCCGGGTGTTTTATGATTAGTAATGGCACACCTCAGCCATGACTGACTGTCGGGTTCCTTCACTGGGCGGGTCATGTTCTCCCCTCCAATTCCACCTCACCCCTGCATTTCCTGGCTGATCCGTATTTATTCCTCAGGTTGAAGTTTGGACATCCCTTGCTCTAGGTTAGGCTCCTCCCTTCAATCACTCATATTGTAACTTCCTTATGCTTCTATAACCCTCTCTGGAATTTAAACTCCAAGAGGGCAGGAACCAGGTCTGTTTTCTTCAAAATCTTCCCCAGGGTCCAGCAGGCCTTGGCTCATAAAACAGGCCCTTAATATTTCCCAAATGAATGAATCTGAATCACAGTCTTTTGGCAAAGAGAGCAGCTTTGCCCCGAAGCTCTGCTTAAGACCTCAAAAACCAACCAGAATTTTTCTGACCTCCAGCCTGATAATCCATGTTACCGATAAAGCTATGCTCATTTTGTAGCTTTTCCTGTCAACTCTTTCATCTGTCTGACACAGGGTTCTTTCTCAGGCATTGGCTGGCAATCTGTTCTGAAAGGCAAACTGAAGGACTTTTTTTTTTCCGCCCTGTTTGTTCCATGGAGGTCACTGTAAGCCCTGCTGCGGCGTTTCTCATGAACCCAGGAGCTTGCTCTGACGTGGCACGCACCTGCCCGGTGACAACCCTGCCCATAGGTTCCCACTCCCTGGAGGGCACATTTGTTGCCATGGAGAGAAACAGGCTGGTGAGCAAGACCAGGCCAGCTTGGAAAGATTAAAAAAAAAAAAAGTGTCGGGTGCCTTTTCACTCATACCTGTCAGCTGGCTTTGCAAAGCTTTATAAAAATAATCACAGTAGCGAAAATCAACATAAGAATGTTGCTAATAAGCAGGATATAAAACACAGATTAAAACTAAAACCTCAACAGGAGAAAAAACATTCAAATTTAAATAAATAATCTTTCATCGCAGCACCATCAATTCCTGTGCACCTGAGCAAAGTGATTATGCCAAACAATTCGAGGGAGACAGGATAGCTTCACTTTTTTCCTGAAAGAATTTTGTGGTTGTTGTTGTGAAATATAAGAAACATACAAAAATAGCCACAAGCAGAATAACAACAACACACACCCACTGGTGCTCACTGTATAGCAGGCACTTCACTTTATATACACGTGTGAGAAGTGCGATGGGCACCCCCGCGTTACAGAGGCGGGGTCCCAGGCACTGGAGGATTCAGAAACTTCCCTAAGTGTACATGTATCAAAGGAACAGAACCAGGATTTGAGCTCAGGCAGTCTGACTACAGATTCCACACTATTAACCAGTGGACTTCACTGCCTCTCACAGTTTGCACACAAATGAATGTATATTACATATATGCATTTTAACATGAACAGCCAGGCACCAGTCATCTAGCTAAAGGAACAGAGCACTACCAGTGAGTATCTTAAAGACTCACTGTGTGCCCCTCCTCAAGCATACCCCTCTCTCTGTGCCACCTCTCCTCCCAAGGCAACCATTATCCTGAATTTTGGATTAATTCTCTTGCTCTTTGTTATAGTTTTAATATCTACAGCTCTCAGTGATATACTGCTAGTTTTCTACTTCATGTAAATAGAATCACAACATGTGTATTCTTCTGTGACTTGCCTATTCAACTCAACATTATGTTTTTGAGATTTTCCCTGTTAATGAGCACAAATTTGGGTCATTCCCCTCTGTGAGCTGTATTTTGTTCTTTGTTTATCCATCCTACGATTGGACATGTACAATAATTTATTTTTGTAATAGAAACAATTCTGTGGATGTCTTTTTACATGACTCAAATTTTAGCAGCACCAGAATCACCAGGATGGTTTGGTAAAACACTGGTCCTACCATTGGAGTTTTATTTTGTAGATTTGGGGAGGGGCCTGAGGATTTGCATTTCTAACAAGTTTTCAGATGATGCTGATGCCATGTGGCCCAAAGACCCCACTTTCAGATCCACTACTCTTGGTACAGACCTAGGTGTAGGACAGGGTATGTGTAGGCTCTGCTTTACCAGATATGTCAGTATGTCTTCAGAATCTTTCTATAAATTTGCAAACCCATCTGCAGTCCTTCCACATTTTTAATTTATACTATTCAATTTAAGATGTTTTTTTCATTATTGGCCATTAATTTTCTGTGTGATGACTGGTTCTTGCTCATTTTTCTATTGGATTTTTAAAAATATTTTCTTTTTTGATCTAGGAGAATTCATTATATTTTATGGATATCAATCCCTCTTTAGTTATACAAGTTGCAAAAATCTTCTCCCAGTTCATGGCTTGTCATTTTATTCTCTTTACTAGAGGTCCGATGCACAAAATTCGTGACCTGGGAGGGGGGGTTTCCTCAGCCTGGCCTGCATCCTCTCGCAGTCCGGGGCTCTCACAGTTCAGGACCCCTCACTCTTTACTGCCCGCTTGCTTGCTGCTCCTTACTGCTCAGTTCGCTGCTCCTTAGTGCTGCTGCGGAGGCAGGAGAGGCTCCCACCACATCTGCTGTGCTCGCCAGTCATGAGCCCAGCTTCAGGCTGAGCAGCACTCCCCCTGTGGGAGCGCACTGACCACCAGGGGGCAGCTCCTGCATTAAGCATCTGCCCCCTGGTGGTCAGTGCGTGTCATAGTGACTGGTCGTTCTGCCGTTCAGTCGATTTGCATATTAGGGTTTTATTATATAGGACTAGAGGCCCGGTGCACAAAAATTTGTGCACTCGGCGGGGGGGGGGGGGGGGGGGGGGGAGGGTTCCCCAGCCCGGCCTGTGCCCTCTCGCAGTCTGGGACCCCTCGGGAGATAACGATCTGCTGGCTTAGGCCTGCTCCCGGGTGGCAGAGGGCAGGCCCAATCCCTAAGTGCAGCCCCTGGTCGGGCTCAGAGCAGGGCCGATTGGGGAGTTGGGGCGCCGCCCCGTCATGCACAGAGCAGGGCGGATCGGGAGGTTGCGATGCCACCCTCAGTCATGCTCAGGGTAGGGCCGATTGGGGGGTTGGGGCACCGCCCCCTGTTAAACTCAAGGCAGGGTCGATGGGGAGGTTGTGGCGCCACCCCCTGTCACGCACAGAGCAAGGCCGATCAGGGGGTTGGGGCGCTGCCCCCTGTCACTCACAGAGCAGGGCCGATCAGGGGGTTGGGGCGCTGCCCCCTGTCACTAACAGAGCAGGGTCCATCAGGGGGGTTGGGGCACTGCCCCCTGTCACTCACAGAGCAGGGCCCATCAGGGGGTTGAGGAGCTCCCCCTGTCACTCACAGAGTAGGGCCGATAGGGGAGTTGGGGCACCGCCCCCTGTCACACGCAGAGCAGGGCGGATCAGGAGGTTGGGGCGCTGCACCCTGTCACACTCAGGGCAGGGCCGATGGAGAGGTTATGGCTCTACCCTGTCACACACAGAGCAAGGCCCGTGGAGGGGGGTTGGGGCGCCACCCTCTATCACCCACAGAGCAGGGCCGATCAGGGGGTTGGGGCGCCGCCACTGTCACACTCAGGGCAGGGCCAATGGAGAGGTTATGGTTCTATCCTGTCACACACAGAGCAGGGCCCGTGGGGGCGGGGGGTTGGGGCACCGCACCCTGTCACACACAGAGCAGGGCCGATCAGGGGGTTGGTGCGCTGCACCCTGTCACACACAGAGCCGCAGGGCAATCGGGGGATTGGGGAGCTCCCCCCTATCAGGCACAGAGCAGGGCTGATCAGGGGGTTTGGGCGCTGCCCCCTGTCACGCTGATCCTGGTGCCGGGAGCCTTGCTGCTCCGCTGATCCCGGTGCTGAGAGGCATATTATCCTTTTACTATATAGAATAGAGGCCTGGTGCACGGGTAGGGGCTGGCTGGTTTGCCCTGAAGGGTGTCCTGGATCAGGGTGGGGGTCCCCACTGGGGTGCCTGGCCAGGCTGGCTTAGGGGCTGAGGGGCTGAGGGCTGTTTTCCCACTGATAGTTGACTAAAAGCTCCCAACCGCTCCTTGTTTTCTTTTTTTTTTTTTATTCTGGGCCAGCTTTAGCTCTGAGGCCTCGCTGCTGAAAACATGGATACAATGTTGCGGTCCGGGGCTGACTGAAAGCCGGTTTTGTTTAGCTTCTTATTTGCAACATAGTATATAGTTGCTTAGAGTTGCAATTGAGAGTCGGGCAAGTGAGGCGGGGGAACGTTGCAGTCTGCAGTTCCTGGAGGAAGCAAACCTCCCTGCTCGCTTCAAGCTGCCTGGCTGCCGGCCGCCATCTTGGCTGACAGTTAATTTGCATAAGGATACGCTGATTAGCCAATGGGAAGGGTAGCGGTCGTACGCCAATTACCATGTTTCTCTTTTATTAGTGTAGATGTTTTTTGAAGAACCAAAGTTGGTAAGTTTAATGTAGTCAAGGTTATCAGTCTTTAACTGCTTGTACTTTCTGTGTTCTAAGAAATCCTTCTCTATTCTAAGATTATAGTTTCCTATATGCTATTTTCTAAAAGTTGTATTTATTTTTGCCTTTCACATGTAAGTCTTAATTTGCCTAGACTTGATTTTAGTGTATGATGTGAGAGAAGGATGAAATTTTATATTTTTTCTACACTGTCTTAATTGTTCTGATTTTGTATTAATATCTAGAAGGGTATGACTCACATAGAAATGTCACAAACATTCTTGGCATTTTCCCCCCACGTATGTCTAAAATCAGCTTATGCAGTTCCATGAAAACTCCATTGGACTTTTGGTTATAAACTGTACTGATTCTAGATCAATTTAGGGAGAATTAATATCTTTATAATGTTCCCATTGATGAATAGGTATATGTTCATAATATCCTCTTATATTTAATTGCTGCTGCATCTGGATCATTTTTTTAAAATTCCTAATATTGTTTATTTGTCAGTGCCCCCCACCTCTTTATTCTTGATTAGTCTTATGGAAAATTTTATTTACTTTTTAAAATTTGCTTCTTTGTGTGTTTTTTTTTTGGTGGTAAATTATACAAAACATAAAATTTACCACTTTAGCCATCTTTTAGTGTACAGTTTTGTGGCATTAAGTGCATTCACATTGTTGTGCAGCACAATCACCCCATCCATCTCCAGAAATTTTTCATCTTCCCAAATGGAAACTCTGTGTCCATTAAACAACAACTTCCCATCTCTAACCCACCCCCCAACCCTTGTCAACCACCATTTCACTTTCTGTCTTTATGAATTTGACTACTCTTGGCACTTCAATTAAATGGAATTACAGTGGGGCCTTGACTTACGAGTTTAATTAGTTCCGTAATGGAGCTCGTAACTCAAATTACTTGTATGTCAAATCAATTTTCACCATTACAATGAATTGAAATGCCATTAATCTGTTCCGGACACCCCAAAAACGAAGTTTTGTAAAATAACTGCAAGCACAAATGCGAGCACAACACTGATGCTTCAACTAAGAGCTAATCGCTTAAAGTGAACGAGTGAGACACGTGATGCTGGGCTGATGTTGTGGCGTTCACTGTGACGTTCACTGCGCCAACTAGCGGTGGTGTATCTGAAGCTGGCTCGTAACCTGAATTTTAGCTCGCAACTCAAAGCAAAAAATCGGCCAAGAGATGGCTCGTATCTCGAAAAACTCGTTAGTCGGGACACTCGTAAGTCATGGCCCCACTGTATACAATATTTGTCCTTCTGTGACTTACCATGTCTTCAAGGTTCATCAGTTTTATAGTATGTGTGGGAATTTCTTTTCTTTTTAAGGTTAATATTCCATTGCATGTATATACTACATATTTTTATTCATTCATTTATCTATGGATACTTAGGCTGCTTCTACCTTTTTGCTTCTGTGGATAATGCTACTATGGACATGGGTGTACAAATATCTCTTTGAGTTCCTCTTTCACTTCATTTGGGTATATATCCAGAGGTAGAATTCCTGGGTCATACGGTAATTATGTTTAATTTTTTAAGGAAGTACCACATACTTTCCCACAGCTGTACTATTTTACATTCTCAGCAGCAATGCGAAAGGGTTCCAATTTTTCCACATCCTCACCAACACTTATTTTGTGTCTGTATCTTTTTAAAGTAGCCATCCGAATGAGTGTGAGGTGGTATCCCATTGTGGTTTTGATTTGTATTTCCCTAATATATTAGCTGTTTCAAATTTTGGCTTTGTCATTTATTTTCATTGTATATTTGTTCTTTATTTTGTTATATTTAATTTTTCCTTTCATTACTTCTCCTGGGTTTATTGTGCCGTTTTCATTTCCTACATAGAATGCTGTTGTTGAAATAAGGACCGCAGACCTAAACTTTTAAATTAGGACAGCTGTTTACTGACAGCCTGTACACGGGAAAAGAACACAATCCACAATTACATAGCTCCACTCCTTTGGCTCCTTAGAACCTTTAGTTACAAGAATTCTTTTCTACATGTTTACATTGATAATATGAGCAGAACTAGCCCAGTAATACAAGTCAGCCTTAGGTCTGATTCTGAGAAATAGCATTCTCTATGGTTAAGAGTCTCTTTTTCTTTTTCTGTGGTCTGGAATATAAAACTTATAGGGAGAAGTTCCTTGTGATATAGGGCACAGCTTTATAAAAATTTACCCAATGACATGGAGGGGGTATAGTCACTTCTGGCAGGTCAGGGGTGAGTGGAGTCTTCATCTATGTATAGCTCATCAAATTAGAAAAGGCTAAAAATTCAGCCTTTAAAGTTTTGATATGTAGCATTCTTCTTATTGTTCATGCCCAAGTAATTTCTAATTTTTATTGTTTTTTTTGTTTGTTTTTTACTTAAAAGTAAAAACTTTTAGAAGTTTGGTTTTTAATTCCATGTAGATTATCTCTCCCTTGACTAGTTTGAAAGTTACACTTTCTATTTCTCTTAGTAGTTTTCTTAGCTATTTAACCAGCAATTTTCAACCCTTTTCATCTTGTGGCACACATGAACTAACTGCTAAAATTCTGCAGCACACCAAAAATATATTTTATTTTTTCGTCAGTCTGACAAAAAAAAAAGGCATAATATTGATTCATTCACACTGGATGGCTATTGTTGTGTTGGCTATGTTCATTGTTGTATTTGACAATCTAAGGGAAAAAAGGTCAGTGCCCCTGACTTAACAGCCAGGTATTGAATGTTTTAAAAATTCTTGTGGCATATCTGATGAAAATTGCTTATTTAAACACATTTACTTAGAGTCTACAGTTAAATACTTTGACCTCTTCTCAAGTAGAACCTCAGCATATTTTACTGATTACTATTCCTTTACCCCCATATGCTAATTTTATTCAGAATTTTAATCCTCTCATTTTTAATATCACACATCACATTCTTATTACTGTTTTATATATTTAATGTACGTTTAAGTATACCTACATATTTACTAATATCTTAGTAATCCATCTTACTTCTCAGACCTTCCATCTGGGATCATTTCCTCTTATCTGAATACATCCTTCAGAATTTTCTTCAGAGGAGGTTGGCTGGCAGTAAAATTTTTGTTTTGCCCCAAAATGTCTTTATTGCATCCTCTTTATTGATATTTTTACTACACATGAAAATTCTAAAAATTGAGCTATTTTCTTATCCAACTGAAGATATAATTTTACTATCTTTTGGCTCCTATTGTTTTTGAAAACTCAGCTGTCAGTCTAAATCAGTGATGGCAAACCTATGACACGCGTGTCAGAGGTGACACGCGAACTCATTTTTTTTGGTTGATTTTTCCTTGTTAAATGGCATTTAAATATATAAAATAAATATCAAAAATATGTCTTTGTTTTACTATGGTTGCAAAGATCAAAAAATTTCTATATGTGACATGGCACCAGAGTTAAGTTAGGGTTTTTCAAAATGCTGACACGCCGAGCTCAAAAGGTTCGCCATCACTGGTCTAAATGCTATTCCTATGTATCTGTTTTATCTTTCTAGCTGCTTTTATATCTTCTTGTTTGTTTAAAGTTTTTCAGTTTCATTATAAAATGCCCATTATAATTTTATTTTCATTTCTTCTCCTTTGTTGGTCTTTCTGGATCTTAAGGTTAGTATTACTTAACAATTCTAGAACATTTTTTTTCTTCCTATCTGCTATAGAATTTCCTTTTGGAATTCTAATGACAGTATCTTAGGTTATCCTCCTAGTTTCTTAATCTCATTTCACATTTTCCTTCTCTTTGTCTCTCTGAGCCATATTCTGGATTATTTAGCTCTATTTCCCAGTTCACTAGTGTTCTCTTCAACTCTCTCTAATCTTTTTAATCCAGTGATTTTAGTTCCTATTTTTATATTTTTCATCTCCAGAAGTTTCACTTCCTTATTTTTAAAGTCTCTGCAGATATTTTATAGTCTTTTCATTCTTGTTCATATTTTCAATGCTTTTAAAAACCTTTCTGAAACATGTAAAAATATTTATATTTTTGATTGATATTTCCAATAATGAAGTATTTACAGGCCCAACTCTGCTGTCTGTTGCTTCTGCTGGTTTTACTCATGGAGACTTGCATCCTTGTGTTCTAAGTGAAAACTTTCTCCAGAGGAGATTTCTGTTCATATCTGAGAGTCACCTAGGGCTGTTTAGGGTAGTTACACTGCCACTATGCCATAAGAGAGTATCTACTTTAATTTTCTCCTTTCTCAATGTTTCTTGAAAGAAACAGTTCCCCAGTGGATTAAAATATACTTTGGAGAATATGAACTAAGATATTGAAATATCTTACAAATCAAATTCTTTACCATTTGTACCTGGGTTCTTCTTAGGATTTTTATTTGGCTGTGAATGTACCTCTAATAGGAAGTATAGTCCCTTCTGCAGTTTGGTTACTAAACCATCCCTATTAGCTCTGCTATAAATCACGAATGTTGAAAATGCTTGATTATTATTAATTTCAGTCACATTATAAAACACTGCTTAAGAAATAACCCTATAATCATAGAAATGCACAAACCTGTGAGGGTCATCAGGATCACAGTTAGGAAGAAACTGAGTGATTGCTTCTGCCACTTCTTCATTTGATAAAACATCCCACAGTCCATCCGTTGCCAGGATCAGCACATCATCTGCTCCATGCTCATATTTGGAGAGATCGTAGATTCTTACCTGAAATGAACGGGAACACTTCGGCTTAAGAGGTTGTAAGCACATCATTCCCCCTAACGAACTGACTTCTGATCTCCAGTCCCTTTTCCTGCCCAGCCCAGTGGTTTGCAGGTATGAATTGTGAGGTACTCATTGTGCAGCAAGCTTGTGGGCAGGGTAGCTTCCTTTGGAGACTTGCTGTACAGATGTATGGGGCCTAACGGGTGGGCTTAATAGTTTGACAAGGAAGAAATGAACTGCCTGGCAGGTGTGGCTCAGTGGTTGAGGGTCCACCTATAAACCAGGAGGTCATGGTTTGATTCCCAGTTGGTCTGCCCAGGTTGCACGCTCAATCCCCCGTAGGGAGTGTGCAGGAGGCAGCTGATCAATGATTCTCTCTCATCATTGATGTATCTCTCCCTCCCTATCCCTTCCTCTCTAAAATCAATGAACTGAGGCTTGCTTCCTTCTTTTCTTTGCATGTCCATTCTACAAACATCAAGGGCCTGCTCTGGGTCAGGTGCCCAGGACAAAGGAAGCACTTCATTCAATGCACTTATTGACCACCTTTTGGCTTACCTGTTTGTTGTGCAGGGGACGCATCTCATGTAAGCATGGAGCTCTGAGGCTACACTGAGGTTTGAGGGGCCTCAATCTAGCCCAAGTTACAACAGACACATGCTCACATGCCAAGTCTGAATCTCCTAAGCGTGTCTTGGCAAATTTTAAGCCTTTCCTCATCTCTAGTGCCTGGAATGACTTGGATATTTCAACATCCACCTAAAATCTCTGAAAAGAACAGAGTAATCTTGGCAAAATCATTAAGAATAAAAATCAAGCCTTATTTAGGTTAGGCCACAACTCTATATTCACCCTGCTTTGGCGGGGTGGGGTGAGGGAGAGTTTGGGATTTCATTGTTCCCTCCTAATTTGGCAGAACCAGCAACTGCCTACACTACCTCATAAGCTGAGACAAAGGCAGGTCAATTTCACCAATCTTCCAGCTCCTTCAACCCCCTCATTGCTCTATTCTATTTTCTAAAAACAAGCCTGAGTGAAAGCTGTGGGCGAGGGGAGGGAAGAGAGAGGGCGGAGGAGGCAGTGTGAGCAGCTGCTCCCAGGCCCCATCACAATCATTACATCATCTCAGGTCTAGAGAGAATACACATTCTAAGAGGTCTACAAACTGCTCAAATCCATGCCTTTGAAAGCCAAGCTTATGTTTTAGGACAGTTTTCCCAGGCCAGTGACACCCTGTCACAGGACCGGTCCTGTGGACTAACAGCCTACACCCAGCAGCAGAAAACAGCTAAGTGCACCACACCTACCCACGGAGCCCTTGGAGAGTGAGCAGAATTGAAAAGCAGCCTCCAGGACCCAGGCTGCTGTGGCCTGTGACGTAGATGGTAACAATTAGCTAATGGCCCAGTGTGCAGACCACACTCAGGGGAAGAGCACTCAGGGGTATACAGTACCCCTTTTAACACTTTCTCAAAAGGCATGTTCACTTAAGGATGTTTACATTCCAGAGAAGGCAGGGTGCCTTATGAGGCCAAATTAAAGAAAATAAGAGGGAGGATCTTAAGTCTACAGACCAGAAAGACTCAAATGCCAGAATTCTATCCTTAGGCCACAGAATTCATGTGGTCCAACTTTCACTCTACAGAAGCAACCAAATCCCCTTAGCGTTGCTTTCTGTGGTTCCCGGGTGTCTTAGAGCAGTGTTTCTCAAATGCATAGAAATCAGCTGGGGATCTTGCTAAAATGCAGATGCTAACTCTGTTCTGGGGTGAGTTGAGAGGCTATATTTCTAATTTGTTCTCTCATGCTCCGAGACTGCAGGTCCATGGACCGCACTTTGAGTACCAGGCTGTAGGCAAATCAAGGGCTTAGTAGCCTCCATGGTGCTTACATAGTTATCCCCTGGGGTGGGCTCAAGAGAAGATAGCAAAGGTCACTCTTGGGCTCCCAACTTTAAGTCCTGGCTCACTGTGTATGCAACAACGTTAAGAGAGACTGCTAGATTCCTACTGAGGAATTTCTACAATGAATTTCTGTGATAATTCGAGCTCCAAAGGATAGAAAATGTTAACTAAAGGGAAATGGGTAGATATATGGATGTTAGGTGACCCAATCTTATGCTGGTAGCTAAACAGCAGATTCTATCTACCTTCCAGGTTCTTCTAAAAGAGAGGATTCTAGGTCTGAATACCATTATAATTCCATTCAATTTCAGGACCCGCCCTATGTGTAGGATGTCAAAATCTCAAGTACTTTCTGTTGGCCCCAAAAATGTGGAGATCTGAGTTATTCAAACTGAAGCTCTCCTGCCCACTACTCAACTGGAAATCTGGTGAACAGAATGGATGTGGGTTGATAAATAGAAATATGTTAGAAAACACTCCTTTTCAATTCTGTCAATAAATTGAATCCTCCCTTTAATTCCACTATTCACATTTCCACACACAGCTCTCTAATGCAGTTTCATTAGCCAACATGAAAATCCCTTTCAATACCATTCTCCAACTAATTTTTATGTAAATAATAAAAAGCTGGTCTCAACCGTATTCCCTGAGGCACTTCCCTAATTAACATCCTTTTAGGTTTCTTTTTACTGCAACCCTTTGTTTCCTGCCCTTTAGACAATTTCCAAAGGACTTTGCCAACTTTCCACTTACAACTCATGTCTTATACATTAACCTGTGATGCAGAACATTTTGTGAGAAAGCTTTCAGAAAAATTAGACTTCTATGCAAGACATCCCCCTGGACGCTCGACCTCCTCAGCGGCAAGGGCTTCAAAGGATTCCAGCAGGCTCTGGAGTCCTGACCTTCCCTCTCTGAAGCTGCAGTTGGCCCTCCTCGGTCAGACCACACTCAGCTCCCCGAAGTTCCCTGTTCCATTCCTTAAATAGCTTCTTAATGTTCCGGGAAGCCTCACATCAAGCTAATAGGCTTTGAGGCTCCCCGGGACTCAGATACAGGAAGAGAGTCTTTGAGGCCTCGGGAGGGAGAGGTGTGTCGTACAAATGCTTGTCTGAAGGGGAGCTGGAGAACATGTCAGGGCTTCCAGTGGCTCCTTCCTGCCTCACCGTCTGCCAAGAAAGGGAGAGAAAGGCCACAGGAATCCTTGAGATTCTTGCAGCTTCTCAGAGCAATTTCATTTGAGCAGCTGAGAGATGAGGCCTGTGTGGCTCCATCTGCCTTCCTGGAACCTTCATTACGTGTTGTTTATTGAGCAGTCACTGTGTGCCAACTACCTTTCTAGACACTGGAGATACAGCTGTGAACAAAAGTGACACAGTCTCGAATGACTTCTAACCTAGGAGATGAGATAGACAAACACCATTGTCAGGTGATAGGTGCTCTGAAGAAGAATCAGGCAGGGGAAGGAGAGTGACGAGAGTCATTTTGGAAGATGTGATTTTGGGGGGCCTCTCTAGGAAGGCACTATTTGAACAGAAATCTGAACAAGTGAGCTGATTTCCCACAGGTCCCTTCTTGTGCCTCTCCTTTCTTCTTTCCGGGACCCACCACTCCTCTGGATTAAGAGTGTGTCTGCCGCTCCCTGCCCCCCCCCCCCCCCACCCCCCGCCCCCGCCTCGAGGAAGACCAAAGTGCAGCAACTCTCTTCGTCCTGGGCCTCTGCAGTCAATCCATTTCCACCCGCCAGCACAGTCTTTACCTACTGCCACCGTCTGGGTTCACTTGTCTGTCTTCTCCGCAAGGTCAGTTATTCTCAAATTTTAATGTGTTTAAGAATCCCTTGGTGCTAATTAAACAAATGAAGATTCCAGGGTCCACCTTTAAAAATTCAGATTGTGTAGCTCTGAGCCCAGGCATCAGCCTTTTTAATTAAAAACCAGGTAATTCCGATGCAGGTGGTGGGGGAACCACACCTCAAAACCTGTCCTAGGCAGTAAGCTCCTGGGGGCGAGTTCTGAGTTGTCCCATTTGTTGGTCTCCACAACAGAGCTGGCACTTGGTAACCATTCAATCAGTAACCAAGGGAAGCATTTTCCCGGTTGGACATTTCCCCTTGTCCTGCTTCCAATGAACACCCTGTGAATTGGTCATCTTATCGCCGCCCCCCCCCCCCCCCCCATTCAACCTCTAGGGGCCAGAGATACCGATCCCCCCCCGCCCCCCCCGCGGGCCTAGCAGTATCTTTCATAGTATAAATCAGAATAGATCTTCAGGACATATTTGCTGAGACAAAGAATAAATATGGAAGAGAGGAATGAGAAAAATTTGACATATGAGATCCATTTAGAAGCCCCCTAAGCTCATGGTGACCCAACAGACTTAGCTCGTTAACTCCAGCAGTCATCAAAATGTAATGCACTGATATTTAACAGAGAGCTGCTAACAAACAACAGACAGTGTTAGGGAGGGAGCAGGAATGAGTCGTCGTGGTGGCGGGACACAATGAGCCACTGCTGAATGCTCTTGAGGGTCTTCGGCACTTAGAGATGTCCTTTATGTCATCACCGACCACCTATTTTACAAAGGAGCTATGACAAGCAACTTTTAACACAGCACCTCCACTTAGCAGTGTCCGGCCGCAGGCTGCTGCTTCAGTGCTTGTCTAAAACATGTTCGCATCTTTGCTCTATTACTGATGAAATTTCAATGTCATGTTAAGAGAGCTCATACCGGCTTCTTAAAACGACTTTTAAAAAGAATCCATCAATTCTTCCATTTGCCCAATCTCAGGTGCTTCTCTAGGATGCTCTCACGGCCTTTACATCTTGAGCAGCTCAGCAGATTCTCCAAACCTTTTTTTGCCTTTTAAGTCCTCGGCGGAGGGCGAGGAGCTCCCGCAGCGCAGGCCTGGCTTTCTGGGGGAGCAAGAGCTCTCCCTTTGTTAGCAGGAGCCCTCACGTCAGGTCTCTGCTTCTAACTGGCTTTGGGACTTGGGACAAGCCATTTACTTCCTTTAGCTATCAAGTTTCTCATCTCTGAAATCATTGTTAAAAAATTGGAAAAAATCATATTGTACACCTGTGTCTACCTCCCTCACAAAGCTGTTATCAAGATCAAATGAGATAATGTGGAAGGTCATTACAAATTCTCATGCACTACATGTTACTTTTCAAGGCACTGATCTCAGGGTGACACACCTGAAAGTCACCTAGTGGATGGAAGGAGGTGAGTAAGAGTGGGCTCCGTGGACCTGGGATCCAGTTCCAAAAGTCTCATGTAAAATAACAGTCACTGGGCCCAGACAGCATGGCTCAGTGGTTGAGCATCGACCTATGAACCAGGAGGTCGTGGTTCGATTCTCAGTCAGGGCACATGCCTGGGTTGTGGGCTCGATCCCCAGTGTGGGGCGTGCAGGAGGCAGCCGATCAATGTCTCTCTCTCTCATCACTTATGTTTCTCTCTCTCTCCTTTCCTTTCTGAACTCAATAAAAATATATTTAAAAAAAGAGAAAATAACAGTGACGAGGACTCTCAGTAGTGTTTTTGGCAGAAGAGTCAGATTGTTCCCAAGGTAAAAGCTGCCAACAGGTAGTAGAAAATAAGGAGAGAACAAGTCTTGTTCCCTATATCCCATGTGGCCAACCAACCCAAAAAGCTCTACCTATAGAACTTTGCATGTGACGCTTGTACCAGAAGAAAAGAAAACTCTAGCATATCTCCTTGTGATTCTATACACCGAGTAGAATATTTCAGTATCGGCATTCTGTCACCGAGATTGCATCCAAATTCCCTATTGTGATTTTGTCTCCACTATACTAGTACAATGTCAAGAAGCACACACTGAATTTGGTGGCAGAAGACTTGGGTTTGAGGCCCACCTCTACCCGTTAGTAGTTAGCAAAACCTCTTTGTTCATTCCCACTTGTAGTCTGTTCACCCCTGCTAGGAACACTGAGTGAAGTAAAGATTCATCAGATGGAGAGTGTCAGGGAGCCGGAGTTGGACATCATACACCTTACATGTTAGAACATGCAGGGGCCAGAGGCTGGGGATGTAAGAGAGGGCTGAGGGGCTGGGTGGCTTTCCATAGTTTGGTTTGGCCAAAGTGCTGGATTTCTGCTGTGAAGTGGCGAGGAATGAGGCACAACTTCTCAAATCTTCAGTGTCTCCCTGTGTGAAATGAAAAGGTTAGGACTGGGTGGCCACTGGGAATGCTCATGGGACTAGCATTCTTCTAGTCTTTCATCATAGGATGGGTCAGACCTTGATGTGACTGACCACATGGCCTCAAAGCATCTGACTGTCAATGAATCAAGGGACATGTAAGTGTTACAGATATGTTGGCTGCTCATGCTACCCAAAAGGAGCTGGTTGTTTTGGCTGTGGGCATAACTGTATACTTTAAATATACCACAGGTATTCTTGAGGGTTTCTTTTTTCTTCTGCAATCTACAGACAAAATAAACATTTGACTTTGGAGGGGAGGTATGACCTAGTAGCTCAGAAAGTTTCTAAACAGCTAAAATGTTAGGTAGTGTGAAGAGCAGCCTGAAGTAGTACCCAGTGCCTGGCTGGCTGCTATGGCACAGGCTCCATTTTCTCCACAGGCCTGGGACTTTACAACTCAGAGAGGCGACTAAGTTCCAGGGAGGAACTTCCTGCTTACATGGTGGGGTACTCCCACGACCTGCCCCTTTCTCTGGGCTTCCAATGGCTAGTTCACCACTGAATCAAAGGCTCATTGAGTAATCAGTGAACAAATGGGCTTGAATCTGGCTCATTCATCATTTGGGGAGTAAGTCTGTGCTCACTAACATGCCTGTTTGCAGAGATGAGGGTCCGAGGAGCCCCAGCCTGCGAGTGGCAGTGCATGGGTGCCGTGTAGATGCACTGACTGGGTCACCGCTCAGGAGACAGCGAGGTGCACACAGACCACACGTCCCCGTCTGCCTGAGATAGTTTTGGTCCGAGTTATTTTCTCAGTATTATTATTAATAGTGCCCCATCTGACTCTCAAAAATGCCTGGTTGAGAGGCTACATCATACGGTCACCTGACATATAGAAAAGGAAACGATCGCTGCTCTTTACTCTTCTGGGTGCTACTGCCGACCAGCAGGACGGAGAGTAACCATGGCGCGTCACAGACAGTGTGGCCAAGTTTACAGTCATTATTTATTTTTTAACTTCACTCTGCTTCACCTTTAAATCAAATCTACCATCAGTTCTAGTCACATTGTTTAGTTGGTTGGAAATGTCTCTTAGGTTTCAGTCCCTGCCTCAGCTCAGCTCCTCACTGCCAGGAGTTTCAGTCCTACGCCAGCTCCCTGCGTCCCTCTCTCCACCATTCACTCCCCACCCACCTGCTGTTCCAGGCTGCCTCCCATCACCGTCTTTATCATGCTACTCCCCTGGCTGAAGACCTTCTCTCCTGCTGTGGGTCCAGGTGAAGGCCCTCCACAACAATTAGGTTGATTAAATATAGCCCATTGCCCTTCAAGCTCATCTTCCAAGCTCTGTGACCCTCTAAGGCAGTGGTTCTCAACCTTGGCTGCACATTAGAATCACCTGGGAATCTTTTTAAAATCCTGATTTCTGGGCCTCATCCTCCGGAAATTCTGTTTCTTTGTTATGGGGTGGGGCCACAACATTAGTAACAAAGAAACAGAATTTTTGGAGGATGAGGCCCAGAAATCAGGATTTTAAAAAGATTCCCAGGCCCTGACTGGTTTGGCTCAGTGGATAGAGCATTGACCTTCGGACTGAAGGGTCCCAGGTTCGATTCCGGTCATGGGCACCCAACAAATAAAAAAATAAAAAAATAAATAAAAAGATTCCCAGGTGATTCTAATGTGCAGCCAAGGTTGAGAATCACTGCTAAGGCAAGTTTTATTCACACCAGACTCACTCCTGCTTTCCTCTTTTTCTTGCCCTACTTATCTGTCCTTCTTCTGATTATATGGTTGTCTCTCCCTTCTCTGAATGCCCCTGGTCTCTTAGGAAGCAGGAATCACAGGCTTTATGGCTAATTAGTCTTTGGCTAGTCTCACCTCCCAACTGGCCCAAAATTCTAGCTCCTTGAGGACACGTTTCCCAGTGTTCTCTTCGATGCACATCACTGGGCCCATGACCCCTCTAAAGAGCCAGGGAAATGTGTGGTGTCGATGGAATGTGAAGAGAAACTAGGAACTCATAGGTTTTATACCACGTTCTGTGCTAGGGACTTTATGTATGTCATTTGTTCCTTAGGTTCTTGGGTATAACAACCCACTGTCCTCTTTTTTATTGAAGAGGAAGCTGAGATTTTCCCAAACAGCTACTGTGACCTTATTTGCGTAGAAGCTTTAAACAGCACATGACCTGGAGAATAAAGTCCAGACTCCTTTTTTTTGCATTCAAGGTCACACAGCCAGTCTGAATTTCTAACCACTATATCACACTGCTTCCTGAAGTATTTGTGAAGGGTCTAGGGAATTTTTTAAAACAAGTTTTTCCTCTTCTATTACCCAAAGATAATTACTGTGACCATTTTAGAAAACTTCTAAATGGACTGAAACTTCCTTCAAGATTTATATAAACATAGACATGTATATGTGTGTACATACACATGTAACCTTTCTTTACCTACTTTGACCACAATCTTAGTATATACAATCATGTTGCTTCACTTAATATAGCACAACCACTGCCCATGTCATTACACACCAATGTTTCTTCTGACTTGGCCAGACTGTAGAGAGTACACAATACAGTAAAACATTCTCTTTCCCCCAAGTTGGCTTGGGGCATGAGAAGCTACCAAGAATCAGACTGTAAATGTTAAGGTGTCAATGTGAGTTCTTAAATATCGTTCCTGTTTTCATGGGAGATAACAGGGGAGCCACAAACAAAAGAGTTCTTCTCCCTTAATGGGGAAGTCAGTCCTGGGAACCCCTCAGTGTGAAGCCTTCCAGAAGCCGGTGGGGAAGGCAGGCTTGTATTTACTGATCACGGAGCAGGCCTTGTGCCAGACAATGCCATGGATGTTCTCGTCTCCTCCTCCCAGCACCGTGTCGGTGCAGGCATTTCCACCCAGCCTGCAGGCAGGCCTCGGGGGCCTGGGGCTGGGCTGGACTTCCGATGCCGGAGTCGCCGTCCTGCCTTCTTTTAGAGAAGGCTGTTTCTTTCAGATAAAAGGAAAAATCGTGTCTCAGTGAAGAAAACCAAGAATGGGCTAAACGAGTGAACTGGAGTTACAAACAACAGCTGCCAGGAATCTTGAACACGAAGGAGAGGAAAAATGAAGCCGAGAGGAAATCGAGCTCCCTGTGGTTCCGTCTGGCAGGAGCAGGAGGAGGAAGGGCTGCATGGAGGAGGGGGTGGCTTTGCAAACTGGCCCCCATGCAGAAAAAGACCTCATTCTTTCAGGAGCTCAAAAGGGGGCGAAAGGCAACAGCAGTCTTAGAGTGGCGGCCGGAAAGTGTGAGCAACGTTAGAGGAATCCTAGCTCTGCGGAGGACCTGACACAGGCCAGAAAGGGGCGTAGAGCACAGAACATCTGGAAGTTTGGGCTTCAGGCCTGGGCCAAGGTGCCTGCGCTGAACAACATGATGTGTGTGCTGGGCTGGGCTGGGCTGGGCCAACTGCAGAGCTGAGGTGGAGGGTCTGGGCCCCAGTGCCTTTGGTTCACAAATCCTCCCTTCTCCCCTTGAACTCTTTAGGATGGTGTGAAAAAAATGGTGAATGGTGGTGAGCTTCACTGAGCAACAGGATGGGAGACCTGGCTGGGAGGAGAGGCTGCATCTCATGCTGTCACTCGGAGACCACAAGATGCCGGGACCAGGGGAGAGTCAACGCCCCCCACCCCGGACCAGCAGGCCTGCGCTGGTTGGCGGGGCCTCTTGCGGAGTTCAGTTCTTGGCCAGAAGTCCCTGCCGTAGACCTCGGGAGATCTGAGGAAGGCTCAGTAAACCTGGCGGCTGCTCTTCAGGTTTGGCAAACTCGAGATTTTTCCAGTGCCTTGCGTTCAGCAAAACTGAAAATGTGTTTGGCTAGAAATCCTCCTCTAATTTTTTTTTTTGGTAAATTTGATCCACATGCTTTTGATTTATTTTTATTTAACTCATCACGTCAGATTAGGAGCTACAATGATGAAGGGAACAGTGCTGATTTCCAAGAAGGTTTTTTAGCCTCTTTTCTTAGAACTAAATCACCTCTCCCCCACCCCACCGTTTCAGCCACCAGACTGAGCTGGGTTTGTAATTTAGAACCCAAATGTGAAAGGGATCCATGCTTGGCAAAGACTAAGCACAGCGCAGGAATGCTCTTAGGAAGTCACGGTCAGAAAGCCGGGGAAGGGTGGGGCTGGGCAATGAAGACAGGAAGGGAGTCCGCTGTTCTTCACTGGATGGTTTAAATCCATTTACTTGGCTTCCTGGGCTCCCAACAGAAGCCCTAGCTGTTTCTCTAGAGCAGGGGTGGGCAAACTTTTTGACTCGAGGGCCACAATGGGTTCTTAAACTGGACCGGAGGGCCGGAGGGCCGGAACAAAAGCATGGATGGAGTGTTTGTGTGAACTAATATAAATTCAAAGTAAACATCATTACATAAAAGGGTACGGTCTTTTTTTTTTTTTAGTTTTATTCATTTCAAACGGGCCGGATCCAGCCCGCGGGCGTTTGCCCACGGCTGCTCTAGAGACTGACTTTAATACTGCCCCTCAGGGAAAGAAGCTCCTGTCCCCAGAATGGGGGGGAGGGTCTCCTGTACTCATCTTTTCTCCACACTCCTCCATGGTAGCCAATCCAAGGGGCGCCTCCTCTTCCCTCATCTCCCTCCGCCTTTCCTGGCTCTGCCTAAGGCCGCTCCATCTGGAAGCTTTTAAAATGTACAACAATTTTAATCTCGTGCAAAGGAATATTGGGATCTATACAACATACCCATTAAGCTAAATTATAGGTACACAATCTTATTTTGCACAATTCTGTCTGGCCAAGGTTGGCACACACTGAACGCCATTACTGCCTTTCCCAATTACTTTTTCTACTACATCATCTCATCTTCTCAACTTAAGTCTGAGGCCGGCAGTATTTCTCTGAAAAACTGGACACTGAGGTCCCAAGACCAAGGTCTCTCTTCAGAGCTCCTCGAACCAGCACTCAGTGGGTCCCTTGGCCACTATCCAAATAAATATCCTTGAGCTCGGCTTCTCTCCCCTACGCGCACTGATTGAATTGGACAGACCTTGGTATAAATACCATCTTGCCACTTAATAACTGTGCACTGTTGGGGGAGTTATTTCACTTCCCTGGGTCTCAATTTCACATTCTATAAAAGGGGTATAATGATCACATGTAGTTCACAGAGCTGTGAGGATTAAATGAGATACTGCATATATAAAATAAATAAAGTATGTTGTCTGGTCCAGACTGAGTAGTTTAACAAATGTGACCTGTTATTATTATTCTAAAAACTCAACATTTTATTCAACTCTACACTTCTCTAAGACCATGTAAATTTTTCCAAAGATTGCCAGTTTCCTCTTGAATCCTTCCTCATTCCTCACCAATGTGGGACCAACCAACCCACTTCCCTGCAAACCGGCATCACTGACGACAGATGACTGGGGTTTCTGATCAACCAGCTGGGAAGCTGCATCAGTCAGTCCTCAGGGAGTGTCCCACACAGGCCCACGTTTTAAAGCTACAGTCTCTTCTTGGGATGCACAGCAGCAGAACGACTAGAATAGCTATAATTTAACTGCATTAGAGATCGTTCTCCTTCAAACCAAACCAAGCCTCTTCTCACTTTATATAGAAAGCATATGTGTGTCCGGGGGTGGGAGGTGAGAAGGTTTTCACTGCTTTAAGGAGCAAAATGGTTACTTAGTGTTTCCCGAGACACTCGCCGCCACGGGAACACGAGTCGCACTGCATCTGTCCCTTTTGGAAAGCAGAAAGGTGATGGCACCATTGAATATGTCTGATAAGTGCCTCTCCCAAGAGGGAAAACATAGAAATGCCTGAGGTTAGTATTGATTGTTTTTCTCTGGCCAGGAACCGTTTCAGCAGTAATTTATGGATCCTGATATGGACCAGAACCGAGGGACCAGGACGCTTTGACGTAATAGTGGTCCTCATCACGCAGAATTGCTAGGAGGGCTAAAGAGAGACATTTGCAAGCTCTTGATGAGTGGTAATTATCACTTCTACCCAGCTAACCTCACCTGACATCCTAGGTGATCTCAGGAAATCTGTGTGTCTTTCATGCCTGATACTTACTAGGGACCTCCCTCTCGGTGGCCTCCTCTGCCTGTGGCTGGGTGTATTTTGGATGCCAGCTTCAGCAAGAGAAGAAACGTTCCCTGCTCACAGCCCTGCCAAAGGGGCAGGCCTAGGTGACGGTGCCCACCAGTGGCTCTGGAGTGGACACACAGTCTGAAGGGGCAATCTACAGATGGGAAAGTCCCTGCGGCCAATGAGATGCCCCTCTGGTGATCGGGACCCAGGAAAGGGAGAAACTGGGTTGATTGGCAGCAGAGACATAGAACCTGGCTGGTCCCATTAATGGCAGCATGCTCACGAAAAGGACAGCCTCCCCCTGCTGAGGCTCTCCAGGACACACTGGGCCCAGGACCACCTCCCCACACAGCCTGGCTGCTTACGCGTTCTTCTAGTAGACACCACAAACATCTCTTCCAACAGCTTCAGAATAAACATGTCCCTTTTTCTGAGTTAGCTTGAGTGGGTTTCTGTTTCCTCCAACAGAAAGAGCCTTCGCTCACACAGCTCCGCCCCTTGGGAAGAACATGCAGATGGAGCCCTGGCTGAACATCCTGGGCACTTCCAGCGCAAGGCATCGCTTCAACAACCAGCCCCACGGGAGGCAACCCGACTCACTCCTCCCTGGCTCCCTTCTACCGCAGACATCCAAAAAGTTAAAGCTCTCCCTCTCCCGGCCTCCCCTGTAGCGAGGGGAGGTCATGTGAGATAGTTGTGGCCAAAGGTTTGCAAGTGTCTGTCAGGACAGAGAGTAGCGTCCCTCCTGTGTTGTGTGAAAATGTCATGCTTGGAGCTGCGGCCACCATCTTGCAACTGCAAAGTGAAAGTCAGACAAGAGAGATTCCAGCCCTGGCACATTGGAGATGCTATGCCACTGGCAGCCCCCAAATAACAGATTCCTTATTATGTGAGAAAAGTATATCCCTAAACTACCATTAGATTTTTCTATAACTTAGAAGCAAAATCTTTTTAAAATTATGTACTCTGAAATAGAACTTGATATTATTTCCTGTATTGTATGAAAAATGATTTTTTAACCCAAATTTTGACTTGTTTTTCAATTAGCTTCTCCATATATCCACTGAATGTACCAGCTCTTAAAAATCTAGGAGGAGAGCCCTAGCCGGTTTGGCTCAGTGAAAAGAGCATCGGCCTGTGGATTGAAGGGTCCTGGTTCGATTCCGGTCAAGGGCACGTACCTTGGTTGCAGGTTCCCCGGCCCTGGTAGAGGTGTATGCAGGAGGCAACCAATTGACGTGTCTCTCTCACATCGATGTTTCTTTCTGTCTCTGTCTCACCCTCTCCCTTCCACTATCTCTAAAAAGCAATGGGAAAAATGTTCTTGGGTGAGGATTACCAAAAAAACAAAACAAAACAAAATCTAAGAGGAGAGAAAAATATACATCACCAACTATGCTATAAGGCAGAAAGTGCACACGCTGTACTAGTAAGAGGCAGCTGCTCTCCATCTGGAGTAGGGGGAAGACATTACTGCTGATTGAGGGGGGTGGGAGGAGTCACAGAAGTCTCCACAGGAGGAGCATTTAAGTTAAATTCTAGAGAAAAAAAGAATTTGGGTGGATGGAGATGGGTAGGAAGGGCATTCTAGGTAGAAGGAATCGGTTAAGTAAATATGGGAAACTGAAAGTCATGTGTAGGAAATAGTAAATTCCTTCAGGCTGCAGTAGGGGAACAAAGATCAGATTAAAAAGTTAGACCAATTTACAACAAGCCTTGAATGCCAAAAAAAGGGAGCCTGGGCTTTATTCTCCAGGTCATGTGCTGTTTAAAGGTTCTACGCAAACAAGGTCACAGTAGCTGTTTGGGAAAATCTACTTAATAGCCATATGTGAGGTGGATTGAGGAGGCTGGGGATGCCGCTAGGAGGCTATGCAGCTACCAGGACAGAGGCCATGAGGGTAGAAACAGGACAGTCAATGTGAGAATGGGGTGGGAAGGAGCAACAGATAGGAGAGAGCACAGAAGTACATGCTAGACAAACCGACTGCAGGTGGATATGGGGTGAGAGTCACAGGAGGAACAAAGGAAGAAAATACTTTATTGTACAAAATACAAACAAAAACAGTACCTCTGGAGCTGAAGACAGGAATGGCTTTATGTAGATGTTGGAGTCATGCACCTTCAGGTCATGGTCCCCCAGGCCCCTGGTCACTCCGATAGTTGCCATCACTCGGGCCTGGGAGGAAAGCGGAGGGTCATGAGAAACACTCGCACGTACGAGCAGTGCAGCCGCCATGGGCCCAGAGAGAAGCAATCCTTTCCCAATTCCTCTTGCCTCTTGCTGCTAACCAATGTGGGTAGCTGTTTCCAAGGAAGGGCTCGCTCACCAAGATCACTTATGTCCTTAGCGAGTGGCTTTTCCACCAGTTATCTTAAGGTTGATGGGTGGCTGTTGTCTCTTTCCAGCTTTCTTTTGTAGAGACTGGAGGGAAGGGTGTCCAATAAACTAAACCCAATCCATGTGTGATGTCTACAGCTACTAATCTCAGTTCCAAGCAAATCCAACAGCATCCATCCATTTGTCCATCTGTCTGTCATACACCCACTCCACCATGTTAGGTCGGAGAGAGCCCAGGATCGGATACATGCAGACATGGGATGAGACAATGGACTTCCTCTGGAATTTCTCACAGATCTGAAATTTCTCACAGGTCAACGTGCCAGACACAGATACCTGCTTCTTCTCCCTGAATCCACAGCGACCCTCACACAGATACTGACCCATTCCTGAGTGTCCCGCCCACCCCCTGCAGCTGAGACTTCCTTAGTTGAATGTGTGATGATCCCTGCTGCGGACACTTCCTCAGTTCAGGCCCCCGCCCTCACCAAACACCTGAATAAAGAGATGTCCCTCACTCCCTGGAGGCGCGAAATTCACTGGCCCCACCTTTTGGCGAGAACGCAAATAAACTCCTTTTTCTCTCTGATTCACTCGGTTCTCTTTGTTTTCCTCGCCGCTTTTCTGGGCCACCTAACACACAAGCACTTGCAGAACACCAGCTATATCTCTGGCACTGTAACAGGCACTAGTAAAAGATGCAAAGAAGTCAGTGGCAGCTCCTATCCTCCCAAAGCTCATATTTTACACTTTATAGCTGGAGAAAATAAACCATTAGCAACGTGCAACCTTCCCTTTCTCCACAAATCCCCTCTGGGTGGATTAACAAGAGGGGATTACCACACAGAGGCCTCCAGGCTGAGACCCCACCACCCGTGCGCTTCTGGTTTTCCGAACACTTTAAGGAAGCAAGACCATTACTCTTAATACCTACGCACTCAGCCTTCATACTGCCCAGGATGCCACAGATTTGATCTACCCAGACATTTAGTGCAGACACCATGCTGTGGGGGACAAATGTCTATGGACTCGCCCCTACTATAAAGGAGCCTGGTAAGGGAGAGAAGAGGCACATGGCTAATGATATATAAAATATGGCCAATATGAAAGACATATAAACAATGGGTGCTGTGAGTTCAGAGGAGGTAAGACTTCTGCTGAGAAGGTTCCACGGAGGTGGCACTAAATTTCTACGCAGAAGCACAGGCAGCATCCAGACGGGTAAACACAGAGGGATGAAGCTCATTCTGGGTGGGATGAAGCTCAATGCCCTGACACTGGGTCATCAGTGATGTACCTGGTGTACATTCAAAGCTCCGAGCTTGAATCCTCACTTCATTGCTCGGGTAATAAGAATAACTCATAAACGCCAAGAAATCTTACAATCCCACACATCACCAGCACCTTCCTCCTAGTTTCCCCAGAAGGCTGTGGAGTTTGGAGCTGGTTTTAGATCAGAAGGTGGGCAAGTTTACATTAAACGTGGAAGTGAACGCATGACATGCTTTTCAAAGGCAGGAATCTCGGGGGGTAAAATGCAGACACTGATGTGAAGCTGGGCCCTCTGGTCTCAGCACCTGGCTGCAATGTCTCTGTCTGCAGGAAGAATGCAGTGACTCAGGTGTTTGTCCTGATTGGGAACTGGCTTCAGAGCCTCCTCATCTTCGCTCCAGGTCGGGGAGCCACGTCTCTGCAGAAACCCTCTGCTCTGCCAAGGGGGGGAGGGGGCCAGCGCCCTCCCAGCTGGTAAGTGTTCAACTCGAGATGCCGAAACCGCGTCCCTGCTCTTCTCCCTGCACTGGCACCTCCTCTGGCTGCAGGAAGCACAGGTGGGCGTGTTGGTCCAAAACACAGTGAAGTTTCTGACAGTTACTGAATTAGTTTACAAAGTATATAGTGTCACCCCACACGGCTGAAAGCACTGGCAGAAATAAAATGAAAGGTGACAGCTGTGGTATCCTATTCGGAAACTCCTGGGCAGAGGGAAGCGCCTAAATGATGGGGTGGCACGGACAAACGGACGGACGGACGTGCTGCCGGTGAAGTTGCCTCGGGCTGCCTGGGTGTGGGGCAGCCGGGCGACGGAGCTATGCGGCCTTTAAATAGGTCACAGCTCCTGCGACAGCACCGGCCAGCTGCACATCACAGGGCTGCCGAGCCCCAATTACCTGACACGCTGGAGAAGTGCGGTGTCCTGGTAAACTGAACTTTTCCTTGGCTGGGAAAACCTTGCTCCTTTAAGTCTTTCTGTTGATAATCTTCGAAGAGCACATTTGTCCATTTTCGTTATGTGGAGGACGTACACTGAACATAAGGAAGTGGCTGACTCAATCCTCATGCAGTCGCTGAAGGCCTGCCCTGTGTCAGGTGCCACGCTTGACGGGGACTAGGGATACAGCCCTCGGAGGACGCGGCCCTGAGCCCCCTGGTCTCACTGGCGCCGCAGGAGACACAGAGAATCTCAGCCCACGGGGAAGTCCAGGTGCCGCTGGGGCACTGGGCTGAGCGATTGCATTAACGGTGCCCAGGGTGCAGGAAGGTTCCAGTACTTCTCTCGGGAACAGAGCTCTGCCTTGTCACGATCCTCAACCATGGACCGGGAGTGGGTGTCCCGTCTCCAGGAAAGGGGCAAGTTCGTTTGAAAAGTGGTCGCTACATGGATCAGTCATGTTTCACTTCCCTCCATGAAATGCCTTCCCATGAAATCACCGCTGGGCTCCACGCAGCTCTCAAATCTAACTGACTCATTCTCTCTCCCTCTCTCACAGATGCATACACACACACACACACACACACACACACACACACACAGAGTTCTGCTCAGGAAGGCACCCTCCAGTTTTCTTATGAGTCAGTTCCTCCTGCTAAAAACTATCAAATGCTGGGAAAATGTCAGTTGAACATTCCTCTGAAAGTGGCCACATTCTTCCCTCCTCACTGGCACTCTCAGCACCTGGCTGGAACGTCTGTTTGCAGGAAGAATGCAGTGACTCAGAAGGTGTTTGTTCTGATTGGGAACTGGCTTCAGAGCCTCCTCATCTCCGCTCCAGGACGGCAGCCTCCCCCAGGCTCTGCACACAGACCCTCTGAGACGACAGCTTCCTCCGTGTCAGCAGTGCCTGCTGCTCAGCGTGCGGTGCTGCCGGGGCCTGGGTGCGGGTGAGGAATGCTCTGTGCTGTCCCAGCATGCACTCGGGTCCCTGTGGTCCTACAGCTTCGTCACAGTAAGGCTCTGGGTGCCCTGCCACAGGCCACGTGGAGAAGCAGACTTGCAGGTGGGGTGTGAGCACGAGGAGGAGGCAGAGGGCCCCGGCTCCGCATCGGGGACCACCCCTTGCAGCTGCGTGGCTGTGCCTGAGCGGTTCTAACCTCGAGTCTCAGCTGCCTCGTCCGCCAGCTCTGCCTGCCTGCGGCTTGTTGTCAGATGCATGATGCGCTGATGTATGTGAAAGTGGTCATGTTGCACACGGTAAAGGGGGCTGCTATCTCCACAAAACTTGGCTCTCCCCGCCTGAGCTCGCCGCACCCCTCCCAAACCTGCCACTCCTGGGGCCCTGAGGACAGGAGGCCTGAAGGACACGGGAGGTGACTCTCTCAGCTGTCAGGGCCGTAGGACCAGGCGCTGCAGAGTGGAAGGCACAGGCCGCCCCGGCTCTGCAGAGACGGCCTTGTTCTCTGTGTGGGGGAGGCGATGCCTACCTTCTTGCCTTCTCCGTATATTAGGGGAAACTTCAGGTCATCATCCTCAATGGTTTTGTATGCCCTGTAGGGGGATAAACAACATTCTTTAACAGGTTTGCACTCAATTAGGGATCCACTCCCCTGACACGGCTGCTCGGTGCTTTCTTTTCCCTGAGACTCCATCCGCTCAGCACACTGCCAATCTCTTTCTTTATAAAGAGTTACTCTCCCTACAGAATTGTGTGTGTGTGTGTGCACATATGTTAATGAACCAGAACATAAGGTTTTAAATGCTTGAAGAGGGAAAAACTAAGTTGGCCCATTCATAATGAGCAAGAAGGGGAGGCGGGTTCCCGTCCTGAGCACGTGGTGCCATGGGATAATGAAGTGCCCAGCATCGTGACAGGGCCGTGTCATTAACCTGAAACTGTGCGAAACAGCGGAGCTCTGACATGGATGGAGAGTGAAAATGCGCCAAGAGCCAGTTCTCACCTTCGGGGGTTGTTTACACCAAAGCAGCCTGGGGGAGGGGGGATGGCTGGAGAAGGGATATTTAGAGCCCGCTTGACCTCAGTGTGATATTCAAGGTTGGCAGAAAATTCTGTTTCACAATAGCTATTAAATGGCCATTCGACACACAGAAAATCCGGTTTATGCTTCAACGGTTTCAGACATGGTTGTCCAGATGCCATGCACGCACGGCGGAGGCCAGGGCTGGGGAGCAAATGAAGCCCGTGTCTTGCCATTTTGCTCATCAGGAATTTGAAAAACAAGCCAACGAACATGGCACCCGATTACCACCTGCGCCCCGGGCAAGTGGCTTCACCTGTGTTGGTCTCGGTTTCCTCACCTAGAAAACGAGGGTAATCACGCAGGATGTAAACAGCTTAGGTCAGAGCCTGGCACTCAGTACCCAATCAGTGAGCTATTACTAATATTTAGGACATCATTAATACTTGGCACACCAGCTCCCCTCTCTTCAAAATGGGGATGACACTGCCTACTCACCACCTCAAAGAAATATTAGGAAGACGAAGTAGAGGCTGGGGTGGGTTCTACTAGGTTAGGTTCTATAAGCAAGATGCTTTTCTAAAATAACATCTCCTGCCCTAGCCAGTTTGGCTCAGTGGATAGAGTGTCAGTCTGCAGACTGACGAGTCGTGGGTTGGATTCTGGTCAAGGGCACATGCCTGGGTTGCAGGCTCGATCTCTCATGGCGGGTGTGTAGGAGGAAGCCGATCAATGCTTCTCTCTCATCATTGACGTTTCTATGTCTCTCTCCCTCTCCCTTCCTCTCTGAAATAAAAAATATATTTAAAAATAAAAAATAAAATAAAGTAACGTCTCCTGAGGGCATGAAAAGAACTAAATTGCAAAATAGCCTCCCAGTCCCGATATATCGAGGCAAGTTGGGAGTGAACCTCTCGATGTACAAAAAGAATGCAACCCAATTTAAAAGGGCAACCACAAAGCTAAAGCAGGAAGTTACTTAGTGAATGTGCTCCTCCCCAGGGGCTAGGCTGGGCTCAGGTTCAGCACTGCTCTCTGTGCAGCCCTGGGCAGGTAGATGAGCCTCTCTGGACCTCAGGATCCTCATGATCACAGGGCAAAAACGGGCTCAAAAACGGGCTTGTGAGGCTTCCAGTGGGCCAGTGAATGTGACGAGCTTAGGGTGCATTCAGCACAGTGCCTGGCACAGCTGAGACCTGGCACGGGCTGGGGCTGTTGTCAGGTGAGCCCAGAGGTGCTCTAGAATTGGACTGTCAACATCAGAACCTCCCACCCCTAAATCTATCAAATTTCCCCAAAGGGGAAATAGCTCCTTAAATGTTTTCATACTCGCAGGAACTATTTAAAACACTGTAGTATACAAGTCATTGGGGAACAAGCAGCTATTATTAAACACAGACTCAGCTTGGGGTTGAGTGGGTCTGTAGACCAGTGGGTCTATTGCAGGTCCAGTCACCGGGGAGGGCTTTAAAGCATCCCTTTGCCCAGGTCACACCGCAGAGCAATGAAGTCTGAACCTGTGGGGGTGGGAACCAGGCACCGGGGACTTCTCTATGACTCAGGGGGACGGGGGGAAATGGCCTAAGAAAGGCTCTGAAATGAGCATAAGCTGGACGTGGGGACCATGGAGGAAGAGGTGTGGAGAGTGAGAAGACAGGCTCAGACGGGTGGGGACAGCACCGGGAGAGGGGCTGGGCCAGGGGTGCAGGCACAGGAGCCCGAACGTCAATGGGAGGCAGAAGGCAGCAGCTTGAGAATCAATGACTGGAAGTTACGTAGTGCTCCGGAAAGACAGGCTAAGAGCACTCTTCATAGGTGTGGAAAGGCAGCAAGAAAATGGTTCACTGACTCCACCACAAGCCCAGGGAGCTGAATTCTCCAGGGCCCAGAATTCCAGGAGCATGAGGTCTGCGTTAACCATCGCTCTGAAAGACAGACATTGACCTTGGAATTGTCACCCGCAGGATCAAGACAATTCTAAGTTCTAATATTGTATTTTAGCTTATGTATCTTTATCTTCAAGAACAAAACAATCCCACTAAAAACAGAAGAGAACTCTGGATAAGGAAGGGTTATTCTGTTTCTGCCATTGTTGGTTTTCAGTCAAATGTGAGCCCTCCCCCACAGATGGCCAAGGTGGACAGCTACAGATAAAAAGAGAAAGTACAATACCCTCCCCCTCAATCTTTCGGGGTCCTAAGCACAGTTCATCATGAAGGTAGCTGGACTTCCCTCCATACTTAAGGTCTTGAATAATAAAGAACAAAAGGCTCGAGAGTTAAAACTGGCAACTTGATTGAAGAGTCTGTATAAATGAAGGCCCACTAACAGTGCCAGCAGCTATGAGTTACTGAGCACCTCTCCATGCCGAGCACTGAGCGTGGTGCTTGCTTACAGTGCCTAAAACCTCTCAAAGACTGACTTGTTTCACTTAGCATGATACTCTCCAGGGCCCTCCATGCTGCCTCAAAGGGTAAGAGATCCTTCTTTTTCACAGCTGCAAGTATTCCATGGTGTAAATGTACCACAGCTTTTTATCCACTCATCTGCTGATGGGCACTTGGGCTGTTTCCAGATCTTCGCTATTGTAACTTGTGCTGCTATGAACACAGGGGTGCATACATTCTCTCTGATTGGTGTTTCAGGTCTCTTAGGCGATATTCCTAGAAGTGGGATCACTGGGCCAAATGGCAGATCCACATTTAATGTTTTGAGGAAACCCCATACTGTATAAGTCAGTGAGAGGAAGACAAGTATCACCTGACCGCACTCATGTGGAATTTAAGAAACAAAATAAACTGATGAATGGAGTGGACCCAGAGACATGGAAGCGTGGAACAGAGTGCGGAGTCTCAGAGGGAAGGCGGGGGAGGGTGGGTGGTGGGAAGTAATCAACCAAAGACCTTGAATGCATAACCCATGGACACAGACAATGGGAGCTGAAGGCCTGGGGAGGGGTGAGGGGACAGGGGCAGGCTGGAGGGGGTCAATGGGGGGAGAAAGGAGGCATATGTAATACTTTCAATAATAATTATTAAAAAAAAATAATAAAAGTACGTAAAGACCTTATACACAAGGGGACTGAGGCTCAGAGACGTTGAGTTACTCTCCCCAGATCACACACATGTTAGTGACCCTCAGGCTAAACTAGACTTTCCCGGAAAACACACCAAAGAGATGTGATGTCAGGGCTCAGCTCTGGGGATTTCTTATTCTAGTAGGAGAGACTCAAGGAGACCATTGTTGTCCACTTCTCAGCGGGTGAACAGCAGGCATTTGATGATGGGGGACTTTGGGCAAAAGAGGAAGGTGAATTTTCTGTATGAGGTAAAAGAACAAAAGGTGACCACGTGTGGACAAAAGTAGCAGCTGCCGCACTACACAGTCTACAGGGGAAAACAGAAAAGGCGAGGCTGCAGCCCAGGTCACCGCGTCTGCGGTCAGAGTCCGGGGGAGCCTCTCCCACAGACAGCAGGCTCCTCAGGTCTGTTCTCGCAGCTTAAGGGCCACCCCACTTTCTGCCCACCTGAAAGGCCTGCCTGCTGGTCAAACTTCACTACGGTCCACGTCTGGGCTGTGGGCCTGAATCTACATGACCAGCTCGGCCGTGGCTTCCATCCTTCTCAACCGGGGGAGGCGAGACGATCAGGACAGAGGCTTGAAGCCTGACAGCTCCAGGACATGGAGGCACTCATGACCGAAGATTAATGAAAAATGATTCTTCTTTCACGTCAGATCCTACGATTTCTGAAATCCTGATTAAATTTTTAAAAATAACTCCCAAAACGGATTACTCACTAGTTTTACAATAGTATAACTGGGCAGAGATCATATTCAAATAATTACTTGAAGCGTAGCTGAAAGGCTTAGAAAGATTTTTAGAATAACTCTTATTTTGGGTCAATTCCTCTATGAATATTTATGAGGCCAACTGACAAAAAGATGAGATGAGAAAAAAATTCAAGGCTTAAAAAAGGGCCAAATTAAAGGGCTTTCTCTAACACAGGGCAGTATCCTCAGAAGATTGCACTAAACATCGTTTTTAAGCAATCGTTTCCCTCACCATGTGGATTCTGCAAAGCTGAAAAGACAAGGCACCAGCTGTGTTGGACCCACCGAAAGGCAAAGCACTGGGAGAGACAGAAAGACCACTAGGTGCCCCAGATGCAGGAAGTCTCCCTACAGCACAGCTCATACCGTCCCTGGCCTCTGCCATCAGGTGGGATGTTATAGACAGTAATTGTCCTAGGACAGTGGTCGGCAAACCGCAGCTCGAGAGCCACATGTGGCTCTTTGGCCCCGTGGCATGGGCCACGAAGTTTCAATTGCACTGTACGTGTGCGCCCGCACGTGGTATTTTGTGGAAGAGCCACACTCAAGGGGCCAGTTTGCCGACCACTGTCCTAGGACCTTCATAACACCTAACGCCCACTCCACGGAAGGACGTCCCCAGTCAATTCTGAAATTGACCCGAATAGCCAGTCATTGGTATGTTTGGTCTCTCCTCTGGAAAAAAATATGAAATAATCTAGTCTCTCTTCTACTTGAGAGTTCTGCAAGTATTTGATGAGAGCCATCTCCAAGTTTCCTCTTTCCCAGTTCCTTCAGCTGTTCTTCCCAGGACCTGGGGCACCATCTCTAACCACCCAAGCCGCTGTCCATTCAAATATTTATTAACTGAGCACCAAACACTGTGGTTGGGGCCATCCGGGGCATCCGAGCGTGTCTGCGTCCTCAGAGAACGGCACTCAGAGCTAAAAACACTTGAGCCGTGGTCCACATGAGAAAGTAAGGGCTACTTCTGTGAGACGGACTTGTTCCTCTTTAAATAGCTGCAGCTTATATTTGCATCATGTGCACGCGTCTGCGTATGTGTGGTTTAGGGTCATATACTGCAATGATGCGTAAAAACAAGCACACAAACAAAGACGCCGACCGAATCAAAGCCCGTCAGCCTGCGAGGACACAGGCAAGAGGTTCACGGTCTCCTCTAGTTTAAATTTACGCAACAGGCGCTTCACTCTGAACGGAAAACTCTGCTGCCCTCATTCGTTTTATCTTGCTGGTTTCAGCCCATGGATCCAACCCATCCAGAGACGTCTGACTTCACGTCCTCTCATCCCGAATACCAGCTCTCCGTCTAGGCTGCGTCACGTTAAATTTGGTAAGTGGCTCTGCTGTCTTCCTCCACGATTTGGAAAAAATGTCAAGCAGAACCAAGTCCTTAGGGACCTTCCTCCGGGCCGAGCTAACCAGACAAGGGTGCATAACGTTTCCAGGAGGCATGTGGATGAAAGTGTGTGCAATCTGAAAAACGATTCCTGTCTGGCGGGAAGGCACAGAAGAGAGATCCAACAGCAGAGCAGACAATGAGACACTAATGCTTCAACAGGAACGGGAGGGATTGGATTTAGGATTTGAAAAGGCTGAAAACACTGATTCAAACAGACACAGTGTCTATATAGACTCTGGGCATAGCTTTCCGGCCGCCTACAAAGCAACGTAGCTGATATCCGCACAGTATTTCCTCATCTTGTTTGAAACGCTAAAAGAAACTATACAGTTTCTTACTAAGTCAGCACATCCATGACCATCCAGCCTAGAAACCCGATCACAAAGGGGGAGATTCCTAAGTGAGCTTGACCAATGAGTGAGTCCAGATCGTACCCTCTCCAGTGGCTGCGGCTTCTCAGACCCTTCCCCCTGAAGCGAGGGGCTCTACGGCTCCTCCTGCAGCCCCACCCTCCACACTGAGACTCCACTGCCCCTGATGCTGCCCGCCCCCTTTTGGAATATTCTCCCCACCTTCTCTGATGATGCCAATCGGTTCACAGATTGCTTTTCCACTCTTTCCCTTGATGTTATTCTCAGGAACGTTATCTGTGTTGATAGTGCCTCTGGAATCCTAACTTAGTAACTCCTACCTGCGTCCCCAAGGGCCTTCATCACTGCTCCGTCAGCACCCTGGCCACGTGGCTGCACCAGAACGCCCCTTCCTCAGAGGTGTGTTCTCTGAACCATCCCTCTCATGCCCTGGCTGTGGCTCTCTGCCAGTTCCCCTCCTCACCCAGCTATTCTCACTACCTCTGGTGGTACATGTGCCTGACCCAGCCTCCGCGTGTGGCAAATCTTTTTAATACTTCTCTTGCCAGCAGCCTACCTTTCCTTGTTTCTTGATCTTATCGGAAGAAGGGAACAATAGGAATTGAGTATTTGGTCTATTAACATTATACCAAATACTGTCATCTCTACCTTCCAGATCCAGAATTGGAAAAGTGTTCAACACCTTCACCGCCACCTCCCTACTCCTGGCACCTCTCTTGCCGACAGTATTGCAATGGCCCGTTTGGCCTCTAATAATCTAGGCACGAGAGGACGGTGCCCCGGCGAGGGAGAAGGCAGTGACAGTGTTGAAAACTGTTCAGTTTTGTCCTTTACCTCTAGTCTCAGAGCAACCAGAGTAATTATTTTAAAATGTCAGATGACGTCACTACCCTCCTCTAACCCTCCAATGGATTTCCTATTAGGCTCCAAACAAAAGCCAAGTAATAAAATAGCCTCCTTTAAAACCACGCTCCTCCCCCAAATTTCCTGTTCCCCTGCTCTGCTTGATTTTTCCCCACGGCATTTACCTCCACCTAACATTTTAAGTATTTTGCTTCTTTACTGTGTTTATTTTCTCTACTGCTCCCTGTTCATCCCCTGCCCCCTTAAGTTCTATGAGGACGGATGTCTGTTTTGCTACCTGTGGTGCCCAATGTCAATGGGTGTCTGACAAACATTCAACTAAGTGAGCAAATCAAGGAGCACTCCGTCCCCCAGGCAGCGGCTCCATTCTGCCCTCCCTAATTCCTTGCTCTATTTATAGGCTTACAAAACGAAAGCAAAGCACCTTCTCGTTTCCTGTGGTGCCTTCTAGGTCTCAGGTGTGCCGGCCACAGCTGACACTCGCTCACAGGCACGTCCCTTTCGGGCCTCTGGGCCTGGCTGCTCTGTGGAGTGTTTCTCTGAACATGTGAACTGGAGCCCCGAGTCCTTGTCCTTCTGAGGAGGAGCCACTCCTGGACTCCACGATGCATCTGGTCTCTGGGTCAGTTTTGTAAATTGCATCAGAAAAAACTTTGCTTATATTCTTAGTCTGGCCGAGAGGGCTGTACCCAAGTCTCCCACACCATTTTTCTCTTAATCCACAGTCATCACTCCTCAGCTTAAATATCTCCATTGGCTTTCCATCAACTTAAAGTATAACCCAGCGACGGGGCCCCCCACAATCTGATCTTTGCACATTGAACTAACATCTTTTTTAAAAAATATATATTTTATTTATTTTTATTTTTTAAAATATATTTTATTGACCTTTTACAGAGAGGAAGAGAGAGGGATAGAGAGCCAGAAACATCGATGAGAGAGAAACATCGATCAGCTGCCTTCTGCACATCTCCTACCGGGGATGTGCCCGCAACCAAGGTATGTGCCCTTGACCGGAATTGAACCTGGGACTCTTCAGTCCACAGGCCGACGCTCTAGCCACTGAGCCGAAAAGGTCAGGGCAGAACTGACATCTTTTATCATCCCGCCGCACTTGTAACACTAGCTTTCTTGCTGTTTAGTTAATGTGCCACGGGCCTTGGCTGGGCCTTGGCCTGCCCTCTGCCTGGACCGTTCCTCCCCCAGGGCCTCCCCGGCTGGCTCGTGGGCATCACTCTCAGAGCCTTCCTCCTCTGGCCACTCGCCGAAAAGCACGGTGCTCCTGCTTCTCCTGCTCCAGCCCTTCCTGGCATGTACACAGCACAAATGGAAACCACCTCATTTATCAATTCATTTATTTGTTTAAATTCTGCTCCCCTACTCCCACCGAACATTAGCTCCTGGCGGCAGGGACTCTGCTATGTCTTCGTACATGTAACTGTGCCGGCACATTATGGATGCAAAGTAGTGACTGGCTGAATGGATGAATAAATGAATGAAACCTGGCACTTCCTCCTTTACACACAGGCTTCCCTCTAAAGACATAATGTAAGTTTTCACTTCCCCATTCATTTTGTCTTAATAAGCTTTTCTGTGGCAGAAATTCAAGGCTGAATCCCATCGGTGATACCTTGGACTTCTCTTTCATATTAAAAATTTAGGTTCCCAGCCCGGATGGTGTAGCTCAGTGGTTGAGCGTCGACCTATGAGCCAGGAGCACATGCCCGGGTTTTGGACTTGATCCCCAGTGGGGGGCATGAAGGAGGCAGCCGGTCAATGATTCTCTCTCATCATTGATGTTTCTCTCTCTCTCTCTCTCTCTCTCTTTCCCTTCCTCTTTGAAATCAATAAAAATATATTTTTAAAAAATTTTAGGATCCCTTTTATCACCAACACAGGGTGGGGCAAAAGTAGGTTTATAGTTGTTCGGATAGCAAATTATGCAATAATTAATAATGATGCAAGAATAAGTTCTGTGTTTCGCATAGACATAACTGTAAACCTACCTTTGCCCCACCTTATTAGTAGAAAGTCATAAGTTATAAAAAAAAATAGCAGTTGTAACCGTGCCCACTGCTTTCTCCTGATAACCCCAGAACGGCGGTTTTTGTGCAGGGGTTCCTTCCTCCATGTTAACTCCGGTTCAGGTCTCCGTGCGAAGACACGCCTCTCACTAAAGAACACGCGTCTTTGCGGGTTTCCTCCATCCCCAGCCAGAGCCACTCCGGCAGGCCAGGAGCTCCCTGTTCATGCTTCGGCGTTACCCACACAGATCACTTCCCACAGCCTCCCGGCGCTCCCAAGTCGTGACCTTTAATTAGGAAAAACCCCAGAAATACCACTCATTTCCCTAAGTCTTCATTTCCTCAGCAACACTTCAAAGTCATTTAAGAAGAACGTGACCCTTCCCGGGGCAGCGAGGGCGCCTCCTCCTTCAGGGACTGCCTGATCCTGTCAGTCACGCCTGCACCGAGTCACATTCTTCCACTCGCCGACCTCTGGCCGAGGCCGGGGACGCCGCTCCTCCCCGGGGAAGCTTCTTCTTGGATGCTCTCCCCCTCCTGGCGGGCCTGCTGTGCTCATGAAAGAACCCAGGCTGGGCCAGCGGGTCTGTCCTCACGTGAACCGGCAGGGTGAACGTGGGACGGTCCCCGGACCTCACTGAATCTGCTTCTGGGGCTGCATCCTTCATGGAAGGCGGCACGGATGGAGTGCATGTGCCTGGGAAAGTCTGTGAAGGACACGCACACTATGTGACTGCAGGTTGTGGCTATGAAGGTCCCGGGGGCCTCAGTCTGTCCTTCACCGCAGACATAGCGCACAGAGCGCTGGTGACCATGGCAGGAAGGCAGCACATCCCCACAGGAAAACCGCTTCCGGCCGAGTGCCCCACACCCCATTCATACTTTTCTACTGTGGCTAAAGACACAAAGCGTGAAGGGCAGCTTGTCCAGAAAAGTCCACGGCTCTGCTCTGCGGTGAAGACCAGCGTCCCCGAAGGATTCCCAGAGCTAACGGGGTGCTTGTGGGTTGGTCTGAAATCGTCAGAAAGGAGAATTTCCCCTCAGCTGGAGGCTCCGAACCCCTAGGAGGGAGGTGAAAGCCACAGGAAGTTTCGTTTTCTTCACAGCAGAAGCCAAGTCCCAGGCAGAGGCCGCTTCACGCTGGCCGAGCAGGTCTGCGTGGGGTGGCGGGAGAAGCATCGAGGCCTTTGGTTCCCACCTCTGCCTTCCCACAACCAAATCTTAGCAGAAGCAGGCAGCCCAGGGGGCTGGATGGAACACTACCCAGGCCTGGCTGGTCAGGAACAGACACGTACATGGAGCCCAAATGCCACTCGTGGCTTTTAAGAGCTTGGCATGACCCCAACTAAGCAATTCACCAAATCCTTAGGGGCGCTCCCGACGCGCCTCTCTCCACACCCCACTCCCAGACCTTCCTGGAAAAAGCAGCACAGGGTTGGCAGTCACCTCAGGCTTCCCTTTCCTGGCCAGCCGCCCGCAGTTCCAAAGGAATCCAACACCAAGACTAGCCACAGCCTCAGAGAGCGAGGCTGCTTCCTGCTCCGGGACGCGGCCCGCAGCTGGCGGCCCCCTCCCTCTCCCTCTCCCTCTCCCTCTCCCTCTCGCTGCACGAATATCCATGCACATGTGTTTCTTTAAGGGCAAGAAGACCTGGGCATTTTATTAGGTCTCCCCTCCACCCCCTTCTTAACGTCCTGGTTTCAAAGATTCACAGTTAAGAAATCCCCCGAAATTTCTTAAATTTGTCGTTGGTCAATTTTTAAAAATTTTATTGAATTTATTGGGGTGACACTGGTCAGTAAAATTATACAGATTTCAGTGTACAATTCAATAGTACAACATTTGTATACGATATTGTGTGTTCACCATCCAAAGTTAAGTCTCCTGCTGTCACCATTTATCCCCCCTTCACCTTCTTCTACCTTCACCCACCCCCTTTCCCTCTGGTAATCACTACACTGTCATCTGTGTCTATGAGGTTTCTTTCTCTTTCTTTGTTTCCTCTTTCTTTCTTTTCTTTTCTTTTTTCTTTTCTTTCTTTCTTTCTTTCTTTCTTTCTCTCTTTCTTTTTTTCTTTCTTTCTTTTTCTTTCTTTCCTCTTTCTTTCTTTCTTTCCTCTTTCTTTCTTTCTTTCCTCTCTCTCTCTCTCTCTCTCTCTCTCTCTCTTTCTTCGATTAAGCCTTTTGCCACCCAACCCCGCAACCCTCCTCCCCTCTAACAGCTGCCAGTCTGTTTTCTGTATCTGTGAGTCTGTTTCTATTTTGTCCGTTTATTTTGTTCATTGGATTCCTCATGAGTACAATCACATAGCATTTGTCTTTCTCTGATTTATTCCACTCAGCATAATAATCTCCAGGGCCAGCCATGCTGTCACAAAGGTTAAGACCCCTCCCCCTTTTTTTGACAGCCAAGTAGTATTCCATTGTGTAAATGTATCCACTCATCTATGGATGGGCACTTGGGCTATGTTCAAATTCTGGCTATGAGGGCTGCAATGAACATAGGGGTACACATATTCTTTTGTATCAGTGTTTCAGGTTTCTTCATATATATTCCCAGAAGTAGAATTGCTGGGTCATAAAGCAGTTCCATTATTATTTTTTTTAAATATATTTTTATTGATTTTAGAGAGGAAGTGAGAGATAGAAACATCAATGATGAGAGAGAATCATTGATTGGCTGCCTCCTGCACGCCCCCTACTGGGGATCGAGCCCGCAACCCTGGCATGTGACCTTGACCAGAATCATCGAACCTGGGACCTTTCAGTCCGCAGGCTGACACTCTATCTATGGAGCCAAACTCTAGGGCAGTGATGGTGAACCTATGACACGCGAACTCATTTTTTTGGTTGATTTTTCTTTGTTAAATGGCATTTAAATATATAAAATAAATATCAAAAATATACATCTTTGTTTTACTATGGTTGCAAATATCAAAAAATTTCTATATGTGACATGGCACCAAGGTTAAGTTAGGGTTTTTCAAAATGCTGACACACCGAGCTCAAAAGGTTCGCCATCACTGCTCTAGGGCATCCATTATTAATTTTTTGAGGAAACTCCATACTGCTGTTCACGGTAGCTGCACCAGTCTTCATTCCCAATCAATGACAGTGCAATGAGGATTCCCTTTTCTCAGGTTCCTCACCAACACCTCTTGTTTGTTGATTTGTTGATAGCCATCCTGACAGGTCTGAGGTGATACCTCATTGTGGTTTTAATTTGCATTTCTCTCATGATTAGTGACATTGGGCATCTTTTCATATGTCTATTGGTCATTTGTATGTCCTCTTTGGAGAAGTGTCTACTCAGGTCCTTTGCCCGTTTTTAAAAATTGGACTGTTTATTTTTTGGTGTTTAGTATAACAGGTTATTTATTATTTTTAGATATTAATCCCTCATCAGATGTATCATTGGTGAATATGTCCTTCCAGTCAGTGGGTTTCCTTATCATTTTGGTGATGATATCCTTTGCTGTGCAGAAGCTTTTTAGTTTGAGGCAGTCCTGTTTATTTTTTCTTTTGTTTCCCTTGCCCATGGAGACATATCAGAAAAAAAATAATGCTACAAGAAATGACACGGATTTTACGGCCTATGTTTTTTTCTAGGATTTTTAGGTTTTGAGTTTTACATTAGAGTCTTTAATCCATTTTGAGGTTATTCTTGTGTACATTGTAAGAAGGTGGTCTAATTTCATTCCTTTGCCCATATCTGTCCAATTTTTCAAACACCATTTATTGAAAAGACTATCTTTTACCCCAGTGTATGTTCTTGCCTCATTGTCGAATATTAATTGACCATAAAGGCAGGGGTTTATTTCTGGTTTGTCTGTTCTGTTCCATTGATCTATATGTCTGTGTTTAAGCCAGAATCATGCTGTTTTGATTACTGTAGCCTTGTGGTATAGTTTGATATCAGGTAGTGTGATTCCTAAAATTCTGTTCTACTGTCTCAGGATTGCTGTTGCTCCTCGGGAGTTTTTTGTGGTTTTCATAAGTTTTTGAGATATTTTACTCTATGAACTATGCCATTGGTATCTTGATAGAAATTGTGTTGAATCTACTGATCTTCAATTCCTGGATATGTTTCCCTGTGAGGCCAAGCCTCCACCAACAAATGCTATTTTGTTTTCTCCCTTTGGTCCGTGGAGGGTCATTTAAATTAATTGAAGCCTGTGGGCCCTAAGCTATCAGACAAGCTGATGTGCTTGCGCTAATATAGTGCAACAGTCTGGATTCAGGAACAAACGTATGCATGGCCTGTAACGGCGGGATTAATATTTGGTGATACGACTGGAGAGAGCTGGCAGGTGTAACGTAGTCCTCTTGTGTCTGCCTGGCTGGCTGTGATGAGAAAAACAGATGAAAGGGGAACCTTCCAGCTGTCTCTCCAGGAAAACTTTTTCCAAAATGGGACCCCAGTTCTGTTCCCTGACCTTGCAGTTGCCCTTGAGGAAATCCCCCGATTAGTAGGTCCAACCCACAAGCCCTAAGGAACATGCCTGCCCGTCCCGTTCCTCCTGTCAGCATGCCTGAACCAGGTGCTGCCTGGAGTTCGGGGAGCCGTGACCATTCCTCTCTTTTGGCCTAAAGACGCCTCCTCCTACCAGAGCCTCTGGATGATAGCAAGAGGCAATATAGCTCACTCTCCAGTCACTGGTCTGTGTTCTCTGGGACAACTGACTGGGTTAGAGCAGAGTTTACAGTTTTTGACCTTGATAATAAATGTATCATTCTTAGGAATCCAGTGTACTCACAAACACATCTCAAAACAATATTTACACTTACCATGTGATCCTTTTTTTCTCCCTATGCTACTTAATTTGTTTAAAATGCTTGTCTCCATACACTAAATTGAATTCACAACCCACTAATGGGTCCCTACCCACAGATGACAACTTGGGGAGAGGAATAGAACCTGCTCCTACTATGCAGCTCCAAATCAGGAGCTCAGGCTTGGACCAGATGAGACCAATGGATTCATTTGTGAATATTTACTGAGCACCTACTATGTGCCAGGCACTAGCACGGGTGCTGGGAATATATAACATGAATAAAGGTCATCTCTTGACTCATGGGTCCAAGGTTAGCAGTGGAAAAAGACTCACATAGAAGAATGCTTTGAATCAGTCTTCTGAAAATATAATCAATCATGCATATAAAACAGAACCAATAATGTTTCAAGATATTATATTCGGGATGCCTAACTGGTTTGGCTCAGTGGATAGAGCATCGGCCTGCGGACTGAAGGGTTCCAGGTTCGATTCCGGTCAAGGGCATGTACCTTGGTTGTGGGCACATCCCCAGTAGCGGGTGTGCAGGAGGCAGCTGATCGATGTTTCTCTCTCATTGATGTTTTTAACTCTCTATACCTCTCCCTTCCTCTCTGTAAAAAAAATCAATAAAAATATATTTTAAAAAATTAAAAAAATATTCGGGATGACTTTCAGGGAAATTTCAGATTTGGAAGTTATTTCTGATTCAGTATCCACTTGGGTGTATTTGCACGTGGCTAGGACAGCTTATTTTAATCGGTAACATTTAGCTCTCCCACAGGTGTGAATCAAAGATCCTTACTGTATGAGCATACAAATTGGGAAGTATTTCTGCTTTCTCAGGGACCACTCCTTCTGAAGCAAACATGAACTTCACCCACATTGGCCTTTATGCTGTCTGAGACCACGTCAATATGTACAAATCAGAACATAACCAACACTGTCCCGTATCCACGAACGGTGGGCAGAAAAGAGCAAGTAGACGGTTCTCTACAAAGAGGGTTTTACTTGCAGTCCCACCTCACGAAGCTCTCGCTCTGGTAACAAGGATAGATGTTTGTATCCTGGGGCACCAAGCCCTGCAGGGCCCCCTGGGAGGAGCCTCTCTCATGCCCACAGGACTCTAACCTGTCCTAGCTGGGTTCAAAATTTCCATTCACGTGCCCTTGAACTGGAAAAACCACAGGCGCGGGGCTCCAGTATCTCAAGGTAAGCACCCATGCTTTTCAACTCTCGTTCTAGCTCAAAAAGGCACGAACATTTTGCATAAGCACACGCACAACTAACATTTATTTCAACACACAAAAAATACCCCCCCACCCCCAACTGCAAAACAGATGTTTCACTTGAGGATTCCCATTCTCTTCTGGAATCTTCTGCCTACCCCCACATGACTCACGCCCCAGGGTGAGCAGCACAGGCCTGGGCGATGGCGCCCGTCTTCACCACGGGGAGTTCTTGGCTCTACACCCAGGCCATGCTGGTCTAGATGGAGGATACAAAGGCGGCAGATGTCCCACTGCCTGCGGGTCCCTCACCCCTAACATGACAGAATTCCAATATACCCAACATTGATCGTGTATTTGCTTTGCTCTAGGCACTGCTCCAAGCACTTATGCTTTTAAAACGTATTTACTTATAACACCCTTGTAGGACAGTCATTAACATTAACCCACGACACGAATAAGAAAATGGAGGTCACACAACTAGGAAAACTAGAGGTCAAGCTCACCTCCAGGTCGGCCCCGATAAAAGCCTGTGCTCCTAGCCACGGTCCCTGGCCCATCCTTGAAGAGCTACGAACCTGTGTAAACCCAGTAAACGGGCATGCTATGCAACAGCAATGCTAAATCACTGATCCTCATCCTAGGAGTGAATCACAAAAAAGAAATGAAAGTCTCCTTCGCCCCCACCCCAGGTTTTCACACTGAGAAGTCCCACAGAAGTTCAAATAAACCACCCTCTTGGCTTTTCCTTCTCTTAACAATATGGTAGGTGCACAAGGGCCCTGTAGGATTGGGTTTAGCCTGAGGTTTGGCTTTCAAGTTGTTCGGTTGGTAATAAATTCAGACTAAATCTTCGCACGTAAATGCCCAGTGGTTCACAGGGTGACCCAAGGCCACCCGGAAGGGCTAAGCAAAATGGGAGAGGGTCTCACTGCCCAGGACGAACAGGAACGAGAAACCAGCCAGCTGGGTGCCTGGGAGCGTGGTCTCCGGACCTGCCCTGTGTGTCTGTCCTGTGCCTGGGGCCACGACCACCCAGGCGGCGGGCATAAGCATCAAGAGGAGAAATGAGAGGCTCTGCTGGGCTCTGGCCCACTGTTGGCACCTAAGTTTTCATGCCTTGTCCTCACTGCCAGTCCAGTCCACGGCCCCCTCCGGACTCAGGCCCACGCAGGCGGTCCAAGAGGCTCCCAAGCAACAGTAGGAAGATAAGCAGGCGGCAAAGGTCACAAACCTGTGAAAGGGTCGGGCCGTCCAATGCTCTCCGACCAATCAGTTCTGCAAGCTGTTGCTCACAACCACCCTAAGAATGCCTCAGGCTGCCCAAGGTCAGTGTGTAAGAACACACAGGGATCACGAGAAAGCCTCACTGTGGGTAAGCACTTCTCCACGAGTTTTGGTGTAAGATTGTAACCATCCATGTCTGGCTCTGCCCTACACCTGACTGTAAGCACCACGAGGGCAGGGAGTTCTCATTGCCTTACATCTCCGATGTCCAACACAGCGCCTGACCCATGGTAAAGACGGATAACCCCACAGCGATAAAGCCCTGCATTCTGTCCTTCAAACTACTGAGCACAGCACAGAGGCGCTGGGTTACCCTGGGAGGCTGGAGAGCGGATTTAATCCCTGTGGAACCAGAGCCCAGACTTCGGCAGAGTTTCATTCATTGCCTTGGCCAGAGCAACTAGATGAAGAACGAAAGTGAATGTGTCACGGACACTTCCAGTTCTTTTGGGAAGATCTGCATTCAGGTCTTCAGCAAGGCGCAGGCGTGGCCGTGCTCGGAAGAAGTCTCTGCTGTCCCTGTCCGCAGGCAGGAGGAACATGATGGTAGGTAGGACGAGGTCCTTCGGGGTTTGCAACGGCGCTTCTCCAACTCTCGTATGCTGATTCCTGGGCGAAGCAGGGGTCTTAAACCAGCACCCCAGCTGATTCTGAGGAAGATGCTCCCACAGGCTATGGGGGTCAGCACCTCTGTGGGTTGTTCAACTTGAAATCAGCAACGCTGGGCTGTCCTCCTCCGAAACCCAGAGGACAGGGAAGGGGTGGCCGGGAAAGGGGAAAACGTCCCCAAGCTCTGGGAAGAATGCCATTTGTAGCCGGAGGAGCGTAGGTTGGACACAGGAGCCCGGTTCCCTGGCAGAGCTGCAGTGTACCTGGACATCCGTGGGAGTGTTGAAGCGCTCACTTCTCTGGAATTTCCTTAAAAACAGGATCTTATACACAGGCTGAGAATTGAACCATCTGTCCTTCCAATACACTGTCAGCTTCACAGTCCTACCCCGGGGCGTGGGTGTGTGCCACTTCCCACCTTCACAGAGGTTAGAGGCCTTCTGGGCGGGAACACCGAACTGTTCAGCACCGCCCTGCTTAGCACGCCACTCCGAGGTCCCCGGCAGCCTCCTCCAACAGACTGACCTAGTCCGACAGTTCCCGTCGTGCCCTCCTCCTTCCCTCTGCACATACTGTTAGGCCAGCGCCAGGACTGTCACCCAGCGGGTGCATCCAGTGTAAGTGCATAAGGGGAGTTAAAACACTGAGACACTTCCATGCTGATTAGCAAATAATGACTGTCCCAAGCCTCCCCTGACCCAACACCCCCACCCACGGCTCTGCACCTCCCCTGGGATCCCCATCACGAAGTAGTAAATAACGAGTTGAAGCCTGGCAGAGTGGGGGTGGGGGGAGGGTGCTAGGACCTGTTGCAGCCCAGCTGGGGCCCAGTCCTCCATGCTGACTGCTATTTCCAATATTACCTCTAGCTTCCACACTCCCCACACACGCATTCATTTTCCTGCCTCTTGGCTTCTCCTGGTGCTGTGCCCTCTGCTGGGAATGTCCTCCCTCACCCCCCTTGCCCTCAAACCCCTTGAACTCCTCTCGTATTTCAGGCCTTCGGTTCAAATACAAGCTTCTCTATGACGTCGGCCCCAATCCCAACCTCTCTCTTAAAAACAACCGTCCACTCTAGCACACCCATGTGGCCATCTCTCTATCCCTCTTTTTATAAACCCTATATCCTGTCTTATTCTAGTTATTTAGTCACAAATTCCAACATATTGATGTCCCCCACTCCTGAGATTTTTAAGACTAGATTTACAGGTAGAAACTGTATTGGTCCCTAGACTTCCAGGAAGTCAGCTGGACCAGCTGGTCGCCTCCGCGACACCAGCACAGTGCTGTCTGTTAAGGCCTCTCTGACGTGAGGCCTTTCCTTGCCACTGGGGGGGCTTGGCATCCCAGACCCTTGGCTCAGGAGGGCTACAGCGACACTGTCAAAGGGCCAGCAGTGAGGACTCAGAAAGGAAGTAAAAAGTCAGTGTATGGACCCCAAAAGCTTCTCAAATAAACAAAAGCAAAAACACCCTACCCAGCGGCAGCCAGGGAAGGAGGGGCTGGCTCAGGTCGGCTTCCTATCACATTGATGGTGTCTCTTCTCATGGATGAGAGTCCCTCTGGGCACACCAGGGGGTGACCTGCACAGGTGGTCAGCACACCCTGACCTTCCCTCAGGCCCCCTGTTTCTTTTTGGTTCTTGAAAAACAAGCATCTCAACACACATTAGGTTTGAATCTCCTGAGGCAAGCTCAGATCTTGCTGACCCTTCCACTCTCTGTAATCCTATCCTATATAATAAAGAGGCAATATGCAAATTGACCCTCATGCCCTCACATCACAAAGATGGCCACCCCTATGTCATCACAAGATGGCTGCCCCCATGTTGTCACAAGATGGAGGGCAGTAGGGGGCGACCAGGCCTGCAGGGGAGGGCAGTTGGGGGCAATCGGGCCAGCAGGGGAGGGCAGTTGGGGACCATAAGGCTGGCAGGGGAGCAGTTAGGTGTCAATCAGGCCATTAGGGGAGCAGTTAGGGGGTGATCAGGCAGGCAGGCAGGCGAGTGGTTAGGGGCCAGCAGTCCTGGATTGTGAGAGGGATGTCCGGCTGCCGGTTTAGGCCCAATCCCGGAGGGTCCCAGATTGGAGAGGATGCAGGCTGGGCTGAGGGACACATCCCCCTCCCAGAGTGCATGAATTTCATGCACCGGGCCTCTAGTTATCTAATAATTCTATTACTAGACACATAGAGCATTTGTTTCATGCCAGGCTTTGTTCAATGCCCTTGGCCATACTGACTCATGACAACCTCTTATTAGGCATTATCATTAGCCCCATTAATAAGTGAGGAAACTGAGGCAGGGAGAGGCGACATAATTTGTCCAAGACCTACTTGGGGACTGACCCAGCTGGCGGCCTGGCTCCATGGGACTGTCCTTACCCACTCCTCCATATTTAGTACGCAGCAGGAATGCAAAGAGGTTTGCTGAATATAAAATACATGCTCCCTGGGTTCCTTGGCCACAAGGATACTGGCTATTTTAACTGGGATTTTCCCAGGCACATGCCATCCTAAAACTTCTCTGGAACACTTGGAGCACAGTCAGCACCACACATGGACTGTGCCACCCCAAACTGCAGTTGCTGGGGAAGAGCGGTCTGTAGGCTCTGCTTAGGGGTTTGGGTGGGCACGGATAAACGCCGTGGCTATTCAAGGGCCTCAGGGCAAAAGGAAGGCTTGGAGGCGGTTTGGCCACGTCAGGAGTGATAAACGTACAGTTCCTAGTAACGCACAGAGGTGCTGGACCATCAATAGGGAGCAAGCTGGCTGGGCACCTCCTTTCTCTCTCCGCTATGGGGCCGGACAATGCCTGTCTGTCTCGGTTTCCAGCCATTTGTAAAGACCTCAGAGCTTCCACGGCCTCCTGGGCAGAGCGGCGGGGAGGAGGCTGGGAGCAAGGAGTCATTCATCACTGTCAGGAGATGTGCTGCACACAGCAGGCAGGCTTTCTTCCCTGCTGCTCCTGCAGCTAGAGCTGCAAATCTTGAAAAGATGCAGAACATGCACATCGCAAATAAACATTCATCATCTGGGCCCTGGGCCCCGAGAGGCCCCTCCCACAGGAGGCCCAGCGACTCTGACTTCAGCTCCAGGAACTTGGAAGGGGGGTGGGGGTGGGGGGACATTTTGGGCGCCTGATCTCTGACCCAGCCAATCCCCCTCCTGGACAATCTGTTGTGGTTTCGGGGTAAGAATTCTCTAAAATGACCTCCACGCCCCTCCTTCCTCTACAAAGTCAGATTCCCAGATTGCTGCCAAGGTAGCTCATAATCATTAAATTATGAAAATACAAGTGGCCGGGAGGAAATTAATACCAGGTTAACTGCAGAAAGGCCTGCTTTCTGGTGAAGTCATTATAAAATTAAAATGTGTTATTTCTCTGGTGAATCTGAAAAGCCTCCCGCAAGGCCTGTGGCTCCACAGCAGGCCCGGATTCGCACGGGGCGGGGCGGGGCAGCCCTCCCGCGCCCAGCACTGCGAGGCAGAGGCACCTGCAGGTGCGTTCCCAAAGATCGGGCTAGAAGTGATTAAAGACAAAAAGAGGGAAAAGGACAGGGTATGAATTTTCCAATTACTCTTTAAAACTCAAGAGTCAAGCTGTTAGAAAACGCAGGCTTTCCCAGTCAGACTAATAATGCTGAGCTAATTAGACCCACAGGCATGGCCAACATATAAATTCAGGTCCAAAAGAGGGACACTATCCCTTTAAAAACTGCCTGGGGACCCGGGGAGAAGCTAATGAGGAGCGTCAGTTGGGGCTGCTTTATTCGGTGGCCCTCTGGAGGGCACAGCCTGGGGTTTCTGTAACAGGGCTTCTGTGCTTGATTCAATAAATCAATTTATGTTAAATGCGGTGCGGCCCTGGCGCTGGCTTCATAAAGCACCCACGTCCTGCAGCCTGCCTGGCGGCGCGGTCAGCGGGCGCTGAAGAGAGCAATAAAGAGCAAGATAGAAGCTGGATCTGCAATATTTATAAAGCTCGACCCAGCAGCTCCAGACCACGCTCGGGCGCTGCCTCCAGAGAGCTGCTCTTCAGAAAAATGTGTGGATTGTTGGTGAGCAGCCCGACGCCCCGGGCTGTGGCTCTCTCCCCGGAGCTGGGCTCCAGGCTCAGTCAAGAAGAAAGGTCACCCCACAGAGAATGGAAGGAAGCTGCTTTCTAACCCAATCCTCAGGGTCTGAGATGCTCCCCAAGAAGTAACAGGGGGAGCAGGAGGAAGGGAAGTGCCGAGGGCTGGGGGAGAGGGGCGCTGCTGACCAGGGCCCATGAAATGGGTCTTCCTGTTGACCCAGGAGTGACCGCTGGAGAGGAATCATCTCTAAATACAGGACCGATGCCCCTGAACATCTGAGAAGTGGTCACTCCATCCCCCAGGTGACGCCGAGTCCAGCAGAACTCCTCTCGTATTTCAGACCTTCGGTTCAAATACAAGCTTTTCTATGACGTCGGCCCCAATCCCAACCTCTCTCTTAAAAGGTGGTGGGGGTGGGGGTGCAGAAGCCAGAGAATGTGGCCACACCACATTCTCCCTGGTGGTGCTCAGCTGTCCTTTTAAAGAAAATCCTCACCAGAGGACATGTTGAGAGAGAGAGAGAGAGAGAGAGAGAGAGAGAGAGAGAGAGAGAGAGAGAAACATTGATCAGTTGCCTTTTGTATGCGCCCTGACCTTACTGGGGATAGAACGGAAACCTTTTGGTGTAAGGGACAATGCTCCAACCAGCTGATCCACCCAGCCGGGGCAGCTGTCCTTTCATTTTTTGTTTAAAAAACAACCTCTTTGCTGTTGGGATGTTTAGTTACAGCCGGCTCCGTGCACCGTCCTCCAGCCCACCTAGACCCACACCCTTGTGTTATCTCGGTTGAACTTGGGGTGAAGAACGTGTCCTGTACCGCACTGTCCACGTCAGGGGCCACATGTGCCTGCTGAGCAGCGGAGACGGGGCCAGCGCAACTGGGAAAGGAATTTGTTATCCAACTGTAACTCAGAAGGCCACATGTGGCGAGTGGCTACCGTGCTAGAGCGCACACAGAGCAGAACAGGTTCCCTGTGCTGAAAGGAAAAAAATGTAGTTGACCCCGTCTGCTCCCAGTGGAAAATCCTGATTTGCTCATAGTTTTCAGGGAAACGCAGGAGGGAAAATTACCCTGCTGTGTCATCAAGTTAGAATCATAAAGAGCAAGGGCTGCAAGGGATAAAAATGAAAGGTCACCCTCTGTGGAATCTGCCTACGGGAAGCTGTCTTTCCCCGGAAGCCCCGAAAGGCAGAGCCCAGCCCACCCCCCACCCGCCGCAGAGGGCAGCAGCAAGGGGCAAAGGAAGCATTTGACAAAGAAATGAGAGACCGAGGCAGGGACTTGCCCAAGGCCCCAGAATCTTGGCAGAGCGAGGACCAGCACCAGGGAGCCTGCCTCCCAAAGCTGTGAGCTGGTTAGAAGCCAGGCCATCTCGAGTTACGGTCCCGCCTGTCCCCTGAAATAAGACCATCATAGATGTTGGAAAGGCTTTGCTTAAAGAAAGAATTCTGGTGTACGTTACTCATAACCAGAACCATCTGGAAGCAATCTCGCGTTCACACGATGGACTTCTCTTCCTCTTTGGCCCTCGCTCGCTCTATAAATCCCATCAGCCCAGGAACAGCTGCCGGAGCTGCTGGCCCGAAGCCAGGGGTGAAGAAGCTACAGCCCTCCCCCCGCCCCCACTTGCTCCTCACCCCATGTGGCTGGACAAAGAGCACCAAGAACACTGATTTTGCACAAGAGCAAAATCCCCGGCAGGCCCATAAGCGGGGACCTGCAGCCACAAGGCCAGCTCTGAGAAACTGTTGTTTCAACTCCCTCACACAGATGCTTGCCAGCAAATTATGGCCTGAGCGGGCTCCGAGGGCTGCGGGTGGGGACACAGACCTCAGTGCCAGCCAGTGTGCATCGCGCCGTCGCAGCTCAGGCACAAAGGGCCGGGGAGGTGGGGCGCTGGCTGGCGTTGAGTTCAAGGCCGGATTCTGGCCCCAGGACCAATGACACCAGGCACAGAGGTGAGAGCTGGGCCGCATCAGGGAGGAACTCGGCGCTGGGGGTTCTGTGAAGAAAATGCCTTTATAAATCAAACCACTGGTCAAACTATCTGAGGAGCGGCGGAAAGGGAGGTGGGGGAGCCAGGGAAGAGACTGATTTCATTATGAAGGTCCTGGTGACAATAAACTTTTGTCCTCTGTACAATCTGGGCCTGCCGAGCGGGTCCACAGTCTCTGAGAAAGAGCAAGGGTGGGAGAGAAGGGGTGCCCGCCAGGAGGCAACAGACTCATCCTTAATGATGAGACAAGGCTTCCCCGAGCTGACATCCTCTCCCACACTCCCTCCCACTGCAGACACACTGTGGACGCTGGCACGGTGCTCCTCTAATGATAGCAGGAGTTTTCCTAAGCATCGCAGAGCTGGGTCTTCGGGGATCTTTTCCACCATCGCACCCAAAATCGCACACAGGCTCTCAGTGACGAATGTGAAACATCGTGTTTCAATCTGGCCAATGGTCTACTGGGTCAGAGTGAGACCAGAAAATTTACTGCCCAGGCAACTTACTGCTCCTCAGATGCTTCGTCTCACCCTCTTGAAGCCTGGTGGGTAGAGGTCCCCTGCTCAAATTTATGCCACAGCTCAAAAGGGGATGATGACGTCTAGTCTCACCCTGGAGAAAAGCTAACCGGTGCACTGGATCAGAAAGAGCCGTGAACTAGTGTCAGAAACCTGGGTTCTAGTCCCTGTTGTGACACTTGTGCATTGGTGGAAGCCGAGAAAATGGCCCTCTGGGCCTCCATTTGCTCAACTGCAAAATGGGAACAAGGAGGAGGAGCCCCTCAGCATCTGGCAGTGCAGCACAGCAGCGCACAATGCACAGTCGGCCCTCTGCACCTGCGGGCTCCCAGCTGCACAACGGTTTCCAATCTGCTGTCAGTTGCATTCGTGGCTGAGAAACCCAGGGAGGTAGAGGGCCCACTGAATATTCCTTGGAAAAACCTGCCTGGAAGTGGATCTGCGCAGTTCAGACCCGTGTGGTTCAGGGGCCGACTCTAATTTAAAGCTTTGATGGGGAGGAAAAGCTACCAGTCCTCATCTCCTTTCCCATGGAACTGCCGGCTCAGAAAGCCAGCAAATTGTGGTCCCATTTTTTAAAGTCCCAATAAGTAATGGCTAGACCTGAGGTTTTCCTTTAGAGGCTAAAAGGTTTTCAAAGGGATTCATTAAATTTGGGAGAGGGAGTTTACATACGCAGTGGTCTAAATTGGTTTTAAACTTCCCAACTTCTTCCAACAGAGATGTGAAGCGCTCTCCTCTGCCTTAAACATCATTTTCAAATCGAAAGTAAACACAGGTAGGAAGTAGTGCAAAGATGTACGTACATCTCTGCTCACAGGCAAAGCTGGGAGGCACAGCCATGTAGGGAGGGAACGACACTGAAATGAATCCACAGATCCGGTCTGAGGAAGCCATTCTCAGTCGTGGCTCCTCAGTGATAAAGTCTGTGTGTGTGCGCGCGCATGCGCGTGTGTGCATATCTGTGTGTTTGTGTGTGTGTGTGTGTGTGTGTGTGTAAAAGACAGAGGGCATATAAACTTGGATATAATCTACATTCAAAAAACTATGAAATGGAGGTAACCTTTAGCCATTTGTTCACCAAGCTGGTTTTGGCTGCTTAGATGTCATTTGCCTTGTTGGCCTGGAAAGAACATACAGACAGCCTTGCCTCAAGTTCAACGTGTTTCACATGAAAGCTCCTCATTCCTACCCTTCCACCCACTGGCCATCCACAATGTCCACCTGTCCCCACTGTCCCCCTCCACTCTGTCCATTACACCCCTTTCTTCCTTTCACCCAGTAAGTACTAGCTTCCTGTCTCTATGTGTCAGGCACAGGACATGGTGCTCCCGTCAGGGGGCTTATCGACTATGTGAAGAGACATATTTAAACAGATAATTGAAATAATTCATGATTTACCTCTTACATGCATTGCTTATATCTGGCCTATATGATCTAGCTTCTTGTTAATTTCCATTCCTTGACTATTTTCTGCTTCCATCCCTCTATTTGGCCCTCGGGACCTCACACCTCTAGTTCTATGATTTGTTCCCCTGGGTATCTCTATCTGCTTTCTCTCCTAGTCCCCTTCAAATTCCTCTTACAACCACTTTCCTAAAGCGTTGCTTTCATCTTCTTCCTTCTTCTCAGAAATACACAAGAGTAACCTACTGCCTCCCCCAGTAAACCCCTACCTCTCTGCCTGGCTCCCTTACCCTCGACCATGTTCCCTCAATGCCAGATCAGTTGGCCATTTTGCTTGCTGTCTCTTAGACTGACTCTTTCATTTACGCATTTACAATCACATGGTTCTTGACTTGGGATGCCTTTCCTTTCATTGTTCCAAATTCTGCAAATTCCAGACCAAACCCTGCCATGCTATTCTGAACCAGAGTAGCCCTCACATTCAACTTTTCTATAAGAGTGCTGATTTTGCTGACAGGATAGAAATGAATTTACAAAGAACACCCAGTTGGTTTAGGGCAGTGATCCTCAATCTTTTTTTTTATCTCATGGCACACAGAAACTAATTACTAAATTTTGCAGCACACTAAAATATGTATTTTTTGCAAGTCTGACAGAAAATAGGTATAATTTTGATTTATTCACACCAGACGGCTATTGTGTTGGCTGCTGTCATTTTTTTATTTGACAATCTGAGGGAAAAGAGGTCAGTGCTCCTGACCAAATAGTCAGGTACTGCATGTTTTTCCCCCTTAATCCTCACCCAAGGATATGTTTGAGAGAGGGAGGGGGTGGCGGGGGGGAGAAAGAAAGAGAGAGAAAATATGAGAGAGAGAGATGTGAGAGAGAAACATCAGTCGGTTGCCTCCCATATGCACCCTGACCGGGGATCAAATCTGCAACCTAGGTATGTGCTCTGCCGGGGAATCGGACCCACAGTGCATGGTGTATGGGACGACAGTGCAACCGAGCCACCAGCCAGGGCAGGTATTGCATGTTTTCAAAATTCACCAGTTGAAAATCGCTGGGTTAGGGTAATGAATTTGGGGCACCAAATCTCCAAAACTGAGAGCTGCAAATACAATGTACCCTTTCTGATTAATACGTGCATGTTTAGGAGTAAGTATTTTAGGCTTTGTGGGTCATATGGTGTTTGTTGCAACTACTCAACTACGCTGATGCAGTGTAGCCAAAGATCAAACATACAGCGCCAAACACGGCTGCACTAAAATTATTTATAGAAAGGGCCCGCAGGTAAAATTTGGCTTTTGCGCCACAATTTGTTGACCCTGTTGTAGAAGAAGAAGAGTGGATACTGGTGAGGATGTCCTCTTTTGGATGGCAAAGTACAACAGGAAGTGTCCCTTGGATCAGCCCCTTATCTTCCCTGTGGCTCCACTGCTCCTCTGAGACAGTATGTACCCTAGGAGAAGATTCCCAGCCTAGAAGTCATCACCATGGGAACTGGGGCTGTGACCATCTGTTACAGCTATTTTGGTCAACGAAGAAGAGATATCGGAATCTACTTCTTTGCCTGAGTTGGAGATACGGTGAGGTAAGAGTCGCCAGTCTCTTTCTCCAGTCATCCTCCAGATGGGCAAGAGGCTTACTGGTCAGGAACACAGGGCCCAAGGGCAAATCTTCACCCATTTGTCTCCGTGCCCGGCACTGCTCTCTCATTTAATCCTTCCACCAACCCTTGTACCTGTAAGTACTTGATCAGCCTATTTATTTTTCAGATGGAAGAAATCGATGAGGTTCCTAGCCACTGTTGGCCTGATCCACAACAGAATCGGTCTTGTGCTTAGCAAGGTGTGTTTGGAGAGTAAGATGCCCCCTGCCAAGATTTCGTATTTCAATCTGGATGTGATAAAATAATGAGGGTAAATCATTACTTCTGGTCCTTACAATGACCCTTCAAAGAGTATATATGTTTTCATGATACCCATAGTAAACGGGGCTCATAGGGACGTAGTGGTTTATGCAACTTTGCCCATTTGGAAAGGTCCGAGCTAAGGTTCAATCCAAGGATAATGACTGGCCCAATAAACCTCTGGTCCAATCCTTCGAGCCTCTGACCTGAAAAACCAAGTTCAATGTGTTTCAAAAGCCCCCAAATGCTTGCTCTGTGAAAAGTGAGGAACTCTGTCACCTCTGTGGGGTCTAATGTCCCCGAGGAGAACCTCAGAGAAGCAGACAGGCCAACCAGCCCTGAGACGTGGGAACTGGACCCGGGCGCAGAGCAGAGGCAGCGTCGCCCTTTCCCTGACCACGCCCGGGTCGCGGGGCACCTCCTGGTCCAAACTGTGCGCGTGGCCGGTTATGGCGCTGACGCTGCCTTCACACGCCCTGGCGGTGGCGGAGGGAGGCGGGCTCTTACCAGCCTGTCATGTTAAAGTCCCTGTAGAGCATCTTCTTTCCCAGCTCCTTCCTCTGCACTCTCCTTGGAAACTCCAAATGTGTGAACTCATTTCCCAGCAAGTGAGGCTGCATGAATGCCTAAGAGCAGCAAGAAAGAAAACACACACACACAGATTAGGAAGAAAAAACGAGACTCAAGGATGTTTTGCAAATCGAGACGGGCCATACATATTTCAAATACACACACCAAAAAAATATCGTTCCCAAATTTTAAGGAAAATAGATTTAAGAATCTCAATGCAAATAAAAATCACCCACTTAACTTATTAAGGGATGTAACTTTTTCATTTGATGTGAAGAATTAATTGTAAGTGAAGACATGTATGGACTGCCAGCGTTGTCAGGAAAAGAGACTGTTTCTCCCAAGGTTTGCTTTTTAATTCAAATCCAGGATGGGTTCCCTTTCCCGCTGGCACGCTGGCGAGGCCAGAGAGCCCCCCTCACTCCTTCTGCCTGCCCTAGGCTTTCTCTGCTGTTCTCTCCTGCACACTCCTGGGTCCCAGGCCGGGCCTTTAAAACCCGTGAGTCTCTTACCCTAACCGGTTTGGCTCAGTGGATAGAGCATCAGCCTGCGGACTAAAGGGTCCCGGGTTCGATTCCGGTCAAGGGCATGTACCTTGGTTGCGGGCACATCCCCAGTGGGGGGTGTGCAGGAGGCAGCTGATCGGTGTTTCTCTCTCATCAATGTTTCTAACTCTAACCCTCTCCCGTCCTCTCTGTAAAAAATCAATAAAATATATTTTAAAAAAACAAAACAAAACAAAACAAAAACCCGTGAGTATCCAGGTCAGCACAATGGCCAGAGCGAGCAGGCTGAGCTGGACGCCCTCGCTTCGGCTCTGCAGTAAGGTGATCATGTAATTGGAAGACGGTTCCAGAGCAGATGGCTTCCTCCCCTCCCCCAGATCCCTGTTCACACTACAAAAGTATTGAGCAAACAGCTACTTAGGGAATTGCTTTGAAACAACAAACAGTCTCATGGTCAGGTTCAGAATTCAGGTCCAGCTCTCCAAAACATGAAACGCTCCAGCGTGAACTCCGCTCGGTGGCCACGCACCAGGAGCCACCGGGGCTTCCCCACCCCCCCTGCATGCCTGGGAGCAGCATCGTGGCGAAGTGAGTCTTCTCTCTCTGTCTGGCAGGGAAAAGAGTGGGCAGAGCAAATCATGGTCTGGGCCTGCAGGAAATCAAGGGACCCCTGCAGCAGGCCAGATGGCCAGGTCCTCAGCCCATTGGAAATGGGCCCCTCCCACATCTTTCCCAGGACCTGACGCGGGTGGATCTCCCGCTGATGCTCGCAGGGGTTCCGGGGGGTATTCCCGGGGTGTTCATCACCAGCGTACCAGGAATAAAAGGAGGCAAGCTGAGTTGTCACCGGGCTGGTCAGATTTGGCCAGATAACGGAACTGGAGCCAGTGAGTCCGAGCAGGATTGGGTGCGTGACAGGCAGGGCCGGCCTGAGGGTGAGAAGGGGACCTGTCCTTACGCTGAAGCTCCGCCAGGTCTGACGGGAATTCTAGGTCCCCTCTGAGGGGCTCTGAAACCTTGGCTTGGCTGCTGATGGAGGTCCAGGACACTTAGCACTGGGTTTCACAGAGGTTCCCTGGGAGCGACGGAGAGAGGGGACTAGTATTTAACACTTGGGTTGTGGGTGAATTTCCCGCCAAAATATAAGATGGCGCGTTAAAATGCCTATATCTTTTGAAGTATGGGTTCGATTGAAATGAAATATTTGGTAACACGCAGTTACAATCGGCCCGAGTTTACACGTTTCCCGCACTCCACCGCAAATCTATATGAACCGAGTTTAAGACGGCTCCCGCGGAGTACGTGCAATTCACGCGAGCCGACTTAACTCGTTTCCCGCAACCCATTAATAGGGCAGGTCCATGGCTTGGGCTTTGGGGGAAATGGACTTGGGTTTGAATCTAAGCTCTGTTATTTATCACTTATAAGCTGTGTGATTTTCGGAGGTTAATCTCTCAGCCTTAGTTTTTAAAATCTGTACAATGAGATTAGTTATGTATTTATATCAAACTATTTTAATGATGAGATGATGTCTATAATGCACTTATCATGGTTGTCTCTGTTCATAAAAGAAAACAATCATATCTATTTAATAACTATTGGGCCCAATTACATCCGGAGTCCTATGCTAACTGCTTTGTGAGTTCTCATTTCACCCTCCCAACCACCTTACTGGCTACATAATTCGAGGGGCCTAGTGCAGAATGAAAATACGGAGTCCCTGCGCAAAATCAAGAATTCAAGAGCGTGACAGCAGAGCAGGAAGCCGAGCCCAGGGCCCCGTGCAGCTGCAGGCCACATGCCTGTGCAGCCAGCTGTGGGTACAGGGCAGATGCTGCTCCTCCTCCTCTGTTCTGTCCACCCACGGAAATTAGGGAACAGAGGCATAAAAAGTCAACGAAGAGCAGCGTCTCTTATGTGCCCTGATCACCTCGAAATGCCGGGACTGTGTCGGCGTGGTGTTCTGTCGCACCCCCTCCCTCCCAGATACTTGAAACGCTGTGTATTACTACCCCAGCCGTCCTAAAGGTTATCCCATAGACTCCATTTACACACGAGGAAACCAAGGCCCAGAGAGGTTAAGACACGTAGCCTGGGCTCTTAGCCAGGCCTGTGTGGTTCTAAAGCCTGCGCTTCCTGTCGTCCCCAGACCCGCATCCTAACCCTTCTGCTGGCCCTTTAACCTGCCCATACACACATTTACAAAAAACAATAAGGGGAGGACAAAAGGCCTGTGATCTTGGTGCGCCCAGACCACACGAAGTCAGATCACAAAGAGGTCCCCGTGAGGACCCAGCTTAACAGCAGTGCAGCTCTGCACACAGCGAGGCCACAGAGATGGCCCTGACATTATGCTTTAACAAGTTAACTAGAAGAAATTCATATGAGTGATTAAAGAAACTAGTGCAAATCCACACAAAGGAATTATATGCTGTCATTTACAATGATGCCACAGAGGTGATGTAATGACACAGAAAAGGGTGCTGTGAGTGTGAGAGCTTATGGGAACTAAATCATATATACACAGATCTCTGTGTAAGATATATATGTTTACAGTTGGCCCTCCGTAGCCACAGATGCCGACTGTACACATTGTTCCATGCCGTTCTATAGAAGGGACCGGAGCATACGTGGTGGTCCTGGAACCAATCCCTTAAAGACGCCGGGACGACTATACATAAATGAGCACGTGTGTGTGTGTAAATAGAGATACAGGACACACGTATCGTATATGATCAGCAAACACGTTAGATACCAAGGTCATTCCCAAGGACATTTCCTCACCAACCCCGGTGACTAACAGGAGTGAATTGTACAGAGTTCCAGGCGTTTTGTCTCTTAATCGCAGAAGGAGTGGGCGCTCTGCTGTGCTGTACGCAGGTACCCTCACGCCGCCCGCCCGCATACATGTGCATGGCCAGTCGTGCGGGAAGATCTGCCAGGCAGATGCCCGTGGGTAGCTGGGACTCCTCGGCAGCTCTGCCATCTGCAGGGGCCGCCTCACCTCTGCCTCTGAGGATGAGCAGGTGCCAAGGGGCCTTAAATTAAACACTCTGACACCTGCGGCCCCTTCCCACGCAGAGCCTTTCAGGGTCTCAGCAACCGCCTGCGTCTCCCATGATAACCAAAGGCAGCTCCGTGCATTCACGCTGGATGCCCTTGATTAGCTGCACCGAGTTTTATTACCTCTGAGGGGGAAGGCTGCCAATTAAGCTGTGCACACTGCTTTCTTACTACTTCAAACTTTTATTTTATTCTTTTTGAGAGAGCTCCTTTCGACTCAGACAAGCCTTTATTACCTACCACTATCATGTATATTTGAAAAGGAATATACAAGTGAAGTGTATTGGCTGAGGTCTTCCAAACCTTTTTCACATGGAGAATCCAACAGCGGGCATCAGCTGTCAACTCTGAATCATTCACGTCCATGCTTTTCCACACAATGGTGGCCTGCCTTCCGTGGGAGCGTTGGCGAGGCAGCGTTTCTTAAATAATCCACAAAAGAACCACAAGCCTCCAGCCGGGGGTGCGGAGTTCTGAAGTCCGCCTTGCAATGATCTAGAGCCAGCTTACTTCTGACTCGGCCTCGGGAATGTGGCCGAGCAAGTCTCATGCGCGCCTCCCAGCCCTGCCTGCGCACAGCTAGCTGGATCCCCAACGGTTCAAAGAGGGCTTCGCTTTTGTCTGCAGGGCTTTCTTCTAAGCTGCTGGGCCCCCGTCCCCGCAGGTTTGGGACTGCTCTTTAGCTGTCTGCACACGCCCGGGAGATGACGCCCAGGTCGTGCCTGCCATCTGGCCGACAGCAGCAATCCACTGCGACACACCCCAGCTTCAGATGTGTCAGAAAGGGAGGAGAGGGCATCTTAGCTCTGAGGATACTGTGATATTCAGCCCCCACTGGTACCGATGCCACCCCCTTGGATTTCTCTATCGTTACAGTTATTTTTCTTCCTGTCTTGCTAATTGCCACAGCACATCTCACATGGTGCACGATACGGTTCCTGTCACCGCCACGGCCTGCCAGAGAATCTGCGTATTCCATGGGTACCTCTGACATATTTTTACTGTTTTTTAAATATCACCATCCACATCCTAACTACAGGCTTCCTTTTTACCAGCACTTTCCATACTCATGACTGTTGCATTTGTCAGGCATGATGGAGTTACCGGTGTTAAAGAAAACAACAACTCAAGAGCTAAGTACAAGCAGAGAAAACAGGTGGCTGATTAATGAAAAGAGATGCTAAAATATAATGGGACATACACGTTGGTTTGCAGAGGAAAGTGCACTTCTGCTTATTCATGCATCTCCATACTTAAGAGAGTTTACACATATGGTCTGTCCTCGTAAGCTTAGCTGTTATATCAAAATAATGGAGGGTTTAAACAATAAAGACTTAACTCTCACAGTTCTGGAAGCTGGGAAGTCCAAGATCGAGGTGCCAGCAGATTGGCTGCCCGGTGAGGGCTCTCTTCCTTGTTTGCAGACAGCCGCCTTCTCCCTGCATGCTCACAGGGCCCACCCCCTGTGCCCTCATGGAGAGAGAATCCAGCTCTCTGGGTCTCCCTTTGTCAGGATGCTAACCCTATCTGATCAGGGCCCCACTCTCGTGACCTCATTTAACCTCCTTACTTCTGTAAAGGCCCCATCTCCAAATTCAGCACAGTGAGGGGAGGGCTTCAACATACATATAGGGTTGGTATATGTACATAAACTCATCAAAATATCATAACATGTTAGGACAGCTTTCTATTTAACTTACTCATATTCACAAATATTTCTACCATTGAACATGAATTACTTTTGTTTAAAAAAAACACACTAAAAAAAAATTTTTTTTTTGAGAACCGGGGTTTTTAACTTGGTTTTAGAAATTTGCTGAGAGGAGCTTCGCTGCCCCTTCTTATTCTAATCATCTGAAGGAAAGCCAAGGTCACTGGGAAGGGCCAGCCAGGGTGGGGACTGGCTCCAAGGCGGGGACACAGAAGGTGCTGCTTCCCAACAGGCCGGCCCGGGGACATTTGTTCTCAGAAGCAGAGTGGCCCCACGATTTGGGAACCCACAAACGTCGCTCAAGGCCTACCCAGCATCGGTGACGTGGCTGGTTAGGTTAATCATTAGTGCTGGTCTACTCTGTGGCAAACCTTGCCCAAGTCAGCATTTTGGGATCTTGAATGTCGAAAGTGATTTCACTTCTAACTCAATGTAAGCAACATACGCAAAGTTTAAAGTCTGTAAAGTGTGGAAGCAGGAGTATGTTAGGTTCTTTTCTACCATAAAACCTAGTGATTTACTGATTCCAAACTTGTAAGAGTCCTGGACAGTTTTTGCATGTTTTACTCCACTGCTCATACCTGGGCAGCTCACCAGTATGTCCACGTGACTATGGCCTCTTCCCAAAGTACATTTCATAGGGATGCTGGCCTATTGAAAATGTGGACTCTAACGGGATGAAAATCCAAGAAGAGAGCAAGTAAAAACTCTGGACACGCTCCTCAACATTCCTTATGTAGCTGATATGCTGGAATATATCAACTCCACTTGATATATTTTTTCTTTTCCTGGATATAGTTTTTCTTTTCCTCTCTGATGATGCTATAAATATATACGTATGTTAGCAACATCTGCACTGGATGCAAGTAATAGCAGCTACACTTAAACATGTTTATTGTTTTTAAAACCTTAGCTACACTCCAGTGCCCGGCACAGCACCTAACGCAATAAAGGCTCTCTAAGTAAGGATTTGCTGAAAGAATAAATACAGAACATCTCAACCTGCTTTACACAATTGCTTTGAGTGATTACTTAAACTCTACAAAATAACACAGCACAGCTTTCAATCTTTTGAAAACATTAAAACTAAGGTCCAAGACACATAAAAACAAACTTGGACACACATGACCACCTTTGGATTTAGCTAACTTTGTAATGTGACCAGTTCCTTCCTGTAAAACCACATGTGTGGGTGGGTGGGTGGATGCAGTTATACCATTTATTTATAATTATTTTTTAAAATATATTTTTATTCATTTCAGAGAGGGAGGGAGAGGGAGAGAAACATCAATGGTGAGAGAGAATCACTGATTGGCTGCCTCCTGCACGCCCCTACTGGGGATCAAGCCTGCGACCCGGGCATGTGCCTTGACCAGAATCAAACCAGGACCCTTCAGTCCGCAAGCTGACGCTCTATCCACTGAGCAAAACCAGCTAGGGCTGCAATTATACCATTTAAAATCCCATGATATTTCACGACCCCAAGAATAGCTAAATAATGTTATTTCTCTTTTCTACTAATAAGCATGCCAACGAGAAATCTAGACAATTGGTTTATACTAACATCTAATTTAAAATGTGCTGGCATGCTACAGGTGAAAAAATGGACCGCTTGTTGTACCTCCATTTATTTATCCTAAGTTTTGAGGCTTTCCCTCAAGGAAACCTAACAGCGTGCTCCTAAGGGGGAGGCGGCGGGGAGGTACGCCTGGAGTTCATGTGTGTGCCACACAGCACCTGGGGGGAGCTTGGGAAGCATTGCCCTGGCAAAACCAAAGGCTGGTGGTCACCCAGGGTCCTAAGGGCTCTGGAGAACACAGGGTTGCTAAGCAGAGGGCAGGACACGTCCTTGTCACTCAGGGTCTGGGCAGCTGAGAACAAGCTTCCAGACAGGATTACATCTGCCAGTGACAAGAAGAAGAGCCGTCTCTCAGGAAAGGATGCTGGAGTACCTGCTATGCCAAGAAGTGGCTGGACAGCAGGACTGGGGCCGGGGGACTGGACATCTTCTTCTGACCTCTGTTCTCTCTAGCCCTGGGCAGCAACCAGCTTGGGGCGGGGGTGGTGGGGTGAACACCACACTGTGAGAAAACCCGCCATCCACCCTTGAGGGAGCCTGGGTTGCGGAGGGGCTGAAGCAGACAGGAGGGGAGCAGGCTGGAAGAGGAGACACCTTCTGGAGAGAAGCCAGCCAGGTCTGTCTCCTCCACAGCACAGGGTCCTGAGCCCCACCCCCCAGGCTGGGGAAGAGCTGCGAGCACCTTGGCAAGGCAGGGAGAGGAAGGGAGCGGAAGCAGGAACCCGGATCCCAGACAGTGAGGTGTGTGTTAAGGTTATGGGAGGAGGCGGAGCACCGGGCTTCCTGGGGACATTGTGAAGATGGGTCCTGAGCTCACTCCAAGTTACCTGCTGGGGAGCATAAAACGCTTCCTCCTTGTGATAACTTTTATTCCTGATGCCTTGTTGTCAGCTTGCCAGTGAGTGGTGGTGGCCAATGAGGAGACTATCCCAGGTCTGGGGATTATCGAGCCAAAGGAATGTGTGCCTCTAACACATGAGCTCCTGAGCGTGCCAGGCACCAGGGGCTAAGAATTCAAAGAATAAAAGAAGAGGGTCCTCTGGTCAGAGCTCACACACCCGTGGGGGAGGCTGCGGAGAAATGCAGCTATCCCCAGGGCGAAGGGACGAAGAATGGGGAGGGAACCTGAAAGGATCTAGGAGTGGGTCAAGCCAGGGCTCCGGGCGTGGGCAGCAGGAGCAGATGCAGGGAGGCACGAAGTGGCCGTGTGTGGGGGGCAGAGGTGGCAGGAGTGTAACCTGTCTGCCACTCACCTTGGGCTCCTGCAGGGCACCAAGGAGGGCCCTTCTGCAGAGGGCAATACACAGCTACATACAGTGAAAGTACTTTTTATAAATACTTTTCAATGAAAAAAATATATATATACAGTAAGGTGCTCTATCACGTGTGTACAAGTGGATGAATTTTCACAAATTGAACACACGCATGGCACTGGCACCCAGATCAACAAATAGAGCGTTACCGGCACCCTGGGGTCAGGATCCTGTCTGATCACTGGGGCTCCCCCAAAGGGAAGCGCAAGCCCATCTCCCAAGCTGGTGTTGCTGACTCTCTATTTCAGCGGTTCTCAACCTGTGGGTCGTGACCCCGTTGGCAGTCGAACGACCCTTTCACAGGAGTCGCCTAAGGCCATCCTGCATATCAGATATTTACATTATGATTCATAACAGTAGCAACATTACAGTTATGAAGTAGCAACGAAAATAACTTTATGGTTGGGTCACAACATGAGGAACTGTATTTAAAGGGCCAGAAGGTTGAGAACCACTGCTCTATTCCCTGTGGAACCCTAGGGGCAGCCCCCCCTCGCTCGACGTGAGGCCTGTGAGATTCATCCATGTCACCGTGTGTACTACGGCGTGTTCATTCAGGGCTGCGCAGCATTCACCCCTGACTGCCACATGTACCCACCCATCCTGCTCCCCGGGCCCTGGGACTGTGCCTGTCTGGGCTGTTCTAGACAGTGCCATGTGCACGTTCTAGTCTCCTGGCGACGCCTGGACACACCTCGCTTAGGTACATACCTAGGAGTGGACTGCCCAGCTTTCAGTCACTGCCAAACCCTTTTTCAAAGTAGTTGTCCTGATTTCCACTCCCATCAGCAGAATACGGAAAGTAAAAACACTCGTGTTAAATGAGAGAGCAGATTCCGTAACAGGGAATATTTTGTAAAGGCCCCTAGCTAGAAAACTTTTATCTGCATTCATTTTTTTAAATCTTCAGGCCTCTCAATATTTGACAAGAGGTTATCAAAATGAGGGTTTTCAGTGTTTAACACAAATCTTTAAAGCAATTAAGCAATTTATCCTCTTTCTTGCCCTTAAGGGGGAATAAACCTCGTCAGATTATATGAGAGGAGAACTGGAAGTCATCCATTTCAAGATGATTTATCATGAGAGAAAGTCTAAGGTCACAGATGAAATGAAATTAATAACATCAGTCAAACCGCTGGTGACCATGAACAGTCACACTAGCATCACACGGGCGGGTCCTCCAGAGCCCAGGCTGCCTGCCTGGCTTATAGGGTAGAGCGGAGTATTTTGGTTTGGGGAAGGAATGAAGGAAGGAAGGAAGGGAGGGAGGGAAGGAGGGAGGTAAAGAGGGAGGGAGGGAGGGAGGGAGGAAGGAAGGAAAAGGTGAAATGGCTGAGATCTAAATATGCATGGGTTAGACTCTTTCCTAAAGAATTTTCTCAGTCTTAATTTGTCCTTAAAAATCTCAAAATAATAAGAACCAAGCTTGTGTCTATAAGCTATGACAGAACTGAATGCTGATGAAATTCTGTCTGGTTTATGTGGATGTCAAGAAAGGTTCATGTTTAAATTTTGCGTGGGATCAACCAGAGGGAAGGAGCACGCCCCTAAAATAACTCAAATCATAAAATTTCTACCGTATGATAAAGAAGCCCCCATGGAAACTGGTATTCAGATGGACATGTTACACAAAATTGCCTAGATCTGTCAACTCTACACAGTTTAATGTACAGAATAAGGGGTAAAAACTATTCATTTCCATCAAATATATAAGGTTTCCATATTTATGTGCCTAATGCTTTTTCTTTTTAACTAAAATTGGAGGAAAGACATTCATTTGGAGAAAGAACGACTGGTGCCAGCAAAATAGGATATGCCTGCATATCTGGGCTCTCTCTGCATATGCAAATGGAACTTAGACACTGTATAAAAGGCCACAGACGTGGTCCCAATGGCAGGATGGCCATGAAAAAGTTCTTCCTGTATAGTTAGATTTGAAAACTAAGAGATTTTATTTGGTCTCTGATCTATTCACTGTTGTAAGCACATTACACATACTGCAGTATTAACCCATTAATCCTCACACCATCTTGTGAGGGTCCTGCAATTACCTTGTGTCACAGAGGAAGCAACTGAGGCACAGAAAATATGTGATAGCCAGTTAAGTGTTTGCCCTAAAAAGCCTCAGTGAATCCCACCTACCTCTCAAAGCAGAATGAACTTGACCTTATTTAAAGGGGGCATGATATTACCTTGCTTCTTTACACCCAGGCTATTTTTAAGGAACCCTGTGGACAGATGGCTCTGACTTTATGAGCCCAACTTTTCATTCAGAATGTTGGGTAGGGGGACAGGAGGTTTTAAAGAGTCTAAACAGTGTATGTGGGTAGCAACTGTGCAGAAAATATGAATATATTTTAAAAAAAGAAAATTTAGGGATACATTCTCATGATGATTGTGTTCTGCCATAGGTCTACATAGCAGGTTGATAATGCCTCGGCATCAAGTCTCTGACTCACCCCAATCTGGAATAAACAAAACATCCCTTTATACTCATTTTCAAAATCAGGGCTCCGGAAGTGGTGGGGTTCAATAATACGGGTGAATGTCTCAGAGTCTCCCCTGAGCCAGGCAGGGCTACCGGGGCAGCCGATTGGAAGCTGCACCTCCAAATGCCTGGGCAGTGCCCATTGGAGCTCTAAGAACGCCCTGGCTTCTTGGTGACACCTGTGTGATCAATGGGATCTACAGTCAATATGAGGAATGTCAACTACTGTAGCCTGCCATTTTTCCCATTGGACATTTTGAAACTCATGTGCAGTTTTGTGAAAGGGAGTTCAGTGGGGATTGGAGTGACATTTTCCATGACTCAATCATCGAGCAGAGCAAAGCGGTGGTGAAGTCGCTTCTGGATGACGGAAGCCAGACTCTCAGATGTGACCACCTGCTCCTCAAGGTCAGGTGTGATGTCGAGGTGGCAGATCTATCACATTTACACATTTACTCATTAGCATACTTCATTCTCCCGTTATAGCCTCCTATCTTTTTAAAAATATCATATCTAATAAAATGGTAATATGCAAATTAATTGTCACTCCATCACAAAGATGGCAGCACCCATAGCCACAAGATGGCAGCGTCCAGTCATCTCAGTCCCGCCGGAGTCCCCCAGTCCCAGGGGCGGGGATGGCCGCTGAGAGCAGGCAGCGTGAGCAGCCTGGCGGAATGCTTGCTTCGTCAGTGTGGCGATGAGGCAAGCGTCCCTTGATGGCCGTGGATGGGCCTCTGGCCAGGCCGGGGCACAGAACAGCCAGGCCCTGCAAAGAGCTACTGGCGCACGGATTTGTGCGCAGGGCTACTAATATATATATATATGTATGTATATACATACATATATATATATATATTTTTTTTTTATTTCAGAGAGGAAGGGAGAGGGAGAGAGAGAGATAGAAACATCAATGATGAGAAAGAATCCTTGATCAGCTGCCTCCTGCATGCCCCACACTGGGGATCAAGCCTGCAACCTGGGCATGTGCCCTGACTGGGAATTGAACTGTGACCTCCTGGTTCATAGGTCAATGCTCAACTGCTGAGCCATGCCGGTTGGGCTATAGCCTCCTGTCTTAAAAGCAAGTTCAGGCTCAAGGAAGGAGTATACTCTTTGTAAGATAACTCTGAAACCTAGCTGAGCCCAGCACTAGGGAATCAACTGGCTGACAAAAAAACCAGACTCAGTAGGAGGCTGGGGCAGACTCGGTGTAGGAGGCTGGAGCAGGTCCAAGGACAACACAAGAAATCATCTCAGATAATACTGCACTTGGGTGAATCAAATGTGTATTTGAAACCCACTTTATCTCTACCTTATGCTGCCCTTGATGAAAAACAGCTGCAGGGCTGGAGTAGCCACAAGGACAGAAGTACACTATGTGAAGGTTTGATGGTATCAGCACATCTTAATGTAATCAAATCAGAGTTTAAAATATGCCCAGCAGAAGGGAAGGGGAGCCGTCACTCTCACACCTACGGTGAGCTCTGCTGAGAAATGCTTATGGAGCAGACCGCATTCCCGCCTATCTGGGCCTTGACTCCACCCACACATTCTGTCTAGTTTTCTGGACCCCTTAATGTTTCATTTCAATCACCCGGGAAACATTAATAAAAATAAAGCCCCGCAGAAGAGCAAGGCTTATTCATGACTCTGGGATCATCAGCCCTCCCCAGCTGCGGGGGCAGAAGTCATAGCCTGGCCCCTTCATCACACACCTGCCACATTCTGTGTGAACACGTCAAACCCACAAGCCTGCTTGATTAATCACCGGCCCAGGAATCTGCGGAGCAAAGTTCATGTTACACTGGGAGATGCAGGAAGGGCCCTCCAGGTCAGCATGCGAGACCGAACACAATGAGCGTGCCTGCCACATCCATCACCCTGTAATCTGCTTCCAGCTCCATAATCCTCCAAAGCCAGACCGTGCATTCCAAGGACATTCCTCTGCCACACGGATCCAAATGGTCCGAGTACCAAGGGCTCCAAGCCCTCCCTACCTCCAAGAAAATCATTAACCATTTCTACTAGTCAAACAGCCCTGGGACTGCAAACAGCTGCTCAAACCAAGTCTCGAAGGACCTAGAAGTTTTAATAATTCTATCATCAGTGTTTCTTCACACCTCATAAAAATAAAATTTAATTTGACCTAAGAATAAAGACTACACTGTTAACTCCCCAGCTATGTACTAACTTGTTTAAGTCGTGTAAAGGGTACAACTATCATTACACTAAACTGCTTCACAATTAGTTCCAGGAAAATGTTTCCAAAAAAATGAATTGGGTAAAATTCGGTGCACTCAAAATTATAAGATATACTAGATGTCTAATGCATGAAATTCATGCAAGAGTCGGCCTTCCCTCTCCCGGCTGCTCGCACCGGTTTCCCTCTGGCACCTGGGACCCGGGCTTCCCTCCTGCACCCAGGAGCCAGCTTCATCCGGAAGGTCATCCGGAAGGACATCCAGTCTAATTAGCATATTATGCTTTTATTATTATAGATAGTATATTTTATATTACCATGGGATTACTTCTCCTATCAATTTCAGAACATATGATGACGATCTCATGAGAAGTATCCCAAGATCCCACTGAGGAGAAAAGGAGATGCAGAGATCCCGAGTGGGGGACCTGAGGTCACACAGCCCAGGTCGGGGCTGGGCTGGGCTGAGAGAAGTCCAGGTCACACTGATATCATTTCCAAGATTTTACCCTAAAAACATCCTAATTCTCTCAGTACTTTACTATAAAGATCTCACCACAAGGTTATCGTATGCTATAAATCCCCTAATTCAAATACTTCACAAAGATGCGCATCACCGGTCACGTGACTATCACCACTGGCTTTGTTCATTTCAAAGCGTACATTCGTAGACTCCTACAGAAGACGACACTGGACAACCAGGATATTTCATGTCCTATTCACTCACACTCCTGTCGTCGGGGGGAGAAGAGTTTTATAGAGAAACCTACCTGGTTTAGGAGCAAGGATTAAAGAGGATGGGGACAGTGTGTTCCCTTTTAGAAATTCAGACATTAGGCTCGGGTCTGGGAACGAATAATGTCCACACTAATTGTTCAAGAGTGACACCAAAACACACATTAATCTCAGGAACATCAGGAGTGATTACTAACTCAAAAGGAGGAAAAAATATTCCTGTGGTTTGTGGGCCAGTAGGATTTGAAGTGTCAAGACTTTGATGCATCAAACAATACCAAATGAGAGCTGGGTTCCACAAAAGAATCTGCCTATGTTATTTCATTTAACCCGTCCACCTGCCTTCTGAGGTTTTCTATACCCATTGCAGATGGTGAAGCTGGGCTTGGAAAGGGGACTTGCTGAAATCACAGCCTAGTTGCGTGACAAAGCTGAGAGCCGAAGCCATCCCAAAATAGACGGCTGACACTCAGGAATCTGAAACATGTCAGCATTCCCATCCCTCCTCAAAAGTCAACGTTTTGAGTTTTTCTTTGCATCATTCTTGTAACATGAAAGTGTGAAATTATTTCAAAATTTAAAAAGTTAACCTGGAATTACTACCCATTGCTTCTAGCAGGAAAACAGGAACTAGGTTCCACTCAGGGGCAAGGAGGGGATGAAGATGTTGCTGTCAAGGCTTGGGAGGCATGGGTGCTGCTGAGATAGGTTTCGGGGGAAGGTGGAGGGGAAAGTACTGTGTGGTCATGATCTAGACGTCAGTCGGCCAACAGATCCCCCGTCAGTACCTCCTCTGTACTGGTGTGAAGGCAGCCTGAGCCCTGCGCCCCCGCCCCCCCCACCTGCATTCCGATGCATATGCTTGCTAGCCCCAACCCCCTTTCCACTTATGCCCTAGCTAGCCTTGCAAAACATGTTTCCCTGAATGCTTATCTTAACAGGAGCTATAACCACACACAGCCCCACAACGGGGTCTGACTGCCGACGCCAGATGGGGTCTTGGTCGCTATCTCACTTCCCCCCTTACAACCGTCACAGGGGCTGCAAAAGCCCATGAAAAGTCCAGAAGCCTGGTCCATATTTGGGAGACAAAGAAACTAGGGGGATAAAAGGGAACACGCCTTCCCCCACACCCCCCCTCCCCCCGCCCCGTCCCCCTCCTACCACCCCCTCACCCCCTTTCGGTGCTCAGCTTTGGGAAACTGATTCCCCTGAGTCACAGCACCGGTGCTCCTGCAATTAAAGTGCATTTTCTGAATCTTCTGAGTGCCTGGCTGTTTTGTGTTCCGCCGCCTGGTAACTTCTGTAACATTGGTCCTGGCAGTATGAGGTGACTAAGTGTGTAAGGGGAGGCGAAATAAGCCTATACAATACTATATGCGCATACAGTGCTGTATGAGCACTGGGGACTGCCCTCCGGGGGTTAGGGGACACTTCCTGGAGGGAGTGACATTTGCTCTTGGGGTCTCAAAGAATGAGGAGGAGTTTTCCTGGCAGAGAAGAGGAGAAGGGTCATCTAGGCAGTGCATATTTCCAAAGGCATGGAGGTGGGAGAGATCATGGTGTGTCCTGCACATGGAAGACAGTTGTCTGTGCTGACCCCTGGGCACGATGGCGCTGGCGGGGGTAGCCGTGAGATGATGATGGAGAGAAGGGTGGGGACGAGGATTGTGGGTCTGCCAAGGGTGGCCTGCATTCTGTGCACGACGGGAAGCCAAAGGTTTTTAGGCGGGAGTGAGGAGGGCCGTGATTAGACCACATGTGTGGCTTGGGGAAGACGGATTGGAGGACACCAGAGAGATGGCAAGGAGGCCAGTGGGTGTGAACTCTGCCTGGAAGACCCTCTGATCTAGTTCTCCATTTTCTTTTTTTAAAATTTTTTTTATTGCTTAAAGTATTACAAAGGGTATTACATATGTGTCCTTTTTTTTTCCCCGCCCTTGACAATCCCCTGGCCACCCCTACCCCCCAGTGTCTTATGTCCATTGGTTATGCTTATATGCATGCATACAAGTCCTTCGGTTGATCTCTTACCCCCCTCCCTCCTGCCCACCCAATCCTCCCCGGCCTTCCCGCTGCAGTTTGACAATCTGTTTGAGGCAGCTCTGCCTCTGTATCTATTATTGTTCAAAAGTTTATAATGGTCTCTATTATCCATGAATGAGTGAGATCATGTGGTATTAGTTCTCCATTTTCTAAGTGACACTTTGAGGTCTGGGAATGTTGAGACTTGTACAAGGCTACCCAACTGGCCAGTGACAGAGCTGGGACCAGAATGAAGACCCCCGTGGATGCTGCAGGACCCCGCCTGCTCAGCCTGCACAGAAGATGAAGGGCTCTAAGGTCTGGGCTCCTGGGAGCAGTGCATCTGCTTGGAAACAACAGGAAGATTAGAAAACCATTGCTGGTAAAGAGGGAAGAAATGCCAGCTGTTTTATGTACCAGGTAGCGGCCCAAAGCAACAGGGCTTACTTAGTGAGTAAAACAAAGAAAAGGACAGATGAGAAAATTGAGGGAAACTGTCAATTGAACAAAGTAATCAAATCCTGGCCTTTCACACACCTGCTGAAATGCCGAGATGCGAACAAAGTCCTTTTTGAGGAGCCTGGATCAATTCTTATCTAAGAGCAGAGGGTCATGTTCTCCTAAAAGAAAGCCAGCTGCCAAGGAAATACTTCATCCACAAAACTATTCGCACAGTGAGTCCCCAAAGACGCCCCACCAGAAGTAATCTAGGAGGATGAGCAAAGTCACTGGACTGAGCTACTAACCCTGTCCCTGCCCCTGTCATTGAGGACAGGAACCTATGTCTGTTCTGTTTTCCAGAAAACTCAAATCTCCAAGTGAAGCAAAAATTCTCAAGCTCTGAAAAACCAAACAGCCCCCTCTCCTCCAGCCCTCTCATCATTTCACCCCAAACACAGTGATCTACAAGGAGAATTTGTTTTCAGGGTAGAAACATTTTCTGGCACTGCATCTGTCCCAAAGGAGCCCGGAGACTTCACATCGGGGCATGGCGCGAGTGGCGAGTCAGCAGGATCTCGGGCTGCCGTCCTCCTCACCATGGGATTCGGGCCGAGCCCCTAGGTTTAAATTAAAGTGAGCGGTAGGCCCAGGAAGAAGGCGTCTGCGCTCCTCAACACCGCACTTCATACTGCACATACCAACCCAGGAAGGGAAGCAGAGCACTGCTCTCCTGTCTATCAGTGGCTTGTGGTGCAAGGTAACCCTGTAACCTCCTCTGGGTCACTCCTAGTGGCTGCATCCCAACTGCCACCATCCTGACAAAAAGCCAGCCTCGAGGCTGGCGCAGGGAGAGGGGAAATCACGTCCTCAGTGAAATACTGAGCCACTGGGTCACCAATGCTGGGGACCGTCCAAACACCGAACACTGTAAACACACAGACCCTCACTGTTTACACAACGACATAGGGGTTTCTGAGAGTTTTAATCAAAAGCACCCTAGTACTTTCTACCTTTTAAAATAAAAAAACTGGTTCCCAATGACTAAGCTATGTTACTTATTTCAATGTGATCACGCTTTATAAAGATTTAGTCCTCTGTGGGGGGGTGGGGGGTGGAGGGGGGGGTGGGGAGAAGAAACAGAGCATGCCTTTGGCCACAGATGGGAGAAAATCAGCCGCAATAATAAATTCACGGAGGTGGAGTGTGTCGTCACACGCAGAGCAGGATGTGTGATCGGAAGGTGTGTGTGGGGGAGCTCATCCCATATGTCGTTCGTCTGCTGCGGGCCCGCTCCCATGTCGGGAGCAGCGTGTTCCTCCTAAACAGCCCGGATGCCCCCCCCTGATGCCAGCGCGCCCTGCCAGGCCCATGGGACTCTTACCAGGTACTGGAGTCGCTGGCGCTCCGTCTCGGGGGTGAATTCCGAAGACATGGGGATGATTTCTCCATTCCTGACGATGATGGCCCTGAAACGGCGAAAACGCATGATCAGCAGCCAGTCTCCGAGGTGCCCCGGTTCTGTGTTCACTCCCAGCTTGGCTGAGAACACACATCACATGCCAACGGGAGACTCTCTCCTCCAACCCCCAGGGCAACGGGCCCCGTGACCAACTCAACTGCACACAGCGCAGGTGTGGGTTCTTTAAGAACCTCACACTTTGGTGAGCTTACGTGCACTTTTTCTGCTCGCTGGGCCCACACATTAATGCCCAGCTCCGGGGCTCACCACGTAATAGATGCTCAGTGAATACGTGGGTGAGTACGTGGGTGATGCAACAGAGGCTCACTGCAGACTAGCATTCTCCGATGGAACTTTCTGGGATAACGGGAATGTTACCCTGTGCAGTCCAGTCCTACCTGGCCGCCATGGGGGGGTACTAGCGTTTGAGTTGTGGTCAGTGCCGCTGAGAAATGGAATTTTTAAATTTTATTTTAATTAATTTAGCTTTACGTTCATGCAGTGACAAGTGGCTAGTGTGTAATGCAGTCAACAGCACAGCTCTAGATCCTGGCTGCTCAGTGTCTGCGAGCCAGTAGCATCGGCCTCACCTTGGAACTTGCTAGAAATACAGACTCTCAGGTGCTGCCCTGGACTTGCTGTATGGAATATGCATCGTAGTGAGAGCCCAGCCACCCACAGGTTCATCAGACTCTGAGAACGCCCAGATTTGAAGCTCCTGAGTTTCGGGGTGACATCCTGGGCCCAGGAAAATTCACTCTCATCCCACGTGCAAGTTCAGTAAATTCACCCCCGCCACCTGCCCCCCGCTCCCGCCCTGAAATGTGTCCAAGAGCTACTGCTGATTCCACAACTTTTGAGAGAACAGAGCTTCCCAAAGCAGATGTCTCAAGGAGGGGCTGCAGAGCCCGTAACCGTGGAGCCACCTCTCCGAGGCCCATTCCCGGCGGGGCCTCCTGTTCTTAGACCCTGTTCTGAAGTGCTCCCGACAGCCACTTCCCAGCGAGCGACCGGTTCTGGCGGGAGGCTGCCATTCCTATGACAAATGGAAGTGGCTTGGGGAACTGCATCCTGTTCCAGCCCAAAGCTCCCTGTTAGCAGGCGGCCAGGGAGGAGGCCTGGCACACTCCTCTGGGGAGGCCACAGGCACGCCAAAGGCCCGTGGACACACCTGAGGCCCGAGGACACACCTGAGGCCCGAGGACACGCCCGAAGCCCCCCGGACACGACGCGCCTGTGCTGAGCTCAGCTCCAGGCGATGCCGCGTTGGCTCCAGGGGAGGCCACGTTCTTTGTGCCAAGAAGGCCCTGGCACCGCTCCCTCCCCTCCAGAGGCTGTTCCCAGACTTAGAAACAGTCCCTACAAATGGCCGCAACCCCTTCCCACCTGTGCCCAGTGGCTGCTGTCATGGAAACCGGTGGAGGGGGACAGGCGAGGGAGAGGGGACAACAAAAATCTTGGGGGCTTTAGGGAATTTTCGGAAGAAAACGGTGGACGCTGTGAGAAAATGGAAATGCTGAAGGGGCTGGCTCTGCGAAGGGGTTGCCTCGGGCTTTGGTATTTGCGTTGCTCCTTTTGTTATGCTGCCAGAAACAGGGCACATTAAAGAGCCCTTCCCATAAACCCAGGGCCACTTGTAAGATGCAATCACCCGACCCCTCCCCCCCAAAGTGGCATCCACTATTCACCAACCAGTGTGAGGCCACTCCAACGTCTCTGACCGCATCGCCAGTGGAGAATAACTACCCGCGGGGAGCAGGGAGCCTGACAGGGTGGAGAGACTTGAAGGGAAGGTCCAGGTTGGGGCCTCCACTTAAAGTAGCACGAAGGGCCGTGAGAGCTTGGGGAACTAGAGCAAAAGTCCTTATGTAATAAATGCCAAAGGCAACCTTCTGTTCCAAAATGTTGCTTAAAGCTAGTCTTAACTCTTTCTCATCCCTTTCTCCACGTGGCCCCTGAATTCCAGCTTCCAGGCGCAAACCAGGAAAGGTGGGCGTTCAGGAAGGGAGGAAAAGATACTGAAAAAGAGAAGGGAAGTGAGACCGGAGTGTCAGAAACCCGGGAGGAGGTGGCGGGAGTCCTTGGGGAGGACCCGCGGAGGAGCCACACCCAGGTCAGGGCCCAAGTCCAGGAGGTAGGGGGCCTGTCTGTTCTGTTCGTTCTTCTGTTCCAAACGCGTGGCATGTGCCCACCGCTCAGCATGAGCCCGACGAACAGTTGCTGAATGAAGGAACAGATGAGACAACTTAGGAGAAACTTTTCCCTGAATTTGAGGCAAAAGGAGAGAATGAGAGGCAGTAGATGCTCACTTACACAGAACGCGGGGTCAATGCCACAGAGCCAAGAGGGCTCCCCCAGAAATGCACCTGCTCCCTCAGCTATGGAGCGAGTCCCTCCATCCCCTCCCTCCTCAGTCTTCCCTACATCAGTTACTCCCTCTCTGTATTCCCAGCCTCTCTCTGCCCGGAGCTCAACACCACGCTCAGAGCATCTTGTGTTTAAAATCAAACAAAACCAAAACTAAACGAACGACACTCTCCTAACCCAAAGCCCACCTCAGAGTCTGCTCCTCACGCCCCACGGATCCCTCAGGGGTGAATTCATTCTTGCTCCTCTCTTTGCCCAGTTGCTCTCCCGAGTCACCACGTGGCCTCTTGGTTGCTATACCCACTGGGCACGACCACACGCCCGGCACCTGGGCAGCATTGGACAGTCTCTCCCAGTCCTGGCGCCTGGGATGCTCATTCTCCTGTCTCCCTCCCACGCCCAGGACATCACGTTTTGTTCTTGAGGACTTAACTGTCTGCCCTCCACTCTAGCCGGTTAACTCCTAAGGCAAGAACTGTCTGTCTTGCTCAACACTGTAGCCCCCCTGCTACACACGGGGCCAGGCTACTCTAAGCGGGACTGGCTACACGATTTCCAGGGTCCCGTGCAAAAGAAGAACGCAGGGCCGCTTGTTAATGAGAATTTTAAAATGCTGGCAGCAAAGCCTCACACCAACTGTGGAGCCTTCGAGAGGGAGGCCAGTGTGGCGCACACAGGTCTTGCACCCGTGGAGCCGGCTCCGACAGCGTGCCCCTGATAGTCACTAAATAAGCAAACGGCTTCGACAGCTCCATGTGCTGATGATTCCAAATCTCCTTTCTCGTCCACACGTCTCTGCTCCACTCCCGCCTGGAACGGCCACCTGCTGACAGACATCTGGTGGCTATTCACCGGCACCTCAGACTTAGCACGTTTCAGACCGAATGAAAGATGCCACCGCCACCAACCCCCGAAGCTGTCCTATTGCGGGGGTCACCACCACTTCATTTTTCCCCTGGCTGCCCATCCAGACCAGGGAGCCGTTCAGACATCTCACCCTGCAAGTCCAAACGGGCACCACGCACTGCAAACTCCACCTTCTCACCAGCATGGGAATCTGTGACCCTCCCTGATCCCTACTGTCCCTGCCTTGATCCAGAGCTTGTCCACAGGACTCAGGAGCTCTCCCGCTCTCCCTGCCTCAGGCCCACCCTCTGGCCCATGAGCCACATGGTCACAAGGTGGTTTTGAAGCATGATTCTCATTCCCTCCCTGAAGCCCCTGGATGCTTCCCAGAATTCCTGACTTCCTTCCCTGTCTAGTTTTTGCCTATATTTCTAGCTTTAGCCCCACTCTCGCCACTCCTTACACTTCTACCTCTCGCTTCCTCTGGCCCATTCCTCTCTGAGAATGGTCCCTTTGCCTTTGCCTTCCTGGTTTTCCTTCCACACACTTCTCTGTCAGCACCATGGGTGGGTATGCCCAGCTGTGCCGCAGCCCCAGGTCCTCACTGCCACTGCTGGCTGCCACGCTGTCGCTGACCACCTGAGCATCTCTTCCGGGCAGAGCCCAGTTCTTGTCTCTGGACCTCCAGCGCCCAGTGTCTGACCCGTGGCAGACACAGTAACCATTTGCTGATGGATATGTGATTAAATGAAGAAAGAGCTTGACTTGGGTAGGTGAACAATTTATTCAGAGCGAAGGCCCCAAACAAAATCTTTGCTTAGTAAATACATTATTATCTGTAATTGTCTAACCGTATGTATAGTCTGAGCCCTCAAAAACCCATAATGCCTTTTCATTGATTTTACAAAAAGACAATGGACCTAAAAAAAAAAAAATGTACTGGCTGAGTCACCACTAAAAAGTGACTTGGGAGATAAGGGGGCACAAGGCAGGGCTGTGGACTCAGCAGGCGGGGAGGTAGCCCCCTCTATGCTCACTCTGTTTTAAAATTTCAAACTCACACACAAGGCGGTATCAGCATCCAATCCCAATCTTCACCGCTGGGGTAACCCTCGCTAATGACCTTCTCCAATAGGTCAGTACATCCACATCCATCTGTGTGCAGACATCCCTCACGTCTGTTTGAACTATCAAGCTCTCCCTTTATGAGACATCGCGGGTTAAAGAGGACAGCGCTTTTGGCAGTCAAACTCTTCAGTCCCTAAATCACGATGCCTCTTCCTCCGTGATGCCCGGCTTCCTTTTGACCTTCCCCTCTTTCATCCTCTGATCCTGGGGCCAATCTGTCAGAGGGCCGGTCCCCAACCTGGAGCAGGCAGTGGAGGGAAGGGGTTCAAAGGGAACGGAGGGCGCGTGAAGGCAACCGCCACTGATGCAGGGGAATGCCTTCGTCGCTGCGCTCTGTCATGACGGGACCCTGGTAGACCTCGATCTTCTACTTGTTTCATGAAGTGCTTCTCCTAAGGAAACCTTAAGAAGAAAGCCAGCTGTGGCAGCGGTGAGCATGGAGGAGAGTTAGGCTCCTGCCCTGACCCTTCTCTCGGGGCCTCGGGGCCTGACCTGTGGATATGACTCTGGTCAGAAATGGAACGATACTCAGAGTTTGGCCAGAGATGAAGGAAGGAAGTTGCTAGGGACTGGGCTGGTGTTATCCATGGGCAACCACCCCCACCTGGCATTCCTTACCATGCAAAGTGGGTGCTTCCTGAGTATATTCCCCCGAGTTAAAGCTAGCCTTTCGCTCACAGAGACGGTAACTGGAATGTATATGCTGTATTTAATATCTTGTCTCGCATAACAGATGAGGCGTTATCTGTAATATGGTGAAGAATGAGGGTTAATGTGTTTTTTATGAGTCAAGTGCACAGATGGAGGGGGAGGTTAAGCAACGATATGAAGTTTTTAAAATGCTCTCTCCACACCCCACACCCCAGATATTAGCCACAGGAGAGGATCAAGGCCATTTATTCTTAACTTATGGGAATTTTGAGTTCAGAGAACAGTTCCTGGGAAATGCTGCTACTTATGCCCTCCCAGTCACAATCTGGAGTCAAAAGACCTACATTGTGTTCCTCAAGTTAGTCAAAAAGGGTGACTGGTGAAGAGAAAAATGGGAAGTTGAAGGCTCGGCAGTGTCTACCCTTCCTGGGTGTTGGCGGTTCTGGCGGCACAGCCAGGAGGTGACAGTGTGAGAGCCAAAGCACCGAGCGACAGGCACTGTGGGGCCGTGGCTCGCTGCCAGCCCCCTCCCAGCTCAGAAGTCCACGGCACAGGCCTGCGAGTCAGAATTCGAAGGTGCCAGCCCCACCCTACACGCACCTTTAGCTCTGGGACCCGGTGTCCTCGCCGATGAAGAGAAGGGAGGACCAGGTTACTTCTCAGGTACCTTTCGGTCTAAATTTCAAGGATTCTGAAAAGAAGCCTGACATACACGGGTGGAGAAATGCGGACGACCACAGTGAGTACTTTTCCTCTCAGGAGGTGGCCATCACCACAATGTCGCTTCTAATAAATAGAAAGCAAGACAGGCGTGCCAGGAGGGGAGCAGTCACCTCAGTGCCTCTCCTCAATCATGGAGGACACGGGGCCCATTACGAGGAAGCCCCTCCGTGTGATTCGTCTGTGTCACCAGGCCCCTTGGAACAGAGCTGCACACAAAAGCCACGCTACCACCGTGGAGAGTATTCATGGGATGCCCTGATTCCATTACACACTCCTCAGCTGCCAGTGACTCGAATTGCAACATGAAACCGCACATTTCCCGAGCCGGGGAGGAGGTCTGGGACGAGGTGACAGAAGAGAAACCAGTTGGAAAACCCTTTCTGACAGAGGGGAAGTCGAGTCTAAAGTACAAGGTAGGGGGCATGCATTTTGTCAAACCGCATCAGACCTAGCGGATTGTTTGGATGCCGCAGGAGCGTCTGTCTTCTTCAAAGGTATTGGAACTGTGTCAATGGAAAAGGAAGCAGGGCGGCCGGGAAACAAGCCAGGGGTACCAGCACCGGAGGACAGCGGGCTGTCAATGCCAATGAGAGGCGTCAAAAAATAGCGGAAGGGGGGGAAACGAACCCCAGGAGCCTGGACTTAGTTTGGGTGTGTTTCTAGTCCTTCCATTTTCAGAACGCATACGAGAGAAGACGTTGGCCAATAAGGTGATTCGTGTAACAGGACCTCCAATTTCTCAGCAAAAACATTCACACACAAAAGGGGCAGAAAACACACACAACCCACACTCAGATCTTTAAGTGGCAGCAGAAACAAGTGACCACTCGTGGAGCAAGAACCGAGTCAGATGTTCCCTGTTTTCTGCACAACCAGCGCACTCTGTCCTCACACCACCCAGAATCCCTTCTCAATGTCAGAATTCAGTCGCTTTCTGCAAACCGCTTGCTATCCCAGCACAATATTTTCCAGGCCAGGTAAAAGCCTCATAGTCATTGAAGAAAACTTTTTGAGGTACAAATTATTATTTTTTTTAAAAAAAGGGATCTGCCTATAAATTAACACTGGTGTTGTTTGTCCTAGTATCTTTTAAGAATATAATCAATGGTCCATAAAACTCATCCTTTTAAAGTATATAATTCAGTAGTGGTTTTTTAAAAAAAATATATTTTAATAATTTTTTACAGAGAGGAAGGGAGAGGGATAGAGAGTTAGAAACATTGATGAGAGAGAAACATAGATCAGCTGCCTCCTGCACACTCCCACCTGGGGATGTGCCCGCAACCAAGGTACATGTCCCTGACCGGAATCGAACCCGGGACCCTTGAGTCCGCAGGCTGATGCTCTATCCACTGAGCCAAACCGGTCAGGGCTTTTCTTTTTTTTAGTATAGTTACAAGATCGCTCAACTATCACCACTACCTAATTCCAGAACAATTTCATCACTTCAAACAGAAATCCCCAGGGCCCCCCAACAGTCACCCCCATTCCCCTTCTACCCTCGAGCCCCTGGCAGCCACTAATCTGCTTTCTGTCTCCATGGACTTGCCTACTCTGGACATGTCACATAAATGAGATCATATGTGGCCTGTGCGCCGGGTTCCTTCCACTCGCCATAATGGTTTCCAGGTTCCTCCTTATTGCAGCATGCATCAGCACCTCGTTGCATTTCTATGGCTAAGTGAATATTCCACTGTATGGCTATACCACATGGTGTCTGTCCGCTCACCAGCTGATGAACACTTGGGTTGTTTCCACTATTTGGCTACTGTGAATAATGCTGCTATGAACATTCAGGTCCAATTTTTTTTGAGAATATATGTTTTTAATTCTCTTGGCTACATATATGTATACCCAGGAACGAGTTTTCTGAGTGACTTGCTAACTCTAAGGTTAACCTTTCGAGGGACTGCCACTGGATGTTCCAAAGTGGCTGTATCATTTTACATTCCCAATTGGTGGGTTTTAAAACTTTCTCTTAAAGGACCACGGACTCCAAACTAAATTTATTTCTGAAGATCCCACAGTGGTTTCTCATTTTTCACACTTTGCTGGGAAGGTTTTGCCTGTATGCTTCAACGGCAGTGCATGCATTGAACACTTAATGGTTCATTTCCCATTTGCACCCGAGGGCATATCTTCTGTTCTTAAGTGCAGGGTCAGTGCCTGTACTCCGCAGCAATACACAGTCCCCCAGCACGAATACATACCAACACTTTCCAAGCCACAAAGCAAACGTATTTTTCTCCCCGTAGCAAGTATCCAGACGGGGTGAGGCCACCAAAGTCATTTATTTTTTTCTCTAATGTAGTCATTTTTGGAGTAGGATGATCTTTCCTCCACCCCTCACCCCCCACCCCCCGGCTTTTTTTTTCTTGAATAACTGATGACCACAATAGCTCACTGTGTGTACGCTCAGGCAGGTAGGACAGGCAGAGCCTGGGAAGCAATCTATTTAACTAATGCTCTGCGCCCGGCACACCCACGTTAGGACTGCCCAATTCTGACCTCTCTCCTTTAAAAAGGCAAAGCAATGGAGCAATGGAACAGAATCCCAAGAAGAGAAATAAAACAATTCAAGGGGTGGAAAATAGGTGCTTTGAAGGAGTTTGGAAGAATTTTGGTGTTTTGGCCTAAAGGAAAGAATGAGGAGTGACTGGATCACCTTCTTCTTCACGCAATTTGAACTGGTCTTATTCAAAGAACGGTGGGTGACTGGTTCTTCATGCTCAGAATAAAACAAACAAGAGGCAATTCTATTTAAGTCAAATCAGTGAAATTCCATGGCTGGAAATGGCAAAAGAATTTCCTGATCTTCCCTTTACACACTGACCCAAGCCTGTGGGCCTCCACTTCCGGAGTTCTTCAAGAGGACATGCTGGAGCCTTGTCTAGATTTGCCTGCCAAGAGTCTCGAGGCAGCCTTTGCTGTTGCTTCTTTACGATGCTATAAATCAGGAGTTACATCTGCTGCATGAGAACAAAGCCCAATCCATGGACAGTTCCTTCTAGACCAGTGGTTCTCAACCTGTGGGTCACCAACCTGTGGGTTGCGACCCCCTCGGGGGTTGAACGACCCTTTCACAGGGGTTGCCTAAGACCATCAGAAAACACATATAATTACATATTGTTTTTGTGATTAATCACTATGCTTTTTTTAAAAAATATATTTTATTGATTTTTTACAGAGAGGAAGGGGGAGAGATAGTTAGAAACATCGATGAGAGAGAAACATGGATCAGCTGCCTCCTGCACACTCCCTACTGGGGATGTGCCCGCAACCCAGGTACATGCTCATGACTGGAATCGAACCCGGGACCTTTCAGTCAGCAGGCCGACGCTCTATCCACTGAGCCAAACCGGTTTCGGCATCACTATGCTTTAATTATGTTCAATTTGTAACAATGAAAATACATCCTGCATATCAGATATTTACATTACGATTCATAACAGTAGCAAAATTACAGTTATGAAATAGCAACGAAAATAATTTTATGGTTGGGGGTCACCACAACATGAGGAACTGTATTAAAGGGTCGCGGCATTAGGAAGGTTGAGAACCACTGTAGACTGTAAAATGTATTGAGAAGGTCTGGCAACCTACACTGTGCAAGTAAACCCGGCATCCTGATTGCCACAGGCCCTGCTCCAATTAAGCTACATGAACGCACCTGGCAGGGCAGGTGGCCTCACTTGTGGCCCACGATTAGGTCACAGGCTGGATGCCTTACCTGTCAGCCCTCTCTGCCTCTAGCTCAGTGGTTCTCAACCTTGGCTGCACATTAGAATCACCTGGGAATCTTTTGAAAATCCTGATTTCTGGGCCTCATCCTCCGGAAATTCTGTTTCTTTGTTACTAATGTTGTGGCTCCACCCCATAAGAAAGAAACAGAATTTCCGGAGGATGAGGCCCAGAAATCAGGATTTTCAAAAGATTCCTAGGTGATTCTAATGTGCAGCCAAGGTTGAGAACCACTGCTCCAGCTGCTGATGGTGACCCTGCGTAACAAAGGTTTGGGAAGCCCATCTCTCGTGCACTGAGCATAAACATCAGCTGGGTTTTGGGAGCCAGGCGAGGCACAGTGGGAAGTGATGAGGGCTTGGAGTCCAGTTCAAGCCATTCTGAGACTCAATTTTCCCCATTTGAAAATGGGACAATAGCTTGCCTTGGCCAGGTGGCTGGGTTAGTTGGAATGTTGCCCCTGTACACCAAAAAAAAAAAAAAAAAAAAAAAAGGTTGCAGGGTTGATTCCCTGTCAGGGCACATATGGGAGGCAACCAATTAATGTTTCTCTCTCACATCGATATTTGTTTCTCTCTCTGATATTTCTCTCGCTCTTGCTCTCTCTCCCTCCCCTCTAAAAAAAAAACAATTAAAAAAACAACATATTTTCAGGTGAGGATTAGGAAAAAAAAGAGACAATACCACTTTCGTCAGATTAAATGAGTTTATGTGCAAAAGGACTTTAAGTATAGCTTATTAATGGTGCTGCTGGAATTATTAACAGAAATTCACATATCCAAAGGTCAAACTAGTACAATCAACCACGTAAAACTGTTACTTTGCACAATAACTGTCCACAGTTGTGATCCTAAGAAATTGCATGAATGATGAAAAAAATAGATCCAGAGACATAGACGCATGGAACAGACTGAAGAATTTCAGAGGGAAGGTGGGGGTGGGGGGTAGAGATTAACCAAGTAACTTGTATGCATATATGCATGACCCATGGACACAGACAATAGTCTGGTGATGGCCTGGAGGGGTGGGTGCGGGGTGGAAGGGGTCAATGGGCAAAAACAAACAAACAAACAAAGAAAAAAACCCCACAAACAAAGGGGACATCTGTAATACTTTTAACAATAAAGATAAATTTTAAAAAACGATATGCTGATTTCCCATTGCCACTTCAGTCATGTGTTCAGATTCCTTCAGAATTCCACAGAGGAGGGAGACTGACAGTGTAGTATTAGAGCATTCCTTCTTCGCTTGAGCACTAGCTTCAAAACCCTGTTCATTAGGATTAATGCCATAACCTCAACATTTTCCCACACATCTCTGTAATTTAAGATTTTTATTTTGACAAACAAATATAGAAAATCCCCTTTCGATGCAAAAATTCTACTGAACCCTTAATATACCTGAAGTTATTGCAATTGTCTAAGTGAACAATGAGAGTCTGGACTATGTCTATGGAAGCAGAGTCTTAGAAATAAAATGCAAGAACATTTTAAAAGTATATTCTCCCAAGTAAAGAAATGAAAAGGTCTGGGAACCTGCTGTGGTTCCCAGCCTGTCAGTGGAGGGTGATGTGGCTAGTCACCACAGGAGAGATGGGGAGAGAAGCCAATCTGGAGGAGATGACATGGGGCATGTTGCATTCGAGGTTGGCGGGTATAGAGATGGAAGTGTGAGTGTGGGGCCGTGGGATGAGGTCAGTGCTGGGAAAACAGACTTTCCCTGGTCGGGTTGCTCAGTTGCTTGGAGCATCATCCTGCACACCAAAGGGTCACCAGCTTGATTCCTGGTCAGGTTGCAGGGCTGGTCCCCGGTTGGGATGGGTACGGGAGGCAACTGATTGATGTCTGTTTCTCTCTCTCTCTCTGACAAATCAGTATTTTTAAAAAAGGAAAGAAAAACAGAATTATGTTTATATTATAGTTAAAACTGTGGAATTGAAACAAGTGTTCCAAGGAATGTATACAGAAAAGGTGAGGATAAATATTAAGTGACAATGTGTAAAGGTGGGCCCATTCTCTCATTTACCTGGTGAACTCTTGTCACAGAATATATTGATGAATTAAAGTTGACTTCTATAATATTTCCCATGGAACACTCTTCTGCATGATTATAGGAAACCACCCCAACAATTCAGGCTCAAAAGAGTTTGGAAAGCACTTTTCTTTTTTCTGAACCTGTAATCTACCAATATGTGTTGCTGTTCTCCAATACTAGACATCTGTGCCACCTTTCCCAAGTCTGACCAGGAGAGGAACATCTCTTCACTTTTCTACGTCGAGTGGCTCAGATTCAGGATGGATGCGCTTGAACGAGTTACAGCCTAGGGCAGTGATGGCGAACCTATGACACGTGTGTCAGAGGTGACACGTGAAGTCATTTTTTTGGTTGATTTTTCTTTGTTAAATGGAATTTCAATATATAAAATAAATATCAAAAATATAAGTCTTTGTTTTACTATGGTTGCAAAGATCAAAACATTTCTATATGTGACACGGCACCAGAGTTAAGTTAGGGTTTTTCAAAATGCTGACACGCCGAGCTCAAAAGGTTCGCCATCACTGGTCTAGGGACACAGCGAGCGTCACTCTGGGGAGCCCCCTCCCAACTCCCAGAAGCCTTGTGAGGTGAAAAATCAGGGCTGCTCTCTCTTGTACAAAGGCCGCAGCAAGAGTCTCTCTCTGACCCCATTTTCTTTTCTGAGACGCACTTTGTTCACAAAGCTGCAGAGGCCGAGTGAGAGGCTAAGGTAGAGGCTGCCAGGAGGAAAGCTCAGCTCTCTCCCTCCGCCCCACTCTCTGGCTTTCTCCATGCTGGCTCTTCTCTTAATAGCTGGCAGGTCAGAAAGCTCGGGGCGTGCTCCTGCTGCTCTGACTTCAGCTTGTTCTGACGGGAAGCGTGGGGGCTTTCTTGCTCTGGTTCTCACTTTAGTGTTGTGTTTGCTGCTTCTCTGGAACGCCTTTCCCTCATCACCAGGACGAGGGGGAAGGAGGCAAACAGGCTTGTCTGGTCCTAAGCGCTGGATCTGATTCAAAAGACTTCGACGTGGTCCAGCCCGGCTCACAGAGGGACTGCACTGGGACTTCAGGCCAAAATCTGTTCCTTATGAAGTGTGTTCCCCTGCCTCATCCTCTGTCCATGTAGTTCTCTGGTTAACTTTTTGGGATTGGTAGGCAGGGTCCAGAATAGGACTTAAGAATTCATTTCCACATCCCAGCCATGCAGCTTCTTATTCCTCCCTGGACCTTGCAGTAACCAGGTTGAGTTTGACACCACTCCCTGCAAAATGTTGATATCTAAAGCTTCCCCAGTGGATCTCATTCCACACCCAGGAATCATTTTGACACCTAGTTGAAGAAATGCACTCAGACTATTAGTATGGGGTTAATTCAAGATCCCCTTTCTTCCGATGGGAAGGCCAAGGACAGCTGGTACCACCAACCCATCAGAAGTGTTCACAAGGCTAAAGCCAAGAAGAGGTTTATATTTATGGAACATGGTGAAGCCAACAGAAATGGCCTTCTTTAGTTATAGGTGAAAAATTGAAGTGACTTACGAAGAGACTAATTAGCTACTTGAGAGCAAAGGTATAACACTGACAGATGACAAAGCCGACGAAGTACTGTTTTATTTCAGATTGAGAAGGGGAAAATAACCATGAGTTTAAAAAACCCCAAAAAACCAAACAAACAAGCTAAGGCCTCAGACAGGGGAAGAGAGTCCAGAAGAGAAGTTGGCTGCGACAAATGGGGTTGAGTCCTCCAGCCTCCACAGATCACACACAGCTCGGGCCCTGACCGTCCGTGAGAATGAGGCTGTCCCAGCGCAGTCGGGAATCTGGGAGGAGCGGCAGTGAAGAGGAGGTGAGTCCAGAGACTGGAGAGAGGAAATCGGGTCCAGTGTTCAACAAGGGAGACAACAGATTCTGTAACTAAGGATATCAATTGGAGTAAGGCTCTGTGGCATGGCTGCTGGGAAGGTGAGAGTGGGCTGAAGGATGCTGTCTTTATTGGGGGGAGACGGGGGCATCAGCGCTATATCCCATGGGTCATTTCAGTTCCGAGTGGTGCCGTGTGTGAATAAGGAAATTTCATTAGAACCCGGCCAGACACCTGAATACTGGGGGGCTCCCACCAGCTCTGAAGAATGTTAAGGACACCAGGGCTGTGCATTCTGAAGGAGAGAAGGTTTGTGGAGGATTACAATAAGTGCCTTGAAGGACTGTCAAGTGGAAGAGTATGTGATCACCTCTGGGTGGTAGAAATACATCTTTCCTTGTGTTTTTTTTTTTTTTTTTTTAATTTTTATTTCAGAGAGGAAGGGAGAGGGAAGGATAGAAACATCAGTGATGAAAGAGAATATTGATTGACTGCCCCCTGCACACCCCCTACCGGGAATTGAGCCCGCATCCTGGGCATGTGCCCTGACCAGGAATTGAACTATGACCTCCTGGTTCATAGGTCTACACCCAACCACTGAACCACACCTGGCCGGGCTCTTTTTTCTTTTCTTAGTATATATTTTTAATAGATTTCAGAGAGAGGAAGACAGAGGGAGAGAGAAACAGAAACATCAATGAGAGAGAGACCTTGATCAGCTGCCTCCTACTGGGAATCGAGCCCCCTGGCACTGTGCTCCAACCAGCAATCGAATGTGACCTCCTGGTGTATGGGACAATGCTCAAGCAACTGAGCTTTTCTTTTCTTAATCTTATTTGTCTTTTTCTAAACTGTATAAAGTAACATGTCATAGTAGACAGTTTTGTTTTCTTGGGATTTTTTTTGTTTGTTTTTACAAATGTTTCATGACCTAAACATGTACATATAAATATCTCTATATATAAAAGCCTAAGCAACCAGAACAACCAGAAGCTATAACACCCACTGACCACCAGGGGGCAGATGCTCAACGCAGGAGCTGCCCCCTGGTGGTCAGTGTGCTCCCACAGCCAACCTCCCCCAGCTGGCCACCCTCCCACAGTCCCTCCCCCTGGCTGGCAGGCCCTGATCGCCCGATTGGGGCTGGCCCCAGGCTGGGATGAGGAACCAGGGGTGGGTGGCAGCGGACCTGGCCCCATTCCCAAGGGGGCTGAAGGCAGGCTCCCTCCTTGGGGCCAGTGGCCAATCTCCCTTGCCCTGTCCTCCTGCACGGCTGGAAGGCCCCCGATTGGCCCGCCGCCTGCCATGCCCCGGTGGTGGCATGGCAGGGAGGGAAGAAGGAGCGGGGGAGGTGGGGAATTGCATGGTGGTGAGGTGCCGGCATCTGTTCCTTCCATGCCCGGCCCAGCTCTGATTGGCCTGGCCCCGATCAGCCCTGATCACTGGCCAGGCGTAGGGACCCCACCTGTGCACGAATTTCATGTACCGGGCCTCTAGTACTAAATAAATTCCTGAAGAGGAAGGTTGTCATGAACAAAGAGGAGGGTCAAGTCAAGAAAAAGGTAGTAGAAGGGAGAAGAGGAGGGAGGGTAGTGGAATCTTAGAGGAGCTGATTGGCAGGAAAGATGAGAGCGTGTGACAGGCCGGACACAGTGGCACAATCTCCACCAGGAGCTGCAGCAGCGAGGGAGAGAAAACCAGGATTTCTAACCCCAACCAGTTGGGACTTAGTGACGCTGGCTGGAGAGGTGGCTGTGATGTCAGTCAAGATTTCACCAAAGCTAAAGAGTACCTCTACGGACTCAAAGAAGAAAACCTCCTCCTCCAGAGCTTACAAGGAACTCAAGCCCATGGCCAGTCCAGCTGGAAGAGGGGCTTGGGGAGAGCGTGGGCAACCAGGAAAAGCCGCCTCACAGACAAGGCCCAGCAGAGAGGCCTGTGGCCACGGGCAGCTGCTGGGCACTGTTTGAATCTTCAAGTATGTGGGCAACTGAGTCACTTCAGTGTGAGGTGCCTCAGCCGTATGGCCTGTTATCCCACTCTCCCTCCTGCTCTGAAGGTTCAGTTATGAATGGGAATTATCTTAGTATGGAAGGTTTGAGGACAGGAAAAGAGGAAGAACATCACCAACAAAATTAGGAGAGCGACCTTTGATGGATAAACCACTTTGCGTTTTTGCTGGGAGTAGCAGTGCCCAAAGCAGAAACTCCCATCCATGAAACAGAGAAATAACATTCCCACTGTCAACACAAGAATGATAGGAAATATTAATACTCTGGGCTAGTACATTGAAAAAATTAAATACATTCAGGTGAATTAAAATATCTTAAGTGCTACACAAACTAGTTACTTTGAGTTTAATTCTTCCTCAGGCAGCAAAATAAAAATAAACCAGTTCACCCTTCTATGTCGCACAGAAATGAAGAAAAAAAATTAATGCCAAGGTAAATTCACTGGAAAAAAATCCATTCTAGTAAGTCCACCAAAAATGTGTCATTGTAGACACACCATTTTCAAATGTATTTTTCCTGGGGGCAAGGTTCAAGTTGTAAGCTTGTTCTTATAATAACCCTGTTTGTTGAAGAGGCTCTTCCTACCCTAACACCAAACACTCAAGAGAAACACAATCCATCAAATCCCTTGTTTCTGCGTCCCAATTTCTATGGACCCATTTAAGTTCACATTTTGAATGTTTAGCATCCATCAGTAAGTCACACACTCCACAGAACAAGAGGCTTTTAGAGCACAAGCCGGCTCCCATTGGTCGGTGCCATTCACAGCCACCTCTCAAGGGAGAGACGCAGATGGAGGCTTCTGGCACGCAAACCTTCCCATCCTCTGTCTGGTGCAATGGAGGAGAGCGGCTGAGGAGCAATTAGAGAGAGCACTGATAGAGACATTTGTTATCATTTGAAACGTGAGTTTGCTGTTCAAAAGGCTAAACTGTGGTGCTTGGAGCGAAGTGCTTGAAGCTGTCCCAGAACCCTAAAGGAACGTGCCCTAATGGCAGTCACGTTCCTTCAGTCACAGATGAAAAAGTTCACACTTTCTCGCGTCTGGCTGGGATCACGCAGCCTTTCATTGCAGTTGTGAGGACTCTTTCATGAGAGGCAGTGCCTTCATTTGGTTTCCAGATGGATAAGTCTTGGAAGCCACGAACGCTTTGAAGGACATCTATTTTTGCCTTGAGGTCTCGTGGCGCCTGAGTTCACATGAACCTCACAGATGAAAACGATCTGAGCGTGATTCATCGATGCCCAGGGTGTTCTCGCCAAGGGGAGGCCCCCGCACGTGTGGGGTTTCTGCACTTACACAGCTTATATGTTTATTTGTAGTTAAAACCTCTCACCAGTTTCCGAAGTCTAAGGAATTTAAAAATGGCCTACAACGCATGTTCACCAGAGAATGAAGGTGGGAGAATTCACTGGGCTAATTAACCCCCAAAGAAACTCAACTTCTTGACCGAATCTGTGTTTGTTCTATCTCGGCCCTGGGACGAAGGCTTGGCCAAAGCTTCCCAGAAATGTCTGAGATTAGAAATCCTGGTAGGTTAACTGTTTCATTTTAGGAATGAAGAAACCAAGACCGACGGAGGTTACCGGTCTGGCCAGGCTGAGACCCATGTCCTCACATTCAGCTCGGGGGTTCTTTCTTCAGTGCTATGCCACCTCCTGCCCGTGGTAGACCGTTGCCATAGGCCAGTGATGGCGAACCTATGACACGCGTGTCAGAGGTGACACGCAAACTCATTTTTTTGGTTGATTTTTCTTTGTTAAATGGCATTTAAATATATAAAATAAACATCAAAAATATAAATCTTTGTTTTACTATGGTTTCAAAGATCAAAACATTTCTATATGTGACACGGCACCAGAGTTAAGTTAGGGTTTTTCAAAATGCTGACACGCTGAGCTCAAAAGGTTCGCCATCACTGCCATAGAAACTCCTGTTGTTTCCGAGCATCTAGGGCCTCCCATGATGCCTCCTGGCACCTAGGGCAAAGGCCAGGTTCTCCCCAGTCCTGATTCCCACCTTCGTCCAGCTGTCATCTTTTCTGCCTGCACCGGGCTCCTCCCCCGTGCCCGGGCGGACCACCCTCTCTCTTCTCTCCTTCGTGAAATCCAGTAACACGGAAAATGTTGGACTCGGATGAATTTCCCTCCAGACAATTGCCAGGGACAAAAATAGTGAAATGAGAACAAATGGGAGTGACCCAGAAGGAGCGAGAGTCTGCACCAGAGAGCTCACTGACTGGAGCAGTGCGTTGAGAGGGGCCATCAGGGACAGCACAGTCCCCTGGCTCCTGTCCTATATTGCCGAGAGGGACGCATGCACTGGAAATCTAGGGGTGCCCTAAATTAGCGAGAGGCGATTGTGGCTGCAGACGCCAGACAGGGCCAAAACGCCAACCTGAAGTGAATCTGTCTCAACCGCCCGAGAGCGGCTGTCCTAAACACACAGCCACGGAGGGCTCGGCCTCCAAAGGAACTTGAGCATTTTCACTGTAAAAATTTGAACGTAAACCCACGTGACCATGCATGTAAGGGGAGCCCCGCAACACCGACCACACTTTTACTGATCAAATTGGAACTTCCAAGACCTTGTTTTCTTTCTTTTGGCAAATATTCCCAGAGTGGCCACCCCGGGCCAGGCACGGGCCCTGGCAGGGAACCCGAGAGCAGTCTATGGCACGGAGCTCACAGCTTGGGAAAGCAGGGGTCTGTGTGGGAGGTGCTGGGACGCTTCAGACAGCCGGGCCAGGAGGGGACAGTGAGGCCCGAAGGACTGGCAGCGGGGAGCCATGTGGGAAGCCAGGGAGAGAGCAGCTCGGGCGGGAGCAACGGCATGTGCAGAGACTCCATGCGGGAGCGCACTTGGCCGTGTGTGAAGCCGGACAGAGGGTCAGTGAGAACATGAGACGGGCTTGGCGGGGCTGGAGAGGTGGGCAGAGGACCTGGCAGGCATCGCAGAGTTTAAAGAAAATCAACAATGAGCTTCGGAGGGCTTAGAGCAGAGGTCGATCCTTGACAAAGATTATTCCCGTGTGTGGACAGTGGTCTGTGAGGACAGAGCTGAAGAGGGAACGAGCAACTGTTGCTGAAGTCTAGGGGGGAAGTGGCAGTCCTGACCGAAGGAGGCAATGGAGGCCCAAAGAAGCCATGTGTCCCTGATGTCGTCTGCAGTCAGAGCCGGCTGGACACAGGTCTGACTGCAGTGGATCTGGGGAGGTGGGGGAAGCGTGTTTATGAGGTGTCTCAATGTGTTGGGGACCACGAGGGGCCGTTTCCCCACAATTAGCCATGGCCTTCCGATTCCAGGTCCCTGTGCACCCCCCATTTAGAGTCACCCCCAGACTAAGGGTACTTACTCGCACAGGTTCCTTTAAAAACGTTATAAAGCCCACAATGGCATCACCTTGTCATGGGCTTTACAAACAGCCATCCTATTTATAAACAGAGAGCCCAAGCAGAGCTGAGCCTGATTCTGGGAGTGCTCTGGGGGGATACAAAGATAAGATTTGATTCCTGCTTCAAATGAGCCCTGGCCTATTAGGGAGAGATGCTCAATTATGCTGCAGTGTGAAAAGTGAAGCAACAGCACCGGAAGGCATCCCTGGGACCCTGTGGACAGGGAAGACCTCGAGGAAGAAGTGACACAGAAGTCACGTCTTCTAGACAACACCCGGGAGCTGCTATCACGACAAGGCCTGGAGGGCAGTGCAGTTCCGGGAGGCGTAAGGATGTGGGCTGGCACTGCCAGGGCTGGGGTGCGAGGATCAGAAGTGACAAGAGATGAAGGCAGAGGGAGGCTGACAAAGAAAGCTAAGGAATCTGCACTTGATTCTGAAGATGAGACGTCACCCAGCTTTAAATAGGGGATTGGAGGGGCTGCCAGCATTTTAGCGACTGAACGGGAGCCAGTGAAACGAACGGATCGCGGTAAGGCTCCTATATGGAGTCCACCAAAGACGCTGTGGGCTACAGGCAGGCACCGGTGGTAGACATGGGCGGGGAAAGGGAGAGGAGAAAGAGCCATCACCGTAAGTTACCCTAGGTTTCTAGTTTAGGGTAGGGGGATGCTTGGTGGCACCTTAAACAAAACTGGGACAGGGGAAAAGGGCTCCATTTGGGAGAAAAAAACTCCTTTAGTTTTGGACATTTTAAGCATAAAACAGTTTGCAGGACGTCTTATTCAGACTTTGCCTTGTGCAAGAAAGGATTGAAAGGGAGATTACACAAATACACACCAGATTAAAAAATACATGTGGAAATTAAAATGAGGGAAGATCAGAAGCAGCAAGGAATTAAGTTAATAAAAGAACAACACGTGTCCTGTAAGGCTTGTCGCTTTCCTGGAAGCAGCCACAGTGCTCCCTGACAGGCAGCGCCGAGACAACCACGATCCTTTACTCATCGCAGGACCCAAGGTGAAGACCACCACCCGCTCCCCAGCCCGGCCGTGCCCTGGGGTGCACACAGGAGAGAAGGCCTCCGCGTACTCAGGACAGCGGCCGCCGAGCGAGGAGACGGACAGGTGCCTCACAGGACCCCTGCAGTAACACAGCAGCACCGTCCGCAGCTGCCTCCTGTCACCTTCTCCAAGGGAGGCCCGTGGCATGAGAAAGTGGTAAGTGACAGAGCCAGGACCAGCGCCCAGCTAGGCTGTCTCTAGAACAGCGGTCGCGAACCTTTCGGACCTCACGGACCACCAGTGGGCGACTGCTGCTCTAGAGTCTGTGCTATTAACCACTACATAACCTGCCCAACCACAAGTTCTTAGCTGTTTCACGCACAGGGCGTTTGTGACAAGATTTTGTTTAACTAAAGGCTCTGAGACGTAACTAATGGAGTCTGGCCATTTTTCAGACAACCTATGAACACTGAGAACTGGAGCGGCCCATTTGCGAGAGGGACCCTGTGTCCTTGAAATACTGGTGAGAACGATGGCGGTGATGTGCCAGGTCCGATTCACAAAGGGCGTGACTGAGAGAGGAGAGAAAAAACTGCACATAAACTTTGACATAGAAAAGAACGGAAACGCTTGGCTCCAGGTTGCGGGAGGGAGGGGGAGCACATAGGGAGATGAATCTGCACGAAAATTAATTGCAAGAACCCCGTTTCTGCAGGCGGGCCTGGTGGTGGCCATGGCTGGGAATAGTTGCCACTCCGCAGCTTCAAAAGCCTCTTCGTTGCCTTGGGTGCCGCTGCCAGAGAAAGGCGGCCGAGAGCTGGGCGGCCACGCGGCCTGCTGCAGAGGGTCAGGCGGGCCCTGGACCAAGCAGCCTGACTGAGGGCTTCCTGTGCCCCTGAGCTCCCTGGGGAGCAGGACCTTGACTTCACAGCCAAGTCTTGCAAGAGAAAGAAAAAACCTTGTTATTTCTCTGTCACATGCCTGGAGGCTTCTAAAGGGATTTGCTAAAAAAGGACTTTTTTTTCTGTGCTACAAGAGACACCACACCCATGGCTTCCCAAAACACTAGGTAAAAAAACAAAACAAAAATCCTATTAGAGCTGCCTGGCATGCCCCCCAAAGCACCGGAAGTTAGCTGTCAGCCTGTGGAGCCCCTCCCCGAGCACGCGGCCTCAGCGTGTGCTGGCCTGGCTCCAGCACGCTGTCCACCTCCACTCGGGGAAGCGCAGAGTTCTAGCGTCCAGAGCTAATATTTGGCAGCACTATGTACTGGCTAAGACGTCTCACTCCCCGCGGGAGACCTGGAACAGCTCAGGAATGCTGCTATCTGAGAAGTTCACAGCATTCTTCACATCAGCCCAAAGGCCAGGGCAGCCCTTTCCTGGCCATCTGTACTGTAATGCAAAGTTTATCTACCTTGCACCGTAATGTTATTATAAACTAAGCTATACTAAAGTGGCAAACTCTAGTATTAGCAGTAACAGCAATAAATTAATAATAAATACTAATAACTAACATTTATTAAGTGCTTTCTGTATAGAAGATAGAGACTGTCTAAATACGTCACAGTCATGAAATCAGTATGTCATATTCAATGCTTTAACGTGTATTATATATTTTACTTCTTTATTTTATTGATTATCAGTCTCCCGCCCCCCCACCCCCACCCCCGCCCTGCCCCACCCTAAAATGCAAGCTTCATTTAGATAGGAGTTTTTGTCTCTATTATTTTTATTTTATTTTTTAATTGGTTTTAGAGAAAGGGAGTGAAAAGGAATTCAAACCCAGGATGCTTGGCTTTAAACCCTGTACTTTTAGTCAATATTTAGTCTTTTTGACTTTCTATTTTAATATGGACAACAGCCAACATGTATTACCATGTGCTTACTATGTACTAGATCAGCGGTTCTCAACCTGTGGGTCGCGACCCCTTTGGGGGTCGAAAGACCCTTTCACAGGGGTCGCCTAAGACCATCGGAAAACACATATATAATTACTTACATATTGTTTTTGTGATTAATCACTGTGCTTTAATTATGTTCAATTTGTAACGATGAAATTGGGGGTCACCACAACATGAGGAACTGTATTACAGGGTTGCGGCATTAGGAAGGTTGAGAACCACTGTACTAGATAAACAAGATCATCTCCTTATGTGTACTGCCTCATTTATAGAACAGTTCCCCATAGGAGGCTGCTATTATTTTCATCAGACAGATGAGCATACTGGGTCTTAGGAGCTCTTGCCCCGAATCTTGCTGCGCGACTAGAACTCACTCAGGCCGTGTGAGCTCCAAGTGCACGCTCTGGGTCGCCACCCACGCTGAGTCCCGCTCGTCCTTCACCCAGAGAGCCTCCGTGCACTTCAGCGAAGGGCTCCGCAGCCACTCTCTGAACACTGTATTTTAGATGTGCACTGCACTTCCTTTTTCACACTATTCTCTCTAATAACCCACGCTGGTCTTGGGTTCACACAAATGATGACTGAGTCAAACAGCAGTGACACCCGTCTGAGGTGCGGAGCTGACCTGAATGAAAACCACACTGAGCCGTGACCCAGAAACCCTCCCGCTCAGGAGGGAGTGAGGCCGACCGCTCCTGAGAGCGATCTGCACTGAGACCCATCGGGAGGGCCTGGGAAGCGCTTCCGTGTGGGTAGGTATCAGAGGGGGGAGTTAAGCCCTTGCTCTGTGCAAAGAGCTTCCCACCACCTGCCCGTTTAATCTTCATCTGGGGCGTGGGCACTTCCGTCATCCCCATTTACAGATGGCGGGACTGAGGCACTGCAAGGACGGCACTGAGCCGAGGTCACACACAACTAAAAGCCTCAGAGCCAAGCAACCCAGGAGCGGGAGTCCCTGCTCTTGGCCACTACTCTGTCCTCCGGTGGCTGTCAGCTCTGTACCAGCCCCTTGGAGAGCAGGCCTCGCCACTCCAAGTCTGTAAAAACCCAGAGACCTCCTTTCTAGCCACACACGTTAATTTGTCACTCGGCTGGAAACACGCTTCTCGGTTTGAGTTTTCGTCATCCCTTCCAACGTGGTTCCAAACCTCTCACCATCCGGTCTCTGCGGAGGCCCCTGCTCATTCACGCACAAGCTGGAATGTGTTGCCCAGAGAGGGACTTCACGTGTAAAATCAGATTAATGACAGTACTTCCCCGAAAGGGTCGGTGTGAAGATTAATTAGGTTATTCACATAAAGCCCTAGAAATTAGAAACGGCACCTGACACAAAGGAAGCCAGGCCGAAAACGTTAGCTATTACTTGCCTCATCTTCAAAGGCGGCAGCCTAGGATTACATTAGGTCTGGTTCCACATCACATCACTGGTCAGATGGACTTTACTGTCCACTTACAGTTTTTAAAAATGGGAGCCATTGAGAAGTTTAGTCTCCCCTGTCCTGATAGTGTTTATTTTTGTTGTTTTCCTTTTCAACGGATATTACACTTCACCTTGACTATGGTTAAGCTTCTCCTGAGTTCAACCCACCTTCCCAGGCACTAAAGGCCTTTGTTTTTTTCTCTTTATTTTCTTGTTTGCTCAATCCCTCCACAAACCCCAGCTCCCCAATGCCCCCCGGCCCCCTTGCCCCGGACAGCCTGCTCTCTATCTATGAGACTGTCTCCATTTTGCTTGTTAGTTCATTAGATTCCACCAAGGAGTAAAATCATATGGTGCCTGTCTTTCTCTAACTCAGTTAGCATAAGTCACAAAGGGTAAAATTTTCAATCCTGTTCATTTGCCTTACTTGGTTTCACGTCAGCAGCAAATCAGAGGGTTAGGACCTGAAAATCTTGGGGTGGCCAAGAGTGCCCCAAAGATAAAGCTGTGGTGCTCTCTGCTAGAAAGATCCCCCATGACACGGACTCACTCTTTCACCTGATCTTGGTGACAGTCGTTTACAACAGCCAGAGAATGCTTCTGTCACTCTCCTGCCCACCGTTCTCTCGTGCCCGCGTTCGTAAGGGCAAACATTCCATTTCTACGAACTCCACGAGCCTTCCCAGCCCCGTCCCTCCGTCTCTAGGAATAAAGGGAAGTTGTTAGAAGTGTAACTTGGTTGGGATGGGGAACCACAGCCAAAATTCAACTGTGTCAGGGGCCCAACCAGATGAGGCCAAAGGCCCACACAGAGTCATGCCTGCCCCGTTTCCAATAAGGCAGTCCTCACTGGGCATGGGCTGGGCTGGGGGCTTCAGAACTACCCAGCCGTCAGTGGGAGTATGAGCGAAGGAGTGGGTCATGTAAGAAATCCTTACCATTTTTTGAGGACAAGGACCTATGTTCCAGAGTATCAAGCTGGCAGAAAGGAATCGCAGCCAGCTGACAGGTGCAGGCAGCCAGACCTCAGGGAGCAGTGTCAGAGGCTTTAGGGGAAACGCTGTCCCCGAGGCTCCCCTGCATGCGGGACTTGGGGCACCTGATAGCCTCCAGAGTGAGCCACTTTAGCCTCAGGCCAAGAAGAGCTGCAACTTTTAAACCCTGAGGCCATACGGCTCCTTGCGGGCCTTCTCAGATGCCCAGGGTAGACCTGAGAGCAGCTATTCTTCCTTATGTCAGCATCGCCAGAAGGGCTTGCTAAGACATTGCCAGCCCCACCCCCTGGGTTTCTGATTCAGTGGATCTGGGGCAGAAGCCTAGAACTTACTTTTCTAACAAGTTCCCAGTTGCTACTGTTGCTGGTTTGGGGCCCACACTTTGAGAACCACTGACTCAGGGCAAGGGGTTGTCAGGGAAAGGTTTGGAAAAATACAAAAACAAAAAACACCACCCTGGGTGAGGACAGGGAGGAAGTCCAGAGAGGAAAGGGCCTCTGGGTGCCCTCCATGTAGACAGCGAGTGGCTGGATAGGAAAAGCAAAGACTGTTTTGCACTGACTCGTGGTCTCAATGCCTTTGCGTGTATTAGTGACCAATTGGTGGTAATTTTCTTTTTTCTAATCCCTCTATAGGTACAGGTATGGCTAAGGGATAATGTAAATACATACTGAAAAGAAGGGAGCCATGCAAGAAAAAGGCAGAAACAGAGATTCAACTCTCCTAGTAGAGAGTGGGGGTTAACTTTGGTTTCTTTCCATGCTATTTCTCAGATACTTGTCAGAAAAAGCGAGAGGTGTGCTGAACTCACTGTGATCCTGGAAGAAGATCAATTGTATTTCTGAACCCGGGCGCACTGGCAGGTGGGAGCGAAGAACCACTTAGGAGCAACAAGCAGGAAGGCTCTGTTCTGGCCATGTATGCCCACGCACATAAGGAGGAAGGAACCGCTCTTACATTCACGCGGGTGTGAGGCAGTTACGTCGTGTTTCATGTCTTACCACCGGGAAAGGGGAGAAACCCGGAAGAGAAGACAGCACAGAGGCTTAACGGGTTCTGAGTTTAGAAACGTAAGTCTCATTTGACACCCAGCTCCTATCCTCAGGAACATTTGGACTTGCCAGAGGAATTCATCTCTGAATGAACAGGGAGCTTTAACTTAATTCTGGGAAATTAAAAACGAGGGAAAGAGGAATGAATGAAACCCACGCTGGCTGGACCCGGGGCTTTGTTTGAAGGACAATCTGTGGATGCTCGTTCGCTCCTGGGATCCAGAGCTGCTTCACGAACACATCGACCTCCCCGCCCTTTTCCTGGGAGGACCTTCAGGAACGTGAAGATGGCCCTGCACTTCCAGGAAAAAGTCAAGACGCTTGCGGCCAAAGAAACTGTAAACACCACAAAATGGGGATCTGGGTTTGTGCCAGGAATCACCTATAAGACAGTCGTCTACAAGAGCCAGAGAATGCTTCTGCAAGAGCCAAAAATGCTTCTTATGTTAATTTCAACAGATGACCACTGGAACGAAAACATAACATTTAAAACGGTCTCATTGAACGCTGGGACCTCTGGGTGGGGATGGCAGCCCTCACTTTGGGAAAATATCATTTCCCGTGTCATCCCTGAATGAACTGGGCCACTCAAAGCTTCAGATAGTTTCCAGTGCAACCATCCACCCACTGCACTGCATAAGCCGCTTTAAGTGAAATCAAAGCCACTGGGCATAAGGTATGCCATCATTTTACACACAAACAGGAAGGAAAATGTTCACTAGAAACGTGCTTTTGGAGGTGTTCAAATGTGAAAAACAGAAGAGAAAGACCCTGTGTCTGGCCTGGATGGGAGCCCCCGGCACAGGGCGCTGACTGAGCACTGGGGGCGCTGAGAAGGGGGCGCTCTGCTGTCCAGTCCCGGGCGGGATGGTAGCCCTGCTCCTTCGCAGCCGTGGGGCACGGGCAGACCCCTTCCCCTCGGTGAGCCGCAACCTGTATCTAATATGAACGTTGCCTGCTTCTCACTATGTTGCTGGGAGAATCAAACATGATCCTGTTACAGTTTTTACCATGTGCCCAACACTTATTAGCTGCTTTATTCCTGCTGCTACTGTGAATTTGGCAAGAGCAAGATCCTGAGTTTAACAAATATTAAATGGCTTCTAGAATGTGAATGATTCCCCTAGTCTCCGTTGCCAAACCTTGAGACACTGTGTGAAATGAGGCCTGACGACTTTGCTGCCTCAGTGCCGTGGCTCTAGAAACTAAATGAAATCATTATCTAAAATGGAGTCAAAACATCTTCTTAAACGGAAGAATCACTGGAGCCCCAAGGAGCGGATGACTGGAACACAATGGGTGGTAGTTTGCATACTGCTTTGCATGACATTTGCATGCCACCAGTTCCTTTGTGCTGGAAGTGGAAACCCGCCCACCATCTGGTTCTTTCCTAGGCCCTTAGGGTCTCCTAGGTGTAGAGTTGGCTGCCTCTGCCTGGGAAAAATGAAGCAATTGGTGTGCATTAAATAGTTGTGGCATGTGCCTCCAGGGCTGGTTATCTCGCTGCAGGGAGAAGGGCAAGTCTGTCCCAGGCTGTGGACCAGTCCCCTGGCACCACTGTGGACCATCCTGCCCTGAGGATGGTCGCTGATGCGAACACCAGTAACCCGCAAGCATCGCCAGGCTTCACCTGAACACAACCCCCAGCACGACTGCACCTGCTGGTAAATCAGACGAACCACAGCTAAGTGGCTGAGAAAACAGTTCTTGACCACCGGTCGCTTCCGTATCAAACCAGTGCTCCGCTCTTTTCTGGAGTGTGAGTAATCATGGGATAGCAGACCTACGACAAAGGTTTGCTTTCACTTTCAAAGTTGTCAGGATTTAAAGTAAACATGCAGCAGCCAATACCTGGCAATAAAGAACAAAAATCAGTACTGACTTCATGAGAACCCTGGTGCAGAATCCTCTGTCAGCTCTACTGCTGTTTCTTGGGATTAACTGAATATTTTTGTAAACTCAAATACCTATAATGTAGTATTGGTATGTAAACTGGACAGTGATTCTATATAAGAGGATATGAAATACCTATTGTTCATACAAGAGCTGAAAATAGCACGCTAATGAGTAAGTGTCCTCTGAGTTACCCTTTGGGTGGTGCATACAAAGGCCAGCTCACAGTTCTCCGAGGCTCCCACATGACATGTGACCCACAAGTGAACAGCAAACCCAACCAATCAGCCATAAAAACCCAAATTCATATCCGGATACTGGGGCCAGGAGATGACAAACATGATTAAGCTTATTAGGTTTTAGAGATGCTATTTTGTCATAGGGTAATTTTATCTTTGGGTGCTTTACAGCTTTAATAAGGATAAAAGGCTTTTAAAATGACTGGAAATAACATGTGAAAGAGTATGCTTTTGCAGACACTTAGAAACACGGGAACCTCAGTTACACTAAAATTTCAAAAAGTGACTCTAAGAAAGTTAAAATAACCAAATAAACCATCTTAAGAGACCACTTTTCTGTCCAAAAGTGCAACTTCTCATAGGATAATCATGAGAATGCCAGAAATTTTAGAGATTTAGTACAATGCCTACCACCTTTTTTTATACATGAGGAAGTCAAGATCTTATTTAGAAACTGGCGCTTATTTAAAAAAAAGGCAGAGTCCAGAAGATGAACACTAGGGACTGGCAGGTGCTGGACCAGGGACGAGGATCAGAGGCCTGGTTGGTGGGGGCTCAGTTAAAGAGCTTAGAGCAGTGATGACGAACCTTTTGAGCTCGGCGTGTCAGCATTTTGAAAAACCCTAACTTAACTCTGGTGCCGTGTCACATATAGAAATTTTTTGATATTTGCAACCATAGTAAAACAAAGATGTATATTTTTGGTATTTATTTTATATATTTAAATGCCATTTAACAAAGAAAAATCAACCAAAAAAATGAGTTCGCGTGTCATAGGTTCCCCATCACTGGCTTAGAGCTTTGAAGAAAACCACATTCCAAAAGGAGAAGAAGGTGTTAAGGAGAAACGGCGTCTCTAAAAAGAATAACCAAACATAAGGATATTCTGGGGCAGAGTTGGGTGACCTTCTGGGTCTGGGGTCACCTGGGATGAGGGGTGGGCCTATCCCCAGGAAGCAGGGCCCTGCACCACCTCAGTCCCTGAAAGGGCCAGGAAAGCAAACTCATTTCAAAGGACAGGGAACCAGACATATGACAGAAGGTGCATATGAATCACCGGTTCAGTGCTACTCGGAACACGAGGGCATTGCCTCTTTATCTGCTCATCTGTCTCCCAAAAAGCTCAAGATCCGGACAGAACAAGAGGCCCAGAAGCTGGCTCCTCAGGGTGTGTCTTACAGGCCCCCGAAGACAAAGAGTTCCTGTCTTTAAGGGAAAAGGAGCAGTGGACGTGCTGGTTATCCTCTGCCCGCCCCCACGCCGGATGCAGTCTTGGCCTGTGCCTGTGTCCTGGCTCACTGGCCTCTGTGACCTGCATTCCCTGGGCCCCTTGTCACCTGTGCTCACCCAATGGGAAGCCTGGCAAGGGATGGGCGATGGGAAAAGAGATGGCAGAGTATTTCTTCCCATTCTCTCCTGCAGCCCCTGCCCAGGGCCCTCACCTGCGGCCCCAGCCTCCTGGCTCTGCAGTAGCATTTGCTCCCTGGTCCCTGCAGGCTTGGCAGGAGCAAGGAGGGTGTTGGGGGGATATAAACGCCTTCTTGGGCCTCCCCCCTCCTGGCTGGCTCCCTTTCATTTCTTCATTCCATGGACCCTGACTCTAAATTGGAGTCTCTCTTTTGCCAGGACCCTGAAGCGACACCAGGGAATGGAGACCATGGGACAAACATGGCAGCGTGTACATTTTATGTTGAAACTGAGATACCTTACAGAGTAGAACGGAAATCCACATATATACTTTAAACATAAACAGACCTTCTAAAACATCAGCTTCCAACCCCAAATACTGCTGCCCTGGCAGTTCACTCTCCTTTGGCCTCCAAGATCTTTAGCGGCAAAACTGGGAATGGATGCTCTACCAGGGGGAATGGAGCCTCCCTCAGACTCCACCTGCATTATAAGTGGAAGTACAATCAGGAGCCACACAGCGGCATTTCATTTCAGTCAACGACGGAACACAGATGTGGGTGGTCTATAAGCTCATACTGTACAGCCTTGTGTGTACTAGGCTATACCATCCAGGTGTGTGCTGGTACACTCTGAGATGTTGACACAACAATGAAGTCACCCAACAACACATTTCTCAGAATGTCTTCCTGTTGTGAAGCAACGCATGACTGTAAAGTTAGGGGAATTCCTTGGTTGCCTGAGGGAGCTGGTCTTCTAGGCCACAGAGCAGCAGCCACAACCTGATGGAGACAGGGGACGGGGGGAGGGAGAGGAGGAAAATAACTCAAGCAGGGCCAGAGCACACAGGAAGGAGGAGGAAGGTCAGGAATGGGAACATCCTAAGATCTTGGCCTGTGTAGGATGTCACTCCTCTGAGAACAATGTGGTTGGAGTCCAGCACTTTGATTCCTTTCAGAATAAAGAGTCAGTCCTTAGCAAAAGTCCTGCTATAAGGCCAACATCCTTTGTTACTAAATGGGCAGAGAATTATGCAATATTAGAACACTTTTCACAGTCTATAAATTTAAAAATTCCCCACACCTAAAATGAAGACACATTGGTTATCTACACTAATAAAAGAGAAACATGGTAATTAGCGTACGACCGCTACCCTTTTCATTGGCTAATCAGTGAGTATATGCAAATTAACTGTCAGCCAAGATGGCGGCCTGCAGCCAGGCAGCTGGAAGCGAACATGAGGCCTGCTTGCTGCAGTGACTGCAGACTCCAACATTCCCGCCTGAGCTGCCGGATTTCAGAGCTGGAGTTATACATTGTTTTGATTACAGAACGCAAACCAACCAGCGGAAGCCTCAGAGCTAGAACCAGAGTTAAAGCTGGCCCAGAATAAAAAAAAAAGAGAGAAAAAAAAGGAGCGGTTGGGAGCCTCAGTCAACAACTGCCAGCCTGAAAGCAGCCCTCAGCTCCTCACCCAGACTGGCCAGGCACCCCAGTGGGGACCCCCACCCTGATCCAGGACACCCTTCAGGGCAAACCAGCCGGCCCCCAGGCCTCTATCCTATATAGTAAAAGGGTAATATGCCTCCCAGCACCGGGATCAGCGGAGCAGCGAGGCCTCCTGGCACCGGATCAGCGTGACAGGGGCAGCGCCCAAACCCCCTGATCACCCTGCGGCTCTGTGTGTGACAGGGTGCGGAGTCCCAACCCCCCCTCCCCGCCCCGACGGGCCCTGCTCTGTGTGTGACGGGGTAGAGCCATAACCTCCCCATCGGCCCTGCCCTGAGTGTGACAGTGGCGGTGCCCCAACCCCCTGATCGGCCCTGCTCTGTGGGTGATAGAAGGCGGCGCCCCAACCCCCTGATACGCCCTGCTCTGTGTGTGACAGGGGGCGGTGCCCTAACTCCCCTATTGGCCCTACTCTGTGCATGACAGGGGGGAGCTCCTCAACCCCCTTATCGGCCCTGCTCTGTGCGTGACAGGGGGGAGCTCCCCAACCCCCTGATGGGCCCTGCTCTGTGCATGACAGGGGGCAGCGCCCAACCCCCTGATTGGTCCTGCTCTGTGCATGACAGGGGGCAGCGCTCAACCCCCTGATTGGCCCTGCTCTGTGCGTGACAGGGTACGGAGCCCCAACCACCCTGATGGGCCCTGCTCTGTGAGTGACAGGGAGTGGCGCCGCAACCTCCCCATCGACCCTGCCTTGAGTGTGACAGGGGGCGGTGCCCCAACCCCCCAATCGGCCCTGCTCTGAGCCCGACCAGGGGCTGCACCTAGGGATTGGGCCTGCCCTCTGACACCCAGGAGCAGGCCTAAGCCAGCAAGTCGTTATCTCCCGAGGGGTCCCAGACTGCGAGAGGGCACAGGCCGGGCTGAGGGACCCCCCCTTCCCCCGAGTGCACAAATTTTTGTGCACCGGGCCTCTAGTCTATATATATAAAAGCCTAAGTGATGGACTGACCATTCAACTGGTAGCTATGATGCGCACTGACCACCAGGGGCAGACACTCTGACGGGTAGGTTAGCTTGCTGCTGGGGTCAGGCCAATCGGGACTGGACGAGACGGGCTGGACACACCCTGGAGCCCTCCTGCAGTTCCTCCTCGGCCCCGATCATGCACCGGTGGGGTCCCTCAGCCTGGACTGTGCCCTCTTGCAATCTGGGACCCCTCTGGGGATGTCTACAGGCCAGGCCGAGGAACCCCACCGGTGCATGAATCTGTGCACCGGGCCTCTAGTTTAAAATAAAAGTGAAACACAAGTTGATCTTACTCCTAATAATGCTGGATAGATAATCGTTAACCATAACCCCTTGGACTTACAGTAGAACCTGGAAGAGAAGAGAAGGCAGCCGCTAAGGGCATGTGCATAAATGGAAAAACTGCTGGGCTTCTGGGAGGGGACAGTCACTGGGCAGAAGTGAAACCAGCTGGGGAGTCCTCCTGTGTCCCCTCCAAACACCCACTTCGTTCAATTCCTTTCCTCCCTCCTCGTCACTCTCATATATGATGCCTCTGCTAAGCTTTTATTAAAAACCAGGCTCTGAAGTCAAGATCTGTGTGGATACTACGAGTTTACATTGAGGTATATATGTGAACTGCTACTATGGACAAGATGCCTTTACCTTTCAATACCAGCCTGATGATTCTTAAATGCATTTGTATTCAGATGGAGACTTCTCTTTATCAATACCTAATTCCAAGTGGAATTATCTCATTTCTCATCATTTTTTTTCAAAGATAAAAATTATCAAAAGGCAATAGACACCAGTAAGAACCAGGAGGTTAGTTTGCTTACCTGCTGTCCCCAGCATTTGCAACGTACAGCTTCCCAAGGAGGCAAATGACAATGAGGGCTGTGCAGCCACCAGATATGTTATATGAACTCCTCTCTCGTTCTATCTGCAGGTCCTGGGGAAGAAAACGAAGTTAGTGTTGGATTGCACAGGAACGCGTACCAAAGGCTTTCCTAGCATCGCTCCCTAAGGGTCTGAATGTGCTTCAAAGAGACAAGAGAATCCTCGGCACTTGCTTCTCGGCCCCCTAATGAGCATTTCTGGAGAGGACGCTGGCATGAAACTGTGGCCCACCAGACCATCTGCGGACCAGAGGCAGGAAGCAGGGGGTGGCAAAGAGACATAAGCAGGCAAAAATGAGAAGAATAAAACCAACTGTAGTCAATAAATATCAGAGCTTATGGAAAATGCAGGCTTTGTACGGGCTGTCTGAGCTGCCATGTGGAAAAGACAATAGAAAGGCTGACGAGGCCATGTACTTGGTCCTGGTCAATGATTTTAACCCCAAAGTCTCCAATCAATAGTTTCTTTGGCAGCTAGGAGAGAGAAGTGACTTGAAGGACAGTGCCCTCTGTTCACTGCAGACAGGAGTCAACCTCCTGTCTTACTGATCAAAGATATAAAAGCGCCTGTACTCGGGTCTGACGTCCTCTTCCCACTGATTCACAACAGTGACGCACTCGCATAGTAACAGTCAACTTCCATCCTCAATGTCAGCTAGCGGGCGAAGCACTTTACATATAGAGTCTCATCTCGTCCTCACGGCCACAGTAGTAGCCTCACTGTCCAGAGGCAGAGAAATGGGGTAACCTGCCCCTGTTTACCTGGCTGGAGTTTGGATTCCAATTCAGTTCTCTTCCTCCAGAGCCTATGTTATTACTTGCCACCTAATGAGGCATCCCCAAGAAAGTTAAAAATAGACCAACACTTCTACTGACAGATGTGCATCATCCTCAAGACAGATCGTTGTGAAATTCTACCGACAGAAGTAAGGGCTCCGTTACCTCAGAAAATGGGAGTTTAATTAGGAAAAGAACCGAATGCTAGCTAAAATATCCCAGTGGTAATCTGCTGGTGGGGCAGAGGGAGGGAGAATGCGGTTGGGTGATAAGTCGAGAAGAGGAAGAAACGGTGCCCAGGCTGACGGTGAGGGTGCCACTGGCAGACCGAGGGCCAGGGCACTTTAGTGATTCCTGGTGGCTCGGTGGCTTTGGCCAGCTCCCCGTGCAAAGGGAGAGAGAATTCAGTAACCCAGCATTTATCAGCAATGGCTTTACTCCAGGGGCCAGGCGTGGGGATACAAAGCTAGATAAACACCAAAGGGAAACTGGAGACAAAAGAGCCTGAGTTGAGGCCACAGAATAGGAACAGGGTTTTGGTCAAAAAGTAAGGAGAGAAAAAAAAAGTACAAAGACAGGAGCTGGGAGAAACCAACTTACTGGGAATGAAGTGGGAAAGGGGAAAGGCAGTGGGAGGGCTGAGGACGCTGGGGGTTGGGGAGGGGGTGGGGAAAGAGTGTGTGGGGGGTAGTTCAGAAGTAGGTGATGGAAAATTCCAGCAAGGGAGTGAGTGAACAACAGCATCGAAGCTGCGCCAGGCTCCGCCATCGGGCGCGTGTGGCCGACTCTTCTGCTTGTCTTCCCACAGGACTTTCAGGAGCAAGAGGTTCCTGGCCAAGAAAACAAGGCAGAATCGGCCTATTCCCCCTTGGATATGGGCGGAAACCGGGAATACAATCAGGCACAACTCCAAGAGGAGACACTGAGAGGAACCAGGCTGGGTCTGCCAGGCGTCGCCCAGGAGAGGCGCTCACACCCAGCTGCACCCAGGATGCCTGCGGCTAACCGCGTCCCTGAAAAGCTAGGTCACCACTGTCGGGGAACTGGGTGTTTTCATTGGGAAATTATCGGAAGAATGATTTTTCTCTTTGTTGACATTTTTCTGCACTAGTAGGTGGGTTCAGTAATAATCATGTGAGACCTTTAAAAAAAAAAAAAAAGGAGCTACACAAGGGTCAAGCATGAGGACTGCCTTCAGAGACTTTACTTAAACTGTATGAATCAGCTTTCTTAAGGGACTGTTGTGAGGATTACATTAGACGGTGTGTGTGAGGGGCTTAGCAGGCCACCTAGATCCTTCCCACAGCCTGGAACTCCGTGACTGAGAGCACTGTTACACCCTCAACACCTGCACTGGGCCAGGTTAAAGGCAGCTTAGGAAATGTCTACTAAGTGGGCAAATAAAGTCACACAACTAAAAATGCCTGGGTTCCCAAAGGCTCTCCCACCGTCTCATCTCTGCTATAACATGAGAAACGTGCTCACGATTCACAAAAGAAAAGCTTACAATGCAAATAACTGCTCACTCAGGTAAGTAAGGAGGAGCCCACACTTCAGTTAGCGAAGTCCCATGACCAGAACGACTGATGGAATGTCGTCAGCAGCTCACAGGGAGGGCTGGAGGGAGAAGGGAAGGAGGCCTGGATGGCCACAGGGGGGGGGGGTGGGGGGGGGGGTTGTCAAACAGAAGTGAGAGAGAAGAGAAAGCATCCAGCTGGCAGAAGTTTTGTCTGTTTAACCTCCAAACTATGCATAAACAGAACCAAAATCCTGCCCACAAAGGCGTCTGTGGGTGGATTTATTCATTTTTTCACATTTAAATAAATAGTATCAAGTTGATATTATGATAGATATGTATTTCATCAAATTATCATATAAATTGGTATGTGAAGTCCACACCCAATTATTACTGCTTTTTATATACTGGAAGGAACTGCTCTAGCTCAGAAACCATCCTTTCACATCCAGAATCAATATTTGTGTAAATACTTCAAGTCTAGGTGAAAGGCAATTTTTATGAAAACCCCCTGGGCACTCCCTGCTTGCATGCTGTTCATGGACTGGGGTATGAACGGCTCTTGACAGACTTACATCAAGGGTGTGATCCCGGGGCCGGGGGCCGGGGGTGGGGGGATGCCCTGGTACACAGAGGCCACGGCAGAGTCCTCTGGGGCTCAATCAGGCAAGTGTATTCTGCATCGTACGTGCAGTATCCTGGTTTACATCACAAAAAAATATGATTATAAAATTATGTAATCCTTCTTAAAAAACGAGGCAGAGTGTGCAACACTACGACTTTCTGCTACGGCAGAGTTCATATTTGCCTTTAATTTTGGGGAAACACTCCTGTTAGCTTGCCCAGTTATCCCTTGCTATTACATTAATAGTGACTCAATGGGGGTTTTTTTTCCCTCTAATTTAATAATTTCTTTCATCTTTTCCTGTGTTTCAACTACTTCCCCTCTTTAGCTCCCCCAGCATAAGGAATGCTAAATTTGACAGCACTTTCACATCAATAGTGGAATAAAGTCTAGTTACATTTTATCCAAGAAACTTTGCTGATATGTTCATGCGTTCCACCCAAACCCCCATTTGTGTGGTAAGATGTATGTATGCAAGCACACACACACGCACATATGCTCTAACTACCAGTCTGCTCTCTGGAATCACAGCAACAAGGATTCGAAAGCTGTGTTTCCATAGACTTCGTCACCCTGAAGGATTCACTGACATTAAAATACACTCTTCTATTTCTCCTAAAACTGGGTGTAACTGGAACATATTCTAAAAATAACTGCTTCCCTCTCCCCTCCCTGGAAGCTAAAATAGCACATTAATTTTCTTCCTACACCACCTACTCCTCTTTAGAAGATGTTTCACAAAATCTTAGTATTGAAAGGAACATTAAAGGACCATCTGGATGATTTCTTCTACTACCAGATCTAACCTGATAAATGAAGTCGGTAAAGATATATTTACCATTAAATCAACTACTTATTTTCTTCAAATTCTCAACTTTTCCAATTTGCTTAAATTTCTCACACTCTAGGTAAAACATACAAAAACATGCATAACTATTATTCTTTATTAAGAACCCTCAGGTTTGGGGTTGTTTTTACATTAATGCAATCCTGGGGAAAATTGCTTTGTGCTAAACAAGGACCAATTTTAATAGTTCCCCATTTTAGCCAAAACTATTTGGCTAAACTATTTTAGCTAAAATGAGGAAATCAGCAAACCTCAAGACATACGCCTAGAAAAACTAGTAAAAAACATGCACACATCACCATTCCTTTTCAAGCACAGTCTAAAAGGATAAACTTAAATGACTCCTGAGATTCAATTAACGAGATGATTGACTTATCTGCTCAACAAGGGCCCTTTCTACTGAGCAGGACTGATTTAGCCTGTGTTATGTCTGTATAAATATTACAGTTAACTGAGGTTTATCTCTAAATCAAAAGAATGAATCCCATTTTTAAGACCCGGGGTTTTATTTTGCTTGTTTTTATTGCAAGACAGTGGTAACAATGAGGGGGAAAAAGAGATGTGTGCCGCATGAGACCAATTCAACAGGAAAGAGCTGCAAGACAGAAAATACATTGCTGGGGATGGTTGTAATTTGGTTTGAAAGTCCCAGAGATGATGCAACCCCGGATCGTTCTTTGTTTCCTACCAATTTTCAGGTTGCGAAAGGAAAGCATCAGACAGCACGAGGCAGCGAGGGTTGGGTAGTTTCAATAGGACTTGGCAGCTCCCCCTAGCTCAGTTAAAACATAGCTCTGAACACATTGCTAACAGTGTCCGTCACAAATAATAAGATTCTGCATGGTTTTAGTATTTGGGTCTGATTTTGGTTTATTCTGAGAACAAGCCAATCTGTCAGCCAGGCAATGGGGAAGGGAAAAAACCAGTACTGCCTAATACTGCCACCTGCTGGCTCTTGCTGGAATCATATGTCCATTCCTTCTTGGAGGAACTTTCTGATCTACCAGAAACAAAGACAAAACAAAACGCTAGCTTAAATACAGACAGACGCGCAGGTCCACAACTTAACCATGAATATGCTAATTTTTAAAACACAAGAATTTATAAACTATAAAGCTTTGCATTCATCCTCCTTTTTCACCGTTGTGTTACCATGTTTTTTACCAACAAAGCCGAGCTGAGTGGTATTTCCATTTATTTACTCACTAACAGATAGTTTTACAAGTTAAAATACTTCCCTTTTTCTCCCTCATAACAACCATATTCTAGAAAATTCTTCACTGTAGTGAGGAATCTATACCTGTCCTGAAAAGGAAATAAGACAGATTTTTAAGAGTCTCCTGCCTAGGGGCCAATTAGGAAAAAATACAGAGAACATAAAATGAGGAAGGGTCCAATTAGAAAGTAGCATTTATAAACAAAGAAGCTGCCAGCATTTATAAACCTTTAGACAAACAGACTTCACTGGTTCCCCTTTGGGAGTCCGTATACACTTGCAATTAATTTCCACACTTTTGCATAAAATCTTTTAGTCCACGAATTTTTATTCTTCAAACTCTGTAGGACAAGAACATGGAAACTCCAGCTTGCCATTTGGGGTATCACAATTATACCAACAACGGAAGAGACTTCCTTCGAGAATCTGAAATGCTGACTATTCACCCCGTTTTGGTAGGTGGGGAAGTAGGGAGGCCACTGTGGTCATTTGTTTTATTCACATCTATCATCTTGGGCCAAATAACAACCTAAACACAATAGGTGACAAAACTTAGCTGCTAAAGTTGGCATTGTTACAGAGCATTGTTGGGAAGCAGAACTGTCGTAAGCCACCAAGTTCTGAAATCCCGGGCCTTTGGGAAGCCATGGTGGCCACAGGAGGGACCGGCTATGAATGGTCCTCCCTAGGGAGGGAGATCCAAGATGAGATACAATCAGGGGCCTCACCTGCCTCTGCCAGCCGGCACGGTCAGCATTAGAGGCCAGTGGTCAGAGTCACCTTCACCACAAGCCACGTATGGCGCCAGGCAACCTGGGGACAGAGGAGGAAAGCAGTGGCCTCAAAGAAGCCTCCAGTATTTGATGAAACTGTTCAAAGAATTTTCCCCGCTTCTGTTAGTCTCTATTTTCGATTAATACCTACTTTTTTTTTTTTTTTTTGTAGAATTAAGTACTATTTATTTTGGCTTAATGTTTCTGAATCTTTTTAACCGATTGTCCCTCTCAGACAGATATTAACGTGCATCACCCTCCTTAATGTTACTTAGAACATCAAAATAAATGAGATACTGTATATTTATCTCTATATTCATATAATGTGCGACCACAAACGCCCCTAAATATAAAATCTATTCTTTTACTTATAGACCCTCATGGTGTCTAGAAGAATGAGGTTATAAAATATTAGCTCAATCTATACTAGTGACTGAGAAAGGTATGTGTGTGTGTGTGAGAGAGAGAGAGAGAGAGAGAGAGAGAGAGAGAGAGGGACACTACAGAAATGTCATCAGTGAGGCAAATTTGAGGCTTTAGGCGCTGAGCTTGGGAAAGTTTTAGTTATTAAAAGTAAGAAAGAAAGCTGAAATGACTGGATCTTATTTAATACTGAGTTTTCCTGCAAGACCTCAAGAACACCCAGAAAGAGGAAAGCTAGAGAGCCGCTGGCTATTGTGAGGAAAGAATGTAGGAGTGGCTGGGAAATTACAAACCTGCCCTTCTCCCAAAGGCCTTGAAAGGCCTGCGGAGGAACGTCCAAGATCAGGCCCAGGAGATCAGGAAATCTGTTGCGTGTTAGACGTTTCAAAAGACCCAAGTGTACCTTGAAACAATGACCCTCAAAGACCCAATACTGAGAGGGACAGGAAAGAAAAGAGTTGGCGATGGCCTTCCAGGCCATTAACACGAGAGTACACTGTGTAATTTCCCAAGCAATGTCATGGCTAAGTCAGGCACTGTTTCCATGACAATGGAGAAATTTTTTCTGAAGTCCCTGATGAAGCAAAGGAAAAATAAGAGCATGTCTCTTTAATTAGTATAAACGTAAGCATCATCCAAACGGGAACACTTTGAGAGTAAAAGGGGACAGTATTAATGATGACTACGGGCCGGACGCCGGGCCACCCCACCAAGCACCATGAAAACCAAAGAATAATGAGCATCTCGCTGCAAAGTCCAGGGGGGTCTCTGGCAGTTTGGGAGCCAAAAAGAACAATCTGGGAAAAATTCAAGTGTGAAGAGGAAGCTGAGGGGTGGGATGGATTGGAGAATAAGAGAGAGTTTTAAAGCCAAAAATTCATAACACAGCACACCAGGTCCTCCATAGGTGGGTTCTACCAGTGATGGTGAACCTATGACACGCGTGTCAGAGGTGACACGCGAACTCATTTTTTTGGTTGATTTTTCTTTGTTAAATGGCATTGAAATATATAAAATAAATATCAAAAAATATAAATCTTTGTTTTACTATGGTTGCAAATATCAAAAAAATTCTATATGTGACACGGCACCAGAGTTAAGTTAGGGTTTTTCAAAATGCTGACACGCCGAGCTCAAAAGGTTCGCCATCACTGTTCTAGACTGTCTCTCTGGTTCACTTTATATCATTCCTACCTTTGAAATCTACCTTCTAACCATGGTGGATGTCGGCTTGTTGCCTGCAGCCCATCTGGGTCCTCTCTCTGATGTTCTTTATGCAGCCGGTTTCCTCTTCCCAGAACACCCTCAGCCTCCCGGGTTTTGTCTGCTTCACTCCTCTCTGTCCCCCGCACCCCGCCCCCCCCCCCCCCCCCCCCCCGGCCCCCAACACACACACACTTCTCCAGGGAACCCTGCGCTTGACTTCTTTATCAGACTCCTACGTGACCAACACTTCTCTCAAGGTCCTTCCCACTTATCTATTACTTGTTTAATACCCGGCTTTGCCTGATTCAATGCTCTTTTCTCAATTAGGCCTGGCATACAGTCAGTTCTCAACAAATACAGGGGAGGGCAAAAGTAGGTTTACAGCTGTTCATGTGGAAAATAATGCAATAATTAATAATATAATAAATTCTGTTTTGAAAATTCACAACTGTCAGCCTACTTTTGCCCACCCCTGAATTTACTGGATTGAATGCATTACACAGGAAAATGTAACAATGAAGTCTCCAAGAAAAGTGTCAGGTCATGAACTGGCTAGTTAAAAGCGGGGGAAAAAAAATAGTAATAAATAAGAATGAGGCTCCTTACTAAGTATTTTTCCGAATGGGACTTCCATTTCAAGTAGAGTTGCTGCTAGTAACCTGGAGCCATCAATGGCCCGAGACCCTGTGGAGGAGTCCTGACTCGAGGTGACATTGGCCTCTGGTGGATAAAACGGAGAATACAGCAGTTCCAAGTAAAAGGGAAAGCTGCCATGGCACTAGCAATGACGGAAAACCCAAGGTTTCTTCTGTTTTTCACTTTTCTCCCACGGGGGCTGTAAGCCCACGGTCAAATTTCTACCTCAATTACATATCAGCATTCAGGACACTGGGTCTAGAAACACTTATTCACATCAGAGTTCCATGAGCGCCGGAGAGTGAGCTGATATGATACCGAGCCGCAATAGGAGTTGGTTTTACTACCGTGATTCCTTTTCTCCTAAGTAATCTTTCCCAGCCTCCCGGTATTTTTCTTGGAAATGAAGACCACCAGACACTCCGGAGACAGAGGTGCACTTTGAACCACCTGCTACTCGAAGGGTAACTACTATCTGTGACAGCAGAGAGACACTGGGACCAAAGAAGGGATGGGTTCGAGTGAGGAAAGGGTATAAGGTTGAGGTGCAAATATATGAACTGTTTTTGCCTTATAAACAAGTCAGATGATGCTGTGTAATATTATTTGCTTTTCTGCTGCCATTAGCACACGACCCGACGTCAGGAGATCCTGGAATGTGCATGGTGTGTCCCTGCAATTCCGGGGTGGGGAAGGGGGAGGTCTCTAGCTGCTCTCACTTCATTTAATGGCTTGTCATCATTTTTAATCTCTAGGCTTTCAGGACATGGCCGCACACTCACCTTATTCAAGTCCTTAGACCAGTGATGGCGAACCTATGACACGTGTGTCAGAGGTGACACGCGAACTCATTTTTTTGGTTGATTTTTCTTTGTTAAATGGCATTGAAATATATAAAATAAATATCAAAAATATAAATCTTTGTTTTACTATGGTTGCAAATATCAACAAATTTCTATATGTGACACGGCACCAGAGTTAAGTTAGGGTTTTTCAAAATGCTGACACGCCGAGCTCAAAAGGTTCGCCATCACTGGCTTAGACGATCCTTACGTATCTGTTACTCTGTGTCTGCATGCAGGTTGCTGCTCGCTCAGGAGAGGAAATCTTTGAAACCCAAATCATTGCCTCCATAGAAAGGGACCTCAGAGAGGGAAGGGGGTGCCCAACGGAGCGGGGCCCCCTTCTATGTGCCTGGGAGCAGCTGCACTCTCCCTGAGTGTGTTCTAGGAGTGAGGCTGACGGGGAAGGAGGCTGACTCTGATGATCAGGCACATTCAAATTTAAATGCACAAACAAATCCATGTTCCCAAGCAAAACAAACGATCCTTGGACACTGGCCCGTGCTTTTGTGAAGCAGTGAGAACCGCACCGCCACACATCGCGTAAACTAGCTGTTCTCAGATCACATTTGTGAAGAGGGGGTCATTCTGAGCACTTCACTAAAAGCTCTGTTTCCCCCAACACCTGGACCCCAGGCACATGTATATAACAGATGGCGACCACACTCGTTTCAATTAAGTGGAAGTGTACCAGCTGGCACCAATATGAGCCTGCCCGAGAGAAGCAATAACGCATACATTTATTTAATAAGCCCATTGCCTCATGCACCGTCACTCGCTTTCATCTTCTTTTTCATTTTGGCCGGCACGCGATGCCAGAAACTCTGTCTTGCTGCCAACTTCTACAGAGAATGGAAACCCTATTATAAAAGGGAGACGTCCCTGTGGAACCAGCAACAAGTGGACATGCCCCCTCCGGTAATCTTTAAGAAGCAAGAGTTGAAGCCCAGCCCGTGTGGCTCGGTGGTTTAGCCTTGACCCAGGAGCCAGCAGGTCATGCTTTGATTCCTGGTCAGGGCCCCTGCTTGGGTTGCGGGCTCCATCCCCAGGAGGGGGCGTGCAGGAGGCAGCAGATCGAGGGTTCTTTCTCATCACTGATGTTTCTACTCTCACTCCCTCCCCCTTCCTCTCTGAAATCAATAAAAATACGATAAGAACACATAAAAAGAAGCAAGAGTTTGGCCTCAGTGACCTCCCGGTGCCCCCTCGTCGCCCCGGACCCTTCGGCCGTACCTACCATTTCCTTGAACGCGCTCTCCAGGGCCCCGATGACCAGACACTCGTGGGGAATCTTCTTCTCGGTGAAGAAGCGCGTGGGCGGGGTGCCGGGGGAGCCCGGGGCCCCCACGCCCCCGCGGAGCGAGGCGGCGCGGGTGAGCGCGCGGCCGGCGGGCGCGCCCTCGGGCTCCTCGCCCAGGCAGGCGGGCGGCAGGACGGCCGTGTTCCGCAGGATCTCCACCAGCTCCCGCAGCTGCTCCGCCACGTGGTGCTGCAGCAGGCGGGACGCCACCACCGCCGCGCCCGACCCCGCGTGCCCGTCGAACAGCGACCAGTAGTGGCAGCAAACGCCTTCCGATTCCTGCGGGGAGAGGGACAGGGAGGCGTGAGGGCCTGGGAGGCCACTGGCCCGAGACACCCACCGACGTGGCCGGGCCCGCGGGGCTCAGCGCATCCGCCTGGAGGGCTGGCTGGGGTCTGCACACAGGGGGCGGAACACCGCAGAGAGCCTCAGGGCAGGGTCCCCAGGTCTGTCACTGTGGCTACCACCACCCCCGGGATGAAGCTCCCTGCCTCTCCACCAGGCGGAAGGGACCCAAGTGACCACGTGCTCATTTGGGCCCCTGTTGGAGGAGGAATCCCATACAAACAGATCCGGTTTAGAAGTCCAGCTGTAACCTCGAATCCCCACCTGGAGTCTGTGGAGAAAGGCCCTTTTTTGCAGGTTCTTCAAGGGGAAATAAACGGACTCGTGTTCCCTCTTTAGGCCTTTCTATTCTCAGATAACTGCCCCCTCCTCTTTGGTCTACAGCCTGAATGTTGGAACACAGTCTTCCCTTAGACGCCCAGTCTAGTCCAGGCTTCACAATTCACATCTCCTGTCCCTGCCTCCTTCCTCCCCGTCTTCCAGCTGTCACTCAGCATCTGTTTCCTCTTCGACCCCAATGCTGCTCATACAGCCATGTGCAGCCCGCAGCCCCACACCTTCCACGGATTTAGTACCCGTCAGGTGATTTCTAGACAATTTCAAAATGAACGGTTTTAAAAAAGCATGTTTGAATCACACATGCCTAAGATCTTAGCTCTGGGGGAAAAAGAAGCTCAGTTAAGATCAAATACTGAGATAACACAGGTAAGGTGCATATGACATCCACTCTGACTGCTGGGCTTAACATCCTGCAACAATAAATACTGGGTTCTTTTTTAGCTGAAGCCATTAAAGAAAACTTTCTTTTGGTCCATCTTATTTTATTAATTGAAATATATTTGACATACAATAGTGTGTAAATTTAAGGTGTACAATATGTTGACTTAATACATTTATATACTGTACTATGATTACCATTATAGCAATAGTTAGCATGTCATGTAATTCTTTTTTGGGTGGTTAGAATAATTAAGATATAATCTCTTGCAAGTGTAATTATTACAACACAATATTGCTTCTATATTCACTATATTGTGTATTATATCTCATTGCAAGTCTGTCCCCTTAAAAAGCATCTCTCCTACCATTTTCGGTCTATCTTAGAACGATGCTGGAAGATACTATCTGGTTATGGGGACCCATGCCATTACTCTATTTGCACCCTTTAAAACTTTTCCACTCAATTCTGTGCAAGGTGCTAAGAGATAAACTGGTAGGGATTTGTTTGTTTTTTAGTCACAAAAATTTACTGAGCATTCTCTGTATGACAGGCACACAAAAAAGTAAGCAGTGGGGATAAACAACTGGATAAAAGAGGTATCAGACATGGTCTAATACTAATCCAGTGGGAGAGAGAGACACCGATCAAATAATCACACAAGTAAACACAGACCGCGATTCTGGTGAGGGCTACAAGAGGTCCTCGGTGCTGAGGCCACCTGCAGAGGGGCCCCGCGGAGGGGCTTCCTGTGACATGAGGACCAGGCTGAGGCTGCTTGGGAGGAAACAAGATAAGGAAAGGAGGGGAGAGAATGCCAGGCAGCAGCAAGAGCGGGTGCACGGTCCCTGTGGTAGGAAGAGCAAGCGGAGACTGAGCCATGGCCACGTGGCTGAATAGGCGGTGAGGCAGGAGAGGAGGGGGGTGAGGCAGGACAGGAGGGGGGTGAGGCAGGAGAGGAGGGGGTGAGGCAGGAGAGGAGGGGGGTGAGGCAGGACAGGAGGGGGGTGAGGCAGGACAGGAGGGGGGTGAGGCAGGAGAGGAGGGGGTGAGGCAGGAGAGGAGGGGGGGTGAGGCAGGAGAGGAGGGGGTGAGGCAGGAGAGGAGGGGGGTGAGGCAGGAGAGGAGGGGGTGAGGCAGGAGAGGAGGGGGGTGAGGCAGGAGAGGAGGGGGTGAGGCAGGAGAGGAGGGGGGTGAGAGAGGAGAGGAGGGGGGTGAGAGAGGAGAGGAGGGGGGTGAGGCAGGAGAGGAGGGGGTGAGGCAGGACAGGAGGGGGGTGAGGCAGGAGAGGAGGGGGTGAGGCAGGAGAGGAGGGGGGTGAGGCAGGAGAGGAGGGGGGTGAGAGAGGAGAGGAGGGGGGTGAGGCAGGACAGGAGGGGGGTGAGGCAGGAGAGGAGGGGGTGAGGGAGGAGAGGAGGGGGGTGAGGCAGGAGAGGAGGGGGGTGAGAGAGGAGAGGAGGGGGTGAGGCAGGAGAGGAGGGGGGTGAGAGAGGAGAGGAGGGGGGTGAGGCAGGACAGGAGGGGGGTGAGGCAGGAGAGGAGGGGGTGAGGGAGGAGAGGAGGGGGGTGTGGCAGGAGAGGAGGGGGTGAGGGAGGAGAGGAGGGGGGTGAGGCAGGAGAGGAGGGGGTGAGGGAGGAGAGGAGGGGGGTGAGGCAGGAGAGGAGGGGGGTGAGGCAGGAGAGGAGGGGGGTGAGGCAGGAGAGGAGGGGGGTGAGGGAGGAGAGGAGGGGGGTGAGGCAGGAGAGGAGGGGGTGAGGGAGGAGAGGAGGGGGGTGAGGCAGGAGAGGAGGGGGGTGAGGGAGGAGAGGAGGGGGGTGAGGCAGGAGAGGAGGGGGGTGAGGCAGGAGAGGAGGGGGTGAGGGAGGAGAGGAGGGGGGTGAGGCAGGAGAGGAGGGGGTGAGGCAGGAGAGGAGGGGGGTGAGGCAGGAGAGGAGGGGGGTAAGGGAGGAGAGGAGGGGGGTGAAAGAGGAGAGGAGGGGGGTGAGAGAGGAGAGGAGGGGGGTAAGGGAGGAGAGGAGGGGGGTGAGGCAGGAGAGGAGGGGGTGAGGCAGGAGAGGAGGGGGTGAGGGAGGAGAGGAGGGGGGTAAGGGAGGAGAGGAGGGGGGTGAGAGAGGAGAGGAGGGGGGTAAGAGAGGAGAGGAGGGGGGTGAGAGAGGAGAGGAGGGGGGTAAGGGAGGAGAGGAGGGGGGTGAGAGAGGAGAGGAGCGGGGTGAGGCAGGAGAGGAGGGGGGTGAGGGAGGAGAGGAGGGGGGTAAGGGAGGAGAGGAGGGGGGTGAGAGAGGAGAGGAGGGGGGTAAGGGAGGAGAGGAGGGGGGGTGAGAGAGGAGAGGAGCGGGGTGAGAGAGGAGAGGAGGGGGGGTGAGGCAAGAAAGGAGGGGGGTGAGGTCAGACTTGAGAGGGAGGTACCAGCTAGACCACTCAGTCCTGCCAGGGCACATGAAGGTTTTGCCTTTAGCCTAAGAGTAACAAAAGCCATTGGTTAAGGGAATGGCAAAGTTGATTTATGTTTATAAAAGATCACTCAAATGATGCTAGGGGAGAAGAGTGGGAAGTAAGGACGCCATCCTAAAAAGACATTTAACCTAATTCTGGCAGTGAGAAACACTTATGAACAACTGAAAGTAACACAAAACAGGGGAGTAAGCCCTGTCACTCAGAGAAAAATTAAGTGGAAAGAACAATGACTGAAGGATTAGAAAAATGGGTTCTAACGGCATCTCTGACACCAATCCCCTGCGTGGGAGGCGGAGCAAGGTTAGGGAGGCAGTGCAGGCACTAGACCAGGGGTGGGCAAACTTTTTGACTCAGGGCCACAATGGGTTCTTAAACTGGACCGGAGGGCCAGAACAAAAGCATGGATGGAGTGTTTGTGTGAACTAATATAAATTCAAAGTAAACATCATTACATAAAGGGTACGGTCTTTTTTTTTTTTTTAGTTTTATTCATTTCAAACGGGCCGGATCTGGCCCGAGGGCTGTAGTTTGCCCACGGCTGCACTAGACCTTGGCTGGGTCACTCTAGGGCTGGCCGTCCCTGCTGCTTACCATCTCTGTGCCATGTTTTCCTAGTAAGTAAAATGCTGGTGACAGCTACCTTATGGGGCGGGGGTATTTGGGAGGGTTAAATGGTAATTTATGTTAAGTGACCAGTTAAGCAACACAGCACACACTCTGTGTGTGGCTGCTACCGTTACGTTACAGTATGATCATAGGTGAGTCATTTTCGGGGCTTTTCAGTTCTTCAGCAAAGGGAGGGGTTACCCTAGAAGACTCCGATGCTTCTACGAACTCTGCAAGTCCTGTATTTAAGAAGTACAGATCAGTGTGGGCTGGGGGTGTGGAGGAAGAAGCTGGGCCTCGAAGCCCAAATAAGTAGACTTTGATGGATTGGAGGTGATATGGTGGCCCAGGAGAGGCAAGTCCCAGGAGGCTTAGGTGATGTGGCCGACTCCGGCAGGTGCTTACCCAGAATCCACTCCCCCTTCTGTCTCACCACTGATTCTGTTTGGGGCAGCCATGTAGCCACTAAAAATACTTCCCCAGCCTCCCTTGCAGCTGTGTGGTCATATGACCCTGTGCACCCCAGGGAGCTGCAAGTGGAAGTCTCCTGGGTGCAACTTTCAGAAAAGCTACTGTTTTCCTGATAAAAAGGGCAACTCAACTGGTATGGGGTTTTGCCTTTTACCCTTCCCCCTTTCTTCCTGCCTGGGTCACAGAAGCAACACCTGAAGGTGGAGTAACCCTCCTGCTAAAAAGGCTGAACGCTGTAACTCTGTGGTGGGGCAGGAGTCAGGAGCCTGGCCCGGGGTGCCTGGCGCGGGAGGCCACACAGCACAGCCGACCTCGGGGCGTCCTGCCAGGCGGGCTTCAGGACATGTTGACGGGCCTCTGTTAGATTCCGTAGCGAAAGCTGGGGACATGGAGAAGAGCAGATGTGCATGTTTACATAGCATCCGGGGAGCTGTGGCAGGAGGGGCAGAGGGAAGCATGCAGGATGAGGAAGGCACAGCACAGAAAAGGATGAGAAGTAATCCAAGCAGCAGAATAAGACAGAGCCCCGGGCATCCTCGGATGGAATTCAGAGTCCGTGAATCTCTATTTTCAAAAACTTCTGAAACTTAGCAGTTCCTCCTACTATGACTGCAAGGCAATACCTGTGCCTCGGTTGCCAGCAGAAATAAAGCACTGTCATTCCACACGTCCTGACTGACTGTTGATGCTCACCGCCACCTGCGATGGCGGCAGCAGCTATTAAAGCCACCTCTGGCTCTTGTCATTTGCCGCATTAGTAAAGTACATGCTCCCATATTACATCCTCACGACCTGGGAAAAGTGGCAAAAGGAAGGGAAATCTTGCTCAGCGCATCAAATTCCCCAGACTCCGGGCCACCGGAGTAAAACCCGCACACAGCCCTCCTGCGCCCGATTTCAGTGAAAACCCAGCCACCGTGTCTGACGTGTCTGAGGAGGCTGCCGCAGGCGCAGGCGAGGGGTGCAGAGGCGCAGCTGTCTCAGGATCCAGGTGCAGTTACACCACCGTCACCGTGTTTCTAAAGCCTTGATTTAAACCAAAGCAGATCAAACCCCATGAAAGGACAGGCTACACTGCAATGGAACGCTACTGCATTTTTCAAAAGCAGCTCTGAAATTCTCCTGACAAGTATTCCAAGCATTTCCTTCAACAAGGCAGGGCTCTTTGCAGTAACCACAGCAACCAGGTGACAACACGCCTGGGGACTTTCCACGCAGTCAAGGGGACACCTGGTTGGGGGACTTCTGAGTGGGGCCCAGGGGGCTAACACTCCCCTTGTGAGAACTCTTCCGCACAGCAGTGCCATACACTCTGGTACAGCTCATTTTTTTAAAATGCAATTAATAATGTTCACAGCTAAAACTTGTAAGACAATTTTTCCACAAAGAATTTTTCTCACACTGGCTGATGTGGGGACCAAGCCCAGACCAGCGGATTATCTCTAAAGGTGGGGTCCCACCATGATCCTTTGTAAAGCCCCGCCCCCGCCCCCCCCCCCCCCCCCCCCACACACACACCTGGGGATTGTAACGAGCAGCCAAAGTTGAGAACCCCTTGTCTCACAGAAAGGGGGCTGCTAAGCAGTCAGGAGACTCACTTTCTAGCCCCAAGTCTGCCCTGGGTTCACTGTGTGACCTCAGAAAGTCACTTACATTTCCCTGAACTGACCAGACGAGTGGTGTGCAAACTGTCTTCCTGGTTTTGAAGTGGTGCCTCAGGAAAGAGGGAATGAGGTGGGCGCTTAAGCGATGAGTTCCTTTGACAATTTCAACCAGAGCAGCACAGTTTTATCAGCTATCAACACCAGGGTTTTGCCTGGCTGGTATGACTCAGCAGTTGAGCGTCGACCCAGAAACCAAAAGGTCGTGGTTCAATTCCCGGTCAGGGCGTGTGCTGGGGTTGTGAGCTCGATCCCCTACTGGCCACATAGCACAGAACTACCTCGGAGGCAGTGATAAGCCCACTGCAAGCCCAGCATGCAGGAGGCAGCTGATCGATGCTTCAGCTGATCCTCTCTCATCGATGTTTCTCTCTCTCTATCCCTCTTCCCCCCCCTCCCCGCCCCTAAAAATCAATAAAAACATACTTTAAAAGAAAAAAGAAAAAAACACCAGGGTTTTGCAAAAGATTTTGGACAAAAAGATACAACTGTCTAAAAAAAATTTCAAAGTCCTCGAACTAGATAAAACCAAGCCCATTAAGAGATTTCAAAACGTTCAGTGTCCTCCTAGGGCAAGGAACTTAAAGTGAGTGATACACTATTGTGGGAAGGTGGGCTCTCACCACATGCTTCGACCCCAGGCCAGCCATTAGCGTGTAGGAGACCACAGACTCACAGAGACGCCCAGGGATGGGCCAAGGCGCCCTTCCCATCACTTACTAAGCCTCGCACTGCAGGCAACATTCTAGATGCTTCACACACATTAGCTCAGTGCTTCTCAACCTTCCTAATGCCGTGATCCTTTAATACAGTTCCTCATGTTGTGGTGACCCCCAACCATAAAATTATTTTTATTGCTACTTCATAACTGTAATTTTGATACTGTTATGAATCGTATTGTAAATATCTGATATGCAGGATGTATTTTCATTGTTACAAATTGAACAGCATTAAAGCATAGCGATTAATCACAAAAACAATATGTAATTATATATTCAATATGTGTTTTCCGATGGTCTTAGGCAACCCCTGTGAAAGGGTCGTTCGACCCCCAAAGGGGTCGCGACCCACAGGTTGAGAATCGCTGCATTAGCTCAATAAGCCTTACTCTAAATCTATGAATAACCACTCTACAGGAATGGTCATTCTCCCCTTTCCACAGAGGAGAAAATGAGGGACGGAGTGTACCTGTTCGAGGTCACCACCTGAGTGATGCGGCCGGGGTCAGAGTCCCTGCCCTACACCATCAACCCCTGTGTGAAGCTAAATACCTTACCCCACCCCGCTCCGGCTCCTCGCGGAAAGCTTGCCCTAATGCACACTTGGCACTCAAATCTACTTCTCCACTCTGCAACCTGAATTGGAACCTGGGTAATTTTCCCTAAAACACAAAATCTGATCATATTTCTGTGACCAGTCTGACAACATGCTCAGAAGCTGGCTCCAGTCTCTGAGCCCCAGTGTGCAACCTCTGATCCTGTCTCTTATTCTCTCCGACTCCAAATCCCACCCACACAGAACTACGGCACTTGCAGCTCATCACAACCGCTGCTAACCCACCCCCTCTGCTCGACCCCCACCGTCTTAGTATTCAGCTTAACCATCATCTCCAAACTCTCACTGCACCCTGAACCCCCCCTACTGCAGAATTTGTCATACTGTACGTGATCGGTCACCTGCTTGGGCAATGACAAAAAGAAAGAATATTCTGGAAAAGGGGAACTAATAGGCAATGCAGGTGAAAAGAGGAGTATATGTGGTGTCAGCACACGGACACACCAGGGTTACTTTAAAAGTTGGGTAATGTACGTATGCACCTTCAAGTGCCTTCACACACACAGATCCCACCTGTCCTGATACGTCCGCGTAGAAAACCACAGGCTCTGCAGCAAGACACCTGGGCTCTGGAATTTACTACGATGTGATCTCAGGCAAGTTCCTTACCTTCTCTCCACTGTTTCGTTATTTAAAGAACAAGATAAAAGTAGGATATAGACCAGGGGTGGGCAAACTTTTTGACTCGAGGGCCACATGGGTTCTTAAACTGGACCGGAGGGCCGGAACAAAAGCATGGATGGAGTGTTTGTGTGAACTAATAATATAAATTCAAAGTAAACATCATTACATAAAAGGGTACGGTCTTTTTTTTTTAGTTTTATTCATTTCAAACGGGCCGGATCCGGCCCGCGGGCCGTAGTTTGCCCACGGCTGATATAGACTATAAGGATTCACTCATTTAAGGCATGTCTCGGAGTTCCCTCTCCTATGGGCCAGGCTCAGGCCGCACCCTGGGGTTGTAGCAGGGATGGGAACATCATGGTTCCCAAGCTCTGGAAGCTAACACTCTAGAACATGAACAGGTAACTACACGTGTGTTAGGAAGGAGAAGTGCATGGTGCCATAGGAGTGGGAGACGTGTAGTAAATGTGCAGACAACCATGGGTTGGGGAGGCAAGGCTGTGACCATAACAGGATAACACAAGGGAGCAATTGTAATGATAGAACTGTTGTAGCCTGGTAGTGATTACATGAATCTATCTATATATCTATATCTATATATATATATCTCTCTCTATGTATACGTTAAAATTCATAAACTATACACCAAAAGAAACATACTGTATAATAATTTTTTAAACAATAAATAAAATGTATAGCACTATGTCCAGCATAGAAGAGAAACAAAAAAGCTAGAAGCAATAGTAATTCCTTAAAACTCGCTATCCAATGGCCGGGGTGGGGGAGCATGAGCAGGCAAGGGGCTTAAGGACACCCTTACCCTGGGACGCCATGATGCGCACGTTAGCTCCTTACTTTTAACTCTGTCCAATGGGGCGCTCACTTTCCCCTCACTGGGTAGGTCACTTTTATTCTCCTTAAATTCTTTCCGACGGAAAAATCTAAGTTCACAGTCCATCTACTGAGTACCTACTGTGTTTAATCCTCACCACACTACCATAAAATGGGCGTTATCCCATTTTTACCAATGGTTTAACGAGGGCACAGGCAGTTAAGCAATTCTCTGGCATGTGGTGATATCAAGATTAGAAGCCAGGCTTCAGATTCCAAATTAAGGGATCTTTCCAATTTCCCAATACACACAACTTTGTGGAATTAATCTCCCCAATTTCTGTGACTGTAGCCTTTAGGACAGGGGTGGGCAACCTTTTTGTGAGTGCGTGCCAAAACCAGTAAAATCTGACTCAAAATTCTTCTGCGTGCCAACCCTAATTTTTTGAGAACATGTTACGCCTACTTGATATCTCTTAAGGTGTACGTATGTGAAGAACCTTGAAGAAATAATAAAATTCATTCGAGCGACAAAAACACAGTATATGATGATGAAAAATACATTTATTTTTTAATGTATACATGTACACTGATAGTCCGACAGAAAACTTTGACTCCGTTTGATATTATCAGTGGGACTTTTGCTGCTGCATCACTGATGACAGAGATTTTACATCAGGTTTATATTTCGTGACCTTCAGAGATATGCACGAGCTACTACTTTCATCCGTCAGGCTACTCCTATTACGAGACTTAACAAAATTCATCACTGAGAACAAAGATTCACAATTGTAAATGGAAGATTATGAGAGGGTTTCGAGTGCCAGCAAACGTTACTGGGGTGCCATGTTTGGCACGCGTGCCAGGGGTTGCCCACCCCCGCTTTAGGACCTCTGCGCTAATTTACTTTGTTGCTTACCAGTAACTGCATACATGTCCTGGGCCATGAACTAACTGCTAAAACTTCTCCACAGTGGCCCTGGATTAATCTCTGGTAGAATCAGAAAATGTCCCTGGGTCACCAGCCCAGGATGCGAAGTTCTACACCTGAAAAATCAACCCTTTAAATTCAGAGTCACATACTCTAAACACAACAATTTTAAAATCACTAATATTATTTTAACAACCATTTACCTTGTTTTTGCTTCAGACAGCGTGAGTGGAAAGTGCACTCTACTGTGAGAAAAGCACGAGTGAGCCCTTTCCTGACCTACCACATAATTACATTTGACAGCCATCACTTTTGCCTCACAAAAGAATGACTTTGGAGCAGTTCCCCAGCCGCACTATAAATTATTTCACTTATAAACAGTACAGTCTTATTTGTAATTTGCAACACATACACGCATTCCCACCTCCTTCCAGGAATACCCCTGCAGCCAAATAAAGAAAGATTCCAGAAGGTGACAAATTAAGAATTGAAAGTTCACAGTTTCTCCTTTAGGATTTCTCTACAGTAGGCTCAATGTCACATTCTCCCTTCTCACCTTCTAGAAACCGCTTTTTAATAATGTTGCGTATTGTCTTTTATCCTATTTTCATGATTACCTATAATGCCAGAACTTGAATTAATGAGTTGTAACTGGGGAAGAGCGTCTTGAGTATTTCAATAAATATAAGACTGCTCCAAACAGAAATTTATCCACTGAACAGGGAGCTGAAATAAGTCCTGCTACAAGCAGTGTGTATCCATTTTGGCTCAGGTGAAATTACAGCACAGCTAACCAAGTATGTAAAAAATCAGTAGCCTAGCCCAGCCAGTGTGGCTCAGTGGTTGAGTGTCAACCTAGGAACCAGGAGGTCAAGGCTGGATTCCTGGCCAGGGCACATGCCGGAGTTGTGGGCTCGTTCCCTAGTAGGGGGTATGCAGAAGGCAGCCCATCAGTGATTCTCTCTCATCATTGATGTTTCTATCTCTCTCTCCTTTCCTCTCTGAAATCTATAAAAATATATTTTTTAAAAAATCAGTAGCCTAAACTTCAGCCCTATTTGAAGCAGGAACCACATCAACTCTGGGGATCCCACAGGGAAGACAGCCTCATAAGCCATCTGGGAGGCAATGGGGTGGCCCCTCTCCTGGCGAGCTGACAAAGAAAGGGAGATTCTAGACAAAACTCGGATGTTTCCTATGGAGTCCGGCAGATGAGCTGAGACGTAGGGCAGGGAACACAAACGCGAGGAATGCGGTCTGACACGTCTGTGCCGACTTCGCATTTTCTTACTCACTGCACAGATGGCTAACAATTTACAGCCCCCTTCCCGGATCCGCCCTCCCAGGTGAGCACTTGCCACAATAACGCATGCAAGGCTGAGGGGCGTTCAGAACAGCCAGTCAGCACGTAGGAGGGAAATTAGAAATTCTTTCATGTTTTTTCATCTAGAGCTGGAGAATTTAAGCGTTGCTAGCATTTGCCATACAGACTGACTCTGGCGCCCTCAAGTGGTAGGTTTGTCAATTTTCTCCGTGAACATGGATGCTCTCTCATACCCATCAGCTTTGCTAGACTGTGACCCATAACTGGGTACCTGCTCCCCCAACTAAGTGGCCCTGTCCATGGTATTACTAAGTTTTCAACTAAGTTATCCCTCACAAACTGGTTTTTAAAAAAGGAGCGGAGTACTTGTGTCTTTTTTAAAGAGGTGTTTAAAAAATTTCTGCAAAGAAACTGCTGATAGAAAATATGAGCAAATAAATATGTCGCAGCTGGCACTGAACTCACTCCAAGTCATGCCAGTCTAGTCATATCTGACAGTAATAATCCTTCTAGCCAAAAGTATCCAGAATAATCATCATTCCAGCCAAAAGAATCTGAAGTGCTCAAGGACATAGTGGAAATTTGGGATCAGACTCGCTATTGTTAATGATGAACTGTGCCTTGAGATATTCGCTAATGGGAACATGAAATCCTGCTTTTAGCAAGACAGTAAATGAGTCACTGTGTGAAAAACACTTAGACCAATGCCTAGCATATGATAAACACCATATAACAGTTAGCTGTTATTATTTTAAAATATTGCCTTTTTATCCTCATTGCCTTTCGTTTTTAAATATGTGTATAAATATATAACTAAGTACTATATGGATATACAGCAGTATAATTACATATCAACAAATGAAAAAATACATTGGGGGTACCTATTCAAAAATGATATTCAAGTGACAGTTTGGAGATGGCTACTTCAAAAATAGTTGTCCTATGGCAGCGGTTCTCAACCTGTGGGTCGCGACCATCAGAAAACACATATATAATTACATATTGTTTTTGTGATTAATCACTATGTTTTAATGATGTTCAATTTGTAACAATGAAAATACATCCTGCATATCAGATATTTACATTACGATTCATAACAGTAGCAAAATGACAGTTATGAAGTAGCAACGAAAATAATTTTATGGTTGGGGGTCACCACAACATGAGGAACTGTATTAAAGGGTCGCGGCATGAGGAAGGTTGAGAACCACTGTCCTATGGGAAAGTGTGGTGTCCTCCTGGCCGCCTGCCCTGAAGACACAAGTACTCTGCTCCTTTGACATTCATCTTCTCTTCCTTACCCCAAGCCGCCAGGTATTAAGATCACCTGAGGAGGGGCCCTATCTATCAACAGCATGAAAGGACCATCACAAGTGCAGAAATCCATTCTGAGTGAAAGCCCATGGCTGATTTCACAAAAGGCTGAGCCTGAGCATGGGATGCACTCACCGCCCTTTCCCACTGCCAGGTGAAAGGGATTATGTCCTTCTTTCCCACTGTTACCTTTTTCCCACTGGGGAAGCACAGACTTGACCTAGTCTTCTAATTCCCCACTATAAACTACTACCATGTGGCCTGATTTCCATAAAGTTTCTGGCCAGTTTTCAAGGTATCATTGTGCAAAGGGTAACTCAGAATCTAGAGGAACTGCTGTAAGCATTTTATCCACAGAGCTCTCAATCATCTGATCTGCACAGTAACACCAGCAGAGAGGGATGAATAAGCTGATGACAGAGCTGACAGGAGGAAAAATTTGAGCAACTTCAAGTCCTTCCTAGGACCCATGCTCCGTTGCTGCCTACTTAGAATCATGCCCACACTGCACAGCTTGCTTCTTTGTTTTTAGCCTAACCTCTCTTTTTTACTAAACTATTCACATATTTTGCTCCCCAGTGGGAAGAACCCTTAGTGTCACATACTTAAGTGGGAATGCTGCTTCCTTCTTAGGAGCTGACAACATAAAATGGAGATTCCTTTGGTTCAATTCCTCCAATATTATGAGGCAGAGGGATGTATGACAAGGTTAGCTAGTTTGGGGTTTGTTTCTTAACTGGCAATTTAGTTCCATATCTTAAAATATTAATTTCTGATAGGAAGTATAAAGTTTGCAACAGTTTTGGTTTAGTTGTATTGTGCTTTATTCTAGACCAGCGATTCTCAACCTTTTTCATCAAATGGCATGCATAAACTAATTACTAAAATTCTGCGGCACACCAGAAAATATATCATATTTTTTGCCGACATGACCAAAATAATAGGTCTAATTTTTATTCATTCATACCAGATGGCTATTGTATTGGCTGTTGTCAATTGTTTATTTGATAATCTTAGGGAAAAGAAGTCAGTGCCCCTGACTAGATAGTCAGGTATTGCATGTTTTAAAAATTCTTGCACACACCAGTTGAAAATCATTGTTTTTGAATGATAAATTAGCTCAGGAATGTTAGCAAACTATTTCTTTATACCTCAATGACTTCCCCCTAAATTAATTTACAATATAATATAAATGTGAAATAATAATGAAATACAGCTGCAAACTCCACTATTAGAATAACAACAGATACTACTCACTGAGCACTTACCATACGTCAAGCACTATTCTAAGCAGTTTTCCTATTTTTAACTAATTTAATTCTAACAACCCTAAAACAGACAGAAACTATTATTCCCAATTCACAGATGAGGAAACAGAGCCATGGTGAGAACAAGTCACTTACACAGGTAACTCAACTCAGGAGCAGCACAGCTGGGATTCAAACTCAAGACCCTCATTCAATCAGATGGCTTTTTCTTCTTGCCATGATTTTATGCAAACATCGATAATTTAGCAAGACAAAATGGCCTATAAGGACAGGATGATGATGAACAATTTCCTTTCAATTCTCTTATTCACCCGAGTCAGTAAGAGCTGTTGTCCAGTTGCTGAGTTGACAGGGTACATTACTAAATAACTCCTAAATTAAAAGAGAAATCATAGCCCTGGCTGGTGTTTCTCAGTGGTTAGAGCACTGGCCCATGGACTAAAGCAGTGGTTCTCAACCTTGGCTGTGCATTAGAATCACCTGGGAATCTTGTTAAAATCCTGATTTCTGGGATGATTTCCGGAGGCTGAGGCCCAGAAATCAGGATTTTAACAAGATTCCTAGGTGATTCTAATGTGCAGCCAAGGCTGAGAACCACTGCACTAAAGGGAACATACCTGGGTTGCAGGTTCAATCCCTGGATCAGGTCGGATGCGTGAGGGAGGCAGTCAATCGATGTGTTTCTCTCACATCAATATTTTTCTTTTACTCTCTCTTTCTGTCTCTCTCCCTCACTCCCTTCCACTCTCTCTCAAAATCAATGGGAAAAAAAATATTCTTGACTGAGGATTAACTAAAAAAGGGAGAGAAATCGCAACGGAAATGGGAAAATATTTAGTATCATATGATACTGAACATTAGGAGTTACTCTTCCTTTACTTCAGACTTTTCCATAGACATTTTTCTGGCACATTTTCCAATTGCTAATGAATAAAGAGGCAGTATGTTACAAATTCAGACTCTGAGGTTGGAGTGCCTGGGTTGAAATTAGGCTCCACACTTTCCAGGTCTGTGCCTCAGTTTCCTCATCAGAAAAATAAAGAAAATATTGCCTCTGGCAATATTCTAATAACTTAAAGCTCTAGGGAAATCCGGTCACAAGTGAAGCAGGGAGAAAGTTCTATTTCCTTCAGCCTTCACACTTGCTACAGTGGGGAAATCTACTGCGGAACCAAGTCTTAGTTGTGTCCTCAGCTACTGCACACATCTTGGTCAAACCCGTCTTCAGAGTAAACCAACACCCACCGAGCAGGGAACTGTAACGTTACTCTCACTGCTCCGCCGGCAATTCCTGGCTGTAGTTGTCCTTCTTACCCACTGGTGAGAGTTTCAGTCTCTGGAATTCAGAGTTTTGAGAGAAACCACTGAACTCTGGCTTCAAAGAATCCAAGTCAATAAATAGAAAGGTTATGTTCTTTTCACATGCCCAGAACAAAGACCTTGATTAAGAGGGAAATTTAGAGTAATAAACACAATGAGAGAAATGAAAGGCCGCTCCTATTGTTTCTGTAGAGCTGACATCATTGCAGGAAGCAGACTGCCAAACGAGGGCCAAGTATCCCAGGAGTCCTGCCACTGTGAACCACAGTAACCTGCCCTTCGCGTCCCGGGGGTGAATGTCCTTGCAGAAAACAGAGGGAAAGAATCGCAAATGTTCACTCTAGAGAGTGGAAATAGACACACCTCATTTCCCTTTTACTCCCCGCCCCCCCCCCCCCCACCCCGTCCCAACTGGATCCTATCTGCCTAGAATTCCCACAGTGCAGTCCTAGCCTCTGCTGAGAAAGATAATCAGCTTTCCTCTCCCCTGCTGACAAACTTGGCCACGACGGGACACCGCCATCTCCTGTTATTGTAATTAGACACTGAACTAATAGATACTGAAACCACATACTTTGAAGTGTTTTGACTAAATCACACAACCTGAGGGTGCTCCTAAGGAAACAGACTTGGAATGCATGTGTCCACCGCCTAGTCTTAAGCCCCAAACAATCTGTTCCAAAGAGGGAGTCGGGCGTGGGGCAAAGTGTTCTGGTGTTGCCACAATGCCCTATTCTCGCACCCACACTCCTAACTTAAGGGCAAGAACTTTCCTTTCTCTGTGACAGTGGATGTTCCACTGTATATATAACTTACAAAGTGATCCCCCTGATAAGTCTAGTATGCATCTGTCTTCATATAATCTATCTCTATATATAAAAGCCTAAGCGACCGGCCCACCGGACATGCACTGACCACCAGGGGGCAGACGCTCAATGCAGGAGCGGAAACCACAGGCATGGAAACATGAAACAGACTGATGAATCTCAGAGGGAAGGGGAAGGGGGGAGGGTGGGAAGAAATTAAACAAAGGTCTTGTAAACTTACCAGGGGCCTGGTGCACGGATTTGTGCACCGGTGGGGTCCCTAGGCCTGGCCTGTGGGAATAGGGCCAAAACCGGCAGTCTGACATCCCCCGAGGGGTCCCGGATTGCGAGAGGGCACAGGCCAGGCTGATAGACCCCACCGGTGCATGAATCCATGCACTGGGCCTCTAGTTATTACAATATTACTGACTATGTTCCCACTGCAGTAATTTACATTCCATGACCATTTGTAACTGCAATTCTGTACTTCTTAATCTCTTCACCCAGCCCCCCAAACCCATTCCGATGTGACAACCACCAGTTTGTTCTCTGTATCTATGAGTTCGTTTGATTATTTATTTTGGTTTTTAGATTCCACATATAAGTGAAATCATCTGGTCTTAGTCTTTGTCTGACTTATTTCCCTTAGCATATTTCCCTCTAGGTCCATCTGTGTTGTTGCAAATGTAAGAGTTCATTATTTTCTATGGCCGAGTAATATTCCATTGTATACACATACCACCACTTTTTAAAATCAAATTATCTACTGATAGACACTTAGGTTGTTTCCATACCTTGGTTAATGCATCTGAAATGTCCTTCTCTGTCTCTTGGTATAGCCTTAGTTTTAAAGTCTACTTTGTCTGAAATAAGTATTGCTACCTGCACTTTTTAGAAATCCATTTACATTTAAAGTAATTATTGATAGCTATGTAGGCATTGCCATTTAATTATTCACATTGTTGATCTTTCTGTTTCCTCTTCTTCTTCTTAAAGATGTCCCTTTAACATTTCTTGTAATACTAGCTTGGTGGTGATGAACTCCTCTAGCTTTTTCCTGTTTGGGAAGGACAGGAACTTAACACTAGGTTTATAAGATGCCCTCAAGAGTGAACTCATCTGGTGTCTTCTTCTTTATCTCATCCCTAGAATGAGGTACTTGAGAAATGAAAAGCAAAGCTCTTAGAAAAGCTATGCTTGTACTTGAGGCTGGCAATCATCATGATAAATAAAGACTCCTTAAAACCTCTCAAATCAAAGGAAAGAAAACCGAGGAATGGTGATTAGTTCCCACAAATCTTGGAAGGCGGGCAGGAGGCTGTTAGGCATAAGGTATTGCCCAGAAAGTGAACAGGATCTTTCCTAAGGGACAATCTTATAAAGGTGTCTTTTGGGAATGCTAGCATTTTATTTATTTTTATTTAAATATATGTTTTTTATTGATTTCAGAGTGGAAGGAAGAGAGATAGAGATAGAAACATCAATGATGAGAGAGAATCATTGATTGGCTGCCTCCTGCATGCCCCCTACTGCGGGGGGTGGGAGGGTGGGGGTGGTGGTGGGGAATCGAGCCGACAACCCGGGCATGTGCCCTTGGCCTGAATCGAACCTGGGACCCTTTAGTCCGCAGGCCAATGCTCTATCCACTGAACCAAACCAGCTAGGGTGGGAATGCTAGCATTTTAGATTATCTTCCTTCCTAGCTACCCACCCTAGGGCCCCAAACAAAGAATCAGAGGCATGGAAATGTTAAGAGGCTTGCATTATTGTCCATTGCACTATGTCTATTTCCAACCTGCCTGGCTGTGGGCATATGGTTCTTTACACAGAAACCACCCAACATGACACGGGCACAGGGCAAGTCCCAGCCCTGGCCTGTCACAGAAAACATCCTTCTCTCCTTCATGTCCACTTCAGATGTTTCAAGACTTCTTTATTTCACTAATTATATCTCTAACCTCTAAATTTAAAAAGGAACTGGATTCATTACTGAGTATTTTGTGAAGGAGAATACAATAACTCAACGTCTCCTCGCATTTCTTCAGGTGAAAACACTACAGTGCAGAACACTTTTACACACTTTTACTTGTAACCCTTTTACGTTTTATGAAATCTTCCAAACATTGCTCCTTTCGTTCTTGACATCTTCCTTATATGTAGATGGAACCTGAAACTACTTTGTTTTCTTTCTTGTAAGTCAGGAGCTGCTGCTGAGAGCTCAGCCAGATACGGGGAAACAACACTCGCCTGGTAAGTGCCTCAGAGAAGCCAGGAGAAGCAGAATAGAATGTATGTTATTGTACCCACCAAGTCTTTGTGTGTGTGTGTTTGTTAGGTTTTGTTTTCACACAGGAAGATTAATTTGACTTCTCTGGCTAAAAGATTTCTCTATGAATTGGAATAAGAGATGGCTTACAGTTGCTTTAAAATCTTTACACCAATTAATCATTACCTGCAGTAAGAAAAAAATCATCTCATTGCTATCTAGTTACTTCTATGGCCACTTAATATAAGAAATGTCATTGAATAGAAAGTTACACGTCTAGAGAGAATTCCTCTATCACGGATGTTCCTAACATATAAAAAACTCCTATGGTAATTCCTTTTTTTTCAGTGTGAATGTAACGTTACTTTACAGAAAAGTTTATGTTTCCTTCAATAGCCTCTAAAAAGGTGGTATTATAGATGCTAGAACTCTGTGTAAATGTTTATTTTTACTTTACTAAGTTTATTGGGGAGAGGGGATCAAGAAAGCAGGGAGCAATGAATCACACCGTGTAGAAGCAGCCCATGCATCTTCCTTTTGTATCCTTCATGCCTGTCAACCCTGTTTGCAAATGAGATAATGGCGCCGTTATTTATCCCTCGGTCCCATTTCTTACTTAGAGTATTTGCCCCCTTTTCAACCTTATTGTTCTGACGTCTCTGTGGCCGAGGGCATAGTGACTTCCCTTCTGCTCCCCTCTCTTGTTGGAATTTCTTTGAATTTGCAACTCCTGAAATCTAAACCTCCCTCCTCTTGCTCCTGAGTTCCAGAACAGTATTTCTAACGTCTTACAAAATACTTCCAACCTAGAAAGTTAGAACATTCCAAACTCAAGTCATTTCTGCCCACCCCTCACCTTTAAACCTGTACCTGCTCCAGGGTCCACATTCAAGGATCAACATCCAGTAGCTGAAACCTGGCATCCCCAACTCTTCCCTGCCCGTGCAGTAGGTCATCAGGTCGCCTCAACTGTCTCTCTCACATCATCTCTTCTGAGCTTTCCCTTGCTCTGATCGCTGCCTTATTCCAAGCTGCCATCATTTCTCAGCCGGATTTCTGTTTGAGGCAGACTTTTAGCTGCTCTCCTAACCTTCCTTAGCGAGCTTCCCACCACCATCACTGTCTTGTCCACTATGCTCTCTTGTCTAGAGTCATTTGGTTAAAACTCCAACTTATTGGGGCATTAAGTGGCTCTTGTATGTGAAACCTGCTTGCTGTTTCTGCGTCATCACGCTCCAAGCGACTACCCATGCTCCAGCACACTAGACCTGACTTGGGCTTCCATACCATTTCAGCTCTTCATCTTTCTAAAACTCACTCCTCTGTAGTCCTGCCGCTATTGCCTCTTTCTGCCTCCTCTGCTCAGCTGTAGGAACTGTACCGAGTTCATTGCCTATCCACAAGCCTAGCGTGCAGACTCAGCGCTCAATACATGTTTGTTGAATGAAGAAATAGATTCAGCCCTGGCCGGTATGCAAAGTGGTTAGAACTTTGGTCTTCATACTCAAGGGTCATGGGCTCGCTCCCCACCCCCTGGACGGGTGTTTGTGCGGGAGGCAACCAGTGATGTGTCTCTCACATAGATGTTTATCTCTCTCTCCTCCTTCCCTTCCTTCCACTTTGTCTGGAAAACAATGGGGGAGGGGGGATATATCCTCAGGTGAGGATTAACAAAAAACAAACAAAAAGGAAATGATTCATGGGGGAAGGGGGAGGGGTAGACCCACATGACTTGTCTCCTATGGATGTTTTCTTGCTCAGGGGCCCTATGTCATTACCCTTTCCTAAGCATCGCCATCTCCGAGTTAAGGGATGTCCTTAGATGAGAAAAATCACCGGCCTCATTAAGCAGTGTACCCAGTGTCCTCTGCTAATAAATTGTTCATTCAGAGTGGAAGCCAAAGGCCTGATAACGGGCCGTTCAGGTCCTGCCCGGGCGCCTCACTCCACTCTCATGACCTTTCTGACAACTCTCTCTGCACCAGCCATGAGTCTCTTGCTGGTGCTTTAAAACGCCACGCCGTTCCTCTCTCAGGGTCTTTGCAATGATCTGGAACCCAACTGACAGTCTCCTCGGGCCCCTCTGTTTCCTAACTCTGAGCTGAAGTAATACTATCAAAATAAACCAGTACACTTACTCCCTAAACGTAAATGCAACGAGACACTATTTCTTAGTCTATGAAGAGAATCCTAGTTCCTTTGCAATCCTGTAGAAATTTCTATACAAAAATTCTATAGAAGATTGTCAAAATAAGTAGTTGCATTTGGGTCATCCACTCGATGTCTCTCTGCAGCACGACAGGACCTGCTGATGGACACAGTGCCAATCGTTCCCTATCTTTCCCTGAGTTTTCTTCTGACTTTTCGGAGGATGTCTGCTTTCCCCTCCCGAAACTGAAGGGAGGAGAAATGCTCTGTGATTTGTTGGCAGGGCTGCCCCGTGGGATGCAAGGGCTCTGGGCCAAGTGAAACAAATGTTAATTTGTAACAGAGTTGGGCACAGGCTCCAGCTGGACAACTCCAAACGACAGGAGAGGAAGAAAGGGCCATAATCATAGCAGGGCTGCGAGTCAATGGCAAGTTATTTCCACCCCTTGTGAGCGGCTGCCGAACCAGCTCCTTCACAAAAGCCTTGCAGTGGCTACCTTAAATCCATCAAATGTTCTACACACTAATTCTTGCAATAAAATCTATGTATGATTTGGGTATTTTATTTACTTTAAAGGTTAAAAACCTACACACCACTTCTTCATACAGATGTTGCCTTCAGCTCTGACTGGTAGCCTGAGCAGAGACCTTCCCCCCCAACCCACTAACCCTGGGGACTGCTTTTCTCCTGTCCATGATGGACTGCACTCAGCTGGAACCGGAGTGTGTGTGTTCCCCTCCCGGAGGCCTGCGGGCAGAGCGGGGTCTTACCGCGTTCTCCTTCAGTTGCAGCCCCTCCCCATTGGGAAGGGAGGACCGTCTCTTGGTGGAGTTCCTGTTGGGGGTGGAGGCAATGGCCCCCGCTTTCTTCTTCACGGTGAGTACCTCGCAGCTGGCCTGGTCTTCGTTGTGCGTGCTCTTCCCAGCATTGATAACCCTGAGAAGAAGCCAGAAGAGCTGGTCAGACAGAGTGATTCTGGGAAAAGCTGAGCTTAGTCTCCAGAGTCAGCCAGGGCGTCTCCACACCTGGCCCAAAATGAACGCCCCGCTTAATGCAAAGGACCTTTGTAAACTGAGTAAACTGATTTTTAAAAAACAAATTACAGTCTGGCCAGTGTGGCTCAGTGGTTGAGCGTCGACCTATGAACCAGGAGGTTACAGTTCGATTCCAGTTAGGGCAATCCCCAGTGTGGGGAGTGCAGGAGGCAGCTGATCAATGTTTCCTCTCACCATTGATATTTCTCTCTCTCCCTTTCCCTTCCTCTCTGAAATCAATAAAAATATATATTCAAAAAATTAAAACAAAAATAAAAACGGATTCTATTAGCACACACGAACGCATTGGCCAAAGCACTGTCCTGAGCTCAGCTCCCCTTTGTAGGTGTATGATAGATGTGATCAATCCCACTGATCCATTAGAGTCAAAGCAGACCAGATAATCACTCTTTTGGCAAAAACAAGGAAGAGAGATCTGGGAAGATGGCTCTGGGAATTCTGTTGCATTTCTCCAAGTGATAAAAAACACCACCACCATCAATCTTATCAAAGACCAAGGCAGTAATTGACAGCACACTGTAAAATCCAGGGAAACAGAGAACCACAGTTCACTATCGCCCTCCCCACGTCCCCTCTACACACAGAGAAGTGAGTGGATCAAAGGTTTACTCTTTTATATATATATATATATTATTGATTTTTTTTACAGAGAGGAAGGGAGAAGGATAGAGAGTTAGAAATATTGATGAGAGAGAAACATTGATCAGCTGCCTCCTGCACATCTCCTACTGGGGATGTGCCCGCAACCAAGGTACATGCCCTTGACCGGAATCGAACCTGGGACCCTTCAGTCCACAGGCCGATGCTCTATCCTCTGAGCCAAACTGGTTAGGGCAAAGGTTTACTCTTTTTAAGTTATCGTTAGCCCTTCACCTTTCCTCCTGGAGAATCCTCATCACCGTGCATCACCATGCCAGGCTTCAGGACGCTGATGTGTACACGTGGCCACATCATGATATCATGGCTTCTTGACACTCTTTGGCCTAATTACTAAATGTGTTAAGCATAGGAATGCTTCCCAAAACCATGCTGCATTACCCATATGCCTTCTGTATCAGGTGACTGCAGACGGAGCACTTGCATTTCAGTGCCATTTTCTTATTGAGTAATTCATCAGCTGCTACACTGGATTTCCCGGACGAGCTCTCCCGGATGTGCCAGTGGCTGTTTTCTTTCCGAAACTTCAACAGTGTCACAGTCAGTGACAGTGAGGGTGGAGGATACAGAACTCAGTGGCAAGGAAAGAAAAGATGCTCTTTTTGAAGGGAAGAGCAATGGAAATCCCCTCTTAAGGGTGGTGTGTACACTGCTCTATTAATCTGGCGTACTCCTTCCTAACAACTACAAGACAACTGTTTTCAAACAACTTTTTTCTTTTAAATTCTGCAATAATTATAGATGCAGAGAAAATTGAAAAAACAGTACTACATAGATGTACCCTCCACCCAACTTCCTCCAGTGGGACATTTTACATGACTACAGTACAAAATCAAAACAAGCAACTGAGTCACACAAAACTGTCAACCAGACTGCAGATCTCATCCAAATTTCACCACATTTTATACAAAATGGTCTTGAGTTTTGAAAACTGTATACGTCTCCATAAGCTAACACACACACACACACACCACAACCAAATGGGAAATGGAGAGCAAACTGAGATGTGAGTGCCACAAGACCTAAGGGAGCAGGGTTCAAGCACTCTTCTGCCGAACCCTGGGGTTCTATGGAGGTGTCTTATACATGTTAACATTTACTTTAAATTTCTTTTTTTTAGCCCTAACCAGTTTGGCTCAGTGATAGAGCATTGGCCTGTGGCCTCAAGGGTCTCAGGTTAGATTCTTGTCAAGGGAATGTACCTTGGTTGCAGGCACATCCCCAGTAGGGAGTGTGCAGGAGGCAGCTGATTGATGTTTCTCTCTCATTGATGTTTCTAACTCTCCATCCCTCTCCCTTCCTCGCTGCAAAAAATCAATAAAATATATTTTTAAAAAATTTCTTCTTTTACATGCATAAGCATTTGGGGAAAAAGGCAATAATTCAAAAGTTCATTCCCATCTGTTACATGTGAACAGATAGATATGTGCCGGTTTACATATTGTTGGCAGCCTGGTCATAGTCTATCTTTCTTCTTTCATTGACCAGTATCACTCGACTGAAAGGAGAACTGTTTTGCAATTATAGTTTCCCTTCCTCCCCAATATTCATGAATTTTGTGACCTTGGATTAAACCAACCCTGGGTTGAAAACAGTATTTTCAATACGTGGTTGGGAATCTGTGGATGCGCAGGGTCAACTGTGTGCCTTGTTCTTCCCCGTTCTGTCTGATAAGGGACTGGAACACCCACAGATTTTGTATCTGCTGGGGTCCTGGAACCAATCCCCCCACCCTGAATACTGAGGTACAACTGTACCTACCTATGTTCCAGGGAAATGACCATATCAGTCATCTATTATCTCCCCTACTTCAAATGTCTATATTCACCAAAGCTGCTTCATCGTTCTTATCAGATTTATTACAAATTTCAACTTAACCATTTAAAAAAAACCCCCAAAGCCTACTTTTACTCATTTTACATTTTCATGTAATATTTTTAAAAAGTAGATTATTGCTTATAGAGTTTGAACACCTTTGTCCGGGGGGGCGTGTGTAAGAAGCGGGGATCCTTGCCCGTCTCTGTGAGTCAGCTCTGCCTCTGGTGCCGAGATCCTCTTGAGGATGAAAGGATGGGGGAGGAGAGTCCAAGGTCAAGTTTCTAGCCCACCTTCACCGTCTCTAAGGAGGAGGCATTTGCATATGGTTGAAGAACAAAATGTGGTTCTCGAAGACACAGTGAAGCTACCTGCATGCTGACTATTACTATTACCACACTCAGTACCTGAGCCAAACAACTCAGCCCAGGCCCAGAGCCAGGAAGTGGGAGCAGGGTTCAGAATGAGCCCGACCTTGACCCCCAGCCCAAGCTCTTCCTGTTACACGTGGAACTCACATCCGTTGGGTCAGCCAAGCTGGACATGTGGGGAAGCACAGGGTCAGCAGCCAGGCAGGCTCAGGCCCAGCCCTGTGAGAAAGGGGACTTTCTCCCCGCTTCTCTGGCCATTGGAGGAGTCCGAGACGGGGCCCAGAGGAAGGAGGAAGGATGGGTAGTCAGATCTGCTCATCTCTACAGGAGCCCAGGCCTCACCCAGGGGTTTGCAGCTGGAGCTCATAAGAGAACATGCATTCGACTGGAGTTCCCTTTATGTCCATCCTTAGAGAACAAAATCAGGCAGAAGGAGGAGGTTTAAAAATACCACCTGCCGCTTCCCAGTCACTGGTGGTGAATCCACGCAACATGTGCAGTGGGCTGTTTGCTGGATGGGGATGTCATACCTCATGGCCTCCCACGTGAGCGCCTTCCCTAAGGACAGCTGAAGTGGAGGTGTGGCTGGGAAAACCAGTTCATAACAACGGTCCCCTCATACTGTCCTCTGTACAAGACACTCACTGCTATTTCTGGAACTTGGCATCACCCTGACCACTGGCCCCTAAACTTATGCGGTAGTCAGGTCTTTTTTTTTCCCCAATAAAAAAAGCATCACTGATCTCCAATAGCTACGTGCCAGCTGACTCATCGGCCACTGCTGTTTTCCAACAGCCAACAAAGCTACTATAATTACACAAATCACGAAGCACTGTCCCTGAAAGTGCTTATCTCCTATTTCTTGGCGGATATTAAACTCCAAAGTTGACTGAACCTCAGCAAGAGACCCTAGAAACTTTATTTTATGCTCGAGAAGCCCGGAGCCCTGAAAGGCGGAGACTTGTGCATGGTCACACAGCTGCATACAGCACAGCTGTGAGCACGCGTATGAGCTCCCAGCGCTTTCTGCTGCAGCTCTCAGCGGCATTATTTTCCTATTATGTGTCTATTCTTATCAGCCCTGGTTCAGAGGGCTGTATTGCAATGAATGACTCATCAAAGCCGGGGAAACTAGGAAAGAACAGTCACGGTGGCCTTACTTGACCATTTCATGTTAAATACCGCCTGTGAATGACACTAATGAAATATCACAAAGTCAGAAATGGCAACCCGGTGGGAAGGGAGCAGCTCCAACCCAGGTCTAACCTGATTATTCTTCAGATGATAAGGTCGTATTAAGTGAAAGTCACTGCCTTTTTAAAAAATACAACTCTTGGTCTGGCTGCTGTGGCTCAGTGGTTGTGCATCTATCTATGAACCAGGAGGTCACGGTCTGATTCCCAGTCAGGGCACATGCCCGGCTTGGGGGCCTGATCCCCAGTGTGGGGCATGCAGGAGGCAGCTGATCAGTGTCTCTCTGTCATCACTGATGTTTCTCTCTCTCTCTCTGCCTCTCTGAAATCAATAAAAATATATTTAAATAAATAAAAATACAACTCTTATCCCATATTTTATATTATTTCAAATTCCTTACTCCATACAGACTTAGGAGAAAGTCCTGATGCTTCTTAATTTACTTTGCTTTAAAGAGCTTGACCTCTATCAACTTACCTATTTGATTTTGTTCAAAGGCAAATGCTTTATTTACTAAATGTAAATGAAACCTTTAGTTAAGTATAAATTGAGAAAAACTTTGCTTCCAAGCTAAGGAGTATCATGCTGTTAATAGCTTTGTCTTTAAATGGAAGCAGCTGTATCAGTAGCTAGCTCCCTTCTTGTCCTGTGCTCCAGCGTGAAGTCAGCACTGTCTTGTGTCTTGAGATAAACCGGACTATTAAATGTGCATTTTTTTTTTTTTTACAAAAGAGACTTTTTATTGATTTTTAGAAAGAGAGAGGAATGGAGAGAGAAAAGTAGGAAGGGAGGGAGGGGGAGGAGACAGAGAGGGAGAGGGGGAGAGAGAGAGAGAGAGAGAGAAAGGAAGGAAGGAACGGAGGGAGGGAGGGAGGGAGGGAGGGAGGAGGGGAAGGGGGGAGGGAGGGAGGGAGGGAGGGAGGGAGAGAGAGAGAGAGAGAGAGAGAGAGAGAAAGAAAGAAAGAAAGAAAGAAAGAAAGAAAGAAAGAAAGAAAGAAAGAAACATCCATGTGAGAGCAAAATATCCAAAATACCGATGGGCTGCCTCATGCATGCCCCCCACCAGGGTACCAAGCCTGCAACCCGGAATCAATCTTGCAACTTTTCAGTGCATGGGACAATGTCTAACCAACTGAACCACACTAGCCAGGGCTAGATATGCATGTTTTATCTGAACAATACCTACCCAAGATGCTTAATTTTAAGACATTAAAACAAAATGCTGGTAGACCACAAATCATGCCTGTGTTCTCAACTACTACGATTTGTTACTTTCAGTTTAATGCAGTGGTTCTCAACCTTCCTAATGCCACGACCCTTTAATACAGTTCCTCATGTTGTGGTGACCCCCAATTTCATTGTTACAAATTGAACATCATTAAAGCATAGTGATTAATCACAAAACAATATGTAATTATATATGTGTTTTTCAATGGTCTTAGGAGACCCCTGTGAAAGGGTCGTTTGATGCCCAAAGGGGTCGCGACCCACAGGTTGAGAACCCCTGGTTTAACGTCAAGGAAGCCATTTTCCTGCTGTATAGGAAATTGGAAAATGACGTCATTAAAGATAGATATGAAGTCATGGTAGTGTCTTACATTTGTTGAAAACTATGTACCAGGAACTACTGTTAGCATTTTACATTTAGAAATTAACTCATTTCATTCTCTTGTGAACTCTGAGTTAGCCACCACTATTCTTCCCTTTTTAATGGTAAGTTGCAGCTAGTGGAAGGCAGAGTGTTTGTTCAAATAACTTCAGGAAACCTCAGTTCCTTAGCAGTACTTCATGGATTACATTCTGGGAGTTGCTAAAGTATGTGTGTATGTGTGAGTGTACATGTGTGATCACGTGTGTGTGAGTGTGTGTGTTGAGGAGGGGGATTTTAGTTATCTAAAATTAAGAGTAGGGTAATTTTGTACTTAGGATTAAAATTCAGGTGGGAGAAATATTAGAGGGTGAAGAGGATGAATACAGAAAGTTAACATCCAGTCAGGTCTTTCAATGCTTACAGCGGTTCTCAACCTTGGCTGCACATTACAATCACCTGGGAATCTTTTTAAAATCCTAATTTGGCCTCATCCTCTGGAAATTCTGTTTCTTTGTTACTAATGTTGTGGCCTCACCCCATAACAAAGAAACAGAATTTCTGGAGGATGAGGCCCAGAAATCAGGATTTTAAAAAGGTTCCCAGGTGATTCTAAAGTGCAGCCAAGGTTGAGAACCACTGGCTTAGAACTGTGGTCGGCAAACTGCGGCTCGAGAGCTACATGCGGCTCTTTGGCCCCTTGAGTGTGGCTCTTCCTAAGCCTTAGGAGTACCCTAATTAAGTTAATAACAATGTACCTACCTATATAGTTTAAGTTTAAAAAAATTTGGCTCTCAAAAGAAATTTCAATCGTTGTACTGTTGATATTTGGCTCTGTTGACTAATGAATTTGCCAACCACTGGAGAAGATCATGAAACATTTGCCCTGGAAGAGACACAAGTTAAACTCATTTATGGACTGTGTTAACCTTCCAACCTATATTGAATTGAACCAAAGCACCTAGATTTTATCTTCTTGTAAAACCAGGTGAACACAGAATTTTAAGTACCTGGAAGTCAAAAATGCTCTGTATATCAGATACAGCTTGCAGCTCTGACCTGGATGCCAGGAAAGAATGTAACCATGACCTTTGGATCAGAGCAATAGCAGAACCTATTTAGAAAGAGCAAGCGATTCATTCTATGCTACTGGCCTACATTTGGGAAACCTGTTTCCTCCTTTCTACTTGTGAAATACTCTAGCCACAAATTTTTAAAATATTAACTCCACCTAAATTTTAGCAGAAAAATCCTGTTTTAATTTTTATTTATTTTTTTTGTTAATCCTCACCAGAAGATATTTTTTCCTTTGATTTTTTTTTTTAAACAGGCTCTGCCTTTAAAAAAATATTTTATTGATTTCAAAGAGGAAGGGAGATGGAGAGAGACAGAAACATCAATGATGAGAACCACTGACCATCTGCCTCCTGCACGCCCCCGCCCCCACCCCTGGGATCAAGCCTACAACCTGGGCATGTGTCCTGATGGGGGAATCAAACCGTGACCTTCTGGTTCATAGGTCAATGCTCAACCACTGAGCCACACCCACTGGGTTCCTTTGATTTTTTTAGAGAGAGTTGAAGGGAGGAAAGGAGGGAGACAGAGAAACATCAATGTGAGAGAGACACATCAATTGGTTGTCTCCTGAATGTGCCCTGAGTGGCACCAGAGATGGAACCTGCAACCCAAGTACGTGTCCTTGACTGGGAATGGAACCAGCAACCCTTTGGTGGGAAGGCGGACACTCTAACCACTGAGCACACCAGCCAGGGCAGAAAGTCCTGCCTTTAATTGCAATTATTAAGGTTAATAAGTTATTTGCCTTTTCATCTGCTCAAAACATTGACTGCAAGGACACTCATCTGACAATGACACAAAGAACAGGGTCCTATCCTATCTAATAATAGACAAACATGGTAATTGACCGTACCTTTGCTACGCCTCCCATTGGTTAATCAGCAAGATATGCAAATTAACCGCCAACAAAGATGGCGGTTAATTTGCATACGTAAGCGCAAAGTGAAGACTGAAGGTGGCTCCGGCTGGAGCAGCGAAGGCTTGAAGGTGGCTCTGGCCGGAGCTAAGGCCTGGGTCCTGGTGCCGGAGGAAAACCAGTGCTGGCAGCCAAGGGAAGGGAAAGCCTATTGCACGAATCTTTTCGTGCATCAGGCCTCTACTTACTAAATAGAGACAAGTGAATACTCTCAAGTATTATCAGTAGTGACCCCTGTCACAAAGGCCACTGGTCCAGAGAACTCACAGCGGAACGTTTTTCAAAAGAATTTACAAAAGACAGTCCATCGACAAATGCCAGTCACAGCTGACATTTTCCCAAGGATTCCATGTGTCATGTACTGTGCTAAACATCTGATGGGTGTCAAGTCCTTCATCACCAACACCCTCCCCTCTCCACCATGAGGTACGTATGTGGCAGAGTGCAGAAGGCACAAACAAGGACAACAGTCATCCAGACCTGGTCCAAACGTGGTTTCCGCAAATAATTAGCTCTAGCTGTGTCACTGCCCGCGTTACTTTCTCCCTCCAAAACGGGGATGGTAAGTCACTTCTATTCTTAAGAGTTGTAAGAAGTAACTGCTCTGGCATAAGAAGTATTTAACAGTGCCTGGCACATAGTAAGCACTCAATATAATTTATTAAATAATAATAAATCAAATACAAAGCTATCCACCTGTTCTGTTGGGCCCAGGGGACTTCACCCAAGAATGCTAGTTTAAAGAGAATCTCCCCCGCCCCCTTTCCATCAGCAGCCATCTGCCTGCCTCAAGGACACATGGCCGCCTCAGCCCACAGAGCCTTCACATGGCTTGGCATGACACTTCCCAGAACAGGGACCCTGAGCAGGCCATCCGCTCCTGAGTCCTCTTCTCAATGTTATTGCAACACTCAAGCCACACATGTGACGGTGATGTGCACCCAGGAGAGCACTCACACAGTTATGAACACGCCGCTGCTAGATTCCCACCCGGACCTGCCCGCAGATGCGTCTCTGACCCCAGGGCTCCTGGATTCCGGAGCTCTGGTCCCAGATCCACAGAAAAAGACCAAGCTTGGTTGTGTTGTTGCTGTTATGTTGTTTTGTTCTTTAAAGAGAATAAAAACCTGAACAGTTTAGGCTAAAAAGTTTACACGGTTAATACTTCTAAGCAGGCAGCGACTGCACTAGGTAAGAAAGAGGAAGTGTTTTATAAAGGCCATCGCCTGAGATAAGATAATGCTGATTCAGGAACAACTGAGAAGCAGACAGCACAAGGCTGTAGGGAGAGGGGTGGTAAATGAATCATTTATGGAAGACCAAATACAGCTATCAATTATTAAAACCCTCTTCTAGGTAACCTCTTAGGCAATGCTTCCTGTGATTCTCTGAGGTGGTTACTGACCCCCCAGATAAGCTGGAACATAAGGACAAATGAATTCCTAGCTCCAATGGAGCAAGTAACCACTCCTTCTTGGTTGTACTGGAAAACCAAGGCTGACTAGGAAACTCAGCTCGGAAAAAGTAGCCAGACTTCCATCAAGAATAACGGCTTCTCCCAGACCGCCTCAGCCACCCCTGGTAGGAGGGGAAACAGGCCCTCCCAGCCCCTTCAGTTAAAAGTCACTTGGGTGTGACCAGGGAAGAGAAAGGACAGTATGGAATGGAATTTCCTAGTGTTTGGCTTTCACATTTTGGAAGGTGACTAAGTGCCAACACATGGAGGAGAGAGCATGGTTGAGAAGGCAAGATAAACACAGGCCAGGAAAAGACCACATACCTGCAGACCATCACGCACCCTCCACTTCCCAGCCCCGTTTATGGCGGGATGTGACCAATCAGGGAGTTACAAACTGGGGTCTTGGGATTCACATTCAGGCTGCTATTTTTACATTTTTGCCCACAAAGTGCTTTTGTTCTTATTATTTTAATATGTTTTATTGATTTCAGAGAGAGGACGGGAGAGGGAGAGAAAGATAGAAACATCAATGATGAGAGAGAACCATAGATCAGCTGCCTCCTGCAAGCCTCCTACTGGGGATCGAACCCCAAACCTGGACATGCGCCCTGACCTGGAATTGAACCGTGACTTCCTGGTTCATGGGTCGATGCTCAATCACTGAGCCACACCAGCCAGTTTTTTTTAAAAGGTGCATTAGTTGTCAACATTTAAAAATATTTAAAAATTGAGATATTTACTTTTTAAAAATCTTAAAATTTCCCATTTATCTTGAAAACTAATGCATCAGGCTAAACACCTGTCAAGCTCTTGTGTGACAACATTCAGTTGGATGTGAGGGGAGGCAGTCCCAAGAGATAGGACATGTCTTCACTAGCTCAACCCAGACCTCACTCTGTCCACCTCTGCATCAACCTGGTCCCAAAAGCATTTGACTCTGCAACCCTGAAATCAGATCTCTGTGACTTCATAAATAAACCAAGACAACAATTAGATGGATAGTACATATTCGCCATATTGATTGAAATAATTACTTTAAATATTTATTGTGTCACCAAATAGGGATAAACCAAGACTAGTACATGCTTTCTGCTTTTAAGGAGCCCACAGTCATCGGTAATAGGGAGACCTTCTTACAAATAACCACAATTTGCTCAGGTTGATGCCATTCTCAAGGTTCGTGTCACAGGGCATCTGAGAAAGTAGAGGGGGAGACAACTCTGCAAAGGTAGAGTCCGGGAAAGTGTCACAGATGAGGTGGCATGGGGCTCAGTTGCATGGAATGAGGGAGGAAATTGATAGTCCGAGAAAAGACAAGGAAAGGCATTCCAAGCAGAGGAGTAGCCGGTGAAAATAGGGCGACGTGGACTTTACAAAGAGGGGCTGGATGTGGCCTAAGTGTAGGCTTGGTCAGGGACCTACGTCAGAACCAGATCAGAAAATCCTGTGGGAACTTTATCCTGTTGAGCTCATGACCAACAGGAAGAATCTAAGAATGCTTAAACACAGGACTGGTAGGATCAACATTACTTAGGAAAATAAGAGCAGTGGCCTAACGGAGGACGGAGTGTAGAGGATAAACGACGAATGCAAAGAGATCAGTTAGGGTCTCTAATAATAGTTCTGGTGACCAAGAGGCTGTAGACCAGCGGTTCTCAACCTGTGGGTCGCGACCCCTTTGAGGGTCGAACGACCCTTTCACAGGGGTTGCCTAAGACCATCGGAAAACACATATATAATTACATATTGTTTTTGTGATTAATCACTATGCTTTAATGATGTTCAATTTGTAACAATGAAATTGGGGGTCACCACAACATGAGGAACTGTATTAAAGGGTCGCGGCATTAGGAAGGCCGAGAACCACTGCTGTAAACCAATCAATGGCTCTGTGTGGAGGGGCAGAGGGGGGTTTGAGAGGAGGTGAATGAATGGAGAAGCCCCGGCAGAGCCTACTGGATGTGGGTGGTGGAGGAGAGAGGAGCAAAGAGGATGACTCTCAGGTTTCTACCGGCAGAAGGAGCCAAAGAGGAACACCGATCATAAAGAGAGATGAGAAAACGAAACAAGTCTTGAAGGTGGTGAGGAGTTCTGTGGGATAAGGCAAAGGCAGTGGCAGACAACTTCAACTTGGCCAGGTGGGCAAACTATGGCTCGTGGACCAAATCCAAGCCACTGCTTGTTTTGTATGGCCCACAAGCTAAGAATGGTTCTTTCATTTTTGAGTTGTTGGGGGAGGGGAGGAATCAGAAGAACATTTCATGACATGTAAAAAGTGTATGAAATTCACATTTCAGTGTCCATAAAGTTTTATTGGTACACAACCACATCCATTCATTCACATACGGTCTATGGTGGCTTTCCAGCTACAATGGCAGAGTTAGAAGTTTTGAGAGGTTGTCTTGCGTCCCCAAAGCCTGCACTACGTACTATCTATACCTTTACAGAAAATGTGTGCTGACCCCTCAACTTAACTATTAGTCTGCACTCTCTGAAACTTTTTAAGTCAAAGGCTGAAAATTTCATATGATTATACATAATGTGTAAGTGAAGTAAAGGAGGGAGATGTAGGCTTGGACTGAATTTAATGTGCATCTTGGTGTTATTAGTAACATCAGCTTTGGATACACTTTGCTGCTAGCATTTGATGGCCATCGTCAGCATCTATCCACCTCACCAATATAATTAAATAACTGAAGATTAAAATGATCAAAAGAAGATACGGTGTTGCCCCACAGATCGCTCCACACAGATATCTTCGTACTGGCTGCTTAGAAATGAACTTTTAACACAGTAAAGATAAAAACGAAAAAGCTGCCTTTGGGCATTTCCTTTCAGTTATTCTATGGCTCCTCTTGTAAAAACCATTAATATCACCAAAGTCCAACTTCCGTATTTAAATAAGGAAGTCTGTGCTTGGCCAGAGGCTGGAGAAAATTCCCACATGAGGCCACAGGGCTACTCTGTTGGGGCCAAGTGAGATCAAAATAAAGCCTTCCCCCCAAAGATTTTAAGTTTGGTAGTTTTACCTTAAATAAAACACAAAAATAACTTTTGCAGATTTAGAATAATATTACTTGCATATATATATGGGACACCCCAATTGTTAACTTCTGTTGGCAATTAAGGGGGGGGGGGGGGGGCGGAGCAATGTGCTTGAAGCTAGTATGTTTCTAAAGATAAGGTTTCCTTTCTTTATTCACCAGATGTATCCGTACCATTAGAAATGTGAGAGAAATGATTTTTTTACACCAAAGTGAGAGCCAATTTCAAGAGTGTAATTTAAAAGTGTGAACTTTAAAATGCCTGGAACTAATAAAATAAAAGCAAAAGATAAAAGTGCTCTAATCTCAAAAGATATAAAATAAACTCATTTTTAATTAGCAGATTCTTCAAAAACCCCATTTAATCAGAGCCTTTCCCTTGCGTTTGTAATTAGTTGCACAACAGCCCATAAATAGAACATAGGTATTGCAAGAAGGACTTGTGACATGTCACATGGTTTCAGCACTCCAACACGCTTTTTCTGAGGCAAACACAGCATTACTGCAAGGGTATGCTAAGAGCAAAAATTAATTTCCCCCTCATTACTTCAGTCTTTTTTTGTTTTTAAACACAGACTTTGACAGTCTGCTTTGGAAAATCTTCACCCCCCTGAACACTAACTTGTAGAGAAAGTCTGTTTATTTCCAGATGAAAGCCTGAACAATATAAACAGTAGCCCTTTGAAAAGCTGGTTGCTATTTGATCTAACATTATTTTACTTTTGTGCCCGACCCAGGTCAAATCTCAGTGAACACTTCAAGCCTCCCCAATGTACAAGGGAAAGAACATGCTAGTTTAAACTGAGGCCTCAGAAAGGCCAATCTGGGTTCCATTTTAGGCAAATTGGTGTCTCCACCCTCAAAAAGCTAGAAAGTACAATGAGACAAATGCTTGACAAGAATGTAAACTATTTCTAACTGGATTCCCAATATTATCTAATCTAATAATAGACAAACATGGTAATTGACCATACCTCTGCTACGCTTCCCATTGGCTAATCAGGGCGACATGCAAATTAACCCAACCAAGATGGCGGCCGGCAGCCACGCAGCTGAAGCAAGCAGGAGGCTTGCTTGCTCCAGTGATGGAGGAAGCCAAGGTTCCTCCCTGCTGCGGCCGGGCTCTAAGCTCCACTCTAAGCAACGAAGTTGCAATTATATAAGCTAAACAAACCCCAGATACCTGCTTTCAGCAGTCCCTGGCCTCAGAGCTGGAGCAGCAACAAAGTTTCAATTATGGAAGGTAAATAAATCCCAGGAAAAAAAGAAAAAGAAAAAAAGGAGAGGCTGGGAGCTTCCGTCGCCGGCTTGGCCAGCCTGAAAACAGCCCTCAGCCCCTCATCCAGACTGGCCAGGCACCCCAGTTGGGACCCCCACCCTAAAGGGGGTGTGGCCAGCCTGAAAACAGCCATCAGCCCCTCATCCAGGCTGGCCAGGCACCCCAGTGGGGACCCCCACCCTGAAGGGGGTGTGACCAGCTGCAAACAGCCATTAGCCCCTCACCCAGGCTGGCCAGGCACCCCAGCAGGACCCCCACCCTGATCCGGGACACCCTTCAGGGCAAACCAGCCGGCCCCCACCCATGCACCAGGCCTCTATCCTATATAGTAAAAGGGTAATATGCAAACTGACCCTAACAGCAGAAAGACTGGGAATGACTGGTCACTATGACACATACTGACCACCAGGGGGCAGATGCTCAATGCAGGAGCTGCCCCATGGTGGTCAGTGCGCTCCCACATGGGGGAGCTCTGCTCAGCCACAAGCCAGGCTGACAGTACAGCGGTGATGGTGGGAGCCTCTCCCGCCTCCTCAGCAGCACTAAGGATGTCAGACTGCAGCTTAGGCCTGCTCCCCACTGGCAAGTGGACATCCCCCGAGGGCTCCTGGGCTGCCAGAGGGATGTCTGATTGCCAGCTTAGGCCCAAGCCCCCCAGGGAGCAGGCCTAAGCCAGCAGGTGGTCATCCCCCAAGGGGACCCAGACTGGGAGAGGGCACAGGCCGGGCTGAGGGACCCCCCCCCCCCCCGCCCCAGTGCACGAACTTTTGTGCACCGGGCCTCTAGTCCTTAAATAAAAGGACAAAGGGGGCTCCCAATATATCTCAATTAGTTAAAGATGGATATGTTCCATGATGCTATCTGTTGATTTTGGTTATGCTTTATGCACTCTCAAGTCACACAGCAGGGAGTGGGCACTCAATAAATGCTAGCTGAATGAATGAACAAATGAACTCATGTCCTCCATCATGTCCCATAAGGGACACAAGGATAATGACTGAGTTCTAAGCCTGCCTATTTGTTTTTTAAAACATAAAATATTTTTATTGGGGTGTCCCATCAATTGGCTCCAAGGAAAGTAAGTCAGTGTTCCAAAGAAAGAAGTATATTTAATAGTAAGCACTAATGAACGTGGGAGCAGGACAGGCAAAGTGAGCCCCAAACACAGGCAGCAGAGCAGCGGCTGCTGAAGTCAGAGACTAGCGCATCTCTAGGTGAATCTTCACCTGAGCACCACTTTCCGCCTTCTAATAAGCTCACTCAACAGCGCTCCGCTAACACTGACAACCCAGCAAAATGGGCGTGACGGGCCAGGGTGATGCGCTCTCAACCCGGAAACACTGCTGTGCACGAGGGCAATTCCGAGGCCGCAGGGGGATCCAGAGGTAGCAGACAGGCGATTCTGACACCATGGGGTTAAGCTGCACAGCAAAGCAATGACTTACTTCAGAAAGTGGGAATTCTCTTTACTGCAAATGTCCAAAAGCGGCTTTGTCACCTTCACGAGTACTCAGAGGCTCTCTGCATCGAACGAGAAGGTTCTAAGGCTTCTTTTCCAGCTGCTGAGTCTATAGCTGTCCCCACCCCCACCTCCAGTTAATGCAATAAACTCAACTTCTTTCAGAGCTAAGATTAATTTACACGGAAAGTGGCTTTAGAGCGGTGCTTGTCTTGCTCAGATAATTCTCTGACACCTGGTAAATCATATTTGACATACAGCAAATTGAAATGGAAATATGATTAACTGAAACTCCCTGTCCCAACCAGCCCTTCATGTGGGGGCTGCAAGTGAACCTCAAACGCTGCTGTTCCCTGGGGCTCTCCATCTGGCTTGTTTCCTTCCTACCCCACTCGCCCTGGGAGCTCTGTATTCCCAAGGCTGCGTTTAAGACCTCAGCACTAAGCCCTTCCACAGTGAGATCTCCAGCACAGGTCTCTGGGGTGTCTGGCCCGCCTTTCTGATTGCCTTCAGAATGTCTGCATTTGCGTACTGCACAAATTCAAGCCACCCAAACGCATACTCTTGCTCCCTGCCTCCTGCTCGCTACCTCTGTCTCAAACATGGTCCTCCTTCCGGTGTTCCTGCCTTAGTGGACCAAGCATTCCAAGGAACATCCCTGTCCTCCTAGCAGCCTCTCACTCTCACCCACATCCAGTCTTCCAGGCAGCAGGTTCCACTTCACAACTATGACTAAAACCCCCCATTTCCTGAGCCTTATTCAGGCCTTCATCACCTCCTCCAAGCACCACTGCATAAACCTCCTGCCTAGCTGCCCACCCCGCAGAAAGCCTGTACAGTGTGGCCAGACTGACCTTTCCCAACCACGAATATGGCCATGTCTCTCCCATACTCAAATTCCTTCCAACAGACTCCCGTGGTTTCAGAATAAAATGAAAACTCCTTAGCTTGCCACACAAGGGTCTTCGTGATCTGGCCCCTCTCCACATCCTCAGCCTCCCCATCCACTCTCCTCACACCCTCTATTCTCAGCATAAAACACAGCCTGTGCTATATGGAAAGCAGTGTCTCTACCCACCACAGTTCTCGCACACAGGCCTTTCGCTCTACTGGGAACAACCTAACTTCCTCTTGCCTGACAAGTGCCCCCGGTCCTTGAATGCTCAGTGGAAGCACCACATTGTCTTCAGATGGCTTCGGTGAGGTTTTTAAACATTGCAGAGTAACCTTAGGTAGTTAGTGGTTACACTGAGGAAGACGACCAGAGACATGGATTGGTTCCCTAGCTCTCCCACTTACTAGTTATATGACTTGGATACGTTAATTTCTAAAACCCAGCTCCTTTAGCTATAAAATTGAACGGCTATGTAGATTAAGAGAACAAGTGAATGTGAACTGTTTAGCGAAGACCTTGCAGAGACATACATGTTTATCCATTCAGACTTTCTTGTAGGCATTGTCTTTCCCTCCATCCCACTCAAACAGTTGTTCCCTGGCCGTAGCTGATTGGGCTAGAGATGGCCACCTGACCCTTGCTGAGCCAATTAGGGCTGTTCTATGGAAAATGAAAGAAAGGAAAAGGTAGAGGGAGAGACAGAGACAAAAGAGAAATGAAGCAGATTATGTAAGAAAAGAGTACAGATTAGAGATCAAGAGAATCTCAGTGGAGTCTGAGTCCCTACCCTAGTTCCAACTGTTCCCAAGACCTATTTATCCTTGAAATGTCTGGGCAAACCCAATACCATATAACAAACTCCCCTTGGGTGGCTATCCATTGCTGGTTGAGTCTAATAATACCTAACTCTCATGCACGCTCATTTGCATTGTTATTACAGTAATAAGTACCTGAAGACAGAGGCAGAATCTTATTTTATTTTGTGTTCTCAGAGACTAGTGTAGTGCCTGACATACAGCAGGCAGTCAAATATTTACTGAGTGAAAGGCTGTCCTCAGGGAAGAAATAATAACTTGGGGTTAAAATTCTACCACAGGCTCAAGAATCTCTCGATACATGTCCTAAGCAGTAAAAGAGACACTTTTTTTTTAAGGTAGCAGAATTTTCATAGTTATGACCAGAAAGAGGCCCTAAGATATACTTCTGAGCGATGCTTGTCAGGCATATTTAGTCCCTTGAATATCTTTGAGTTGTTATCAATTGAGCTAATCAATGTTTGTGGTGGGGATTTTTTAAAGCTATATCTATATTAATACATGTTAAACTACTGTAGAGAGCTATTCCTGAAGCTCACTGTCAGGAGACAGTGGAATATGCAGTTATTAGAAATTCAGCAACTGAGGAGAACTAATCACTACTCCCAACCATCACCCGGGGGTACAGAGGGACCTTCCTAAGTCTCAGAAATTGTGGGAAATTCCAGAGCTGTTTACCTTCCTTACTGCGTTTCAATCGAGAGAATAAAATGAATCCCATTGTTCCAGAATCCTGGCTGTAGTCAGAAATAGGCTCTAAATGGCTGAGAATGAATTTTAATAGCGGAACCAGGACCATGACAGAGGAAATGAGGAGGAAGAATTTTTCTTCATAAGAAGGGCCATGAGCCCAATTTTCATTTCGTTACATTTCTAAATGGCATGCATTTTTGTCTGCTGGTTGCAACATAACCTTTCTGCATTGACACAAAGTAGGAATGAATCAGTAAATAATAAAAATAGTGCAAAATTCTTACATCCTACCTTTCCAAAAGACTTTCTAACTTACTAATGCATTTCTAAAGGGCTACAGCCCAAGAAGTTTGTGAATAAGATGACTGATTAACTTGATGTATATTTTGACCAAAACATTAGATCCACTTACAATCTTAACTGAAAGTTTTACTGAACCATAAACTAATGACACACAACACTGAATAACTAACAATGCAATTCATGACACTGTTTCTATGGAAAAGTACATTCATTTAGAATTCCAGCCTCTGTTGTTTGCAATGGTTTTCAACCTTTGTGTGCCTACGAGTCACCTAGAGAACTTGTTAGAACATGGATTTCTGGGTCCCACTCCCAGAGATTCTGACTTGGTCGATTTAAGGTAGGACGTGAAAAAAACTCTCAAGTGGTGGTGATCCATTTGGCCTTCTAGTGCCACTGGGCCTAGATGAAACACCGTCCCTTTGATCAGGCCAGGGGCTGAACTTCCCTTCCGTGAGGGAATGGGGCACCCTGAGCTAAAGCATAGTATGTGGTATCGGTTTACACCCCCGGTGCTGGTTAATATTGCTACAGTTGGAAGCTCAGAGGCTTCAGAGATGGAAAGGGGTTTCCCAGAGAAGCATGGAGTTATTGTGGCAGAAATGTAACTAGGGCCGTGGGGACCCAGTGGGTGAGTTGAAAATAAGAGCCTGGGCAGGGCTCTATGGAGTGACTAGCTGCAGGGGGAGTGAGTCTGAGCAGTGGTGATTCAGAGTCTACCACACATGGGACTCCTGTTAGGAAATGGTTGACAGCAAAATAGAAATGGTAAGAGGAGGTGGAGAAGGGAAAGGCTGTCCAATGGTGGAAGTGGCTGCAATACAAAGGGATGAAGGGCAGTCTAGTTACTTAGCATAGCGAACCTGGAAGTAAATCTTCTGGGGTAATTATTCTCATATCAAAGATAATTACACATCATCCATAGTCCAAATTATCTTCATATCAAAGATAAGTACACATCATCTATTATTAACTACAAGATATGTTTTACTGTTCAGAAAAATTACTAATATAACACTTGTCAGTACTTTATAATTGTGCATCATCTCATTTGAGCTGCCCAACAGTAAGGTAGATAGGAAAGGTATTATTTGTCTCATTAAAAAAAATGGAATGCAGAAAGTTGACTCACCTGGGTTCAGACAGCTACTGAGCCATAAAGCCAGGGTCAGATTCCCTCTAATTCCCAAGTCTGTCTCCACAACGTCCCTACACTGCAGAGAAAGGAAGCTGCAAGTTCTCAAGTGCAGAAGGAAAATCTGAGGTCTGCTGGTCTCACACAAGCCACGGCGGTAAGGAGCTAAGGAGGGAAGGCGTCAGGTGCTAAGAAAAGGTCAGGTGTCTTCTAGGTCTGGCAGTTCCGAGGTTGTTGGTAAGGACGATGGAAAATCCAAAGCACTAACATACTCTCACCTCCCAGAGAAAGAAAAGTTGTGAGGTGATAAAATGCACAAAGTCTGAGGTTGCATATACTAGTTTCCAAGGAAGTATTTCACTTGTCTCTCTGGTTTTATGAATAAGCAAAGAAAAACTTAGTATCACACATCCATACCTCTCTATAAACAGACCTTAGCTCTAATGCACAGGTTACACACTGACCTGACATCAAATCTGCAAACTTTTGATGTACGGGATGATGTTCCAACCAACTGAGCCACCCACCCCGGGGAAAGTATGTGTATCTTTTTTTAAAAAAATTATTTTGACTTCTGCAAATTAAATAAAAAATGAAAACACATCATAAAGTTGAAAACAAACTCAAACTGTATATTAAATTGGTAATAAAATCATACAGGTTATTTATTGCAAGTGACCTTTGAACAGTTACCTTGGGAAATAAAAACTGCAAAAAAAATTTTTTTTTAATTTTCTCAGCAGTTTTTGGGTTAGCAGAAATATTGGCACTGAAAATTTGAAACTATGTGATATGTTATTAGGATACAGGAAACACCAATGCTATTTATTAAGACCCAAGATTTGTAATGTAAGGCAATAAATACAAATTAACCCTAACCCATGGCATTACAGGCATCAGGTATAAACTTTACTTTCATCTAACAGGTAGAATAATGTGCTTCCTAAGTAATTTTGTATCTATCAGATAGGTAAATATTTATCTTTCTCTCTTCTGGAAGGTGGATGATGTAAAAGCAGTATTAAATACTTAAAAGTGATTATTTAAAGTATTTGTGTTTAGAGAAGGAAGGGGGAAGACAAACCAAAATTTATAATGGTCAAGAGATGATTCCTACGATCATGACCCTCATTCACAGCATAGGCTCTGCATATGCTTCAGAGATCAGGCATCTGCTGAATGAATGTAGCATCCTCTGAACCATCACTATCCAGGGTAGAAGGAAGGTCAACAAAAGCTACTGTGGTAGGATGTTCCTGAAAAATATCCCCACATGATAAAAACTAAACTGATTCAAGTCAGTAGTAGAATAAGTAGGCTAAAATAGGGGGACCAGCTGTCCTGGATTAGCACTCAAAGTCCTGTCTCCTCAATTCCTATAAACCAGGATTGCAGTCTACTTGCTCTTAATGTAAAACATTGACCCAAGACAGGTTACTGTGCACATGGTTATTTCATCACAGTAATCGATTTCACCTTCCAGACTATGCTAAGGTACTAAATTACCTACGAATTCTGTTGTCTTGTCTTTTCAAAGAAATTTTTTTTTTATTGATTTCAGAGAGGAAGGGAGAGGGAGAGAGAGATAGAAACATCAATGATGAGAATCATTGATTCATTGATCGGCTGCCTCCTGCACGCCCCACACTGGAGATCAAGCCCGCAATCTGGGCATATTCACTGACCGGGAATTGAACCATAACCTCCTGGTTCCTAGGTCAACGCTCAAACATTGAGCCATCCCAGTGGGGCCTGTTGTTTTTTCTTTAAGTGGCCATACATAATCTAACATGTTGATGTAATCAGAGCAATTTACCCACTGGATTGAAAGATGTGAAAAAAGTCTTCTAAAATCAAATAACCCCTACTTGCCTCTAACTTCAGAGAAGATACAAGCTTAATATGTATGCGGGCATGTGAACTCACATGCTTGGGGTGGTGGAGTGGTGGGGTGGGGGTAGAGAAAGAAGGGTAAGAAGTGTCTTATTTACCACAGCATCCCTAGCACTTAGCAAAAAGAATGACAAAGAGACAGCATCCAATATTTAACAAATAAAGGAATTAAAAGATGCTACTACTTTAATAGTTGTGTAATATCTATATTACACAACTCCTTTCAATGGTCTGAAGGAATTTTGTGTCAGATGCATAACTTCCTTCCTTCTCCCGGTTTGGTTAAGAACAAAGGGAAGATGAGTGGTGGCCGGCGTTCAATGACAGCAAAGACAACTGGTTTCCCAGTTGTTACCCAAATACTCCTAGTTGTGTGTTTTTTTTAAATTGTTATATTACCCTCCCTATTCCAAAATAAAGACTATAAATCATCCAATCATCCCAAAGAGATAAAATCAGGTCATAAAAGAGCTTAATAAGGCTCTTTATAAAGTGGCTCCAAATTGAAAACTCTTGGGAAGCCTTTGATGCCTCAAGAACACAGATCCAGCCATCTGTGGTCTGAATTCAATGCTCATTGCATGTCGAGCCTCTTTTTTTTTTTTTCCTATGTCCTTCATGCTGAAGTTCAAATTCATTTTATTATGTTGCTGCCATCAAAGGTCTTCCTCAATTTCTCTTCTCCAAATTAGACCACCTTCCTCCTCGCCCCTCTGAATCTACACAAAACATACATGGTGCATCCTGCATCCTACTGTTCTTACGGGAGTGCATCTCAGACCCTCAGGCTGCTTTCACCAGGGCCGGCCTTCACCCAGCACGGTGCTTTGAGTAAGTAAAGCGTCTACAACCCATCCATTTGTCATGAGTCTTCAAGCTCCTTTCCTGGCTCTCATTCAACCTATCTTTAGATCCCCAGGACCATTACCCTCATATAAAAAAAAAAATCAATCTTTTAAATTAATTATTAAAATAAAAAAAGTACAACAAACAGCAAATTCCTCAGTCCCCACATTTTAGAAAAGTGTTTACTCTTCCAAAGTTATGGCATATAGTTCGAAAGCACAGACAGAAGTAGTTTTGTGATTTTCCGCCCTCGCCAAGTATGAAGCACAACGTATCCTAATGGACAGATGTAACTAGTTTGACCAATAGTCTTTGTAGAATCTTTTATACAGCATTCACCAGGCACTGTTTTTAATCCCACACCATATGCATCACATCAAATGTTTTATGGTAAGAAAGATGATGCTAAAGAGCGAAGAGAAACAAACTATGTGACACCATTATAAACATTATTATTTATCACAAAAGTAGTGATGTGTGAAATAAAGTGCCATTTATTGTGTATGCATGAGAGGTAACGATTAGATTATCTAAAGCAGGGTTTTTCCATCTTTTCACTACTGTTTTCCTTAAAAACATTACAGTTCAGTTATTCCCAACAAGAGCAATTAAATAGTAAGGAAAAAGATTTTTCAGGGAGAGTTGCTCTTTGGAGGACCCCAGACCACTGTAATGCATCATCTAAAACCTTCCCCCCGCCCCCCCCCCCCCCCCCCCCCGCCCAAGAACCAATTTTTGCCCTCGTAGCAGTCTTATCACCCCATTGGGAATGCATTATATAAAAGATACACCGGTGTGTTTAATACTACTCAAAAGCTCAGTTTTGGCAACAGGAACAACACTTAATAATCAAATATACTTAACATGCGCCATATATTAAAAAAAAGTGAGTCCCTGAGCATCTCAAGACTCACCCTTTCTTCAAGGCCAACTTAAAACCACTTCACAAAGCACTGTCCCAGTTCCTCTCTCGCTGGTACTTCCCACTGATTTTCTGACTCAGAGGCACCACAGACCACCGTGTGTTGTAATTACATATTCAGGTTATCTTTCTACCCCAGTAGACTGACCAGAGCCCAAAGAGCAGGAACTCAGTCCTGGTCATCTCTGTGCTGCCCACAGGATGAGGCCCAGAGACTGGTAAACAGGTGCCAACACATACAGAGAGAAGCAGGCCCTTTCCCTGGAGTCTCTTGCACAACTGGCCAACTTGGGCTCGTTCATCATGTGTCACTGTGAAGTGGAAAAGCTTTGTTTGTCTTTCATAACTGACTACACAACATCCCTCGTAAAGGTTTGCTTTTCAGCAAACATCTATAGATGCAACATTTCTCTGCCCACTGTCCCGCTCCCTTGGGCCACTCCTCCAGTTTCCAGCCAGGTTTGCTCACAGTTTAAAACGAACTCTTCTAGCCTGGGATGCTGTGGCTCAGTGGACAGAGGATTGGCCTGTGGACTGAAGGGTCCCTGGTTCGATTCCAGTCAAGGGCACGCTCGTGCAGGAGGCAACCAATCAATGTGTCTCTCTCACATAGATGTTTTTCTCTCTCTCTTCCCCTTCCTTCCACTCTCTCTAAAAGTCAATAAAAAAAAATAGCCTCAGGTGAGGCTTAAAAATAAATAAATACATAAACCAATGAATGAATGAATGAATAAATAAATAAATAATAAAACGAACTCTTCTAGTCTCAGCTTGCTCTGGGTCTACCACCCAATTGAAAGGAAAAGTGAAATGCTGTTCATCTAAGTCTCACGGCCTTAAACAAATAAGGAAATAAGAGTGGATAATACTACACGCTTCAATGCTTGTTGGCAGTTTTATGGCCCAGCAGTAACACCTTTATAACTTCATTGCTTCGGTAAAACAGAGGAGCTTTAACTTTAAATACCAGCGGACCCGTTCTCCCCTCCTCTCCAGATAGGGATGATGAGCAGCAAGAGGGCGCAAAGTATTTTTTTTTTTCATTAATAGGATTTCCAAGAGGATATCATCTACAAGCCAGTTTAAGGATTTCATGTCTTCCTTACCTCTAATCTTCACACATAAAGAGGTCTCAGGAATTTCTCATTATTTGCCTCAAATTATACGTAAATACAGACTGGTTGAAACTGTATGAAGTCAAAAGCTAAGCTGGTAATTACTGTGGGGGAAATATATCCCGGGAAGCGATGCTGGAGGTGCCTTTTAAGGAAGTGACTCAATTGGAAACAAGCCTCCAGAAAGCATGTGATCTTCAATTCCAGTTCCTCATTAACATTCAACCAGAAAACATGCGCTGGGGGTGGCGGGGGGTGCGGGCGGAGATAGGGTACAAACAGCAAGGTCCGATCTCCAAATATGTGCTGGTCACAATTCACAACTAGTTCTGGAATCAGTCATTTGTTCACATTTCTGTCCCTCTCGCTGCTCCACAGGTTCAACCTCGACACCAAAACTTCTATTTTCAAAATGAACCCTGTGGTGACTCGCATTTTAAACAGCACGATGCATTATCTTTAATAACAGCGCTGGCCCCATTTTGGAGGAAGTTAATTGTCTCAGCAAATGACAGAAAAAGATCCTTTCACATCTGCAGCGAGGAATCTGAGCTCTGAATAGCTTGCTCATTCACATCAGCTGATCAAGTAGTGGCCTCATTCCTCTCCCAAATTCATACTGCTCATTGTCTCATGGAACAATCGCAGATGAAAAAAGCCAACACTGTCATCAATAAAAAAAAAAAAAAATTTTTTTTAAAAAGCCTTGGACACTCTGCATTCAGAACTATGAAGCCGTGAAGCAGGTCACCTGAACGAAGAGAAACAAAGCTATCACGACACCCAAGCTCGGCACCGGGCTCCTCAGTTCCCAAGACACAAAGCCCCACCTCGGGCCTCTGGCTGAGGTTTCCTCCGTAGGGTTCATGTTCGCTTACTAGATGACAGTCCAAAATTTAGCAAAGAATAACGGCTGTGCTAACAGAGGTCTTCATAAGCACAAGTGGCTGGAAGGGGAGGTGGCAGGTCTGTGTTTGTCCTTTGAGAAGATGAGTTGGGGTGTTGAACCAACACCTGAAACTTCTGGAAGCATTCCTTACAAGGCTTAAAAACTGGATAAATATTCACCATAACAAATAAAAAGAAAAAAGAAACTAACAAAAGAGGCCCACAATTCAATGTGCCTAACACAGATGATGACTGTAGAAAATCAGAGCTGGGAATTCAAAATCAATTTGGATGAGCCATTTCAACTTTCAGATGAGTAAGCTGAATTACAGAAAACTGTCCGAGTTGTTGAAGGTCACATGGCGATAATGTAATTAGAAAGTATGGCGATAATGTAATTAGAAAGTATGGAATCCCTGTCTAATGCTGTGCCCATGATTTACTGCTCAAAGATGTGGCAGGCCTTGTCCAATATAATTGATTTCAGAGAGGAAGGGAGAGGGAGAGAGAGATAGAAACACCAATGATGAGAGGGAATCAATGATCGGCTGCCGCTTGCATGTCCCCCACTGGAAATCGAGCCCACATCCTGGACACGTGCCCTTGACCGGAATCGAACCTGGGACCCTTCAGTCCACAGGCCGATGCTCTATCCACTGAGCCAAACCAGCTAGGGCTCCTCCTTCTAAGTGTAAAGGTTAAACTTCCAACAAAGCCATGACCTCTGCTTCCAGAGGGTCACGCTCCAACATGCTCTTCTCCCATGTACAGCAGTTTCCATTGCTGCTGTGAGGTGTCCTGGCCAGGACACCAGCAAACGTGAACTGGCTGGTGGGAAGATGGGTTGCACCTCTTCTGGTTATTTCTTTCTGTCCTTAACCAACACTTCCACAGGCATCACCTCCACTCACACTCCACCAATCCTGCGAGGGAGGAGAGTAACCTGACACCTCCACTTCTCCAGGTCAGCAAACTGAGTCTGGGGCCTTCCTAATCACAACAGCAAACAGGGTGAATAAGACGACTTGGAAACTTGCTGAGACAGGGAGTGAGGTTTGCTGCCAACAGCATCACCTTAAACATGGAAGGAGACCCCGTTAGATCCCACCTTGTTACCTTACTAGCAAAATAAGTGATGCACCTTGTTTCTCTCCTCTGTGACTTGAGGCAAGCCTCCCTGCTCCCAAGCTTTTGTGAGGATTAGCTAGAATTTTTGCAAAGTGCTTGGGCAGCAGCCGTCTCTCAGTGAATGCCCATTACCATTATGAAGCACCAAAAGGAATCATTCTAACTAATTAAGTTCCAGTCCTGGAAACTGTACCTACATAATATAACTTCCCCTTAAACTACAAAACCTTCAGACGTGGGGTTGCCAACAGCCGCCATTTGTTGCTTCCCCTTCTCTCTCTGTTAAATTGCTCCCTGCTGTACTGACTTTGTGACTACTTTTTGCAAGTTGCTTTCAAATACGTATCTCATTACTCTTTATTTCACTCCATGTAGTATATAGTTTCACTCCGGAGGAGCAGCATATGGTTGTAGAGAAAGTGGCAGACCAGGAAGCGACTCCTCACTGAGAAAGCTTCCTGGGAGGAAGGTCTTTGCTTCTTTGTTTTCCTTAGAGCATCCTGGCTCGGGATGTCACATCTAGGGCACAGTAGTGCTTGCAGCAAAGAGCGGGTGTCCCTTTAAAGGGAGCGGGGGAGGCTCAACCCAGCTCCAGCTGATGATGGGAATATGGCGCAGTACTGCCAAGTCCCCCGGCATTTTAAAAGAAGCCAAGAATCTATATTATGGAAAATTTTCTCGATTTTGAAAACACGGTGTGGGCCAAATAACATACACTTAGGAGCAAGTTTGGTCCATGGGTCACCAACGTTTCCCATTGTTACCTTAGACTTCGGAGATATGATCTACTAACCTAGAGAGAAACCCTGCTCTGGAATTTTCCCCCTGGAAAGGTGGTCAGAGAGCATGACAGGCCTGGAGAGTGGGCTACTGAGATAAAAAGAATAAAATCTTCAACAGAATCCACTGGAAATCAGGGATTTCCAGCTGTCAGACAGCTGCTGGCCATGCATGCTGCCCCGGGAAAGGCAGGGATTCTGGTGGTTGGAGGGTAACAGTGATTACAAGACCCGTCAGCATCAGTAGTTGAAAGAGAAGACCATCCAGGGAGGTTTCTGCACAAAAGCACAGATACTAGGGCTTCGGACTATAAATCAGGGCTCTGTTCTAAATGAGCTTGACTGTCTGCGAGTGACAAACTGATGTACGCAGTTCGGAGCCCTATTCCCCACACTTCAAGGCTTGCAGGTGCATGAATGATGTATGATCTTTAGGCCTCTTTCAAAGACTTTGTTTTTGATGAAACAACTCATGCCTTTTAAAATACATTAGTAAAGGCAAAATTGAAAAGAGCTTGGAAAGAAAAATGTAAAGAAACCTTAGCAAGCTTGACATACGTTCAGCTTTTATAAATAGGTACAGACAGCTACCTGTTCTGATGAAATAAATCTAGTGATAGTAAAGAAAGTCAGCCACTTTAGTATTTTCTTTAGAAATGTGACTGACAGAATAGTCAACTTAAAAAAGTGTGTGGGGAAAATCCATTAGTCACAGATTTCAATCATTCCTGTATAAAAGGTAGAGACATAGTAAAGCACCCATTTCCCCATTATTGTTAAATAAAAATTAATCCAGCAATATAGGATTGTTATTGCTGTTATTGTTGCTTTAAGCCATAGTTTCAAAGTGAAGTAAAACTGAGATGTGGGGAAGGAGAGAAGTTTAATTTTAAAGCTGAAAAATGTTTTTGACAGAGATAGGAAACAGTGTCACAGAAGATGACAAAGGTCATTCTCCAATTAGCCAACATAATTCAGGGATCTAAATTCATTCCCGCCCGGCCGACATGGCTCAGTGGTTGAGCGTCGACCTTATGAATCAGGAGGTCGTGGTTCAATTCCTGGTCAGGGCCCATGCCTGGGTTGCAGGCTCGATCCCCCGGTATGGGGAGTGCAGGACACAGCCTGATCAATGATTCACTCCCCTCATTTATGTTTCTATCTCTCTCTCCTTCTTCCTTTCCTCTCTGAAATCAATAAAACATATTTTTAAAAAAATAATAAATTCATTCCCAAAGCTTTTCCCTTATTGAGGCTCCTGATAAAAATTGGCAAAACAATACGTACACCTAATTTGGGACACAAAGATCTTTTCTTGCTCCATTCATACACATCAATATTATCTCATTTTCCACACTCTCCTGCCAGCACTGACTCTTAACTTTGAGTGGTTCCATTCCAGGGGCATTTGGTGTTGTCTGGAGATATTTTGGCTGTAGCAACCAGGTGAGGGGATGCTGCAGGCCCTTAGTGGGCAGAGGCCGAGCATCCTGTTGACCACTCTACAGTGCACAGACACCTCCCCACAACGAAGAATTATCCCTCCCACAATGTCAACAGTGTCAAGGTTGAGAAACCCTGGTCCAGAAGCAATACAAGAAGGCAGCATTTCTTCTGCAGAGCAGGTTTGCATTAAGAAAGTTGGATGTGGCACTACAGTTGAAATATGGTGATTTGGAAGATAAGGACCAATATTGGTGGTAAAAAAAAAGAAAAAAATCAGAAGCAGGTATCATGCCTAAAGAAATGAGAGAATGCGAACCCAGAGTGGCTGGCTGCTCAGCAAACATTCTCATGTGTATGATTAGAATTTGTTATAAACATTTGCTGGTTTTATGTGGTTCCATGTGCGAGTTAGGTCTTAGATGATATTTAGCATGTTCTTATTATTTTAGGTCAATTTATTTTTATTTTGCAATGACAAAACATACTTAAAATCATATTTAAATATTTTCTTATTGAAATTCATGTAGGAAAATTTTGTAAATCCCTTAACTTTCTTCTTCCCCTACTGAGAAAAAAATTTCTTAAAGTAACCTTCCCTAAAACAAAAATGATCACGTAATAGTGAAACAGATTTATGTATGCTGATGCAATACGGGTAAACTGGTTTTGAGAAGTACTGAGGGACATACTCTGAATATGCAGCCAGAAGCGCCTGGGTACACGGCTTCCGGATTCCTGACCTCCAGAAACAATGTGAGATAATAAATGTGTGTTTTAAGCCACTAAGAGTGGCATACTGTGTTGCACAGCAATAAATAAAGTGGCACTCTCCTCCTTTCTCTATACCATCCCTTAGAAATCAATCTATGACTCTCACCCCCAAGAGACAAGCTCCTTTGAGGCCAGTCTTAACCAGTGTTTCCCAGTTCTCTCTGCAACTTTTCCCTCCTGCCTCGGGGCTGCAAACACACTGGGCATTCCACACCTGTTTATGGAAGAAATGCTTCCTGGTCCAGCCTTGCCTGCGGCTTAGGCACATCCCAGAAAAATGCACCAAAAAGCTGAGTCCATCCTCAAATGCTCACAGAACTTAAGGCAGGGCACGGTAATTTACAACCTGCCTCCTGATTTTATGCACGGTTTATTACTGATATAGGCTCTGACTCTGGAGCATTAAGTTTGGCTCAGACTGTTATCCATCTGTGCTAATTTAATGCTAAGTCCTCGCTCTGATGCCTTCATCTCCACAGTGCTCCCATCAATCAGTCACTTGCTCCACAGTAGGAAGCAGGGAAAATTCTATTTTACACCAAGTCCAGGGACTTCAAACTTTTTATCCTCAACTTTCCCCTTGGGTTGTTTTGCCCTCGTACCTATGTTGCTCCTGGGTTTACCTTCCTGCCTCCTCCCAGGACCCCACATTGACCCACATGGACCCCACAGTGATGCTAAATACAGCTCCAGGGAAACAAAACATTCTATGACATCATCATAGCCGACACAATTTCTTTAAACCAGCTTCCCCTTCCGGAAAGGGCTGTGAGTACATTTATCCAGCAATGAAGGCAAGCATTCTCTTGGAATTTGCTTATGATGTCCAAAGGGCAGTGTTAGAAGCAAAATCCACTGCTTCTCCCTGGGTTCCGACAAGCTGTTAGATGTGCCCATATTACACTCCCAGGGAACCCAGGCTGAAGAGCAACCGTTCCACGTTCCGACTTACTGACAGCTGTCAAACATTCACTGTTTCTGTAGTGACTAATCTCAGCAGATAATGAGCTTGGATTTTTAACTTACAAATGCTATTTACACTTCCATTAAAACTGCCACACACAGTGCAAATATTACAGGAGAAGATGCAGAACTGGAGCTATGGGAAACGCAAACAGGGAAAATAATTGCACCAGAGATGATTATAAATAAACAGCAGAAGCCACTTCCATATGTGAGCGTGTCCGCGCTGGGCAAATGCCACGCCAAGTGCTTTTTGCATGTTATTGTGTAGCTAGCACGCTCAAAGTCCTAAAACGTTCCACATTTCTTAACTACAAAGCTGAGGTTCCCTCCTCCTGCAAATCTTGCTCAAGTTCACACAGTTTAAAACAAACAGGGCCTGGATCAAGGCCAGGTGTGAATGACTCCCAGCCCCCACCCCCTCCCAAATGCTCACTGTACGTACCTACTACGGCCACAGAGTCCACGTGGTCACACAGAACCCCTGGCTGTGACAGGCGCCCCTGGCTCACCTCGCAGCACACAATTTCGTACACACTTTCACCACCACACTATTTGGCTTTAGATATTAAAAACAAGGGTATACAGCACAATGAAAGGAAAGTAATCATATTCGTAGTATTTATCCTAGGAATGTATATCGTGTTTACATCTTATTGTCTATTGTTACTATATCACAAATAATGTTTTGGCAGTGTTACTGAAGTCATTCTTTTCAAATACTTTATTTGATGACTCATGCCAAAATTTGTTCTAAATGCTTTACACATATTACTAACTCAAAGGGACATGTGATGTCAATGGCCCCATTTTCATGGACGTGTAAATTGAGGCACCGAGAAGATGAGTGACTTGCCCAAGGTCATAGAGTAACAGAGGCAGGATTAGAATGCAGGCCCTGAGACTCCAGAGTCCCCTCTTAACCACTACCCGGCACTACCTCCCTGGTGCATTGCTAGCTGCTCTGCCCCCCAAAACAATCATTACATGAAAGATCCCCTTGGAGATATTCTAATTTAAAACAAACGTGACAGAATCCTCTCTCCTGCTCCAAATCCTTTCAAAGGTACCTCAATGTACTTGGGATAAAATCTAAAGTTCTTCAACCTGGCCTAAACCCTTTACAGTGGTTCTCAACCTTCTGTCCCTTTGAATACAGTTCCTCATGTTGTGGTGACCCCCAACCATAAAATTATTTTTGTTGCTACTTCATAACGGTAATGTTGCTACTGTTATGAATCGTAATGTAAATATATGATATGCAGGATGGTCTTAGGCGACCCCTATGAAAGGGTGGTTCGACCTCCAAAGGGGTTGCGACCCACAGGTTGAGAACCGCTGCTTTATGAGCTGCCCCTGCCTCCCTCAGCAGCCTCAGGAGTGCTCCCTCTGATTCTAATCTCTGGTCTTTTTTTCAGTTCTTTAAACATAGCAGGATTTTTTTTTTTTTTTTTTACTTCAGGCCTCTAAACACACTGCAACATTTGTCTGGACTACTGTTGCCTGACTTTGGTACAATTTAAAATCAATGGATGTCAACAGGTAGGCTACTCAAATGGTGTGAGCTGGAGGTACATTTCCCAGCTCAATCTCTCTACCAGATATTTTATGCCCTACATTCATGATTTCTTGGTACTGGAAAAATCAAAACAAAAAACATTTGCATACATTTTAGCAGTCGGCATGCAAAAATAGTAAGAACTGCTCTTCTGCTAGCAACTGTTGGTCAAAATATACCGCCCTTAGACCAATCAGGATGTATGGACATCCTTTTCCCAAAGGGACCTAAAAACTCACATGTAATAGTTGCTGCGTTCCTAAGTACCCTATCTGCAAATGAAATTATTCACTTAATATGTATTACCAAGAAATTTACCTAATACATGCAGCCCTAACTGGTTTGGCTCAGTGGATAGAGCGTTGGCCTACGGATTGAAAGGTCCCAGGTTCGATTCCGGTCAAAGGCATGTACCTTGGTTGTGGGCACATCCCCAGTAGGGAGTGTGCAGGAGGCAGCTGATCGATGTTTCTCTCTCATCGATGTTTCTAACTCTCTATCCCTCTGCCTTCCTCTCTGTAAAAAATCAATAAAAAAATAAAATACATGCAAAGGAGGGACTTTAGGCAGTTATTGAAGGAACCCTTCCAGAATTCTAAATTTTGACACTACTTTCTGCATATAATACCTTATACATTTCCAAAGCACATTTACATACATTATTTCACTCAATTTTTCCTGATAACAGCCTTCTAAGGAATAAAAATAGTTATATTTTTCTTGCCAATCTATTTCTTAGTCAAGGAAACAAAGAAATAGAGGTCTAATGTGTTTCTAGGGCTACAGACCTGGTCAGTGGCAGAGTCAGGACTATATTTCAAGACCTCTCCTCTTGGAACCCAGGCACATGGCCACGAAGAGGAAACACTATGAAAACTGGTAAAACTAAAAGTACCCACCTCACATCCCACATGCGCTTTGCCAAAGAAAACCTTCGCTGGGATGACCCCACACAACTCTGCACATCCTCCTTGACCATGTACACACTCACACCACCACCACCCCCTCTACCTCTACCACCACCACCACCACCACTTCCACCAATCTCCCCCCCCCCCCCCCCCCCCCGCCACTGGCGCCACTCTGTCCCCAGGCTTTTGCACTGGCCCAGTTCCAGGTCCTGCAGTTCTCATTATCTTTTGCTGGTCATTTGCAAGGCAATGACATTAAGAACTAACCGCGCTCTTCCATGCTGTTACCAAATACTTTCACCTCCAAAATGACTTATGTGATCTTTGTAACATCTCCCCAAAGTAGGCAGGTCAAGATCATTATCTCCAATTTAAACAAAAGGCAAATGGAGCACAGGGAGGTTAAGAGATTAGGCAAAACTGCTAAATGCCAGAACAGGACCTAGAATCCACGTATTTCTATTGTAATGACAGCAACTTGCCATTTGACCTGCCATTTCACCGTGTCTAGTAAGATAACATAGCACTAATCTACTCATCTATATATTCACTCGACAAATATTGAAGCATGTAGTTTACATCAGGCTGTGTGAAAGGTTGTGGGGACGAGAGTAGAAAGCACAACAAACATATCTCTAGTCCCCATACACCTGATAGTCTGTGAGGACATAGATTTAAGGAGATAATTACAAATTTCCATAACTGCCAAGAAGGAAAATAATCAAGAGCTATGAGAGAATATAACAAGGAGCCCTAACATATATAAGAATCTCACCAGGGGAGGGGAGAAAGGGGACTGGATGAAAGAAAGAGAAGGGATTAGCCCATAGACACAAACAACAGTGTGGTGATGGCCAGAGGAAGGGTGGATGAGGGCTGGGTGCAGCTGGGCAAAGGGGTGGGAGTGGGGAAATGGGGACATCTGTAATAGTGAAAACAATAAAAAAAAAAAAGAAAAAAAAAAAAAGAAGAATGTTAGAGCAAATTTCTTCAAGGAAGTTACACTTAACCTGAGGCATGAAGTCAGCCAGGTGAGAAGGGAGGCAAAAGAGTAATCCTCACAGAGGAAACATGTGCAAAGGCCCTGAGGCAGAAAACAACTTGGAAGAGGGTCCTGTGTTAGGAGATATGACTGAAGAGATATTCCAGAGATAGATCATGGGCCTCACTATCACTATAGAGAATTTGGGGTTTTATCCCAAATGTAATAGGTATGCATTAAAGAGAATAGGTACTAGTATGCATTGAGGCAGCGGAATTCTGTTATCTGGCCTGTGATTTTAGAGGGTCATTTTGGCTGGTGTTCAGTCCAGAAAAATGAATGAAGGAGACAAAAATGATAGTGGGGAGACCACTTAGACCAGCAGTTCTCAACTTGTGGGTCGCGACCCCTTTGGGGGTCGAACGACCCTTTCACAGGGGTCGCCTAAGACCATCGGAAAACACATATATAATTACATATTGTTTTTGTGAGTAATCACTATGCTTTAATTATGTTCAATTTGTAACAATGAAATTGGGGGTCACCACAACATGAGGAACTGTATTAAAGGGTCGCAGCATGAGGAAGGTTGAGAACCACTGACTTAGACTGTGGTGGTAACGTGAAACGCGGAGAAGTGACTGTGAAAAGAGAATGAAGCTTGGCTGGGCAAATCCAAAGCACAGGGACCTGGATCTCATCCTAACCTCAAATAAATTTTAAAAGCAGGACATAAATCTGAAGTGAAGAGATGGTCACGTTCTTCAGCTGCTGGTGGCAACTGGCTACCTCTGCTATGGTGAACTGTCTCCATATTACTTCGAGCCAAATACAGAAGGCACACCCTGACATTCTGCAACAACCTTTCTAAGCCATTACCCAGCCTTGGGACCTGAGAAACTGGGACATAACTGACTCAAGACTGCCAAGAACCATTCCCCAAGGTCAGGGATGATTTATTCCCTGTTTAGGAAAGTCCAAGACCAACACGGACAGACATTCTCATCTATATAAGACTGCTTTCAAATGTCTTTCTCTTTAAAAAAAAATGAAGATGACATTATCTTAGGAGAAGCATGAAAACATTTATGTAGCTTCTTGCCTTATGTTACTTTAGGAATGAAAAATAAACTGCTTTGCCATCTTCAGTCCTAATACTGAATTGTATAACACTTCAATAGTCACCCCAGGGTGTCTCCATGATGAGAAGTGAGGAGCGCAAAGAGCATGTAGGAGGAGGGAGAGTCACAAAAGCTCACAGCCAAATTGCAACTATTCCGCTATTAGCCCCCTACAGAAGGGCAAGGGTCCCACTGGCCACAGCTGAGTTCCCACAGGCATTGCCCCACGGCAGGTGATGCCATTGAGTCCCCAAGCATTGGTGGGACCGACCCTCATTTTTTATTTACATACAGATTCAGGCCTGGGAGAAGTCTTACTGTTTCTTGTGTAGAGGCAACCACTTTTGGTCATTTGCTCAATGAGTATAAAGCTTAGGTTGGAAGTTCTCTGACAACACAGACATGACCCTAGGGCAGCGATTGCCACCTTTTCCATTTCATGGCATACAAAAACTAATTACTAAAATTCTGCGGCACACCAAAAAATATGTTTTGCTGATCTGACAAAAAAGGTATGTATAATTTTGATTCATTCACACCAGATGACTATTGTTGTGTTGGCTGTTGTCATTTTTTTGTTTGACAATCTAAGGGAAAAGAGGTCAGAGCCCCTAACTAGTCAGATATTGCATGTTTTAAAAATTCCTGTGGCATGCTGGTTGAAAATTGCTGCCCTAGGGCATGAAGTTCTAAAACAGAAGAGTGTTCATAAAGTCTAGAAGCTTTGATTAGGCAATCCCCAAAAAATGCTAATGAGAAGAAAAGTGAGTGTTGCTATGGAAACCTGAGGGTGTTGCTTTTAAACAGCCATGCTAAAAGGAAGGCACAGGACCAAAGGCAAATACCTTGAAAGAGAAGCACGTAAGGTAAGCACAGAGGATGGTAGGTATGCTCAGTCAGGAATCCTAAGGCCAGGCGCGCTCTCCCTCCATGGAGCACAGACTTTCCTCTTTCCCCTCCGCTTTCTCCCAGGCGTGTTACCTTTGCCTTGCTCTCTCCTAAGCTTGAAGGGCCCTTCTTTTGCTTCTGTAACTTGTTTCTTGAGCCTATGCCACTCAGTTGCTCACTTCTACTACCTCTATAACTTTCTCTTACAATCTGAAAACAAAACAAAAGAATCCAAACTGGGGATTTCAGAAATTTTACATACAACAAAATTAAGTTTTTTAAGGGTACACTCTTTTATTAAAATACTAGAGGGCCGGTGCATGAGTTTTCCTGCACTGGGGGGTGGTCCCTCAGCCTGGCCTGTGCCCTCTCACAGCCTGAGAGTCCTCAGGGGATGTCCTACTGACGGCCTAAGCCGCAGTCTGGCCTCCCTCTGCGAGAGGCGAACAGATGGGTGATCAGGAGCCGCTCCCATCACCCTGCAGTTTCCGCCCGGCCTCCCTTTGCGGGAGGCAACCAGACGGGCGATCAGGGGACATCGCCACCCCGCCACTGTCGCTGCCTGGCCTCCGTCTGCGGGAGGTGACCGGACGGGTTGATCAGGGGACGGTGCTGGCCTCCCCCATTGCCCCCCCACCCCCATCGCTGTTCCCTCCCTCTGCTCACTGGTATGCGCCTTAGCTGGCCTGGCTGCCTATTCACCGGTCCTGCTCCCCACCCACTGGTGTTCCACCGTTTGGTCAATTTGCATATTATGCTTTTAATATATAGGATCATATTTTTAAATAGCAAAATCGAGGAATGGGTCTTTCTGGTACTTGGAGTCAATGGAACTTATAGTTGGCTTCTTTAAACAAAAATTCTTCAGATAGAATAAGTGAACATTGCTAAGGTAGAATGAGGTCCAAGATGAATAAAAAGATTGTAAAAGAGCTGGACCACAATGGGTTCGAGTCACCTGGATTTATCCTTTATTTCCAACAACTTGCAAATATTATTGCTGATTCACTGTTGGTGAACTTTTCAGAAAGAAATCATAGAAAACTGGGCTTCCCTAAGGCCTCTGAGAAGATTCTCATGACATTCACTAGATGGTCAATTGGGGTACAACAATTTAACGAATGAGCATGCCCAAAGCATGCTGATGAGCGCCTGGCTTGGAGAGGGAGACTCATTCTCCACTCAGCCTGTGAACATGGTCTTTGACTAGAAAGCAACGCAGAAGGCAAGGTTAGCACCTATGTTGTTGGGAGAAGGCAGGGGTGAGGGTGAATTTCCTGTCCCACTGAATCAGGATTCGACCATCTTTACAAGCTGGCGATAACAGGGATCAATAAAAGGTCTGAACTTGGGTTGTTAAAAACAAAAAAGTACATATACAGGAAGAAGAGCAGAAACATAGGAGATGCTAGTAAAACAATCAAGAAACAAAACTAAACCACCTCTACAGGTCTCAGATCACAGGTAAACTCCATATGCTAGGTACCAAAAGCGCAAGCACGACCTTAGGCTCCAGTAGCAAACACGGTTCCGGAAGGTCAAGGCGAATCGGACCACTTGTTGAATGATGCATTCAGTGGTTTATGCTACTGCTACAGACTAGGATCTGTGTCCTCCTAAAATTCCTATGTGGAAATCCTAACAGCCAGTGTGATATTTGGAGGTGGGGCCTGTGGGAGGGGATTAGACCATGAGGGTGCAGCCTCATCCACTGAATCAGTACCCTGATAAAAGAGATCTCTAAGAGCTCCCTTGCTTCTCCCTCCACACAGGACAGAGTGAAAAGATAGACGCTGTCTGTGAACTAGGAAGCAGGATCTCACCTGGCATAGAATCTGCTGGAGCCTTAACCTTGGACGCCCCAGCCTCCCAAATCATGAGGCATACATTTTTATTGTTCAAACCATCCAGTTTGATATTTTTGTTATAGCAGCCTGAGCTAAACACATCCATCCATAAAAGGAGTGGGAAAAAATTAATGTATGGAGGCAAGCAATCAAGATGGTGAAAAGACTTAAACCACGTTCCACAAGGATGTTCAACTCAGGAAAAACTCAGGAAAAACAAAACAGAATGCCCGGCTGCTGTGTCTCAGTGGTTGAGCATCGACCCATGAACCAAGAGGTGAACGGTTCGATTTCTCGGTCGGGGCACACGCCTGGGTTTTGGGCTTGATCCCCAGGAGGGGGCAGGCAGGGGGCATCTAGTTGCTGTTTCTTTCCCATCGATATTTTTTTTTCTCTCTCTCTCTCTCTCCCCCTCCCTTCCTCTCTCTCTAAAACTCAATAAAAACATATTTTTTAAAAAAAATATATTAAAAAAAGGAAAGAAAACACAAGCAGGAGAGCTGTCCTAGGATGATACGCTGTCACATGGATGAGGGTTACACAGGATCTCACCTGAATGTCTCCAAAAGGTAGAACACCTGTAAGACAAGAAGCCAGCAGTCTGAGGTGAAATGGGGTGGCCACTAAGTCTGAGTTCACCAGTGTGTGAGGGTTCAAATGGGAGCTGGGTACCACTTGAATAATGTAGAAAAGACTGGTTAGATATGGACACCTGTCAGAGTCCCTTGCAAACATGGCATTCTGTTACATAAGCTCAGTGACTAGTTCCTAAGTTGTGCCCAGTTGCCTGCAGGCGGCAAGTCTGATGATGTAACTGCCATCTCCCCCCTTTTTTTAAAGCACACCCTCACATGCTATGGCTTTCCTTTAGCACAGTATCAAGACATGCTCGGATCTACCATACGCCCGTCTTCAGTAAAAGTTAAAGTTCTTTCCACTCCTACAAACATGCTGTCGCAAAGCTTATTTCTTAGTCTCTTACCTCGGAAACAGATGGAGGGTGCTCCCTGTCCTAGACTATGTATATTTTGCTCTAATTAGAAATATAGTCGATGCTCAGTCTGAGACAACCACTCTGGAGGCGTATGCTTGGCCAGATCTTGGCAGGGTCTTCCTCCCTGGACTTACATACCCACCGTGTGAGCAGCCTGCTATTATGGGCTGTTTCTGTGGCGGTGATGTCCACACACGCACGGGGCTTCCTGGTTAGTGAACACAGACCGGGAGGCACTATCAGGGAGGCACGAAGCACTTCCGCAGAGAATGGCTGCCCGTCGGCCACAGAGTGGCCAACACTCTCAGCATCAGCTTCCATCGCTGCCGGAGCTGCCTCCCCGGCCTCATCTCTCACTACTGATCTGTTCGTAGATTTTCCTTTCGTGAACTCTGACACCCCAGCGCCTTTGGTCATGCCTAACCGTCTGAAATGCCTCCCCTGCCCCTTTCCCCCGACCCTATTGAGGGGCCCAGCTCACAAGCCATCTCCCCGATGCCAACACACCCCACCTGCTTCTATTCTCCCCAGGAGTCTGTTCCACTGGAACCAAGGCTGCCCTGGCAGAGCCCAGGCCCTGGGCCAGAGCAGGCTATCAGCTAATACTTACAGCTTGAACAAATAATGTCCAACTGCTCAGCTCCCCTAGATCAGTGGTCGGCAAACTGCAGCTGGCGAGCCACATGCGGCTCTTTGGCCCCTTGAGTGTGGCTCTTCCACAAAATACCATGTGCGGGCACGCACGTACAGTGAGATTGAAACTTCGTGACCCATGTGCAGAAGTCGGCATTTTGTGGAAGAGCCACACTCAAGGGGCCAAAGAGCCGCATGTGGCTCGGGAGCCGTAGTTTGCCGACCACTGCCCTAGGTTATAACAAATGCCTTGAGGACAGAAAGCATTTTATTCCAAGGCGCTGAATAATAATAGTAACTGATGTCCATTGAGCTTACCATGTGCCAGGCCCTCCTCTAAACACGTTACATGAACTGTCTCCCTAATTTCTCCAACTACCCGTGAGATACCTATGACTGTCTCATTTTGAGATGAAGTAAGGGAGTCTTCGGGAGGCTGCCTAAGGCCATGCTGTTGTCGAGTGCCCAGCGGAGGTCCAGCCTCGGAACCCAGGGTACCTGCGACCCGAAAGCACTCCATCTGCTCCTGCACCTGGTGCACCACCTGGGGGGAGAGATGCTTCACCCACGTTCGAAGAGTGAAACCGCACAGCACACACAAGATATTAATGGAGACCTGCTCTACTAGACATGAAACTCCAGCCGGGACACCGAGTGATTACTATTATTTTGTCTTTGCAGGGATGCCAGCTCAAACATCTTAAATAAAGAAGGAAAGAGTAAATCTGATGCACTCCATTTTGATGTCTAAAACGAAATTTTATTTAGCTTTCAGTACCTATTTCCTGTTTAAAAATGTTACCCAGGCTGAGAAGAGAAAAATGTTCTCCAGCTGAGGGGGTGGGGATAGGGGTGGGGGTGGGCCACATACTGCTGAGATGGAAAGACACTCAGGGCTCTACTGGAGGGAAAACCTCAGGAGGAAATAATAGACCACGGTCTGAGTGCGCCTTGCGGAGCAGCTGGTTTCCATTTTATGCTATTTTTGCTTCTACTCAAGACAGAAGTATCACCCAGCTGACGTGGCTCAGTGATTGAGCGCCAACTATGAACCAGGAGTCAAGGAGGTTGACGTTCGATTCCCGGTCAGGGCACGTCCGGTTGCAGGCTCAATCCCCACTTTGGGGCATGCAGGAGGCAGCCAATCAATGATTCTCATCTTCGATGTTTCTATCTCCCTCTCCCTTCCTCTCCGAGGTCAATAAAAAAAAAAAAAAATATATATATATATATATTTTAAAGAAAGGCAGAAGTAGCTTTGGCACGTGATGCTTTGGCTTTTAAACCATTTTTGAGAAACCCTAGTCTTCTTAGGAAGGGCCTCACAGGGGAGTGGTGGCTGGAGGGTGAAGGTTAGAGCTTCAAGAAAAAATTGTTTTAAAACAAATGGTTCTGCTGTTTAAAACAAAACAAAGAAACTGAAAACCTCAATTTGAAAGGTCTTAGTGAGACAGGCATATTCTCTCTCATTCCTATCACCTCGGGCGGCAATCGGGCTCTGTTCTGCAGGAAGCCGACCTTTATCCCCAGCGGACTCCCATCAGACAGGCTTCACCCAGCCCACCTGCACCAGCTTCCCATCCTCTCGGCGGGGAGCCTGGGAGAACGGACGCTCTAATGAGTCACCATTTAGGAGGAAGTGTTTCTTGTACTGATTTCCTTCCCTGTGCACCTCAGGAGGCTGTGGTGGGTCTTCTCTCCCTCTGCCCCAAAAAGATATAAATGCTATGATTAAACCAGGAGTTTAAAACCTTGGCTGCACACTAGAATTTTCTATGGTGCTTAAGAATGGTATTGATGGCCCAGCCAGTGTGGGTCAGTTGGTTGGGCATCATCCTATACACTAGGTTGTCGCCGTTCGATTCCAGGTCAGGGCACATGCCTGGGTTGTGGGCTCAATCCTCAGCAGAGGGCGTGCAGGAGGCAGCCAACAGAAGTTTCTCTCACTGATGTTTATCTCTCTCTCTTCCTCTCCTTTCTTCTCTCTAAAATCTATAAAAATATTTTTTAAAAATGGTATTGATGGCCAGGCTCCTCTGCAGACCAGCGAAACTGGATTCTCTGGGGAGTGGGGTCCCCTCCTGGGCACTTCTGAAGAATGCCTCTGATGACTGTGATAGGCAGCCAGGGGTAACCTGGATTGGACATGGATACCAAAGTGTCTCTGCTAGAAGCGAATGTCACGGGACTGTAAAACTATTACTGAAGGTCCTAACTTTTCAAAACCTATCAACTTAAAAAATGGGCTTTGGAGAATAAAATAATTTTTACTCTAATGTAAGCATGCTCCTAGATGAAATTAGAGAGAAAAGGTGGTTTAAATGGAACAATTTTACACAGGCACACAAATAATTATATATCCAAAATACACCTGTGATATAACTTCAATGGTGTACTTTTTTTTTTTAATACTTTTTATTGATTTCTTACAGAGAGGAAGGGAGAGGGACAGAGAGTTAGAAACATCGATGAGAGAGAAACATCAATCAGCTGCCTCCTGCACAACCCCTACTGGGGATGTGCCCGCAACCAAGGTACATGCCCTTGACCGGAATCGAACCTGGGACCTTTCAGTCCACAGGCCGACACTCTATCCACTGAGCCAAACCAGTCAGGGCTCAATGGTGTACTTTAGTATCAAACAGACATCTTCCCAGGAGAGCAGACTACCCTATGAAACATTGTTGTAAAGAGGTAAAAAAATAAATTTGCAAAGGTCAAGTTTGACTGGGGTTGGGGAAGCAAGGGGATTAGGTTCTTTTTTCATTTGGCAATTTCCTACCCGTCCCAGCGAGCTGCACTTGTGTTATTTCTTCTATGAGGCCTTCCCTAAGCCTCAGGTTTGGATCAGGGGTTTATCTTCCATGCCAGAGCCCCCTGGCATTTGGGTTTGCAGTCCCGGCCCGGGGACAGCACAGAAAAGGCACCTAGTGCACGTGAGGAGACACACCGGCTACCTGAGGGAGTGTGTGATCGCTCGGGTCAGAGCTCTCAATTCCATCCCCTCCGCCCCCTCCTGATCAGGCATCAGCTGTAGAGTCAGCCTCACCTTCTTTGTAGTTTTCTGATATTTTTGTAATAAAAAAAAAATAGTTGATTTTAGAAATGCAAGTCTGACGTCACTTCTAATTTTAAAGTTCTTTATAAATACGGAACAATTTCGGAAACTCTCACACATACCCACAAAGCAATTTCATACCTCAGTGCCTTTGCACATGAGGCTCTACTGCTTTGGCATGCTCACTCTCCACCCCTACCCCACAAATCCCCAGCTCCACCTGCTTGGCAAATGCCTATTTATCCTTTGAAGCTGAACCTAAATAAATCTTCTGTGGAATTCTTCACTATCCCTCAGAAAGAATGTATATATATTTATTTATTTATTCACCAAAATTTATACTTTGAGTCAGGAACTGTTTTTTTTGCTTTTTTTTTGTACTATCACCCATCTAAGCCTGGTACTGCAGCAGAAAGGAAGTTGTAGTACCACCCTCTTGTCCATCAGGCTCACTTCTGCCTGCCTCCCCTCCAGCTCCCCTCCAGACAAGCCAGGGAGGAGACCCGCTGATCAGTTTCCTCTGAGCAGGGACAACAGGGCACATCACCAGTCCTGGTGCCATCAGGTCTGAGGCAGGCAGGCATGACTTCCAGCTGAACCAGTGCTATCTCCATCCCACTCATTACCTCTGGTTCCATGTGGCTGGGTGGGTAAAGGACACAGCCCCCTGTGGGAGCTCTGCCACCCCCCTCCACAGTCACACCTGCCTGGGCTGGTCCAGCCGTGTGAACTGGAGCCAATGTCCTCTTTTCGGACTCAGTGTTAGGACACTGGGTGCCTCTGAAGATTCTAATCAAGTGGAATGCTGATTTCCACGCTGGAGAGCCTCCCAGTGGGGTATGGGGACTGGCAGGCACAAGATGGGCATTTCTTGGATACATTCCACCAAACAGTACCCAAATCCACCTTTGGTCCCTGACATAAGCAACACAATAGACCATGTCTGAAAAGACTAAGCTGCTGACTGCATGATCAACATACCAGGAACAAGGCCTAGATTCCCACCGTGGCAACCACAGCCCCTCGTGCATCTGTAACCTAACAGTCTCCACTCTGTCACCTGTGAAGTTAATGCACTGAGTATAGGGTCACTGCATGATTATATGGCGGTCTGAGCATTTGCAAGTATCTTGCCAGGCCCCAAATCAACAACTCAAAGCCCAGGAATGAGACTAGCAAGAGGCATTTCTTCACATAATTGCATTCTTCTCAGACAGCTGGATCCTGTGCAGCCAGAAGAGGAAAAAGGACAACAGAGCCAGACGCCTATTTCTTAAACTCTCAGCACCTCTTGCAGCTCTGCACTCGCATGACACCTGACATGGCACGTTTTGACAAAGATGAGGCCTAACCAATGAAAGAACACCCAAGTCCTGGAGCAAATCATGCCACACTCAATGTTAATGTGATAAACGAACTCAAATGTTGAGATTATGCCCCCTCCCCCCACTTAGTGAGATGAAATCCCTTAAAGACACCTGATTTGCACAAGTTGGTTGCTTATTATGAAACAGTAGGAGGAACTTCATCTTGACTTGTTAGGAATGAGAGCATTAAAGAATCACATGTTTGGATTAGATCCTAAAACAGAAAGCGTACGTTAGCAGAAAACTGGTGAAATCCAAACAAAGCCTACCCTTTAGTTAACAGTATGGCACTGTATTTGTTTTCTATTGCTACATCACAAATTATCACAAAGCAAAACACCTTCTGGAAAATTTTTAACAACACAAATTTATTATCTTCGAGTTTCTGTTGGTCAGAAATCCAGGCACAGTGTAGCTGCATCTTGCAAGGCTGAAATCAAGGTGGTTCTCCTCTGGAGCTCAGGGTCCGCTTCCAAGCTCACTGTTGGCAGAACTCAGTTCCTTGTGGCTGTAGGACTGAGGTCCCTGTTTTCTTGTTGGCTGTTGGTTTTAGCTCCTAGAGGTCACCTTCAGGTCCTAGCCACATGGCCCCCTCCACAGGCAGTTCACAACAGAGATGTTGGCTTTCTTCAAAGCCAGCAAGAATATTTCTGCTTAAGTGTCCTTAGGGCTCATCTGATTAGGTCAGGCCCACCTAGGATATTAACTATCCCATTTGAATACCCGAAGTCAATCGATTAGGGCAGTGGTCGGCAAACTCATTAGTCAACAGAGCCAAATATCAACAGTACAACGATTGAAATTTCTTTTGAGAGCCAAATTTTTTAAACTTAAACTATATAGGTAGGTACACTGTTATTAACTTAATTAGGGTACTCCTAAGGCTTAGGAAGAGCCACACTCAAGGGGCCAAAGAGCCGCATGTGGCTCACGAGCCGCAGTTTGCCGACCACGGGATTAGGGGGGCCTTAGTCACACCTACAAAATTCTTTCTGCCCTCCCATGTGCCATATCACAGCATGTTATCCCATCAGAGCCACAAGTCCTCCCCACACTCAAGGAAAGGGGCTGATGACACCGACAGGTACACCAGCAGGCAGGAACCTTGAGGCCATCTTGCAATTCTGCCTACCGTAGGTACCAATGTTAATTTCTTAATTTTGGTAACTGTATTATGATTATGTAAGGTGTTTACAATAGGGGAAATATAAAAACTCTTAAGTACCTTTGCAATTATTCTGTATTCCAAAAGGAAAAAACTTAAAAACATGGAATAAAAATCGCGCACTTTAAAATAACATAACAATGTGCAAATCCGTAATATGTTCTCTGGCCTATGTTGTTGTGCTGAATTTACCAAAAGGGAAAGCACTACGTCAGGGCTATACAACTTCTCTGAAGTCCCAAACCAAATCGAATTATTGTGATAAGAATTACAGAGTGCCACATACTACTTCCGTATCTTCAAATAAAGGGGAATGGTCCTGAATTTAACGATCACCCTCACAAAATGGCTATGTAAAAAGTCTACTGTACATCTATAGTCGATATTTATTTCAACTACAAAAGTTTCTCATTAAGGAACTGTCTTTTTAGCCTAGTTTCTTTTATGTTTTACCACCATTGTCCCTTCGCCATATCTCATATGGCTCCTGATATTCTATCACCATTACTATCTTTATCAAACAAGCAACACATTATACACATGTGTACATACAATGTGTTCTATATAACTTCTCAGTGCCAAATATCTGGAGATAATACCTTTGTAGTTAACTAACAGAACCATGTGTACTATGCCAGCAAAGGGCAATGTGTTACTAATCCAAGCTATCTTGTATGTTTTGGATACATACAATTTCACATAACTGAGTGGGTGTGATTAAAATTATAGGGTTAGAGGAGTACTGTATTTTTTTAACAATAAACAACAGAAATTGAACAATATCCTTACCAAAATCATTAGTTACTCTGTAGTACGTTGTCTACATTCCTTTGCACAGGGATATTTAGCAATGCATAAATCTCATTTTCTAAAGTTGCCGGCTATCAGATGTTATTAGAACTGTCAGTCACACAAACAAACAAAGAAAAACAACTAATTCATAAAACTTCTAAAAGTTCACCCCAAAAAATTTTGTAAGAAGTGACAAATTAGGGTGAGCAAAATATTTCATCACAAATATTTCATCATAGAAATGTTTTCAAATACTTGACCATACAGAATATTTGGGATTTTCCAATCTTCACCAATGCCACATATGCAGACCAAGAAGCAGAGGAAGATCAGCAAGGCCAGCAACTGCTGAAACAGAGGGTTTGTCGTGGTGGTTTTGATTTGTGGGATCACACTGGCATTTAGAAAGGGGAAGGTCAACCTGTTAGTAGATTGGAGGAGAAAGACAGGAAGACCAGTCTGACTACCTAAAAGTGGCTGGCTGAGCCAGAAATAAGGAAGGTGTACCCTATGGGGAGGCAGGGAGTAAGACACTGAACTGGCCGAAGAGAGAGGGACGCAGTTAAGTGATGTATACAAGGAGAATGAGGGAGGTGCCACGTTTCTCACTCAGCAGACATGAGGGAACAGAACAAACATCCGGACAGGCCGAATAAGATGAAGGCAGAAAATAAACAAGGTGAACGGATCATTATGGAGTTGTATAGCCTGTTTCCAATTAACAAAAGGGCAGCTTCCAAAAGTTCGCTCACTCAACCAATCTTCATTAAACACCTACCATGTTCCAATTATGGCACTAGATTTTGGAATACAAAGGGGTCTAAAATGTGGTCCTTGCCACTCTTTGGAAGCTAACCAGGCTAGAGGGACAGACATACAACCAAGGATTAACGCTCAAGGTGATAATGGCCAGTGCTTACTAAGCATTTACTAATGTGCCAGGCACTGTGCTAGGAGTCTTATTTCATTATTTATTATCTCAACAAGTATTTATTGAGCACCTGCTAAATGCTAAGCTGCTCTAGGTACTGAGAGCATGACACTGAATGAAACAAGCAAGGACCCTGCTCTCATAGTATTCATCCTATTTATGAGGAAACAGACAATAAGTCAATGAATCAATGAACAAGGTGATGTCAAATAATGGTGTGTGCAACGAAGACAATACCTGGAGAGATGTGATCGCACTGGGGGGAGGGGAGAGTGGTACTAATTGAACATGGTGGTCATGGAAGGCCATAAAGAGGACATCCGAGCTGATACCTGCAAGACAAGGAAAGTGAGGGCAGTGTCCAGGCTGAACGGATGGCAATGCAGAGGCCTGAGGTGGAGGCAAGGTCGTGTGGTCAGAGAACAAAAAGGAGGCAGGGGGACTGAGCCTGTGAGTCTCAGCGGCGGTCAGGGGCATAACACAGGAGGCCTGGAAGCCACTGATGGGTGGGCTTTCAAGCAAGAGCGACAATCTCATTAACATGGATAAAGCTCATTCTGGGAGGGAGCTGTATGAAGGAAGAGTGGTAGGAGGGGATGCAGGGAACCAACTAGGAAGCTACGTTAGGAGTCCAGAAGGGGGATGTGGAACACAGTGAGGATGGGGAGAAGGCATGATTATGGGATATTTTTAAGAAGTACAGACAAAAGAATGTGCTGATGGGTCGGGGGCAGGGGTTTGAGGGAAAGAAGGATAGAGCACAATGCCTGAATATGTTACTTGATCATCTGGGTGGATGGTGATGCCATTTATTGAAATGTATGCTGAAGGAGGAGCAGGGTTTAGGGAAAGGGTTCAGAGACATTCGAAACGGAGTTCTGTCCTTGATGAGGAGGAAGCAAGAGAAGCAGTCAAGTAGAGTGGTCATCGGCAAATGAATGGTATTTAAAGACAATGGAGCACAAAGTCTGGAATCTAGAACCCAACCCTGGTTGATCAAACCAAAGAGGAAGAGCCAGCAAAGGAGATTTTGTAAGTAGCATCCCTGTAAGGGAGAAGAAAACCAGGAGGCTATTACCGGAGAAACCAATGCAAGAACAGACTGTTTCAAGGAGGGAGTGGTCACTGAGCCACAAGATGCTAAGTAAGCAGTCATGCAGGGACCACTGTATTTTGCAATTAGCAGTCACTGGTGACGTTTATGAAAAGGAGTTTCAAAAAGCAAGTTAGGGAGGAAGTCCTGAGAAGGGTGGAGAAAGGACAGAATGGAATATAAGGAAGTAGAATCGGGATTTACAAATAACTTTTGAAGCATTTACTTGATTATTTCATTTAATCCCCAGGTTAAGTCCACTTCACAACTAAGAGTTCATTTGCCTAAAGTCTTACAAGTCATGCAAGGTGATACCTACAGCTAGGATAGAAACCCACAATAGGATTCCAGGGCCTGCGTTCTTCTTAAACACTAATGTGGAACTTCGGGAAGTTCAATGGACTTTAATAAGGGTTTGTAGTAACCTAAGCCCATGATTTTCAAACTAAACTACCCAGAATCTCTAGCAGCGCCTCTTTAGAAACCATGGCCCAAATTGTTGACAGGAGTGGTTGCCTGGCCACATGCAGCCTCAATCTACATCCATTCTGAAGTCAAAATTTCAAAATTTCAAAAATTAAAAGGTTTTCAATATTGAAGACTCATTATTGTTAAGATGTCAGCTCTTCCAAATTTGATCTATAGATTCAATCAAAATTAAAATCTCAGCAAATTATTTTTGTGGTCATAGACAAACTGATTCTAAAGTTTATATGAAGAAGCAGAAGACCCAAAATAGCCAACACAATATTAAAGTGGAAGAACAAAGTTGGAGGATGAATATGAGCTGACTGCAAGACTTACTATAAATCTACAGTAATAAATCAGTGTTGTACTGGCAAAAGAATAGACAAACAGAATAATGGGACAGAATAGACAGCTCAAAAAGAGATGCCTTAAATATAGCCAGCGGACCTTGTTATTGCTAATCCTCACCTGAGGATATTTCTTCCATTGCTTTTCATGGAGAGTGGAAGGAAAGGAGAGAGGAGGAAAGAGAGAAACATGGACTGGTAGTCTCCTCCGGCACACGCCCAATGTGGGGTGGGGAGCAAACCTGCATCCAGGTAAGTTCCCTTCTGGAATCAAACTGGCCAGTCAGACACTTTAACTTTAGAAACACCTAGCCAGCTGATCTTTAACAAAGGGACAAAGGCAAAACAATGGGGTAAAAGCACTCTTTTCAACAAGTGGTGCTGGAACAGCCACAGGTCCACATTGCCAAAAAAATGAATCTAGACCCTTCACAAAAATGAATTTACGCCCGTCACAAAAATTAACTCAAAATGGATCAAAGACATAAGTGTAAAATACAAAACTATAGAATTCCTAGAAGTAACATAGGAGAAAAATCTAGATAACCTTGAATTTGGCACAATCCATGAAATAAAGAATGGATAAGCTGAATTTCATTAAAATTGAAACTTTCTGCTCCGCAAAAGGCACTGTCAAGAGAAGTGGAAAACAAACCACAGACTGGGAGAAAATATTTGCAAAAGACATATCTAATACAAGACTGTTATCCAAAATATACAAGGAGCTCTTAAAACTCAATACTAAAAAAATAAACAGCCTGATTAAAAAATGGGCCAAAGACCTTAACAGTCAACTCACCAATGAAGTTTATACAAATGGCAAATAAGCGTATAAAACTGCTCCTGCCTGGCCAGTGTGGCTCAGTGGTTGAGCGTCCATGAACCAAGAGGTGAGTGGTTTGATTCCCCGTCAGGGCACATGCCGGGATTGCACCGATTGATATTTCTCTCTCATCGATGTTTCTATCCCTCTCCCTTCATCTCTCTCTAAAAATAAAATAAAAATATTTTTTAAAAGTGCTCCAAATCATGAGCCATCTGGGAAATGCAAATTAAAATAACTATGAGATGATACTATACTTATTAGAATGGCCACATTCCTGAACACTAACACCACCAAATGCTGGTGAGAATGGGGAGCAACAGGAACACTCACTCATTATTGGTGGGAATGCAAAGTGGTACTGCCAATTTGGAAGACCACTGGGTGGCTTCTGATAAAACTAAACATACTCTAACCATACAATCCAGCAGTCACAAACCTTGGTCCCCCAGTATAGTTGAAAATTTATGCCCACATAGAAACCTACACATGGATGCTTACAGCAGCTTTATTCATAATTGTCAATACTTGGAAGCAACCAAGATGCCCTTCAGTAAGTGAATGGATAGACTATGGGTACATTCAGACAATGGAGTATCATTCAGTGCTAAAAAGAAATGCGCTATCCAACAATGAAAAACATGGAGGAACCTTAAATGCATGTTATTAAGTGAAAGAAGACAATCTGAAAAGGCTACCTATTGAATTATTCCAACTATATGACATTCTGGAAAAGGCAAAACTATAAAGACAGTTAAAAAAAAAATCAGTGGTCGTCAGGGGCTAGGGAGTAGAGAGGAGTGAATCAGCAGAGCACAGAGAGCTTTAAAGGCAGTGAAGCTATTCTGCATAACATTATCTTGGTGGCTGCATGTCCTTATACATTTGCCAAAACTCACAGAATGTACAACACCAAGAGTGAACCCTATGCAAACTATGGACTTTAGGTGACGATGTTGTGTCAATGTACATTCATGTCGTAACAAATGTACCACTCTGGTGGAGGATGTTGGTAATGGAAGAGGCTATCCATGTTTGCAGGGGGTATATGGGAAATCCCTGTACTTTCTTCTCAATTATGCTGTGAGCCTAAAATTGCTCTAAAAAATTAAAATAAAATAAAAGGTTTTTGAGCATTTACCATCTGCAGGCATTGTTGTGAAAATAAGGATGAGTGTTAGCAGCTTCTGAAAAGCGAACAGCCACTCACAGCTACAAGTTTCACACCTGACTTTGATTTTGAATCTTTTAATAATTACTCATGAAATCTGTACAATGCCCTCAGAACTTATTGATTATCAAGGAATATATGGAAAATAAGTCTAACACTTAATGCCTTTAAAATTTGGCTATTTGGAACTTGGAGCTTATTTTTCCATAAAAGCCAGCTAAGTGCCTAATAATTTTGTTCATATAAACCCTCTCTGTGAAAACGTATTTTGAAATGCAAGCTGGGACTTGAGTAGAACTCCTCCGAGTTCCCTAAACTGGAAACTCTGTGCAAGTACCAACCTTAGGCTCAGTCCCTGGCACTTATTTATCGCATCTAAGACGCAATCAATGATAAAAGAAGCCATCATCCATTTGGAGGCCACTAAGAAAAAATGCTGCCAAGTAACCTATAACAGAATGCTTTCTTGTCACTCAGAACTATCTTATAATTATTGAAAAAGCTTTATAATTAGATTAGAGGCCCGGTGCATGAAAATCGTGCACTCGGGGGTGGGGGGGGGGGTCCCTCAGCCTGGCCTGTGATCTCTCAGTCTGGGAGCCCTCAGGAGATGTCTGACTGATGGCTTAGGCCCGCTCCCCATGGGGAAAGGGCCTAAGCTGGCAGTCAGACAACCTCAGCACTGCTGCGGAGGCAGGAGAGGCTTCCGCCACTGCTGTTGCACTCGACAGCTGTGAGCCCGGCTTCTGGTGGAGCAGCACTCCTCCTGTGGGAGCGCACTGACCACCAGGGGGCAGCTCCTGCATTGAGCATCTGCTCCCTGGTGGTCAGTGCCCATCATAGCCAATGGTTGTTCCGCCATTCGGTCTATTTGCATATTAGCCTTTTATTATATAGGAGGATTTATCATATATCTCTCTTGTACCTCCATAAAAAATAAACTGGCAAAGGTATTCCTTACACATTTCCACATGCCATGTTGACTCTTCTGACTCCCTTTAATTCAGTAGCTGATGTCCACTTGTCCCACCGGATGCTCCTCTGTGGTCTCTGGGACAGTCTTCCATCTGCCAGATGCTCCAATGCCAGTCTAGAGGCTATCGCTTTCTTGTTCTTCCCAGATGTCACAAGAGAAGGCTTTTTCAGATAACCAGTCGCCTATCTTTGGTGACTAAACGTGCCACACTCACAGGTGCACAGGCACAATAATGTCTTTAGGGAAGAACTCTTTCTTGGAAATTGCTTTAGTTTATGATTATTACAGCTGCAAGTTTCAATCATCAATAATTATGTAAAGGAACACAACATCTGCTTTCATAGAGTGTGTTCATGACCTTGATCTCTTTTTAGCACCTTTAACATTACAGAAAAACTTCAGAGCCTTTTAAGGAATGTTGGGGTTTTGTCAGCATTTCCCATCTGTCTAAACTCAATTTTCACTCAAATCACAAATCACTAGAAAATAAGCAGCTACCACCATTCTAAACTGGCAGGTGGTTTGATCAATTGGTGTTCTACGCCCAGCAACAGTCCTGTGCAACTTATGAATTGGACGCACCAGCCACTTACTGCTTTGAAATTCCTTTCATCTCTTTGAAGGGATTTATCAGTCTTTCCAGTGTTTAAGCTGCACAATTTGTCATCTGGAAGGCAATACTTTTGCCATGACTCTATAACACGGTTTCAGCTACTTATCTTCAGTCTCAGGTTCTGGAAAGCTCTTGGTTATTTCTTTGCAAAAAATACAAACCGGGATCATTCCTCCTACAAAAATTTGCTTCACTGATATCCTGTTGCTCCAATTCTGTGACTTTTTATGCACACAAGAACTTTTTCCTTCAGTGTTGAATCATGATTTCATATTTTTGAAGGCCCTTCATATGCAATTAACCTGGACATTGGTATTACCAACAACATACATAAACACAATTGCTATGTCCACATCTGCACCAACAGTGCTGCACCATGCTGTCTAGCCAATGGCGATGCATCACAGTAAACACATCCTGATTTCAGAGATAATAAAACATGGCGGTGGGGGTTGGGTATACACCTCAGAATTGATGGAATATAGTATCTGAGACATAAATAAATTCTCCTATAATTTATGTAAAAAACACACATTTCGGTTGAAACGGCCCCGGTGAGGGCGGGACGGCCCCGGTGAGATTGAAACGACCCTGGTGAGGTAGGGACGGCCCCGGTGAGAATGAAACGGCCCCAGTGAGGTTGGGACAGTTAATGGGGACCAGTATAGACTGATGAACAGGGGTAGATGCAGAGGCAGAGCAACATTGAACAGACTTTCAAACTACAGTGGGAAGCCTGGGGAGGGTTTGGGGGTGGGGGTTAAGAGATCAACCGAAGGACTTATATGCATTCATATAAGAATAACCAATGGACACAAGACACTAGGGGGTTGGGGCCGGGGGAATGTCAAGGTGGGGGGGGCGGGGGAGGAGACATATGTAATACTCTTTGTAATACTTCAAGAAATAAAAATTAAAAAAAAAATTTCCAAAGAAGGACGCCAGAAATTCCCCCCATCCCTGTGTACACATGCTGCTTCTCCACCGAGAGGTGAATTCACTCCGCCCTTCCATCTGAGCTGGCCTCCTGGCTCGCTTTCACCAGAAGAATGTGGCAGAGAAGCCAGGGTCTTTGCTGGATTTCCCAGCCTAGCCCAGGGAACAGCCTCACTGTAAATATTCCCATTCTGCCCCCACGCACTATTCCTCGTGAGCAAAGAACTAAGCTACAGCACATAATTAGCCTTAAATGGGGGCAGCAGCCACTTCTGCATTTCCTTATCTACAGATTCATAATAGATGCAAAATGCATCTAAGGTGAATGAAATATGTTATTATAGATGTTCAAAATGAGGGGAAACTCGCTCTTCTCTCTTTTGTTGTTGTTAATCCTCATTCAAGGATATATTTTTTCCCATTGACTTTTAGAGAGAGTGGAAAGAAGGAGGAGAGATGGAGAGAAAGAAACATTGATGTGAGAAAGATATATAGATTGGTTGCCTCCTGGGGACCAGGGATCGAACCTACAACTGAGGTAACATGCCCTTGACCAGAATCAAACCCAGGACCCTTCAGTCTATAGGCTGACTATCCACTGAGCAAAACCGGCTAGGGCTGTTTTCTCTTTTAAACTGATCCTTCTGTTTATCAAGGCAATGTTTTCTAAGTTAATTAACTGTGGAACAGAAAGTCCTCCATGCACACAACTTTAATTAACTCTCAATTACCAATTCCCATGTATGTCCTCCAAGTAGGCAAAAATATACAGTGTTGGGAGACAGGAAAAAAAAGGCATGGAGCAGGAAAAACACAACAGTCTTGTTTTTGTTACATTTAAAATTTATCAAATGTTATAAACCGTTAAAATATACCCACCTTTAGGGTGGTTTTCAAAACAGTGAGAACATACACAAATCATTGTACGCTTCTTACTTAATTTGCTCTTCTTCGTCCTTCCATGTTGCTAAGAGACTGTCTTTTTCAAGGCTCAAATACACAGAATTTTCCAAATTTAGAAAACAGGAGGACTTGCAGAAAAGCTTCAAAAGGCAGCCGCTCAGAGGTAAAAATTTATCTGGTCATGATCAATCCACATTTCTCTCAACAACTTCCTGAAATATATTATCAAATGCTTGGATCACTCACGAAAACTTTAAAATTTATCATCTCCAGTATGTGGCTCTCTTAGTGATACCCCTTTACTCCTTAGGGAAGAGACAACCCCCGGAAAGTCTATCTTTAACGGAAAGGCAATGAGGAACCACTGTAGACGCTGCATGCATCTTGATTTCTGATTAGTGTTCAGAGCATGTTGACCACAACTAGGGATAAACTGTAACCAAAGCATCACTATGGGAGCTGGGAAAGATAACAATATCAACAGTGATATTTTGTTCCTTAATTTAGACCCGTCATGGTGAATCTATGAACCTCTGACACGCGAACTCATTTTTTTGGTTGATTTTTCTTTGTTAAATGGCATTGAAATATATAAAATAAATATCAAAAATATAAGTCTTTGTTTTACTATGGTTGCAAATATCAAAAAATTTCTATATGTGACACGGCACCAGAGTTAAGTTAGGGTTTTTCAAAATGCTGACACGCTGAGCTCAAAAGGTTCACCATCACTGATTTAGACACTGGGGCATGCAGTATAACGTATTGTTAAACATACAGATTACAGGATCATGATATTATAAAAGACTTTTTTTATTCTTTCCCTTGAGACTCCTGGGTGTACTTATTTATGTTTATAGTTTATTAGCTACCTGACAGAGAGTCTGGGGCAAGAAACAAAAAGGTAATAGGCGACCCTGACAACCGAAGATCAAAAAATCCCCAACACAATGGATAGATACTAGAATGTACATCGATGGGGAAAAGGCTCAATTTACAGGATATTGACAGACAAGCCTAACACACATCTCTTTATTTTTATTGATTTTTAAAGAGAGAGAGGGAGAGGGAGAGAAAGAGAAACATCGATGTGAGAGACAAACACTGATCAGCTGCCTCCTGCATGCCCTACACCGGGGATCAAGCCGGGCTTGTTCCCTGACCGGAAGTGAACTGGCAACCTTGCAGTGCACAAGACAACACCCAACTAACTGAGCCACACCAGCCAAGGCAACACACCTCTCTTTGAAAAGGATGCATTTTTATTACATTTTTAAACATCCAAGTACGTATTAAAGGAATTTTTATAGGGGTACCTCTACCACTAACCACAGTGGACTACAGGGACAGGCCAGCTTTGCTGAGAAAATCAACTGCCTTTATTTGTATGAGAAACATACAACCAGACCCAACTGAAAAAGAGAAAGCTCAGAAGCCTCACACCCCAACCAGCCCAGGCCGTATGTCTGTAAAGCATGCAGAGCCTTCTCGGGAGGCAGAGATAGCAGGACTAAAAAGATCGAGTGTAACCCCAATTCCGCCACTCAGGCGAGCCGTTTTGTTCCTCTGAATACTGATTTCCTCCTCGGGGAAGAGAGGAAAGATGCTGGGAGAGTGTGGGGCTGGGGGAAGCAGCTAATGTCTTCTGAGCATATCCTGTGTGGCCGGCCAATGTCCTTACATCATCTCATCTAATCCTCACATCCGTTTTCGATTTTACAAAGAGGGAAGGGAGGCCCGGAAGGCCCTGCAAGTAGGATGTAAACTCTGGTCTCTCTGGCTTCAAAGCATCCCTGCCCACCTGCTACACTTACCTCACCAATTCCGTTTCCACAGATGGAGGGCCACACTGCTCAGTGCTCACACACTTCTCTCTCCGGGAGCTGGGCTATCCTTTCCAAGTGACACCCCAGAGCTCATCCTCTCCAGCAAACTCTCTGGTCTGCCCCTCCACGCCCCACCGCCACCACCTAAACCCATACACGTGAGAGGAGCAGAGTTGGCCACTCCCACTATGCCTCTTTGGGATATTGATTATTTTAAGCTTATTGTTAAGAAATGAAACGACTCAGGAAAAACCTTTGACCTTCCCCCGATTGCCTAATTTAGAGGACCTGCTTCTGGAAGAAAGCTCCTCCAGTTTAGTGTGAACAAGGTGTGACAGGCAGGGAGGAGCCTAGCAAGGCCCCCTGACCAAAGTCCTCTCTGTGTCCCAGGGTTAAAGATGGCCCAGAAAACACCCTTTTACCAAACATTTGCTTTTCTGTCTCCATGTGAATTGCCTTCCTGCCCATTCAAGTCCCAAACCATCACCCCCCCTTCTCCTTAGCTAGGTATGTCTTAAGATGTAACTATCCAATCTGCCCTCAGTTCTCATGGTCTTATGGAACCTCTGTATGAACATACGTAACAAATCTGGACATCTCTCCTGTTAATCTGTCTCATGTTACTTTGATTATTCGTCCGGCCAGAACAACTTAGAAAGGTGGGAGGGAAATTATTTGTTTCCCCACACATGCACTTGGTTTTTTCCTGCTAGTGAAAACCCTGTATCTACAGAACACAATGAACTTGGAGGCCGACAAAAGGTCAGGGTCATTACTTCTCTTTCCAAATAACCTGATCTGTGTTTGTAACAGGTGCCCTGCTCAGAACCGAACAGAGATTCCAGTCCTGCAGGCTTGGCGGCTTTAGCTGCCGTGGCGGGCTCTGTGCGGCACAATGAACACTGGTATCCATGGGACCCCAAGACCCCCGGGCACCAACCGAGTCTCCAGGGAGGTGAGTGTACATTTATAACGAAGGTGTGACCATTAGCAGCACCAACCCAACTAGTTCTCATATTGCTATTTTTAAATTACTTTTTGAATTAGAGGAAAAGCCCAAGGATCACGAATCCTGAAACTCGTGGTCTAGTTTCATAAAAAGCTTGCCACTTCACAAATAAAATCTGAAGCCAAAGAGAAACCAGGGCCGTTTGTGCCCTAGACAACAGAGCCCTTTTTGGTAAAATCATGATTTTGTGCTGATGGGAACTGCCAGTGAGTGGTACTTGCTCTAAAATGATACACATTTTACAGAAGTTGTTTCAACGGAACTTAACCTTCAGGCTACCACGCTGAATGTAGAGGGCAGAGCTGTTCTCCCAGTGAGACACATCCTAACATTCCTTACAGGTAAAGGAAACCCCTCCTAAGCATATCATCCAGTCAGTGACTACAGCAGTGCCCCCTTATCCAAAATTTTGCTTTCTGTGGTTTCAGTTACCCAAGGTCAACTGCAGTCCACAAATATTAAATGGAAAATTCCAGAAGTAAACAATTCATAAGTCTTACACTGCCCGCCATTCTGAACAGTGTGATGAAATCCCTCCCTGTCCAACTCCACCCTGCCCGGACGTGGCCCATCTCTTTGTCCAGCGCAACCACACTGTAGACACTGCCCACCCATTAGACACTTGGCAGCCCCCCTGTGTTATCAAGTTGACTGTCACGGGGTATCAGTGCTTGTGCTCAAGTAACCCTTAGTTTACTTAATAATGGCCCCAAAGCACAAGAAGAACAATGCCAACAACTGAGATATACCAAAGAGAAGCCATAATGTGCATCCTTTTAATGAAAAGGTGAACCTTCTCAGCTTAATAAAGAGAAGAAATTATATGCCAAGGTTGCTACGATCTCTGATAAGAATGAATCTTCTATCAGAGACATTATGAAGAAGGAAAAAGAAATTAGTGCTAGTTTTGGGGTCCCACCTCAAACTGCCAAAGTTATGGCCACAGTGCATGGTAAGTGCTAGGTAGACGGAAAAGGCATTGCATTGGTGGGTGGAAGACCTGAACAGAAAACATGCCTGACTGACTGCAACGGTTGCACCAGAAAGCACCGAGCCTATATGAAGACTTCAGCAAGGGATCGCCTAAAATGAGTGACCACATTCACACAACTTTACTACAGTGTGTTATCATTGTTCCATTTTATTATAGTTACTGGTGTTAATCTACTGTGCCTAATTTACAAATTCAACTTTATTGTAGGTATGTATGTATGTATGTATGTATAGGAAAAAACATAGTATGTACAGGGTTCGGTACTATCCACGGTGTCAGGCACCCACTGGGGGTCTTGGGACACATCCCTCGTGGAGAAGGGGGGACTGCTATGTTAGCATGCTGTAAGGTACCATGGTAGCAAATCCCTGGCATCCCTGAGGCTCCTGGATATCATTCACCCTGGAAGCTGGAGGGGCAAGTGTAAGGAGGCTTTGGTTCCTAACGGAGGCAAGGAGGGGAAATTCTATAAGCTACTCGTTCTGACACAAGCTTCTAAGAGTAGGACAAAGTAGGATAATAAAAGAAAACAAGTGAGAAATAATGTAAATGTGCCACAGTTTGTTTACTTTAGACGGTCCTTCTCACACCAATTCAGAGGGCTGAATAACCAAATGTAACATGCGTTTTTAAATTAGTTTAGGATTTTTAAAAATATACACAGCAAAAACGGTCTGGTACTATTTATGAGAATGTCTTCCAGGCAACGTGCACAAACTCAGAACTCGTCCCCAGCCACTCTGAATGCGCAGTGAGGACCAAAGTTTGCGGACAGGTGGGGTGCCCCGGCCCTGCCCCGGTGGCAGGCTACCTGGATCAGCATCCTGACTTCCCCTTGCTGGCCGAGGCCTTGGACAAGTCGTTTAACCTGTAAGAATCACGTCTCATCTACCTGGTAACACCCCTGACATCACAGAACTACTCTGGAGAATTAATTAAGGTAATATATGCACAATCCTTAACCCAGTGCCTGGAACACAGGAAGGCTGCCATTCTTGTTGAGGCTCTCATGACTGTAATAATTATTTTTGTTGTTTAGAATGACAGAGTGACTGTGGATACAGAACCAGTAATGGTCCACAATAGATGGAGGACCTATTCATAATTTGAAACACCAGTTCAGAGATACCCACACAGACCCACCTCCTCTGTCAAAGGAGTACCTCCCCATCACGTAGGCTGAACGAGTCTAATCAGACTGAATGTCTGACCACCGCTTTTTCATGGGGCACTTACGTAGCAAGCACATTGGTGGGTTTGGGGGACACAACCATGAGGCCCACCCATCGTGGACAGTTCCCTTTGTAAGGCAACGCTAAGGACAAGTGCCGACCCCTCCTACGTGGCAAGGACAGACAGAGAGCAGGCTGGCGAAGAGGCAAGTGGCACGGCCCCCCCGCACTCCAGGCACCGGGAATCCCAGGTCCTCCTGTCTGAATTAACGAGTACGTACATTTCTTAAGAGATGCCTCCATCAACCAGCAAGGCGGAGAGCCTCTGTAATGCTCTAAGACTGAGACAGAAACAGCTGGTGAAGAGGTGGAAGCGAGTCGGTGGCCAAATGCGCTCAAAGGAGAACGGGGCTTGGTGAAAAGACAAGGCGACGGGAAGGCGCGCACACTCTGGGTCCAGACATATCCGGAAATATTATCCTGAGGTTCCCGCCCATGCTGTAATCTCACCCTCCATGTTTTAGTGCCTCTGTGACATTTGGAGGAAGGGCAGGAAAATAACAATGATGGAGAAAATGGATTCTGGTGAAGTAACAAGTAGGCCCCACAGCCGGCTGTCACTCACCGACGATACGAAGTCTGTGCACACTTTCAGATCCAGCTGGATAGAAAAAGGATCAAGAATATCTACCCACCCAAACCTTTGCAATGGCAGCCAAAAAAAGAAAAAAAAGAAAAAAGAAAGACCAGCAATCAACTTTACTTAAGATTTGCAAACTTGGTAAGTACCAAGAAACCAGCATGTGTCTAGTTGTCGCTGCAAGGAGCAAGGAGGGACAGCAGAAGGGTGCAGAGTCTGATAGAATTGAAGCCTTTCAAAAATAGTACTTAGGCCCTAGCTGGTTTGGCTCAGCGGATAGAGCGTCAGCCTGCGGACTCAAGGGTCCCAGGTTCGATTCTGGTCAAGGGCATGTGCCTGGGTTGCAGGCATATCCCCAGTGGGGGGCGTGCAAGAGGCAGCTGAATCAATGTTTCTCTCTCATCGATGTTTCTAACTCGCTATCCCTCTCCCTCTCCCTTCCTCTCTGTAAAAAAAAAATCAATAAAATATATTTTTTTAAAAAAATAGTACTTAGGCCCTCGCTGGTTTGGCTCAGTGGATAGAGCTTCAGCTGGCAGACTGAAGGGTTGAGGGTTTGATTCTGGTCAAGGGCACATACCTGGGTTGCAGGCTCAATCCCTGGCCCAGGTCAGGGAGCATGCAGGAGGCCACCAGTCGATGTGTCTCTCTCACATCGATGCTCCTCTCTCCCTGTCTCTCCCCCTTCCTTCCACTCTCTCTAAAAATCAATGGAAAAATATCCTCGGGTGAGGATTAAGAACATAAAAAAAATAGGTCTTAGGAGTACTCCCTTCAGCAGTCCTGGTTCCCTAATTACTAGGTAACACATTTCTGAAAGGGTTTCCTTCTTTCTGGAGTCACCCTGCAATAGAAAGTCTTAATGGTTGAGGAAACCTCCATACCATAAGAACAGGGTGTAAAAACATAATACAAACTTGAATTGCTTAAAACTGCTCACATTGCCACCACTTCCACGGATGCATGTGCACTGCTGGCACCTCTCACGTGGAACTGGGAGCGCACTGCGAGAGCCTCCCGCAGGCTATGCGCCATTCTGCCCTGAGACAGAGAGCGGTGTGTGCTCGCAGCGGTCACTCGGACGCACACAAAGCCCAAGAGCAGAGTCGTGGGGTAGAGCGCTGATCTTGACGAAAGCAACTATTCTTCTGCAATGCTCTAACCCTGTGGTTCTCAACCTTCTGGCCCTTTAAATACAGTTCCTCATGTTGTGACCCAACCCTAAAATTATTTTCGTTGCTACTTCATAACTATAATGTTGCTACTGTTATGAATCGTAATGTAAATATCTGTTATGCAGGATGGCCTTAGGCAAACCCCGTGAAAGGGTCGTTCGACCGCCAAAGGGGTCTCGACCCACAGGTTGAGAACCGCTGCTCTAACCGATTGCCGCCTGGGACCTAAGAAAGGAAGGAACTCGGCAGTGGACAAAGCTCTGCACATTCTGTCCTGATACATGGGCGAAAGGACTGCTGTCAGATGGCAAGTGAAGGCAGGAGAAACTGCCTCCCTCGTAACAGGAAAGAAATCTCAAAGCCACAGAGATGTGCGATCCATTCAGGAGTCACAGGGGATCCTCGGAATGATGAGCACCGTGTCCTGGTTATGTCTGCAGTGGTTTGTTTGTTTTGTTTACTAGTCCATGAAAGAATAGTGTTTAAAATCGATGATGTTTTAGTAAATGAAATGTTAATTTCTTGGAAAAATCAACTAAACCTATAAACTTCAAAACAAAACTTTTCCCGCTCTGGCCTAGACAAGGCTCAACAGCTACAGCAGCTCCGTGCCACGCCAGCCACATCCACGTGCGCCCCCCCCCCCCCCCCCCCACGCAGGGGAGACGGGTTCAGAGCCCCACTTCCTGCATTCGGGCTGGGCCACCTGCTAGTTGTGTGACCCTGAACAAGTCACTTACTTTTCTGGGCTTCAGTTTCCTCATCTATTAAACTGGGGTAACAGTACCCCTGTCACTGGATTGTTACAGTAAGTGAATGCGACAATATTTGTAAAGCGTTTAGAACAATACCTGGCACCTAGTAAACATCATTTAAGTACTTGTTACATAAAACTAGCACCCAGACTTTTGGTTTCAAGCTACTCTCCAAAGAAAGGAATCAGGGATTCTTAGCAGCAGTTCTCAACCTGTGGGTCGTGACCTCTTTGGGGGTCGAACGACCCTTTCACAGGGGTCGCCTAAGACCATCGGAAAACACACATATAATTACATATTGTTTTTGTGATTAATCACTATGCTTTAATGATGTTCAATTTGTAACAATGAAATTGGGGGTCACCACAACATGAGGAACTGTATTAAAGGGTTGCGGGCATTAGAAAGGTTGAGAACCACTGTCTTAGAGGGTAAACAATTACATGCCCTGGGGCAGGAAAATGAAGACTGGGCAGGGCCCAACGAAGGAAGGGAGAAGGTATTCGAGGAGGTCAGGGGTGGTGTTGAAAAGACAAGTCACTGGCCAACATGACACCACATGGGCATCAAAGGCACTAGCGCTACCCCAATGCGAAAGGAACGACTTCATGATGATACCCAAACAAGAAGAGTTAGAGTAGACAACAAAGTGTTATCAGAATGGGGAAGAGGATCAGTTCAGTTTTGTTTTGTTTTTTAAATTTCAATACATGGAAGAGTGCTAAGTGTTCGCTTCTTCCAAATATTTCTCTGTTTAAGCAGAGAAGGGTGAACACAGGGAACTCAGTAATACTAGTCCCAGCAAAGACAAAGCATAGTGACAACAGGAAAGCCCTGAGGACTCTTCACAAATGGGGGGGGGGGGGGGGGGGGGGGGGAAGGGGAGGGAACGGAACCGAGTCAAGATGCTGAGTCATGTTCTAAGAGGTAAACTAAGGGCAGACTCCATCCCTCATCTCCTCGGAGAAGATACCCTCAGATGGCCCCACTAATTGCAGTCAGAGTCATAAAGCATTTGTAAGATTCCAGTGATGTACAGAGACCTGGCAACCATCAGGGTGATAAGAGCAATGGTCCATGAAAATGCTGGCCAAGCAAAATCTGGAGAATAAAATGTTCTGAGAGGAGCAGGCAGCCACAAAAAACTAGGACCTATCCGGGAAGCGTGGCTCCAGATCTCACCGATGTAACAAATGGAGGACAAATATAAAACGGGGCCTAGTCAGATGACCAGCTGCTTGGATTTGATGAACACAGAGAGGACCCCAAATCAATCGGCTGATATTAGATCCTATCATCTCAGCGGGACAGGCTAATTTTCTGGCTCTGATGAGGTTTCTGTACTTATGGAATTGTACTGCTGTATTACTGTATCCCTAGGGAAGTATCAAAAGGTGTACTGCTCTAACACTTGAAGTTATGGAAATATATGTTACAGACCTGAGGAAAGTACACAAACCAGTTTAAGAACCATAAACGGACCCTCACGGCACTGGCGTTGTAGAATAAGTGTAGGTGTGTTCCATGGTTCACAATCATTGAACCTCTGTGTGCGGTTTTCAGGGCTTGGAGTGTTCAAAGGAATCATCATTATCATCTAAATTGTTAAAAAGAAGTTTAAGTCTACAATCATGTTTAAGCAAATTGAAGAACTATTCAAGAAAATGATTCTTAAAGTTCGATTTTAGATATAAATTCAATAGTTTGAGCACTAAAGTACACATAGTAGAAGGGGCTTCTCTCCATGAACAAAAACCCTTGGACAGTAAGGAATATAAAAAGTGGGCCAGCAATAGAATGTTCAGAGAGTATAAACTGTATTTCTCCACATGAAAGACTATTCAGAAATACAGTAGCCCACTTGTCCCACCACAATGACCCCCAGGCGAACAAAAGATAAAGGCAACAATAGAGGAAGATACGAGGAAGGAGGGCTACACGGTTGTTCGGAGTTCTTCCACCGGCTGTCTACTGAAAGTAGGACATGGGAATAATGGGAAATTAACCACCACAGACTCGAGCGCCAGTTTGTCACATAAATGTAAGCAGACATGTACAGCATAACAACAAACACCTTCTCTTTCAGCTTTGAAATAAAATGTATTTAAAAATAATTAGGAATGGGAACGTGTCTAGGGCAATTAAACACACGGTCAAGTTTTAGAAGTGGGAGAGGGTGAGAGTGGGGCTGAGAAAGCTCTTTAAGAGCCTACTGACCCATTTCCTCCTGAAGAAGGGCTTAAATCCACGCAGATCACCTCCAGATGCTGGGTCTGCTCACACCTGGCAACTGCTCGCTCTCCTTACCACCATCATGTGTTTCTTTTGTTTTAATGTTTGAAAACATTTTTTAAATTAAATCTTTATTGTTGAAAGTATAACATATGTCCCCTCCAACCGACCCCCCCCCCCCCCCGCCCCGCCCCGCCCATGTGGTCATGTGTCTCTTTTGAAAACTGGATTCGTTCCTTTCTACCACACTCTTGCTCTCCTTCGCTGCCCCTACTTCAGACAGGCAACTGAGGGAGCACCATGTGCCAGGCACTGTGTGGGAAATTTCCATTACCTCTGATTTCATCACCACGACTCTTGGGAGCTGGATATCATCACCCTAGTTTTACAGATGGAGAAACTGGAGATCTGAGGACATGAGCAAATTGCCCAAGGTCATGGTCACAGCCACTGCACGCCCAGATCTGCAGCCAAAGCCTGCAGGCTCCCCCAGAGTCCTGTGTCCTTTGTGCTCTGGGATCCCAACCCCACTCTTTCTACTGGGACTACCTGACCACGGTCCTTTCTCACATGAATTGCTAAGTCAAACTCTGACTCTGAAACTAAAAAAAACAACAACAAGCATTATAAATAAACCCCTGGCCTATTCTTTATCTGATGGATCTCTCTCCCACCAGGAGTGCGAGCAGCCACCGGAAGAAGCTGGGAGAGGCAGCGTGGATTCTGCCTAGAGCCGTCAGAGGGAGCATGGTCATTTTTGCGGCAGCCCTATAAAACAAATACATCAGGCTTTGCCTAACAAATACTTCCCATGCACAGTAAAAGCTCCCAACAGGCTGTTCCTCTGGCTCAAAAATCTTAACCAGGGAGTGGACACAGCACTGACCCACCTGATAAACTGGTGTGGACACCACCAAGCAAGAATGGTGACCTTGACAATGGGAATGGTGACCTTGACAATGGGAATGGCGACCTGGACCCAGGAAGTCCCAGCCAGCTGGCTTCCCGGTGCTGCCCCAGCTATTTCTCTACCCTGACAACAACACCCCTTGATTTTATGCAACTGCATTCTTTTTTAGAACTGAAGGGGAGCAGCATATGCCACACCCCCCAAAATATGACTGTTTGGCATAAGGGTTATCTGGTTACTTTTAAGAAAAAGCAAACACAAAACAGCTCTGAAAACCCAGTAGAAGGTACCCTTTTGAAAGAGACATTTCCATTTGTAAGGGTGTTTCCCTCTCGGTACCAGAATGGAGAGGACCTCTGAGTCTCTAGAAACCCTTATTAAAGGAGAAGGCAGTGATTTAAATCCTTTTAACAACCTTACCCTGGTTGCCTGTGCTTTTCCTGGAAACCTCCCATAACTGGATCCCTCACCACAATCAGCCCCCTTTCCACCTCCCCACTCACCAGCTCCAACATCTTTAGCTGAAGAAGGTACTCCAAGTGATGTTTTGGGCCACGTGGGGGGATTGCTCAGTTTTCCTGGGTATCTCCCAAGTATGCAGGATGCGTACATATTATTAGACCTCTGTTTTACTCCTGTTAGCCTGTCTTTTATTACGAGGGCAGGGGGTGGGCTCAGCCAGGGATGTGGAAGCGGGGGATTGCACCTCCTCCCCATAGAACCCCCTTATCTCATTATTGGGAGTGTCACTGCACTAGGGCTGGGAATGGAGCAGTAAACAAAACAGACGCAGACCTTGCCTGCGGGAGCTTCCAGGAAGAGCGGAGTACAGAGCAAACAAATGATCACAAGTAGCTATCTGCCATGTTTTCCTTTTCCCACATCGGTTTAATCCTCACAAGCACCCTGCAAATGACGACTAATCCCCGGCTCACACATGTGAAAACTGCCATCAAATGGCAGCTAGAAGGAGCTGATTTGGGATTGGAATTTGGGCCAAGGGACTCCAGCACCCATCCCTTCAAGGACAACATGGCAGCAGTTCCTATGCCTGGCCTCCGAGGCTTCGAATTGGGCTAAAAACTCTGGAATCATCCTTGACTGCCCCCTACTGTGTGCGAGGCCATTCATCCTCTGGTCCCTGGCCCCTCTTCATCTTCCAACCCCAGCCTTTGCACATAGGCATCCACCTTCAGGGAAGGTGTTGGCTAACTCCCGCTAGTCACCACCCATCCTTCAGTCTCAGCGTTGTCCCATAAGCTTTGCAAGGGCAGGGACCACATTTTTCTTCTCTGCTGTATCCCCAACATCTGCCACAGTACTTGGTTCAGAGCAGGTTATAACAAATCTCAGCTGAACAAACGTCACTTCCCCAGGAAAACCTCCCAGTGCCATAACTCGGGGTCAGAGAGGCCTCCCTTCCTATCCTTAACATCCTAAGCTTCCCCCATCCTAGCATTCATCACCTGACACTTTAATTGTGGCTTATTTCCTCTGCTAAATTAAATTCTTAAAAGGCCCAAGTTTTATCTTGGTTAACATTAAATCACAAACACTTGCACAGCACCTGGCAATATTTGTTGACTATCCTTATTATATCTTTCCATAACTAACCTGTCTCCCTTTTTCAATAAAAAAGGAAAAGATGACATTTTGTAATACTCTTGAGAGCCTGTGATGCCACAAAATGATGATCACATTAAAGGACTCTAATTAGCAACTCAGATAACAGAGTGAAACCCACTTAACTTAGAACACTCATTCACCCACCAGAGAATTATCTCCTCACAGTCCCAACATACTGCCTGGGATACTAAGAGTGTCTCTAGAACCACTTTTACACCCCAGGCAACCATTAGCTGTAATCTTCCAAATATTGACCGAATTTGCAAAAGTGCATCGGTAAGGATAGGCTATGTAATGCTGCGGGAACTTCGTTTCATTTCTCACACACTCAGCATGTCCATTTCAGGTTGGGTACGCGTCTCAACAGGGAGGACGGAGCCTCCACAATCTAGAAGGCCACCAGGTGGTGGGGAAGTGGGGGCGGGGGGGAGTGAAGAGCCTGTGCCCTGGAGGAGGAGAACTGGAAATAATCGGTGACCGGCGTTAGTGGCCACACCACAGGAGGTTTGGCAGAAATGTAAATTTTCTACAAGAGCCGTTAACTTTCTACCTATGGCATCCCAAAAGGTAACTTTGAATTAATATATGGACTCAATTTTTTTGCTCTAACAAAGCTAACAAGACAAATGCAGGTTATTCCTCATTATATGGCCATTCCCCAAGGAAAGAACCTGCCATAATGTAATTGAAAAAGAAGCGAACACATTCCCAGAACACACACATAATAGAATTTTATTAGCAGCCCAACACGGCTCTAGAAGCTAAAAGCAGATCTGTTCCCAGCTGTTCACGGGTATTGGCACAAGGAGGTCTCAGCATTACCCCACTGCTTCCACCTGGCACTGTCAAAAACCATTAGCTCATGCATGGCACACGGGCATGGAGTACCTACCATGCTCTTTACAACTCCTAGAATTTACACTCTCATTTCAAATATCTATTCAGACTCACGGCAAATGATACAGGAAGGCACAGCGAAGAGGCGATCACAGCAGAGGGGACCAAGCAAAGAGAACCAAGGCTGAAGGTAAATTCAAATCCCAAAGAAAGTTGTAGAGATTTTTAAAAAAATAACTGCTAATGGAGAGGGTGAAGAGAAGGGGGAGAGGTCTGGAGAGCTTGGGAACACCAGTATTTGAGAGAGATTTCTGAGAAAAGGAAGCCTGGTTAGAAATTTTTAAAAAGGGCCAGATGGAAAGAGGCTTGAGAAGTTAAGAGATGAAAGAAGCCATGGACTAAAGAATGAGCAGCCCCAGTTCCCGCTCCAGGGAAGAGGTTTGAACCTAAGACAGTGGTCGGCAAACTCATTAGTCAACAGAGCCAAATATCAACAGTACGACGATTGAAATTTCTTTTGAGAGCCAAATTTTTTAAACTGAAACTATATAGGTAGGTACATTGTTATGAACCTACCTATATAGTTCAAGTACTGTTGATATTTGGTGCCTCCCCCACGCTGCGTATCCCGTGGCCCGCCTGCGCCCAACCGGCCAACACCCCCCACTTCTTCTAAGCCACTTCTTCAAAATAGACTCGCCCAGGCCGAAAACCGACTTCTGCGCATGGGCCACGAAATTTCAATCGCACTGTACGTGCGCTCCCGCACGTGGTATTTTGTGGAAGAGCCACACTCAAGGGTCCAAAGAGCCACATGTGGCTCGAGAGCTGCGGTTTGCCCACCACTGACCTAAGAGGTCTCCGGTGACTTTCAGTGAGCCTCTTCCTAAGTAGCACTGAAGCAGCAACAGTGTTTCTGAAGTCCATCCTGCTTTCCCTTCTGCGCACCCACACCTGCTCTCCCAGCCCCTCATCTCCTGCTGGGAAGCCTTCTCTGGTGTCCCCGCCCAGCACCACCGGCTGGCCACCCAGGATGCCTGTGCTGCTCCTCCAAGACAAGGCCCACCGCACCCACTGCAGGGCCTGCTCAGTGGGGTCTCCCCGCCGGAAGAGGCGTATCTTAGTTGTCTGTGTGTCCCTGGCACCCAGAGAGTAGGCATTCCAAGGTTTCTGTAAGGAAGGAAATAAAGGGGTTACAAAAGCAGAGCAACAGTAACTTGAAGGGGTGATGTGGCTGAGAAGAGGAGATATGTTGTGATAAGCCCTTAACAATGACTCAGCACATCTATAGGCAAAGGGGGAAGCAACGGAGAGGAAAAGACTCAAGATGCTGGGATAAGAAATAGAGGAAATGGAAGACAGGGCACAAATGTGTGTGTGTGATCAATTCCGTTATCACAGTGGCTCACTGTATTATAGTTATACACACAGAATCTCCGCTGTTAATGTGTGAACTTCTTGAAGATAGGATATGCATTTTTTAGCAACCACGGCCTTAAATTCACAGGGGATTTAATAAATATTAAGTGACTGAAGAGTGAATTATTTTAATGTTTTCTGCCCACCTAACTGAAACAGTCTAAATTTTACTTGCACTCACGGTGGCTTATTAAAATGGACATGGTTGATCATATATTATTGTCTTTAATAAACAAAACTTTAACAATCAAATGGCTAATTCTCTGAACATAACACAATCTAAACACCTTCTGTGTTTGGGTTTTGGTGTCTGTCCTACAACATACTCCGTCCAAAACGCTTGAATGCCTATATGGATTAAAATGGAGATGGCTCACCCTTCACTTTATAAGTACCTAACCAATTATATTTGTGGAATAAAATTATGACTTAGTTTCTTATAAGGCCGAAAAATTAGTTTTGCAGATCGGGGTGTGTGTGTGTGTGTGTGTGTGTGTGGCATTACACTGCTTTTTAAGACATGGTAAAAATAAATATCTCAGGAAAGGATATATAACAAGTTTAAACACGAAGAGCACACTTTTTTTTGTAGAGAAAAATTAGCACACTGTTTTTTTGGATGGGTTTCTGTTTAAAGCAGAATAATCCTACATAGAAATGGAAGCTCGAGCAGTTCTGTTATGAACAAAGATACTGAAAAATAAAATCAATCAATCCTATGAGGTGATATATCAAAAAGCACATTAGGGAAGAAGCTGAGGCGGGCAGAATCCCAACCATGCATCCTTAGCCACTTCTCCCTGGAATTCCTGCTGCTCCCTAGCTGCTGGTCACCGGCATTTGAAATGAGCACACCACTAGTTACCCTCTCCTTTACAGAAACTTAGCCTCGTCAAGTTCAACTCACAAAGAACCGATGCTGATGAAGAGAACTGTTCTCAACATTGTGAAAACAGGTCCTGCATATTTTCAGCTTCCTACTGCTTTTAAAATATAATTTAACTTGCATGAATTTTCAAAACCAAATCCCAAGCTTGCGGTGTCCTTCACTATTAGGTCAGAGAAGCTGAGCAGAGTGATTCAGTAGCTACAGGGCCATATTATAAGTACAAGGTATTGACCAAAATTACATCAAATACAGCTGCTTCCACAGCAATTTAACTGCCAAGGCAGAGGACATTAGCGCTGCACCTCCTGACAGCACAATTCAGAGAACATCGGGGATGTCTGCAGGTCACCCACTGTCAGGCACTAGGAGGAAATAAATTTAAAACTGGTTGTGATTTTTTTTTTCTGGAAGGATCTGTAGGAGGTTTCAAGCAATTTTTTTTTTCCAAACTTTTCAGAGAGTTGAGTCAGACAGCTACATCACTTTACATATTATAATTTGACTATAACTGAATCATGCCTCAAAAAGGACATCCTGAAGTAGAACCAACAGGAACCAACCCACTGGGGTGGACTCATCAACATGCTAACTTTGCTGCTTCACTGATAAACTTGAAGCATTTCTCCTTCTAGACAAATAGTTCCAGTCATAAATTTTCTGGAAATATAGTAACTGTCATTACTCTAAAAGAATTAAAAAACGCCTAACAATTTAGTCCCTTTTAATCCAGCTTAGGCTGTTTATTTAAAAGTTTGTTTTTATTTTGCTTGTTCTGGAAGCTGTACCAACAGCACTTGGTGCTCAGTCCTACAGAGCTGACAGGGGCGGGGGAGGGGAGGCTACCCTCCAGGCAAGAGGCTTTGTGAGCAATTCTGCATTCTTGGCTGACCATACTGTTGGATTTATAAATTCGCAAGATTAAATAAAATGTAATTAGATTTTCAATTCACTTCCACCTTTTATTACAGATCCTTCAGAGACTTTTAAGATGATGCAAATGGAAAGGCATTAATTTTTACGGACTGTATACAAGTATCCTACTTCGATGTCAGCAGACGTTAACTAACCGGTGCACAGCTTCTGGTATGCCGCTTACTCCCTCAACACCTCACAGCCGGAAAGGACCGAGTCAATGACCTCACTTTATAAATAAGCCAACTGAGGACTAAACAAGGGAACCAGGCTGCTGAAGCCAAAGCTGGTTAGACGAGCAAGAACATGCTGGAATGCCTCTCGGAAGCACTGGTCTCCCAGCACCATGCTTTTCCTCTGCCTCACTTTGTTCAGGTGTTACTCTTTTCAGGAATTTATCTTCCCAACAAGAGTCTATGCCTCTTGAGGTTGTAACCTCTGTATCTGTCACTCCTTAGCCCATGTGAAGTATACAATAAGTGCGCGATGGTACAAAGAAAAGCAGTGCAGTAGCACTAATAATAATTCAAGAGTTGCTATAACCCTCAAGTGCTCAAAGACTGGTTCTTTAGCCTAGAGACCCTAGCAAATTCTGACACCTATTTTTTAAATTATTATCTGTTAAAGATGGAAAGTACTAACCCCCCTCAATTGTCAAACAGTCTTAAACGGCCCAAACTTTGGAGAAGACGAAGAACGCTACATGTGAAGAAAGACCACAGGGAGTGTGGGAAAGTGTCCACCGGAACCAGCAAACATTCTTCGGAAGTGAAAGCACTACATTCCACCATAAGTTTTGCAAAGTGGTCTAAGTTTTTCTATCTGTAGAATACAGTTTAAAAAACACACACATAAAAAACGATGCTAAATAACTCTTTATCCTCGGCACCAGCAGTTCTCAGAGTATAATCTAGGAACCCCTGGAGGTCTCCAAGACCCCTTCAAGGGACACAAAAGGTCCAAGCAGTGGAGTTTAGACACGAGTGTGATGAGACACAGAGTAAATACGGAAGCAGGTAAGAATCTAGCCGTCTTCCACTAACTAGGCGCTGAAGAGATCTGTAAGTGATGCCACTCTTCTCACTAAATTGGTTTTGTTTTGGACAATATGGTTATTTTTCATTAAAAATGCTCACATATTTCTTTTTAAATGAATTTATAAACATTTTTTTACATGTCCAGTTTTAATTTCTAGTATGGGTGAGGATTAACAAAAAAGTAATAATAATTCTACGTTCCTGACTAATCAATGCCTTCCTCCACCTTGATAAATTTGTATACACCTGCAAATGTATTAAAGTTCTTTTCACTGATTGATATAAAGATAAACTTTTGCCCAAGAGCCAAAACTCGGCTAGAAAAAGAACATTCTCAGCACGAGTTTAATTAAACTTGCAGCTGACAAGCATCAGGTCTCTCAGGCAACTAGCAGCACTTTGGGAGCCAAGAAAGTAAAACCATTAAAACAGAGCTTTTCAACAGGAAAAGGCCACTGGGGACTCTGAAATAATGCACTCGACGAAAGCGTTACACATCCGAATCCCAAACAGAATGATTCTGACAGGAGTCTGAGCACACCTGGCTGAAAACCCGGGGGGGGGGGGGGGGGGGGGGGGGCGGGAGGGAGGGGCGGTGCTAAAGCCAAGCCTATTGGCAGAGGTTCAACTTGTGGTCCAGGCTCTGGGAAGGTAAGCAATAGGAGACCTGAGCTATTTAAAATATTGAAGGGGAAAAAGCTAATGAAAATAGATTGGGGACAACAAGGACGCACACGTTTACTGAAACAAAGGTTAATCCTTTGATATTGGCTGAAAGATTAGTTATATCGCCACACCCACCCTTCCTGCTAACTAGCAGATAATGTGTGTCTGGTTCAATTTTTTTTTTTTTTAAGGAAGCAACTTAATAATCTTTCACAAGAGATCCATTCAAGAAAAATAAATGTGCCCTGGCTGGTGTGGCTCAGTTGGTCAAGCATCATCCTGTGCACCGAAAGTTCACCGGTTTGATTCCCAGTCAAGGGACATACCCAGGTTTTGGGTTCAATCCCAGGTCAGGGTGAATATGGGAGGCAGCCAATTGATGTTTCTCTCTCTCCCTCCCTCTCCCTTCCTCTCTTTCTAAAAAAAATAGAAACACATCTACACGAATAATAGACAAATATGTAAATTGACCGTAACATCTCACCGCCCCCCAAAGCCAATCAGGAGTATGCAAATTAGCTCGACAAAGATGGCGGGCCTGTGGGTAGCGCTCATGCGTGGAGGCACCAAGCAGCCGGGGGCAGGGCAGGAACGCCCTCGGCCTTGCCATGGCAGGCCTGTGGGCAACGCGCATGCGCCGAGCGGTCTGGGGGCGGGACGCCTGCCACATTGCCCTGGCAATGTGGAGGGTGTTCCTGCCCCCCCCACCCCCGGCCGCTTGGGGCCTACCCGCGCAGGTGCCGAGTGGCCTGGGTCCCGGGGACGCCACTGGAGTGTCCGGTCCTATCAGCCCGGTCTGCAGGAGGCTGAAGTTCCCAGTCCTTTTCATTTTTGCAGCCCCTGGACCGGAAGCGAAAACCAAGAGCGCAAGGAGCACCAGGAATTCTGGGAATCATAGTTCTGGTGGCAGCCCCTGGACCAGAAGCGGAAGCCCAGAGCGCGGGGAGCACCAGGAATGCTGGGAATCATAGTTCTGGTGGGATCTCCTAGACACTAGAGCAAAGTGAGCCTGGAGCAAATTACTGTTGCAGGTGGGGAATGGAGGAAAAGCAAAGGTGAAAGACATAAGTAAAGTCAGAGTGTCGAGGAAAAATTAAAAGGAAGATATCCTGCAACTTCTAGGAAATCTCCACCAATGGAGCAAAGGAAAAAAAAAAGACCTCTATTATTCTGTGAGCACCAAACCAAACTGGATTGGGGTCTCAGACAATTCACTCATATGATTGCAAAGACAGACAGAAACTCCTGGATTGGAGAGGTCTCCCCTGTGGGCTCCCAGATTGGAGAGGGTGCAGGTCGGGCTGAGGGACCTACCCCCTGTGCACGAATCTTAGTACACCAGGCCCCTAGTTTTTAAATAAATAAATACATTTACAAAGAAAAGTGTCCATGGTTGGGAACAAGGCCTGGAGGGACTCCCCAGCTCCACTGGAGACCAATGGCACCCGTGGGGCCTCTGAGGCTGGCATGGCAGCAGGCAAGCCTTCAGGTGGTATTCGAGGTGGGAACGGGCCAGTGCGGCCAGATGGCCTCTGTCAGCACTGACCTGATGACCTGGGGGCACGGGGAGAGGAGGAGAGGCAGGGCTGCAACTGTGGGCCCATGCGATTCCCATCTGAGCACCTAGATATTTTAAAAAATAAACACCAGCTGCTATAGTTCGAGTTGCCAATTCTTCTTTTCCTCTCATTTGCTGCTGCCCTGAATCACCAGCCCAGCTTGGACACCTGGTTGTAACAACAGGGCAGCCTGGCCCTGTTATGAATAAGCACAGGGAAGGGTGCCAGGGGCCCTCCTAATCTGGCTCTCTCAACCCACTTCTCAGCAAATGCTGTCCTCACAGGCTGACCAAATTGCTCGTTTTTCCCAAACATATATTTTAGAGCTCAATCTTATAGGCTATTCATTTGTGACAAAATATTGTAGCTTTTCCCTTTTATCTTAAGAAAATAACCCTCTGAATAGTTATTTCTGTAATAACACCAGCTTGGTTCGCTCACTCCCCTCACATTCTCTTATGGGCTATTCATAGTCCCTGTAACTTAACATTTGCTTCCTACTAAACATTTATTTTCTGTCTTTTATTTTTGCCAGCTGTGTGTTCTAAATATAATCTGTCAATGTTCACCTTTTCAAAAAGGCATAGAATAACTATTAGTACACCATAGCGGACTATCTAAATACAGTGACTCAGTAATCCATAGCATCTTTATTTTTAAAAAATCTAGTTATCCCTTGTGATGTCCGCCCCCCCGCCCCCCGTAATTACATGAAAAAGGGTGACATGGTAAAGAGGCACCATTTTTTAAATAGCTTCAATGTCTACTTGTGAACTCCCTGAAAGGACAGCAGAGTACATGAACCCCTTTGGTCCTCTCCGCTTGGCAAATTGATGCTCTCTCCGCCCCATAGCCCTGTGCTGATTGATCACACCACCAATCCAGCCAGACTCCACGAGGCCAGACTTGTGCAAGTCACTGATGCACTCACTCCATGACGCAAGCTCTGCAAGAGCCCAGCGTGCTGAAGAGCAGCAAACGAACGCTACGCTGTTCCTGCTAGCCTCATTGGCCTCCAAAGCTCACTAACTTAATTCCCTTAAAACGTGTAAAACGATTATGCTTAAAAGTAAAGTAAGAACTTAGGTAACAGAACTCCCAAAAGGGGTTCTCTCATAAAACCTGTCTTTTAATTTGAGCCCCATTACTGAAATTCCTAAGCATATTTCCTCACTTCTAAGTAGCTATCTAGTAAAACACATGATCTATTTATTAACTTTAGGAAAACACTACAAAATATAGATTGGTACTGAGACTTACAGGGTTCCAAAACATTAAAATATGAAAAAAAGCACTTTGAAGTTAAGAAAAGATGGTAATTTTAACAAGATTTGGACTGTTATGTTTAGGAAATGCACATATACTAAGAAAATTAAGTATAATTATTAAAATCTATTATACTCAATAGAACTACAACTGACCCTTGAACAATGTGGGGGTTGGGGAACCAACCCCAGTATGATTGGAAAACCACATATAATATTTGACTCTCCTCAAATTTGACTCTACCAGTTGTCCCTTAGTATTTGTGGGGGATTGGTTCCAGGATACCCTTGTCGCCTATGGATACTAAAATCCATGGATGTTCAAGTACCTTATGTACAAAGGTACCGATCAATCCATACAGTCAGCCCTCTGCATTCTCAGACTCCCAATCACAGATCAAAAACAGCATAGGCATTTATTGGGGGGAAAAAAAATCTGCATAGAAGCGGACCTGCACAGTTCAAACCCAAGTTGTTCAGGGGTCTATTATATTTTTAAAAGCTTTGAAATGAATCCTATTATACAAAGCTTGGTGTGCTAACATGCCCTTATCCAATTTAAAGCCACCTGGAGATTAGGCCTGATTAGTTTCCTTTAAGTAACAAAATTACACTCTCTCTGTGACCTTTTGTTGATAGGGATATGATGTGCTTTAATTAATGAATAAATTCACACCATGAATGGTCAGGCTCAATGCCTGTCATGACCACCAGAATCACGGGACTGCATGAGATTCTAAAGTTACTTAGGTTCTTTCTGGACCTTATTTTCCTCTTTAATTAAACATGAATAAAACATCCTTATATCTAAGTGTACATGGCAGGGCTTTAATACTCATCCGGAATCATACAGATGTAAACTGTTGGTATAACTCTATCTATATATATAAAAGCCTAAGCGACCATTACAATGGAACGACCAGTCGCTATGACACGCACTGACCACCAGGGGGCAGACGCTCAACGCAGGTGCTGCCCCTTGGTGGTCAGTGTGCTTCCACAGTGGGAGGGCTGCTCAGCCAGAAGCTGGGCTAAGGCTGGCGAGCCTAGCAACAGTGGTGGAAGCCTCTCCCGCCTCTGCTGCAGCACTAAGGAGCAAGCAGCAAATGGTAAGGAGTGAGCAGTGAGTGGTTAGGAGCAAGCAGTGAGTGGTTAGGAGCAAGCAGTGAGTGGTTAGGAGCGCTGAGTGCCGAGTGCCAAGCACAGCTCTGGCTCCTCCCTGGCTGCCTGTCACTTCGAGCACTGCTACATCCCTCTAGGGGTCCCAGATTGCAAGAGGGCGCAAGTCCAGGCTGAGGGACCCCCAACTGGTGCACGAATCCGTGCCCTGGGCCTCTAGTTTTCTTATTAAACGAGGAAGCATAAAGTCCACAAGGAGAGAAAATACAGGTAAGCCCTTAAATTTTACAGCCATTTAGAGAAAACTAAGTCAGAAATAGTGAAACAAAGAAAACACTATGGATTCACATTCCAGAAGACCCATCTGATCTGACCACACCAGAAAAAAAGCAATTAAGCAAGTATTTTGATCTCCTTAAAGCTCCTAGTGGACAATGTCCACTTGGAAATAAGGAAAACACAGCACAATGGCATCTTCGTTCATCATAAGCACTTTCCAGGCAACACATTCTGAAGTCTCCAGTAAACCCAGGACTCCTCGGGTGGTATTCAACTGATTGGCTACCATGCTTGAGGAGTAACTCAAGCTTTAAACAAATTTCCTACTGACTTAATTAAACAGGAGCATAGCAAAGAGATGTGTCATCCATTTTGACTCTCCTACTTGACCCCATGTAAAGCTCTCAGTTATGTGAATGCTGAGTTATGAGTGAGCATTTGCAAGGTGTCAATGTTATAAAAGTTAAATCTGGGGTGAGGACTCAATTGTTTGGTGCTTTTCTCAACTGAGAATGTCAAAGCTACTCAAACCCAATTTTTAATTTACTGTGGAAAATAACACAATAAATCAGAGCCATGGAACTAAAAGAAACATATGCTTAAAAATAACAAAACTGTATTGATAGCTGGACATCAATACAGCGAATACAGCAAAATGTGCATGCACAGTCTAAATGATGGACAAGTAGGTGCTGAGTATAGAATGGTTTCAACTTTTCTGCATGTTGGAAAATTTTCATAGTTAAGTGCTAGGGGAAATAATGCAAAACTGTAATCACAAAATAAAGAGACAGCAGGCTCTACTGGGGAAAAACTCAGCCTGGAAGGAAACAGGTCCTTAGCCTTAACTCAGGAACTCACAGAGTTTAAAATTGGAAAGGGCCTTGGGAATCCTCCGGGGCGGATAAATACATGGTTTTATGGCTTTGTGAAAAACTAGAAAATAGGAGCAATATCATAGCATTTCAAAACACGAAAAACTCATTTTTGCCTCTACACTTCTAGTTTTACTGCTGGTGATGGTAGATAATAGATTTGTTATGTCAGGACTTACTAGTAGCAGTCAAATCTAATCATCCTTGATATCTAATCAATTGCCTTATCTTCTACCTTTGATATATAAGTTCTTTATCGCTGTCAGTAAAAATCCCCCTACCTGTGATGTCTCCTCAAAGTAATTTTCCATCCACTGACCTCACTCTACTCATTGGCAATAAATTCTCATCTGTCTTTGCTGGGTTTGGAGTTGAGTCTGATCTCTCTCCCCTACTGCAATAGTACTCAAAAGTCTTCCTTACTATTTTAACAAGTGTCAGAATAATTTTTTCTTTACTCATACCCTTATACAGGTACAGAGCACTTGGCAGCTAATCACAATGCTTGCTGAAAAGAACAGCTTGCTCCCCTAATGTAGATTAAAGGAGGCTCCACGTACTGAGATTTGTAATTGCTCATAAGCATTAAGACATTGGAAACAAAACACACACACACATACACACACACTCACCTGCCCCCGCTCAGTGCTGGTCTCTTAACCTCAATGGTCCATGATTTCATTTCAATTTAATTTTAAAATGACACCACAGGGAGAAAGACTATGCCACTAAATTTTCTTGAGGATGATGACTATGCCATATTATGGACCCAGCCTGGGACCAATGCCTGACACATGGTAGGAATGCAATGATTTCACTAGTTGAGTAGGAGAACTAAAATCAGATGATTGATGCTTATTACCAGACAGAAAACAGCATAAATCAATGGGGGAAAATATCAATCCTCTGTTCAAAGTAGACATATCAGAGAAAACTATAAAGGCACTTGATTTTTAATTTCTACCAAGCATCTAGAATCAAAGATATCTCCCTTTAAAAATAATTTGTCCTATCTTCTCAAAGTCTTCCATCAAATTGAGAAGGAAACACTTCCAAACTCATTTTAGAAAGCCAGCCTTACCCATACAAGGACAGCTCAAGAAAAGAAAATTACAGGCCAACATTTCTGATTCACAGAGATTAAAAACTCAACAAAACACTAGCTAACCAAATTCAGCAATATATTACAAGGATCATACACCATTATTCAGTGGAATTTATCCCAAGGATTCAAGGATGGTTCAATCCAATCAGTGTGACATACCACAGTAATGAAGGATAAAAATCATATAATCATCTTGATAGATGCAGAAAAAGCATTTGACAGAATTCAACACCCATTAATGATAAAAATGCTAATAACGTAGGTATAGAGCGAATTTACTCAATATGATAAAGGCCATATATGACAAGCCCACAGCTAACATCATACTCAGTGGTGAAAAGATGAAAGCTTTTCCTCTAGGATCAGGAACAAGACAGGATGCCCAACTCTCCCTGTTATTCAGCATAATACTGGAAGTCCTAGCCAGAGCAATCAGGCAAGAGAAAGAAATGAAAAGCATCCCACAGATATGCAGATGTAAAAACTGTTATTACTTGCAGATTAAATGATATCATATATCATAACCCTAATTTTTTAGCAATAAAAAATTCAGTAAAGTTGCAGGGCACAAAATCAATATACAAAAGTCAATTGTGTTTCTATACACTAATAATGAACTACCAGAAAGAGAAATTAAGAAAAAGAATCCTATTTACAATTACATCAAAAAGAATATCGATGAATAAATTTAACCACGGAGGAAAGACCAGTACATGAAAACTATAAGACATAAATGGGTAGATAGTCCATGCTCATATACTGAAATAATATTAAAATGTCCGTACAACCCAAAATGATTTATAGGAGTGAAGCAAAAGTATATTCACAGTTGTTAGTACACAAAACACATAATTTAATTCCTGTATTATTATTTATTAATTATTGTATTATTTTCCATATGAACAACTGTATATCTACTTTTACCTACCCTGTATAGATTTCATGCCATTCCAATCAAAATTCTAATAACATTTTTCTCAGAAATAAAATGAACAATCCTAAAATTTATATAGAAATACAAAAGACCCCAAATAGCCAAAGCAATCTTAAGGAAGAAGAACAAAGCTGGAGGCATCATGCTTCTTGATTTCCCGTTATACACAAAACTATAGTAATCAAAACAGTACTGTACTGGCAGAAAGACAGGCACATAGATCAATGTAACAGAATAGAGAGCCCAGAAATAAACCCACACATATGGGGTTTATTAATTTACAACAAAGAAGCCAAGAATATGTTACGGGGAAAATCAGTGTCTTCAATAAGTGGTGTTGGGAAAACTTAACAGCCACATGCAAAAGAATGAAACTGGACCACTATCTTACACCATATACAAAGATTAACTCAAAATAGATCAAAGAGCCGAAACCGGTATGGCTCAGTGGATAGAGCCTCGGCCTGCGGACTGGAAGGTCCCAGGTTCGATTCTGGTCAAGGGCATGTACCTGGGTTGCGGGCACATCCCCAGTGGGAGATGTGCAGGAGGCAGCTGATCGGTGTTTCTCTCTCATTGATGTTTCTAACTCTCTATCTCTCTCCCTTCCTCTCTGTAAAAAATCAATAAAATATATTTTTTAAAAAATCTGTGGGTATGTTTGAAGCAGTGACCAAGGAGAATTTCTAGCCTTTAAAAAAAAAAAAAAAATAGATCAAAGACTTCACCATAAGACCCAAAGCCATACAATTCCTAGAAGAAAATATAGGCGGTAAGGTAAGCTCCTTGACATCAGTCTTGAAGATGAGTTATTTTGGATTTGACACCAAAGGAAAGGCAACAGCAGCAAAAACAAACAAGTGGGACTACATCAAACTAAAAAGCTTCTGCACACAAAAAAGAAACCATCAAAAACTGAAAATGCAATCTGCCAAATGGAAGAAAACATTTGCAAATCATATATCTCATAAGGGCTTAATATCCAAAATATAAAAGGACACATAATTCAACAGGAATAAGGCAATCTGATTTTTAAAGTGAGCAGAGGATCTAGACATTTTCTCCAAAGAAGACATAATGACGGCCAACAGGTATTTGGAAAGGTGCTCAACATCACTAACCATCAGGAAAGTGCAAATCAAAACCACAATGAGATATGATCTCACACCTGTTAGAATGGCTATTACCAAAAAGACAACGAGTGTGGATGAGGATGTGGAAAAAGGGAACCTTTGTGTACTGTTGGTGGGATGTAAACTGATGCAAGCCCACTTTGAAAACCAGTATGGAGATTCCTCAAAAAATAAAAATAGAACTATCATATGACCCAACAATTCCACTTCTAAGTATTTAGCCAAAGGAAAGGCAAACATTCACTCAAAAAGATATCTGCACCCCCATGTTCATTGCAGCATTATTTACAATAGCCATGTCATCAATGGATAAATGGATAAAGATCTACATATACATACATACACACATACATAATACATACATACAGGCAGTCCTCGGGTTATGTCGGACTCGATGTACGTCGTTTCGTGGTTATGTTGCCATCTCCCATTTATTTATAAAAAAAAAAAGTTGTCATTTAGACATAGTATCTATGTGCTTTATGTTTTTTATTATTTATTTACCACAAGTAAAGGTCAAGAATTGTTGTCTTTCTTTTAAATTTTTTTACTGTTTCACTTCATTACTGCTGTGTATGTGCTCCATGTGAGTGATGTAGGTGCTTTATGTAGGTGGGTTCCGATATACGGCGAAAATCACGTTATGTCGCCGTAGGAACTGATCGCTGAAGTAACCCGAGGACCTACTATACATGCATATGTATATATCTATATAAAATGGAATGTTATTCAACCATAAAAAATAAGGAAATCCTGCCACTTGCAACAACATGGATGGGCCTTGAATGCATTATGTTAAGTGAAATAAGTCAGACAGAGAAAGACAAATGTGTATCATCTCATTTATGGAACTAAAATGGAAAAAAACAGAACTCATACAGAAAACAGACTGGTGGCTGAGGGGAAAGAGGGATCTGGGGACAGGGGGAAATGGGTGAAGGTAGTCAAAGGTATAAACTTCCAGTTATAAAATCACTAAATCTGGGGATATATTATATAGCATGGTGACTATAGTTAATAACCTTGTACTTCATAGTTGAATAATGCTAAGAGTAAATCTTAAAAGAGTAAATCATAACTTGTAATCCCTACTTCCCCAATGTAATCTTTGTCTTACCCTATAAACAGCTGGCTTATGGGGGGCTGGAGAGCAGATTTTTGTGGATGGCTTGCTGCTCTCCCATTCTGCTGGCAGTATTGGAATAAATGCTCAGATATGATTAAAAAAAAAACTCATCACAAGAAAGAATACTTTGTAACTCTGTATGTTATGGATGTTCAGTGTTAACTAGATTTATTGTGGTGATTATTTCACAATATATGCATATATTGAATCATTACGTTGTACGCCTGAAACTGTTATATATCAATTATATTTCAATAAAAAATTACCTTCAATAATATACTTTTATAAAACAATTCTAGTATCAGTTTTAAATTACTAATTGGTATTGTTGTAATGATAATGAGCAAACACTTTGTGGTAAGGCAATCTCAGAAATGATGTCTACATAGCTGGGGAAGAAACACAGAATAAACACAACCCCTCAGACTGGTTAAATCCTCTGCCTGAAGCATCACTAGTCGTGGAAGGAAACTGATGCATTTTCCTGTGAAAAAGGATAGCCCAGGAGATACACTGTAGAGGGGATGACTTCATTATACTAGTAAATTTGAAAAATGGAGGAGAGCTTAGCCACCTACTTGAAAATAGGAAAATCAATAATTTCTGCAGGTACCAGAGAGGGTAGAGAAATATGTTCTACAACTTTAGACTTAGGTGCTGTAGAGAGCTCTGTTAAATGAGACACCCCCCCCCCCCCCCATTTCGTTTGTATCCGTACACAACAAGAAGTGGAGAACTTGGAGGTTCTTCAGTTGCAAAAGTCAAACAGGAAATTCTCAGAAAGGAGCTCTGCTAAGAGGTGTAGGAGGAGATGGTGTGTTAGAGGAGGTAAGAAGGGAAAAAGAAACGCCAGGAGATTTATGAGCTTTGGAGCAAGAGAGAAATAGTGGTTTCTCTGTCATCTCCACTGCACAGGCAAGTAATGCGATTTATTGATAATTGCTATTTAGTGCCAATGACTAGGGAATGGAACTGGAGACCTCTTGGTTCCTGCGTCGACGCTCAACTGCTGAGCCACACCAGCCAGGCAAAATTTCACAATTTTGAAGTCAATGACACACAAATAACTTATGTAATGTACATTTAATAGAAACTCTTAAGCTTTTTCTTTTTTGTACCTATGTACAGGGTACTTCTATGAGAAAGGTACTAAAAAAATCTGTAGAGTTATAGCTATAACCTAAGTAAAATTATGCTATAATTATTATTCTTTCTGTACAAGCAAATAAATTTATCACAGATAAAAACCTGAATGTGCTGCTTTCATATACAGGGAACTGCACATTCTCTGGCATTCTCTACTGCTGTAAGTTTCAGGTATCCACTTGTATATACAAGTCCAAATGACCATCAATAGGAGAAAGGTGGACAAACAGGACAAGAAGAAGAACAGTCAAAATGGGCTCCTAGCCAACTAGAAATTGAACTGACTTCTAGGTCCCTGAAGCACAGGGACCACCGGATGGTATTTAAACTTATGGAGAGAGAAAGGAAGTAGCTGTTGGGAAGGGTCTCTGGGTCAGACTGATGCTTCAAATGGGCTCACTCTGAGCAGATCTAACAGGCTAAGTCAGGAATTTCAAAGCCAAACTAGAATGCAAGTTTTGGGAAAGATTTTAGCTGTATGGATGTTGTCTGTAACTGCAGTGCTTGTAAACCTAGCATGTAGCCCTTAATCAAGCAGCTAACTTTTCAGCCATAATTGGAAGCTTTTAGAACAGTGGTTCTCAACCTTGGCAGCCAAGGTTGAGAACCACTGCTCTAGCAAGATAAGCAAACCACTTCTGACTCAGGCCCTGACTCAGTGCCATCTCTCTTATCCCTGAGCAATCTTCCTACCAATGCTATCCTTTCTCAAGTACCTTCTAGAACAGTGGTCGGCAAACTGCAGCTCGTGAGTCACATGTGGCTCTTTGGCCCCTTGAGTGTGGCTCTTCCACAAACTACCACGTGGAAGAGTGGTATTTTGTGCAATAGAAACTTTGTGGCCCATGCGCAGAAGTTGGCATTTTGTGGAAGAGCCACACTCAAGGGGCCAAAGAGCCGCATGTGGCTCTTGAGCTGCAGTTTGCTGACCACTGTTCTAGAACAAAGAGAAGAGAATTCCTCCTCCCAGTACATCCTGTAGCAAGGGGCAATTTTAATGGTAGCAGCCTTTAATCATAGCCCCAGTTCCTACTTGTCTTTGTCTTTCTCCCCTTCCCTATTTCAGCCATTTTTGGTCATTTGAGATATATTTTGCAGGAAGATCAACTACAATTCAAGGTTTGAGGAAGTGGTATAGTACAACATCTGACAGAGGGAGATGGCAAGACAATGTTAATGGTTAACCGTGGGTACAGATGAATGTAGCACAATTTCATACATTGTAAGGAGGTAGTTTGTTGTTGTGGGCTACAGAGTCAGGTTGCTTGGGTTCAAATACAGGTTCTGCTAAGCTGGCATGACTCTGGGCAAGTTACTTAACCATTCCATGCCTCTGTACCCTCATCTATAAAATGGAATTGTTAGTGCTCACCTTAGAGCGATTTTCAACTGGTATGCGGCAAGATTTTTTAAAACATGCAATAGCTGACTATTTAGTCAGAGACACTGACCTTTTTCCCCTTAGATTGTCAAATTTATTTTATTTTTTAATACATTTTATTATTATTTTTTTTTTACAGAGAGGAAGGGAGAGGGATAGAGAGTTGGAAACATTGATGAGAGAGAAACATTGATCAGCTGCCTCCTGCACACCCCAACTGGGAATGTGCCTGCAACCAAGGTACATGCCTTTGACTGGGATCGAATCTGGGACCTCCCAGTTCACAGGCTGACGCTCTATCCACTGAGCCAAACCGGTTAGGGCTAGATTGTCAAATTTAAATGACACTAGCCAACACAACAATAGCCATCCAGTGTGAATGAATCAAAATTATATCTATTTTCTTTGCCAGATTAGCAAAAAATATATTTCTGTTGTGCTGCAGAATTTTAATAATTAGTTCATGTGAGCCATGAGATGAAAAAGGTTTAAAATAGCTGCCTTAGATGGTTGTTGTGAGAATCAAATGATATGACACAAACTTGGAAAGAATGCAAGCCCTAAACAGCAAGTACTGTTAGCTGTTATTAGTACTATGTATACATTTTAAAAGAATGAGGAACTTCTATATGCACTGACTTGGAATAAAATCAATGACACCGTGTTTTAAGAAAATGCTGCTGAATAACGTGCGTAGTATGGGTCTGTTTGGGGGAAAAAGAAGAAATGATACATATTTACAGGTGCATCCAAAGAAGCTTAAAAGGCACACACACAAAATGCTGAATCACCATTGCCCCTGGGGGGTGAGGAAGGGCTTACATTTACATACAGGTCTTTGCTTGAATTAACATGTACTATTTTTAAAACGAAGCATTTTACAATGGCCTTTCTTAACCTTCACATCGAACCTCTCTCATGTCCTGTCTTATAAGGAAACGGAAGCTCAGCTAGGAAGAGGCAGAGCCCTTGAAGTACAATCTCTCCTACATATCTCATTTCAGATTCCCTTATCCTCTTTACAGCCCTAGGCACATGGTGTGCGGCCATAGGATCCAAACCTTCTGAAACTGGTGGGGTTCTCCCCCTTTCTCTGGGGTACTCCTTTTCTTGTGCCTAAGTGGCTTCCACATTTCGTGTTTTAGCAGCTTCCTTCCCACCTCTCATAACTTTCTCACCATGTGCCTGCTTGCCTTTCTCCACCCCCACCCCACAGGTGCCCTTGCCCTGGAAAGCCCACTGGAGTGCCATCCCAGCCCCACACTTTCCGGTTTGGGGCAGGCACAAGGGCCCACCTACACAATTGCAGGGAGGAGTATGCCTTCAAGCTGCTTTTGTCTTGCAAAGGGCCCAAATGAGCTTTTAAACAATGCTTTCTCATTGCAGCCAAGAAACAGTGGTATGTTTTGGCAGGCACTTTTCCCTCCTCTCCGTCTCTCCTTACATAGGTGTTTATTTTTGCTTTGGCTTTCTCCTGGAGGTTACAGAGCTACTTTGTGCGTCCCCACCCCCAACGTTCTCTTCCATGCTGACCCTGCAGTGGTTCTCAATCTTCCTCACCCTTTAATACAGTTCCTCATGTGGTGGTGACCCCCAACCATAAAATTATTTTCGTTGCTACTTCATAACTGTAATTTTGCTACTGTTATGAATCGTAATGTAAATATCTGATATGCACGATGTATTTTCATTGTTACAAATTGAGCATAATTAAAACATAGTGATTAATCACAAAAACAATATGTAATTATATATGTGTTTTCCGATGGTCTTAGGCGACCCCTAACTGGGTCCCGACCCACAGGTTGAGAACCGCTGTAATGTGTTAATTTTTTGTTTTAGCGCCCATCAGTTTCACTTCGGATTCCTCACTCACACCGTAGCCGTCTATCCCCATTTATACCCATTTTCTATTTCAGCCCATGGAGAAACGGTTATATGTGGAAAGTGGGTGGTGGGAGGGGGTGGTGGAGGGAGGATTCCAGATTCTAAGCAGAGCATCTTCCAGGCCACCTCTCGCACCGGAACCGGAGTGCCGGGAACCCAGCCCGCCCGGGGTATCCGGGCCACCAGAACAGGGTCAGCATCAGAGCACTCAGGCGTCGGGAGAGCTGATTGGCTCATCGGGGACCAATCAGCGGGCGAGGCTGTGCACGGGCGAGGGAGGGCCCAGATTACAGAGCGGACCCGGTTAAAGCTGAAGGGGCAGGTGTGCCAAGGCGCCAGGATTTCACGTGCAATTTCTGCAACCACCAGGTCACCATTAACCCCACGACTCAGTGCTCTTAAATTCCGCCCCCGGAGTTTCGCGGTTCCATAACGCTAAACAGGGAGAGAAACAGTACTTCTCCCACCATTCATAAAATGGTCATTAATACAGTCAATGAGGGAGTAGCCGTAGACGGGGGCAGAAGCCATTAAAACCCTCCCGCCCTCCTTGCCCTGTTCCACTCCAGGGCGTCAACAAAACTCAACCGGTTCTTGAAATAGCAAATCACGCAAACGCTCGTTTAATCGCCAAAGCTGATGACCAAAATGCTGTCATTAAACAGCCTGGAATAAGTTTTCCCCTCCCGAAGGGCTGGAGGGAACTGTATTAGCATTTAACAAACGCGCAGGGTTTTACTACCTGCTAACCACGGAGAAGCGAATAAGCTATGAGGCTGAAGTCAGGAACCGGAGACCTTCCGAAACGTGCAACCTCGGAAGCAAACGTGGCCGCCTCCCGGGCTCGGACACCACCCCCACCCCCACCCCCACCCCTGGCGCAGGGACCGCTCCTCCAGGCTCTACCCCACACAGTTCACCTGGAGGCACAAAGATCTGGGGTGGAGAACACAGATACCCGATTTCCCTGCTGTGTTTCAAACTTCAGCAGAACTGTTCTACGCATTCCCAAGTGCCACAGCCCCCGAAATCACAGATCCGCCCAACCTTCGCTTTCCCACGGTCCAGCGCTTCACCTACCCATCTACCACCCATACCCGGGCTGGAGACGCCGCGTCCTTGGGGATGGGGGAAGGGGGCGTGGAGAAGACAGGAATGGTCAGGTACCCCCGCCTAGGTACCCGGCGAGGCCTGACGCCGGCAGCCAGAGAACCCTGGGGGCTGAGGAACAAGAAGAGAGGAGGTTCGGAACCGTGCGGGGAAGGGCCGTGAGGAGAGCGGGGGACCCGCCGGTGTCGCGGCACTCACTCTGCGTATCCAGTAGCCCAGGGCAGCCGCCGGGTCTCCTTGAGGATGAGGATGGGGCGGGCGATGTGGTCGGCGCTGCACTCCACCTCGTCCTGAGACAGCCCCAGGAACTCCGGCCGCCCGTACGGGAAGCGCAGGGGCAGGTCCGAGCCTCCGCAGCCTCCGCCGCTGTGCTCGGAGCCCGAGCTGCCAGCCATGATGCCGCCCATGAAATTGGCCACAGCAGATTTCACTCGAGTGAGCATATTACTCCGGCGCCCGGCAGCAGCGGTGCGAGCAGGAGGCGGCGGCGGGGGCGCGGAGCATGCAGGCTGCGGCGGGCGCCGGGCGCACGGGCAGCGGGACCGCCGGGACGCGCCGCAAGGCTCCCGGGGGCTAGTGCTGCAGGGGGCCGAGCCCGGGCCTCCCGCGCTCCGTGCGGCCGCCTACCCCCGCTACACTTCCGCAACGGAGAGGCATGGAGCGGGCGGGCCGGGCTGGGAGAGACGCCGCGCGCTCCGGGAGCGGCGGGGCGGCCGCAGCTTCCGCAGGTCCCTCCCCGACCCGCTGCGCTCCACTCCTGCGTGAGCGGAACTGAGCCCACCGGGCGAGCCCGCAGAGCCGGCGCCGCTGCTGCCACGGCTACCGCCGCCGTCGAGTCATGTGATAATCAGGCTGCTAGGGCTCTAGCTGCTGCTTTGGCCGGAGCTCAGCCCCTCCCCTGCCGGCCCGAGCGAGGCTGGCCCTAGGATCGAGACCTCCTAGGGAAGGGGGAGCGGGGGAGCCAGGCAGGGTCTGTACCTGGCGGTGGGGATGGGGGCGCTGTGAGCTGAGCTGGTACAGGTGTTAGGGGGCGTCACGTGGGGCCAGGCAGCCTGGAAAAGCCAGTTGAGGAATCCGCTCTCAGAGGAATGCTGCCTACACCTCTGAGAAAGGAAACTTGAGAGCCGGAGGGGGAAAGGAGACAGGTGGAAACCTGGTGGGACGCTCCAAGTCCTCCAGTGGAAATGAGGAACACCTGGCGCGACAGACTTTTCAGAGCTTTAAAAAGCAACCTAAATAGATGCACAAGAATCATTAGACGGTTTTCCCTAGGCATTTCTAGAATCACTTTAGTTGTTCATTATCACCGCACGCGTCATGATCTGCAGAGCAAACCCTGTTTCAAACCCAGAGTAAGCTTAATGGCGAAGAAAAAAGAAATCAGAAGCAAGCCCTATTCTACCGAGTACTTCAGTGCTTTATAAATGTATACAAACATTTTCTTCCAACATAGCAACAACAGTATCTTTTCAAAGCTGACCCGCTTTACTATTGAGAAACTTAGTGCAGCCTTTTTTTTTTTTTTCCTTTGAAGTGTTGTTACAAAAGTAACATTTTAAGACTAAAGGAAATAAAAGAACATGGCAACTCAATGAAATGCTAAAGTAAAAAATGAATAAATGTTTGCCACGATAAAAATTTTTGGTGGTCTTGTATTAAAACAAAACAGAAAATTATGAAAAACATGAATGTGCTTCATTAGGCATAACATTTGTTAAATACTGGCTTTTGCAAGAGATCTGTATCCTGTCCATGTTTACTTATCCTGTATCCTGTTCCTATGTTTACCTACCATTTAATTTGCAGGATTCTGTCTTGTGGAGTTATGCAGTGAAGGCTTACTTGGAGTTCAGGAGGAAATACAGGCTCTCATTTTTCTTAGGAAGTGTGTGTGTGTGTGTTGGGGGGTAGGGGGGAGAAGCAGCCCAGGTGTGTTGGAGGGGATACTAATTCTCTGAAGAGGAATTGGAATCCTTGCTCTAAGACAGTGGTTCTCAACCTTCCTAATGCCACAACCCTTTAGTACAGTTCCTCATGTTGTGGAGACCCCCAACCATAAAATTATTTTCGTTGCTACTTCATAACTGTAATTTTGCTACTGTTATGAATCATAATGTAAATATCTGATATGCAGGATGTATTTAGGCGACCCCTGTGAAAGAGTCGTTTGACCCCCAAAGGGGTCGCGACCCACAGGTTGAGAACCGCTGCTCTAAGGGGAAGCCTTGGTAAATCTCATTGATTCCTCTTATAATATTTTTAAAGCATTTTCCCTTTTGGCTTTTTTTTTCCAATTACGATTTACATTCAATATTATTTTGTATTTAGTTTCAGGTGTACAGCATAATGGTTAGATAACCATCTATTTTACAAAGGAACCATCTATTCCCTATCCCCACCCTCAGATAATTCCAGTACCCACCTGGCACCATACATATTTATTTCAATATTATTTACTATATTCCCTATGCTGTACTTTACATCCCCGTGACTGTTTTGTAACTACCAATCTGTACTTCTTAATCCCTTTCACCTTTTTCACCCATTCCCCCAGCCCCCCTCCCCTCTGGCAACCATTAGTCTGTTCTCTGTATCTGAGTCTTTTCAATCGTTTGTTCGTTTATTTGGTTCTTTAGAGTCCACATGTAAGTGAAATCATATGGTATTTGTCTTTCTCTGACTGACTTATTTCACTTAGCATAATACCCTCTAGGTCCATATATGCTGTTGCAAATGGTAAGATTTCATTCCTTTTTACTCCCAAGTAATATATATATATATATATATATATATACACACACACACACATATACATACATACACACACACACACACACACACACACACTAGTGGCCCGGTGCACAAAATTTGTGCACATTAAAAGGGAATTAATTAGAGGACATATTTTAATATTGCTATTTGCCCATTCTCTATAATAGAAGTGTCAGAGATGAAAGAAAATTAGTAAAATGTATATGAAAATCTCCCTCCTGTCAGAGTCTGGGGTGCGCCGCAGGACCCAGAGTCAAGTCTCCACCCATCTGCTCGTGCCTCGAAATCGTGTGAGACCCAGACCCGGCCGGCCCCATGCCCGTCAAGTCCCGCAGGGCAAGGGGTGCAGCCTCAGGTCCCCTGGCCCAGCCTCAGGTCCCCCAGCCCTGGCACAAGGGTGCAAGGGTGTGAGGGTGTGATGACTACTTACATATTAGCTCTTTATTATATAGGATGTATATATACTGCTTTTTATCCACTTGTTTATTAATGGGCACTTGGGTTGTTCCCATACCTTGGCTATTGTAGTATCCCTGCAATGAACATAGGGGTACACAGATTCTTTTGAATTGGTGTTTTAGGTTTCTTTGGATATATACCCAGAAGTGGAATTGCTGGGTCACCCTTTGTCTTTCTCATGAATTGGCACTCCAGTTTTCTATACACCAAATAATTATGTAAAACACAACAACATTCAAACTTTAGTGAAATAACATTCCTGTCAATGAGTTCTTTTATTACTTTTCATAGAACAGAAATGTAATTTTATCTTGGCCCCTTTTTCTAATTTTAAATTTTGGGGCAAAATCCTAAATGAACAAAAACAATCTTCTCAACCTTTGCTTTGCTAAACTATACTTCCAATGGGAAATCTCTATGTAGTGGCTAACCATCCAACCAACCACATGCTCAGATAAACTTACAACCCCTCTCTCAAGCTTTTGTTGTAGGACAATTGCCTTTTAACCATGTCCTTTGGAGACCCCAGTAACTTCTATTGACATTAATATGTTCTTCCCTTCATTTCACTTTATGACAATGCTTTAGTACAGGGGTCCTCAAAGTACGGCCCGAGGGCCACATGCAAATACAAATATTGTATTTGTTCCCGTTTTGTTTTTTTACTTCAAAATAAGATATGTGCAGTGTGCATAGGAATTTGTTCATAGTTTTTTTTTAAACTATAGTCCGGCCCTCCAACGGTCTGAGGGACAGTGAACTGGCCCCCTGTTTAAAAAGTTTGAGGACCCCTGCTTTAGTATTTACTAAAAATAGGATTAAAAAATTCTTGTCTCATTTATTTTCAATTTAAAAGTAGTATCAGATCATCCTATATAATAAAAGGCTAATATGCAAATCGACTGAACAGCAGAACAACCAGTTGCTATGATGTGCATTGACCACCAGGGGGCAGGTGCTCAATGCAGGAGCTGCCATCTGGTGGTCAGTGTGCTCCTACAGAGAGAGTGCAGCTCAGCCAGAAGCTGGGCTCCTGGCTGGTGAACACAGCAGTGGCACTAAGGACCCCTTGGGGGATGTCCAATTTAGGTGGGGAGTGGGCCTAAGCAGTCAGTCAGCATCCCTTGAGGGGTCCCCGACTGCGAGAGGGCACAGGCCAGGCTGAGGGACCCCTTTCCCCCCAGTGCATGAAGGTTGTGCACCAGGCCTCTAGTAGTCAATAAATAAATAAAATTGAATAGTACAGAACTGTATGTGAGAAAGTAATAGACTCCAAAACATTGCCCCAGTGTTTGCTCAGAGAAGAGCATGTGGTTCACAAAAATTCGGAAATCAAGCAATTAAAGACAGCTTCTTAACTAAGAACTGTGGACTCAGCTTACTTTTTATTCTCTTAAAGGATCGGTCTTGCTCTATGCCAGTATGTGTGACAACCATCTAGAATGTCTTGAAATGCAAAATTAGTTTCGTGTCCTTTTTGTCATCAACTACATTTGAATAGAAGGAGACTTTATGCCTGCCTATAAATATTGTTAGGGCCAGCTTTTCAAAACCAAAACAATGTAGAATGTCATGGCAAATAATCTCTTATTTTATTCAAAAACATGACTGCCCATCCCAATTACCCTGGCTATTCTTGTATAATGAACATATCCTACTTTTATCATGTTTTTTCTGTCTACGCTAGCAAATTTAAAAAATTAATTTATTGTTTCATTTCTCTTCAAATTGCATTGGCTGTGGAAAATTGGCATATTAGTTTTGCAATTCCTTGACTAGCAATAGCAGCATCACCTGTAAACTTGTTGGAAAAGCAAATTCTCTGGCCCCATCTCAAACCTATTGAATTAGAATCCCTGGAGGTAGAGCCTCAAAATCTAGCTTAACAAGCCCTCCAGGAGATAGAAACCATTTGAAAAACATTGGCAAATGGAAAACATGTACTATTTACTTAATGGACAGGCAGGCATGAAAATGCAAGGACTATATCAAATAAAAAAGTAAGCAGTGGTCAACATGCTTGGACTGTAAACGGATACAAAACGAGAACAGCCATGAACGAAACTCATGAACTGGATCTGTTCAGACACATTATGAACTGTCCCTTTCTGCTTGATTTCTGTGGGCTTTATGTTAGTGTAAAACCCTCAGTACATTTGCTGTGGGCAAATATGTAAATTCTTCAGCCTGTGGGAAGCTGTGGAAAAGGAAGTAGGATTGACCACTGCAGGGTGATCATCTCTTAGGCTGGATACCCAACAGGCAATCTGTCTATGCACATGTTTCTGTCATGTGCAAAGCAGTGGCAGTTAAAAAAGTGGCATATAAATACATTTGTATAAATAAATATATATTACATGTATTTTTGTTGATTTTAGAGAGAAGGAGAAGGGGGGGGGGAGAATAGAGGGAGAGAAACATGGATTTGTTGTTCCACTTATTTATGCATTCATTGGTTGATTCTTGTATGTGCCCTGACCAGGGATCGAACTTGAAACCTTGGTCTATCATGATGAGTTCTAACCAACTGAGCAACCCAGTTAGGGTCTATAATATATATTTAAGTCTACGTGGTTTGTTTGTTGTTGTTGTTGTTGTTTTGTTTTTTCGTTTTTTGGAATCGTTTTTAAAAGAGCCAACGTGGTCATTATTAGGAAAAAACATTTTTAGCCTTCCTCACATTTGTTATATAGTTTTGTATTGTTTTTTAGTTTAATTGCTGGGACTAGTGCACCAGATATAAACTTTCAATGCCTGAGGGTTTTAATCTGGCTCAGAATTCTTGTATAGCTCCCAGGCACCTCAAATTTAACCTGTCACAAATAGGATTCATTATCTTCCCATGACTCTGCTTCTCCTCCTGAGACTAGAGTCAGTTTATGACAGAATCCATTTACCAATCTAGAAATCTGGACGTATCCTCATTCCTTCCCCTTTCTTTTCTTCCCATATCAGTCTGTCAGCCACTTTTGTTGATTCTGCCTTCCAGATACCTCCCACGTCCACTACTTTTGCTTAGATCTTCATTATTTCATACTCAGACTTCTCCAGCAGATTCTGGCTGGTGTTCTGGTAGCGCTATCATTCACACAGCTGGGAGGAGCTTTCTATAGTAAACAGAGAACCTGGTAATGTTATTTCCTTCCAATTGGCCACTTGGTTAAAACCATTACTCTTAACCCTCACAATCTGTTCCTGATCTCTGTCCTTTCTAGTCACAGGTTAAGCTTTTCTCCATCCCAACAACTCTGCTTCAGGCTTACTTATTACTGATTTCTAGACTCTGATGTCTTTTCCCACCACCTTCTTGTCTTAACAGGCTGTTTTACTTGAAATGCTGCAGTCCCTTCCTCCTTCCCTTCCCCCTCACCCAGTGGCTAACTCCCATTTTTTTTTTCATATCCCCCACATTCTGTTAGCATTTAAAAGCTTCCTTCTCTATATTCCAAAGCACCTTTACATAACTCTATCCATAATTATAGCAGATCACACTGTGTTAAAATTATCTGGTTCCTGCAATGTAAGATAACTGAGAAGAGGGGGCTATTTCTTTTTTCTCTTTGACTCTACAATATTTGCCACACAGTACACATATTAAATAAAGGTTGAATGAATAAATGAGTAAATAAATGACGATGGCAAAGAGAAAATGGCAATAAGAAGTGTTCTCATTTAAAGGTCAAATTAGAGAAATTTTAGTAGTGTTTTCTAGAATAAAAAAAGATAGAGGTAAAAGGTTCATAAACCCTGATGGCATCCGTTGCATCCTAAAATTGGCGTCCAGGAGTTACCAGATTTAACATAAATGTCCTCAGTATATAAGTCAGGTGATTTCATATGTTGAAAACCATTTTACTTAATACATCTGGAAAACAAAACTGTGTCTTATATTTTAACAGAAAAGTATTTTTAATGCCCCAGTACTTAATGCCTTTGGCCTTTCTATTAAAACATAAGTATATGGGAAATGTCCATTACTGAATTTTCTATTTGAAATTCAGAATCCATTTTTACAAATATAATTTTCCATGAATACCATCCATAAATGAATGGTTTCTATCTGCCTATTTCCCCCCTCCTTTAAACGTTTGTTTTTCATTTTTTTGAGATTGTTGATGAAAACAATAGAAAAAATATTTTCAGAAATTACCAAAGATTATAAAGCATTACAGTTAAAAATCAACTTAGTTTTTTAAAAATATATTTTTATTAATTTCAGAGAGGAAGAAAGAAGGAGAGAGAGAAACATCAATGATGAGAGAATCATTGATTGGCTGCCTCTTGCACGCTCCCGTGGGGAGCGAGCCTGCAACCTGGGCATGTGCCCTTGACCAGAATCAAACCTGGGACCCTTTAAGACCACAGGTCGACGCTCTATCCATTGAGCCAAACCGGCTAAGGCTCATCTTAGTTTTTAAAATAACTAATTTGGGTTGTTCTAAAATGTAGTATGACAAGAAGTCTGAAGAAGCTTACTAGCAATTAGTGTTTATTTATGTCAGAACATAAATAGTGGTGGTTTTTGTTTTGTTTTCAGCAATGAGGCTCATTAATATAAGGTTACTGAAACTTTGTAAAATAATTCAGAATTTTTTAAATTCAGAATTTTTATCATTGAGATATTATAGAATAACAACATGCTTAAAGTAAAATGCCTATGGTGTGCCTGGCACATAGTAGGCATTTAATAAATAGCATCTGTCATTTTCACTGAGAGCTCTTTGTATAAAAGGCAATTAAGAGCTGTTTCTAGCCACCAAACATACCCTAAACTCCGCCCCCCCCCCCAACACACACACACAAAAGGTGGGTAACTCTTAAATCTCAATTATGCAATCAGACAGATATTCATTCCTCATTCTCTCTGCCACACAGAGTTTACAATTAGCTTTCCACAAGAATACAAAAATATCACTAACATTTTTTTCCACAGAGGAAAAAATCACAGACAACTTTTAAATCCTCTGCTGGGGTTCTCACTACCTTTCTTGTTGTTTTTTGTTTGTTTTTTATTCTGCATACATTCTGTATCACAGCAGGAGCTTGACATTAAAGATTTGAAAATCAATGAGCTCATTTACTATGTCTCAATTCCATAGTAAATGAACATTTCAAATCAGCCCCTTGCATTACTTTTTTTTTTCACTGCTGTCTCAACTACCCCCAAAAAGCCTTTTCAACAAAACAGTTCATTCTCCTCATCTTTATTCTTCATCTCACTCCATGAAATGTGTTTTCTAGAAAAAGGAGCTGAGAGAGACAGAGAGGCAGCTTGCTGGTCTGAGTTAGCCTGTGAAGCAATGGGAGAAAGGGTCACAATTCCCTCCTCAGGCGTCACTGTTACTCTGCTTGCTTATTTGAAATATTATAATTTCCTACTTGGACTGGATTTAAATAGAAGTAAAAGAATACTCATTCCAAAGGCATGCGTAAGTAATTTGGGGTTGTATATATCTATAGATCTTTGACTTTTATCTTTTAGTATGTGGTATTGGAAATCAAAACATTTATTATTTACCTTTTTTTTTTAATGTTCTCATCCTTAGTGTAGGATTAGGACCTGGTAAAGATAAAAGACTAAGGCTATAATTCACCAAATCAATTCTCTAGTAATAAAAAATTAGATCAAATATTAACTTGAATGCCTATGCATAAACATCACCAGCCTTATTATACACTATGTGGAAAGATGAAGGGATTTTGAAAAAATACACACAAAATTTTGCCAACATTTACTGATTTTTAAAAACAAATAACTAAGTACTAGAGTTAAAACAACAACAACCCTTTTATCTATAATTTTAAGAAATCTTTGTGAAGTCTATATGTAGTGCTGTGTCCATTGCTCTCTTTCTTTTATAATTTATTTTAAAAATTTGTTAATTTATCAAGTAAGACTGATTACTTTTCTATAACTTTACAGAAAAAAAGGATGCGTTTTTTCTTCAAAATTTATCTTCTTGGTGATGGAAAAAATAAAGTGACATAAATTAAATTTTAAAAAAATTATCTTCTGATCATCCTCGTGTTAGAAAAGCTCACCCTTCTAAGATTATTTCCCATCCCACTCCTTCCTGAAGCTCTTTTGTTCATGCTTGTTTTGTTATCTGAGATGATGTTGGGTTTTTCCCTCCTTTCAGTTTTCTATTATTCTGGTGGCTGTTCCTCCACTTTCTTAGTAGCCTTACAGAACAGAAGGAATTCCTGCACTAGCAGAGCTGAACACTAGACACTGAGAATTGCAGTGGAGAAATATTGGCTATTTTATCATGAATGGCGCCATCCAGGAGAACTGGAAGCTAATGCTCAAAAGCCAGAACTCCCTGATGGTGTAGAGGTTACAGGTTACAGGTTAGGGCAAAATCACCACACCGTTGGTTAAGGGTTCAGGGTCATGCTGGGAGCTGATTGGTCGGAGGTGAGGTAAGGGCGATGAATCATTTCTTCAGGGGTTGAGGACAACTCTGAGGTCTTTCCGTGTGTCCCTCTGTGCGGTCTCATGGGAAAGTAGCCAGGGGGTCGTTCCACCTTAGGGCTCAGGGACTGAGACATAACTGGGGTCACGATGTTATTTTTCCTGCCAGAGGTCCCATGTGTGACCATTATTCAGGTCCAGCTACTGTCTTCTGCTGCCTGGGGGGTTGCTGATTATCCTGGGGAAAGGCTAGGTCTCTGAGAGGTAAACAGAGAGAAAGAGATGATTTCTAGAGCTAGGATTTAAAAACTAAACTTAATCAATGTCATAAGGACCCTCGGTTTCAGTGGAAGCATTTTTCTTTGGAAACATATGTATCTGCTTAATCAGCTGTCCAGTTCCAGGGTTAGATTACCGGAGGATGGCAGACCAAAAATAGGCAATAGTTAACTCTTCATGGCCTCGTTCAAGGACAAAACATGAATCAGGGCAGCATGACAAAAACTGCGTGGCAGACCAATTTTTCTACAGAAACAAAACAAGGGCACTTCAGGCTCTGGTATGTCATTCTGCTTTCTGGAAGGGAAAAAGCCACATTGTGTGATCAAGGGAGATGGTATCACTCTCTTAAACAACCCCTGTGTTCCTTTGAACTGGATACCACAAAATTTGCATAATGCCAGAACACTCTGTAGGGGAGTTACTGGCATGTGTAGTCTATTGGTAATGAGGAAGAAAACATAATTTTGATTGTTATAGAACCTTTGACTTATCTTAAATTACAAAGAACCCTGACTACAACACACTGGGTTGTCTTATTCAAGTTTCCTGTCAGTAACTAGGTTAAGCTAAATATGCATGAATGTTTTGGTGAAGTAGACAATTGTGCCTCTTTTTCTTTTTAAGAAAAAAATTTTAGGTTCCTCAGAGAAAGACAGAACCTTACTGTAGGGTACAGTTGAAAACAAACAAATCCTATCTTTGCTTTGGAGAATGCCCGCAACAAAACTTGTCCAATGAGCTAAGTTTGCCCTCTGTGCCTTCTCCCTAATTGTACCTACTTCCATCCCCAGAGACCATGCTAAACACTGTAAAGATTAGCCTTTCCCAGGCTCTGGCCCTCTCATGTTTCCCTGATCACTCCGACCTTTGTCTCCACTCTTCTTTCCTGTGTTCTCACGCCCAGCCATCTGAGTCTTGTGCCCTAACGATGAGTTGGCTCACCAAATCTCTTGTATTCCGGTCAGGAGAAAAAGTCATGAGCCACCTTTTCAGGGCTGAAAATATATATCTAGTATGTTGAAAACCATATTTGAAAGATCAGAATAAAAATGTAACTTTATTTTTGTCCCCCACAGACCTCTAAAATTGACCAGGGCTAATTTCCCCTGATCTTTATTAAGGAAAACTGTTAAGAACGTGGAACGAAGGCAAGAGGATGGTAACACATTCTCCTGTGCCCTACTGGAGTATTGCCTCACAGGCCCACCCAAGGATCACTTTCTTTTCTAGAGGAATATGCCATTTGTTACTCTTGATTAGGGCCCAAACTTTGTGATATTACATGTTAACTTTTATATTTTTGTCCAGTAGAGATGCAAATTATTTGTCTGATAGAAAAAAAAATTAAGGCTCTGACCAGATAGTTCAGTTGGCTAGAGTGTTATCTCAATATGCCAAGCTTGCAGGTTTGATCCCTGGTCAGGGAAAATTAAAAAAAAAAAATCAACCAATAAATAAGTAGAATAACAGATCTCTCTCTCCTCTCTCTCTCTCTCTCTTTCTTCCTCTTTCTCTCTAAAATCAATCAACAAAAATTTTTTTAAAAGAAAAGAAAAAATATTACTCAAAGGTTATAGTTTTATTGCCCTGTAGGAGTTTAGCTATTTTAGTTTCTAATGTCTCCATCTTCCAATAAACATTCTGTCCTCATTCAGTTTCCTCAAATATTCAGTTTCTCAAATGCTCATTGAACCAGCATTAACATTCTTCTGGCTCTCTCACCAATGACTTAAATAAATCCTGACACGGTTATTCTAGCTTCTAGGAGAGCCATGTATTTATCTTTTGAAAATTATACTTTGTCACCCTAAATGGAGATTTAGCAGGCATATATTTTCTGGGAACTCTCAGAAAATAAAAAGTCCTCCGGGCATTTTTAGTAAAAAACAGTTTTAATTCAGTGACTAGAATGTTCAATCTCGTTTAACTATCAAAACCCTGAACTTCTCTCCTCCAGCCTGGGCCAGCCTCAGGACTGAAGTCTGCAGGGAGAAACGAGTGTGGTTCTTCTGCTCCATTGTCTTCATAGTCACTAGGTGATTTGCAGTTTTGGGTCTCACAAGGTGAGTGGGGTACATGGAGAGAAGTAAGGCAATCAGCCAAGGGTTGCTTGGCTCAGTGGCTTCATACTCTACACCTGAGGCTGACAGTGCATGCTGATACCACCTCTGCTAGTCCCTTCTCTCAAGCAGGTCTCTTGACCTAAGAGGATGAAAATGTGTTGAATTCCTTTATCGGCCCCTGGGCAATCAGGGGCCCAACCCAGCTTCTTTCTGCAAAAGGTATCAGTCCTCTCCAGATGGCTCTATTGGGCAAGACCTAATATAACCCAAGCCATTAGTCCTTGAGAATGTACTTCCTTTGACCCCAAGAACTCTGGGAATGTGGGATGATCCTACAAGAGCTGTCCTCTCCTGCCTCCCTCAGTAAGGGGTTAGGACTTTCTCCCACTGTCTAGATTTCCTAGGTGGGCATCAGGCTCCCCCATCCAGAATAAGCTTTCTCTTGTGTGAGTCAGGCACTGGTACTCTGTGTCTCCAAAGTTAGGCACAGTTCTCTGAATGGCACTCTTTAAATTTGTGGTTAGGATTTCATACTTCCTGTCCAAGGTGGAAGTGTGGGTCAGGGCCTCTGGCCTCTCCAAAGTAATTTCTTCACCAATCCAACTCCCGGCCGCTCTCTAAACTCTTTATATGGTTTCAACGGACTAAGGGGATCAAGGGCTCTGGAGCAATTTCTCAGGTCCATTTCATTTGTAAATCTGAATATGGTGGTGGTGGTGTGGGGGGTTGTCTCACGCTAATTTCCTGTTACATTTAAGTTTACTGGAAATAAGCAAATATAGGAGGGAAGTTTCTACCATATCAAGAGAGGTGTTGGGATGAAACACATCCAACAAGCAATTACCTACTCAGTCCAAGAGTCAAGCTGGCTTTGAAGTATATGTAAAGGCAGATGCTTTTTTAATATGGCCATTATTCAGCAAAAGGCATACATTTTTCCTTCATATACATATGGTAGATATATATGCACATTAAAAGCCCATATTTGTTATGGGCTTGGGATGGTATATCCAACTCTACCTCCACCTTCTCAACTTTCATTCAATATGTATTTATTGATTTAACAAGCTAGGCATTGTGCTAGGTGCTGAGGTATATAGTGGTAAACTAAACAGTTGTGCTCCCTAACTTTCCCGAAGCTTTGGGAACCTGAGTGTGTGTCATGTTTTATCACATTCTCATGTCCCTCTCTTCCTTCTTCTCACTTACCTTTCTCTTGAAGAACTCTTAAGTAACTGAATGGGTTTTCAAAATCTTTTTTCCCAGCACACCCTGGCTTTTTCTCACATTGTGTTTTCCTGGGAATTATGACTCTCACACTCTAGACCAGTGGTCGGCAAACTGCGGCCCCTTGAGTGTGGCTCTTCCACACGTGCGGGCGCGCAAGTGCAGTGCGATTGAAACTTCGTGGCCACACTCAAGGGGCCAAAGAGCTGCATGTGGCTCGTGAGCCGCAGTTTGCCGACCACTGCTCTAGACTAACCTAGGAAATGATTCTATTTTTACACTCTTTCCTTCACATCCTTGGGATTGTAGTGGGAAAGCACTCACTTTGTAATTAGTCCTGGATTTGAAGACCAACTCTGCCATTTATTATTAGCTTTATGTTTTGGGCAAATTTTTTAATCTCTCTGAAACGTGGTTTCTTTATCCACATAGAGGACGAACACTGTCCTGTTTAAGTTGTACTATTTGAGAGAGGATGTCTTCAAAATGCTGGCATGAAGTAGATATTCCCTAAGTGAACTCTCCCAGGAGCTTCCTTTCTCTTCACCCTGTTGTTGAAGCACCTTCCAATCTGGGTACAGGGCTGAGGTTTATTATCAAAGCAGTTTTGTCCCCTGTGTTCTGTAAACTAAAAGTCATTCTTTGTATTTCCCATTTGGAACATGAAGTTATCGACTCTTGTTTTACACAGTAGAATTATGGCTATGCTTTTACTCACATTCTACATAGCTGCTTAAATAACAGTGCCACTTCATAGACATGGACCTGACTGACCACCCTGCTTTTCCTCATCTGTTCTCCCACTATACCCTTTCTCCTGATTATTCTTTAGGATGTGTGTGAAGACTCACATATCCTTAGGGATCATTAATTTGCTTCTTAGAATGGAGCAAATTATACATTTAGCTGTTAATCACAAAGTTAGTCCAGAACTTGTCAACAAAGCATAATCAGCCTCATAGATGAACTCCCCCTGCACCCCTAGATGAACACCAAATTGATCTAGTTTTTAAGTTTATGCCTCACTTCTTATTCTCCACCCAACTCACCAAGACTCATTGAGCACTTTTTTTGTGGGGAACAACTAAACTCATGTACTCATCATAGGACTGACAAGAAATCAATGCCTGTGGGTATTATTTACGTAATGCCACCACTCACTGAAACTTGAGTTACAACTGTTCTCACTGGTCTTTAGCAGAAGCCAGATTCCTCATAAAAAGGCAAATGGACAAGTGTCAAAGGTATTAGAGATCATCTAGGATCATTGCAATTTGATTTTTCTTACTAATTTAAAAAAATCATTGAAAACTCAAAAATATAATTGTAAGAGAACCATCCTAAATAACCAATAAAAGATGGTTAGTCTGGTTAAAGCAACAGTGGGGGAATCTAAAGCTCTACCCACTCGGCCGCTCTTTATCTGAGTTACTTCTGAAGACTCCATGCCCACTGTGCAGGTCAGAGTCTGAAAAGTACTAATCTAGGTCAATCCCTTCATTATGCAGGAGAGGAAATTGAGGCTCAGAGACATTGATTCAGACCCCATTCAAGATTCTCTGTTGTTGTTATTTATACCAGTTTGTATGATGGCTAAATAGAATTAATGGGCCAGGACTAGGGTGAGGCAAGTAAGCTGCCCAGGGTACAAAAGTTGAGGAAGACCCCTTGTTAGGTCTGTGCCAGTGTTGACCTGCACTGGCAGGACCCCGAAGGTGCTTCCTTATATTTTGTGCCCTAATTGTGCTGTTTGTCTCCCTAACCCAAATCCTGCCTCTGCTTATATTTAAAATAGGAAGTACATAGACGTATTTACAAATATGCCACGTGTACACTCTACTTCTTGTTGTTTCTTGCCCTCTTATCTTTGTCTTCCCTATAGAACTGTGAATCTTGGAGATCAAGGACCATAGCTTTCATCATTATATTCCCAGGATTTGGTTTAGTATACAGGAAATAATGACTACCTAATAGTGTCTATTTAATGGACAGATGAGTGGGTGGATCTAAATTCTGTCTTTTATGAAGGCTTTTCTGACATCTCAAATTCACCCTGATGGAGAGCATCCTCTGCACTCATAACATATTATCTGAATAACTCAATTCACAAATAATCATGTATGCTGATATGACTTTATGTTTATATAACTCTTGTGGGGCAATTTAGTTTTCTAATGCCCTGTCTTTATGCACAATTAGATTTTAGTTTTAAGAGCAAAAACACAATTTGTGTTCTTTTTAAAATTCTCTCAGCATCTAGCAGAAGAATCTTCATATTGGCGCAATGTGGCAAATAGTTCTTCACTATGTGAATAAAGAATGAAGGAATAAATAAGTATGAACAAATAAATGGCATCTTCTCAGTTGAAAACAGAGTTTATAAAATTTGGTAACTGTTTTAAGTCCTAGCCTGCCTACTAACTAGCTAAGTGACCTTGCACAAATCATTTGACCTCTTTGGCCTTAGTTCCTTGATATGTAAAATGAGGAGTTGGCTTGAGTGATTTTGAAGATATCTCTAGCTTTAGCATCTTGCGGATCAATGATTGTAGAAATCTGCCATGCAAGGTTGCACAGGAGGTCAAGTAAATTTTGCGACTACAAATCCACTTGTCATTCTAACAGCAATTTCCTAAATGTAGTTGATGGTCCAATTTTTAAGTGTTCAAAGAGTCCTGGAATTAGGAACAGATTGTGTGTCAAAACTAATTTGTATTATAATAGGTATGTTATGGTTGAGCTATCTTTTGTGGTCTAGCCTGAAAATTAAATACCTAGTATATATAACCAATGATATTTCAAGTATAAATATTCATTTATAGCATTATTTCTATGGGAAAACACACTCATAATTCTAACTAGGATACTGAAGAACAAATATCTGCAGGTCAGTACATGGCGAAGAAGAAGAATGGAAAGGGATGGAATGTTCCCATGACTTTAATTGCAGTTCTTAAAAAAAAATCAAACATTTCACATTCAGATTTCTGTCTTAATTCAGAAAGTCATTAGCTTATAACAAGGTCAATGTGACCATTCTTTCAATAAGGTAAAACAGATCTTTTTAAATGTCCAATTTATTATGTTCTCATTTAACTTTTTTCAGCATTTATTTTTCTTTTGTAAAATACATGCAAGACAAAAAACGGTATGTTAAAAATTCTTTAGAGAAATATGAGTAATCTTCCAAGAGACTCCCAGAAAAGATTTAACTCTTTCCTCACCTGCTTTTCCCATAATTGTATTGAGTTACATTGCTAAAAAACTATGAAGATTTGCTAAGCGAATTCATGTTTGGTGACTGAATTAACAGTGTGACTAAATTGTTATTTTTCTTAAGGAAAAGTATACTTTCATGAGGAAGTATTTGGTGGTTCATGAGAAACCTCATGCCATTCTGGAGTTCATCATTCAGAAATATGGCCTAGATATTTCAGTTCATGGCAACTAACAAACCTTGAACATACATTGTCATTTCCAACTCTCCATTTACCTAGGTCCTCAGTCACTTAATAAATTATCACTGAGTGTAAAGAACAGTGCAAGCTCACCGTACAGCTCAGATCATGCCGGATTACAACCGTACCATTTCCACGAGCAACACACCCAAGGTGGAAACTGTGAGCAACAAAACCCCACTGAAGCAATTCCTGGTCCATAGGGTTGACTCCTGCAGAGCAGCTCCTCTGCTGTAGTTGTAGTTTATCCTCATAGCCAACTGGCTTGGGGTTCAATCCCTCCCAATGATGCCAATAGCAATCAAGGCTCAACTATAATAGGACAGCGCATATAGCCCATGCATGGGGCGCACCTGGAGTATCCAGTTCGGGTGACTGGGGAGGCTGTGCCACTGGGTCCTACAGGACATCTACTACATAAGACCACTCTACCAAGTCTGAGAGATGTGGCTGCTCTGCCTAATACATAGAAACAAACATAAGGAAGCAGTTAAAATGTGGAGACAAAAAAGCATGTCCCAAATGAAAGAACAGAACAAAACTCCAGAAAAAGAACTAAAGGAAATGGAGGCAAGAAAACAATCAGACACAGAGTTCAAAATAATGGTTACAAGGATATTCAAGGAACTTAGTAAGAACTTCAATAGCATAAAAAAGGATATAGAAACCATAATAAAGAACCAGTCAGAGATGAAACTACACTAACTCAAATAAAGAATAATTTACAGAGAATCAACAGTAGAGTAGAGGAAGCAGAGGATTTAATCAGCTATTTAAAATATAAGGAAGCAAAAAACACACAATTAGAACAGCAAAAAGAATTCAAAAATATAAAGATAGTATAAGGAGCCTCTGGGACAACATTCAGATCATGGGGGTGTTGGAAATAGAAGAGATCAAGAAATTGAAAACATATTGAAAAAAAATGACAGAAACCCTCCATTACCTGGAGAAGGAAATAGATATATGAGTCCAGGAAGCACAGAGAGTCCCAAACAAGATGAATCCAAAAAGGCTCACATCAAGACACATCATAATTAAAATGCCAAAGATTAAAAACAAAGAGAGAATCTTCAAAGCAGAAAAGCAGTTACTTACCTATAAGGGAACTCCCATAAGACTGTCAGCTGATTTCTCAACAGAAACTGTGCAGGCCAGAAGGGAATGGCATGAATTATTCAAAGTGATGGAAAGCAAGGACCTAAAACCAAGATTACTCCACCCAGCAAGGCTATCATTTAAAATAGAAGTTCAGATAAAGAGCTTCCTAGATAAGAAAAAGCTAAAGGAGTTCATCACCACCAAATCAATATTACATGAAATGTTAAAGGGTCTTCTTTAAGGAGAAGAAAAAAAGATTAAAAATATGAACAATAAAATGGCAATAAATTCATATCTATCAACAATTGAATAAAAAAATCAAAATGAATGATCAAGCAGAACAGAAACAGACTCAGATATGAGAATATTTTGACGGTTATGAGATGGGATGGGGGTTGTTGGATGGATGAAAAAGGTGAAGGGGTGTAGAAGTAAAAATTGTTATTTACAAAATAGTCATGGGTATGTAATATATAGCATAGGGAATATAGTCAATAATATTCTAATAACTATGTATGATGTCAGATGGGTATGAGATTTATCATGATGATCACTTAGTAAGTTACATAATGTCTAACTAAATATAATATTGTATGTCAAATGTAATTGAAAAATAAAAAATTATTAAAAACAAAGAAAAAAGAAGCAGAAGAAGATTGTAAGGCTCTGTGTGAAATAAGACAACTTTATTATTTTACATGGCTGTCATTTATTAGTCGCTTAGACACTGGTTCTTTCCATCTCTTCATGTTGATCATGGTTGCAAGTTAATCTTTCTTGAAAATGATACCTTCTTCATTTGTCTTTAATTTTACCCATTGCCTTTAGATCAAACCTGAACATTTCAAGTCCTTTTCACCCCCACCATCAGGCTTCTCTATGCCTGCTGAACATAATTTATTCCATCTTGTAGCCCATTGGTCTCAATCTGTAGTTGTTAGTCTGACCCAGGGGACCTTTGCAAACCTTTTCCATCTTTATTTGTACTAGAACTTTGTGAGAAAAGCTGATATGTTGGGCCATGTCCTCACCTCCTTCTCTTCCCTTTCCTTCAACATCTATATTGCCTAAGCACTTATCACAAGACACTGCACAATAACAATATATATAACGACAATATCTTCCATTACAGAGCACTGACTATGTCAGGCATTAAATTATTTTATACATGTCATTTCTGCTAAAACAACACGATTAGGTAAATATGAGTATTATAATCTCCATTTTACACACAAGAAAACCAAGGCTCAAAGAATTAAGAAATTTTCCCCAAGTTATAGAGTTAGTAAAAGTCAGAACTGGATGTTAGAATTGGTCATTGAGAGGGTGTGACTGCTGGTTGACCCACCAGTTGGACCTGGGCCATTGGAGGCTCCTCACCTCTACCCTGTCCTTGGAATGTACCTTTCACTTGCCTTCCCTTCCCTAGAAGGTGCCTCAAGGATAAACCTTGAGAGAGCAATGTGTTGTTGAGACCATCTGGATGGTATATGTGGCTGAACTCAGTTAAAGCCTCTGTAGAAACGTTAAAGCTTCTGGTGGGCAGGTAGAGAGATCTACTTCTCTTCTGGCCTCCTGAGACAAGCCTCATCTGGAAGGATCTACCTTCGTCTTTGGTCTCTCCTTGTTCTCTTTGTGTGTGTGTGGTGGGGGCTGAAAGGATGTATTTAGATTTTACCTGGGGAACTCCCAAAGTTTTGACCAATACCAGGATTCAACCAGTTGATATGATTCCAAAGCTTTTGATCTGAGCCATTATACCTCGCTGGTTCCCACATATGATGGTGCGTTGTGAGCAATGCAAAGACGTTGAAGATCCAGTGTCTGCACCACAAAGTTTGCTGTTTAGTTTGGTAAGTCAAAGATGAACACAAGTCACTGTCCTATAAGGCAGTGTGTTTAAAAATCAAACTAAGGTGCAGCCAGTTTCAGAGTTGGGCGAGGGTTTCCCAGAAACTATACTTCAGTCTTTGAAAGATAGGTAGCATTGTAATGGGTATCTGAACCATTCAAATTTACATGTAATTTTATTCTGGCTTGCGTTGTTTCCTTCATTTTATTTTTATTAGTCTTTGTTTCAATTAGAGAAGTTTTTTAAATGCAAGATTCACATCTAGTCATCTATATTGCCCAACATTACTAGTACACTGTTATGTACACAGTAAATGATAAACAATTTGTGATTAATCATCTATAATACTAAAAGCGTAATATGCTAATTAGACTGGACAGCTAAACAACCTTCCAGACGTCATTCCAGAGGTCCTTCCGGATGAAGCTGCTGCGGCAGGGGCCAAGGCAGAGGCAGTTAAAGGGTGATCAAGCAGGCAGGCAGAGGTGGTTAGGGGTGATAATGCAGGCAAGTGAGTGGTTAGGGGCAATCCAGCAGGCATGCAGAGTGGTTAGGGGCGATCAGGCAGACAGGCAAGTGGTTAGGGGTGATCAGGCAGGCAGGCAGGTGAGCGGTTAGGAGCCAGTGGTCCTGGATTGCGAGAGGGATGTTCGACTGGTGGTTTAGGCCCAATCCCTGTGAGATCCCTGCAGGATTGGGCCTAAACCAGCAGTTGGACATCCCCAAGGGGTCCTGAATTGCGAAAGGGTGCAGGATGGGCTGAGGGACACCCCCCCCCCCCCCGCACGAATTTTGTGTACTGGGCCTCTAAAGATAAAATTGATTCATTAAAACCATTATGTCAATCTTCCTCACAGTACATTGTACTAAGTACCATTCTCTCTTAAATGTCATTGCAGTCTGCATTTTACCTTTTATCACATTCCTCAACTTTCAAATGTGAGTTCTTTTTAAAAAATATTTTATTGATTTTTTACAGAGGAAGGGAGAGGGATAGAGAGTTAGAAACATCAATGAGAGAGAAACATCGATCAACTGCCTCCTGCATACCTCCCACTGGGGATGTGCCCGCAACCAAGGTACATGCCCTTGACGGGAATTGAACCTGGGACCCTTCAGTCTGCAGGCTGACGCTCTATTCACTGAGCCAAACCGGTTAGGGCTCAAATATGAGTTCTGTGTGTCTTCTCTACTAGACTGTAAATCTAATGAGGACAAGAATTTCACGTGTCCTACATACCACTGAATCCTGGGTGTTTGCAACATGTGCACACAGTAGGTGTTAACTAAATATTTGTTGACTGAATGAAATAGGTCTTTTTTGTGTTTTGTTTATTTGTTTTGAGATTATGTTTATTAAAGCTGGACACAGTGAAACAAAGAAGGGCTTAGGATAGAAGAAGCAACAGGAGAGAGCTAGTGAAATAAGTCTTTCAAGGAACTCTTTCAAAAAGAGCTACCTTGACCTAGCGAGTTTGGAAAATGTTGAACATTAAGCCATCCTCTTGGATATTCACAGTTGCATGTCAGCAAATTAAATTTCCAAACTCTTGCAGTAAATAAATCTGCTTAGGCCTTTATGGGGTAGCTTAGTTGATTAGAGTGTCATCTCAATATGCCAAGGTTGCAGGCTCAAGCCTCAGTCAGGGCACAGATAGCCATCAATCAATGGATGCATAAATAAGTGGAACAACAAATCAACGTTCCTCTCTCTCCTGTCAATGAATAAAAAAGTTTTTAAAAATGAAATTTGCTTAAAATTGATTATGTAGTTTCTTTAACAAAATTGACCAAAGAGCCACTCCTCCCCCTTTATTCTCTGCAAAACATCTGTTAATATTCCATGAAATCACTGTTGAGCAGTCACTCTTATGAAAGCCATTTTGGGGGGAATCTGGATGCAGCATTTGTCATACGACATTGTTACAAGATTCCAAGAAGTATGCTCTTTTCTTGATGCTTTTCCAGCCTAAGGACTGTGGATTCCAAGCTATTGGAATCCAGAGCAATACCATCCTAAGGCAGTCTTGTCAGCCACACAAAGGACTCTGCTGTGTGCTCTGATTCCTTAGCATGTGATAATGAAAGACTTTTATTCAAAATAGTCTGACTGATTGAGGGGGGATTATTTTATTTTTCTGTCTCTGATATTTAGCTATGAGCTTCACATTTATTTATAAGGATGGTGAGGGAGCTAACTTCATAGGGCTCCCAGACTAATAATAGAGATGAAAGATTGGAAGCAATGTCTTTGAAGAAAGGTTAAAGGAGTTGAAGTAATTTTCTTTAAAGGAAACATAAAAATATGAAAAAGGACAGGCCTAAAGAAGTAGGATCCGGCATGCTAGGGGAAGGAGGGCGGTGTGCAAGCTGCCTGGTTTTCATCACTATATGCCTGTAAGACCAGAGGCTGGTCCTGTCTACTGCTTCCCTCAGGTCCCTTGTTATCTCTGATTCCAGAGCTTATGCCGGCAGTCATTCCTGCCTCCTTATCAATATCAAAGCTATAGTGACTCTTTCTAAAAGACTCACATTAAATAAATGCTTACTGTGTATCAGGCAATGTTCCAAGTGCATTTCATGCATCATTATTCACTCAATATTTTTCAAGTGCCTCCTGTGTGCCAGGCAGGCCCACCCTTGGCGTTTGGAATGCTGAGTGAATAACAAAGACAAAAAAAAAAAATCTTGCCTTGTGGAATTTGCACACTAGTGAGCAGGGACAGACAATAAACATAATTGATAAGTAAATTAAATAGTATGTAGGAAGGTGATAAATGTTATGAAAAGCAGAGAAAGTGGAAAGAGTGCATGTGCATAAGAGTGTTGAGCTGTAATCTTATATAGGTTGGCCAGGATGGACCTCACTGAGAAGATGATATTGGAGCACAATTTGAAGCCTAGGAGCAAGTTAACAATGTGGATATTTGAGGAAGAAAATGTTGGCCAGAAGGAACCATCAACTTAAAGGCTTTAAGTCAAGAACGTGTTTGTTGAGTTTGAGAAACAGTGAAGAGGTGAGTGTGGTTGGGTCCTAGGGTTTGGGGGAGCTGAGTCTCTAGGGCCTTTTGACCATGATAAGGACTTTAGCTTTCACTTGGAATGAAATAAGGAGATTTTGAGCAGAGGGTGTCATGTCTGACATGTTTCAAAAGGATCACTCTGGCTTGGAGGATGAGAGTGGGGAAGCAGGGTAATGAGCTAGAAGGTGATTTCTACTAGAAAACAATGCAGGCGGGCAAAGATCAGACCAACTAGTAACAATGGAATTGGTGAGAGTTGATAAGATATTGGATATCTTTTCTGAACACAGAGCAACAGGGTCAGTTGGAAGTGTGTGTGAGAAATTGGGAAGTTAAGGATGACTCTAAGACAGTGATTCTCAACCTTCCTAATGCCGCGACCACAACAGTTCCTCATGTTGTGGTGACCCCCAATTTCATTGTTGCAAATTGAACATAATTAAAGCATAGTGGTTAATCACAAAAACAATGTGTAATTATATATGTGTTTTCCGATGGTCTTAGGCAACCCCTGTGAAAGGGTCGTTCGACCCCCAAAGGGGTCGCGACCCACAGGTTGAGAACCGCTGCTCTAAGACCTCAACTAATCTTTACAACCAGGTAGCTTATATTAGTATCTCTATTTTACTGATGAGGAAACAAGCTTAGGGAGAGACATTAACTTTAGATTATTAGGTTAGCAAGTAGCAGAGCTGGTATGTGAACCTAGGGTTGTCAGAGTGCGAAGGCACCTGGAAGCATTGAGCTATTACTGTGAACTCTGATCTTAGATGGCCAAGAAACTGATTCCAGCTGTGTTTCCTGGTTACCCAACATATGTGAAAACCAGTTTCTATTCATGTTTCCATGCCTTAGATCCTAACTCATTAGTGACTATATTCCTGTCCCCCAACATCTTTTCTTAGTCTCCCACTTCTGAAGCCTGTTGCCCAACTTCCTTAATCACCCTGACCACCAAAACATCTATAATTGGCTTGATTTTCCTCCAGACCTTGGACTCAGTTTGGACTTCTGCCAAAAGTGTTCCTGTCTCCATTGGCAAAGCTTCACATTCCAGAGCTATTTCCTAATATTTGTCCTCTTAGACCCACTTTAGATCAATTGACTCCTGACTACATAAAAAAGGTAAAACCATATAATTTTCCATAAGGAGGAGGGAGCATGTGATAGGGAGAGCTGTGCTGGCAGTGACTTGAGGTCTCCATATTTTTCGCAGTCATGGTGGGAGAGAAAGGTATGGCAACAGTAGGCAGCCTGGAGGCCTCCACCTGCCCTGAAGGCAAACTTCCCCAAGGTTCACCTTCAACTTGAGCAACTTAGTCTGTAGTCTCCCTTTGCAGCTTCAAGCAAACTGAAAATGGGCGAACAGTATTGCCGTACCAACCAGCATTGAAATTCCTCCTACAGAGAAAACTGTCAATACTGGGGAAAATGTTCTGATATGTGCTTATAAGGCAGAAGACAAGTCCTCCAATGGCTGAGATGTCAGCTGGCACCCAGGTCTCTAAGGAGGGGAAGCTGCCAAGCACAGTGAAGAGAAGGCGAATCTCCTGGTGTGATGGCAGAGGAGGCAAAGGGAAATAGCAGAGATGAATAGAGATGCCAAAGGACAGGGAAGATAAAGCCATCAAATGGGAGGAAGGCTCAGGGCACAGTGAAACCCTCTCTACACTTCACCACCACCATCTATAACTATAAAATTGCTCTTTCCCAGAACGTTCGGTGTGCACGAGGGTTGCTGTGGGTCTAAAGAAGAGGCTTGGTTTTAGGTTAGGCCGGGTTTTCATATTGTAGGACAAAGGCATCGTTGGCAGGGGACAGAACTCCAGAAAGACAGGAGTTAGAAGAGAGTTTGGGGCACCAGGGGTCACAAAATAAAGGGGTTCAGTGAAATTTCACCTAGATCTCCCAGGCAGGGAGGTTTCCAGCTGATATTTGCCTCATTTCTACAGTATCTCAGATGAATTTAGTCTTCTTCCATTTATTTCATTTTCTTTACCTGAAAATACTCCAACTTTTTTGACTCAATAATAGTTCAGCACTGTCTCTAGAGCTGTGAAATTTAGGTATTTTCCTGACATTAAGAATAGTTAAATTAGGAGTAACATTGCCCTGGCATGTGTGTTCAGTGGTTAGAGCATTGGCCCACACACTGAGGGTCTCAGGTTCAATTTCTAGTCAAGGGCATATACTTGGGTTGCAGGTTTGATCCCTAGCCCTGGTCAGGGAGCGTGCTGGAGACAACCAATCGATGTGTCTCTCTCACATGAATGTTTCTCTCCTTCTCTTCCCCACTCCTTCCCTCCCTTCCACTCTAAATATCAATGGAAAAATATCTTTGTGTGAGGATTAACCAAAAAATTAAAAAGAGTGACTGACATTAAGCTTCTCTTATTGAGTCAATAAAATCTGAGATGTACTTTCAATCAAGTTTATTTTAACATATCAAGGAACATAGGTAATAACAAAATAAAATTAAGTAAAGTCTATAAAAAGTAAGCAATTAAATCAGGCTAGTTTTTTATCACACATGTTAAACATTTGACTGACTTTTGTTTTCCCAGTAACTTTAACATTGTGTGATATTCAGGAAGAATTTTGTTGATAATAACAAAAGTATTGACTATTTATTAAGCACAGATTTACCACATCCACCAGGCACTGTATAGAATTACCTTATTTAATCCTACAACAACAATGTGGAAAATTATTAGCTAATCAAGCATTCCTCTTAAACATATGAGAAACTATGACTCAGAGAAATAAATGATTTGATCATACAACCAGTGAACAATTTTTCTATCTTTATAGCCCCCGACATCTAGAATTGTCCTTACAAAAATGCCATGGACTTAATGCTGCTAACTATTGCTAAACCAAAATGTAAATGCTCTGTTTTTGAAGATTAGAACAAAGATTAAAAATAGTACTCTGTTTATTCATGATAAAACCACACACACACACACACACACACACACACACACACACGGCTACCATTAGAAACCTTTAGCATTTAAATACCATTTCTCTCCCTTCAAAACATTTTAATTCTTCTTACCTCTCTTTAATACGAATTTTATGCCCAGGTTACTAAGTAGAGTATATTATATCGCTGAAGCTTTTCCTGGTTCTTATCTAAAGCTCCAGTAGGTCTGGACATTCTCAATGTGGCCTGGAAATTTCTCTAGAAGCAAATTTGTGGTATCTGGCCTTATTACATGGAAAGCTCCTCTTATGTGGGGTTTCTCAGGTATTTGTATTCCTTGATTTCTGCCCACTCTTTCTCTTCTACCGTAAATGTTCCCAACTGTGACTAACTTCCCATTTCATAACCACAGGAAAAACAACAACAATAAAAAACCCAGTTACTTAAGGCACCAAAATACAAATAACTGCCCACAGCTCATAACAACAATTTGCCTTGTTGTTGCAGCAGACCTTAAAGACGAAAAAAAATGGCAAAAATGAGGTGGGAGACTAGCAGCCCGAGCCCTGAAATGTTTTGACATATTTGATTCAGATCTTTTAATTTAAACTCATTAATTTCACAGTTGTAACTACACTTGTACCCTTATCTGCAATTTTCCATTTCCCTCTCCAGAGGTAATAACTGTGCGTAGGTTGATGAGTCCTCTTTCCACCCCTGTTTGAACCATTTGCTACACCTCTGTGAGGTATGGATTTGGATGTTTTTAGTAACAGGAGGCATACTTGTATTACGTGCTTTTCTCCCCAGCTCAATATTGTTTTATAGATTTACCCACATGTATTCATGTGGCTATATTTCATCATTTTTACCTACTAAATAGCTTTCCCTCACATGAATATACCTTACATTTTTAATCCATCTTCTGCTTATAGGCAATAAGGTTAACTTCAATATGTTGCTGTTATAAAGAAAGCTTCAGTAAACTTCCCTGTGCACATTCCCTTATGCATTCGTGCTAGATTTCCTCTAGTTTGTAGAGCAGGATTTATCTAGAGATGGGTACTGTGGGTTGTAGAATGTGTATCTTCGTTTAATTGAAAACACTTTTCCAGCTTTATTGAGATAGAATTGACATGTAACATTGTGTAAGTTTCAGGTGTGCAAGGTGTTGATTTGATAGACTTGTGTGTTACTTATGAAATGACCACCGTGTTGAAGAAGCTCATTGAGAGAACGTGACTACTGGTTGACTTGTGAGCTGGACCCAGGCAATCGAAGGCTTCTCACCCCTCCCCGTCCTTGGAATGCACGTTCTGCCCACCGTTCCCCGAGCCATTTCAAGGACAGAACCTTGAGAGAGTAAGGTGTTGGTAAGACCAGCTGGACGGTATACGTGACTGAACCCTTTTAAGGCCTATGTCTAAACTTATAAGATTCTGGCAGGTAGGTACAAAGAACTGTCCTCTTGATGCCACCCAAGACAGACACCATATGTAAGTTTTTTGGCTTATTAAACCTGCCACCTACCTATCAGGAGTACTCTGCCTCTTTCTTAGATCTCTCTTTGCCCTCTGTGTATGAGGGCCAGTTTCAGATTTCACCCGGGGAAGCTCCTGAGGTTTCAAACCAACACATCCTAGTTTTAGCTAACATCTCCATCATGTCCCATAATTATCATTTCTTTTTTGTGGTGAGAACATTTAAGATCTACTTTTCTAACAACTTTTGGATGAGTGCATAAAGAAGGTGTGGTACACCTATACAATGGAATATTATCCAGCCATGAGAAAGAAGGACATCCTGCCATTTGTGACAGCACGAAAGAAACTTGAGGGTGTTAGGCTAAGTGAAAAAAGTCAGACAAAGAAAGACAAATCCTGTATGATATCACTTACATGTGAATCCAAAAAAGCTAGAAAACAGAAACTGAAAGTAGAATGGTGGGGATCAGATGCATAGCATGGTGATTATAGTTAACAACAATTACATACTGAAATGAAAGTTAAGCGAGTAGATTCCCCTTCTTTCTTAACCTGCTGCGCTGCACCTCTTCTCCAGCCAGACTCCACCGTATTGCCACTGATACCCTGTGAACTTTTGGAAACCCTGCTGCAACCAGTGACAGAGGGTCCGCCCGCTCTTTAGCTTTAAGTGGGAAGAGCTTGACTTCTGGGCTGAGTGCTTCCAGACGTTCCTTGTTACCACGTGTTATATTAAATATTTATTCATTTATTTGATTTTGTCTCTTATTACTCAGAAGCCTTTTCCTTATAGCTCACTGTCTAGTGTCCCATAGCACCTGAGGTTTCAAGCCGTCTACTTGGAACAAGATGCCGCCTTTTGGAGATTAAAATATTTTTTTCAATTGCTTTATGTCTTTCAGGTGAATTATGACTTGAAATATCCAGAACGCCATCCTATTCAATAATACACAGGTAATTATCTTACTTGGCTCTCCCTGCCTCCTGTGTCCCCAAGCCACGCCACTGTAATCCAGGGAGAGGACACGGAGTGGAAGAACACGGGCAGCAGAGGGGATGCTTGATTGGGGTAATTAATGTTCCAATCACCTTAGGTGTCTGATGTGATTTCTCAACTGGAAGTGTGATTTGGAAAATGTCTGACATGAGAGTACTTGACTTCTAAAATTACACCTAATGTAGACTAAACACCATCAGACATATCAGGGGGGATGTGACTTCCTAATGTAGGCAGAGCCTTACATAAACAAACTCATTGTGATACTTTTAGTGCTGTACTCAAATCACTTTATACCGGTCCCATTATTTATTGAAACCCATACTTGTCTCTGAACAGCCATAAATGAAAACCTAGGTCTTCCTCAGGGGCTTCCAAGCTAAATTATGTTGGTTAATATCCTGGTATTATTGGAAAATGGATGGAGGTTCAGCTCAAAATAATTATCTGAAGTTCACATTAATCATGAAAACCTTGAAAAGTGATTCTTTTGTATTAGCTCTAAGCCAGAGTTAGAATCATTTGTTTCTTAAGTACCTATTATGGTTGATGGTAAAGCTCTGGGGTTATACTTCAGAATATTAATATATGGGTACTGTTGGTTTATCGATTAATGATTAAATGAAAGTCACTTGCCTTCACAAAAGACAAACCCCATTAATGCTTATGTCTATACTTTTAATATGTGCAATAAACTGGGCCACCAGGGAAGTTTTGGTTAGTGTATCACTGCTATAAAGCAAACCATTCCAAGTTCAAATTTGCTAACTTTGGCTCAGTGTCCCATCACCTGCAAGCCACAGCGCAGCGTTCCGGGCCGTGGCTATGGAAGTGTGCTCTGGTCGACCAGAATCCTTGGCATCTCCTGGGAGCTTGTGTAGACCACCCTAGACCTGCTGAATGAGAATCTGTATTTTTATTTTAAAATATATTTTATTGATTTTTTACAGAGAGGAAGGGAGAGGGATAGAGAGTTAGAAACATCGATGAGAGAGAAACATCGACCAGCTGCCTCCTGCACACCCCCTACTGGGGATGTGCCTGCAACCAAGGTACATGCCCTTGACTGGAATCGAACCTGGGACAATTCAAGTGGATAGGCCGACGCTCTATCCACTGAGCCAAACCAGTTAGGGCGAGAATCTGTATTTTTAACAAGACCCCTAGATAATTCATATGCACTTTCAAATCTGAGAGATACTGTGTCCAGTCAGTCCTTGAGCTGTTACAGCTGTGAGAGCATGGAGGTCTCTCACCCGCCCTGGTTAGAAAACAAGACTCAGCGGGCTTAGGAGGTTTACCCAGTAGTAAGTGGCAGATATGTAATCAGGTTAGGCCCTGTGTCCTGTGTTGCCGACATCTGTTTTAGTTGTCTGCCCAACAGGTCATTCTCCTCCCTCTGTAAGAGCCTGAGCATTGCCTCTTTTGGGGAGGTCCCATCTGCACTCAGTCAAAAAAGACTTCCTCACATCTCTCCACTCTACCCCACCCACAGGGGGTGTGACTTAAGATGGGTTCATCAACTTCGGTCTGTAGAGCATGAAATCTTGAGCAGAGACACACAGGGATGCAAGAAACTTGGAGTCAAATCATCTCATGGCAGGAGATGAGCCAGTTCCACTGCTGATAGAGTGGCTCAGCACTTCCTTCTGTTCCACTCCTTAGAAATAATCAATGTAAATTCTCTCTTTATAAAACAACATATTCCTTTCAGAATTTTCAGGTATAAACCAGTGTATTTGTCTTTTTGAACTGTGCCAATGGGATCATCGCACAGGCTCTATTCTTGCTTGTTCACATAGTGTAGGCTGTAATTCCTTGTTGAGAGCGTTTATGGCCAGTTGAGTTTAGGAATTCAGAATCTTTGGATTTTAGAGTCGTGATACAGCGCATATAGCACATGTCACATAACACAGCGGTGGGGTCTGAGGCAGCAGTCCATAATGAAACACATTACGTTGTTTTGCACTGGAAGGTGTGACTATTCTATTCACAGCAAGTGAGATCAATGAAGACTTTACATATTTTCATGTCAGAACAGGTAGATACTTGCTGTCAGGTGAGTTTAGGACTGTTAGGGTTTTGCCACCAATTATGTTTCAAAAAGAAGCTTTTAATTTCTAGAATGTTTTTGGATTTTGGAATTGTGGATAAGAAACTGTAGAGCATATAATATATTTTGTAGATATGATTTCAAAATCAGTACATTTACCTCAATATTTTTCAAGTCTGAAGAAGTATTTAATTTTATGGATGCAAAATAACTTATTTAGTCTCCTATTGATGGGTATTTCGGATTTCCAATTTCTGCTCCTCCATATAATATTGCAGTGATCAACCTTGTGTGTTTGTCTTAATGTAATCATACAAATATGAAACAATTCAAGTGTATGAACTGAGCCGATTTGAGGAAAAATGTTGCTCATTTTCTAGCTGCAACTGATTTCTCCCATTATTGATAGGCATTTGTACAGAAAATTCTAAATCTAATGGTGGAAAATATTCTGGTAAAATGGAAATAGCTCAGCCTTTGGAGCCAGTTCAGGCCTCTCCATTTAACATGAGCAATTTCAGGATTTTTTGTGCACCAGTTTCTCAGTCCATAAAATAGAGAACTACAATACAGGATGTCCCCAAAAGTGTATACACACTTTAACAGCTGATAGCTCAATTTTGAAAATGAAATGTATTTAAATGAACACTGCCTTTATAATTATTCAAAGTGTATATACGTTTTTTGGGGATACCCTATCTATGACTTTTATCAATATTGAGTTCCTATATATATAGGCACTGTTCTGAGTGCCTGAGAAAGAGCAAAAATCCAAAAGAGATGATCCTGCTATGATGGATCTTACATTTTAATAAGACCAACAATAAACATGATAACAAAGTAAAATATTTAGATTGTTAGATAGTGATAAGTAGTAAGGACAAAATAAATAAAGCAGGAAAAGGTAATACATTTCAGGAAGGGAGAATGACATTTTAGACAGCATGGCCAGAGAGAGCTTCCTAGAAAATACCTGCACTGAGCCTGGAAGAAATAAGGGAACTAGCCATGTAGATACTTGGGGACGAGCAGTCACGGCAGAGGAAGCAGCACATGCTATGACACTAAGGTGGGATTATGCCCAGGATGTTCAGAAGTTTGAGAAGGCCAGTGTGGTTAATGAGGGGTTACCAAGGGATGGAAGGCAAAGGAAGTGAGCAAAGAGAGGCACCAGAGGGCCATGTGGAAGGCTTTAGAGTTTTCAGTAAGGACTTTGGCTTTGTTAAGTGTGACATGGGGAGCCCTTGCAGGATGGGGAACACAAGAGGACTGTGTCTTGGTTGGTACTTAATAAGGGCCTCTTTGTGTTAAGACTATACTGAGAGGGGATAGGGCAAAGGTATGGAAGACTATAGGTAGGAGGTTATTGGACTATTCTAGGCAAGAGATGATGGTGGTACCAGCAAGAGTGGTGGGACATGGCTGAATTCTGGATTGAAGGTGAAGCTAACAAGGGTTATTGATGGATGTGATATGGGCTATGAAGAAGAATTTAATGATGACTCTGCAGTTTGTTGTCTGAGCAACTGAAAGAATGGAGTTGCCATCAAGTGAGATGGGGGGCAGACTGCTGGAAGAACAGATGATGGGAAAATCAGGAGCTCTGGTTTGGATGAATTGAGTCTGAGATGTCTATTGGACATCCTAATGAGCATAGTGAGTAGACAGCTGGATAGAGATGAGTCTGGAGTTTAAGGATGAGACCTAGGTTGAAGATATAAATTTGGCAGTCATCAGTGTACAGATGGATTTAAAGCCTTGAGGCTGCATGGGATCATGTAGAGAGTGAGAGCAATGAGAAGTCTGAGGACTCAACCCAAAGGAATTCAAGCATTTAAATATTAGTGGAAGCAGCAAATGAGATCAGAAGTAACAGACAGAGAGGAAGGAGAAAACCAAGGAGAGGGTGGTGTCCTGGAAGCTAAGTGATGACAATATTTCCAGGAGGCGAGTGATTGTGCTAAACGCTGTTGCCAGGTCATGTTAGGAGAGGCATTTCAGTGCAGTGGAGGGGATGAAAAGCTGTCTGCAGTTGGGCTCAAGATAGATGGAGGAGAGAAACAAGAGACAGTGAGCATTAACAACTGTTTCAGGAAGTTTTTGTGGGTATATGTGATGAAGAGAAAAGCAGTGGAACCTGGGGAAAGTAGTGGGTGTCAAGCTAAGTTTTAATTTCTTTTTAGATGGGAGGATTAATGGCATGTTTATATGCTAATGGGAATATTTCAGTAGAGAGGAAAAGAATGGATGCTGCAGGAGAGAGGGGAGGATTGTTATTAAGACAATAAAAGGGAATCAGATCTACTGCACAGATTGGTCCCTGACCTCATCCAAGCTCATCCATAGTAATAGGGGAGGTAATGCTTAGTGGACGAGGTGGTGGGGACTTGGGGAAGTTCTGGATTTTTTGTTTGTTTGTATTACTTTTTGGTGAGAATATTTACGTCTGTCCTCTTAACACATTTTAATTATACAACAGTGTTATCAACAGTAGTCATTACTTTTTACATTAGACTCTCAGACCTTATTCATCTTACAGCTGAATGTATGTGCCCTTTTACCAACCTCTCTCTATTTCCTCCACCCTCCAGCCCCTGGTGACCACTTTTATACCCTGTTTCTATGAGTTTGACTTTTTTTCCCCTTTTAGATTCCATATGTAAGTGACACCGTGCAGTATTTTTCTTTATTTGTCTGGCTTATTTCATTTAGCAGCATGCTCTCAAGCTTCATTCATGTTGTTGCAAACAGCAGGGTTTACTTCTATTCTCTAAAGAATCTTCCATTGTGTATGTATATATGTGAAGTGAGCTCATTAGTAAGAGTGAAGTAGGACTTGGGTGGGAAGATGTGAGGTGGAAACTCCTGTTTATCATTATGGTCCCTGTGTGTTACTGCTTGAGAATTAAACTGTGTATTCACATTAATTTGATAAAACATAAATATTTTAATTTTATTTTTTTATTGATTTCAGAGAGGATGGGAAAGGGGGAGAGAGAGTTGGAAACATCAATGATGAGAGAGAATCATTGATTGGCTGTCTCCTGCACGGCCCCCCCCCCCCCCCCCCCCACCGGACTGAACCCATAACCCGGGCATATGCTCTTGGCTGGAATTGAACCTGGGACCCTTCAATCTGCAGGCTGACGCTCTATCCACTGAGCCAAACCAGCTAGGGCCATAAATATTTTTCAAAAGGAAGAGAGGAGAATGTCTGATTTAATTCTATGGGAGAATGTCTGAGGCAATCCTCAGATGAATGGAGGGACAGAGAAACCAAAGAGGGGAGGAAAGGCCAGGTGTGCAATCATGATTCTAAGATGACAAACATCAGAACAAGCCATTGGGATACAAAAAATTCTCTGAGGGCAATCACTCCTTAGCTTAACAAGTGTTTTAGATCTTGAGTTAGCTGTCTTCCTTTGGATGAAAATGTGTTTGATCATGTCATACCATTTAGAAAAGTCACGGCATGCAAATTCTATGCATTCTTGTGATGTTCAAACACATTACCTTTTGTTGACAGGTAGTAATTTGTATGAGAAAGGCAAAGGAAAAATGGTTTCAAACAAATTGCTTAAATTCAGAAGTATGCTAATTAATAGACTTTCTAATTGGTTTTCCTATTTTCTTTAAGTTTTGCCCAAAGTCTGATTAATTATGATTGCTTTGTTACAAGACTCTGGAGGGCATCTGAAGACATTATCACTGACCTGGGGATGTAGGGCCTGGCTTTGGGGATTGATCTCACAAGATGGTAAAGCAGTACCATCTAATAGAAATGCAATGTGAGCCACACATGAAACTTTATTTTCTAATAATCACATAAAAAAGGTAAAAATAAATCAATTCGGTTACCTTTAATAATGGTAATTAAACTGATATCTATATGATTTTTAAAGCAAGCAATATAAAATAATTAATGAGATGCTTTACATGTTTTTCAATACTGTTTTTGAAATCAAGTGTGTTTTATACTAACAGCACAAGTTTCCAGTCAGATGCTAATTTTTCAATGATTAAAGAGCAATATAGTTCTATCAAACCCATAAATTTATATTTAATGGAAAAATACTTTATACTGCTTCAATTTTTAAAATTTAAATGTAAATGAATTAAAATGAAGTAACATAAAAATTCAGTTTCTTAGTAGTGCCCAGTAGCCACATGGGTCTAGTAATCAGACAGGACAGCTTTAAAAGGTGAGATTCATGAGACTTGAGACAAGATTTTAATCTTCTGCCAATGGAGCTTAACCTAAGAGGATTTTTATTATGAATAAAAATATTATGAAAAAAGTCCCACTTTGTTAGTGCTCAAATATCACTCAGAACTTTGCCTCTGGCTCCTCTCTGTTGCCAGTTCATCTGGTCCCACCCTCCCACTACAACTGTCCCCACTCTCCCTGCTGCAGCTTTCTCACCTGTCCTACTCTGTATCCTGCTCTGGTGCAGGTTTCCCTATAATTTGTTCCTTGGGCAATGATCCTTTGACATCCCTCAGGATCTTAATATATATATATAATTGATTTCAGAGAGGAAGGGAGAGGGAGAGAGAGATAGAAACATCAATGATGAGAGAGAATCTTGAACCCAGGACCCTTCAGTCCACAGGCTGATAAGGTTTTATCCACTGAGCAAAACCGACCAGAGCATTCCTCAGGATCTTAAATGAGCTTGACAAATGTTGCAAATTTGTAGATTAGCATATTGAAGACTGAGAATTACTACAGCTAAGGAACTTGCTTTACTTTGCTTAACCCAAGGTTTTCCAAACTTAGTTGACCACAAGTTAAGCATAATTCTGTCATTTTGACTGCAAAGAACTTTGAAGAATAACAGCCATGATTTTACTTCTGTCTCCCCAAACACAAGTTATTTTAATCCAGGCTAACTTGAAACAATACGAGGAAAGAAATTCTGGAAAAAGTAGTTTCTAGCTTGACCAGATTGACTTTAGAACAGCCCAACACAAGGTGCATCTCTAGGTGGTGATACCAAGGTAAATCATGAGCTTTCCACTCAAAGGCGGCGCCTAGCAACAAGGTACAAGGTACAGATGTCCCATCTCACCTTATGGCAGTGGTTCTCAACCTTCCTAATGCCGCGACCCTTTAATACAGTTCCTCATGTTGTGGTGACCCCCAACCATAAAGTTATTTTCGTTGCTACTTCATAACTGTAATTTTGCTACTGTTATGAATCGTAATGTAAATATCTGATATGCTATATGTGTTTTCCGATGGTCGTGACCTACAGGTTTAAGGGGAGCAATCCAGGCTATTACATCAGGTTAATGCTCTCTTTGTATTCTGACTCTTTGAGTCTTTAAGTAGATCCTCTATTTATTTAGATTGTTCCCAATACAAAGAAGTTTCTGACCCCACCTGTCATCCAGTTTCTTCCTTGCCATTATATTATTAAAGCTTGACATCTTGTTGCCTCCTTTCTGTTCCACCAAATTGTTCAGCAGTGATACTCGCCCAAGCCCTAACTTAGTCCTGTTGCTCCTAATTGTTCAGTCTGGACCTAGACAGGCTTGGGATGTTCAAGACTCTTGACAAGGGTTCTTGGCTAAATGCAGCCTTTTCCACAGTGTGACTATAAAGCTCTCTCTTACTTCAGTTTCTGGGGAAGCCAGTCTTTCTTTAAGTTTACCAAATGAGTGTACCAACTTTGGTTTGTGTACTAGCTTTGACATTGAAACCCTGATATTATTACTGATTTTTTTTCTGTAGTTTGCAGATTTCCTTTTACCTAAACAAAGGCTTTTTCTACACTTGAGTGTGAACTGAGTAGATTGATTTGAGGAATATATGGAGCTGAGGAAAGCATATGGATTTGGTGCCAACAGACTAACAAATTTTACCATATATATATTGTGGTAATTAGGTAAACACACACAAAGAAATAAATAAAAAACAAACAAAATGCTTGGAACAATACTGGGTCTGGCCCTAGACCCACCCATTAGATAATTAGGACGTGAGTGAGAATTCAGGGTTGGGATTAGCCTTCTAATAGCAGAAGTTCAACTAGGAAGGTAAGGAGTAACATCTTGCTATCCTGCTAAATAAGTTGTATCTTCCTCACACACATTTTATTCAAAGTAGATTAATGACTAGAATTGAACCATAATTCTAGCTTTTATTAGCATTATTATTTTGAACACATCATTTAAATTCTCTGAGTCTTAGTTTCTTCATCTATGAAATAAAAGTTCTTATTTTATGGGGTTGTTGTAAACTTTAGGTATTAGAACAAAAGCATCTTTGCCGCCAGGCTCACAGCAGTTTGTGATGAAATTAAAGCCCTTATTGTTAAATTCTAGGGCCGCATCCCTAGCTTGATAAGCCCTGAAACTTCTTTATTAAATTTAAGGAGGCTTCAAAGAGCTACAGCAAGAGGAAGCTGTCAACTATTAGTTCCGGCAAATCTCTTGATTGTGCAAGCTTCTTCTTGTTGAATGTTCAGGGTTTGGAGTGGAATAACTGCTCTAGTGAAACCAATATAAGAGACACTCAAAGCTCCATTTTGATATGAACACTTAAGACCTCATCTGAGTTAGTAAACCAAAGTCTAGGAATTAAATGCGGTGATCTGGGGTCTGAAGTCCTCTCATTGACAAACCTCAACCATAATCACAGTATTTCTCCCACACTTAGCATGGGTTGAACAAATTAGTCCCTGAGGACCTGATGTTAGTGCCCTGGAGGCCTACCTCTGAACTCCTTACCAGGACTGGTTGAAGCCACTGTTTTCTGAACCTTTATTATGAGCAGCTGCACACAAATCCCACATACAAGATGCATACCACTGGGACCCTACATTCATTCTCTTGGAGCAGCATTCTGGAGCTGAATTCTCCCAGTGGGGGGGAGAAAAGTCTTTGCAAATGAACAACATGTGGATCCTAAAAGTTCAGAAGGAACCAGGCTCTGTAATAGTCTACCATACTTATGTGGAACTTTGAGCAAACTCACCCAGTGTCGGGCTCAGGGGAGCTGACCTCTGTCTTCAAAATCAAAGAGCCGGTACCACAGATCCAAATAAAAATAGAATTCTTAACTTGGCCCAGAGTAACTCTGACTTGATTATTTGGGCATCATTCTAACACCTGCAGGCATTGGGCAATTTCTATAAAGCGTTGCTAGTAGAATGGCTTTTATTCATGCCTATTATTGCCTCTTGATCTCCTTGTTACTGAATTTTCAACTAACGTTAACTTTTGTGATTCACATTCAATGACTCATTATTGCTATGGACTCAGTGCTTTCAAATGTTTATGTATTTTGTAACAATCCTGGGAAGTACTGATCATAATTATTTTAATAGCTAACATTATCTATCTATATATCTATCTAGATATATACAGGGTGTTCCAAAAAATGTATACACACTTAACATCTGAGAGCTCAATTGATGTCTCTCTTTTCAGATTTAACCCTTTGGAATTAATAATTATTTAAAGTGTTATACATTTTTTGGGACACCCTATATCTATGAGGTAGTTCTTATTAATATCATCATCATCATCATCATTATCATCATCATCTTAGCTGGCAAGTGGTAGCACTTAGATTTAGACCCAGCCAGTCTTGCTCTATAGCTCATGATCTAACCACTATACTAACTGACTGTGAGTTTTATGAAGTCCAGACTCAGGAAGTAAGTGAATTGTTGAGGGATTCAGAGCTGTTAATGAGTGCAGCCACTATTCTAACTCAGGTTTTTGGATTCTAAGGTTCATATTCTTTCTAATTATTCCATGCTTCTTCTTGGGCAAATCATTTGATTTGTTGATCCTCATTTTCCATCTGTAAAATGGAGGAAAATTATTTATTTCACAAAGTTGTCCTGAGGATTAAATAAAATTAATTACATAAATGTTTAACTCACTCCCTGTCACATAATACAAGCTCACTATTTATTGACTTACTAGCTAGTGGATTCCCAAGAAAAGATCTTTATTCTTAATACTTGATAAACCTAGATTTATTAAGAACATGTTAACTCTATAAAGTACGATGTATATAAAACAAAATTGGTGGTTTTACATAATTTCTGTTCCCTAAACCTTGACAACTGCATTTAGATTTGGTTGGCTTTAGACCTAGATAGTTGTGTCATGCAAGTACTCCTTATCAAGGGCAAAATAGTTATTGTGTAGGTCCTTAAAACCCTACCCCAAATAAACCTCTTTTAAAAAATTTAGATGTTTGGTATCTGTCTATATTTTGTTTTTAAACAGCAGTCTTTTATTTCCATATCAAGGTGGTAGAAATTCTGTTTTCTCATTCTAAAACAAGGTCTGTTGACCTGATTTAATCTATTTCCCATTGTCTGATGATGCTTTTGTTGACAAAATCAATAGAAATCATTGGGTTAAGTAGTAGGGATCTTTTCTCTAAATAAAATTATGGTGTACTTGTCAAACTTTGAATATATAATGGAACATGATATAAATGTGTCCTAGATAATTGTACTAGGGAAAGTAAAAGTTCTAGACAATAAAAGGTAAGAGCCAGGAATACTTTGAACTCAAAGTGGATAAGGGTATTTTTATAATGTAGGCAGTAGCTGGAAATGGATCAATAGAACAAGGATGTTAGTGGTTTTTAGAGCATGGTATCCATTTCAATGTTTGGGGGGTTATTTGCAATTTTTTTTGCATCCATAGGTCCATTCCTGCCCATATCCACTACCCAGCCCACCAGTTATTATCTATGTGATGTCATTAACCTTTTGAGCCTCACCATTTAGGTCAAATTCTGCTCCCACACAAACATATTAATTGATTACCTGTTGCCCATAAGATGAAATCAGATTTGGTTTGACATCAAGGTATACCATTATTGTGAGCATTATATAAGATAATATAAATTGATTCATTAATCCACTCATTCAGTATAGATTTATTGACATCTTGCTGGCCCATTCCTTGTGCTAAACTTTAGGCATATATGGAGTTCCTGGTTCTTGTCCTCAAAGCAAAGTATCCACTTTTTAGAGAGGGAGACAGATAAGCAAAATACCCTTCACAATAGGATGTGGTAAAGGAGTAATAGAAGTAAGTGGAGGGTACTGTGGAAGTTCAGAGAAAAGGCACCTGCTTTTCCAACTTAACTCCCACTACTGCTTTACTCAAACTCTACTAGATTGATCTATTTGCAATTCTCCTAAATACCATGCACATTCTTACCTTTCTGACTTTGATGATATTGTGTTTTTCATGCTCTATCTCTTCATTTTCTGCTTGTCAACCAACATGGGTTGAAAGTGTACTGCTGCAGAACATATGTGCTATTTATACCACTGCTAAATAAATGAGAGAAGTACAGCCTTACCCTCATGTAGCTGGCAGTGTTGCCTTTCTCAACCTCTCCCTCTCACTCTAAATCCTCCTTCCCTAATCATTCAGCCACGGTTAGCCCCTTCTTCTTGAGATCCAGTAAACTTATTATCTGTCACCCATCAGTACTTATGGGCAGTTTAATTAGTATTTACTAGTTGATTATGCATAGTAATAGAAAACGCAAATATCATGGGGCAACAAAAATTTTAGATTACTTAAAAACTCTGTTTTTATTCCTTTCGTTGAATGATGGTTGGTAATACTTGTGAGACTTGGTTTCATCTGTTAATGAGCAGAATGAACTGAAAATTTAAGTTCTCTTCAAAGTCTGCCATTACATATATTTTTAATCTACAATTTTTATATGGATTTAATAAACATAGATTAAATTTCTTTACATTTTATTTCCAATGCTTATGGCTATCTAGAGCAACGGGAAGGAGGCCAATGTGGAGAAAAAAGAGGATGAAGATGAAAAGGATAAGCAGCAAGGGCTCCATCCATGAAAAGGGTTGGAAATAAGGGCAAAGATCTTGCTTTGAAGAGAATATCCCCTTTTCAGGGCTTCTTTCTTCCTATTCCTCATGTTAAATCTTGTTAAAAAGCTGTATTGCCCTGGCCAGATTAGATCAGTGGTTAGAGCATCAGCCTGTGGACTGAAGGGTCATGGGTTCGATTCCCAGTCAAGGGCGTGTACCTTGGTTGCAGGTTCCCCAGACCCAGTAGGGGCATATGCAGCAGGTACCCAATCAATGAGTCTCTCTCACATAGATGTTTCCTTCCCTCTCCCTCCCCTACTCCTCCCTCCCTCCCTTCCATTCTCTCTAGAAATCAATGGAAAAAATATCCTTTGGCGAGAATTTAAAAAAAAAGCTGTATTTGTAGGACCTTTTGGTCAAAATGGCAGTGTAGGCAAATGTGGTACTCAGAACCTCTAACAACCACATGAAAACTACAAATAAATTACAGAATGTAGAAGCCACATCGAGACTGGTAGGATGGGTGGAGACATGGATTGGGCTGGTACCACACCCATGTGTGGTGATATCACAGTTGCTGAGGTCTCCCTCGAGGATCCAGGAGTCCCAGCCCCACACCAGAACCCCCAACCCAGGTTTCCAGTGTCAGGAAGAGAAGTCCCCATAACTTTTGGCTGTAAAAACCAGCAGAGAATGAGGCTGAGTAAGATAGAGGGCTGCTGGAGTTCCAGGCCTTCCTCTTAAAGGGTCTGCATAGGGAATTACTTGAACTCACTCTTCTGAGCTCCAGTGCTAGGGCAGCAGCTCTAAAGGCTCCTGGGTTACAAGGGGAGGAATTGAATTGTCTGGCTTCAGGGTGAGGGCTGGAGGAGCAGCTTTCTGCCAGACAGAAGTGTTGCAAAAGCCATTATTCCTTTTCTGAGCCACAGACCTAGCATTTGGGTGTCATATCTGAGTCTCCATCTACCTGGCTATCACTTTCACTCTGCCCTGGTGATTCTCTGAGACACAACTTCAGGTCCACCTAAGCTATTTCCAGTGGCTTTTTCATATAAATGCCTCTTGGCTCATGCTTTGGAGTTTCCTAAAATCTCTCAAACAAGCAGCATCTGGCCTCTGTGTACCCTATACCTCTTGCTAAGTGGCCCCAGGCCTGACACTAGCTGCTGCTAGCCTCAGTTCACAGCTTGGACTCTCCTGGATACCTCAAAGCCCAGCACAAGTAGTAGCCATCTGAAAATGGCCACTGCCAGACACGGCACAGGCAGTGGCTGACCTTGCAACTTCAGGGTGGCTCCAGAGCCAGTGCACCCAGTGGATAGCTTCAGACCATGCCACGTTACAATCCAACTCCCTATGAGTGCCACACTCAAGGAGGAAACTAAGTGGGCACCAAATCCCTACTGAAGCAAGTCCTGTTCGTGGGGTTGGCCCCTATATAACTGATTCTCACTGTAGTTGCAGCTGCTCCTCTAAGCCAATTGGTCTCAGGATAAATCCCTCCCAATAATGTGTCAAACATCAATCAAGACTCAACTACAACAGGACAGTACACATATCCCACACAAGGACTGCACCTGGACCACCCAGTTTGAGTGTTTGAGGAGGATGTGCCACTGGGCCCTACAAGGCACCTACTATACAATGCCACTCTATCAAGCCTGGGTGACATAGCAGCTCTACCTAATACATAGAAACAAACACGGGAGGCTTCCAAAATGAGGAGACAAATGGGCCAAGAAACATGTCCCACATGAAACATGTCCAGAAAAAGAAACTAAAAGAAATGGAGGCAAGCAAACAATCAGATATAGAGTTCAAAACAATGGTTATAAGAATGCTCAAGGAACTCAGTAAAAACTTCGACAACATAAAAAAGAAAACAAGGAAAACCATAATAAAGAACCAGTCAGAAATTAAGGATACATTAACTAAAATGAAGAATTTACAGGGAATCAACAGTAGAGTTGATAAAACAGATAATCAAATCAGTAATTTGGAATAGAAGGAAGCAGCAAACACCCAATCAAAACAGCAAAAAGAAAAAAGAATCCAAAGTAATGAGGTTAGTGTAAGGTGCCTCAAGGACAACTTCAAGCGAACTAACATTCACATCATGGGGGGTGCTGGAAGGAAAAGAAAGAGATCGAGAAATTAAAAACCTAGTGAAAAACTAATGACAGAAAACTTCCCTAATTTGGGTAAGGAAATAGACATACAAGTCCAGAAAATGCAGAGAGTCCCAAGCAAGATGAATCCGAAGAGGCCCACACCAAGACACATCATAATTAAATGCCAAAGGTTAAAGACAGAGAGAGAATCTTCAAAGCAGCAAGAGAAAAGCAGTTAGTTACCTACAAGAAAGTTCCCATAAGACTATCAGCTGATTTCACAACAGAAACTTTGCAGGCCAGAAGGGATTGGAAAGATATATTCAAAGTGATGAAATGTAAGGATATAAAACAAGATCACTCTCTACCTAGAATGGCTATCATTTAGAATTGAAGGACAGATAAAGAGTTTCCCAGACAAGAACAAGCTAAAGGAGTTCAGCACCACCAAACCAGTATTAGGAGAAATGTTAAAGGGTCTTTTTTAAGAAGAAGAAAAGATAAAAAATATGAATAATAAAATGGCAATACATACATATCTATCACAATTACTTTAAATATGAATGAAATAAATGCTCCAATCAAAAGACATTTGGTAACTGAATGGATAACAAAACAAGACCCGCCCTAACTGGTTTGGCTCAGTGGATAGAGTGCCGGCCTGCAGACTGAAAGGGCCCTGGTTCGATTCTGGTCAAGGGCATGTACCTTGGTTGCGGGCACATCCCCAGTAGGAGGTGTGCAGGAGGCAGCTGATCGATGTTTCTCTCCCGTCGATGTTTATAACTCTCTATCCCTCTCCCTTCCTCTCTGTAAAAAATTAATAAAATATATTTTAAAAAACACACAACAAAAACAAAACAAAAAGACAAAACCCTTATATATGCTATCTATGAGAGACTCACTTCAGAGCAAAAGACACACACAGAGCGAAAGTAAAGAATGGAAAAAGATATTTTATGAAAATGGAAACAAAACCAAAAGCTGGGGTATCAGTACTTATACCATACAAAAGAGAGTTTATTTTTTTAATTTTAATATGTTTTTATTGATTTCAGAGAGAAGGAAAAGGGAGAGAGAGAAAGAAACATTGATTAGCTGCCTCCTGCACGTCCCCTACTGGAGATCAAGTCTGCAGCCTGGGGCATGTCACCTGACAGGGAATCAAACCCTGACCTCTGGTTCATAGGTCCATGCACAACCATTGACAAAATAGAACAATGGCTATAACAAGAAACAAAGAAGGACCCAGAAACTGTGCTTCTGGGTATTGATTTGAAGAAACCCAAAACACTAAATTGAAAAGACATATACAACCACATTTTTACTGCAGCATTATTTACAATAGCCAAGATATGGAAGCAACCTAAGTATCCATCAATAGATGAATGGATCAAGAAGAAGTGGTGGATATATACAATGGAATATGACTTAGCCATAAAAAAGAATGAAATCTTGCCACCTGCAACAACATGGATGGACCTAGGTGGTATTATGTTGAGTAAAATAAGTCAAATAGAGAAAGACAAATGCCAGATGATTTTACTTATGTATGGAATCTAGAAAACACACACAAAATAGACTTATAGATACAGAGAACAGGTATCAGATGGTAGAGAGATTGGGGGATGGGTAAAAAAGATGAAAGAATTTAGAAATACAAATTGATAGTTACAGAATAGTCATGGGGGTGTAAAGTACAACATAGGGGACATAGTCAATAATATTCTAATAACAATATATGGGGTTATACACTTGAAACTAACACTTATAAGTCAAAGGTAATTTAAAATTATAAAAATAATTTTTTAAAAAGCTGTATTCATACTTAACCCTTTGTACAGAACTAATATATTAAAAGGAAATGTCTGTATTGCGGAGTGGGAATTGTATGACTAACCTAAATCACCCAATATATTTTTCATATGGTTGAGTAAAAGAAGGTTTTTAAGAAGAGACCCATAGCCTAAATATATTTCAATAAGGTTCAGTTTGAAAACCTTTCAAAACAAATAAACAATCTGTTCTGGGTACTTATATGTTTCTAATATTAAAATCAAAGGATCATGACAAACTCCATTTTTTTCTTAGATATATTATTTTAGATTGGGTCTACTGGGTAATTCACTTTATTTCAACATTTATTTTATTGAGCATCTACTATATGTTAGAAAAGGTATTTACATAACTGATCAATGAAATGTAGTTCTACTCTTGAGATATTTATAATCATTGGGGGGAATACCTATTATTAGTCATAAAAACAAGAATGTTATAATTTTGCATGACACATATCTACGTTTATTTTAAATTTCTTCATGCTTTGTGTGTACATATATGCACATACCCTCAAGGACATATACTCATACATTCATAAAATTCTAGTGTACATATGCATACACACATGTATAAACATGGAGAAAAATATTTATTTGTGTATATTTACAAACACAGTTCTACATGCCACACAAAAAGAAAATTTTCATACTTATGAGAGATTATATCTCTGAGAAAAGTTCTGAAAGTTATAAATTATGTTGTTCATGATTTTATATATTTTGAATTATGCCCTCTTTGCAAATCTGATGAAAGTTAGGAAACCTCTCCTAAGAAAGTACCTAATGATGTGAAATTTTAGAAGATTTTTTGGGACCTCAGACAGAGGCAAGGGCAGTTTCCTAGAAAAATTTTTGAAATTGCAGGGTATTGTCTGATCCAACAGCTTGATGCCAGCTTTTAAAATAAAATGTCCACAAGTCCCTATTAAAATACAAACGGAACACCTGCAGAGTTTAAAGAGATTCCAAATGAATGTGCACAGCCCAATGAATTAATCATTTACAGGTATATTTAATATCATGTGAGTCAGTACATGTCAATTTTATTTTCTCTTGTAGCAAATCAGGTGAACAGTCATTAGTAAACTCATATAGTTATTGTTGGAAAGATTTGTCTCTTTAGAGGGAGAGGTAACCTCACTTGATGGGATTTCAATGTTATTTATTGCTTGCTGTGTTGCTGACCCCTTTTCCATAAAGTTTTCCTGTCTCAGATCTAAGCTCTGGAAATCAAACTGTTAGTCTTCTGTTTTTGATAGCTGCAATTGCTTTTTTGAACTGCCATTTCAGTACCAGCAGCTTCTCTTATTCTCTGAAGATATGCAAAACATACCTGCCTTTTAACTTGTTTGATCCAAACTTCACTTGCCATTTTCTACCCTTTGATCCCTCTCTGCATTGCTATTTATCAGTATCAAAAAGCTGTAGCCCAACATTATTTTTGGCCCGGGGTCCATAAAATCAAGTCAGTTATGCATCTGGCATGTTCTCTGTAACTGGGCTGCCTGCAACACAAGAGCATCACTTTCTCCTTTATTTACTGAGCCATGTAAGAGATCGAATCCGAGCTTCATCTTTAAAATAATGAGTAACTTTCCCCCTACTCATAGCACACAGCACCTTAGTCATGTATATGAGATTATCTTCAAGATATCACTGTATGCGTTTCCTTAACAATTATCCTGGTTTTAATTTTACATGATGTTTGTGTGATTGTTTCATGAATGACTCTCTCCTGTGTCGGTAAGCATGTTTAGATGGCTCTTCTTTATATTCCTAGCACCTAGCACAGTCCTCTGCTCTAGTAGGTGCTCAATAAATTCACTCAGCCGATAGTTAATATGTGCTGAGTGAATTTAGCCTTACCCAAATGTTTTGGAAGTTTCTCCTCTGGAATTATCTTCAGAGCCTGTTTCACAGAAACAAGAGAATGGCTTTCTTGATTTTCTTTGAAGAACACCAAAGCATCTTGGTCTGCCTGCTATTTTCCTCTCTCTCTCTCTCTCTTTTTGCTCCACGTGGCTCCTCTAATTGGCCCCCTGTCCCTCCCTTTGCAGTACAGTTGAAGCAACCACTGGCAGTTACCTGGCACAGCTGTGCTGATGCTGACCTGGATCCCAACGAGGGGGCCCCCAGGCAGGCTGAGGGATGCAGGTAAAATAAAGCCTTTGGTGAAATACGGTACTAAATTCACCTGGGTGCTGCCTACCTGCTATCATGGCTGTAAAAGCCTTAAGTGGGTGCAATTTGCTGAACATTGTAAATGTGCACTGCTGATGGCTTAGGACTCAAGTTTTAAGTATGTTATAAGTGAGGTGGTTTAAAATGAGTTGATGGTGTTAATAGTATTTATGGTGAGGAGGGGCTGAATTTACACAGGACTGTCATTGTCTTTTTTAATATCTACACTAATAAAAGAGAAACATGGTAATTAGCATACGACCGCTACCCTTCCCATTGGCTAATCAGCACATCCTTATGCAAATTAACTGCCAGCCAAGATGGCGGCTGACAGCCATGCACTGAAGCAAACAGGGAGGCTTGCTTGCTCCAGTGACGGCAGACTCCAACATTCCCCACCTGACTTGCCGGCCTCTCAGCTGCAACTCTAAGCAACTATGTTGCCAAATATAGAAGCTAAACAAAACCCCAGAAACCAGCTTTCAGTCAGCCGGGCTTCAGCCAGCCGGACCGCAACATTGTATCAAATACAATGTTGTAAACAAAGGCCAGAAACCTGCTTTCAGCAGCGAGGCCTGAGTTAAAGCTGTCCCAGAATAAAAAAAAAAAAAAAAAAAAAAAGAGAGAGAAAAAGGAGCGGTTGGGAGCTTCAGTCACCCGCCAGCCGGAAAACGGCCCTCAGCCCCTCAGCCAGCCTGGCCAGGCACCCCAGTGGGGACCCCCACCCTGATCCAGGACACCCTTCAGGGCAAACCAGCCAGCCCCTACCCATGCACCAGGCCTCTATCCTATATAGTAAAAGGGTAATATGCCTCCCGGCACTGGGATCAGCGGAGTAGCGAGGCTCCCGGCAGCGGGATCAGCGTGACAGGGGGCAGCGCCCAAACCCCCTGATCGCCCTGCGGCTCTGTGTGTGACAGGGGGCGGGGCCATAACCTCCCTATCCGCCCTGCTCTGTTCGTGACAGGGTGCGGCGCCCCAACCCCCTGATCAGCCCTGCTCTGTGCCTGATAGGGGGGAGCTCCCCAACCCCCTGATCACCCTGCGGCTCTGTGTGTGACAGGGTGCAGCGCCCCAACCCCCTGATCGGCCCTGCTCTGTGTGTGACAGGGTGCAGCGCCCCAACTCCCCCCCCCACCCCCCCCACGGGCCCTGCTCTGTGTGTGACGGGGTAGAGCCATAACCTCCCCATCGGCCCTACCCTGAGTGTGACAGTGGCGGCGCCCCAACCCCCTGATCAGCCCTGCTCTGTGGGTGACAGAGGGTGGCGCCCCAACCCCCTGATGGGCACTGCTCTGTGAGTGACAGTGGGGAGCTCCTCAACCCCCTGATGGGCCCTGCTCTGTGCATGACAGGGGGCAGCGCCCCAACCCCCTGATCCGCCCTGCTCTGTGACAGGGGGCAGTGCCCCAACTCCCCTATTGGCCCTACTCTGTGCGTGACAGGGGGGAGCTCCTTAACCCCCTGATCGGCCCTGCTCTGTGCGTGACAGGGGGGAGCTCCCCAACCCCCTGATCGACCCTGCTCTGTGTGTGACAGGGTACGGAGCCCCAACCCCCCTGATGGGCCCTGCTCTGTGCATGACAGGGGCTGCACCTAGGGATTGGGCCTGCCCTCTGCCACCTGGGAGCAGGCCTAAGCCAGCAGGTCATTATCTCCTGAGGGGTCCCAGACTGCGAGAGGGCACAGGACGGGCTGAGGGACCCCCTCTACCCCCCGAGTGCACAAATTTTTGTGCACCAGGCCTCTAGTATTTATATATGTCTCATATATACAGGATGTCCCCCAAAATGTATATACACTTAACAGCTGATAACTCAACTGATGTTTCTTTCTTTTCAGATTTAACCCATTGGAATTAATAATTATTCAAAGTGTGTATACATTCTTTGGGATACCCTAATATACTTAATGTTTTAGTATTTTTTTAGACTATGTTGATATTTACTTTAGTAATTAAAAAAGATATATAACTGTTTTTAAATGTCATAGGGACTTGATGCCCTTAAGTCATTTAAAGAATTTATCAATTAAAAAAGCTTTAATGGAATAAAATTGAAACAATTATAATAACATATACAGATAAAGTTATTGAGCTGTCACTATGTTGTTATTGTTATTTTATACTTCAAACAATCTATATAGACATAGTGAGAGGATTTCAAAATGTTCATAATCTCTCACAGTTTATTGTTCAACTGTAAAATTTATAGTTGAAATAAGTAATGATAATTTGCTTGATAGCTAGAAAGTTTGTCCTCCCATGATTACAGTCATCCTTTATTAAGTAGTACTTCAACATATTTATTTAATGTGGTGTCTGCAAAGACTTGATTAAAGTAATGGCACAAAGGTTGGTCATGTAATCAGAGAAAAAATAGTGGTCTGGCATGAAGATGATGACAATGATGATGACAATGATGGTGTTAGAGGTTGGATACCAGCTCTAATATTTGTGTGACCAGCTGTGTGACTTTGGGCAGATCACTCAATTTCTCTGGGCCCCTTTTCTCCTCTCTGAGATCAAGATATTCTCTACTTGATCCAGTTGCTGTGCAATAATGTCTGTAAAAGTGCTTTGTGAAGTTTTTATTTCTTAGATTAGAATGCCTGTTCCACCTTAGAAGGCGTGTGCCACGTGTATTTCCCTAGGTCCTTCACCTACATGTTTCCTTCCTCCTTTTTCCCTTAACCTTCCCCTACTTGTCCAACTCCTCTTTGAAGTTGTGTATTTATTTCAGCCCAAGGCATGCAGTCATGTATTAATGTAATTTGTCCCCCATTTTATTTCTAGTGGTCCTGCCACTAATTTCAAGCATCAAAAGCCAGGTAGGGAGAAATGGTTTAAAAATTCATTGAGACACAGCTTAAAACAAGATAACCTACTTGGTTAATGGGAAAACAATCATGGCAACAGTTACTTCTTTAAAAAAATTTTTTTTTTATTGATTCAGAGAGGAAGGGAGAGGGAGAGAGAAACATCAATAATGAGTGTGAATCATTGATCGTCTGCCTCCTTTAGGCCCTCTACTGGGGATCGAGCCCACATCCAGGGCATGTATGCTGACCAGGAATAGAATTGTGACCTCCTGGTTCATTGGTCAATGCTCAACCACTGAGCTACACTGGCCAGTCAACAGTCACTTCTTTATGAGCTAAAAGTAATAGTGTTCTCCTTCAGTGAAAGCAATATGCAAATTCGGATCTTAAGAGTCATGAACATCTATAGGCTTTTCAATATTGACATTAGATTCAGTATTCAGTAAATATTTATCCAACAGTCATAATGATTCCAGGCAGGAGGATCAAATAGAGAAAACTGAGTCTTCTATGCCTTTTGGTATCTTATGTTCAGGTGTAATACTTAGAGACACAAATTCATGTTCAGTGTAGGAAGGGCTATTAGCATATCAACACACACACACACACATGCTCATTTTACTGAGTTTGGAAAACAAAGCCATGTGATCATGTGGAGATGCCTTTGAGTGCTATAAACATTGTGTAAGTCCTTGAACTGGTAGTTTACTTTGTATGCAGATACATAGTACAAGTAAGGGTCCAAGTTAAAATGCAAATTAATATTTTAAAATAGCAAATACTAACTCTGAAAACTTCATATATAGTTTTTTTTCATTGCCACGACTTAGACATTAAGATTGCTCAGACTGTATCCCAAATTAACCTACTTCACATGCACTTCTTTTATTTAAAGAAGTCTATAAATTAAAGGCCTTTACTTTTTGAGTTTCTTCCTATACTTACTCCTCTTCAAACACAAAGAACATGCATTTTTAGAGTAGTCCATCACAAGTGAGACACATAATGTTTAAGCTTTCTAACACACACACACACACACACACACACACAAATGCACATACTCTTTTCGAATTCTAAAATCCATCAAAACACCTAGAAGTAATGTCACATTACATATTTCCAATTTAAAGGGCCTTGAAGTTTATTCCACTGTGAAGTGTGCATGACATTAAGTGGCTCACTAGTTTTGCTGTTTTGTTTCTATTACTAGATGACATTGAGTCCACACTTGCTGTTTCTCTGCATCTCCTTCACCAGTCTTAGAGGCTGAAATGACCTGGGGCCCCAGAGCACCCAGATACCTCTTGTGACTTGTCCCGTGGTTTGTGAGTTCCCTTTAACAGATTATCTTCCTCTTTTTAGTGGATATTCAGAAATGTTTCACTTAGTAAAAATGACAATCCTTGTGGAAATAAGTATACTTCAGATCAAAATCCAGGCTAAAAGGGTAAAGGAACACACTCTGGCCAGGAGAATCAGTTAAGAGATAATAGCTGTGTTAGTGAAGTAAAGGAATGGTCAAAATATTCTCTCAAATGATATTTGGAAGTGGGTCAAATTTCAAAAGGATTGGTGTAATTCTACTATATGGTGGGAGCTATTGACAGCTGGTTGAAGGTTTAGCCCATTAGAGTTGCTAGACAAGCAGCTATGGTTGGATTTTTGAAAAAGTCATCTGGGTTACTGTTTTGAAGAATAAGAAGAAACATTAATGTGAAGTCTTTCCAAGAAACTCTTCAGAATCAGAGAGAGAGAGAGAGAGAAGGAGGAGGAGGGAGAAGAGAGAAGAGAGAATGAATCAATGAAGGAGTCATAAATGCTCCATGGATCAAAATGTAAAGGATGAAGTAAAAGCAGTTGCTCCCTAAAATGACACCATCATTGAGCTTCTATCATTTTCTCTTTGCTTGGTTAGTGAGCTGGCCAATTAGGACACATTCCTATTATTGCCAGTGTTCTATTGTTCCAGGTCTAGCTATCTAGTCTGGCTATTCATACTCTCTGATTCTCACCTTTTATTTTCTTTTGCTTATGACAATGAAAATGAAGGTGAAAATCAGTACATTTTTGTTCTTATTAGCAATGCTTGTAAATATTTAAAGGGCAAGAGGTGATAACTGACACTAAAATAAGGGTTTTTTTCAAGTGTATCTGATATTATTTGCCAGTGTATTTCCCAATTATCATAGGTAATTACAAACTAGAGTATCACTATCTATAATAATCTATAATAATAAAAGCATAATATGCTAATTATACCAGACAGCTGAATAATCTTCTGGACGTTCTTCCTGATGACCTTCCAGGTGAAGCCGGGGCTGCGAGGGCCCAGCCCTTTGCACGGATTTCGTGCATAGGGCCTCTAGTTAAGTAATATTTTGAGGTTTAATATTTGGATATGATGTTGGTGTGTCTCAGTCATAGTTTTGTGACATCTGAGAGTACTTCCTATTACTTCAGGGGATCATACAACACTGCAAAATAGTCTCAAAACAAGATGTAAATTACACTTATTAGATGATTGTTCTGTCTTGTGGTACCTCTGCAAACCCTCTAGTTCTTTTGGGATGAGGAAGAATGAAAGAAGACTGTCATGATGTGAACTCAATGTAATTTTTCCTTCTAGACCAGCCGTGGGCAAACTACGGCCTGCGGGCCGGATCCGGCCCGTTTCAAATGAATAAAACTAAAAAAAAAAAGACCGTACCCTTTTATGTAATGATGTTTACTTTGAATTTATATTAGTTCACACAAACACTCCATCCATGCTTTTGTTCCGGCCCTCCGGTCCAGTTTAAGAACCCATTGTGGCCCTCGAGTCAAAAAGTTTGCCCACCCCTGCCCTATACTATGTCATAGGTATAATTAAACTTTTTATACAGAAGATGAATAAGAGATTGAGAGAGCTAATAGTTTGGGCAAGTTCACAGAGCTAAAATTGTGGGCTCTTGATTCAAATGTAAGCTCTCTGACTGTAGTCGAGAGCCGTGGTCGGCAAACTTCGGCTCGAGAGGCACATGCGGCTCTTTGGCCCCTTGAGTGTGGCTCTTCCTAAGCCTTAAGAGTACCCTAATTAAGTTAATAACAATGTACCTACCTATATAGTTTCAGTTGAAAAAATTTGGCTCTCAAAAGAAATTTCAATCATTGTACTGTTGATATTTGACTCTGTTGACTAATGAGTTTGCCGACCACTGGTCTAGAGCATGGACCCTTAACCACTGTCCTTCACAGCTTTCTATAACCCAGTCTCTGCCTCTCCCAGCTCTCCAATCTATGACTCTGTACAGCTGCAGGCATTCTCATCTTTTGATTCCCTAACTCCTCCTTTTTAGAAACTTTTAACTGCAATTATGTGTTAGAATTAAAACAATTCTCCACTGGTTAACCCCTAGTGCTGCTCTGACATGGTTATTCTATTTTTCCATGGTTCCTCTCTAGCACAATTATCCTGCTAGAAACTTTTAACTGCAATTATGTGTTAGAATTAAAACAATTCTCCACTGGTTAACCCCTAGTGCTGCTCTGACATGGTTATTCTATTTTTCCATGGTTCCTCTCTAGCACAATTTACTATTCTCTCCAAATGATCTACACAAGCCAAGTCTTGTGTACCATATTTCTCCATCTGCAATACCCCTATGAAAAAATATAATACCTCCTACTGATACCATTGTAATAGACCCAGTTATTAATACCTGCAAAGGAGTAAAGGGAAGGCCAAATTTTATAGGCATGCCATTTGTGCAGCTTTGCCAGGAAGCTGCAGCCACAGATTGCTGGGGGAAGGGACTGGACAACACACGTGTGCCCAGTAAGGTCTGGGTGACATAGGAAAGGTACTTGCCTATCAGTCACACCTGGGAACAGGTCACTGACCAGAGTAGGCGTGGCCACTGCAAGCACGGGAAGATTTCAGATATTTAAACTCCAAAATAAAGGCGTTCTTTCTCTCTTGTGTGCTCGGCCCCTGGCTCTCTTGTTGCAGGGTTGTGCTCCCCTCCATTCACCCACATGGCTCATAGCCATATAGACCCCATACAATGGACAGATGGACTGGAACTAGCCTGGTGCTGTGCCGGACCCAACTCCACCATGGAATGGAAACTTTAGACACTGGCTTTGCTTTCAGCTCTGCTGAATCCCTAGCTGCACATCTTCCAGGATTGGTCTGAGGGAAATGGGACCCAAGGATGTAATTCCATGCAAATAAAAATCACTCAGCCTCCCATGAGAGTTTTAGAACATTCTTTTTCTCAAGATATAGTAGAAACTGACCCCCAACACCCAGTGGGGAAAGGGGTACCTCACTTCCACCAGTGGACACCCCACTTCTACCAATTACACAACCTTTTAAAAAATATGACCCAGTGCAGCACAAAGTATAGTTTAATATCATATCAGGAGGTCACACCAGAACTCTTGTTTTTACATGGACAGGCTGTGATGCTACAACACTGGTTTATGCTTTAAAGGTGGGGTGTAAACACCAGGAACAGATGGTCCCTTAACAAAAAACACTCCTGTTTTTATTTCATTGGTATTAAAAAAATCTGTCTTAATAGCAAAAGCAAATGAAAAAAATAAAATACTATACAAGGCAAATATTTATTCCTTCCCCATGGTGACTGTAAATATACTAATTAACATTCTAAATATTGGAGATTCTGGGAAAATAATAACATACTAATATTACCAGCTAAATGTTTGGTCTTAATTCCCAGGATAAGTACAATGATCTAATTAGAGATGAGGGAAATACAGATAAATTGTGGAAGAGGAAAGCAGTAAAACACAGTGAATAGATGATGAAAAATCATTTTTGTCATACTAGATAGATGTTCAATATAGCTTATCGAGATTCCTTATTACACAATCAAACATCATTTCTTACATTTAGGATATTTTAATGGCTCAAATGAAAAAGAATGAAAATGTATAAATATATCCATAACTATATTACATTCTGTTTTGTTGCTCATTTTGCCAAAATGCTGCCTTTTTCTATCAGCATATTTTAAGTCAATGAATTTATGGGGGAAAATATAGACAAAATGTTACAACATTTACATTTTGTAAAAAACAAACAAAACCAGAAAATAATTTTGTATTCAATAGTTGGCCTTATTTACTTTTTATTGTTGTTAATCCTCACCCAAGGATATTTTTTCCTTTGATTTTTAGAAGTTGGAAGGGAAGGAGGGAGAGAGAGAGACAGAGAGAGAGAAAAAAAAGACAGAGAAACATTGATGTGAGAGAGAATCCTGGATTGGTTACTTCTTACATGCTCCAGGGATCGAACCTGCAACTCAGGTATGTGCTCTTGAGCGAGAGTCAAACCCGTGACCCTTGGGTGCACGGGCTGATGCTCTCACCACTTACCACACCGGCTAGGCCTGCTATTTATCAACTTAAAAAATAATACTGAGAAACTGGCAACCTTAATTTGTTTTAAAAGACTTCATTCTGTTTAAAACTGGTCTTTTTCCCCCACTTCCCTTTCCGGAGCCTCTGGAAGGGTAGTATAAATAAAGCATTTCTGAAAATTTCCCCTGAGTTATTGTGAATAATAGAAGAGCTTATATGAGACTCACCCTCTATTTTCTGAAAAACTTCAATCCAGACTCAGAAGGATTCTTCCAGGAGAAATGATGTGCTTTTCTGCCTCAGGAGTTAAAGAGGAGAATTGACCAATGTACCTCAAACACTAGTAATGCCTTAGAGAACATTTTAAAAGTTCTAAGATTTAATGGGTTCGAAATGTGATTAAAAATCTATATTGAAGTGAATATACATATATATATACACACACACACACACGCACACACACACACAGTATTTTTCCTGCTTTTATGTTTTCTGACATGGCCTGCTTGCTTGGCTCTTGGTATTTCTTATTTCATTGCTTTCCAGTCATTTCCTTCATGCAACTCTACTGAACTTTTGTCGAAAACAGTCGAGGATGAAAAAAATGCAAACCAGATTGGTAATTGTCAGAGTTGTTTACATTAACACATGAAATATCCTAGGGCTGGGTGGGGTGAGTGGAGACGAGATTCAGACACTTTACTGTTGGGTGAGAGGAACGTCCCTGCTCTGATGGTTTCCTGCTTTCTTTGGAAGGCAGTGCCTAGGGCTGCCTTAATTTATGGAAGGAAGCATGGCTCCAGTGGTTTGCCCATCAGGCTGGTAATCACAGGCCTGAATTCTGAAATCTAATCTTTACTTGTCTGCTCTGTATTAGCTGAATGACAAACCATGTGTACCCTGCTAGTCCACTAAGATGTGTGTGACTCTGTGTGTGTGACTCTGTGTGTGTGTGTGTGTGTGTGTGTGTGTAAAGGGGCACAAACATACTAGTTATATGTTAGGGACAGTCTAGAGGCCATGTACTAGTATTTAGTGGAGATCAAGACAGACAAGAACCTTGCTCATATGGAGATTATATTCTGAGGCAAAAGCATAGAAATAAATGGAGAGAGGGGGAGAAAGAAAGGAAAGAAGGAAAAGAAAGAAATATTAGATATGATCAGTGCCAGGGTGAAGTAATTAATGGAAAGATATAATGGTCAGGAGTACAGCAGATTAGATGGGCAGGAAAGGTACTCAAGCTGAGAACTAAATGACAATAAATATACAGTTATGCAAATAACAATTGGAAGAATAGTCTAAGGAGTGGGAAAAGTCAGTGCAAAGGTTCTTGGGCTGAAAAAATCTCAGTGTGTGAAGAATATTTCTATGGGGGAATAAACTGGGCAAGGGGATAATGGTAAGAGACTAGTGGGCCCAAATTATGAATGGTTTCGTCAACTCGTGTTAGAAGTTCAGGTTTTATTCTGCACCAGAGGCCCAGTGCACGAAATTTGTGCATGGGTAGGGTCCCTAGGCCTGGCTGGCGATCAAGGCTGATCAGAGCCTTCCAGCTGCCGGCTGGGGCCTTCCTTCGTTCCACGCCACCCCCTGCTGGTCAGTGCACATCATAGCGAGCAATCAAACTCCCGGTCTCCTGGTCGAACTCCCGAGGGGACACTTTGCATATTAGCCATACACACACACACACACACACACACACACACACACACACACACACACTGAGTGGCCAGATTATTATGACCACCTGACGTTTGTAGGCAAATTAGCTATAATTTCGCACTGAAGTTGCTAGAGGGAAGCAGGTTGTTTACCACGACAGTAGAAGTGATTTTTTTTTGTGGAGATATGGGTAAACAACGCAATTTAAGAGCCTTTGAACGTGGGATATATTTGAATTACTACACATCTTTAAAAGACCACATTTAAAAAAGATCACACAGTAATGTACATTTTATATGATCAAACATTCCAAAAAGAAAGTATTATGGAGAATATTTTTCAGGAGAGCAAGGTATTATTAGAATGGGAGTATCAAATCCAGGTGAGAAATGATGTTAGCTTAAATAGAGATTTGGTTAGAGGAGAAACAGAACAATGGATGTTCTGAATATGATTTGAAAATAGAGAAGACAGGACTAGCAGATAGAGTAGATGTGGAGGGTGATTTCTGGCTGGAGAAACTAGATGGATGATGGTGCCTTTTGCTGGGATGGGTAAAGTTGGAGGAAAATTGGTTTGGGGAAGGGTTGTGGAATCAAGAGTTGTTTTGATCATGTTATTTCTGATACATGTATGTAGAGATGTCAAGCAGGCCACTGGATGCGTAAATCTAAGGACTTAAATTTCGTGACTAAGACAAACTTGGAGATCTGTTTTGGCTTTCCTCATCTTGCAGGTGTAATTTGAGCTGTTGGATTGGATGAGATCTAAGAGGGTTTGGTATATAGTCCTATATCAGTGATGGCGAACCTTTTGAGCTTGGCGTGTCAGCATTTTGAAAAACCCTAACTTAACTCTGGTGCCGTGTCACATATAGAAATTTTTTGATATTTGCAACCATAGTAAAACAAAGACTTATATTTTTGATATTTATTTTATATATTTAAATGCCATATAACAAAGAAAAATCAACCAAAAAAATGAGTTTGTGTGTCACCTCTGACACGTGTGTCATAGGTTCGCCATCACTGTCCTATATAGTCCATGCCAATATTTAAAGTTGGAGAGAAGAGGAACAGTCAGCAAAAGTGTCTGAAAAGTAGCAGCAAAGCAACATAAAAGGAGAAGGAGGAAGGTGTGATGTCATGGAAGCCAAGAAAAGGAGGTATCTCAAGGATGGAGTGGGCAACTGTGAGGAGTGCTGCTGAGAAAGGAAAGACAAGTGACCTATGGGTTTGTCAACATAGAGATCATAGGGGAACAACCTTTGTGGTGTGATGCAGGCTGAGGCACATTAGAGTAGGTAAAGATTGTGGAAGTAGCCCTAGCCGGGTGCTCAGTGGTTAGAGCGTCAGCCTGCGTACTGAAGGGCCGTGGGTTCAATTCCAGTCAAAGGCAGAGGCATGTGTGGGAGGCAACCGATCAATGTGTCTCTCTCACACCCATGTTTCTCTGTCTCTCCCCATCCCTTCCTCTCTCTCTAAAACCCAATGGAAAAAAAAGTATCCTCAGGTAAGGATTCACAACAACAAAAAAAGAATGGGCCCTAACCGGTTTGGCGCAGTGGATAGAGCGTCGGCCTGCAGACTGAAGGGTCCCAGGTTCGATTCCGGTCAAGGGCATGTACCTTGGTTGCGGGCACATCTCCAGTAGGGGGTGTGCAGGAGGCAGCTGATGGATGTTTCTAACTCTCTATCCCTCTCCCTTCCTCTCTGTAAAAAAATCAATAAAATATATTTTTTTAAAAAGAAGGAATTCTTACCATTTGCAACAGCACGGATGGAACTGGAGAACATTATGCTAAGTGAAATAAGCCAGTCAATGAAAGAAAAATACCACATGATCTCACTCATTTATGGATAATAAAGACCATTATAAACTGGTGAACAAAAATAGCTACAGAGGCATAGCAGCATTGAACAGACTGTCAAACTACAGTGGGAAGGCCATGGAGGGTTGCTGGGGGGTGGGGGAGTGTGGGGGGGGGGGGTAAGAAATCTATGGAAGGACTTGTATGCATGCATATAAGCATAACCAATGGACAGGAGACACTGGGGGGTAGGGGAGGCCGGGGGAAGGTCAAGGGAAAATAAAAAGGAGACATATGTAATACTCTTTGTAATACTTTAAGCAATAAAACAAAATTAAAAAAAAGAATGGAAGTGGAAGTAGATCTTGACTACAGGCAGCTCTTCCAGGAAGTTTCAGCTTTTCCAAGAAGTTTATATTCAAGGGAGTTTTTTTGTTGTGGTTGTTAAGTTTACTTAATTGATTTTTAGAGAGAGAGAAGGGGGAGAGAGAGAAACCCACATCAATTTGTTTTTCCACTTACTTATGCATTCCTTGGTTGCTTCTCCTATGTGTCCTGACCAGGGGTTGAACCCACAACCCTGGCATGTGGAGGAGGCTCTAACCAGCTACCGTAAGCACCTGGCCAGGGCCCAGGACCTGTTTGTTTTTAAACTAGGAGATTAGAAGTACAGTACTTCCGAGTTATTTCGCTTACCTGGGTTTCAGTTACCTGCCGACATTCATGGTCTGAAAATATTACATGGAAAATTCCAGAAATAAACAATCCGGGTATTGTAAATTGAGCAACCTGCTGAGTAGTGATGAAATCTCGCGCTATTTCGCGCCTCTCAGCCCAGGACGTGACTCCTCCCCTCGGGGTGTGTCCACGCTGTGGACGCTCCTCCCTTACCCTGTCAGTCACGCAGCAGCCTCCCGGGTCATCAGGTTCCTGTCGTGGTGTTGCAGGGCTTGTGTTCAAGTCTCCCTTTTAGTGACCGAACATGACGTCACCAAGCCTACGTCATCCACCTACGTCATCTCATCACATAGGCCTGTATCATCTCACATCAGCACAAGCGGGGTGAGTACAGGACGATAACATATTTTGGGAGAAAGAGATGCCACAGTCACAGGACCTTTATTACAGTATAGTGTTATAATCGTTCTATTTTATTATTAGTTATTGTTAATCTCTTACTGTCGCCTAATTTATAAATTAAGCTTTATCCTTGGTATATGTATATATAGGAAAAAGCATTATTTCTAGGGCTCAGTACTATCCCAGGTTTCAGGCATCCACTGGGGTCTTGGGAACATATCTCTCAGGTATGTTCATTTGTGCATTTGTAGACTGACGACTGTGTAAAGTAAAATGCAGGACAGCAATCCTTGAGTAACGTTTTGTTCAAAGTAATTCCCGTGTAACGTTAGTGAGAAAAAGAAATGGATCCGCAGCCAGGGCCACTGTCAATGCCATAGACTCTATGGATTTGCACGTTCTCTCCATGTTTGTGTGAGTTTTCTCCTCAGATCCGATTTCCTCCTCGGATCTGGTTTCCTCCCATTGCCCAAAGATGTACACATGAGGTGAACGGGCATTGTTCCTGTCCGAGTGAGCGAGTGTGTGTGTGTGTGTGTCTCACATGATGGAAGGGCATTCTGTCCAGGGTTGGTTCCCCCTTTGCGCCACAGCTGCCAGGATTGGCTCTGGTCACTCACATGACTCTGAACTGGAATGAGTGGGTTGAAAATAATGACCTTAGTTATTTTTTTAAATCTTTCTTCAATGTATGTGTAGCACACATTTATTTTAATGTTTAATATTAGAAGTGTTGGGGGTCTTATTTAGAAGTTTGGTGATGTTTTTGTGACCAGAAATATGCCCAAGGAACTTTACTCTTGTTTATATCAATTAGCCTATGGTAAAATTGGTTTATTATACATAGTTTTGCTTAAAGTTGCAGTTTCCAAGAAACTATTGATGATGTTAAGTGAGGACTTACTGTATTTGGAAAACACACAGCTTTTGTAGAAATACTTGGAAATTTAAAATATCACTTGATGTCTCTTAGTGAATTAACAATTTTTGTGTGGAAATCATTCCTTTTCAAATGTAAAGAGTTTATTAGTTCTCAAGTAGGTTGAAACTAAAAAAATACCTTGTGAGAGCGTACTTCAGGTGCGAAGCTTGGAAGTTCACAGTATAAAGTAGTTTTTCACACAGGGAGCAGAAAGAATAGAAGGTTTTAGTACTTTTCAAGGTTACTGCCGAACTGTAGACACTTTAAAAAAGTATGTATTTTCACAAGCAAATATCTAAAGAGGTTTTCAATTCAAATCCTGGGAAAAGGCACAAATAAATTTAACTTACTTATATTGAAAAATGAACATATATGTTAAATCTTCTTGATAGACTAGGGAAGGCAAAGGCGAGGCACTGCAGATGCAGAGATTACAGACGGTACAGAAAATCAGGAGTGACTTGGGGTATGGTGAATGCGGGAAGGTAAACTATTTAGGTGCCATGATCAAAGACAGAAAACCATTAGTATTATTTAGGAGAGCAGTGCATTGTCAAGATTGACTGCAGCATAGGGACTGTTAGGAAGTGTGCATATGAAAATTAGATGGGGCAATATTGTAGTTGGTTTGAATGCCAGAGTAAGAAATTAATTTTGCAAGGATTTTGTGCAGTTGAAAATTTTTGAACAGAGGAATGATCTTTTTTATATTAAAGTAGGTTTCTTTTTTATATTAGAACTAGAGGCCTGTTGCACGAAAAGATTCGTGCAATAAGCCTGGGTCCCGGGTGCCGGAGGAAAACCGGTGCCGCTCTGGCCGGAGCCGCCTTCACAGCCCTCGCTGCTCTGGCCAGAGCCGCCTTCAGTCTTCGCTCCGCCGTTTCGCGCCTATGTATGCAAATTAACCGCCATCTTTGTTGGTGGTTAATTTGCATATCTCGCTGATTAGCCAATGGGAGGAGTAGCGAAGGTACGGTCAATTTCAATCTTTGTCTATTATTAGATAGGATACACATTCTGGCTTAGACTTTCTCCAAGCATTTCATAATATAAGCTTTTGAAGTAGTCAAGCCCACAAGTGTCTTGGAGAATATGAAAATAATAATAATAATGGCCACTGTCTATTTTTGGAATTACTATGTGGAAGGCACTGTGCTTAGTGGAATACATATAGCCATTACATGAATCCTATGATACAGGTATTGCTGTCCTCAATTTGTGATATAGGTATTGCTGTCCTTTAGAGAAAGGTTCGGTAATGTTTAATAGCTTGTCTATTAAACACAGAGAAGCCAGTATGAAAATCTAGCTGGCCCTGCTGAAAAGCCAGATTTGCACTTGAAAAGTTTATGCTCTTGTTGGGGAGATAAGAGATCTGTGTATGAAATGTTGATAACTCCCACACTTACTGTTTTCTTGTTGTTTGTGTGCACATGTGTGTGTGTTTCATTTGTAGGTAACTTATAGTAGGTACTACCTGTGTCTCTACTGAGGCAGAACTGGAATTACCCTAGGCCCTTATGCTTGGATTTTGGCCTTAAATTCTAGTTTAAGACTACAGCTTCCTTATGGATTGGGATTCCACCTTAAATATTAGCCTATGTGGCTAGGGCCTTCATATCTGGTCCAGGCTTGTCAGATTTCTCTTATTCCCTGTTAAGTCTGTGTTTCTAATCCCAGGGAACCACAGTGCCCAGCCCAGGCCACTTCACAACCCCAGGGAGCATCATTCACCCTGTGGTCAATGCAGTTGATACCAAGTTGTACAGTTGGTTGGCCATACTTCAGGTCTCTGTTGCACTGAGATTGGATCTCCACAGACATTGAGGCCAGAATCCCCAACCCAAGTTTCCCATGATCCTTTGGTACTTGTACTTTAGACTGTTGACTTCACATTTGAACTCCTCTGGCCCTGTTTTCCCCTTCTCCCAGGTTATTACTACATGCTTGAACTACTAAGAGTCTAGTATGCCTCCCACTTTTAGTATAATGAATAAGAAAATGCTTTAGAAACCTGCGTAGCCCATTCAAAGGAAATGACAGAAACATATGGAAGTAATCAGAAATCAGTTCAAAAAGATGCCTTTATGCATTCATTTACTCATTTATTAAATATTTATCAAGCACCTTAGATGGGCAACACTGACCCAGCATCATGGGTGTGTCACCTGTCCTGTCATAGAGACTCCCATGCTCCAAAGAGCCCTGTACTTGGTTTAATGCTTGGCTGTTGTCATCTTGAAGTTGTTTATAATATTAGGATTGAATATGTGTTTTGTAAGTGAAGTCCGATGGGACAATGGAGCATGCAAGTGAACAGAGGAGAAACACACAACATGTGTGTCTTCCTCATTCCATGCCGCCCCATTCCCATAGAACATACGTGATGCCTGTGAGTAAAGAATCCCAGTGGACCCATATTGGACGGGAGTTCAGTGAGATTCAAAGCAAGGACAAGGTAAGCATGTCACATCTAGGTTAAAGGGGTGCCGACAGCTCCAAGAAGCCACACTTTCAAACCAGAACTTTCATCACATAGAAAGAAGGCATTGGTATTCTAAAAATCACAGATTATCCAGGACTGTGATTATCATATTCTTTTTTAGTTTTGTTTCACTGAAAATGATGATATGATGATATAGAAAGGGAAAAATAGTTCCTTTTGCTTTCAGCCATTCCATACTCAGTAAGCTGAGAGTAGATGGTGTTAGTAAGGATGTACATATATAAAGAAGTGAATTAAAAGAGCTGAGTTAGTTGTGTGTAGCATTTCTGCTATTCCAGAAAGCATTTTGAGCTACGAAATACAAATTGTAACTTTGGTGATTCCACATATGCATCAAATGACTTATATTTGCATTTATTTCTTGAGATATTTTGTGAGAACATGATGGTTGGAGCTGTGGTAGTCATCTTTTGACCATGAGGGAAAAGTCAAGAAAATGGCAGAAAGCTCACTCCTGGCTCTAGCATAACTTTGAACCCCGAGTCCATCCAGAACTGCATACCTATAGAATTATTGTTAGGTGAGGAAAATAAGTTTTCATTTTTAAAGACACCTTTATTTGGGTATTGTGTTGTATACAGCCAAGACGCCCTAAATGACACATGATCCCATCTGGGTGATTAGGGTGGTTTCTCCTGAGAAGGTGACATTTCATTTATATGAAAAGGATGATCAGAAGTGAAGTTTTTCATCAATTTGAGAAGATAGAGTTCCAGGCAGACAGAATAAGCATATTGGGAGGCCCTAAATTAGGAAGGTACTGAGCATGTTTGAGAAGCGAAGATCCTGAAGGGTATGTGCTAAAGACCAGGGTAGGTGTTCAGCATCCTGGACACCAGGTCTTGAAACCTCCAGCAGGCAGGTGGCTGCACTGTCCTTATGGAGGATGGTGCTGAGTTTGTTGCTGCTACTCTCTAAACTGTCTGAGAAATTGCAGGCTTTACTCAGTATATTAGCTTTCCTACAGCTAGCTGGTAGCAAAGTTTTCATTTTTATTGATGGTCCCACTTGTAGGAAGTGGATGCCTTGTCTGCACATAGCGACTGTGAGTAGTGACACAGAGGTTATCAGACTTTTTAGCAAACGTTAAATCCTTTGGCACATCACCCTTCTCATCCTGGTAAATAAGCAAAACAATGTGGAGGCGACAGAGAGCTAAGAGTACAATCTGTGGAGGCGTGCATCAGCAGATACACTTAAAAATACTTTTATGAAACACTTGATTGAGTCCCCAAATCATAAAAATAATGAGAAGAGCCAAGTCATCAGGAGTGTTTGTATAATTGCAGTTTAATGGTTAGAATTCAGTCAGCCTCCGTGACTAAGGTGTGGCCTGGGTGCCTGATGATTCCTAGAATAATGATGCCTAACAGAATAGGCTGTCAGAGCCATTATCATCATTGTGTTTACCAACACAGCCCATAGTTCAGTGTTAGGAGGCAGAGAGAGCTGTGTGCTACACAACAGACACTTAACCTCAAAGGCCCATTTAAATTGCAGTTATATAACAGTCATGATTTTCTGTCATTTGTGGGAGGCAGGAGATGAAACCCTACACCCTGTATTAGAAACAACAACCAAAACCCCAAAACAAACAAACAAGAAGAGAAGAAAATAGCATTTTGATGATTATCTTTAAAAATATATTCTTCTTGATTTCAGAGAGAAAGGGAGAGGGAAAGAGATAGAAACATCAATGATGACAGAATCACCGATTGGCAGCCTCCTGTTGCCCCCCACTGGGGATCACACTTGCAATGGGGCAGGTGCCCTGACCAGGAATTGAACCCTGACCTCCTGGTTCATAGGTCTACACTCAACCACTGAGCCACACAAGTCTTGATTATGTTTTAAAAAATTATATGGCACCTGTCAGCATTATAGAAACATGATCTCATTAACCTTCATTGTAGCCATATTAGTTCTACAAGTTGAGAAGAGGAAATTGAAGTAATGGGATGTCTAAGAGGCTTGTCCACAGCATGATGAACTAGAGACACCGAGGAAATAAAACCAGCACTGTTGATTTGATGAGTGTTTCTCGCTCACCTTTTCTTCTGTTTTTTTCAGCCTTGACCTAGATTGGGCAGGAAATAAAAGAGAATGCATTGGGGCAAAACACTGTTGTTGGCTTTGTGATATTGAAGTGGAAATACCCAACATGATTTAGTCACCTAACAATCTTCTAAAAAAGAAGATTTCTGAGTCTATACCAGTATTTTAATTAATATTCAAAGAAAATTCAATGGAAGTATCTAACTTGAGCTTGAACAGGCATTTGCAGTCTTCCTGTGTTAGTGTTTTCTCTCTCTTTCATTCATTCATTCACTCAACAAATATTGATTGCTTGTTATGTGCCAGGTACAGTGCGAGGCACTAATAGCAGTAACTGAACCAGGCAAGGTTCTGTTCTCAGAGTTCACTTTCTACAGGGAGTGAGACAAGCAATACACAAGCAAAAAAATAAATGAAGAAGTGAATACCAGAAGGTGGTGCCTGCTAAAGGAAATAGAATAAGAAAAATAAAGAATGTGAGTCTGGAAGGTGGGGTTCCTTTGTCTAGGGTAGCTAGGGAAGGAAACTTTACAATGTGAAATAATAGTGGAGACCTGTGGGGAATTGGGGCAGATTTTTGGTGGAGAAGTCTGCAAGTGCAAAGGCCCTGAGATAGGAACAAGGAAGGCTGGATTGTAGGAAGAAAGGGTGAGTGGTAGAAAATGCAGTTGGAGAACAATTTGTTTATTCTTTCAAAAAATTACATGCCAGTCAGTGCACTAGGTGCTGCTTCAGAGCAAAGTTCTATGCCCTTTTTGTAGGCTATTTTGCAAGATTCCCAGAATTATATAATTGAAGAGAGACAATGCCCTGCCCAGTGGGCCTCTGTCCCTTGTTTCTCTCCTGCCTGTTCTGCAGTGAGGCACTTACTGTTCTTATTCTGCCTTAATGTACTTCCATAGAAAAAAAAATCACAAGACATCATTCCATGCTTATTTTTAAGGTAGTTTATGAAATAGGAATAAATACCAGCACACTTTGTTCCAGTGAGTCTCTAATAATCAAATGCTCTCTTACTTGGCATATTTTGAGTTGCACAAAAGGATTCTAATTGGGAGGATTTTTGCCAAATCAGCATTCAATGTTCTGAGACTCATACAGCGAATACTTTGTTAGTATAACAGACTTCAAAGTATAAAGTAATTTGAAGAGTGGTTCTGAAAAAAGTCTCCAAATAGTCTCTGGGTGGGTCCTGACAAATGATACTGCAGAAGGTGTCCATCCAAATGGAATCAGCATGTATTTATGCATTTATGGATTTAGTTTCTGTGTATAAATCCAAACCACTTAACTTAAATCCTCGATCAAAGCCAAGCATGACATCTTGTTTTTGCTATGGTCAAAGCTCTGATCATGTACTAAACTTCAGAAATCTCAAAAGAACTGACAAATATTATTTGCTTCTTGTTTTATTCCCTTTTGGTATAGATTTTATGGTCACTTGAGCCTAAGGGGATAATGCTAGCTATACCCATATTATTTTAGCTTAGCTGCATGGAAAGGTTTGCAAGGAGGAATTGAGGAAGGTTTGCATAGTTGATTGATTGTCACACTTGATTTGCAGCTATCAGTGTTCACTTTATTTTCTTAGTGCTACTTGAAAGCACTTATTGGGATTTGCAGATCAGTGTACACTTTATTTTTTTTTTTTTAGTGCTACTTAAAAGCACTTGTTGGGATTATAAATGTGAGGAAGGTCACATTATTTCATTATACATCAAATTTGCTAATCTTCATTTCCCATAAATTACAGAGGCCATATCTTACAGCATCTAGTAAACCATCTGGCATATAGTAGGTGCTCATTAAATATTTGTTGAATGAATGCAATATTAATAAAAATAGGACTACTGTGAATTCGTTATAATTAAGATAATTTTCTCTTTGTGTGGGATAAAACAGTTTAAAAGTTTTCAGGTATATTCTTCTATAGTATTTAATTTCCTTTTTACTGGTAAATAGGCTTTGTATATATATACTAACTTTATAAATGTATAAATGTGATGATATTATAATATTGTTTTCTTCATTCAGCCATTTTTTCCTACATTAATTTAGCTTCTTCCTCCTTCCATCCTCTAGCCCTCTGTCTTTATCTCCAATTAATATTTATACCTAGTAATGTGTGTAATTATAATTAACTAGAGGCCCAGGGCATGAAATTCGTGCACTTGGGGGTTCCCTAAGCCTGGCCTGCACCCTCTCAAAGTCCGAGAGCCCTCGGGGGATGTTCATTAGTTGGACATCCTTAGCACTGCTGTGGAGGCAGGAGAGGCTCCCGCCACTGTTGCTGTGCTCACCAGGTGTGAGCCTGGCTCAGGGCTTCTGGCTGAACGGTGCTCCCCCTGTGGGAGTGCACTGACCACCAGGGGGCAGCTCCTGCATTGAGCATCTGCCCCCTGGTGGTCAGTGCACATCATAGCAACCGGCAGTTCTGCCATTTGATCGATTTGCATATTAGCCTCTTATTATATAGGATATAAGAGGCAATATCAACTGTGTGACCTTGAGGAAGTTGCAGGGTCTTTTATGACCCAGTTTCCAGTCTTTGTAGCATTAACGTTTAAAAATATATATATATATATTTTTTTTTTAAATATATTTTTATTGATTTTTTTACAGAGAGGAAGGGAGAGAGATAGAGTGTTAGAAACATCGATGAGAGAGAAACATCGACCAACTGCCTCCTGCACATCTCCTACTGGGAATGTGCCCGCAACCCACGTACATGCCCTTGACCGGAATCGAACCTGGGACCCTTGAGCCCACAGGCCGACGCTCTATCCACTGAGCCAAACCGGTTTCGGCAAAAAATATATATTTTTATTGATTTTAGAGAGAGGGGAAGGGAGAGGGAGAGAGAGTGAAACATCCATGAGATAGAAAAATATCAATCAGCTACCTCCTGCACCCTCCCTACTGGGGATTCAGCCCACAACTTGACATGTGCCCTGACTGGGAATTGAATGTGACTTCCTGATTCCTGGGCTGATGTTCAACCACTGAGCCACACCAGCTGGGGTAATATTAAAGTTTTAAATATGCATATATTTACTTGTAAGTGGCTACATTGAAAATAGCTTCAGAGTTTCCAGTCTTAATTAAAAGGTAACTGTTTGTGTATATATTAGACAACAGTTCTTATAAGATCTATTTTTTCAAATCAACTCTTTAGTCTACCTGCAATTTACTACTGTGTATAAGGGTCTATTTTTATTTCTCCTTAATGGCTAGACAGTTAAATAACCAAAATTAATTTTATAATCTATTCTTTATTCTGAATTAAATTTGTATTTTTATCACTAACTGTGTAACATGTGCCTACCCCACCTCTAATCTCAGGGACTTAATATTATAAAATGTTATTTCCTTGTTGTTAAACTGCGTAATGTGGGTGTTTCTGGGTGGGAGCTCTCCCGAACTGACTCTTCTGAGCAGTGATCCAGGGACCCAGACTCCTTCCATCTTCTGGCCTCTCCATCTTTAACCTGAGGCTTCAAAGCATGCCTGGGTAGTCATCACTATTCCAGTTAGCCAGGAGTGGAAAAGTACATGGGGAATCAGGCATGTTAAGATTTTTATGGATCAAACTTGGAGTTGGTAAACAGTATTTTCATGCTCAGTTCACAAACCAGAGAATTTCTAGTAATATATACAATATAATTTTAAATAGAAAGTCCAACTTATTTGTTGGTAATGTCTATTAAATTTGTAATTGAATTCCATAAATAATTGATATTGGTCATAAGAGCTGGGTGAGTATTACTGAGTCAAGTAAAATTCATCCCACTCACAGAACATTCAAAGCACAAGTGCAACTGATGGGAGTTATGTTATCCCTCCTGACGAAGAGCAAATGGCCTAAAGCAAGTGAGAGGGACAATTACCACCATGCCTAAAATGCACACCAAAGACAATTTTCAAGATAGCTTTCTTGTTGTGGATAAATCTAATGTGATTGTGTCATTAAGATGATTTCTATAATAATTTAAATGACTCTGTAAAAGATACCAAACAAGAAAAAACAGGCATCTTTTTATTCTTGAATAAGAATGGAAAGTTTGGGGTAATCCTAAATTCTCTTATTAGCAAAAGTAATTTTTATTTGCACATATTACTATTGGCTTAAGGAAGATTGTAGCTTCTTAAGTAACATAAAACAATGATCCTTTTAAATAGAACTAGGAGTAAATATCAGGCTAAAGGTAAAGAGAGAGAGAATGAGATAGGGCGTCAGTTTTGCTAATTCTTCTTAGAATGCTTTTTCCTTCTCTGTTATTCCCATCTAGTTTTTTAAAAATGGTATAACAAATCAAACTTGAACATTAATTTAAAAAAAAAAGCTTTGAAAAGCTCTTCTAAATTTGTAGATGTCTTATATATTCCTATTTTACCTTTACTTCTAGAGAAATGCCTTCTTATTGTAAGGGACTATGGTTGAAATCACTATATTTATTATTATGTAAAGAAACAAACATTTCTTAAAACATAAAGAATCTATTCTTTTGCTTTGGGGTGAATACTTCTTTTTCATGTCTATCTGTAGAGTCTACAAGGCTCTTCAGGGGACTGAAAATCATTTATGCAGGCATTTTCTGAAATGATGAAATGTGTAGTTAGCAAATATTTTCTCCTGAGGGACAATTCTTTTGTTGTTTTGTTTTCTCTCTCATTGAAAAGATAGCTCCTTCTCTGGTTTCATTTTAAGGGTCACTGAAGACCAAGTTGCTTCAGGTCATCTTCCATTTTTTATAGATTTGTTGGCTATTTTGTTTGTTTGACCAGAGGGAGATTTTGTCCTTTGGCCTAGGGCTGACTTTGAAAAGGAAGCTAATCACATAAGTAAAAATAGTCCAATTATACTCATTGGCTAAATTTAATATATTGTTGTTTTCCCCATTGCTTGGTCTGGCTGTAAGAACCCTAATCAAGGGCAGAGATGCTTAAGGGATTTTTCTTTGCTCTGGGGTGTGTGTGTGTGTGTGTGTGTGTGTGTGACTGAGAAGAAGACTCTCAGAAAAATTGCAGAATGCAGAACAGAGCTCCAAATGTAGAATTTGTTTTTTAAATTCTACATTTGATTTATTGTCAATCAATAAATAAAGACAATTAAAATATACTGAGTTAAAAGTCAGTCCAATAATGCAAAATGCTACAGCCACTTAGAGCAGTTTATCAGTTTCTTTAAAAGTTAAATATATGGCTACCATGATCCAGCCATTCCCTGCCTAAGTGTCTACCTAAGAGAAATAAAAACATGTGTACACATATACTACACATACACTGGTAAGTGTATGTGTATGTTCATGGCAATATTACTCATAAAAGCCCTGAACTAGTGATGACTGAATGCCCATTAACTGATAAATGGATCAATAAGATGTAGATAAACATTCAATGGAATACTAAGAAGTAAACTACTGATACAACAATGCACGATCTAAAAAAACAGCATACTAAAAGGAATACACCAGATACAAAAGAATACTTACAATATTTCTTAGTCCATTTGGGCTCCTACCACAAAATAGAAAAGACTGGCTGATATTTCTCACAATTCTGGAGGCTGGGAAGTCCAAGATCAGGGTGCCAGCAAGGACAGGCACTGTATGGTGAAGGCTCTTGTCTGAGTGGCAGACTGCTACCTTGTTGCTGTGACCACACATGGAGGAAGCAGGTGAGGGGGATCTCTGGAGCCCCTTTTATAAAGGCACTAACCCCATTCATGAGGATGAAATCTCATGATAACTCAAGAAGTTATTTTATTTATTTTTTTACTTGCTTGTTTACTTCTTTTTCTTGGCTCCTTCACTATCATTGAAATCAGTACATTTTTCAGAGTGCATGGAGAGAAAGGGTGGGAACTGTCCCTTTACTGATGTAGGACTAGGAAGAGCTTATTTGTTAAATTATGCTATTTTTGTCACTAAATTAGTCATGTTTATGCAGAATATTTGTTCTTAAAATCTGAACTATTTTACATGGTCTCTCTTTACACTTTTGGATATATTACTCTTTTGCTTTCTGATGTTTTTGGAATCATATGCTACCCTATCTATACTTCTAGATAGATCTACTGGTATATTTCATTTTTGAAGGTAAAATAAAACATAATCCTCTAAAATTGAGATATTTCTTTTGGCTTTATTACCTTTCCTTAAAGAAAGGTGGCAGCCACATCTCAAATTCTACATTATTTATAAGTGAGGGAAGAGGACTCAGAAAAGATAATGGACTAGCTCAAAGCTCCCTATTGTTGGCCCAGCTAGAGCTCAGACCCGTTATGGACCAGTCCCTGTGCTCTCACTGTACCTTGCAAGGCACTACTCCTCCAACTATCTCAAATGAATAGATAACTCAGTTTTGAACACATGCACTTATTCTTATATGTATATATTGATTTGGCCCCAAATCATAGAACAGAGCAACAACTAGAAATTTCTTCCAATGAACTGAAACTCATTGTGAGACAAGGTATGTGGCAGAACAGCTGATGAAAGCTGCAGAAACTGTCAATAAGAAGGAAGACCATTCCCTGCTCCACACCAGATTTATGGTTTAAAGCTGGCAGAGACCAGCTTTGATCCAACAAGGCAACTAATTTCACCTAACAATAAGCCCTAGCCTCATTATACGCTCATTGTAATACATTAGCATGCTATACAACACACCCATGTAGCCATGATCTAAACAGAAAGCCATATAAGGACACGCATCAGTAGGAAATACCAACTAATACCTAATTTATGCTCAATTGCTTCATAAGGCACATATCCTGGCACATGTGAACACAAAGGAAGAAAGATCAGGAAAATGTGGAATAGTATTGGTTTCCAAGTCATTTCCTTTGTAATTCATACCTTGAATTTCTATAAGGGTGGGGGCATGGATTTTTGTTTTGGGGTTTGATAGTTCTGAACAGTGATTCAGTCTTCAGTCATAACTGGAGATCTCCCTCCCCTTTGGCTCACCCCTGTCAGTTCAGACCTTATTTATGAAATTCCACTTGGCTTTTTTTCCTATCTTCCTCTTTTTATTGTTTGTCATGTGAAGACAGATTCACTGGTGTCAGCAGCCCCTGACTTATGATTAGAGCTGAATATGGAAAAATCCTGGCTTGATTCTGGGGCAGGGGAGGTAGGGCAGGGGTGGTTGGGGAGCAGAGAAGAAACATTTCTGAGAACTTTGAGCTTGTATTCCTGTTGGGGGCAATCTTGTCCCAAGTGGGGTACAACTTGGCTGGTGAAACTTGGGGCCCAAAATACCAAGCTTTGTTTATCTATGAAGCACAGATATACAGAGTATCTATGGTAGTAAAATTTCATGAGGGTGATGATTAGGGAAAATTGTCTAAAAAAATGGGGGATCCTGATGAGAAAAGGTTGAGAAATAGTGACTTAGAGGAATAGCAATTGTTCTTTATAAGGCACTCAGCTGCCCAGGAATGACTAAATATGAGAACCTCTGTTTTATTAAAAGGGAACTATTCACCTTTATAGGATATCTCTAATACTGGTTTTTGGAGTGGAGGGTATAGGTTAAGGTTCTCTCAATTTCTTTCTTACTCCCACCTTTCTAGGGTGCCCAGTACAGAGAACAGCACAGGATAAAATTCTGAATCAGAAATGCCTATATTTGTGAAAACTTGAATTCCTTCAAAATGGTGACCAAAAGAATTGAGAAGGGAGAGCATATTCATTGACTTTATTTATGTGTCAGGCATCGACAGGCTAGCTGTTAGCCTATTCTTGAGGGGAACTGTAGAAGATTGCTTGCAAAAATGGCCACAATTATTTCTACAGCTGTGTTGCCTGCAATGTCACTTTGAAGTGTCTAGAATCAAGAGGCAACCCAATTTTTCCGGCCCTTGCAAGCTGAGGCCTCAAGAGGCCTTTGTGTGCTTTTGCTGTCTTTAGGGGCCCCTGCCTCCGCCATGTGCACTAGCCCGAGTCAGCCTGATGGAAGATGAGAGGCCATGTGGAGCAGAGCGGGGCCATCCCACCTAAGGCCATCGTAGATCAACCGCACTCAATTAACCCAGTACCCGACCACCGACACATGAATAAATTCACTGGAGACTGGAATTGCCCGATTGAGCTCAGTTTACCCACAGAATTGTGAACTAAATGAATGGTTGGTGCTTTCAGCCATGAAGTTTCAAAGTGGTTTGTTTATGTGACAATATGCTAACTGGTAGAATAATTAAAATGCTGCATTTTTAGGTGGGTAAGGACCAAAAATAAACAAACAAAAAGCCCAGCATGCACAGGTAAATAATATTAAAAAACCCTCAAACCTACAAAAAACAAAAGTCACCTGTCATAGGGTAAGTGTGACGGTAATTTCACCTATCACCTTGGCTAGGCTACAAAGCCCCATTGTTTAGTTAAACAGCAGTGCAGTTGTTGCTGTGAATGCGGTTTTTTAAGACATGATTAACATTATATCAGTATATTTTGAATAAAGTAGATTCCTATCCATAATGTGGGCAGGGCTTACCCAATTAGTTGAAGGCCTTAAAAGGAAAGAATGGAGTTCCCTGAGGAGGGAGGAATTCTGCCTTCAGACTGCCTCTGAACTCAAGATGCCACATCAGGTCCTTCTGGAATTTCTAGCCCTCTGGTCTGCCCTTCAAATTTTGGACTTGCCAGCCCCTGCAATCACATGAGCCAGTTTCTTAAAAGAAATCTTTCTGTCTCTTTGCGTCCTGCTGATTTCTCTGGAGGACCCTGCCTCATACAGTGAAGATGAAGCAATTATTCAACTCTCAGGTCATTAGCTCTGTTGCAAACCTGGTTTGGGCCACACAAGGTGGTGCAATCCAAGAACCAAGCTTTTCCTGAGATCTGATGTTCCTGATGAATGTCAGCGGAGGCACATGCCCTGGCACATGTGATGTTCCTGATACTAAGGCGGCCTTAGAGGTGTGTTTGTGTGTGTGTGCTCGTGTGTGTGCACTTGCATGTACATGCACACATGCCATATTGGGCATGGAAGGGCCCCTCACAAACTCTGCTGGGACATATGCTGCAACCACCACACAGAGACACTGCTCTCCCAGGCCCTGTGGCTTTGGAATGGCACGCGCTCCCATGTAATACCAAGTGTTCACGTAAGTTCTTCAAATGGGCTGGCAGCCCAGTGCAATGGTTTTCCCAACTTCTTTTTGCCCATGCGACTCTCTCTTCAAACATTTACATGAAAGCCCAACATATCAAAGGGAGAGAAGTGGGGTGTCTGTGTTGAGATGAGATAAGAGGACCACAGTATTTCCTCTTTGTCCCTGCTCCCCACCCTCTGGGCCATTTGCGAGTGGACTTTGTGGAACTGCTGGGGCTCTGAGCAACCATTTGGACACCAGTGAAGCTCAGGAGGAGGATGTCCACTAAGTGATTGTCAACGTTTCATATATCTATGATTTCTTACCTCTAACAAGAATACTAACTCTTACTGTGCATGCACTATGTACTAGCCACTTTATCCATGGTTTCTATGTCAGTTCATATAACCAGCCTGTGAAAGAGGTCTACGCTCCCCATTTTACAGAAGAGGAAATGGAAGTTCAAACCAGTGAAGCAGTCATCAGGTGTAGAAGCAGAATGTGAAGCCAGCATGACTCCTGGGGCAATGCCCTTTCCACTAGCTCATACTGCTCCTCAGGAAGCAAGTAATTCAGGTGAAATTTCTCTGGAAAGCCCTCTGATTTCTTTTGGAAGCTTTTTGTTTCCTATCAGTTTTGACCCATGGCTGCGTCTTTAGGTGCCTCACACTGACATTGCCCAGCAGATTCTAGTCTGTTAGTATCAAGGTAGTTCAGATACAAATATCTCAAATTAGTATGCTTTTCCATTATTATTTACCTTTTATAAGAGATCCTTAAGATCATAGATGGGGATACTTGTACTCCACTAGAATGGTCTCTATCATAGAAATGGGCAGCGTTATCTACCAAACAAAAATGGTAGTGTCCTGGTTGCCCCTCATTGTAGATGGGCAGCTACTACAGTCCATAAGCCATGCCTGTTTCCTTTTAAGGCACCGGGCACTATTTATAAGCATGCTAACATGATCTCTGTCATAGTGGTTTTACAAGGATCCTTGTTTACAAATGTCTTTCTTATTCATAAAAGCACCTGTGTATTTCTTGGTTATATATCTATGTTGATATAGCACAGACTAAACATGAATGCCCTCAGCCAACAAGAAAGAAAGTCAGCTTTTTTTATTGCTCAAATGTAATGACTGTGCAGAGGGGATTTAATGCGATCCCATTATGTGAGATCCTTTAAATCTTATTCTTTTAAGAACTGTCCCTATAAAGTAGTGCCACATAAGGCTTCTTATTATTGTTACCTTCTGCCCAATAAATACCCCACAGTTTTCATTTCACACTCCACATCATTACAACTCTGAGTTAGCTGAGCCTCACACCCATGGCATCAAATTTATTTTTCCAATATGAAATGTCAGAAGGTTAAGAGATCAAGTATTCAAAAGCTACATCCTTTTTATAACACATATTCTTTTATTTTAGAGGCAATATTCTAGTCACCTTAAGAAGAAAGCAGACTGTATTTTCCACCTTCAACCTTCTTTTCCATTATTTTTTTAGCTGAGGTGAACTCCTTTTTTTTTGATGTAGCAGCTGATAGTGGAGTTAGCCAGAGGCCCTTTGAGAGAAGGTTCATATACAATCGGAGACTTTTAATCCCCTTCCCTCCTTTTTAAGATGGAAAGATAGTTTTACTGGATATGCACAGCATTTTGTTATTTTAGAGAGAAAAATAAATCTTGCAATTATATAAATGGATTCTCTTTAAAGCACAAGACTTTGATTCACAAAAAGTATAATAAAACAAGCCAATTATGAACTTGCTTGTAAAAGTATGCCTTATCAATTTTACTTCTCTGTAGCTATCAAGGAAATAAGTGGTTTAATTAAAAGACAACTCCAGATATTTTTGAAATTTATTTTTCAGCTTTATTGAGGCATAATTGATGAATAAAGTATATAGCACAAGGATTTGATATACATATACATTGTGAAAGGATTCCCACAATCAAGTTAGTTAGCGTATTCATCACCTCACATAGTTGCCTTTCTTTTTTCTTTTGGTGAGAACATTTAAGTTAAGAAATAAAACATAAAAGTTAAAAAGTGAAAAAATTATTTTTTAGCAAAATTTAATTATACAATACAGTATTATTAACTATAGATCTTCAGATTATACATTATATTATACATTAGATCTTCAGATCTTATTCATTTTGTAACTGAAAGTTTGTATCCTATGTCCAGCATCTCCTTTTTCTCCCTTCTACCCTCATTCTACTGCTTCTATAAGTCAACTTTTTTAAAAAAAGATTTCATATATAAGTGATACCATGTGGTATTTCTCTTTTTCTGTCTGCCTTATTTCACTTAGCATAATGTCCTACAGGAGGCTTGTCCATGTTGTTGCAAATGACAGGATTTCCTTCTTTTTATGGCTAATCTATATGTGGGGTGTCCCCAAAAATGTATACACACACTTTGAATAATTATAAAGGCAATGTTTATTAAAATACATTTCATTTTAAAAATTAAGCTATCAGCTATTAAAGTGTGCCCCTCCCAATGTATACATACTTTAACAGCTGATAGCTCAGTTGATGTTTCTTTAATAAAAAAAAACCTCTAAAAAAAACCCAACTCAGTTGATGTTTCTTTAATAAAAAAAAAACCTCTAAAAAAAACCTTCTAACAAAAGCAAAACATAACACTCCCTTAAACAAACAACAAAAAAAAACCAATATCACCAAAACAAAACTTTCTCTTAACAAGAGCAAAGCAACTGTTCTAGTGCATAGCTTCCTATAAATACATTAAAATTTTTCACTGTATACGACAGGTTTTCTTTTTTTTAAAAAAAATATATATATTTTATTGATTTTTTTACAGAGAGGACGGGAGAGGGATAGAGAGTTAGAAACATCAGTGAGAGAGAAACATTGATCAGCTGCCTCCTGCACACAACCAAGGTACATGCCCTTGACCGGAATCGAACCTGGGACCTTTCAGTCCGCAGGCCAATGTTCTACCCACTGAGCCAAACTGGTTAGGATGACAGGTTTTCTATTATTTCACTTTGACGTTATATATTTTCAGAAGATCCTATAATTGATTAGATTCAGTGCATGGGAGGTTTCTGTAAATTATAAACGATTAGTATACTGATAGTTATTTTCTCTTGTCTCATGGATAGTGGACTTTTTTTCTTCTTACACATTTACAAACTAATAAAATAGTGTTGGTAAAGATCAGGACTTTGGAATCAGACCCAGGTAGGTTCATAGCCAAGCTTTTCCATATGCTGTGTAACAGGGGCAGGTAATTAACCTCTAAAAATTAGAATCTGTATAATAATGGTAATATCAATGAGGTTAAATCACTGAAATTGCCATTTTTTTGGTTAAACACCCCCCAAATATGGGATATTTCGTATATGGGATATTTCATATCATTCAACCTGCTTGTGGGAATAAAAAGATAATACACGAATGCTCAGGGCTTCTGGTTTCCTAAAATATAAAAAGCTCAGAATTTGCCACTCCACCCTAAAAATAAGCAAAAAGCTAACCAAACTAGAAAATCAAAAATTCTTTTTAGATCCATAAGAAAAGTGAGGTCACAGGACAAACGACTGCCTCCAAAACTGGAGAGACAGACGGGTGAATACAGAAAATCACAATTTACCAAAGTAGAAACCCAGAAATAAAAAACTTAAAGGGAACCAGTGCCCTGGTAGGAAAACCTGAATGTAATTGATGAATTGCTGGAGACTCTTTGGAAAACCCTGAGTTAAAAGTTTGAAAGCACCCACACATAGGAGGACCCTACACTTCTGTGAATTTTACTTCTAGGGGTTTGACCTGGTTCTCCTAGTTATAGCATTGGAGAAAAATCATCTTGTGCTTCTAGCAGGGAAAAGACATCAGTTAGAAGCACACAGTGTATTCTGCTCTTCTTAACAAGGTCTGTCCTCAATATCTAAGGCTGGTTCAACATTTGAAATTAATGTCACCCATAACATCAATGGGCTAAAGAAGAAAAAAAATTACATGGTCATATCAATAGATGCAGAAAAACCATTTGATAAAATCCAGCACTGATTCATGACAAAAGTCTCAGTAAACTAAGAATCAAGGTGACCTTCCTCAACTTGATAAAGAATAACAAAAAGAAACCCATAGCTAATATCAAACTTTATGATGAAAAACTTAAAGCTTTCCCACTAAGGTCAGGAACAAAGCAGATAATGTCTTCTCTCACCACTGCTTCTCAACATTGTACTGAAAGTCCTAGATAATGCAATAAGACATGAAAAGGAAGTAAAAGGTATTCAAATAGGGAAGGAAGAAATAAAACAGCCTTTTAAAATAACATGATCTTCTATGTAGGAAATCCAAAATAACTGAGAAAAGAACTTCTGGAACTAATAAACAATTATATCAAGGTTGAAAAGTCAATTGCTTTCCTATATACCAATAATAAACAATAACATTTTAAGTTAAAAACATGATACCATTTTACATTAGCATCTCCCAAAATGTAATAATACTTAGCTACAAATCTAACAAAATATGTGCCATGGTATACATAAGAAACATTATAAAAGTCTTATGAACAAAATCAAAGAACTAAATAAATGGAGAGATATTTCATGCTCATGGATAGGAAGACTTAATATTATCAAGATGTCAGTTTGTCCTGACTTGGTTGATATCTTTAATACAAACCTAATAAAAATCCCAGAAGTTATTTTGTGGATATAGACAAGCTGAGTTTAACTTTTATGTGGAGAAGCAAAATACTCAGAATAGCTAACCTAATATTGAAAGAGAAAAACAGAGTTGGAGGGTTGACACTGACTTTAAGACTTACTATAAAGCTACAGTAGTCAAGTCAGGATAGTACTGGTGAAAGAGTAGACAAATAGATCAATGGGACAGAATAGAGAGCCCAGAAAGAGGCCAACATAAACATAGTTAACTGATCCTTGACACGGATAATCACTGTCTTATAGGAATCTATATATATAAAAAGCCAGCGACTGGAATGCCATAATGACCAGAACAATGGGTCACTATGATGCCCACTGTGGCCAGCAAACTGACCTAATCAGGGGGTGGGGCCGGCTGGCCAACCCCCTGTGGCCCCTCCCCCTGGCTGGCCCCACCCCCGATGGGCCCCCACCACCCTGATTGGCCAGCAGCACCTCCTTCCAGTTAGCTCCACCCCTAATCGGCACCCTCACTCCAATCAGGTGCAGGGCCCGCCAGCCAACCACCCATGGCCCCTCCCCCAGGCCGCTGGCCTCTGATCAGCCCCCACCACCATTATCAGCCCACAGCCCCTCCCCCCAGCCAGTTCTGCCCCCATTTGGCTCTCCCACACACACCAATCAGGGGTGGGGCTGGCTGGCCAACCTCCCATGGCCCCTCCCCCAGCTGCTGACCCCAATCAGCCCACCTGACCCACAGCCCCTCCCCATGGATGGCCTCACCTCTAATTGGCTCCCCCCTTCCCAATCAGGGGCAGGGCCCACCTGCCAATTGCCCTCGGCCCCTCCTCCCAGCTGGCCTGGCCCTGATCAGGCCCCAATCAGGACAGGCTAACTTCCCACTGTCTCCTCCTCCTGACAGGCCCGGCTTTAATCTGCACCTACTCAGGTCGGGCCGGCAGGACCCTACTTGTGCACAGATTTGTGCACTGGGCCTCTAGTACAGAATTGATTTTTCAAAAAGAACATTTACCAATATTGTGAAAATACTTTACTCTCAAAATAAACGTTTCCAGCATTAACCCTTTCCAATATCAGGCCTTCTAGAGGGCCTGTTATATAATAGAGAGAGATGAAACATTTGAGATCTTGCTTCCCTGCAATTGCCATCAGTTTTGGCTCAGATAAACTCATAAATATTCTCAAAAATAAAATGAGAGAGAGAGAGAGAGAGAGAGAGAGAGAGAGAGATCACTGGACATCTGGTCAGGACACCTAAGTTCTTTGTCATTAGAATCAGTGAGATGCTAGACAAATGACATATATTCACTTGGCCTGAGTTTTCTCTTCTTTTAAAGTAAGGGGTTTGGGTTAGGCTAGTTGCTAAGGGCGATTCTTGACTTAGGTAAATGACATAGAGCATACTTTATTTATTTATTTATTTATTTATTTATTTATTTATCTACACTAATAAAAGAGAAACATGGTAATTGGCGTACGACCGCTACCCTTCCCATTGGCTAATCAGCGTATCCTTATGCAAATTAACTGTCAGCCAAGATGGCGGCCGGCAGCCATGCACTGAAGCGAGCAGGGAGGCTTGCTTCCTCCAGGAACTGCAGACTCCAACGTTCCCCGCCTCACTTGCCGGACTCTCAACTGCAACTCTAAGCAACTATTACTATGTTGCAAATAAGAAGCTAAACAAAACCGGCTTTCAGTCAGCCCCGGACTGCAACATTGTATCCATGTTTTCAGCAGCGAGGCCTCAGAGCTAAAGCTGGCCCAGAATAAAATAAAAAAAGAAAACAAGGTGCAGTTGGGAGCTTTTAGTCAACTGCCAGCGGGGAAAACAGCCCTCAGCCCCTCAGCCAGCCTGGCCAAGCACCCCAGTGGGGACCCCCACCCTGATCCAGGACACCCTTCAGGGCAAACCAGCCGGCCCCCACCCGTGCACCAGGCCTCTATTCTATACAGTAAAAGGGTAATATGCCTCCCGGCACTGGGATCAGCGGAGCAGCGAGGCTCCCGGCACCGGGATCAGCATGACAGGGGGCAGCGCCCAAACCTCCTGATCAGCCCTGCTCTGTGCCTGATAGAAGGGGAGCTCCCCAATCCCCCGATTGCCCTGCAGCTCTGTGTGTGACAGGGTGCAGCGCACCAACCCCCTGATCGGCCCTGTTCTGTGTGTGACAGGGTGAGGCGCCCCAACCCCCCGCCCCCATGGGCCCTGCTCTGTGTGTGACAGGGTAGAACCATAACCTCTCCATCGGCCCTGCCCTGAGTGTGACAGTGGTGGCGCCCCAACCCCCTGATCGGCCCTGTTCTGTGGGTAATAGAGGGTGGCGCCCCAATCCCCCTCCACAGGCCTTGCTTTGTGTGTGACAGGGTAGAGCCATAACCTCCCCATTGGCCCTGCCCTGAGTGTGACAGGGTGCAGCGCCCCAACCCCCTGATCCGCCCTGCTCTGTGTGTGACAGGGGGCGGTGTCCCAGCTCCCCTATCGGCCCTACTCTGTGAGTGACAGCGGGGAGCTCCTCAACCCCCTGATGGGCCCTGCTCTGTTAGTGACAGGGGGCAGCACCCCAACCCCCTGATGGGCCCTGCTCTCTGTGTGACAGGGGGTGGCGCCGCAACCTCCCCATTGACCCTGCCTTGAGTGTAACAGGGGGCGGTGCCCCAACCCCCCAATCAGTCTATTCTGAGCGTGACTGAGGGTGGCATCGCAACCTCCCTATCCGCCCTGCTCTGAGCCTGACCAGGTGCTGCACCTAGGGATTGGGCCTGCCCTCTGCCACCCGGGAGCAGGCCTAAGCCAGCAGGTCATTATCTCCCGAGGGGTCCCAGACTGCGAGAGGGCACAGGCCGGGCTGAGGGACCCCCTCTCCCCCCTGAGTGCACAAATTTTTGTGCACCAGGCCTCTAGTTTTTTAATAAATGCTGACGTTTAACCCAACCTCCAGAGATTCTGACTTAATTGATGTGGGCGAATCTCTGCAGGTTTAAGAACAACTGGATTAGGTGATCTCTGAGAGCCCTCTAGTTCTCAGAGTCTATGATAATGAGGTTCTATTGTTCCTTCACATAGTAAGCCAGGAGGTGTCATATTATGCCACCTTCAATTTCTTCTACTCTTAGAATAACTTCTGGCTTGTGCTTAGAGGAGTGATTTTTAAACTTTAGTGGTGCATAGTGAATAGCTAATTTAAAATGCTGATTCCTAGGATCCACCCCACAAAATTCTGATGAAGCCAGCCCAGGACATTGTCCATGAATCTGTATGTTTCACAAGCACCCAGATGATTCTGACACCATTGGTTGAGAACCATACTTTGAGAAACACTGTCAAGGATATAATTTGTAACTCCAAGATTGGGATTTTGCTTGGGGAATATTTTCCCTTTTGACAGCAAACATTGATGTGGCAGACAGAGTCTGAATGTGGTCGCATGAACCCCCACCTCCTAGTATTCTCAGTTTTGTGTGACTCCCCTCCTTTGAGTGTGGGCCAGACCGTGCCTTGCTTCTAACTGATAGGGCAAAGGTAGATGGAGTTACGTGATTATGAGTTTGTGATCATGTGATTACATTACATCAATTTGTAGCTTTGGACTGGCTGGATTCTCCCTCTCCCTAGCTGACTGTTAGGAAGGAACTATGTTGAGAAATCCCATTGGCAAGAAACTGTGGGCAGGCTATCGGAGCTGAGTGGCCTCTGGTCAACAGCCAACAAAAACCGGAAGCACTCAGCGCTACAGTCACAAACACTTGAACACCATCAACAACAGTTTGAGTGAGGAGGTGGATCCTTCCACAGCCAAACCTCCAGCCCTGGCCAGTACCTGGGTGGCAGCTTTGTAGGACTCTAAGCTAAACCATGCCCAGACTCCTGTCCGAGAAAGTGTGAGATAATAAATGTGTGTTGTTTTAAACCATTAAGTTTGCAGCACTTTTGTTATAAAGTCATAGCAAAAAAGAAAAAAAAAGGCTTTTTTTTCCCACCTCTCTGGAGCCTGGACCTGTGCACCCACGAGGCCAACCTGTGGAGCCCCTGTATTTAATCAGACCCCTCTTCTAGCAGTGGCCATCAGAGTCAGGGGAGTGTCAGCCTTCGGTGTGGACAAAATGATCCACTGGCACGGGAAAATAAAAGATTTGAATTTTTATTTCTTTATCTTTTCTAAAATTATCCTAAAGAATTCAAGTTTTCGGAATATTTAGTCTAGAGACTGACACTTGGTTCAGTTCACATGTGGTACATATGGTCACAAATTGTGGCGGTAGACGGGTACTTTTAAAGCAGAGTGGGAGTCATAGGAAGGGACTCGAAGTGGCCGCCTCACGCCTTCCTTCACTTTCAGTGCATGGTGACTTATGACAGTGCATCCAGCTTAAGTAAAATCCTCTTCCCCAACAGAACTGTGGCTTAAAGAGACTCTTACAAAGAACGTGAGAAACTATAAGAATATTAATAGTGCAAGCATAAGGAAATGGTAGTGCGGACATTTTTTTACAAATATGAACTTTTTCACATCATGAGATTAAAAACGATGACAATATAATCTTACATAACAAAATGCAAAATTATTAAACACACCATTTGAAATATGGGCAGATGCAAATATTATATAACATGTTTTTGCGAAGTTACTTTTCTAACTTCTATAGACATTAAAACTAAGTGTTGAAATAAACTCAAACATTTGAATTGCAGTAATCCAAGAAAAAAAAGTGATACAAGAACAGAAAGGTGTTTTGTAGCATTAAAAGGAAGATATACAATTAAAGGATTTTATCACATCTTTAGCTCATTTTAAAATCTTTCTATATTTGTAATGTACAAATTATAAACATGGAGGTGAGAATTCAATCATATTGGTATCACAAAATATAAAATATTATAATAATATTTAGAGAGATAAAAAATGTTTTGTACTATTATAAAGGAAATAATTATATAATTACCTAAACATATTTGTATTTCATCTTAATTTTATAATATTTATTTTTTTATTTTGAATGTGTCTTGAAATGTAAATAAATGTTAACAGATATGTGTATTTATAATTATAGATATCTTTATATTAGGATGATTGTTATATATTTTAGCAGATTTGCTCTAGTGATGAAAATACCTGGTTGTGCCTAGATTTGAATAGGTGGGTTTCTCTGATTTTCAGACTTATAATGCATCCAGGGTTTCTCCAGGTTGACGCTGATGCCTACCATTGTGTGTGTGTGTGTGTGTGTGTGTGTGTGTCCCCTGTAACGTGTATGGGAAACCAAGGAGACAGGAAAATTCAATTTAGTTATTTAGTTAGAAAATTTAATTTCTTGATTAGCTATATTCCAGTCATTGTGGGGTGATTGAGGAAGGACTGGATTCCTGCCCCCAAAGGAGCTTATAACATCATTGTCATTGGAGAGAAAGACATAAATAAGCACATGTGTGGTATAATACAGATATAAAGTAGTTTGTGATGGAGCCTAGAGAAGGTAAATATTGAAGGGCTATGGATTATAAACTAGACTTTGGACCTCAGGCTTAATTACATACTGCTGCATGTTACTTTTCTAGTTTATAAAACTGTTGTAATAATACCTCCCTACCTCAAAGATCATTGTGAAGTTAAAGTAATTAAAAATTGAGAACTTAATGTAATGTATACAAATCACAGGAATTATATTTCATTTTAAATATATTTTTATTGTTATCAAAGAGAGGAAGGGAGAGGGAGAGGAAAAGAAACTTCCATGAGAGAGAATCATTGATTGACTGCCTCCTGCATGCCCCCTACTGGGGATTGAGCCCACAATCCAGGCTTGTGCCCTGACTAGGAATTGAACTATGACCTGATTCATGGCTCAATGCTCAACCACTGAGCCACATCGGCAGGGCTATATTTCATTTTATAAATATACATTCTTACATTCTTTTAAAAGCTTTTTTCCCCTTTTTCTATTGCTGCAACTGGAAATAAAACTAGGCTTATTCTATTAGAATTTATGCAGAACCTTTTGTTTTAAGCTATTTATAAGATGGGGGTTGAAATGGGAAAAAAGTCTTCTGCCCATGGCTCAAGCATTCTTTAGATTTCTTTGGAGAATTGTTATTTCTTTTACTCCTTTAAAGATTGGAAAAAAAAAAAACCCCTCTCCTATGTTGTATGTAAATTAATTCGTAATACCCTTCGATCTTAAAAATAATTTCCAGTGGAATATATTAAATATGTAGGTGTTTACTGACATCTGATGGCCAGTCTTAAAACTGCTACTTTTATCAGGGGGCATTATATGACAATATAAAGCTGTCTCTGGAAACGACTCCAGTGTATATTGGAAGGCAGTCAAGAATCACTAGCTGAGAAGAGGGAGACCACAGGAGGTCAACTAGTCAACCTTCCTTTTCCCAAGCAGGCTTTTCTCTAAGTCATCCTAGGCTGAGGCTCTGTTAGATCAATGCTAATTCATTTAAAATTGCTTCAGTGTTTAAGTCAGAATAATGTCAAAGTGTGTGCCAGTTTAATCTACACTTAGGAGTGATTAGAACATTAGAAATATTTTAATCAGAAATAGAGTAATGACTGACTTGCAGCATTTCAGATATTTCTATCTAAATCTGCAATAGCTTGTTAATTATCATAAAAGGTATCTGAAACCATGTTTCTTTGTATTTAGTGGTGGTTGGGCTGGAAATATTGTACATGTATCTTAGCTCTTGTGTGAATAGTTTATAAGGATTCTGGCAATAGATGTTTGTATATAGTGCAGAATTCAGTTCAAATCTTGCTTTTGTTATAGTATACCTGACAGCAAGATAAACTATAGCTCTTACTTCTAATGAGGGAGGAGAGCCATAGCTCTCACATCTAATCTTTGGAGTCATGGAGAGTCAATAAGAGAAGCTGACAATTGTGAAATGGCTAAATTGCCTTAGGCCAATTTGTGACAAGGCATCTATTTTATTCTTAAAACTTGACAGAAGCAATGATTACAAAAGCTGCTTTGGTAATTTCTTTCCCTATGTTTTATACCATACTAGAAGTGAAATTGCATGGCCCCTCCCACTCATGCACACCCTGCCCACCCACCGCCCTGGCACGCTTCCAGCCCCGCCCACCTGCATGCACAGCCCCGCCCACCCAAGCCGGTGTTTGGTCGTTAAGGCGTTAGGGCCACAGGCCTTTTATAATATAGACTAGTGGCCTGGTGCACAAATCCTAAACTGGCAGTCGGACATCCCCCTCACAATCTGGGACCGCTGGCTCCTAACTGCTCACCTGCCTGCCTGCCTGATCGCCCCTAACCTCTCTGCCTGCTTGCCTGATCACCCCTAACTGCCTCTGCCTGCCTGTCTGATCGCCCCTAACTGCCCTCCCCTGCTGGCCTGATCGCCCCTAACTGCCCTCCCCTGCCAGCCTGATATTGCCCCCAACTGCCCTTCCCTGCCGGCCTGATCTCACCCCCAATGGCCCTTCCCTGCTGGCCTGATCTCGTCCCCAATTGCCCTCTCTGCCTTGGCCCCCACCACCATGGCTTTGTCTGGAAGGAAGTTGGACGTCCAAAAGATGGCTGGTTGACCTGTTCTAATTAGCATATTACACTTTTATTAGTATACTAGAGGCCTGGTGCACAAAAATTTGTGCACTGGGTGGGGGGAGAGAGGGGGGTCCCCCAGCCCGGCCTGTGCCCTCTCGCAGTCTGGGACCCCTCAGTAGATAATGACCTGCTGGCTTAGGCCTGCTCCCAGGTGGCAGAGGGCAGGCCCAACCGCTAGGTGCAGCCCCTGGTCAGGCTCAGAGCAGGGCCAATTGGGAAGTTGGGGCGCCGCCCCATCATGCACAGAGCAGGGCGGATCGGGAGGTTGCGATGCCACCCTCAGTCATGCTCAGGGTAGGGCCGATTGGGGGGTTGGGGCACCGCCCCCTGTCACACTCAAGGCAGGGTCGAAGGGGAGGTTGCGGCACCACCCCCTGTCACGCACAGAGCAGGGCCGATCAGGGGGTTGGGGCGCTGCCCCCTGTAACTCACAGAGCAGGGCCGATCAGGGGGTTGGGGCTCTGCCCCCTATCACTCACAGAGCAGGGCCCATCAGGGGGGTTGGGGCTCCATACCCTGTCATACACAGAGCAGGGTCGATCAGGGGGTTGGGGAGCTCCCCCCTGTCATGCACAGAGCAGGGCCGATCAGGGGGTTGAGGAGCTCCCCCCTGTCACTCACAGAGTAGGGCTGATAGGGGAGCTGGGGCACCGCCCCCTGTCACACACAGAGCAGGGCGGATCAGGGGGTTGGGGCGCTGCACCCTGTCACACTCAGGGCAGGGTGGATGGAGAGGTTATGGCTCTACCCTGTCACACACAGAGCAAGGCCCGTGGTGGTGGGGGGGAGAGGTTGGGGCGCCGCACCCTGTCACACACAGAGCAGGGCTGATCAGGGGGTTGGGGCGCCTTCCCCTGCCATGAACAGAGCAGGGCAGATAGGGAGGTTGTGGCCCCGCCCCCTGTCACACACAGAGCCACAGGGCGATCAGGGGGTTTGGGCGCTGCCCCCTGTCACGCTAATCCCGGTGCCGGGAGCCTCGCTGCTCCGCTGATCCCGGTGCCGGGAGGCATATTACCCTTTTACTATATAGGATAGAGGCCTGCTGCACGGGTGGGGGCCGGCTGGTTTGCCCTGAAGGGTGTCCTGGATCAGGGTGGGGGTCCCCACTGGGGTGCCTGGCCAGTCTGGCTGAGGGGCTGAGGGCTGTTTTCCGGAAGCGGGTGACTGAAGCTTCCAACCGCTCCTTTTTTTTTTTTTTTTTTTTTTTTATTCTGGGCCAGCTTTAGCTCTGAGGCCTCGCTGCTGAAAACATCAATACAATGTTGCGGTCCGGCTGGGTGAACCTGGCTGAAAGCTGGTTTCTGGGGTTTTCTTTAGCTTCTTATTTGCAACATAGTACAGAGTTGCTTAGAGTTGCAGCTGAGAGGCAGACAGCCGCAGGCGGGGAACGTTGGAGTTCGCCGTCACTGGAGCAAGCAAGCCTCCCTGCTCGCTTCAGTGCATGGCTGCCGGCCACCATCTTGGCTGACAGTTAATTTGCATAAGGATATGCTGATTAGCCAATGGGAAGGGTAGCGGTCGTACGCTAATTACCATGTTTCTCTTTTATTAGTGTAGATAGATTATATAGGATAGGATTGCTTAAATGGGGTGGGGGGGGCAAAGCCTTTTTCAGCAGGAGGAGATGCTCTTGGCAGATAAAACTACATAATCCTTATATCTGGACTGATAGCCAGCCATATGCACTATACTGCCAAACTGGTCATTAAACCCCTTTCTTACACCTTACACCAAACAGCTGTTGCCCTTAAAACCCCTCCTCAGCTCCCACCTTACATTGTGCGTTCACAGTTCACCCAGATTAGGTTCTGGTTGGTCAGTTTCTATGCCAGTCAGTGTCAAAAACTCTGCCTCCTAGGCAGCCTTTGGCTCCTCGCAGTCCACCCAGATTTGGTTCTTATTGGTCGGTTTCTATGCCAGTCAGCATCTCTGGGCCTATCTCTGGGCCTAATCAGAGAGGCGGGGCTGATCAACACCCGCGTGGAGGCCTGGAAACAGAGGTGCGGCTGCTGGCAAAACCCGGAGAGAAAGAGAGAGGCAAAGGCTGATCAACAGCTGCCATGGAGGCTGTGGATCAGACCCTGCCTCTCTCTCCGGGCCTGATCTGCAGCCCCCTTGGCAGTCAGTGCTGGGTCTCCACAGCAACCCAGCACTGACTGCAGGACTGACTTACTGTCGGTTAAGCCTTTGGTTGTTACAAACCCTGAGTTTTTATATATTAGGATTTTATCTAGAGGTTCCTTCTAGATTTAACTTAGATCTCATGTTATAATTTACATATGGTTCCACTGAATGTATAAATCAGAGAAATGAACTAGCCCCAACCAATACATTCTTCAAGTGGAATTAACTTAAAAAAGAAGTCTATGACCTGGTCGGGTGGCTCAGTAAGTTAGAGCATCATCCCAATACACCAAAGTTGTGGGTTCAATCTCTGATTAGGGCACATACAAGAATCAACCAATGAATGCATGAACAAGTGGAACAACAAATCTCTCTCGATAAAAAATGTCTATGATCAAAGACAGAGGGAGTAGTTAGGAGGTGGCATTGTTCTCTGCATGGTTGAAGATAGCTTGGGTGTTTGGGATATTTTAGTAGACACTATTGGTAGCCTAAAGTGTAGGAATAATTTCTCAGTCCAAGAAGCTTGTGCTGTGTTAGTGTCACTGTCCTGTCAGTTTACCAGAAGAAGGCAATAGGTGATAATGAAGTTAAGATGATGTTATTTTTAAAATTTTTGTTTTATATAAATTTTACTTTAAAATGGATCTATACTGTATTGCCAAAAAAATGGATTCGTTCTGCTTTGAAACCTGCATCCAGAACTCACAAGTTGGCCTGGAGGCCACATAAGGTCTGGCCTCAGGGAATCTCTGGACGCCGCCTCCTTTTTCTCCTCATTTACTCTTCTCTGACAATTCTGGTCTCCCTGCTGCTCCCTGAGCACTCTCATCACAGCCCACTCGGGGCTGTTCCCATGGCCCAGGATAATCACCCACTTCTCTGACAGCCCCTCCTTTTCTTCATTCAGGTCTCTGCTCAAATGTCACTCAGATAGGTTTCCCCTCACAACCTCATCTGAAGTATTAGCCTCTGTCACTCTCCAGCATCCTTATCTACTTCATTCTCTTTGAAGCACTTGTCCTTCAATTACATATTTTTCCATTTATAGTCTCTCTCACTGGAAAGTAAGATCTATGAAGGGAGGGAATTTTTATTCTACTATTATGTCTATCTCTGAGAAAAATTATTGATAAATAGTTATTGAATGAATAAATGACTTTTCCCATGTTAGTAATCACATATCTATTTTAAAACTACAAAACAGAACACAAATGCCATAAATCACACAGAATATGTGTATAGCTTAATTAATCACATATTATAAAGTGAATGCCCTTATAACCATGATTTCAGGTCAAGACCTCGCTTTCCTAGCCATCCATTCAAGTCTTCCGTGATCTCATTCCAATCACAACCCTGCCTCCCCATGAAAGCAAGTGCTGCTGACTTTTATAGGAATCACTTCCTTATGTTTCTTTAGAGTTTTAACTGCCAAGTTTGCATCCCTAGGTATTTTAGTTAGTCTTCCTAATATTTGGGGTTTGATTATCTTTTCATTTTCTTCTAATATATGCATTTACCTCCCATCCCTTTGTTTTTCTTCTAACTTATTCTTTGAAGAACTTGGGCTCTTTTACCCATAGAGTTTCTGCATTGGGCTCCATTGAGTGCAGTTTTCAATCAACCAACTAGACAATCTCTTCTAACCACTTCTAACTGTTCGACCGGGTGCATGCAGTGTGAAACCAGTCAGTGCAATCACACACGAACATTTGGCCCCATCTAAAGGCCTTCTAGCAGTCTTAGAATTCGTTCCCACACATAGTACCATGGTTTCTGCACATATCACGAATAGTTTGGCATCAGACTCTGTACTCCTTTTAAAGTGTGCTGAAATCTGACTTTATTTATAGGTCTGCGGGCCATGTGCTAGTAAATCAGCTCCCTGAAAAGCCCAATTTGTGGCATTTGCCAGTTCCATAGTGTAAACATTCACCATGGCTATTTTCAAACTACTAAGTTCAAGTGTCTGTACATGGAACTGGGGAGAGATGGGCACAGTCAGTTCTCAGGGGCTGCTATGAGCTGGTTCTAGCACACCACTGTCTGGGAAAATTAGAGGGCAAAAGAGAGGGGCCTGGGGAGAAGTCAGCCTCTGGAAAATTAACTTGCTACTATGTCACATGAGGTCCTTACAGAGTCTTTAAGTGAGGCAGGAGAAAGTGCAGCCAAGAGAAGAGAGACTCCTATTGCTATGGTTGGCAGCTTTGAAGGTAACCCCAATGTTTCCCACCTCTTGCTATCCACACTAATCCTCTCTCATTGTGTGTGGGATGGGCACGGTGACGCACAATAAAATATGGGAAAAGTAATGGAATGTCACTTCTGGGATTAGGGTACAAAGAGATTATGGTTTCTATCTTGGACATCTTTTCTCACTCTTGCTCACCTGCTCGGAGGGAAGCTGGCTGCGGCGTCGTGAGCTGCCTTTAGAGAAGCCTGTGAGGCAAGAAGTCAGCGTCTCTGGCCAACAGCCAGTGAGAACCTGAAGCTTCCCAACAACCATGTGACTGAACTTGGAAGCGGATCTTTCACCGGGTTAGATTCGAGAGGACTGCAGCCCTGGCCACAGGTTGATTGCAGCCTATGAGAGACCCTGGGGTCAGAATCACCCAGCTATTCTGGGTCCTGACCCCCTAGCAGCTGTGAGATAATAAGTGCTATGTTAAACCACTATGTTTTGGGGTAAATTTGTTATATGGCAACTGACAGCTAATGCAACTGCTAAAGAAGTTTTAGTAGGTTTGGGGAGTTCAGAGTCACCTAAATCCATCCAGCGACCCTATTCTAGTTCTTAAGCCCCAGGCTTTCCAATCAATATCGACTCTTTCGCATAAAGAACCTGATGAGCCTCTGAATTAAGGTTAGATTATAATTCTGTACTCTTCAAAATCATATTTGAATTGATTTTCAGGTACATGGTCTTATGGTTTAAGCGTATACTAGTAAGAGATTTGTTTAGACCAAAGGAGATTCCTGGTTTTCTGACCATGTTTTAAAATAAAAATTAAAAATTTCTTTCTAAGTGCTTTAAGACAGTCATATTACCTACTCCCACTTTAACTGCCAGGCAGGCCGGGAGGCACTTCATTCTGAGAAACCACAGGTAATAATTTAAGAAATCATTTTGCTAATGCATGAACAAATGTCTCATTTTTTTCATAGTCCCCAGATAATCTGTCTTCAATCCAACCAGATCAGACAGTCAATTCCACACTCAGTCCTTGAGGGTCTATTCCTTGCAACTGCTCTGAATATGTCTGATAGTCCAGGTGTAGTGTAGGAAATAGTAACTAATCTAGGTATTTTAAGCAGAAACAGACATAACACAGGAAATAAGGGACTTAAAATCCTAGAAAGGGCTGATGGAGTGGAAGTCAGCACCAATGGAACGAGTGAGTTCAAGATCACAGTAACATACAGCTCTCTTTGCCTCTGGGTTCTGCCCCTGTTCATGTTCTTCAGGCCACTGACACTAGCTTCAGAGTACTGTTTACTTCCCCTTTTTATATATGTTTTTATTGATTTCAGAGAGGAAGAGAGAGATGGAGCGAGAGATAGAAGCATCAATGATGAGAGAGAACCATTGATTGGCTGCCTCCTGCATGCCCCCTACTGGGGATAGAGCCCTCAAGCCAGGCATGTACCCTGACCTGGAATCGAACCGTGACCTCCTGGTTCATGGGTCGACCCTCAACCATTGAGCTACAACATCTGGACTGCTTATTCCTCTTTAATAGTCTCTTTATTAAAACTTTACTCAGATGTTCTCAGTTTGAGTTGCCTAGCTGTTTCCTATTGATTTACAAATATAATTTTTTAGATATTCTAATATGCCAAATTGTCTTTAATATTACAAATACCTTAAAGAGTAACTATACCAAGACCGAGCCATTGATTACAAATATTTACTCATGAAAGTAACACAAACGTATTAATGTTATTCCTGGAAATAAAAGATACTCATGAAGACTGCTACCCATGGCTACATACATGGTTCCCTGTACAACTCTAGTGGCAGCATTCACATCAATTACTATGTAAGAGGCGGACCCTAGAGTTGGGGGTGGGTAACCAGCACAATTGCATGTGGTGTCCTGTGCCTATCAGGAAAACATTTTTACTATCCCAAGAATGCAAAGGTTATCGTCTTAAGCAAATCGAGGTAAAAAAAAAAAAATCCCAGCACATTGAGGCTGCTGGCTAGCCAGGGAATTTGACTTATTCTTAGGTTTGATTTTCTCCTTGCCACTAACTAATATGAGATATTTTTTCCTTTTTAATTCCATGCTCTTCAGATAGTGTGCTCTCATAATCCACGTGTCCTGGATTCACATCAAACATTATCTAATTCTTCTGTTTGATTTGAGTCTGAAAATCCAAGCCCAGGTTACTTTACCATTTGATTGAATTAAACTAATCTGTTTATTGCTTGCCCCTTCTCAGTTCTTCCTGTCTGGCCAGGCCACAAGCCTTGAGGGTATCTGAATGTCCTCAGGTTAAATCCCGATCTGTCTGTGTCTGAGAACACAATGTGAGAGTGGCCGTGAGTCAGGGGACAGTGGCACAAAATGAGGCTGAAGAGGTGGGCAGAAATGAGTCCGAGAGAAGTGAATCTTTGGAAGGTGTTTTATTTTCACAACAAAATCTGTATTTTATTTTATTTTTCCATTTTATTGACATAATTAACATAAAATTGTAAGATATTTAAATATACATCGTGGTGATTGGATATTCATAGCATTGTGAAAGAATTCCCACGACTGAGTTAACTAACACATCTATTACCTCATATATTTATCTTGTGTGTGTGTGAAGCTAAGTTCTACACCCTTAGCAAATTTCATTTATATAATACAGTATTATAAACCGTAGCCAGCAAGTTTTACATTAGATCCTCAGACCTTATTCATTTTATAGCTGAAAGATGAATACCAACCTCTCCCCATTTCCCCCATTCCCCAGCCTCTGGCACTACTAGACTGTTCTACTCTGTTTCTAAGAATCTGACTTTTAAAAAAAGCTCCACAAATAAGTGACATTATGCAGTATTTATCTTTCTGTCTGGTTTATTTCACTTAGCATAATGCCCTTGAATTCCATCCCTGCTATTGAAAATGGCAAGATTTCCTTTTTCCTTATAGCTGAATCATATATATATTCATGATATTTATCAATTCATCCATTAGATAACCACTTAGCTTGTTTCCATATCTTGGCTGTTGTAAATAATGCTATAATCATCATGGGAGTACAGATATCTCCTCAATAACTGGTTTTCGTTTCCTTTGAATGTATGCCCAGAAGTGGAATTGTTGGATCATATGGTAGTGCTATTTTTAATTTTTTGAGGAACCTCCATAGTGCTTTACATATAATTTACATTCCTACTAATAGTGCGAAACGGTTCCCTTTTCTCCACATCTCACTGAAAGGTTTTAAGCAGGAGGCAGACTTGATTTAGTGTGAGTTTAAAAAGAGCTCTCTGGCTGAGTTACAAGAATGAGTTAGAGGAGGGCAAGTGTATGCAGGGAGATGAGCTGAAAGCCTATTGCCAGGTTCAGATAGTAATGGAGTGGCTTGGAATAGTGACAGTGAAATAGAGACAGGTGGATGGATTGGAGAAGGGTATTGGAAATAAAATTTATGAGACTTGGTAGTGACTATATCTAGGGAGTAAGGAAAAGGGAGACATACAGGAAGATTGCTGGAGATAGCTGATATTTACTGAGAGAGAGGAAAGGAGAGACCGAGAGAGAGAAACATCAATCCATTGCTTCCCTTATGTACCTGGACCGGGGATGAAAGCCACAACCTAGGTATTTGTCCTGATGGGGAATTGAACCCACAACCTTTCTGTGTATGGGACAACACTCCAACCAATTAAGCCACCTGGCCAGTGGTGAAGGTCTTTGTGAGACAGTGAGACTTTGAGACTTTTAATGTGATAATGCCATATCGTTGACTATTAAATTATTAGTAACTATTGGGCAGGGTGGAATTCATCCTGTTCAGGCAAATTCAAATACTAAGTAAACATTTATTAAGCACTCAGGTATGTTAGGCACTGGGACAGTCTTGGGCTACCATGATAAAAAGGCTCAAAAGCTCTTAATTCAGTGAGAACTTCTTTCCTCAGTATCTGTTTAGCAAACATACATGGGTCCTGGCGTGATACCTGGTGCACATGTTTGGGAACACCCAGCAATATCTACCCATCCCTGCCTGGTTTAGAATACCGTTCACATTTGCATGTGTGCACAGCCCTTTTGTTTAACACTGCTGAGAAGTAAAAAGTGTCATATTAAAAATTTCCTAATGTTTTTGGATAACTGGTATTTAGTCATTGTATCAGTCAGTGTTCATTTAAGCAAACAGAAGTTGCTCTTTGTATTTTAATATAGGGAATTAGAGGTTTCACACCTGTCAGATGGGATAGGAAAGGGCAGTTTGAGAAGCCCACTACCAACAATCTGAGCCAGCAACTCTGAAGTGGATCATCCATAAGGCATGAAAGCCAATGCAATGTACTTCTCATCCACCATCTGCTCAGCATCTACCACTAGGGAATAAGCTCTCCCCGTTTTTGGAATCTGCCCAAGTGCCCCATTCCAATTCCCATGGCCCAATTCTTTCCCAGTCAACACCCTAACTTTTACAAAAGAGGCTTGACAAAGTTCCCTGTGAGTTCAGTTTTCATCGTTACCCAGCCAAATATAGGATCACATTTTAGATTTGATTTTCAGATATCTTAGCCCTGCGGCTACAAGAAATAAAGCGTCTTTCAGGATGGTCCTACAGGCTTTCTGATTCTCTAACTGTGCTTGAGAATCAGGCAGCTCCGCAGTCCTTGTTGTCAAACTTCCTAGAACATTCTGTTGCAAACTCATATGTTCTTTCAACACTTAGCTTTCTATAGCCACTTAATTCCAGGCAACTAGTAGTGGAAATTTAAGGAGACATTTTGCCATTGCATGTCATGCACCATAAAGTCTCACTTTATACTAGAAATGAGTTATTTAGGTCAGACAACACATGGCAGATTCTCTCCTTTCAGGTTCTGTTTTCCCGAAACTGCTATCAATACTAAAGATTCTAAGTGCCAGAATTTGGTCATTAAGGCAGAAGTCACTCTGTATATTCTAACCACGAAGGGTTTTATTACAGAAAACTAAGGACCTATATATAACCTATTAGGAAGTCTAGGGGACCAGAATCAATGAAGCCATTTCTGAGCATTGAAGTAGGTACACCTCAAGAGCTCATGCACACGCCCCTGTGACTCTTATATCTGCTGACTCAATATGAGGGGTTGGCAAACTATGGCCCACAGGAGAAACATGCCCCTGCTTTTGTACAGTGTGTGAGCTAAGAATGGGTTAATGCTTTTAAATGGTTGAAAAAACCAAAAGCAGAATAATATTTTGTGATGTGATGATTACATGGAATTCCAGTTTCAGCATTCACAAATACAGGTTTACTGGAACACAGTCTTCGCTTGTGGATATATTGTTTATGGCTGTGTTTGTACTACAATGGCAGAGTGCAGTAGTTGTGACAGGGACTGCATGACCTATGAAAGACTATAATATTTTCTCACTATTATCTATCTCTTCACAGAAAAAGCTGGCTGACCCATGCATCTAACTGCATCTGTTTCTGGCAGATAATGGCTTCTCTTTCTCTACTGCCTTCAAAGTCTCCTGAGAATGCCTCTCATTGGCCAATCCTTAGAGTCATATGGGGAAAATAATTTTGGGGAATTTTACTCTTGGTTTCTCCTCTGGATTGCAGAGAAGCAGTAGTACTGAGTTGACAAACAATCAAAAATAGGCATAATAGATCTGAAGAGATGCTCAACATCATAGTTATAAGGGAAATAAAAATCAAAACCATGATGAGATGCCACCTCACACTTGTTAGAATGGCTATGATCAATAAGACAGAAAATGACAAATGTTGGAGAAGATGTGGAGGAAAAGGAACCCTTATACCCCACTGTTGGGAATTTAAAATGCTCCAGCCACTATGGAAAACAGTATGGAGATTCCTCAAACAATTAAAAATAGAACCACTACATGATCCAGCAATCCCTCTTCTGGGTGGCTACCCCAAAATTTTTAAAACACTTATTTGTAAAGATATATGTACCCCTATGTTCATTGAAGCATTATTCACAACCTAAGTGTCCTTTGATGGACAATTGGATAAAGAGATGCGGTACATAGATACAAAAGAATACTACTCAGCCTAAAAAGGATAAAATATTGCTGTTTGCAATACTATGGATAGATCTTGAGAGTGTCATGCTAGTGAAATAAGGCCTATGGAAAATGACAAGAACCATATGATTTCACTCACATGTGGGATATAAAACGGAAAGCATCAAACGAACAAACAAACTCATAGATACAGACAACAGAATGGTGGTTACCAGGGAGAAAGTAGAGAGGGTGAGGGGAGGATGAAGAGCATAATGGTGATCAAATATATGGGTACTAGACTTCTGGTGGTGGGCACACAGTAGAGTATACAGATGTCATATTATAAACTTCTACAACTGAAATTATATAATGTTATTAACCAATGCTACCCCAATAACTTTAATAAAGAATAAAGAGAATAGTCATAACATGTTTGGGGATGCCCAAGATCATTTTCAGGTAAAATGATTAGCTAGAAGGACTCACAGAACTCAAAAGATCAGTTACCCTCACTATTATGGTTTATTACAGCAAAGGGATAGGATTAAAAGGAGCAAAGGTAAAGAAAGGCTCCTAAGGCAGAGTCCGGGAGAGACCAGATATGAGCCTCCAAGTGTCTTCTCTCAGTAGAGGGATACAGACAGCACTTCATTCTCCCAGCAGTGATGTGTCACAATAGATATGAAGTGTCTTCTGCCAGGGGAACTCATCCAAACCTCGGTGTCCAGGCTTTTTAGGGGGATTGGTCACATCTACACGGCTGATCACCCACATGGCTGACCCTATTTACTTAGTCTCAAGATGATGCCATATGGCACATGGTTCCCACCATAAATAACATTGGATTAGCATAACCAGTGGTCGGCAAACTGCGGCTCGTGAGCCACATGCGGCTCTTTGGCCCCTTGAGTGTGGCTCTTCCACAAAATACTGACTTCTGCGCATGGGCCACGAAGTTTCAATCGCACTGTACATGTGCACCCGCACGTGGTATTTTGTGGAAGAGCCACACTCAAGGGGCCAAAGAGCCGCATGTGGCTCGCGAGCCGCGGTTTGCCGACCACTGGCATAAACTATCTAAAGTGGCCTGAGGTCCCAGGCAAACAAAGATACTGTTACCGGGCAGGATGTTCCAAAGTCCTAGAGGTTATCTCCCAGGAGCCACTTAAGGCCCAAACTTTTATTTAGAATGTGTACGGTTTGGATAACCTGGGCCTGCTGAGTTTAACCCTTTATTGCACACAGACTCATTGAAATGAGGATTTCAGGGAACCTCAGAGGTTATCTGATTAAATTTCCCTTTTTTGTAGATGAGAACATAGAGCTTTCAAATCAAATTGACATGGATTTAAAAATCCCAATTTCACTACTTACAAGCTATGTGGCCTTGTAAAAATTATTTAACTTCTCTGAGCCCATTTTTTTTCCTCACTGATTCTTAGTTAATAGTAAGTACTGAGAACTTGTAAAAATGCTTATGTCAGATTAGTGGTTAAAACATGGCAGGTATAAAAGCAAGACTTCGGTTTCATGTATTCAATAAGCTTATTGAAAGACTATTATTATTGTATTGATGTAAGTGAAAGGAAGAGCTGCTACAAAGACTTCGATGCACTAGCATCATGGAAACATTGATATCAGGAGAGATGTCACTTTGTTTTGGAAAATGCCCTGAAGGCCCCTTTGAGGGTGAAGAGTAAGGCTCTCCAGGGCTCAGCCTGCAAGGAAATGGATTTATTGCTCTGCAAAATAATCGAATGAAAAGGCAGTGAGATCAGAGGGAAGGAGAAGGGGAGAGGGTTGGAGCTTAGGGTAAAAATGAGAAATTGGAAATATTTCTTGAGAAGCTGGTTGGTGCCAGGTTGCTAAAAATCTCCAGTTGCACAAGGACATCTAACACTTTCTTAGCTTTTGGAAACCAGCAAAACCTGAATTTGGCAAGTGTTGATATCGAGCTACAGTTTAGCCAAAGAGCACCTACAATAAAGAAACAGAGAGGTTTGGAAAGCATTTTCTTTTTCTGACAAGCAGCAATTCTGGCCCCTGTTAGCTGTGCCGGGAGTTTCTGTGAGGGCCAGGCTTTCAAGGCTGACATACCCGAACTCAGTCCTCATGTTGGTTCCCAAAGTAAACAGCAGGTCAAGCCCACTTGTAACAGTGATCCCCCTTCTTTCCTACTACCATCTGTTGGGCTTTCCTATTTTATCCTTTAGCCACTTCAATCTAACCTCTTGCTGACAGCTCTCCATGATCTTGGAGCCATCTTCCAAAGCTATGGTCAATTCTTTATTTGTTTCTTTGTTTGTCTAAGGTTTGGTTTGTAGATTAAATTATTGGTCACAATTCTTCATCTCTACTAGTTAATTATACAATCCTTGCCATGGCCTCCTGGGGAAGTGACTACTCCTCTGCTTGCATTTGGTCTTGGCCATGACACTTGCTTTGGCCAACAGGATGCCAGCAGATGGGATACAAACAGAGACTTTAAATATGCTTGTCCTCTACCACTCATATCAATGCCATGAAGAAAACACTTGCCAGGTGGCCGTCTGGTCTTGGGAGTGAGAGAGACAGGCCTGGATCCAAACTTGCACTTGGAGTGAAGCTCAGTCAATCCCAGTTCAGGTCAGCGGACCCCTGCTGACCTGTGTACATGTACACATGTGATTGCTGTTTTAAGCTATTGAGTTTTGTGATGTTTTATAACATAGCACTGTAATAAGTGCTGACTACTACTATAGGCAATGTCAGGACATGTAAGAGAAACAGCAAGAAACGATAGCTTTTCAACATCAGCTCTCTCTTTCTCAGGGTATGCTATGCTGGTTTTATTGTCAAGTCAGGCAGCAGCCCACTGGTGACTGACAACCCAGCATTTGACTTATGGTTTTACTGCTTATTAGCTTTGGACTAGAATTGTTGAATTTGAAAAGTGAAGATAATAGGTCTATTAGGGTTTATGTGAGCATATAAATAATGTCAAGTATCTTGGTTCAATAAATGGGAAATATTATTACCATGACGGTGATGATCATCATCAGTTGTAGCAGCAGCAGAAATAACAGTAACCCCGAACTCATCTTTACAACATCTTCCCCTTCACTTCTGCCTACCTATGTGACATTCCTCAGAGGGTTCTCATTGTCACTTCTGTGAAGAAATACAGTGATAAAGAAAGATGCCTTTTGGAAGAATTATTTGGTATTTTCTCTGACTTCTAAGATTAGTTTTCTCTTATCTTAGTCCTATCCTATATTTCTGTTCACCACGAGGTTAGGTAAAAAAGGAAGCTAGAATAAGCATTGGAAAGGATCATTTTTATCCAAAGGAGACTCAGAACCACATATTCCAGGCCAATGAAGGTCTGAAAGAGGGTGGATAAAGTGTGTGCGAAAATTAAGAAAGACAATTTGTACCTCTGAAGATAATAGTTGACTCTGGGGAATGTCAGTGGCAAGTTGTATTGTTTATCTAACGTTCACATACAAAGTCAACATTCCCCCTGCCCTAAATCACCTCAGGGCCAGGCACCACAACTAGAGACCACCCCACAGCTCAGAGCCCTTTGAAGTTATTAAACCATCCAAAACTCAGCTTGCTCAAGCTTGTCTACCCAACCTTGCCAAGTCCTTTCTGTAGAAACTACAATAAACACTCTGGGCCATGCTTCCATTCCCCTGACTGACCCTGTATTAACCCTGTGGCCCTGTGGCACGAGGCACGCCCCCGCCTCTTGGAAACTGTAAGTAATAAACTTTTCTTTCAAAGGCAGTTGTCTCGGTGCCTGTTACCTTACATTACCTGATCAAAACAAATCCCAGGTTCATGTCACCTTACTCACATCTACATCCCCATCTCAGCTCCTATCGGAGACTAAAATTAGCAGTCACCTCTGTCAGGAGCCACAGCTAAGGCAGGCCTTGGCGGCAAGGGCAAGCACAAAGCTCTGGCTGCTGTAGAGCACATTGGTTCTAACCGTGAATCTGATTGGGACAGCTTTTGAAGCCATACTGCTCTTACTGCTGAAGCATAACCACACCCTAAGGGTTAGCTGAGTGCTCTCCTGAAAAAGAAGTGTAAATGTGGTGAATTAGCCCACGAATTAGAATTCAAATTGCATTATGCTCAGCAGAAAGTACTATTATAAGTTAAAGTACTCAGACTCTCTGACTAGGAGCTGGTAAAAGAGAGAGCAGAGCCCCAGAGGACTGCTGAGAAAAGATTCGTTGGATGAGAATAAAACAATACAAGGCCATATCCCCGGAGTTTTGATTCTACTTGGCCCTGGCAGAAAAGTATGCTTGAAATGTGGAAAACACTCAGAAATGGACTTACATTTTGGAAGGCTGCATCACATAATTTTACGGCAGGAAATTAACTTTGATAGGAACACAGCATGGAAATAAGGTTAAGCAAGAGAGGTACTGAAGACAAGGCTACTGAAACACCTTGTTCTCTTAAGTGAATGGCATGTCTTTGAATTCAACAGTCGGTAGTTAAATTGAAACATTAAATAATCATTCTTAACAGTTTGCATTTAAGGAACAGGAGGAAGAACCGTGTTAGCCTCTCTGCAATGACTCCATCTTATCACCTTAAAGTGCTTAATGCTGCTATGAGGCAGCAGGAGATGCTATTTTCAGTTACACTCATTTTCAGCAAGCTAACAGTGGGCTTGGAGGAAACTAGTTGATCAAATTTCATAACACTGTACATTAATCAGGACTATATTGAGCTCCTATCCTCTGTGAAAGACTGTTGTGGGTGCAGTACACGTTGTTTGTTGTCTAAGTCCATCAATTCCCTGTTTTCCATCCTTCTAATAGTAGCCACATTTTTCTTTGGGAAACTGTTATCGGTGGGAGTGAGGTATTCCCTTCCCCACTGGGGGCAGGGTCCTGACGATCTGAGACTGCATGAGAGACGAGTGATTTTTATTTGCATACAGTTACATCCTTGGGTTTCCAAAGTCCTATTTCCCTTAATCCAGTCCTGGAAGAAGTGCAGCTGGGGGTTCAGTCAAGCTAAAAGCAAAGCCAGTGTCTAACGTTTCCTTTCCATGGTGGAGTTGTGTCCGGTACAGCATCAGGCCAGTTGCAGTCCAACAGTCCTCTGTGTGGGCCCACATGGCTGTGAGACATGTGGGCGAATGCAGGGGAGCCAACAGAGCACCAGGAGCCAGGAGAGCAAGAAAACAAACTTCTTTGTTTAGGGGATTAAATCAATATTCCAAATCTTCCCGTGCTTGCCGCGGCCACACCTTCTCTGGCCAATGACCTGTCCCCAGGTGTGACTGACAGAAAGCACCTTCCATATGCCGTCACCCAGACTTTACTGGGCACGCGTCTGTTCTCCACCTGTCCAGTCCCATCCCTTACCCAATTAAACTGCAGCTTCCTGGCAAAGCTGCACAAAGGACATGCCTATACTATTTAGTCTTCCCTTTGCTCCTTTTCTGTTAATTAATAACTAAGTTAACTACAAAGGTATCAAAGCCACTGTTCTTTCTAATGAGTAGCAGCCCTGTAGTTTTAGTGCAATTGACCCCACGTCCATCTGTCCATCGCTAGCTAGGTAATCTCGTCTTCCATGACACAGGGATTGGTAGAGGGACCCCAGGTTTAAGCCAAAGAATGAATGATTTCATCCTGGTCAGAGGGGTGGGGCAATCTGTGTGAAGCTCAGAATTTTGTTTAAAAAATATTTTTATTGAGTTCAGAGAGAAAGGGAGAGGGAGAGAGATATAGAAACATCAATGATTTGAGAGAATCACTGATCGGCTGCCTCCTGCATGCCCTCTACTTGGGATTGAGCCCGCAACCCGAGCATGTGCCCCTGACAGGAATCAAACCTGGGACCCTTCAGTCTATAGGCTGATACTCTATCCACTGAGCCAAACTAACGAGGGCAAGCTCAGAACTTTTGCCCTGAGCCTCAGTCTTACTCTTCCTGATGTGAGCAAGGAGGCCTGCAGTTCTGGTCACTGCAGGCAGCTAGCTATCTTGTTATTAGGACAGCAGCCAGCCTGAAGGCCAAGCCAATAAGAAGAGAGGAGAGCCAAGAGAGCTGTGGGAAAATAGAGCCGGAGCACTGAAGAAACCAGGTGCACTGCCTGCCTCCCCCCTGGACCTGCCACTTTCATGGTCCAGTCAGTGCCCTTTGTTGTTTGCTAGTTTGCTTGTTTGTTGATTGGCTGGTTGGTTGGTCGATTGGTTAGTTGCTGATGCAGGAGGATGAAAGCAGAAACAAGTCTTGGTTCTATGTCTTTCCATTTATACAAGAAACATAAATCTTGGTTCTTTATCTTTAAACTTAATTGTGGAATGTCTGGGTTTTCTCCCTCACCTTTTTCTGGTAGGCGATATTAGCAAAAGAAAGATTTCTTTATTATATTTTTTAAAGTTTGTAAATACTTCACTCTGAAGAACCTAACATTTCCCCTTGGGCTCTATTGAAGGAAACAAGATGGTGTGCATTGCCTGAGAGAGCCGAGGGTAAGACCATGGGAACTGAAACAGGACATAGCAGGGAAATGACCCAAACTTCCCCGATTCATTCCCCAAACAGAATAACCCTGTCTCAAAGCTTCCCTCCGTTTTCAGACATCACTTCATGCACATGTGGTAGGAGGTTTGTGTTTAAGACGTGTCTACCAATGGGATTCAGATTAGTACAAACATGCCTGACAAATTAGTGGGGCGGGTCTGCCAAGGGCTTATGTGTACAAAGGATTGAGGGATCTCCCGGGAGAGAACCATTTTCTGGGCAGCCCAGGAGGTAAGCTTGATATAGTGAGAAGACCTTAATTTTTGGAGCAGAAAAAGAATTCAGAGCAGAGCCCCAAGTGGACTCACATGTGATTCCTGAGTTCCCGAGATGGGAAAAAGAGGAAAATGAAGGAAGCTGAAAAAAGGAGAGGGGGGAGGGGGGAGAGAGAGAGAGAGAGAGACAGAGAGAGAGAGACAGAGAGAGAGAGAGAGGCTGGGCAGGAGTGATCTTCAGGTGTTAAGTGTGGCCACTGTCCACAGGACCTTGGGTTTCGGCTGCTTTTCCTGTCATGGCCACGTCCTAGTCCTAGTCTAGTCAGGATAGTGGTGACCACCAGAATGCCAACACCTAGTTTAAAAAACAAACAAACCCAAAACTCTATGACAATCATGTGCATAAAGATCAGATAACAGCAGGGAATATAGCTAGAAACAATCACCTGGCAGAAAAGGCTGCAATTTCCTAGGAAATGACTAGTTCTGCAAACATTAACAAGGCATGAAAACGATGTGGTGGAAAAGCTTTCCTTGCTCTTGGGCAAAATAACACCAATTTGATGAATTTGTAGGAGACTACCAACCGGTTCTTTTCTCAGAAGAAATTCTGGTGCCAAGAAAAAATATTTCATATGAGAAATCACCTTGATGCAATATGGTTGCTTCTAAGTACACTCCCAGCAAGCCATCCCAGACGTCATAGAACAGAAAGTCTCACAGACTAAATTAAGATGCCCAAAACATGTGATGTATTGGGCCAACATAAAGCATACATTGAGGATTGAGAGAAAAGAAATATGGGGTGAATTTACACAGTTAGGTTGGAGTGGAAGGACCACACTACTAAATCCTATGTCTTCTCTGTTTCCATCTCTTCTCTCTCCCTCTCCATTCTCTCTGTGCCTGTGCCTCTCTCTCTCTCTCTCTCTCTCTCTCTCTCTCTCTCTCTCATCAGTTTTTCCTCACAGTGGTGTGGTTACAGAGACCAGAGCTGAGTTTGAACAAGGGGGCTTAGCAAGCTCACAGTGTCTAGAATCAACACATGTTTGTTGACAGGAGGACAAGGATGCCTGGCTGCAGCTGAAGTTCTAGTTCACCAGTTAGTTAGCTGGGCAACTGTGAACTTTATTTGGGCAGAGTGCAGGCAAAGCCAGAATGAGGACTCAAAGGCCGATTGACAGGTGATGCATCAGTCTGGAGGGGGCTTGGTCTGTACCTTATGATTTGGTCCTTCAGTCATTTTCTCTTTATACATAAACATTCTTGAGGGTCCCATCCTCTAAAATATCATGCATTTCATTCATTCTATCTTTAACATGTCTTGCTGATTGCCAACCATCTATACTTAACAACACATCTTGTGAATGCCGCTCATGTCTCACAGGCCACTTACTCTCTTTATTTAGCACATCTTATGCGTTTTACCCATCCTACTTGCTTTTTCTTGTCTGCTACAGCAGAACTGAATATTCTCAATTAAATATGGCATATGAGACACACATTACAGAATGAGAATGTATAAGCTTTGTCTGTCTCACACCATTGTCACCATCACCTACATTTCAATGAAAGAATTGAGCAAAATAAACTACAACTATGGTTTGTATTTAGCATCTTAGAAATGAAGAGTCCTACTGCTGCTGTCATCTTTTTATTGAGTGTTTACTCTCAGCTAAATGTTTGACAGATACAGGGTGGGGCAAAGGTAGGTTTACAGCTGTGAATACATGAAGCACAGAGTTTATTCTTGTATTATTATTTATTAATTATTGTATTATTTTTTCATATAAACCACTGTAAATTTACCTTTGCTCCACCCTGTATTATATTTTTTAAGGGTTAAAAGTTATCTTTATTTAAATTTTGTATTTATTAAGTTATTACATATGTGTCCTTATCCCCACGTTATCCCCTATCCCCCCCATTCATGCCCTCACCCTCCTGTCGTCTGTGTCCATTGGTTAGGCCTATATGCTTGCATACACCCTGTATTATCTTATCCAATCCTCATAATGAACCCACAAGATAGGTTATTATATTAGATCTATAGGTAAGACAACTGAGGCTTGGGAAGGTGACCTGTTAGGATCAAGAGGTATGGCAGAGCAGAGCAAGGAAAAGAGCCCCAAACTCTCTGACCCCAAATCCTTCTTCTGGTCATTGGACTAGGCTCTTCCATTCCCAGAGCCCCCTCAGGGACCCCATTCCCTGCCCCTACATCTGTGAGTGCTTTGGCTCCTACAGAGACCTCCAGGACGCCTTATTCTTCATGAGTTCATTTCAAATAATGATGTGGCGTTGTAATTCAGGTCTGAATTGCAATGAGGCAAATTAAAGAGGATTACTAATTTAAAAATAAATCAAAGATCTGCATGGCATGTTTGGTTGCATAGTAGATATAAATGGGTTGTGAAAGCATTGTGTCAGAGGAATGGCTAAATTGTTATCATAGAAGAGAATGTAGCTGGAGAGGGCAGCGTTATGTTCATGGAGGACAGCACTTATGTGGTAAAGAGAATAGCTACATGTTTCTGAGAGCTATTATGAGCTGGATACTGTACATATATTATTGCAAATCCACACAACCACTCTGAAAGATGGATGTACAGAGAGGAAAATGAGACTCCGGCTGGTTAATAATGTGCTCCAGCCCACTCAGCTAAGAAGCAGTGGGGCTGGGCTTCTTAGCAGTGGGGCTGTGGGTTGTCCCTGCTCTTTTTCACTAGCAACCTGCACACAGTAGCACACATGGGAGAGAGAATGCGGTGGCTAAAAGGGAAGTTAGAGGTCTACAGAGCTCTTTTTATGTGTGTTTCACAGAGGAGCAAATGAAAGCCTTTGAAACTGGAAGATAAATCAGAATTATAAGAATACCTTTGGATAAATGAAAAGGAAGCAACTTTTGTTTATCCAAATGTATCCATGTTCAGTACAGTACATTTTCGATGCCATGAAATGCTTAAAATGTTTTTTTGGGCGGGGGAGTGGGGTAGTTTACAAAGATCATTAGCTGGATTTATTAAGCTGAAGACAAAGGTCTCAAGTAAGATTATTATTTGTTGAGTATTCTGAGCTTTCTCACCCATGTCCAGGTAGTGTATACAGTATAATATATTCTTATATGTTTAAAAACACAAATCTCAGCTTATTTGTATCCATGGATATCACGTTTTCTACTTATTTATTTTCCATCCTTGCCTGAAGACATGCATAGAGAGAGGAGGGAAGACTGAGAGAGAGAGAAATGGAGAGAGAGAGAAACATTGATGTGAGATGGAAAACATTGACTGGTTGCCTTCTGTACATGTCTTGACCAGGGTTTGAACCTGCAACCCAGGTATGTGCCCTGACTGGGAATTGAACCGTCAACCTTTTGGTGCACAGGATGATGCTCAATCAACTGAGCCACTCTGGTCAGGCATGTTTTCTGAAACATAGCTTAAATAACTATAAAATGTCATAAGATATGAATAGACTAGAAGATGGAAATATTTTATCAGTTGGACCTATTGTTAATCATTTCAGATCTCTAACTATTCAAATTGATTCACTGGAATTCTTTTCTAATTTTTTCTTTCTTGATTTGAATTACAATATCCCCCACCCCTCGTATACACACACACACATATACACACACTGATTATAATATATTTTGGTTTAACTTCCGATGGCTATGATAGTTATCATAATTGATGTTTCCATACTGCAGTTGTTTTTGACAAGCTTAAATTAAATGAAAACACATCTGACAGTTTCTAATTCTAAACACGTTATTAAGTTGCATTCTTCCACAGAGCCCAAAGTGAGTTACTGGCAGAATGGAACTATAATTGTGGTAGGAGATGTGTAGGAGACCTGTCATGAATTTCTGTTGAGAAAAAGAAAAGATAAATACCACTTTAAAGAAAAATCATCATTTTAGGCAGCAACCTTTAATTGGCTTATGCAATTGCTCAATACACTTAGTTACCTAGGAGTTCATTTTTTCAGTTAAATTATGTTGAAAAGCTCATCAGGAAGTTACATTATTTAAAATCTGACATTTCAAATCCTTATTGAGCTATAATGGCTATAGTGCAAAAGTAACTGTTACTTTCAAAATGTCAGGCTAAAGGAATCCTTCTGAGCTTTGATTGTTAAATTGTGGGAGGAAACTCTTTTCTGAGGAAAGAGGTCCTGCCCATGGTGACTGCCTTGGCCCATTTCTGTGGCAGAGATGTGGTGAATCACCAGGAAGGGCATGAGTCCTGGTTGGGCATTTTGACTTTCACAAGACAACCTTGTTATCTTTTTCTCAGCTGCTTGTCTAATCTTATTGAACTGTTCTTTTGAGGAATAATGATTGCAAACTCCTGATGATCAACTCTCAAAGCAGTGTCACAGGCTGCCAGCCCATTGATTCCCCTGATATTCTGAATTCTAGCTAAATCAAGCCAAATCATGAGGGACCACATGGTGTTGGCCTTCATGGGATTGTACCCTCTTGGAGGCTGTGCTCTTGCATCTCTTCGGGATATTAACCTGTGATGGGTTAGTCATTGAATTTATAGCTCATTAGCAAGGTTTCTCCTTTCCATTTTGCATGAAACTTTTTTTCTACTCTGGCTTTGGTGGGTAACCATGTCTTCAGTAGCAGAAACAAGGGGATTTTGCCTTATGATCTCTTAGTCTGCTGGTAGGGACATGCCTGTGGGTTGTAATTTATAATGGGTGGGTTTGTGACAATGGGATGCTTATGGAATAATGGCCCATCCCTTATTCTTCTTGAGTGTTGCTTACTTTCCTAAATATCTCCTCCCACAATCCTCTTCCACAGTCCCCAGTGCTCAATGCTGCCATCTTCCCCACAGGACAATAGAATTCTGGCCCGAGGTCCTTCTTCTTCCTCAGGTTTCTCCTGAATCTTAACAGTCTCTCTGTCCACTCCAGCTCCTACTGACTTCTCAAGAGGGGAAGCGAAACACTGGCCTCAGGTCAGGAGAGGGGGAGGAAGTGGTGGGTACTTCAACTCCATTAGAAGTATCTAAAGTGAAACACATTTTACCATCAACCTTTTTTTTTCTTTTTTTTTTTTATAGTAGTATGGTTTATTAAGCTGTACCTTACGACAGGTGATAAGGCTTGCCCATGGTGCTCTTGGTGCATAAAGCCTGGATGTTCCACTAGTTCTCGTTGAGCAATGACACCAGGACACTGACAGCTAAGGGGATGTTGAACATGAGCTCATCATCTGTCATCTTCACGTGACCAACGGCCACTGCCAGGCACAGAACCCTCTTCATCTGGAACTTGATCATGGATCTCACTTCCTTGACTTTGTCCACATGCTCTCACTGTGGATCAGCAAGAACAAGAACTTGCTAGCTTATGCAGGCCTGGGCCCAGGACTTGTGGGATCTGCTTGATTGAAGACTGAAAAAGGCATCATACTTCTTGGCCAGCTTCTTGACCAGTTTCTTATTCTTGTTGCGTTTCTTCTGTGTCCATATGGGGGATATCCATGGCCTTGCTTGGCCTTGTCATAGTGCAACTGCCTCCCCTCCCCCGCCCCAAGAACACATACAGAGAACTTGGGGTGGGGAGTGGGTGATGGTGCCCGAGAAGTGTTTGTCCCTCTGAGGATCACAGTTCTTCAAACTGATCTGCAGTTCCTCTGTCTGCAAACACTTCTGCGCTCGTGCTGGTTCCCGTGTAAGACTTCTTGCACAGGACGACCCCCACCGCTTCTGGAGGGTGCCACCAGAGAAAAGAGCTCACCGTCAAGCTTAAATACTTGTCACGTGATTTCAATATTCACTTCAAGTTCAGCTGAACCCAGCCCAGTTCAGTCTAGGCTCACTTCTAGTCCAAGATAAAGGTTATACATTCATATCCTTTCTGTCCCAAATTTCAGCTCTACAGCTCTTGAAACTAGTTGTTCAAATGCCTTGAGGTCTTTCTCCAAGAAAACCTCAACAGAAATAGTAATAAAACTTAACTGAGAGATATAAAAGAGATCCCAAGTAAATGGAGAGACATATCATGTTAATGGGAAGGAAGGTAATATCATAAAGATGCCTATTTTCCCTAACTTGAATTATAGTTTCAAAGCAATTGAATCAAAATCATGGAACTTGCTAAACTGATTTCACAATTTGTATGGAAGAATAAAGGGCCCAAAATAGCCAAGATACTTCTGAAGTATCAGATATTAGAACTTAATGTGAAGCTGTGATTGACAATGTTGTAAACATTGAAGGTGAATAGGGGGTAGATATTTACATAATATCAAGTCCTTGAATGATGTTTTTTAGGAATAACATTGATGAGATGCCATAGGCACTTCACTCTTGTTTAAACCAATTAGCCTATGGTTAATTAAATTTGTCTTGTTACATGTCATTTTGCTTAAAGTCACAGAACCTATGATGCCACTGAGGACTTACTGCACCCTGAATACTTACTAATTAGATATCAATAAGTTCAAGATACTTATTACATTACTTTATAGTAGAGATATTTGGAAGACACCAAATTAACAAGTTCATAAAAGTTAACTTCACCAGTACAGGGACAAATCAACATCGTGTGCCTCCATATGTGACATAGAATCGCTTCTGTGATATTCTGGCCAAAAATGCATAATGTAAAGCTAATTATGGGGCAACACCAGACAAATTCCAAATGAGGGACATTCTACTAAATAACTGGTCTGTATTTTTCAAAAGTGTTGAGATCATGAAAAGACAAAAGATGAAGGAATTGTTCCAGATTGAAGAAGACTGAAGAGACATGACAACTACATGCAGACTGTGATCCTGGGTGATGTCCAGGCCCATGAAAGAAACTTGGGACAATTGGCAAAATTCGAATGGAGTGTGTGAATTTGATGATAATATTATATCAGTGCCATTCTCTTGATTTTGATAGTTGTGCTTAACCATTAGGAGTCTATCATTGTTTTTAGGAAATACACACTAAAGTATTGATAAATAATGGAATGTCATGTTTGAAAATTACTCTCTGAAATGGTTCAGAGAAAAAATTACACACACATACATACATGCAGGAAGAGAGAAAGAAGGAGAGAAAGAAATAGAGAAGAGGATGAGAAAGAAAATGTGGTAACATGCTAATAGCTGTGAAGTGGGTGAAGAATATATACTATAGAAATGCTTTGTATTTTTCTCTCAACTTTTCTATAAGTTTAACTTATTTTAAAGCAAAGAGTTAAAAGAATATATTAGGAATTCCTCCAAATAATAAGGAAAGCATAAATGCCACAACCTAAGAATGATGGGGAAATGAATAAACATTTTACACAGGAGGGCATACATGTAAGCAACAGAGCCATGATGATAAATTTCTGATCATCCACAGTACTGATCAAGACTACAGTGAGGTACCATTTTGTTAACTGCCCCAAATTTAAAAATCTGAAAATATCAAGTTTTGGACAGGATTTCATTTCAAGTGATCCATTATTCATTTCTGGAGGGAGCATAATTTGTTACTATTACTCTAAAAAAGTGCATTGTTATCGTTAAGAAAATCGAACATGTTCATGCCCATGACTCAGCAATTCTATCCTAGTATATAGCTAAGACCATTTCTGATGCATATACACCTGGAACATGTACAGCATGCTCATAGCAATACTATTTAAGCAGGAAAAACCTGGAAAGGACCAGGGTACCTGCCAGTGGAAGAGTGGGTAAATGAACTGTGTCACATTCACAACATGAAGAATCTTAGTGATATAATGTGAAATACAAAAGAAAGCCATCCCCTGATCACATACAGCATGATACTGTTTTTGCAAAAGAAAAATAACTAAATTGAGGGAGAACCAAGATGGCGGCGTAGGGAGCGGACCTGTGTGTGCTGCTCTCTCACAGCATCATTGAAACTATCAACTATGAAGTAAACAACCGCCACTCAGAACCATGGGGAAGTTGGCCCAGTGGGAGATCTACAACTGGAGGAAAAGAAAGAAGCGCAGTGAGACTGAGTGGGAGCTACGGAGGCACCAAAACCAGAGGTACGCAGTCACACGCCACGCGGGCTGCAAATGGATTCTCGGTTTTTTACGAACCCTCGAATCCGCTGGGCTTGCTCGGGGCGGGTCTCTGAGGCCCCAGATCCCACAGGGAGAGGCGGCCACGGCCTTGCAGTGGTCGGAGAGCGAGGGAAGCTCTGACACGCGGCTGCTCGCCGGCACCGAGGGACAAGAAGTCCTGGTGTCCCGGGGAGGCGAGGGGTGCGGAGACGCCGCCATCGCTATTTCCTCCACGCTGGCGACTCCCTGTGACCCCGCCCTACCCTCAGGGCTGTGCCAGAGGCACAAGAGGGAATGACTGTGCTTTTACAAACTCTCAAATCCACTGAGCTGGTTCGGGCGGGTCTCTGAGGCCCCAGGCCCCAAGGCGAGAGACAGCACGGCCTTCCAGCGGTCAGAAGACCGAAGGAGGCTCTGGCGCTCGGCTGCTCGCCGGCACTGGAGGACGCAAAGTCCTGGAGTCCTGGATAGGCAAGGGGCCGCTGAGTCTCCGCCCCGGCGACTCCCTGTGACCCCGCCCTACGCAATTTACATTCCCATCTGGGCTGTGCCAGACTCACAAGTAGAAACGCCTTTGCTTTTGCAAACTTTCAAATCCACTGAGCTGGTTCAGGCGGGATCATGAGGCACCAGACCCTACGGGGAGAGGCAGCACGGCCTTGCAGCCATCAGAAAGCGAGGGAGACTCTGTTGCACAGCTGCTCGCCGGCACTGGGGGACACAAAGCCCTGGCAGAGATTCAAGGGGCCGCGGAGACTCAGCCAGTGCTATTTGCTCCGCCATGGCGACTCCCTGAGTCTCAGCCCTAATCAATTTACATCCCCATCCAAGCTGTGCCAGGTGCACAAAAAGACCCACCTGCGCTTTTGCAGCCTATCCCAACAAATTGCAGACTTCAACTGCTCGCAGCCATGAGAGACACACTCAAGAAGCAGACCCAGGAGAACCAGGATGGCGGCATAAGGAAGAGACCTGTGCGTGCTACCTCACACAACAACATCGAAACTACCAAATATCAGACAAACACCTATCATACAGAACCATGAGAAAGTTGGCCCAGTGGAAGCTCTACAACTGGAAGGAGAGAAAGAACATTGAGACTGAGTAGGATGTGACACCAAGTACAGAGCCCAACCCAACAAACTGCAGATTTCAACTCCTCGCATAGAAAGAAGCGCACTGAGACTGAGTAGGATGTGCAGAGGCACCAAGTTCAGAGCCCATCCCAGCAGGCTGCAGATTTCAGCTCCTTACATCTGGGAGGGACGCAATCGGGGGGCAGAGTTGGGTCCGGGGCCGGCCAGGGCTGGGCCTGACTCGGCCGGCACTGTGGAACTGCTGTACCAGCAAGCCCACAAACATGCCCACTGGTCCCAGTCTCTTGTGGGGCGCTGGGGGACAGCAGACAGGCAGTCTGTGCACTTGGTGGAGGGCAGGAGTGCTGGATGTTCAACCACCAGGAACGCCTGGAGATTTTGTCTAGTGGGGAGCCGCCGGCAGGGGACAGAGGGCCAAACTTCCTGTTTCCCTGGTAAGGCTGGGATGGCCCCGGTGAGGTCGGGATGGCCCCGGTGAGGTCGAAACGGCCCCGGTGTGGTAGGGACGACGCCGGTGAGGTTGAAACAGCCCCCGTGAGGTAGGGACGACCCCAGTCAGGTCGAAACGACCCCGGTGTGGTAGGGACGACCCCGGTGAGGTTGAAACGGCCCCGGTGTGGTAGGGACAACCCCGGTCAGCTTGAAACGGCCCCCGTGAGGTAGGGACGACCCCGGTGAGGTTGAAACGGCCCCCGTGAGGTAGGGACGACCCCAGTCAGGTCGAAACGGCCCCGGTGTGGTAGGGACAACCCCGGTGAGGTTGAAACAGCCCTGGTGTGGTAGGGACAACCCCGGTCAGGTTGAAACGGCCCCGGTGTGGTAGGGACGACCCCGGTGAGGTTGAAACAGCCCCCGTGAGGTAGGGACGACCCCAGTCAGGTCGAAACGGCCCCGGTGTGGTAGGGACGACCCCGGTGAGGTTGAAACGGCCCCCGTGAGGTAGGGACGACCCTGGTCAGGTCGAAACGGCCCCGGTGTGGTAGGGACAACCCCGGTCAGGTTGAAACAGCCCTGGTGTGGTAGGGACAACCCTGGTCAGGTTGAAACGGCCCCGGTGTGGTAGGGACAACCCCGGTCAGGTTGAAACGGCCCCGGTGTGGTAGGGACGACCCCGGTGAGGTTGAAACGGCCCTGGTGAGGCTCAGACGGCCCTGGTGAGGTTGAGACTACTCCAGTGAGGTTGGGACAAATAAAGGGGACCAGTATGGACTGATGAACAGGGGTAGATACAGAAGCAGAGCAACATTGAACAGAATGTTAAACTACAGTGGGAAGCCTGGGGAGGGTTGGGGGGGGATTAAGAGACCAACTGAAGGACTTATATGCATGCATATAAGATTAACCAATGGACACAAGACACGGGGCGGGGGGTGCGGGGGGTTGGGGCCGGGGGAATGTCAAGGGGGGGAAAAAGGAGACATATGTAATACTCTTTGTAATACTTTAAGAAATAAAAATTATTAAAATAAAAAAATAAAAAAAAGAAAAATAACTAAATTGAAACAAATGATGAATATGTAGTAGATTAATAAAATTTTATATTAAAAAAACTCAAGGGAGTAGTGGACACACAAGATATATATTTTTATTACCATAGAGAACACCTACCTTAAGGATGAATTGATGTTTCTATAGTTAGAAAAAATATTATTTTGTAACATTTAATTAAAAACTTTTTATTTTTATTTCATCCATCAAGTTTCTAAAGTCTTAGGGTTCACTCAGCCTTATCTAGGATACCTGTTATACAGATACTAGAGGCCTGATGTACGAAATTCGTGTAAGGGGCTCAGTCCTCACATCCCCAGCTGCCTCAGCTGGCCCTTGCAGCCTTGGCTTCGTCCAGAAGGTCGTCTGGATAGTCGTTCTGCTGTTCAGTCTAATTAGCATATTAGCTTTTTATTATATAGGATGGCCTGTAATTTATTATGAACAAAATGAGAAATTTTAGAAACTAAAATATAAGCTCCATGAGAACAGAAATTTTTGTCTTCTGTGTTCACTATTATATCTCAAGGACATATAATAATGCTTGGCATATCAAAGACAATCAATAAATAATATTTACCCATAATTAATGTTGAATGAATGAAAACCTTGATTAGCCAGTTAAAAGGTAACATTGCAGTAACATGAAATGTCCAGTGGGTGGAGCCCATGTTGCATTTTGTTCACAGTGTACACAAAGCAAAGGTTCAACATATTTTGGATGAATTTTTCCATGTCCTTGGGTGAATTTTAGGTGGTTCTGTGGGAACTCTGTAATAAGCTTAGATTTTCTTTGAAGTATTAATTGGTACCAAGATTTTAGTGTCCAATAGTTTTCTAACAGAAAATTTAAATCATTTGGTTATTTAATTAATGTCAAGTGGAAAGGTTTTACTCTCTACCGAATTCAACTAGATGGTTAAATTTTGTTGCATTTATTTCTGGGTCAAAGAACTAAGAACATTAAAGAATGAGAAAATCTGTTTAAAAGAGAATGAGAGGTTAAAATGTGGTAAAGAGTGTACCATGAATGCTAACTATGCTGACACCTTCTGAAGGACAATAGAATCAAAGCAATTCCCCCCATCACTTAGTTTAAAAGGCCTGGCACTCATGTAAACACAGCATAGTGATAATTAATTAAAGTAATTGATTTACTTAGTTTCCTTTCTTGAGTCAGTTAACTGGATGCTCCTCCTCATGTGGCTCTGTATATCTGTTAACTGGGCTCATTTCTCTCCCCTTCCCATTTTGGAAACCTTTCATTGTGCTCTCTGGAACTCAGGATCTGCCACATGCAGAATTCTTAAGGCCTTCACTTCTCTGAATATTCACTTTAGGATTTTGCTCAGTAGAAACCCGGCTCTTCATGAGGACCCTGCTTCCCCTCGGCCCTCTCTCTTGCTGTGTTCCCTCCCGCGCCCTCGCCCTCATACCACTGGCGGGAGGGGTGGGAGGTGCCTGCCAGCTCCCATGCCATCCCCACCATTCTCCCTTCCATCTCCAGAAAACTCCAACTTTGAAGTCCTTGCCTCAGACTATTCCACAACCCCTGCTTGCCGCAGTCATCTACTTCCTGTCCCTTCTCTTAATTTCTTTAATATTTTTAGCTTCTGGTTCACTGCCATTTCCTCTTAAAATTCCTGTGACAATTTTAGCTTTTCAGCATCCAGATAAATGATCCTTTCAACACTTAATGCTCTTGGTTCCTTAACCTCCTCTTGTCCAGGGATCTTGTCCCTTTCCTTATCTCAGTCATTCTCTCTCAGGGTCATACCCTTGCCCTTGTGTTTACCAAAGCAACATTAACCTCATCCAAGCACCCACTTTCCAACCCCCACATTCCTGTCTTTCTAGCTCACTCCCTCTGAGGCCCTGGCTCACTTTTCTAACCCACCAGATCTTCAATTCATAGATTTGACTACATTTTTGTCCCCTCAACCTCCCTCATTTTACAGCCTTGCCTGGCCTGAGTTCCATGCTTTGACATTACATTAACTCCCTTGCCAACTCTGGGATGTCCTTGTGTCTGGAAAACCCCAATCCTCGTTAGATCTAATTATCTGCTTACTCCATGCCTGCCTCCTGGCAGCTGAACATGACTGGATAAAACCCACAGCCATGACTAGTGGGCTCAAGGGAAATTATCGCCATTCACCTCGCAGGGACCCGTCCTGCTGCCTGGCCGTCTACTTTATCTTCCTACTCCATTCCTTCTTCCACTTTTCTAGACCATTTATTCATCAAGTTTCAAACTGTGCATTTAAAAAACTGAACAGATGAGAGCAGACTAAAACTTAATAGAGTGCACAGCATATAATAAGGGTAAATATTATTTCAGGAAATGCTTGTTTCAGTTGTATATACACATATTTATATGTGCATGTGTGCTGGATTAGGATGTAAGATGCATTTTGTGCTAAAAAAAAAAGTTAAAGGTATACAATTATTTCACATCTTCTCTCCTTAAATTTGTATCACCTCCTCATCTTCTCACTGCTGTCCAGTGACATTTTACTAAGAAATTAGGAGGAGTTAGAAGAGAACTTGTCCACCTGCCAACCTGCTGGTTACCATGCTCCACTCTCCTTCCGGTTACTCTCTGTTCCCGCTCTATGTCAGCTCAGTCCTCCACTTATCTCCTAGATCCAATAAATCCTAAACCCCTCAAAGACATTGCTTATTGATTATCGAGTAATTAGGACCTCTGTAAGGTTCTTTCTCCAGAATTATTAATTTCCTCCTCTCTGCTAGATAGATCATCCTTAATAATATGAAACATTTCAAAATAGTTCCCATCTTAAAAACAAATATACAAGCCAAACAAAGCCTTTGGTGGCTCCCCTCTAGCTACTGTGTCATTTCTCTACTCCTTTTTACAGCAAAACTCTTTTTAAAGAGTTGTCTACACACACTGTCCCTGAGGTCTCTTCTCCCATTATCCAATAAGACTTGTACTCTCACTGTTCTGCCAAACAATTATATAAGGTTATCAGTGACCTCCTCTTCCCTAAATCCAGTCAGCGAACTTTCCAGAGAGAGAGACCACTCTCTCCTCTTTGAAACACTTTTCCCTCTTAACTGTCAAGGACACCAAGTGCTGCATTCCTGGTTTCCCCTAGAGTCTACCTCCTTCTTCACACGTTGTGAATGTTGGAGTTGCCCATGTTGGCGTTGGAGTGCCTAAGGTCTCAGACCTCTTCTCTTGTTTACTTATATTTATCTCTTGGAGATTTCATCTAGGCTCATGGCTTTAAATAGCACCTATATACCAATGATTTCCAAATTTATAGGATGCAGACCTTTCCCCTGAAACTTCCTCCTCAACCCCTCCACTTGGGCACTTAATAGGCATCTCAAATTAAAACTGAATGCCCGCCTTGCTCCTCCCACAGTCTTCCCCATATCCGTTAACAGAACCTCTGAATTTGTAGTTGCTCAGGGCCTGTACCTTAGTGCCAGCCTTGGCTTCTCTCTTTCTTTTATACACTACGTACATCCATTTGATATCACGAAATCCCATTGGCTCTATCTTCAAAATATAACCTGAACTCAAGCACTTTTCACCACTGTAGGGCGCGGCCAGAGTGTTTTGGACAGGTTCAAGCCTTGGACTACTCAGAGGGCACAGTCCTCTCATTGCCACGTGCAAGTCCCAGCTTGGATGGCAGAGCCCTCCCAGCACAATTAGCCAATAGCTATAGCTGTAAGCTTGAACCTGTGGTCCGAACACGTGGCCCCACGTGCCTGAGTGATAGAGTTCAGGTGCATGTAGTTGAGTGGGACTGAAACCACGAGAATGTTGTAAATAACTTGATCACGCCCTTACTTTGCCTTGTGGCCTCTGCTATATAAAATAAAGACACGGCTTGTGGGCGCTGGCGCTGTCTCCTCATCAGGGAAGCAGCGTCCCACCGAGACCCAGCTTTCATTCTCATATCTGTCTTTTCTAAGCCTTTCACCACCCCCACTCAGGGTCACTGAACCAGGCTGAGCTGGCATGGCACATAAGGTGCCCTGGGGCTGAGTATGCCATGGCCGTGCCAGCTCCCCACACACCACCTTTACATCTTCCACCCTGGGACCACGCCTAGGTGTGTGATAGGTATTAGGGATACAAACATGAAAAGGCATGCTTGGGTGAACTCATCTGATTAGTTATTAGAATACAGCAGATTAGTTTCATAATAAAGAAATAATCACTGTAGGGTGAGACATGGGATTTGAAAAACTTTGTAACTAAATTGGCATTTGAACTGGATCTTGAAGGATGAGTGGAAGTTGGCCAGGTGAATACAAGTGGAAGAGAGTTTCAAGCAGAGAGGGTAGGGCACGGAGGTGTGATGTGATCTGGGAATGGTCAGGGGTTTGAGAAGGTTGAAAACATTTCCCTTTCAGTGACATGCCCTAAATGCTAATGGTGGAGCATTTGAAGGAGAACCAGGGCATAGATGTTTTCAAGAAGCACTTTCAGTTCATTCCATTATCAATTTGAAAGCAAATTCTGGTAAAATATGTGTTATATAGTGACATACATAATATCTTGATGAATGACATCCTGACTGTCAAAATCTATAAATAATCCTAATGTTTGTAGTACTTGAAAGCCTATCTGTATATATAAAAGCCTAAGCAACTCAGAGAGGAAGATGGCAGCATAGGTAAAACACCGGAGACTGCCGCCGTGGACAACCACTTCAAAAATACAACTAAAAGTCGGAGCGGACATCAACCAGAATCACGGGAAGGCTGGCTGAGGAGAGTCTCTTCAACTAGAAGCAAAAACAACAGCATTCCGACGCTCAGCGGAGGCGCAGTGTGGAAAATTTAAAGGTACGGCGGTGCGGTGGTGAGGGTGCGCGCGCAAAGCGGGCTGGCAGCTGAGGGCGCGATTGTCGTTTTCAATCAGGAGTGAATCTCAGACTCTGGGCTACAGATCCGGGCGAGTCTCTAGGGACCCAGACTCAAACGGGAGAAGCGGGACTGTCTGGCTACGGCCCCTCCGAGGTTTGCAGCGATTGCTGGGACAGAGAGGCAGAGCCCCTGGGGATGGACTGAGAGCGGCCATAGCTGCTCCCTCCCCCCCCGCCCTGTTGAGCCCGCCCCGCCCAAACCCTGCGCACAACCATTTGCCCACCGCCTCAGGCAAGGGCTGGACTAGCACCTCCCCTGAGGACTGAAGTTTTCCCACAGCTGATTTCCACCGCCAGTCGGCCTGATGGTCAAATCCCTCTAGTGTTAAGTACAACAATTAAGGCTTCGCTAGAACAAGACTGCGCACAGAGACCACAAGGGGGTGCACCAAGAAAGCATAAAAGATTCGGAGACAAAAAAACATGACAGAAATGGAGGATATGGAGCTAAGAATCGCAATTTTGAGGGCTTGCCATAAATTTGTGCAGAGCCTCACGAAAACTAATGAGACCCTCGATGCTACGATAAAGAAATTAGAAAGTAAGCATACACGGACTGAAATAAAGAATATTATACCCAATAGCAGACCAGAGGAGTGCAAGAATCAAACCAAAGATTCGACAAAAAACACCCAATTGGAAAAGCAAAATGAAAAAAGAATCCGAAAGTGTGAAGATAGTGTAAGGAGCCTCTGGGACAGCTTTAAGCGGACTAATATCAGAGTCATTGGAGTCCCAGAAGATGAGAGACAGCAAGATATTGAAAACCTATTTCAAGAAATAATGGCAGAAAACTTCCCACACCTAGTGAAAGAAATGGACTTACAGGTCCAAGAAGCGAAGAGAACCCCAAACAAAAGGAATCCAAAGAGGACCACACCAAGACACATCATCATTAAAATGCCAAGAGCAAAAGACAAAGAGAAAATCTTAAAAGCAGCAAGAGAAAGAGGCTCAATTACCTACAAGGGAATACCCATACGACTGTCAGCTGATTTCTCAACAGAAACTTTGCAGGCCAGAAGGGAATGGCAAGAAATATTCAAAGTGCTGAATACCAAGAACCTACAACCAAGATTACTTTATCCAGCAAAGCTATCATTCAGAATTGAAGGTCAGATAAAGAGCTTCACAGATAAGGAAAAACTAAAGGAGTTCATCACCGCCAAACCAGTATTATATGAAATGCTGAAAGGTATCCTTTAAGAAGAGGAAGAAGAAAAAGGTAAAGATACAAATTATGAACAACAAATATGCATCTATCAACAAATGAATCTAAGAATCAAGTGAATAAATAACCTGATGTACAGAATGAACTGGTGACTATAATGAATCAGGGACATAGAAAGGGAATGGACTGACTATTCTTGGGGGGGAAAGGGGAATGGGAGATTCGGGAAGAGACTGGACAAAAATCATGCACCTATGGATGAACTCAGTGGGTGGGGAGTGAGGGTGGAGGGTGGGGTGGAAGCTGGAAGGAGGGGAGTTATGGGGGGAAAAAAGAGGAACAAATGTAATAATCTGAACAATAAAGATTTAAAAAAAAAAAAAAAAGCCTAAGCAACTGACTGGATGACCAAATGACTGGCTGATAGCTATGACACATACTGACCACTGCGGGCAGACGCTCAATGCAGGAGCTGCCCCCTGGTGGTCAGTGTGCTCCCACAGCCAAGCTCCCGTGGCTGGCCAACCTCCCGCAGTCCCTCCCCCCCCACCCCCCGGCCGGCCGCAATTGGGACTGGGTGAGATGGCCCCGATTGCCTGCCAGGCTGAGGGACCACACCCATGCACAAATTCATGCACTGGGTCTCTAGAATAGTAATATAGTCCATTTTACCCAGAGGTTTGAAACAAATACAAGCGCATTGCTTTGGCTGTTAGTAGTTTCATGTTAATGAATTTAATGAGCCTTATTGAATACCTTTCATATACCCCAAACTGTGTAAAGTGTTGTAAGGAATAAAAAAATAAAAAAGTCAAGCTATCAAGGCACAAAAAGACATGGAGGCACCTTAATTTCATGTTACTAAGTGAAAGAAGCCAGTCTGAGAAGGCTACAAATGATATGATTCCCACCATATGACATTCTGGAAAAGGCAAAACTATAGGGTCAATGAAAAGATCAGTAGTTGCCAGGAGTGAGGAAGAGGAGAGATGAATAGGGAGATAGTGGAGGATTTTTAGGGCAGTGAAAATACTCTGTATGATACTATAATGATAAATATATGTCACCATACACTTGTCTACAAGTACTGAATGTACAATACCAAGAATGAACCCTAAGATAAACTATGGACTTTGGATGATTAAGATGTCTCATTCTTGGTTTAAAAGTATACCATTCTGGTGAATTATATTGATAACGGGGGAGTCTGTGCATATGTGGGGGCATTTCATATATAGGAAATCTCCCTACCCTTTTCTCAATTTGGTTGTAAGCCTAAAACTTCTCTTAAAAAAATAAGTTAAAAAAGTCAAGATTCATGTTCTTAAGGGGCTTATTGTCTTTTAAGGAGTGATATGATAGAAAAATACATAGACCACTGACCAGAAAGAATATACCAGTAGTTTACCTTCCTGAAAATGTTCATTGGAGAAGTGTTAAACCAGTAAATAAAACAATAACTCATAATAATTAATTAGATGATTTAAAATACTTGCATTCACCAATCTGCAAAATTAATCTATCCATGTCAGAAAGCTCTGACCTGGAAATCCATTCCCCCCTGCCTATCTTTCTGTTTCAGAGAATGAAGTGTTTCTTTTCTTGTGGGAGGTCAGTCTCACACCCTATTCCCTTGACCATTCTCTGCAGGATTCCTCTGGATGTTGCTTCATCATTTACTCACACATGTATTCATTTGGCAGACATTGGTTACCTCTGTGTCAGGCACTGTGCTGGGGGAGAAGAAAAGAAATAGACACAATGCAATAGACACAATGCAAGGCAACAAGGAGGCCATGTTTAGTGTGCTTGCTTTGTCTTCCACCTTTTCTCTTTCAGTGGCTTCTCCTAGTTTCCAATATGCTTATAACTCTCCCACCCTAATATAATTTTTCTTATGACTCTGGAACCACTATTTCTCTTCCTTGCCCACCCCAATATTACCATATTTCTTTTCTTCCCTTCTCACTCAGGCTTCTGTGGGAGCTGTCCTGCACTCCCTGCCTCCCCTTCCTCACCTGCCTTTCACTTACCCCTTGTCTGCAATTTGGCTTCAGCCTCCATCATTCCACTGAAGCCTCCCTGCCGACATACACGTCAGCCCAATGGCATGTATTTGGCCACATCCAACGATTACTTTTCTGTTCTTATCTTTTTGGACCCTCTGCTGTAATGATCACTCTTGATTTCTTTTTCTTTCAAACTCTCTGGCCTTGACTTGGAGGAACTACTCACCGCTGGTTATGCAATTACATCCTGCTTTCTTTGATCATCTTCCTGCACTATTCCTCCCTTGCCTTTTCTCTGTGACCCTGAGCTCTGTTCTTGGTTCTTGGCTTCTTCTTCCATATATGGTCCTCAAGCAAACTCATTTGCTCTTATGGTCTTAGATTTCTGACTCTGATTATAAGAGCCTGGGTTGCATATCACACTGCCAGCTGTATATATCTGCTTATATGTCAGACTATGTACTACTTATAATAGCAACTTGATGTCCCCAATATATTGAAACTCTACATGTTAAAACTGAAACTCATTTTTTCCCTATCCCACCCCAAACCTGCTTCTTCTTTATCTACTCATTACTTTCTTCTCTTTCCCTCTCCCTGCTAATTCTGTCATCATCAAGGATGCTGGTCCTTGATCTATTTCCTGAATTGATCCCCTTCTCTTCATCTCTATCACGGTTGCTCTCGTTCAGGCCTCCACCACCCCTTGCTTATATCACGTGTAGCTTTTAGCCTATGCCATACTGTTTTGTGCCTCTGTGCCTTTAGTTGCCTTTTGCCCTTTCTTAAACTGAGAGACTTATTCATCCTTTAAGACTCATCCTTCAAGAATCATCTTCTAGATCTAGGAAGTCTTTTCTGAACTATGCAAACTTTTATTTTATTTTATTCAATTTCTTTTACTGCATTCACTTTAAAAAAAGAAGTTATCTACTTATGTATCTTTTACCTCAATATACAGTAAATTCTGTGAGAGACCATGCTTTCTTCATCTTTGTTCTCCTCATACCAAACTCAGTGCCTTGCATATTTATTGAACCTAAATATAGTTAAGATTTCCCCACTTAGTTGCAATCCACAAGCTTTACTACGTCACAAGATGCTTGGCCTTTTTCTCTTATTAAACAAACACTGACTGAGTGCTTCCTATGTGTTGGCTCTGGGAAGCAGTGGTCACAATGCCCTGAGAATGGCAAGTGGATTACGATGGCCATAGTGGGCCATGGGGGGAGGTGAGTGGGAGGATCAAAACCGAGATGTAATCCATGGCTGTGCTCACAATAGCTTTTGTTCAGAAAGAAGAGCATTTTATGTGGCAGAATGAAAAAGGCTGATGAGGGCAAGTTTGGAAACAGAAGTCTTTTATAGAAGCAAAATTTTTCATTTAAATCACACCTCATTATGATGTGTCTGGTTGGGTTGTACTAATTTTCCAATAGCAGATCATTGTTTTAAAGTATGTATTGGATTGTATTGATTCATGTATTCATTTCATAACCTTTATTAGTGACTATAATATATATAGAGGCCTGGTGCACAACATTTCGTGCACTGGGCGGGGGGGGGGGGGGGGGCGGGGGTCCCTCAGCCCGGCCTGCACTCTCTTGCAGTCTGGGACCCCTCACTCCTTACCGCCTGCCTACAGCCTTGAGCCTGACTTCTGGCTAAGCAGCGCTCCCACACTGACCACCAGAGGGCAGCTCCTGTGTTGTGCATCTGCCCCCTGGTGGTCAGTGCGCATCATAGTGACCGGTTGTTCTGCCGTTCGGTCGATTTGCATATTAGGGTTTTATTATATAAGATGGTATCTTGGGGATTCCAGAGAACTAGACACCATGCCTGGCCTCAGAAAACTTGTGGTCTAGTGGTGTACTGGGCACAGGAGTGGAAGAACGTGACTCAGGGGCATTGCTGTGGGAGGGGTGAACACAGGCTGCTGTGGAGCCCAGAAGGAGACTGACCTCTCAGAGGGGCGTTGGGAGCCCAGAGAAGGCAGTTTGAGCAATGACTTGGAGCTGAATTTTGAAGGATGAGTAAGAATTAACCTCAGTGGGAACAGCTTGTGCCAAGACTCAAATGAGACCACTGAGTGTGCAGTAGCTTGGTTTTATGCTGCAACCGAAGGTAGGACCAGGAATGAGGTTGAAGTTTAAATTTTATTTTCAAGGGGATGTCACAGAAAAAAGTGGAATTCTGCCCACCTTCATGAACAGATTAGATAGAACAGGGTAATTACTGTGCTGCATATTTAAGAAACTAAAGCGTAAACAATGAGACAAATCATCAAAACCACCAGGGCTCTTGGTGAAAATATTCCTAAGAGAAGAAAGGTTAGTGAGTCTTTCTATAGTCACCAGTCCATCTTTCTTGGTTTGGATCTGCCTCTGGCTCATACTCAAAAATTGAATCTGAGAAATCCTGCCATTTCCCAGAGGGCCAATAGTTCCTGTAATAACTACTCCCCAGACATTTCCTGGATATGATAAACTTTCTAGTTCCATAGTTACAGATTTATAAATCAAAGATTTTCCTCCATGTTTTTCTTCCATGTGAGCATTACCCTGAGGCAAGGTAATGACAAGCCTGGCAGAGATGGCCTGGGAGGGAGGGGGTGGTGGTGGGAGTAGCGGGGTGGGGGGGGGGGGGCGGCTCTAGCAGTGGTGTTTTGTGGCTGCAATACTATCCTCCAGCAGGAACAGACTCGGTCAAGGTTTTATTTTATTTTATTTTTCAGAATAACTTGGGTTTCTCCTCAAAACAAACCAATTACTCACCTAGCAAAAGTGTCTGGGTTGTATTTACGGATGTCTGCCTTCAGGCTAAGAGATGTGATGCTGTCTGTGAAGGATGAGGAAAGAATATCGTTTTAGAATAATAGATGTACAACACCCCGAAGGTGGTTTCAGTTTCTGTGCTGGGTTTCAGGAGTGCTATGAATGAGAGCATGTTCTTTTCCAATGGAAGCGACACCACCAGTTTCCCAGTGGCTGGTATATGTTTCTTCCAATGTGCCTTTGGCCTTTGAGACTGAGGAAGAAGCCACATGCCTTTCTTTTTCACAGAATAATCTTTACTATGTTTAGATTCTTTGAGTAGGTTTTGGTTTTTTATCTATTTTCTATCTGGATGCCTCTTTTTGAAGGGGGCAGAGGGTGCGCCTAGGATGAGTCTGTCTGTAGTACTATTGCCTTATGTCATAAGCAGTCATACTTCTGTGGCCCCAAATGTAGGCCAAATGCTGTTTAAAGAAATGTTAGTATTTCTATTCAAATTTTAAATATATTAATTTTGCCTGCACATTAGTCCTTATATTTAAGCATGTTTAAAGAACTGTTAAGGGGGGTGGGCAGGTGAGAGAAGGGAATCCTAATGTATGGTGACAGAAGATTTGACTTTGGGTGGTGGGCACATGGTGCAATATACAGAAACCCATACCTGAAACCTATATGATCATGTTGGCCAATGTCACCCCAATAAATTTAATAAATAAAAAATTACTGAAAAAATTTTCCTACCAAAAAAAAAAGAAAAAAAAAGAAATGCTAAATAAAAAGCGTTCTTCACAAAAATATGCATTGATAATAAGGTCAAACTGTAGAAGATTTAATAAAAATATAAAATCAATTAGTTAATACCAAGTATCTCCACATAGCTGCTAGTCTGTTAATCTCAAATCTAGCATGTCCAAAACGGGACCAATTAATTTCTCTCCCCTTTGGTGGAGGCATTATGTTCTCCCAACCTCCAAAGGAAGGTAGCATGATGATTAGGGAAGTGCATTGGTTTTTTAACTCAGGCAGAACTAGTTGGGCCGGCTAGCTTTAAGAACTTTGCAAGGTGGTTACCTTCTCTGACCATCTGTTTTCTTATCTGTGGAAATGGAATAATTCCCACCTCACAGGGTTGTAATGAGGATTAAAGGAACTATCAAATGTAAAGCAAGTAATACAAAGTCATAAGTATGAAAAATTCTGGTATCATCTCTTACTCTCCTTTTCTCTTTATTCCCAATAATCAGTCTTCAACAAAGTCATGTAATTTCTTTTCTTGGAAATACTTCACATATGTTTCCCTTCATATTCTTATGGCTATGAGCTTATGACATTACTAGAGGCCTGATGCCCTGGTGGAGTTCCTCAGCCAGGCCTATGGGGATTGGGCCGAAATTGGCTCTCTGACATCCCCTGAGGGGTCCCAGATTTCAAGAGGGGGCAGACCACACCAAGGGATCCCACCTGTGCACGATCGGGGTGGGGAGAGACCGAGGGAGGGCTCCAGGGCGTGTCTGGCCCGTCTCGTCCAGTCCCAATCATCAGACCCCAGCAGCAAGCTAACCTACCAGTTGGAGCATCTGCTTTCTGGTGGTCAGTGCGCATGATATTGACTGATTGAATGGTTGAACAAACAGTCGGATACTTAGCACATTAGGCTTTTCTTTCTTTATTTCTTTCTTTATTTTTATATATATGATTTTTTTTTAAAATATATTTTATTGATTTTTTACAGAGAGGAAGGGAGAGAGATAGAGAGTTAGAAACATCGATGAGAGAGAAACATCGATCAGCTGCCTCCTGCACATCTCCTACTGGGGATGTGCCCCCAACCCAGGTACATGCCCTTGACCGGAATCGAACCTGGGACCTTTCAGTCCGCAGGCTGACGCTCTATCCACTGAGCCAAACCGGTTTTGGCTATATATATGATTTTATTATTATTTTTTTTTATTGATTTCTTACAGAGAGGAAGGGACAGAGATAGAGAGTTAGAAACATCGATGAGGGAGAAACATCGATCAGCTGCCTCCTGCACATCTCCTACTGGGGATGTGCCCGCAACCAAGGTACATGCCCTTGACCGGAATCGAACCTGGGACCTTTCAGTCGGCAGGCCGATGCTCTATCCACTGAGCCAAACCGGTTTTGGCACATTAGGCTTTTATTATATAGGACTAGAGGCCCGGTTCATGACATTTGTGCATAAGAGGGGGGGTTTCCTCAGCCTGGCCTGCACCTTCTTCAATCCAGAACCCCTTGGACATCCCTCTTGCAATCCAGGACCCTAGCTCCTAACCAGTCACCTGCCTGCCTGCCTGATCCCCCTGACTGCTCTCCCCTGCCAGCCTGTTTGCCCTAACTGCTCTCCCCTGCCAGCTTGATTGCCCCTAATTACCTCTGTCTAGGCCCCACCACCATGGCTTTGTCCAGAAGATGTCCAATCTAATTAGCATATTACCCTTTTATTAGTATAGATACCTGGATTATTGCAAAAATGCTAAACTAGTATCTATTTATTCTCTTCTACAAAAATTTTTTCCCCTTACTTTTGGAAAGTAATTCTGAAGTTTTCTTAGAACACTGATTTCCACATGCCACTTTTTAATGTTAGAACTTTATTGACTCCTTGATTTTTAAAAAATTAATATATTTTTTTTTATTTCAGAGAGGAAGGGAGAGGGAGAAAGAGACAGAAACATCAATGATGAGAATTATTGATTGGCTACCTCCTGCATGCTCCCTACTGGGGATTGAGCTTGCAACCTGGGCATGTGCCCTTGACCAAAATCGAACCCAGGACCCTTCAGTCAGCAGGCCAATGCTTTATGCACTGAGCCAAACTGGCTAGGGTAACTCCTTAATTTTTTTAGAATCATGTTTAATCACCTGTTTGACTTTTAGTACCTGGAGAGGAGGCAGTGTGTTCTAGTGGGAAAAGCACAGATTTTGGATTAGAACAAAAATAGATCCAAACCCTGTGTACAAGGTGAATATCTATTAGGTTTTGAAAAAGCAACCTAAGCTTTCAGAATATCAGCTTACTCAACTATATATAATGGCTATTTGTGCAGTAACGACCTAACTAGTATCAGACTGGTGAAGCCCTCTGAATGGGCTTGTATGGAGAGAATGTAGTGAATGGATTCAGTCAGAAGAATATACATGAACTACAAAAATAAAATGAAGTTGTGGAGTCTGGTTTTTCTTAACAATGCATGTGAAGAGAAAAATATTTCAAGTTTTATCAGACTTAAAAGATATGGACATTTTCTTCTCACATTCTTTTAAAGAAATCATGTCTGATCCAAGTGCATGACACTCTTGGGTAGAGAATAATGGGAAGTGTTAACTCTATAAATCTTTTCTTTCTTTACAAATTTATTAGAGCCACCTATTCTAAATGGCTATGGGTGAGGGAAAATGTCCAATCCAATTTGTTTGAAATAGAGGGTTCATGACAGGGAATGACTGGATCAGTCTCCACTTTATTGAGCTGCTCATCCAGGGCCTGCTGTGATACGGCTACTGGCAGCTCCCCAATGCAGTCCACTCTAATCAGCTTCTTTACTCTTTGTTTCCCAGACACATTCTGCCCCAAGGTATTCTTGCTTGTATTTTCTTCTCCACCTAGCCAATGTCTACACATTAGTCAAAGCACAATGAAAGCATGTACTACCAGCATAAAGCCATTCTTTTTTTAAAAAAATATATTTTATTGATTTCTTACAGAGAGGAAAGGAGAGGGATAGAGAGCCAGAAACATCGATGAGAGAGAAACACCGACCAGCCGCCTCCTGCACACTCCCTACTGGGGATGTGCCTACAACCAAGGTACATGCCCTTGACCGGAATCGAACCTGGGACCCTTCAGTCTGCAGACCGATGCTCTATCCACCGAGCCAAGCCGGTCAGGCATAAAGCCATTCTTGATTACCTCAGCTCATATTACGTTTCTTTTTTTTTTTGTTGGTCTGAAATTATGGAATTGACTATCCATATAGGATTAACAAACATTGGAGAGGTCCAGTGTCTGGGGAACCTACCTTCAAATCAGTCAGAATTGTAAGGATACCAACCTCTGTGACCTTCGCATTTGAACTTCTGTAGTTTTCTGGAGTGCCTAGCAATACAATGATCATCCTATACTAAAGAGCTAATATGCTAATTAGACCAAACAGCCGAACAACCTTCCAGACATCCTTCGGATGACCTTCTAGACAAAGCCGAAGCTTCAAGGGCTGGCCAAGGCTGCGAGAGGCTGCAAGGGCCAGCTGGGGCTGTAAGGGGCTGCAAGGTCTGGCTGGGCTGCAAGGGTCAAGCCCCTTGCACGAATTTCGTGCATCGGGCCTCTAGTATGATAATAATGTAACATTTTTTGAGTATCTACTCCATGACACACATCATGCTAAGCTCTTTCTACATATTATTTCATCTTGACAGTAGTCTTATGAGATGCGTATTTGTATTATTATCCCTATTTTACAGGTGAGGACACCAGTGCTTAGAGATGTTCAGTGACGTTGCGCTTACTCAAGTCCACATAGCTAATTGACAGGTTCTGGATTTGAAAACAAGTTGGCCTTGTAGGTCACCAGTACCAGGGTTCTTTTCATCACTCTTTGCTTCTCTTGAGATGGTTAGAAGGTAAAAATTTACTCCTCTGTGAACAATAATGGAGGCTTCCTGACTTGAACCAATCATTAATTTAACACCATGCCGCCTTAGACAGTTGTTTCACTTTTCAAGGCATGATTCCCTCAGTTTGTTCAAACTTCTGCAGGGAAGGGCAAACTTTATTACTTTACATTCTCCACAATGACTAGCAAAGTACCTGGAAAATAACAACAGAAAAAGTATTTGCTGCTTTTTGTCCTGCATTGATTTATTTGCCCATATCCACTTTAAAGATACTTGTTTACTAGACTGGGGTCATGGGCTGACCCTAGTGTTAGATCCGTGAAGTCCTCTGAATAGGTTCTATGTGGCTTAAGAAATCATCCCAGACTATTGCCATGGAAGTTCCCAGGGGTGGGCAAACTTTTTGACTCGAGGGCCACAATGGGTTCTTAAACTGGACCGGAGGGCCGGAACAAAAGCATGGATGGAGTGTTTGTGTGAACTAATATAAATTCAAAGTAAACATCATTACATAAAAGGGTACGGTCTTTTTTTTTTTTTTTAGTTTTATTCATTTCAAACGGGCCGGATCCGGCCCACGAGCCGTAGTTTGCCCACGGCTGTTCTAGATGGTTCAATGACAGTTAATGGATGTTTCCAAGACGTAACATTTATTTTTTAATGGAAATTCTTTAATAATCTTTTATTCATGATTTGAAAATTAAATATAAAAATTAGGGACTCTTCTGCTGCTTGTTATGAGAAGTGACCTTTTTATCTTAATTACCACCATAGGATCCAGATCACACAATATTTGATACCATGAGTATTTGCAATTTTTAAAGGGTAAATTAACTATTGTGCAAAATAAAAATACTTTCTATAAAATATCTAACGCAGTGAACAGCCAGTAGGTGGATTCTCTGTTTCTTCTGCTCACTGATTTAGAAAGCCAGTAATAAAGATAAAGCTAGTTATATTGAGAGATGATTTTCTTTCATTTTAAAAAAAATATGTTTTTATTGATTTTAGAGAGAGGAGGGGAAAGAGAGACATAAACATCAATGAGAAAGAAACATCAATCAGCTGTCTCCTACATGCCACCCAGTGGGCATCAAGCACACAATCCAGATATGTGCCTTGACTGGGAATTGAACCATTGACTTCCTGGTGCATGGGATGGCACTCAACCAACTGAACCACATTGGCCGGGCGAGAGGTGATTTTCTTGACACACCATCAAGATGGAAAGTACAAGGATAACAAAAGTGATGGTAGTCTGGGTCATTGTGTCAAGAAGAATTCTGAGACTGTGCCTGGCCTCAGAGAGAAGGAAAGTCACAATCAATTAGTAATTCCTAACATACAGCGGGGAGAGTGGTAGCAGGTGTGCTATATAACTCTTATACCTGGACCAGTGCTTTGATTTATTTCTTAATGAAGAAATAGCTAATAGTTATTTCTAGGGAAATAGCTTGTCCCTTATTCATGGTCTTTCCTACTTTCCAAACTCCTAGTAAATACTCTAGGTCTACAAGATGTTTCAAGTGTAGCCACCGAAGGGAGCAAGCAAAAGGTGACAGGTACACACCCAGAGAATCAACTCCTGACCTTAGTTTTATTGTGACTGTACTTAACCACCTAAACTCAATTAGCCAGAGACTAGCAAAAGAGATAATGCAAGCAGTGAAGGAGGGAAGTTGGGCCACAAAACTGTGCCTTGAAACTACATTCACCTGCACTTCATGTGTCAGCTCTGATGTCAATACAAAGATATTTTGATGGTGAAAAACACTGTAGAATCAGTGTATTATAATAAAAATTGGGGCAAGAATAAACTGTGCAATATTCTTTTTTGTGTTTTGATTCAAAAGCAATTGTCATCCAAATCCAATTTCAGAATCATTATTTTTGTTGAAAAAATACTAAATATGAAAAGGAGGGGTCACAGCTTGAGTTTCTGATATTGTGCCAGATTTATCGAGTCAAGCAAAGAACTGACATTTGGAAATGCTCTTGTTTACCTATCCATCTAGAAACTGCTCTCTAGAGATCACTGCCAAAGGGGCCAAACAGTCTTCACTAATTTTCTGGTCACAAAAAGATTCATGCCCAAGATTCCAAAGTAAGAAGGAATAGAAATTATTAATTTGTTTACTTATAATTTCACTCAGAAAATATTTTTCAACCTTATTTTTTAAAAAATATGTTTTTATTGATTTCAGAGAAAGGTAGGGAGAGGGAGAGAGATAGAAACATCAATGAGAAGCATCGGTGAGAAACATAGATTGGCTGCCTCCTGCATGCCCTCTACTAGGGATCAAGCCTGTAACCGAGGCAGTTGTCCTGACTGGAAATTGAACTGGTGACCTCCGGGAACATGGGAGGATGCTCAACCTTATTCTTAACATTTCTTTAATCTTTAAATTTCCGTTTGTTTTTCTGTAATTTCAGAAAATGTACTATTAGCAAAACTATATTACAGATAAATTTATGTATTTTTGTACTTCCAAACATTACTTGAAAAGTGTAATGATTATATCTCTTTGACTCTCTAAGGAGGCAATATACTCCTGTTCTGACATTTTCTCTCTCTCTTTTTTTTGTGCTCATGATATTTCTTGCCCCCCCCCCCCCCCCCCCCGTGCTCTCTCAATTAACTTTTATACACTGTTAACTCACGAATACCATACTTTTTAAATCTTGTATTCCATTTAGTTCTGTAGATGGCCTGGATTGATTTGCTTAAAGTTTTACATACAGTTGCAGTCAGATTTCAGCTGGGGCTGAATGATCAGAAGACTTTTGGGCTCTGATGGCTCCCTCCCATGGTTGAGAAGACTGATGCTAGTTGTTAGCTGGGAGCTCAGCTGAGGTTGTAGAATAGAGTGCCTATCATAGCTTCTTCATGTAGCTTGCAAGGCCTTCTCCCTGCACGGCTTCTGGAGCTTAAGAGGGAAGTGTCTGAAGACCAAGAATTTCATGAAGCCCAGGCAGAAGCTCCAAGGCTTTTTAATGAACTAGCCTTGGGTGTTCAAGAATGTTACGCCCACCATGGTCCATTGGTCAAACAACTCACCAAGTCCAGCCCATATTCCAGAGAAGGGCAATTAGACATGATCTTTCGATGGGGGCAGTGACATGGTCGGTCACCTTATAGAAGAATATGTGACATGGGAGGTATTTTGGAAAATATATTCTGCCAAATCCATATTTATTCTTTAAAAAGGCATGAGTCATATATTTTATTCTAAAAATTTTCTGGTCAAAGTGCTTAGGCCCTTGGAGGATAAGGGTCAGATTTCTTAGAGACCTTAAAAAATGTGGGGAAATGAAATTCAGTTAGAGGCAGAGACCAGGCTATATGTGTCACAGAGGACAACGGAGAGATATATATGGAGAAAGAGCATTGGGTTAGGAATTAGGAGTTGGGAGTTCTAATCCCTATACCCTGGAGGTCTTTCTTATAAATTTAAATAAACCACTTAATCTCTAGACCTCATACTTCTTGTCTATAAAATGACAGTTAAATTTGACGAGTACTTTTCTATCCTGGCTGCATGTTTGAATCATGTGAGAAGCACTGAAACAAATATAATCCCTTACAACCTCCTTAAATAAATTAGGTTGATGCCAGGATTCTTTTCTTTTTCTCCCTAATAAATCAGGGCTGAGAAACACCAGATTGAATCTGTAATACTTTGTCAACCACACTCAGCTTTATTCAGAGCATGAATTATGAACCTTGGTAGAATCACTGGCAATATGTTTGTTAAAAAAAAATCTGGGGTAGGGCACAGTAATTGATATTTTCAAAAAGCTCCCCAAATTATTTCAATATAAGCCAGGGTTGATAACTTCTGTTTCAGAGCAGTAATTTTAAAACTTTAGCAGGCACCAGAACATATTGTAAATTACATGTATTTTCAGTTTTCTTTGTATTATGATGTTTTGATGTCTTAAAAGCCTTTCTGGCTGGGGAGAGACTGACATTCCCAGAGCCAGCTAATGCCTAACAATAACTTCACATGCAAACCAACCAAGTCAGAGTTTTTGCCCCCAACTACCTCCTTATCTAACTCTCACACACCAAGCCAGTATTTCCCCTGTCCCCGATCACCTCAGGGCCAGGTACCAGGTGACTAGAGACCACAACTTTAGCTCAAAGCCCACCAGAATCATTCAAACTAGCCAGTCCTACACTGTTGGCTCTGTACCATCTTGACTTTCCCTGGAAACCCCAATAAAGGCTCTAAAACCTTCCACTCACTTCTGTCTTCTGCCTCCTGGCCACCTAGTGTTCCCACCTGTGGCCCTGCGTGGCATGAGGTGCTCTCTCTAGGGCAGTGGTTCTCAACCTTGGCTGCACATTAGAATCACCTGGGAATCTTTTTAAAATCCTGATTTCTGGGCCTCATCCTCCAGAAATTCTGTTTCTTTGTTACTAATGTTGTGGCCCCACCCCATAACAAAGAAACAGAATTTCCGGAGGATGAGGCCCAGAAATCAGGTTTTTAAAAAGATTCCCAGGTGATTCTAATGTGCAGCCAAGGTTGAGAACCAGTGCTCTAGGGCCTGTGAGTTTAAGGAACATTTTCTAAACCTCGTCCTCTTTTCCATTTCGGGCCACAACAACTTTACCATACCATACCATACATACCATACATACCATGCCATACCATTCCATACCCAACAAAGATTACTTGAAGGGCTTTTTTAAATCACAGATTTCTAGGTGCCACCCACAGAGTTTCTGACTCATTTTGCCTGAAATAGTCTTGGAAATATGCATTTCTAACATGTTCCTAGATGCTGCTGCTGCTGGTCTGTCCAGTTTTTTCAACACCATTTATTGAAGAGACTGTTTTTACCTCATTTGCCTGTTTTATAATAGATTAGTTGACCATATTCATATGGGTTTATTTCTGGGCTCTCTATTCTGTTCCATTGGTTGATGTGTCTTTTTATGCCAGCACCATGCTGTTTTGATTACTATACCAGGGGTCCTCAAACTTTTTAAACAGGGGGCCAGTTCACTGTCCCTCAGACCGTTGGAGGGCAGGACTATAGTTTAAAAAAAAACTATGAACAAATTCCTATGCACACAGTGGCGGCAAAAACACCTGGCGGGCTGGATAAATGTTTTCGGCGGGCCGCATGTGGCCTGCGGGCCGTAGTTTGAGGACCCCTGCTAGCCTTATAGTATAGAGCAGGGGTGGGCAAACTTTTTGACTCGAGTGCCACAATGGGTTCTTAAACTGGACTGGAGGACCAGAACAAAAGCATGGATGGAGTGTTTGTGTGAACTAATATAAATTCAAAGTAAACATCATTACATAAAAGGGTACGGTCTTTTTTTTTTTTTTAGTTTTATTCATTTCAAACGGGCCGGATCCGACCCTCGGGCCGTAGTTTGCCCATGGCTGGTATAGAGTGATACCAGTAGCATGAAACCTCTAATTTTGTTATTTTTTTCTCAAGATTGTTTTGGCTATTTGGCGTCTTTTATGGCTCTATGTAAATTTGTTCTTGTTCTGTGAAAAGTGCCATTAGTATTTGATAGGTATTGCATTGAGCCTGAAGATTGCTTTGGATTGTATAGATATTTTAACAATGTTAATTCTTTCTACTCGTGAGCATGATATATCCTTCTATTTATTTATATTTTTTAAAAGTTCTTCCTTCAATGTCTTATTGTTTTTGGAATATGTCTTTTACCTGTTTGGTTAAATTTATTTCTAGATTTTTATTATTTTTTAATGCATTTGCAAATGGGATTGTTGCGGTATGTTCCCCCTGTTCCCATTTTGCTGAGAATTTTTATTATTAATGGGTGTTGGATTTTGTCAAATGCTATTTCTGCATTTATTGATATGATCATATAATTTCCATCCTCCATTTTGCTTATGTGGAATATCATGTTAATGGTTTTATGGATATGGAACCAACCTTGCATCCCAGGAATAAATTCCACTTGATCATGGTATATGCTCTTTTGAACATGTTGCTGAATTCAGTTTGCTAATATTTTGTTGAGGATTTTTGCATTTGTGTCCAACAGGGATATTCTCCTATACTTTTCTTTTTTTTGGAATGTCTTTGCTTGTTTGGGTATCAGGATAATGCTGGCCTTACAAAATGAGTTTGGGAGCCTTCCTTCCTCCTCAATGTTTTGGAATAGTTTTGAGAAGGGTAGGTATTAATTTTTCTATGAATGGTATAGGCTATCTTTATGTGTATATATATGAAGAAATGTAAAGATAATTGGAATTATTTAGCCTCTGGAGAAAAGGTTTCTCGACATCAGGTCTATTGATATTTCAGGCTATATAATTCTTTGTTGTGGGGGAGAGGAGGAGAGGGAAAAGGAGAGGAGGGAGGTGTTCTCCTGTGCATGTAAAATCTGTAATGGCATCCCTGGCCTCTACCCTCTAGATGCCAGGAGCACCCTCCCACAATCCCCAGTTATGATAACAAAAAAAGTAATTGAAAATAAATGATCAACTTAATGGGCACCTATTTTTCAACTCTACTCTACAAAACAGTAATAAACACTTATTCACATCGTTAAGAAGGAACTAATAGCCGTATATTTAGTACTTGAAATAGCTTATCAGCTGCTGCCCTTTGAACAGGATGTTAGCATTGGAAGCCCTAGCTCCTAGGAACCCCTCTCCTTTTCATTTTTGTTTTCCATGGAACCCAGAGACGGGGGTCATTCCACATTTGTTGGCAATGAAAGGCACTGACATTTGTTGGGTGTCTGTGTAAGTCAGATGTCTTACACGTTCACATTGCAACATCTTCTCAGTTTTCCCTGTAAGATGGCTGACCCCACATCACAGATGAAGCAGCTGAAACCAAAGGCATGCAGAAACTTTCCCATTATCACAGAGCTAGCAAAAGCAGAGGCGGGTTCAGCTCCAGGTGTCTGCACTCTTTCCACCACTCCACGCTTACTACTGGGCTTGATTACTTCTAAACCCTTCATTTGCAATTTGATTTTCTAGTGTCTTTGAGAAGTGTTTCTAAATGAGGGAAGTGGAAACATAATTGTTAGCTGAGTAGTCTATTACAGTTGAGTTCTGGTTAGTAAGTTTTCAAGATTAGAAGCATTTGGAGTAGACCCCCTCCACCTTCTTGCTTGTCTCCAAGTACAGAAAGAGAACCTACAAAACACTAGAGCATCCTGTCCTGGAAGCAGAACCAAACTCAAGGTTCTCATCAGAATCCATGTTCACTAGAGGCCCAGAGACGACAGTTGGAGTCCATTAGATTCAAACATTCTGCAATTCCATCTAGTTCTCCAGGTGGGTTTTTCAATGTATTGGTTAATTATATTGCACAATGACCCATCTACTGTAAAAGATACATTGATTAACGGCAAAATTAAATTAGAGGTATCTCATTATGTTGTAAATGCTATTATCTGTCTCAGTTCACTGTAAAAGGACAGAGCAAAGTAGCTTAAAATTGTCCTTCAGTCATGGGAGAATGACATAAATGGCTAAGTAAATCACTGAATGTAGCTTATGGGGTCTGGAATGCAACTAAAAATAGGCTGAATGTTTCTTGACTGGAACTGAAATCAAGGCAAGCACAGTGTTGCACAACGCTGTTCTAGGAGTGGCGCTTGTACAAAAGGCAATGAGAAAATTAAAGGTAGCTAACAATTGCTAGTTGTCACTTATTAATTGACAACTTCATGACTTGTCAATGAAGCAAATTTCCTTAATAAAATTAGTTATTTAAGAATAACTTTATATATTTTCAAAGTTTAGAAAGACCTATAGATAACTTTTTAGTCAGGATGAAAAGAACAAAACTGAGATGAGTAGAACTCTAATGTGTGGGTGATAAATTCTCATGTAATAAGAATAGTTTTCAGCATTTGGCAAATCATTTCATTTATTGGAAATTTCAAGAAGAATAATGTTCTGTATTGCCACATGTGTTTCAGTGACAAAGTAGCACATCAGCAGATTCTGACAACACTGACCTTTTGTTCCTAATCTCATGGTTAGATTTTTTTAAAAAAACAAAAACAAACAAACAAGGAATTTGTGGATTTCTAACCTTTATGAGGGGCCACTGGTTTTCTAAGGAACTCAAAAACCACATCGTAGGATGTAGCATTAAAGATACTCTTTAGATGATTCAGTCAAAAAAGACATTTCAAGGAACATGAGAATCATTTTCAAATATTTGAATAAATTGCAGGTGGAAGACAGATTAAATTTTTATAAGTAGCAAAGGAGTACATAATTGGTATATTGGGTGGAAGTTACATGGAGACAGATTTGGACGTCACTAGAGGGCAGAACACTAGGCTGTTTCAAAAATAGAATAGGCTGCATGATGTAATAGTGAGTTTGTAGGTACAGCAAGTTTATCTGTATTTGTTCATTCATTTATTCATTCACTCAACAAATGATTACAAGTAACTACTATATGCCAGGCACTGGTCTAAATTTTGGGACTATAGCTACAGACAAGAAAGACAAGGTTCCTGATCTCAAGAAAATGTATGCTGTGCAGTTGGGTTGACAAACTTTTTCTGCATAGGGCCTGATGGAAAACATTATAGGCTTTGAAGGCCACACGGTCTTTGCTGCAACTACTGAACTCTGCCATTGTTTGGCAAAAGCATCCATTGGCAAACTATGGCCTGTTGGTCAAATCTTGCCCACCACCTACTTTTATAAATCAAATTACAAGTGGGGCCTTGACTTATGAGTTTAATTCATTCCGTGATGGAGCTCATAACTCAAATTACTCGTATGTCAAATCTTAAAGTGAACGAGTGAGACACGTGATGCTGGGCTGATGATGTGGCGTTCACTGTGACGTTCGCTGTGCCAACTAGCGGTGGGGTATCTGAAGCTGGCTCGTAACCCGAATTTTAGCTCGCAACTCAAAGCAAAGAATCAGCTGAGAGACGGCTCGTATCTCGAAAAACTCGTTAGTCGGGACACTCGTAAGTCAAGGCCCCACTGTATGTTGGAACATAGCCACACATTCATTTTATATTGCCTATAGTTATCTGCCTTTAACAGCAGAGGTGAGTACTGTGACAGAGATGGTAAACCCCATAAAAGCCTAAACTATTTTTCATCTTACCCTTTACAGAAAATGGTTGCTCATCCCTGCCATAGAAAAGATATAAATAAACGATTATGGCTGTGTTTTAATAAGACTTTATTTATGGACACCAAAATCTAATTTTATATATTTTTTGCATTAGAAAATATTCTTTAAAATTTTTTTCAGTTACTTAAAACTGTAAAAAATAGTCTTAGCTTATAGGTCATACTAAAATGGAGGTGGGTTGGATTTGGCCTGTGGGTCATAGTTTGCTAATCCTTGTTCTAAAGTATTTTAGTGAACTCACAAATCTTGAATAGTTCTATTTTCACTGGTGAGAGTCTACTTGTAATTTCATTTATACTGATAATGACAAATTTCACCAGTATGCTAAATAACAAAATGTCTGTTGTTGATCAGAGAAGGAGGTCACCAAAGTGCTTATAGCAGTTATTTCTGGAATGTGGGGCTTTTTTGAAAAAATTCTAGCTGCTTCCCCTTCTCCCACTTCACTGTGAAATCCTGATTGGAACATCTGAATGCACCAGGGTTGTATTTTAGCCTAAGTAATACATAATATCACACTGGCTGTGCTGAAGTATGTTAAATTACAGGCATAATAGCACTTTAATATGCAGAGACATTGAACACTTTTCTGCCTCAGTGCTCCCTTTATGGGCTTTTGGGCATACTTTGCATAATTAAAAAGGCCATCTATCTGGGAGACTAGTTAGAAGTTGGCTGTAATTTTTCTCCCGCCCTCACTCCAAATAGCAATTTTCCCTTCATGTCATACATCAAAACAAACTACTCGTGGTCAAATGGAAAAACAGTAAAAGTATTTTTCTAGGTGTTTGACGTGACTTCTGAGTTCAATTGTAAGTGGTTGACCTAATAACCACTTTTAGGTACCACCTGAATATGTTATTCTGAAATAATTTCATTTTTTTTTCCTAGGAGACATTTTTCTTTTTGACAAATGTACTAACTCTATGTTAAAGTTTTTCTGAGGCAGGCTAGAAAACATCCTTTAATCCTGTTGCTATTGATCTCCTTCCCTTGAGCCATCTCTCTTAACAGAACCATCGCTGTTAAAAGACAGATCGTAGGTCCCTTCTGTTTTTAGACCTTTTTCCTGCTTCTTATTACATTAGTACATTTAATCTGAAAACTGACATTGCTTTTGAGTAATAAAATCAACCCCGACCTCCCACCATTTGATAGATTAAGCATGTCTTTTTTCATTGTGGGCTTATTTTGCCAATGGATGGGTTAGTGTTGCTTTGGGGGAGTTGAAGCCAATAGCTGTCTGGCTATGAGAGCAAATGCCATGGCTTATTACTGGAAATTCCCAATGAGGGGCTGCTGGGACTCATAATGAAACCTTGGCAATGAGCTAATCATTGGGATGACCTTACACTAAATCATTCAGAGCAGCATTGTCCTCAAACATAAAAAGTGACATTGTCTTGGCCAGTTTATTTGAGTTGTTTATTTGCTTTGAAATTAGAAGATATCTGTGTTTTGTGAAATAAAGGATAGGCTTGGGGTTTCCATTGACTTCGAGCACTGATTGCTTGCTATTCTCTGCCCAGAAGCTTGCTAGAGAATAATCAAATCATCTTGACTAAAAGGAGGATTGCTTTATTTGTCCACACCCTTATCCAACAGTCCTTCACAGTAAGGTTCTTTTTAATTTTTACTGAAAAAGTGAGATTTTATTGGTAAAAGTTTATTAGTGTGGGTTCTATCCATAAAGAATACAAACAAATTTAGTGCTCCTCTAAAATACTAACACCACTTTCTCCAAAAAGAGATATTTTATTTTGAAAGTAAAAAGATGACTTCTGTTTTGGGGGCATAGACACAAATCCTCTGAAATTGATGTTGATTCTGGGGCATGAACAAATACAAGGACAGTGATGTCATTATTTGTAAAACAGTGATTACAGTTATTTCATTCACTATAATCTGCTATGCACAGCCTCAGTTCCCTTGACCCACTATTGCAAGGTTATATACTTTGACCAAATCCAAACTCTGATTAAATACAACTCCCTGTTGTGTTTACAATGACTCTGCCTGGACCTAAGCAGCTGATTATGGGTGGGGAAAAGCACATAATTGTGAGAATGGTGTCATCTTCATTTCATTGCACTAACCTCAGGTTGGCCCTTAATACTGTTAGCAACTCCACTTCACTTGTCTCTTTTGTTCACCTTTTTTCTCTTTCAGACTATTTTCATACACCCAGGGAGTCACTGAGAAGTGCTTATCATTGTGAGCAGTGTGGATTAAGGTTAAGTGAGTGACATAAATCACCACAGCTGGTTTAGAGGGCTCAAGACACACAATCAAATGCAGTATCAAAATTTTTAGTTAGTCAGTATCTAGTCTTTAAAAAAAACTCAGTCCTGGCCAGTGTGGTTCAGTTGGTTGAGTGTTGTCCCACACACAGATAGGTCACTGGTTTGATTCCTGGTCAGGGCACATGCTGGGTTGCGGGCTTGATCCCCAGTACCAGAGGCAAATGATTGATATTTCTCTTTGATATCTCTCTCTCTCTCTCTCTCTCTCTCTCTCTCTCTCTCTTCCTTCCTCTCTCTCTAAAATCCATAAAACATTTTTAAAAAATCTCAGAGACCAAATTCTTCAAAAGATAATTGTGCATAAAGATTGTCTTGGAAAAAAATAGTAATAAAAGTGACTATAGAAAATTTGCAGAATACCCCTTTAGAGTAAGATAAAAAAGACAGCTGCCAGCTCCAAAATTTAATAAATAATTTCAGTATAGAAGTTTTACAATGTAATATTTTTATTATTGTTTATAAAAATTCCAAAAATAAAGCAAAGTTTTAATTTTTAGGAAAAAAACACTTTTGAGATAATGTCATAATTTTACTCCTACTTCTTTCAAAATTAAGCTAACTCCTCTGTCATCTACTTGTATTATCCAGTGTTGAAATTTTACAGCATGTATTAATTTGGATCATATCTATCCCCAATTTCTCTCTGTATGAAATCTGGCTTATTTGTTCAGACCTACCTCAAATGATATCTCTTTTACTAAAGATTTTTCTAAACTTCAGTCAGAAACAATCATTCCCTACTTGGTAGAATTTTACCCATATTTTCATTTCATCATCATATAAAAATAAGTATTTAAAAACAAATTTTATTAATAAAATTATAGGAGATCTCTACATTTTAAATGCTCTTAGCAATATGGCATATTTGTAAATGTTTGAAATAGCTACACTAAATATGAAGTGTGAAATGCTAAATAAGTATCTGAGCCTCTTTCCCCTTTAAAGGATGTACATAAAGGTTGGATAAGGTGTTCCGAATCCTTTTCAAAGAAATTAATGACTCAATGGAGGTTGAGAGTTCATAGGAATCTTTAAATCTAATTATTATTCTTCAAAACTAGTATCCAACTAAGAGTAATATTTCCGAATGAGTATCTTTAGGCCGGGTTTTCCCCAACTGTTGCAGAGTGAAAACTGAAAATAATCAGTTGTCAGTTATTTTTAAATAATATATGTTTGTTGCTAGATCTCATGCTAATCCTTTTACTTTAATTTCTCTAATTTTCTTGCAGTTTAAGTACCTCTTTTACCATTTCAAAAAAATCTAAAAAATACCATGTCATTTAGTAGTATTTTTAATTTAATGTTTAATTTTTTATCCTTTGAACTAAGAAGTTCTATGATAATGATACCATTGTAATAACCTGGTTATTATTTAACAGAAAAGGAGTAAAGGGAAGACTAAATAATATAGACATGCCATTTATACAGCTTTGCTAGAAAGCTATAATTTAACCCTCTCCAAGTCTGTTCCCCGCTGATTGATGGGGAAAAAGAGGGGATTGGACAAAGGCAATTTGGACGCATGCCCAGTAAGGTCTGAGTGACGTGGGAAGGTGCTTATCTGTCAGCCATACCTGGGAACAAGTCAGTGGCCAAAATAGGTGGGGCCACTGCAAGAGTGTGAAACCTAAATATTTAAACTCCTGGACAAAGGATCTCTCTCTCTCTCTCTCTCTCTCGGCTTATGGTTTTCCTTTTGCAGGAGGTGTGCTATATCTTCTTTATCCAGTCATTCATTGAAAGACACGTGGGTTGCTTCCATGTCTTGTTTACCATTTATAATGCTGCAATGAACATAGGAGTATGTATATCTTTACAAATAAATGTTTTCAAAATACCCAGAAGGGGCATTGCTAGGTCTTATGTAGCTCTATACTTAAGTTTTTGAGGAACTTCCATACTATTTTCACAGTGGTTGTACCAGTTTATGGTCCCACCAGCAGTGAATGAGGCTTCTTTTTTCTCCACAACCTCTCCAACACTTATTTCTTGTCTTGTTGATAATAGCCATTCTAACAGGTGTGATGTGGTACCTCACTGTGATTTCGATTTGCATTTTCCTCATAGCTAGTGAAGTGAAGTATCTTTTCTGTTGGCCATTTGTTTTGGGAAAAGTGTCTGTTCAGGTCCTCTGCTCATTTTTTAATTGGATTATTTTTGTTGTTGTTGAGTTGTGTGAGTTCTGTATATATTTTGGATATTAGCTCCTTATCAGGGGTATTGTTTGCAAATATATTCTCCCATTCAGTTGGCTGCCTTTTTGTTTTGTTCATGATTTCTTTTACTGTGCAGAAGCTTTTTAGTTTGATATAGTCCCATTCATTTATTTTCTTTTACTTTCCTTGCCTTTGGGGTCAAATTCATAAAATCCTCCTGAGATCCAGGTCTATAAGTTTAGTACCTATGCTTTCTTGTATGTTTTTTAAAAAATATATTTTATTTACAGAGAGGAAGGGAGAGGGAGAGGGATAGCGAGTTAGAAACATCGATGAGAAAAATCGATTCAGCTGCCTCCTGCACGCCCCCCACTGGGGATGTGCCCGCAACCCAGGTACATGCCCTTGACCGGAATTGAACCTGGGACCCTTGAGTCCACAGGCCGACGCTTTATCTGCTGAGCCAAACCAGCTAGGGCTTCTTGTGTGTTTTTAATAGTTTCACATCTTATACTTAGGTCTTCGGTCCATTTTTGAGTTAATTTTGTGTATGGTGTCAAATAGCAGTCTAGTCATTCTTTACCATGTGGCTTTTCAATTTTCCCAGCACCACATATTTTTTTTTAAATTTTTGATAGCATGTTTTCATTTTAAGGACACCTTTATTGTTTGAAATAATAATCTAAGTAAAAATTTTAAGAATAACAATGAAAACAACTGAACCAACATGAATCAGGACATAAATACTAAGAGTCAAGGCTGTGTGGTCGGAATTCCAGTTGAGTAGAAAAAAAAAATCACAGAAATGGTTGGGCAGAATAAAATAGGCAAGAGAAGAAAGAGCCTGTATCAGAGACAACCTTGGATTTCCCAGTGAGGAAACTGTCATGAACATCTTTCTAGGACAGAGACCACTCTCAGAACATCCGTTTTCAAAATGGGAGCAACGGAAGTGATGGAATACAGGCTCCCGTGTCAGGGAGTATGCTCTGTGCACCACACCAGCACAGTTCTTAGGGCATAGTTGGTACTAAATAAACGTTTCTTCAAAGTCAGACATAGGACATGCCACCTAACAATGTTGACACTAACCAATGCCTGACCGCTTTGCTCAAAAAGAAGATTTTGTTTGCCTTTGTTCTGGGGTAAGGCTGGGCTGGCTGCTGTGGGAGTTTGTAGAAGGACGGCATTCAGTCACATTGCTTATTCATAGGTCTTTAACTGATCTTCTGCTTCAAGTCCCCACACTTGGGATCACACTGTGCAGTTGTTGGGGTTCCTGCTGCGACTTCTCAGAGCAGCAGCTCTGCGGAGCTGTGTGTAGTGAATGGCGCGGCTTCAGGGTGCAGTGCCTGACTGGCAGAAATACCTCAGTGCCACATCCTATTAAGCATAGTTTCTAAGCAATGTTGCTGAAATTGCTCCAGGAGCCAGACGGGATGTCTTCAGCCAACTAAAACCTCCACCTCCAGGACTCAGCCAACTGGGGCATTGCCCTGGGCCTGGCAGCATGGATACTTCTTAGTCAGGGAACTCAACCATGTGAAGCCGTGCACATACTGACAATCAGCATCTTTGATTTCCCATGCAGAATGAGGAGTATATCGCCCCTGTGCCATATCCGAAGACTATTTTTCATGTATAGAGATTCTCTGACTATCCCTTGAGCCTGATTTCACTTCGTATAATGCTGGGCCAAGAAATACTGGGTAAGAAGCCGGGCCCCCTGTCCAACATGGTGCTCTCAGAGGCAGTTGCAGCAGTCTGGGATTGGAGACGCTATAGGAAGTTGGCCACTTTCAAGCTCTCACACACCTTCACTCTGGTGCAGACCCATGGCTTCAGTAACTTTAATTTAGCTTAGCCTTTTCTGTTTTAAAACTTATAAAAGAGCTTGATTTCCTTTCAGACTGCTTTTCAATATTCCCAGCACCATTTATTGAAGAGGTTTTCTTTTCTCCACTGTATGTTTTTGGATCCCTTGTTGAAAATTATTAGCCTGTATATAGGTGGGTTTTTTCCCTGGGCTCTCAATTACTGTCAGTGGGGTATGCAAGTCCCTTGTAATTGTACTAGAGGCCCAGTGCACAAACTCGTGCACAGGTGGGGTCTGGCCGACCTGGCCCCAATTGGGGCGGATTGGGGCTGGGCCTATAGGGAGGAGGAGATGGTGGGAGGTTGGCTGGCCGGCCCATGCTGATTGGGGCCCAATCAGGGCTGGGCCAGCTCGGGGGAGGGGCCGTGGGCGGTGGATCAGCTAGCCCTGCCCAATTGGTTAGAAGGGCGATCGGGGGCGGAACTGGCTGGGGGAGGGGTTGTGGGCCAATCAGGGGTGGGGCCAGCCAAGGGGAGGGGCTGTGGGTGGTGGGCCAGCAGGCCTTGCCCCCAAATTGGGTGGGGGGTTCGATCGGGAGCCAATGGCCTGGCGGAGAGGCCATGGGTGGTTGGCTGGCAGGCCCTGCCCCTGATTGGAGTGGGGGCGCTGATCGGGGGTGCGGCTGGATAGGGGAGGGGCTGCAGGCAGTTGGCTGGTGGCTTTGCCTCTGATCAGGGCAGGGGGCCAACCTGGAGTAGGGCCAGGCTGGGGGAGGGGCTACAGGAGGTTGGCCAGCCGCCCTGCCCTCAATCAAGGTGGGAGAAGCCCATTAGGTGTGGGGTGGCTGGGGGCAGGGGCCATGGGAGTTTGGCCACTGGACCACCCCCAGATCGGGCTGGTTCGCTGGCCACAGTGGACATCATTGCAACCGGTCATTCTGGTCATTCTGGTGTTCCGGTCACTGACTTTTTATATATATAGATTTTTGTCAGTTTCCCATTTAACTAAAATGGAAATAATTAGTTATTAGTAATTGCTCTATATATTTTGGTATTCCCAGGTTGGGTGCATATATATTAATGTGTTATGTCTTTGTGATATATTGTCCCTTTTATCATTATAAATTGTCTGTCTCTTGTTACTTTTATTTATTTATTTATTTTTAATAAATCTTTATTGTTAAGATTATTATAGATGTTCCTCTTTTTCCCCCCATAGATCCCCTCCACCTGGTTCCCACCCCACCCCATGCCCTTACCCCCCCTCCACTGTCCTCATCCTTAGGTGTAAGATTTTTGTCCAATCTCTTCCCGCACCCCTCAGGCCCCCTTCTCCCTGAGAATTGTCAGTCTACTCCCTTTCTATGCCCCTGCTTCTATTATATTCACTAGTTTATTCTGTTCATCAGATTTTTTTTATTGACTTAATTTTTAGATTCACTTGTTGATAGATATGTATTTGTTGTGACTTTGTTGTTCATAATTCTTATCTTTACCTTTTTTTTTCTTCTTCCTCTTTTTAAAGAATACCCTTCAGTATTTCATATAATCCTGGTTTGGTGGTGATGAACTCTTTTAGCTTTTTCTTGTCTGTGAAGCTCTTTATCTGACCTTCAATTCTAAATGATAGCTTTGCTGGGTAATCTTGGTTGTAGGTTCTTGCTATTCATCACTTTGAATATTTCTTGCCACTCTCTTCTGGCCTACATAGTTTCTGTTCAGAAATCAGCTGACAGTCATATGGGTACTCCCTTGTAGGTAACTAACTGTTTTTCTTTTGCTGCTTTTAAGATTCTTTCTTTGTCTTTTGCTCTTGGCATTTTAATTATGATGTGTCTTGGTGTGGTCCTCTTTGGAGTTCCCTTATTTGGGGTTCTCTTCACTTCCTGGACTTGTAAGTCTATTTCTTTCACCAGGTAGGGGAAGTTTTCTGTCATTATTTCTTCAGATAGGTCTTCAATATCTTGCTCTCTCTCTTCTTCTGGCACCTCCATAATTCGGATGTTGGTACGTTTGAAGTTGTCCCAGAGGCTCCTTACACTACATATTTCTGAATTCTTTTTTCTTTTTGCTTTTCCGGATGGGTGTTTTTTGCTTCCTCGTATTTCAAATCTTTGATTTAATTCTTGGGATCCTCTAGTCCAGTGGTCAACAAATTGTGGCTCGCGAGCCACATGTGGCTCTTTGGCCCCTTGAGTGTGGCTCTTCCACAAAATACCGACTTCTGCTCATGGGCCACGAAGTTTTAACCGCACTGTACATGCGCACCCGCACATGGTATTTTGTGGAAGAGCCACACTCAAGGGGCCAAAGAGCCGCATGTGGCTCGCAAGCCACAGTTCGCCGACCACGGCTCTAGTCTACTATTGAATTTCTGTGTATTATTCTTTATTTCAGACAGTGTAGGCTTAATTTCTGACTGGTCCTTTGTCATTTTTTTGGCATTCTCATGAAGATCCTTGACAATCTCACTAAGTTCCTTGAAGGTCTCACTAAGTTTCTCGGAGGTTTGTAGAAGATTCTTGAGTAACCTTATAACTGTGGTTTTGAACTCTATATCCCGTAGTTTGCTTCCCTCCATTTATTTCATTCGTGACATGATTCTTTGTCTCCACATTTTGACTGCTTCCCTGTGTTGATAAAGTGGCTTTGTGTGGTAGGTGTCCTATTGGGCCCAGTGGCTCAGCCTCCCCAATCACCTGAGGTGGACACTCTTGGTGCACCCCTTTGTGGGCTGGTTGCACAGTCTTGTTGTGGTTAAGCCTTGATTGCTGTTGGTATCACTGGGAGGAATTGACCTCCCAGTGATATCAACACTGTGGGGACCAGCTGTGACTTTAGTGGGAGAGCTCCTGTGCTGGATACACCCTTATGGGGCAGGACTTGCTTCAGTGGGGCTTTGGTGCTCACTGAGTCTGCCTCTTGAATATGTCACTTATGGATGTGAAGAGTTGAAATCTGGTATCTGACCACTGGGTACACTGGCTCCTGGATCTCCAAGGAGGTGCAAAATCAGCCACTGCCTGAGTTCACCAAGCAGGAGCTACAGTGAGATCTGCAGATTTCTCCTCTTTGTTTGGGGTTTGGAAGTTTTGGAGCTCTCTGACCCAGCTGCAGTTTTTTTAGGTTAGGCTGCAAAAGGACAGGCGATTCATATGCAAAAGCTGCTGAGCACAGCTTCTTGTTACTTTTAAAAAAAAATATTTTTATTGATTAAGTTATTACATATGTGTCCTTATCCCCACATTACTCCCCATCCCCCCCACTCATGCCCTCACCCCCCTGATGTCTGTGTCCTTTGGTTAGGCCTATATGCTAGCATATAAGTCCTTTGGTTGATCTCCCCCCCTTACCCCCACCCTCCCCTACCTTCCCTCTGAGGTTTGATGGTCTGCTTGATGCTTCTCTGTCTCTGGATCTCTTTTTGTTCATCAGTTTATGTTGTTCATTATATTCCACAAATGAGTGAGATCATGTGATATTTATCTTTCTCTGACTGGCTTATTTCACTTAGCATAATGCTCTCCAGTTCCATCCATGCTGTTGCAAATGGTAAGAACTTTTTTTTTTATTGCTGCGTAGTATTCCATTGTGTAGATGTACCACAGCTTTTTAATCCACTCATCTATTGATGGGCACTTAGGCTGTTTACAAATCTTAGCTATGGTGAATTGTGCTGATATGAACATAGGGGTGCATATATCCTTTCTGATTGGTGTTTCTAGTTTCTTGGGATATATTCCTAGAAGTGGGATCACTGGGTCAAATGGGAGTTCCATTTTTAGTTTTTTGAGAAAACTCCATACTGTTCTCCACAGTGGCTGCACCAGTCTGCATTCCCACCAGCAGTGCATGAGTGTTCCTTTTTCTCCACATTTTCGCCAGCACTTGTCCTTTATTGATTTGTTAATGATAGCCATTCTGACAGGTGTGAGATGGTACCGCATTGTTGTTTTGATTTGCATCTCCCAGCTGATTATTGACTTTGAACATGTTTTCATATGTCTTTTTGCCTTCTGTCTTCTTTTGAAAAGTATCTATTTAGGTCCGTTGCCCATTTTTTGATTGGGTTGTTTATCTTCCTTTGGTTAAGTTGTATGAGTTCCCTGTAAATGTTGGAGATTAAACCCTTATCAGTGATAACATTGGCAAATATGTTCTCCCATGCAGTGGGGCTTTTTTGTTTTTTTTTGTTGATGGTTTCCTTTGCTGTGAAAAAGCTTTTTATTTTGATGTAGTCCCATTTGTTTATTTTCTCTTTAGTTTCCATTGCCCTAGGAGCTGTATTAGTGAAGAAATTGCTTCAGCATATGTCTGAGATTTTGTTGCCTGTGGATTCCTCTAGTATTTTTATGGTTTCCCATCTTACATTTAAGTCCTTTATCCATTTTGAGTTTATTTTTGTGTATGGTGTAAGTTGGTGGTCTAGTTTCATTTTTTTGCATGTATCTGTCCAATTTTCCCAACACCATTTATTAAAGAGACTGTCTTGATTCCATTGTATGTTATTGCCTCCTTTGTCAAATATTAATTGAGCATATTGGTTCGGGTCAATTTCGCGGTTCTCTATTCTATTCCATTGATCTATATGTCTGTTCTTGTGCCAGTACCGGGCAGTTTTGAGAACAGTGGCTTTGTAATACAGCTTGGTATCTGGTATTGAGATCCCACCTACTTTGTTCTTCTTTCTCAGGATTGCTGCAGCTATTCGGGGTCTTTTTTTATTCCAGATGAATTTTTGGAGAGTTTGTTCTAGGTCTGTGAAATATGCCGTTGATATTTTAATGGGGAGTGCATTGAATCTATAGATTGCTTTGGGTAGTATGGACATCTTGATGATGTTGATTCTACCAATCCATAAACATAGTATGTTGTTCCATCTGTTTATGTCTTCCTCTATCTCCTTTTTCAGTGTCCTGTAGTTTTCTGCGTATAGGTCTTTTACCTCCTTAGTCAAGTTTTTTCCTAGGTATCTTAATTTTTTTGGTACAATGGTAAATGGGATTTCTTGTTACTTTTATTATCTTGAAATCTATGTTGTTTGATATAAGTGTGGCTACTCCTGCTTTTCTCTGGATGCCATTGGAGCCCCTTCACTTTGAGGCTCTGTCTTTGCAGCTGAGATGGGTCTCTTAAAGGCAGCATACAGCTGGGTTTTGTGTTTTAATTCATCGTGCTACTCTGTGCATTTTAATTGGTCAGTCAGTTCATTTATATTTAGGGTGATTATTGATATATAAGGACTTCCTAAAACCATTTTATCCTTTGTCTTTTGGTAGCTCTGTGTCTTCATTGTTTCTTTTTCCCTGTGTTTCTGTCATTTTAGTTTGGTGGTATTTTATGATATAGTTAATCCATTTCATCTTTTTTGCTTTATATGTCTTAGTTCCAGATTTTTGCTTTGTCACCATTAGGTTTATGCAAAAAAGTTTCACATGTACAATGGCCCTTTTTCTTCTAATTACATCTTATTTTCATTCACTTGTGCAAGTTTAGTCCTTTTCCCCTCTTCTTATATGTTGTAGGCCTACCTCAAATCATGCCTTTTTATGCTGTGTGTTCATTCCAATTTGCAGTAGCTATTGTATTATATTTTTTTAATGCTTTTACCTCCTTTAACTTTTATGTTATATTTAAATGCTTAATACCCTATTCTAAACAAGAGTTGCAAATTTCTCCTTTTGTCTGTCTGTTAGTCATCTTACAGTTTTATATCCTTTTGTATTCTTGTTTCAGGTAAGAGCACCTTTCAGTAATTCTTGTGAGGGTAAATTTCCTTAGCTTCTGTTTGTTTGGAAAGCCTTTATTTCTCCTTCATATTTAAAGAATACCTTTGCTGGACATATTATTCTTGGCTAGTGATTTCTTTCTTTCATTATTTTGAATACTTGATTGCACTTTCTCTTAGCTTGTAGGGGTTCTGCTGAAAAATTCAATGATAATCTAAGAGGTTACCATATCCTTTTCCTTGGCTGCTTTTCAGAATTCTTTCTTTGTCATTAATTTTTGACAGCTTTAATATAGTGTGCCTTGGAAAAGGCCTTTTAGGATTGCAATAATTAGGTGCTCCACTAGCTTCTTGGATTCGAGGGTTCAGTTCTTTCCCTAGGTTTGGGAAATTTTTGTAGATTATTTGTTTGAATAGCTCTCTGTTCCTTCTCTTCTCCTTCTGGTATACCCATTATTCTTACATTTGCTCTTTCTAATTGAGTCAGTAAGTTCTCATAGAGTTCTTTTATTTTGTTTTTTTACTCTCGATTCTCTCCTCCTGAGTCATTTCTAGATTTCTATCTTTGATATTTCTAATTCTTACCTCCACTTGGTCTGCTCTATTTCCTAAGCTTGATAGTCCATTCTTTATCTCTTTTGTTGAATTCTTCAGTTCCAATTTTTAAATTGGTTCTTTTATAGTTTCAAGCTCTTTGGTAAAGTACTCCTTTGGTTCATTAATTTTATTTCTGAGCTCATTTAATTGCTTTTATGTATCTTGTTGGTTTTTTTCAGAACGGCAATCTTGAATTCTCTGTAATTTAAATCACAGTCTTTCATGTCTTCAAGTTGATTTTCTGGAGGTTTTTAATTTTCCTTCTGAACTCCCTTGTTACCTTGGTGATTCATTGTGCTTGATGGATTATTTCTGTGCCTGGGCATTTGTGAAAATGAAATCTTTTTTTTTTTTTAAAGTATTTAACTCTGAGGTCTTTCTTTTGTTTTCTGGTAGGTATTGCTGAAGCACAGTTTTTTTCTTTTCCTTGCACTGCTGGGGCTGCTGGGATCTTTGTGGGGCTGTGTCAGCCTCAGCCATGGAAAACTCCCCCTATCCCCCCAGGAGGTGGGTGTCCTCTTAATGACTTAGTTGCCTCAGTCTCAGGTATCACCCCCTTGGTGGGATGTGGCAAGTTTGGGTCTCCTGGCTTGTGTGTTCCCAGGGTTGATTCCTGCACCCAAAAGCTGCCAATCATGCTGTTCTGTCTGCACTGTCCTAGCAGCTTCTACCAGGCTCTGCTGCGAGGGGTGGACGGGAGAGTGGGGAGCAGATTTGCACATCTGCAGCTTTGTCTTCTCTAGTGGTGGGTTTAGCCACCATGAGTACAGACCACTTAGACTGGAAGTTGTTTCTTCCCTTTTGCGATCTGCTGAGTGAGGATTTTACTGCTTGCAGGCCACAGGGAGATGGAGGTGGTGGTGGTGGGAGGCGAGGGCTGGCAGGTTCCCAGTCTGTGGCTCCTTTTGCCTGATGATGGGGATATGTGGAATCCTTCCGCTCTGTGCACTGCTTCTCTGCCCTGACCTTGGGCTCAGCCTCAATGTGTACTGGCCACTCAGGCCCAGTGTTGCCTCTGCCCCTCCAATTTGCCCAGTGAGGGTTGCACCCTAACCATTCACTGCTATTGCATTTGCTAGGGTCCTGGGGAGCTCAGGGACTATACCTGTGGCTCCCATCTCTCTCCTTCCTCCAGCCTGTCTCCCCTGATTGCTCTAATACATCCGCCTTGAGATCCCTCAGGTCCCTCAGATGTATTTGTTTGTTGATCAGGGACCCCTTTGTTGAATTAGAGTGGTCTAACTTCTGGTCACTTCAAGGAGATAGATCTGGAGTTCCTCTCACTCCACCAGCCTGTTGACATCACTCTCCTCAACTCAGTTCACTTAATCTTGTTTCATTTCTTCACGAGAAAAACATGTTGGTAGAGTAGACATATTCATAAATGTTTATTTGTGGTTGAAACCATAAAACTCAATTTTAATTTTCAATGAAATATTATTAAATTTTAAAGGTTATATTTGATATTATAAAATATGGACTAAAATGTATTCATAGCCATATTAGTATGACAGCTACAAATTCAGACTGAAAGTATGTGATATTAGTGTATAAAAAAGGAATGGTACTGTTATCAAGGAAGTAATATTGAACACATTTCAGTAAAGTTTCCAACAAGTAAAGTAAAATCTTTCTTTGGTTTTCATTGTCTTTACTTTTCTGTAAAATTCATTGTATATTAATGCTGCGATGCAGTACCTCACCTGGCTGAGGTAGTGTTTGCAGGATTCCCTATTGTAGTTATGCCTGCCCTCCCCCCTTTCTGTGCCACACTCTTTGGAAGGAATCGCTCTGTGTGACCACACTGAGGGAGTGGGAGTTATGCTTTACCTCCTTGAAGATGCAGTTTCTACCTTGATTATTTGGAATTCTTCTGCATGGAAGATTGGTCTCTTCTTCCCCATTATTTATTCAATCATTAATTTATATTGGTAAAGATTCATGGGTATTATTTTATACTTTGACTTATAATTCAGTAACGTTTGTTGTTCTCTTGTGCTCCTCTGATATATTCACATAAATACAGGTTAGAGTTTTTAAAGACTTTCTTTAAAATGTGTCTAGTCACTTCTCCCATTTCTTCCTGTTTGTTGAGGTTTCAGAAAAGAGGGAACATGGCTGGGCATGATCTCCCCTCCTCACCAACACAAACATGTGCTCTTTACTTATTCCACCCCCCCCTCTCTCATACACATTTTCTTATCTTTATGGAAAGAATGATATCGTTTGAAGTTTGTGTTTAAAAAGCTGCCAATTGTATCAACTTCTACAGTCTATCAACTTACAAAAACACAACTATATCAACTTTTCTATAATTGTACCACCAACTACAGGTTAAGAAAGTCTCTCATCCATTGCTATTATTTACTTCATTCAATACATCTTTTAAACTCAAATTATCCAATAATGTTCTAAAAATAAAGCAGCACCATAAAAATATCTTAAAAAGGAAACTGACTTCCATATCTTTGGAATTTCATCTAGTTCCTTTCTGAAACTCTTGTAACTCGGATAACTACTCCATTTACCTGATGAGATACGGATTGCTGGCTTAGTCAAGAAAGAAAGAAAAAGACCTAGCTGGTTTGGCTCAGTGGATAGAGAGTGTCCGTCTGTGGACTGAAGGGTCCCGGGTTTGATTCTGGTCAAGGGCACTTACCTCGGTTGCAGGCTCAAGCGCTGGCCCTGGTCGGGGTGCACGTGGGAGGCAACCAATGTGTCTCTCTCATATTGATGTTTCTCTCTGTCTCTTCCCCTCCTTTCCACAATCTAAAATCATCAATGGAAAAATATCCTAAAGTGAAGATTAATGAAGGAAAGGAAGAAATAAAGAAAGAAAGAAAGGAAGGAAGGAAGGAAGGAAGGAAGGAAGGAAGGAAGGAAGGAAGAAGAGAAAGGAAAGAAAGAAGTGTTAAAAGTATGTATTCAAACAGAGGACACCTAGAGGATTAAGACATATTTCCCAGGTTTGTGGCTAAGTAACTTAAAATCATCTCAGGTGACATGGGATCGCTGTCATCTCAGTCCACATTGAAATAATTGTACTACATCCTTTTGAGATTTAGGGCCTGAGACCAAGTTGAAATTTTATTAAATTCAGAGGTGATAAACCACTTTCAACTTAAATTTGAAACAAATTTAATCTCAGCGTTTCGTATTAGTCCCATAGGCAGCAAAAAACATGTCTTACTTACTTTTCTTTATAAACTGCTAAACATAGTGCCAAACACCTGCTGGCACTCTATTTATAATTAAGTGAATTGTAGACATAGGTTTACTTTTTAAATATGGTTATAGAATCACAGGTTTGAAAAGAATGTAGTAAAAAATAAATAAAACAAACAATCAAAACCAACTAAAGAAAGAACTAATTTATTTTCTTGGGTTTACTTGAAGGAAAAACATTTTTTAAATTGTCCAAAAGGTGGAAATTTCAGAATTTTCCTTAGTAACCACTGGGATGGGGTGAATTGAGAACTATACAGGCTAAGTCAGTGGAGAGCAGATTGCTTAAAAAAGCACTAATTATGTCTATAGCCTTAGATTTGTCTTTTTCCTTGCATTACCACAGTGAATAAAGTCACATAGGTAAGTTGTTTAATTCCCAGAAGGCAAACCTGTAAATCTTTTTTTGTACTGATTCAATCAACAGAGTTATGGTGTAGACAGGGGGAATTTCCCTGATAGATCATACTCTTTCTAAGGTAGAGGCTATATTGCATGGCAGGTGAGAGTATGGACTTGGTGTAAAGCTGACCTGCATTTTATTCCCTGCTATAGCACTGACTAACCGTGAGATTCCAGAAGAGTTCTTTATCATTCTTACTTCTCACTTTTTTATTAGCCAAATAGACTAGTGGTTGTACCTACTTTTGTGGTTACCGAGAGAATTAAATGAGTAGTGGATCGCCTTTTGCTGGCTGTACTACTCCTCTCTGCCCTTGTTTTGCCCCTAAGAAATCTTGCTCTGACAATAATGTACCTGGGCTTCCAACCCAGACAGCACATGGGGTACTAGCCAACAACTTTCTTCATAAATTTTGTGGCACATGTCAGACTGGTATACCATAATAACGATAGCAATAATACTAACCTGTACTTAAATTTACCATGGGTCACACATCTTACACTCATTAACTCATTAAATTATGTATGAATGTCAATGATGCTAAAAGTTATTTTCTCAAAAAAATATTATTTGACTCTAAATGACATAATGCACAGATGTACCAGTCAGGACAGCTTCAGGCACAAGTACATGAGACCTATGCATAGTAAGTAAAAGACCCCAATGTGTAGTTGCTTAAATAAGAGAGGAAAGGTTTTTTTCTTATGTCACATGAGGTAAGGAATGGTTTAAGGGTTAGGTGGTACTGGTGCTCTAGACCTGTGCCCCAATTAGCTTGTCCAAGCATGATGTTATCAAACAACTGAATTCGGAGTTGGGAAGCAGGAGACAGCACAGGGAGGGAGTTTCTGCTCCTTCCTCTCCCCTATCTTTCCCCAAAGCCACAGATACACCCTCTGCATCTCCGTGCCCAAGACTGCCACATGGCCCCATCCCCTGCTGGGGGAGAGACCATTTCCCTGAGATTGAGGGACTTTGCCTGGTACCTGCACAGATTTTATCCTGCTGCCCTGTGAACATGACAGGTGCAAGCTGTTCTCTTGAATTCAGCCCTGATATAAGCTATTTGCTTAACAAATGGAAATTGGATTTTTTTGAGCAGGGTCTTTGTGTAATTTCTTCAATGTACAGCTAGTGCAAGCCCAGAGCTGCTCTGGGTGCAGGGATTAAGAATGGACCCCAACACACCCCCTGCTCTATAGATTGATTTATGTTACTTTATTTATCTTTATTAAGTGGTAGCTCTCTTTAGGCCCAGAATTTCCTACTCAGAACTATAAGACTACATACGTTAGGAAAGGGAACTCCAGACAGGTAAGGTGGGAAGAAGAGACTGCTGGTGCAAATGGGAGCTGTTCTGAATAGTAAAATTATTTATTTTTATTCATGTCTGTGTTCAGGATGATTTGTATTATGTAGTGAGGAGGTGGCAAAGGCTTTATCTAAGTGTTTATTTTTATTTTAACTGCTTTGTTAGCCAATAATAAAAGTTTCCTTATAAGGCCATCACTAAAATAAAACTTTTGAAAATGTGCTAACATTTATCTCCTGGGGAATGTAACTTGCAAGTCCAAAACATTGCATACTAATTGGTTGTTATGGGTAACAGTATTCAAAACGCTGTTTATAATTTTCAAAGTTATATGAAGCTTTCACTTTCTTCCTTTTTTCTTTTGCACAAGAACCTCAAAAATTTTAGATCTGTCTCTTATCTATGTAGTCAAAAGAATATTTAATAAATCAATGACAAACAAAACAATATATAAAGAAGACTTTTGTTTTAATAATGTAAAACAACCGGAAAGTTAATTTACTACCAAATATAGGCAAGCCTAAGGCCACATGAACATACTCTATCCCTAAGGACTGATGGCACTCAGAATAAAGGAAAGGTCAGGATAAGGAAGGTTTAGCCTGGGGAAAAATATAGTGAGGAGATTCTTGGGCTTCAATGAGCAAACATGAAATTTAACTAGGAAAGAACATTAATTACAGTGTTCTAGGAATATAGGATATAATCAGTACATATTTTCTCATTGAGAACTAGAACGAAGTTTGAATAGACTGTGACTGGTTGAATGGTCTTCTCACCTGCTTAATCTTCAAAACTCAGTGCAGTCCTTATGGGCTCCATATTTGACTTCATGCCCTCTCTTCGGCTTCCTCTATATTCTTCTCTCTTATAATTTACCATACTAAATGTACATCACAGTGCCTGCTGTATGTCCATGTATTTCACTATTTTTTTAAATCTTCACCCAAAGAGTGAGGATATTTTTTCCATTGATTTTTAGAGGATGGGAGGAAAGGGAGAGGAAGAAAGAAACATCAATGTGAGAGAGACACATTGCTTGGTTGCCTCCCACATGTACCCCATCTCAGGGTGGGGGGGATCAAACCTGCAACCCAGGTACATGTCCTTGACTGGGAGTTGAACTGGTGATCCTCCCTCTAGTGTGCAGGCTGGCAGTCTAACCACTGAGCCACACCTAGCCAGGGCTCCACTATTTTTAAAGCTATAGTCCATGTTTTTTTCATCTTTGCTAATTTCAGTTCACTGACTTGAAGGGCTTTGAATACCATAGAGATAATTTGAGCTTAATTTGAGAGTCAAAAGGAGTTATTGTAAATTCTTGAGCTAAAAAGCAACATGATTACAGGAGTATTTCTGGAATACTAGATTTTTTTAACCCTCACCAAAGCATATGTTTTCATTGATTTTAGAGAGAAGAGAGAGAGAGAGAGAGAGAGAGAGAGAGAGAGAGAAAGAAAGAAACATTGATATGAGAGAGCAACACTGATTGCTCTGAACCTGAAACCTGGGTATGTATCCTGTTTGGGAATTGAAACTGAGACCTTTCGGTGTATAGGAGAATGCTCCAACCAAGCCACACTGGCCAGGGCAGAAATATTAGATTTTGAGCAATGGGAAGTCTAGATTAGGAAGGAAAGATAGAAGAAATAGGAAGATGAAGAAGCTAACACAATAATACACAAATAATAATGCTTTATATGTACACTAGAGGCCCGGTAAACAAAATTCGTGAATGGGTGGGGAGGCGGGGTCCCCTAGCCCAGCCTGCACCTTCTTGCAAACCGGGATCCCTTAGGGCAGTGGTTCTCAACCTTGGCTGCACATTAGAATCACCTGGGAATCTTTTTAAAATCCTGATTTCTGGGCCTCATCCTCCGGAAATTCTGTTTCTTTGTTATGGGGTGAGGCCACAACATTAGTAACAAAGAATTTCCGGAAAATGAGGCCCAGAAATCAGGATTTTAAAAAGATTCTCAGGTGATTCTAATGTGCAGCCAAGGTTGAGAACCACTGCCTTAGGGGATGTCTGACTGCCGGTTTAGACCTGATCCCACAGGGATCCTTGTGGGATCAGGTCTGGCAGCTGAGGTTCCCGGGTCCCTGATATTTTCTTTTTAGAAGTTACTGAATGTCAAATGAGCCTACAATATTGTATCTAGATACAGATTTTTAGGCAGGAAAGTTCCTGTTATTCAAAGAAAAAGTTCAAGTGAATTTAAAGCATTGTATAAAAAGGTCTGCAATGTTATATTCAAATACTCTCAAATTAAAAAATTCAACTGTATTTTGAATTCTTATTTCATACATTGCCTTCATATGCACCCTATTTAGAAAAAACTAAAATCATAAAATATATTTTCTCAGTGTGCAGTCATGTTAAAAACAAGTGGAAAGATAAAGGTTCTTTTGCCAGTAAAACTGTTTTTAATCAAGGAAACAAGATTTTAGTTTTAGAGGAGATCTGACTCATATGCCTTATTCCATGCATACAATCAAAATACCTTTTAGTAAAAAGCTGTCATTCAGATTACAGTGTAGTTTCATAGCCCATCAAAGTTGAGAAGATGGTAATAGAGAAATATAAAACAACTAAATGCAATTTTAGAGATGGATTTTAACAGAATGTGTTTGTTTTTTAACTCTTACAATTTGGAGAAAACCTCACCAAAAAAAAGAGAGAATTTTATAGGCTGCCCGCCATTGACTAGATGTTTGTCCCCCTGGAATTCATGTGGAATCTTAATTCCCAATGCAATTATATTTGGAGGGTGGGACCTTTGAGAGGTGATCAAGTCATGAGAAAGGAGTCCTCCTGAATGGGATTTAGCGCTCTTTTGAAAGAGAGATCAATCACCCCTCCACCATGTGAGGTTATAGCCAGAAGTCAGCAGACTGTGAACCAGGCAGTCTGTAAACCACACACTGAATCTGCTGGTGCCCTGATCTGTTACAGAATTTACCAGGCGACAAAAAAATACACAGGGAGTACTCGGAGGTCCAGGATAAACCCATTTATTTTCAGATGTTTCAGATGTACTAGTACAGTGACTCAGGGGGTCGGTTCTCCAAATCCTGAGTGAGTGAATATGGAGGAAGCTTTCCCTTTATACCCTTCAGTTTCTTTGTTTTCTCTCTGTTTCCTAACTACCAGGCTTTTGACTCAGCCCCTCCTGAGTCAGTCAGAATGGGGACATGAGATTGTATCTAACTGCCTGGTCTGGGTGGTGTCAGTGACCTCCCCTGCAGCTAAGCTGTTACACTCCTTGTTTATGGCCCCTTTGTAAATTGGGTTAATTAGGAAAACGGTCTTGCTAGACCAGATTGTGGGGAAAGGGGCAGTGACTTAATTATAACCTGTCAAGAATGCACATTATGCCCTAACCGGTTTGGCTCAGTGGATAGAGCATCGGCCTGTGGACTGAATGGTCTCGGGTTTGATTCCGGCCAAGGGCATGTGCCTTGGTTGCGGGCACATCCCCGGTAGAGGGTGTGCAGGAGGCAGCTGATCGATGTTTCTCTCTCATCGATGTTTCTAACTCTCTATCCCGCTCCCTTCCTCTCTGTAAAAAATCAATTATATATAAATGTACATTAGGTTATTGGCACAGATTCAGATTGCTAGTCCCCCCAAAATGTCTTATATTCCCCATCAGATCTAGAATTATGAAGAAGAAATATCTGTCGTTTATGTCACCCAATCTATGGTAGTTTGTTTAAGGAACTAAACAGACTAAAACACTACCTAAAAGTAAAATTTCTTTTCCGTGTTTGAAAAATAGCTCTTTTTCCAAAGAGCTATTACCTTTTAACTACATGCCCAGATGAGGTCACAGGGAAAACAAAGTATTGGCTTTCCAATCGTATCCAAGGTCAACAGAATCTTGTCAGATGTAATTAATGACTAAAGATAGACCCTGGGACGATGTTTTTATCTTTACCTGGACTACCTATTCTTCTTCATCTCCGTTGCAACTTAAGTATAGCCTGATGGGACATTCTGAATGTCTGTAAATCTGTGTATTTGTTGACATTATGTTTTCCTGAGGAGATCAATGGGCCATGTATATGATGTTGCCTTTCTGTTTCTTACAAATAATCTTTGGTTTTACTTCTGTCTTCCAAGATAGCATATTTCAGGGCTATATAGGAAATTCAGACGTGAAAGTTAGAGATCATAATATGTCTTATGCCTTACTTTTGCTCCCCACCCCCCTTAAAAGCAGTAAGAGACAATTTAAAGCTACTGTGGTTAAATCTATTCATCTTTTATTTTGTAGTTTTCTCCATTATATTTTTATTTTTAAAATATATTTTTATTGATTTTAGAGAGGAAGAGAGAGGTAGAAATATTAATGATGAGAGAGAATCATTGATCAGCTGTCTCCTTCATGTCCCACACTCAGGATTGAGCCTGCAACCCTGACTGTGTGCCCTGACGGGGAATAGAAGGTGACCTCCTGGTTCATAAGTCCATGCTTAATCACAGAGCTCTGCCGGGTAGGCCCCCATTATATTTTTAGTTTCAGAAAATGCTCCTCACTCCAGAATTTTGGTAAGGGCTCAAATTTGTTTTCTTCTACTACTTAAATTTTCAGTCTTTCCAAATATAATATGGGAGCATGGAATGAAGTGAGAAAATAAATTGACCTTTTTGTTCTGAATTACTAAGCAATTGTATCAGTACCATTTATTAGAATACTAGTTCTCTCATTTATTGATTTGTCAGAATTTCTTTATCATATAAAATTCATATGAAATGTGAAATAAAATCTATTTCATCATCAATGTTTCTGTTTATGTCTATGCCATGGCCTTGAAATATGTGTCAGTATATAGGAGGGCTGGTATTTATTTCTTTTAAAATTCTTGCCAAATTACTCTTTAATGAACTTTTAGACATATTCTTTGTTAAGTCTTATATTATAATGATGTAAAAAATCAAATTATTGGTGTATAAATAGGAAAAACTGAAATTCTATGTTTTTCCTTACTCTCACTTTTCCACTTCCTCATTCCTTAGGTGTAACCACTGTTAACATTTTGGTGTGCCCAGATCAACTCTCAAAAATACCAGTAATTTTATGTTGTAGGAATTGTTTTAAAGCTATACATTAAGAGAAATGGACATCTTATATTGTCTTCCTATTCAAAAACATATTATGTCCACTTATTTAAGCCTCATTTTATATATCTCATTAAAACTTAATTTTATTTATATCGGCTTCACATTTTGCATTGTTTATTTCTAGACAATTAATATTGTGAAGGAATTGCTTTTCTCAGTATAGAGTTGACCCTTGAACAACATGGTTTGAACTGCATGAGTCCACTTAATATGTAGATTTTTTTCAATAAATTTACATTGCGCCCCTTTTTGCATTCACGGTTTGGAATCTGTGGATAGGGATGGCCAACTAGATACATTATTCTGTGCCATATATAAGGGACTTGAGTATCCATGGTGGATTAAAAAACTGTGGTACATCTACACAATGGAATACTGTGCTACTGTAAAAAGGAAGGAACTCCTACCATTTGCAACAGCATGGATGGAGCTGGACAGCATTATGCTAAGTGAAATAAGTCAGTCAGAGAAAGATAAATATCACATGCTCTCACTCATTTGTGGATTATAACGAACAACATAAACCGATGAACAAAAACAGATCCAGAGACAGTGAAACATCGATCAGATGCTCAAACCTCAGAGGGAAGGTAGGGGAGGGTGTGGGGTAAGGGAAAGAGATCAACCAAGCGACTTGTATGCATGCAAGAGACTTGTAAGCATAACCAATGGACGCAGACAACAGAGGGTAAGGATGAAGGCAGGATTGGGGCGGGGGGTGGAATGGAGGGATAACCACACATTTGTAATACCTTGATCAAGAAAAAAAAAAAATAGGCTTGGCTAAAAAAGAAAAATAAATAAATAAATCAGTAGGACCTCAAAAAAATAAATAAAAAAGAAAGAAAGAAAGAAAGCCAATCATGTATATGTGTAATGGAGCCCAGAAATAGGGATGCCCAGATGCTGGCTCATGAGCATGCCTCTTTCCTTCCCCTATGGAGTTCTTATAAATAAGTTGAATAAGTGCCAACTTCTTTTTGAGTTTAGAGTTTGTAGTCTTACTTTCTAATTATAATGAGGTAACACTGATGATTAAAATAATTCAAGTATTGATATGGATATATTTGGAAGGTTGGAGAGAAAAGATGAAGGGGAATGTGCTCCATTTCTTATAGCAGGAAGTCAATAAATGACTTAAATAAGTCAACAAGTTACAGAATAAGAATATTATTTAAAAGTATGGTAGTACTTAACCTCTGGAAAACACTTACTTTTCATTATCTTAGTACCATTTTTTAGATTATATGCATGTGTTACATTGTTAAAATAGGAAAAATAAAATGGAAAAGAAATAAACAATATAAACATAGTAAAGATAAAGATAGGCAGTTGTCAGAACATTTTCAGTAGCTTGCTGATGCTGCTATGAGATGGCTGTGTCCAGGGCTATGGGAATATAGCTTAATCATCTTCCCTCTTATGAGAGAGGCACTCAAGTGTCCCCCTTAGAAACAAGAGGTTGAAGGGATGGGCATTTATGAGGTAGATTGTGATCATAGGGCAGTTAAGTAGGAAAAAAATCTCCTGTACTGGAGGGCAGTGTTCCCCTTGTTTCATCAGGAACATAGGCTCCCTTTTTAAAGTTACTCTTAATTTAGCCTTTGCGTTCCCAGGTCCATTCTCTTTTTCTGAGTTCTAGGTCTGGAACCTGGGTACAGCAATGGGAAATTCTGAAGGCAGCATTCTGGTGCAAGCAGCAGAGTAAGGAACCTTAGAGACCACTTCTCAGGAAGTGACCAGACTGGACAATTTGATGTGACCGTGCCATTTCAGAGGCTACATACATATAGCAGGTATGGGACCCATATGGCATGAAGCCTTGAAAATGGTTAGGCAGTACTTTTCATTACCATATAGCACAAAAGCTCCAAGGCCTGGCTACTCAAAGTGTGGTGGACTGATCAATAGGCGGTCATCACTAGGGAGGCTGTTGGAAATCCAGAGTCCTATAATCAGCCCTCGTCAGTCATAATCTGCGGAATCAGATCATATACATTTGAATAAGATCCCTGGGTTACTTGTGAGTTAAAGCACTGGTCTGAGGAACCAGGATGGGGAGATCATCACATGGGCTGGAGAGAATTGTGTGAATGAGTGTTGAAAGGCCAAGCAGGAAGGGGCTGACCCCCAGATGGAAGTGGGCTGAAGCCAGGCTGGGTAGCAGAAGCTGATGAGACAAGTCAGGGCTGTGTTCCAGGGCCAGATGGGCCAGCATAATGTGGTGACACCAATGTCTGATGCCAATTACCGGGAAGGAGAAAGAGTTTCAGGTTAAGAAATGAAATAGTCTAGCTTAGAGACTTGTCTCTAGCTCCTGCACCCTGCCCTCCACTCAACCCAAAGTCGGACAGGTAAATTGGGAAGGCATGCACAAGATGGCTAGAAATAGGAACAGTTTCAAGGTCAAAGAAGGTATAGCTGAGAAGAAATCCTTTCTCCCCTCTTTCTGAAATGTGCAGAGACATATTTTCTACATTTGAAGAAGAGAGAAAAATAACACCTAATTGAGCCTAAAATATTTGGTAAGAATAGGAACATTTATAAAACCTAATGATAGGTGTTCCTCCATCTCTCATTTACCAATGGAACTACTGAGCAGGTCACACACTGCTAATTTCTATAGAGAAATTAATTAATCCAAAGATTTGATATCGTAAAGGTTCATTGTAGTAGCTCTTTATTCTAATGAAGATATAAATCATATTAGCATTTTATTTCCCAAAGATCTTGAACTTTTAATGTCTCCTGGAATGTCAGTGTAGGCCATGAACATCTGACTTATACTCCATAACACAAACAGAAAAGGCAGTGAATGGTTTTGAAGCAAATTAACTTGGGCTTATTTAGCTTGTATTTGACATCAAAACAATACCTATTCACTTACTCAAAACATTCATTTCCATACCGTTTGCATAATAACCCATTGACAGTATATTGAAGATTTCTATATATTTTATTTTAAGGATTACATTATTTATTGAACTGTTTATGTATTTGTTTAAGGAAACTACCAGCTTTGCTTAGGTAAGTAAGCCACTTTTAAAAACCCCTGGAGACTGATTTTCATAGTCATCTAATGTAACAATTTCATTGAAGTTCCTTCTGGATTTTTACCAGATAAATTGTAACTCAAAATAGAAATAGGGGTGGGGGCGGGGGGGAGACATTTATGTGTATTTACTAAAACTCCTAAATGGCTGATTTTCCTCTTCTGTCTTTGTCATTAGGATCCCTGTTTCCATCCTAAGCAGCTTAAACCATTTATCTGCACTGTCTTGGGTCAGGGGTTGGGCAGATTACTTGGATGCTGTAGTCAGTAAATGGTGTTTCTATACAATGAAGCAACTGAAGCGTAATTATCAGTTGGATACCTGAAAAATGTTCACATTTTTGTTTTGTTTTTGAAAAATTGAAGTTAGATAAGAGTCTTACCCAAGCTCTTTGTTACCTCCAAATATAGCCTTTGGGTTCTTTGGCTTTTCTAAAGGCTCTCACTGTTCTGCTTTCAAAAGCTCCTTAGGAGTGAGCGTTCTTGGCATGTTCTGGGCCCTGGATTTCTCACGGACAAGGACTTGAGGGGCAAGACACATCATTCACAATCAAATTGTGGAAGAGCGCTCTTCCTTTGAAAAATGTTGTGCTATTAGCTACAAATTGAGCCACAGCTGGAAAGTGGAGCTGGGTACATGGAGGATGTTTTTAAATTGGTATGAAGAGGAGGGGAAGGGAAAAAAAGAAGTGGTATAAATGCCTCTAGCAGAGATTTTGACAAATGTCTGGGCCCAGGTGAAAGGCTCTTTCTGCAGGATTTTTTTTTTTTTTAACTTATGTTTCCTTTTGTTTGAAAATATCTTAGAGTTGTTGTTGGGTCTATTTTATATGATATTGTTTTACAATAAAGTAGCAATTAGGTAAGCTGGAGCAAAGATCTGGGCCAGGGCATTAAAGACACAGTGGATATTAAAATTTAACATACAAAACTAAAGAGAAAATAAAAAAGTCAGTGGTTTCCAGGAGTTGGGGAAAGGGAAGATGGAGCACAGAGGACTGTTAGGCAGTGAAAATACTCTGTCTGATACTACAGTGGTGGATATGTGCCATTATACATTTTCCCAAAGCTATAGAGTGTACAATATCCAGAGTGAACCCTAATGTAAAGTATGGACTCTTGCTGGTTATGATGTGTCAATGTAGATTCATCAATGGTAACAAATGTGCCATTCTGGTAGAGAGAGGGATATATGGGAAATCTCTGTATTATCCACTTAATTTTTCTATGGACCTAAAACTGCTCTAAAAAATAAAGTCTATGGAAGTATCTGTATCTATATCTCTATATCTATATCTCTATATCTATCCCAATAGCTTGGGCATTTGCTTATGCTTGGCTGCTATGGAAAGGAAAGTTACAGAATTCTCCTCTAAGAGTATTATGAGATGAATATCTGTTAGAGAATTTTGAGATGATCTTGTAACTGTGCACCTATGGGAATACAGGGCAATCCAACCCGGAGAAACATCAATTGTACAAAAGTTACACAAATGATTAAAAGGGAAAAATCTGAACGATTTAGGCACCCTCTATGTTTCAAAACCAGTATAAAAGAAATGAAGAAAAAACAGCTGAATTTAAAAGCTCAATGAAGTTTTAGGTCTTTGATCTAGGAAAAAAAACAGCATTCCTTCTGGAATGAGAATGGCTCTTATACTTGAGGAAAACACCTTTAAAGACAATGAGCTGTTTTGAAAGGCATAGTCTAAATGAGAGTGTTTTAGCCAAACAAAAGTTAAATAGTTCTACAAAACCAAGTGGAGGAAATGTTATTTTCTGACAGTTGGGAATACAAGGGATTTGAGAGAAGGATTGAATAAGATAGCAGCCAGCAAGGTCCTAAAGGGAAGACTAAGTAGAGACTAACCCCCCTTAGAAGAGATGACCATGAACCTCTAGGGGAGTGCATATGAATCACTGTCTCTTCTGATGCATAATCTAAGCCCTCACCAGACTCCCAACCTTCAGGGGACCCCATCACTCAGAATTGTTGGAAGAAAGGTGGCAGGAGAATGAATGAAGAAGAGTAGTCCTGAGAAGTAAACTAATGGGCTGTGGATTCAGAGTTCAACAGAAGCAGGGATTAGTAATAATCCTCAGGATTCCTCTTAAATCTAGGGAAAAACACAGACTTTGCCTTGCTTTTCCAACTGCTAGTCATAATATGTGTGTGTTAATATCTTCATTAGTTTCATTAATTTACCATATATTATAGACTGCTGCTACTATATGAAGATACAAAGATGAAGAGGAAGTACTTCCTATTTTTAAGATAAACACGATTATGATTATTGTGGAGAAGACAGACCAATAAACCAACATTGCAGTCATTTTGGTATGTCATAGTGTAGATATTGAGAGGGCATTTGAAAAGAAGAGAAAAAATGTTTAGCTCTAGAGATTAAGGAGGGTTAAAGGTAGAGAATGAATGAATTAATAAATCCTACACTAGTGCATTTCTTTTATTAAAATACTAGAGGCCCGTTGCAGGAAGATTCCTGCAAGAATAGGGCTTTGCTCCCGTCTCTGCTGTTCCTACCCTGCCTGTCTCTGCCATTCCTACCCCACCCATCTCTGCCACTCCTATCCCACCCATCTCTGCCGCTTCTCTCCCTCCCGTCTCTGCTGCTTCTCTCCTGCCCATCTCTGCTACCTCGGCTCCGTTGCTTGGCTTCCTTCTACGGTGTCTTCAGTCTTCGCTCCCAGCCGCTATATGCAAATTAGCCACCATCTTTGTTGGTTGTTAATTTGCATATCACTCTGATTAGCCAATAGTGGATGTAGCGAAGGTATGGTCAATTTGCATCTTTGTCTATTATTAGATAGGATATTTTTATTGATTTCAGAGAGGAAGGGAGAGGGAGAGAGATAGAAACATCAATGATGAGAGAGAATCATTGATGGGCTGCCTCCTGCACACCCCCTACTGGGGATTGAGTCCCCAACCCAAGCATGTGTCCTGACTGGTAATCTAACTGCAACCTCCTGGTTCATAGGTAGATACTCAACCACTGAGCCACACTGACCAGGCCACTAGTGCATTTCTTTATATGAGTATCTTCTGTTATACAATGGAACTATTAGTTCAATTTTACCTGATTGATAGGACCTTTTAAAAACATGTTTTGGTAGAAATCCTGTTTATTCTTAAGCATTTACAAGTCTTTTAAAATAACAGTGAGTTCTAGAATAACAGTATTTTAAAATAGAGACTTCAAATTCCCTTTCTTCCATTCTGGGCATTCACTGTTTCTAGAATTTAAGCCAAACCCAAAATAAGCCTTTTGGTCCATGCTATTAGGGTTTAACTTGTCAAAGAAAAAAAAATAAATGGAAACTTAATGTGATTTGAATTTATTAGTACACAGGGTAAAGAATTCCAATTTTAAAGACTATGAGACAGGAAAGAGACTTGATATATGAGCCCAGAATTCAGTCTCACCAACTTCTAGAGGCAAATGGACAGAGATGACATTTTTAGGCTAGGATGACATACCTGACCTCAGTTAACTGATTATTTTGGTTGTCTTAATACAAACTAAAATAAAATTAATTTGCTTTCATTATTGTAATTTATTGAAAAGGCAGTTATGAAGTTTTATCTGTTCTAGATATAGTTAAAGAATATAAACAAGAACATCTTTGTGTTCAAATGTAAAGCTATCAATAGCTACCAGCTGTAAAGCATTTCTTTAAGTTTTTCAAAATCAGCATAATTAAATTGAAATATATTTCATTATTAAACTAAGTTGTAAAAAAATTATTTCAAACAACTTTGAGATTTATTTTTATTTGTAGAATCAAGCCAATACACAGTAAAATTAAGAAATAAATTCACCACTTATTTCAATATAATGCCACAAGACATTTTTTTCAGTAAAAGACCAAATACTAGGTACAATACAAAACATTTCAACATCCATCAAAACCAGAATCATACAATTTCCTCAAGAATACACATTGAAATTCATCTATCTATAATAATAAAAGTATAATATGCAAATCGACTGAACGGCCGAACAACGGAACAACCATCTGGACGACCTTCTGGACGAAGCCGGGGCTGTGAGGGCCAAGGCAGCTGGGGCTGCGAAGGCTTACTCTTGCATGAATTTTGTGCATTGGGCCTCTAGTGTAGCATAATAAGCTAGGGGATATAGAACATTTGAATAATAGTTCCAAAAATAAAATACTAAATATACAACATTAATTCTTAATACATTTATTATAAAAAGGAGCTAATACATCATAGAATGTCATAAATCCCATGATATAAGTATAACTACCTTCATGTGTGGAAATGCTAATTATTTCATATTAATGATAATTAATAATTATTCTGATATTACTATCAGATTTATTCTCAAAGTTTCTTTTCTGTATTTCCTAATTTGACCCTGGGACACAAAAATATTTAACTCGCTCCATGACACTTTGTTTTTATTTGGAATATAATCAATGTAAAAAGATGTGATGTGAGTTTATATTATATAAAATAAAAAAGTAAATAATGGCATTTAATATTGAGCCATAATATGTATATTTTTGATATGACATACTATAGATAAAATATATTTTTATTCATGATAAATTACTATATCTAAAAATTGATTTAGAACAATATTTTTCAAATGCTTTGGTATGCAATGAAATCGCACAATTTGTGTGACGCAGCCCATTTCGGTTGCCTTGAGAACATAACTCTTCTTATGAATAGTTCTTAAATTTTTGCTCAAATTTGAATAAAGAATTATTCTCTAATACTTATTGTTCTGTGTTACTCATGATTCCCGGTGTTGCTAACGACACTGAGTGTGCTAAAAGAGCCACAGGGAAGGAGAGAGAAGAAGTGGGGAATGGCTGCTTATGCACCCCCTGGACTAGCATCCCAGCTGCCCTGCCTGGTCTTACTTTAAATAGAGCTGTTGCCTCCAGAAGGAAAATCCATTAGGGCTCAGTTTATGTGGACTGAAAGGAGACTAATCTTTGATATCCAGGGTGAGGCTAGGCTCAATGTCTCCCTAGATAGCTCCAATTATGCTTTCGTGGTAGAGAAAACTCTGAAGCTATAATAATTTAAAGCTCTGAGTGTCCAATTACATTACAAAAATGTATGTTTTAGAATCTAAAGTTTATAAAACTTTAATATAATTGGATTGCTTTACTTGTGCTATAACAGATTAAAGTTGTGTTTTTTAATCACCAATGGTTTGTCCATTCTAAGAACTGTAATATGTTTAGGAGGGTATTGCATGTTATTAGGACGACTTGATTTTTCTTTTTCTCTTTAGAAACCACACCCTTCCCTCAATCATGGTTGAAGACTGCTTTGAAGAAATTCTGTATGTATGGCAAGTATATAATTAACCATCGAATTTCACTAATTTTCTTCACAGTTATGTTCCCAATGATATTTTAGTATAAAAGCTGAGTAGTTTTATACCTTGAAAATACATGCCCAAAAATTAATCCATTAAGTACATTATGTACTTTAAAATGTTATTTTTTCATCATCAACTAATATTTATCAAATGCCCAGTGGACAATACCACCAGTTTCTCCCTGCAGGTGATTATCTAACAATCATTCCTCATATCCACATAGATACATTAATATGGTGTACTTGCAGGATCTCCCAACAGATAACTCTGCAAAATAAAAGAAGGTGGTACAACACATTTGTTCTTAACTACAAGCCTAAACCTCGGAGAATAAGACCATATACTTGCTTAGTGCAGAACTAGCACTGGATCTCTGGGGTCTCCCCAGCCTTTGTATCTCATCTCATGCATTTAAAAGGAGAAAACATGGCTGGGTAGGTTGATATGCACCTGATTTGATAGATGTTCCTAGAAGTAAAATTGAAACTGAATTGTTTTACATTTGGCAGTCTATACAAGAATCGTGAAGTTATTCTTTTGCAACTAGATTTAGAAAAAGAAGTGGATTCATCTTTTATCCAACCCAAAGGATTTCATTTTTGAACTATCAAAGAGAAGTTGTCGAAAAGCTGACAGTGTTACAGAGGGCAGGGTTACTGAGATGCTGCCATGCCTCAACTAATAAAGAATTGATTAATTTAATTGATACCTCATATTGGAGGGTACCCTTTAAGAAACATATTTTTTATTTTTGAAAAGCAGACTTCTAAGACCTAAGGGCCTAATATCCATAGAACATTTGCAAACTTTTTTTTAAGGCATATCAATCCAGGGAGCGAAAGGCCTGAGAATTTGGAGAGACAAGAAAATGAAGAGGAGTGAAGTTGCTGGGTTCAGGTTCTCACAGTGCAATCCAGTCCTCAGTTTCTTATCTACAGAGTTATTTAAAAATAATAATAAAACCACCAACAATACTATTAAAATAACTATTACTTCCTTTAAGAGATGCAAAATATTTATGATGTATCCTCAAATTATTGCATGGTCTCTAAGAAGGAAAAGGAGCCAGACAAACTAGCCAGAATAAACCCACTGAGTTCCATTAATAAAAAAAAGCAGTAACAGCAGCCAAATAGTGTTGTGACTTATCTCTGTTTGGAAATGAAAGAAACTGATGCTCTCGGCTGGCTTTGATTTACCTGCATTCAAAGGAAAGCAAGTTCTGTCTTTAAAGTTGGAAACGAGTTAGGCAGAAGTCAGGCTCGGTGACGCTGGCAGTGCTTTCCAATGAATCAGCGAAGCTATATTTAAGTTTTAGGATTTTATATCCCAGACATGAAACCAACAAATTCTGGTTAATGAAAAGTAAACAGAAAAAGGCTGAGCGATTCTCAAAGCCCCAAGACTATAATAAAACAACTACTAGCATTTGTATAGCACTTGGCAGTTTATTTATGAAGATCTCTCACACACTTATTTCATTTAGTCCTCACAATGACTCTGTGAGGAGAGTGTTATCAACTCCATTGTACAGCCAAGGACATAGAGGCTTTATGTATTTTTAAAGAATTTGCCTAAAGTCATGCATTTAACAATGAAGAAAACCAGAGGAGGTGCAGAGCAGTTTTTTTATTTTTTCTATCTCCCTCTGCATCCTGGTAGAAACCCTGCCTTTCTTCTACCCACACTGTTAAAAGGGTGGGAGATGGGAAGGAAAGACCAAGTTATTTTTAATTAAATGGTAGGGGACATTATATATCTCGAGTCACTCTTTAGCAGACTTTCTTATCTATGAATCTGGACGCCCCAACTGTAAAGCAATTATCATGTTAATATCTAGCAAACCATTTTGTAAAAGGCTATTGTCCAACAGCAGTGTTATAGTTTGACACTGGTCAAAACGTGTTTACACTGTTCTAGAGAAAGTCTGCATAGTACCTTGGGCAATCCACTTCTACTTTTCTAATAAAACTGAGTATTCCTGATACAAATGTGAATTTAGAACGACCTTGCAGGAGAAGAAAAGTATTATCAGTGAGTTGACACAGTTTTCTAACCTTCTGCATCTTAGTCCATTGGCATTTCACAACCAACAAAGCATGAGGAACCAAAAGGAGGGAACTGCCAGTTCTAAACTTCCTGTTTTGGAATTTTAGGTGATTTATAGCTTCTCATAAAACTTTCTTCTTTCCATTCTGAACCAGACACGCCCCTGCTCATGCTTCTCCAAGGCACCATCCCATCTCTAGGCCACTGGTTGAGGCTGCATTTTCTGATGTATAAATTGATTTTATTGAATGGAAACAATTTCTTTGATGTCTTTTCTAATTTGTTTCCAACTCTAATGCTGATGGATGGTGAGCTCACTTTGTTCAGAAATAAGGCCCCTACATTATATGACTTCTAAACCAATCAAACCTTAGTTATATCAGAAGTAAAAAGAGAAGAAACCAACAATAAAATGTAACGTCAGGATGGTCAAGATTTTTCCTTTAGAAACATGTTATATTTCCTTTAGGAACTTGTTATATTTCTGGGAATTAGGCCTGAACATTTTAGTGTTGCATGTTTTTATTATCATTCTGTATAAACCAATTCATAGCATTTGGTCATAGCAATATGAAAATGCAACCAGAAACACAGTCTTATACCCAACAAATTGACATATGCTTATCTGATGTAGTTCATTTGTTCTCAAGATTGTGAGCTGGATTCAGCCAATGGGCAAGAAAGTCTGTCCCAAGAGTCAATTGCATGAATGAGGGGCTCAGGTTGAAACAGGAATAAATTTGATGAACTTGGAAGATTTAGGTGAGTCCTTCCAAGCACCCATACTGTTTGTCGGGCTCCGGTTGATAGTGTAAGAAGTCTGTCTCCTGCTCATACTGTCAGAATCTTCTTTGTTGAATGCTTGCTTCATGTTGTGGCAGCACAGGAAGCTTTGGACACAGTCTTGCAGGAGATGGCCACTAAAAAACATGTATATCCAGGGGTTGCAGCAACTATTCAAGGAAGCCAGCAATGCAGTGATGGTGATGGCTGGGTTTTCCGAATCTAGGGAAAGCATAAGCGGAGATTATTCAAATAGTCAAATGCAAGTAAAAAAAAATTATTTTTCTGTTGACTAATGAAGGTAGGAAAGATTTATGGGTTAATATAGAAAGTGAAGACTTTTGTTTATCAAGCAGGGAAATAAGTGGTATATGGAAATTGCTTGGCTATAAAATATTTTTGTAAGGAAAATGCCTTGAAATGAATTCAGATATTTAAAAACACAGTTAAAATGTTTAAGTAGAATAAGTAAGTGGGATTTTTAAGAGGTTAAGAATATTAAGTAACTTATTTTTTAGAAGTTTGTATCCTTTGTTCTAGTACTAGCATGTGCTAAAGGACACAGCACTTACAGAACTGCTTCAATTGCAATGAAATTTCAAGAGTCTATAACCATATACATCAAATTGTATTCATCCCAATAACTCAGGCAGAAGTATGACTGACATCCTGCACCATGTTTAGTAGTTTTAAATTTTTAAATATTAAAAAATATTCTTGTAATAACAAAACTATACAGAAGGGGACAGTTGAAATAGGTCCCTGAAGGATGCAATATTTAGTTTGTTGTGTGGTTTTTTGTGGGGTTTTTTTTTGTTAATTGGAAAATTCTTTTAATTTAAAAAGAAAACCATCTTTGATTGTGGTTTAAAAATTAAATTCTATTAAGAACAGTTGAATTAGGAAATTCCAACAGGCTTTTGAAACATTTTATGTTAGTTTGCCCTATTAAACTGCATATGTATTATAATCTTTCACTTTCACATTAGAACAATAGATAATACGCCTTTTCTGAAGATAACAATAATTATCAAGCACTGACTTTCCCTTGATTATAAAACACAAGCCTGGGTCTTCTCACTCATGCTATGCCAGAATAAATTACATGTTATTTAATCATACTTTGTGCTAAGATGCTATACTTTTAAAGGTGGTCATTATCCATGGCTAAGAATATTCAAAAAAGAATGGAAATCATACTTCCACATAAGTGAAGAATATTTTAGTAATCATGTCTAAATTCCGATAAGTAATTATTAGGCTGATTTTTTATTTGATTGGCAATAATTAGGCTGCTAAGACCAAGCAAGACAGGAAATGATAAACCAAAAATATAGCATTTATGTTGTATTTTTCATCAGTAATATTATTGTCATGCATGAATTTTCATTTCTTTGAATTAAGTTCACGCTCAAATATTTTATTTGCACAAATAAATTCCAAAGTTTTTCACATATACTCCCTAGTGAATCCCAAATAACAAGAAGACAGTTCTTCCCAGATACCCATTTCTCAACTACAGTTGTTGGTAACATTCCTGTAATAGAGTTCTTTTGAAAGTTTTTTTCTTACTAAAAGGAAATATATTTTTCAAGATACAATATTAAATCATTTCTTTTGGGGTACATTCTAGTGAAGTTAGTTTTTCTAGTTTGTGAAGGAATTAAAATCAAACAAGCTAGTAGGTGTAGGGAACATTCTTCGTAAACTATTGCAAAGGTTGCATGAAGAGGTGTATAGCTGTATGGTCAGGTTACTGCTGAAAGACTAATTAATTAGTTTAACAAATTTAGAGTTTATTAATAACTCTACTTTGAAATCCCCCCCCCCCCAAAGATTGTTAAAGTAGTTGTTAGAAAAGGATTGTAAGAATTGGAATACTAGCTAAATGCCAAATTAGAATTATTGACTTCCTAAGACTCCTTTATTCAGAAAAAAATATGTACATTTTACTCTTGCCACAAAATTTTTTTATTAATTGTGATACTTTTCACAAGCTAACAAAAAGCAGTTGTGACAGTAAAAATATTTCCTTAAATCCAATAGATTTGAAAGCAAGGTACTTAACATAGAGGTTAGTGATTGGCAAAAAGTCATTCATAATGCATTGCCCATAGACACAAAAAACTGCAAATGGGGGCAAATGGAGGACATCTGTAATAGTGTCCACAATTTTAAAAGAACAATAAAAGTCTAGCATGGTTGCTGGATTCAAAATCAACACATAGCAACAATATATCTATAATCAGCAGCAACCAGTTAGAATGTAATTAAAAAATAAACTTATCATAGCATTAACAAATATAAAACTCCTAGGAAGAAATCTAACACATGAAGGCCTTTATGGAGGGGAATTATTAAACTTTATTGAGAAAAAGGAAGTCATCCTGTCTTGGAGTTGTGTAGCTCACTTTAGGGCACGGTTTCTGGATTTGTGGTCCTGGGATCACTGCAAGCTACAAATGCAGATTCCTGGACCCCATTCCAGAGCTACTGAATCAAAACGTCTGAGGTGGGGACCCCAGGAATATGCCCTGTTGAGAATTTCAGCCAAGGTGTAATTCTCATGCACACAGAAATTTAAGAAAAACTGTCCTAGGGCAGTGGTCGGCAAACTCATTAGTCAATAGAGCCAAATATCAACAGTACAACAATTGAAATTTCTTTTGAGAGCCAAAATTTTTAAACTTAAACTATATAGGTAGGTACATTGTTATTAACTTAATGAGGGTACTCCTAAGGCTTAGGAAGAGCCACACTCAAGGGGCCAAAGAGCCACATGTGGCTGGCGAGCCCAGGTTGCCTAGGACCTAGGGGCTATTATGAAAAGAACCCCCCGCCCCGTCAGGACTCCATCCCAGCACCTTCCTCCATGGTCCCGACACCTACCGGCCCAGGGGAGCTTCTCATCCCAGACGGACCACATCTGGACGACGAAGAAGGGCGCCCAGCAAACGATGTAAGCCGTCACGATCACGAAAGTCATCTTCACCGTGCGGATCTTGGCGCGGGAGATGATCTTCACGCTGCTGACACAGGGCTCGAGCAGGAGCCCGTTGTGGAAGGCGCCGCCGGTGCCCTGGGCGCCCTTGCCCTCGCGGGGCACCGTCTTCCCGCGGACGTTGCGCCAGATGTGGTAGCAGATGAAGCCGTAACAGGTGCCCAGGATGATCACCGGCACCACGAAGACGCCGCTCGTCATCCAGGTCACATAGGCGCGGGGACCCCAGGGCTGGATGAAGCTGGCCCAGCAGTCGCAGGCCTTGGTGACGTTGTCCACCTCGACCACGGAGAAGACTAAGTACTGCGGCGTGCTCAGCACGAAGCTCAGCGCCCAGGCGGCGGCGATCATGAGGCGCGAGCGGCGCGCGGGCTGCTGCAGCGTCTTCAGCGGGTGGCACACGGCGATGTAGCGGTCCGCGGTCATGACGACCAGCATGTACGCCGACACGAACATGACGAACACCTGCAGGTGCTTCACCACGCGGCACAGCCCGTCGGGTCCCCGGAACCGGTAGGTGATGTCCCAGCACATCTGCGGCAGCACCTGGAAGAAAGCCACCGCCAGGTCCGCCAGGCTCAGGTGGCGAATGAAGAGGTGCATGCGGGACGTCTTGCGAGGCGTGCGGTGCAGCGCCAGCAGCACACTACTGTTCCCCAGCACGGCCACCACGAAAATCACCGCTAGCACAGCCACCTCCACCTTGGCCAGCTCCTCGTTGCGCCCGTCCCTGGGCGGACCCCCGCCTTCCCGAGTGGCGTTGTCCCCGCTGGAGTTGCCTCTGGCGAAACGCATCCTCTCCGGGTAGCAGCACCTCTTCGACCTCCTCGGAGGCTCGCTCCCTTCCTGCCTCCACGGGCGTGCGCTCCTGACCCGCTGCGCTCTCTCCTGCCCGCACTCGCCGCTCGCGGGGCTCCGCTCTCCCTCCCGCAGGCGTCTCCGGGCGCAGCGTCCCACCGGCCAACTGAGCTGCTCTCCGTTCCGCCAGCCGCTGCTTTTCCTGCTCTTCCCTTACTCAACTCAGAGGAAGCTGGGGAGGTGCGCTCCGAGCCTCTGAAGGCAGTGGGCTCCTAACTCAATTATTTAGGCGGGGTTTGTTTCCCCAGAATGCGCGCGCTCTCACCCTAGTGGTTGGAGACGGCTCGCTGCCCACTCTCCCCACCTCCCTACCCGCTTCCGGGGAGGGGGGATTATTTTCCTGCCTCACGTCGGTGACTGGTCCTCTTTGCATCACAGCTGCAGGGGTGGGACCGGGAGACTTGCCTATTCCTCCGCATAATATGCGGGGTCATATGGCTTTCCCGCTCTTCTGTTCCAAAAATCTTGGTGAACAGGGCGTGTCATGCCTTTCCTGGGATTGCCACCCTTTCCTCAAGCCCCTCCAGAGCCACCTTAGCCCTGCATTTGACTCAAACGGACGTGGTCAATACCTTTCCTAGAAACCCCGAGTCCACTCTGCGGGGCGCGCGGCCCTTGCGCCTGACCTTGGCGCAGGACTCCACCCGCTCCAGCCAGGTTTCACTCTCCCGAGTGCAGGGAGCCTGACTCCTTTTGCTCCCAGGGAAATGTGCTTCGGGAATTCTCTCTCTTCCTGCCTCGCCACTCCCCACCCTCCTCTGCTGGGTAACAAGCGGGTGCCTTAGAGGGTGCGCTCTCCCCAGGAACTTGTTTGCCGGCTCTCTGCTCCCCTGCCCGCGTTTGCGGAGGGGAGGGACGCACGCACTCGTCCCACCCAGCCCGCGTGGCCGCCGTGCGTGTATCTGCAGCCGGGAAAGGGACTGTCTCCCGGTTTTCCAGTTTCCCCCGGGGTGGGGTGGAGGATGGGAGGAGACGTAGGAAGTTTTCTCTAAGCTAGATTCCTGGGGTTTTCTCCCGGGAAAAGCCTGATTCCCACAGGGGGGATGCGCGGGAATTGGGCCACAGTAGTCCGTGGGGACATCGCCTGGTTACTGCTGAATCGTGGGGACATCTCTTCTAGTGGACAGAAAGCAGCTGCCGGAGGACGGCCACCCAGGCGGCGCTGTCCAGGGCACCGGAGCGGAAAACTGACAGGCTCCTGAGCGGGGGGTGGGGGAGTGGGGGGAAGGGCAAGGCAATCTCCAGGCAGGAAGGAGGCGCTGCGAAGGAAGAGAGAAAAGACCTGTTAGTTACTAATTAATTACTCTGGACAGCTGAAACTCAGCTGCAGGCCCAAGCGACGCAGAAATACTGTTAAAAGAGCCTTGCGTTTTAACTTTAGTGAAGATATGCTTTGAAAGACAGCAAGGGGGAGCTGTTTTCAGGCTATTGCAAAAAAGAAAAGAACCTACTATGCAGATACACGAACATGACTTTTTATTTTCTTAATCAGAATGTTTGTGTATTGTGGCCATGGTATAAATTTGTCTCAGAAAAATACCCATGAAATGTAGGAACAGAAACCAAAGCCTTTCAGAAACCAAAGCCAGGCGATGTGCAGTTCTCAGCGGTAATTCCACTTTGCTTCCCAGTTCATTCATGCCGAGGCCCAAGGCTGTGGCCTTAAGGATGCTAGACTTGACCTCTCGAGTCCGGCTTCACTGTGGTTGTATAAACCTCAATTGTACATCTTAAAAATGGGAATAAAAGGACCTGCTTTACCTACTATAAGGTTATCGTGAGAAGTAAAACAGTGTTCTGTGTGGGGAAATGCTCTCAAAACTACAGGCTCTGTTGCCTTGGTTCATGTTCTCCAAGATGTTTTAAGAGGGAAAAGATTTTAAAAGTTCAGAATGGCAATAAGTAAAAGGTTTCCAGACCACCTGCCTGGAATAATCCTTTAAGCAATTGGGTCACTGACTTTGAGAGGTGACCTCCTTTTAAATAACAAATTACATTAGTGCTCCTTGTGAAAAATACCATAATGTCTGACCCTAGTGTCCCTGGGTATTGCAAAAGTGGTCCATTGACCAGACCCCGGCAATTCACTGCTCTTGGCCCTACACCATGGAGTACAGTATTTAGGTTTCCTAAGGGGAGGGAATCTGCAGTATAGCGTCACTAAAGTTCCTTTGGGTCTGCCGGCTGCTAGACAGGGCCTGCCAGACAAGGCCTGCCGGATGGGGGGAACAACCATGGGAGGTTTGCTGGCCGGGGGGAAGGACCGGAGGAGGTTGGCTGCACATGGGAGGTTGGCTGTGGGAGTGCACTGACCACCAGGGGGCAGCTCCTGCGTTAAGCATCTGCCTCCTGGTGGTCAGTGCGCATCATAGTGACTGGTCATTCCGGTCGTTCAGTCATAATGGTTGCTTAGGCTTTTATATATATACTAGAGCCCAGTGCACGAAATTGTGCATGGGGAGGGGGAGTCCCCTCAGCCCAGCCTGCACCCTCTCCAATCCGGGACCCCTCAGGGAATGTCCGACTGCTGGTTTAGGCCTGATCCCAGCAGTTGGACATCCCTAAACCAGCAGTCGGACACCCCTCTCACAATCTGGGACTGCTGGCTCCTAACTGCTCACCTTCCTGCCTGCCTGATCAACCCTAACTGCCCCCCCTGCTGGCCTGGTCCCCCCCAACTGCCCCCTCTGCCAGCCTGGTTGCCCCATGCAGCCTGCTGTTCAGTCGTTTGGTCGTCCTTCACTAACCCCCCTGCTGGCCTGGTTGCCCTGCGCAGCCTGCTATTCAGTTGTTTGGTTGTCCCTCACTAACCCCCCTGCTGGCCTTGTCGCCCCACGCAGTCTGCTGTTCAGTCGTTACTGTGATGGAGTCCTGGACAATTTGCATATTCCTCTATTGTTAGTATAGATAGATAGGATAAGAAGCAATCTTACATCTGTTAGCAAATTCAGTTCCGCATTCCTGGCGTCCTATATATTATGCTTCTTGAAATTCACCCCTGAACAGATTTTAATATCTTCCTGGTTCCATCCTCAATTAATATATTAAATAAAACTTTAGCATATTTTATTTAACATTTGTATGAGTCTCGTGATTTTTTAAAAATTTTTTTATTTTAGCAGCCCTTTGTGGTCTTGGGAATATGACTCTCTCCTTGCTACATCCCATGCTGAGGTTCCTGGCTTTTCTAGCTGGTCATCTGTTCTGTTACAGGCAAGGCAGGCGATGGCTCCAGGCTAGAGGTGAGGGAGGAACACTCAATGTTTTCCTTTGCTTTGGCCCCTCTTCTCTCTTACCACCACTGCTCATCCTCTTAGACCAGTGATGGCGAACCTTTTGAGCTCGGTGTGTCAGCATTTTGAAAAACCCTAACTTAACTTTGGTGCCGTGTCACATATAGAAATTTTTTGATATTTGCAACCATAGTAAAACAAAGATGAACATTTCTGATGATTATTTCATATATTTAAATGCCATTTAACAAAGAAAAATCAACCAAGAAAATGAGTTTGCGTGTCACGTCTGACACGTGTGTCATAGGTTCGCCATCACTGTCTTAGACTACTCAGATCCACCATCTGTCCCCAGCTTGATTATTTACTTTAGAATTCCTACCCTTCATGAAGACTAACTGCCTGGCCTCCTCTATAAGTCCTCAGCTACTCTTCCTCTGTTGGGCATATAAAACTTTGTTTTATCTCCTCTAGGTCTGTATGGAGTAAATCATGATGGACTATCTCAGATTCTTTCTGCTTAAACAAACTGAAATATCATATATATTCTATTTAACTCACCCTGGGTATGACTAGGGACACTCTATAAAGCCTTCTCCTTTCAGAATTCCAAGCTGGAAATGGGATACAAGCCTTTTCTACTTTTGAGTTTCCAAATTTATCTAGGAGTTTCTTTTCTTCCTTCCGGAGGTTTCAAAGTTAAAATGTAATAGGCAAAAAGGAGAGTCCCACCCTAAGATGTAATTTTTTTTTAAATCTTTTCTCCTCTCTGTAAACTCCTTGCTGCTTTCTAGAAAGGGTTCTTATTAGGTGGGAAAACTCTTCTTCAGTCTTACAGGCAGAATCCTCCTCCACTCTGTTATCCAAGACATGATAAACTCTGTTCCAGACACCAGCGGAGATTTTCACTTGAAATACAAATCCAGGTTTTGAAATAACTAAAAATTCACACCCCCCTCCCCTCACTGCCCAGGATCCTGGCATTTGCAAATCAAACATTCTTTGAATTTTATGCTTTTTATCTGCAATGGACTTAGCTCTATTTTAAAGTTCAAAGCTGAACAATGACTGATTTCAGGATAGGTTTGCACCTCCTCACTCTTTTCCTCCCCTTATTCCCTTTTACATACACTCACAGAGCAATGAATGATGCTTTTTACACCACGAGAAATGCTGCTGGGCAACTTGGAAAAACTAAAAATTACTGAGAATAAAAAATATATCAGTTGATATTTTCAAATACTTCTGCAAGCATCATTAATTTTCAAGATATGAAATAGTATTAATGCACTTTCTTCTCATTGTTGTTCTAAATGCGTCTCAAAAATAATCTTTTTGAACTTCACCCAAGGAGTTATGGGTCAGATAAGAAAATGAACCAATAAGCCTTCTATCTGGTTTCCCATCCTTCTTTTCATTTTGATCTAGATGTTTGAGAATATTAATGTTCTTATTGCAACTAATAATTTGAACTCTCTCAGAGGATAGAATTTGGAAATAATCCTATTTTAAGATATTAAAATGAATGAAAAGTATAAACTCTTATAAACACTGTTACACTCTCCAAATGTTTCTTGTTAAGGATACAGGGCTTCTCTTTTAGAAGTGTTTTAGATATTTTAATACATTTTATGAGCTAGCATTAGCCAGTAGTTACCAGCTTTTCTCCAATCCCCAAAGCACCAAGAGATCTGGCCTTTACCCATTACTAGCAATTGCTTTAGGACAATGATTTCATGGAAAAGAAAAAGGAGAAGGCATAGTAGAATTTCTGGGAAGCTGTATAAAGAGAGACAGTCTAATAAGATCTTGTGTAGTTAAAAAATGATTCTGAAATATTTTTAAAACTCCTCCCACACACTCCCACTGAAAGAGGAGTCCACCCTCCTAAGATATGTAATTTTAACGGAGTATTTTTAATTTCATCCTGTGCATATTGTGTTAAACAAAACAATAAAGGCTGCAGGCTTTTAGAAAATGTACTTTAATTAAAAGCAACCCAACATGAAAAACCTATGTTCCCCCTTTCCTCTAACATTTAAAATTTTCAATGGAGTCTTTTCCGAAACATTTAAATAAACATCCAACATCATGAGAGTTCTTTATTTTGGGAGGTTTTTAATAAATCTGAAGTACAGAATCTTACTAATCTATTACTACTCATTTCATTTCCCTTTCTCCTCATCTCATTTTTATACTCTCTCCCACCCTTATAACTAGTGTCTTATGGAGGTACTTCTGATTTAAGACTCTGTTTTAATAATATGTATTTTTAATTTTTTTTTTAAAGCAGGAAATCCCTTCAAAGGCAAGACAGGTAATATTTATTTGAGGTATAGAACAGTAGGAAGTGAGGAAATTGTATTTAGATGACTAAACCCATGTCTCCCTTAAGAACAAATTAAAATAAAAAAGCCACAGTGTTCTGATAAAATGAAACAAGTGTACAAAGGCAAAAGTTCCACTCCTCCCCCACATTACAGCATGCACTCAAAAAAGAAAATACTAATACTTAGAATTTTGCCATTGCCAGACAGCTCTTCCTGCTCACTCCTGGTACTTTCAGTGATTTTTCTTAGAATCCAACAGTATGTTTACTTGGTGAATATTTTGGTTGGATTTCTTCTGTCTAGATTGTTGCAATAGTTAATTTGCTCCACCTAACCTTGCTTAAATCTTATCTCTATTCCTTCTGGTTATTAATAAAACATTGGAAAGTCTCATTTTTTATAATATTAACATTTTTCTGTCCCTTCTTTGTTTCTTAAATATTTTGCCAGATTTGTTTTTTAATGTCAGTCTCCTTTCATTGTAGCTAGAGAACTTTCAGCTAATCGCTAATGATTACTCAGTAAGTGAACTGATTTGTTGCTGCAGGATTTCCACAAGATTGTTATGACTCAATGTCCTCTTTGAGTGCTGCTCATTCCTTCCCCATGTCTTCAAACCTATTGGTCTTACTAGAGTGCTGCCCTAAATTGGGGAATAATTTGAAGTGGTTGTTATGAAGGAAAGAGAAGATTTTATTTTGAATTAGTTATTGAAACTTTTCTTAACATTTCTTTTTTTTTTTTTTGGAATTTTTGCACATGGAATTATTTCTTTTACTATTTTGCTCCCTGACTGATGGCCTGTCTTTGATTCTAGAGGCCTCCTTGAATCAATGGAAATATTTCTTTCCTTTAAGAAATTAAATTTTAGCTCATTCAGAAAACTACTGATAGATATCTAAAAAGGTTTGAACTTTTCTGTAACTCCTCTCTTTTTTTAAAAAAATATATTTTTACTGATTTTTTTACAGAGAGGAAGGGAGAGGGATAGAGAGCTAGAGAAACTAATTTTATAGGAAGGGATAGGGATAGAGAAACATTGATCAGCTGCCTCCTGCATACTCCCTACTGGGGATGTGCCTGCAACCAAGGTACATGCCCTTGACTGGAATCGAACCTGGGACCCTTGAGTCCGCAGGCCGACGTTCTATCCACTGAGCCAAACTGGTCAGGGTGTAACACCTCTTGACATCACCAACCAGTTAGCAATTATACCTGGTCTTTTATTCAGAGGGATCAGTTTCTGGCTGAATGATTTTTAAAGAAGATTTAAACCTCTTCTTAAAATAGGCATGCTAATACCAATTTTATAATAATTTTAGAAAAACCTAGTGTTATACCAGGTACAGGAAAGTGTTTTCAATAAAAGCTGTGTTCTTCCAAGTTCCTTTTTTAAATTGTGGTCATCACTGTTCCTATCACCATGGTTATCAGTTAGGATAACCCAGGTTCTAAAGCGACAAAGAACTCCAGATCATAGGGGCTTAAAACAAGATTTACTTCTCCTTCATGCTAGTGTTTATCATGTTTAGTTTGGGCTTTACTCCATATGTTCCTTATTCAGGGACCCAGTTGATGGGGAGTCTGTCATCAGCAATGTCACCGGCCACTGCAGCAGAGAGAGGGAAAGATGGAGAATCCTGCACAAGATCTTAAACAGTTTTGCACTGAAGTGACACACATTACGTTCACTGATATTTTATTGACAATAGCTAGCCAAATGGTTAGCCATGCTTAACCTAAAAGGTCAGAGAAGTGAAAGATTTCTGTGTGCTCAGAGAAGGGAAGAGAGAACCACATATATTGTGGAGCAGCACTAATGTCTACTGTCAAGTATTTCCTTGTTCCCCCTTCTGAGCTCAAAAATAAGATCTCCCCTAACTAGTATTCTTCTACTCTTGATGCTATGGATGTTTTTATTTGTAAATGATATAAAATTGAGCCAGGGTGCATAACTCTGCTTTTTCTTTTCTTCCGTGAAATTACTTGCTAGGATGCAAGGTGGATAGCTGGCACTTGTCTGTACAAATACCTTTCTAGATATTTGGATTGCCTACTCATAGCCAGTGCTTATTTCTTTTAAAAATATTTTTAAAAGTATGTTTTATTAATTTTATAGAAAGAAGAAGGGAAAGGGAGAGAGACATAGAAACAATGACTTAAGAGAAACATTGGTCGGCTGCCTCCTGCATATCCCCCTCTGGGGATCAAGTTTTCAAACTGGGTATGTACTCTGACTGGGAATCAAACTGGTGAACTCTTGGTGCATGGATTGACACTCAATCACTGAGCCACACTGGCTGGGCACAAGTGCTTCTTTCATAGGGAAAGGGGCTGGAGAATAAGAAAATCAAAGTAAGGCAGTACTCAACTTAGCTTCTTCTGGGCACCTCCAAACCCAATACAAGTAGCAGCCATCTGCAGATGGCTCTGTAGCTCATGCTGGGTGACTCCAGGCAGGGCTTAGGCAGTGGCTGACCTTGTACCTCCTAAGTGGCCTCAAGAGCCAGTGCACTCAGTGGAAAGCTTCAGACAAAGCCAGATTACAACCCCACCTCCACCAGCAACACACTCAAAGGGCAGACTCAGTGAGCAACAAAGCCCCACTGAAATAGGTTCTGCTCTGTAGGGTCAGTTTCTGCACAGCAGCTTCTCTGCTATAGCACGGCTCGTCCTCACAGCCAATCAGCTTGGGGGTCAATTCCTCCCAGTGATGCCAACAGTACAATGACAACAGCACAGTGCACACAGGGATCCACCTGGTCGTGCCCACTTTGGGTGAATGGGGAAGCTGAACCACTGGGCCCCACAGATACCTACTACATAAGGCCAATCTACCAATCTTGGGAGATATAGCAGCTCTTCCTAATACATAGAAATAAACATAGGGAAGCTGCCAAAATTCGAAGACAAAGAAACAGGTCCCAAATGAAGGAATAGAACAAAACTTCAGAAAAGGAATGAAATGAAATGGAGGCAAGCAAACAATCAGATACAGAGTTCAAAACAATGGTTAGAAGGATGCTCAAGAAACTTAATGAGAACTGCAACAGCATGAAAAAGGACATATAAACCAAACAAAAAGAACCAGTCAGAAAAGAAGGATACACAAACTGAAATGAAGAATAATTTACAGGAAATCAGTAGTAGAATAGATGAAGCTGAGAATCAAATCAGTGATTTGGGATATAAGGAAGCAAAAAACATCCAATCAGAACAGCAAAAAGAAAAAAAATGAAGATAGTGTAGGAAGCCTCTGGGACAACTTCAAGTATTCCAACATTCGCATCATTGGGGTGCCAGAAGGACAATAGAGAGAGCAAGACATGCTTGTCATTATGCTTCCCTATGTTTGTTCCTAACTTAGTGAAAGAAATAGACATAGATTCTCTTTATGTTTCGGTCAAAATTGTCTAGAAGCCCAAGATTCATATCCTAATATCTTGGCAACCTCATTAAAAAGATAGTATATTTTTTACTAGACCTAATAGAAATTTCCCAGGGAGACTTCTGTTCAGGCTGGATTATATATATCCATCCTTAGACCAACCATAGTAGACAATAGAATGGGGTTCTGTGGTTGGCTTGGCCTATTTACATATTCATCCGCATGGGCAGAGAAATGGGTGAAAACAGTCTTATGTGAACCACATGAAATGGATCCCTCCTAGAAAATAATAGTCCTGTTTCCAGAAAAGAGGGACAGGATATTCAGATGGTAAACACAACAGGTGTTCATGTCACAAATTAAAACCTATCTGTTGGTCTCCAAGTTACAATAGATGGCTGAATTTTATCCAGGCTGATCTTTGCATAAGTGAAGAGAGAAATGAGGCACTCATTCACTTCTTTTTTCAAAATTATTCATGGTGATGTTTACTATGCTAATTAAATTGAATGAAAGAAATTTCTACATTGTGAATATTTTGTCTCACTAACAATCAATAAATGTTTCTGGAAACTATCCACATCTGTATTGAATGTTGGATATTCTATCATTGAGTGTTTTATTTAAAGTTTCAGCAATTTGAGGGTGAGAATCTTACAACTAGTGATCACTAAGCCACATCACAAGCTATTCACACCCGGCATGCATCACACCTTAGCTATACCATCAGAGAGCTCTGGCCTTGATAGAGGATTATGAATACATCCTGTTGTCTTCAATTTACAATGACTACATTTAAAAACAGAAAGTTAAAAAGGAAAAAATGAGCCTAGAACCCTCTGGCAGAATAGTTCTTAATCTTTTCTGGGGAATGAAAAATGTTTAAAGAAGTTGATTAAACTGATAGTTCTTTTCCTTGACAAATGCAGATACACAAAGTTTTGTTACAATTTCAGGGAATTCTGGACCTCTGATGTCCATTCCTGAAGAGCCACAGCTTACAAACCTGGGCTATATAACAGAAAGACACAAGAAAAGCTAATGTGTTGAGAGTAGTTTGGGACAATGCAGAAGAGGCACCTCTTGGTCTTACCTACTTCAAAGCAGTTCTAGAAAAGTTTTACATGTTAGCCCAAAGAATTTATTTAACCTGAATATGAGTATTTATTTGGGCATAAGCGCCAAATGTGTCCAGAAGCTCATGTGTCCAAGATAAATCAGGTTGACAGTTTTCACACAGAAACCTAATTTTATAGGAAGATGGGAAACTCATGTGGCAGGTTTTAAAAGGGTGTAAGTTTCTATTTTCCTTTCATTGAGCAGAGGGGTTCTATGACCCCTTTCCTTCATTCAAGGCAGGCTCCATGATATGTGGACCAAAGGAAACAACAGAAGTGAAGTTTCAGGCCCCAACCTGAAAAGACTGACAGTTTCCCCCTTCTTCTTTCTTGGAACACTCTGGGAGGCCAGCTGCTCTATAAGAGATCTGACTATCCAGAGACCTCCACGCTGTGAGAAACCTAAGGCATGTGAAGAGACCCTAGAGCAGCGTTTCTCAACCTGTGGGTCGTGACCCCTTTGGGGGTCGAATGACCCTTTCACAGGGGTCGCCTAAGACCATCAGAAAACACATATATAATTACATATTGTTTTTGTGATTAATCACTATGCTTTAATTATGTTCAATTTGTACAATGAAATTGGGGGTCACCACACATGAGGAACTGTATTAAACTGTTGCAGCAGCATTAGGAAGGTTGAGAACCACTGCCCTAGAGGATGAGAAACCATGTAGAGAAGAAAACGGGCTGAAGAGAAGCAAGGCAGCAAACATGTGAGTGGAGAAACCACCTTGTATGTGGGATCCTCTGGTTCCTGCTGCCCCCGGCAACACCACATGGATTGGAGACAAGCTAAACTGCTAAGCCTTTCTAGTATTCCTTGTTTGAAGCAATTTGTGTTATACAACAGTAGATAATCAAAACAATCCAAATCACAGAACTCCCATGAAGGAATAGATGTATATTCATAGTTTATTCTGGTTTAAATGTGAAAAAATGAACTTCGTATTGATCACTGAACATTTTGCTTTTTTTTGCTTAATAAAAGCATATGTACATCACTTCTTGGAAAATATATTAATCCAAGCATTTTAACTCTGGTTATGTCCAATGGGTGGCCATTAGTTTCATTAGTGCTTCCTCTCTAAAAATGATTTCAGCTGTGTCATTCCCACATAAAGAATGTCACACTTCCTGCTATGTTATCATTTGTTTCATTGGATTCATCAATTTGTATTTAGAACCCACTGTGCTTAACATGGTACTATCCTGTTTTCAAAGGATTTCTCTAACAGTTAAGAGAAACAAAGCATATAAACCTAATGCAATTAGAGAATAATACTTTACAAGACAAGCAACCTTGAAAATGTCTGGGATGGGTAGTAAGCACTTTGCATATAAAAAATAAAGACAATAATTGCTTTTGAGTGAAAATAAAAATTATACTTTATATGGATTATAAGTAAAGGCTTGAGACGAGGAACAGATGTGACATGAGAATTGAGAGGTGTAGCATTGTTGTAGGCGAAGAGAGTTTTCTAGTTAGAACACTGATCGAGAAACAATGACACTGTGGGACCTTTCTATATTTATTTAGAGATGAAGTTGATTGTGTTTCTTTTAGTTACATCTCTTCTAAAACACTTTATTTTTGGCATGAAAAATGTAGCTAATTTAGCTTAATGGTTAATAAAAGAGGGGAAAATATTTTTCCAAGTTTCATATTTAAAGTGGTTAGTCTGAAATGTTAACAACAGCTTTTCCCTCTTGAAATTTCCAAAAACTTGGCAGTTCTTTAGATTCTATCAATCTTAGCATGTTCCACTTAAGTTTAAGTGATTTGTGGTAACTCTAGGATATTTTACAAATGAATGCTTCCATTTCATCTCCCAATTTTTCACTTCCTTTTATTATTCATTAATTCAAATGTTTGATGAGCATCTATTCAATACTGGCCTTTTATCTGAACTCTACTGGTTGTGCTTCTATATGTTGACTCTAAGAAATTATTTAAAGAGGAATTTATGGACTATGGATACTCATGAAATATGGTATCTCTGAAATTTTTTGTAGATTTATTTTCTCCTTAATTTCTTTTTTTAAATTTATATTTATTGTTGAAAGTATTGCAGATGTCCCTCCTCCTTCCCCCATTGACCCCTTCCATGCTGCTACCTTCCACCAGGCACCTCTGAAAAATTTTCCTAAATATATTATTGCTTTTTCTTAGTACAATGTCCGCTGGTCATAACTCAGGACAATCTTAGGCAGGCCAGGGGATTCTTTGAGAGGATAGAAGAATCCTGGATAGGAAAGTTGAACCTTGAATTAACGAAAATTTACCTAAAGAGGCTGAGTTAATCCAATAAAATTCAATATCAACACATTTATGTTGATATTGGCAGAAACAATAGGAACTTTAAGCTATTAATCCCTGGCATGTGGTTCCTAGGATTGAGCCACACATCTAAAAACCTATAATAAATATTTGCTAACTCTTTAATAAAAGAGCTCAAAATGAATTTCTAGATCTAGAAGGCAACCAATTACTTTTACTCAGGCTGATTCTCTCCTAGCTACTGAGACAAATGTTTTGAGAAACTTTACTGTTACTTTTCCACATCACATTTTGGGAGGTACTGTTAGGTAATCCATTCTGCCATTAGGAAAAGGATATTTCTTCATATAGCAACCCTCATATTACAGACCACTCTGCCAAATGAATTATCTGTACATTAAAAACAATACACCAGTCATCCTTACGTAATAATATTTAAAACACCTTACACAATAATTTCATAAATATGAAAGTTAAGGAGTCAAAGACTTAATATGTTTGTTCTTAACTAAAAATATATGTATTTATTATGAAGGACCCATGTGTTTTCACTTGCCATAGAGGGTAAATATATTGCCCGCTAATTCAGTTTTCAAATGATGTTCCACATTCCAATAGCAGGTTTTAAACACTACTCAGTTGCTTATTAAGGATGTCCTCTCACATCACTGGCGTTTCTGCACCTTCTTATAAACTTCCCTACCATGAATTGTTACCATGTGGTGTTATTTTCAAAGTGACTTTGGTAAACAGTTGTTTACTTTTACCCTGTATGTCTCAGTCTTATCTAATTCCTCTTAAATTCCAAAATTCACAACATTGCCAATAGTGGTGCTCTGTTTGTAACAGTTGAATCCAATTTGGAATTTCTAAACGGTCTATCTGTGCAACATGCCAAAGATTAAGATAGGGTATATCTGGGTTGCCATAAGGCAAGTGATTCTCAACCCTGGTTGTACGTTAGAATTACCTGGGAAGTTTGTAAAACTACAGATGATCATAAAGTGTAGCTGGGGTTGAGAGCCATACTCACAGTGGACCTGCCAAAGTAGAAATCCACAGACAGGAGTCACTGAGCTGCAGAGGAAGACGGATCTTTTTCTCTTCCTTCCTCCATGTACATCTTCCTCATCCTATTTCTCTCCTCTACCCCACCAAGTGTTTTTTGTGGGGTTTTTTTTTTTTTTGGAGGGGGAGGTTGTGTTTTGTTTTTTTAGATAGAGAGCACTATCCTAATGTATACCTATGTTTTCTGAGGGTTTAGAGGAGAAAGGTATGGTAAAGAATGAGGGTAGAAAGGATGTTGGGGTGAGTAGAGACAATATTATGATGAACTAGACTGAAGACTCCTTATTTCTACCTGACATCAGAGGATTATTTTAAGATTAGAGATAAGTGTATAAATCTGAAGGACCCAGGAAAAAACAGGGAGACAGAAGGCAGTTTTGACCTAATAGGGAAGGAGAAAAGAGAGCCTGGATTGGAAGAGGTCACCATGGTCATGGGAAGTACTGAGGAAACCTTTGAAGTGCTTCTCTTCCAACATCTCCACAAGACCCTGGCCAGATCAATGCTTGGAGCATTGCAACCAGAAGTAGAAACTCAGTAGCTGCCTTGGGTTGTAGAAGTAGCATTAGGGCAATTTCAGAGGCCTGACTGGGGAATGCACTGGGCATCCAACTCTTGAGACTCCTGATCTCACCCCTTCCGCTACCTCTTGCCATGCTATGGTAAGGGCATTCAAATTTTGGGAAAGGGCAGTGAGTGGGTAAGAGGATAGGCAAGTTCTCTGTGGGGAAAAACTCCTCCATCACTCCCTGCCCACAATGTCCCCAGGAGTGGATGAGTAGGGCCTGTGCTTTGCCCTCTTACCTTATTGCCAACCAAAGGAAAGTGAGTTCTCAGGAATTATAACAAGCAAACATGCGAGGAACACAAACATTTTATAAAAGAAATGATAAATGAATGGCTTGTGCTATATGAGCCAGGGTTAATGAAACAGACTAAACAAAAATTTGAAATAAATATAATAAATTTCTTCCAGGAGACAAAAGAGAAACAGGAATATGCCATTATAAAGAAGAGCCAATTGGAAATGCGGGGTATGACAAATATTATAGTAGAGATCAAGAACTGAAAAGATAGGCTAAATATTCAAAAGAATATAGTTCAAGTATGTTAATGATCTGGTCAAAGAATTTTTCCAAAGGGCATCAGAAGGAAAAAAGGAGAAAATATTTTCTTAAAGAAGAGTTAGCAAACTTGGTGATGAAAAAGGAAGTATGAAGATCTGTATATTGTTATACAGGAAATATGTGAAGAAATTAAGAACCAAACATCCCCAGAATGAATCAAATTGGGTGGAAAAAGAAATACTTCACATAAACAGATAATTATAAAATTGGAAACATCAGAAAGAAAAAAGATTCCAGACAGAAAGAACAGAACACATAAAGAAAACACAATTAGATTGATTTAAAACCTTGGAAGAGAGACACACGAAAGAGGAGTAATATTTTGTAGGTGCTGAAAAAGAAAAACTCTGAACTTAGAATTTTATATCTAGTTAAATAATATTTTAAATGTGAATTGCTGTAAAAATAAACTCAGATGTATTATCCCCAGAAAGCTCATGCAGAGATGAAAGCATTTTTGGAGGAAGTGTAACAGCAGAAAGAGAAATTAATTAAGGAAGAATCTTTGCAAATTATGGGGAAAAGAAAATAAATAATTGAGTGAAGATTAGCAGAGGCCATAAAGAATTTTCATGACATTTCAAAAGTATCAATAAGAGAGAGCGGCTTCAGAGCAGGAAGAAACGAGGTTCACTAAAAGCAATGGTCTTCCTTGGAGAGAAGTTCTTGTCATTAAGTTTAAGAAATTAATATTCAAACAAATAAGAAAATATTTTATCTCTCCAAAGGAAATGAGGAAACATTATTATAAATAGAAAGGCAAAACCATATGGTAGGAATAAGTTCTGGCATACTGTTAAAAATGCCAGGTACAAGTAATAGTTTCAAACAGAGAAGGCTTCAGATCAGAAAATAATAAGAGACTAGAAGTATAATGTATATTTAAAACAAAGGTTTACAGAACACTGGGATAAATAGATTGGAAAAGACACATCACAAAAAGATGAGTAGCAATTTTGTATCAAAGGGAAATTCAAAGTAAAAAATTTCATGACAAACAAAGCCATCAAATGATAATTAAAAGGATAAGAATTCATAAAATTATTACATATCCTTAAAACACATTAAGTTATAACTACTAGGAGAAAGAGATAAATAAATAATTATAGTTCATATTTTAACAAATTTCTCTTAGAAATTGATAAGCAATCAGATAAAATATAAGTAAAAGCAAAACATATTTGAATATATTGAGTTTGGACTAATAGATATATATGGTGTTTAACAAATTTTTTGTTTGTTTTTGTGCACACATGGAGCAATAATGAAGAACAGACCATGAGCAAAGTCACAAAGGACATCAATAATATAAAAGAATTAACATCATATAGTTTATATTCTATAACTACAATTCAATAAAATTAGATGTTACTAACAAAAGAGTCATTAATAAAAGTCTGCAAGGTTGAAAACTAAAAACTAAACAAAACAGAAAAAAACATAGTAATGTAGAACTTTGGGTTAAAGAAGAAATCATTAGAGAAATAATGAAATATTTAGAATCAGATAACAGTCATGCATGTCAAACTATGTGAAATAGAGCAGTGCTTAGCCTAAGCGGTTCTCAACCTGTGGGTCGCGAACAATGAAAATACATCCTGCATATCAGATATTTACATTATGATTCATAACAGTAGCAAAATTACAGTTATGAAGTAGCAACGAAAATAATTTTATGGTTGGGGGTCACCACAACATGAGGAACTATATTAAAGGGTCGAGGCATTAGGAAGGTTAAGAACCACTGGCTGAGGGAAAATTATAAAGCTTTTAATAAATCATTCTTTGAAAGGATTAATAAGATTAATAAATCTCTTGCAAGACTGTTCTATTATAAAAAGAATGTATAAGATTAAATAACTAATTGAAACACATATCTAAAACTTTATTCAAAAATTATAGACATCTATTTACATACAAATATTATATCCCAGGTGAAATACATAAATTTATAGAAAAATAGAAAATTCTAAGTTTTTCAGTATCAGAAAATTATTTTCTATTGACTCAATCAATTTCTACCATATTTCTAGGAAATCAATAAACCCATTCTAAAAAGTATATGGGCTTAGCTGGCGTGGCTCGGTGATTGAGCATTGACCTATGAACCAGGAGGTCATGGTTTGATTCCTGGTCAGGGCACATGCCCGGGTTGCAGCCTTGGTCCCCAGTGTGGGGCATGAAGGAGGCAGCCAATCAATGATTCTCTCTCATCATTGATGTTTCTATCTCTATCTCTCCTTCTCCCCTCCTCTCTAAAAATCAATAAAAATATATATTTTAAAAAGTATATGGAAGAGTAAAAGTTCATGAAAAGTTAATTTTGCAAATAAAGAGCAAAGTGGAGAGGTTTACTCATTGAGGGACTATACAAAGTCGTAGACGTAAAAAAAACAGTATGATACTAATTCAGGAGTAGACAAGAAAACTAATGGAACGGAATAGGTAGCTGATAAACAGTTCCATGGGTACTTGTTATTTGATGAAGATGGTTCCACAAAAACAAGGGAGGATGGCTTATTTAGTAAATGAGGTTGAGAAAACCAACTTATTAGATGTACAAAATTAAGCTGGATTCCTCTACCTTACCACACATCTTAAAGGTAGAATCCAGATGAATTAATGACTTAAATGTAAAAGGTAAAATTACAAACCTAATAGGAGGGAAATGTAATAGAGAATTTATATGACCTAGGGTTTGGAAAAATACTTGTTTTTAAAAATATATATTTTATTGATTTTTTACAGAGAGGAAGGGAGAGGGATAAAGAGAAACATATATAAGAACTGTATCCGTGAAGAAATTGCTTCGGCATATGTCTGAGATTTTGTTGCCTTTGGATTCCTCTAATATTTTTATGGTTTCCCATCTTACATTTAAGTCCTTTATCCATTTTGAGTTTATTTTTGTGTATGGTGTAAGTTGGTGGTCTAGTTTCATTTTTTTGCATGTATCTGTCCAATTTTTCCAACACCATTTATTGAAGAGACTGTCTTGACTCCACTGTATGTTCTTGTCTCCTTTGTCAAATATTAATTGAGCTTATTGGTTTGGGTCGATTTCTGGGTTCTCTATTCTATTCCATTGATCTATATGTCTGTTCTTGTGCCAGTACCAGGCCGTTTTGAGAACAGTAGCTTTGTAATACAGCTTGAATTCTGGTATTGAGATCCCACCTACTTTATTCTTTCTCAGGATTGCTGCAGCTATTCAGGGTCTTTTTTTATTCCAGATGAATTTTTGGAGAGTTCATTCTAGGTCTGTGAAATATGCCATTGGTATTTTAATGGGAAGTACATTGAATTTATAGATTGCTTTGTGTAATATGGACATTTTAATGATGTTGATTCTACCAATCCATGAACATGGTATGTTCTTCCTTCTGTTTATGTCTTCCTCTATCTCTTTTTTCAACGTCCTGTAGTTTTCTGAGTAGAGATCTTTTACCTCTTTGGTTAAGTTTATTCCTAGGTATCTTAATTTTTTTGGTGTGATGGTAACTGGGATTGTTTTTTTAGTCTCTCTTTCTGTAAGTTCACTATTGGTGTATAGAAATGCCATAGATTTCTTGGCATTAATTTTGTATCTTGCTACATTGCCAAATTCGTTTGTTAAGTCTAATAGTTTTTTGATGGAGTCTTTAGGGTTTTTTATGTACAATATCATGTCATCTGCAAATAAGGACAGTTTTACTTCCTCTTTTCCAATTTGGACGCCTTTTATTTCTTCTTCTTGTCTAATCACAATGGCTAATACTTCCAGTACTATGTCGAACAGGAGTGGTGAGAGTGGGCATCCCTGTCTTGTTCCTGTTCTTAGGGGAAATGATTTTAGTTTTTGCCCATTAGGTATGATGTTGGCTGTGGGTTTGTCATATAAGGCTTTTATTATGTTGAGGTATGATCCTTCTATTCCCACCTTGCTGAGAGTTTTTATCAAAAATGGGTGTTGGATTTTGTCAAATACTTTTTCTGCATCAATTGGTATGACTATGTGGTTTTTTTCTTTCAATTTGTTTATGTGATGTATCACGTTTATTGATTTGCGGATATTGTACCATTCTTGCATCCCTGGGATAAATCCTACGAAGCAATTTCTTCACCGATACAGCTCCTAGGGCATTGGCAACTAAAGAGAAAATAAATAAATGGGACTACATCAAAATAAAAAGCTTCTGTACAGCAAAAGAAACCATCAACAAAACAACAAGAAAGCCCACTGCATGGAAGAACATATTTGCCAATATTATCACTGATAAGGATTTAATCTCCAACATTTATAGGGAACTCATACAATTTAACAAAAGGAAGATAAACAATCCAATCAAAAAATGGGCAAAGGACCTAAATAGACACTTTTCAAAAGAGGACTTTCAGAAAGCCAAGAGACATATGAAAACATGCTCAAAATCACTAGTCATCTGAGAGATGCAAATCAAAATGAGGTACCATTTCACACCTGTCAGAATGGCTATCATCAACAAATCAACAAACGACAAGTGCTGGTGAGGATGCGGAGAAAAAGGAACACTGGTGGTGGGAATGCAGACTGGTGCAGCCACTACGGAAGATAGTATGGAGTTTCCTCAAAAAGTTAAAAATGGAACACCCATTTGACCCAGTGATCCCACTTCTAGGACTATATCCCAAGAAACCAGAAACACCAATCAGAAAGGATATCTGCATCCCTATGTTCATAGTAGCACAATTTACCATAGCTAAGATTTGGAAACAGCCTAAGGGCCCATCAACAGATGAATGGATTAGAAAACTGTGGTACATCTACACAATGGAATACTATGCTGCTGTAGAAAAGAAGGAATTCTTACCATTTGCAACAGCATGGATGCATCTGGAGAGCATTATGCTAAGTGAAATAAGCCAGTCAATGAAAGAAAAATACCACATGATCTCACTCATTTATGAATAATAAAGACCATTATAAACTGATGAACAAAAATAGATACAGAGGCAGAGCAGCATCGAATAGACTGTCAAACTATAGCAGGAAGGCCGGGGCGGGTTTGCGGGGGGGGGGTGGGGTAGGGGTGTAAGAGATCAACCAAAGGACTTGTATGCATGCATATAAGCATAACCAATGGACACAAGACACTGGGGGGTAGGGGAGGCCGGGGGAAGGTCAAGGGGGGGGAAAAAGGAGACATATGTACTACTCTTTGTAATATTTTAAGCAATAAAACAAAATTAAAAAAAAAAAAAAGAAACATCGATCAGCTGCCTCCTGCACACCCCCTACTGGGGATGTGCCTGCAACCAAGGTACATGCCCTTGACTGGAATCAAAACCGGGACCCTTGAGTCCGCAGGCCGACGCTCTATCCACTGAGCCAAACCGGTCAGGGCAGAAAAATACTTCTTAAACAAGCCTCCAAAACCACACACTAGGTAAAATTTTGGATGCTTTTGACTACATAAAAATTAATCATTTCTCATTAGTGTACACCACTATAGACAGATTTAATAGTTGGAAGACTGGAAAATTTTTTTCCAGTGTGTAAAACCAAAGGAACTAATATCTAGAATAAACAGACGTCTCCACAAAATCAAAGGCAAATGCTAGAAAAACAGATAAAAAATAGATATGAAGACATACTTTACAAAGGGGAAATAGCTAACGTGTATGAAAAGATACTTAAACTCAATAATAATTAGAAAAATGCATATTTTTTAAAAATATATTTTATTGGTTTTTTACAGAGAAGAAGGGAGAGAGATAGAGAGTTAGAAACATTGGTGAGAGAGAAACATCGATCAGCTGCCTCCTGCACATCTCCTACTGGGGATGTGCCCGCAACCCAGGTACATGCCCTTGGCCGGAATCGAACCTGGGACCTTTCAGTCCACAGGCCGACGCTCTATCCACTGAGCCAAACCGGTTTCGGCGAAAAATGCATATTTTAATTTTTATAACATACCACTGTATTTTGATTTGAATGACAACAATTAGAACATGGGTGATAATAAATGTGTGCAAGATATGGATAGATAGGGACTCTCATGCCCTGTTGGCAGAAGTATAAATGGTTGTAGCTATTCTGGAAAGAAGTATTAGAGAAATCAAATATGTCTATGCCCTGTAACACAGTCATTGTCTTTCTGAGGTATATGTCAGGGAAACTCTTGCACAGGTTCATATAGAATAGATAGAAGGATATTTGTCCTCATGATGTTTGTGGTAGTAGGTATATCATGGCAATATAGATAAATAGAATACGGTAGATGCATACTATGGGATATCATGAAATAGTTAAAAGAGAAGTTCCAGTCCTGCCTGGTTTGGCTCAATGGATAGAGCATTGACCTGCGGACTGAAGGGTCCCAGGTTCGATTCCGGTCAAGGGCACATGCCTGGGTTGCGGGCTCGATCCTAAGTGGGGGGCATGCAGGAGGCAGCCAATCAATGATTCTGTCTCATCATTGGTGTTTCTTCTATCTCTCTCTTTCTCTCTTTTCCTCTCTGAAGTCAATAAAAATATATTTTAAAAAAAAGAAAAAAGAGAGAAGTTCCATAGGCACAAGCAGCCAAATTGATCTTTAAGACAGTGTTGAACATAGTAAGAAACAAAAGATTTATAGCTCAACAATGTATGTACATTTAAACATACACCCAACAACAACTGCATAATCTGCTAGGATGCATAAATATTTGAGGAGTATTTCACATATCTCAGAGTGCATGCCTTTGTAAAGAAGGGATCGGAAGTGGTATTTGGGAACAAAAGTGAGATTTATATTACAATGAAACAGGAGAGGGGTCTCATTTAGACTGATAGTGATAATGTGCTATGAACAATGGTGTGTGAGTGAATGGTGCTTAATTCAACTCTCTAGGCCTGAGGTGCAGAAAATGCATTCAGAAAGAGAGAGAAATTTATACACATTTACTAATGGATGTCTTCACTGTGTTCCAAACACCAGTTATAAGTACACATCGTTCTCTTTGTCTCTCACCTGACTGAGGGAGGTGGTTATGTCTTTATTTCCTGCAATCAACCAGGATGTGAAAGGTTTCAAAAATAGATTTCGGTCTTCAAAGATGTGACACACTCTTTTAGTACTGAGAGCCAAAGCCACATGCTCTAAAGCAGCTTCACCAAATCTCAGCATTGATTACTATTAGGTGCAGCTACCAATGAAGTGGTATTTTAAGCCCCACTGTCCAGAATCTATTGAGAACAGAGAACAGACTTGAAACCCAGTTTTGTCCACTACTACTTTGTGCCTTTGACAAATAACTTAACCCTTTCATTGAATCTAATGAGAAGATTTGGAGATATGATTGTTAGTGTATTGGGCTCTTCACCAAACACCTTAAAAATCCCACCTTGATAATGAAATCCACAGTGTGCTGGATACTTTGCATTATGAATGTTACCTACTTCATCATTATAAATCATCAACAAAATCTTAAAGCAACAAAACATTACCTGAGACATTAAATGAGTGTCTTATCCAAGGCCAAGGTTTTTGGTATCAAGCAACAGAAATGAAGCCTGGCTAACTTAATCAGAAAAGGAATTTGTTGGAAGTAAGTGAAGAAGATCTGGAGAATTGGGTTCTGAAAATGAGCAGGTGCCAGTGAAGGTTTGGTATCAGGACCCACAAAAAAACAACCTAGTGAGATGCTATCCTGAGCTCTAGCTTCCAAAAGTGTGGAGGAGAGCAAGTATCATTATCCTCTTAATTTCTGTGGCACAAATTGGCCAACACCAAGATTCAGGCAATGAAAAAGTTCTCATAAATAGAAAGAGGAATTTGGAAGTGGGCCAGTCACTATACCAATAAAATTTGAATGCATCAGGCATAGAAGGGTTAAGTCATTTGTCAAAGACACAAAGTAGTAGGTGACAGAACTGGGTTTCAAGTCTGTTCTCTTTCTAGTATATTGTATTTCTAACAAAAAATGAATAAAAAGCATTGAAGTCTCTCAAAATCAAAATATCCTATACAATAAAGAGGTAATATGCCAATTGACCATCACACCCTCACAAAGATGGTGGCGCCCACAGCCACAAGATGGCGGCGCCCAGTTCCCTCAGCTCCGCCAGGGGCGCCTGCCGCTGGAGTCCCCCAGTCTCCTCCGCCCCACCAGAAGTGAATTTTCATATGACCATTACCTTTTTAAAAAATCCTTACCCAAGGATATGTTTATTTCTTTTAGATGATCTGTTCTCGGGGAGCAGGCCTAAACCAGCAGGTGGGCATCCCCCAAGGGTCCCAGACTGTGAGAGGGCGCAGGCTGGGCTGAGGGACCCCCGTGTGCATGAATTTTCATGCACCGGGCCTTTAGTGTTAAAATAAAATGTTAGTTTCTAGTCCTTCCCCCAATTCTACCCAATTCCCACTTCTCTCTCATCTTATATCCCATAAGCCTTGTACTTACCTCTATAATATCACTTTGCACATGCCATTTTAAGTCCTATTTACATGTGCCTCATTCCTATTAGACTGTCAATGACCTATTATTTATGTGTGTATTATGCAACTGGACACATATTAGGGACTTAATGAAATTATGTTGAATGAACAAGTTAATAAATGAATGGAAGGAAGAATAACTATAGCCCTGGCCAGTGTACTCAGTGATTAGAGCATCAACCTGCCCATGGAAGGGTCACAGGTTAGATTCCAGTCAAGGGCACATACCTCGGTTGCAGGTTCATCCCTTGGACCCCAGTTGGATGTGTGTGGGAGGATTCCAATAGATGTGTCTCTCTCACATAGATATTTCTCTCTCTTTCCCCATCCCGCCCTTCTACTTTCTCTTTTAAAAAAATCAATGGAAGAGATATCCTTAGGTGAGGATTTAAAAAAATTAACAAAACACAATAAAAAGAATGACTATAGAAAACCACCTTGACTTAAAGATCAGGGCATTAGTCCTTAAAGAGAGGGTAAAAAGGAGTGAGGTAGGTGAGACCTGAAACAAACGTTTTAAAAAATCGAGTGTTTTTGCTTGAGTTCAACTAAGCAAACAACTTGCCCTTTGCTCTCTGTCTGGGTAAATATAAAGGTTAACAAGGACAGCTGTAAGGCATTTCTAATGACAGTGGAAAAGATCCTATCACTTGAGTTGTTGTGAAAATATGACTAGATGACCAGTCAAGGCCTAAGTTGAGTGGGCTGAAAGCCAAAATCCACAAAACATGCAAATGAGTTTTCAACTATCAATCCATACAGACGCTGTACAAAGTAATTATTATCAAAGATACCATACAGCCTTCAGTTATTTGAAAAAATGCCAAACTGTAAAATTTAAATATGTATAAACAATCTGCATGCATTAAGTGACTACATCAATAATACTTGTATGAAAACTTAAATGCTTAAGAAAATGCCAGGTTTTTTTTCCTGTAAGTTTTCTTCCCACTTGGTGAAAAAGAATTTGGTTTCAGAATAAAGAAAGAAAAATTTAACTCATGCCCTGATGGATAAGATTTTTGGGGTTTAGAATAGCTACTTTTAAAAACAATGTGTTCTTGGAGAGGCAGGCACACAAAGGTGGCAGAAGAGGACTTGGAACTGGCCCCTGCCATGAACACATCAAAGGTGCACCTCTATTTACAGCATTTCCTTCTGAGAGACAACTGAGGGCAATTGAACAGCTTCTTCACAACAAACAAGAAAGATCAACGAGAGAAGGTTGAGAACTGTGAGAGCTCCCTGGAATCTGAGGGAACCCTCAGGATAGAAGGTGCACCATTGTTAGTGTTCCCCCTCCATCCAGATGGTGCCAGTGGGAGCTCTGCCCAGGCGCCCCCGGCAGGTCTGCAAGGCTGTGTAGTCTCTTCCCTGCCGCTGTGCCTTGGAGCTCACTCCAGCAGGACCAGCAGGTGCTGAGGTGTGTGTACACAACTGGATCCGCATGCAAAAAAAAAAAAAAAAGGAAAGAAAAGAAACTGGATCAGTTTTTTACACTATATACAAAATAAACAAAAAATGACTGAAGACTTAAATGTAAGACCTGAAACCATAAAATTCTTAGAAGAAAACATAAGTAGTAAACTCTTTGACATCAGTCTTAGCAATATAGTTTTGGTATGTCTCCTCAGGCAAAGAAAGCAAAAGAAAAAAATAAACAAATCGGACTACATCAAACTAAAAAGCTCCTGCACAGTGAAGGAAGCCTTTAACAGAACAAAAAAGACAATCTACTTAATGGGAGAATATATTTGCAAATGGTATATCCAATTGAAAAATGGGCAAAGGGCATCAAAAGACATTTTTCCAAAGAAGACTTACAGATAGATGGTCAACAGACATATGAAAAAATACACCATCACTAATCATGAGGGAAATATAAATCAAAACCACAATGAGGTACAACTTGACACCTGTCACAATGGCTATTATCAAAAAGTCAGCAAATAATAAGTGTTGACAAAGATGTGAAGAAAAGGGAACCCTTGTGCACTGTTGGTGGGATTGCAAATTGGGGCATTCACTATGGAAAATAGTATGGAGATTTCTCAAAAATTGGAAAATAAAATTTCCATATGACTCAGAACTTCTTGGTATATATTGAAAGAAAACAAAAACACTAATTTAAAAAGATATATACACTTCTATGTTCATTGTAGCATTATTTAAGATAGCCAAGATATGGAAGCAGCCTATGTGTTCATCAGTAGATAAATGGATAAAGAAGATGTGGTACACGCACACACACACACACACACGTATGTACAGGGTGGGGCAAAAGTGGGTTTACAGTTCTGAGTACATGAACAGAGTTTATTTTTGCATTATTACTTATTAGTTATTATATTATTTTCTATATTAACAACCTACTTTTGCCCCATCCTGTATGTATGTATATGTATGTATGTATGTATGTATGTATATGTAATGGAATATAACTCAGCAATAAAAATGAATGAGATCTTGCCATTTTCAACATAGAGGGTATTATGCTAAGTGGAATAAGTTGGACAAAGACAAATACTATATGGTTTCACTTACATGTAGAATCTAAACAACAAATGAACAACAACAAAAAACCCCACACAAAATAAAAACAGACAGAAACAGAGAACAAACCGATGGTTTCCAGAGGGGCAAGGTGTGGGGGATGGGCGAAATATGTGAAGGGGAATAAGAGGTACAAACTTTCAGTTTTAAAATAAATAAGCCATGGAGATGTAGTAACTAGCACAGAGAATATAGTCAATAATACTATAATAACTTGGCATGGTGGCAGAGGGTTACTAGATATAGTGTGGTGATTACATAGTAAGTGTATCATATGTAAATGTCAAAACACTATGTTGTACATTTGAAATGTATATACTATTGTAAGCCAATTATATTTTAATAATAATAAGAAGAAAATGTGTTCTTAGAGCATCACAGTATAAAAGATACCTGGGGAAAATTCTTTATTTGTCAGGAGCACTTCTAATAGAAATCATGCTTAATAAACATATTGGCAAAATACTAAAATAAGACCAGCAGAAATAGTAGCAGGGCTGTCCATTACCAACCATTAATACATGCCAGAAAAAGTCACCTACAATCTTGTATTTAATTTACAATATAATAAAGAGAAAATTATACCAGGAGGGAAAATATTGATGATAACGCTCCCTTTCCTCTCATCCACCTTCATTCAAGTCAGGATTTAACAAACACGATGTCCTTTACTAGAAATATGAATAACGAGTATTTAAATAACTACTTTTGACACGTAAAAACAGAGTAATGAAAGACTGCAGACAGTCTTCTGTGCTTGGCTCAGAACAATTTTGTTCCAATTATTATAATGTTCTCTTTTATTTTCGTATTCTTTAAAAAAGAGCCACACATATTGTTTATGGTACTTAGCCAATTTGGGCTCTATTTTAGTTGTGGAAGCTTTACAGAAAACATTTGATAATAAAAGATGGAGATGGGTGGCTTATTAGTGAAGTGATATTTTTCTGCTTTATGAGATTGTATAATAGGAAGATTCTCAGAAATTTTTTCCCCACATAAAGCTTGTATTCTCTCAGCTGGGATTTCTTCCATCTGTCCATTCACAAATGCATCCATCCTCATTGATGTTTCAGTCCAACAGGTATTTATGGGGCTTTGATTATGTGTGCGGCATTGTACACAGTGAGGAGAACAGAACGATAGTTGTCCAGAAGAGGCAGCATCTTTTGGTGGTTGCAAGCCTGAGCTCTGGAGGGGCCTGCCTATGCCCACGTCTTCATTAACAAGTTACTTAACCTTTTCATGCTTCAGGTTCTCCATCTGTAAAATAACTCCTCATAGGTTGTTGTGAGAATTAAATAGGCTAGTATACTTTGTGGCACTTTAAAGGATGTGAAGCATCCATGTGTATTAATCATCGTTATTCCCTGGACCTTGTCAAATACTTTAGGGCAGAAGGGCAATTTTCAACTCTGATACAGGCTTTGTGTGAAGCCGTGACCAGCATGGCTAGGGTTCAAGGTCTGGAGAAGGGGCTGTGCACAAATAAATATACTAGACAAGAAATATAAATTTAGAAGGCATGGGGGAAGCCAGGCGGAGACCTTACACCAGTGATGGTGAACCTATGACACGCGTGTCAGAGGTGACACGCGAACTCAATTTTTTTGGTTGATTTTTCTTTGTTAAATGGCATTTAAATATATAAAATAAATATCAAAAATATAAGTCTTTGTTTTACTATGGTTGCAAATATCAAAACATTTCTATATGTGACACAGCACCAGAGTTAAGTTAGGGTTTTTCAAAATGCTGACATGCCGAGCTCAAAAGGTTCACCATCACTGCCTTACACTCTAACAGAGAGGTTCCCTGAATGCCTGGACCCACTAGCTTTTTATTTACTAGAATACACATTTGCCCTTTAGCAAAGCAAACAGACATTTTAGTGGTAAAGTTTGGTAAACAGTAAGGATTATCAGGTTAGGGGATTGCCTTCAGCCATTCAGCCAGCAGCAGGGTAATACAATGCTGATTTTCAGCCCTTGCTAAATATCAAAGTCCATTAGCCTTCTAAGGACTTCTCGCATAATATGTTAACTACTTGTTGGGCTTAGCCTCCAGCACTTTGTATCAATGATAGATTAATTTCATAGGGTAAAAGTCATAAACTAGAACTTTTACCACTCTTCTTCCAGGGCTGCAATTTTATATTACATGAGTCCCTGTCTTCCCCAGACACTTCCTTCCCGGAGTCTCAGTTCTCTGTTTCTGATTCAGTCCTGATCAATGCATCAGATAGTGAAATCTTAAGGTGGTCCTCTCAATGTCTGCCTGGTAAGTGACAGGGAAGGGCATTTGCACACAGGCTAAGTTTTGGCCCCTTCAGGACACATGACTGGGCCTTGGCCTTGGTTTTCTGGTCAGCACCCTTCTTCACTGGAATGGGAGCTCTGTTATAAACCTCAAATAGGTTGATTCTTCATTTAGATTTTTCTAGCTCTCTGCCCTGGGAAGGTTGGATTCTAGTACCTATGCCTTCAGCTTCAGATTCTGCTGTAAATGGATAAAGTCCTGAAACCACTGGCCTCAGCTGTCCCTGCTGAGAAATTTTTCCATTTCTGTGGCCCACACATTACTTGGAGCCCCCAGTGTTAGGTATTTTGTTTGAAAGAATTAATAATTAATTATATGTAACATCCAAATAAATTTCTAATTATATAACATCAGAAAGAGCAATTTTTAAAAAATATGTTTTTATTGCCCTCACTGGCTTGGCTCAGTGGTTAGATCATTGGCCCAAGGACTAAAGAGTCTCAAGTTCGATTTCAGTCAAGGGCACATACCTCAGTTGCAGGCTCAATCCCCGACTCCTTTGGAGTGTGTGTGAGAGGAAATCAATGTGTCTCTCACACATCAATGTTTTTCTCTCTGTGTCTCCCCCCCCTCCCTTCTACTCTCTCTTAAAAATATCAATGAAAAAAGTATCCTCAGCTGAGATTTAACAACAACAACAACAAAAATTAACTATAAAAATATGTTTTTATTGATTTTATAGAGAGAGGAGGGGAGAGGGAAAGAGATACAGAAACATTGATGAGAGAGAATCATTGGTTGGCTGCCTCCAGCATGCCCCCAACTGGGGAATCAAGCCTGCAGCCCAGGCATGTATCCTGACTGGGAATTGAACCAGCAACCTCTTGGTACACGGGACAATGCTCAACCAACTAAGTAAGCCACACTGTCTGGGAAGAAAGAGCATTTTAAATTCATCTAGGCCAGGCATTGTGAGTAATTTTTAATTTAATAATATAGATAAAAATAACTTCTATCAAATCACTAGTAAGACATTTAGTTTTGGATAAGAAAAATTAAGTACAAGCCTATGTAGGAAATGTAATGAAACAAGAATTATATATGTCTAATTTTTATCCATGATTATTTCTTCTTTATGTAGGAACAGCATTTATAATTTCAGTGAATTAAGTAGATTTAAGGATTTATTTACAATTTAGCAATTAAAAATTAGAAAATGTTGGATTATGAACCATGTCTTATAGAGCACAGAAGATGCATAATTCCTGCATATCTTCAGAATAAAATTATAAATAATTTTAATAATTATAATGAAGAAAATATCTGGGCAGAAAATAAGGGCTCCTATACAAGGAACAAGAGAACTTAGTAAACATCACCTGCATTGCCACTGGAGATTGGTTGTCTGAAGAAGTTACAGCATTTGTCTCCTCTAATTAACTTTCATGGAGTCTCTCAAGTTTTATATGGGAAAGTTTGTTCTATGTGATCTAAGAGATGTTATATAGGTCCAAAAAGAAAATGCGTCAGAGAAAATCCTGAAATACTACAGTATATTTTCATCTCTATATAGAGAAACTAGAATATTGGCTTAATTGAAGTTATTACATTTTTTTCTGCTATTCTAAGTCTCATCTTAGTCTGAAGAGCATTTGAAATGATCTTGAACATTCTAGTATCCTTGGGAGAGAACTAATTGAGATGTCTGGAAGCTTCTGCTCAGTTGACAAAACAGTAGGTTATATGGTCATGTGTCTTTTTGGCCACATCCCTTGATTTTACCTGTTTTTAATAGAAACTGCTTAGAGCAATAATAAAATAGGAATTTTCTTTCCATGAAGCAATTAAATTGAAGTAACTTCCTTGTGTTCCCTTCTAAAAAATGTAGTGTCTCTAGCTAATCTATCTTTGGATACCACTGAAGTTCATCCTGAAGAGATGGTCTTTCTCAACATGGAGATGGTTGACGTGGCATTCATCTACACCAGACACATCAGCTGCATCGTTTCCTAAAAAAAGTAAAAAATGAGCAGGAACAAAAGAGGTGAAAAAGGCAAGAAAGGAAAGAGCGAGGAAGAATAGACAAGAGAGAATTCTGATTAATCAGAAAAAGTTCTTTAGAATTAAATAATGTCAAGTTCATCTTAGGTGGACTTAATTTAGTCATTTACTTACTTGACTTTCAAAAGGACCTCACTGAAAAGGCAGTCACATACACAATGTGGGACTTTGCTAAAGACTTCAAAGACCTTGTTGAAATCAAACTGCAAAATCTATTATAATACTCCTAGTTTCTCAGTTCACAATATCTTTTGTTAGGAGTTTTTCCTCCTTTCATATTCCCTGGCTAAGGCCTTATGAAAAATGTCATCACAAAAGATAGAAGAAATTGTGACAGAGTTACAAATAGAAACTTCTTTATCTGACATTTTATAGGCAATTTATAATTATTGTTGAATTTTTTATATTACTAGAGGCCTGGTGCACAAAATTCATGCACTCAGGGTGGGGGTGGGGGTCCCTCAGCCTGGCCCGTGCCCTCTCGCAGTCTGGGAGCCCTCAGGGGATGTCCGACTGATGGCTTAGGCCCCACTGACGGGGACCAAGCCTAAGCTGTCAGTTGGACATCCTTAGTGCTGCTGCGGAGGTGGGAGAGGCTCTGCCACTGCGGCTGCACTTGTCAGCCGTGAGCCCAGTTTCTGGCTCAGAGGCGCTCTCCCTGTGGGAGCACATTGACCACCAGGGGGCAGCTCCTGCATTGAGCATCAGCCCCCTGGTGGTCAGTGCATGTCATAGCGAACAGTTGTTCTGCCGTTTGGTCAATTTGCATATTAGTCTTTTATTATATAGGACGGTCTTTGGTTGATTACCTCCCACCCACCCACCCACCCATGATCAGGACCGGAGAGGGACGCAAGAGGTTGGACAGCTTGGGAGGGTCTGCGGGAGGGCTCCAGGGCATGTCTCACCCATCTGGCTCAGTCCCAATCGGCTGGATCCTAGCAGCAAGCTAACCTACCAGTTGAAAGCATATGCCTACTGGTGGTCAGTGCATGTAATAGCGAGCGGTTGAGCGGCTTTAGCATATCACTAGCGTATTATGCTTTGATTGGTTGAACAGACGACTGGACACTTAGCATATTAGGCTTTTATTATATAGGATAGGATTGTTGCTGTGGACTGAATGTGTCACCTCAAAATTCATATGTAGAACGCCTAAATTCCCAGTGTGATGGTCTAGAGATGCGGCCTTTGATAGTTAGATTTAGATGAAGTCATGAGGGTAGAGGCCCCACGATGGGATTAGAGTCTTTGTAAGAAGAGGGAGAATAGCTTACCCCCAGAACTATTAGAAATAAATATTTGTTGTTTAAGCCACTCAGACTACAGTATATGTTTATAGCAGCCTAAACTGGCTAAGACAGTTTTTTTTTTGGCAGGGCATGTAGAATCATTGAAAAACCCCACTTGTGTCTCCAGATCTCTAGTATAGGCAAGGATCCAACAAGATGAAATAGAAATTGTCTTTTAATAATTTTATAGGTTCTTATTTTATAAGGCTGTCATAAACTTAAAAACAAAACAGTCTAACATAGAACAGGCACACAATTATTCAGAATGATTATAGCACTAAATTTAAAAATAATCTAGAGGATGCAATAACTGTCATTAGTGGCAATAATGGTTGTCATCATTATCTACTATGAATATTTATAGACTGTTCACTGAACGCACGGAATTTTGCTCCTTAGAAATCCTTTTGTTTTTAAATCATTTTACGAGATGAGCTGGGCAGTATATGCGATTCCCTTTGATGGGATTTAAAAAACACAGACATCTTCCTTCCAGGGTTTTATACACTTACCAGGCCCCCTCATCTGTCATGAGATCTCTGGTGGTCCACTGATAATGGTGAGATGCTCCATATCCCTTGGTGTGTTGAAATGGGAAAAAGATTGAGAATAGGTTTCTACAACCAAAGGAACTGCTACTTTTGTTCCACTGGTTCCATTATAGCAGTTTTGGTCAGTTGGGTTATAAAGGAGTACCTCTCCATCCAGTTCAGTCATGTGGGAATATGGTTCAGTGTAGACAGCACAGATATCCTGAGTCCCAAGACACAGGCTGATAATAACTGCAAGTAAATACAATCTGATTCTCTCCTGCTGTCTTAAATACGGCTGGGCTGCTTCCCTTTACTATCAGTTTACCTGGCCTAGAAAATAGAACTGATTTTTAGACTGGTCGTAGAAAACTCAAATCAGGAAAGCAAATATGCAAAAAAAGTATATAATATATTCCAGAACCAACCAAAATGATATAGAATGAGTCACTATTTGGTGTTCAATGTCAACACTATCCTTCCTAAGCACAACTTGAACTTGAGGTTAATCCATGTTTGCAAACTGTATACTCTTCTAGATCGTTTCAGAATCTACCTCTATTTTTTACCACCAATTGGCAATATGCATGCACACTGTATCCTCAGAATCTATCCTAATCTAATTCTGATTATTCATAATCAAGGTTTCCAAAAAATCATTGCATATTGATTTTGCCTTACATGTTTTCTGTTTCACCTACAAATTGAAAATTAATTAAAGAAACTTAGACTAAGAAATACCAGAAATTCAAGATCTCTAAGTTGACGTACTTATTTTTACTCAGATGATAAATTGTGAAATATTCTGAAAGCAGGAACTCATAATATTTATGTAATTATACAGTGTTTCAAACATTATTTACATATGGTCCAAAGGAAAGGATTGTGTGTATAATTTATTCATTTGCATATTTAAAATTTGCTGTGGCATAGATTTCCTAGCACAGTACAGCTATTTTCAACTGGTGTGCCACAGCACACTGGTGTGTGGCAAGAATTTTTAAAATATGCAGTACCTGACTATTTAGTCTGCAACACTGACCTCTTTTTCCATATATTGTGAAATAAAAAATTACAATAGTCCACACAATAATAGCTGTACAGTGTGAAGTAATCAAAATTATACCCATTTTTGTCAGATCAGCAAAATACATATTTTTTGGTGTGCCACAGAATTGTAGTAATTAGCTTACATGTGCCATGAGATGAAAAAGGCTGAAAATCACTGCTGACATAGTATATTTTTTAAGTTCACATGAATGATAGGGTTGCCATGCAGTAAAAACTTTGGGTCAGTTCTCATCACCACCTGTGAGAATCAGTAGAGTGGATATGTGTGTTCAAACACACATCTACCATTTACTAGTTGTAGTCAACTTATTTAACCCACTCCATGCCTCATTTCTTGTTCTGTAAAATGAAGCTAATAACAATATCTACTTTACTGCATTGCATGAAAACAATCCAGTTAACTTCTGAACAACTGGTTTTACTTCATGGTTGTATATTACTCAGAGACCTTATTTTAATGAATAAATATTTGAGAGCATTTTCATATTACTATTGCAAACATGGACCAAACATTAAGACCATTTCCTCCACTGGCATGAAAGTATCAAGACCTGAGGGAATTAAGTGAATGATTATCCCTTCTTCCTGAAATAAACCAAACAACCTCCTTGATTTTAGTTATGATAAAAGTGGCCCTCCCTCTACTCCCCACAACTTTATAGAAATTATCTGAATATTGAGTTAGTAAATAAGAAATCATAAAGCTAGTTTTGAAAGAGCACAGACTTTGGAATCAATAGGCCTGAATTTCAAGGTGCTTCCTCTTAAAGTTGTATGATTTTGGGACAAGTTCATTAAATTCTAGATATGGTATTGAGTTTAGTGTAAGTATATTCTGGCAAGTGGCAGGTACTCAGTATATAGTAGTTTTTATGGAGCCATCAATTTTGTTTTGAGGGGAACAGAAGCTATGATCTATGCTAGCTAGGCCAAGAGATGAAATGATTTACAGCAAGATACATTTTTTATTTTCTGTGGGTTTTGCTGCAGTGGTTTGGAAAGGGGTTGATCTTAAGTAGTTTGGCTGGTTCTTAATAAAATCAAAGTTTATCTTGAAAACCATGCCATTCATCTAGGGACTTCCCAAATGCATGATAACATGCAACTCTGAGTGTGCCCATCATGGAGATATTCTTAAATAGCTTTTTTCACTGAACCAAATTTGGCATGTGTTACAGCCTATGGAAAGGTCTGTGAAAGAGTATTACTTGTGAATGAAATCTTTAGAGCCATTTCTTGGACATATATTTTTATCAACAGAATCTTTGAAAGATAGGAAATCATAACCCTAAATAATTACCTCTCAGTTCACACATACCAGCTCCTGATCAAGAGAGGAGGTGTACCAAAGATGATTTTCATATTCAAGAACTAAGAGAAATTCCACTTGGAGGAACTATGGCATTTATGAGCTATTAGAATGAAACCTAAGCAATTGAGTCAGTGTTATACATTTCTTAGATGCACAATTTCTAAAAGTGCAATGTTTGCTATACTATTCGAGTTATAACCCAATATGTACATTTACTTTGGTTATGAAGCTTCCACAATATTTTGTTGCCAAAATCTTTGCCAAAGTTATAAAGCCCAGTAGTTACCATAATCACATTATCTGATGTTCCTAGGAGCTTGGTTGTGAGTGTAGAGTAGAAGCTGCCATTCTTTATTGCCTGGAATCTGCATCAAGTCTTTAAAAAAAACAACTGATTTCTGTCACTAGTAACTAATGTCCAGGGCATTCAGTTTCATGGAGCCAGCTCTTGCTAGCTGAGTAAAAGTATAATGAAAAGAACTTGGCATTACTTTTAGGGATAAATGTTTAAAACATCAACCACATAATAAAGTATAAAAATAAAATTAAAGCTATTTTTCTGGTTGATGAAGCAAGACTCACTCAAGAAAAACTTAGTGATCTTATGTTCATGTTGTAAAAACAATAGAAATGCTAATCTTATTTCCTTCTAATGCACATTCACTGGCCACACTTTAATCATTGGGTCCCCCATATGTATCTGTAACATAAAAGATAGAATGAACACGGTCTCCTTACCTCTCCAAACACCGCACAAAGATGCCTCTGTATTTGTGAAGTCTACAGTTAGCAATTTGTCATGAAACTACTAGATTATTAAAGCATTTTTCCAGTATGAAAAATAATATATAATTATTGTAGAAAAATTGAAAAAGACTGAAAAGTATAAAAAAATAGAAATCATCCATAAACTCATCATCCAGAGATATCCAACTCCACATTTTGATATGTTTTTTTCCAGTCCTTTTATAAGCATACTAGTGACCCAGTCCACGAAATTCATGCACATTAAAAGGGAATTAATTAGAGGAAATATTTTAATATTGCTATTTTCCCTTTCTCTATAATAGAAGTGTCAGAGATGAAAGAAAATTAGTAAAATGTATATGAAAATCTTCCTCCTGTCAGAGTCTGGGGCGTGCCATGGGAACCAGAATCAAGTCCCTGCCCACCCACATGTGCCTCAAAATCATGCGAGACCCAGACCTGGCCAGCCCCACTCCCATTGGGCTAGATCCAGACCCAGCTGGCCCCACCGCCATCAAGCCCCACCGGGTATGGGGCACGACCTCAGGTCTCCTGGCCTGGCGTCGGGGCAGGGAGCACAGCCTGAGGTCCCCTGGACCAGGTCAGGGGTGCACCTTGAGGTCCCCTGGCCCGGGTAAGGGGGCGCGACCTGAGGTCCCTTATTAAGCCTTGCCAGGCAGGGCCGCAGCCTCAGGTCCCCTGGCCCTGGGTAGGGTGCATGGCCTGAGATCCCCTGGCCTGGGCCAGGGTAGGGGGCACACCTTGAGGTTCCCTGTCAAGCCCTACGGGCAGAGGATACTGCCTGAGGTCCGCTGTCAAGCCCCACCAGGCAGGGGGCGCAGCCTCAAGTCCCTGCTGATTGCTCGTTAAGGCTCATTACAGAACTTGGCCTCCACTGTGGACATAGCCATCTTGTGTTATGGAATCCCTGCCTCCACTGTGGGTGCAGCCATCTTGACCGTTATGGCATGGTGGTAAATTTGCATATTCCCTCTTTATTAGATAAGACTAGAGGCCCAGTGCACAAAATTTGTGCACGGTGGGGGTGGGTCCCTCAGCCCAGTCTGCACCCTCTCCAATCTGGGACTCCTTGGGGGATGTCCGACTGCTGATTTAGGCTCGATCCCTGTGGGACCACTGGCTCCAACTGCTCATCTGCCTGCCTGCCTGCTCACCCCTAACCACCTCTGTCTGCAGGCCTGATTGCTGCCTAACTGCTCCCCTGCTGGCCTGATCACGTCCCTAACTGCTTGCTCCCCTGCCAGCCTGATCATCCCTAACCGCCTCTGCCTCAGCCCCCACCACCATGGCTTTGTCCAGAAGGAAGTCGGATATCTGGAAGATGTCTGGTTGACCCGGTCTAATTAGCATATTACCCTTTTATTAGGATAGACTAGAGGCCCAGTGCACGAATTCATGCACCAGTGGGGTCCCTTGGCCTGGCCTGTGGGATCGGGCCAAAACTGGCTCTCCAACATCCCTTGAGGGGTCCCAGATTGTGAGAGGGTGCAGACGAGGCCGAGGGACCCCACTGGTGCACAGTTGGGGCCAGGGAGAGATGCGGGAGGTTGGCCAGTCGGGGAGGGACTGCAGGAGGGCTCCAGGGCATGTCCAGACCTTCTTGCTCAGTCCTGATCGGCCAGACCCCAGCAACAAGCTAACCTACTGGTTAGAGCGTCTGCCCCCTGGTGGTCAGTGCACGTCATAGTAAGTGGTTGAGCGGCCTTAGCATATCATTAGCATATTAAGCTTTGATTGGTTGAATGGCTGACCAGATGACTGGACACTTAGCATATTAGGCTTTTATTATATAGGATATACTTTTCTGTTACAAAATTGAGATCATGCTGTATGTCTTTTTTTTTTTTACTTCGGTGTAATATCAGAAACATTTCTATTGCTATATCATAATTTATAATAGAATATTTTATTGTACAAAAGACTATATTTTACTAAAATTTTCTACTTCATTAAATTTTCTCTATTTCCATATTACTTCTTCATTTCCATATTATTAAATTTTTTTCTATTACAAATGAGACAGGCTGAGCTTCTCCTGATAGGACTAGAATTTCCACTGAAACTTTCTTGACTCTAACACATGAACACTTCAGCCCCAGAACACTCCTGTGTTACCTTACCCTCATTATAATGGTAAAAAACACACCCCGGGGTGGAGAATGAACATGCTAATGAGACATAGGGCACACAGACAAGCATGTAGTTGTACTGAGTGCGCAAGGAAGTGCAGAAGGGTTTCTGCCTCAACTTCTTTAAAGCTTCCCCTTGGCCTTTGTTCAGAGAGCAGCGTTTTCTTTTTCCCTTTGAATTCTGTCTCCCTAGTACCCGAGCTATAGTAAACCTCTTGCCTGAGCATTATTTTTTGTGGTGAACTCTTGATTTCCATCTCAGGAGTTCCCAAGGACCCCAGACACTGGTAACACAAATAGAGACTAACACCAATGCAAGTCTTTATAACTCTGATAATTTATTTAAGTGATATTCTTGAAATGTCCTAAAAGTGGAATTATTAGGTCAAAGTATAAATTAATGATTCTTGATTAATAAATGACGAAGTAACTTAGAACTCATATATAATGTTGATTCTTTGTATTTCTCTCTTTCTGAGGGGTTTCTGTTTTGAATAATTTGCCACATAAAAGAAATATATTGCTAAGGAAACCCAAGAGAAAAAAATCCTTTAAGAACTTGGGTTCTCCTTGAAGTCATCTCTTTATACTGAAGCTTTCTCTCCTGATGCCTATAGACCTTAAATATGAATCCGACTTATTCAACTGATTATAATACAGTAGTTTAAATTTGTTCTCAAATGCTGTACTTAAAATGTCAAAGTTTGGATGACCTTGTACATGTTTATGAAAGGTTGGTAAGTACTTGTGCCTGGTCAGCCTAGTCTCTGAATGCCTGACCAATCATACAAAGAATCAGGATTATACTCAATCAATGCTTTTAAAATCGGGCTTGTTTTCTCTCCGGGGCAGCATGATTCCAATTCTATAAAATGAAAACACACGTAACTATTACCAGGTTCTCCAACTACTGTTGGCTGGTTTTCTGAACATAGTGACCTGGACTGTTTGGCCATCCTGACGTTGGTTACTGGTTTTCTGAACAGATGGGCCAGGATCCAGTTTTCTCAGAGACTCGGGGAATGCTTAGACACACTCCTCCTCTTCTCTACTGGCAGCATGGCCAACTTGGCTGAAGGAGAGAGGCTGGGCTAGGGTATCTTTCCTATCTTTCTCAATGGGCCTGGGGATGATACGTGTTGGCATAAGAAAGCTGTTTGTGTAAATCCCACCCATGTCACCTCTGGGAGGCAGGGTGGGTGCTGTTGTTAAACAGTAGTCTCTGGTGTCAGGCCACATGGGTCCATAACCCTAGTTTCACTACAAATGAGCATTATGACCACGGGAAAACTGCTTAACCCATCAACCACATTTTGTCTCTATTTTCTCATTCTTACAAGAGGGATCATGATAATGGGAATACCTAATAAGGTTCTTCTGAGAATGAATCAAGATAAAGCATGAAAAAAGTATAGAAGAGTTCTGCTTAATAAAAGCAAACTTAATTTTCAAAGAAAAAGAACCTACTTAGTTGTACCTTCAGAAATATAAACAATCTAAAATTTAGTTTATATGTCTTAATCCATGTGCACATGCATGCATTTATTTATTTAACTAGCATTGGACTCTGCTTAGTGCTAAGGTAGGAGAAGATAAGAGACACAATAAAAAATGAGATTGTGTGTGTAAAGAATATATGGTGCTTGTACTCAATAAGTAACATTGTAGTTATTATAAAATCATAATAATGTTTCAGTGTGTTATAAATAATTTTGTTACAGACACTGTGAATTATAAATTCTTCTTCTAAGTCAAAACATTTTAGAATAAACTTGGACCTAGAAGAGGTGTGGACTCAGAGATGCTAAGAAACTTTGGACTTTGGTGGGTACTCTTTGGCTCAAATATTAAGACACAATGTACTTTTAAAATCAAGTTGAATTTTGGGCCTGGGTAAAATCTGTATGTTTGAGAAAGAAATATGTTTTGTTGAAAAGATATATTTATTTGTTGCAGTGCTTGTTTTGTAAGTCATTTTTGCAGGTAAACCATGGGATAAGGTGGGGTGGGGAGGGCATGGGGAAAGAAATAAGTTCTCTCTCATGCGTGGGATATTCCACACAGGATTGGTGCACTTTCTAAAATGAATGTCAATGGAAGGTGAAAAGTCAGAACCGCGTTATAGGACCTACCAGACTTGAAATCGTGAATGATAATTTGCTGTCTGGTATTCTCCGAAGAAATCAAATTTTACATGGTTGAAGAAAAATAGTTTCTCTGGATCTAGCCTCTGATTGAATTCAATTGAAAGCTAAAAATACTTTTCCTTAAGAGAATGGAAGAAAAATGATTATCTATATAAGTGAGGGCTATATGATTGCTTTGGCATTAAAACCTGATGGAAAGGTAAGATTGGTCAAAGTATATCCAATAGAAAGTTTGAAAATGTGGTGTTTAGAAGGCTAAATTTCAAAAAGATCACTTTAGACAAATTTGACCACAGACAGTGTATTCTAATTCCATCACACAATTCATCAAACTTATTCCCAAATTTTATAATTGATTCTTATGTTTATTGTAGATGGTAACATTAGCCAGGAGCTGAATCCCAGCCAAACTGAAATAAAGGACAGCAGAGTTTTATCTTTATACTGACGTGGAGCTTGTCTCTAAAGTCTCTCTTGAGTCTTTGATGTGATCTTAATTATCAGGGTACTCAGGCTAATGGGACTTCTGTAGTCTTCTGTGTCCTAACTTTTAGCACATCCTGTCAATTTTTTTGATTGATGTTCTTATTGTTCTTGTTGAAGAGAACAAGACCTTCTGCCAAGTTAAGCAATAGCCTCTTTTCTTCCATGGTCACTGCTCAGATACTTGGAACAAACCTCCTGGTAATTCCCAGAATCCTTTTAACTAAAAGCATTTTGATTGATAGATTATACCCTTACCCATGTTTCCAAGTGTTCATTATATATAGGTCATACTTACAAAATTTTAAAATACTTTTCTACATATTTAATCTAGTATTTTGTACTGAAATCATCTTTGCCTATAGCCCAAATTATTAAACTACAGTGCCTCCCAGACGTAATTATTTATTATATTTTATTCTCAAATTATTTGAATTTAAAATAATAATCATTACAACTTCGTGCTTAATTATTTACATATAATCTCATTGAATCATCATAACAACTCCTGGAAAGGTGCTGAGTTTCAGATAGCAAGAGACAGAAATGAGACTGAAACAGGTCTTCCAGCTTCCGGTGCCAGTGTATTTCACAACAGTACGGTTATTGCAATCACCTCCTTTTGGTTCCAACTAAGGGGAAAGGTATTTGACAAATCTAAATCTGTCAGAGTTTATCAACAGTGGATTGCTGGTGATGCTAATTCTGGAGCCAAATAGTTATCAATCATTAAATGATATTCCAAGCCAAGTTATTTCAGTATAGACTTTTCAATGCATGAGACATTGTCTTATGTTTCATTGGAATAACTTTTTTGGATCCTGATCATGGAAAAAGCAGAAGATAAAACCCATGGATGACTTCATAAAACATTACCCTGTTTCACTAGACTAGGCATTGGCGAAAAAAAGAAAACCAGAATTTAACTATTGACATCACCTTCTTTGGCTAACACATAGACAGTAAGGTACATGTAATACAGAATTTTATTATTCAATTATTTATTTATCCAATACTGATATCTTGAGCCCCTACTCTATTGTTTGGCACTATGTTAAAGCCATGATGAGCAGGATACCTCCAAGGAGTTCAGAGTTTATGCAAAGGACTTACCAGGACTTGAGTTTAAAATATAGATTTCTAAGCTTCACCTTCACTAATATAGATTCAGTAGATAGATAGGACAGCAACCCAAGCATCTTTATTTTCAATAAGCCCCTGGGGTGACTCTGATGCAGATTGATCGGGACTGTTCTCTGAACAGCAATGATCTAATGGGAAATACAGACAAATAAACAATTACAATAAAATATTGTAATTGGCCATGGGTCTATTCCCGGCCAGTAAGCACAGGGTACTGTGGTATACAGGAGTATCTTCTAGTATAGGCTTGGACTAAGAGAAAAAAAACGAAGAGTTTCAAGTCTTTCTATGTTGTCTCAATTTTCACCAAGGTTTTCTATTACAACCACTGCTGAGCCATCTCACACAAAAATGTGAATATACAAAAGCAATTAAAAAAAACAACACATATTAAGAAAAGCTTGGTGAAGAATCCAGTCTGGTGGAAAACATGTACCAGGAAACAAACAAAGTTTCCTACAAGAGCTTCATGTTTTGGAATAAATGAATAAGAGCCAAATCCGATAAAATAAGCATTCAAATAGTAAATACTAATGTGGTTCAAGACACACTACCCCAAAATATGCCACCTTAGCATACTAAATATTTTGAAAAGAAGGAGTTTGAGAAAACAACAGAAGAAGGTAATTTTCATCTTCCTTCTACCCTTTTCCTTTGAAACAGGCATTAAAACTCTCATGTGAGAGGTGCCCTCCCTATACTTGGAGAAGTATCCTTATCTTTGTAGACAAAGGGACACCTAGAAAAACCCAAACAAACAGACCTTGCTAAATTTTCCCCAGTTTACCATAATTACCTCATACTCTTCGACCTATCATAGTCTGCCACTTCTATCTACTCTTCATCAAACCTAGCACAAAAATAGTCTGGTCTGGCCCAGCTGATTTTGCTCAGTGGTTGAGCATCAGACCCATGAATTAGGAGGCCATGGGTCTATTCCCGGCCAGGGCACATGCCTGAGTTGCGGGCTCGATCCCCAATAGGGGGTGTGCAGGAGAGGGCTGATCAATGATTCTTTTTTATCATTAATGTTTCTAATTTTCCCTCTGGCTCCCTCTCTCCGAAATCAATAAAAACATATTAAAAAATACTCAGGCCCTAGCTGGTTTGGCTCAGTGGATATAGCGTCAGCCTGCGGACTGAAGGGTCCCAGGTTCAATTCCGGTCAAGGGCACATGCCTGGGTTGCGGGCTCGATCCCCATTGGGGGATGTGCAGGAGGCAGCCAATTGATGATTCTTTCTCATCATTGATGTTTCTATCTCTCTTTCCCTCTCCCTTCCTCTCTGAAATCAATAAAGATATATTTTTTAAAAAACCCTCAGGTCTGTTTCTTTTAGTTTTCATTTCCTTATGAAGGCACCTATATCATGCAAAATTTATATTAAGTAACTTTGTATGTTTTTTATCTTTTAATTTCACAGTTAATTTTCAGACATCCAGGGAGGATTGAGGAAAATTTTTACTTCCCTACAACACAAAACAACACAATGAGACAAAAAGAGCAGTGCAGACCTAAGGAAAGACATTAAGGATCATGAACATTATTATATAACCAACACAAATTAGAAACAATAAAACAAAATATACAGCTACTAATACAGTGATCGATGTGGAAGAAGAGTTCAGTGTATGAAAATACAAAAGACCCTAAGATTAAAGAAGCAGAAGAAAAAATAATAAATGTGCAAGTCAAATAAAGAAGAACCAACAATGATACATAAAGCAAAGTAGAGAACATCATAAATGAGAAATAAAATATTCAACTATATAACACAAGAAAATGTTTCTGGAATGAGAAAAAATTATAATTTTTGGACTTGAAATTTTATTTTTTTTTTGGGGGGGGGATTAAAATTTTGAGCTTCATAGATAAAGAATATCAGTGAAAACACATATCAGGAAATTGCTACCCCTGAAAAAAGGATACTATACAATGTCAGAAAGTTTGTAGTACCAGGCAAACAGTAGTGAGTAAAAAAGAAAGAAAGGAATTTATAATGATAAAGGGTAGAATCTACATGAAGATTAGATCTTAAGAATGTTTATTTATGAAATGATTATCAAAGTTACTAAGGCAAAATCTGCAGGAAATACTGGAATGAATATATATATAAACCAAAGAGACAAAAATATAAAGAATCCATATAAAAATTAATAAAACAAAAGCTATATATATGTATATGAACATGGGTTTATGTATATCTTCTGAGAACTGCTTTAACCTGATCCCACTCATTCTATCTTCATTCTCATTATTTCCTAAATATTCTTCAGTTTTGATTTTGACTTTTATTTTTAAACGAATTGATAAGGGAGGAACTCTTGTGTATTTCATTTTTATTATTACTTGTTAATTAAAATCAGAATTTATACTTTGTTCTGTATTTAAATTTAGAAATTACTAATGTAATCTTTGTAGATTAATTTATGACAATGTTATACTAGTATGTATACAAATTCCCTTAAAAATTTTTAATACATACATCATCTGCTTTTTCATCTTTTCCCTTATCAATTACATATACACCCATGTCAAAGACTATAACCTGAAAATATAGAATAATCCTTTTTTTGTTCAGATGTTCTTAATTTATAAAAAATGGATCATAAATTAGGGCACAATTAATAATAGTTCAATAATTGTTACAATGTCAACATAGTACTAAGGTTAGTCTCTGGTTATTAAAAAACAAAAATTTTGTAATGAATATATAAAAATTATTTCTCTCTTTTTAAATTTTTTATTTATTGATTTGAGAGAGAGGCACATTTGTTTGTTGCTTTTTGTACATATGTGCCCTGACCAGAGATCAAACCTGCAACCTTGGCCACATCTGTAAAATGCTTTAACCAATTGAGCTACCTGGAAAAGGCTGAAGATTGTTTCTCTTTTAAATAATCCTATTCAAAATAGAAATCAGAATTGTACCTGCAGACTATTTAAAAAATAATGAGAATGAAAATAGAATCAATAGGATTAAGCTAAAGCAGTCCTCTTAGGGGATAGATTATACATGTATTATGTGTGAACTGTCTATAATTTTATGTTAATATATATAGTAATATGCACTGTTATAAAATATATAAATATGTATTCTATGTAATAAATAAAATACATATATATTTTAGACACACATAGAGAAAAATTTTAGACCTAATAAATTACTCAAGACCTAAGAAATTTACTAAAGTTCTCTGGAGAGAAAATTCCTGAAACAATCCTATCTAATAAAAGAGAAACATGGTAATTAGCGTACAACCGCTACCCTTCCCATTAGCTAATCAGGGCGATATGCAAATTAACTGCCAGCCAAGATGGCGGCCAGCAGCCAGGCAGCTGGAAGTGGACATGAGGCTTGCTTGCTTCAGTGAAGGAGGACTCCAACGTTCCCCGCCTGCCTTGCCGGCCTCTGAGCTGGCAGTTTAAAACATTGTAACAAATATAGAAGCTAAACAAAACCCCAGAAACCAGCTTTCAGCCGGCCAGGATCTCAGAGCTGGAGATGATACAGTGTTTCAATTATAGAACCGAAACAAACCAGATACCTGCTTTCAGCAGCAGAGGCCTTGGCCCAGAATAAAAAATAAAAAAAAGGAGCGGTTGGGAGCTTCAGTCACCCACCAGCCAGAAAACAGCCCTCAGCCCCTCACCCAGACTGGCCAGGCACCCCAGTGGGGACCCCCACCCTGAACGGGTGTGACCAGCTGCAAACAGCCATCAGTCCCTCATCCAGGCTGGCCAGCCACCCCAGTGGTGAGCCCCACCCTGATCCAGGGCACCCTTCAGGGCAAACCAGCCAGCCCCTACCCATGCACCAGGCCTCTATCCTATATAGTAAAAGGGTAATATGCCTCCCGGCACCGGGATCAGTGTGACAGGGGCAGCGCCCAAATCCCCTGATCACCCTGCAGCTCTGTGTGTGACAGGGAGCGGGGCCACAACCTCCCTATCCGCCCTTCTCTGTTTGTGACAGGGGAAGGCACCCCAACCCCCTGATCAGCCCTGCTCTGTGCCTGATAGGGGGGAGCTCCCCAACCCCCTGGTCACCCTGCGGCTCTGTGTGTGACAGGGTGCGGTGCCCCCACCCCCCCTCCCCCACCCCACGTGCTCTGCTCTGTGTGTGAGGGGGTAGAGCCATAACCTCCCCATTGGCCCTGCCCTGAGTGTGAGAGTGGCGGCGCCCCAACCCCCTGATCGGCCCTGCTCTGTGGGTGACGGGGGGAGCTCCCCAACCCTCTGATGGGCCCTACTCTGTGCGTGACAGGGGGGAGCTCCCCAACCCCCTGATGGGCCCTGCTCTGTGCATGACAGGGGGGAGCTCCCCAACCCCCTGATCGACCCTGCTCTGTGCGTGATGGTACGGAGTCCCAACCCCCCTGATGGGCCCTGCTCTGTGTGTGACAGGGGGAAGCGCCCCAACCCCCTGATCGGCCCTGCTCTGTGTGTGACAGGGGGCGGTGCCCCAACCCCCCAATTGGCCCTACCCTGAGCATGACTGAGGGTGGCATCGCAACCTCCCAATCCGCCCTGCTCTGTGCATCACAGGGGGCGGGGCTCCAACTCCCCAATCGGCCCTGCTCTGAGCCCAACCAGGGGCTGTACCTAGGGATTGGGCCTGCCCTCTGCCACCCGGGAGCAGGCCTAAGCCAGCAGGTCGTTATCTCCTGAGGAGTCCCAGACTGTGAGAGGGCACAGGCCGGGCTGAGGGACCCCCCTTCCCCCCCAGAGTGCACAAATTTTTGTGCACCGGGCCTCTAGTAAAACATATAAACCACAATGGATCTTAATTAAGAAGAAGGGGAAGAAAGCACAAACATACAGAATCAAAAATGAAACTGAATTAATAGCCAGAATGGTGGATTCAAAAGGCAACAAATTCTTAGCCACTTCTACCATCAAGGGAGTGATCTAAGTCCTCTCAAACATGGCCTCTGAGCTTGGCTATATGACTTGCTCTGTCCACTGGAGCATGAGTAAATGTGTGGACAGGATTGTGGAGCTCAGAGACTTGATATGTTCTTTTGCTTTGAGGCTTGCCTTCTTGTAACTCATGACCACCAGGATTATCTACTAGGGGATAAAAAACCTTGAAGGAGTCCTAACCGGGTTGGCTCAGTGGATAGAGCGTTGGCCTGCGGACTGAAGGGTCCCAAGTTCGATTCTGGTCAAGGGCATATACCTTGGTTGTGGGCACATCCCTAGTGGAGGGTGTGCAGGAGGCAGCTGATAGATGTTTCTCTCTCATAGATGTTTCTAACTCTCTATCCCTCTCCCTTCCTCTCTGTAAAAAATCAATAAAATATATTAAAAAAAACAAAACAAAACACCATGAAGGAGAACCATGGTGTCCCAGTGAGCAGCCAGTACCTTTGCTAGATCTGGGAGTGAATCCGTCTGGACTCTCCAGGGGTGGGCAAACTTTTTGACTCGAGGGCCACAATCGGTTCTTAAACTGGACCGGAGGGCCGGAACAAAAGCATGGATGGAGTGTTTGTGGGAACTAATATAAATTCAAAGTAAACATCATTACATAAAAGGGTATGGTCTTTTTTTTTTTTTTTTAGTTTTATTCATTTCAAACTGGCCGGATCCGGCCCGCGGGCCGTAGTTTGCCCACAGCTGCTAGTCCCTGTCAGCCTGTCAGACGGAGGCTGTCAGACAGCTGCAGCCACAAGAGTGATCCCAGAAAAGACCAGAAGAAGGACCTCCAGATTGCCAGCACATAGAATCATGATGAACAATTAACTATTGTTTAAGCCATGATGAACAATAAAGTAATGTTTTAAGTTTTGAAATTATTTATTATATAGCAATAGATGAGTGAGAAACATCGATTGGTTGCCTCCCAAACATGCCCTGACTGGGATGGAACCCCAGCCTGGGCATGTGTCCTGATCAGGAATTGAACCGATGACCTTTCACTACACAAGACAACACTCAACCAACTGAGCCACATTGGACAGGGCTCCTCATCCTTTCTTACCACCAGGTAGGTAGACAGAGTAGTTTGTGCTTATGACAACATTTGTGTCCAGAAGTCTGGGTGAGCGTTGGCCACTGTCACAGCATACCCCACATTACACTGCCAACTTGACTAGAAATTTTGATGATAGAAGACTCCTCTATCAACTTCTTCAAGCTGAATGATTTGTATTATTGACTGTATAAAATTCCTTATGCATTAGCATGGGATGTGAAGGGGAGTGTCACAGATGAGAAAAGCAAAACGAAACAAAAACCTAGGAGACAAGTTTGTTCTTGTGTGTTTTTGTGTGTATGTGTGTGTGTGTTGTTGTTTTTTTCTCTCTTTTTTTAATAATAGAGAACCTCTTGAGAAGAGAACAATTTTGATGTTTTCTTTTCCACAACCCTCACACGAGAAGGAACAAATCCTGCTTCTAACGACCACCCAATCAGCATTATGGAATCTGAGTAAATAAAGCTTTCCAAATTGGAATTTCAAAAGCAGAGCCATGCAGGGCACAACACACAGTCTGTAAGTGCAAACTCAACAAGGGCATAGGGTACACAGAAAACCAGATCAATAATCTCAGAGATGTCCACACAAACTGAAACACGAGACAGATTGATTTTTTTTTGGGAAAAATCTCTGTGTCCTATTTTGGAATCATGTTTAATGCATAGCGCAAAGCTCAAATTAGTACTTAGATATGAGGAAGTGCAAATGGCGATGGACTCATTAAAGCACTCTCAACAAGAAGCATACTTTTGAATGAATTAGGTCATTGAAGGTTATTGAAGCTTGCATGGGGTAGGGTTGGTGTGGTATTAGGGTAAATATTTATCACACTTGTTGGCCAAACATATTTTGGAGCCCACATCAAACAAAATAGGTATTTCAAAAGACTAGCTAAGACCAGAAATAGGTAAAGTTAATGGTTATGCAAATTTGAACCTTTAGTTTCCACATTTCAGTACTTGTTTCTCTCCAGCCTATTTTAGTCTCTACTGTTTGGCTTAGAATTCTAAATTATATATTTTTTTAAAAAGTACTCACATACCTGAAACTCACAATTAGTTTTATTTTTATTTATTTATTTATTTTTAATATATTTTTATTGATTTTTTACAGAGAGGAAGGGAGAGGGATAGAGAGTTAGAAACATCGATGAGAGAGAAACATCGATCAGCCGCCTCCTGCAAATCTCCCACTGGGGATGTGCCCGCAACCCAGGTACATGCCCTTGACCGGAATCGAACCTGGGACCCTTCAGTCCACAGGCCACGCTCTATCCACTGAGCCAAACCGGTTTCGGCGGTTAGTTTTATTTTATTGTTAGGTTTGATTTAAAAAAAATTTTTTTTAAAGAAAATGTGCCCAATTTGGTATTTTGTGACAAAAGGAATATTTACAAAGGTATACTGAGATATAACTGAAATGTTTTTTGCCACTTGAATTAACTTCTATCTCCAAATGATTCCTGGGCAAAGATGACTGAATGAAGTTACAGGGCATCTACAATTCAGAAGCACTTAGTGATAAGAAACAAAATACATGAATACATTTTGTGCAATCTTGGAAGTGAGGCTGATAACACTGGTCTTAGGACCACACTTTGAGTAGCGAGACTTTAGAGAAAGTCCTTTAACTACGATAATTGACGACAACGTCAGAAAACCTTTTCTCCTTTTCTCCACAAGGCAGTTATAATAGTGTGAGCAATGCCACTGGATTTCAACAGGTTGCTTGGCAAATTCTTGAGATTCTTTTTGGAATAATGGAAGTGGCATGATGAGTGAGGCAGGTGTGTGAGGTGAGGGTGGTTGGAAGGAAATCTAATTGGTTGGTTGACCAAATCCAAATCATTATTACTAATGGATTGGTGCATCTCTGAAGGTTTCTAGAATTTTGTTGAAGACCTCCATCTTTGATTCTTTCCAGTGCAATAGTTTTAATAATGACTTGGGTGGATATATGGAAAAAATTTCTTATAAAATCTGCAGTTAAAATGATCTGGGAGGGAACCCAAGATAGTTAATGATGATGGATAACAAGTGCATTGTAAACCACAAAATGTGATTCAAATGAGGTAGTGTTTTGTGTATATTTTTAAGATTGAGAAATTTTAATTATTGCTATGACAAAGTATACCCAATAACTCTGGTAATGTTAAAGTTTGCTTGAAAAAAGTATAATAGGGCCTCCCATGAGCTCAAAATACAGCTGGACAGTGTATGTGGAGAGAACACAGTACCAGGAGCCAGGGGCTCTGTGCCCTCCAAGTCCCGGATCTGTCAATATCTAGCTGTGTGGCAACTAGCAGGTCACTTCCCCTTTCTGGATCTCAGTTTTCTTAAGTGCCCATAAAATTCTATAATTCAATAAGGCATCATCTTGGAACCTATATAAATTTTATTTGTTTATTAATTTTTATACCATCTTAACTTCAATAATATGTACAAATTCTGCTCCGTTAACAGCTCCATTCCTACCCTTTGCAGTTGATGTCACAAAATTACATCTTTATATGTTGTGTGTCGAAAAACAAACTAATCATTTTTTAAATATATTTTATTGATTTTTTTTTACAGAGAGGAAGGGAGAGGGATAGAGAGTTAGAAACATCGATGAGAGAGAAACATCGATCAGCTGCCTCCTGCACACCCCCTACTGGGGATGTGCCCACAACCAAGGTACATGCCCTCGACTGGAATCGAACCTGGGACCTTCCATCCGCAGGCCGATGCTCCATCCACTGAGCCAAACCGGTTAGGGCCAAACTAATCATTTTTAATTTGTTTATCTCTTAAATTATGTAGAGAACAAACGGTGGCTTTACAAACCACTGTTTTAAAATTACCAGCTTTTAGACTAATGGTTTTTAAAAATGTATTAGTCTCTTGAGTCATGTAGAAAATAAAAAGTAGAGTTACAAAAAAGACAAAAGACTGGAGAGTTTTAGTTGACAGGGCTCTGGTTGAGTCTGCTGGTATAAGTCTGCTTTGTGCTTTTGATGAGAACTGAATAGAGCGGCATGCTACCTCAGGGACTATGGGTCAGAACCCTAGTATCTGTCAGAACCATGATGTGGGGGCCAGAAGGGAGTGATCTCAAACAAGAGCTAGTAGAGCATAAAGTTGAGTTGAGAGAGAAGGGGAAGATAATCCTGCCTGAACCTGCTCTGACTCAACCACGTCCAGAATTGGTTAGCTCTGCGCACTATGAAGACTCACAATAAACCTGAATCCAGAGGACAGTGAAAGAAAGGATGAAAATAGTGGGAAAGTTTAACAAGAATATATGATGTGGTAGTGGCATGGGTGTACTGTGAGAATGCGCTGCTTGTGTGTAAGAAAAAGAGGGTAGATGAAGTGTTTCATACTATATTTTCAAATATTTGAAGGATATTGGGGAGGTGGGATTGGAGTTATAGTTCGTAAACCTAGAGAACCACACTACTAGTAGAGCCCTGTAGTGGGAAAGCATAAGGGAAATGATTTCCGGTCCACACAAGAGCTATCCATAGCAGTTACTGAGCACGAGTGAGCTGGCTTCTCAGGAGGCAGTGCAGTCTCTTCCGGGTGGACATGCAAGCAGAGTCTGGGAATGGCGTGGAGGAGAATGACGCATTGGGTTAAGTGGGTGCTTGTTTTGTCTCTTTGTTCACTCATTCATTCATTCATTCATTCATCCATTCACTTATCTGTTCATTGTGTGAAAAAGGATTGTGCCATTATACCATCCGTGTGAAAAATAGGAAAAAAAGGTTTAATAGAAATGTTTAATAGAAAAAAAAGTTTGCACAATTTCAATCTACTCTATTTAGTTGAAAGGGCAAAAGCACCACAAAGCTGGTCAGTTATTGTAGCTTATACATTTAAAATGATTAATGCCGAATAGTTTCACCAAATAAGTAGCTTTTTGTTTTATGGAAAGTCTGGGTGAGTGATTTTGTTGTTTCTTAACTGCAACCTGTTAAAATTCAACTCAGGGCAGTTAATGTAAATAGAGGGGCGGATGCTGAGGAAAGTCCGGTGATATTTCCTAAGAAGGGGTTTCTCAAGATGAACAATCCAAGGGCAGATCTTTCTTCTCACACAGTAGAAAGGGGTAGTTCATAGGAACTGTACGTAGGTAGCTATTGGAGTTATACAAGGAAAAGAATGAATTAGTAGGAAGTTACAAAACTTTACATAATGTCAAAAATCTTCACAAATAATTCTTCCTTAAAGCATTGAGTTGAAAATTAAATGGGTGTTCTCAATATCTAAATTTTTATTCTAAATTAATACTTCTTTTTCTCATTATGCCTATCCTACGTTGCAGCCTGATAACTTTGTGTTTGCTGCTTTAAAAACATAACCAGGGATCATCCTTTTTACTTTGATTATCAAATAATCCCTTGAAACTTAAGTCAACTTGATTTTCTGCTTATGCAAAGAGATGCATACATTTTTAAAAAATCGCTGAATGACCTCAAACAGGGACACTGACACTAGACTATGTTCTAGGTTTGATTTTTTTTCTGAAAAAAAAATATACGCATCTCATTTCACATATTTTACAAAGCCATGTTAAATAATGCTACGAAATTGCCATGAGTATTATTCAGTGGTGGGTGTGCATGTGTAGAATACATACACAGGAGAGTGCATTAAACCGAGGCAAACTCCTGAGCAGCGCTGTCCAATAGAACTTTCTGCAGTGAAAGAAAAGTCCCATATCTGTGCTCTCCAATATGGCAGCCACTAATACATTATTTAGGGGTAAGTCTGACAAAAGATGGAGAAGTCATGCATACTGAAAGCCACAAAACATTTCTGAAAGAAATGAAAACTATACTACCAACTAAGATAAAATGTTTGCAAAGCATATATCTGATAAAGGACTTATATTCTAAATATAGAATGAGCTCTCAAAACTCAAAAAAATATGATTGATAATATGATAATAAAATGGGGAAAATATTTCAACAAACACTTCAAAGAAGATGTTCATGTAGCAAATACACACATGACAAGATATACAACATCTCTATCCAATTAGAAAATGCACATTACAACCACAATGAAACAACCCTACGCACCATGAATTAAAAAGACTGACCAGCCCATCTGGGTGTGGCTCATCAGATGAGCGTCACCCCAGGAACCAAGAGGTCACCGGTTCTATTCCCGGTCAGGGCATATGCCTGGTGGCGGGCTTGATCCCCAGTGTGGGGTGTGCAGGAGGCAGCCAATCAATGATTCTCTCTCATCATTGATGTTTCTATCTCTCTCCCTTTCCTCTCCTCTCTGAAATCAATAAAAATATATATATATATTTTAAAAAAGACTGACCATACCAAGTTTTGGTGAAGATGTGGAGAAACTGCAACGCATGCAGCACTGATGGGAATGTGAAATAGCACAATCACTGTGGAAAGCAGTTTGGCAGCTTCTCAACAAGTTAACTGTGCACCTACCCCGTGATCCAGCTATTCCACTTCTACATATTTCCCCAAGGGTAATGAAAGTAAATGCCCATACAGTGACTTGGACATGAATGTTCAAAGCAGCTTCATTTATAATAGCTGAAAATTGGAAACCACCCAAATGTTCATCAAGTAAATGGATAAGCAAATGGTGGTGTATCCATAAAAGAGAATACTGTTCAACAATTTTAAAATGATACATATACCTGTATAGATGAATCTTGAAATAATTTTGATGAGTGAAAAATCATACAAAAATAATGCTGTTATATTGGGGGCTTAAAAAGCTATTGGGACAGCAGAGAAAGGGGACGGGAGGCAAAAAAAGAGTAGTGATGCTCCTGGTTGTTGTGTTTAGACTGGGAGAAAATGCCAGGGGAAGCTTGTTGTCCCTTTTTATAATTTTCCAAGTTCACTTCAAATTGCATTCTTTGCCATCCCTCTATGATCTCTTCTCTGATTCTACCATACCTCCCTCCAAATAATCTCTCTACTGAGAACTCACACAGTTTGTCATCAGGGACCTTGTACTTACTGACCCAATTTTACACGTTTGTTGTTGTTTTAATGAGCATGTATGTCATCCACCTTTACTCTAGTAAAAGCCAACTCAGCCTCACTACATTTAAAGTTAAAGACTAATAACAAATTATCTGGCTACATATTTATTTTTATCTTGGAAAATCTGAATTAGGAATTCTTTGCATCAGTTTTTTTGGGGGGGTAACATACTTTTGTTACAAACTTTACAATGCCTCCAAGTTACTTGAGGGCAATATCTGAATCTGAGCCATTTTTCTATGCCACAGACCTTAACACATTGCTTCTCCTATAGGGTATTAATAAATACCTATTAAATTTCAGTCTGGGTAGAGTAACTTGGCAGTATTCAGCAAATATTCAACATTTGCCAAATGATCCCTCTTGCCATTTTACTGTGGAGTATTCAGCAGCAGTCTACTATGTCTATGTGTGTGGAGAAATCTGGGGAGTAGGGACAAGGAAGGTTATGATTAGCACAAACTAGCATTTTCAACCTTGTGCACCCTCCCACGACACATCACAAAATTGTTTCCCAGTTAATGTTGCTAGAGTTAGGACTCTGAAGCTTTCTTGTTTGGGAACTTTCCAACCTTGATGTTTAAAAGTCATTGGCATGCAATTTCAATTTAAATAGCATTGCTTTTTTTCTTTTATTTATGCTTCTGTAAACAGTGTTAAAGATAGAATTATAAATATGAGTCTGTTATGTAAGCTTCATGGATTCCCCTTCCGTGACTTTGTTATTTGATTGCCTTGCTAGCAGCCACATATTAACCATGTATTAGCCATCTATGATTGAGAGTGAATGAGTTCTCCTACCCCACATTATTGCTAACTTTAATTAGCTCTAAAGAGATATTGGCCAACTCAGCCTCACTGCATTTAAAGTTAAAGATTAATAACAAATTATCTAGCTACGTATTTATTTTTATCTTGGAAAATCTGAATTGGGATGTTTCTTTAAATCAGTTTTTTTTTGTAACATAATTTTGTAGTAAACTTTACTATGCCTAAAAGAAAAATATCCCATCTTTTACTATGGTTAAAAGTGACACAACAAAATGTAGCCCATTTGGTACACGTTAGAAAGAATTTGCACTTAGAAACTTATGGGCACTTTGCAAGGCATAACCACAGATATACAAATACTGTACAAGCAGAAAACAATCAGCTTATTCTATTAAAGGTAGAACATTTTACAAATGAGTTTAAGGGTAATTTTCCTGATGATTATACCTCTGAAAAACTTACAATTAAATTTGTGCTTTGAAGGTTAATTTTCAATTAAAAGAGAACTGATCATGGTACACATTTGTAAACTCTTCTTAACTATATTGCATAAATACTATGCAAGTAAGATAGTCATCAGTCTGAATGTATTAAGATATTTAAAGAAAATTATCAATCAGAAGAGGGCGAGGCTAGCCATGGAAGCAAGAACAATTGTAGTAAAGCAGGCACACACTGACAGTGCCCACCCGAGCACTTTCCAGGGAAGTTGCCCTGACCCAAGAGTAAAATCTACCCATGTCCTTTAATCCACTTATTCACTCAGTCAAAATAATTTATCGAACATCTACTGTATGTCAGTCATTATTTAGTTTCTGCAAATGTAACAGTGAAAAAAATAATCTGTGGCTTCATAGATTTTATATTCTAATAGGGGACATGAAAACTTTAATTTTTTCAAACAATTCCCCATATTCTGATCCCTAGTGCACCAGACAACCCTCTAGGCTAAAGCTGATTTCTATGTAATTTATCCATAAGAGCGGAAGAACCAGCTAGGTTATCCAGGTATCCTTGACAGCTTTATCTCTCATTGTAGTATCAAGCACTTTTTAAGTTACTAATAGTGAACTGGGCAACAGTTGAACGTCGTTGACCCAGGAACCAAGAGGTTGCTGGTTCGATTACCAGGCAGAGCACATGCCCAGGTTGCAGGCTCAATCCTCGATATGCAGGAGGCAGCCAATTGATGATGTTCCTCTCTCCTCAATGTTTCTATCTCTCTCCCCTCCTCTCTCTCTAAAAATCAATAAAAACACATTTTTTTAAAAATAGTGAGCTGATCCCAACCCCAGTGTAACTGATCTCAAAGCCCATTGACTATACTATTCAATGACCCAGTGAATGTTAATGATTACCTCTTTATAGCAGTGGTTTTTAGGGAATTAAGGTGTTGAGTTTTTGTAAGAATCACTTAGAAAACTTATTTTCTAAAGTATCTTATCTTTTTCTCTTTCTGCCTCCACAATCTTCTCTGTCATTGTGGTGGTTCTGTATAAGTTTAGGTTCTTCTTGCAGTCAATAAATAGACTCAGTTTTAAAAGAGCACCTCTTGTGTGCTAGACATTGGGACAGAGGAAGGGAGAGGGAAACATCAATGATGAGAGAAAATCATTGATCAGCTGCCTCCTGCATGCCCCGCACTGGGGATCAAGCCCACAACCCAGTATGTGCCCTGACCTGGAATTGAACTGTGTTTTTCTGGTTCACAGGTTGACGCTCAACCACTGAGCCACACCAACTGAGTGAAATTCCTGTCTTATTGTAACAGTACTGTTTGTCAAAACTCAAAAGTGTACTCATAATGAGTGGTTTTTATATGTAAACTAGAGGCCCAGTGCACGAATTCATGCATGGATGGGGTTCCTCATCCTGGCCGGTGATCTGGGCCAATCAGGGGAGGTTGGCTATGGGAGCACACTGACCACCAGGGGGCAGGTCCTGCATTGAGCATCTGCCCCCTGGTGGTCAGTGCATGTCATGGTACTGGTCGACCGGTCATTTGGTTGACCAGTCATAATGGTCGCTTAGGCTTTTATATATATAGACTACAGACCCGGAGCACGAAATTCATGCACAGGGGAGGAGGGTCCCCTCAGCTCAGCCTGCACCCTCTCCAATCTGGGACCCCTTGGGGGATGTCCCTCTCACAATCCGGGACAACTGGCTCCTAACTGCTCACCTGCCTGCCTGCCTGATCACCCCTAACTGCCCCACCTGCCAGTCTGATCACCCCTAACCGCCTCTGCCTGCTGGCCTGATTGCTCCTAACTGCCCTCCATGCTGGCCTGGTCACCCACAACTGCCCCCCCCCCACCGGCCTGGTTGCCCCTAACTGCCCCCCCACCAGCCTGGTAACCCCTTACTGCCCCCACTGCTTGCCTGGTCATCCCCAACACCCCCCCGCCAGCCTGGTTGCCCCTTACTCCCCCCCGTGCTGGCCTGGTTGCCCCCAACTGCCCCCCCCCTGCCGGCCTGGTCACCCCTAACTGCCCCCCACCACTGGCCTGGTCACCCCTTACTTCCCCCCACCAGCCTGGTTGCCTCCAACTCCTCCCCTGCTGGCCTGGTCACCCCACACAGCCTTCTGTTCAGTCATTTGGTCATTCCTCACTAACCCCCCTTCCGGCCTGGTCACCCCATGCAGCCTGCTGTTCAAACCTTTTGTCGTCCCTCACTAACCCCCCTGCCGGCCTGGTCGCCCCACACAGCCTTCTGTTCAGTCATTTGGTCATCCCTCACTAACCCCCCTGCCGGCCTGGTCTCCCCACACAGCCTGCCGTTCAGTAGTCCGTCCAGTTGTTTCGGTTGTGACGGCCCCTGGCTTTTTATATATTAGGATTATATCTCAATGAAATTGAAAATTACACAAACCAAAAAATTAAGATTTAAAATATTTCTGCCCTTTAAACCCCAGCACCTTTGGGTAAACCTTCAGCCTCCTCATTCGAGTGTCCACTGTAGGAGTCCTCTCAGGTCAGCCAACTGGCCTTCTCTGTTATCACAGCCCTGCGAGGGTCTTGCTCCATACAAACCTCTCATTCCCTTTTTCATCTTTACTTTTCTCTGGCCAGTAGCAGAGAATCTGGTATTTCAATTATGTTTTTTTAATGTAGAATAACTTTAATGATAGGAAGATGTTATTTAAAAAATTAATTTCAAGCTATCTGCATTTCCTAGAATATATGCACACCTTTCAAAGGATCCATCCATCACAGACGCCATAGTGGCTTCTATGTCGTCACAGTCTGTCTCTCCCATGTCTCTTGCTGTTACATCCCGGCTCTCTTTGTAAGGTCATGTTTCTCAGCCTGTAGCATTAAGGTCTGTGTCCCTGAGTTGGTCCTCCCACCTCCCTCAATCTTTTTGTTATTCTGTTCACTTTCCTTGGGCAATCTCATCCAGTCTCTGGCCTCTTGCTGTGACTGCCAAATCTACATCTGTAATTCAAATCTCTCTCCTGGACTCCCTGTCAATGCCAGCTTTGCTAGAATGGGACAAGTTATCAAAGCCAGTACTAAATTCTAAGGCCTCATTTTATGTGACCTTTTAGTAGTTTTAAAATGCAGTTGACCACTTATTTCTTTTGAATGATATTACTCACCTGGCCTCTGGGCCATCAATTACTCCTGGTTACTGTTCAGTCTCAGTAACTGTTGTTTTCTTTTTCCTGGTTGCCAGACCTCTTTCTTTCTTCTTTCTATGTTCGATTGCCCCAGGGCCCAGTCCTCAGTCCTCTTTTCTCCTTCTATATCTCTTCTATCCTCTGTATCCTCAAATGTCATCCATGTGTTCATAACTCTTATATGTCCATTTCCAGACCAAATAAACCAGATTTAGGAGGGAGCCACTGACAAGCCTCCCCCCACCCAACCCTGCCACCAATATACTTACAGCCATGAGTCATCCGCCAGGACCAATTCCATGCTTGTTATCTCAATTACATGGGACACCACAAGAAGCCCTAACCTTCCAGATCCTTCCTCATCGTTCATACGCTAACCCCCACAAGGCTCTGCTCATGCCCAATTCTATCCTATTCTTTTACCCCGTCTCAACTTTTGAAACCATCTTACTGTGCTTCTCTTTGTCTGTTTCCTTCACTGGAAACCTGGCTCTCCCCTGAGAACACTGTCCCTTGTAGCCTTTCAAGTAGTGGCTGTATTTTTTTTCTCACAGCTCTAGAAATACTAGGAACTTAGATTGGAGGTTTAATCTATATATTTAAAGTAAGTACTGGTAAAGTGGGATGTATGTCTGCCGTTAATTTTTAAAAATCATTTTAGAAATAGGAAGAGAGAGAGAGAAATCAATGTGAGAAACATCAACTGGTTGCCTCCTGCACGTGCCTCAACTGGGGATTGAACCCAAAACCCGGGTATGTGCCCTGATCAGGATTTGAACCAACCACATTCTGGTGAATGGGACGACATTTCAACCAAGTGAGCCTCACAGGCCAGTGCTGTCTGCCATTAATTTTTATATCATATCTTTTTTTGTGTCTTTCTTCCTCTAATACTGTTTCTTTTGTGCTAAATAGATATTTTCTAGTGTTCCATTTTAATTTCCTTATTATTTCTTTTACTTTGTTTATGTATTTATTTTTTAACTATTTTCTTAGTGGTTTCCCTGGAGAATACAATTAATATCTTAATTTGAAATAATCTAGTTTGAATAATGCTAATTTTGTTCAAAATAGCTTCATTTCCTTCCCCCTCTTTTGTACTTACAAATTAATTTTATAAACCTAACAAAGCAGATTTGTAATTATTGCTTTACGTAGTTTTCTTTTAAGTCAGAAAAATAATACAAACAGGAATACATTTTTTAAAAATATATTTTATTGATTTTTTACAGAGGAAGGGAGAGAGATAGAGAGTTAGAAACATCGATGAGAGAGATACATCGATCAGCTGCCTCTTGCACACCTCCTACTGGGGATGTGCCCGCAACTAAGGTGCCCTTGACCGGAATCGAACCTGGGACCCTTCAGTCCACAGGCCGGCGCTCTATCCATGGAGCCAACCAGGTTATGGCCAGGAATACATTTTTATTGTCTTATGTATTTATCTATATAGGCAGCTTTGCCAACACTCTTTACTTTTTGTGTGGATTCAACTTCCTATTTAGTATCCTTTCATTTCAGCCAGGTCATTTTTAGTATCCCTTATACTAGTCTGAGATGAGTCATTTTCTCTTGCTGCTTTCAAGTCTCTACCTTTTTCTTTTGACCGTTTGATATAATGTGTCTAATTGTATATTTCTTTTATAAAGTTCATACTTCTTCGATGTTGTTGAGATTCTTGAATGTTAGTGTTTTTCATCAAATTTGAAAGGTTTTTAAAAAATGTTTTAATTGATTTTTTTAGGGAGAAAGGGGGTGAGATACAGAAACATCAATGGGCTGCCTCCTGCATGCCCCCTTCTGGGGATGTGCCCTGACTGGAACCGAACCAGTGACTTCTTGGTGCACCATACCACGCTCAACCAACGGAGCCACACCGGAAGGGCAAATTTGCAAAGTTTTTAACTATTAATTTCTCTATCCTTTTGGGATACCCATTATACTTGATGGTATCCCACAGAGCCCTGAGGCTCTGTTCCTTTGTCATTAATTTTATTTTCTGTGCCTCAGACTGAATAAATGTCAGTTGACCTTTCTTGACTCTTTCTTCTGACTGCTCAAAATCTGCTATTGAGTCTCTTTAGCAAATTTGTCATTTCAGGTATTGTACTTTTCAACTCCAGAAATTCTATTTGGTTCTTTTTTTATAATATCTCTCTCTACCAATATTCTCTATTTGGTAAGATATTTTTTCATGTTGTCTTTTTAATTTTTTTATAAATTTCGTTTTCTTCAGTCCTTAGACCATATTTATAAAAGCTGCTTTTGTGTCTTTTTCTCGTAGGTCCAGTGCTTGTTCTTTCTCAGGGACAGTTCCTGTTACCTGCCTTTTCTATTCACTTCTCTGTATGAGCCACACTTAATTTTTTGTTGTTTAAACTGGACATTTTTTTATTTTTTTTAATTTATTCTTTATTGATTAAAGTACTACATATGTCTCTTTATTGATTAAAGTACTACATATGTCTCTTTATTGATTAAAGTACTACATATGACTTCTCCTTGGCCACCCCCCCACCCAGCACATGCCCTCACCCCCCTACTATCTGTATCCATGGGTTATGCTTATATGCATGCATACAAGTCCTTTGGTTGATCTCTTATCCTCCCTCCTCCCCTCCTCCCCCCCCCCCCACCCCCCCCCCCCGCCTTCCCTCTGAGGTTTGATGATTTGTTCAATGCTTCTCTGTCTCTGGATTTATATTTGTTCATCAGTTTATATTGTTCATTATATTCCATAAATGAGTGAGATCATGTGATATTTATCTTTCTCCGACTAGCTTATTTTGTTTAGCATAATGCTTTCCAGTTCCATCCATGCTGTTGCTAATGGTAAGAGTTCCTTCTTTTTTTACAGCAGCATAGTATTCCATTGTGTAGATGTGCCACCGTTTTTTAATCCACTCATCTGCTGATGGGCACTTAGGCTGTTTCCAAGTCTTAGCTATTATAAATTGTGCTGCTATGAACATAGGGGTGCATATGTACTTTTTGATTGGTGTTTCTGATTTCTTGGGATATATTCCTAGAAGTGGGATCACTGGATCAAATGGGAGTTCCATTTTTAACTTTTTGATGAAACTCCATACTGTTTTCAACAGTGGCTGAACCAGTCTGCATTCCCACCAGCAGTGCACGAATATTCCCTTTTCTCCACATCCTCGCCAGCACTTGTCATTTGTTGATGATAAGCATACTGACAAGTGTGAGATGATACCTCATTGTCATTTTGATTTGCATCTCTCAGATGATTAGTGACTTTGAGCATGTCTCTAGGCCTTTTGTATGTCCTCTTTTGAAAAGTGTCTATTTAGGTCCTTTGCCATTTTTTTGATTGGATTGTTTATCTTCCTTTTGTTAAGTTGTATGAGTTGCCTATAAATTTTGGAAATTAGGCCCTTATTAGATATAACATTGGCAAATATATTATCCCATGCAGTGGGCTTCCTTGTTGTGTTGTTGATGGTTTCTTTTGCTGTGCAGAAGCTTTTTATTTTGATGTAGTCCCATTTGTTTATTTTCTCCTTAGTTTCCAATGCCCTGGGAGCTATATTGGTAAAGATATTGCTACGACATATATCTGATATTTTGCTGCCTATGGATTCCTCTAAGGTCTTTATGGTTTCCCATCTTACATTTAAGTCCTTTAGCCATTTTGAGTTTATTTTTGTGTATGGTGTAAGTTGGTGGTCTAGTTTCATTTTTTTGCATGTATCTGTCCAATTTTCCCACCATTTATTGAAGAGACTGTCTTGACTCCATTGTATACTCTTGCCTCCTTTGACAAATATTAATTGAGCATAATGGCTTAGGTTGATTTCTGGGTTCTCTGTTCTGTTCTATTGGTCTACATGTCTGTTTTGTGCCAGTATCAGGCAGTTTTGAGAACAGTGGCTTTGTAATATAGCTTGATATCTGGTAAACTGGACATTTTAGATAAAACAATATGACAACTCTAAAAATAAGATTACTATCAACTCCAGGGTTTGTTTTTGTAGTTTGTCTACTGACATTCTTGGACTAATTCTGTAATGTCTATTTTCTTTGTCATTAAGGCCATTGAGGTCTGCTCAATTTACCGAACAGCTAATGAATAAACAGAAATTTCCTTAAATATCATATACCAATAAATCTACCAGCCTTTAACAGCTCTATTTCAATAGCCTTCTAATATTTTAGTGATAAGGTCGAATTGCCAGATGGTCTATGAAGCCAAAGTTGTGGTTAATTTACTATGTCCTGACTTTGTGTTTTCAACTTTGAGAATAATTCAGAAAGAACAATTGGGGAGAGAACGTAGAGTAGTGTTCAGGCAAGAAGTTAGCTTGCTGAGTTGGGATAGAGACACATGGGGCAAGTATAGAGCTACATGAGAAAAGGGTTTCCTCTTCATAAGTTAGATTTCTGTGTCCCTAGAATTATAGAATTAAAATTGTTAGGAGCACATATAATCAAATGGGAATTTATTCAAAGCCAAATGAATAATAGACTATTACATCCACACAATGGAATACTTATCAGCAAGAAAAGGAAATAGACAACTGATAACATGCAATAACATGGATGAAGGCCCATTGCATTATCCTAAGTGAAAGATGTTGGTTTTAGAAGGCTACATAGGCTCTGATTCCATTATGTAACAATCTGGAAAAGGCAAAATTATAGGGGCAGAAAAAAAATCCTTGGTTATCAAGAAATTGACTAAAAAAATAAATTAGGGCATTTTGGAGGGGGAACACTGTGTTACATCTTGATTATGGTGATGGTTATGCAACTATATGCATTTGACAAAACTTATACAACAGTACACTATAAAAGGTGAGTTTTATTGTCTGTACATTATACCTTAAAAAACCTGACTTTTTAAAAAAGCTAAATGCAAATGAGTTTTGTTATCTATTACTCATAATTAGAATTGAATCTATAGAAGCAATTAGTACTGCTTACATGTGGAACATTTTACTCATATTTGAAAATATTCAGAGTAAGGGGCATCTAATGACCCAAAATTTAGTGAGGATTATGAAATTTAACAAAAGAGATTATTTTCAAGCCAGGCCAATTTGTGGATAAAGCTCAATTCCTTTTGACAGTTTTTGGTAAAATCCTTGATTGACTTGAAACAGCAAAGGAGAATGTTCATGCATTTTTTAAAAATCAGAATATTAAGTGGCATGGTGAATTTACTTTGATTGACTATTACTGGTAAAATAAATTTTAAATACATATTCAATCACCATCCTTTTTCTCCTTTAGTGACCTAAAACTTCTTGATGAGACCAACATAACAGAATATCAAGATAAATATTCTCCCAATTATTATACTTGACACAGAAAAAAAAAGGATATTTTCATGAAGTCCGCAAAACTAAAATCATGAAAGGTGAATACATTTTCTGATTTATTTTCGCTTCAATTGTGAACATCAATTCCAGCAAGTTCTCCTCAAATCAACTGAATCTTCAGGAGCTGAAGTACATAGATATAAGATACTATGAGAGTCTTTCCCAGTTTTAAACCTACTTTCATTTAGATACACAAACATATTTTTCCTCTTATTTTTATTACCTTTGCGTAACAATTCATTAATTGTCTCTAATACAATATCAGATTTAGTGTTCTCATTTGTAATTATTCATCATCTTATGTAACACTGTATAATTCAAAAGTCTACCTCTTTTTCTAAGGTTAAAATCCTCCTATTGTTCCCATTTCAATAGAAAACCTAGAATTACCATCAAATGCCCAATGGTTTAGTGACAACTCAACATTTAAAAGTTATATTTAGTTGCATGTTCAGAGCATGTTTTAGTACAGATTACATAACCTCTTATTTCATCCAAATGGACATTTCCAACTTAATTTTGTAGGAACAACTAATGAGATTGCATGGGATAAGTTAAAAAAAAAAAAAAAGGTCATCACTCTGGTCAAGCCTATACATATTTTTCCATGAAGATTCTCTTCTTAATGCATTTTGCAGTTTAACTTTGTAGGAAACTACTTGCCTAGGACCCATGATATAAGCTAGTAGAAGAAAATTATATCTAGAACAATTGCTTTTACTAAAAAATTAAAATATATGCTTCATTTTGTATAATCTGTTTCATGGTACAAAGGTTTGGTAGCTATAACTTTATATTCATACAGCTAAACTGGGATACATTTGCATTTTTCCTTTAATAGTTTCTTGACTTTAATCCTATAAAGCTATTTGCCTGAAAGACTATGCTTTTTCTGTGATTGAGGGTGGGTTTTTTTTTTTTATAGAGTGGGTGTTTTTTTTTATTGAAGTTTTGCAATAAAAGTTAGGTAATAATGATGATGATGATGCAAGCTATCCTTTGCTGAGCACTTATACCCAACACATAGACTGGCCCAGGCCATTTGTATGTATTTACTTATATTCATGTATAGAATACATATGAGGTAGCTACTCATTAATCCCATTTTATTTTATTTACTAGAGGCCTGGTGCACAAAATTCGTGCACTCGGTGGAGGGGATCCCTAAGTCTGGCCTACACCATCTCACAGTCTGGGAGCCCTCAGGGGATGTCCAACTTCCGTGGAGGTAGGAGAGGCTCCCACCACTGCTGCTGCACTTGCCAGCCATGAGCCCGGCTTCTCCTGCATTGAGAGTCTGCCCCCTGGTGGTCAGTGCGCATCATAGTGACCAGTTGTTCCGCCATCCGGCCAAAACCAGCTCTCTGACATCCCCCGAGGGGTCCTGGATTGTGAGAGGGCACAGGCCAGGCCGAGGGACCCCACTGGTGCATGATTAGGGCCAGGGAGGTACGCAGCTTGGGAGGGGCCGCAGGGAGGGCTCCAGGGTGTGTCCAGCCCATCTCACTCAGTCCTGATAAGCTGGACGCCAGCAGCAAGCTAACCTACCAGTCAGAGCATCTGCCCCCTGGTGGTCAGTGCACTTCATAATAACTGGTCCACTGGTTGACTCTCTGCCCCCTGGTGGTCACTGCATGTCATAGCGAGCAGTTGAGCGGCCTTAGCATATTATTAGCATATTACACTTTGATTGGTTGAACGGCTGACTGGACGATTGGACATTTACATATTAGGCTTTTATTATATAGGATTTTTAATTAAAATTTTGAGGTGACAGTGGTTAATAGGGTCATACAGTACATTTCGATAACACATGATCTGTATATTGCATTGTGTTCCCATCACCAAAAGTCAAATCATCTTCTATCTACTTAGGAAACTGAGATGCAAAAATGCTCTATAACTTGCCTAAGATCCCTGAGCTGGGGCTAGAACACATGTAGTTCAGCTCCATTGCCAAGCTTTAACCATGGCTTGGAACATGTCTAGTGACCAGGCCTACACAGTAATCAGTTTAATACTCTGGTTGTCATCTCTTTGATTCTGTGTTGAGGCTGAGTTAAATCCACTGCTAAGGAATAGTTCTTTCCCACTGAGGTGTTTTGGGTAGTAAGTCCTAGAGCCAGGAAGCCGTCTCTTTGTAATATAGGCATCATGATATCTCATCAAATACAACTTACTGAATGACCTCTGACTGTGACAGGGTAAGGACACCCAACTCCAGGTCTTCTCTTGGAAGAAACAGAGCCAAAGTCCTTTCAGGGACTTTACCTACACCTAATCCTTTTTCTCTATTCTCCTCATTCTGGTCAATACTGTGTTTCCTCAAAAGTCCTATGTTGAAGGCCTAACTCTAATGTGACTGGATTTGGGAATAGGGTCTTTAAGAAGGTGTTTAAGGTTAAATGAGGTCAAAAGGTTGGGGTCCTAATCTAATAGGACTAGTGTCCTTGTAAGAGGAAAAGACACCAGATATCTCTCTCTCTCTCTCTCTCTCTCTCTCTCTCTCCCTCCCTCCCCCCCCCCCCCCCCCCACATGCAAGGAGAAGAGGCCATATGAGCACACACTGACAAGATGGCTCTCTGCAAGCCAGGAAGAGATGCCTCACCAGAAACTATCCCCACTGGCACCTTGATCTTATACTTCCATCCTCCAGAATGGTGAAAAATAAATATTTAACCCATCCAGTCTGTGAGAATTTGTTATGACAGCCTGAGAAGACAGATCTACTCCCTCTCTTGTTCTCTTTAGGAAGATGGTCTAGCCCAGCAAGATGGTGCTTTTTCTCCTGACCTTTGTATACGAGAAATTACTCATATGCACTTTTCATTATTCTCTATGTTGTATAATTTTTTTATAAGCTCTGTGATTTAGTTCTCCAAGCTTTGTCTCAGATTTTCTAGGTCCTTTTGGATTTCAAAATATATTTACTACTCTTTTACAGTTATTCTTATAAATTAAAAGCTTTCGTTTAAAGTGAATCCTTCTGTAATTTAAAAAGAAATTCACTTCAGATTAGTTCTTAGTCCGAGGCTATATCTGACCTTCACCTTTCCCCTTCCTCAGAAGCAATCAATGTCGTTGATTCACTAGATGGGAAGAGCCCCAGAGCAACTGACATGATTAGTCACTACATTAGCTGCCAGAGTTTGTTCTCCTGTATCTTGCTGATATCAGAAAGTATGCCATTTCCAGTGCACCAACGATGATTAATTTTTTTGAATCTAGTGTGCTTCTTCTAATCGAAGGGAGGAAAGAGGATTTTCCTAGTTTATCTTGTCACAAATAGCTATGCAAGTGTTTCCCATTCGCTCTAGGATGTCATGGAGTTATTGGAACAAATCTGTGAACTCATAGAATTCCAAGCTTTGATTACAAGCTGAATAAGCAGTGTCTCATGCAAATGCAAACCTCTATCTTTCAAATGTGGGTAGCTGTTATTGCCATTGACACAATGTCAATCCTTTAAAGTATTCCTGAATTCATAGAAGCTGTCATCATTACTGTCATTTGGAATTTCATTATTTTGTTGTTGCCTTTATTAATAAAGCTATTTTCATAAATGGAAGTTTGAGTGCCCTTACCTATTCTGTTTGCCTTACCTACATGAAGAAACAGTCCTAGACTGTGCTTTATTGGAAGGTCTCCTTTGTTGAATAACCTTTTAAGTTCTGCATGTTATTCTTCTCTAAATCTGAGCCCTGCAGCATGACCTCCTGGTCTCCTTTGGCAATCAGAACCGTCTCTGGAAAGGCCATCTTGGGCGATTTATAGCCCAGAAGAAATTCCAAAAGAGGCTTGTTTTTCTTTTCAACCAAGTCTGCCCAGTCTGCCCATGTTGGCCACCAGAACATTTTTGTAAAGTACCATTCTTATAAAAATAACACATTGGATACATTTTCATATCATATTAAGGAGAACATAATTTAATGCCTGTATAATGTGTGTGGGTTTTTTTTGCCATATAATTAGCTGAAATAATTTTTATTGTTCCTTTAAGCTATTTCCAGGTGTTTCTTTCTTTCTTTCTTTCTTTCTTTCTTTCTTTCTTTCTTTCTTTCTTTCTTTCTTTTTTTACTATTGTAAATAAATAACAACACATATCCTAATATGTATTTTTTTTTCCTTCAGGTAAATCCAAGCCAAATTTATTCAGTCAAATATATAAACATGTTTAAGGCTCTTAAAATATGCCCCTAAATTGCTTTCCAGAAAGGTGATGCCTGGTTAAACTCTCACTAGAAGATAAACTCCCACAGAATTTTACCTTCTAGAAGAAAACTGATCATTTTTATTCTTTTAATTGTTGACAATTTGATAAAAATATTAGAAAGTTTGTATTTCTCCATGTTTTATTTTCCTTTTGCTTTTCTTCTCTACAGGATTGTCTGTTCTTGTTCTTTTTAGCATGAGAACCTGGTTTTCTTTAGAACATTTCCTTTGGATAGTATTCCTTGTTCTGCATAATTTGCAGCTAATCTTTTATGTCCTTGCACTAAAACGATCAATTTTATCTCCATTGTAGAGTCTCTCCCACCCTTTTAACTCTAGCTGCTCAGGGTTCACGTATTGGAAGACTCTTCTCCTTGTTTGTATCTAACACTTGTTTGTTTCCCAGGATTGGGCGAATGCTGAGCTGCTCCCCACAATCCCCTCTGCTGTTTTCTTCCGGGATGGCTCTCCTATCTAGACTGTGTCTGTGCCTCAGGCGCTTCCAAATTCATAGCCGGGAAGGTTGCTGTAGCTGTAGATGAGAAGGCAGTCCTCCCTCTGCACAAAGGCCATCCATTCTTTAATACTGTCTCATATTCTTAAACATACCCTCTGAGACAGCCACTTGAGGTTGTACTACATTTTGTTTAATCATACACTTCCAAATGCAATCTGTAAAGCCCAGTTTGTAGCCACTGCCGTGGCAACTTTTACATTGCAGAAAGAAATAATTTGGCAATGAAAATGATGTAAAGCCCATTGTCTTTTTTTAATATATATTTTTATTGTTGACAGCATTACAGATGTCCCCCATATTCCCATCCCCTATTGCCCCCCCATCTTTACTTTTGAATCATCTGGCTTCTTTCCCTAGGCAATAACATTTAAAATTCAAACTAATACTCTATTTAAGCTCAGTAAAAGCTACAATGAAAGAATGAGAACTTCGGAAATTAATGGACATGACTGTGCACCCCATTAACTAGCTGTGTAACTTAGGGTAGGTTCCTTTTTTAAAAATGTATTTATTGGTTTTAGAGAGAGGGGAGAAGAGGGAGAGAGAAAGAGAGATAGAGATAGAGAGAGAGAGAGAGAGAGAGAGAGAGAAAGAGAGAGAGAGATCAATTTGTCATTCCACTTGTTTATATACTCATTGGTTGTTTCTCATATGTGCCACAATCAGGGACTGAACCCGCAACCTTGTCATATTGGCACAGTGCTCTAACCATCTGAGCTACTCAGCCAGGGCTTGGGTAGGTTTCTTAACTTCCATATGTTTCAGTCTCTTCATTTACAAAGTGGAATAAATACAGACATGCATCACTTAACAACGGGGATACATTCTGGAAACTATGTCTGTGAGAGATTTTGTTGTTGTGAAAACATAGAATGCACTTACACAAACATCAGTGCTATAGCCTACTATACACCTAGGCTGTATGGTGTAGCCTATGCTCCTGGGCTGAAAACCTATAACATGTTGCTCTACTGAATACTGTAAGCGATGGTAATGCACAGCACTGCGATGTTACAATGGCTATGCTGTCACTGGGTAACGGAAACTTTTCAGCTCCACTATAATCTTGGGACCATTGTTGCATATGCTGACCAAAATGTCACTATGCAGTGCATGATTAATACCTAATTTGGAGGTTGTGAGAATTAAGCAGATAATGTGTGCTATGATACAGAATCAAATTGTCCAACCCAACTCACATGAATCAGAAATAGTATCTAGTATCAAGTTTTACTAATGATATTAAGAAAACAGGCAATAACGAGGCACAGAAAAAGCAGAGAGATCTGGGCAGACTTTGTGGCTTCCTAGGTCTTTCTCTCCATGCCAAACCTGTTGTCTCTGGCCCAGAATATCAACTGAGGCCTCCAAGTAAGGTTTTGTGAGGTTGTAATTTGATGCACTGAGGAACATTTAAGTTATAAAACATCTTCATTTTATACACTAGTGAGTTATTTTGCATATGTGACATTGTTCATGGAACCATGTCTCATATATACATAGATTTATTTACTTTTAAATATCATTTAGCCAAATACATCCATATTATCTTTAAGGACTCTTCCTCCTAGCAAATATCATCAGTATCTGAGTCCATCAATCAACTGTCTTCTCTTTTCCATGGAAGAGTCCCTCAATCCCACCCCATTCCTCATAAAGGAAGTGAATGACTCACAGGCAAGCTGCATTAACAACTTTCCCCCAAACTATGTGACACATTCGTTATAGTGCCTCATACAAAGTACTTGCTCAATAAACTCACATGAGTCTTTAATGAAATGGTTGATAGTCTTAAGTCAATAGTGGTTAATTGCATCCCCAAAAAGCAATGCCAATGTTTTTACAAACCACTCCTTGATTATTTATATTTGAAATTATTTTCTTTGCTTAAATTATTTGCTATGACTGAAAATGTTGGCAGAAATATTACCAATTATCTTTAGCACAGTGTGAATGAGGTAATTAGCCCAATGATGAAAATTGATGAACATTGAGAAAAATAAACAATTTTATAGGCCAGTAATGAATTTGTTATTGCTCTCCATGATCTACAGAATTCTGAGTAATGATGACATCCTATTAAACCACTTCCTCGGGTGGCAACATGCCATCAAAGAGAACCTTGTGGAGGGGAGTAATCTCAAAGCAAGTTATTGGACACAAGGTCTATTGGTTCACTCTGTTCCCTACACAAACTAAGAGTCAGTCAGAAGCTTTCCTCAGAGTAGAAACCTTGCTGATATTCTTAAAAGAAGTGTGAGTCTTCAAACTAGAAAGACATGGGGAATCTGCTTCAAGTCTTCAGAGGGAAATTATCAGGAAAAGGTAAGTTCCAGGGAAAGAGGGCATCTGCCATCCAAGCTACAAGGCTGCTCAGTGAGACAGGACTCAAATGCTAAGTAAGATTAAATCAAGTTCCACGGGAGAGGTCACTGCTCTGGTCTATACTTAAATTGAACAAAAAAAAAAAATGGAATAGAGGTAGATGTTGGATTTACAGGGACCCATATTGCCCAGAAGAGGTGAAGTTACCGAAAAATAAGAAAAAGGCTCAGAGGAGGCCAGATATTGAGCTTCTCCATCATCCTACAGCTCCGGGTCCAGATACAAGACAGAAATATGAGAGAGTCCAGGCAGCTACAAAGAAATACCAGTACAACCCAATTGAGTCCAGAGAAGATTATCTGAAAACCCAAAAGCTAGAAGAGAAAAAAGTAAGAGGGTTCTAGAAGGACATAATTTCACCAGATATAACAGTGAGGTCAATTTAAATAGACCTCAAGCTCGAAGACTGAAGCAGTATGTCTTAGTGGTTAAGAGCTCAGGCTGTGGCCCTAGCCAGTTTGGCTCAGTGGATAGAGCGTCGGCCTGTGGACTGAAAGGTCCCAGGTTCGATTCCGGTCAAGGGCACATCCCTGCGTTTCAGGCTTGATCCCCAGTAGAGGGCGTGCAGGAGGCAGTCGATCAATGATTCTCTCTCATCATTGATGTTTCTATCTCTCTCTCTCTCTTCCTTTCTCTCTGAAATCAATAAAGAAATATATATAATTTTATTATTTTTTTTAAAGAGCTCAGGCTGTGGATTCAGAGAAGACCTGGGATTGAATTTTAAGCTCTGCTACTTCTGAGCTGAAGGACTTTGGAAAAAATAAAGAAAATTATGGTATTTTTTTAAGGCTGTATGGAAGTAAACTGAGACAACGAGTAGCTGCCATGTACAGGTATATAATTATTTGTCTTGATGATTACCTTTGCCCAGTATTCCCTCTAATGTCCACTCTGAACAACATTAAAGAAAGTAAAGGAACTGGGAATAAGTTTATTCATTCATTCATCCAGTATTTTCAAGGAACTTATTCTCTGTGGCAGTCACTGTGCCAGGTGCTGTTATACAAGTAAAGCACTCATGGTCTCTGTCTTCGTAAGCTTACATTCTAGTGGCAGAGACAGTCATTAAAAAAAAAAAATCATACAGCCGGCTGGTGTGGCTCAGTGGTTGAGCATCAAACCATGAAGCAAGAGGTCACTGTTTCAATTCCCTGTCAGGGCACGTGCTTGGGTTACGGGCTCGATCCCCACTAAGGGGAGTGTAGAAGGCAGCTAATCGATGATATTGCTCTCTCATCGATATTTCTATCTCTTCATCCCTTCCCCTTCCTTTCTCTAAAAATAAAAGAAAACATATTTTTTAAGCTATCATATAAATGAACGTTAAATTCCATGGGTGGTAATTACTAGAGGGGAGGACATAATGTAATGAGAGGGTATAAAAAGGGAATTTAACCTGGGCAGATGCCCCTGGGAAGTGACTATGGAGCTAAGATATGGAAGGATGGATAAGAGCTTACAAGGTCCAAAGTGAGTGAAGAGAAGGTCAAGTAGAGGTAGTGACATGTGAGCAGGTCTGAGTTGGGAGAGAGCATAGTAACAGACCAGTGTTGCTGAAGCAAAGAGGGTAAAGGAGTAGGGAGGAGACTGAAGGGAGAGCTAAGGGCAGCACTTGCAGGCACTCTTACACCACATTAAGAGATTTCTGTTTTTGTCCCAAGAGTAATAGGAAACTAAAAACTGTTATTAACCAGGCTGAGGTGCCCCCAGAACATGATCCATTTGTATATTGCTTAGCTCACCTGTTAACAGAAGCGAAGTTAGGCGGCTCTTGTGATTATGGTAGGTCGGATGGAGGGTACTGCGGAAGTAGAGATAAGTAGATCAACCTGAGACATTGACAAGACTTTAAGATGGACTAAAATTTGGAAGTGAAGGAAAGTGTGATGTCCAGGGTAAATTGAGGCTTACCTAACTGGTTGGATGGAGGTGCTCTTGCTCCAAACAGGAACAACGAAAGCAGACTGGTTTGGGTGAGGTCAGGGCTGCAAAGGATAGTGCTGGGTGGGTGATAAAGATAATTCAGTTTTGAAAATGTTGCGTTTGAGGTGCATTATGGATATACAAGAGGATATGTCAAGTAGCTAGCTCTCTATATATATCTGGAACTTAGAGGAGATATTGAAGCTGGAGATGTGAATTCATGAGTCATCTACTACATAGGAGAGAATTTTTAAATATATTTTTATTGATATCAGAGAGGAAGGGAGAAGGAGAGAGAAATAGAAACATCAATGATGAGATTGAATCATTGATCGGCTGACTCCTGCATGCCCCTCACTGGAGATCGAGTCCGAAACCTGGGCATGTGCTCTTCACTGGAATCGAACTCAGGACCCTTCAGTTTGCAGGCTGATGCTCTGTCCACTGAGCCAAACCGGCTAGGGCATAGGAGAGAATTTTGAAGTCCTGGGAAGAAAAGCAGAGGGACCAGAAGCAAGTCTTGAGCAACATCTGCATTTACAGGGTTACAGCACCTGCATTTTCCCAGCCCTAGTTATTCTGAGGCTCAATTTAAGATAAATGACAACAAGTAATCAGCACTCAGTAAACAACCCATTTGTATAACTTTGCATTTGTTTTATTTTGTATTTTATTTTTTAAAGAAATTCCAACCTTATCTCAGCTAAACTAAGGGTTTGAAAGAGGTTTTTATATATTTCAGTCAAACAGAATAGTTAGAGATCTCAATGCCCCTTTCAATTGGCTTCAACTGCGCAGATATAGTGGTGAAAGCTGTAGACCCAACTGAAAAAAAAAAAAAAGCAGTGAGTACTAAGTTGGCGGGATAGTTACACTCAGCAGGGAGAGTTGATTTAAAGGAGAGATTCCCAAACTTGTGTCCATCAGAATCACCAGGGAAACTTGGTAATTATGCAAGTTCTCAGGAGCTGCCTTAAAAGTTTTTAATTTAGTGGGCAATTCAAGTGGAACCTTGGAATATGCATTTCAACCAGTACCTGATTTTTCTGATGAAATAGTGAGAAACACATTTTAAGAAATATTGCTTTAAAAGATTAAAGCTCCCAGAGACTTTTAGTTGTACCAAATCCAGCCAAGTGTCTCTAACATTTATTTAAAGTTTCTTTATCCCACTGATTTTATGTGACACCTTTATTTTATACTAACTTCCTTATGTATACTGGGTCTATTCATGGAGTTTATATTTTACTAGAGGCCCGTTGCACGAATTCATGCACCAGTGGGGTCCCTTGGCCTGGTCTGTAGGATCAGGCCGAAACTGGCTCTCTGACATCCCCCAAGGGGTCCCGGATTGCAACAGGGTGCAGGCCAGGCCAAGGGACCCCACTGATGCACAGTCAGGGCTGAGGAGGGACACAGGAGGTTGGCCAGCTGGGGAGGGACCGCAGGAGGGTTCCAGGGCGTGTCCAGCCCATCTCACTCAGTCCCAATCAGCCAGACCTCAGCAGCAAGCTAATCTACTGGTCAGAGCGTCTGCCCCCTGATGGTCAGTGCATGTCATAGTGAGAAGTTGAGCAGCCTTAGCATAACATTAGCATATTACGCTTTGATTGGTTGAACAGACAACTGAAGGACCAGACACTTGGCATATTAGGCCTTTATTATATACTACTAGAGGCCCGGTGCACAAAAATTTGTGCACTCGGGGGGGGGGGGGGGAGAGGGGGGTCCCTCAGCCTGGCCTGTGCCCTCTCGCAGTCTGGGACCCCTCGGGAGATAATGACCTGCTGGCTTAGGCCTGCTCCCGGGTGGCAGAGGGCAGGCCCAATCCCTAGGTGCAGCGCCTGGTCGGGCTCAGAGCAGGGCCGATTGGGGAGCTGGGGTGCCGCCCCCTGTCATGCACAGAGCAGGGCGGATGGGGAGGTTGCGATGCCACCCTCAGTCACGCTCAGGGTAGGGCCGATTGGGGGGTTGGGGCACCGCTCCCTGTCATACTCAAGGCAGGGTCGATGGGGAGGTTGTGGCGCCACACCCTGCCACGCACAGAGCAGGGCCGATCAGGGGGTTGGGGAGCTACCCTTGTCATGCACAGAGCAGGGTCAATCAGGGGTTTGGGAAGCTCCCCCCTGTCACGCACAGAGCAGGGCCAATAGGGGAGTTGGGGCACCACCCCCTGTCACACACAGAGCAGGGTCCGTGGGGGGGGGGGGGGAGTTGGGGCGCCACACCCTGTCACACACAGAGCAGGGCCGATCAGGAGGTTGGGGCGCCGCCACTGTCACACTCAGAGCAGGGCCGATGGGGAGGTATGGCTCTACCCCGTCTCACATAGAGCAGGGCCCATGGGGGTGGGGGTTGGGGTGCCGCACCCTGTCACACACAGAGCAGGGCCGATCAGGAGGTTGGGGCGCCGCCACTGTCACACTCAGAGCAGGGCCGATGGGGAGGTATGGCTCTACCCCATCTCACATAGAGCAGGGCCCGTGGGGGGCGGGGGGTTGGGGCGCTGCCCCCTGTCACACACAGAGCAGGGCCGATGGGGAGGTATGGCTCTACCCCATCTCACATAGAGCAGGGCCCGTGGGGGGGGGGGGGGTTGGGGCGCTGCCCCCTGTCACACACAGAGCTGCAGAGCGATCAGGGGGTTTGGGCGCTGCCCCTTGTCACGCTGATCCCTGTGCCGGGAGGCCTCGCGGCTCCGCTGATCCCGCCCGGCAGGGTCACAGATCCGGGTCCCAGACCGCGGACAGCCTTGCCTGCTGCCGCCTGCCTTCAGTATGCAAATTAGCCGCCATCTTGTTGCTTCAGGGTGGGGGTCCCCACTGGGGTGCCTGGCCAGTCTGGGTGAGGGGCTGAGGGCTGTTTTCAGGCTGGCGGGCGACTGAAGCTCCCAACCTCTCCTTTTTTTCTTTTTTTTTTATTCTGGCATTTATTTACCTTCCATGGCTGTCACTGGAGCTGAGAGCCGGCTTTCTCTCTGAGGCTCGGCTGAAAGCAGGTTTCTGGCCTTTGTTTTCTGTATTCGAAACAATGTTGCGACTCCAGCTCTGAGATCCCGGCTGACTGACAGGAGGTTTCTGGGCTTTTGTTTATCTTCTATAAATGTTACTATGTTTCCAACTGAAGCTCAGAGGCCGGCGGGGAACGTTGGAGTCCTCTGTCACTGAAGGAAGCAAGCCTCCCTGTTCGCATCAGCTGCCTGGCTGCCGGCCGCCATCTTGGCTGACAGTTACTTTGTATATATTCACTGATTAGCCAATGGGAAGGGTAGCGGTCGTACGCTAATTACCATGTTTCTCTTTTATTAGTGTAGATTCTATGTACCATTCTATTTATATCTTACAACGTGGAAATTATTGAGGTTTTATCATGTGTTTTAGTATCTGATACCCTTACTGCTCTTCTAAGAAATTTTCTGGCTATTTATTCTTGTTTCATTTTTTGTATGAACTTTAGATTCCATACATTCTTTCCATCCTCATTCCTTTTCTTTCTCTTTTTTCCCTCTTCCTTCTTCCTTTTTTCACCCTTCACTAGGAATATACTTCTTGGCCTCATTCTCATATTAGTCTATGTCCTGACTCAGTGGAGGGAGAAAGGAAAACTTTGAGAAGTCATTATTCTACTTCTGAAGACAAACTTGATTTGCTTGTGGTAAAGAGAAAGTCAAATCAAAGAGAAAAAACTATCAACATTTTAATGAGGATCATATTAAATTTATAAATTACCTTAGGTAGAAATAAAATCTTAACAATTTTAAGTCTTTTTATTCAAAAAGAATAAAAATCTCTGTGTGTTCTTTAGGGATGTTTTAATGTTTTTTCTTATAAAGGTTTTATACATTTCTTGTTAGATTTGTTTCTAACTGTTTTATCATTTTGTTGCCGTTGTAGGTGAGATTTTTCTTCATTATATATCTTAGTTACTTGTTGCTTGTATTTCTAAAGGACATTAATTTCTGCATACTATTTTTATTCCACCCAATTTTTATTAAAGTCTGTTATTACTTGCAGTACATTTTTAGTTTAATCTTGCAGAATTGTCACTTTATTTGTTTACTTTTTTATTGATTAAGTTATTACATATGTGTCCTTAACCCCACATTACCCCCATCCCCCCCACTCAAGCCCTCACCCCCCTGTTGTCTGTGTCCATTGGTTAGGCCTATATGCTTGCGTATAAGTCCTTTGGTTGATCTCTCCCCCTAACCCCCACCCTCCCTTACCTTCCCTCTAAGGTTTGACGGTCTGATTGATGCTTCTCTGTCTCTGTTATATAAAAAATATCTAAAAAAGTATAATATGCATGTTTCATGCTCTTATTTATCTAGTTGTCTAAATTGCATTGGATAATACCACCTATATGAATATATTAACATGTTGAGAAATGGTTGATTTTATTAAGTGTTATCAACAGTGGGTGTTGGACCTTCTTAAAAGTCATTTTAAAAATCTATGGAGATCCTATAATATTTCTTAACTATATTAGTTCTGATAAATATATTTCTTAACATTGAACTATACTTATATATTTCTGAAATAAACCCCATTTAAGGTGATGAAGACTTCTCTTTACTAATATTTTACTTATGATTTTGTCTTATATTCATAGACAAAATTGCAGTGCAATTTTCAAAAATGTAGCAAAGTTTTAGGATAACGTATGGTTTCCTGCCACCTTCTCAGAGTCAAATTTCCCATACTTTGAGCTTACTTCTCTTTCTTGTCAAAACATGAACCTGGCCTAGATCTTGTCTCTTGACCAACCAGAATTCTAGGTTTTATGTGTGTTTTGGAACCTTCATGCCTTTCTTTTGACAGCCTTCCTGTTTTTTTCCTCATTTGATCATCATCATGTGTTTGGTTTGTGTTCCAGGTTTTGGTCCTATTTTAAATGAATTCCAAATAACTCCTATTTGTTTCCTTCCCACTTTCTGGATTTCACTAACCCCTGACTCTACCCCTGAACCCCTTTCTCCCCCCGCTCCCCCAACACAAACACACCAGTTGACAAAACTTTTAAGAACCCCAAATTCAATACTTCTGGTGGAGGATATTAAACAACCAGTCCTCTACTGCCCCCTTGAGGGCCTTGACCACCATACACATTGTGGCTCCCCTTGTCCATAGAGGTGTTTATCCCTTCCTCTGGCCCTCTCCCCTGAACAAGTACTGGGCATAAAGAATGAACTGTGCTAAGAGCCTTGGAGAAGACAAAGATGACATCAATCTTGTCTTCCAAGACCTTAAAGGCTAGTTGGTCAGAGGGGAAGTGATGCTCGTCTGTGTGCGTTTAGGGAGTGGGGGTGGTGAGGGAGGGTGATCTTATCAGGCACAAGCAGTTGTAAAAAGATAGCTGCAAGTCCCAGGAGCCACAGGGGCAATACAAAAGGTTGCTATAACAGGGGTCACTGTGACAGTGATGGAAAACCTCATGGAGGACATCATAGCTGTGCTTTGAAGGGTAAAAAGACATGCCTCAGCCAAGGAGGAGGATCTCTTGTGGGAAGAAATGGCTTGAGTGAAACCCTTAGAAGCAGAAATATGTGAGGCACAGGAAGGGGGTATTTTTGCTAGTGTGAAGGGTCTGCATGGGGCAGCAGGAAGAGAAAGAAGATAGGAAGCTAGTTTGAATTCAAATTGTAGAGGAATTTACATTTATTCTATTGCTGAAAGCAACATGTCTTAGGTGAAGAGAGGGGAGTTAAGAGTTCAGCACAAGAAAGGGTCAAGTACAGAAGGTAAAAAAGGGTTCAGAGTAAAAGTGTTGTGTGGTAGGAAGATGGATAAAAGAAAAAAAAATGTCAACCCTACAGTTTTTCCTAGAGTCTCCTTAAGTACTATGGAGTATGTAAGAAGATTAAATGTCATATGAAATAAGTGATGCAATCCATATCTTTGATGTATGACACATACTCACACTACACAAACCCTCCTAAAGAACTGGTGTGTGTGTGTGTGTGTGTGTGTGTGGTGTGTGTGTGTGGTGTGTGTGTGTGTGGTATGTGTGTATGTGTGTGTGTGTGTGTGTGTGTGGTGTGTGTGTGTGTGTGTGTGTGTGTGTTAAGCCACTAGCCCAGGGCTAAGAGCTTTTGTATATAAACAATGCACATATTTGCTATTGCTTGAGCCAGCCATCAGCGTGTCACGGACATCGCTCTGATCTCCAGAGATAAGCTCCTCTTTCCAGGGTTTGGTAGTTGCGTGTAGCAGCAAGAGCAGAGTGCAGTCCCTACATGGATCTTGTTATTCTAATAGATGTTCAGATGAGATCACCAGATGGTTGTTTAAAAAAAAAAAAAAGTGATGTAAAAGTTTCAATTAAGTGAAAAAAGCAGCATACCCAACTTGTATAGCAATTGTATGATTTGTGTATCGCTACAATAACAAAGTACCCCCACGATTAGCGGCTTAGCACAGCAATAAACATTTATTATCTCACATAGTTTCTGTGGGGCAGGACGTCATGAGCAGATGAGCTGGGTGGTTCTAGCTAGGAGTCTCTCATGAGTCAAGATATCCTGAGAGACTGGAAGCTGAAGGCTTGACAAAGCTGGAGGAGCAGCTTCCAGGATGGCTCATTTATGTGGCAGGGCCGTTGGTGCTACTTTTCACAGGGGTCTTTTCCATAAGCTATTTGACTAACCTGTTGACATGGGGACTGGCTTACCCCAGAGCAAATAATCCACAGAGAAGCCCCAATGTTCTTTATGACTTAGCCCCCTGCAAGCCCCACATCATAATTTCCTCTATACCTTAGTATTACAAAGGTCAGCCCTATATAGTATGTGTGTGAGTGAGGGGGTGGTGGCGGAAGGAGCCTCTACAAGGACATGAATGCCAAGAGGAAAGGCTCATTGGGAAGCATTTTGGACTCTACTTTTTACAGTAATTGTGTCATATAATGGTGCTCTATGGAAAATATTTAGCTTCTCAGCTAAATTGCTACAGTGGAAAAATTGTCACATAAATATGTGAAAGGTTAGTGTATGTCAATAATTATCTAGTTGGTTATAAAAATTATTTTCTAGTAAGTAAACACAAATCCAAATGATGAAATTCCAGTAATCGTTTGGTATCTCTTTTGAAGTTTCTATTTATTTTAAACATTTTTCTAAGTGCATTTGTTTGTTGTATATTGACTTGCAATAAGAATCCCTTTACAAATACACATTAATAAATTTTAGACTTCATTTTTAGCAATATCATGAGAGAAGATTTCCTAATACAGCTCATATTAAAATAATGAATAATAGATGCTTTACTGTATGACTGAGTTATGACTAAATTAGAGAATGTTAGAAGCCAGAAGTCACAAGAAAGAAAAGAATCCACAAAGGTGAGCATGTCCTTGAGAGGATCTGGTAATCCTGGTGGTCCAGTGCTAGGGCTACCTGCACCTGGGATGGGAGAGAGGTCTGGGGAGAGGTGCAAAGAAGTCAGGGATTTGGGCCAGAGACGTCCACTTAAGGGCAGAAAACCCAAAAGATAGTAATATCTGTGACTAAGTAACAACCCCATTCTGTTGAGAGACACAGTCCCCAAAAAGAAAACAGTCACCCTGCAGCGGGAGACAGTTTTCCTGTCTTTTCTTCGGCTCTAAAGATAAAGCAGATCATGTCTTCTCGGGAAATCTCTAACCACCTCTTCTAACAGGTTTGGGCCTGAAACCACTCTACCTATGGGGCTCCCCAAACTGCAGATTAGAAGTTGAATTTAAAGCCTACTTTAAATTGATAGTGTTCCCGGGTTCCTAGCAAAAGCAAACACAAACCCTCTCTAGAAGAATGTGCTAAACAAAGTTTCAAATAATCCCTAATAATGAAGTTTCAAGGAATAAGGGCTTAAAATAAGAACTCACTAAATACTTGAGGAAACAGATTTTCCTGAGCAGGCATCAGCTGAAACAGCAAACTATAGATTTAGGCCCTCCAAGAATGTAGTTTTTGGAATTATCAGATAAAGTCATTTAAATAAGTATGTTTAATATCTTCAAATAAGTAAAAGAAGAAATCAAAAGTGTCATTAAGAAAAAGAGACTATCCTAATTGACAAGAAAGATTTGAAAAAGTAAAAAATGTAATTTGTGAAAAATACAATAATTCAAATTAGAAATTCAGTATGACAAATTAAATAGCAGATAGAATCAGCTAAAGAGAGTACCAGTGAACTGGAAGATAGAAGATAGAAGCACAGAGGGACAAGATAAAAAATAAGTAAAAGAAGATGTAGAGGATAGAAAAGGTTCAATTTACATCTTGCTAGATTTCCAAAAGGAGAAAACAAAGAAAATAGGAGGGAGGCAATATTGAAATGGATAATGGTTAAAATTTTTCCTTCTTTTTTTTTTGTCCTCATCTGAAGGCATGCTAAGAGAGAGAGAGAGAGAGAGAGAGAGAGAGAGAGGGAGAGAGAGAGACATTTATCAGTTGCCTTCTGTCCGTGCACAATTCAGGTATGTGCCCTGACTGGGAACTGGCAACCCTTCGTACACAGGACAATACTCAACCAGCTGAACCACTCCAGCCAGGCTGAAAATTTTCCAGAATTAATGAAAGAAATCAGGAGAATCGAAGATGGCGGCATAGGTAAACACTGGAGACTGCGGCCGCAAACAACCACTTCAAAAATACAACTAAAAGACGGAACGGACATCAACCAGAACCACAGGAAGGCTGGCTGAGGAGAGACTCTTCAACTAGAAGGAAAAACAACAGCATTACGAGGCTCAGAGGAGGCGCAGTGTGGAAAATTTAAAGGTACGGTGGTGCGGTGGTGCACGCGCAAAGCGGGCTGGTGGCTGAGGGCGCGGTTGTCGTTTTCAATCAGGAGGGAGTCTCAGACTCTGGGCTACAGATCCGGGCGAGTCTCTAGGGACCCAGACTCAAACGGGAGAAGCGGGACTGTCTGGCTACGGTCCCTCCCAGGTTTGCAGCGGTTGCTGGGACAGAGAGGCAGAGCCCCTGGGGATGGACTGAGAGCAGCCATAGCTGCTCCCCGCCCCCCCCCCCCCCCCCCGCCCTGCTGATCCCGCCCCGCCCAAGCCCTGCGCAGAGCCATTTGCCGGATCGCCTCAGGCAAAGGCTAGATTAGCACCTCCCCAGAGGACTGAAGTTTTCCACACAGCTGATTCCCACAGCCAGTAGGCCTGGTGGTCAAATCCCTCTAGTATTAACTACAACAATTAAGGCTTAACTAGAACAAGACTGCGCACAAAGACCACAAGGGGGTGCACCAAGAAAGCATAAAAGATGCGGAGACAAAAAAACATGACAGAAATGGAGGATATGGAGCTAAAAATCGCAATTTTGAGGGCTTGCAATAAACTTGAGCAGAGCCTCACGAAAACTAATGAGACCCTCGATGCTACGATAAAGAAATTAGAAAGTAAGCATACACGGACTGAAATAAAGAATATTATACCCAATAGCAGACCAGAGGAGCACAAGAATCAAACCAAAGATTTGAATTTCGAAGAAGCAAAAAAACACCCAACTGGAAAAGCAGAATGAAAAAAGAATCCGAAAGTGTGAAGATAGTGTAAGGAGCCTCTGGGACAGCTTCAAGTGCACTAATATCAGAATTATAGGAGTGCCAGAAGATGAGAGACAGCAAGATATTGAAAACCTATTTGAAGAAATAATGACAGAAAACTTCCCCCACCTGGTGAAAGAAATGGACTTACAGGTCCAAGAAGCGCAGAGAACCCCAAACAAAAGGAATCCAAAGAGGACCACACCAAGACACATCATAATTAAAATGCCAAGAGCAAAAGACAAAGAGAGAATCTTAAAAGCAGCAAGAGAAAGAGACTCAATTACCTACAAGGGAATACCCATACGACTGTCAGCTGATTTCTCAACAGAAACTTTGCAGGCCAGAAGGGAATGGCAAGAAATATTCAAAGTGCTGAATACCAAGAACCTACAACCAAGAGTACTTTATCCAGCAAAGCTATCATTCAGAATTGAAGGTCAGATAAAGAGCTTCACAGATAAGGAAAAGCTAAAGGAGTTCATCACCACTAAACCAGTATTACACGAAATACTGAAAGGTATCCTTTAAGAAGAGGAAGAAGAAAAAGGTAAAGATACAAATTGTGAACAACAAACATGCATCTATCAACAAGTGAATCTAAGAATCAAGTGAATAAATAATCTGATGTACAGAATGAACTGGTGATTATAATGAATCAGGGACATAGAAAGGGAATGGACAGACTATTCTTGGGGGGGAAAGGGGAATGGGAGATTATGGAAGAGACTGGACAAAAATCGTGCACCTATGGATGAGGACAGTGGGTGGGGAGTGAGGGCGGAGGGTGGGGCGGGAACTGGAAGGAGGGGAGTTATGGGGGGGGAAAGAGGAACAAATGTAATCTGAACAATAAAAATGTAATTAAAATAAAAAAAAAAAAGAATTAATGAAAGAAATCAATCCTCAGACTGAGGAAATCTAACAAATCTCAAGTTAAGATGAATACAAAAGAAAAAATGATAATAATAATCTTTAGTCCAGAAGACTGAACTCAAAGAAAAAGAAACTTTCTATAAAAACCAATGGAAAACATATCCTCAGGTGAGGTTTTAAAACAAAATAAAAGACACGTCTAAAACATAAGGACATGGAAAGGTTGAAAATATAATACAGTAATGGGAAGAGATTTACCAGGCAAAAGAGGAGCAAGAAAAGGAATGATAATACTTAAAAGTGAAATAATAAAAGCAAAAAAAAAGAGAAAGAATAAAAGCAATTGTATATTTAAGAAAGCAAAAACCATTTCTAAGCAACATTTTGCTGGATTTCTTAAAGAAAAAAAATAACTTAAAAATATAGAAATCTAATTGCCTTTATTCATAGAAATATAAACATTTCTGGAGAATGATTTTAAATAATGTATCATTAAAATTAGTAAAAGTTTAATACAATTGCTGAACTTAACTTTACTAAAATCAAATGATTTCTATGTAATTGCTTTACAATAGCTACTCTTAGACATTCTTAAGCCCTGTATCCCAAATATTTCATTTCTACTCATATACCCCAGAAAAACCCTGGCATATTTGCATGAGGAAATATGTCCCAGAATGTTCATTAAATAAACCTTTTACTATCACAATAAAAAAGGAAAAACTTGATATGGTACATGATATGGTATTATAAATGTACATGCACAACAATAGCTTTAAAATTGAAGCATTATTTTAATTACTTATAACCTGATTTTTTTAATTTATTGAATTAATTGGGGTGACATTGGTTAATACAACATATAGGTTTTAGGTGTACAATTCTATAATGTATTATATTGTACTAGAGGCCCGGTGCACAAAAATTTGTGCACTCGGGGGGTGGGGGGGCATTCCTCAGCCCGGCCTGTGCCCTCTCGCAGTCTGGGACCCCTCAGGAGATAACGACCTGCTGGCTTAGGCCTGCTCCTGGGTGGCAGAGGGCAGGCCCAATCCCTAGGTGCAGCCCCTGGTCAGGCTCAGAGCAGAGCAGGGCTGATTGGGGATTTGGGCCGCCCCCTGTGATGCATAGAGCAGGGCGGATTGGGAGGTTGCGATGCCACCCTCAGTCACGCTCAGGGTGGGGCTGATTGGGGGGTTGGGGCAGTGCCCCCTGTCACACTCAAGGCAGGGTCGATGGGGAGGTTGCGGCGCCACCCCCTGTCACACACAGAGCAGGGCCCATCAGGGGGTTTGGGGCTCCTTACCCTGTCACACACAGAGCAGGGCCGATCAGGGGGTTGAGGAGCTCCCCCCTGTCACTCACAGAGTAGGGTCGATAGGGGAGTTAGGGCACCGCCCCCTGTCACACACAGCAGGGCAGATCAGGGGGTTGGGGCGCCGCCCTCTATCACCCACAGAGCAGGGCCGATCAGGGGGTTGGGGCGCCGCCACTGTCACACTCAGGGCAGGGCCAATGGGGAGGTTATGGCTCTACCCCATCACACACAGAGCAGGGCCCATGGGGGGGGGGGGGGTTGGGGCACAGCCCTCTATCACCCACAGAGCAGGGCCGATCAGGGGGTTGGGGTGCCGCCACTCTCACACTCAGGGCAGGGCCGATGGGGAGGTTATGGCTCTACCATGTCACACACAGAGCAGGGCCTGTGGGGGGCGGGGGGGCATTGGGGTGCCGCACCCTGTCACACACAGAGCAGGGCCGATCAAGGCGTTGGGACGCTACACACTGTCACACACAGAGCTGCAGGGTGATCAGGGGGTTTGGGCGCTGCCCCCTGTCACGCTGATCTGGTGCCAGGAGGCCTCGAGGCTCCGCTGATCCCGGTGCTGGGAGGCATATTACCCTTTTACTATATAGGATAGAGGCCTGGGGGCAGGCTGGTTTGCCCTGAAAGGTGTCCTGAATCAGGGTGGGGGTCCCCACTGGGATGCCTGGCCAGCCTGGATGAGGGGATGATGGCTGTTTGCAGCTGGTCACACACCCTTCAGGGTGGGGGTCCCCACTGGGGTGCCTGGCCAGTCTGGGTGTGGGGCTGAGGGCTGCCTTCAGGCTGGCGATTGACTGAAGCTCCCAACCACTCCTTTTTTTCTTTTTTTCTTTTTTTTTTTAATTCTGGCCAGCTTTAGCTCTGGCTCTAGCTCTGAGGCCTCAGCTGCTGAAAGCTGGTATCTGGTTTGTTTGGGTTCTATAATCGAAACAATGTATAACTCCAGCTCTGAGATCCCGGCGGCTGAAAGCTGGTTTCTGGGGTTTTGTTTAGCTTCTATATTTGTTACAAAGTTTCAAACTGCCAGCTCAGAGGCCGGCAGCGCAGGCGGGGAACGTTGGAGTCCTCCTTCACTGAAGCAAGCAAGCCTCATGTTCACTTCCAGCTGCCTGGCTGCCGCCCGCCATCTTGGCTGACAGTTAATTTGCATATACTCACTGATTAGCCAATGAAAAGGGTAGCGGTCGTACGCTAATTACCATGTTTCTCTTTTATTAGTGTAGATTGTGTATTCATCACCCAAAGTCAAGTTTCCTTCCGTCACCATTTATCCCCATTTTACCCTCTTCTACCTCCTCCCATCCCCCTTTCCCTCTGATAACCATACTATTGTCTGTATCTCTGAAGTTCTTTTTTTGTTTTTGTTTTTTTTGCTTAATCTCTTCACCGTTTTCACCCAGCCCCCAAACACCCCTCCCTTATAACACCTGTTAGTCTGTTCTCTGTATCTATGAGTTTGTTTCTATTTTGTCTGTTTCTTTTGTTCATTAGATTCCACATATGAGTGAAATCACGTAGCATTTGTCTTTCTCAGGCTGGCTTATTTCACTTAACATAGTACCATCCAGGTCCATCCATACTGTCACAAAGGTAAGATTTCCTTCATTCTTTTATAGTAGAGTAGTGTTCCATTGTATCAGTGTACCCCAGCCTTTTTATCCACTTGTCGGCGAATGGGCAGCGTTCTTCTTTTGAAAAGGAGGACTTGCAAGGGTAACAGGGATGTCCAGGTTTCTCTGGCCAGTTAGTGCAGATGAGATCTTGTCTTGACTGCTGCTACAAGGATGGCACAAGAGGGGGACAGGGAGCTGATGGGTGACAACGATCAATGCTTCTCTCCCCTTTAGCATTGTTTCCATATCAATACTTAAACAAAAGTAAAACAAGTAAAAATACCTGGGGTCAACTTGTTAAAGAGAGCGCTCCACTATACCCAAATGTGATCAGGTGCAAACCTGCTGCGTAGACAAGAGCAGCACGACAGAGGCAACATCTGTTGCACAGCACTCCTAAATTTTAGTCAGAATATCTGAGGAAGCAAGCAACGTCTCAACTGCTCAACTTAAAACCCTGCCCCTACTTTTTCTTAGCTGACTAATCTTGGATACATTTTTTAACACCTCTTTACGACAGTTTCCTTATATGTAAAATGGGGGTAGTAGCCCTAGCCTGTTTGGCTCAGCAGATAGAGCGTCAGCCTGCGGACTGAAGGTCCCAGGTTCGATTCCAGTCAGGGCACATGCCTGGGCTGTGGGCTCAATCCCCAGTTGGGGGTGTGCAGGAGGGAGCCGATCAATGATTCTCTCTCATCATTGATGTTTCAATCTCTTTCTCCCTCTCCCTTCCTCTCTGAAATCAACAAAAATATATTTAAAAAATAAAATGGGGGTAGTAAAATTATCTATACTTATAGGCTTATTGTAAGAGTTTATAAAGATGAAAAGAGTTTAACGCAGTCTAACAAATAGTGACACTTTCCTGTTGATTATTACTGAAACTGTTAGTATATATGGTGCCAGTATTAATGCCATAAACAGCTAAAACTACTTAATAAATACAAGGCTTCGCAGGATAGGAGGAGCAATAAATGTGAAACAGAAGAACCCAGAAAATGTACTCTATATTCTCTGTCTTGGTACCTGGAGATATGGCTCTGTACACATACTTAGTTGTATTTGTGTTTATAATTTCTGTCTCTAGGGACTCGGCAGAAGAGGTTTCTATGGAAATGTACACTTCATAGTTCTTATTTAGTGGAAGTCGTTTCCCTGAAGCTTGGATATTTTTTTGTTAGACGTCAGGTGCCTATGGGGTGGAATGCCTTCCAGTTCTGTGCAATCCCGTTTGCAGTGTGGCCAAGGCTTTGAGTGAAGGGAAAGCCCATCAAACTGACCATGCTTCACTTTATATTAGTCAAGCAACTTTTCCTTCTGAGCCCAGATTGGCAGTAGATAATCTGTCACTGCCAACAGTAAGAATGTGAACAGAGTATCATGAAAAGGAATTCAGTTCTGGTAGTGTCGGGCCCTTTTTTTTTTCTCGTTTTTTAAAATTTCTTTATTGGTTAAGGTACACATATGTGTCCTTATCCCCCCATTACCCCCCTCCAACTCCCCCCCCCACTCATGCCTTCACCCCCCTGTTGTCTGTGTCCATTGGTTAAGCTTATATGCTTGCATATAAGTCCTTTGGTTGATCTCTCCCCCTTACCCCCACCCTCCCCTACCTTCCCTCTGAGGTTTGACAGTCTGATCGATGCTTCTCTGTCTCTGGACCTGTTTTTGTTCATCAGTTTATGTTGTTCATTATATTCCTTTTTTTTCTCTTTTCTGTAGCAACCATAACTACCTTGGAATGACAAAGAGCGGAATTCTTCTAAAGCTTTTGGGATTTGAGTTGCATGTTTATGTCTGCATTGTTTCTGTGAACTGTGGAAGCAATAAAAATGCATGATGTGCCAATATGTGATTGTAAGTAAATTTCCATTATTTGGTGCCTGGATAATGTAGTTTCCACTGAGTGTTTACTTTAGGGGTGTGGGTCTAGTGAAACACAACAGAAAATACTCAGAAGATTTTGATTAAAAAGGTGTGGATCAAGGTATATTTTCAAAAATTGTGCGGCCAGGGTCCAAAAACTAGGAATAAACAAAGACCTCCAGAATGAACTAATTTTTCACCTTTATTCTAGTGTTTCTACATTCCTACAATTACATAGTGATTATACAATAAGTCATTGTGTTCTTGTAGGAGTATCTGTTTATTTCTGAGTTGTGTGGTTTGTTTTGAGAAGAGTGGGGAGATAAGTTTATCTCATGGGAAGGATGTTAGAATGTTGAGCCAACAAATGAGAAAGTACATCACCATTTAATGGTAGATTCTCTGCAATTTGGGATAATGAAGCACACTGGGAGAGGGAGCAGATTGTTGCTGCTGCTGTGTTTGTTTTGTTTTGGCTTTGCTTGAGCAGATGGGCCTTCATATATACTAATGTGATAAGTAGTGCTACCTCTTATATTGTTGATATAAAAACGGATTTATGGATGCCTAAGCTTAACTATTAAAAAAGTGTCAGATAATGGGATATTCCCCACAAGTCTAGTAAAATAATTACAACCAGAAGTTTTATGGCGTGGCAACCTAAATTATATTAAATTGGTTTAAAACTAAAGATTTAGAATACATTAAACTTATAGGGAATTTTGAGTGTTGAAGTATTGAATTTCAGAATACAAAACTTTGCAATTTTGAACAGAGCTATACTGAGAAGTAATGAATTTCAGATGATAGTATTTGAGATCAGTTCCATGGGAGGTCACTGAGGAATCGATCAGTCCACATGTGGGAACAACAAGATCACATGTTTCCACAAAGAGCAGAGAACTGTATGTCACATATTGACTGACCATCACAGCTACCGCTGAGTTTGTTTTAAAGGGTTCATGATGCAGAAAAACAAAACAGCAGTTAAGCATGACTCAGCCAACAGGTGTCCGTTCGTTGAGTGTCCACAAGGAGCATGGTGCTGGTCTGAGGAGCACACAGCAAAACCTGCCATTCCTAGAAATAATAGGTGGGGTTTGCTTGCTTAGTAGACACACATATAATATACGTATTTGTGGCATATTTGGAGTTAAAACAATCATATTACAAACAGCATATACAATAGGATCCATTTTGTGGAGATAAAAAGTGTATAGGTGATACAATAAAATACAAACTGAGGGTATCTCTGGGTAGTGATTTCTTTCTTGTTTATATCTTCTGATTATTCAATAATAAACTTTTTTCATGTAATTTTAAATTCAAAAAAATTTTTAAAGAAAGGACGACCAAGTCATTCTACAAACTTAAAAATAAGGATCTGTGACCTGGAACTACTGTAGGAAATGCTGGTATAATTGATGGACTAGGAGACTGAAAACAGTGAGAATAAGTTTGGAGTCCACACATCTGTGTTTAAATATTTGACAATCTTACTGTTTCTCATTCTGTCTGCAAAGAGGCAAAACTGCTCTGTTTCCTGTCTCACTTTACTTAAAACTGAAAATAGTGATCACACAATAGACATTTTGATGAAAACATTGTCAGTAGATGAAGCAAAACAGTAGATTGTAAGGAAAGTGTTTTTTGCCAATGACACACAGCTAAGAATTTAAATAAAACAAATCTTGATAAATATCCCAAGGTTGCCAAATGTGAGGACATGGCTTTAGGGATTTTTAATAAGGAAAACACTATCATGATTTCATTCATTAATTCAGCAAATATTTATTAGGCAATATTATTGAGGTGCTGGGGATAAAGCAGTGAATAAGGTACACATGGTTTCAGCCTCATGGAGCATTTATTCTAGTTACAGAGATGAACAGTAAGCAAAAAGAATTAAAATTCTTATATAATTATAGGTTTACGTTCTATGGAAGAGGAAGGGCGGGATGCTATACATTCACCAAACATATCCTGCACAGAACCATCAATGAAGACATCCCTGAGAGACATTTAATCTGGCCCGTAACAATGAGTACGAATTGATGAAGGCAATGATGGTGGTGGGAGAATGGAAAAGGGACTTCGGGGAAGATGGACTACTAAGTTCAAGATATCTTAGGCCGTGAAGAGAGTTAAAAACTGAAAGAGGGAAAATGAAGCTGGAGTGTGGTGAAGGGGGGGGTAATAGCTCATTAGGCTGTGTAAGTTTCTATATAATCCTAAGAACAATGGAAAGCTCTTTAGCCAGCAAATGAAGGCACCTCAGTTTTTGTTCAAATAGTAATTACATTAAAATCAACTTATCTCTTGGCCAGCATTGGAACATAAAATTCCAGAAGTGTTAGAAAATGTGTTTTCTAATAAGCGTGTGTGTGTGGGGGGGGAGGGGGGGTGGCGGGGAACCAACAGAGGATTAAAATCTACTGGTGCTGTCTTAATTAACTGGTATAACTGTTTTACTAAGTTGACATGTACAAAATATATTCTCGTCTCTTTTATTATTCCAGTTTACTTTGGAGCCCCCCTTGTTTCTGGTTGGCCAGAATTTCAGGATATCTTTCTGGAAGCGTTTCCCACTCCTCAATTTATCCAAGTACACTAGGGCCTTAGTCTAGTCCAAAGTGTTTAAGTCCAGCTTCTAAAACTCCAAATAAGGAGGCGCTGGAGCTGGTCTGTCCATTTCTGTCACGTGGTAACACTGTTGAGGAGGGTCCTTCACAGGTGAGCGGACTATTTGTGCTCACTCAATGCTGAGACACACTCATAAGGATTCAGGCCTTAGCCCAGGCTCCAGGGTGCCCATGCTGTGTGCCAGGGCTATGGTTATTATGATGATGTCTTTACCACCTATCATGAAACATTTCAAACATATACCAAAATATAGTGTAACCGGCACCCAGTTCAACAATTTTCAGCTCATGGACAATCTTTTTCATTTATACTCTTCCCTACTTGACCTACCTACCCTCCATCTCCCCATGTTTTAAAGGAAATCCCAGATATATCATTTCATTTGTAGTAATATTTATAGCACTAAAAACGAAGGGCTATTAAAAAAAATTAAACCCAATTATTACACTTGAAATATAAGTCCTTTATGTCATCAAATATCCAGTGTTCAAACTTCCCCAATTGTCTCAAAATTGTTTCTTAAATGATTTATTTTTTTTATTGTGTGTGTGTTCAAATCAGAATTCAAGTAAAGTTCATGCATTGCAACAGGTCTCTCAAGTCTATTATAATCTATAAATTCCCTCTTTACCTCTCTTTTTCATCCCTTGCAATATATAATTTTAAATGAATGGTGTGGTCTGTCCTGTACTGTTTTTTATTGTCTGGATTTTGCTGATTGCATTCCAATAGTATAATTCAACATGGTCTTTGTTCCTCCTATATTGTTGGGAAATTGGTAGAGGCTTGATTAAATTCAGGTTGGATTATTTTTTCTTTTTTGGTGCTATACCGTATGGGTGGTATTATGTCCTTCCGTCAAAAATATTTAATATCTTCATTGTATATTTTTGAGATGTTGGCAATTATGAATGATCATTGCTTGGATTCATTAGTACTTTAAATATGGTTTGAGCCCTAGCCGGTTTGGCTCAGTGGATAGAGTGTCAGCCTGCGGACTGGAGGGTCCCAGGTTCGATTCCGGTCAAGGGCATGTACCTTGGTTGCTGGCACATCCCCAATGGGTGGTGTGCAGGAGGCAGCTGATCGATGTTTCTCTCATCGATGTTTCTAACTCTCTATCTTTCTCCCTTCCTCTCTGTAAAAAATCAATAAAACATATTAAAAAATAATAATGAAAAAATAAAAAAATAAAAATAAAGTGGATTTAAAAATAAATAAATAAATAAATAAATATAGTTTGAAAAATAGTAACAGTCTTTAATATCTTCTTTAGTCATTGGCTAGACTATATCTACAAGGAAAAAAAAATCCCCCCTCCTTAAATATTTGGTTAATCTGAGATGCATTTGTAGAAAAGGCAGAATAAGTGCTTAATTCTTTCTTTACCAGATTTTAAGATAACACCCTGCAGTGACAATTTAAAAACCAAAAAAGAATTCTTATTTATAATTATGAACTCATGGATTTAGACATTTATTGTATTTCAGTTTGTTGAAGTTATTGTCTGTATTGATGATTGAGCTATCTTATCTTTGTTTCCTGATTCCTGACAGGGCCCTACGGATTTTTAATAACTTTTTGGGTCCCTGCTTTGACAAAATGTTCCAGGCTTATCTTATAAATTTCCTGCCTCGCATCTAGAATAAACCATCTCCTCAAGGAGCCCTGATTATGTTTATTAAAAACTGGTATCTTTAGACAGCAGTCTAGGCACTGGGCTTCTCATTGCCACTGGTGGTTCATTGTTTCTTGGCTGCTTCAGGAGACAGAAATAGAAAAATCTTTTTTTTTAATTTTAAGTTAAATTATTCCATGAGTTCATATTATTTTCAACTCAAATTCAGAACTACAGGGTTTTTTTTTAAACTTAAGCATCATTGAACTTACATCTTTATCTTCCCTCTCCAATGCTGACATTCCCAGTTCTCAGTGACAGCAACATAATTACTCATTTGCTTTATTCCATAATATATGTAAATGGTCCCAGAATAGGACACCAACATCTGAAGATGGAGAGTCCTGGTAATGGAAATAACTGTAAAAGCCTTAAGACAGAATCGAAACCAGTGTGATTTGAGTGTCGTTAACAATGAGCGGAGTGCTGATGGGAGATGCAGTGCTAAAGTGGGTAGGGTCAGCTTGTACTCTTTTGTACTTTATAGCTCTGCTTGGATGCCTACTAAGCATCTCAAACAACCTAGGGCTGTGCTGTAAGCCTCATTCCTCCATGGATGTTCTAATTCCCCAGAGGCTCCACGCATGCCCACAGTACAATTTAGCACTTAGGAAAGCTGCGAGAGAATTTTGGGGCATAACCACCCAAACTCGGAGATGAATCAGTCTTTGAGGTACTGACTTACCCTCTAAGGACTGGGAATTTATCTTAGAAGTGATCTATTTTAAAATGTGCTACAATTACCAGGGTGTCGTGTGTTAAGTAACCTATTAGGGACCTCATTTGAAATTGGCCACTGACAAGTCATCTGGAGAAAGCTCTTTTCTGTTCTGTTTTTCCAAAACTACTGACTTACTGTGTGTGACCAGAGCATTCAGCTAGAATCATGAATAAAGGGTATTAAAGGTGACCCAGATATTTCTCTTATGAACACTGATCTGAAAACCATATTCATCTTGCCCAAAATATTCAACCTAGCTCTCCAAACAATTGCTACTGCCACATGAGATGGACTCAGGGAATTCTGTGTTTTACTTCACACACTCAAAATATGATCAGATTATTTCTGTGCCTTAAATTGTCTTATTAAATAAATTTTCTTACATAAATTTGATAAAACCCAATGAATAAAACTTTGTTTATGAAGAAGCATTTGCCTTTTAAAGTTGAGGTTTTAAAAATAACTTAATTAGTTTGTTTTATTACTTTTGTTCTACCCTGTGCTTCTGAGAAAAGAGTAGAACATTAAAATTATGCTGAAAGAATTTAACAATAATTACAGTTTATTGCTAAAATATACTCTTAAAATAGCTTTTCAAAATCAAGAAAACTTTGTATATAAATGTTACATTAATGCCACAGTCAAATAATCATGTTATTGCTCAGTCTTCAATATCTAACTGAAATGACAGACATGTGGAGGAAAAGCACTTCATTTTAAGTTAGTACACAGAAAATATGATTTTCTTCAAAAAGAAAAAAAACTGTGGCTATATCTGAATTAATTCAAAGTAGCACTTAAAATGTTTATTGACATTTATGAACACAATACAAAGTGACCCAGAAAACTGGATATGTCAGGATCCCATGAGGAAGATTTATATTTATTGCATAAATTAATTACAGTTTGAGGAGTATAATTACCACTTTCTGAAGAAAGATTCAGAGTTGTAAATCAAGTTAATTTATACATCTTTGGGTAAATAAATGCTTAACATGATAGAAAATTTAATCTAGCCCGTTGTTTTTTATTTCCAACTCTGACCCTAACTCGTAATGTCAAATTGAGCAGTCATTTATGTTCTTTCTTCTTTTTTTCCCAATTTTCCCATCTGCAAAATGAGGGACTGCATTGTCTCAAGGGGATACTATGTTGCTTTCTCTCTAGTCCTTAAAACTAAGACTGAAATTAGGGCTGTTTCCTGCTTGATATGACTTGTGATCCAAGAGGTTTTCAAAACTCTCTCTCCTGTTACCACGAGTATCATTCCCAGAGACTCAAAGGAAATAAGTTAAGTGAAGATCCCACATATTGAATCACTGCAGCCTGCTCTTATTAATCAAGAAACAGTTTGATCAAGAGAAATAGTCCTGGTGACAGTGTCGCAGTGGAAATCCATAACCTCAACCAGAGAACAGCAAAAGTACACGGGCACCTGTGGTGTACACAGTGAAAGGGGAGAGAGGTTCTGGAGGCACATTTCCCCCATTTAACAATTTTACTCAAAGATGTTCATAGTTGAAATTTGAGCCTGAACCCTCCATTTGACCAAATTGAGCAAATGAAGGGAAAAAAAAATTTATGGAGTGTCTCCTATGTGCCAGTCACCATGCCAATTTCTGGGGAATTAAAGAAAAAAAATGCAGTAACAAAGACAAATAAGATCTAGTGTTTGCCCATGAAGAACCCATAACATGATATAATAGTGCAACTTTGGAACATTCAAGAAAGAATATTTTGCTTGTTTACCTGAGATCACTCAGGAAAAAGAAATTTTATTAAATTAGTATCCGTTAGGAAAAATGAAGGCATATTTTTAAAAGCATTTTACAACCTAGCGAAGACTTGAGAGTCCTTCTGGGATGTGTGTGGAGGCGGAGGGGGGTGGGGATCCTTTTCTTCCTTAGAAGTGTTATATTGTCAAAGTACAATTTTGCTACAAAATATGAAAATGTGGTCAATTGGTCTTGTATTTGATAAACAGCACGACATGACAATAAGCAAAGTATAGACCTGCCTTACCTGCTTTAGCCAAAGACAAAACTGATTCCAGCTCATATGCGGCCTCAGAGCTGGGAAAGAGGCACTGGGTCTGTGGAGAAATCACTGAAGGGACCCGACACCCCTGCCCTGTGGATGCAGAAGCAAAGAGCTCAGCGGTCCAATGCCCAGAGCTGTTTTCTTTGCTTCTGTTGCTCCTGTTAGAACGTGCTGCTCTTACATAGGCAGACAGGGTCACCCGTCTTGCCGACACAAACATCCTTTGAAGAGATTATTGGCTATCATGTGCAAAGCGTGGATAAATAGAATATACAAGTCTACTCTGGATCAAGTAGAATCAATATTTAAGTTTTGATTTATATGTGTTTTGCTTTTTGTAATCTTGGTAGATTCTATGCAAAAATAAATACATAAATTGCTTTTTGAGAGAAACTCAAAACATAATCTGACTAGAACTAGGAAGCTGCTATTTCTTAAAAAGTTCAATTAATTCTTTAATCAAAAATTGAGAAATAAGAGGTTTACTCAAAAATATGGCTCCCTAGTAATATCAACATTGTTGAGAAGATGATTTCTTGAGCAATTCACAGGCAGATAAACTCACTTTCTAAGGCTGATGTGTCTCAAAAAAGTCTCTCCTATACAGATCCTTGTCAGCCCGGAGACTTTCTTAGGATGAGGTGGAAGAAAAGATGAAAATAATAAATGAGGCAGTCTCCTGGGATTTTTAGTTTTTCTTGGTTCCTGCTTGATCGGAAACCTCAGAGGGGCCCCCTTCCTAACGTTATTTCAGTATAAGTATTTCCATGTCCAGTTCCAGCTGGAAGCAGGCACTCCGGACCATGTGAAAACTCAGCAAGTACACACAAAATTAGCCCTCAGCTTTTGAACCTTTAAAAGGCCAGGGTCAGGGCTGAGTTTATTCAGAATGACTTACGAGTCCCTAAAGATCAACAGTATCACTCTCCGACAGGGTGTCCTTAGCCCCAAACTTCTATTTTTCACATTCAAACACAGCCTCCTGCTCTCTCTCTCTCTCTCTCTCTCTCTCTCTCTCTCTCTCTCTCTCTCCTTTGACCCATTGATTCCCCAAAACAAATGACCTTTAAGGATATAGATATCTTTTCAATGCAAAATAAGAAATACAAAAGCCTAGAGAAACCATTTCATGGTAATATCTGATACTGGAGCCCCAGGTCCCTTGGATAATTTGGGTAAGGGGAGAGTAGGTAAGAAGTGTAAGAACCCTTTTTAGTTCCCTTTGAACTGAGAGAAATCAAAGCAAGCATTTACTGAAAACTTCATAAAACCATCTTTTAGTATTACTCATCATGACAAAATGTATTTGTGAGCCCTCAACTTTCCGACAGGCTGATTTCCAAAAGTTAGTTTGTATGTTGTTTCTCTGGATCTGAAAAGCCATTTTCCTCTCATAAACAATGTTTTGAATTAGTAGCTCTTTGGCTTTTTGTGTCATGAACTCCTTTGAGAATTTATTAATAGTTGTGGACACACTTCCTAGAAAAATTCTCATATGCATAGATGCCCTAGTTTTTCAGACAGATTTACTAGTAGTGGCTTCACAGGTCTACTGAAGCCATTTCCTATTAAGAACTTTTGTCCTTAGGTCCCAGGCTATCTCAGATACTAAATTCCATAGCCACAGAATAAATTCAATAGACCTTTACACTCTGGTCTGGAGGTGGAGCCACCATTTAAACAACAATTAAACAGCACACTTGTAATTATGCCTCTGGACAGCAGCACCACAGAACTCCACGTTTACCATCCCTGAAAGGCCTCCAGTTCCATTTGAACCAGAATTTACTCTGTACACAAAAAGAAGGCAATAACAGGTGTGGACAAATGACATGTGTCTGCTCCTATGGTGTCGTTTTGGATTACAATAATTTCACTTCTCTAAAAAACCCTCTATAGTTCACCTATTCATCCCTCCCTCCTCACTAACCCCTGGCAACCACTGGTCTTCTAACTATAGTTTTGCCTTTTCTAGAATGTCTTATAGCTGAAACCATACAATATACAGTCTTTTCAAATTGGCTTCTTTCACTTAATAACATGTATTTAAATTTCCTTGTGAAAAGCACAGCACCAAGAGAAAGCACTAATGTGAATTATGGACTTGGGGTGATTATGTGTCTAGTAGGTTCATTGATTGTAACAAATGTATACCTCTCTGGTGGAGGGTTTTGATGGTGGAGGAGACTACATATGTGCAGGGGCAGGAGGCATATGGGAAATTTCTGTACTTTCTGTTCAATTTTTCTGTGAACCTAAAACTGCCTAATAAATACAATCTATGAAGAACTTTTTTTTATAAGTTTTTTATTGATTTCAGAGAGGAAGAGAGAGATAGAAACATCAATGATGAGAGAGAATCATTGATCGGCTGCCTCCTGCACGCCCCACACTGGAGATTGAACCGGCAACCCGGGCATGTGCCTTTGACCAGAATCGAACCCAGGACCCTTTAGTCCACAGGCTGACACTCTATCCACTGAGCCAAACTGGCTAGGACTGAAGAACCTTTTAAAAAGGCAATGTTCTAAGAAAAAACAGCCAAGGAACCTTATTGTGTCCTTTTTATTTATATTACTTCCTCACATTAGCTGATCATTTGTGCTAAAGAAAATGACAGAAGGAAAGAGAAAGATCAGGTAACCCATATTTCCTCTTCCTTTCAGTCTTTCTTTATTCATCAATAAGCTTTAGGTAGAGCATATTGGTAGAATGAACATATATCAAGAAGTGAAGTAGAATCAACATCATTAAACTGTCCATACTACCCAAAGCAATCTACAGATTCAATGCAATCCCCATTAAAATACCAATGGCATATTTCAAAGATCTAGAACAAACTCTCCAAAAATTCATCTGGAATAAAAAAGACCCTGAATAGCCACAGAAATCCTGAGAAAGAAGAACAAAGTTGGAGGGATCACAATACCAGATATCAAGCTATATTATGAAGCCACCGTTCTCAAAACTGCCTAGTACTGGCACAAGAACAGACATATAGACCAATGGAACAGAACAGAGAACCCAGAAAACATAAGCCATTATGCTCAATTAATATTTGACAAAGGAGGCAAGAGCATACAATGGAGTCAAAACAGTCTATTTAATATATGATGCTGGGAAATTTGGTCAGACACATGCAAAAAAATGAAACTAGACCACCAACTTACACCATACACAAAAACAAACTCAAAATGGCTAAAGGACTTAAATGTAAGATGGGAAACCATAAAAATCCTACAAGACTCCACAGGCAGCAAAATAGCAGACATATGTCATAGCAATATCTTTACAGACACAGCTCCTAGGGCAATGGAGACTAAGGAAAAAGTAAACAAATGAGACTACATCAAAATAAAAAGCTTCTGCACAGCAAAAGAAACCACCAACAAAACAACCAGAAAGTCCACTGCATGGGAGAACATATTTGCTAATGATATTTCCGATAATGGTTTATTCTCCAAAATTTACAGAGAACTTATACAACTTAACAAAAGGAAGATAAACAACCCAATCATAAAATGGGCAAATGATCTAAGTAGACACTTTTCGAAAGAGGACATAAGGAAGGCCAAGAGACATATGAAAACATGCTCAAAGTCACTAATCATCCGAGATGAAAATCAAAATAAAAATGAGATATCACCTCACATCTGTCAGAATGGCTATCATCAACAAATCAACAAATGACAAGTGCTGGCAAGGATGTGGAGAAAAAGGAACCCTCGTGCACTGCTGGTGGGAATGCAGACTGGTGCAGCCACTGTGGAAGACAGTATGGAGTTTCCTCCAAAAGTTAAAAATGGAACTGCCATTTGACCCAGTGATCCCACTTCTAGGAATATATCCCAAGAAACCAGAATCACCAATCAGAAAGGATATATGCAACCCTATGTTCATAGCAGCACAATTTACAATAGCTAAGATTTGGAAACAGCCTAAGTGCCTATCAGCAGATGAGTGGATTAAAAAACGGTGGTACATCTACACAATGGAATACTATGCTGCTATAAAAAAAAGGAACTTTTATCATTTGCAACAGCATGGATGGACCTGGAGAGCATTATGCTAAGTGAAATAAGCCATTCGGAGAAAGATAAATATCACATGACCTCACTCATATGTGGGATATAATGATCAACATAATCTGATGAACAAGAATAGATCCAGAGACAAATGGTAGGGGAGGGGGGATTAGAGAGCAACCAAAAGACTTGTACACATGCATATTAGCATAACCAATGGACACAGACACTGGGGAGATGGGGGCTTGCCCCGGGTGGGAATGGCTGAGGGGGGGGGGCGTCAATTGGGGAAAAAGGAGACATATGTAAAACTTTAGACTTTAGACTATATATATATATATATGAAGTGAAATAAAACTAGTCAAGTAAGTTTTGTGCAGCATTTCCACTGGTCTGGTAAGAACAAAAAAACAACTGTATGTTAAAGCTACTAATTATGAATTATACAGTTTTAGAGATTACATACAAAAGTTAAATGTTCATATATATATATATATATATATATATATATATATATATTTTACTCTGGTATTGCACAATACAAAGATAAATGGTAAAATTCAAGCTAATAATTTTCAGTTTTAACTTTGCTTAGAATGACACCAAGCAGCAAATTAGAAAATCCCTTGAGAAGTCAATAGAGAGACCACAGAAGAAACAGAAAATGTTTACTTTACAGTTTAGCACTTTTTGTGGCACTTTTTCCCTTGCTTTTTGAACAAGATAAAGGTCAGATTTTTTTTTTTTTTTTTTTTTTTTACGTTGTGGGAAGATTTTATTTATTTTTTTTTTTTATTTTCCTCTTAAAGTATTACAAAGGGTATTACATAAGTATCCTTTTTCCCCCCCCCGCCCTTGACAAACCACTACCCTCCCTTACCCCCCAGTGTCTTATGTCCATTAGTTATGCTTATATGCATGCATACAAGTCCTTCGGTTGATCTCTTACTCCCCTCCCTCCTGCCCCCCAACTCTCTCTGGCCTTCCCACTGCAGTTTGACAATCAGTTTGAGGCAGCTCTGCCTCTGTATCTATTATTGTTCAAAAGTTTGTGATGGTCTTTATTATCCATGAATGAGTGAGATCATGTGGTATTTTTCCTTCATTGACTGGCTTGTTTCACTTAGCATAATGCTCTCCAGTTCCATCCATGATGTTGCAAATGGTAGGAGTTCCTTCTTTTTAACAGCAGCATAGTATTCCATCGTGTAGATGTACCACAGTTTTCTAATCCATTCATCTACTGATGGGCACTTAGGCTGTTTCCAGATCTTAGCTATGGTGAATTGTGCTGCTATGAACATCTGGGTGCATATATCCTTTCTGATAGGTGTTTCTGGTTTCTTGGGATATATTCCTAGGAGTGGGATCACAGGGTCAAATGGGAGTTCCATTTCCAATTTTTTGAGGAACCTCCATACTGCCTTCCATAGTGGCTGCACCAGTCTGCATTCCCACCAGCAGTGCACAAGTGTTCCTTTTTCTCCACATCCTCTCCAGCACTTGTCGTTTGTTGATTTGTTGATGATGGCCATTCTGACAGGTGTGAGATGGTACCTCATTGTTGTTTTGATTTGCATCTCTCGGATGATTAGTGACTTTGAGCATGTTTTCATATGTCTCTTGGCTTTCTGAATGTCCTCTTTTGAAAGGTGTCTATTTAGATCCTTTGCCCATTTTTTGATTGGATTGTTTATCTTCTTTTTGTTAAGTTGTATGAGTTCCCTATAAATTTTGGAGATTAAGCCCTTATCCGATATGACGTTGGCAAATATGTTTTCCCACGAGGTGGGTTTTCTTGTTGTTTTGTTGATGGTTTCTTTTGCTGTGCAGAAGCTTTTTATTTTGATGTAGTCCCATTTGTTCAGTTTCTCTTTAGTTTCAACTGCCCTAGGAGCTGTATCAGTGAAGAAATTGTTTTGGCATATGTCTGAGATTTTGTTGCCTTTGTATTCTTCTAGAATTTTTATGGTTTCCTGTCGTACATTTAAGTCCTTTATCCATTTTGAGTTTATTCTTGTGTATGGTGTAAGTTGGTGGTCTAGTTTCATTTTCTTGCATATGTCTGTCCAATTTTCCCAACACCATTTATTGAAGAGACTATCTTGGCTCCATTGTATGTTCATGCCTCCTTTGTCAAAAATTAATTGAGCATATTGGTTCGGGCTAATTTCTGGACTCTCTATTCTATTCCACTGATCTATATGTCTGTTCTTGTGCCAGTACCAGGCAGTTTTGAGAACAGTGGCTTTGTAATACAGCTTGATATCTGGCATTGAGATCCCACCTACTTTGTTCTTTCTCAGGATCGTTGCAGCTATTCGGGGTCTTTTTTTATTCCAGATGAATTTTTGGAGAGTTCGTTCTAGATCTTTGAAGAAGGCCATTGGTATTTTAATGGGAAGTGCGTTGAATGTATAGATTGCTTTGGGTAGTATGGACATTTTAATGATGTTGATTCTACCAATCCAAGAACATGGTATGTTCTTCCATCTGTTTATGTCTTCCTCTATCTCTTTTTTCAACGTCCTGTAGTTTTCTGAGTAGAGGTCTTTAACCTCTTTAGTTAAGTTTATTCCTAGGTATCTTAATTTTTTTGGTGCGATGGTAAATGGGATTGTTTTTCTGATCTCCCTTTCTGAAAGTTCACTGTTGGTGTATAGAAATGCCTCAGATTTCTTGGGGTTAATTTTGTATCCTGCTACATTGCCAAATTCATGTATTAAGTCTAGTAGCTTTTTGATGGAGTCTCTAGGGTTTTGTATGTATAATATCATGTCATCTGCAAATAAGGACAGTTTTACTTCCTCTTTTCCAATTTGGATGCCTTTTATTCCTTCTTCTTGCCTAATTGCAATGGCTAATACTTCCAGTACTATGTTGAACAGGAGTGGTGAGAGTGGGCATCCCTGTCTTGTTCCTGTTCTTAGGGGAAATGGTGTTAGTTTTTGTCCATTGAGTATGATGTTGGCAGTGGGCCTGTCATATATGGCTTTTATTATGTTGAGGTATGATCCTTCTATTCCCACCTTTCTGAGAGTTTTTATCAAAAATGGGTGTTGGATTTTGTCGAATGCTTTTTCTGCATCAATTGATATGACCATGTGGTTTTTTTCTTTCAATTTGTTTATGTGATGTATCACATTTATTGATTTACGGATGTTGTACCATCCTTGCATCTCTGGGATGAATCCTACTTGGTCATGGTGTATGATCCTTCTGATGTACTGCTGGATCCGATTTGCTAAGATTTTGTTGAGGATTTTGGCATCTATGTTCATGAGGGATATTGGCCTGTAATTCTCTTTCATTGTGATGTCTTTACCTGGTTTTGGTATTAGGGTGATGCTGGCTTCATAGAATGAGCTTGGAAGCGTTCCTTCCTCTTGAATTTTTTGTAGTAGTCTGAGGAGGGTAGGTTTTAGTTCTTCCTTGAATGTTTGGTAGAACTCCCCTGTGAAGCCGTCTGGCCCTGGGCTTTTGTTTGATGGAAGCTTTCTGATGACTGCTTCAATTTCTTCCATAGTTATTGGCCTATTGAGGTTTTTAGATTCTTCCTGATTGAGTTTTGGAATGTTGTATTTTTCTAGGAATTTGTCCATTTCCTCCAGGTTGTCCAGTTTGTTGGAGTAGAGTTGCTCGTAGTATTGTTTAACAATCATTTGTATTTCTGTGGGGTCTGTTGTTATTTCGCCTCTATCATTTCTGATTTGGTTTATTTGGGACCTCTCTCTTTGCTTCTTGGTGAGCCTGGCTAGGGGTTTGTCAATCTTGTTTATCCTTTCAAAGAACCAGCTCTTGGTTTCATTGATTTTCTGTATTGTTTTTTTGGTCTCTATTTCATTGATTTCTGCTCTAATCTTTATTATCTCCTTCCTTCTGCTCACTCTGGGGTTTTCTTGTTGCTCTCTTTCTAATTCTTTGAGTTGTAGAGTTAGATGATTGACTACCATTTTTTCTTGTTTTTTGAGATAGGCCTGTAGAGCTATAAACTTCCCTCTCAGGACTGCTTTCATTGTGTCCCAGAGGTTTTGGATTGTTGTGTTTTCATTGTCATTAGTGTCCAGGATGTTTTTAATTTCTTCTTTGATGTCATCGGTAACCCAATCAATATTTAATAACATGCTATTCAGCTTCCAAGTGTTTGAGTATTTTGGGTTGTTTTTATTGTAGTTTATTTCTAACATTATGCCATCGTGGTCTGTGAAGAAGCTTTTTATGATTTCAATCTTCTTGAATTTGTGGAGACTTTGCTTGTGACCCAATATGTGGTCTATTTTTGAATATGTCCCATGAGCACCTGAGAGGAATGTATATTCCGCAGCTGTGGGGTGAAGTGTTCTGAAGATGTCAATTAAGTCCATCTGATCTAGTGAGTCATTTAGGATTGCTGTTTCTTTGCTGAGTTTTTGTCTAGCGGATTTATCCAGTGATGTCAGTGGTGTATTAAAGTCCCCTACTATGATTGTATTGTTGTCGATCTCTCCCCTGATATCTTCCAGAAGTTTTCTTATGTATGTGGGTGCTCCTGCATTGGGTGCATATATGTTTACCAGGGTTATATCTTCTTGTTGTATTGATCCCTTTAGTATTATGAAGTGGCCTTCCTTATCTCTGGTTATGGCCTTCACTTTGAGATGTACTTTGTCAGATATAAGTATTGCTACCCCAGCTTTCTTTTCCTTTCCATTTGCGTGAAAGATATTTTTCCATCCCTTCACTTTCAGTCTGTGTGAGTCCCTTCTAATGAGGTGGGTCTCTTGTAGACAGCAGATGTATGGGTCATGTTTTTTTATCCATTCAGCCACTCGATGTCTTTTGGTTGGAGCATTTAGTCCATTTACATTTAAAGTTATTATTGAAAGGTATTTGTTTGTAGCCATTTCTTTTTGTGTGTGTGTGTGTGGCTGTTTTCTTTCTGAGCTTGATATTTCTTCTTTTTACACCAGTCCCTTTAGCATTTCTTGCATGGCTGGCTTGGTGGTGATAAACTCCCTTAGCCCTTTTTTGTCTGTGAAGCTTCTTATTTCCCCTTCAATTTTGAATGATAGCCTTGCTGGATAGAGTATTCTTGGATTCAGTCCTTTGCTTTGCATCACTTTGTAGATTTCCGTCCATTCTTTTCTGGCCTGATGTGTTTCTGTTGAGAAATCATTTGATAATCTAATGGGAGATCCCTTGTATGTTACTTTCCGTCTCTCTCTTGCAGCCTGTAAGATTCTCTCTTTATCCTGAACATTTGCCATGGTAATTATGATGTGTCTTGGTGTGGGTCTTTTCGGGTTCACCTTGTTTGGGACTCTCTGGGCTTGTGTGACTTTTTTCTTCCCCACCTCAGGGAAGTTTTCTGATATTATTTCTTCGAATAGGTTTTCTAATCCATGTTCATCTTTCTGTTGTTCTGGCACCCCTATTATTCGTATGTTGTTTCGTTTCATGTTGTCCCAAAGCTCCCTTAGGCTCTCCTCCTGTCTTTTAATTTTTTTCTCCATTTGCCGTACAGTTTGAGTGTGTTTTGCTTCCTTGTCTTCTAATTCACTAATTCGGTCCTCCGCTTCTCCCAGTCTACTGTTGATACTTTCAATGGAGTTTTTTATTGAAGCTATGTCACTCTTCATTTCTTCTTGGGACTTACTTAAGTTGTTGATTTTTTCATCTGTTTCTTCTAGCTTCTTGCATAAGTAGTTGAGTTTTTCATCTGTTTCTTCTTGCTTCTTGAACATGTGGTGCATGTACTCTAGGAACCTTATTCTGAATTCTTTTTCCGTCATGTTGCATATCTCTGTCTCACTTAGCTGCTTTTCTGGCGAGTCCTCCTTTTCTTTCCTTTGGGGGTTTCTTTGCCTACCCATGTTTGATCTCGCTGACATATGTAGATGTTGAGGTGTTCAGTGGCTGCTCCCTGGGTGGCAGGGGCTCCTTGGGTTGTGGTTGCTGCTCAGATGGTTGCGGTAGCAGCTGCTTTCCAGTTGGCAGCAGCTCCTCTGGTGGGTGTTGTTCACAGCTGTGTTGGCTCTTCTGGCTGGTGGGGGGAGGCTTCACGTACAGTTGCTGTTCCACAGACAGAGGGTGTGGTGATCAGGAGGCTGTGGTGATCAGGAGGCTGCGGTGATCAGGGGGCTGCTGTTGCTTGGATCTGCTGCGTTGATTTAAAGGCACAAAATACAACAGAGCAAGGCACAACGTACCAGGCACTGAACACAAGTATATTCACAATATTAATAACTCCAAATAAAGGTGACCACCCGAATTAAGAGAATTAGGGGATAAGGGAGAAAGAAGAGAAGAAGATAAAAGAGAGAACAGAAAAGAAAAATAAGAAAAAAACAAACAAAAAAGGAGTGCAAAAATAGAATTGGGAAAAAAGAGGGGGGAAAAAAAGAGAGCGAAAAAAGAGAATGAAGTAGAAGTGGGGAAGAGACTCCCCGTATGAGGAGCAAACTCCAATAGAACTGCCACTAATCTCAACAAATTCCAGCAACAGATCCCTGGAGATGAATGCAAACTACAAACCACCAATAATATCCAGAGGGGTAAGGGAAAACAGAAGCACAAAAATAGCTGGGGTGGGGTGGGGGAGGGAAGGGAAAAACCAGCAGAAAAAAAAAAGAAAAAGAAAAAGAAAAAGAAAAACAACCTCACAACCAGTCCTAAAAAAGAAGAAAAAACACAAAACAAAACAAACAAACAAATTTAAAAAAAAAAAAAAAAAAAAAAAAAAAAAAGCCCAATATATTCAACAATCAAGAAAACAATAGAAAGATAAGAGAGAAAAAAAAATGGTTGGAAAGTGAAGAAGGATAAAGAATAGGTGTATAAGGATTTAGAGCAGTAGATTGGAAATAGGATATATAAGTAGGGTGGAATTAGACAGGGGGTAAAAAGAGGGAATTGGGAAAGTCTGGAGCAGGAATAGGGTAAGAGAAACAGGACACCAAAAGGGGAAAAGTAAGGAAGAGGGTTTTAGCAAAGAGGTGGAATTGAGATAGGGAAAATTAATGCTAAAGGAACGATGAAAATAGAATGGAGAACACTAATCCCAAAAGAAAATAAAGAGAAAATAAAATGGCACTTTAAAAAATGGTAAAATGGTAGGAGTAATAATACTGGTTAAAAATAAAAATGTGGTAATTGAAAGGGTAAAATCAGGTGATGGAAAAAGAAGAAAAAGAGAAAAAAAAATTGGTTTCTTAGTAAAAAGGTGAAAAAATTAAAAAGAAAAAGAAAAAGAAAAAATTTGCAGTAGTGATGGTCTTTCGGTTCTTCTACTCTTCAGCCTGGTTCGCCTTGGTCCTGCCAGGTATTTAGGAGAGTGTTGCCTGCATTACACTGTTCCTCCGTGTTGTAAATCACAGTCCTGATTTTAAAGCAGGCCGTATTTGTGATCCAGTCTGCCTTAATTTGTATTCCCCTAAGAGTCAGTTTGTGGCTCGACCTCTGGGTGGCAGTGTTTTTGGGTTGGCCTCTGAGGCTATACAGCTTCTCTATCCTTTTTTAATCCTTACCCTGCTCTGTGTTGTTGGTGGGACTGAAAATCCCTCTATAGGCCAGACCCTGGTAACTCCCAGGGACTAATCAGCTTGTTTTAGTCCTTTATCTCATACAGGGTGGAATCTGGGTGTGGCTGTGCTCCTTGCCTGGGGGGCTGGGGGGAGGAATTCCACCCTCTGGAGGAATGGCTGCCCCAGTCCTGGGCCCAGGGGGGTCTCAGCACTCAATTCGCTGCCACCTCCTCCGGCTCCCCCTCTTTCCTCAGCCTCTCCCCAGATTCCCCTCGTCTGCACCTTCACCCTCTCTTCTGCACAGGTGAGTGTCTGTATCCGAACTGTCCTATGAGCAGGGTTCAGTGAAAACAAAGAAACAGACAAACGCCGGCCGGCCGCGGAAACGCTCCTCTTACCGGTCTGGGAAACGCTCCTCTTACCAGCACTGCATGGTCTGGGAAACGCTCCTCTCTTATGGGCACTGCACGGTCTGATCAGTTCCTCAGGATGCCCCCTTTAGTCTCAGTTCTCCGCAATCACAAAATCCAAATCTCAAATCTCCTGGCGCCAGCAAACCCGCGGAACTCCTTACCCTGGTCAGGGTCTGTGTCTGTCCCAAGAGACGCGGCTGTCTGCCATGCGGTCTCCCTCCGACCCTCTGGGCCAAAGGTCAGATTTTTAATTAGCACTGTGCCCTGCAAATTATGTGGTTGTTCCTGCATGGCATGATAGTTCTGTGAGAAGTAAAAAGAAATGTTATGTAGAGAAAAAATTTAAAAGACTCTATACAAACAAAGACTAACACACAAAAAACCAAACCACTAGTCACATGTGGCTATTTAAATTTAAATGGTATTAAATTAAAAATTCAATTTTTCTGTTGCACTTTAAGCATTCAATAGCCATAAGTAGCTACTGGCTAACATATTGGACACCACAGCTATAGAACATTTCTGCTGTCACATAAAATTCTATTTGATGGTGTTGTTTTATCGTTTAATACTTTGTAAAATGCTAGATCAAACAACATTAATTGGAGTTTGTTAATCCAGAATTTTTCTGAACCTTGCATATGGAAATGTGAATCTCCAGGAGGGGGCTATAGCATGAAACATTTCCAAACTTATTTTATCAAAGCTTGCTTTTTCTGCAAGACAGTGAATTTACTATCATTTCTAAAAAGGGAAAGAAATCTTTTTTAAGGATTTGCAATAGAAAAGATGGTATACATGTTACTGATGGACTGTAAAGTAGTTTGAATAGGTGGTGAGAATCTAATGTTATAGAACTGATGCTTCCTGGACCTCATTTAGGAAAATTCCTCTCTGGAGAACACTTTAGATTATCATGTTGCTTGTTAACTGTTTTGAGTCAATTTTTCATAATAAAAATATTGGTTTCACCCTAACTGGTTTGGCTCAGTGGACTGAAGGGTCCCAGGTTCAATTCCAGTCAAGGGCATGTACCTTGGTTGCGGGCACATCCAAGGTAAGGGGTGTGCAGGAGGCAGCTGATCGATGTTTCTCTCTCATCAATGTTTCTAACTTTCTATTCTTCTCCCTTGCTCTCTGTAAAAAAAAATTAATAAAATATATTTAAAAATATATATTGGTTTCATGAGCTACCAATACACACAACAGCATGCATAAATGTCAAAAAGAATTATGCAAAGTGAAAGAAACCAGACACAAAATGCTACATACTATATGATTTCATTTATATGACATTTTAGAAAACATAAAACTATAGGGACAGAAATAAGATCAAGGGCTTTTGTCCAGAAACAGATTGAACGTAAAGGGGGATTAGGGAAATTGGGGAGGTGGTGTGACAAAACTATTCCATGTCTTCATTGTGGTACTGGTTACATGACTCTATATGTTGGCCCAAACTTTGAATTAAATTGTACACCTGAAAAGGGTGGTTTCACTAATGTAAATTATCTCTCAATAAGCTGACTTAAAATACTTACATATTTATATTTGTTCTACTTCCTGAAATGATGAGTAGCTGTTGATTACAGCCTCACTCCCCACCTTGGACACACCTCAAAAGCCTCCTTGGAAGTGCAGCCGAAACCGGTTTGGCTCAGTGGATAGAGCGTTGGCCTGCGGACTGAAGGGTCCCGGGTTCGATTCCGGTCAAGGGCATGTGCCTGTGTTGAGGGCATATCCCCAGTGGGAGATGTGCAGGAGGCAGCTGGTCGATGTTTCTCTCTCATTGATGTTTCTAACTCTCTAACTCTCTCCCTTCCTCTCTGTAAAAAATCAATAAAATATATTTTTTTAAAAAAAAAGCCTCCTTGGAAGTGCAGAAGTTGATGGATCTGTGAAACTAACTTTAAAATGCTGAGAAATTTTGAGCCAACAAAATATGGATTACGTCCTAAATATGGATTAGGTCCCAGTGTGGGGGAGGGCGTGGGATGGACAGAGAAGAGCGGCTGAGAGTGGAAGAGGACCAGGCACAAATAAAAGACAACGGAGGGAAAAGAACGATGTGGTGTTTGGTTGGCTCTGTACTCTCCCCTACACAGCCCTGGGTGGAAATACACCATGTGCCTCTTTGCCCCCATGAAGTTAACTGAAAAAATAAATCGGGAAATTCACAGTTGAAAAGAGCTGGAAAAAAGTATGTGCTCCCGGAAGCTGGCTGGGATAGGAAGGAGGGAATGGCAGGTGTCGATGGATGGGCCGAGCCTTGCACATTCCCTCCTTTCTTCACTTTCTGGATTGCAAACACTACATGGTTCTAGCTACAGAAGGAAGGATTAAAATAAAAAAGAACAGTCCAGGACAAGGAAACAGATTCTAACGGAAGACTTTGCACCCTAAGCCATATGCAGCCCCCAATATCCTCACCCAGACTCCTCCAACAAAAAGAACTCACCAGCAAGGGCTCTTTCATGCATTTCTTTCAGAATCATAAAAAAATATATATATCCAACCCTCCGTAGCAAAGTCTGGTAGTTTCTCATAAACACAATTACTCTGTCAGCAAGCACTTCCAGTCCTCGGTGTTTATCTGAGAGGAATGAAAACACGGGTCCACAAAAGCACTTGTATAAGAAATGTTCCAATTAGTCTAAAACTAAGGACATTCCTGATGTTCACTAATGGGAGAATGAATAAACTAAATATAATATATTTATACAATAATGTTCAACTCATAAATAAAAAGAAATGAACTGCTACATACAATAAAAATATGGCCCTGGCTGGCTTGGCTCAGTGGATGGAGCGTCAGCCTGCGGACTGAGGGGTCCCGGGTTCGATTCTGGCCAGGGGCACATGCCTGGGTAGCGGGCTAGATTCCAAGTGGGGGGCGTGCAGGAGGCAACTGATCAATGATTCTCTCTCATCATTGATGTTTCTAACTCTCTCTCCTTCTCCCTTCCTCTCTGAAATCAATAAAAGTATATTTAAAAAATATATATGGATGGGTCTTCAAATAATTATGCCAAATAAAAAAAACCTCAGCAAAAACACAACACGACTTACCTCTCACACCTGTTAGATGAGGTTCCAGAGCAGGCGTCACTGAACTGTGATGAAAAAGTCAGAACAGCGGTTGCCTTCGGGGAGGCAATGGGACACTGACTGGGAAGGAGCACGAGAGACCCTTCTGGGATGACAAACATGTTCTGTGTCTTCTTCGTGGTTTGAGCTACATAGTTGTACACATATGTAAAAAATCATAGAACGGGGAAGGTGTGTGCATTTTCCTCTGTGTAAATTTTACTTTAAAATCTATAAAAAAAAATATTAAACTCCAGCTACATGGATGCTGAACTGTTTATGGATCAGGCATACGGATGTCTACATCTTACTTTAAAAATGCTTAAAAATTAAGATGAATAGATATGTTTTAAATAAAGAAAATATACAAAAAGTTAATATTTGTAGAAACTATATGGTAGGTATATGGGATTTCTATTGCTCCTAACCACCTAAGAGAAGAAGAAAAAAATCTAATCTCTTTAAAAGGAGACCATATATACTAACTCATATTACTCGTACAGTTTTTCATATAATGTCTGCTATTCAAGAAAATTAACTGAGGACTTCTGCTGTTTGGTTACGATGTAGTAATAGGAACTGGATTAATCCTATACCATGAAATAACAAAAAGATGTTAAGTAATGATTTTCAAGACCCGGAACATCAGGCAATGAGAAACAGTGACTCCTGAGAGAAGAGAAGCAAATGAGGTGAGCTCTACAATGGCCTCAGCCTACTGCCTTGGCAAAGTTTCTGGGTGCAGTGCAGGCTAGAACATAAGCAGAGCCTGACCACTGAACTCTAAATGGAAGTACACTGTTTGTCTTAGTCCTATTCAGGCTGCTGTAGCAGAATTCCACCGACTGTTAATAAACAATAGAAATTTATTTCTCGAAGTTCTGGAAGCTGGGAAGTCCAAGATCAAGACGCAAGCAAATACAGTGTCTGGTGAAAGCTCACTTCCTTGTCCATAGGCTGTCTTTATACTGTGTCTTCACGTAAAGGGAGCTCTCTGGGGTCTCTTTTATGAAGACATTAATCCCATTCAGGAGGGCTCTGACCTCATGACCTAGTGATTGCCCAAAGACCTCACCCTCCTAATACCATCACATTGGGGATTTGGTTTTAACATATTAATTTGGGGGGGATATGAACATTTTGTTTATAGCACTATTGTAAGGTCCTTATCACTAAAGTTAGACTGTGATAATATGTATACTATAAACACTAAATCATCCACTAATATAACATAACAAGTTATAGCTAATATACAAACAAAAGGGATAATGAATAATTTAATCCAAAAGAAGGCAGATAAAAAGGAAGAAGGAAAAGATGGAACAAAATATATTAAATATAAATACTATAAATACTTCAATTGGAAAACAGCATTGCATTTCCTCAAAAAATTAAAAATGGAACTGCCATTTGACCCAGTAATACCACTCCTAGGAATATATCCCAAGAAAACAGAAACACCAATCAGAAAGGATATATGCGCCCCTATGTTCATAGCAGCATAATTTACAATAGCCAAGATTTGGAAGCAGCCTAAATGCCCATCAGCAGATGAGTGGATTAGAAAACTATGGTACATCTACACAATGGAATACTATGCTGCTGTTAAAAAGAAAGACCTCTTACCACTTGCAGCAGCATGGATGGATCTGGAGAGCATTATGCTAAGTAAAATAAGCCTGTCAGTGAAAGATAAATACCATATGATCTCACTCATTTATGGATAATAAAGAACATTACAAACTGTTGGACAAAAATAGATAGAGGCAAAGAAGCATCAAACAGACTGTGAAACTACAGCGGAGGGGGGTGCGGGTGGGTAAGAAATCAACTGAAGGACTTGTATGCATGCATATAAGCACAACCAACAGACACAAGACACTGGGGGCGGGGGGATGAGGACAAATGTCGGAGGGTAGTGGAGGTCAGGGAGAGGTCAGCGGGAAAAAAGAAAAAAAAGGGGGGGGAGACATATGTACTACTATTTGTAATACCTTAAACAATAAAATAAAATAAAAATTTTTTAAAAAGGTAAAGATTTTCTAAGGTTGAATTTTTTAAAAAAGCAATTAGCTTTGTAAGAAACACACTTTAAACAAAAAAGGCACAGGTAGGTTAAAAGCAAAATGATGGAGAAAGATATACCATGCTAACAAAAATCAAAATAAACTGGAGTGCGTGTTAAAGCAGGCAAAGTAGACTTCAGAGCAAAGAATACTGTCAAAGATGAAGGTCACTTTATGATCATAAAGGGGGCAATTAATCAAAAGGGCATAACAATCTTAACATTTATGTACCTAATAAGCAAAGCTTCAAAATACATGAAGTGAAAGCTGATAGACCCTGAAGAATAAATACGCATAGTCACAAATAAAATTAGGTATTTAAAATCCCTCTCTAAATAACTGATAGAACAAATGGACAAAGATCAGTGAGAATATAGAAGATTAGATAAACACTATCAACCAAATAGGCCTAATTAATATTTATAGAGAACTTTATTCAACAATAGTAGAATAAATATTCTTTTCAAGTATGTCTGATCACACTGAAATTAAATTAGAAATCGTAACAGAAGAGGCTCTAGAAAATTCCCAAATATTTGTAAAATAATTAAACACTTCTAAAAAAAACTAATGGGTTATTAGAAAGTAAGGGAAATTAGAAAGTATTTCATGAGCATAAACATGAAAATGCAACAAATAAAACTTAGTGGGATAAGAGGGAGTTATTTTGTTTTTTAACTGTCTCACATCCTGATATGTGTTAAAACTCATAGAACTGCCCATTACTAAGCAAATTAACAAACAAGCAGAGGTAATGCATACTCAAACCCTGTCCCTTTCCAATTATTTTACTACATACTGTGCAGCAGCACCTGCCTGGCTTTATAACCTCTTGCTAAGAATGCCTGCCTTGTTCCAGTAAGATTATGTAAACTCCAGGGTTCTCTTCACATTCTCATGGGGCTAGAGGACTAAGAAATTACACACCAGAGTCTAGAAAGGGGGCCTAATAAGGAAGCCTTGTAGTCCTGATAGAGTTCAATACTCTGAACCCAGAATATGGGATTTATGAACGGTACAGCAGTGCGACCAAACAGACTGCTGTCCTGGTTCCGAAGGGTGAAACCTCAGGGAATCCTAGTTCTGGAGAAGTAGCCATGGTTAAGATTGGGGGAGCACTGGGAATCTGCCTCTGATCCCCATGAAGGACTCACACACAGCAGGGAAGGGAGCCCTGCTTTATTTAACTTTATTTTGTGATAACTGGAGAGACTGATCATGATCATGTTACCCACAGTATCTCGTGGGAAAGGATATGCTAACAATTGACTTGCTGGCTTCTTTCCTAATGTCATTCATTAACCAATAACTAAGGACCTTTTCAAATTCCTTATCCCTGGAATATTAACAAAATTCTTATTCACATATTGCTTTGGCCTCAGTTTTTTTTATCATTGAATTTTAGTTCATGTCCCCTAGAGGGGTCAGACTAGCTATAATGGTTTTTATTAATATAGTCTCACTGTAAAGCTTGAAAATGTCTTCTTGGCCTATAGTAATAATAAAGGAGAGCCTATATTTTATTGTAGTTTTCAAAATTGTGAATATCTAGTAGTCTAAAGGGGGATAATTGTGTTTGTTATATGAGAATTGCTTAGGGGAATTCATAGCAGGGCCATTATAATTGTTTCTTAGATGAAAGGTTTCATCTGTTTTCTTCCAATTTACCCAAATGACTGATGAAACTCTCCTCTGGGATACATAATGTCATGAAATATAGACAATGCCAACTTTTCAATTACAAAGAAAACTCAATTTACCAAATATCCTTGGAATGACGATTGATCTATTAATGTTACTGTGAAATGATTAATTAAATGAGTTTCACTGTTACCTCATTTACCAAGGAAATTCTGCTGAAATGGTTCCTAATGAGCATTTCTATAACTCAAGGGGAGAACACATTCTTTGCATGCAAGAGAACCTATGTGACTATGTGACATTTTTTAAATTCTATTTCTCCATCTACTAAAATAGGAATAATACCTTCTTATCAGGGTTTTTCTGTTTGTATGTTGCTTGAATTTTGTTTTGTTTTATATCAGAGATAATATATATAAGGCAGTAACACGGGATCTGAAAAAGTTATAATAATTATTGTAAAAATTTAATTGCCTTATGGCTTTATAAAATTTGAGGCATGTATAGGGTTTCCAAGTCACAAAATAAAAAACAGAGGCAATAGTTTGCCCATCTTAAAGCTAACAGGATACAAACATTTATTGAAGCAGATATATGAAGATTTTCTGTAAATAAGCCATCCTAAGAAAATAAAAATTGCAGAGAGATATCATGTAGAACACAGCTAGCCTTCGTTTTACATGTAGATAGGTAGATAGATCGCATAGTGTGGACTATTGCATAGTAAATATTCACTACCCGTCCATTTTGGTAGAGTATACTTCCAGTCCCATTGATATGAGGGTTGGCCATGAACTTTTGCCAACGGAATGCAGGCAGAAGTAATAGGGTGTAAATTCTAAGCTAATTGCTTAAGAGGCATTGTGTGTTTTCATTCATCCCTCTTGTGTTTCTGCCTTTTGTCTCAGAAAGCTGCTGGGCCATAGAGAATGCGAGACACTGAAATAGACGGGGACCCAAGCCATAGACTAAAACCAAGCCAAGCCAATCCCAGCCTCAATCATCTGAATCCCTGGTAAACACCCAACCCACCATATATGTAAGAGCAAGAAATAATCATGTTGGTTTTGCCTCTGAGTTGTGGAGTAGTTTAAGAGCATTACTGTAGCAATAGCTTACTGAATATATGATTTAGCAATAGGTTACTGTGTGTGTGTGTGTGTGTGTGTGTGTGTGTGTGTGTATACACACATATATTATATATATATTTGACTTCTTTTAATTGATAAAATAAGAAAATATTCCTGTTCATGATCTGAAGAATTGAAGTTGTGAAATTTTTAGTTTGGTGGACACCATACTGGTAATTGGCAATGTTGAAAAGGTAATTGTTTATACTCAGATAGCAGGAAATTTATTCAGTACAATGTTCTGGGGCTATGAGTGTAATTTCAGGAAGAAATGAAATTCCAGCATTAGAAAAGGCAGTGATGAAGAATTAGAAAGTGAGATGGGGAATATATAAAGATGTATCTGTAGGAGAAAAGTCTTCATTCTTTGCATTGAAGGTTAATAATAAAGTCCAGTGCTGAATAGGTCAAAATTCAATCTTAATCCCTTTATCTCCAAAGTTTTCTACCCATTCTATAACCAAAGAATTTTATAGCTATAAAAGTCCTGGGAAATCATTTTAGTTTACTCATTCATTTTAGAAACAAGGAAACTGAAGACAGAGGAAGAACCCAACCACACCATACAAAATGAGAAAAAAAATTAATCTTGACTATTTCATTAATAATACATCCATAAATAGATCTCCTGATTTAAAACATAATCTTTTTTCTATTATATCACACCATCTCTTTATCAATTTATATGGGAGTATTTTTTGTTAACAATTTTTTTGAATTCCATTTATATGCAATTATTCTTTTGTGGTTGAAATATTCTGTTATATAATTGAGACAAAGTAACTGAAAGGTTTTGCATGGGTTTACAGTGAAATTATGTATAACGTTCTGCATACCATAAGAATCAGTGGTCCTTAACTTTTCTACATGTGAGGATGACCTGAAGAGCTTTTCAAAATACTGGTGCTTGGTCCCATCCCTTGGGGTTCAGATTTAAATGGTCTGTGGTGTGGCCTAGGAATTAGAATTATTAAAAACTGCTGTAAAGAAGTATAAACTATTTTTTTTTTCATTTTAGCTGTTACTCTTTTTAAATTGATTTTTAGAGAGAAAGGAAGGGAAAGGAGAGAGAGAATGAAACATTGATGTGAGAATAAAACATCAGTCAGCTGCTTCCTACATGCCCCCTACTGGGGATCAAGCCTGAAACCCAGGCATGTGCCCTGACCAGGAATCAAACTGGCAACTTTTCGGTGCACAGGATGATGCCCAAGCAACTAAGCCACACCAGCCAGGGCAGCCTTTAGTCTTATATAAACTTTTATATTATTTTTATTGAACAGAAACATTAAATGCTATCAATTTCCCTCTATACCACTTTTGCTACACCCCCCAAAAATGACATGTGGCATGTCCATTTAAAAAAACCCTTCATTTGACTTATCCATTATAATAAAGAGCTAATATGCTAATTAGACTGGACAGCGGGGTGGAAAGACCTTCCAGAATGACCAGTGGGCAGGGGGCAGGGCCACGGGGCTGCAAGGCAGGCAGGGCTGTGAGGGCCTACTCTTGCATGACTTCCATGCATCGGGCCTCTAGCAACTATAATAAATACAGTTCTGGGCAAACCAAAATTGCCTTTGCATTTTAAATATCTCCTTTTGCTAAATTGTACATATTAAATAAAACACAATGTATATGATGTAAAGATAAAAATGTAATAAAAGTAATTCACTGATAAAATTCATATGAAAATAATACAAAACACTATTCTGAGAACTGTTTCATCAAGCTTTATTTTGAGCTTAAATTGGTCTTGTATCATCAGTTCTTAAAATAATGAAGGACGTTAAAATTTCTTTTGAAGACTGACCATTTTAAAGAGTCCCAAGTTTCTTGTTGTATTTCTGTAGTTCCAATGGTTGGTTGATTTGAAGTTTGAATTTACCTTAAAGAATTCACATCTGGTTTCCACAGTGTGAAGGTGGCAAACAAGACTTCTGAACTGCTTCCCAGACGCACGGACAACAAAAGACCTCATGTTGGAGGGGAAGGTAGAGGGCAGAACCTGGTAGCAGAAGGGAGCTGAGTTGAGGGAAGTGAACAGCTTTGCTTTCAGACCCTTAGTGAGGGACAGTGGAGACACAGGCTTCCAGCCACTGCAGTGTTTGGAGATTCTCGTGAGGTGATGAGTCAAGTCATTTTCTGGTGACTGGGTCATTCTTATAATTTCAGCTGTCATCTCTTTTTCTCTTGATGGTTTGGATCTCTCTTTATTAACTTCTTTTTACTAAGTAAGTCATTTCCTTCTCCAGTATCAAGTTGGTTCTCTTCAACTTTCCATATATGTCCACCAAGGTCTGTATTTTTGATGACTCTTTTTCTAGTCTGGTATCTTCTAAGGGTGACTCAATATCTTAATATTCCTTTTGAACAGAACTAAGGTTGTCCAAAAATGGATGCTTCACCCGAATCAATGCAGCCAGTCTTTGTGCAACTCTGATTTCCTTTTTAGGTAAAATCAGCTTCTAATCTAATGCCTAAGTCTGAACAAATATAAGAGACTCACCAAAAAGCCAATGACAGAGACACACACCACTGACTCCCACTGAAGGTTATTGTAGACAAACCCTGGTCTCATGTCATCTGGCAGTAGTTCTGCTACCACTTCTTGTGACTTCCCCAGGATCAGCCAAAAGCCAAGCTCCATGAGGGTTCACGACCCCTCCTGTGGAACTGAAGTCCACCACAGAGTTCCACTGGGTAGTCATAGCTCCAACAACCGACAACAAACCACTGAGAGCCCCACAGTGTTCCACCTGGAACCCAGCTCACATTGGGCAAACAGTCTACCAGTAGAGCTGGCCAAGGCAGAGAATGGGTACAATTTCTTTGAACACTTGGAGTGCGGGTGAATTTCCCGCCAAAATATAAGATGGCTCTGTCTTTTGGTTTTGTTCCATCCACCAAAAGGGTGGATTACAAACAAATATTTGGTAATACGCAGTTACAATCGGCCCGAGTTTACACGTTTCCCGCACTCCACCGCAAATCTATATGAACCGAGTTAAAGACGGCTCCCGCGGAGTACGCGCAATTCACGCGAGCCGACTTAACTCGTTTCCCGCACTCCAAGTGTTAAAATGTGCTTTTGACCTTTATTTTCTCTTTATTTTTTTAACTTTTTCAATTATAAAACTTTTATTAAAGTCAACATACATATTATACATTTCACATATTTTAAGTGTACAATTTGATGACTTTTCACAGGTTAGACTTGTGAAACCAATATGCCAATCCAGATTAGAATGTTCCTCACTCTAGAAATTCCATTTGTGCCTCAGTCCCCCACCCCAGAGGTAACACCATTCTGATTTCCATCACCATTCATTAATGTTGACTGTTCTTGAACTTCCTAAAAATGGTATCATTCAGAGGCAATCTTTTGTGTCTGACTTCTTTTATTCAATACAATCTTATTGAATTGTATCCATGTTGATGAGTGGAATAGTAAGTAGCTCGCTCTTTTTAATTTCCAGTCATGCCATTGTATAAATATTCCATGTTATATTTATCCATTTGACTATTGATGGAATTTTAATTTCCATTTATTTTAGGTAAATACCTAGGAATGGAAATGGTTATGTAAGAAATTGCCAAACAGTTTTTCAGGGTGGCTATACCATTTTATTCTATTATTTATAATGTATGAGGGTTACATTTGCTCTGCATTCTCATCAATATTTGTTTTTTCAGTCTCTTTTTAAATGTTTGCTATTTTTTATACATGTGAATTGGCCCTAGTGTTGTTGTTTTTTTCATTTATTTATTTATTTGTTTGTTTGTTTGTTTTTATTGTTTGAACTAAGTATTACAAATAGTAGACATTGACTGCTGGGGTTCTTGTTCCAGCATTAAGAAGGGTTCAGCAATCTGGAGAAGGGGTTGTGTGTAACTTAATAAAGAGTCCAGTGACGAAGCATAATTTTGAAAGGCATATGGGGGTCAGAGGAACCTAGTTAAAGAAACTAAGTTCTCCTAGTCTCAGGACCCCATGCTTTTTATTAACACAAATTGTCCTGAGGTGAAGCAGAGATATACACTTCAAAGGGTCAGGTTTCATTTACAGAGTCCATTGTCAGATTGGAAGAATCGCCTACAGCTGTTCAAGTGTTTGGCCAGTAGGAGGCAATAACATGTAGATTAAGATGCCCTGAGCTGTCTGGCAGGAAGCAATCAATTTAAGCATCCTTTTCAGGTTTGGGAAAATGGCCCTGCCATGCTGTCATGCTGGAATTGGCTTCTGGCAATTGACCTCCCCTGGACTTGTATGCATGCATATAAGGATAAGCAATGGACACAGATACTGGGGTGGGGTGGGGGGAGGGCCCCAGTGTTTTTAATTTGCCTTTTCATGTGCCTATTGGCCATTGTATAAATTCTTGCATACAGAATGTTTTTGCCTTGCTTGAAAAAAATTTAAGTATTTGTCTTATTCTCATTGATCTATAGTTCTACATACATCCTAGTTATAGGGTATATATAAGATATACTACCTTTCCTTCTAGATGTTTTATAATTTACATGTTTACATCTTACATTAATTTTAATGTAGTGCAAAGTAGGAGTTGAGGCTTATTGACTCATTTTGCTCTTGCTTTGCATTTCCATAATTTTTCATAATACACTAGGTGTTGTGAATAATACATTGTAGAGAATCTGGGTTGGTTATCTTTATTCAGTACTAGAGGCCCAGTGCACAAAATTCGTGCACTGGTAGGGTCCCTAGGCCTGGCTGGTGATCAGGGCCGATCAGGGCCTTCCGGCTGCCGGCTGGGGCCTTCCTTCATTCCACGCTGCCCCCTGGTGGTCAGTGAACGTCATAGTGAGCAATCGAATTCCCGGTCTCCTAGTGGAACTCCTGAGGGGACACTTTGCATATTAGCCTTTTATATATAGACTAGAGGCCCGGTGCACAAAAATTTGTGCACTCGGGCGGGGGGGGGGGGGAGAGGGGGTCCCTCAGCCTGGCCTGTGCCCTCTCACAGTCTGGGACCCCTCAGGAGATAACGACCTGCTGGCTTAGGCCTGCTCCTGGGTGGCAGAGGGCAGGCCCAATCCCTAGGTGCAGCCCCTGGTCGGGCTCAGAGCAGGGCTGATTGGGGAATTGGGGCGCCACCCCCTGTCATGCACAGAGCAGGGCGGATTGGGAGGTTGCGATGCCACCCTCAGTCACGCTCAGGGTGGGGCCGATTGGGGTGTTGGGGCACCGCTCCCTGTCACACTCAAGGTAGGGTCGATGGGGAGGTTGCGGCGCCACCCCCTGTCACGCACAGAGCAGGGCCAATCAGGGGGTTGGGCGCTGCCCCCTGTCATGCACAGAGCAGGGACGATCAGGGGGTTGAGGAGCTCCCCCCTGTCATGCACAGAGCAGGGCCCATCGGGGGGTTGGGGAGATCCCCCCTGTCACGCACAGAGTAGGGCCGATAGGGGAGTTAGGGCACCGCCTCCTGTCACACACAGAGCAGGGCAGATCAGGGGGTTGGGGCGCCACCCTCTATCACCCACAGAGCAGGGCCGATCAGGGGGTTGGGGCGCAGCCACTGTCACACTCAGGGCAGGGCCGATGGGGAGGTTATGGCTCTACCCTGTCACACACAGAGGCAGGGCCTGTGGGGGGTGGGGGGGGGGGGGGAGTTGGGGCGCCACACCCTGTCACACACAGAGCCGCAGGGCGATCAGGGGATTAGGGAGCTCCCCCCTATCAGGCACAGAGCAGGGCTGATCAGGGGCTTGGGTCGCCTTCCCCTGTCATGAACAGAGCAGGCTGGATAGGGAGGTTGTGGCCTCGCCCCCTGTCACACACAGAGCTGCAGGGCGATCAGGGGGTTTGGGCGCTACCCCCTGTCACGCTGATCCGGTGCCAGGAGGCCTCTCGGCTCCACTGATCCCGGTGCTGGGAGGCATATTACCCTTTTACTATATAGAATAGAGGCCTGGGGGCCGGCTGGTTTGCCCTGAAGGGTGTTCTGGATTAGGGTGGGGGTCCCCACTGGGGTGCCTGGCCAGTCTGGGTGAGGGGCTGAGGGCTGCTTTCAGGCTGGTGGTTGTTGACTGAAGCTCCCAACCGCTCCTTTTTTTTCCTCTTTTTTTTAAATTTTATTCTGGGCCAGCTTTAGCTCTGGCTCTAGCTCTGAGGCTTCCACTGCTGAGCGTTCTATAATCGAAACAATGTATAACTCCAGCTCTGAGATCCCAGCTGGCTGAAAGCTGGTTTCTGGGGTTTTGTTTAGCTTCTATATTTGTTACAATGTTTCTTAGAGTTGTAGCTCAGAGGCCGGCAAGTCAGGCTGGGAACGTTGGAGTCTGCTGTCACTGGAGCAAGCAAGCCTCATGTTCGCTTCCAGCTGCCTGGCTGCCGGCCGCCATCTTGGCTGACAATTAATTTGCATAAGGATATGCTGATTAGCCAATGGGAAGGGTAGCGGTCGTACGCTAATTACCATGTTTCTCTTTTATTAGTGTAGATTGTGTGTTATCATGGCAGGCAGTTAATTTAATCCTTTTGTTCAGGCTTGGATTCATTTCTTTATCTTCTTGTTAGCGTGAGTGCATTTGTTTTGTCCTTAGTCCTAGGGTGTGAACTTTCTAGGTTCTAAGTAGGTTCTAGGCCTATCTGTTCTCAATAGAGTGGCTGAGCTGACACCTGTACATTCCAGCACTGGGCTGGCTCTGGTATCTCCTTTCAGCTTGCAGCTTTACGGTGGTCACCCTCTGTTAGGTTTCTGGGAGTTTGCCCTGTGCATATGCAACCCTGCTTGCCCTTGGACAAGCACCGGCAGGGAATATTTCTTGGTAGAATTCTGCCCCACCTCCCAGCCTCCCGCACAGTTTCTCTCTCCTGGACACAGGTTGCAGCGGCCCATTTCTGCCTCCTCGGCGCAGGCAGACCCCGGTGCTCTGCTTGGGGCTGCACTCCTACCTTCCTAGTTTGGAGATTGCCCCTGCCTGAGAGCCGGGTCTCACTGCATGTGCTTCTGCTCTCACAAGGACCTCGGTCCTAGACCAGGACTGAAAACAGTCACAGCGTGTGTTTTGTCTAGTTTTATGTTTGTGTGTTACGGGTTCAATTTTTCCTTCCCTCAGCCCCACCAAAAAAAGAAAAAATCGTATGTTGAAGTCCTAACCTCCAGCACCTCAGACTGTGACCTTTATTTGTAAACTAGAGGCCTGTTGCATGAAAAAACTTGTGCAATAGGCCTCCCCTTCCCCTGGCTGCTGGCACCGGTTTTCCTCCAGCACCCGGCACCCAGGACCTTGCTGCTCTGGCCGGAGCCGCCTTCAGCGCCTTCGCTGCTCGCTTCGCGCCTATGTATGCAAATTAACCGCCATCTTTGTTGGCGGTTAATTTGCATATCTTGCTGATTAGCCAATGGGAGGCGTAGCGAAGGTATGGTCAATTACCCTGTTTGTCTATTATTAGATAGGATAGGGTCGTTACAGATGTAATTATTTAAGATGTACCTCAGATGTAGGCTCGATCCCCAGCTCCAGTCAGGGTGCCAGTGGGAGGCAACCAATCGATGTGTCTCTCTCACATCCATGTTTCTCTCTGTCTCTCACCCTCCCTTCCACTCTCTCTAAAACTCAATGGATCTTGGACATCCAGCCTCCAGACTGTGAGACAATAATTTCTGTTGTTGACACCCCGCAGCTCATGGTACTTTATGATGGCAGCCCTAGCAAACTAATGAATCCATGTTGGAGGAATAGGTCCAGTACCAATAACTCGGCCCTCGTGTTGCTGCCCTTTCCTCTAGGACCCTCGGGGTGGGCCCTGCACCTGCATTTCTCCAGCTTCAGCTCTGCTTCAGGCTCTGGAGCTCTTGCAACAGCTGCTGGTCATCAGGGGAGGGCACTGGGAAGACTTTAAAATATGTCAGGCCCCCATTTCCAGAGATTCTGCCTCAATCGGTCTGGTATGGGTCCAGAAAATCAGTTTCTTTTTCATGTTTCCCAGGATGGAGAAGGCCTACTCTACCACTCACAGCACAAGTCAGCTGCCCAATTTCCTTGCAACCTGGCTTTGTTTCAGACGTAGACACGTACTTATTTTCATGGGTGAAATGTATCTACACTAATAAAAGAGAAACATGGTAATTAGTGTACGACCACTACCTTTCCCATTGGCTAATCAGCATATCCTTATGCAAATTAACTGTCAGCCAAGATGGCGGCCAGCAGCCATGCACTGAAGCGGGCAGGGAGAATTGCTTGCTTCAGTGACTGCGGACTCCAACATTCCCCGCCTCACTTGCCGGCCCCTCAGCTGCAACTCTAAGCAACTATGTACTATGTTGCAAATAAGAAGCTAAACAAAACCCCAGAAACCAGCCGGACTGAAAGCCAGCCGGACCGCAACATTGTATTGATGTTTTCAGCAGCGAGGCCTCAGAGCTAAAGCTGGCCCAGAATAAAAAAGAAAAAGAAAAAAAGGAGCAGTTAGGAGCTTCACGCCAGCCAGAAAACAGCCCTCAGCCCCTCACCCAGACTGGCCAGGCACCCCAGTGGGGACCCCCACCCTGATCCAGGATACACTTCAGGGCAAACCAGCCTGCCCCTACCCATGCACCAGGCCTCTATTCTATATAGTAAAAGGGTAATATGCCTCCCAGCACCGGGATCAGCGTGACAAGGGGCAGCGCCCAAACCCCCTGATCGCCCTGCAGCTCTGTGTGTGACAGGAGGCGGGGCCACAACCTCCCTATCCGCCCTGCTCTGTTCATGACAGGGGAAGGCATCCCAACTCCCTGATCAGCCCTGCTCTGTGCCTGATAGGGGGGAGCTCCCCAATCCCCTGATTGCCCTGTGGCTCTGTTTGACAGGGTACAGCGCACCAACCCCCTGATTGACCCTGCTCTGTGTGTGACAGGGTACGGAGCCCCAACCCCCCCGATGGGCCCTGCTCTGTGAGTGACAGGGGGCAGTGCCCCAACCCCCTGATCGGCCCTGCTCTGTGCGTGACAGGGGGTGGCACCGCAACCTCCCCATTCGACCCTGCCTTGAGTGTGACAGGGGGCAGTGCCCCAACCCCCCAATCGGCCCTACCCTGAGGGTGACTGAGGGTGGCATAGCAACCTCCCGATCTGCCCTGCTCAGTGCATGACAGGGGGCGGTGCCCCAACTCCCCAATTGGCCCTGCTCTGAGCCTGACCAGGGGCTGCACTTAGGGATTGGGCCTGCCCTCTGCCACCCAGGAGCAGGCCTAAGCCAGCAGGTCGTTATCTCCCGAGGGGTCCCAGACTGCGAGAGGGCACTGGCCGGGCTGGGGGAACCCCCTCCCCACCCCCACCCCACCCCGAGTGCACAAATTTTTGTGCACCAGGCCTCTAGTTTATTATAGTATCTTCTATTAAAATAACGTTTTGGCAAAACTGAAAGATAAAATGATACAAGGTTTTTAATTTTATTCATTCGAAGAAAAAAAACAATAAAACAGGTTAGGCAACAAATGCTGATTCTCCCCCGTCCCCATGTTTTAGGTGTTGACACCTTGATACAGGTGGTACAGTCAGTACTAAGCAAGGCAGCTCTAGCCCGGGCCTCAGGAAGTTCCATCATGGTGGGTGGAAGCACAACAATAAACAGGTAGACAAACAAGTAACAAAGATAATTATAAATAAAAATAATGTAATGGGATAGAGTGATTAAAGGACGGGGAGGCAGCTTTACCAGGAAGACCAGGGATTGCCTTTCAACAGAGGTGCCATTGACACTTGGGCCTGAATGAGCAGAGAGCATCGGCTTTATGAAGACTTGAGGGTACAGCATCCCGGGCAAAAGGCACAGCCAGTGCAGAGACCCTGGGGGAAGAACAGACGTGGCACACTGCAGAGTCAGGAAGAAGGTCAGTGTGAAGGCAGCACACTGCAAGGAGCGTGAGGCAGACCCTACCTCAGGCGGAGCTTTATCAGTCAGTGTGACGTGCAAAATGGCCCTGCAGAGATGCCCACACCCTAACAGCCGAAACCCATGAATATGGTAGAAAGGACTTTGCAGATGCAATTAAGTTACAGACCTAATGAGAGAAAGGGTATTCTAGATTATCCAGGTGGGCCCAATCTAATCATTTGAGCCCCAGTTGGTGAAAGGTGAAGAGATGAGGCTAACAGGAAATGAGAGAGATTGAAGGCCTTCAAAGGAGAGGGCCACATGATGAGGAGTGCAGGCAGCCTCAAGGAGCTGAAAAAGGCTCTGGCTGATAACCAGCAAGGAGACAGGGACCTTCGCCCTGCAACCTCAAGGAACTGAATTCTGCCACCAACCTGAATGAGCCTGGAAGTGAGTTTTCCCCCAGAGCCTCCAGGTAAGGGCCCAAGCTGGCCAGCACCTTGATTTCACCTTGTGCAACCCAAGTGTAAGAACCAGTCAGATCCACCGGGATTTCTGACTTACAGAGCTGAGAGATAATGAATGCGTGTTATTTTAAACAGCTGTGTTTTCGGTAATTTCTTTTAGCAGCAATAGAGAACCAATATAGCCCAGTTATTGGTTTGTTTTGTTTGTGGTTAGTTTTAGTTAGGTGTCAGTGCAAATTGAATCAACACTGAAGTATTCATCCATTTTAATCACTATGCAATAGACTCCACTACAGATTGGATTCTAAACATGTCAATGATTAAGCCAAAATGGTCTGTCTTCAGCAACAACAGCAGAGACACAAAAGTGGTCCAATTGTTTTGCTCCCTTAGATCAGTTTTTGCCTATTTTGCAATTGGCTATTTTTACAATCTCTGCTTTAATTTTTCACCTATATATTTATGCTTGACTTGGCACCAGGTCAATTTATTTAAGAATTGATGATGATTCACAGGAAAGTGTTAAGTATATACTAAGTGGATATATGATAAAAGGAAAGTAGATGTTGCCTGCCAATACTGGTAGGGATGTCTGCGGAACATGTCTCTTACACTTTGGAAATTAAATGGGCATAAAATACCATTCTTCAGGCAAGAAAACGTAAGGATGTAAAACAGTGATGGCGAACCTTTTGAGCTCGGCGTGTCAGCATTTTGAAAAACCCTAACTTAACTCTGGTGCTGTGTCACATACAGTGGGGCCTTGACTTATGAGTGTCCCGGCTAACGAGTTTTTCAAGATATGAGCTGTCTCTTGGCCGATTTTTTGCTTTGAGTTGCGAGCTAAAATTCAGGTTAGCCAGCTTCAGATACCCCACCGCTAGTTGGCGCAGGGAATGTCACAGTGAATGCCACAACATCAGCCCAGCATCACGTGTCATTGTAATGGTGAAAATTGATTTGACATACGAGCAATTTGAGTTACGAGCTCCGTCACGGAACGAATTAAAATCGTAAGTCAAGGCCCCACTGTATAGAATTTTTTTGATATTTGCAACCATAGTAAAACAAAGACTTATATTTTTGATATTTATTTTATATATTTAAATGCCATTTAACAAAGAAAAATCAACCAAAAAAATGAGTTCGCATGTCAGAGGTTCGCCATCACTGATGTAAAATAAAATAAAGACAGCCTTTGGAAATAGAATTGTATTTCAACATTACTTTCTTCTCTCATCCTTTATTGATTAACAAAAGATAATTACAAATATAATCCTTTTAAAATAATTCTTATTTGTGAAGGCCATCATAGTTATTAAGAAGGGGTATATCACTTAGAAAGTGTTTTCATAAAGAAAACAATATTGGAAAGCCAATTTCTCAGCAGTGAACCTAAGATTTATTGAAGAGCTCTCAACTTCTTAGGGGAAGTTAATTTAGCCTCCCAAGGCAAATTCAGTTCTATGGCAAATTATCTTATTGTTCTTCTCTCAAGTCTCTAGTCATAGCTTTCTTTTTGGAAGCAAAATTCAGAACTCTGACTGGCCTCTGAATACAGTTAGGCTGATTCAAACTCTCTGAGAGTGGGATGCTACAGATAATTATGAATGCCAGCAAGGGGTGAGCAGTTTACATTTCAGTGGAGAATGAAGTGTATGGTCTCATATTTGACAGCTAGCCTCCTTTCCAATCGGTGCTTCTCAAATCATGATCCAAGAGGAGCAATAGCAATTCAGTAGGAATAGTCAGAATTCCCACAATATAGAAACCAGTGTGATGCTGCAACCGAATTGTTCTCATATCGAAAGAACCAACAGTGATAATCGTCAAAGTAAATACTTTTTAGCCCTCTAAAAGCCACTGATAAGGGAGTCACCTTTAGGGTGTGGGGACATTCAGAGAATGATTAAAAAAAAAAAGATGATTTTCTTAGTTTAGTATTCCCAGAATCCTGGAGTTCCCAAGATCAGGCTAGTCTATGGGAGAGTATCTGATTAAAGTGTTTAAAGGTACATAAGTTACATTAGTTTGTTCAACAGATATTTATTAAGGACCTACTATGTGCCAGGCACTAGGGATACAAAGGATGAGATGAACAAAACAAAATCCTTGTCCTTGGAGAACTTACAAATAAATCAATAAAAATTTAAGAGCCCTGGCCTGTATGGCTCAGTTGGTTGTAGCATTCTCCTGTACACCGAAAGACTGCGGGCTCAATCCCTGATTGGGGCACACAAGGGAAGGAAACCGATCAGTTTCTTTTTCATGTCGATGTTTCTCTTTCTCTCTCTCCCTTACCCTGTCACTAAAAATCGATAAGCATGTCCTCAGGTGAAGATTTCAAAAAAAAATTTAAGATAATTTCAGTGGTGATTAGTGCTCTGAAGAAAATTAAGCAAGGTAGTCAGCCAGAGAGTGACTGGAAGGGACGTGTGCCCCTGTCAGCTGACTGTCATGGTGGGCTCTCTCAGAAAGTGACATTTGAAGAAGGCCTGCGTAATGAAGAGGAGGCATTCAAACATGGGTCTTGGGCAGAGCTTTGCAAGTAGAAATAGCCACATGTGCAAAGGCCCTAAGATTGGAATGAGCTTGGTGTTTTCCAAGGGCAGAAGTTGTTTATCTGTGTTCTCTGGTAGATCTCTTAGCCCGTTTTAAACAATTCTTTGAATTCTTTGTCGGGCGATTTCTGGATCTCCACTCCCGGGAGTCAGTGACTGGAAGTTTCCTGTGTTCCTTTGGTGGAGTCAGCTTTCCCTGATTCTCTGTGATCCCTGCAGCCTTGGACAGATGTCTGCACATTTGGAAAAGCAGTCATCTCTTCCGGGCTTTATGGACTGTGATAAAAAAAAAAAAAAAAAGAAGCCTTCACCTAGATTGGGGCACACTGGAGCATGCTATGACCCTGGGTCTAGCAGTACAGAGTGCCAAACACAGGGGCATGTGGCAGCTCCCTGTATGGTGGCCAGAGGATGGGTGGGGCCTGGTGATTTGTCCGCTCAGGCCACTGGAGTCCACAGCATTGGCAGCTGTGCGGTCTTTGGCAAGAACTGAGGAAAGTCCGTGGAAGCTGCAAGGGTTCCTGGGGTTCTCAGTGGTGCCTCCAAGTCCAGTGGCTGGGGACCGGGGAAAATAGTAGTGGTGGCCAGAGCCAGTGGTATGCACACACAGCTGCAGGGGGTGGCAGCAGGTGCTGCAGTGACAGGGGGCGATTACAGACATAGTGATGGGGCCCAGGTTGTCCACGTGCACTAGTGTGGCTACTGGGTAATGCCATGGGCACTCTGCATTGGAGGCCAGTGTTGGGAGTCAGGCAAGAGCATATAGGTGTGCAGTTGGAGGGCTAGCTGCAGTTGAGCCCGGTAGTTCAGGCCAGTGACAGGAGACAGGCTTGAATACCGGCCCACAAGCAGCTAGCAATGTGCCCTCCACGGCCGCACAGTCTCCGCATAGGTGGGCACATAGCAGGTGCAGGCCAGAGGTGTGCAGGTGCACAGCTAAGTGAACTAGTTGCCAATGAGCCCAGTCATACAGGCTAATGACAGGCGAGAGGGCCAAATCTGGGCCCACACGCAGTTATGTGAGCCTTGGTTGTCAGCGTGCATTTCCATGGCTACAGTCATCTTCCCACGGGTACACACACATTAGTGGAGGCCAGTGACAGCTGTCCAGCCAGAGGCGTACAAGTGCACAGCTGGAGGGGCTAACCCCAAGGGAGTGCAGGCACAGCATCAACTGGGGAAGGCTAGACTGGCATCTTAGACTCACACAGCTGCAGAGGCCTGGGCTGGCTGCCTGAGAAGGTCCTGGGCTCTTTGGGGGGAGAGGGAAGAGAGGAAACAGGGAGGGACTCAGACTGCAGTCAGTGAACGAGAATATCTGTTCTCATAAAACCTGCAGGCGGTCTGTGGCGGTTGTGCTGGCTCTTGGTTTCTTCCATGAAGAAAGCTGCCAGGGCCATCTGCAGAGCAGGTCACTGGGAAACACAGTTGCTTCCGCTGCATGGCTTACATTGGTAGCCCCTGCTCTTTTTCTTCCTTGTTCTTACTGTCCCTCTACTTCTCAGCTTTACTGGTCTGGGCGGGGTGAAGTGGCAGGACCTTTGTGTGGTACCACAAAAGGCTGGGGAAGTTCATTGCTCACCTCGCTGTCCCTTTCCCTTTCCCTTTCCAGATGGAAGTTCCCTCTTGGGGCTGAGCAATGCCAGCCTGGCTAATGGGATGATTCAGGCAAAATGAAACTGTTCTTCCTTTTTGTGTGTGGTTATTCTCAGGTTTTTTGTTCCACTGTGTTGCTGAAGTGTCTTATTTGTGGGTAGCTGTTTAATTGTTAGCCTTTGGGACGAAAGAGGGTCTCTACACTGCCGTCTCGGTGACAGCTGACTCCTAGGTTTTTGTCCTGAAAAACTGGGCACATGGTGAAACCCTTCCCTGAAATGGAACAAGTAAAGACCAAAATAGAAACAAATCTGATGGGAAGAGTTACGAGTTTGTTTTGACTTGTTACCTTTGAGATGTTTAGTGGATTGCAAAGGATATCCGAGGGGAGTTATCAAACAGGCTTGTGGACATTTGATTCTGAAGCTCAGGAGCTTTATAGATTTACTAGAAGCCCAGTGCATGAATTCGTTCACTGGTGGGGTCCGGCCAGCCTGGCCCCATTGGGGGCAGATCGGGGCAGGGCCTATCGGGAGGAAGAGATGGTGGGAGGTTGGCCATTCGGCCTGCCCCAATTGGGGCCTGACCAGGGCTGGGCAGGAGGAGGGGCTGGGGTGGGAGGGGCCCATCAGGGGCAGGGCCGGCTGGCCCCACCCCCGAATCGGGTGCGTTCATTGGCCACAGTGGGTGTCATAGCTATCAGTCGTTCCAGTCGTTCTGGCATTACGGCTGATGGATTTATATATATATAGATTTCCTGCCCTAACAGGTCATGTTTCTGTTGAAACTGTAGACCAGGGAAATTAAGTCACCTGATCAAGATCATAGCTTAGAAATGAGAGATCTCTACTCCCTTTCCAAGAAAAACATGGACCCTGAAACAAAGAAACTATATCATCCCATCTGACCCTTTCCCACTGAGCTGCACGTAGAGGTTTTGGGAGGTTCGTGCAGACTGAAGGCAGTTGCAAGGATGGAGCTGTATATTGGTGGTTAACTTTTCTTCTACAAAGTGATAAGTAACAAAAAAAAAGAGAGAGAAAGAGAGAGAGAGAGAAGGGCTAATTTGTGTTGGCTAATTCACCCTGAATGTAGTGGGTTTTAGCACACACTAATTTAGCCTTCATGGTTTAACCCAGTGATTCCCAAAGTGGGCGCTACTGCCCCCTGGTGGGCGCTGCAGCGATCCAGGGGGGCGGTGATGGCCACAGGTGCATTTGTTTTAACTTTTTTTGTATTACCTTTCTATTCTGAGTTCAATAAATAGTTTCATAATTTCAAACTTCAATGTTTCTAATTTACACCTTTCTTTACTATATTTTACGAAAAAAGTAGAAATATTAATACATATATCTTTCTGTTTAATTGCTATTAAAATTTAAAGAAAATTAATTTCCAGGGGGCGCTGAGTAATATTTTTTTCTGGAAAGGGGGTGGTAGGCCAAATAAGTTTGGGAACCACTGGTTTAACCATTTGTAAGTGACTCTGATTCCCATGATAGGCTGTGATTTTGCTAAGGTTCCAAATTTGCACCAAGGTCCTGTGAGGCTGATATGTGGGAGTGAGTCTCTTCACCAGCGAGTGAGCCCAGCTGCCTGCCCAGTATCTGGATCTCAAGTTGGCCCCATTGTTTCTACTTGTCTTCTTGGACATGAGGACTTTTGTAAATGTTAATCAAGTTTGACTCAAGAATGCATAACAATAAAAACCTCCATAAAGAAGTTCAAACGATTCGAGCATAACTTCCGTGTTGTATTTATTAAATTATTGGAGATTTGAAGTAATTGTTTAAGTATTTTAGTGCTGCCGTATTGTATCTTCTAGGGGAAATTGTGTTTGAGAACCACAACTTTCTAAAACGTATTCCTTGCAAACGTCAGGGGCTCATGCTATTATTTATTTAAATGCCAGGAGATCTCTTAATTCTAGACCAAAAAGGCATTCATTTATCATGAGAAAATGTTGAGACAGGCATGACAATGGAAGGAAGTAAAGGCAAACTATGAGCATATTTGTTAGTACAGCTCTCAGTTGGCTACACTCGGTGGTCACATGGCTGCCCACTATTGGCGATGTGAATAGGACAGCTGTTCTGGTTTCAACAGACGCTTCACCAATTTAACAGGACTTATGGATCAATGTAGTTGCTGATCTGCACCAAGAGAACATGTTGCTAAAGAAAATTTTAGGAGAAAACATATATAAATGTTGCTTTTTAGATATAAAAATGTAAAAGTTCAACCCAGCAGCAAACTTCTGAATTTGACAAAACACACATATAACGATGGAAAATTAAAAGCAGACTCTCAGCAGCTGCATTCTGAATAGCATGTTGAGGTCGTAAATGCGAGGTGAGTTGGCAGTAGCTTAGTGTGGGCTCACAGGGGCTGTTACACAAACTGCTACTAACATCTGTCCCAGAAGGAGGGAGGTGGGTGCGTTCACCCCTGCCAGGCTACATTTAAAGGATCCTCCTTGTTCAATTTAGACCTGGAACCTACACAAATCATCCAAAGATGAACTTTGATTCTTTAGGCTAGGTAAGGATAATGGGGAGGAAAATAAAACAGGAAGGTACTAAAGAGAGAGATTATAACATTTACCTAGACTTTAGTTCATGTATGTGGTTGTATGTGAATGAATATTTAAATTTTCTTCCTAATTGAAACGTAACACTGTAAAAAGAAAAAAGATCCAAACAGTCCACAAATGCATAAAGTAGAAATTTTAATTGTCCTTTCTCCCAAGTCCTACTTCCAAAAGGAACCGCTATGAACATATGGGGTACATTTTCACAAGCTCTTCTCTGCCCTTGTACATATATGTTATGTATACATGTTTACATATGGATAAAAGAGGGAGAAAAGGCTTTACATTTCTTTCCAAAAGTAGGATCACACTTCACATATTGTAGTGTAGCTCTCTGTTTTCACCTAATACATCATGAACACCATTCCATGTCCACTCATGGAGATCTACTTCATTTTTTAATGCTTTGAAAACAGAGAATAAATATTCCATAGATTGAATGAACCATAATTTATTTAAAGGCCTCTGGATCGATGGGCCTTTAGATTGTTTCCAGTTCTTAGCTATCAGTATTTTTTTAAAATATATTTTATTGATTTTTTTACAGAGAGGAAGGGAGAGGGATAGAGAGTTAGAAACATCGATGAGAGAGAATTGATCAGCTGCCTCCTGCACACTCCCTACTGGGGATGTGCCCGCAACCAAGGTACATGCCCTTGACCAGACTCGAACCTGGGACCCTTGAGTCAGCAGGCTGATGCTCTATCCACTGAGCCAAACCGGTTAGGGCTTAGCTATCAGTATTACAAGCAATGTCGCAGGGTAACATCATATAGCAGTGTCTGCTAGTGCAAGTATTTCTGTAGGACCAATTCTTATAAGAGCTGCTGGGCCAGTGTGTTCCCTTCTATTGTGAATGCAAAGGGAGAAGCAGCGGCTGCAGCCTGATTTCTCCTGCTCTCCAGGCTCCAGAACCTCAGCAGAGGAATTCAGGACACACCGGCAGAGAAAGGGGCCACCCATCTCACATGGTGTGGCGTCTCCAAAAGCTTTCCTGACTACAACGAATCTCTTCCCTGGCCTGTTCGAAAGCCTGGAATTCCCAGAAGGAAACTAAAGTCTTTAGTAGCCTTCTGCATCCCTCTTCAATGGAGCAATATCCTTACACAATGTGAGAGTGCTAACATCCTCTACAGCTGAAATGTTGGCAGGGAAGTATGTATCTAGTTTAATCAGCACATCTTTTTCTTGTAAGGCTTGGTGAAAATCTTTATATAATTTTATTTTTCTCTCCTTGTGATTTTAGGGGACTAGATTATTTTGCCTTTCTAAACCTCAGGATGTTATGATACCTAAGGATCATAAAGTAATGCCATATTTTGCCCAACGTTTACTAGATGGGTATTTTAGATACAACGGGCTTCTTTTAGAATAGCATCTCATCTCCCTCCCAACTATCCCCTCCCTCCCGAGTCAGGCGGGGCAAAGTGTACTTTGGTTTTATAAATGAGAACGTTGAGACTTGGAAATGTTAAGGGACTAACCTGGGACACATGAGGCATACTGTCAGGATTTCTCAGTGATGAGTCCATCATATGCTAGATTTCGAAGCTGTTGGAAATGGGCCTGAACTTGAACTGATCTTAGGAGGTATTGTGAAAGGTAAGGTAGGGCGCTTTCTGCCATTTTGCTTAAACACCGTTGTTTTCTCTTTACTCCGTCCTTAAAATATGGTGGTGTTCTTTTTATTTACTTTTCCCTTATAAAATCAAAGTGTTTTTAAAATTATGTTAATTAAAAGGTCTGATTGGCCTCATGATGCTTAAACTGAGGTTTCACTCTACTAAAACCACTATGACTATCACATACCGGTAGATGTATGAACATTTGTCAGCAGTGGATACATCAGCCAAACGAACAAGGGAAGCTGGTGCCACCAGCAATAACATTACCAAGCGCTAATCTCCCCTTTATTGGTCATCCATCTAAGATGTACTCATGTTAACTCATTTAATACTCACAATAACCCTGTGAGGTGAGTTTTGTTATTATCTCTCTTTTGTACACACACACACAAAAAATGAAATGCTGAGCCATTGAGTAGCTTCTCTAGTGTAGCCAGGAAGTGGCACAGCTGGATTATAAACTCCCTTGGTCTGACTCCACCACCCATGCTCTTGAGTCACTGGGCTGCACTGCAATATCAGAATGGCATTTCTCACTGTCCTGTGTCATGCTCAAGTACTTCAGAAAGCAAGTGGCTTCAGGAAGCAAATACTTAAAACTGTCACTTGTAGATAGTAAGCTCAATATAAATGTAACTCTGGCCCATCCAGAGAAGCCAAACAGACATTTGTAACAATTCAATTTCCTCAAAACCCCTACTCTTAGCTTTATTGACTTTCCTGTGGGCCAAGAAAAACAATGGAAGGAATTTATTTAATTTTATTAGATTAATATTCCTGAGTGAGCTGTACCATAACCCATTTATTCTTACCCACTGGTTCAAATTTCATCTAAATGTGGCCTTTAGGACAACATTCTCCGTTTATCTATTAAAGCAGTGTTCAGTTACATCATTGTAGGAAACTTTGGTTCTTTTTATCTTGAGGCTTAATAGACTTAACTATGTTATTATTAGCAGTAGTCCTATTTCAAAGCATTCTTCCTATTAGTATTTAATATTTTTATAAACTGAGATCTAATCTCGACAATGCTACTAAAGTTTAATCACAATTTCTCAAATCTACTGGAGTCATTATATACAGTCTCTAGCCACAGGGCTTGGGCTCAAATCCTAGCTCTTCCACTGACCAACTGTGTGCTCTTGAGCAAATTACTTAATTGTTTTGTGCCTTTACTTCTTCATCTCTAAAGTACGATTTGATATTAATATTAGTCAAGGTTCTCCAGATTAAGAGAACTGATAGGATATACGTAGGTACAAATGTAGACAAAGATTTATTATGAGAGATTGGCTCATGCAATTATGAGGACTGAGAAGTCTCCTGACCTGCCAACTGCAATCTGTAGGCCCAGGAATGCTAGTGGGTAGTTCCAATAAAACACAGGCCTGAAAACCAGGTAGGGGAGCCAATGATTAAGTCTCAGTCCAAGTCTGAAAGCCCAAGAACCAGGAGTGACGGTATCTAAGGGCAGTAGAAGATGAATGTCCCAGCTCAAGCCAGTAAAGCAAATTCACTCTTCCTGTTTCTTTGTTCTACCCAGGCCCTTAGTGACTGCGTGAGGCCTGCCTGGAATGGTGAGGGCAATCTCCTTTTCTCAGTCTACTGACTCAAATGTAAATCTCTTCCAGAAACACCCTTACAGACACATCCAGAAATAATGTTTCACCAGTACCTGGGCATCCCTTAGCCCAGTCAAGTTGACACATGAAATTAATTGTCACACTTAACCTCAAAGGGTTGAGAATTTATTGAGTGTTTACTATGCCAGGCACTAGTCAAAGCTCTTTTTATATATTATTCTTTCAATTCTTACAACTACTAAAGTACTAGTATTATCCCCAATTTAACAATAGCAAACAAAAATCACAGAATGGTTAAGCAATTTGTCTAAGAAAAAATCAAAAGCTAGTAAGCAGTAGAGTCTGGCTATGAACCTAACCTATCTGGTTATAAACCTACAGGCTTAGTTGCTACTACACACTGCACTTTTGAAAATTAGTTTAAAACAGGAACAAACTTCCAAACCCACTTTTCTAAAGCAAACATGCTCTCCCACTGTTTCCTACTTCGACCTCCTGGATATGAGTAGCCCGACCAACCCTCGTTTGCCATTCAGATGATCCTGGTGTTCTATCCACATACACTGAGATTCAAATGACTTAAACATGGGATTGATTTATTTCTATAACTCCAACTCATCCAAATCCCTTAATCTACCACCATATTAACACCATTTGTCCTGGTAGATGTCTGGTAAGGGCTCATGACAGAACAAAACTCCTGCTTAGAAGCCCATGCAGTGATACAATCACTGTAAACATTTTCTCCCCCGTGAGATAAAAGTTTACAACAGAAACTTGAAGGAGAATGGCTGAGGAGTAAAATTTTACAATGAAAATTCTAAGTCTCAAAGATATATATATATTTTAAAAATCCAATTATTTATGGTTAATTTTATAGAAAAAAAAAAGACAAAAGCAGAAATGTGCATTGCTATTTTGGATGTGAAAATCATTTTCATTATTCTCAAGACTTTAAACCCAAATAAGAAAGCAGACCAACTTAGAAAACAACACCTCAAAATATATTTTATAAATGAGCATGGTAGCCACATCATGCTATTTGCTACAATAGACCTTCATTTTCTCTTTCCCTTTTGATAATAAATCCAGCCAGTTGCCCAAGTGAAGTCTCTGCATGCTGTTTGAAGTGAATCAAATCCTTTCAAGAAGAGAGCATTGGGTTTGGACAAGTTGTGGGAATCCATTTTGTAAAGGCCTAATATTGTGTACTAAGTTTTGAACAACTTTGCGATTACTTCACAGTTTTCTAAGTGGAGAAACATGCTTCTTGAATGAGGCTTTAAAAAAGAAAATAAAAGAATAACCAACAGCAAACATTGTTTTCTGGGCTAATGAGAAATTATATGTTTAAAAACACTGGATAGGACTTCTAAAGAAGCATTTTAACTTCTCCATAGTAGGAAGACTCCATTTAACCCTAGAAGTGGCAGCTGCAGACACATAATTGAGATTTCTAAAATACCTATCTACCCCTTAAAGAAGCACATAGAAGCTTAAAGTCACAGAGTCTCAAGATTTGAAGAAATGTAATGGTCAAATACTACAACCAATCAGTCAATGTTTTAACTCTCTTTCTTCATATTCCCAGTATGTCACCACTAGCCTATGAATCACACCTCTAATGACAAGAAACTTACTTCTCCCTTAACCTCTAAATGCGACATGGTATTCCTCATAAGGACCAAGTTTAAGGCCTTTTCTAGCTTTAAGTGTTTCATTCATATTTGTATCCTCGATGACTAGTAAAACAGAAACACGCAAGTGCTCAATGAAGTTGGTTGGACTGAATAGAAGTAGATTTCTTTAGGTCTTATACTACCTTCATGCTTTATGCACATGTTTTATTTCCCTAACTAGACTGTAAACTCTATGAGGTGTCTTATTTCCTATGTCTTTGTATTCTTTGCATCCTCTAGTACTGTACCATGCACATAGAATACCCTAAGTAACTACTTGTTGAATTAAAAATGTGAATGACTGAATGAATAACTGAATGAATGAATCTTACTTCTAGGCTATTCTCCAGGGATACATTTTTATACTACTTTTCAAAATTAGGGACTAACATTTATATTCTACTAGTAGCCCTGCACATGAATCTGTGTGCCAGTAGCTCTCTGCGGGGCCTGGCTGCTCTGCGCCTGCTGCCCAGAGGCTCTCTGTAGCCCAGAGGCCCATCTGTGGCCGGGCGCAGAACGCTTGCCTTGTCGCCGGGGCGATGACACAAGAGTCCTCTCCCTACCCCTTGCCCCTCTGTGTCCTCTGCCCAGAGGTCCTCTGTGGCCAGAGTAGAATGCTTGCCTTGTCGCTGAGGCGATGAAGCAAGCATTCCACCAGACTGCTACGCTGCCCGCTGTCAGCAGCCACCCGCCCCCTGGGACTGGGGGACTCTGGCGGGGCTGAGAGGACTGGGAGCCGCCATCTTGTGACTATGGGCACCGCCATTTTGTGATGGAGTGATGGTTAATTTGCATATTACCCTTTATTAGATAGGATTTCCAAGATTTTAAAGAATAACTTCAATTACAATTTTCCTATAACTAGAATTCAAAGGCTTCTATATCTTATGTTTATTTATTATTTTGAATCTATAAATATACCATTGAAAACCCATTTAAAGAAAAAAATAGATTTACATCTCTAATGAGTTTTTCACATTCTTTTTGTACTCAAGAGAGACACTGAATATGAAAATGAACTATTGAAACTGAATGGAACCAAAATATATGGTATAGAGTATATAAGTTCTAAAAAGAACTTTGTCTTTTCAGCATAATAAGTACAAATCTTTGGTTAAATGTTTTTGAAGATATAGAAGTTGGCATGTAATTATGCATATTTCAAACTTTGTCACTTTAGTTTGTCATGATGAAATAATACATATGCAAAGTATGCCCTTGTTCAAATTCTGAGTCTACCACAACTAGCTGGGTGACCTTAGACAAGTTATTAAAACTTTCTGTGCCTCATTTTTCTCCATATAAATAGAATTTTTGATGATTAATAATATAAGGTATTTATTACAGTGTAAGTGATCCATAATTATTAGCTATTATTACTAATGCACAGGGAATAGGGCATGGCTGTTGAAAAAAAGATTTATTTCCAAATACTATTACTAATTTTATGCAATCAGAAAGGCATATACTTTTAAATCAGTCACTTTATGAAGTTATTGAATTATTTAGGAACTGTTGTCTTTACTCAGTTAATTTTTGAACTTTTTTTGAAATTCCCTTATAACTACTTTATTAGCCATTTAATGCAGGGATTTCAAATCAGAGTTGTTGTTTTTTTAAGAAGTAATAATAGCCTAGTGTATTACTCAACTTATTCACATTGGCTATGAATAACCTTGAGATGTTTACAGAAATCTGACCATTTGCCAAAGGAGAAAAATTTCCATCATTGGGCATAATCAAAACAAGATTCCAAAAATGCAGATGATGATTACGGAAGGTATTTTGCACAATGGTATTATTATTAAATTTAATGTTTGCTACCCTAAGAATTTCTAAAAGTGAATGTTATATACTTTGCCATGTAAGTTCTATAAATATTGTACTTTGTATATTTGACTTACATATTTTATATATGTAGTGATTTGTTACTATAATGTTGCATTTTATTATTATGTAGGAGAAACAAGTGATTAAGGCAGGATTGGTGCCACCAAGATGGATGGTGGGAGCGCCGGGTCCTGTGCACACTTGAGCTCCCTGGGCAGGCTTTAGCACACAGTAGAGTGGTCCAGAAAGTGTGTCCAAGTACTAGAGGTTATCTTTTATTTTTCCCAGGAAGACAAAAATGTGGCAGAAAAAACAAAACCCTTTTTAGACTCTGACATTCTCCTATATACTAAGAAATGAGAGCCCTGAGTGCTTTGGCGCAGTGGATAGAGCGTCGGCCTGCGAACTCAAGAAATGAGATTCTCTCCTGGATATCCATGTAAGGCTTTCCTCATCTTTAATTTCTTAAGTACAAGTTAGAAGTCAAAGAGTGGTCTTCATTTCTACATCTGTTCTTAGTCACAAGGTCTTGGAAAAAATAACTGTTGTGCAGAAACACAAGAATTGTCTCCCATCTTGAAAGCAAGGCACTGTTTGGTCTTTGTTCCAGATCGCCTTTTCATGAGTATTTGTGTAGAAAAGATAATGTGTCTATATTCAGAGCAAAAGGCAGGTTTACTTATAGTCTTAGAAGATACAGTATAGTCTTCCTGAGAAAAGGGCAGACGTGCTTACTGTCTAGTATAATAAAGATAATGCATCCCGTTAGAGCAAAGGCTATGCATGCTAGTTGATCATTAGAGATGTGCATTTCCTAAGCTCAGGATTCTACTATAATGTCACCCTTTCGGTATATAAGTATCGTCATATCACCCATGGGAATTGGGACTCAGGGAACTCAAGCTGTTATTCTGGCTTCTGCTATTGCTATGAATAATAAACTATCCTTTATATTTGATCCATGAGTCTTATGTCTTGTACTAGCATCCTTGAAACTATGGCAAGCTAACTTTTTGGTGTGCAAATAGGATAAAGCCTCAAGACCCTTCACAGTTCTCAAAAAGCACCTAGAAATCAGAGAGAATACTAACCAAATAAGATACTCAAGAGCAGAGCTGTCCAACAGAAATATAATTTTAGCCACATGTGTAAATTCAAATTTCTAGTAGTCATATTAAAAATTTTAAAGAAATAGATAAAATTAACTTGAATAACATTTTATTTAACCTGGTATACCCAAAGTATCATTTTAACATGGTAACCAATAAAATATTATTGAGATATTTTGCATTTTGTTTCATACTAAGGCTTTGAAAACAAATTATATTTTTACCCACAGCACATCTCTATTCAGGTTAGCCAGATTTTAAAAGCTCAGTAGTCACACGTGCCTCCTGATACAGCATTAGACAGCATAGGTTTTGGATGGATGGGGTACAATTAGAACAACATGACCCAAGGCTGTTCCATGGATATAAATAGGGTTCTATTTAAAAAAAAAAAAGGTTGCATGTTCACATAAATTCAAGAGGTGCTGAATTATACAGTTGGAGCCTTTTTTTTTTTTTTGCAAGACTCCTTCTAAACTTTAATACTTAAAATATTGTTTCCCTCATTAACTGGCTGAAAAAAAATATTTTTCTTTCAGAGCATTTTATGGGATTAGTGTTCTATGTAATACACTTGGGAACTAGTGAAACATTGGGTTTGCTAAGTCAGCCATGATTTCAAATATCCTATCCTGTTGTCCCTGTAAGCATTATGTGCTCTGACTATAGGTTTGGAAGTTTTAATCACCAAAATGCACTGCTCTGCTAACTCGAAGTACCCTCCCTTCTGTTGCACTCCCAGCTAGCACTCATGACTTCTCACTCTCCAGACCACCCCACACACCACTATCCAATTAATCTTTTAAGTCACAGTTTGAACTTCTCCCAAGTCTCCCCATTTTTTTTCTAAATGTATGTGTATTATTCCCTAGGGCTGCCATAGCAAAGTACCACAAACTGAGTGGCTTAAACAACAGAACGACATCCTATCTCACAGTTCTGGCGGCTGGAGGTCTGAGATCAAGGAGTCTGCAGGTTTGGTCCTTCTGGGGGCTGTGAGGAAGAATCTGTCCCATACCTCTCATCTAGTTCCTAGTGGCTTGCTGGCGATCTTCAGTGTTCCCTAGCTCAGTGGTCGGCAAACTCATTAGTTAACAGAGCCAAATATCAACAGTACGACGATTGAAATTTCTTTTGAGAGCCAAATTTTTTAAACTTAAACTATATAGGTAAGTATATTGTTATTAACTTAATTAGGGTACTCCTAAGGCTTAGGAAGAGCCACACTCAAGGGGCCAAAGAGCTGCATGTGGCTCTTGAGCCGCAGTTTGCCGACCAGGGCCTTAGCTTATAAAATTATTTGCTGGAGATCTTCAGTGTTCCCTAGCTTATAAAATCATTATCCCCATCTCTGCCTTCATCTTTGCCTGATGTCTCCCTATGGATGGGTCTGTGTCCAAATTCCCCCTTTTCATAAAGATACCAGTCCAGCTCTGGCCAGTGTGGCCCAGTTGGTTGGAGAGGCATCCCATGTACCAAAAGGTCATGGGTTTGATTCCTTGTCAAGACACGTGCCTGGATTGTGAGTTTGATCCCCAGTCTAGGTGTGTATGAGAGGCAACCGATCGGTGTTTCTCTCTCACATTGATGTTTCTCTTTCTCTTCCTCTCCCTTATCCTCTTTCTCAAATCAATAAAAACATATCCTTGGGTGAGGATTTAAAAAAATTGTCCAATTGGATTAGTCCCCCCCCCCCCCCCCAATATAACCTCATTTTCACTAACTCCATCCACAACAATCCTATTTTCAAGTAAGATCACACTCTGAGGTCCTAGGAATTTGGGACTTTAACATATGAATTTAAAGGGGACACAATTTAAGCCAAAATAACATGTAACAAATGCATTTAGCACACAGTTATGAGTGTTCACCAGATGCCAAGAAGCCATGCTCTTTTCCCAACCTGCAGATTCAGCCTGATTTCCCACTGCTTCCCTACAAATACCTTAGACTACAAACTCACTATATTCTTTAAAGCCGTATTTTCTCATTGTGTTAGTTTCCAATTGCTGTTGTAAAAATTACCACTTAGGAACCTAAAAACATAAATTTATTATCTAACAGTTCCAGAGGTGAGAGTCAGAAATGGGTCTTACAGGCTAAATCCAGGTGTTGGCAGAGGTGCCCTTCTTCTAAAAGCTCTGGGAGAGAATCTGTTTTCTTGCCTTTTTCAGTTTTGGGAGACCCAGCAGTCGCTGGCTCATGGCCCCTTTCTCCATCTTCAAGGCTAGTTATATCGCAGCTTCAAGAATCTCTCTCTCTCCTCTCTCTCTGACTCTCTCTTACCCATGCTTCTCTCATCACATCTCTTTCGTCATCCCTGGCCCTTCTGCATCCCTTTTACAAGGACCTTTGTGATTACATTGGCCTACCCAGGGTAATCTCCTTATTCCAAGATCCTCAACTTACTCACACTGGCAAACACCATTTTTTCATGTAAGGTAACATAGTCACAGGTTTCAGGCACCAGGACATGGCCATCCTTAGGAGACCATTATTCTGTGTTCCACACCCATGTTGCTGTCTCCCCCTGAAATATCACTTCAACATCACTTGTTTTTGACACCTTAGTGATTTTCCAAGATCAAGATCAAATAAATCTTTTTTTAAAGATTTTTTTCAATCCTCTCGTTAAATATGCTCTCCTTCTCCACTGAACTTCTAGAATGTTTGTTGGTACCTCCCTGTCCCCTACATTCTGGTATAGCAGCGTTTTTTCTGCTCTTGTCTTATCTCTTCTATTAGCAGCAAGCTCTAGAAGGCAGGGAACATATTTCACTCATTGTGGATCCCTAAGAGCTCTCTCAGTTGTTTATAATTATTAATGTAGTTGCCCCAATTTTTCAAGTTTACGGATTATTAATAAGGCTATTGGGTCTGAATGGGACCAGATTGGATTCCCTTGGCAGCCAAGAGGCAATCCTGGGCAATGTGTTCAATTTCAACTTATTTAAATGACTTCACCATTTTCTATCTGTTAAAGAGAGGCAATAGGTACAGGTAAAGAACATGAGCTTTTTAACATCAGACTGACTACATGCTATACAATTCCATTTGTATAGAATTTTAGATAAGACAAACCTGTGGTAACAGAATCGCATCAAGGCTTGCTGGGGTTAGGAGTGGGGTTTGCCTTCGAAGGCACTTGAGGGAACTTTCAGGGTGATAGAATATTCTGGATCATGATTGTGATGATAGTTAGGATAATGTATAAATGTGTCAAACATTAAAGTTTGCAATTTGTCATATGCAAATTAAACTTCAAAAAAGCATATTTAAAAACATTGAGCAAGTTGGGGACAGCAGAGATGAAGGAAAGTGAAAGCTTATGTCCAAGTGGCAGAAGGGAACAGAGCAAGAAAAACCCAGAAAATAAGTCCTCATTTAAAAAGTGGAAGGGTAGGCAAAAAAGGGAGAAACTGTGAAAAGATCAGGATAATAAATTCACATGAAACAAGCAACCTTCTAGGTGCAAAAACCTGTACTGGGTGCCAAATTAGTAAAAGAAAAAATAATAACAACAGAAAATTTCAAATGAACAAAATGCTATATTTTTTGGTCATTAGTAGTAGGTTAAGATCAGCAAAACCAGCACACCCAAGCCAATGACATAAGAACAGCTACAGTGACAAATAGCACAGTCAGAATTTTTTGAAAATGATAAAGTGCAAAGGAGTTAGCAGGATGGGTTTCCTGCAGAGGTGTGCTCTGAGCCAGGTTGGAAAATAAGTGATTGCATTGGCAGGAGCTATCCCCAGGCGGAAAAAGAATATCATGAGCAAAGAGCTAGAATTGGAAAATAACAAGCATGAGAAAACTTACTGATTTTTCCAACTACGTGTATTTCTTAGCATCGCCTTGAAATGACACTTGACGTCTCACACAAGTTACCACTCTTCCCTGAAAACTTCCCTGTCGGCTCATCCCAATCGAATGTTCTAACTTCATGGAAATGTTTCATTCTGTGCCTCACCAATCAGCATCCTGCTTTGTTTTCCAGCTGTTTAATGAGTCCAACTACACTACTCCTGGGTGCAGGAATTATGCATGTATCCTATTTCCAAAATGTCTAGTATATTTCACGGCATAGAGTAAGCACTCAAGAAGACAAAACATTGATTAATAAAAATCTAAAACTTACTTCCAAAAGAAGTAGTAACATGTTACTCCTCCAGCAAAAAAACATTTCACCTTCAGGTACAGAAGTTTGTTTACTCCTTTAGGAAATCATCCGAATGGCATTGCTGTTGTGCTTTTCCTCCTAAGAAAATGACTCTGTTCTTTCCCTCTTCCCTCTCCTTTCTCCCCAAGGACTAGAAACCCACTGGAGCCTGTTTGTGGATGGCATTTTCCCAGCACAATCTGGAATATAGGAACAGCAAGGGGGAAAAAAAAGCCTATTTGTACATATATGGGATGGGAAGAAGATTTGGGGTAGATCTATAGATGAAAGGTTTTGGCCTCTGCCCTTAGCCTTCTGCTAATCTTCCTTGAAGGGATGCAATATATCCGTGAAGTCGATCCAGAGGAACGGTAAGCCCTGTTGTGGTCCCCACAGGTGGTTGCAAAATAAACACCCTTCTGTCCGTGTGTAATGGTCACTGGTTGCTGTCATGCAGGGCTTTACATGCTGAACTTCCTTTAACCCTGAAATCCATGGAGCAAAAGTGTCTCCAAGTGGGTCTAACTGCAGCCAACCTCATTACCTTTGATGTTTCTGTTTGATCTGAGTTTCCTTTTTTAACATTATTTATTCTCATTTATTTGATCCAAGTTTCCTAGGAGTTATTGGTTTAAAAGAGACACATTTGAATGACATTTAATGATGCTGCTTTCTGAAGTCATATTATCAAACTACTGGCTTGTTCCTTTGGATTAGACCAATTTAGTTGCAGTGTAATTGGCTTATTCTACTCTTGCATCTTCTTTCTTCTGTCTTACACGTTGCTGTTGCCACATGACTTACCAGGGTTTATTTGTCAGTCTTCACAGGGGTGCATGGGGAGCACACAGAGATCTTTTTCTCAGTAAGGTGTTTTCTACTTATCACATTTAGTTCAGAGTATAATTCTATTCTTTATTTTGTTCAGAGTTTAACAATGCATATTGTAATTTACTCCCACAAATGCAGTTAGTAAATGGTATTCTAAGAATTCCATAAAAATGCAAATCACAGATCCAATCTGCCTTTGAGTCAAAAGCAAGATGTTTTTCTATACTATAGCCCTCTCTTTGGTGACTCTGATACAAGATCATTAGCCATCGTTTGGGGATATTCTACTCTATTTAACATTATCTCCCCCACCCAGAATATCTAAAAAAATATACCCAATATCAAATATCTACTAGTATACATATGAAAATATCCCCTTGATAAACATTATTTTCAATCTTTCAGACATGTGGCATTACACAGACCCCGCCTCATTTTTCTTGGAATAATGTGTGCGTTTCTTGGAACCTTATATGGCATTACTAAAATTATGGTTAGATGAGAAAACTCCAGAAACGGGGTTTGGAAGATGATGTTTACTCTACATTTCTGGAAGCAGAGAAAATAGACTGTCCCTAAATGTTCTCACGATGATGAGGAATGATTTCATTGTTTCTGTAACCGTGCAACTAAGGTTAGCATGACAGGATCAGCACTACTAGTACATACTGACAAAAAGCATATTTTGTTCAGCATGTACTTGAGAGGATTCTTTTCCAGCTGTTTCATGAAAATAGGAAGAAGTTCTACCCTGACTTTGATGATTGAATGCCACGTCTTAAAATTCCCTATGCTAAGGTTTTCTTAATCCTCACCGAGAATATGTTTTTATTGATTTTTAGAGAGAGAGATGAGGGAGGGGAGAGGGAGGGAGGGAAGAAAAGAGAGAAACTTCAATGTGAGAGAGAAACATCCATCCTCTGCCTCCTGTATGCACCCTGAATGAGGATTGAACCCGCCACCTGGGTATGTGTCCTAAGCAGGAATCAAACCCACAGCCTTCTGGTGTATGAACAAGGATCCAACCGACTGAGCCACCAACCAGAGCTCCCTGTGCTAAGTTTTGAACATTAGATATTAAAAGGAGCTTAGAGAGACCCTTTCTCTTCTAATTCACCCTCTTTTTTACAGATGGAAACTGCCGCCCAGGGAGGTTCATTTGCAAACAGTTATCAAAAGGCAACGCCAAGGTTAGAACTAGATTCTGGCTACTAACTCATTGCTCTTTTCCCTGACCCTACTTTTCATCCAATATCTGCTCCTGCCTGTAGATCACCTGACAACAGTAGAAAATTAAACCAATTTATCTGGGAGAGAGATCTCAAGAGCCCCACTCCGTCACCATAAACTCAAAGCCTTTCTTCAAAGAAATTTTTAGCAGCTTAGTATACTAGTAAGAGAGATACTAGACCCCGAAGTCACAGGTTCAATTCCTGGTCGCCTTACTGTTTGGCTTCAGGCTATAAATCTCAGTTGCTTTACCTGTAATGTGCCAAGCATGATGATAAGCACTTTACATGCAATATTATTTCATTTTCATAGAAACCCTATTTATGTAGAAGAAAAAGCTTCCTCACATAAGGGTGTGTGAAGATGAATTCATATAATGTAGGTGGTAACAAGTATGTGGCACTGAGTACATGGGCATTTCTCTTTTTCTCCCCTCATTCTGAATAATTTACATATGACTTTGTTTGGCTTCACTCAGTCAATAAATATTGAACATTTGCTGCGTACCCATTGCTGTAATGTTGCTCTATGAAGGAGGAATAGTGTGAAGAAAGGATCAGAAGCAAGAATGCCCAGGGTGAGCAGTCTTGGTATTTTTCCATCAACAATGATAATAATAATAATAATAATAATAATAATAATAATAATATTTTGACCCCTAATTATATGCCAGGAAGTTTGCTAAGTGCTTTACATGACTTATTTTATTCATTCAGTAACTTATATAGAAGTATATATTCTTATTTTCCCAATTGTTATAAGGAAACTGAAGTTCAGAGGGTTAAAGAAACTTCTTTAGGGTCAGAACTGAGACACAAACTCTTAACCATTATATCATATTCCAAGGAAATGTACCCACTGGGTAGTTTATCAGCTGTTAAACAGAATGTATAGCCCTCAGGAAAAAAATAATCACAATCATATCATCTTCACCTATTTTAGTCTAGGTTAGCCACTTCTTTCTCATTTGTCAACATGTAAATTCTACCAGCCCATTGGACTTATTGTGGGCATTAAACAATTTTCATAAAAAAGGAGGAGGAGGAAGCAGGGGGGCAGGGAGGTGAGAGAAGAGGAGGAGGAGGAGGTGGAGAAGGAGGAGAAGGAGAAGGAAAAGGAGAAGAAAGGAGAAGGAGAAGGAGAAGAAGGATAAAACTTAGCCACAGAGCATGCACAGACCTGGACTGTCTCCATATGGAGATAATTCCAAAGAAAAATGTCAATGTGGATGGCTTTTAAAATGACTGTAATTAAAGCTACTTAAAATTTTATTCCCTCTATTTTCTCATTTGCAAAGTGTATATTAGAATAATAGTGCCTTCTCTGCAGTATTTGTATGAGAATCAAACAAAGTAGAGTTGTTCCAGGTGGCAGGAGGAAGAAGAAGAGGGAAAGTGGGGGATAAATGGTGTAGGAAAGAGACTATACTTTGAGCAATGGGTTCACAATGCAGTATGCATATGATGTTTTGTTGAGTTGTACATTTGAAACCTGTATGGTTTGTTAACCAATGTCACCCTAATAAACTCAATTTAAAACTACAACAACAACAAAATTTCAACTTGGAGAGTACTTAGAAGGTATTAACTGGCCTGAAAGATATATAGTCAATTCATCCAAGTCACAACCATACAAAAATTACAGCACTGTGTTACTTCACTTTGAATCAGATTCAGTTGTCCAATCTTAATTGCCCAATCTTCAGTAAGCGTTTACTGCCAGAGACTGAAGCCTTGCAAAAAGGACCATATATTTTCCTTTCCTTAACCCAACTCAGATATCCTCTGGAGTATATGGGTGGCAGAAATGTTTAAAATTTATTTTTGCCAAAGTGCTCAGATAGCCTTCTAAAAATCATCTCACTCAAAGCACTCCTGTTCTCTGTTCCTTCAGCTACTTACCCTTCCATTTCATTTAGCTTTCATAAAAAATGTAATATCAATTTCTCACAAAGTGCTTTCAGTAGGTAGATTTGGCCTTGACAGACTCTAAGCTCCTTCAAGAGACAGACTTTGGGCTCCAGTCATTTCAGCACAAATAGAACCCTTCCTTCAGGGGGGCTCTGTATACAGTCAGTCAATTATGAACCACCTCCATAACACTCGCCATATCTTTGATCAGATACCAAATTAGTTCTTCACTTGGTAGATATAGCTTAAAAAGGAATATCTTTGGGTCAGTTGGGATTTATACCATGTGAAAATGGTAGAATTTTAATTGGGCTATAAAAGTTCTCATTTGGTTGCTTGCCTTGTTTCGAGTGTGAAAATAGATAAAAACTGTTTTAAAGTTTGAAACTTATGCAATGGTGGTGTATGTTCCACAAGTACACTGCACAATTGTCATAAACCTCTGTTTTCAAGCAATAAGTATAAATGAAAATAAGAAACTATTTTATAGTTGCCTTTTGTAAATAGTTGTCCATTCAGCCATAGCAACATAACAAAAAATTGGGATGGTATACTTTAAAATAATACGCCTCCCTTTAGACAGGGCAAGTGAGTGGAGGGAGAGAACTTTTTATATGTACTTTATGAGACTATTTTGAACTTGTCTGATGGTGCTTTCTTTGTATTGTTTCCCATGACTCCAAATGTATATGTATTGTCCTCAGGATTGAATTAGGAATTCTTGGAGCTATCTCTTCTTTCAAGGAAGAGAGTTGCACACAAAATAAGCTATTACTTTGCACACAAAAATAAGCAACTCTGCAATGGCTTGTTAAGGAAAGGAGGCATTCACACTCTTATAAGCACAAGAAACATTTGGCAGCGCCTGTGTATGATTGGACTTTTCTGCCTAGACATACTAAGGCCTTATGAAATGTTCTGCTAATTGTTCTATTTAGATTAATACACTTGCTGAAAATACAGTGTAACTTAAGTTTATTCAAATACTAGATGGTCCAAGTAAGACATTTTGAAATTATATCATTTATGGAATACTTATGAAAATATATTTATGCTATGTTACTTCATTTCTTATCGTCAAGAGGACCAACTGGGAAGCTAAGGGAACTCCAGCAAAGACAGTCTTTGTCCACCAAGGGCAATGGAGAGGCACCACCCAGGCTAAGGAGGGGCCCAACAGGAGGCCTAAAAGAGTCCTGGAAGACCCAAGAAGGTCATGTTAAACTTAAGCTGGTCTCTAAGATTCCAAAGTCAGTTTCTGACAGAACACTACCAGATGAGTAAGAACTTTCCTGAACCTGTTTTGCTCCTTTGTGTTCATGTCAATTCTAAAGTTACTAGAAAGCTGGGGAGAAAGGGGAAGGCAAGGGGTAAAGAACCTGCCCTCTCCTGTGGACCCATGCAGGTGTCATGTCTACAGCCTGTAGCTGATTTCAGCCAGGAGGGGTGTGTGTGTGTGTGTGTGTGTGTGGTGTTTGTGTGTTGTATATGTTGACTACAAGTCTTACTTTTGACTTAAGATTGAAGTGTTGGTTAATACATTGAACTAGACCATTTTAAATACAAAATGGAGACTGTGTTTGCAACTTAAAATGTCCAGAGAACTTTTTATTACCTTTGGGTGAATGGTTGGACTATGATATGCTACTGGGCTAGCCCTGGTCTCATGCATCATTTCATAGAAGGGAAAGTTCATCCTCATCCTATATAATAAAAACTTAATATGCAAATTGACTGAACAGCTGAACGACTGGTCACTATGACGCATATGGACCATCAGGGGGCAGACGCTTGATGCAGGAGCTGCCCCCTGGTGGTCAGTGCGCTCCCACAGGGGGAGTGCCGCTCAGCCAGAAGCCAGACTCACAGCTGGCAAGTGCAGCAGTGGTGGCAGGAGCCTCTCCCACCTCTGAGGCAGTGCTAAGGAGCAGGGAGCCCGCTAAGGACCCCTTGGGGGATGTCCGCCTTCTGGCTTAGACCCAGCAGGCGGACATCCCCCAAGGAGTTCCGGACTGTGAGAGGGCGCAGGCTGGGCTGAGGGACTCCTCTCCCCCCCCCCCCCCCCACCAGTTCACGAATGTCATGCACTGTGCCTCTAGTCAAATATATTTTAAGAAACAATGGAAGACAAAAATATAACTTATTTGCTTCTTAAGGGTTTCACTTGTTCAGTGTATCAATTTTCAAATATTAATTTAATGTAATAGGCCAGCCAGTGTGGCTCAGGTGTTGAGCATCGATTCAGGAACCAAGAGGTCACTGGTTTGATTCCTGGTCAGGGCAAATACCTGAGTTGCAGGCTCCATCCCCAGTAGGGGGCGTGCAGGAAGCAACTGATAGATGATATTTCTCTCTCATGTATGTTTCTATCTCTCTATTCTTCTCCCTTCCTCTCTCTCTCTAAAAACCAATAAAAACAATTTTTTAAAAAATTTAATGTAATGTGTAGTTTGCTAAAAACAAATCAACCATATTGATTTGGTCTGTATCTGTATTTTAACTTTATGATAACAATACAGAAGATGCTTGTTCACAAAAGTAGAATATGTAAAATTATCTTTAAAAACTTTGTCTTTCTTAACTAGTTCAGAATAATCTCACTTCATATGTATTACCCAGACAACTATCACTCCTTAAGTGCCAATTTTAATTCATTGTCTCTTAATAATTACATAAATCTGTTTAGTTCATTTTACATTAACTTTGTTGTGTAATTAAATTTATTTCCAGTCCAATTGTTATTGAAATCACAATGAGAATATTGTTACTTGTTCATTTACTACCTTACTTACTGTTCATTATAAGCTGCTCAGTACTTCAGCTCCTAAAATGCACATGGTCCAGAGCCCTATAGTGTAGGCTTTTTTGAATTTGGCATAGTTCCAACAGTGCTGACCTTGTGCTGACTCAGTTCTCCCTATGTTTGCCTCTGACTTTACTGTCCCAAGCCATATATCTCTATATATATATAGCCCCCATGTCCCCATTTCAGAAACCACTCCTTATTAGAAAGACATTGTATATTAGGAAGAAAATACTATAATCTAGAATCAGTTCTTACAGATCACCTACCCTCTCTGTACCTCATTTTTTCTACCTATACAATGGGTAAAATAATACACATCCTACCTTACCAAAATGAGATTATCAAGAACAGAGATGCTTTGGAGTGAAATGACATTAAAATTCAAAGAAATATTTTGTCAACATTAATGTAATAATGCAAGCTATATTAACTGATGTCTGAGATTTTCTTCAAGAATCAGATTCTGGTTTTCTTTCATGTTCTATCACATGAAGTAAGGTCTTCTTCAATTTAATCTAAAAATGAGTCATTTGAAGAGAAGAAAAATTTTACTTGGTTTATCATCTCATTTTGAAGACATCTTGAATAGGCAGCAAATGTAACTTACTCCTGTTAGTCCACTAAAATTTCCATTGATGAGCACTTTTCATTTTCTTCAACTGCTTAAAAATTGCTTAGGTTCTTCAGCTCCAATTGGGAATTCAAGAAAATTACCTCAGAGAAGGATGTATTTTTCTGTATTTAAGTAAAAAAAGCCTCAGATCTATTTATAATTCTATGTAAGGGCAAAGAGATGGTCTCTGTAGTTGCTTCAAGTCCTATAACTCTATTTGATCAAAATTATCCAGACAATCATTCCATGTCTTCTTAGTCTTATAATATTTGGTCCATTCCAGTCTTTTGAGTTGTGAAGATACAAGTTTTGTACATTATCTTATTTTTTTCTGTCTACAATAAGTCTTATGAAAGTTCACTTCAAAGTTCCCAAAAGGAAAAGGGAAATATAGAATTCATTCTAAAACAAAGAGAAAAATTGTCCTATCTACTATTGATTACTATATTAAAATTTATTTTAAGCAAAGAAAAAATTTGATGTTTCTATTACACTACTAGAGGCCTGGTGCACAGATTCATGAGCATTGAAAGGGAATTAATTAGAAGGTGGCCGGTAGGGCGGGACTGGGAGAGATGGGCCAGACACACCCTGGAGCCAACTTCCCGCGGTCTCTCCCAGGCCTCCCGCACCTGGGGCAGTGCTGCGGCTCGAAGGGCATCTGTGGAGTGAGCAGGGTCTCTCGGGCAAGTGGGGTCCCTCAGCCTGGCCTGTGGGGATCAGGCCGAAACCAGCAGGATGACATCTCTCAATGGGTCCTGGAGTGTGAGAGGGCACTCTGCAAAGTTGCTGTTGCTCGGCAGCTCCTGCATTGAGCGTCTGCCCCCTGGTGGTCAGTGTGCATCATACCTACTGGCCGGTTGGCCGGTCAGCCAGCCGCTTAGCCTTTTATATATATAGATAACAGGAAAGAGAATTTGTCTTTTTGTTTTTGTTAATCCTCACCTGAGGATATTTTCTCCATTGCTTTTTAGAGAGAGTACAAGGGAGGGAGGTAAGGAGGGAGGGAGGGAGGGAGGGGAGGAGGGAGGGAAAGGAGGGAAGGAAGGGAGGGACAGAGAGAGAGAAATATCCATGTGAGAGAGACACATCATTTGGTTGCCTCCTGCATGCGCCCTGACCAGGGCCAGGGATTGAATCTGCAACCCAGGTCCATGCCCTTGACCTGGAATCGAACCTTCGACCTCTTGGTGTGCAGGCCGGCATTCTAACCACTGAGCACAGCAGCCAGGGCAAGAATTTGTCATTTTGATCATAACTTTTATTTTAAATATCAGTGATATTTTAAAATCTATGCACATAGAATATGAATTAAATATATCTATGCTATATAGAAAGAGGGAAACATACTTTCTCTCAATAGCCCAGGGAAACTTTCAGTGGTAATGTGTTTGTAATAGAGAAAAGAGATGCCAAAGTGTTTGATCTGTTAGTGAACTCCACTGCGCTTCTGTGACGGCGTTTGTGGTTAGGGGAAATAATATAGAAGAAAAATTTGAAAGATGAACACATATCATGAAAAGTTGTTTTTAAAAATATTCCCTTCCTCCTCTTCCACACTTTAATTGAAGAAAAGTTTTCTTTATTCAAGGTCTCCTGAGCTAGGTCATATAGCCATAAATTTCTAAGTTATTCTTTTGATAATAAATATTCTTTCCACGAATCTCCCTTCTGAAGCCTCTCATTTAATATATTGGGGTTTTGACTCTGCTTTTCTAAAATAGCATACAATTTTTAAAATATTTTACTAACTCTAGATAACATGTACCAAAGATGGGAACATAGGATTTAATTCTCCCTTGGCCATTAACTTGCTGGGTTGCCTCAGAACTCAGTCTCCTCATCTGCCAAGTAAAATATTAATATCTTATCTTCATCAAGCCCGGCAGCTGCGCCAAATCACCTCCCAGGTTCTTTATAACTCTAAGTTATTTCTACCTCTAGTTTCTGGATTCTCTATTATTATGTCTAAGTATAAAATATTTCCTGTACATTAAATTGGTTATGCCAACTTTTTTTGTTAATCCTCACCTGAGGATATTTTTCCCATTGATTTTTAGAGTGGAAGAGAGGAAAAGGGTTGGGGAGAGAGAGAGAGAAAAAAACATCCATGTGAGAGAGACACATGGATTGGTTGACTCTTGCACATGCCCTAACCAGAACCATGGATCAAAACTGAAACCTATATATGCTCTTGACTGAGAATCAAACCAGCAACCCTTGGGTATGTGAGACGATGCTCTAACCACTGAGATCACTGGCCAGGGCTGGTTATGCCAACTTTTGATAGGCACATTTACCATGCTTTTCATGGGGTGGGGGGTGAAGTTAATCATTTTCTGGTTATAAACCCTTCCATAGTCTCCTTTTGATTAGATCTTTGCATGGATGTTTAATTCACCTAATTCAGTGCTTTGGCTAAGTCTTGAGCTTTCCTATTACCTAGAAGAGGTAATAGACCACTATTTATTAGATATGAGGATAAGACACATGCAATATAATAGCTATAATTAGTGTTTATGTCTCCAAATTAAGACACAAATAGGATAACTTCTTGAACTATTCTGAAATTTGTATTAGTGCTAAAAGGGTTAGAGAAGGGACCATAATAAAAAAAAAAATGCGTGCACTAAATAAGAGGAGGTAGAATTAGTTAAATCACCATCAAACACAACAAATTGAAGTAGTTTATTTCCCTACCTCTTATTCTTTATCTGTATAGATCAGGGAAGTTCACTTAGGAATTATATGAAATTAGAAAAACGTTTGATATGCACATCTCAGCCACAGTGTTTTCCAAGAAGAGGTCTCATATCATAGAACTAGATGAGTCAGAATAGAGAACATCAAACAGGCTACTATTTATTTTCTTGCTGGGCTGATGCTCCACAAAACATCCCACAGTGCTTTTCATTTGTTCAAACGGCCATCATGTCAACTCTGGTCTTCTATTCAGATGAATGTACTGTTCCTAAGATTGTTTTATACCTGAAGTTTCAGAGCTGCTTCGATATTATCTGCGAGCTCTTCAGGCCTCTCCTCGCTCTCTCTCTCTCTCCCTCTCTCCCTCCCTCCCTCCTTCCTTCTTCCCTCCCTCTTCCTGTTTCTTTCTCTCTCTGCTATTCAAAATATCCCTAGCCATTAGCATTATTATGTCTGTCCCTTTCCTTTCTATGCCTTTATTTTTATTTCTCAATTTCTATTGTGCTCTGTCTCAGAAACCTCCAACTGAAACCTTTAAAAAGTGTGCATATTTTCTGTCTTTGCCTACTGTGCCTATAAGAACTCTTCCTGCTGTCCTACTCTCTACCCCAGACAGCAAAAGGATTTGCAGGGCCAAGCCCTCAGTTCTAAGGCAGTCACTGTGGTTGCTTCCAGGACCCTGATGCTTTAAGTTAATGAAGCTTCAGAGCTCAGGCAGAACAGGGAAGAAGATCCTGCGGAGGATATAGCTCCATTTCCGCCAACATTCTTAAGCCTCTTGCCTCACAGAAACCCCACTAAGGGCCTGGAGTTCACGCTGCTCTGGCTCCCGGAGGCCTTCCTGTGGAACATCACCACGTCTGTCCTCTCCGGAAGGCTTTAAGTCGTTTTGATCTTTCATTCCAGTCCTTTGGACTCCTGATTGCTTCCAGATTGAATCTGATAAACCGATTTATGACTAAGGTTTTAGTCATTTATAATGACTTGAGCATTCATCTTTTCCACTTTACATAGTGACTTACACTATCTTAGCCCTGAAGACGATGGGCCAGAGGCAAAACAGCAGGAAGGACACTGAGATGATACTGATGATGAGATGAGCAACTGCATGTGCATATGAGATGTTCATATGAGGCTTCCCAAAGCATTCTTCACGTCCCATTGGGCTGTATGAGCTGCACTGTCCTGGTATAGAGAAGGCTGTATATAATACTGATGATAGCACTATGCCCTTGCATGGAATGAGAAGTATTGTTAGTAAAATGTATCATTGGAAGCATGTGAATTAGAGACAACTTGTTAATCCTGGAGGCACCCAGGTAAAACAGTGTCCTTATTACTAAGCATTTCTAAACTTTGTTAACAAAAGGAAAACAGAGCAGTTGTGGCAAATAATACGTTTCTTCCTTCTCTGAATGGTTCTTGGGAGGAAATAATTAGGTGTAATCAAACATCATCCCCAATTCATTGCTCTCCCTCCTTCTGGTTATTATTGGCTTGGAGAATAGACACCAGGAATGTTTTTTGTTTTGTTTTTTGCCACCACTGAAAAGTGATCTCCAATAGTGGAAATCCCAGGCACTGTGATGGACTATACAGGAAAAACTTGGGGTCAGTAGAGTACATTAAGTACCCTGAAAGACAAGCCACTTAATCACCCGTGTGGCTGAAGGTGATTGCAGTCAGTCACGTTTCCTTAGAGACGAATTCTGATGGGAAGAGGAGAGGGTAGTCACAGCCTTGCTGCAGGCAAACTGAGGAACAGGCAGTTGTGTCTACAGCTGTAAGGTATGGACACCAGAAGGTGGCTTCCTCTACCTGGAGAGATCTAAGCAGGGAGGCAGGCCACTGGCGGTTCATGTCTAGGAAAGCGTGAGGACTTTCTCTTCCTCAGTGACCCAGACATTAACACACCTGAGCTCGATGTTCAGAGAAGAGAAGTCAAAGGTTTTTGAAGAGACTGTTAGACCAAGGTCCTGCGGCAGCGGAGCTCTGTGCTGCGACGGGCGGTCTCAGCCCTGTGGTGCTAGAGGGGACCGAAAGGGGCAGACTGGAGCTCTCTCCCGAACAGTAAGCAGCATCTAGATTACATTTTCTTTGGAATTTTTCCAGGCTCTCCTGGGGTTTGCAATTTCCAGTAGGAAGAAGAATAATTTATTTTAATATCATGGGCTTCTCATCATATAGACTTCCTAGTTTCCATGTACTGTCACTCATTCCAAAGATTTAATTGGCCTCCTTGTTAAATTGTTGCCTTTGCCCTCTGGAACCTCTGCTGCTCTGTAAACAAACTCTCATGCATCCTCGGTCTCTTGAGGATTATGTGAAATACTGTACTAGGAAAATCAGAAATATGAATGTATTAGTCAGGGTTCTCCAGAGAAACAGAAGCCATAGGATGTGTGTGCGTGCACATACACACGCACACACATTATAAGAATTGGCTCATGTAATGATGGAGACTGGCAAGTTCAGAATCTGCAGTACTTCCTGGCAGGCTGGAGACCCCCAAGAACCACTGGTGCAGATAACATGCACTAGAGTCTGCTGGAGAACCCACTCTTACTTGGGGAGGCTGGCCTCCTTGCTCTATTTAGGCCTTTAACAGGTAGGCTGAGTCCCACTCACATCCTGGAGGGCAATCTGCTTTACTCAAAGTTCAGGAATATAAATGCTAATATCATCTAAAGGTGACACATAAAATTAACCATCACATTAAAGAAAAAATAATAAAGAGTTGGTTTTTAAAAATATTTTCTTTCATTTCTTACCTTAATGAGACCTGGCTTTCCCACAATGAAACTGCTTTCCTTGTTCCTTCTTTCACGGAGGCAACCCGTCCTCTCATATACCATGGCCAGGGGGCTCAGAACAATGTTGTCCTTCTCTTAGCAGCCCAGTGTCACTTCCAGACCATTTTCCCCCACTGTGTGCAGAAATCTATCTTCCTTCAAGCTTATGCGAATAGGTTATGACACCTGTTACCTCTTCATGTCACTATCAATTTCCTACTGGTCAATCCCTCACATTCATTTAAGGTTCTCACACCCAACTTGCAGTATTTCCTTCTTAACTTGATTCTACTATTCCCATGGGTGACCTCAGTGCCCATGGTACTGACTCACCTTTAAATAAAGAGTTTTGGACTCCGGGGCAGCCAGTGCAGGCACAGAGACCACTCCATCTTGAAGAAAAGGACTGCTTGCGACTAGGACCCTAGCCTCACCACCACCCAATCTGGTCTCAAATGCAAGCTGTGACCTTACAACCACTCAGGACAAAGACCTGCAGACCCACGGACACCAAGAGTCCAGACATCCCAGCCACAGATTACTGTGAGTCACAGAGCCCGTCCCCCTCCCCACCAGCCTGCTGCGGCGGCATAGGACCGGCCAGATCCGCTCCTCGTGACAAGGCTTCCTATCGACACAGGGAGGCTATGCAACTTAACTTTGGTTCTGGGTGCACATGCACACAGGAGTCTGTTTCCTGGTGCAGGATTGGGCCTCCCACTGACACAGGGCAGCTGTGCAACCTGGCCCCCCAAGCAGACCAGGGACTCTGATTCTTCATGCAAGAGGCAGCACTGAACACCAGTGACTTGACTCTCAGCACACGTGGGGACTCTGTTTCTCCTCGTGTGCGCACGAGATCCCTGATTCTCAGTGCATGCATACTGAGTGCCTGTGACTCCAATTCTTGGCGCACATGCACACAGGGACCCCGATTCATTGTGCGAGACCACACCAAGCAACAGAGACCCTGATACTCGATTCTTGGTGTGTGCACTTAGGGTCTCTGACTCCTGGCATGCACTAGGGAACTCTGATTTTCGGTGTCTGCCTGCGGGGACTTTGTTTCAGCATGGTGCATGCAGGTCCCTGATTCTAGGTTAGCGCACGAGGCCACACTGAGCACTGGTGACTCTGATTCTCGGCATACATGGCTCCCACTGACCCACAGCATCCACACATCTTGGTGTTGGAGCTCTTCAGTGACACTCAGATGGTGCAACACTCCCACTGAACATGGCCTGGGCCCCCACAGATTTTGGACCTTCTGGTGATAGTTAGAATAGGAAGACAACGAAACAATCCCCAAAGCGGGGGGGGGGGGGGGGGGGGGGGGGGGGGGGAATCGCCAAGAAAGGAAATAAGTGAAACTGAGGCATGCAATATGACAGAAAAATAATTCAGAGTAATGGTGATACAGTTCATAAACTGGATGGATGAGAAAATCAACAACCTATGCAAAAATCAGGAAGAAAAATAAAAAATAAAAAATAAAATAAAATAAAAAAATCAGGAAGAAATAAAAAGTGATATAGCTACAATCAAAAATGCTATGGAAGGTTTCAACAGTAGACTAGAAGAAGTGGAGGGCTGAATTAGTGAGTTAGAAGATAAGGTAGAGAAACAAGCCCAATCTGAACACCAACTGGAGAAAAAAATTAAAAAGCAGGAGGAGAACCTAAGGGAGCTTTGGGACAATGCAAAACGAAATAACATATGTATAATAGGGCTGCCAGAAGGACAAGAAGAGAAGGAAGGATTAGAGCTATTTGAAGAAATAATGACAGAAAACTTCCCTGATATAGGGAAGAAAAAAGTCACACAAGTACAGAGTCCCAAGCAAAATGAATCCCAAAAGACCCACACCAAGATACATCATAATTACAACGGCAAATGTTAATGACAAAGAGAGAATCTTAAAGGTTTCAAGAGAGAGACAAAGAGTTACCTACAAAGGATCACCCATCAGATTATCAAAGGATTTCTCAACAGAAACACATCAAGCTAGAAGGGAAAGGAATGAAGTATACAAAGTGATGCAGAGCAAAGGACTGAATCCAAGAATACTCTATTCAGCAAGACTATCAAACACAATTGAAGGGGAAATCAGGAGCTTCACAAATAAAAAAATGCTAAGTGAGTTTATCACTACCAAGCCAGCAATGCAAGAAATGCTAAAGGGAATGCTGTAAAAAGAAGAAATAGAAAGGGAGGAAGAAACACAGGCATAAAGCACAGAAATGGCTACAAACAAATACCTATAAATAATAACATTAAACATAAATGGATTAAATGCTCCAATCAAAAGACATCCAGTGACTGAATAAATAGGAAAATATGACCCATATATATGCTGTCCTCAGGAGACCCACCTCAGAACAAGAAACTCACACAAAGTGCAGGGATGGAAAAATAGCTATCAGACAAATGGAAATGAAAAAAAAGCTAGGATAGCAATACTTATATCTGACAAAATAGATGTCAAAGTGAAGACCATAACAAGAGACAAGGAAGGCCACTTCATAATTCTAAAGGGATCAATATAACAAGAGGATATAACTCTGGTAAACATAGATGCACCCAATGCAGGAGCATCTATGCATAAAAAATTCTGCAAGATATCAGGGGAGAGATCGACAGCAATACAATCATAGTGGAGACTTTAATACCCCTTTAACATCACTGGATAAATCCTCTAGACAAAAAATTAGCAAAGAAACAGAAATCCTAAACAACTCACTAGATCAGATGGACTTAATTGACATCTTTAGAACATTCCACCCCAAAACTACAGAATATACATTCTTCTCAAGCGCACATAGGACATTTTCAAAGATAGACCACATATTGGGAAACAGGCAAAGTCTCTCAAAATTCAAGAAGATTGAAATCATATCAAGCATCTTCTCAAATCACAATGGCATAAAATTAGAAATCAACTGCAATAAAAACAATCACAAAAATTCAAACACTTGGAGGATAATAGCATACTATTAAACAATAGGGGGTTACCAAAGAGATCAAAGTAGAAATAAAAAACACCTGGAAACAAACAACAATGAAAACACAACAATCCAAAATCCTATGAGACACAGTGAAAGCAGTCCTGAGAGGGAAGTTCATAGCATTACAGGCCTACCTCAAAAAAACAAAACAAAACAAAGACTGGTAATAAATTATCTAACTCTACAACTTAAAAAATTAGAAAGAGAGTAACAAAAAAAGACCAAAGTGAGCAGAAGGAAGGAGATAATAAAGATCAGAGCAGAAATAAATGAAATAGAGACCAAAAAAATACAAAAGATCAATAAAACCAATAGCTGGTTCTTTGTAAGGATAAGCAAAATTAATGAACCTCTAGCCAGGCTCACCAAGAAGCAAAGAGAGAGGACCCAAATAAATAAAATCAGAAATGAAAGAGACAAAATAACAACAGACCCCACAGAAATACAAAAGATTGTAAAAGAAAAAAATACTATGAACAACTCTACTCCAACAAACTAAACAACACAGAAGAAATGGACATATTCCTAAAAAAAAATACGACCTTCCAAAACTCAATCAAGAAGAATTAAAAAATCTCAACAGGCCAATAACTAAGGAGGAAATTGAAGCAGTCATCAAGAAGCTCCCAGCAAACAAAAGAACATGGCCAGACGGCTTCACAGGAGAGTTTTACCAAACATTCAAAGAAGAACAAAAACCTATCCTCCTCAGACTATTCAAAAAATTCAAAAGGAAGGCACACTTCCAAGATCTTTTTATGAAGCCAGCTTTACCATAATTCCAAAACCAGATAAAGACACTACAAAGAAAGAGAATTACAGGCCAATATCCCTGATGAACACAGATGCTAAAATCCTCAACAAAATTCTAGCAAGTTGGATTCAGCAATACATTAGAAAGATCATACACCATGACCAAGTGGGATTTATTCCAGAGATGCAAAACTGGTACAATATCCGCAAATCAATAAACATGATACATAACATAAACAAATTGAGAGACAGAAGTCACATAATCATATCAATTGATGCAGAAAAGGCATTTAGCAAAATCCAAAACCCTTTCCTGATAAAAACTCTCAGCAAAGTGGAAATAGAGAGATCATACCTCAAGATAATAAAAGCCTTATATGACAAACCTACAGCCAACATCATACTCAATGGGCAAAAACTAAAACCATTTCCCCTCAGAACAGGAACAAGACAGGGATGCCCACTTTCACCACTCCTGACATAGTACTGGAAGTGCTAGCCATAGCTATCAGACAAGAAGAAGAAATAAAAGGCACCCAAATTGGAAAAGAAGAAGTAAAACTGTCCTTATTTGCAGGTGACATTATATTGTACATAGAAAAATGCCAAAGACTCCATCAAAAAACTACTAGACTGAATACATGAATTCAGAAAGTAGCAGGATACAAAATTAACACCCAGAAGTCTATGGTTTTTCTATAGACCAATAATGAACTCACTGAAAGAGAAACTTAAAAAGCAGTCCCATTTTCCATTGGAACAAAAACATCAAGATACCTAGGAATAAACTTAACCAAGGAGATAAAGAACCTGTACTCAGAAAACTTCAGTATGCTGAAAAAATAGATAGAAGAAGACATGAACAAATGAAAGAATATACCACGTTCATGGATTGATAGAATCAACATCATTAAAATGTCCATACTACCCAAAACAATCTATAAATTCAATGCAATCCCCATTAAAACACCAACAGCATACTTCAAAGACCTAGAACAAACTCTCCAAAAATTCATCTGGAATAAAAAAAAAGACCCTGAATAGCTGCAGCAATCCTGAGAAAGAAGAACAAAGTAGGGGGGATCTCAATACCAGATATCAAGCTGTATTACAAAGCCACTGTTCTCAAAACTGCCTGGTACTAGCACAAGAACAGACATATAGACCAGTGGAACAGAATAGAGAACCCAGAGTTCAACCCAAGCCATTATGCTCAATTAATATTTGACAAAGGAGGCAAGAGCATACAATGGAGTCAAGACAGTCTCTTCAATAAATGGTGTTGGGAAAATTGGACAGATACTTGCAAAAAAATGAAACTAGACCACCAACTTACACCATACATAAAAGTAAACACAAAATGGATAAAGGACTTAAATGTAAGATGGGAAACCATAAAAATCTTAGAAGAAGCCATAGGCAACAAAATAGCAGACATTTGTCATAGCAATATCTTTATCAATACAGCTCATAGGGCAATGAAAACTAAGGAGAAAATAAACAAAGAGACTACATCAAAATAAAAAGCTTCTGCACAGCAAAGGAAACCATCAACAAAACAACAAGAAAGCCCACTGCATGGGAGAACATATTTGCCAATGTTATCACCGATAAGGGTTTAATCTCCAACCCAAAACTCACAAAACTTAACAAAAGGAAGATAAACAACCCAATCAAAAAATGGGCAAAGGACCTAAATAGACACTTTTCGAAAGAGGACATACAGAAAGCCAAGAGACATATGAAAACACTAGTGGCCCAGTGCATGAAATTCATGCACATTAAATGGAGAGTCATTAGAGGAAATATTTTAATGTTGCTATTTGCCCTTTCTCTATAATAGAAGTGTCAGAAATGAAGGAAAATTAGTAAAATGTATATGAAAATTTTCCTCCTGTCAGAGTCTGGGCGCACCACAGGACCCAGAGTCAAGTCCCCGCCCACTCATGTGTGCCTCAAAATCGCACCAGACCATTATAACCTTATGAACAAAAATAGATACAGAAACAAAGAAGCATTGAACAGACTGTCAAACTACAGCGGGAAGGGTGGGGAGGGTTGGAGTGGGGGAGGTAAGAGATCAACTGAAGGACTTGTATGCATGCATATAAGCATAACCAATGGATGCAACACGCTGGGGGCGGGGGGAGGAGAGAGGAGGTGAGGGCATGTGCCAGGGGGTAGGGGAGGCTGGGGGAAGGTCAATGGGGTGGGGAGACATATGTACTACTATTGGTAATACTTTAAACAATGAAATAAAATTATAAATAAATAAGTACATAAATAAATAAATAGTTTTGTCATCTCCTTGATTCTTAAGACTTCATTCTACCCCGTTTTCAGCCATATAATCTACATCCTAGGCCTGACTCTTATATGGAATTCATTATCTTTCCTTCATCTACATTTTCTAAATCATAGAAGCCATTTTCTGTTGTCAAGTTCTAAATAAAAGCATCCAGTGAGAAGGACACTTAGCCAAAGAGCAAGAATAAAATAAGCAAGAAAATTTCTGTCCAACCTCCTACTCACCAATCAATGTTCCTCAGTCCCTCCAAAACAGTGATCCAAAATTACTTCCTTACACAAAAAAACTTTACTGGATAAGTCCTAATCCATCCCATGGTATGCAAGGGGCTTCATGATAAAAATTCTTCCTAAGTCTTCAACATTCAGTGCCTGCACACATACTCTGCTGACTGTTTAGTGAAAGACTTTCAGATCCCATAATTAAACCTGCTTTCTCAGATGTCTTTCCTTTGCCTGTTATTCTCTGTCTGGAAAGTCTTCTGCTTTTATACTTTTGTTTACATAGCAACTAAGGCAATGGGCACTTCCTTGGACAAGTCTTTCCTGAACTTCCCCCCCAAACACACACACCCCCACCCAAACCAGAGATACCTCCCTCCCCCCATGCTACACTTATCACATAGTTCCTATTACTTTATACTGTAATTTACTTGTTTGTCTATGTGTCGATATTCTTTCCCATATTCTGAGTTTCTTGAGGGTGAGATCTGTGTACTATTCAATCCCCAGCACCCTACATAGTGAATGACTATAAGTCCTACTTATTTAAGTCTACTTAGAGCAAGTTGACCACCAACATGGCCAGGAGGCTGAGACACTCCCAGACCATTGGCAGAAGTTCTCCTGGACCCTCTTACCCTGTTTCTCCTCATTCTGGTGCTGTGTCCATCTGGCATCTAGTCTCTTTGGCTCCATCTCTCATCTCTCAGTCTGTGTTTTCCCTCTGGACAAGACAACAGAACTCAGATTTTTAAGCTGCTTCAGGCAACAGTTCTCAACCTCTGTGTCCCAAATGTGTTCAGTCACAGAGCAAAAAGAAAGAAAAGGGTGGAGTTACAGGGAGCTTTCTGGGAATTCAAAATTAATACCACATGCAACAATGTGCATGCATCTCAAAACCATTACACTGAGACAAGCAGCCAGATATACACACATAAAAAATGTACATATATAAACTAATTCATGCTGATAGAAGTCAGGATAGTGGTTCTTAACACTGGAGTGGATTGAAAGGAGCATGGAGTGGCATATGGGTGCTTGTAATACTCTGTTTCTGGTTCTAACTGTTCATTTTGTGAAGATTTATTTAACTACACTTATGATCTATGCACTTTTCTGTATTATATAGGAATACACAATGAGAAATATAAAGTTAAAAAATTAATGATACAATGGGAAACCATTTTATACTCAGGAGAATAATAAAAACTTTAAAGTCTGACTAAGCAAAGTTTTCTCAAGAATGGGGAAAATGGGAAGTCATTTTTAGAAGTGGAAATTGGCAAAAAATTTTTGGCAAACAATTTGGCATTATCTTGTGAGGCTGAACATGTGCATATTTTGCAATTTAGCTAATTCCATTCCTAAGCCAGAGAAATTATTACCTACCTGTAGCAGAAAACATATAAAAGAATTTTCAGCCCTGGCCAGTGTGGCTGTGGTTAGTTTCGACCTGTGCACGGAAGGCCCTCAGGTTCAAATCCCTGACAAGGGCATGTACCTGAATTGCGGGTTCCATCTCCCACCTCAGTTGGGACACATGAGGAAGGCAACCAATTGATGTGTGTGTCCCACATCAGTGCTTCTCTCTCTCTCTCTCTCTCTCTCTCTCTCTCTCTCTCTCTCTCTCTCTCCTCTCTCTCTCTCTCTTCTCTCGCCCTCTCTCTCTCTCCCCCTCTTGCCCTTCCTCAGGTGAGGATTAACAACAACAAAAAATGTTCATAGAAGCATTGTTCATGGATTTTTTTTCTTTAAAAAAGGAACTTTGGGATGACCAACCATCAGGGAAATAGATAAATAAATGGTAGTACATCCACAGTACACAGCAATAAAAAATAAAAGAATACAACCACTCACATCAACAGAGAAGGCTTTAGAAACAAAATGTTCAATGAAAAATTCACAAGAGACTATATATGAAACGTTTATAAAACCCTCCAAAATAGCAAAATGAATATATATATATATATATATGTGATAAAGCTACTAAAGAAAACAAAATACTGTAAAAAACCTAAGCTAGAAGATGGTAGCCTCTGGAGTGGAGGGAGGTACAGTTGAGGAGGGACATCTGGGAGCTTCACCCAAATTGCCCACATTCTAATTCTCAGGTGGGGTGGGTTACATAATGTGCTTTGTAATTTGCATATGTATGATCACTATTCATTTTTATGTACAGATATTAACCACGAAAAATTTTCTCTCATTCCTGTTCAGTACAAGCACATGCTCTGCTTGATCTCCTTTCTAGACTTTCATAAAATGAAAAGTACTGATAAGAAAAACAATAATAGCCCTGGCCGGTTTGGCTCAGTGGATGGAGCGTCGGCCTGCGGACTCAACGGTCCCGGGTTCGATTCCGGTCAGGGGCATGTGCCTTGGTTGCGGGCGCGTCCCCAGTGGGGAATGTGCAGGAGGCAGCTGATCGATGTTTCTCTCTCGTCGATGTTTCTAACTCTGTCCCTCTCCCTTCCTCTCTGTAAAAAATCAATAAAATATATTTTTTTAAAAAGAAAAAGAGCTGAAGCCGGTTTGGCTCAGTGGATAGAGCGTTGGCCTGCGGACTGAAAGGTCTTGGGTTCGATTCCGGTCAAGGGCATGTACCTGGGTTGCGGGCACATCCCCAGTAGGAGATGTGCAGGAGGCAGCTGGTCGATGTTTCTCTCTCATCGATGTTTCTAACTCTCTATCTCTCCCCCTTCCTCTCTGTAAAAAATCAATAAAATATATTTAAAAAAAAAAAAGAAAAACAATAATATGGCCCAAGAACAGATATATAGACCAATGGAATAGAATAGAAAACCCAGAAACTGACCCAAACCAATATGCTAAATTAATATTTGACAAAGGAGGCAAAAGCATACAATGAAGTCAATTCAGTCTCTTCAATAAATGGTGTTGGGAAAATTAAACAGATACATGCAAAAAATGAAACTAGACCACCAACTTACACCATACACAAACATAAACTCAAATGGATAAAGGACTTAAATGTAAGATGGGAAACCATAAAAATACTAGAGGAATCCACAGGCAGCAAAATCTCAGACATATGCTGAAGCAATATCTTCATCAATACAGCTCCTAGGGCAATGGAAACTAAGGAGAAAATAAAAAAATGGGACTACATAAAAATAAAAAGCTTTTGCACAGCAAAAGAAACCATCAACAAAACAAGAAAGCCCACTGCATGGGAGAACATATTTGCCAATGTTATCTCCGATAAGAGTTTAATCTCCAACATTTACAGGGAACTCATACAACTTAACAAAAGGAAGATAAACAACCCCATCAAAAAATGGGCAATGGGCCCTAACTGGTTTGGCTCCATGGATAGAACATCGGCCTGCAGACTGAAAGGTCCCAGTTTGATTACGGTCAAGGGCATGTCCTTAGTTGTGGGCACATCCCCAGTAGGAGGCAGCTGATTGATGTTTCTCTCTCATCGATGTTTCTAACTCTCTATTCCTCTCCCTTCCTCTCTGTAAAAAAAAAAAAAAATCAATAAAATATATATATATTTTTAAATGGGCAATGGACCTAAATAGATACTTTTCAAAAGAGGACATAAGGAAGGCCAAGAGACATATGAAAACATGCTCAAAGTCACTAATCATCCAAGAGATGCAAATCAAAACAACAATGAGGTACCATCTCACACCTGTTAGAATAGCTATCATCAATAAATCAACAAATGACAAGTGCTGGAGAGGATGCGGAGAAAAAGGAACCCTTGTGCACTGCTGGTGGGAATGCAGACTGGTGTAGCCACTTGGAGAACAGTATGGAGTTTCCTCAAAAAACTAAAAATGGAACTCCCATTTGACCCAGTGATCCCACTTCTAGGAATATATCCCAAGAAACTAGAAACACAATCAGAAAGGATATATGCACCCCTATGTTCATAGCAGCACAATTTACAATAGCTAAGATTTGGAAACAGCCTAAATGCCCATCAGCAGATGAGTGGATTAGAAAACTGTGGTACATCTACACATAAGAATACTACACTGCTGTAAAAAGGAAGGAACTTCTACCATTTGCAACAGCATGGATGAAACTGGAGAGCATTATGCTAAGCAAAATAAGTCAGTTGGAGAAAGATAAATATCACATGATCTCACTCATTTGTGGAATATAATAAACATAAACTGATGAACAAAAACAGATCCAGAGACAGAGAAGTATTGATCAAACCATCAAACCTCAGAGGGAAGGCAGGGGAGGGTGGGGGTAAGGGGGAGAGATCAACCAAAGGACTTGTATGCTTGCATATAAGCCTAACCGACAACAGGGGGGTGGAGGGCATGAGTGGGCAGTGGGGGGGGGGGGGGGGGGGGGCGCGCAATGGGGGATAAGTACACATATGTAATACCTTAATAAAGAAAATTAAAATAAACAAAATAAGTAAATAATGAAAAACAATAATAGTTATGGAGGGTTCTCTCTTTTCCGTGTCCAGTGTGGCTAGAGAGTGGTCCAGTTCTTTGAGTAGGGGTGGCTGGGGATTGAGAAAATGAAAGAAAGAGACAGACACAGAGATGGAAGAAAAAAGCTGGGACTGGGTGGGACCGCTGTCCTCTTCTGATGGAGAGACAGAGACCCAGCACCGATACAACATGTTTATTTTATACCCAAATACCAGGAAGTTTCACCAAAGGTCAAGACAAAGGAGCTTGGGTGGGCCCGAGCCGTATTCATTCCCGGTGCTTGGCTGGATTTACATAATAAAACCCACTCCCCAGCACCTGGGCAAAAATGAAGGTCAAGCTGAGAACACTTCTGCCTTTTTGGTAAGATGTGTATCCAGGACGTGGCTTTGCCTACCGCCCTGGATTCAGCTGACAATTTATCAAAGAAACTTGAGGCCCGGTGCACAAAAATTTGTGCACTCGGGGGGGTCCCTCAGCCCGGCCTGTGTCCTCTCACAGTCTGGGACCCCTCGGGGGATGATCACCTGCTGGCTTAGGCCCACTCCCCGGGGGATGGGGCCTAAGCTGGCAGTCAGACATGCCTCTGGCAGCCCTGGAGCCCTCAGGGGATGTCCACTTGCCAACGAGGGAGCAGGCCTAAGCTGCAGTCTGACATCTTTAGTGCTGCTGAGGAGGCGGGAGAGGCTCCCACCACCACTGCTGTACTGGCAGCCATCAGCCTAGCTTGTGGCTGAGCAGAGCTCCCCCTGTGGGAGCGCACTGACCACCAGGGGGCAGCTCCTGCATTGAGCATCTGCCCCCTGGTGGTCAGTGTGTGTCATAGTGACCACTCATTCCCAGTCCTTCTGCTGTTAGGGTCAGTTTGCATATTACCCTTTTATTATGTAGGATAGAGGCCTTGTGCATGGGTGGGGGCCGGCTGGTTTGCCCTGAAGGGTGTCCCAGATCAAGGTGGGGGTCCTGCTGGGGTGCCTGGCCAACCTGGGTGAGGGGCTGATAGGTGTTTGCAGGCTGGTCACACCCCCTTCAGGGAGGGGGGGTCCTGCTGGGGTGCCTGGCCAGCCTGGGTGAGGGGCTGATGGCTGTTTGCAGCTGGTCACACCCCCTTCAGGATGGGGGTCCCCACTGGGGTGCCTGGCCAGCCTGGGTGAGGGGCTTATGGCTCTTTGCAGGCTGGTCAAGCCCCCCCCCAAGTAGGAACCCTCCTCTCATGGAGGTTTGGTCAGCCTGGGTGAGGAGCTGATGGCTGTTTGCAGGCTGGCCACACCCCCTTTAGGGTGAGGGGCCCCCACTGGGGTGCCTGGCCAGTCTGGGTGAGGGGCTGAGGGCTGTTTTCAGGCTGGCCAAGCCCCCCGGCAACAGAAGCTCCCAGCCTCTCCTTTTTTTCTTTTTTTTTAATTCTGGGATTTATTTACCTTCTATAATTGAAACTTTGTAGCCTTGAGAGGAGCTCAGAGCTGGCCAGGGCAGGCGGGAGGGAAGCCTCCTGCTTGTTCCAGCTCTGTGGCCACAGCCGGCTGAAAGCAGATATCTAGGGTTTTTTACCTTCTATAATTGAAACTTTGTTGCTTTGAGTGGAGCTCAGAGCGGGCTATGGCAGGCGGGAAGCTTGGCTTCCTCCATCATTGGGGCAACCAAGCCTCCTGCTTGCTCCAGCTCCGTGGCTTCCGGCCACCATCTTGGTTGGGTTAATTTGCATATAGTCGCTCTGATTGGCTGGTGGGCATGGCTTAAGGCATAGCGAAGGTACAGTCAATTTGCATTTTTGTCTTTTATTAGTGTAGATGCCCATGTGCCTTCCCAGGGGCCCTCTACAAATAATAACATTTTTAGAAAAAACACAAAGCAAAAAAAGAAGAGCCACTAGCTAACAAAAGCTTTCTACTCACTCCTGAGACAGAAACTGGATGGAGAGGGTTGCTAAAGAACACTAGGGAGTGCCGGAGTGGGGAGCTACAGTCAAAATGCGTGTGTGGAGCAGAGCATGAATCTGAGGAAAGACAGCCCCACAGAACCCATGGAGACCTCTGGCCCAGGGAATGTCAGCTCTGCTGGGCAGGAACGAGAAGTGAAGAAGAAAACAGGGAGATTCTTTGGACATCCAGTTGGTACCCCTCCTCCAACCCAGGTGGAAAATTCCTGGATGGAAAAGTCCTGCGCTCCTGGCCAACGCAGCCTTGGTGAAAGGAGGCAGGTCTGGATGAAAGGAGGCAGGTCTGGATTTTATCGCTTCTTTCAGAGGCAGCTCAAGACTCCATTTCTGGAGTTTTTCTGAGATTCTGTAGCAGAAAACATTGGGCTCCTGTGCTTTTCCAAGGGAAAAGCTTCTTGCTAAATCTGTTATCACTTGTCCATCTAATGTCCAACTTTTAAATGGTTGTTCCTATTTTTCCCTCTTAGCCCTTGTGTTTTGCCCTTTTATTTAAATTCCTTTATCATAGTGTGGGGTGGGAGCAAGGTTGCTAGGGTACTCCCACAAATTTGTATATTCAGTCCTATATTTAACCAAAAGTCTCTATAACTTTACAACAAGGAAAATAAGATTCATTTTTTAAGCTTTTAAATTGAATTTATTGGAGTTACATTGATTAATAAAATGATATAGTTTTCAGTTGCACAATTCTGTAGTACATCATCTGTGTATCGCATTGTGTGTTTACCACCCCAAGTTGAGTCTCCTTCCATCACCATTTATCCCCTTACACCCTCTTCTAACTCCCCAACCACCCTTACCCTCTGGTAATCAACATACTGTTGTCTGTATCCATAAGTTTGTTTGTTTGTTTTTGCTTAATGCCTTCACCTTTGTCAGCCAGCCCCCCCCCCCCCCAAACCCTTCTCCTCTGACTGCTGCCAGTCTCTTCTCTGTGAGTGTGTTTCTACTTTCTTTGTTAGTTTATTTTGTTCATTGTATTCCACTTAAAAGTGAAATCATATGGTATTTGTCTTTCTCTGAATGGCTTATTTCAGTGAGCATATGCTCTCCAGGTCCATCCATGCTGTCCCAAAGAGTAAGATTTTCTTCTTTTTTATGACCAAGTAGTATTCCATTGTGTAAATATACCACAGCTTTTTAACCTACTCATCTACTGATAGGCACGTGGGTTGCTTGCACATCTTGGCTATTGTAAATAACACTGCTATGAACATAGGGATGCACCAATCTACATTCCCACCAACAGTGCATGACGGTTCCCTTTACCCACATTCTTGCCAACGCTTGTTTGTTGAGTTATTGAAGAGACTGTGAGGTGATATCTCATTGTGGTTTTAATTTGCGTCTCTCTGATGATTAGTAACATTTAGCCTCTCTTCGTATGTCTATTGGCCATCTGTATGTCCTCTTTGAAGAAGTGTCTATTCAGGTCCTTTGTTCATTTTTTTTATTGGATTGTTTGTTTTTAGTGCTGAGCTGTATAAGTTCTTTATAAATTTTGAATATTAACTGCTTATCAAATGTATAGTTGGCAAATACGTTCTCCTATACAGTGGATATTGTACCAACCTTGCAACCCATGAATAAATCTCACTTGATCGTGGTGTGTGATCTTTTTAATGTATTGCTGGGTCTGGTTTGCTAATATTTTGTTGAGGATTTTAGCATCTATGTTCACCAGGGATATTGGCCTATAAGTTTCTTTCTTTGTGGTGTCTTTATCTGGTTTTGGAATTAAAATAATGCTAGCCTAGTAAAATTAGCTTGGAAGCTTGAATTTTTGGAATAGTTTGAGAAAGATGGATGTTAGTGCTTCACTGAATATTTGGTAAAATTTGCCTGTGAAGCCATGTGGTCCAGGACTTTTGTTTGTTTGGGATTTTTTAAATTAGTACTTCAATTTCACTAGTTGTAGTCTGTATGTTCAAATTTTCTGATTCTTACTTATTCATTTTTGGAAGATTTTTTTTTGTCTCTAGGAATTTAGCCATTTCGCCCAGATTGGTCTCTTTCTTGGCATATAGTTGTTCATAGTGTTTTCTTATAATCTTTTGTATTTTATTGGTGTCAGTTGTTACTTCTCTTTCATTTCTGATTTTATTTATTTATGCCTTCTCTCTTTTTTTTCTTGATGAGTTTGGTTAAAGCTTTGCTAATTTTGTTTATCCTTTCAAAGAACCAGCTCTTGGTTTCATTGATTTTTTTGGAGGGGTGGGAAGGGGGTCTTTTTTAGACTCTATTCTTCTGCATCCAGCACAGCTAGAGAGTAAACAAGACCTGAGTACGGGCAACTGGGGATTAAGAAAGAGACAGACACAGAGACATTATACAAGTAAAGCTGGGACCAGGTGGGATACTGTTCTCAGATGGAGACACAGTGACCCAGAGCTAGTGCAGTGCATTTATTATGTACAGCATGATGCCAGGAAGTTTTACTAGAGTTTAAGACAAAGGGAAATTATGTTAAGTCATGCTTAAAGATCAGGTTGCATTCTTCATTCTTGTGGCTTCTTGTAATTGTCAGGCCTGGCTGAACCTGGATAATTGCATCCACCCCTGGTGCCTGAGTGAACCTAGATAATGGCACCCACTCCCTGGCACCTGAGCTAAAGGTCAGGACTGACAATATTCCTGCCTTTGGTGAGGTATGTTTCCAGGGCATGGCTTTGCTGACACTGCAGGATTCAGCTGACGACCTTTGCTCAGGTGCTCTCCCAGGCAGTCTCCACATCTCCCCCTTTTTTATTTTTTAAATGTAGCTTATGGACATCTAATTGGAGCCTTCAAACTTGGGATTGCAGAAGCTTGCTGGTGACTGAAAGAAAGCAGGTTAATATTAGTGGTGCACAAAGGAATCCTATTAGGTACCAGGTGGTGTGTTTTAACATATTCCATAGATTAAATCCTTTTAAATCATCTAGCAATTATTTTGCTAGCTTTGCAGGAGGTATAATCTCATCATGACTATTCTGAATGGCTTGCACATGTTTGTGTAACCACACTAGGTCTATACTGATATTATTATGATGGCATATTCCCTGTAGGTGCATTTTGATTTTATTCCAATTCCATAGAGAACTGTTATAGCGGGCTGAAATTACACAAATTATATGTAAAAGCAGCATGGCATTGCAGCTGTTGTCTAATCCTGACACTTTCTAATTAATTGCTTAGTCCTATTACTACAGCTTCCAAAGCATTTAGCTTTGTTTCTAGTTTTCTGTCTATATCTTCTTGATTATGAAGTGTAGCCGAGGTGTTCTGAGCCAATTCATTAACAGACTTTTCATTCTGGATGCCCTGGGTCAATGTGAGAGATGCAGTCACAGCAGATGCGATAACAGTAACTAGGGTAACAAGACCAAAAATATTAAGTCCCAAAGCACGCTTTTCCTGGGACAGTTGATTAGGCAGTTCCTGCAATGCCTGAAGGCCTATATCATGATACCATTTTCCTGTTATGTTGCTAAGAAGCATAATAAAAGAGGGTTGTTTTAAAATTAATATATCTTTATTCAGATTATACCTGGAAACACAGCTGGTAAGGTTACAGTGATGGCATTGGACAGCATATTGGGTGCCTACTCTGGTGATGTTCACATTTCCAGTCACCAATACATATGGGGGCTGGACACAGGCTCATAAGCCATAGCAAGGGCTCAATGAACATGCTCCTTTAATATCAGCAGAGGAAGAGCTAGTAAAATTAAGAAAGTCAAGGGCAGTGGCTAAACACCAAAGATCTTTCTGCAAACTTCCTGTTTTTGTGGTCAGGGCATTACCTACACACCCTCCTGGAGACATAGACTCGTGATGGGGATGTTTAGCATCAAGCCTGTGAGACCAATTCAATGCATACAAGTCAGAGCCAAAAATATTATGTCTTACTGATACAGGGTTGGCACAATCTTGCCATTGAGGAAATGCCCCTAGCTCAATAGTGGTGCTATTAGGACAGTAGGGAATCGGGGGATGCTTATCAGACAGCCATAGGGTGGTATTAGGAAACCCCAGTTTAGTAACTGTCTGAATATATTTTCTAAAATCCCAAGGGCCTGCAATGTTAGCAATGCTTGTGCCCCTATAGGACATCTTATTTTTTTGGCCAAGCTGAAGACATCCTGAAGCCCCCTTTCAAGACAGAGAGGGACCTCTGCACTAAAGCTATTCTATCCTATCTAATAAAGAGATAATATGCAAACTGACCATCACTCCAACACACAAGATGGCTGCCCCCATGTGGACACAAGATGGCTGACAGGGGAGGTCACTTGTGAGCAATCAGGCCTGCAGGGGAGGGCAGTTGGGGGTGACCAGGCCGGCAGGGGTGGGCACTTAAGGGTGACAAGGCCAGCAGGGGAGGGCAGTTGGGGGCAATCGGGCCGGCAGGGGAGCAGTTAGGCATCGATCATGCTGGCAGGGGAGTGGTTAGGGGGTGATCAGGCTGGCAGGCAGAAGCGGTTAGGGGCAATCAGGCAGGCAGGTAGGCGAGCGGTTGGAAGCCAGCAGTCCTGGATTGTGAGAGGGATGTCCGACTGCCCATTTAGGCTTGATCCCTCGAGGGGTCCCAGATTGGAGAGGGTACAGGCTGGGCTGAGGGACACATACCCCTATGCACAAATTTCGTGCACCAGGCCTCTAGTTATAAGTATAATTACCTTGGGAGGAAGGAGTTATATGTTGGTCAGAGTTATCCTCGGACTGCTTTTCTATTCTACCGTTGCTAGAGGCCCGTACTGGGCATATCTTAACAAATGGTCTGGTGGAAGGGAAAGAAACCATTTTAGCTTTAACAACTTCTATTGAAATAGGATTTTTCTTCTTAAAATTCCTCCATGGCTATCAAAAAGCCAAATCAAGATTAATTTATCTACTGTCCTGATGTTTGCATAAACACAACAAGAATGGTAACTGACTACCTTTGCTGGAATCTCATGGTTGAATCTTAATGTGCCCCGTAGGGCCAGGAAGCCACGCCACCCAGCTGCCATCAGGCCTGCTTGCAGTATCTGCTGAGTTAGGTGAATACCTCACCTGTAGCAACTCCACCTGAGCCCACGCTCTAGGCTCTAAGCCCATCTCAGTAGCCCTCCTACTTGTTGCGGCCCAGCGTGTGTGGGGGTTCCGCAGGAACACAGAGGCATCCCTACTGCTCCCCTTCTACTCTTACCAACCGCCAATAATGGTAGGGCATGGGCCTGACGCTCCAGCGCCAGCCATCTTCAGGGCTTCCAAGCAGGATACCAGGCTTTCTTCGTGGCATTTTTACTGGCTTCAAGTCTTTAGAGCTCAGACAGGGCTCTTTAAAACATGATACTCCAGTCAAAGTTTTCCATTAATAAAACCACTATTAGGTACCAGTCTTATTGAATCTATGCAAAGAAATGTATTGCCATGACTTATTTAGCATTGCCAATATTTCAGAGGAATTATGTAAGGAGAAAAACATACTGATCTGCTCTAAGATTTTTCTGATTTTTCCTTGCCAATTCCTTTTCATGGAGTTATAACAAAACAGTAACTGTTTGCATTAAACTTTCTTTCTATGCATAACCATGCCTTAGACCTTCTATTCCAAACAGGCCTTTCCCAGCTTTCTACAGTTGAGGTTTGTACTACCCCTGACATGGGCATGGTTATGCAGGCCTGCAAGACAATATACAGGCTGCCAACCATCAACTGTCTCTCAACAGAGACCAAAACCTGATGGGCACTGTTCCTTCCCAGTTGGGCACCTGCCCTCTTGGCAGCCAGACACCCTCTACTCTTGGGGTTCACCCCACACAGGGGGGGAGAGGGCAGACCCCCTCCCTCCACACTCACACACTTTCACCAGACATTCACTCAGAGTTTAAACAATAACAACTTCCCAACTCCTGAGGGAGGTCTACAGCCTCCCCCAGTCTCCTTGAAATGATCAATCACAATACCCAATGGAGCAGTCTGAGTCCGTCCCATAACATCCGTCCAGTAAGTCCACAGAAAACAGAAAAACACAGACACAGACAAACAGAGGGCCCCAAAGAACAGCCTTCCAACTCCATGGAAGCAACTAGACGATGGCCTTACGCCAAACCGGCGGGAGCGACCCGCCTCGTCTCAGATTCTCAGATTGAGGGGGTTCCTACAGACCTTCCGACTCCGCGGAAGCAAAACTACACCCCTCCAGATGGAGGGTCGAGGCGTCCCCCGACTCCTCCCGCCCTTGATCCCCCTGTGCGTCCACTTAGATCATTGCGGACGATTACAGATTTCAGAAGTGAGCTCACACAGAACAGATACAGAACAAGTCCCTGAACAGAGGCAGTAGAAAACTGCCTAGGAATGCTTCTCTTCTACCTTTTTTAAAAGATAGGCCAGATTCGAACCCTTAGCAAGTCCGAGTTTTGACGGTGAGTACCATCTAGAAGCCATTCCTCCAGATACAGGAAAAGTCCCTTAGAGATAACATATATCACACAGAACAGAATACACAACACACAGACACTTACCGCGGCCAGTCAGACTCTTCGAACTGGGGGTCCCTGGATGGTCTTGGGAATCCCGGACGAGCCCCCAAATGTTATGCCCAGATTTCAAGATCCCCAAGAAACCACATCAGGGAGCCAGCCATGTCCGATGCAAAAGCATAAGAGTCTTTATTCGAGCTAGCTCGGCTCCCCCACCTTGCCGACACAGCAGCAGGAAGCAGAGAGAGAGATAACTCTGTGTGGAGACCGGTTATATAGGGGGAGTTGGAGGAAGGGGAGGAGAAAGGACTGTGCTCTGCCGATTGGCCAGGCACAAGTCTGTGTCTTATTCCTGGGTGTGGCTAGCAGAGGCTTAGACTTCCGGGAAGAAGCTCCTTGCCAAGCATGTGGCCAAGGTAAGATGGAGCACTTACCCTGGGGCAAGGTGGAGGGCATAGCCCTTACCCTGGGGCAAGGTGGAGGGCGTAGCCCTTACCCTGGGGCAAGGTGGAGGGCCTAGCCCTTACCCTGGGGCAAGGTGGAGGGCCTAGCCCTCACCCTTTCAAAGACCTTCTGTAATAAAAACTAAGAGCAGAAGAATTAAAACTTGACTAGCAATCTGTTTCCGTTTTTTATGTTATTTAAAAATATTTAGATATTTATCATTTAACCTAGCAATGCTCCAAAGTCTTTAAGTTACCAAAGACTTTGGAAAATTATGTATAGGCATATGAGGCTGAAGAAAAGGCAGGCGGAGGAGGGAGCAGGTCCCGCAGCCTGTTCTCAGCCTCTAGCAGCTTGGATTTAACTGCTACATTTTTCCTTAGAGATAACACCTAAGGTTACTGCTGTGGCTTCTCTACTTTTACAAGGAGAAGAGCAACTGGCTCCTTCCTCCAATAGAGAGCACAGTCAATCTCCTCTTGAGTGACTGGACTTTTATTATTGAAGTATTTATAATTATTACTGAAAAGCTTTATCACAAATTCTTCATTTCACTTACATCCATTAATTATATCTTAACAACTTTGAGATTTTAAAGCTAATAATTACCTAAAGCATTTTCTTGACCAATTTATAACAGGGATAACTCAATGTGAGTATTATTTTATTTTAATTATGCTGTTAACCATAATTGTCCCTTCTGTTCAAGGAAAGGACATGTTAATCTGGCTGGGAGTCATATGCCCCTGGGAACCAGGAACCACCCTTGGAATGTGGTCCATTCTCATTTAAGAAACACCCATTATCATGGAGGCATTGATTTTGCTGTCCAACCCAGCCTGCATAGCTTACTTTCTTATGTAACTTTAAGTATATTGTACTGGTCTAATTTAGTTCAAAATTATTTCTTTTAGGGAGAGAGAATAAATCTTTGCATCACTTCAGGGCCCTCAGGGTGTCATAAAGCTGTCTCTCGGTTAAATTCTTGAAATATTACATTCAGAAAAGCTGTCAATTATACCTAATTTGAAGATTATTAAAACTTAAACTGGTTTTAACATTAAAGATTTGGTCTTGACCACAGAATTAATCATTTTCAATTTGGCGATTAATTTTTATATTTTAGTAATAGCACAGAAGTACAGAATATACTTTGAACTATAGAGAAAATGCTGGGGGCACACGCCTGCCGCTTACCTATTCCCTTGTTTCCCGTCCCCAGGGCTGGCCGGCGCAGGTTTGTGATGTCACAGGCAGGCGCCAGACCATCTGGTCCAGTAATACTGACACTGCCTACTGGATGTTTAATGGACATGATGCTGGGCAGGGCTTTGCAAATTTCCCCACCCTGCCAAATTCAGAAGTACCGCCTCTCATTCTGCCTGGCCTGGAGATTGAAACCTCGGTTTTGTTTTGTTTTTTACCCCTTCCTGCTTTGCCTCAGGTGAGGAAGATAATAGTTTGTTAATCACAGACAGGCTTTGGAATTAGCTGGCCTTTGTTTAAACTTCCCTGGGTGGTAATCTTCACAAATTTTATACTTTCAAATTAATCTTAAAATTTTAACACAGCACAGCAAAATCATAAATCAGGGAAGAGCAAATTAAAGTCCCTAAAAGTTAGAAAGCCAAAATTGCATGACAGACATACAGACAGAAATCTGACTAGCTAAGAGTTTCTGGTGGCCTGGGAGGGAGAGAAAGGTCTCTAAGATAAAAAATTCTTGGCAGCTGCTAGGAAATTCCTTCAATCCCTTCAACATGGTTCAGCCTACTACAGGAGCTTGAGCCTCCAGCAAAGTGAAATATGAAGTAACTTTCTCTTTTGGCCACACACCTGCATCTTGCCCTAAAGGTGGGGTGGCAAGGGTCATTTCCGCAAAACTGTGAGCAAAACCTTCCTCATCATCTGAGTCATTCTGCTCAAGGTGACGCTTTTCCTACTCCACTCAAACTCTAGCTCCCCCTCATAATTAGAAGGTAGAGATTTATCAGGCGGGCTCTTGACTGTGGTCACAGGAGCGACGGGCATAGAGGGAGGTGGCGCAGAGAGGGAGGTGGAGTTTTTAGGGATTCGCACCCCTCTACTGTATGCTGCAAAGCTGTGGCCACACCCTGCTTAGACATTCTTAAGCTCTCCTGCGCCGGATCAAGGCAGTCATACATTAGAGACCATAGTCCGAATGTAGGAGTAGGAATTTTTTCTGGACCTCTGCTATGTATTGGTCATGCAACTGCTTTCTGACCTTTGCCCAGGTCTGTAAGTTGACAGTTCCCTCTTCAGGAAACCAAGGGCAAGTTTCATTAACAAAACTCAAGAAATCAAGAATTTGACTATGCTTAATAGAGCATCCTCTAGCTTTGAGCATTGTCTTAAGCATTTGAGCATATAGGTCTCTCTCCTGAGACTCTCTATTTCCCATGTTTTACGCCCAGCTATATTAATCCGCTCCTTACCTTACTTCTTAAATTCGTTGCATGCACCTCGGAGCATCCCCTCACCTTATTGCTTCAAGTTCCCCTGTACTCAGGTCCCTGTTCTGGTGCCAGTTCTTCTGCATCCAGTGCAGCTAGAGAGTGAACAGGACCTGAGTAGGAGCAACTGGGGATTAAGAAAGAGACAGACACAGAGACATTATACAAGTAAAGCTGGGACCAGGTGTTCTCAGATGGAGACACAGTGACCTAGAGCTAGTGCAGTGTGTTTATTATATACAGCATGATACCAGGAAGTTTTACTAGAGTTTAAGACAAAGGGAAATTATGTTAAGTCATGCTTAAAGATCAGGCTGCATTCTTCATTCTTGTGGCTTCTTGTAATTGTTAGGCCTGGCTGAACCCGGATAATTGCATCCACACCTGGCGCCTGAGTGAACCTAGATAATGGCACCCACCCCTGGCACCTGAGCTAAAGGTCAGGACTGACAACATTCCTGCTTTTGGTGAGGTATGTTTCCAGGGCATGGCTTTGCTCATGCCGCCGGATTCAGCTGACGACCTTTGCTCAGGTGCTCTCCCAGGTGCTCTCCACCCTCTATTTCACTTATTTCTGCTCTGATCTTTATTATTTCCTTCCTTCTACTCACTTTGAGCTTTGTTGTTCTTTTTCTAGTTCCTTTAAGTGTAAAGTTAGGTTGTTTTTTTGAGATATTTCTTGTTTCTTGAGGTAGGCCTGTAATGCTAGGAATTTACCTCTAGCACTGTTTTCACTGTGTCCCATAGATTTTGGGTTATTGTGAACTTTATTGGATCCTGTTCCTATGTTTTCTGAAGCTGGCCACTGGGATTGTTGTATCTGGGGCTCTTGGGAAGTGCACTGGTGCAGGACACTGCCTGTGACTGGCCCTCAGCAATCTAGTTTGTAGCTGCCTCTGCTGGACCTGCATGCACGTAGGAAGGACCAAGCTGTACACCAACATCAGCTTTTACCATAACCAGTACCAGGGACAGGTCAGCAGGGGTCCCAAAGCACCCTGAGACCCACCTCCAGCTGCCTCCAGCTGCTGGCTGCCTGTTAGGCTCAGTCACTGAAAGGGCATCTGGGAGTATTCAATTTGCATGTGGTAGGTTCTCAATGAATCACCAGGTAGGGCCAAGTGGTGTCCACCAGATTTATGCAGGTTTAAACCTAGTGCCCGTGCTGGGTCTGAGGCCACTCAGCAAATGTCCTTGAGTATATCAAGTCTAGCCACCACCCACTGGGTGCTTGCACACCTTAGTGTTGGGTGGAGTCTTAGTGAGTTGTCATGGTGATGCCAGCAGAGTTTTCAGGCCCAAATAAACCAATATTTGGCCACGGAAAGGAAGGGCTCTGCTCCAATCTGGTGTGTGAGGGGGAAATGGTCCCTGTTCTAGAACCACAAAACTCAGTCTATCCCAAATTCTGACAGGAGGACACAGAACTGAGCCAGGTGGGGCTGCTGGAATCATGAGGATGGGGGCTAGTGGATCTCCTGTGAGGGGGATGTGCCTTTCAGGTTTCAGGGAATGTTGGGGGGTGGCCCCCACCTCAGAGCCACACAATTCAGTCACTGACACCCCCTGAGTCTGCTCTGATCTCTACACCCTGGCCAAAGCTGCTGACTACTAAGCAGGGCAAAACTTCACAGGGTAGGGCAAGAGGGAGTCCAGAGAGTGAGGCTTTCTCCAGGCTGATGCCATAGGGAGGGAAGTGCTCCACCCATGAAAGATGGCATCTTTAGTAAGAGAAAGTGACTCAACACAGGGATCCTAGCAGCTGTCCCTTCAGCTCTCTCCCCAGAGCCACAAACCCCAAACTCTCCTCACACAACTCTAGTTCATTCAGCCTTCCCTTCACTAGAGAGCCGAGTGAGTGGCTACAAATGAAATTTTGTGCATTGGCCCTTTGAGAGGGTTCCTGTGTCTCTAGCAACCTCCATCTTTCCCTGATAGACAGAAACCCACTGCTTTTCACAGTCAGATATATATACATATATATCCTATATAATAAAAGAGAAACATGTCAATTGACCGTCCCTCCGCTATACTCACCAGCCAATCAGGAGTGAGTATGCAAATTAATGTGACAAAGATGGCTGGTTAATTTGCATATGCAGGTGTCAAGTGCCCCAGGAGGCGATGGTGGCTGCGGGCTCCTGGGACCTTCGCTGGCCCTGGGAGGTGAGGCTGGCTGCGCCTAGCCATGCCTGCGGGCTCCCGGGACTTTCACTGGCAGAGAGCAGAGTGGGAGAGCGGGTGAAGAGCAGGAGGTTTGGAAGACTTGGCAGAGCAGGAGGCCACTGGACATAGAGCAGAGCGAGAGAGAGGGCGGCTTGGAGGGTGTGGCTCTCTCTGTCACCCCAGCTTCCTCATCACAGCTGTGGAAACTGACAGCAGGGAGGAGGAAGTTCTACCCCGACAGAATCAGACAGAATCAGCCGTTGGTCAGACATCTCTCAGCAGCCTGACAGCCAGGACTCTCATTCACCTGCATCTCAGACCACAACAGTAGAGAGGTGGGACTATGTCTAAAGAACAACTGTTAATACAACGTAGCTCTGCAGCCAAAAGATGCCGGCATTATTGACAGAAAATGTCTGAAGAGCAACGTGCGTCTGATCTTGAAAGAAGGCAGTGCCTGTGACAGAATATATCTGAAGACCAGCTATTGGAAAAACGTCACTCTGATGCCAAAAAACACTGGTGTCATTGACGGAAAATGTCTAAAGACCAACATGCCTTTGAAGTTGAAAAAAGGTGGTGACGACGACAGAATATGTCTAGGGAACAGTCATCAACAAGTACTACCAGTTCTGGTAGGAACTGCCTTCTCAGCAAAAATGGAGTACATGAGGATGCAATTCTCAAACATAGTTGTGGCAGAATGACTGTTAGATGTGAATTTTGCCTATCACTAAATTTCTCTGATGAAAAACCATCCGATGGGAAATTTACTCAGTGTTGTAGCAAAGGGAAAGTCTGTCCAAATGATATACATTTTCAGATTACCCAGCATATTTAAAAAGATTAATGACAAATGAAGATTCTGACAGTAAAAATTTCATGGAAAATATTCGTTCCATAAATACTTCTTTTGCTTTTGCTTCCATAGTTGCAAATATTGCATCGCCATCAGGATATGGGCCATACTGTTTTAAAATACATGGACAAGTTTATCACCATACTGGAACTTTACATCCTTCTGGTGATGTTTCTCGGAAGTTTGCTCAACTCTATATTTTGGATACAGCTGAAGCTACAAGTAAAAGATTATCAATGCCAGAAAACCAGGGCTGCTCAGAAAGACTCATGATCAACATCAACAACCTCATGCATGCATGACATAAATGAATTAACAAAATCATACAAGATGCTACATGAGGTAGAAAAGGAAGCCCAATCTGAAGCAGCAGCAAAAGGTATTGCTCCCACAGAAGTAACAATGGTGATTAAATACAATCATAACAGTGACCCAGATAGATATAATTCTCCCCTTGTAACTGAGGTTGCTGTCATATTCAGAAATGAAAATGGAGAACCTCCTTTTGAAAGGAACTTTCTCATTCATTGTAAACCAGATCCCAATAATCCAAATGCCACTAAAATGAAACAAATCAATATCCTGTTTCCTACATTAGATGCAATGACATATCCTATTCTTTTCCCACATGGTGAAAAAGGCTGGGGAACAGATATTGCATTAAGACTCAGAGACAACAGTGTAATCGATAATAATACTAGACAAAATGTAAGGACACGAGTCACACAAATGCAGTATTATGGACTTCATCTCTCTGTGCAGGACACGTTAAACCCTATTTTAAATGCAGGAAAATTAACTTAACAGTTTAACATGGATTTGTATTCAGAAATGGAGGCCAATTGGATAAATTTCATCAAAGCAAACCAATCTAAGTTGAGAGTTGAAAAATATAGTGGTTTGATGGATTATCTCAAATCTAGATCTGAAAAGGACAATGTGCTGATTGGTAAGATAATAATACTTCCATCATCTTTTGAGGGTAGTCCCAGAAATATGCAGCAGCGATATCAGGATGCTATGGCAATTGTAACAAGGTATGGCAAGCCCAATTTATTCATAACTATGACATGCAACCCCAAATGGGCAGATATTGCAAATAATTTACAACGCTGGTAAAAGTTGAAAACAGGCCTGATTTGGTAGCCAGAGTTTTTAATATGAAGTTGAATGCTCTTTTAAATGATATCTGTAAATTCCATTTATTTGGCAAAGTAATAGCAAAATTCATGTCATTGAATTTCAGAAACGCGGACTGCCTCACGCTCACATCCTCTAATTAATTACCTTTCAATGTTCATGAATTTCGTGCACCAGGTCTAGTGTGTGTGTGTGTGTGTGTGTGTGTGTGTGTGTGTGTGTATGCCTCTTTTCCACTCTGGTCCTCTGGGCTGGAGAGTCCGGATTGGGGTTGAGACCTCATGCTTCTCAAGGGGAATGCCCCACACCTGAACTATCCCTCTGAAACCTCAGCCTCTGCCTATAGGAGTGGGGCCAGTCCTCTCCATGTGTCCACTCTTCCTGTCAGTCTCAATGTGGCTTCTTCTATAAATCCTTGGATATAAGATTTCTTTTCAGCTAGTCTTCAGTTGGATTTTCAGGGTGATTGTTCTATAATTTGGTTGTAATTCCATTTTGGTCCTGGGAGTAGCTGAGTATAGCTTCCACCTACTCTGCTACCATCTTGGATTCTCCAAGAAATATTCTTAAATTAAATTGTGTTGGGGAGATAAAATGTATATGTGCATGTGTAGTAGATGGTTAAAAAATTAAACAGAACAGAAAACATTACTGTATGCCTTATGCAGCAAGAGTAAGTATCATTTCCTGAAATGTGTTATGTCATTTGAAATGCATGTGTTTAAATGTAGTTCTTACTGTGAGTTGTGATTGTTTTAAAGTTTAAAAAACACTCAAATAAACATTGATTAGTTCCCAAAGGCCAGAGTGGGGCTTTCAGGTGCAGACTGACAGTTTCCTGGATGACGGAGCTGGAACACTGCCAGACACACACTAGTTCTAAGTTAGCTGCTAGGTGCCTGCCTAGGAGTTGGCCTGTGGAAAGGGAACTGGGTGGTCTGAGCACAAGGTTGAGGGTAACTTTTTATAGTATATCCTTTTGTAAAAATAGCACCTATTCATAAATAAATTAATCTAATCTAATAAGAGAGAAACATGCAAATTGACCGCACCTCTGCTACACCCAAAGCCACGCCCACCAGCCAATCAGAGTGACTATATTAAAATTAAGCCAACCAAGATGGTGGCCGGCAGACACAGAGCTGGAGCAAGCAGGAGGCTTGGTTGTTCCAGCGATGGAGGAAGCCAAGCTTGCCGCCTGCCCTAGCTGGTGTGGCCTCCGCTCAAGGCAACAAAGTTTCAATTATAGAAGATAAATAAATCCCAGATACCTGCTTCCAGCCAGCCTCCACTGGGAGCTTGGGTGGCTGGGAGCTGTGGCCAGCCTGCAAACAGTCATCAGCCCCTCATCCAGGATGGCCACACCCTCATGGGGTGAGGGTCCCCGCTGTGGGGCTTGGCCAGCCTGCAAATAGCCATCAGCCCCTCACCCAGACTGGCCAGGCACCCCAGCAGGAACCCCCACCCTGAAGGGGGTGTGACCAGCCTGCAAACAGCCATCAGCCACTCACCCAGGCTGGCCAGGCACCCCAGCAGGAGCCCCCTCCCTGAAGGGGCTGTGGCCAGCCTGAAAATGGCCCTCAGCCCCTCACCCAGGCTGGCCAGGCACTTCAGTGGGACCCCCACCGTGATACGGGACACCCTTCAGGGCAAACCAGCCGGCCCCCACCCATGCACCAGGTCTCTATCCTATATAATAAATGGGTAATATGCAAATTGACCCTAACAGCAGAATGACTGGGAATGACTGGTCACTATGACACACACTGACCACCAGGGAGCAGATGCTCAATGCAGGAGCTGCCCCCTGGTGGTCAGTGCACTCCCACAGGGAGAGCTCTGCTCAACCACAAGCCAGGCTGACGGCTGCCAGTACAGCGGCGGTGGTCGGAGCCTCTCCTGCCTCCTCAGCAGCGCTAAGGATGTCCGACTGCAGCTTAGGCCTGGTCCCTGCTGACAAGTGGACGTCCCCCGTGGGCTCTCGGGCTGCCAGAGGGATGTCTGACTGCCAGCTTAGGCCCAATCCCCCGGGGAGTGGGCCTAAGCCAGCAGGTGGTCATCCCCCGACGGGTCCCAGACTGTGAGAGGGCACAGGCCGGGCTGAGGGACCCCCCCCGAGTGCACAAATTTTTGTGCACTGGGCCTCTAGTTAATAAGTAAATAAACAAACACAGTTATAAAAAGGCAGACAAATCCTTCTTAAAGTTTACTGTATGCCAGGCGTACAGTATGCCAGGCAATGCCTTAGTGTTTTACTGACAGAACCAATAAACTTGAAGGAAGGTAATGCTGCATCATAAAAAGTCCAAGGTATGCCCTAATTGGTTTGGCTCAGTGGATAGAGCATTGGTCTAGGGACTGAAGGGTCCCAGCTTTGATTCCGGTCAAGGGCCTGTACCTTGGTTGTGGGCACATCCCCAGTAGGGGGTGTGCAAGAGGTAGCTGATCGATGTTTCTCTCGCATCGATGTTTCTAACTCTCTATCCCTCTCCCTTCCTCTCTGTAAAAAATCAATAAAATATTTTCTAAAAAGTCTAAGGTATGATCTCACTCATTTGTGGATTATAATGAACAACATAAACTGATGAATAAAAACAGATCCAGAGACAGGGAAGCATTGATCAGGTGCTCAAACCTCAGAGGGAAGGTAGGGGAGGGTGGGGATAAGGGGAAGAGATCAACCAAAGGACTTATATGCAAGCATATAAGCCTAACCAATGGACACAGACATCAGGGGGGTGAGGGCATGAATGGGGGCATATATGTAATACCTTAATCAATAAAAAAAATGTCTAAGGTAGTGGGATGGTGAAAAAGCAGTACTATGTGGTGATCATAGTATGTTCTAGTGATACTCCCCAAACAAAGGACATTATTCACTTTTTTTAAAAATTTGTTTTTATTTATTTTAATGTTTGAGTCGAATTAGAATGAACATCAAATGAAGTCATGCAGGGGAAAGTATTTTGAAAATGAGAATAAGTAATACAATTTTAATGTTAGGTAAAATCTGAGAGATCTGTAGTTCCTTTAGGGTATGAGAAAAATGAGGACTTCTCTATCACAGAATGAGTTCATGGGGCCATTTACAGGACTATATTTGCTTTTTATATTTTGGGATGGAATTCTAAATAACCTCAAAAGTTGAAATATTTCCCAAATGTCAGAAATACTGAAAGGTCAGCACAGCAAGCCGCAGAGGTTGTTGCTAAGCCTAACAAAGCTCTCTGTTTATCACATCATCTGTACATTATTTTTATCATTGTCCTCCTAGCTGGATGACCTTACATAGACAAATGATGCTTTCTTACCTCGGTCTCCTCATTTATAATTACAGACATAGGGAATTACAGACATTGAACCAGACAAAGAAGATTCCTTCCATTGTTAACCGTTAGTGGAATACCTCCACCAGCCAAGGCACCTGGCCCATTTTCCCCTTGAAATCATGAATCAAGTCATTTTCTTTTTGTAATTTAAATTCTTGATTGTTTAAAGTCTTACATATGTCTCCTTTTCCCCCTATTGACCTCACCCTGGCTGCTCCCACCCCCAGCACATGCCCTCATCCCCCCTACTGTCTGTGTCCATTTAATCAAGTCATTTTCATGAACCCATCCTCAGATTAGTTTAACTATGACAACTACCCTGAGACATGATCCTTCCCACGGTTCCCAGATCAAAAGAGAGCCATTTCTACTGGAAAGTATTTCAGGCTACTTCCAGAAAGCAATCATTGGCACACAAGCACTCAAATAGCTTCAGAAAAACCAATCCACATACCACTATATTTTACTCACTGATTTTAAAAGAACTAAAATCTGTGCCTGCAACAGAAGAGGGACTCTCTATGTGCACAAGAGATGCTTAATACCACCATGTAATCCCAAAGGTTGAGGTCAGGAAGGGACCTTTATTATAACTCAATAAAGTTGAAAAGCATTAAAAGGCCAACAACTGATAGGAAAACATATTGGCAATATATTAATAAATATACATTTACTATCTAGAAAATGTAAAAGCTTCTATAAATAAGAATAAGAAAAATAATAGAAAAATGGACAAAATATGCAAAGAAAAGATGCAAGGATAGAAAAAAAGGAATAGCCAATAACATAAATGAGATATTCAACTTGATAAAAATCATCTAAAAATGATATGTTATTGGCCATTGGATGGGCACATTAAAAAACAGATATTAATAAGTGTTGGCATATGGGGAAATAGAAGTATGTATTCCTAGAAGTTTTGAATGGAACCTCACCCCTGGATGAGGTAGAGGGCAGAGAATGAGGTAGAGGGAGGATTAACTCTTTAGATACTTTTCTAATAATATTTACAAAGAAGTATTAGTGTGTTATTTGCAGGATTTTCAAACTTGAGAATGAAATTAAACAATACAGGAAAGAAACGAAAAGTGAAGGGCAGTAAAACCTCTGCATACATCAGGAATTAGAATATCGGGGTAGGATATACCTGGCCTCTTTAATAATGATTTATCCTTGAGAAGCTTCATTGCCTTCATCTAAATTTCTTTTTTTTTTTTTAATATATTTTATTGATTTTTTACAGAGAGGAAGGGAGAGAGATAGAGAGCCAGAAACATCAATGAGAGAGAACATCGACCAGCTGCCTCCTGCACATCTCCCACTGGGGATGTGCCCGCAACCCAGGTACATGCCCTTGACCGGAATCGAACCCGGGACCTTTCAGTCCGCAGGCCGACGCTCTATCCACTGAGCCAAACCGGTTTTGGCTTCATCTAAATTTCTTTTGCTAAGAGTAGAGCAGAGTGATTTATAGCCCAATCTCTAGGACCAGGCTATTGGATTCAAATGCTACTCTATCTTATCAGAGGTCTGATCTTAGTCCAGTTACTAGACCTCTCAAAACTTCAAAGTCCTCATAGGAAAAGGGGGGAGGGAATATTAATACCTACTCCATAGGGTTCTTGTGAAGATTAAATGCATAAATTCTTGAAAAAAATGGCGGAGGCTTAGACGGACGTGTTGGTGCTTTGTCCCGGAGCAGTTAGGGGCGAGCAGCTGAAACGGGTAACAATCAGCCCGATCAAGCTGGGGAAGTTCAGCTGAGAGACAGTCTGCAGCCAGGAAAGACAGAGAACTCCTAAAAAATGCGGATGGTTAGAGATTGAGGCTGAAACCTCCCCCTGGGCGCCAGCGCAGCGGCGAGACCGCGCCATCTTGGGTAGCGGTTACCGGCATCCAGAGATCGGCTACTAACCCGGCGGCTACTAACCCAGAGGCAACGACTCGCAAGCAGCGTGACTGCAAGAGCCCAGAGGAGACCTGCACCCCTCCACGGAAAGGTTAGACTTACCCCAAAGGTGCGGTTTGCAGTTCAGGTTGGAGCGAGGAACGCACGCGCGGGCGCAGGGTGAAATCTGCGCCCTCCAAAATCCGCGTCCATAGAGGCCAGCGTGACTCGCAAGTGGGGAGGGCTCCCGCAGGGCTGCTGCCAGAAGGTAACACTATAAATGAGCCCATAGTTGGACTGGATGCAAAAGGGCTGCCTCAGAGTTTCCCTGATAGCCGGCTACTTGTTGCCAGGGGCTTGAGCGCACGCAGACACTCCGCGCAGACACTCCGCGCAGTTCTGGAGGGTGGAACCCTGCGAGTTCGAACAGCTTCCCAGGCTCTTGTTTGCACACTTCCTCTTACTTCTGTGAGTTTGATTGTTGACCCCAGTACATGTGATTGCCCAGTTGGGGTCACTAGCAGAGCTTGTAGGGGAAGATTATTTTGGGGGAGCCTGGGAAACAGAGCTGGGAGTGGCGCCTGGGGAACCAGCTCTGGGCGGAGCTGGTTCAGGTACAATAGAGAGCTCCTGGTCAGAGAGAACTTATAGCCTCGGAGGTCAATCCAGACACACTGCCACCCAGAGGCAGAGCCACGAACTGACTCTTCTGTAAATACAGATAAGGCAATAAGGGGATTTTACGGCCGGCCTTAAAATCAGGACTGTGGCTTACAACACGGAGGAAGAGTGTATCAGAGGGAAACTCAACATTCTCCTGAATTCCGGGAGTGCCAATAAGAAGAGTAGAAGATCTGAAGCACCTGCATTACTGCACATTTTTATTTTTATTTTTTTAAATTACTTTTTCTCCTTTTAACTAAGAAAACATTTTTTTTTCTTTTTATTCTTTTTTCTTTTTCTCCATCACCTGATTTTGCCCTTTCAGCTACTACATTTTTATTTTTAACTAGTATTATTACCGCTACCATTTTACCATTTTTTAAAGTGTCATTTTATTTTGTCTTTATTTTATTTTGGGACTAATGTTCTCCATTCTATTTTCATCGTTCCTTTAGCAACATTTTTCTCTACCTCAATTTGCCTCTGTGCTAAACAATCTTCCCCACTTTTTCCCTTTTGCTGTCCTGTTTCTCTTACCCTACTCCAGCTTTTGATTTTCCCTATTCTTTTTACCCCCTGTCAAAATTTAACCCTGCTTATATATCCTGCATCCAATCCCCTGTTCTAAATCCTTATACACCTTTCCCTTATCTTCCTTCACTATCCAATTTTTTTTTCTCTTCTTCTTCTTTTCTCTCTCTATTGTTTTATTGTTGTTTGCTTGATTGACGAGTATATTGGGGGTTTTTTTGTTGTTGTTTTTTTAGGATTGTTTGTGAGGTTAGACTGCTTATTCTTTTTATTTTCCTGCCCCTCCCTCTCCCCCCCCCCCGCCCCCGGTTATTTCTGTGTTTCTGTTTCCCCTTGCGTCGCTTGATATTATTGGCTGTTTGTAGTTTGTATTCATCTCCAGGAATCTGTTGCTGTAATTTGTTGGTATTAGTGGTGGACCTATAGGAGTTTTCTCCTCATATAAATAGTCTCTTCCCCTTTTATACTTCATTCTCTTTTCTCTCTTACTTTTTTTTTTTCCTCCTCTTTTTCCCCTCCCTTTTTCCAATTTCATTTTTGCACTTCTTTTTTTCTTTCTTTCTTTTTTCTCTTCTACCTTTTCCTCTTCTTTCCCCCTTATCTCCCAACTCTCTTAGCTCGGGTGGCCACCTTTATTTGGGGTTAGTAATATCGTAAATACAATAGTGTTCAGTGCCTGGTACGTTGTGCCTTGTTGTGTTGTATTTTGTGCCTTTAACACTTGGAGTGCGGGAAACGAGTTAAGTCGGCTCGCGTGAATTGCGCGTACTCCGCGGGAGCCGTCTTTAACTCGGTTCATATAGATTTGCGGTGGAGTGCGGGAAACGTCTAAACTCGGGCCGATTGTAACTGCGTATTACCAAATATTTGTTTGTAATCCACCCTTTTGGTGGATGGAACAAAACCAAAAGACAGAGCCATCTTATATTTTGGCGGGAAATTCACCCGCACTCCAAGTGTTAAATCAACGCAGCAGATTCAAGCAACAGCGGCCTCCTGATCACCACACGCTCTGCCTGGGGAACAGTTGCTGTGTGTGAAGCCTCCCTCCACCAGCCAGAAGAGCCACCACAACTGTGAACAGCACCCACCAGAGGCTCTGCTATCAACAGAGGAGCCGCTGCTACCACAACTGCCCAAGGAGCAACCACAGCCCGAGGAGCCACTGCCACCCAGGGAGCAGCCACTGCCACCCAGGGTCCAGCCACTGAACGACTCAACAACTAGTCATGTCAGTGAGATCAAACATGGGTAGACAAAGAAACCCCCAAAGGAAAGAAAAGGAGGACTTGCCAGAAAAGCAACTAAGTGAGACAGAGATATGCAACATGACAGAAAAAGAATTCAGAATAAGGTTCCTAGAGTACATGCACCGGATGTTCAAGAAGCAAGAAGAAACAGATGAAAAACTCAACTACTTATGCAAGAAGCTAGAAGAAACAGATAAAAACATCAACAACTTAAGTAAGTCCCAAGAAGAAATGAAGAGCGACATAGCTGCAATAAAAAACACCATTGAAAGTATCAACAGTAGACTGGGAGAAGCGGAGGACCGAATTAGTGAATTAGAAGACAAGGAAGCAAAACACACTCAAAATGTACTGCAAATGGAGAAAAAAATTAAAAGACAGGAGGAGAGCCTAAGGGAACTTTGGGACAACATGAAACGAAACAACATACGAATAATAGGGGTGCCAGAACAACAGAAAGATGAACATGGATTAGAAAACCTATTCGAAGAAATAATATCAGAAAACTTCCCTGAGGTGGGGAAGAAAAAAGTCACACAAGCCCAGAGAGTCCCAAACAAGGTGAACCCGAAAAGACCCACACCAAGACACATCATAATTACCATGGCAAATGTTCAGGATAAAGAGAGAATCTTACAGGCTGCAAGAGAGAGACGGAAAGTAACATACAAGGGATCTCCCATTAGATTATCAAATGATTTCTCAACAGAAACACATCAGGCCAGAAAAGAATGGACGGAAATCTACAAAGTGATGCAAAGCAAAGGACTGAATCCAAGAATACTCTATCCAGCAAGGCTATCATTCAAAATTGAAGGGGAAATAAGAAGCTTCACAGACAAAAAAGGGCTAAGGGAGTTTATCACCACCAAGCCAGCCATGCAAGAAATGCTAAAGGGACTGGTGTAAAAAGAAGAAATATCAAGCTCAGAAAGAAAACAGCCACACACACACACAAAAAGAAATGGCTACAAACAAGTACCTTTCAATAATAACTTTAAATGTAAATGGACTAAATGCTCCAACCAAAAGACATCGAGTGGCTGAATGGATAAAAAAACATGACCCATACATCTGCTGTCTACAAGAGACCCACCTCATTAGAAGGGACTCACACAGACTGAAAGTGAAGGGATGGAAAAATATCTTTCACGCAAATGGAAAGGAAAAGAAAGCTGGGGTAGCAATACTTATATCTGACAAAACACATCTCAAAGTGAAGGCCATAACCAGAGATAAGGAAGGCCACTTCATAATACTAAAGGGATCAATACAACAAGAAGATATAACCCCGGTAAACATATATGCACCCAATGCAGGAGCACCCACATACATAAGAAAACTTCTGGAAGATATCAGGGGAGAGATCGACAATAATACAATCATAGTAGGGGACTTTAATACACCACTGACATCACTGGATAAATCCGCTAGACAAACAATCAGCAAAGAAACAGCAATCCTAAATGACTCACTAGAACAGATGGACTTAATTGACATCTTCAGAACACTTCACCCCACAGCTGCGGAATATACATTCCTCTCAGGTGCTCATGGGACATATTCAAAAATAGACCACATATTGGGTCACAAGCAAAGTCTCCACAAATTCAAGAAGACTGAAATCATAAAAAGCTTCTTCTCAGACCACGATGGCATAATGTTAGAAATAAACTACAATAAAAACAACCCAAAATACTCAAACACTTGGAAGCTGAATAGCATGTTATTAAATATTGATTGGGTTACCGATGACATCAAAGAAGAAATTAAAAACATCCTGGACACTAATGACAATGAAAACACAACAATCCAAAACCTCTGGGACACAATGAAAGCAGTCCTGAGAGGGAAGTTTATAGCTCTACAGGCCTATCTCAAAAAACAAGAAAAAATGGTAGTTAATCATCTAACTCTACAACTCAAAGAATTAGAAAGAGAGCAACAAGAAAACCCCAGAGTGAGCAGAAGGAAGGAGATAATAAAGATTAGAGCAGAAATCAATGAAATAGAGACCAAAAAAACAATACAGAAAATCAATGAAACCAAGAGCTGGTTCTTTGAAAGGATAAACAAGATTGACAAACCCCTAGCCAGGCTCACCAAGAAGCAAAGAGAGAGGTCCCAAATAAACCAAATCAGAAATGATAGAGGCGAAATAACAACAGACCCCACAGAAATACAAATGATTGTTAAACAATACTACGGGCAACTCTACTCCAACAAACTAGACAACCTGGAGGAAATGGACAAATTCCTAGAAAAATACAACATTCCAAAACTCAATCAGGAAGAATCAAAAAACCTCAATAGGCCAATAACTATGGAAGAAATTGAAGCAGTCATCAGAAAGCTTCCTGCAAACAAAAGCCCAGGGCCAGACGGCTTCACAGGGGAGTTCTACCAAACATTCAAGGAAGAACTAAAACCTACCCTCCTCAGACTACTACAAAAAATTCAAGAGGAAGGAACACTTCCAAGCTCATTCTATGAAGCCAGCATCACCCTAATACCAAAACCAGGTAAAGACATCACAATGAAAGAGAATTACAGGCCAATATCCCTCATGAACATAGATGCCAAAATCCTCAACAAAATCTTAGCAAATCGGATCCAGCAGTACATCAGAAGGATCATACACCATGACCAAGTAGGATTTATCCCAGAGATGCAAGGATGGTACAACATCCGTAAATCAATAAATGTGATACTTCACATAAACAAATTGAAAGAAAAAAACCACATGGTCATATCAATTGATGCAGAAAAAGCATTCGACAAAATCCAACACCCATTTTTGATAAAAACTCTCAGAAAGGTGGGAATAGAAGGATCTACCTCAACATAATAAAAGCCATATATGACAGGCCCACAGCCAACATAATACTCAATGGTCAAAAACTAACACCATTTCCCCTAAGAACAGGAACAAGACAGGGATGCCCACTCTCACCACTCCTGTTCAACATAGTACTGGAAGTATTAGCCATTGCAATTAGGCAAGAAGAAGAAATAAAAGGCATCCAAATTGGAAAAGAGGAAGTAAAACTGTCCTTATTTGCAGATGACATGATATTATACATACAAAACCCTAGAGACTCCATCAAAAAGCTACTAGACTTAATACATGAATTTGGCAATGTAGCAGGATACAAAATTAACCCCAAGAAATCTGAGGCATTTCTATACACCAATAGTGAACTTTCAAAAAGAGAGATTAGAAAAACAATCCCATTTACCATCGCACCAAAAAAATTAAGATACCTAGGAATAAACTTAACTAAAGAGGTTAAAGACCTCTACTCAGAAAACTACAGGACGTTGAAAAAAGAGATAGAGGAAGACATAAACAGATGGAAGAACATACCATGTTCTTGGATTGGTAGAATCAACATCATTAAAATGTCCATACTACCCAAAGCAATCTATAAATTCAACGCACTTCCCATTAAAATACCAATGGCCTTCTTCAAAGATCTAGAACGAACTCTCCAAAAATTCATCTGGAATAAAAAAAGACCCTGAATAGCTGCAACGATCCTGAGAAAGAACAAAGTAGGTGGGATCTCAATGCCAGATATCAAGCTGTATTACAAAGCCACTGTTCTCAAAACTGCCTGGTACTGGCACAAGAACAGACATATAGATCAGTGGAATAGAATAGAGAGTCCAGAAATTAGCCCGAACCAATATGCTCAATTAATTTTTGACAAAGGAGGCATGAACATACAATGGAGCCAAGATAGTCTCTTCAATAAATGGTGTTGGGAAAATTGGACAGATATATGCAAGAAAATGAAACTAGACCACCAACTTACACCATACACAAGAATAAACTCAAAATGGATGAAGGACTTAAATGTACGACATGAAACCATAAAAATTCTAGAAGAATACAAAGGCAACAAAATCTCAGACATATGCCAAAACAATTTCTTCACTGATACAGCTCCTAGGGCAGTTGAAACTAAAGAGAAACTGAACAAATGGGACTACATCAAAATAAAAAGCTTCTGCACAGCAAAAGAAACCATCAACAAAACAACAAGAAAACCCACCTCGTGGGAAAACATATTTGCCAACGCCATATCTGATAAGGGCTTAATCTCCAAAATTTATAGGGAACTCATACAACTTAACAAAAAGAAGATAAACAATCCAATCAAAAAATGGGCAAAGGATCTAAATAGACACCTTTCAAAAGAGGACATTCAGAAAGCCAAGAGACATATGAAAACATGCTCAAAGTCACTAATCATCCGAGAGATGCAAATCAAAACAACAATGAGGTACCATCTCACACCTGTCAGAATGGCCATCATCAACAAATCAACAAACGACAAGTGCTGGAGAGGATGTGGAGAAAAAGGAACACTTGTGCTCTGCTGGTGGGAATGCAGACTGGTCCAGCCACTATGGAAGGCAGTATGGAGGTTCCTCAAAAAATTGGAAATGGAACTCCCATTTGACCCTGTGATCCCACTTCTAGGAATATATCCCAAGAAACCAGAAACACCAATCAGAAAGGATATATGCACCCCTATGTTCATAGCAGCACAATTCACCATAGCTAAGATCTGGAAACAGCCTAAGTGCCCATCAGTAGATGAATGGATTAGAAAACGGTGGTACATCTACACGATGGAATACTATGCTGCTGTTAAAAAGAAGGAACTCCTACCATTTGCAACAGCATGGATGGAACTGGAGAGCATTATGCTAAGTGAAACAAGCCAGTCAATGAAGGAAGAATACCACATGATCTCACTCTTTCATGGATAATTAAGACCATTACAAACTTTTGAACAATAATAAATACAGTGGCAGAGCTGCCTCAAACTGATTGTCGGACTGCAGTGGGAAGGCCAGGGAGGGTTGCGGGACAGGAGGGAGGGGAGTAAGAGATCAACCGAAGGACTTGTATGCACCCATATAACCATAACTAATGGACATAAGACACTGGGGGGTAAGGGAGGGCAGGGGCTTGTCAAGGGCGGGGGGGAAAAAAGGACACTTATGTAATACCCTTTGTAATACTTTAAGCGGAAAAAAAAAAAAAAGTCACAGGCTGAGGTTTTGAACAAAGGTGAAAAAGATTTTTTGTTTGTTTCTTATTACACAGATATCTCTGAACCTGCAAGTCAATTCTAAGAGTGTCACTTCAAAAAAAAAAAAAAAAAGGGAAAATAAACCTCCTTGCTACTTCTCTGAATTAAATAATAAAGAAGACTCAGTCCAAGGGGGGAAAAAAAAATACGTAAATTCTTGGAACAGTATTGACACATGGCAGACACCCGATAAATGTTAGTTTTTACTATTAATACCAATAAGCATCATCTATATGTTCTGGCTGCGAATAACATAAGAGAGCACTGCTCTTTCCTTGCTTAGTAAACAGGGAGAGAAGGCTGTGTTGGAAGCCAATCCACATGAGTCAACCCAGGTGGACAGCACAGGCCCTGGCGTCATGCAGCCTACAGACCCGATAGGTCAGGTTCTAAGCCAGAAAGCAAGCAATGCTTGCGCCACTGCAAAAAGGTTTGTCAGTTTTTGTGTTATTTTTCAAATGCTTTCAACATAGTAGGATCTCAATAAATGGGCATTTGGTCTCTCTCTAAAAATCAATAAACACATATTTTAAATTGGTGTAAGTGGAGTGCTAAAGTCTCCTACTATTATTGTTTCTCTTTCTATTTCTCCCTTTATGTCTGTTAAAATTACTTTATATATCTTGGTGCTCCTAGATTGGGTGCATATATATTAATAAACAGTATATCTTGATGGATTCTTCCACATTCCCAGTCCTCCATTGCTACCACATTAGCCGGAGCCATGGCTGGGGAACTGCATCCATGCACTGTCCCTGTTCCCACCCCTATCTTGCCTCCCCAACAAGTCCAACACACCCACCTTCAGATGGATGTACCCAAGTGTGGATCTCCCAGGCATGTTTGTGTGTTGAGCAGGAGAACCTTTGTTGGATTATGGATGTCCAACTAGTTGTAAATGTAAGGGGAAATACAAGTGGTCTTCTTACTCCACCATGATGTTAACCTAGAAATCTAAAAATCATCTTGTATTTCTCTCTTTTTATCACTTCCTGCACATATTAACAAGTCCCTTGATTTTTTTTCTTTAAAAATCAAGTACATATCAAGTACTTCTGCTTCTCTCCATCTTTGTAGCCACAAGCTTAGTCATTATCTGTCTTCTGCCCTACTGTAACAGTTTTAACTGGTCTCCCTACTTCAATTCATAAATATAATTTTACAACTACTCCAACCTCTCTTTATACCTCTCTCCCCATCACTCACTACACTTCAGCCATATTTATTTTCTGTCAGTTCTTAGAATATGCTAAACTCATTCCCATTTTTGAAAATCAATGGAAAAATATCTCTAAGTGAAGATTTTTTTAAAATTAAGAAAACAAAGTCTTATGAATAATTTCAAAATTAATTGTGGCTCATGGCAAAAGCTTTAGACTGTATTTCTTTAATTAAACCCAGAAAAGAAAACTTCTTGAATGAAAAGGCAATAAAAATTAAACAGTCAAAACATATTGGAAATTTTGTAGTCATTGTTTCCAGTAATAAAACAATATTTTTTTTTTCTGCTAGTAATTTTGGGAATGGTGTGGGTGGACGAACAAAAGACCAAAAATCAAGCATTTCAAAGCACTTGGGGAATACAAGGAAGTTTGTCTGGTTTTTTACTTTTCCATTTATTCAGCAAATATTTGAGTTGACTAATGTATACATAACTCCACATCAGTAACACTACCAGCACTAGGAATGTAAAGATGAGAAAAAGCTAGCCTCTGTTCTTCAGGAGCTCATTATTTAGCAAGATACACATTAGATGTACAGAAAAGCTTTACCTGAGTAAAATTGATGGAAGAAAGGACCTTCCAGGAAAAGGAAATGGCTGGAGCAAACACTTTTTATATATTTTTTTATTTTTATTTATTTATTTATTTTTAGAGAGAGAGGGAGGGAGAAAGATAGAGAGAAACATTGATGAGAGAGAAACATCATTGATTGGCTTCCTCCTGCACGCTTCTTACTGGGGATCGAGCCCACAACCCAGGCATATGCCCTGACTGGGAATTAAACAGGAGACCTCTTGGTTCCTGGGTTGACAGTCAACCACTGAGCACTACTGGCCAGGCTGGAGCAAACACTTTTGAAAGAACAAGATATTCAGTTTGGCTGACCTATGAGAGTCATGAAATAGAAAAAAATAAAATTCAAGAAGCATACTGGAATCTTTAGTACCTAGCAAAGTAGTTTGGCCTCCATTCTCAATATTATTTCAGGCAGTAAAATGATGAAAGATTATTGATTAGGAATGTGACATGATTTGAGCTATATTCTTCTATAGAACATAGGACTGATCTGGATATGCAGAAACAAAAAGCAGGCAACCCAGTTAAGAAACTCTGAATTCATATAGCTAAGGAATAGATTTAGATAGAGGCTTGGGAAAAGCGAAGACAAAATGATTGGATTCTTTCTTTGTTCCAGGCAATGCACTACATATTATAATGTACCTCTGACTCCTCACAACGAATTAGCCCAACTGGGTAGCAGTGCTATTATCCTCTTTTTACTGTATTACTTTTAACTTACTTTTTATTTACTTAGATTTCTCCAGGTGTCAATGGGTGTGGGACTTAAAACCAGTTCAGCAATGCTTTTGCTAAGAATCTGGGTGACAACTGCTGTGTATGGGGGTGAAGGGAGGACGGAGGCTGGAGGAATGGCGCCTTCCATGAAGAATCTGTCTCCCCACTCCCTGTCCAGATGGAGCTTACTTTCGCAGTAACCTTCTTCCTAGAAATTTCTATAGAAATACTGAATGTCTAGTAAGAGAATTTTTGCTTTGCTGAATAGTGAAAAAAAATCAGACCCTAGTTATCCATCAATTTCCTTTCCTCCCCCCTTTTTTGTGTTTTTGTTTTGTTTTGCTTTCTTCCATTTGCTTATTGTCTGATAAAATATAACTTTGAGGGAATTAACTGGTGAACCAGATAGTTGGTTGTCAATGGTAGCAAAACAGAATTACTTACAACCAGTCACCTCTGAAACTATTCTATGATTCTCAAGAACAAGTCAACCAATATAGTATTAGGAAATATAGTTCCAGAAATATGCTGTTCAAAATTAGTGCTTCCCCCATAGCAGTTGATATCAACTGAGAGAGAAAATATTATTCAACTATTATTGTGACATCATATATGGTGTACACTCATAGAAAATTGGAAGTCTGCATTCAAAAGGCCTCACAGAGGAAGGCCTGCTTGTAAGAGGCAGTGTGATCCCAGAGTGAGGCACGGGACCAAACAGAATGACGGGGGGTCGGGGGGGGGGGGCGGGCCTCTAGCTCTGGCATTTACTGTGTGGCCCTGCACAAGTTATTTAAATTATCTACAATAATACCCCAAGATTGCTGTGAATATTAAGTATAAAAATATACCTATACGACTGGCAGATTCTTTCAACAAATAATTATTGAGCATCTATTAATCCCACCATGCTGGATGGAGGAAAAGGGAGATGGAAATAGGAATAAATAAGAAATACATGGTCTCCATCCTCAAAGGCAAACATTGAACAAGTTAGAAAGTAATGCAGCCCTAGCCAGTTTGGCTCAGTGGATAGATAGAGTGTCAGCCCGAGGACTGAAGGGTCCTGGGTTCGATTCTGGTCAAGGGCATGTACCTCAGTTACAGGCTCGATCCGGCCCTGGCTGGGGCCCATGAGGGAGCAACCAATCAATGTGTCTCTCACATCGATGTTTCTCTCTGTATCTCCCCTTCCCTTCCACTTTCTCTAAAAAACTCAAGGGAAAAATATCCTCGGGTGAGGATTTAAAAAAATAAATTAATAAAAGTAATGCATGTAACAAAACAGGTAGAGGATGCTATTTGGTAGGGGCTCAATAAATAGTAGCTATCATTTGAATTATTTTAACTAAAAAAAACTACGAATAGTCACTATCAGAAAACAGGAAAAATAGTATCTATTTTTAAAGAAAAACAAGCAATTATTATGAGATATTTTAGTCTGTATTTATGAATAGATATAAATTGGTTTGAGTAACAAGTCTAGGATACTTGTGTTAATGTTAAATCTACATTGCCAATTTTAAATTCCACCAACACTCCCTTAACTGTGTGTACCCAGGCTCATCCTTAATTAAGAACATGGTCTTTGGAGGATGACATGCTTGGTTTTCAATGTTAATTCTGACAGTACTAGCTGAATAGCCTTGTGCAAACTTTTAACTCTTCCTAAGCTTCACTTTCCTTATCTGTAAATTGAGAAAAATATTGTATCTTCTCTCCAAGTTGTGAAGGATAGAACATTTAGCAGTGAGTGCTTAACAAATTACAGCTTTCGCTAGCGTTAGCCTGTAGCAGGCAGGATGCAAGAGTGAACAAGTCTATCCTCAAGGGTTTGCCGTATAGTATGGGTACTTAAAGAGGACATCATAAAACAGTCAGTTAATTGCTACAGTAGGAAGAGCACACAGTGCCATGTGAGGATGCATTGTAATCCCAAGGCTAGGACAGAGGGTGAATAAAGAATAGTCTCTGCCGCTGTGAGCTTGTGCTAAGGACGAAGGAGGAGAAGCAGGACATGGACCGAATAAGTACACTGGGAGGCATAACATGTATAAGGTGGTAAGTACCTTCAGGAAGACCAATATTTTGTAGAGGGTTTCTTGTAATGGACGACTATCTCACATGTGGTTTGTGAGCCAATCCATATACTTCTAAAGAACATTGTCCATAAAACCTCAAAACGAATGGAAATTTTATTGATGGACCCCCATTGTGTCTCTAATAAGAGATAGGTAGCCCCTATTGTGCATTTGTCATCCTGTTTGTTGTGCCCACAAATATAAAACTCCACTGGAAAGATACTTGAAGCTAGCATATGATTAGATCCTGGTTTTCATTATGCTCTTTTGAGATACTCAAATGGCAGGAAAAATTCAGTCAGATAAAATTAATGTTCATATCATAATGACATTTCATTTTTTTTCAAGTAGAAACAGATCGCTGTGTGTCAGAATTAGCATAGCAATTGTTAAAGCAAAAACATTCAATACTCAGAGGTCCATTATGTAGTAAATTGATGATATCCCCCCCTACCCCACACATAGAATAGAAACAAGCTCAAAATTTATGTTTGAGGTTTTAATGAAAATACTAGATTAGTTGAGGATGGCTGACACCATGCTATGAAATATGAAATATACCCACTTTTACTAAATAGCTAATCTGAGTATTAGACAGTGGAGGATGAGCCGCAGTTAGAAGACTTGCCTCCGTTCTGATGCAGCCGTATTCTTTCTCCTTGCATAGCCCACATCCTGCTGATTCCCCTCATATGTGTTTCACGTGGCTCCTGCTCTATGAAGATCAGGGTCCTTGCTTTCTATCTCTAATGATGTACCCGCTCAACTTTCACGTTAGGAGCAATTGTCTTCCATCGTGTTTCTAAGGGTGCTTGTTTTCTCCCAACTCTTGGCAAAATTCCTCCTACCAATTTCTTATTCTTCTGCGTGCACTTTATTGATGAGTGAAGCTACCATCCAAACCTTTTAGTGGAAGAGCAATATCCACTTTGGTGCCCCATTGGAAAATGGAATTGTAGCATGAACTGACACACGGACACTTTCTGACAGCACGTTGCCCTCCTCCCTGGCGGCCAGACCTCAGGCTTCTCTATTTCAACCTTTCCTGCCTCATTCTTTTTGTATTTAACTAAGAATTACACACACACACACACACACACACACACACACACACGGATATAGAGTTCCAATGCTGCAGAAGCTCCTAAATAAAAAAGACCGAATGTCCATTGAATACGAATAAGCTGGGTTTCATCTGAAAAAAAAAAAAAAAAAAAGCTGTGGTTATGAAGTTGCATAATGCTGCCAACAAATGTCTTTAAAAGTCCCAGCTGTGAACTGACACAAGCTGGACACAAGAAGTACAACTCTGACACAAACCTGTGATGTGATTAACTCATTAAAGTTAATACGGGGAGGGAGGTGGGCGATCACTGAAAGCAAAGCAGGCTTGAAGTCTTTTTAACATCCACAAGATCTCATGATTGTTGTTTGGACAATTGCACTTATTTCAGAATATGCGCTCACTGTGCCAGGAGCTGTTTGCAGACATTCCGCTATTTCATTTTACAAGTTCTTTACTCTGAAAGGATGCGCTCTGTGTTCTCCAGCATTGAGTTGACAGTTTTCATGCCATTTTATAGTGCTGCTAGAGGCCAGGTGCATTAAATTCATGCATGGGGGCGGGGGGGTCTCCTCAGCCCAGCCTGCACCCTCTCCACTCCAGAACCCCTTGGGGGATGTCCGACTGCCAGTCTAAACTGGCAGTTGAACATCCCTCTCACAATCCTGGACCACTGGCTCCTAATAGCTCGCCTGCTTGCCTGCCTCCTCACTCCCAACTGCCCCCCAGCCGGCCTGGTCGCCCCACGCAGCCTGCTGTTCAGTGGTTTGGTCGTCCCTCACTAACCCCCCTGCCGGCCTGGTGATAGGCAGCCATCTTGTGAGGGCTAATTTGTATATTACCTCTTTATTATATAGGATATGCAGAGGCAGCTGACTCAGCAGTGGCACATCCCAGGTACCTGAGGCGCCTCCTAGCATCCTCTCCCCACAGAGCTCTATGTGGACACACTCCAGGGACTCAAGATATGTTTCCTGTCCTACCTCTTCCCTTCCATCATGAACCCTCTTGTTTAATTTCTGTCCCATTTTTCAGAACTGGATTGTCTCCCTGCCTAGCATCTTCATGCTAACAAAATATTCAGACTATCCTCTTGTCTTTATGCTCCAAATTCTGTCCCTTGGAGCACCCTGCAGTGTGATACATAATTGGGGCTCCCTGTGATCTAAGGCAGGTCAACCACCCCAAGTTCGCTCTTGTCTGAAAAGGAGTTTCAAAATCATATTTTTCAAAGGTCTGCAGGGGAACCTTCTCTTCCCTTCAACTACTTTCCCTACCTGTTTGCTAGTACCTATAACTAAATTATAAGCATAGCATCATGACATTTCCTCATCATTCTAGAATATTTGATACTTGCTAACGGTTGACTCATCTTAGGCCTGGCTTTTTTCTTTTTTTTTTAATCCTCACCCAAGGATATTTTCCCACTGAATTTTAGAAAGAGTAGAAGAGAGAGGGAAAGACAGAGAAATATCAATGTGAGAGAAACACATGGATTGGTTGCCTCCTGACCATGGCCCGAGATGGGGAGGAGCCTGCAACTGAGGTACGTGCCCTTGACCAGAACGGAACCTGGGACCCTTTGGTCCACAGGCTGACACTCTATCCACTGAGCCAAACCGGCTAGGTCAGGCCTGGCATTTTTAATAATCTAGGAACATGCTTTGATAAAGAGACAGAACCTTGGGGCTGTGTTGGGGGGACTATGGCTAGGACACCAGATGTGTGTGCACATGCACGTGTGTGTGCCTATGCGTGCTCAGAATTAGGCTGCTGTTTCCGTCTCCAAGTCACAAAATCACCCTTTATTTTGCTGAAAGTTTTTATTCTTAAAAGGGTACAAAGTTAAGTGAGTGCAATTTTTCTGTAGAAGTACTTTGTACAGAGAAGTGGAGGATGGTTCGATCTAATTGCTAATCATACAGACTATGATTTCTCAGGAAAGGAGCTAGGAACGAACATTATTTTGGCACCTGGACATGCCAAGAGCATCACAAACATTATCTCAATTCTTCCAACAATTAAGGCAAGGTAGTTATTATTTTTCCCAATTTAGTGGGAAGGAAACTAGGCAAGGTCACAGATCTAATAGTGGTGCAGACAGAATTCAAATCTAAATCTTTCTGATGCCTCATCTCATGTATTTTTCACGTTCTGTACATAAGAGGGGATCTAGTATAGTTAAGAGCTCAGTTTTTTAAGTCAGACAGACATGGGTTTGAACCTTTCCTCAGCCATTATTATGTCTGATACCTAGAATGATGCAACTTACCTATGAGCCATGGCTGCTTCCAGTTTTATACTCTTTTAGCCTTTGTTCTAACTGTCATTTCTGTTGATAGGTGTCTATTATTGTTTCCATTTCTCATTGCCCATAAGTCATCATAAGCCTAGATTTCGCCTCTCCATCTGCAATTTCCATCACTTTGTCAAATTCAAACTTAAGTGCTGGTATCTCTTAGTGCTTCTGAAATTGAAGGCTGGATATTTTGACATTACCTCAACTGTCATTTTCTTTTTTTTTAATTAAATCTTTATTGTTCAGATTATTACAGTTGTTCCTCTTTTTTCCCCCCATAGCTCCCCTCCACCCAGTTCCCACCACACCCTCCGTCTTCACCCCCCCTCACTGTCCTCATCCATAGGTGCATGATTTTTGTCCAGTCTCTTCCCGCATCCCCCACACCCCTTCCCCCGCAAGAATAGTCAGTCCACTCCCTTTCTATGCCCCTGATTCTATTATAATCACCAGTTCATTCTGTTCGTCAGATTATTTATTCACTTGATTTTTAGATTCACTTATTGATAGATGTGTATTTGTTGTTCATAATTTGTATCTTTACCTTTTTCTTCTTCTTCCTCTTCTTAAAGGATACCTTTCAGCATTTCATATAATACTGGTTTGGTGGTGATGAACTCTTTTAGCTTTTCCTTATCTGTGAAGCTCTTTATCTGACCTTCAATTCTGAATGATAGCTTTGCTGGATAAAGTAATCTTGGTTGTAGGTTCTTGGCATTCATCACTTTGAATATTTCTTGCCACTTCCTTCTGGCCTGCAAAGTTTCTGTTGAGAAATCAGCTGACAGTCGTATGGGTACTCCCTTGTAGGTAACTGACTGTCTTTCTCTTGCTGCTTTTAGGATTCTCTCTTTGTCTTTTGCTCTTGGCATTTTAATTATGATGTGTCTTGGTGTGGTCCTCTTTGGATTCCTTTTGTTTGGGGTTCTCTGTGCTTCCTGGACTTGTAAGTCTATTTCTTCCACCAGGTAGGGGAAGTTTTCTGTCATTATTTCTTCAAATAGGTTTTCAATATCTTCTTCTGGCTCAACTGTCATTTTAATTCATGCTAAATAATACTAAGTCAATCATTTTTTCAAAGACATTATCACATGCTTACCATGTTTCTGTACACAAAAAATGTTTATGCAGTTTATGTATATTACTTATGTCAAATGTGATTTTGTTATCTCCAATGAGCAGAACAAGTCTACAATGGCTGCCCTTGACAGGGCCAGCTTTAGTTAGGTAAGTAGGTCATGAAAATATGTACTTCCCCTTAAAATTGTATACTCTTCATTTAAATATTTTTGATACATGCTTATTTCCAAAGAATATTATTGATGTAACATGATACAATAATGACTAATAAATATATAGCTAACCATATGCCAGTTATCATTCAAAGTGATTTATATATCTCTCTATATATAAAAGACTAATATGCAAAGTGTCCCCATGGGGGTTCAACGGGGTTCCAGGAGTTCTATCGCTCACTATGACGTGCACTGACCACCAGGGGGCGGCCCAGAATGAAGGAAGGCCCCCGGCCAGCATCCAGCAGCTGGGGAAGGGAGGCCCCGACCTGCAGCTCTGATTACCGTCCAGGCCTAGGGACCCTATCTGTGCACAAATTTCATGCACCTGGCCTCTAGTGTGTGTGTGCATATATATATATATATATATATATATATATATATATGGTTTATTACTCACAATAACCCTATAAGGAAGTTGTTATTATTATTATTCCCACTTTACAGAGACATTAAGTAACTTGCCCAAATTACACAGCTAGAAAGTGGTAGGAATAACATTATAAATAGATGAAAAGAAGACTCTTCAATATATGACATTGGGACTATTGGCTTATTACATGGAAAAAATAAAATTAGAACTCTATCTTAATAAGTCCCATCTCGATTGAGACATAGGATGAAATAATTTAAACATTAGATAAAAGATAAAAATAAATTTGTAATATTTGTGGTAAGAAAAATTGTCATATTAAAAAAATTATAAAAACACATTTGATAAATTTTACATCAGATTTTAAAATGTATGTTCAACAAAGACATATAATCAAAGTTGAAATTGAGGGGCACAAAAAGACAAAAGATAACCAAATTCAAATACAAAATTTTTTTGAAAAACTTTAAAATCTATTAGAAAAGGAAAACCCCATAGAAAAAGGGCAAAGAATATGAACAGGTAATAATCGTAAAAGAAGTGGCCTGACAAAATGCTCAGGTATTTGAAAACTGAAAATTCAAACAACAAGAAGATATCACTTCTCATCATCAAATTTTCAAGAACATAAAAGTGTTGACAAGGATGCAGGAAAATGGGAACACTATACGTGGCTGTAGAAATTTGAACAACCATTTTGGAGAGCAATTGGGCAGTATCTATAATTTTAAGTGTAGGCTTGTATTCTAGAATGGTTCTTGCATTTATGCTCAAGAAAACTGTAGGAAGCTATTTACTGTGGCAGTGTTTATAATAGCAAAATAGAAGGGAAAAAGAGAAAGCAACTTAAATGTTTATCAGAAGTGAATAAATAATGTGACTTATATTCATAAAACAGAATTTATATAGCAGTTAATAGAAACGTTCTATTTTTATACAGATATATTTCCTTATATCAACATAGAAAGATTTCTACTCTTCTGCAAAAAAAATAATCCATAGCTCAATATTCACATTATATATTTTATGTATTATTTCTTTAAAAAGATACAAGTTATTTTACTTATAAATACCTACACAAAATAAAAATTGATTATTTAGAAAAACATTTGGGTTAATTAAAATGTGGGTAACATCTCTACATAAAAGACTAAATATTGGATTAATTAGAGTAATTAATTTAACCAGTAAAATAAAGTTTTATTTTGTAGTTATTTCCAAAGTTGACAGAGACATGGATCAGATATCCCATATAGTTGCACTGCAGAAAATGTTCATAGAAATTGTACTGTTTTTGTAAATATTTGGGATGGACACATCATTGTCCAAATATTTTAATCCATAAGCATAAAAGTTTAACAGCCAGAGGCAAACAGAATGAGCTGTGAGTTAGCTGTGCTACTTCAACAGGAAGGACTCTCTTCTGGCTGTCCCCACCTGGCCCTTCTCCCGTGAGACCAGCAGGTGGCACCCCCTCTCACCTGCCCAGGTGCCTCTGTGTCCGGACAGGCCTAAACACAGGTGCATGCACACCCAACAGCATCAGGGATGCGGGACTTTGGAGCGAGGCATTGGTTTTCAATACAAGAACCAGATGGAAAATCTTTATTGGACAAATATTTAAGTAACAAGGGCTTTTAAGAATGTGAAGAATGTACGAAGCGAAATAAGTTATGGATGGACATGCTGGGTTCTCCAAGTCCCTTGTGCCCCGCAGGCTTTGCTGGGTGCCTCAAGGGGTCGGGCAGCAACTGCAGGTGCTGTGGTCCCCACGGTGACACCTGTGAGGCCTCCTTCATCCCCCAGGCTCCTGAGACCAGGGCAGGACACCTCAGGAGCAGGACGTTCCCCCTTTCCATCCTGGGCCAGAATGACAACCGCGGCGATTGAGACACTTCACTCCACCTCCGCCTGGTCCTGGAGAAATGAAGTGACCCAGCGCAGCCTGTGGAGCGGACGGAGGCAAGGGCTGTGTTCTCTGCGGCTCCCACGCCAGAGCCGGGCGCGGGTGAGCAGAGCGGGGCCTTGGGAGCGGGAGATCTTGTCCGGAGGCGTGAACCATCAGGCCGGACCACCAGGTGGGCGATGCTGCCATTGTGGAGGGAGAGGCGGAGCCAGCCTTCCGGAGGGAACTGTGGCGGATGACGTGGGCATGGCATGTGAAGGTCTCGTGACTGTCCTCCTGCTGCTTGACATCTGCCCGGTGGATGTCGGTGGTTTCTACTGCGCGGGTCACGGAGGAATGGACGATTTTATTAAACTTCAACCCCAAGCTTGCAAGTCGGAGACCAGTGAGCTCAGCCTGTTCACGACCCAGGGGTGTCAGGTGCGGTCCTTTCCCCGGGAGGCATCGTGTGGCACTGGGAGTGCCTGGTGAGGGAGATGTGCCGCGTGGCCTTGGCTTTGTAGTTGTCTATCCCGGACGCCACGCCCTCGTCTCCGGAGCCCAGGTTCCTCTTCCGAAGGCTGACCAGGGAGAACGGGTCTCGCCTGTCCCAGTTGGAGTCTAGCCGCTCGCCAGGCCACAGGCCACCAGCTGCAGCGCCTGCCGGAACGCCATGCCTGGCCATCCCATCCGCTCCCCGCTCGCGCCCACACTCGCTGCACCCACACTTGCTTCTTAAAAGCTTTGGCAAGAAGTGACTTCTGATCATTTCATTGGTAAGAAATAGTCCTAAGGCCACACCTAAACAGAAGAGCAATATGGACACAGAGCCACTGGCTGGACAGCCATTTCCAAGTGACAACTCTAAACTATGAGAAAGAAAGGAGGCATTTTAGCCAACAGCTGGCCATCTGTAACTCACCCAATTTAGTGTGTTTCTACCCATGGAAGTGGGTCAGGGGAGAGAATGGAAGAGGGAAAACAACAACAAGATTTAAACTTAATCTGTATTATTTTACAGGGAAAAAATGATGTAAATAAAATATGGTAGTTCATAATTATTCGTTCTGTAGGTACATGAGTGTGGTTACAATATTCATGATAACTTCTCTCAATTTTAAAATTTTCTTTTAAGGGAAAATACATGCTCTATAACTGCTAATGTAACCATATCATTACTTAGGAACATCACTGTCATTCCATCTTTGGATTCAGTGCAATGGCACCAAATCATAGGAGACATTTCCTATAATGAGGTTATTCTGGAAGATTCTGACAGGTAGCACAGTGAGATAAATGGTAAAATTTGAGTCCAGATTTGGGCTTGAATCCTGGATCTGCTACTGCACCATGTGACCTTACACCCATCATTTGACCACCAAGACCAACAGCAATAATACTTGCCTCATAATCTGTTGGGCGGACTCAATGAGATATTTTATATGAACTGCCCGCCACAGTGGAGAGGTTTTAAAATGTCAATCCCTTCTTTTTCAGTTTGTCTAGTACCTACTGTTCCCAGAGAGAGTAGCAGTAAAGGGGGAGAATAACAATTCTTAATTTCTTTTTATATACCACAGTGCTAGGGGGACGCTCATTTGCACAAACTGTTCCTTTAAATTGCTCATGTTTTGCCACTTCTGGAAATCCAATTTTCTTAGTATTTGTGTTGTCTAGTTTAATGCCTCTTGAATATTCTTCATGTGGATTGTCTTCATACCTTATATTTTGATTTCACATTATTGAGTTGTCCTCAGTTGTGTGGTCTGATGTCTCCTTTGCTGGTCATGGTTATGGCTTTATAACGTTTCCCTAGACACATTTTTTAAATTGCTTAAAATTGTCCTGTGTCCCATGGCCCAATGTTCCTCTTTTGCACGTCGCTGTTCACCAGGCTGGAAAACACTTCAGTGCCTGCCAAGGCAAAGAAAATATATATCCTGGAAGTTTTTAGACTCTAATTACTTACAGGTCATGTGCACCACTCAGCCCAGGTAAGCTCTGCCTTTTACAATTGACTTCCCAGCAACCGATGCAGTCACCTGGGAAAGCACAAGAAAATGCACAGTAAGATCTACCCAGGAAAGCTATCCCACCTTCCTTTGCGTTATTTAAGTGATCATTTAGAAACAAAGGCGGAATGGCCTTCTGTAACCCACAGCGTGAAGGGCTGTGCTGATAATCACAGGACAAGGCGGCCCAGTGGAAGATTCTGCACAGAAAACACAAGGAAGAGATGAAACACTTACCTTCCCAACTCTCATCTCACACCTTCAAAGGCCTTTAAATACATTTGTTTCACTCACTCTTTCATTCATTTATTCTTCTTTTTAAGAAACGCAAGCCAAAACCAGTTTGGCTCAGTGGATAGAGCATCGGCCTGCGGACTGAAAGGTTGGTTGCGGGCACATCCCCAGGGGGGGATGTGCAGGAGGCAGCTGATCGATGTTTCTCTCTCATCGATGTTTCTAACTCTCTGTCTCTCTCCCTTCCTCACTGTAAAAAATCAATAAAATATATTTTAAAAAAAAAAAGAAACGCAGAATAAGTTTCAATCAGATGCGAGACTTCAGGGGGTTGAAAATTAGTAAATTCTAATCTGTGTTCTAGAGAAACTCCATGAACTGGAAAGATAAATGTTTTTACAGTCGTGTATGTTTAAGGAGGTGGAGAAGCAGCAGAGAGCAGGGCAAAGGAGATGACAATGGCATTGAGGTTTAAGAAATGGGCAAACCTGGAGGCCAGGGAGATCATCAAAGACAAAGGAATGTAGGAGCAAATTCATCACACATACAGAGATAATAAGGGGTCTGCTGTGAACAGAGACAAGAATTGGTTCATGAGGTTGAAGAAAGAGGAGTCGAGGAAAAGGTAAGGTGATCCTGGGAAGTTTAGGTTTGGCCAGTTCTTTAAAATATCATTTGCCCACTGAGGGATATGGCATGCAGAGATGGTGAGAGATTGTGGTTTTGTATTCTCATGGATTTCCTTAGCAGTGTGAACTTGGACTTGCTACCTCTGAACTTGATATCTTAATCTTAATTTCTTTACTTATTCAAGGAGGATGAGACTCAGGATGGAGATAGAAATGAAAGACAATTATATTAACTATAGCTACTATCTATTGAGAATGTACTATGTACAATTATTGTGCTTTACATGGAGTATCATTCAATTATCAGATAGAAATGCTATACCTTAGATATTATGATTATTCATATTTTACATCTGAGAAAACTGAGATGAAATAATTTTTTAGTAAGTAGCATGCTTGTATGAGGGATCTAAAACACAACTCTAGGGAAAAAAAAGTTTTCAAAAAATACATTTTGGGAGAAAGTTCCAAGAGCTTAAAAGGCCACTAATAAATGGCCTCCTAATAGATGCTTGCACAGAGTATAATTTTGTCTTAATGGATTACTCAGATAATTATGTGCTAAGCCACAAAACCTAGCACTAATTTTACTTCCCACTTTTAAAATATATTAAATACATTAACTTAATTAGTCTAGTCATCCTCACTCCATTTTTTTTAATGTTGGTTCTTTTTTTCATGAGGAAATATTACACTGAAATATCCTAAAACTGTAAATCCCTCTATCACATCAGTGGAAGCTTTAATTTGATTTTATATTTGAAGTTAAAAGGACTAAAATGAAATTTTAAAGGATAAATATAGTCATAAGTGCTTTTTCATTTAAAATATAACTATATTTTTATTTTAAACTTTGATATTGCAAAGTCTTTGATGTGTTGGCAGAGTATCTGAAAGCTCAGTCCACACCACAAGTATCAGATATATAAAATAAAAACTATCTCAGAAGACACATAAGGTGTCTGTGAAATGAAACAAATTTCCCAGCCTCAATTTCATATGAATACTATGAAGAAAAATGAATTTTAGTGGTAATTGAATTTAAATGACTGTTACTACAAATAAGTAGGCCTACATCAAAGAAAAATATGAGTCCATTCTCCAAATCAGAAGAAATTTCTCAAAAAAAATGTAAAATTAAAACAAAACTACCTCAGAAAAAAATTATTGATGTCTGTGAAGTTAGGCAAATTTTTCAACCTCAAGTTCATATTGATGGTATGAATAAAAAATACATTTTATTTATTTTTTATTTTTTATTTTTTTGTAGTTGTTAATCCTCACCCAGGAATATGATTTTTAGGAAGAGTGGAAGAGAGAGGGAAAGACAGAGAGAAACACTGATGTGAGAGAAACACATCAATTGGTTGTCTCCTGCACGAGCCTGACCAGGGCCCTGGTGGGGAGGAGCCTGCAACCGAGGTACATGCCCTTGACCGGAATCAAACCCGGGACACTTCGGTCCACAGGCCGACATTCTACCCACTGAGCCAAACTGGCTAGGGCTGAAAAATACATTGCAGTTATAATTTAATTTAAATGACTGTTACCACAAGTAATCCAAAGAAAAAATATAGAAGTCGGTTCTCAAAAAGCAGGAGAACATGGGCAGAGGGAGAGCTCTAACCTTTAGCAAGCAGCCGCTTTGTTCCAGGCACTATTTATCAGCATTTTTTGTGTGTGTTTTTATCTTCATCTGAGGCTGTGTTTATTGATTTTAGAGAGAGAGGAAGGAAAAGAGAGAGAGAAACATTGGTTAGTTGCCTCCCATACGTGCCTGACCAGGGATTGACCTGCAACTTGGCTACGTGCCCTACCCGGGACTTAAACCCGCAACCTTTTGGTGTATGGGAAGATGCTCCAATATCAGCATTTTTAAAAATATATATTTTTATTGATTTCAGAGACGAAGGGTGAGGGAGAGAGAGAGAGAGAGAACCATCAATGATGAGAGAGAATCATTGATTGTCTGCCTCCTTCATGCCCTTCACTGGGGATTGAGCCCACAACCTGGGCATGTGCCCTTGACTGGAATTGAACCCAGGACCTTACAGTCTACAGGCCAATACTCTATCCACTGAGGCAAACCAGCTAGGGCCCAATATGAGCATTTTTAACTGGACTCTCCAAAGGTGCATCTCATGGCACATCTCACCGAAGTACAAAAATCTGGGTTTGCTCCTGAAAATTGCAGACATGTATACCAAAGCATCATCTAATGTACAATTTTCTTTATTAAGGAGCTGAATACATCCACTCATTCAGTTAACTATGGGGGAAAAAAAACATACTTTTACCCAGAGAACCAAATGGGAAGATCAAAAACGTTTAAGTTATTTGAATCATTATTCCCCACGTAAAAAATTCAGCTTAATCTGTTTTTTTTCTGTAAGAAATTTGAGTAGTTTGGGATAATTCACGCATGAGTTCCTCCACATTGCATGCCACACTGCATGTTTCCCTTTAATATCTATGAAGCAATTACTATTTTAAATGGCAACAAAACAGAGAAATCGAGATATTGTGTGACTTGGTTGCTCTGGATAAAACATTTTTCTCCATTTACAAGGATTATAGCGGTAAATATGCCCTTCATAAGGCAGCAAGCAGGACGGCAACAATGTTTCAATTATAGAAGGTAAATAAATCCCAGAATAAAAAAAAAAAGAAAAAAGGAGAGGCTGGGAGCTTCAGTTACCGGCCAGCCTGAAAACAGCCCTCAGCCCCTCACCCAGACTGGCCAGGCACCCCAGTGGGGACCCCCACCCTGAAGGGGGTGTGACCAGCTGCAAACAGCCATCAGCCCCTCACCCAGGCTGGCCAGGCGCCCCAGTGGGACCCCCATCCTGATCCAGGACACCCTTCGGGGCAAACCAGCGGGCCCCCACCCATGCAGCAGGCCTCTATCCTATATAGTAAAAGGGTAATATGCAAACTGACCCTAACAGCAGAAAGACTGAGAATGACTGGTCACTATGACACACACTGAACACCAGGGGGCAGACACTCAATGCAGGAGCTGCCCTCTGTGGTCAGTACACTCCCACATGGGGGAGCTCTGCTCAGCCACAAGCCAGGCTGATGGTTGCCAGTACAGTGGTGATGGTGGGAGCCTCTCCTGCCTCCTCAGCAGCGCTAAGGATGTCTGATGCAGCTTAGGTCTGCTCCCCGCTGGCAAGTGGACATCCCCCAAGGGCTGCCGGGCTGCCAGAGGGATGTCTGATTGCCAGCTTAGGCCCAATCCCCTGAGGAGCAGACCTAAGCCAGCAGGTGGTCATCTCCCGAGGGGTCCCAGACTGCGAGAGGGCACAGGCCAGGCTGAGGGACCTTCCCCCCGACCCGAGTGCACAAATTTTTGTGCACCGGCCTCTAGTATGTAAATAATATATATCAACTAGCTAAAAATCTAAAGCAAACATAATAATCATTTCTCAGTTTGGGGAATTTTGAGAGGAACTAGTAGTCTGTTATTTTTTTGAATATATGCTAGTGGCCTGGTGCACGGATTCATGCACATTGAAAAAAAAATAATTATAAGAAATATTTTAATATTGCTGTTCGCCCTTTCTCTGGAAGTGTCAGAGATGAAAGAAAATTAGTAAAATGTATATGAAAATAATATATAAATGTATTAATAAATAAACAATAGCAACATGATAGAACAAAGACATGATATAAAAACAATATTGAAAAAAACAATGACTGATAAATTGAGTAAACTTATTCTAATATCTCCCTGTATACTACATTAAAGTAAAAATACTTTCAGAGTGCTTGCCTAATTTCCCTTGTGATAAAATATTTACAACTTTCCCTTGTGATGAAGTATTTAGAACTTTATTGTCTGTGGGATGATCAGCAGGGGGATCGGGCCCTGCCCAGCTCCCTCGGTACCTGGGAGTCCCCACCCCCCACCCCCACCATCTGCAGGGCAATCGGTGGGGCAATCAGGCCCTGCTCGCACCCGCCTTGGCCTGGCGTCACATGCTCACCTGCTCCACCATCCCACCATGGTCCTGCTCTCATCAGAGCCCATTGGTGCCAGCAGCACCTCCACTGCTGCCCGTTGCCAGCACTGTGTCACTGATGCCCGCCATGTTCCGCACCGCCCCCTGGTGGTCAGTGCACATCATAGCGAGCAGTCGAACTCTCGGTCAAATTCCTGGTCAAGGGGACAATTTGCATATTAGACTTTTATTATATAGGATATATGTGAAGCTGATAGATTTTTTTTGCAATCTTTAAAATTTCTTCTAACCACTGTAGAATCCTGTCTCATGTAGTGAGCATATCATTATAAGACTTTTCCAGCAAGTAACCTTAAATGTATTTGCCTTGCCTAGAGTCAGAGAAGTCCAAAAAGATTAGTAACCCAGAATGGGATGTGGATCAGACACGACCTCCCTGAGGAGTAACTTGTATTGCCAAATCCATAAAAAGAACTTCCCAAGAATGAGGGTCCATAAAATTCTAAGAATGAATGAGTTGTCTACTTCCCACATACCTCAAATCCCCAAGCATCTTTGTGGGCATATGATTTTGTGGTTTAAGAAACTCATTAAATCATTGTTTCTAAAATGGCTTCAAGTTTTAGACCACTATTATACGTCTCCAGCAGACACTGAACTTTCTAGTAATAAGGCACAACTTCCTAAAGAATGTTCTGCCTTCAAATGTTCATTAAAAGGGAGTTCTGTAGTGAATGCATTAGATCAAGTCCAAGTTTAAGTTTGAAAGACCTCTTTACAGTGGGATTGCTGAGGGCCTTTAATAGACACATGTGAATTGTGAATCTTCTGGAGAGAAATAGAGTTTGCAGCTTTCTCTAAACAACTGACAAAGAATCCCTTTTATGATAGTCACTAGCTCACCAAGGAACCTTTTCAGGAACACTAGCTATTGGGATAGAGGCCATCATCTCCATATTAGAAAGTGCCCTATTTTAACACCAATTCAATAACACTTTAATTTAAAGTCATAAATTTTTATATAAATAACACAAATGGAATTACATATTAATTGTATTCACAGTGGGTTTCACCTCTGAGCTTGGCACTTAGCCCCACCACTTATGGGCTATATGTACTTTGTAAGTCACGCAAACTCTCTGAGTCTCTGTTTCCTCGTCTATAAAATTAAGGAAATGGTTGTATTTTATCACACTTGTACAAAAACTACAATAACAGATGTAAGTGTGACTTTTCAAATTATAAAAGTTACATCTGTAAATATTATCATAAATAGAATGCATTAACCCTGATAGGAGAGGAAATAGACCTTTGCACAGGAAACTGCACATGATGAAATGCGTGTTTTTTCATAAATCGGTTAAAAAATCCACATGGAACAATGAGGGTAGATGCACTTTTTAATGTGAACATTTTTCCATTCTATCCCCCTTATATTCCAGTACTATGTAGATCATTGTATTAGTTCTATTGTATTAACTGTTAAAACAAAACTCAAAATAATTGTGACTTAAAAAGATAGAGGTTGATTTATCCTTTATGGAAGTATCTGAGCATAAGCAATTGAGGAATAATACTGTGTCAAAGCCTCAGGTTCCTTCTTTCTGGTTGCTCTGCCAGTACTTGAGTCATCTTCACCCACACGGTTGACCAGGCAGGAAAAGAGAAGAAAAAGGTAGTTGCACACGTCACTCCTGCTCATTCATATCTTATTGGCAAGATTTAGATGGCCACCACTACCTACAAGGGAGGCTAGTAATTTTTATCTTTATTTTGGGTTACCATGTGTCCAGCTGAAATTCGAAGAGTCTATTATAAAAGAAAAAGGGAGAGAGCAGATAATGAAGGACCAGGACTGTTCTCTACCACAGTCATGTCTTTCAATTTCAATTAGTTTAGGATCCTAAAGATCCTGTGATTATTTGCACTGAATTTCAATATCAGTAAGCATTTTTCAAACAATTCTTATATCCACTTTCTATCACTGGGCATAGAAAGATCATGTGACATGATGCTTACCCTCTTGGTTAATTTCTTCAACCTAAGTTATTTCCTATCAAAAATCTGAGGTCTCTGATCCATTAATTTTCTTGTCATTTGTGTTGTTCATAACCATCTCTGTTGATTCTATTTTGATGGAAAGTTACTAGTAATTTTGACTCAAATTAGTTAACATGACCTTCTCAACACATGGTAAAAATTGAATAGCTAATGATCATATAGATGGAGTTACACAATTTACATTATTATAAATGCTTTAGTAAATTTTAATAATGTATTTTTTAAAAATATGTTTTGTATATCTGTCCCCCAGGGATTGAGGGAACAAGAAAAGTAGTTAATAACACCTTGATTTTTTATATATATATATTTTATTGGTTTTTTACAGAGAGAAAGGGAGAGGGATAGAGAGGTAGAAACATCAATGAGAGAGAGACATCGATCAGCTGCCTCCTGCAAACCCCCTACTGGGGTTGTGCCTGCAACCAAGGTACATACCCTTCACAGGAATCGAACCTGGGACCCTTCAGTCCACAGGCCAACGCTCTATCCACTGAGCCAAACCGGTTAGGACAACACCTTGATTTTTTAAAATGTTTTATTAAATTTATTGGGGTGACATTGGTTAATAAGATTATATAGGTTTCAAGTATACAATTGTATAATACACCATCTGTATATTGCATTGTGTGTTCACCACCCAAAGCCAAATCTCCATCCATCACCAAAATTTGGCCCCCTTTACCCTGTACTACCTCCCCTACTATCCTTTTGAAAAAACTAATCATATTGTTCTCTAATCATCACTGTTGAATAGAACTTTGTAGAAATGTTCTATATCGCCCTAGCTGGTTTGACTCAGTGGATAGAGCATTGGCCTGCAGACTGAAGGGTCCCAGGTTCAATTCCAGTCAAGGGGGCACATGCCTGGCTTGTGGGCTCAGTGCCCAGTAGGGGGCGTGATTCCCTTTCATCATTGATGTTTCTCTCTCTCTCCCTCTCCCTTCCTCTCTGAAATCAATACAAGTATATTAAAAAAAAATGTTCTATATCTGTGCTGTTCAGTACAGCAGCCACTAGACACATGTGGCTATTGAGCACTTGACATGTAGCTAGTGTGGCTGAAAAAATGAATTTCTGATTTTATTTCACTTTAACTAACTTAAATAGCTACATGTGGCTACTGGCTACTATATTGAACAGCACAGCTTAATGCCCTAAAACAAATGGGACATTTCTAGATTGGGGAAATACTGACAGACATTGGGGAACTTGAATTAAGTCCTATTATGATATAAAAATGACAAGTCTATCAATAACTCTGAGAGACTTCTGTGTGAATGTGTGTATTGTTTAAATTCAGGGCTTAATACTGACTGCCCAAATGAGGAGGAACAACATTATCTTTCAAACTTCTCAGAATCAAAAAGCCTCTATTTAGTTTTATTTGTTCAGAGAAGATGGTCCATCATTCTAGAAAATAAAAATGATTATGTAATAAATGAAAAGTAATACAGTAAATGGGAAAGTTAAATTTTATTAATTTTTAACAGAGGGAGGAAAAATGGAGATTACTTTGGGCTCCACTGAGACCTAAAGCAACTGAAGGGCATATGTCACTGAGCTCTTTGAACATCTAGAGAAAAAACTCATTATGAACTTTAAGAAACTCATTAGTTCTCTGAAAAAAAAATACTCCATTGAGATACTGGAACTGGCTATTTTAAAAAGGGTGAATAGCAAAGAAATACTTTTTATATACTCGTTATTTTTACATATCATACTTATTAATGCACTTCAAAGAAGCCTTTATTAGTATTAGTCAAAAATTATTGGGGAGAAAGGAACATCACTCACCTTTCAATTCTAAACAAGTCTTCCAGCTCCTGTTTTTTAAATGAGAAAGGCTGATTTTTTCAACCATCATATCGCTAACTTGACACAGGTTTTACTTTCCTCTTAGCTGTCAGTTCAATTTACTTTAACACTTAAAAAACTGATTTACTCATCTCAGTAACCCTTCCTCATGTTTATTAGGTTGTACCAGTAGGATTTAAAAGTAGTTCTAAAATATCACATCTACATAAAACGGAGGATACAGAGAACACCTTTTATTTAATAGTCAATGAAATGAGCAAGTCTTTTCCAAGATCAAGCAGAAAAGATCTACAGACAGAGCCAGTGGAATAAGATTAAAGTACTTCATACTAACTTTGGGGAAGAACTAAGGTATAAAACCTCAGCAATCTGTTATCCAATCTAAATATCCAAACCAGCAATCTAAGTATACAACCAGAGTTACTGTACAACAAGCATGTCAAACTAGTGGCCCGCAGGCTACTTGCAACCCACAACGGTATGTAAGAAACGTTTTAATAAAAATTTCATAACTTAATTTTTACAATATCCTGTTATACATAATCATTAATAATGAACTACAATGTTTGCTAATAACTGATTACTATAATCGTGTTGCATTCGTTTCCCTTATACGCCTTATGCACAGGCACACCATTCTCTCTACTAATACCAGCAGCGACTACTTTAGCAGCCGATTATCACGTCATTAGTCTTGTACTGACTTGTTTGGTGTGAGCAACAGGAAATATTTCGCTTTCAGAGAATAAGAAAAATAGGTTTATTTGCGTTACGCTTATTAATTTGTGCAGTTATTCAGTGTCTGGTAAGTTAATGTTCAAGAAAAAATATTAATTTTCATTAAAATGTTCTATTATTTGCCCTAGCCAGATTGGCTCAGTGGATAGAACGTCGACCTGCGGACTGAAGGGTCCAAGGTTCAATTCCAGCCAAGGGCACATGTCCAGGTTGTGGGCTCTATCTCTAGTAGGGGGCCGTGCAGGAGGCAGCCGATCAATGATTCTCATCATTGATGTTTCTGCCTCTTTCCCTCTCCCTTCCTTTCTGAAATCAATAAAGAAATATATTTTTAAAAAATAAAAAATTAAATGTTCTATTATTTTATGTTAATGATTACTCATTTATTTCAGCCCTTTATATTCAGCATGTCTCTATCAAAAGAAACCTACATTTCTATGAAAATTGAAGTTTTTGTTTTTTTGCGGCCCACATAAACTCAGACCTTATTTATTTGGCCCGTTTTAGCCTTTGAGTTTGACATGCTTGCTGTACAACTATTTTCAACCTCCAAATAGACAAATGATATCCCAACTCTAAAGTTACTATGTTCCTAGAAGCCAGCGATTGAACCAAGTTACCTTTCAAGATCACCTCCACAATGCTCACATTTGCCTCCAGTGAGATTAAAGATCTGTGGGAGCAGGATTTTGAGTACTATGTTCACTGCTGCGTACCCAGCTCATGATGGATGTTCAGTAAATACTTGTTCTTGCAAGTATACTTTGTTTTCTCTGTCACAACTTCCCTCTGTGAAGCCAATCAACCTTTTCCAGAGTTTCTGTTTATACATAAGAAGCCTTTTCCAGATCAGTGGACAATGGAAAACAAAAGACTAAACTATCAAGGTGGAGAAAGTATTTTAAATCCTATCTAGCAATGGAAATCATTTGTAGTTTATCAGGAGCAGCCCATGTAAGTAAACTGGACCACTCCATTTAAGTTACATAGTAAAAGAAAACCTGAGAGAGGGCAGCTCACCTTAGAACAGTGACTTCTCAACCTGAGGAGCTGGGAGATGGGGGAAGATTTTCAGAATATTGGAGAGAGAAGCATGAAGATGAGATATGACAAGCATAGTTGAAATAAATTCATATTTTGAATTTGAAAATGAGAGAAAAACAAATTATAGGCAGTAAGTCTCAGCAAAATCGTAACTGGTGTTGAATGTCTGGGAAAACAGTTGGGAGTGAGAGAAGAGTCTATCTGCAGAGCTGTTCCAGAAACTCTTGCACATCATTAGCAAATGGATACGTTGCCATCAGGAAACTGAAGTGCTTGACAAGCAATCCATTAAGAGATTGCAAGGACAGAAAGAAACCTCACCTTTTTACTAACGAAGCAGAAAAAATCCATTATGTAGATGTTTTCAAGGTAGATAATAACTAGTCCTCAATTAAGGAGATTTGACAGCACCATTTTTATACATAGTTCATCCTAAATTTCCTAATTGGGGTGACCATCTATGTTAGTTAATTGGCCTTCTGCAGTGAAAAAACAGACTTCTCATATCTTTATGACAGAGGTAGTTTTGCAGCTTTGAGCAGGCACCCAATGTTAGGCTCCTACTCTCCCACAGAAACTAGAAGAGGGGGTGCTGTCACTTTGATTTTACATTTTAAAGAGATGGCTCCCAGGTCCTTGAGAAAGACATCCCTGGATCAGATGGTCTATAAAGGCCTCCCTAGTTTACAAAAGGATTTAAATACATTTCATAGAGGAGAAAGTATGTACAAGTAGAGTTTTCTAAAGTAAGTGCTATAAGAAAAAGGAGATGAATGGACTCTCTTCTTTAATTTTCAACAGGGATAATTAAACTTCTTAGTTTTCATTTTTGTTTTTTCTTACAGGGCCTAAGATCTTTCTGGTTTTTCAATGAAGTATTATTGAGTGAAATAACGCTAGTTAGCATGGGACTGCCAAATATAATGCAGAACTAGTCCTAGGCAACAAATATTTGTAGAACATGAAAATGAAAGAACCTCTGACTCCTCCCAAGACCTAGACAGATGCTTCCTCCTGTATGGTGCTGCCCAGTTCAGAGCCACTCTTAGGTCCCTCCTCCTCCTTTGACATATGCCGATCCTTTGCCCAGCACACAGAGCTGTCCATCTCTGGGGCACTGGGACATTTCTGTCAGATTCATCAAATTGCTGTATTCCCTGAATCCTCAGTAAGACACACCCTCTAAAGAATGGATTTAAAACCCCCAGCATAACTTTGAAAGTTCTCTTCTGTGATAGGAGTTGTCATCCTCGTAAGTGGACTAAAAATGTCTTCCCAGGGCAAGTCTAATTTATTGAAAGTAACTCCTTCACAGACCAAACTTTAACTGGAAATAGACCAAAATGGAGTAATTTCTTCCTCAGAGGAAACCTGCATTGCTAAAGGCAAGATGGCAGAGAAATTGTTTTTATTAGAAACAAATAATCCTTTATTTTTCTTTTTTTTAAATCTTTATTGTTTAAAGTATTACATATAGTATTACATATGTCTCCTTTTTCACCCATTGACCTCTCCCCTGCCCCCCCCCCCCCCCCGCACATACCCTCACCCCCCTAGAGTCTGTGTCCATTGTCCGTGCTTATATGCATGCATACAATTCCTTGGGTTGATCTCTTACCACCCCCTTCCCCCTGCCTTTCCTCTGAAGTTTAATGGTCTGTTCAATGCTTCTCTGTCTCTGGATCTATTTATGTTCATCAGTTTATGTTGTTTATTATATTCCACAAATAAGTGAGAACATGTGATATTTTATCTTTCTCCAACTGGCTTATATCACTTAGCAAAATGCTCTCCATGTCCACCCATGCTGCTACTAATGGTAAGAGTTCTTTTTTACAGCAGCATAGTATTCCATTGTGTAGATGTACCACTGTTTTTTAATCTACTTATCTGCTGATGGGCACTTAGGCTGTTTCCAAATCTTAGCTATTGTAAATTGTGCTGCTATGAACATAGGGGTGCATATATCCTTTCTGATTGGTGTTTCTGATTTCTTGGGATATAGTCCTAGAAGTGGGATCACTGGGTCAAATGGGAGTTCCATTTTTAATTTTTGAGGAAACTCCATACTGTCTTCCATAGTGGCAGCACCAGTCTGCATTCCCGCCAGCAGTGCAAGAGGGTCCTTTTTTCTCCACATCCTCGCCAGCACTTGTCATTTGTCAAATTTTTGATGATAGCATTCCTAGAGGTGTGAGATGGTATCTCATTGTCATTTTGATTTGCATTTCTCGGGTGATTAGTGACTTTGAGCATGTTTTCATATGTTTCTCAGCCTTCTGTATGTACACTTTTGAAAACTGTTTAAGTCCTTTGACCATTTTTTTATTGGCTTGTTTATCTTCCTTTTGTTAAGGTGTATGCGTTCACTATAAATTTTGGAGATTAGGTCCTTATTGAATATAACATTGGCAAATATGTGCTCCCATGCAGTGGGCTTTCTTGATGTTTTGTTTATGGTTTCTGTTGCTGTGCAGAAGGTTTTTATTTTGATGTAGTCCCATTTGTTAATTTTCTCCTTAGTTTCCATTGCCCTAGGAGCTGTATCAGTAAAGATACTGCTACAACATATATCTGATATTTTGGTGCATATGGATTCTTCTAAGATTGTTATGGTTTCCTGTCTTACATTTAAGTCCTTTATCCATTTTGAGTTTATTTTTGTGTATGGTGTAAGTTGGTGGTCTAGTTTCATTTTTTTTTTTTTTGCATGTATCTGTCCAATTTTCCCAACCCCATTTATTGAAGAGACTATCTTGACTCCATTGTATAGTCTTACCTCCATTGTCAAATATTAATTGAGCATAATGGCTTAGGTCGATTTCTGGGTTCTCTATTCTGTTCTATTGGTCTAGATGTCTGTTCTTGTGCCAGTACTGGGCACTTTTGAAAACAGTGGCTTTGTTATATAACTTGATATCTGGTATTGTGATCCCTCCAACTTTTTTCTTCTTTCTCAATGTTCTGAAGATGTCAATTACTTCCATCTGATCTAGTGAGTCATTTAGGATTGCTGATTCTTTGCTGATTTTTTGTCTAGAGGATTTATCCAGTGATGTCAGTGGGGTATTAAAGTCCCCTACTATGATTGTATTGCTGTCTATCTCTCCCTTGATATCTTCCAGAAGTTTTTTGTGTATTTGGGCTCCTGCATTGGGTGAATATATGTTTACCAGAGTTATATCCTCTTGTTGTATCAATCCCTTTAGTATTATGAAGTGGCCTTCCTTATCTCTTGTATTGCCTTCACTTTGAGGTCAATTTTGTCCAATATAAGTATGCTACCCCAGCTTTTTTTCATTTCCATTTGCCTGAAAGATATTTTTTCCATCCCTTCACTTTCAGTCTGTGTGAGTCCCTTGTTCTGAGGTGGGTCTCTTGTAGATATCATATTTTCTTATCCATTCGGCCACTCTATGTCTTTTTTTTTCACTCTATGTCTTTTGATTGGAGCATTTAGTACATTTACATTTGAGGTTATTATTGATAGGTACTTGTTTGTAGCCATTTTTATTCTCTATACTTATGTTCCTTCTTCCCTTTCTATTTATTCTTTTTACAACAGTCACTTTAGCATTTCTTGCATTGCTGGCTTGGTAGAGATAAACTCCTTTAGCCTTTTTTTGTCTGCGAAGCTCCTGATTTCCCCTTCAATTTTGAATGATAGCCTTGCTGGATAGAGTATTCTTGAATTCAGTCCCTTGCTTTGCATCATTTTGTATACTTCATTCCATTCCCTTCTGGCCTGATGTGTTTCTGTTGAGAAATCATTTGATAATCTAATGGGAGATCCTTTGTAAATAACTTTGTCTCTCTCTATCAAAGACTTTAAGATTCTCTCTTTGTTGTTAACATTTGCCATTGTAATTACGACATGTCTTGGTGTGGATCATTTTGGGTTCATCTTGTTTGCGACTCTCTGTGTGACATTTTCTTCCCCCAATCAGGGAATTTTTCTGTCATTATTTCTTCAAATAGGTTTTCTAAACTTTGCTGCTCTTCTTGTCCTTCTAGCACCCCTATTTTACATATGTTACTTCGTTTCATGTTATCCCAAAGCTCCCTTAGGCTCTCCTCCTGCTTTCTAATTTTTTTTTTCTCTAATAGCTGTTCAGATTGGGTGTGTTTCTCTGCCCTATCTCCTAACTCAGTAATTTGGTCTCCCACTTCTTCTAGTCTACTATTGAAACCTTCCTTCATGTTTTTTTTTGTTGTAGTTGTATCATTTTTTATTTCCTCTTGATTCTTACATAAGTTGTTGATTTTCTCATCCATCCTGTTTATGAACTGTATGACCCTTACTCTGAATTCTTTTTTGTCATATTGCATGCCTCCATTTCATTTAGTTCCTTTTCTGGTGAATCCTCCTTTTCATTCCTTGGGGGTTGGGGGGTTGTTTCTTTGTCTCCCCATTTTTGTTGTCTCTTTCTTGCCCTGGGCACCCTGCTTAGGGGTTGAGAGAGGTTGAAGACTCTATCAGGGCAATGGTCTGGAAATCATTAATCCAGAGGCTGGGTCTACCTTGAGTCTCATGCCTTTATTGTATCTGCTCTGAGTTGTATCTCCTTCTCCCACTGATTTGGTCCCTCAGTTGTCTGATTCAGATGATCAGGGTGGTGGGTGTGAGTGCACAGTTCCTCTGATGTGTGACTCCCTGTGAGGACCCAGAGTCCTCTGGCATGCAGTTCGCTGTGCGACCTGGCACTTGTTTCAGGGTAGCATTCTAGGTCCCTCTGGCAGCACACTTGTGGCACAGTCCTGTGGCCCCTGGCTGGGCACACTGGCTTGCTCCGGGTCAGCCCAGCAGTGCTTTTCTATGGCCCGGAGTGATGCGTGTGCTGGGTCGCTCCGGATAGCCCCTGCAGGACTGTTCCATTCGCTGGGGAAAAGTGGGTGAGGGTTGCTCTGGGATGCAAAGTCCCCACTTTCTTATAGCCTGGAGTGAGACGTGCACTGAGTTGCTCCAATTCACCTCTTCTCAGTGTGGAGCAGGAGCAGGTTGCCCTGGGTTGCTTAGTCCAAGGTCCCGTGTGGCCTGAGTTCAGCTCACATGCTGGGTTACTCCAGGTTGCCCTGGCAGCAAGACCCTGGGCTCAGGGTGGAGTGGGCGTGGGTTGCTCTGGGTTTCACAGTTAGCACTCCCCTGTGGCATGCTCTGGGTTGCTCTGGGTTGCCCTGGCAGCAGGTTCCAGTGCTGGGGGGGAGCAGGTGCCGGGTGGCTTTTGGCCAGGCTAGCAGCACAGTTCTGAGGCCTGAGGAAGGGGTGGGGCATAGGGTTCCTCCTGGCTTGCACTCACTGCAGGGTCTTCAAGCCGGATTCTAGGACACTGGGTCCCAGCGGGCTGGTGAGGAGGCCTGATGTGGGAGTTCACTCTCACAGCACGTGCTCCCTGCAGATGTCTGGGATCCTGCTGGGAGGTACAGAGCCACTCACTGCCAAGGCATGGTGGTGGCTCCATGTGCGTTATGGCTGGCAAGCAGCATTGTCTAGGCATCCTCTGCCCTTCCTTATTGAAAATTGCCTCCTCAGCTGTGTCTAATTTGTTAATTCAGGGTAGATGTTCTCCGATTTAGTTGTTTTTCTGGCCTGGCCCTAAGAGGCGGTACACAACACTGCTGCCAATTTGGCTGCCATTTTTCTCTCTATAAATAATCCTTTTGAGACAACAAATAAATAAATTGTAAAATATGAATTGAAAAAAAAATAATCCTTTTGTAGCAGGAGGCATTGTGAAGTAACTGACATTTTCATGTGTATAACTGTAAGTAATTACTTTAGCTTATTAAGTGATCATTTACAGATGAAAGCATTTGTTCCTTCCAAAAAGTCCTTAGGGTGCTACAACTCATATGGGCATAGCACATGTTTACTCAACTAGACACTGTTCAGAGGGCCCAAGAAGATTGGTTTATTTAGAAAGCTACCCTCCAAACAAACAATTTTTTAAAGATTTATCTAAAGCCCTGGCCCGTGTGGCTCAGTTGGTTGGGTGTCATCCTTTGCACTAAAAGGTGGCCTGCTGGTTCAATTCCTGATCAGGGCACATGCCAGGGTTTCAGACTTGATCCCTGGTGAGGGGTGTGCAGGAGGCAGTTGATCGATATTTCACTCACATTGATGTTTCTCTCTCTCTCCCTCTCCCTTCCTTTCTTTCTAAAAGTCAATTTTAAATATCTTTAAAAAAAGATTTAACTAAAAAGATGAAAGTTTTATTGATAAAAAAATTAATGTGTTTGAATAGAGAGTGTTTTCTGTGTGAATTACTTAAGAGGCTTTTCGTGAAGCATATTTGCTGAAATGAAAAGATATTTGAGCCTGGCCAACATGGCTCAGTGGTCGAGCATCACAGTTCGATTCCCAGTCAGGGCATATGCCTGAGTTGTGGCCTCTATCCCCAGTGTGGGGCATGCAGGAAGCAGCCAATCAATGATTCTTTCTCAGCATTGATGTCTCTCTCTCTCTCTCTTTCTCAATTCCTCTCTGAAATCAATAAAAATATAGTTTTTTTAAAGATATGTGAAACATATGTTGACTGAAACTACAAAATAGAATGCACACTCTGATGCTATTTTTTATAAATATATAGAAGTCAACATGTCTGAAAAGGTACATGCTAAAATGAATTTGACTCCCACTTCCAGCCCTTAAAAGTTGTGTGACCTTGAGACAGCCCCTTTGACCTGAATTTGTTTTGTTTTGTTTTTCTCTGAAATAGAAGCAAACAAAGAATACAATCAGAAAAGATCATTAGCTTTGGAGCAATTTGCACAGGAATCATGTTTGTGACCTTCTACTTTCCTTTTGTTGACTGGCACATGACTGCTCGGAAATGTTCAGTAAACGTTGCATTAAAATGAATTTGATTGTTTGGAATGGATGCAATTTGTGTTGGCCCTTTTACATTAAACAAGCTAATGCAGTCGAAGCCCTTTGCATAGTGCCTGACACAAAGTGGTCAATAAACTTTAGTTATGATTATCATCACCATTATTAATCTTATAATTACATGACCCATAAAAATTTGTAGGACTAAAATCACTGCAAAATTTCCAAAAATGTTTGGAAAATACTAGAAGCAAAATGGCTTAGATTAATCCCTAATATAAAAGGTAGCTTAATTAGAATTTAGCAGCCTGAGGATCTGGGGAAAAAAAAGAAAGAAAGAAAGAAAAAATTAAAACTCACCCATTATCTGATGTCATTCTTCCTGAATTTAAGACTTAAATTACTTAGAGCCAACGTATTACAATAAAGATTATCATTGTATGAGGTTTTTATAAAGTCACAAACCAGCAAAAGGTTTGGAATGATGTGTTTCCAGGTGCAGAAGGCAAGCACAATCTGCAAATAAGATTCAATAGTTAGAGTGTTTATTTACTCTGCTCACATTCTTGACTACCAGTCACTGGGAGAGGAAAAAAAAAGTATGGTGGATAAATCCTGACAGCGCAGGTTTGCTTGAGAGACAAAGTCAAATACACATAGAGTTCAAAAACCCAAGTGAGATTTCAGGAATGTTCATATAACAGAACAATGCAAACGTCAAATCTCTAAGCAGAAAAAGAAACAAGGCCAGTGTAACCCAAATATTGTTGTTAAATGTTATGAAAAGTGGCTTTCCTCTGTAGCTGTTCTCAAGCTTTAATACCACTTGGTTATGTTTCCATGGAAAATTAACTCATCCTTTTGTGACCCTTAATTCCAAACCAGAACTCACTTAGAAATTATATAAAGAAGGAAATATCTATTTTGCAGAATGGGGGGTTGGGGGGAGTGATTATTTGAAGAATCAAACTACTGTAGTCATCATTGAAACCTCCTTCGTGGGCTCTGTCAAAAGAGAAGTCCCTTAATCCTACCAGACCTGAGGCCCTGAACCTAACTGTCCCCTATTCCTGGGCTCCTGAGCATTAAAGAGAAAAAACCAACATGATATAGAAAAATGTCAGTTACATGCAAACAAGTGGTTAGAATAAGATGGAACTTGGAGACATTGTAGAAAATAGGTCTACCTTTCATCTACCTTTCATCTAGCACCAATATTCCACCTTTGCGTGGAAATTACCAAAAAATCGGTACAGTGGTCTGGTAGAGTTAAAATCCCTTAAAAATCATAGGAATGGCCCTCGCCGGTTTTGCTCAGTGGATAGAGCATCGGCCTGCGAACTGAAAGGTCCCAGGTTCGATTCCGGTCAAGGGCACATGCACAGCTTGTGGGCTCAATCCCCAGTGAGATACTTGCAGGAGGCAGCCGACCCATGATTCTCTCTCATCATGGATGTTTCTATCTCTCTCTCCCTCTTCCTTACTCTCTGAAATCAATAAAAAAAAAATTTAAAAAAAATCATAGAAATGCTGTTAACAGTTCTAATGAACAAGGAGGTATTCCAATTCTACCAAAAACTACTCGCACTATGAAAGTAAGAAATAACAAAAGAAAAAGAGAAATGCATTTTCCAGGCAGCAGGAAAGAGTTAAAATAAAATGATAAAAATGACAAAGATGATAATATCTGTTGAATAATTACCATATGCAAAGCATTGTGCTCACATTATTTTAATTTCCAGAAAAGCCCTGTTAACATAAAAACATTCAAGCCCGTAAAGAATTTTTGTGAATTTATTTGACAATTGCTGGGAAGCAGAATCTCAAAGGATTGGGGTAATGCTCTGGAGAATGGCAGGTTTTTAAGTTATTTTTATACATTATAATCCAAGGAGACGTAGGTGGGTTACATGAAATCCATTGGTGATAGACTAGAGAGGCAGGAGAAAGCAAAGCAGGGAATCCTCTGGGATTGGATAAAGAGTAAAAACGATAGACACATACTTCTTTTACTTAGGTGGGTACAGGATAGTTAACAGCCAACAGTTAATATGATGACAATAACAATGGAGGAATTGTGGTATCTGTCCTGGCACCCAGGGCATTTGGTTGTGCCCTGAGGGGTCTGGAAAAAAGGGAAGTTACCCTGACATTTCAAGGATATGTTATCTTAGACAAAATGGCAGTAGATTCCTTTAACGTAAAGATTGACTTCGTCAGGGAAGATACCTGCCTAGGACATGACTACCCACCGTAACTGTTTTTAGTTAAAGTTTTAATTTCAGACCGTCCTTATGGTTACTTTAGGTCTTAGAGTTTGCAAGACTTCCATGCAGGCCTTCCCTGAGCTTGTATGGTTAGCATGTGGCCCTTTTTGTCCATAGCCCTATACAAGTGGTTGGCAAACTATGGATCGGCAAACCGTGGCTCTCGAGCCACATGCGGCTCTTTGGCCCCTTAAGCATAGCTCTTCCACAAAATACCGGCTCTTCCACAAAATACCGACTTCTTAGCATGGGCCACAAAGTTTCAATCGCACTGTACGTGTGCGCCCGCACGTGGTATTTTGTGAAAGAGCCACACTCAAGGGGCCAAAGAGCCACATGTGGTTCACGAGCTGCGGTTTGCCGACCATGGCCCTATATAATAAACATTATTTGTACCTATTTTTCTGAAAGAAATGTCAACAAATATAAACTAGTATCATCTGCTCTGATAAACAAACCACAAATCCCCATAGTTTAACATGATGAAAGTTTGTATTTATCTCACATCACAGTCCAATTCAAGCATATCAGTTGAGCAATCTTCCATGTGGTCATACTGGGATTCAGACATTATCTGTCTTATAAGATTAACGGATCCCATCACTTTCACTCATGTTCCACTCCCAAAACTCAGTCACAACTAATTACAAGGAAGGCTATAAAATAAGACCTTCTGCTCACAAGGGAAATGAAGCTGAAAGAACCTTTCTCTGGCATCAAGTAACTTGTCCATAGTCACAAAACCAGTGGGCTTTGCCCTCATGGAACTTGCAGTCTGTAAAGATAGGAATTAATTGCAAACAAAAGTAAGGTTACAACCATAAGGAGCGCAATAAACTAGAAGGATATGTGTGATGAAAGTTTTTGAAGGAGGCTGGGGTGGGGGAAGGGAGTAACATTTGAATGAAATCTGAAAGATGAATGGAAGAGGGTTCTATACAAAGGAATCAGCATGTGCCAAGGCCCAGTAATAGGAGGGAGCATGGTGAGTATGAGGAAACTTAAACAAGACCGGTGGCCAAAGAGGAGAAAGAACAACAAAAAGTGTAGAGATGTTGGGCCTGATAGGTCATGTCGATCGATTCTGCCTATATCTTCAGAGTAAGGTGAATGATTTAAGAATTTTGAGCAGGAAGTTGAATTGATTGGATTTGTTAATTAAAAGCACCAGTCTGTATGCATCGCAAAGAATGAATTCATGATGGTATCCAGTGAGTGCACAGAAACCACTTAGAGCTATGGTAGCTGATCAAATAAGATAATGGTAGCCTGGACTAGTGGAAATGGAAAAAATGGAAAGAGGGAAGAGGATTTGAGAAATATTTAGGGATGAACTGAAAAATGACAAAGATTTGTGAATACTTTCTTAAGCGTGACAACATTATAAGTAGCTTTACTCAGATAATTTATTAAGGCATTATTCCTATGAAATACAAATAATTATATGCCATTTTAGGATCAGAACCTATCGTGATTTTTAAAGTAAAAATCAAGATAATTAAAATAGCTATACTCCTTACAAGTCCTTCTCCTATTTATGTTTCTTTTAAATATCAAGTTAGGTTCTCCCTCTCTCAGTCCTTCCTCCACTCTTTTCATAAGATTGTAACTATTTTTTTTTTGTTTGTTTTCTTTAAATGTAGAACCCAGCCAGAATTTTTGAGCATTGACCTATGAACCAGGAGGTCACGGTTTGATTCCTGGTCAGGGAATATGCCCGAGTTGTGGGGTCGATCCCCAGTGTGGGGCATGCAGAAGGCAACCAATCAATGATTCTCTCTTATCATTGATGTTTCTATCTCTCCCTTTCCCTTCCTTTCTGAAATCAATAAAAATATTTTTCTTTTGAATGTAAAAAGTTCATGTGAGATCCAAAAACATTTTCTAAATCTATTCGAAAAGAAACATTTTTTGGTTGCATCTGAATGTTCTAGACAGTTAATATGGGGCAATTTTGTGGATGGAAAATTGGGTGGGTAAAAAATTTCTCCAATGTTGTTGTGATTACTAAAATTAAATGTATTATATGACATGTCCTTCTAAACAAATATTGCAATGTCCTGAAGAACAGTGTTTTCATCTTGTATTGGCAGTGGACATACATTAGTCATTCAGGTCACGGCCATGTGATTCAGAAGTGATCATATTTAATTGCACTTTTATATTAACACCTGAACTGCTTGATGATTTTTTAAGTTTTTTAATTATTATTTTTCTCTATAAAATAAATATGCTTATTAGAATAAGTTCTGAAACTATGAGGAAATGTAAAAGGAAAATATCATATTTATTATTATGTCTTTTTTATTTAACAACTTTTTAATTTCACTAATAGCAAAGACATCAAACAATGGAAACCATTATACTCTACTCGCAGGAGTAGAGAGTAGCATCACTTCTTTTTTCTTTTTAATCTTTATTGTTGAAAGTATTACATAAATCCTCCTTTTTCCCCCCATTGACCCCTTCTAGCCTGCCCCCTGACCCCTGCCCCAGGCCTTCACCACCCTATTGTCTGTGTTTATGGGTTATGCATATCTCTATATATAAAAGCCTAAGTGACTGAACAACCAAACGAATTAACAACTGGTCGACCTGTCACTATGACACCACTGATCACCAGGGGGCAGACGCTCAATGCAGGAGCTGCCACCTGGTGGTCAATGCGCTCCTCCCATAGCCAACCTCCCACTATCCCTCCCTCTGGCTGGCCAACCTCCTGCAGTCCCTGGCCTGTCCCCTGGCCGACCAGCCCCAATAGCTCTGATCAGGGACGGCTAACCTCTCGTGGTCCCTCCCCCCACCCCCTGCCCCCGGCCACCAGCTCCCATGGCCCCAATCACTGGCCAGGCCAAGGGACCCCACCCATGCATGAATTCATGCACCAGGCCTCTAGTATGCATATAAGGTCTTTGGTTGATCTCTTCCAACGGACCCACCCTCCCCTGCCTTCCCTCTGAGATTCCACAGTCTGTTCCATGCTTCTATGTCTCTGGATCTATTTTGTTCATCAGTTTATTTTCTTCATTAGATTCCACATATGAGTGAGATCATGTGATACTTAACTTTCTCTGACTGGCTTATTTTATTTTATTTAGCATAATATTTTCCAGGTCCCTCCATGCTGTCTCAAAAAGTAAGAAATCCTTCTTTTTTTACTGCTGCATAGTATTCCATGGTATAAATGTACCACAGCTTTTTTATCCACTCATCTACTGATGGGCACTTGGGCTGTTTCCAGACCTTGGCTTCTATGAACACAGGGGTGCATACATTCTTTCTGATTGGTATTTCAGGTATCTTAGGATATATTCCTAGAAGTGGGATCACTGGGTCGAATGGCAGTTCCATATTTAATTTTTTGAGGAAACTCCATATTGTTTTCCATAATGGCTGCACCAGTCTGCATACCAGCAGTGTACTAAGGTTCCCTTTTCTCCACATCCTCAACAACACTTGTCATTTATTAATTTGTTGATGGAACCATTCTGACAGGTGTGAGGTGATACCTCATTGTCACTTTAATTTGCATCTCTTTGACGATCAGTGACTTTGAGCATTTTTTCATATGTCTCTTGGCCATCTGTATGTCACCTTTGGAGAAGTATCTATTTAGGTCCTTTGCCCATTTTTTAACTAGATTGTTTGTCTTTCTTTTATTTTTGTTGTTGTTGTTGTTTAAATATGGAATGCTTCACAAATGTGCATGTCATCCTTGTGCAGGGGCCATGCTAATCTTCTCTGTATCATTCCAATTTTTAGTATATGTGCTGCTGAAGTGCGCACTATCTTCCTTTTGTTAAGTTGTATGAATTCCTTATATATTTTGGATATTATCAGATGTATCATTGCCAAATATGTTCTCCCATACAGTGGGCTCCCTTTTCATTTTGTTGATGGTTTCTTTTGCTGTGCAGAAGCTTTTTATTTTAATGTAGTGCCATTTGTCTATTTTCTCCTTAGTTTCCTTTGCACAAGGAGATAGATCTGTAAACATGTTGCTATGAGAGAGGGCTGAGATTTTGCTGCCTATGGTTTCTTCTAGGATTTCTTGTCTTACATTTAAGTCTTTTATCCATTTTTGAATTTATTTTTGTGTATGATGTAGGTTGGTGGTCGAGTTTCTTTTCTTTTTTTTTTTTTTTTGCATGTATCTGTCCAATTTTCCCAACACTGTTTATCGGAGAGGCTGTCCTGACTCCATTATATGCTCTTGCCTCCTTTGTCAAATAATGTCTTGGGTCAATTTGAAAATATCATATTATTATAATCCTTTTAGGTTATTTCTAATTTTTGCTCTGAAAAATAATGTAATTAATCTCTCTGGGGAGATAAGTCTTTGTGTTTCATTATTAATTTCTTGAATTCCAAGCAATAGCATTATTACATGAGACTCTTTTTATATATTCTCAAATCACCATCAAGAAAAGTTATACCAATGTAGATATGTAGCAGCAGTATAAAATAATAGCTGGCTCTTGAAAGCATTGAATAGGATCTTTGCTGTGTCTGCCTATTTGAACCAGGAAGAGTGGTATATTTCATTGTTTAGATTTTAATTTCTTTGAATGCTAGTGAAGTTCAATAATTTTCTATTTTTTCTTTCTATATGCCCACTAGTCCAGAGACTTTAAATGGGACAATATTATTATTCATGTATCCACTTGCTACTGTGTGACCACAGTCCTTTAAACACCTGCCAAAGCTGCCTCAGGAGAAGGGACACAAGCCTGCCCCAGGCCATCATTTGGCCTCTGTTGTTTTCTCCTTTCTGATTTCCTTCAGAAATACAGTGAGCCCTCCAATAATGTTGTTTCATTCAACATTGTTTTGTTATAACGTTAATGAGATGCTGTAGGAACTTAACTGTTGTTTATATCAATTAGCCTGTGATAAAATGAGTTATACATCGTTCCGTGGCAGTTCCAAGAACCCACTGATGACACTGAGGACTTCCTGTATCTGCAGCCAAGGTCTCAACTGCTTGAGAAACTGATTGGAGGGCCTTTGTCACTAACTCGGTGTCCGTAAGAGCCTCGCCCCACTAAGCAGTAGCAATCCAGGGAGGCTTCTTCCTCCCTAAGTCACTGCTGCCCTCACGGGGTACCACTGGGCTGTTTATGTGAGAGATGAGAGCCTTCCTATTACTGCCACTTGTGTGTGGTTCCCACACCTCTGCTGCTGATGCTGATGCACTGTCCTCAAATCACCAAATATCTGAGGGTTTTATCACCTCACAAGGGTTTTTGACCTAAAGGGAAGGAGCCAGAATTCAAGGCCAATTTCTCAAAGATCCACAGTCAAGCCTAATAATCTTACTTCCTTTCTGATCCTTTTTGTTTAAATCTCAGGTCAGGAAAAGTAATTATCTCTCTTCCTATGTCAAAGGAAAAATAAATGGACAAGTACTTTTCAAACCTGTAATTTCTGTTATAAACTTGTGTATGTTTAGAAGAAATGAGGGTGTGGGTAAACTAAGGAATTGAAGGAGCCAAAAAAATGCTGACATTTCATAATATCACCTCTTCACAATAAAGACGTAGGTATATTTCTATATGCATAAATTAAAAACTGGAAGTCTACATCCCAAAATATTTATTGTAATTATTTCTGAAGCATAGGATTCAGAGGTCAAAGGGAGAGACTCTTATTATTTCAAAAATGGGGGAAAGGTGTTGATATTATAGATAATTTTTACTGTCTTTTTGTCATTTTATGCAGTTACCAAATTTGGCTGTATAAAAATGTAGCCAAAATACAATAACCAAAAGTTGAACAAAATAAAATCAGTTAAATACAAAGCTACTTTCTATAATATATAAAAAACTTTTATCATTTATTCACATGTGGCAAATACACACAGACACACACAATTAAATGGGGGGATGGGTAAAATATAAAACAATTGACAGAAAATAATCCCAATGGACCATAGCTACTTAATAAAAGGTGCAAATCTACTAGTACTCAGGAAATACACATTAAAGTGACAATGAGATACCATATTTCACCTATGAGCTCAGGAAAAAAAATTGAATAGAGCTACAGAACTTATTACTGGTAGATGTGGGGAAAGGTGGACTCCCATGCATTACTAGAAATTTGATGTAATTCGGCCTTTAGAGAAAGCAATATGAAGCTCTATTAAAATTAAAACTACAATTAATGGATTAGAAAACTGTGGTACATTACAAGATGGAATACTACGCTGCTGTAAAAAAGAAGGAACTCTTACCATTTGCAACAGCATGGATGGAACTGGAGAGCATTATGCTAAGTGAAATAAGCCAGTCAATGAAGGAAAAATACCACATGATCTCACTCATTCATGGATAATAAAGACCATTACAAACTTTTGAACAATAATAGATACAGAGGAAGAGCTGCCTCAAACTGATTGTCAAACTGCAGCGGGAAGGCCAGGGAGGGTTGGGGAGCAGGAGGGAGGGGGGTAAGAGATCAACCGAAGGACTTGTATGCATGCATATAAGCATAACCAATGGACATAAGACACTGGGGGGTAAGGGAGGCCAGGGGATTGTCAAGGGCGGGGGCGGGGGGGGGGGGGGGGAAGAACATATATGTAATACCCTTTGTAATATTTTTAGCAATAAAAAATACAAAAATTAAATTAAATTAAATTAAAACTACAAATACCCTTTAACACAGTGATTACACTCTTTTGAATCTATCCCACAGACATAAATGCTAGTTTGTGAGAGCATGCTTACAGAAATGGTTATTACAACATTTATCAGAAGAGTTTAAACATGGAAACAGAATAAATGTTCATCAATAGACAAATAGCTGAGAAATACATCATATAATGGAACATTATGTGGCTATTGTAAATAACCAAAGACATGTCAGATGATTTAGAGACATTTTCAAGAGATATTATTGAGTGATAAATCAAGAAAATCATATTTTTGGAGAAAGAGGAATCCTGGTATCTGGAAATTCTGTATAAGTATCTTTGAAAGTGCAGTATTATGTGAGTGCAAAGAAAATTGCTTATCGGTGCAATGGATTCATTGGAGTGATTCATACTAAGTTATTAATATGGGTTAACCTGGAGGTGGGTGGAGGACATGATATAAGGGGTGCAAAGAGAATTATAAGGAAATCTAAGCCCAAAGAAAAAAAATACATATTGGCTTTAAAAAAATCTATGACATGAAAAAAAATCAATGAAATTATTATATTTATGTATTTCAGTAAAATTATGAGTGTGGGTAATGTTTTTAAAGTATAAAAAGTTTTTAATGGATATCTTATTAATAAATACATTCCTAAAAGTTGATATAAATCTAGTATAATAATAGTTGACTATAAAAGTCATGTAAAAATATACACCAGAGTCAAGGGGAAATTTATTATACTTTGCTTTATATCAAGGTTGTTAAGTGGGTGAAGGCTCAAAAGTACTTGACCATAATTTATCATGATGCCAGCTAATACTTACTCTGTGTATGTCAAAGATCAGTACAAACTATCCAAAATTTTTCTGATAGAAGTTTTGAAGAAAGGTACCTTGGAAAAAAAGGTATTACTGTATATGAAAGTGTCTGGTCAAACATCTGAAATTTAAAATATTTAATAAATGAGATTTTGCAATAGAAGTAGAATGGCATTTACAGAGCTAATTTAAATTAAATGATTTATAGATTGTCCATAATGATAAAATTGAAATGGTAATTAGGAATTTTAGTAATAAGCTTTAGGTTAAGTCAGGCCTGAGGTTAATTCCAGATTTCCAGGACAATAAAAAAAAGATGCAGCCTGGCCAGTGTTGCTCAGTGGTTGAGCATTGACCCATGAACCAGGAGGTCACAGTTCAATTCCTGGTCAGGGCACATGCCTGGGTTACAGGTTGGAACCTCAGTGTGGGGCGTGCAGGAAGCAGCCAATCAATGATTCTTTCTCATCGTTGATGTTTCTATCTCTCTTTCTCCCTTCCTCTCTGAAATCAATAAAAACATTTTTTAAAGCTGTGTTAGACTTTCTATCTGAGTTAATTTGTCTTTTCAATAAAGATACTATTTTTCAAATAAGATATGGGAGTAATAAAATTGTGGACAAAATTTCACCTTCAGAATGATTTACCTTCGTATTATATTCCCAGGTTAGTGAAAACAATTTTAAAAGAGAATGGTATTGAGAACATCCCCAGAGCCTTTTAAAGGTACAATAGCATGCACTCTTCTTATTTTTTTTAAATAACATGCACTTTTGAACCTGTAGAACAGGAAGGCAAGAGTACTGAGAGACAAAACTAAACTATGGATCAGATGAATGAGGTTTAAAACAAATTTAGACGGAGGAAAATGGTTTGACTTTGGGTGGTGAGCACATAATGCGATATGCAGATCATGTATCATCAAAATGTACATTTGAAACCTATATGATCCTATTAACCAATGTCACCCCAATAAATTTAATTTTAAAATTTAATTAATTAATTAATTAAAAGGATCCAGAATGTACTCAGAAATGTCTCATCTCTTAAATTAAAAATAATAATAAGGTTCCATTTTCAAAATTCGGGTTCACCTCTCCTATGTTGAATAGTCCCTCTTTTTTGCTCTCCCTACCTCCAGGACTGTGTTGATTTAGCAGGGTAGGAAGTATGATGGCCCACACATAGTCCCCACTGCTCTGTCACGGGTCAACTGTTCACCTACCTGACTCACAAGTCTCAACATTGGAGTCATCTGTTTCCCTTAGAGACTAGACCCATATTTATTAGATGGTCAAAATCATTTCCTCATGTCTGATTATTTCCTAAATTTTCTCACTGTCGCCTTAAGAGAAGATTCTTTTAAATGGACATTCTGACTTGTATATTAAGACAAAGGGAAAAGAATGCCACCCGTTCTAAGACAGCTGGTATTACCTAAAGCCAGCTTTCTAATGACATATGAAGCTTGTCCGAGTCAACTGGCTCTCAGAGGTTACCGAACCCAGCATGGAGATAAATGGGTCATGGGTATCTGCTTTACTTGTCTCTGGAGCCAGTGGAAAATGGGTAGGAAGGAGTGTTCAAATACTGCTATAATCCCTTCAAGTGAGTCGCCCGTGGGTAATTTCCTGTGGGATTCATCTTTTGGTAGCAGCAATCCTCCTGCAGTATAACAGGCCAGTAAAGCCCTAGAATTGAGGAAGCAGAACTCATGGCATCTAATCAAAATCAATTTCATCTTTCCCACTGACTAGGTATTTCCCTGACCTTGGAAAAATTTAGGGCAAGTTCCCAATTTTGCTGGTCACTTATAGGTAACAAAGAGTTTTTAGTCACTTCTAGGCAAAGTCATAGTCCTGGTTTAGTAACTAATATGTCCAATCTAATAAAATAGCTAAAAACTTGTCATCTTAAAGGTTAAGCTTCCTCTCCCTAAGTTTGGACCTCCTAGGAAAGGAAGAGGGGACATGACCAGTTCCCTCTCTTCAGGCAGACTGCTAGACAGGCTCATTCCCAGCAGAGGCATGTGATTTGAAGGAGAAATACGGAAACAGGAAAGATCTGTCTTGGCTGATACCATTTATTCTCTCATTGAGCACCTTCATTGGTTCTTCTTGGTAGCCAGTCACAGGTGATCTCTCACCAGCATTCTTTTTCTGAGAATGAAAGCAATTTTTCTGGCCGGTCACTTATGTTTCCTTTCCTCCTGGGATCTGGGCTCTATCTCCACTTTTCATTTTCTCAGTTCTCACCATGCTCCAGGCAGCACTGTGGTCAAGATGAATGCAATTCCACGGCTGGAGGAGAATCTACAGGACCCACCCTTGGAAAAAGCAGGTCTCCCAATAGTCTCCTATAATGTCTAACCTCCTAATCTACACTAATAAAAGAAAAACATGCAAATTGACCATACCTTTGCTATGCCTTAAGCCATGCCCACCAGCCAATCAGAGCAACTATATGCAAATTAACCCAACGAAGATGGTGGCCGGCAGCCACGGAGCTGGAGCAAGCAGGAGTTTTGGTTGCTCCAGTGATGGAGGAAGTCAAGCTTCCTGCCTGCCTCGGCCAGCTGTGGCCTCCACAAAAGGCAACAAAGTTTCAATTATAGAAGCTAAATAAATCCCAGATACCTGCTTTCAGCCAGCCGTGGCCACGGAGCTGGAGTGAGCAGGAGGCTTGGGTTGTCCCTGGCGATGGAGGAAGCCAAGCTTCCTGCCCGTCCTGGCCAGCTCTGAGCTCCACTAAAGGCTACAAAGTTTCAATTATAGAAGGTAAATAAATCCCAGAATAAAAAAGAAAAAGAAAAAAAGGAGAGGCTGGGAGCTTCCGTCGCCGGGGGGCTTGGCCAGCCTGAAAACGGCCCTCAGCCCCACACCCAGACTGGCCAGGCACCCCAGTGGAGACCCCCCACCCTAAAGGGGCTGTGGCCAGCCTGAAAACAGCCATCAGCCCCTCACCCAGGCTGGCCAAACCTCCATGGAGTGAGATTCCCCACTAGGGGTGGGGGGGCTTGACCAGCCTGCAAACAGCCATCAGTCCCTCACCCAAGCTGGCCAGGCATCCCAGTGGGGACCCCCGCCCTGAAGGGAGTGTGACCAGCTTCAAACAGCCATCAGCCCCTCACCCAGGCTGGCCAGGCACCCAAGCGTGACCCCCACCCTGATCCAGGACACCCTTCAGGGCAAACCAGCCGGCCCCACCCATGCACCAGGCCTCTATCCTATACAATAAAAGGGTAATATGCAAATTGACCCTAACAGCAGAATGACTGGGAATGACTGGTCACTATGACACACACTGACCACCAGGGGGCAGATGCTCAATGCAGGATCTGTCCCCTGGTGGTCAGTGTGCTCCCACAGGGGGAGCTCTGCTCAGCCACAAGCCAGGCTGATGGCTGCCAGCACAGCGTTGATGGCAGGAGCCTCTCATGCCTCCTCAGCAGCACTAAGGATGTCTGACTGCAGCTTAGGTCTGCTCCCTGCTGGTAAGTGGACACCCCCCCAGGACTGCCGGGCTGCCAGAGGGATGTCTGACTGCCAGCTTGGACCCTATCCCCCAGGGAGCGGGCCTAAGCCAGCAGGTGGACATCCTCCAAGGTTTCCCAGACAGCAAGAGGGCATAGGCCGGGCTGAGGGACCCACCCCCACCCCCCACCCCCGAGTGCACAAATTTTTGTGCACCGGGCCTCTAGTCTAATTATAATCTTATTTGGAAGAGTAATTTAAGCAAACCACACAGGTGACCTCACATTTCCTGTTGGAATGTAGCATTTATCATCTTGTAAACTTAGCCAGAACTGAACCTACAATAATTATATTTAAACTTTTTATTCCTGCTGAATAAGCAGAATTCTTAGTAAAATTGTGGTACTGTTGATTATGCTTTGATGGTGTATGTAAGACATTGTGGTATGTTTTCATTAGACTTAGCCTACACATTACACTGTTCTGCATTTTTAATTCTATTTTGTTCAGAAAGTTACAATGATCATTGGGGCAACCAACTTAATCTCAATTAGATCAGTGGTGATTTATCATTGTTCTCCACAGGTGCCTTTCTTCTCCACTCTATTTAACAGATAGAAGTCCAAAGGGCTTTTGATATTATGGCAAATTATCTGATATCCCATTTACCTGGAAACAATATAGAAAATTGAATAAAGTATAAAATATAGCAAGGCATTTTTCGTCTGTAGATTTTCTATTATCTTTGTTTTCAACAGGTAAAGGGGGGAAATGCAACACAGAAAAACCTTGAGTGTCTCAGGAGTGGAATTATGGACCCACCATGGTTGGGGGTTAGGTTCGAGCTCCTGGACACTTGGGTGGAAGAGGGCTTCACCTCCAGAAGCCCAATTCCTTGTCATAACTCTTCCCATCTCACTCCCCTGGGTGCCACCGAGTGCCTGGAGGTCTGGAGAATTAGCAGCCTCTGTCTCTCAAATTCTCTGATGTCTGGGCTGCCTCCAGCGCCCAGTGTTCTTCCCCTATTATATCTTTGAAAAAATGAGCAAACCGGGAATTAAACAGAGATAAGGATCATATATCTTAAACTTACTTTCAATACTCATTCAGTTCATTCTGATTACTTTTAGACTTTAGCCCACAGGAAAATATTTTTCCTCCATGGTGATTAGATGTGAATCAATGGTTCTCAAATCTTGCTGCACATTAGAATTTCCTGGGAAGCTCTGAAAAATCCCAACATCCAGGGCTCATCCCAAACCAATTAAAGCACAACTCCTTGGAATGGAGCTCAGGCATCAGTACAATTTTTTAAACACCCCAAGTGATTCCAATATAAAGCAGAGTTTGAGAACCAGAGCTGCAGTGTACTGGTTAGTAATGACTTTGGGCCATGGGGAAATAAAGGAAGGATGCATCGGGAAGTTTTTCCTAGCTCTTACAGAGGACAATCTGTTAACATTTCAAGTCAATGGTGCTTTCAAAAATCCAACAAAAGAAACCAAACTTTATAAAGTAAGGGGTGTATGATTTATATAAAAATATCTTCTTTTTAAAAAAGGATTCACCAAAGTCTCCTTAAAAGAGTAAATGTGAATAGTCAATACATGTACAAAAGCAGCATGTAGTGTTTTAGGAAGACATGAATATTCTACTGTTACCTTAACCAAACATGTATCAAATCTGAATTTGTTATCTCCCCAAAATTGGATTGCTCTCTTATCTTCAACAATTCTGTCAACAATGCAATATTCACTGTTCCCTGGTCTTATCTCAGAATCATGTTTGTCTTTAAATATTTTATTTTATTTAGCATTCTTACTTAATAAAATCCTATAAACATCTTTCTTTTTTAATTAAATGTATTGAAATAACATTGGTCAATCCTATATAATAAAAGCCTAATATGTTATGTGTCCAACCATTCATTCTACTGTTCAACCGATCGCTCTGATGTGCACTGACCACCAGCAGGCAGACTCTCTGACCAGTGGGTTAGCTTGATGCTGGGGTTCAGCTGATCGGGACTGAGTGAGATGGGCCGAACACTCCCTGGAGCCCTCCCATGGTCCCTCCCCAATCCCAATCGTGCACCGGTGGGGTCCCTCAGCCTGGCCTGTGCCCTCTCGAAATCTGGGACCCCTCAGGGGATGTCGGAGAGCTGGTTTCAGCCTGATCCCTGCAGGCCAGGTTGAGGGACACCACCGGTGCACGAATCCATGCATCAGGCCTCTAGTAACATAAATTTCAGGTGTAGAACTTTATAATACATCATGTGTATGTTCCATTGTGTGCTCACCACCCAAAGTCTAGTCTCCTTCCGGACATCTTTTTAAAATGATTTTCTATTTCTACATTACCATCTTAATATAGGCCCACTTTTAGTCCAAGATTATTACTAAAGCTTCCTAATATGCCTTTCTGCTTTCAACATGACTTGATTTTCATAAAATACTACTTCTAGCATGTTCTGTTCTTCTCAGAAATCTTCAGTGGTTTCCAATCACATTTAAAGTAAAGTTTACACTCCTTAGCCTGGCCTACAACCCTTCCATAACTTGACTTTTATTAATCTCTTCCACTTCTCCCTTGAAGATGATGTTAGATTTACTCTATTCACTTCTATGACTTTCTGTAAATTTTTTCTCTGAAGAATGTCTTCCTTACTGTGTTCTTCTTATTCTTATTTTATTCTCTTTTAGGCCTCAAATCAAATTCCCTGTCCTACAAGAAGTCTTCTGGGCCAAGCCACCTTTCAATATCCTCTCTCTCTCTCTCTCTTTCATTATTTACTATCATGTGCCCTCTGCAGTGCCATCTTTCTATTGTTGTAAGGCCCCTCTCCCCATCCATGGTGTAAGCTCCTTGAGGGTAGACATCTTCAGTGTTTCTTCCACATAGATTAACACAAAATAGACTTTCAATAAACATATATTGAGTACAACATTTAATAAGGAATATATATAAATACCACTCATATGTCATGTTTCCTATGTAAAGAATTCCTGGTCATTAATCTTGCCTACAAGTAGGGGTCTATGTAAATTATCTTTATGAAGTACTTGGGATAAGTAAAGAGAGCTGAAGCCATAAAACCTACTCATTTTATTCATACTTCGTGAATTTGTGTTCCTGTGTAAAAAGCAAAATCATTTACAGTGAAAAAAAAGAATCTTCTGCTAATTTCTGCCTAGAAAATTAATTCTTTCTCAGAGTAATACACTAATCTTACCTAACTCCTAGTGATATTGATAAATCCCATCATTAAAAGCCAGGTGTTTGAGGCTTGTGCTTTTATTTTAGTAACTAAAGCTTCTTCATTTTAACAGACCATTTCCATTAATAAAGTTCTCCGAGAAGCTTCCGGGCGTGTTGTAATGTTTAGCTGCCAATGAGACAAACATTTGAGCAGGTATTTCCTAGAGTCACAGAGTAAAACTGCTTGTACAGTGAAAGAATTTGACAAGTGAATGTACAGCATGTGCCATGTTACTTTTCTTTTCAGCGTTTGTTGAACCCCCAAGTAGGCATCAGACTTATTCCCAAGCACTCATTTCCTAGGGACAAATTTATATATTTAACTCACTTGTGTGGTTTTAAAGATCTAAGATATATTCTAAACGACGAGAGAGTGAATCTTAAAAACAGAATAGGAATTCTACAGGAACTCTTTTTTCCCATGTACTATTCCTCAGGCATATTTCATCCACTATTTGGTAGTAAATAAACTGTTCATTGTTCAAAGCAGTAAGGTCAGAGGTCTACTCTAACTGGATTCAAATTCCAAGTATATCCTTATCTAGCTGTGTCTTTTGGTAGTGCATTTAGCCTCAGGTTCTCAAGTTTCCTGATCCATAAATGAAGTGTTTTGTTTTTTTTCTTTGAGAGATACATACATGAACCTATACACTGTGTGTGTGTGTGTGTGTGTGTGTGTGTGTGTGTGTGTAACTTCTTTGATGTGCTGTGTATTTTTTCTTTTAGGGGAGATAGATATATGTATTAACTTCTCTAAACCACTTAAAACTATGGCAGAGAAAAGCACTAATGAAACATGTTAATTATAGGTTGGGGGGAGAGGGTACCTAGAAAAAAAAAGTACAGTGTATGCCGTGCTAAATAAGAACGTGTTAAGGCAGAAGGCCCAGAGTACAGAGGAAGAGGTGGAAAGGCCCCATGAGTAGATGAGGAGGCTAGAACCTCCACCCAGGGTGGAGAGCCCTGCAACTAGGAACAAGAGCCGGTCTCCTGGCTACCACTCTACTCACCAGACACACATAAACAAAGAATATATAAAACCATGAGGAAACCAGCCCCAATATAGAACAGCTCCTTGAACATGAATTCTCAAGTTCTAAGACCTGCCTGTTTCTCATTGGCATTACTAAATTATTCAAGAGCCAGTAGCGTGCCCTGACTGGTTTGGCTCAGTGGATAGAGCGTCAGCCTACGGACTGAAGGGTCCCAGGTTCGATTCCAGTCAAGGGCATGTACCTTGGTTGCGGGCACATCCCCAGTAGGGAGTGTGCAGGAAAGCAGCTGAATCGATGTTTCTCTCTCATCGATGTTTCTAACTCTCTATCCTTTTCCTTCTCCCTTCCTCTCTGTAAAAAATCAATAAAATATATATATTTTTTAAAAGAGCCAGTAGCTAGTTCCATAAACCTCTTCGTCCTTCCCTCTCCTCTCCCCTTTTGTTCTCCTCTAAATGTGTAGATAAAGCACCTTTTAGGGGAGCTCAGAGTCTGTCTTTATTCTCAACATCCTCAATGGTCTTTGAACAGAGCTGTCTTTCAAGATGGAAACAAAAAGAAACCTTAACTAGAGTTTAGTTGTAAAATTCAAAATTAATGTAGCTGTTATGAGTATTGAAAGTGACGATTTATTTGAAGTGCTTAGCAGGGTGGGCAACCTGGTCCCCTGGAGAAATGAAGTCCCCATCAAGCAGAAATCACTTGCTCTCTTTGCATTAGAAATATGACACAAATGGTCTTCTTTACCCATTCATAACCCTAGGAAAATTAATTCTCACATAGGTGGGTTATGGAAGTCTAGAGTATCAGATGCAAAGATTTCTAGCAGCGAGGTGCTCTCTGGAGGACTGGGCTGCCTTGTTTCAGAGGTGGAGCTGACAAGCACAAATCTAAAGAATGCTGCATTTCAGGGCCTGTTAAGACTACAATTCCACCGGGTGGTGGTCCAAAACGTGTTCTGGTGACTCAGCAACTTCCTTCTCGACATCCATTATCTGCAAATAGTGGCCAGGCTGAGCGGGTTTTGTGTCCTTTAAATTCCTCCCAGCGAGCTCCTTTACAAGCACAAAAGCTTGTCTGCAGCCATAAACAGGTTCAGAATCTAAAGCAGAAGCAATTGCAGGCAACCAGTGTCCCTTGTCCTGTCTCCAGGCCACTGAATAATACATAAAAGAGTGAGCAGCCCCAGCCATCAGCCCCTGGAAATAATTCTGAAGAGAAACAAGCATCAGAACAGAGAAACAAAGAATTTTTTAAAAAGGCAATGTGCTTTGGAAGGTATTGAAAATGGTCGCCCTCTGGGTAAGGGAAAGTTTGGGAATGTTTACTTGATGAGAGAAAAACAAAGCAAAGTTATCCTGAAAGCTTTATTTAAAGCTCAACTGGAGAAAGCAGGAGTTGGACATCAGCTGAGAAGAGAAGTAGAAATACAATCCCACCTGAGGCATCCAGATATTCTCAGACTGTGTGGTTATTTCCATGATGCCACCATATTTCACCTAATTCTAGAATTTGCACCTCTTAGAGCTTCCTATAAGGAACTTAAAACTATCCAGGTTAGATGAGCAGAGAACTGTTGCTTATATCACAGAATTGGCAAATGCCCTATGTTACTATCATTCAAAGAGTTATTCATAGAGACATTAAGCCAGAGAATTTGCTCCTTGGATCAGCTGGAGAGTTTAAGATTGCAGGTTTGGGGTGGTCCATACACGCCCATCCTCCAAGAGAACCACCTTCTTTGGCCCTGAGATAATTGAAGGCCAAAGGCATGATGAGAAGGCGGTTCTCTGGAGCCTTGGAGTCCTTTGCTATAGATTTTTAGTTGGAAAGCCTCCTTTTGAAGCAAGCACATACCGATTTTGAGGCTGAATTCACATTGCTTGAGTTTGTACCAGGGGGAACCAGGGACCTCATTTCAGACTTCAAGACTGTTGATGCACAACCCCAGGCAAAGGCTGGCCTGAAAGAAGTACTCGAACACCCCTGCATCAGAGCAAATTCCTCAAAACCATCAACTAGCAAGAATCTTAAAAGACTCTTTCAGGGAGAGAACCCTGTGAGCCAGGGCTGCTGTGTAATCAGCAGAAACAAACTCCTGACATGATCTTATTACCAACTGCCTGCCTGCAATCTGCAACGTTACAGAGAAAGGAAGAAAAAAATATGAAAAAAATATATATCCTATATAATAAAAGCCTAATATGCTAAGTGTCTGGTCGCTCAGTCAGCCGTTCAACCAATCAAAGCATAATATGCTAATGATATGCTAAGGCCGCTCAACTGCTCGCTATGATATGCACTGACCAGCAGGGAGCAGATGCTCCGACTGGTAGGTTAGCTTGCTGCTGGAGTCTGGCTGATCGGGACTGAGCAAGATGAGCCGGACACGACCTAGAGCCCTCCTGCAGTCCCTCCCCAGCTGGCCAACCTCCCATGTCCCTCCCCGGCCTCGATTATGCACTGGTGGGGTCCCTCGGCCTGGTCTGCAACCTCTTGCAATCCAGGCCCCCTCGGGGGATGTCAGAGAGCCGGTTTCGGCCCAACAGAGGAATGACCAGTGGCTATGATGCACACTGACCACCAGGGGGCAGATGCTCAACACAGGAGCTTCCTCCTGGTGGTCAGTGCACTCCCACATGGGGAGCACCACTCAGCCAGAAGCTGGGCTCATGGCTGGCGAGCACAGCAGCGGTGGCGGGCCTAAGCCATCAGTCAGACATCCCCTGAGGGCTCCCAGACTGTGAGAGGGTGCAGGCCGGGCTGAGGGACCCCTCCTGAGTGCATGAATTTTATGCACTGGACCTCTAGTGTATATATATATGTATATATGTATATATGTGTGTGTGTGTGTGTGTGTTACCAAACAGGCAATACCTCATCCTCTCCATTGAGAAAATTCCACTTCAATAAATGTGACACTGAAATGAAAGTAGTCATGTGAATTGGGCTAATCTCACTGGTTTCATCCTCTGCAGGCAAGGGGTTCAAGTGCAGCCACCCCACAGCCTGTTTGGAGTAAGGTGTCCTTACGTAATAACCTTCCAAGTACCTGAGTGTGTGTGTAATTTATTGGGTGACCACACCTTGTAAAGTTGTCAGAATGAGTATGTGATTCCCTTAAATGTTAAAATAAAGATATGTGTATAGATGAAGTCTATGCAGAATATTGTGTCTGTCCATCTCTGTTATGCATGTTTTCTAGTCCTCCTAACCATTTATCTCCTGAGATTGTAAAATAGGCACACGTGCTCTACAGCCATTGCAGGACTTGCTTGGGACACAGATGAATGTGTGTCTCAACTGGTCCTAAATGGTAAGGGCTTTTAAAAATGTTTTTGATGGTTTATATATTGTTTTTATAAATACATTAAGACATATACAAAAAAATGACTTCTAGCAGTGGAGATTAAAATTGTTAATTATCTGTATTGAAAGCTTTGTTGATAACATAAAATCTATTTCTGCAAATATAATTATTGGATAGAAAATGTCATATTATTATGAATTATAAATATGCAAATCCATATACCAGATTTATGCGTTCTTTGAAGCAATTTTAAAATACTGAGAAAATTTATTTTTTCCACCTTCAGAGTGCTTTGCCTCAGAAACTTGTCATCTGCTCCCCCCTGGCCTGGAGTACACTCCCCTCAGATTCCCTCATAGCTCACTCCCTCCACTCCTCGAAGTCCTTGCTTAAATGTCATAACCTGGTTGAGGCCTTTTCTGATCACCCTGTTTAAAATTCCAGTTCCTGCCCTGTTTCCTCCTTGCCCCCCTTCCTGCTTTATATTTCTCTGAAGCACTTACCACCATCTGCTCTGGAATATCCCATGCCATGCTCCACTCACTGGGCCCCGCTCTGTCACAGGAGCCTAACAGAATGGATTCTATCCACAAGCTCCCTTGATCTCTGGCTTCCTGTTGGGTTGACCAAGAGGAGACAGCAGAAAGAGATCCAGGGGAGGAAGAAAAGGAGCTTGGGGATTTAGTCTTCCAGCTCCATGTTCGCCTCCTTTAACGAAGACCACAGCTCCTGTCCTCTTCATTGGGCTTCCCTCTCTGGGTTCTATTTACTTCTCCATCTCCTTACCTTTCAGCCTCTGGGAGTCAGGAGCTCCCTACTATTGCTAGCTCCAGGCACAGCGTACCCGTTGTTTTTTAGCCCTGCTTTATTAAGTTATTAACATTTATATACTCGATAAGTTAGATAAGTTACTTATCTATTCACTATATTACATATTGACCTCTATTAAACTCTTCCTACATTGCCCATTTTGACTATAACATTTTTTTTCTTTATTGGTTAAGGTATTACATATGTGTCCTTATCCCCCCAATGGCTCCCCCCACCCCACCCACTCATGCCCTCACCCCCTGGTGTCTGTGTCCATTAGTTAGGCTTATATGCATGCATACAAGTCCTTTGGTTGATCTCTCCTCCACCCTCCCCTACCTTCCCTCTGAGGTTTCACGGTCTGATCCACGCTAAGCCAGACTATAACAATTTTTACTTTCCTAATGGCTACGTCATCTGTCATCCTATACATTTTATTTATTTGTTTGTCTCTCCCACTGAAATGTAGGCCATGAAGTCTCTTTTGTACATTGCATATTCCCAGCACCTACAACAGAATATGGCACATAATAAGAGCTGAATAAAAAATTTTGAATAAATGAATAATGAATGAATTATAACTTAGGAAGGGACATGTAAAGTCAAGTCTATAGATTTCTATGTTCTCTATATACTGGTTCCCTGCTTTTATAAATTATTTCTTTTCTTGTTTTTTTTTCTTTCTTTCTTCTCTTTCTTTCATTTGTGTGTGTGTGTGCACGCATGCGTGTGTGTGTGTGTGTGTGTGTGTGTGCGCATCAAAAATACCTATTTTCTCTCAGTGGATATTATTTCAGCTTCTAATTTATACTTGACATTTTTACATAACATCATCTGCTAACATATTAGAGAGTTCATACAAGTAAGCCCATATAGTTTATAATTTGGCTTAGCTTTCTACTTCATACTATCCTATATAATAAAAGCCTAATATGCTAAGTGTCTGGTTGTCCATTCAACCAATCAAAGCGTAATATGCTAATGATATGCTAAGGCTGCTCAACCGCTCACTATGACATGCACTGACTACCATGGGACAGATGCTCTGACCGGTAGGTTAGCTTGTTGCTGGGGTCTGACCAATCAAGACTGAGCGAGATGGGCTGGACATGCCCTGGAGCCCTCTGACGCTCCCTCCACAACTGGCCAACCTCCTGCGTTTCTCCCCAGCCCCGATTGTGCACTGGTGGGATCCCTCGGCCTGGTCTGCACCCTCTCACAATCTGGGACCCCTCAGGGGATGTCGGAGAGCCAGTTTCAGCCCGATCCCACAGGCATAAAGGGCTAATATGCAAATTGACCAAATGGCTAAACAACTGGTTGCTATGACACGCACTGACCACCAGGGGGCAGACACTCAACATAGGAGCTGCCCCCTGGTGGTCAGTGCACTCCCACTGGGGGAGCACCACTCAGCCAGAAGCCAGGCTCATGGCTGGCGAGCACAGCAGCAGTGGCGGGAGCCTCTCCCGCCTCTGGGGCAGTGCTAAGGATGTCAGTTGGACATCCCCAGAGGGCTCCTGGATTGCAAGAGAGCACAGGCCAGGCTGAGGGACCCTCCCCGAGTGCACAAATTTCATGCACCGGGACTCTAGCCCTATATAATAAAAGCCTAATATGCTAAGTGTCCGGTCACCCAGTTGGCCATTCTGCCGGAAGCCGGTCCATCCTTGCTGCTTGACACAGTCGCTGCAGGAAAGAAACCTCTGCACAGCATATGTTTCAATGGACCTGGCATATATAGCATACTGTTTTTAATATGTTTGCTCCCTTTAGCGCCATGTGTTTTAACCAAGGTCACCTCTCCGAGAAAGGTTGTTTCCCCAGGTGGGGATCTTTCCCTGAGGTTAGGGAGGGGATACAACCCCTTAATTAAGTGCCAGGCGTGTAGTTAAGCTACATGGTCTTTACTCCCTGGAATGGAGATGAGAAACACCTTAACCCTTGTAATAGAAATTGACAGGATTAAAATCGGCTGGTATAAATACGGATGTAATAAGACAATAAATGTCAGATCCTCATCAGTTCCTAACCAGAACTCCGACCAGAACTTTGGCTGGAGATCCTGGCTATAGGTCCTGACTAGGTTGCTGATCAACTGAAGGCTGTCTTCGTGTCATTCCTTCTTCGCCGACTCCGTCCACACCTTTGGGGACCCCTGGACCTGCTGGGATTGGACCCCAGCACCATTCAACCAATCAAAGTGTAATATGCTAATGATATGCTAAGGCTACTCAGCTGCTCACTATGATGTGCACTGACCACCAGGGGGCAGACAGTCAACCGGTCAACCAGTCACTATGACATGCACTGACCACCAGGGGTCGGTCGCTTCAACCAGTAGGTCTGGCCAATAGGAACTGAGCGAGACACACCCTGGAGCCCTCCCACAGTCCTTCCCTGTCTGGCCAACCTCCCATGTCCCTTCCCGGCCCCGATCATGCACCAGTGGGGTCCCTCGGCCTGGCCTGGACCCTCTCACAATCCGGGACCCTTGGGGGATGTCAGAGAGCTGGTTTCAGCCCAATGGCAGAATGACCAGTCGCTATGATGTGCACTGACCACCTGGGGGCAGACACTCATTGCAGGAGCTTCTCCCTGGTGGTCAGTGCACTTCCAAAGCTGGGCTCACAGCTGGCAAGCGCAGCGGCAGTGGCAGGAGCCTCTCCTGCCTCCTGGCAGCACTAAGGATGTCTGACTGGTGGGCTCCCCGTGCTAACCCAGCAGTTGGACATCCCCCAAGGGCTCTCAGACTGCGAGAGGACACAGGCCAGGCTGAGGGACTCCCCCCTCCCATGCACGAATTTTGTGCACTGGGCCTCTAGTTCATAAACAATATTGCTGAGCCAGAAGTAGAGTCATTAAAAAATGAAGAAAAGAGCAGTTCAACAATGAGGAGAAAATTGCCACTAAACTTAATTTCTAGATGGGCAATAACAAATAACCCTAAGGTATAAATTCCAATATTCTATTTTTAAAATATTAACTATAATGTAAACTTCAGAAAAGGCTATAACCCAAGTACTTATAACAATATCCAGCATACACTTGGTGCTCAATAAGTAGTTGTTAAATTTATGAATGAATGAATGAAAATCAGTCTGCACTAAGGAAATATTTTGAAATTACAAAGACATTTGAAGTTAGATAATTATTTCCAACTCCTCATTACCTCCTAATAGAACACTACATCCCTGCCCATAGTTGTGTGAGACGTGTCCTATGGAAGGAGACCTCTCGACCTCATCAATTTGGCGGGATGGCTATGTGATATTATGACATAATTTGGCCTATGGGATGTGAACAGAAGTAGCAGTGTGCTAGTTCTGAGTAGAGGAATTAAGTGTGATTGCTTGATTCAACATGGTTTGCTGTTCCTGTCTTCAGCCATGAAAGAATAGCATGTGAAGTTAGAAGAGGCTCTTTCAGACCTCAGGCTATGGGCAACTGGCTATTATAGATGAAAATGATGTTAAACAAGGTCTCTCATAGTTATAGAAGCCTTGGTTTATGGACTAAGAAATTCACCTTCAAGTAATTTCATGCTACAATAAGCAAATCTAGATGTTTTGCTTTCAAAGGAGCAGGAAGTGAGCCCCATTTTTTCATAACTAAAGTGACAAGTTAATTTAATAAGTTACAAGTGGGATGGGAGAACGAATATAAATATGAGTCATTAAGGAAAATATTACCATTCAATCAATTCTAATGGGCTTTTTCATACTCCAAGGAGCTTAAGGGACTGGATTATTCCTATGAAAATTTTGAGAAACATAAATCAAACAGATTGCAATTTTAATTTTTGAAACAACATTGAGTAAAGACAAAATATCTGCATAAATCAACTAGATTGAGTTGTATTTGGCTCAGTGGTCAGGCAATAAATTGCTTTGTTTACAACACTACTTTATATGTGAGAAGATGGCATTAAGCTTAGAGTAATTAATGAAAGCAAACTGCAACAACAAAAAAAGGAACTGAAGAAAAATGAGGAGAGTCCCAACAGAATCTTCCCTGAAAGATGCTATTGTGGTGTTCTCTTCTGGGGTTTTCCTTGCCCCAGCTTCACACAGCCAGTCCCACTCATTCTTCAGATCTCAGCTTTAAACCCATGATTCTTATCATCATTTCTTGATGTCTTCCTTCTTCTTCGTGCTCCTTCAGTACATTGTTGTCTTTCATTCTCTTAAATTCTGTTTGTATTTATCAGCCCCACCTAAAGCACAATGTTATATGCCTTCAGTATATAATCACACAATGTAGAGCTGGAAGGAAACAAATTTTTTTGGCCTGATGCTTCAGTAGCAGTGCCTAGTAGATCTCAGACTGAACTTGAGGATTAGGGTAGGTTTAGGATAGGGTTATTTGGCAGGTAATGCTGGATGAAAAAATGCATACTCCACAAAGTGAATTTTAAAAATATTGAACATGTTCAAAATTTTAATTTCTCAGTGACTAGATACAATTTTACATTTATATTCACATGGGACTATGTAAAGAATCTCCTATTTGTACCAACTCTTCTGGCAATATTGGGGAAATAAAGTGGCATCATGAGCAGCCATTTCAGTCATTAATGGTGAATCTTACAAAGGTCTGGATGAATTAAATTACAGAATTGATGTGTGCTATGTGACATGACACACATGTGACAAGAGAGGCCCATATTACAGCAATCTTTGTTCTCTCACATATGGAAACAGCTAATGGAAAGCATGCCTTTATAATTGGGTGTTGCCTACATATATATACTCATTACTAAATAGAAATTTTTTTGAAGTGTTCAATTCTTTTTAAATATCCTATGTTTCCATGAGTTGCTAGATAATAGTCTGGTTTTGTTTCATATTTGGGAGGATATGGAAGGAGGATGAAAGTTCTGGGGAGAAGTGAGAGACAGCCAGTTGAGGGAAATGGCATGGCAGCCAACTGCCAATAGCCTGGAGAGCTGGATTTAGCCTTTGGAGGGAATAGACACTTAAAAAGAATTTACATGAATGACTTTATGAGTTTCTTAAAGTGAGGAGCAAGTTTGGTGTTGCGTTAACAAAATGTTGAGTAGAACTGGTGGGAAGCCATGCCTGATCCTCACTCTATCATGGACTGGACTTGGTACTGTTTTGGGTACCCTGAGGACTCGAACATTACCAATAGATGGCCTGGAAACCATCATTCTCAACAAGGGCACTAGGTAAAGAAGTTGTCTTGAGGTACCTTAGCAAAAAGATATCATGAAAACTAGAACCGCTTTGTTGAAGAGACCATTTGAGATGTCTATCCACTCTATCACCATGGAGTGATAGGCCATGGAGACTTGGCAGGGTTACAGCCTTAGAATCCTGGCTGAGCAAGGGATGATGAGAGCCATCATAATTGAGGCATTTATGTGGATTCATGCAATAGACCTTCCCTTCCCTTGGCTGCTGGCACCGGTTTTTCTCCCGCACCCGGGACCCAGGCCTTCGCTCTGGCTGGGCTCTGGCCGGAGCTGCCCCGGAGCCATCAGGCTTCACTGCTCGGCAGGCCCCGGGGCCGTGAGGCCTCTATGCTCCTCCTGGCACCGGGGCCCTGTGGCCTCGCTGCTCTGCTGATCTCGGGGCCGTGTGGCCTCGCTGCTCTGCCTGGTGCCAGGGCCATGAGGCCTCGCTGCTCCGCCTGGCGCCAGGGTGTGAGGCCTCGCTGCTCCGGCCCCGGGCCATCAGACTTCACTCCACCACTTGGAACCTAGTATGCAAATTAACCGCCATGTTTGTTGGCGGTTAATTTGCATATCGCGCTGATTAGCCAATGGGAGGTGTAGCAAAGGTATGGTCAATTACCATGTTTGTCTATTATTAGGTAAGATAATGAGCAGGTATCATTATACTAATGAGGAAAATATTTGTATTTTTAGGTTGACTATCTTTCTAAGAAAATCCAGGTCATACGAAACAATAGCAGAGCAGATTTTTATCTCATTTCCCCTTGACCTATGACCCAAAGGTCCAAAGCAGACAAGCTCCAGGTTTCTTACATGTATTTGGTAATCCCAGAGCAGCTAATCAACAAAAGTATGTCCTTATACTATCTCCTCTATAACCAGGTGCAGTATTAATTCAAACTCCCATTTCAAATGGCTGGCACTGACATACACATACTCAAACATTTCTCATTGCAGCTATGAGTATCCACTCTTTGGTTTCCTGGTTATGAACTTTGGTTTCCTATGTTATGAACTTTTTTTTTCCCTAGCAACTTTCAAGTATATAATACAGTGTTGTTACCTGTAAACTTCTGAGATGGCCTGTTCACTCTGACATTTGAAGGAGGAGTCATTTATAACAAAGGAAGGGCCACTAGTCCTGAGGCCAAAGAGATAAAAGAAATCATCTCAGGGGAAAACAATATATAATGAACAGGTATATGTTGGTTCTATAAACTTACCATCCTGGATAACCTTCATTCCCTATTCATCCCATGCCAATCTCTAATGCCAACACTGCTGCTAGGAAACAGGCTGATTGAAGCCCTCTGTTAATGGACCAGGTTGATAACACCTAATCCCATTCAATCAATCTTAACTCAGAGAACCATTTAACCATTGTATGGTTTCTGATTTGTTGCAATCAGAAGTACCATTGTTGCAATGAAGTATTCTTGCCAAAAATCAAACTCAATCTGTTCTCCTTTTTGGTATATTTGAAATTTACTATAACAACAAGTTTTTAAGGAATATTGGTGGGTTGGCTGAAACCTTAGGAGGGCTCATAACAAAGTTGCCAGCAAAAGAACTGTCTGAGCAGGAAAGAGTCACACTCCGTTATTTCTCCACAGTTTTCCCTATAAACCCTTCCTCTCTTTCTCACCTGGAAAACTACTATTCAATTTCAATACTTAGAGGGATTACTATTCCGGGTAGCCTACCTTGATTCCACCCCCAAAAAGCAGTATGACATGGTATTTAAGAACATGAGTTCAAACTACTGGCTCTGTAACCTTTGTCAAGAAATTGAATCAACCTGTGCCTCATTTCTTCATGTATAAATTGGGGATAATTTCTCATGGGACTACTAAGAAAACTGAACAAGATACTGTACACAACAGTGGTTTGAAGCGTTCCTGGAATATCATAAGTGCTTTCTATATGTGAGCTATTTTCTTTATGAGATTAAGGTACATATCTTTGTTTTGTGGTCCCAGTCTTTCATGATCTACCCAAATGTGTGGAAGCTGTACATTGCCTTACACAGTCTTATCCATTTACCTTGTAGTTGGAAAAACTAGAAAGCTTAAAAGATTACTCTGACTCCCTTGGACCTAAGGCTTTACATGCAAGCTCTGCCCGTGGACACACTTTGAAGAACAGAATTCAGTGGCAGGTCATCATCCAGTCAATTCCAGGCAGTCTCTGCAGCAAACATCACCTTGGAAATGACTACAATTCAGATTCCTCAGAATTGAAAGGCAATATGGTGGAGGCAACAACACCTTGAGCCACATTCATAAAGGTAGAAGCTCTGGGCAGCTTTTTTTTTGTATTTTTAGGTTGACTGTCTTTCCAAGAAAAAAAAGGTGCGTGAGTATCCACTCTTCGGTTTCCTGGTGTCAAGAGGCAAAAGCACTGTGGCAGTAGAGGTGACAGCCTTGACTTTGGCATAGCCTTTATGTGGCCTCAAGGGTGGTAGCTTTCTTATAGGTCAGTTCCCTGTTGTTTTGAAGACGTTCCTGGAGGCCGAGCCCAGAATCTGCCCTTCCTCCCTACTCAAACTTCTGTAGGCACCTAATTCCCTAATTTAAATTCCTTACTGCTTCAATTATCTTGGGTGGTTCCTATTTCCTACCCTGAAACCCTAACTAACAATTTAACTGAGCCCTGTATTAGCTGTCATTTCTCCCGACATAAACTCTGCAATCCAGTCAGGGAGCTTCAGTAACCTTAGACAAGCAGGTTAGCTGAGAAGATTATACAATTTTAAGTAAATAGCAACATAAAATACTGTAATTCTAAAGCTACTGAGGTTGTCATGAATTCAATGGGAAGTCTAAAAACGTATTCCTCCACTGTGTCTTCTCTGAAGTGGCCTTTTCATTGCATCAGCCGCTCCAAACACTGTGGGCACCAACATGCTTCAGTAGAAACCTTCCTGTGAGGAAAGTAACCTTAACTCAATCTCCATACTCTGTGCTATTAAAAAAAAAAAAAAAGTAGCATCTGATAGCTTCAGGGTCTTATGGAAATTTTTGTGAAACACCTCAAGTTTTTTTTAACTCCCTCTTCAATGAATACTAAAGATTAAGCATGAATCCAAGAGGCTGACCTGATAAGCCTCCCGCCCCATCCCCATCTGTGTCCATTGGTTTTGCTCATATGCACGCATACAAGTCCTTTGGTTGATCTCTTACCCCTCACCCTCTGCCTTTGCTCATAGGTTGGACAGTCTGTTTGATGCTTCTGTGACTCTAGTTCTATTTTGGTTCCTCAGTTTATGTTGTTCATTATATTCCACAAATGAGTGAGAACATGTGATATTTATCTTTCTCTGACTGGCTTATTTCGCTTAGCATAATACTCTCCAGTCCCAACCATGCTGTTGCAAATGGTAAGAATTCCTTCTTTTTTACAGCAAGCGTAGTATTCCATTGTGTAGATGACCACAGTTTTCTAATCCACTCATCTGCTGATGGGCACTTAGGCTGTTTACAAATCTTAGCTATTGTAAATTGTGCTGCTATGAACGTAGGGGTGCGTATATCCTTTCTGATTGGTGTTTCTGTTTTGGGGGGGATATATTCCTAGAAGTGGTATTACTGGCTCAAATGGCAGTTCCATTTTTAATTTTTTGAAGAAACACCATACACCATGCCGGGAGCCGGTCCATCCTTGCTGCTTGACACAGTCGCTGCAGGAAAGAAACCTCTGCACAGCATATGTTTCAAGGGACCTGGCATATATAGCATATTGTTCTTAATATGTTTGCTCTCTTTAGCGCCATGTGTTTTAACCAAGGTCACCTCTCCGAGAAAGGTTGTTTCCCCAGGTGGGGATCTTTCCCTGAGGTTAGGGAGGGGATACAACCCCTTAATTAAGTGCCAGGCGGGTAGTTAAGCTACATAATCTTTACTCCCTAGAATGGAGATAAGAAACGCCCTAACCTTTGTAATAGAAATTGACAGGATTAAAATCGGCTGGTATAAATATGGATGTAACAAGACAATAAACATCAGATCCTGATCAGTTCCTAACCAGAACTCCGACCAGAACTTTGGCTGGAGATCCTGGCTAGAGGTCCTGACTAGGCTGCTGATCAACTGAAGGCTGTCTTCGTGTCATTCCTTCTTCGCCGACTCCGTCCACACCTTTGGGGACCCCTGGACCTGCTGGGATTGGACCCCAGCAACACCAGTCTGCATTCCCACCAGCAGTGCAAGAGTGTTCCTTTTTCTCCACATCCTCACCAGCGTTTGTCGCTTGCTGATTTGTTGATGATAGCCATTCTGACAGGTATGAGATGGTACCTCATTGTTGTTTTGATTTGCATTTCTCAGATGATTAGTGACTTTGAGCATGTTTTCATATGTCTTTCAGCCTTCTGTATGTCTTCTTTCTAAAAGTGTCTATTTAGCCCTGACCGGTTTGGCTCAGTGGATAAAGCATCGGCCTTTGGACTGAGCGGTCCCGGGTTCAATTCCTGTCAAGGGCATGTACCTTGGTTGTGGGCACATCCCCAGTAGGGGGTGTGCAGGAGGCAGCTGATTGATGTTTCTCTCTCATTGATGTTTCTAATTCTCTATCCCTCTCCCTTCTTCTCTGTAAAAAATCAATAAAATATATTCAAAAATAAATAAATAAAAATAAAAGTGTCTATTTAGGTCCTTTGCCCATTTTTTTTACTGGATTGTTTATCTTCCTTTTGTTAAGTTGTATGAGTTCCCTATAAATTTTGGAAATTAGGCCCTTATCGGATATAACATTGGCAAATATGTTCTCCCATGCAGTGGGCTTTCTTGTTGTTTTGTTTATGGTTTCTTTTGCTGTGCAGAAGGTTTTTATTTTGATGTAGTCCCATTGGCTTATTTCTTCCTTAGTTTCCATTGCCCTAGGAGTTGTATGGGCAAAGATATTCCTGCAACAAATGTCTGCTACTTGGCTGCCTATGGCTTCTTCTAGGATTTTTATGGTTTCCCGTCTTACGTTTAAGTCCTTTATCCATTTGAGTTTATTTTTGTGTTTGGTGTAAGCTGGTGGTCTAGTTTCATTTTTTTTTTTTTTTTTTTGCATGTATCTGTCCAATTTTCCCAACACCATTTATTGAAGAGACTGTCTTGACTCCATTGTATGCTCTTGCTTCCTTTGTCAAATATTAATTGAGCATAATGGCTTGGGTTGAACTCTGGGTTCTCTGTTCTGTTCCATTGGTTTATATTTCTGTTCTTGTGCCAGTACCAGGCAGTTTTGAGAGCAGTGGCTTTGTAGTATGGCTTGATATCTGGTATTGTGATCCCTCCAACTTTGTTCTTCTTTCTCAAGATTGCTGCAGCTATTCAGGGTCTTTTTTTGACCATATGAATTTTTGGAGAGTTTGTTCTAGGTTTGAAGTATGCCTATGTTTTTGTTTTTAATATACTTTTTATTGACTTCAGAGAGGAAGGGAGAGGGAGAGAGAGATAGAAACATCAATGATGACAGAGAATCATTGATCGGCTGCCTCTTGCATGCCCCCTATTGGGGATCAAGCCCGCAACCCGGGCTTGTGCCCTGACAGGGAATCAAACTGTGACCTCCTGCTTCAACCACAGATGCTCAACCACAGAGCCACACTGGTTGGACTATAAGACACTTTTAGTAGTCATATCAAGGAGGTAAGGTCCATGCAGAGTGCTTGGTGGGAGAGCCAGAGAAATCTTTCTTCTTTTTAATTGTCATTATTATTCTGTCTTGCCACCCACATTGGAGTAACTTGGGAAACATGGTTTACTTATAGAAGAGTGACCTCATTTCTGAATGCAGTTATTCCTAATGACCAATTTAGAATTAACCTGTGACATTCTTCCCCCCCTCCACAAGCAAACACTGCCGATTAATCAGTACAGAAACATGCAGATTTTATGTGTAATAGAATTTTAATGTGATCATTATATTAAATATATGTGAAAATTCTAATATTTGTTGTGGTCATGTAGTTAAAATTCTACCTGCAGTTCCCTCCTCAGTTCACTGTCTCTAAATACAGTTTCCCTTCTCCCTGTTAAAATAATTCATCTTGACAGCATTGTTTTATTCCAAGTTTTTCAGGGGGCTTCCTTTAGATAACTCCATTTCTATTCACTAACAATATTCTTTTTTGCTAAGTTAAAAAGCTACAATGTCAGAGCAAAGAGTACAAACTCTATTGCAAAGATGATATACATTTCTTTCATCGAAATCCTCAACGTTTATTTTAATCACAAGATAGCTTTCAAGCCTATAGTATTTTTAGTTTAAGCTGGAAAATTGACCCATAGTTTTCAGATATTGTTTTTCTTGGCTGACTGTGTTATATGTCTTTCACATAGTTCCATGTATACTTGTGGGATGAATTATACCACAAACTGTTGATCAAAATTTTCTCATAGTAACTAATTATTTTTTTTATTTGAGAGAGAGAGAGAGAAAGGGGGAGAATGGGAGACAAAGCGTGTGAAAGAGTGAGAGAGAAGAAATATCAATTTGTTGTTCCACCTATTTATGCATTAATTGATTGATTCCTGCATGTGCCCTGACCGAGGATGGAACCCATAACCTTGGCACAAAGGACATTGTTCCAACCAACTGAGCTACCCAGCCAGGGCTCTCATAGTAACTTTTAAGGCATAAGCAAGGTTAGTCCTATCAGAGACGATTGAGTTGGCTGTGCTGGTATTACCACAGTGTCAGGGACATTGCCACAAGGAAGGTCCATTTGAGCAGAAACTCTATTTGCTCATAGCTGGTGCCATCACTAAAAATAGTGATAAGCACATAGTCGTTGTCCAATTCTTATTTGTTGAATGTCTAAATGAGTGCTTAAGAGAATCCACCAGATTCCTGCTACCTTCAGGATACAGACAAAATTCTTCCTTATTGAATCCTTAGCTCTCAGTGGCCTCTCTAACTATATCTCTTGAGGTGACCACCATTTCCTATCCTGTGAAGCACAATAGCTTTGCCCAGGACAATTCTTGGACATTCCAGAACACATTTACAAAGAATCTCTTGCTTGACTACAAAAATAGGCAAAGGGCTATATTGCAGATAGATTTTATTGGATTAATTTTCTGAAGGCAAACTCATCCCCAACCTCTTGTCAGACACTTCTCCAAACATCATTGTATCAGTCCAGGGAAGCTGAGGTAACGAATAATTCTAAAACCTTTAGTGGCCAGTAGAATCTGAGGTTAGTTTTACTCACTCACAGCATATGCCCACAAATGATCAACAGTGGGGCCCTGTGCACAGTAGCCACCCTCAGTCCAGCAACACCCACACTGAGGGAACAGAAAAGCTGCCAGAACATGCCAGTCACAGTGACAAATGAAAAAGAGAGAATGGCAGAGAACATCCTGGTCCTAAACTTCTGTCTGCAAGTGCCACACAATGGGTCTGCTCAACATTTTATTAGCCAATGCAAGTCATATGGTAGCACCTGAAATCAATCAGCAGGCCAAGGATGTATAATTCTCCTCTAAGGAGGGGATGCAAATATTGGTAAACAGTAGTGAATTCTACCACCACATGGACTGAAAACCAGAATGTAGAACATCAAATCAGTCATTTAATGGCATCTGGGTCTAAACCCAAGTCATACTCACTAAGACTACGAAAAAAAATATTAAAGTATGCCAAAACATGTATTTTATTGTTTACTTTAATAATTGGAGAAATATAGGCTGAAAGTTCTTTTCACTAAAAAAAACCTTACAACCCTAGCTGGTTTGGCTCAGCGGATAGAACATTGGCCTGTGGACTGAAGGGTCCCAGGTTCAATTCCAGTCAAGGGCACATGCCCAGGTTGCAGGCTCAATCCCCAGGAGGGGGCCTGCAGAAGGCAGCCGATCAATAATTCCTTCTCATCATTGATGTTTCCATTTCTTCTCTCTCTCTCTCTCTCTCTCTCTCTCTCTCTCTCTCTCTCTCTCCTCTCTCTCTCTCTCTCCTTCCTCTCTGAAATCAATAACAATAAAAAATTTAAAAAGTGCTATTTTAAAAAACACTTACAAAAACTATTATAAAATTAATTAAAATAGTTACAGAATTCCTCCCAAATTACTGGAGAAGACAAAAGCAGATTAAAGAAAATTCATATAGCCCTGGCCAATGTGGCTCCATTGGTTGGATGTTGTCCTGTGCACCAAAAGGTCACCTCTTCGATTCCTGGTCAAGGTCAAGGCATATACCCAGGTTGTGGTTTCAATCCCCAGTTGGGTGCATACAGGAGCTAACCAATTGATGTTTCTCTCTTTCTCTCTCTCTCCCCACATCCCTTCATTGATATTTCTATCTCTCCCTCTCTCTGAAATCAATACAACATGATTTTTAAAACAGAAAATTCATACAGCAAAATATTTTTATATACTTTTATTGATTTCAGAGAGAGGAAGAGAGAGGGAGAGATGGAAACACCAACGATGAGAGAGAATCATTGATCAGCAGCCTCCTACACATCCCACACTGAGGATCAAGCCTGCAACCTGGACATGTGCCCTGACTGGGAATCAAACCCGAGATCTCCTGTTTCATAGGTTGACACTCAAACTCTGAGCCACACCACCAGGCAGCAAAATATTTTTTAAAAATAGTAAAGATGCACAGAAGATACTAATATAGCAATGATTGCCACATACAGAAGAGGTTTAAGATCCCATAATGAGAGGTAAATACAAGTTAAAAAGTAAAAACCAACTATATGGTACCTGAGAAACAAACCTACCAGTAAAGTAAAATAAGACCAAAAAAGGTAAAAGCAAAGGAATAGACTATTTAAATTGTAAACAAAAAGAAAGCTGAGAGTGAAATACCAATTCAGAGAAAATAGAGTTTAAATAAAAAATAATATGATAAAGAGGATAATTTAATACTCTCTTTCACAATGAAAAGAGAATAGTTTTAACTAATGTATATCAGACATGTTTCTACAGAACAGGAGATACAACTTCAGTCCTGTGTGAAGCAAAGGAGTAGAGCAAAATCTAGAATTTCAGTCTGTCTTAGCTATAGAAAAAATTGTGAAATTCTGCCCATTAGTCCTAGAAAGCTGTGAATTAGCTTATTGGCTGCTCAGAAACTTGGAAGATAAGCAAAGTTACCCAGAAAAGTCAAAATATAAAGCCTGCTATAGTCACATATGTGAGATCCAAATGTAAAAGCCTTGCTTAGAACCAGAACCAAAGACTAAAATAATATTAAATTAGTCCAGATAAAAATATTGTGTTATCTTCTCACGTTGAAATACAGCAATGAGAATGATCAATAGCACCACACACAAATATGGGTGAACCTCATAAATGCAATGCTGAATGAAAGACGCAATTCAGAAAATGATATACAGTTTATATAAAAACAGACCTAACCAACAGTGTTAAAAGACATGATGGTATAAAACTATAGTAACCCAGACCTTGAACCTATTCCTAAACCTAACCCTCCCTACACATCAACCTAATCTATCCTAAATCTAACCTTAAACCTAATCTCTGAATTTAACTCTAATCCTAAAAGGAAAAAAAAGACAGGATGGTGATTACTCTTGTACAAGATGGGGTTGGTATTGACTGAAATAGGGCTCAAAGCTAGCTTCTAAGGTGTTGGTAATGTTTGTTGATCTCAGTGAGAGTTACAGAAAGGGGTTCACTTTCTGAAAATATATGAAGCTGTATATTTATGATATTGTCCTTTTATAGGGAGGTTACATTTCATATACTTTAAGAAATATATCCATTATATGTTACACTTCAATAAAATGAAAGGAAAATAGGTCCTACTCTATTAAAACTCAATTAAAAACAAAACTCACTTTCTAAAGACACTTCCCAACCCTGGGCAATTTCCACTTGTCCTTTACTCAGGACAAATGAAACTGCCTCAGGAAAAAAATAATGACCTTTACCCAATGAAATCACAAGAACAAGTGACAAACATTCAAATATAACAAATACCAACAGTGATGATAACAGTGTTTGTAAGTTCTGGGTTCCCAAAAAGAATACCAGTGAAATCTTATCCATCAATAAATTATGAGAGTCACTGCAGTGGGGGAGGACACAACCTTGGTAGAGACTGGGTAATGTCTCAGAAGAGGAAACTCAAGACAAGATATATATAGGGTTTTAGGTCCTGGGCTAGGTGATTTTGAGGTGTGTCTTGGAGGGCAGGGAACTGGTTGGGGATTGGGTAAAATTTATTACATAACAGTGTTGGATGGATGAACACAGTGACACTAGGATCTTGAAGCACGTTCTTGATAAGTAAGCTATTTTAATTGGTTTACAATCTTAATCTCCAGGAACAATTATTTCCAGGACCAAGTTGCTAAGCTAGATTGGCCTGGGTAGGCAAAACCAGGAAAGTATAATTTGGTCCAACATTGATTAGCACAGGGACAAGAAAGTATGTTGTTTTATGATGATTTATATTTTCAAATTAATTACAAATGATGTGTGTGTGTATATAGGGTGTCCAAAAAATGTATGCACATACTTTGAATAATTATAAAGGCAGTGCTTATTAAAATATATATCATTTTCAAAATTGAGCTATCAGCTGTTACAGTATATATCAGGGGTGGGCAAACTTTTTGACTCAAGGGCCACAATGGGTTCTTAAACTGGACCGAAGGGCCGGAACAAAAGCATGGATGGAGTGTTTGTGTGAACTAATATAAATTCAAAGTAAACATCATTACATAAAAGGGTACGGTCTTTTTTTTTTTTTAGTTTTATTCATTTCAAACGGGTCGGATCCGGCCCGCGGGCCGTAGTTTGCCCATGGCTGGTATATATACATTTTGGGGGGACACCCTGTATAGTTATACAAGACTGGGCAAAATAAGTTTATAGTTATAATACAAATAACTAGTACAATAATTAATAAATAATATAAGAATAAACTCTGCCCAGCCGGTGTTGCTCAGTGGTTGAGCACTGACCTATGAACCAGGAAGTCACAGTTTGATTCCTGGTTAGGGCACATGCCTGGGTTGCAGGCTCTGTCTCTAGTAGGGGGTGTGCAGGAGGCAGCCAATCAATGATTCTGTGTCATCATTGATGTTTCTCTCCTCTCCCTCTCCTTCTTCTTTCTGAAATCAATAAAAATATGGATTTTTTTTAAAAATTACAATTTGCTTACTATTTCCTAATGTCAATAAATTTCTGTAATTTCTTTACTTATTTTTGTCACCATCATACTTACATAGAAAAGATAATTGCATCTTATTGGAATGATTTTTATAAATTTAATAAAGCTATTGTTAATGACTTATTGGTTGTTAGATGGCCAACCCCTACTGAAAGTAGCTAACAAAGAGTTTGAAACAAAGGTTCTTGGCCAAGCTATGAAAAATCTTTCAAAGTGGTTAACACATTTCTTGAGTATTACTGAAACCTTGATAAACTTAGGAAAGAATTTTTGCCAGGTTTCCCAAGAAATTTGTACTTGCGGACTTCTAGTAGATGTGTACTGTTTTCAGGCAACAAACTGAAGGCATCAGGCTTATCAATATCAGACCCTAATGATTGATAGTTCTTTTTTTTTGTAGACAAGGAATAAAACTTCACCAAATATGTAATATCTGATTATCAGTATCTGATATTGTTAAGCAAACAAACAACAACAAAACACAGGATGAGATGAGGAGCAAGGACCCAGCTACTATAAAATGTCAAGAACACAGAACTCAGAACAGATGCAGCACAGTCACTAACGAAGTACACAGTTTGGGTCAAGTCACCTCTCTGGACTTAAATTTCCTTCCAGTCATAAAATTTTCCTTATCAAATTATCTATAATGTCACTTTGGAAGACAGAGACCAGAGCATCAAATTCAGGAAAAGTAAATTTTTGCTAATGGAGGGGATGGAAACTTTATCCAAAAAAATTGAGGACTTTGCATCAGGGCAGAGAGGTGAGTCAGTCAGGCACAACAACTGAAGGCTCTGATGGCCTACTCCACACCTGTCCCACTTGCTCCCTGGCTACCAAGACTGCCTTCAAGTTGAAACGTACTGGACACAAGTGGCAAAAAAAAAAAAAAAAAAAAAAATTGTAGCCCAACTTCACAAGGCTTGACATAGAAAGTTTATGGCAGCATTCAATTTGACCACCTCTATTTGACAAAAGACTGCACACCTATGTGCTTTCAAGTCACATCATAGAAATAAAAGTTGACTTTTAAAAATACCTTCATATATGGTAAGATATATATCATAAGGTTCGCCATTCTAACCATTTCTTAGTGGCATTAATCACATTCACAATGTTTGCCTCTATCGCCATTTAATTTTTTTATGAACATTTATATTCATTCATCTGTCACTGCTGCAGGCCCTATGCTGAACTCTGGGGATTACATGTTCAAAATTGACATGATCTTCAAGGACCACGGAGGGTGCTGTCTTTATGGACAGGGGAAGGTGAGCAGTGTAAGGCACAGTGGATGCACTGCAGAGGTCAAAGGGAGGAATGGGCGATCTTCCAAAGCACAATTCCGGAATCAGAGTTGGCCGGTCTCAGCGCCCCGAAGGGGCGGGGCCTGTAAGAGGGCGGGGCGGAAAGCTATAGGCGGGGCTTTGGGAGACGCGGGGGCGTGGCTGTGGGCGGGGCCTGAGCCGGGCTCGGACGCAGGCGGGAGGGAGGGGCTGTGGGCGGGGCGGGGCGGGGCGTGGGCGGGGCGTCAGGGCCGCGGGCCGCAGGTGCTGGTGGTTCTGGGTCTGGGCCTGGGCCTGCACCGGACGCCTCTCGGGCCGCGGCCCTGAGTGGCGGCGTCGCCTCGGCCCCGGGCCTGGGCGGCGGTGGCCTGGCAGGAAGCCCAAGTGGGATGCGGCTGACGCGGAAGCGGCTGTGCTCGTTTCTCATCGCCCTATACTGCCTCTTCTCTCTCTACGCCGCCTACCACGTCTTTTTCGGGCGCCGCCGCCGGGCACCGGCCGCCTCTTCGCGGGGCCTCCGGAAGGGGGCGGCCCCAGCGCGGGAGGGGCGCGGCCGAGGTAGGACCCGGCGCAGTGGCCTCTGTCCCGGCTGCGCGGGGCGGCGGGGCGGTGGGGGCCGGGCGGAGCCACGCCGCGAGCCCGGGATCCCGCTCCGGGGTCCAGCATTGCCCGGCGCCCCGCCTGCGCGCTCCCTCCCGCTCTCCTTCGCCGGCCCTGGGCGCGGGGTTGGGGGTGCACTGAGACCTCAGTCCGCCGGAATCCCACACGTCGTCCCCAATTGCCCCCCCAAAGCCGACAGACCCGCACCCCTTTAAAACCTCTTCAGTGTCCAAGACGTCGCCACAGTGTGCCCGGCTCCTCGGGGATGCCGCGGGGCTCAGTGCATCCATTTCCATGTTGGAACCGAGAGCCTTCTCTAGCCACGCGGTGATTTCCGAAGGCCAGGGCGCTTGACCCCCAAATCCTGGTCCCCTGGCCTGTGCCAGGAGCGGACATTCATTCATCTCTCCCCTTTATTCAGAAATTTGCACAAGAGAATATAAAAGTGTTGGACACTTTATTGGAAGTCAAGTGTTTATGTGTAGGCTACGTATATGCAATCAAGAGTTGCACAAGTTAAACTTGTAACTTGATACATATTATCCACTTATTTTAGAAGGTTTTTGTTTGGGAGTGATAATTTTGTGTTTGGGGTTAAGTTTTATCTCTAAGATCTTTCACAATAAAGGGTTGATAGAAATTAGATTCTAATTTCCTTTTTGTAATGTGTACGTCTAACCAGTTCAGATTTAGTTCACCTCTTTGAAGAGCTGAAGTTAGGGTGAAATTAGAACTCTCTAACATCTCATTTGAATGGCTTGACTTTAGCTACAGCTCTACCTTACTAATGAACACTGTTACTGTTTTTAAAACGCAGAACAATCTACTTTGGGAAGTGAAGAATGGAATCCTTGGGAAGGAGATGAGAAAAATGAGCAACAACACAGATTTAAAACTAGTCTCCAAATATTAAATAAATCCATGAAAGGGAAAACAGACTTCCGAGTACAAATCTGGGGCAAAGCTGCCATTGGTAAGTTAACGTGTAGAGCCAAGACATGTAAAAAGCATCAGAAAATGTACTTTATTAATATTCAATTCATTTTAATGCATTTATAGTTTATTTCTTTATTTGTTAAAGATATCATGATGCATTTTTTCAGGGTTTTTTTCAGTATTTTATTTCTCCTTTCTGTTAGGCAATATCTGTGTAAATACATGCACTCATTCTATTGTTGGTCTTTAGTTGAGCACAGGTTGATTTGTAGATACAAAGAATGGGTCATGTAAGCATTATAGTTACATGCTTGTGTCAACTGAATTTTTATGAATCTATGTTTATCGATACTTGATACACAAGTACAAGTTGTGGCCACTGGCCTTGATAAGATTGAACTGAACAAAGTTAAACCAGGTTCTTTTTTTATTTCTCAGAGCCTTTCATAGGCCAATATTCATTGTCAATTTCATTGTCAATGTCCAAGAAAGGGATATAGTATGCAGCTGATTAACCTTGATTGCCCACAAAAGCATTTTCCTCTGAGTATCATGAGAGCCTAGCATTCCAAGTTATATATTATGCTCAATTAGAGAATGGAACCCTCAATTCTTAGAAGAGTCAGAAAGAATTTAGTGATTTAGAAGGGGCTTTATTTGGCCTTTAAACATGAGTTGGATTTATACGTACAGTAAGGGATATGGATAGAAAGTGCCAGATGAGAGGAAAGTAAAAGAGGACAAAGCCTGCCCCATGTTGTTCCATAAACTCATTCACACTTGTATGCAAATATACATGCAAGATTACTAACTGCTCTTTAAATTTCAGGTACCCAGAACCAGGCCCCCAATCATCAAGTTCTAACAATTTTTTTCTTTATAAAATCTCTAATATTAATTTCTTCGTTTAAATTAACATTTTCTCATTCTAGTTTTTAATTAAATCTACATCTTAACAAGTTTTCATTATTTCCAGACTTTTCGTTTTTAATCTAATAAGCACAAAGTGGCAGATGAGTTTTATCAAATTTTACTTTCATCAACCTATTCCCCAGGCACAGTAATAGCATACCAGTTATAGATATTCCCACTTAAAAAGGGAGAAAATGGTAGTAATATTGAGTCACTGGTCCAAACAATTTTGAAATTCAACCAGGGAAACTCCATTAGTTTTAAGGCCTGGGAATAATCTGTGGCACAAGCTTTGCTTCTGGCCTTTCAGCTCTGGCTTTGAAGTCATTCTTCCTTTTTCATGAAGGTTAGCAAGTGTTTTCAGATCAGTAGTTTTCCAGCCTGTTTCTTGAAGATAGGATTTTGGAAGTCCAGCAGCCTCCTCTCATTTCAGCTTCTCTGGGTCTCTTTAGTCCAAGCTGTCAGTGTTTCTGCTGATATAACATTCTCAAGAACCTTGTGGGTCTCCTATGTATGTCATGAGGACTTGCTGCATTAGGAAAGAGCTCCTCCACAGGTTTTTCCTGGACAACCCCATCTCTATTTCTGGCTTCTGCTAAGATTACTGAAGGAGATACATAAATTATGCATCTAATATCTTCAAAGAGCCCTCTATATGACTAAATAGTATGATCTTTTTATATTCTGAGGCTCTAGCCTAAAGATATCAAGTCATATCCTTGGCCTCCTCTCAAGAGCATTCTTTTCCGACAGTGAATCTCCTAAATTTTCACCTCTTTTGCAATCTGAGTAGGCTGAGAATTTCCTAATCATCAAGTCCTGGTTCATTTTTACTTAACAGTTTTTTCCTCAATCTCTCTTTCCTCTCATGTTTTACTATAATTAATAAGAAGAAACTGGGCCACAGCATCAACATTTTGCTTAGAAATCTCTTCAGCTAAATATCCAAATTTATTGTTTACAAGTTCTGCTTTCCACACAACTGCAGGACACAATTCAGCTAAGCTTTCTGCTGCTATACGTAATATGCCACTTAACAAAGGGATACAGTCTGAGAAATGCCATTAAGTGATTTCATCCTTGTGCAAACATCAGAGTATACTTACACAAACCTAGATGGTATATCCTACTACTGTAAATATATGTGCTATACTTTTCTATGACTAGCAGCACAGTAAGTTTGTTTACACCAGCATCACCACAAATTCGTGAGTAATGCATTGTACTATGACTTGATGACATTGCTAGGCATAGGAATTTTTTAGCTCCATTATAATCTTACTAGAGGCCTGGTGCACGAATTCACGCATGGGTGGGGTCCCTCGGCCTGGCCAACTATCAGGGCTGATTGGGGCCATCTCACCCAGTCCCAATTGGGGCCAGTTGGCCAGGGAGAGAGACCGAGGGAGGTTGGCCGGCTACGGGAGGTTGGCTGGCTACGGGAGATTGGCTGTGGGATCGCACTGACCATCAGGGGGAAGCTCCTGTGTTGAGCTTCTGCCCCCTGGTGGTCAGTGCACATCATAGCGACCAGTCGACTGGTTGTTCAGTTGCTTTCAGTTGCTTAGGCTTTTATATATATAGACTAGAAGCCCTTTGCAGGAAGATTCCTGCAAGAATAGGACTTCCTCGGGCCGATCGTGCCACCAAGCCCCGCCGCCCAGGGCCGCACACAGGGGTCCCGGCTGGCGGCGAGGCTTAGGCGGCACAATTGCGTCGCCAAGCACCGCCGCCCAGGGCTGCACGCAGGGGTGCTGGCTGGCAGCGGGGCTTAGGCGGCACACGGGGGTCCCGGCTGGCGGCTCGCGCTAGCCCGCCCTGCCTACAGTATGCAAATTAGCTGCCATCTTTGTTAGTGGCTAATTTGCATATTGCTCTGATTGGCTGATGGGTGTAGTGAAGGTACAGTCAATTAGCATCTTTGTCTTTTGTTAGATAGGATGAGACCACCATCTAATATGCAGTCCATCACTGACTGAAATGTCATTATGTGGTGTATGACTGTATAACAAATGGTCCACTTTTCTCTAGTTTTTAATAGCATGTTACTCATTTTCTAAACCCTCACCAACAGTGCTTTTAATGTACATATTTCTACCAACAGTCTGCTTATGATTTAGGTATCCCCTAAGATGATAGGTTTTTTTCCTACTGTGCTCCCAACTTTTTCTGAGTTCTCACCAGCAGAGTCAGTAACATCCGTATTTCTGCCTACAATTTGTTCAAGGCAATTTAATCTAGGCTTTTTTAAAAATCATACTCCTCAAAATTCTTTCAGCTTCTTTCCATTACCTAATTCCAAAGCCACTTCCAGAATTTAAAATATTTGTTATATTATACCCCATTTATAGGTACTCATAATATATAAGTATATAATCTCTAGTTTCCTATAGCTGCTGTACCCTATTACCAAAAATCTATTTTCCTAATCAAATGATATAAAAGAGCAGAACTTATGCTCATTCTACATACCAGAGTAGATCAGATAGTAAATGGTTTTGTTTATGTAATTACTAGGTTTGTATCTCTGGGAGCATATTTTTGAAGGCATACTTGATCCTACCGATGTGACTGCTCAATGGAGAGAAGGAAATTCAATTGTAGGAAGAACACATTACAGGTATTAATTTTACAACATTAACCTTTGCTGGTTTACCATACAATGTTTTTTGTAAATACTAGAAGGAAAATAAGAGGAAACTATATCATAGAAAGTATTTCCACTTCAACTTGTTAAGAATAGAGAAATCTCACCCAGTCAGCATGGCTCAGTGGTTGAGCATCGACCTATGAACTTTACTGCAATACTAAAAATCTGTTTTTTACATTCAATAACATCAGTGTATTGTTAAGACATTTTTGAGCTTTTATTTTTATAAAACTTTTAATTATAACTGCATATTTTCTAAAGATTTTTAATAGATAGACTTAAGATTTAATTTAGAAAAATTATGATAATTTTATCATATGAAAGAATGCTATTTTCTATTAGATTTTGCTTTTTATTGAAATAAAAAATAAAAATAATTATTTTAAAATGCCTTTCTGTAAAAATGATGTTAGGGGAAAATTTTTAACCAAAGATTCTTTTTTCTGTTAGGATTCCATTTCTTAGAGAAATCAAGAGGAAAAATTGTGATTAATCTCATTTTTAATTGAATTTTCACTGCATTCTTTTTTCTTTTTTTTATTTTATACTAGAGGCCTAGTGCACAAAATTTGTGCATGGGGGAGGGGGTCCCTCAGCCCGGCCTGCACCCTCTTCAATCTGGGACCCCTTGGGGACATCCCTCTTGCAATCCGGGACCCGCTGGCTCCTAACCACTCACCTGCCTGCCTGCCTGATCGCCCCTAACCACTCTGCCTGCTGGCCTGATCACCCCTAAAGACCCTCCCCTGCCAGCCGGCCTTCCCTTTGCTCCTTTCCCATTATTAATAACTAGACTAATTACAATGGTATCACTTCCAAACTCTATGTGTTTCAGAAGGGATAAGTGACTCATTATTCACCAGTGAATCATCAGTAACATAGTCTGTCTCAGCATATGAGTACATGAATACGTGTAGGGCACACTGAACTTCTGAGTCAGCCTCGTGAAGCCCTGTCACCTCTGGGCAGAGGAGCCGTGTGAATGAGTTGTAAGTGTATAGACTTTGCAGCCAAAATATCTCAGTTCAAATTTCAGCTTTACCTATTATTAGCTATCTGACATTGAGCAGGTTTCTTCTCTCTGTGCCTGGATTTCTTTATGTTTAAAATAAGGCAAATAGTAGTTTCTACTTCACCAGATTGCTATGAAGATTAAATGCATTAAAAGATGTATAGTCGCCCCAGCCAGTTTGGCTCAGTGGTTAGAGTGTCAGCCTGTGGACTGAAGGGTCCCGGGTTCGATTCCAGTCAAGGGCACATGCCCGGGTTGTGGGCTCCATCCCCAGTGGGGGGCGTGCAGGAGGCAGCCAATCAATGATTCGCTCTCATCATCTCTGTCTCTCTCCTCCCATCCTCTCTGAGATCAATAAAAAATTTATTTTTTTTTAAAAGATGTATAGTCTCTGGCACATAATAATCACTATAGAAGTCTTGTTAAAAATACTTAAATAGGTACTGCAACATCTCCCTCCCTTTCAGTTCTACTTTTTCTGTGCTTCCATTACTGTCTACTATTTCTCTATCATGTACCTCCCCACAAATACCTTATTGATATATTCTTTATATTAATATATTCAAGTAGGTTACAAGCCAGCCTGAGATCCATTCTGTCTCTTGAAGGAACTTTGCCTATCTCTACTCATATTCATCATATGTTGATTTATGGTTTGAAATCTTCAGGCAACTTTAGTTTTCATTTCTAAGGAGGAATCTTACTTCTGCTCATCATGGCCTTTGCTTATCCCCGGAAGACTCCCTTCTAAATCCTGTAATTTCCATGTGCAGGCATTATCATAATATATATAGAAATTTATACTTATTTGATAAGACAAAAACCAGATGCTAACTCGTTATCAATATTCAATTCTAATATTTTCAATAAGCATCTGTCACTTACAAAAAAGTTGAACGTATTTCCAAAGATCATGATAGAATAAAATATGTCTGATCCTATTTTTTTAGAATTTCCAGATATTGCTACTATAAGAAGGTAGTGAGCTCATTACTCATCACAGTGAGTGCAAGCTTTTTTTAAAATATATTTTATTGATTTTTTTACAGAGAGGAAGGGAGAAGGAGAGTGATAGAGAGTTAGAAACATCGATGAGAGAGAAACATCGATTCAGCTGCTTCCTGCACGCCCCCTACTGGGAATGTGCCCGCAACCAAGGTACATGCCCTTCACCAGAATCGAACCTGGGACCCTTCAGTCCGCAGGCCGATGCTCTATCCACTGAGCCAAACCAGTCAGGGCGAGTGCAAGCTTTTATAGGAACATTCAACTTGTAGATTTTATATAAAATGATTTAAAATTTCTGGTTGTTCTCTTTTTTCTTTGTGTCTTGTTTTGTTACAGCTTCATCACTGGTCCAGCTGTAGTCCCAGGGTACTTCTCAGTTGATGTGAATAATGTGGTACTCATTTTAAATGGAAGAGAAAAAGCAAAGGTCTTTTATGCCACCCAGTGGTTACTTTATGTACAAAATTTAGTACAAACTCAAAAACTCCAGCATGTTGCTGTTGTTTTGCTTGGAAATGAACATTGTAACAATGAATGGATCAACCAATTCCTCAAAAGAAATGGAGGCTTTGTGGAGCTGCTTTTCATCATATATGACAGCCCTTGGATTAATGACATGGATGTTTTTCAGTGGCCTTTAGGAGTAGCAACGTAAGTACAAAATATTAGGCATGTTTCTAGACTAAGACCTGAATTTCAGAACCAGGGCGATTGTGTTTTAGGTTTGCAATAAATATAGTTCTTTTGAGATCATTGAGGCCAGGTACAATCTTTCCCATGGGAAAAAATATGGTTTGGTCTCCTGCTTCAGCAACGATAATAATGTTTTTAGAGTATTTTCACCTTTTAAGTTTATCAACAGTTCCTTAAAGAGAGGTTTAGCAGAGGATGGCAGACAAACAGATCCCCTTAAAGCCATTATTGTAGAATCTCTATAATTAACAGTTTTTTTAAAAAAAACCCTACTTTTCTTTAAAGGTAATATTAAATCAGGAGCACACTGTACCTTTGGGCTTGGAAGCATTATACCAGTAATATGATCAGATCTGCCACTAAGACTGATTGCACACATTTCTATTAAAAAGAAGAACTAATTAATAGCTAAGGTTTCTCAGAATGTCATATATAAACTCTTTAAAATGGAAAACTTGCCCAGCCCCTGTGGCTCAGGGTTGAGAGCTGTCCATGAGCCAGGAGGTCACAGTTCGATTCCTGGTCAGGGCACATGAGCAGGTTGTTGGGTTGATCCCCAGTAGGGGGCATGCAGGAGGCAGCCAATCAGTGATTCTCATCATTAATGTTTCATTCCCTCTCGCCCTCTCCCTTTCTCTCTCTGAAATCAATTAAAAACAAAACATAAAAAACACTTATTTTTTTATCTTTCTGTTAATAGAGGGGTTTTTTATTAAAAGTAAGTTGGCTTTAAGATGAGTTGCTGCTTTACATAAACTTCCCAGTGACAGGGATTTTTGTCTTTTTATTTTTTTTCCACTACTTTATCTGCAGAGCCTAAAACAGTGCCTGCACAAAGTAGGCACTTAGTAAATCATTGCTGAATGGATGAATTATGAAAAAGTTCACTAACATGATGTCTGAATCAAATATTTACTATACAAGATGTGGCCTTAGTCTGCTGCCTAGTTGATACATGAATATCACCAGAGAAGCACATTAATAAGGCAGAATCCCTGGCTTACCACTACAGTATTCTGATTCAGTAGATTTGGGGTAGGATCAGACAAAAAGGTTAAATTAAGTATAGCCAAGGGATGGATCTGAAAAATCTATCCCTTAAGTAGAGCCTATATTTATTAACTGTTTTGAAGCCAAAAAATATTACTTTTTCACAGTAATACTACCTAACTTATTAATATAGTATGGGATGGAATCTCTGTAATTCTGGTAATGTTGAACTAGCCAATATCTCTGTTTTAAATCAGTGGTTCTCAACCAGGGGCAGTTTTACCCTCTACTCCCTACCCCAGGAGACATTTGACAATGTCTGGAAATCTTTTGGGTTGTTACAGGGGAGGGAAGACAGGTGATGCTGACATCTGGTGAACAGAGAGAGGCCAGGGATGTATCCTACAATGTAGAAGACAGCTTCCGCGACAAATACCGTAATTGTCTGGCCCCAAATGGCGGAAATGCTGAGGTTGAGAAACCTGTCGTAGACTGTTATATAAAGCTTTGCTCTTACGTGAAGGTTATATTTCAGGCACACAGTTTGATTCCTGTTACTTCCAAATGCCCATAAAAATGGGCCAATTGCAATAGGTCTCTCCTGTATGGCACACAAGTTTTTTTGAGTGTTTTTTGTTTTGTTTTGTTTTGTTTTTAATCTACCTACAGCTTTCGAACTGGGAGCTCTTTGCTCTAGCAATATGTATGCTATCACTTGGCTAAAGCACTCACTAAATCATGATCATTATGAATATAAAAGATTATTTATACTTATAAGATCTTGAATTCAACCTGCCTTACAGCTACAGATGTGTAATAGAAGTTGAAGAATATAAAAAACAAAGCCCTTTGGCCCACAGTCTCTATTGCAATTTTGTAAAAGATGTTATTGTGAGAATCTTTTTTTTTTTAAGTCAGTAGATTTAAGGACTTTTCAAAAGTAAGCATGGAAAATTAACTTGTGGGTTTAGAAAGGCATTCTAAATCTCTTCTTTCTATATCATGCTAAGATGTTGGGTTATGGGAATTGTGCCATTTCTGCTGTCATATATTGTTAACTCACATGTACTTGTTTTTATAGGTACAGGAATTTCCCTGTGGTGGAGGCAAGTTGGTCAATGCTGTATAATGAAAGGCCCTACTTATGTAATTTCCTAGGAACTATTTATGAAAATTCATCCAGACAAGCACTCATGAACATTTTGAAACAAGGTGGAATTGATAAGCTCTGTTGGGTTTCAGTAAGAGAACAGTAAGTTCTGTGTTTACTTGATTCATTCATGTTGTTCTCCTGTCTGAGATTTGCTTTATGTGGCAGCACAGGTTTTCCAATGAGACAGTGTTAACTCCACTTAGATTTGTCTTTTCCTAGGAGATAGATTGGTAATTGAAACTATGAAGAACTTGGGTTGTATACGTTTAAAACAGGGAGAATCTCTTATAGCTATAGTTCATCTTGAAGAGGAACACTAGTAACTGTCATATGCAATGTCAATTGTTTGGGTTTCCTCAATCATATTTGTTAGTCAGACTTGACACACAGGGACTAGGGAATGTGCCAATAAGGTCTTGGGTCATCCCTGAGGTGTTCTGCAGACCAGCTCAGTGTTCCAGTATTGGCCTGGAGCACTCCTCCCTCCTTAGGAACCTGACAGCACCCAAGGACTGTTCTTCAGATCCCCAGATCTAACACAGGACCTTGCATAGAGTAGGCCAGGATAAAGGGGCAGTGGATGGATGGATGTACACATTGATTTAATAGGATTGACTTTCTTCCATTGTTTTACCTAGTAATTGTGAACCAGGTGTTCTGGAGTGAAAGAAGACATTTTGGAATTACTCATTTTGTTTTTAAAAGATCAAGTAGAGTTTTGCGTGTATGAAGCAGAGTCACCAAAGAATGAATGTCCTTCTAGATCTAGAAATGCATTCATTGTAGCAGATACTCTCTTCTAGAAAACATAACTCCTAATTCCATTATTTGTGTAACCATAATATATCCATTCAGTCAACAAGCATTTATCAAGCAACTGTTTTAGCCATGAGGGATACAGCAGTGAACAAAATAGTCATAAGTGCCCTCTTAGGACTTAGATGCTTATTGGAGGACACAAATCAGTAAAATATGTGTCAAAAGATGAGAAATGCCATGTTAAAAAAAAAGTTGAGCAGAGAAGCGATGTAAAGAGGATGAGGGATCAGGAGTGGAGAATTTGCTGGTTTAGAGTGGCCAAAGAAAGCACTAGCTAGAGCAGTGATGGCAAACCTATGACACGCGTGTCAGAGGTGACACGTGAACTCATTTTTTTAGTTGGTTTTTCTTTGTTAAATGGCATTTAAATATATAAAATAAATATCAAAAATATACATCTTTGTTCTATTATGGTTGCAAATATCAAAAAATTTCTATATTTGACACAGCACCAGAGTTAGGTTAGGGTTTTTCAAAATGCTGACACGCCGAGCTCAAAAGGTTCGCCATCACTGAGCTAGAAGGTTACATTTAAGCTCAGCCATGAAGAAGGTGCAGGATGAGCCTTGTGTCTGTTTGGGAGAATAGTAGTTCAGGCCAAGGGAGGGCAAATGTGAAGGGCCTAAGGCGGAACCACGCTTACCATGGTTGAGGAACAAGGGACAGTGTGCCTGGAATGGAATGAGTGAGGGTAGTGTATAATGGCAAAGTTTATGGTGGGTATAAAATTATTCTTGTAATTCTTCTCATACCATTGGGCCAGGAGGTCAAGTAGCTGTCCTCCTTGTTTCCCATGGCTGCTTCCAGACCGTTCTCCCCTTTCCCTTCTTAAAACCTGCAATTTTGAATCTCATGCCAGCAGACAAAACCATCCATTACTTTTACTCTTTGATGTCATACTCTGACCTTTGGGTTTATCTCCTTAATTCTTTGAAGAGTTTAGTTCCTGGCACACTCTCTCTGACATTACTCCAGTCTCACTTTTGGTGACTCCCAAATCTAAATAGATGGTCCTTCCATCACCTTGGTCTTGCAGTTACTTTACCTCATCTCCTCCATGATCTGGTCTTCACGTGACCTCAGCTATTCACTATCAAGGTCCTTTCCTAGACCTTATCCTACACATCCTGCTTCTTCTCCATGGTCTCAAGTTCCAGCATCTCTCTCGGTAACCACCATTTCCTGTCAGGCCAGCTCATTCTCTGTAATAATCTCCTACAGTTTAGCTGGGACTTACAACCCATTGTTCCTACTCCCTTTTCATTGTCCTTTGCTCACCTCATACCTTTACTTTCTTCTTTACCCCACTTAAATGTCATAGTCAATCATGGTTAGATGTTGACTATGATTGTTTCTTAATTTAGCAAACCCTAACTCTGGTTAAATCTAGCTCTCTTGCCTGCACCAAACCTATACCCATGCTACCAAACACTTGGAGGAAACTTCCAATCAATCTCACTTTTAATACATGCCCTTGACCCTCAAGTGTTCAACAATCATCCATTTCCCTTGTCTCTGTATTCTTCCGCTCTCCAAGAGAATGTTTCATAACGTGTTCTCTCTTCCAAACTACACATACCTTCTGACCCCATTGCTCATTTTACTGAGAGCATAGGAATAGTCAGGAGAGAACATCTAGCTTTTGAACTGGCCTCTCAGCTTCTACCCTGGCCCCTGTGTAGTCCATTCTCAATACAACAGCCAGATTGATTCTGATACCACACAGGTCAGGTCAGTCACCCCTCTGATCCATACCTGCAAGACAGGATTCTCTGACCTCATCCTTCCCCCATAGCCACTCTGCTTCAGCCACCCTGGCTTCCTTGTGTTCATTGAACATGCCACAAACATGATGTCTCGTGGCCTTTATACTTTCTTTGCACTCTGTTCTCCCCCAGATATTTGCATGTTTTGCTCCTTCACCTCCAGCTCTGTGCTTAGGTGCTCCTGTAATGAGACATGCTCCTGATCACCTATTTCAAATCACAACACTGCCCCCTCAGAAACCCTTCCCTCACTCTGCTTCATTTTTCCTCACAGCACTTACTAGTAACACCTTCTAAATAGCTCACTGACTTGACTTGGTTGCTACTTGTGTCTATCACTACATCTAGATTATAAGCTCCAAGGGGCAGGAATTAGGAGGGTGAGGTAGAGAGAGAAGAACTTGACAGTCATAAAATATTGGCTGAATTAACATTCATTCAGAAATTTTATGCTGACCACTGGATTTTAAAAATGTGTAGCTGTAAACTTTTCAAATTCTTAAATATTTTCAAGAAATCTATTTGGGCAAGATTTTATTTATCTTTTCTGCCTGTCATCTCTATAATAGTTTACCATTGCCTGTAACTAACATTAAAAGGTAAAATCACCCAGTTGGTGTGGCTGAGTGAACCCAGAGATCACTGGTTCTATTCCAGATCAGGGCACATGCCCAGGTTGTGGGCTCGATCCCCAGTAGGGGTATGCAGGAGGCAGCCTATCGGTGATGTTTCTCTCTCATCGTTGTTTTTATCTCTGTATCCCTCTCTATAAAAATCAATAAAAACTTTTTTTTTTAAGTAAAACCTTTTTTTTTTCCACAAAAGATATGCTTAGTAAAGTGAAAACTACAGCTGTTTTTCTGATTTTCCAGGTGGCAGCCTCAGGAAACAAATGAAAGCCTTAAGAATTATCAAGAAGCTTTGCTCCAGAGTGACCTCACATTGTGCCCAGTTGGAGTAAACACGGAATGTTATAGAATATATGAGGCTTGCTCCTATGGCTCCATTCCTGTGGTGGAAGATGTCATGACAGCTGGCAGCTGTGGAAATACATCTGTTTCCCAGAATGCTCCTCTGCAGTTACTCAAGTCCATGGGAGCTCCCTTTATCTTTATTAAGAACTGGAAGGAACTTCCTGCTGTTCTAGAAAAAGAGAAAACTATGACTTTACAAGAAAAAATTCAAAGAAGAAAAATGTTACTTCACTGGTATCAACACTTCAAAACAGAGCTAAAAACAAAATTTACTAATATTTTAGAAAGTTCATTTTTAATAAACAATAAAGGTTAACTATTAATTATCTCTTTGAGCCAAGATCTGATTTTTTAAATGATTCCTAACATTGTGTGTGTGTGTTTGTGTGACTGTGTGTTTATAAATGTTCTTCAAGGTGCCCTTGTACACCCTAGGTTATGTCTGTCATGCTTGACCAAGTGCTCCCTTGCTGGGCCACTCCGAAAATGAAGCTAAAATGTTATTCAGCTCGCTTTTATAAAGATGAACAATTCAGTATTTCTTAACTCTTCTCACCCATTGAACCCACTCTAGGGGAGCAGCATTGTGAAGTGGAAAGACTGGGCTTTGGAGTCAGACAGCCTGAGTTAAAACCTAGCCTCTGCACCTATCTGGGGACCTCGAGGAAGCCACCTAATTGCTCTGTGTCTTGATTCCTTTCAATGTAAAATGGAGATAATGGTACCTCGTAGGGTAAGTTGTAAATATGAAATGAAATAATATATGAAGTACCCAGTATATACAGTAAACTCTAAATAGTTATTTCTGATTCATTTTCTTATTCCTTACTAGTTGGGGTTAAATTTAAATATCACGTGCTCTTTTACATATTTGGGAGTAATCATGCCATGTTGGAAATGTATGTGGACAAATCTTGTGGAGTTAGACTTTTAGATGACTCAAGTTTTGTTGGATCGTGTTGAGGTGGGTGCCTGGATGCAGAAATGAGTCATAATCCATACAAAACATGGACTGGGGCAGTCAGAACCAAAAAATTAGTGCCTGAACGCTACAGAAGTTGTCACTGAAGGCCAGAGAAGGCAGGTCAGCTCAGAAGAGCGCTTGATGCAGAGGCTGCCGGACGCCCTTGGAGAGCAGTGGCTTTGATTGAGGCTGACGAGTGGTCTTTATCTTCAGGTCCTTGGGCTCCCGAGAGGATGCAGGGGAACATGGGCTCAATCTGTTCATTTGCCTGCTTTTTATTTTTTCAGAAATGCTATGGCTTAATTTCTGTGAAACCAGGGGATTAACATCATTGCTAATGAGGCTGTTTTTGTCTCATTATATGAATGGCCATAGATATTCAATAGGTATACATTCCCCCAGACTTTCATGGACCCAGAGCTTACACAGGGACTCCACATCATCAGAAGGTCTGGCAGTCTGGATATGAAGAGCCTTACCTTAACATCATATTGAAGAATTGTGGTGCCCGCCACAACCCTATTCAATTCTGAGGGAATTGTCCCTGCTAAAAACACCACAGGAGGGAACCATTTTATTCTATGTGTCTCTCCTTTTATGGACCAACTTCAGGTGACAGCTGTGGACACTTTATTCAGGGTACCCTGTCAGTAGGCTTCCTGATGACCCTGAACATTAGTATCAAGAAATAATAACTGAGGCAGATAGCTAGTTCAAGGCCTTTGTAAACTAGAAAATACTGAGAACCTGTGAGTCAGCTGCAGGAACAGAACCTGAAAGGATGCAATAATAGGAGCTATAAGGTGGAGTTGGGCTATGAGAGGAGCAAAGATGCTAAGAACAAGCTCAAGAAGAGAATCTACCCAGAGCTGTTGGGGTGGTTCCTATGGGTTTTCAGATCCAACACCTGTGAACTTTGAGATGCTTTTTTATTCCCCTATCGTGTATCTTCAGAATTATCTCCTTTCTTGAGCCTTCACCCTCTTTGCTCCTGGTTACTTGAGCTGACTTCTGAACCAGAAGAGCCTACCCAACACTACAGCCAAACGCTTCATCCCGAGTCCCCAGTTTGTCTTCCATGAACAGGAGCTGCCAGGCCCAAGGTTATAACACACTTCTCCTGTGAGTAGGTCAAAGAAGTCTCTGTGCTATATTTCACCAACAAGACTGGATCATCTTTCTCTTTATGTGGTACTTGCTGTTGCCCATAATTCTTTCAAAGACTGCTTTCTGCATTGATGTATTTGTTGCCAGCAAAGCCTTCGGAATGTCAAGATTATGCATGTTAATCTATTTAACTAAAACTGCATTCATTACCTTCTTCCTCCAACACACACACAAACCTATTTGCTCTCAAACCTCCTCAATCTCAGTAAATGGTGTCACTAACCATGCTGTTTCTCAAGCTGGAATCTGTGAATTCCTGTTTCTTCCATCCCACCCCTCCAAGTAATCACCAAGTTCTATACTTTACTGCTTTCCAAATCCATATTTGGTTTAGGCAAATTTTCTAAATAAAATAATCTTTTTCAGGTAGCAAATTACTACAGAAATAATGTCATTGAAATTAATTCCACATTTAGGAAAATATGAAATATTGTTTAGAAAACCTACCTGTGAGATATATTATTAATCTATAAAGTAATTTGAGACTGAAAGCTATATGTGGCATACAAAACTTCTGAATTATCAAATTTAATATGGTATCAGTAATTTCTAACAGTCCTTATCACAAAAAGCAAAAACAGATGTTAACTAGGCTTATTGTAGTGGTAATTTCCCAGTATATACAAATACCAAATTATTATGTTGAACACCTAAAACTAATGTAATGTTATGTCAGGTATGCCTCAATAAAAAGAATTATTTCTACTCTAAGTCCTCCATAAATATGGGACTACTTAAATGTCTAAGAATTAGTTTTCACAAACATCACAAATTATTGTTTAGTCATTAATTACATTTGTTACCAAGAAAACAGTAATTAAAATACCATATTAAGGGCTATAGTTATTTTATTTAAGTCAATTAGACAAAAATGTATCTTTGAGTTCGATACACTCTAGTGCAGCTGTGGGCAAACTACGGCCCGCAGGCCAGATCCGGCCCGTTTGAAATGAATAAAACTAAAAAAAAACAAAACCGTACCCTTTTATGTAATGATGTTTACTTTGAATTTATATCAGTTCACACAAACACTCCATCCATGCTTTTGTTTCGGCCCTCCGGTCCAGTTTAAGAACCCATTGTGGCCGAAACCCGTTTGGCTCAGTGGATAGAGCGTCGGCCTGCAGACTGAAGGGTCCCGGGTTCGATTCCGGTCAAGGGCATGTGCCTGGGTTGCGGGCACGTCCCCGGTGGGGGATGTGCAGGAGGCAGCTGATCGATGTCTCTCTCATCGATGTTTCTAACTCTCTATCTCTCTCCCTTCCTCTCTGTAAAAAATCAATAAAATGTATTAAAAAAAAAAAAAGAACCCATTGTGGCCCTCAAGTCAAAAAGTTTGCCCACCCCTGCTCTAGTGGCAGAATTTTTCTGTAGCAAAAATACAGGTGTTTTTAAAGTTACCAATTGAAAGAAAACTGTTCTTTCTTGTAACTGGCAATCTCTGTCCCTCGGAGCCCTGCGTCTATGCTAGAAGTGAAGCTGCTGTCATGGCACCAGCACAGGGAAATTATGGTCTGGGCTCTTCAACTGTCAGGATGTATTATTGTTGAAGTCATTTTATTACAGTGATTGTTATGTGTCTTCTTTTACTGTTAAAAGAACTTTTTCGAAAAAAGGAGCAAATGTTGTCTGTAGCTGAAGGTGCTATTTAAGGTGATGGCTCCTGCCATTCTGTTGAGCTACTCGGTGTTCCTGGGTCTCTCCTGTTCATGTCATTACACTTTTTTCTCTTGCTAATTTGCTTTTCTCTTGCTAATCTGTCTCATGATGATTTAATTATCAGTCCATCCAGAAAACCTTCAGGGGTAGAGGATAATTGTCCTGCCTGACACATTATCCTTGTGGGGTCCAGAACAAGTTGTCTTAAATACCTCAATCCCTCTTTATCTCTGACCCTCACCTGCATGGGGGATCTCTGACTCTCATGCGTGTGGGGTTCCCATACATATGTATGTATGTATTAAATTTGGTTGTTTTCTATTGCCAATCTGTCTCAGATCTATTGGATAATTAGATCAGCCAGAAGACCTTGAGGGTAAAGGAAACTTTGGTTCTCCCGCTATATGGTAAAATTTATCTAAGTACAGTGGAACCTCGGTTCTTAAACTTAATTTGGTCGGGAAGGCTGCCCAAAAACGGAAGCATTTTTCCCCATTAGAAATAATGTAAATTAAGTTAATCCATTCCAGACCCCCCAAACGATTCCCTGTTTTAACCTTTTGTCAGGGACTAGGACATGACTACCTGCTACAAACTGCTTTTAGTTAAAAAGTTTTCATACCATTCTTTGTGGTTACTTTAGGTCTCTGAGTTTGCAAGGCCTCACATAGGCCTCCCCTGAACTTGTCACAGCATGTAGCCCCTTTTCATCTGCAGATGTTTCTTACATTGACAGGATTAAAAAATAGAGAATAGTTAGTATATAAGGAAAAGACATCGTCAAGGATAAATTATCAAATTATAACATTTTAAAAAACTTTATCGAAGGGATTTCTGTCACACAGACTTAGGAGAAGAGAAGGAAAATAAGCCAAGTTGTCTATCAAGTACTTACCTATACTAATTTATCTGTAACAGATAGATGAGAGATGGTAGGTAGATAGATAAAATACAAGGTGGGGCAAATGTAGGTTTACAGTTGTTGAGTACCTAAGAGTTTATTCTTGTATTATTTATTTTCCATACAAACAACTGTATATATATATATATATATATATATATATATATATATATATAATCAGCTTTAGGCTCTAAAGTAGAAATAAAGAAACAAAATTTTAATTGTAATATGCAGTGGAAGATGGACATTTGCTGTGCAATGTCAGCTTTGTCCAGGAGAGGGAGCTGCGAAACCACAAATAGTGTCATGGTTTCCTGAGTTTTTGCTGGTTATTTCTCAACTGAGGCAAGGAGGATAATAGGGAACTGGGGGGAAAATGCTATTGAATTTTGGATAGAGAAGTCTTCTGAGTGAGTGATTGTCTCCCACACTGCAGCAAGAATCAGGACGAAACCTTTCATTCTTAAATGAACCAGTTAGAATCCAGAATGTGTTCATTGTTTAATGAAAGATGGGTTTGTGTTTTTAAAGTTTGCACAATCAGAAACCTAAAAAGTAGGTAATTTTTGGCAAAAGAGCAGTGTTCAAGTTTCTCAGTACTTCAATAGCTTTTAAATTCTTAATGACAAAAGACAAATGTGAGTACTTATATTTTATTAAATATAATACATTCATTAGTTTCCTCCTGTAAATTTCACTTACCGTTTCTGAAGTTGAATAAGTCCTGCTTAAATACCCAGCAAGGCCTGTGGGGACACAATTACATGCTCACATGCACACATCCTGTGCAAGTGGGGTCTGCCTGCTATATTGTTTCACATTACCCAGACAATTCAAGGAAGGGGAACGACAAACAGCCAGTAAACACATGTAAACACATTTATCCTTGCTAGTAACCAGGGAAATGCAAATTGAAATAAAAAGGAGATACCAGTTTAGATTTATCATATTGGCAAAAATTTTAAAGTATTTAGGCACCTTCATGTACAATGGAAGAGTTGAAATTGTTACCACACATCGCAGAGCAATTTGGCACATAAAATGAAGTTAATGATGCCTATGCCCTGCAGCCCCGCTATTCCATTCCGCTTACATTGAAAACCTAGCTGCACACTACACTCATTATCCCAATGCGTTATCAGCCCACCACCCTGTAAGAAACTCTCACCCATGTGCATAAGGAAACAAATTTTAAAATAGCTCCCTAGCTGGTTTGGTTTAGTGGATAAAGCATCAGTCTGCGGGCTGAAGGGTCCCAGATTCCATTCCAGTCAAGGGCGCCCATACCCAGGTTGCAGGCTCAATCTCTGGTCCCAGTCAGGGCACGTGCGGGAGGTGAACCAATTGATGTTTCTCTCACTTCGATGTTTCTCTCTGTCTCTCCCCCTTCCACTTTCTCTAAAAATCAATGGAAAAATATCCTTGTGTGAGGATTAACAAAATATATATTCAGAGCAACATTGCTTATAGCAGTAAAAAATTGGAAACGACAAAAATGTCCATCAACAGGCGAATAGAAACATGAAATGTGTATAATCACTCAATAGAAAACTAATGAAACTGTACAAACTACAGGTACTTGCAGCAACATGACCGAATCTCCCAAATAAAACTTTGAGAGCAGGCAAAAAACACATCCAATGGAATTCTACTTCGCAGTTAAAATGAATGAATTAAGCCTACATAACAATCTTTTATTTATTTTCTATGGCTGCTATAAAAAAAAATTACCAAGAACGTAATGGCTTAAAACAACACCAATTTATTACCTTTACCTGACATTTCTGGAAATCAGAAATTCAGAATGGAGTGCATCAGGCTAACCTCCACGTGTCCGCAGGGCTGTGTGCTTTCTGGAGGCTGGATGGGTGGAACCGTTTACTTGTCTTTTCCAGCTTTGAGAGGCCACTGGCCTTCCTTGGCTCCTGGCATCCTTCCTGCACCATCAACACCACCAACATCATGCCAAGCCTTTCTCACACTGCTCTGCCTCCGCTTCTCCCCTTCTACCTCTCTCTTTAATTTAGAAGAACCCTTGTGATTGGTTACATTGGGCCTACCCACCCAGATAATGCAATGTAGCTCCCTCCTTTAAAGTAACCTCCATTCCACCTGCAACCTGAATTCCTCTCTGCCGTGAAAGGTAACATAGTCACAGGTTCCAGGGATTAGGATGAGGACATCTTGGGGTGAATGCCAGAAGCTGGTCCATCCTTGCTGCTTGACACAGTCACTGCAGGGAAGAAACATCTGCACAGCATATGTTTCAAGGGACCTGGCGTATATGGCATACTGTTCTTAATATGTTTGCTCCCCTTCTTAGTGCTATGTGTTTTAACCAAGGTCACCTCTCTGAGAAAGGTGGTTTCCCCAGGTGGGGGTTTTTCCCTGGAGTTAGGGATTAACAGGACTAAGGAAGGGAAAAATCAGTAAAACCCCTTAACTAAGTGCCAGGTGGGTAGTTAATCACTTTAACTACGAACAATCACACTTAAGCTACATAATCTTTATTTAGGATAATCTCCTTCAGTTACTTCCTTGTAGCTTAACAGAACAATAGAGTAGTGACCTTGGAATGGAGATAACAAGCGCCCTAACCTTTGGAATAGAATGGATAGGATTAAAATCAACTGGTATAAATACAGATGTGGCAGGAGAATAAAGACAGAACCTCGCAACAGAACCTGGCTGGAGAACTTGACTAGAGAACCCGGCTAGGCTGCTGATCAACTGAACGCTGTCTCTGTCCACACCTTTGGGAACCCCTGGACCTGAACCTGTTGGGGTGGACCCCAACAGGTGAGTGCAGGGCAGGAGGGGTGTTTTCCTGCCTATCACAAATCTAAAAAATAATATACAATAAGTTTCTCTTCAGGCTCGGGACCAGCTGCGTGGCTTCACGCCAATGGGTGATGCAAAGGACTCTTGGAAAGTGAAGACCTTAGATGAGATTCTCCAGGAAAAGAAGCGACAGAAGGAGCAAGAGGAGAAGGCAGAGATAAAGCGCTTAAAAGATTCTGAAGACTGGGATTCCCTGCAGGAGGGGGAGCTGAGGGACCACCGCCATCAGGAACTCGCCCTACAGGAGGGAGGACTCCATGGAGGACAGAGGAGAGGACGATGATTCTTTGACTATCAAACCACCCCAGCAAATGTCACGGAAAGAAAAAGCTCATCACAGGGAAGATAAGAGGAGAAAAGAGAAACGCAGGCATCGTAGTCATTCAGCAGAAGGGGGCAAGCACGCCAGAGTGAAGGAGAGGGAGAGGGAGCACGAGCGCAGGAAGCGGCACCGAGAGGAGCAGGATGAACTCGCCGGGAGTGGGAGAGGCGGAAGCGGAGGGAGATGGCGGCGAGAGAGCAGTCCCGGAGCGAGAGGGACCGCCTGGAGCAGCTGGAAAGGGAGCGGGAGCGCAGGCTGTGGGAGCAGCAGAAGGAGCAGCGGGAGCAGCGGGAGCAGAGGGAGCTGCGCAAGGCGCGCGGGGGGGGGAGGGGGGGGGGGCCGGAGGGAAGCCTCTGCACGTCCCCGAGCAGGGCGAGAGGACCAGGCAGCCACCGGAGCCGCAGCCCGGCCGGGCCTCCGCGGGAGAGGTTTGAGCTGGGAGACGGCCGGAAGCCAGTGAAAGAAGAGAAGGTGGAAGAGAGAGGCCTGCTGTCTGTCCTACAAGACATCAGCTCGGCCGAGTCCTCCTCAGCGGAGTCAGGGTCGAGTTCTAAGGAGGAGGAAGCGGAGGTGGAGGAGGGGAGCAGCAGTGAAGAATCAGAGGAGGAAGAGGAGACTGGGAGCAACCCTGAGGATGCATCTGGACAGTCGGCAGAGGAGGTGAGTGAGGAAGAAATGAGTGAAGACGGAGAGCCAGAGGCTGAGAACCACATCCCCGTTGTTCGATTTGACCGAGGTTCCGGGGACAGTGAAGAAGGGGAGGAAGAGCTGGGCGAGGGCACCCCCCACTGCACCGCCCTGACGGGAGGCGAGTTCATGCCCGACTCCCCAGCCCTGTCGCCCATGGAGCCCAAGCAGGAGCTGCCCAAGTACCTGCCCGCCCTGCAGGGCTGTCGCAGTGTGGGGGAGTTCCAGTGCCTGAACAGGATCGAGGAGGGCACCTACGGGGTGGTGTACAGAGCCAAGGACAAGAAGACAGATGAGATTGTGGCTCTGAAGCGGCTGAAAATGGAGAAGGAGAAGGAAGGCTTTCCAATCACGTCGCTGAGGGAGATCAGCACCATTCTCAAGGCGCAACACCCCAACATCGTGAAGGTCAGGAAGATCGTCGTGGACAGCAACATGGACAAGATTTACATTGTGATGAACTACGTGGAGCATGAGCTCCAGAGCCTGATGGAGACCATGAAGCAGCCTTTCCTGCCAGGGGAGGTGAAGACACTGATGATGCAGCTGCTGTGCGGAGTGAAGCACCTGCACGACAACCGGATCCTGCACCGAGACCTCGAGACCTCCAACCTGCTGCTGAGCCACGCCAGCATCCTCCAGGTGGGCGACTTCGGGGGCGCGGGAGTATGGGTCCCCTCTGAAGGCCTACACCCCTGTCGTCGTGACCTTATGGTACCGCGCCCCAGAGCTGCTGCTGGGGGCCAAGGAGTACTCCACGGCCGTGGACATGTGGTCTGTGGGCTGCATCTTCGGGGAGCTGCTGACACAGAAACCGCTGTTCCCAGGGAAGTCGGAGATTGATCAGATCAACAAAGTGTTTAAGGACCTGGGGACACCCAATGAGAAGATCTGGCCCGGCTACAACCAGCTGCCGGCCGTGAAGAAGATGACCTTCACCAAGTACCCCTACAGCAACCTGCGCAAGCGCTTCGGGGCGCTGCTCTCTGACCAGGGCTTTGACCTCATGAACAAGTTCCTGACCTACTTTCCTGGGCGGAGGGTCACCGCAGAGGACGGTCTCAAGCACGAGTATTTCCGCGAGACCCCCCTCCCCATCGACCCCTCGATGTTCCCCACGTGGCCCGCCAAGAGTGAATAGCAAAGGGTGAAGCGTGGCACCAGCCCAAGACCCCCCCGAGGGAGGCCTCGGCTACAGCCAGCTGGGTGACAATGACCTGAAGGAGACCGGCTTCCACCTCACCACCACCAACCAGGTGGCCTCGGCCACAGGCCCTGGCTTCAGCCTCAAGTTCTGAGGTTCAGAGTAGACCCCAGAAACAGCGGGACCAGGGACCCAGTCCTGCCCCGATGACAGGTTGCTGCGGCCCGGGCTGCGGTGACGTGGCCTCGAGTCGAACTGCTGGCCTCATTTTCCAGATTTTGTTTCTATTTTGTCTTCGTTTGTAAATTTGTAGAATTAAACCTTATTTCCTTATGGGAAAAAAATAAATAAAAAAATAAATCCAGAACAAGAGATTAAATGAAAAAAAAAATAGGCGGTGAGTACACCCTGTAACCCATGATCATTGTGGGTGGTCTGTGGGGCACACACATGCCCAGGGAGGCGGGACAAATGGTAGCATCGCTCTAGCTCAGGGTGGGGCACCTTTTTTTCTGCCACAGGCCATTTGGATATGTATAACATCATTTGCGGGCCCTACAAAATTATCAACTTAAAAATCAGCCTGGCCCTGACCGGTTTGGCTCAGTGGATAGAGCGTTGGCCTGCATACTGAAGGGTCCCAGGTTTGATTCTGGTCAAGGGCATGTACCATGGTTGTGGGCACATCCCCAGTGTGGGGTTTGCAGGAGGCAGCCAATCACTGATTCTCATCTTTGATGTTTCTATCTCTCCCTCTCCCTTCCTCTCTGAAGTCAATAAAAATATATATTTTTTTAAAAAGACAGCAAATTAATGTGTGGCGTGTACTATATGATACTATTTATATAAAGTTTTAAAACAATAACAACCTATATATTGCCTTAACACCATGTGTTGTTTTCAACACTGCTATTACATATTGCTCATGAGTACATACACATATATTAAAAGTATGAAAGCATGCCCTGGCCAGGTAGCTCAGTGCTGTCCCATAAACCAAACGGTTGCCAGTTCAAGTCTGTTCAGGGCACATACTTAGATTGCAAGATCTATCCCTTGTGGGAGTACATATGGGAGGCAACCGATTAATGTTTCTCTCTCTTTTCTCCCTTTAAAAGCAGTAAAACATGTCTTAGGTAAGGATTTTTTAAAAATAAAAGTATAGCCGAAACCGGTTTGGCTCAGTGGATAGAGCGTCGGCCTGCGGACTGAAGGGTCCCAGGTTCGATTCCGGTTAAGGGCATGTACCTGGGTTGCGGACACATCCCCAGTGGGAGATGTGCAGGAGGCAGCTGATGGATGTTTCTCTCTCATCGATGTTTCTAACTCTCCCTTCCTCTCTGTAAGAAATCAATAAAATATATTTTTAAAAATAAAAATGAAAAAAAATAAAAGTATAGAAACATGTATGTCAATGATAACACACAAATTTCAGGATAAAAGTGCCTCAGGAGAAGGACAGATTAGCAGAGGAACACACAGGAGATTTAATGATATACCAATCCTTATTTCTTTTGGAAAAAGAGTGAGAAAATGAAATACAAAGCAAATATAGCAACATTAGATTTGATAAAGTTTGATAAATGCAAACATGGGTATTTATTTTGTTATTCTCTCTGCTTTCTGTATGCTTGGAATAGTAAATTCATCATCTAAACTCAGCCTGGCTTGCACCCTCTTCGCAATCCAGGCTGAGGGATCCCTTCCCCCCACCCCACCTGAGTGCACGAATTTTGTGCACCGGGCCTCTAGTTTAAAATAAAATGGGTGCATGAGATTTCATCACACTATCTCAGTAGAGTGCCAGGTAAGTTGACCAATCCTGGGGAAATTTTATAGCAGTGAACTTAACTTCTTTACTTCCTAGGGGCTAACAGAAAACCCATAGGACTTAGAGTCCAGAGGCCTGTGTTGAAGTTCCAGGGACTTCTACTACCTAGACCTCAGTCCGCAGGCCGACGCTCTATCCACTGAGCCAAACCAGTTCGGCAACAAAATATTTTTTAAAAAGAAAGGAAAACTTTGGTAGATGCAACTTACATGGTGATGAGGTTACGGGTGATAATTATAGTATTATGCATCATAAGTATACATGGTACACATACATATATGTGTATGTGACTTTTTAAAAATTAGATGCATTTAAAAATATATTTTATTGACTTTTAGAGAGAGGAGCTCTAGCCTGCAACCTGGTCATGTGCCCTGACTAGGAATGGAACTGGCCATGAAGTAATTTGATAAACATATTTCCTGAGTTGCTAATGCCACCCCTGGCAATGGGGCTTATTATTCTATTCCCTGGGGCTGTGTCCATTAGCACTTGCTCTGTTGCAAATGCCAGAAAACCCATTTCAAACAAGCTTAAAGAAAGACATCAACAACACAGAAGAACCTGCTTGCTCATAGGAACAAAAGTCCAGCAATGTGGGTGAAGTCCAATAGAGATTGGCCTAAAGCCTCAAACCCTGGCACCAGCTATAGCTGCATTTCTCAATTGTACACTGTCTCTGAATTTCACCCCCAGGGTACTCCTAGTAGAAGCAGCCTCAGAAACTCAAACCACTGAGTCCACTGGAAGAAAGTGTCTCTTCCTCTCTCTTTTCACTGAAATAGAAGCTTCCAAGAGCCTTATTTGTCTCCTCTCATCACTGGATCGCTGGCATCTACCATGTCGCCTGTGCATGGAATTTGCTCAATAGATCTTCAGTCAGCTATAAATAAATAAACCTCAGTAATGCTAGTGAATTCACTTTCATTTATTTCATTTTTAATTTGTATTTAAAAATAAAGATGTCATTGCCCTGGCCATTGTGACTCAGTTGGCTGGGCGTTGGACTGTGCGCCTAAAGGTGGCCGGTTCCATTCCCAGTCAGGGCACATGCCCAGGTTGCAGGCTAGAACTCCTCTCCGTAAAAATCAATAAAAATATATTTAAGTGCATCTAACTTTTTAAAATGTATGTTACATACACATATGTATATGTGCATTATATATACTTATGATGCACAATACTATAATTATCACCCATAACCTCATCACCCTGTAAGTTGCATCTACTAATGTTTTCCTTCCTTTTTAAAAAATATTTATTTTTATTTATTTATTTTTAACATATTTTGATTTCAGCGAGGAAGGGAGGAGAGATAGAAACAATAATGATGAGAGAATCATTTATTCAGCTGCCTCTTGCATGCCCCCTACTGGGGACCAAGCCCACAACCCAGGCATGTGCCCTAACAGGGAATGAAAACGTGACCTCCTGGTTCATAGGGCGACACTCAACCACTAAACCACACCGGCCATCCTGTTTCCGTTTCTGATGCCTGGTTCTTCCTTTCAGAAATAACCACTACCCTGAATTTTATTTATCATTTTGTTGTCTTTTATTTTAGTTTAAAAGTATATTTGTATTGATTTCAGAGCGGAAAGGAGAGGGAGATAGAAACATCAATGATGAGAGAGAATCATTGACGGATGACTCCTGCATGCCTCCTAATGGGGATCAAGCCTGCAACCTGGCTATGTGCCCCAATCAGGAATCAAACCGTGACCGCCTGGTTCATAGGTTGGTGCTCAACCACAGAGCCACTGTGGCCAGGCTCATTTTGTTGTCTTTTAAAAAATTATATATATACTTGCCCTGGCCAGTTTGGCTCAGTGGATAGAGTGTCAGCCTGTGGACTCAAGGGTCCCAGGCTCGATTCCAGTCAAGGGCATGTACCTTGGTTGTGGGCACATCCCCAGTAGGGGGTGTGCGGAAGGCAGCTGATCGATGTTTCTCTCTCATCGATGTTTCTAACTCTCTATCCCTCTCCTTCCTCTCTGTAAAAAATCAATAACATATTTTTTTAAAAAATTATATATATACTAGAGGCCCTGTGCATGAATTTGTGCACAGGTGGGTCCCTTGGCCAGCAATCAGGGCTGTCTCGACCATTCCCAATTGGGCCGATGTGGACCAGCTGGCCAATGAGGGACCACGGGAGGGCTCCAGGGCATGTCTGGCCCTCTCACCCAGCCATGATCAGCCAGACCCCAGCAGCAAGCTAACCTACCAGTTAGAGTGTCTGCCCCCTGGTGGTCAATGCGCATCATAGTGGCTGGTTGAGTGGTCAACCTAACAGTTGACCAATCGGTTGGACACTTAACATATTATGCTTTTATTATATAGGATATATATGTGAATACATACATATATGTTTATACATACATATATATGTATATGTTCACATATATATGTATGTATTAACAAATATGTATATATGTATATATGTGTGTATCATATATATGTATGTATAAACACATACTATTGATTATACATGTTTTTGAGCTTGTAAAAGTGGTTTCATTTTTAATGTATTCCTCTAGGACTTGCTTCTGTTATTTTTACTCAACATTAGAATCCATTGTATTATTAAGTATGAACTATACCAGTAGTTGTAAGTTTCTCACTGCTGTATTAAATTCCATTACATGAATAGATCAAAATTTATTTATGCTCTCTTATGCTTTCTGCCCTCTGTAAACTTTAAACTGCTCAAAAAATAAACAAATGAAATTTAAAAAATATTTTAAAGGCAGCATTGGTTCTGATTGGTTTGAGAACTACTGCTTTAAAGGAAGACATGCCCTGGTCAGTTGCTCAGTGGTTAGAGCATCAGCCCTTGGACCGGAGGGTCTCGGGTTTGATTCCTGCATGTATCTCGGGTCACGTGTGGGAGGCAACCAATTGCTGTGTCTCTCTCATGCCCATGTTTCTCTACCTTTCTTTCTCTCTCTCCTCCTCCCTTCTTCCTCCCTTCCACTGTCTCTCTAAAAATCAATGGGAAAAATTATCCTTGGGTAAGGATTAAAAATAAATAGCCCTAGCCAGTTTTGCTCAGTGGTTTGACTGTCAGCCTGTGGACTCAAGGGTCCCGGGTTTGATTCCAGTCAAGGGCACGTACCTCAGTTGCAGGCTCCTCCCCAGCCGGGGCCCTGGTCGGGGAGCGTGCAGGAGGCAACCAATCAATGTGTTTCTCTCACATAGATATTTCTGTCTTTATCTCTTCCACTCTTTCTAAAAAATCAATGGAAAAATATCCTCGGGTGAGGATTTACATAAATAAATAAATAACCTTATACATAAAAGTTCAAATTTATACCAAAACATTAGGACAAATGATAATCATTTTCCAGAGATGCTCTTTGCTTTATAAAAGGCTGTACCTTGAGATTCTTTTAAATAGTAAATGTCTCCATTCTATTTAAATAGAGTTCTATTTACCAACCTTGGCTTCCCTGGTTCACTCACAGGAGCATATCTATACGTAAACTGAGAAAATACTATAATCAGACAGGTGACAAAATCAGGCAGCCTTCGAATGTGTGCTGCCAAAGTATAATGTCAAGAAGGGGAGGAGTCTGTCATTCATTTCCTAAAATATAAGCATTCGAGATACATCTCTTTCTTGGTGATACATCTCTTTTTTGTTGGAGTTGGCTCTGCCTACTAATCCATCTCTGATTCTGACAGCCGAGTTTCAGCTGCCATTTCTTGCCTAACTTTGGCTGTTTTCCTCTGAGTAATAACACCATCTCTCTTCTTCTTCTGTTTTGTTGTTGTTGTTTTGTATAAGTGGTGGGATTTAATACTTTCCTCAGGATGAGTTCATTGAATATTCATATTCTGCTTATATTGTGAGGCAGCCACATGGGAAGTTGTAGTAGGATTTCCAAGCAAAAAATGGCAACTTTCATGAGAAGAGAATTATGTGTGGGGGTTTGGAAGTTGTGAATATGAGATTGAGCACAGCACATTCTATTTTAATACTGATTTGTACAAAATGGAACAGGTGATTTTAAGCAGTTGGTTAAAAATATTATAAAGCAGTTTTATTCAAAGAAAATTAAAGATATTTAAAAGCTGCTTTATTTTCACTTTGAAGAGTTTTCTTGAAAATCAGAGGTAAGGTTTTTGGGGGGGGAGAGTGCTAAATGCTACAATTTAATATATTTTAAGTGTGTTTTTTAAATTGATTTCATAGAGAGGAAGGGAGAGGGAGAGAAACATCAATGATGAAAGAGAATCATCAATCAGCTGCCCCTTATGCCCCCTACTGGGGATAGAGCCTGCAATCTGGGCATGTGCCCTGATCAGGAATCAAAACTCTTATCTCTGGTTCATTGGTCCAAGCTCAACCATTGAGCCACACCAGCCAGGCTACAATTGAACATTTTAAAAGAATCATTCATTTCCTTGCTTCCTTTGCTTGTTCTCTCCCTGTGACCTTGAGGTTCTTCTGTCTTTTCTAGCTGGTCTCTCCTGCTCCTCTCCTTAGTATCTCTTGTTCTAGGGCCTCATTTAAAGGCACCCTTATTGTTGTATCCCACCTTCTTCCCTGCCAGGAAAAGTGCCTCAGAATGAAATTGGCAAGATCTTTGGACAGCTTTTCTTTACTACTCTGATGCCAGGAAAGGGGAAATGGATATTTATACGGTCCATTTCCACAAGCTGCTTTACATTGTGGGCCAAGTTTTTTTTTTTTCTTTTTTAAACAATGATTAATATTTCTTGATTTACCGATTACCTGGCAAATCACACTAGACTAATCCAACTTATGAGTGAGGATTTGCTTAGATTTGGGCAGGGTTCAATTGAGCCTTCGCTGGGATGTTCAGAAGTGGGTTAATTGTTGGATTTTGTTTATAGCAATTGTAGAGTGTGATGTTCTACCATTTTGTTAAATCCTCTAACATTGCCATCTCTTATGTTGAAAATGGTCAAATATCAGCAATGTCCAATAATTCAACTTGATATTGTTGTAATGTACCCCGCAAATCACAGAAGGACGCCTCAAGAAGTCAAATTAAAGAGTCACATTTATTGCAATCCGAGACTATGAGGGGGCCATTCCCCAAATCTCATAGTAACAAGATGGTTGCAGCTCCAGGGTTATATAGGCAAAAAATCACAAAGGTATTAATTACATCCCAGGGTTTGGAATGAGGAACCTGGCTCGAAAAAAGCAGTTTACAGAAGCAGAATTAAGCATGTTAATTATAGTTTTGGGTCTCGGGGTCACTGAATTGACAGAAATACATTATCTAGAGCCCTTGGGTCTGGAATGAGGAACCTAGTTTGCAAAAAGCAGTTTACAGAAGCAGAAACATCATGTTATAAACACATTATCTAGAGCCCTTGGGTAACCTGGGTTAAACTTAGGCATGTTATCTAAATTACAGTTTTGGGTCTAGAGCCCTCTGACGTTGGGATAACTGTGCTGTCCTTCCCAGGTGAAGGAAAAATGTGCTTTCTAAGACCAGTATGACCACAACCCATGGGATATTCACATTACAATCAATAAGGCATTTAATCGAATGGAATGATTTATATAATTCAGAAAATCAAAATAACCTGTCCATTGTTAAACAAAGCAAATAGGTACATAAGCCAAACAGCAGGGTTAAAGTTAAACTATAATTTCTACCTGAGATGGTTGCTACCATACTTCAATATAACCAAGTCTAAGCTCATACCACTCACCTCACAACAGTCAGTAAGTCGAGCAACAAGGTGTTGGGACAAGGAAAGTGACTCTATTTGGAAAGCCAAGAAGATGGAAGCCCTGGTAGTGTCTCAAGCCCATCTTAAGGAAGTACAAAATGCAGGCTTCTTTTGTGCCTAGGGAAGGGGAAAACAGAAGGGGCAATAGGTGATTAATGACCCAAGACATGTGGGCCCCAGCAGGGGTCCGAGGCAGACTGTGAAACTTCTTTGTTCTTAGCCTATTGATTCTAGTCCATGTGAGCCTGGTCATGAGATTCCTGCAAATCTTTGATAAACAAAGATTTTTGTACTTATTTCCTTTATCTCCTTGGGAGAGGCACTTTCTGGTAAGGGGCTATTTTTGTAAAACTCAAGCTGCAAGCAGAATTCCTCTAATGATTAGCATGTCTATATCCAAGACTAAGCAGAAGCTATTAACCCAAAGGCCATGGGAATAGAGCAGGCTTGAATAAGATGGAGTCAGAGAGGCCGAAAATCACTCTGTTACATTCATAGATAATAAATATTTGTTGATTAGAACTGAATAGACCATAGAAATTATTCTATAAAAGATTTGAGGCAGTGTATAGGAAATGCAGACACTAATAAATTAACAAACTCATTAAGACCAAAGAAATTCTCAATTAACATAGGAGGTTTACACAAGGAGATATATAAGACAGATAAACACACTGTAAGGTCCTTCAAGATTGCAAGGGTTTTGCTATAAACTTGGAAGTTAACTTGCTGCACCACAATAACAATGACAAGAACATTTATTTAGCACTTATTATGTATGCAGCTTGGTGGCTAAGTGCTTGATATGCACTTTGCATTGAATTTCTACCACAAACCTCAAACCCATCTGGGTAATTATTATCTCCATTTTACAGATGAAAAGGTTAAAACAAAACTTTTATTATCTTGGAGGAGAAAACAGTTCAGTTTCTTAGAGCTACATTAAATTGGAAAAAAAAAATGTTGACAGTGTCAACATTGTTTGGGTAAACGCAGCAAATCTTTTGTAAGGATATGCTTTTGGTACCCTTGGCCTTGGGCAAAGATTCTGACTGAGAAGAATCACATGGGGACTCCCCCTCACCCCAAATTCAGACCCTATGGGTCCTTGCTCCTCAAAGTGAGGTCTTTAGGAAAGTATTATCAGCAGGGCTTAGGTTATTAGAAATGCAGACTCTCAAGGCCTCACTGCAGAAGGCACCAGAACCTTATTTTACCAAGACTCCCAGGTGACTTGTGTGCACATTAAAGTTGAGAAGTGTGGCTTTAAGTGTAGAGGAGTTCCCATGTGTCTGAATTCCAAACAGACTCCCCAGGTGATTCTCTTGTAGCCGATTAATGGTAAGATCACACTTTATAATACACTGCCCTAGGACATAATAACAAAATGCAATCCAACTGCTCACAGTTGGAGAAGCCAAGCAAGGGGTTGCAGTGGTTCTCAACCTTGGCTACACATTAGAATCACCTGGGAATCTTTTTAAAATCCTGATTTCTGGGCCTCATCTTCTGGAAATTGTGTTTCTTTGTTATGGCGTGGGGCCACAACATTAGTAACAAAGAAACACACGTGTGTACAACGGTTGCTCTATCCACTGAGCCAAACCAGCTAGGGCTGTATTTAACTTTTCTAAAAAATGATTTAAATTATTTAGCACTGGGCCAAAGTGAAACTGCAGTAAGATGAATGGTTTTTTTTGTGGCTGCAAGCACCCCTACCTACTCCAGGGTATCTGGTCAGATAGTATAGTAATTTCTATTTCTGGAAATTTGGGGTGGTCCAGAAAGAAAAATACTAGTTGACAGGTGGATTAATATGTAGTAGGGATCCCACTGTCAGGCCCTGCAAATTTCTCACATGTCCCTTAAAAAGTAAGTGTGGCCAGGGTGTAAGCCTTAGCGGGGTAAGGTGCAAATAGCCGTCCCAGCTTTATAACTAAGAAAACAGCTACCACAAGGGGGAGCAAAGTCACAGAATTAAAATCACAGTTGCCTGTATCCCAAAGTTCGGTCACCTGGATCTCTGGATTTTTAAGTCAAAGGCATTCTCCATATCCAGCTTTGTGAGGCAAAGTGAACTCTTAAATACGGGAAAGATAAGGAGAACCTGACAAAGAGAAAACTGTGAAAGAATAATTAACTTGTCCCAGCCGGTTTGGCTCAGTGGATAGAGCATCAGCCTGCAGACTGAAAGGTCCCAGGTTCGATTCCAGTCAAGGGCATGTAACTTGGTTGCGGGCACATCCCCAGTGGGGAGTGTGCAGGAGGCAGCTGGTCGATGTTTCTCTCTCATCGATGTTTCTGACTCTCTATCCCTCTCCCTTCCTCTCTGTAAAAAATCAATAAAAAATATTTTTAAAAAATAAATTAAAAAAAGAATAATTGACTTGTCAATCAGATTGAATGGCTGGATCAGAAGAGCTTCACCAAGGGAAAACCACGAATCAGTCACACACATCTCACTGCAGATGAATTGGTTTCACATGCATCATAGGAAGCAGAGTGGAAAATTAGGAAAACCGACTTTGGAGGCAATCTGCTATGGGCTGGAATTCTGGCCTCGGCAGGCCTTTCCACATTTACTGAACTTTCCAGATTCTCATCTGCAAAATCAGAACAATGCTGTCCACCTTGTTGGGTTCTTGTAAGAAGGTTTGCAAAATGCTCTGTTTGGTGGGTGGGACCCAGTCCTCAGCAACAATACAATGGTGGCTTACTAATACTGACATTAACATTCAAGAAAATTTATTGACTGTTTATTGGACACCATGATGAAATCAAAGATAATTAAGATACTGTCCCTAAATTATTATTATTAATTTTTCATCCTCACCCAAGTGTATGCCTTTATTTTATTTTTACTTACAGTATTTATTTTTATTGATTTTAGAGAAAGAAGAAGGGAGAGAGAAACATTGATGTGAGAAAAATACATCAAGGCAACTATATGTGCCCTATCTGGGGTTCGGACTTGCAACTTAAGTATGTGCCTTGACTGGTAATTGAACCCACAACCTTCTAGCTCATGGGATAACGCTCCAACCAACTGAGCCACACTGGCCAGGGCTTGTCCTTGGGTTTTAAATAGCTTTCTTTCAAAGACTAAAACTGAGATAATAATAAATTGCATTTCTCAGGTGTAAATATAAAGTAAATTCCAGCCCAGCTGGTGTGGCTCAGTGGTTGAGCATCAACCTATGAATCAAGGGGGTCATGGTTTGATTCTGGGTCAGGGCACTTGCCCAGGTTTCAGGCTCGATCTCCAGTGTGGGGCGTGCAGGAGGCAGATGATCAATGATTGTCTCTCATCATTGATATTTCTATCCCTCTCTTCCTCTCTGAAATCAGTAAAAATATATTTAAATAAATAAATTCCAGTAACACCATGGATGGCTGATATGAATCACATTTAGATTTAACTACACAATCGCAAAGCAAGATCCTTGCCTCTGGTCTCTCTCTCCCCATGGCCAACCTATCTTTCTACACTGCCAACAGTTATCTTTATAAAACATGTATGTGATCATGACACTTCTCTACTTAAAAGGCTCCCTGCTGTCTGCAGAACTGTGTCCAAGAGCTAAGCACAGGAGGCCTCTCCCAGCTGGCCCTGACCTTCCTCCCAGCCTCTGCTTTGGATATGCTGGCTCTTCACCCTCAGCTCTTACACAAGACAGTTCCACATGAAATTAGGGCAGTCAGGGTTCCAGAGTTAATCTCTTGTGTGCAAAGTGGGGGAGAAAAACAACTTAAATTTTTAATATTTTCCCTTACATTCTAGCCTGTTATAAAGTAAAAAGATTTGCTTAAAAACACATTTTTAGCCCTAGCCGGTTTGGCTCAGTGGATAGAGCATCAGCCTGTGGACTGAAGAGTCCCCGTTCTATTCTGGTCAAGGGCATGTACCCGGGTTGCGGGCTGGATCCCCAGTAGGGGGCGTGCGGGAGGCAGCTGATCAATGATTCTCATCATTGATGTTTCTCTTTCACCCTCTCCTTTCCTCTCTGAAATCAATAAAAATAATGTTAAAAAACATTTTTTAAAGCTGTGCAATTAAAAACAACGCGATGATCAATTGAAACATGCATGTATATGAATATTTTTCAGCTCTCAGGGATCTGGTATTTTAGTGGAGGACATCTTGTAACTCCATTTGCAATTGTCTGGGTATGATTAGCTCCCCCCCCCCCCCCCCCCCAATGCAACCCGTAAACTCTCTGGGTTGACCAAACTACTCACTATTCATCCATTAAGTCCAGTTCAAATACCATTTCTCTGGAAAGCCTTTCTTCCCAAATCTCTTTTCTCCTTCCTCAGGGCTCCCAAAGCTAGGAGTATTTCTCTTACAGCGTATTGTGCCGCCTGTAATTATTTATTTATATCACAATAGATATGAGATCCTTCAGGGCAGGGTCTGAACCACTGAGTCCCTCGCTCTTAGCTCGGCGTTTGGCCTGCAGGAAGAACTTGGATACATGAATGAATGAACGATTGAAGCCTAAAATTCCCTACTCTTCAGATTTTGCAGGGAAAACATTTTATATATACTGCTGTCAAAAAGGTAGTGACCTCCTAAGTGCGACCTATTCCCACTCCCGCCTTTCCCACCGTCCTAGCTCCCCGAGCTACTGCGAGGATGGGAGAATATTGTATTGAGGTGGGGTATTTTCTCCGCTTCGATTGAGGAGCTTCGCCTTCCTTTGATTGTGAAAAGCCACGTCGTTCACAATTCAGTCTCGTTTTCCTACTGGGGTCCAGCATCTGGGAGTCACATCCTTTCTGTCATGGGGACATCCAACTCTGGATTTCTGCCATGGGGTCTGAAAAGAGGCCCCTCCAGGTCTCCCACCCTCGGCCAAAGAAGAGTCCCAGGTTGGGAAGAGGTTTCCCAGCGTCTGGGACAGCGATCCCGGCCGCGCCAACCAAGCGCAGGGAGGCGCGAGGCCGGGGCGGGGCTGCGCTTGGCCACGGGAGGCATCCATCTTCCCAGACCGGACCGGCCTTCCCCCCACCCGGCGGGGCGGGGACGGAGGTTGGCAGGGGCGACCGTGCAGTCCCCTCCCACGAGTCGGCCCCATCTCTCCGGTCGCCGCCTGCAGCTCACTCGCCGAGAGCCGGGAGCCGCGGGCCGCGGGCGCGCCGGCAACTTCGCGGCCACTGGGGGCGCGGCTCCTCCCGGCGCGAGTGCGAGTGTGGCCGGCGGCCTCCGGGGGGCAGCAGCGGAACGGGAGACGGGGAGACAGCGGCAGCGTCGGCGCCCGGTGGCTAGGAAGGCAGAGGCCCCTCGTGGAGCCGGCTCTGGAGACCTGAACTCCGGCGGGACTGCGCCCAGGACGCGTTGGAGCGGCGCCCAGCCGCCCTCCCGTCTTCCGCGGGACCGGCTGTAGGATTGCGATCCCTCTGCCCCGGTGGCGGCGGCAGCCTTTGCCGACGGAAGCGCGGCGGGCGCGGCAGCAGCATCCCCACCCGGCGGGACCCTGAGCGCGGAGCCGGCGGCTGGAGCAGGAAGGGAGGTTGGCTGCGCCCGCGGTGCGCACGTTCTCCGGCGCCCGCCCTCCCCCGCGGGCCCTGCCCCGAGCGCCCGGTGCGGTTTCTAACAATGGTGCGGAGCGCCGGCGCGAACCCCGCGTCCGCCCAGCAGTCGTAGAGGAAGTGGCCGGGCTCCGGGCGGGGTGGGCAGGGAGACGCCCCCCGCCACTCGCTCGCTGGAGTTCGTCTGCGCGCCTGGCCTCTCCGGGCCCCCGCTCCGGGCACCCTCCGGATCACCGACGGCTGCTTGACCCGGGAGCATGGTGCCGGCGCCCGGGTTAATCTAGTGCTCGGCTCGCTCCCTTTTTCCGCCTCTCCCGCCTCTCCTTTACCGCCTGCCGGTGCTGCCTCGGTTCCTGGCGTGTGGGAGCTCAGCTCTCCGCCTCTCCAAGGGGACTGGTTTGTGACCACCTAACCGAACTTGCCCATTGAAAGCAAACCCACAACAGCTGGATAATGTCCACTCCGAGCAGATTCAAAAAGGACAAAGAGATCATAGCCGAGTATGAAAGTCAAGTCAAAGGTAAGGATGGGAGCGGCCGCCTCGCTCCTTTTGTGTGCTTTCTTGTCATTGTGCTCTCGGGGAGTTGCATTTCTAACTTGGGGTCTGCGTCGGAGGGAGGTTGCGAGGGACACTTGGAGCGCCTGGCCGAGCCACCGGGGGCTTCGTCGTACAAGACAATCCCAGTCCCAATACGAGTCCCGTCAAACCCCCGGGAGCTGGGAAACCCGGTGGTTTTCCCTGGCTGCCAGCGCGCACCTCCTAAAGGGCTTTAACTTAACCACCGCCTTCAGCTGGGCAACTTACATGGGCGGCAGGCAGCACCCGCGGTTCCTGCCCAGCTCTCCCCGTCATCACGATCCCTATTATTCTTTTAAAATGATGCCATTGTCACACCACAATTTTTTTATAGGAGTCATTTTCTTGAAGTCAGGACACCAAGTGGTCTAGAGCTTCATTGGGTGCAGGCAATTTTGACATTGACACTGTTCACTCTTCATTTCTTAGGGCGAGGCCCCCTTTATAGAACAACTCCCGGGAAGCCTGGCAGTTCAGCCGAGCAAGGACTAGTAGATCCGACTCCTCCTTTCCAGAGGGCCGGAATTCTCACTGCCATCTTTCACCCTCACCCGGGAATAGGAATATTGCTTTATCATTTGCTGGAAGCCACTTGCATGTGAAATGAAGATTTGAATATTTCAGTAGTTGACACTTACATTGTCAACTAATGAAGGAACCTACTTAAGGTTGACTGAACATTTTTACGTGCTTTTGTGGTTTGAGAGAGAGATATTTTCTCTCTAGAACAAGTATTTTGTGTTGCCGTTGAAGTGTTTCATAAACATGGATGTTTATTGTGCCCCCCCCCCCCCCCACCTCTTTTGTGGTCTCTCAGGGTAGCTTTCTCTATTGAGACAATGGATGGAGTGTGGAGGTACCTACTGCTCTTTGGAATATTCAATGCAAAGTTCATTAAAATTGCTCTGTAGACACCTGTGTTTGTACAGCTACAGTCTTAGGAAAGGCGTTCCTGTACTTGCCTTGGGTGTTCTTTTGTGTGGTCAAGTTGTGAAAATGCCTGGCGTCCTGGGAAAGGACCTATCACCTGAGCGTGGGTCTGGACCAGCTCAGCCTGACGCCAGGCGCACAGTGTACCAGCCCAGGGGCTCGGGTTTCCTTTCTGCTGACCCCTGCAATGGAGTTAAGCTAAACATGGCTCGGGAAGATGTTTATCCGCTTGTAATTCAGATAATTTATACTTATAGGACCTGGTTCCATTGACCTGGACGTTTTATTAGCAGAGAAGTAATTATTTCTTTAGAGACAGGAAAACTTGGTAGTAAGCACATCCTTCTTTTCTTTTCTTTTTTAACAAATATATTGCACGAGCCGGCAACCCAGGCATGTGCCCCTGACCAGAATTGAACCTGGGACCCTTTGGTCCGCAGGCCCACGCTCTATCCACTGAGCCATTCATTTTCTTAATGAGTCCAGCACAGCTTAAACTCTCTCATTCTATGGTAGAACACCTGTTCATCGTCACTATTCCTCTGTGCAGTGTTCCACATGGCTCTTTGTGGCAGGTCCTCCATGGGTGGCAGTCTGGCTTTCCCGCTGCATGTATTTCCTAGTATTGGCTTAGTTATTTCTGCTCTAAGGCCATTTGTCCATGATCAAGTTCTTATCTGAAAAATATTCTCATGATTAATTTCTTTCAGAGTATGAATTCTATAGTTATATGTGTTAACGTAAAAAAAACCATTGAAACCTGTAAAGAATTTTTGTGAGTTTATTTGAGCCAAACTGTCGATATATGCCAGGAAGCAGAACCTCAACAAATTGAGATAGTGCTCCGGAGAATTGCGGGGTTACATCCGTATTTATACATTCCAATCAAAGGAGGAACATAGGTGGGTTACATGAAATTCATTGGTGATAGATTAAGGAGATGGGATTAAGCGAATCGGGGTGGGGGGGTGGGGGGTGGAGGTGGGGGTTGGGGGGGAACCTCTGGGATAGGATAAAAAGTAAAATGATGGACACATACTTAGGTGGGTGTAGGAGCAATTAACATGATGATGAAGGAATTTGTGGTATCTGTCCTGGGGCCCAGCACATTTGGTTGTGCCCCAGGGGCTCCAGATACAGGGAAGTCACAAGTTACCCAGACATTTCAAGGGTATGTTATCATAGATGCAAAAAGACAGATAGGCTCAGTTAAGGTACAGGTTGACCTTGTCAGTGAAGATACTAGCCTAGGACGTAACTGCCCACCATAACTGCTTTTAGTTAAAGTTTAATTTCAGACCATCCTTTGTGGTTACTTTAGGTCTCCGAGTCTGCAAAACTGCCATGCAGGCCTCTCCTGAGCTTGTCAGGTCAGCATGTGGCCCCTTTCGTCCACATATGGTTACTTCTGTGCATAGACCCTCTACATTAATTAAAAAGCAATCAAATGGGAGGTGTTGCAATGTTTAAAATGTGTGTATGAACATGGTGGAGATTATTTTTGGAACAAATTTTATCCCACAAAAAGTGACCTCTCCTCTATTCCCTTCAACCCTAACTGATACACACCCTGGAGTCCTCAGGCCGCTTTATGACTCTTTACTGCACTTGACCTGCCCTTCTCATGAGGACCTGTGAGCAGACTTGAATTACCTCTCCAGCAACACTTGCATGTCTTCTAACCTAGAACATTATATCCATATGCAAATATGGGAGTAGGGGATACTGTGAAGTCAGACCATGCACACATTTAATGGCACAGATTCAGCTGTACTTGTATACAAAATCAAGAAGAGAGTGGGAGAGAAATGCTGTTTAAATAGTGCTTGAGGCCCCTGTTCTACAGTGAGAGTAGGTTCTTGTTTTTGTTTTTTTTATTTTTTATTTTTTTTATTTTTCGCTTAAAGTATTACAAAGGGTATTACATAAGTGTCCTTTTTCCCCCCCTGCCCTTGACAAGCCCCTGCCCTCCCTTACCCCCCAGTGTCTTATGTCCATTAGTTATGGTTATATGGGTGGAGAGTAGGTTCTTTAGTAAGGATGGCACGAGAGCCAGGACTCCGATTTTCTGTTTAATTTCCTGAGTCCTTTCAGGCTCAGTGTCTTACCCTACCAGAGTGCTAATCCGGTGTTTAAAGACACAGTGTGTGTTTTTGGAACAGCCAGCTCTTTTAATTCTAGCCAGTTATTTCATCTGATGAAAAACAAAAGAAATGTGGCCTGTCTATTGCTGAAGGAAAACTTGATTGTGTTGGCCTCATTAGGAGAAGATGTAGGTCTGTTCCCAATGAATTAAGCCACAGATATTGGTCTCCCTGGGTGAATTAGGTATATGAGTGATTTCAAAACTCTTTTTTTATTATGTGTGTTTTTTCTTATACTCTCTCATTTCCCTAAAACAGTTGCATTTATTTCAGAATTTCTGATATAATGTTTTGATCTAAAGGAATGACTCCAGATGTGGATTTTGCCACTGTGGCTGTCTGCACATGTTTTGGGAACAGATTTTATGGAGCTCTTGTCAACCGTGAAAAGAACTATCCTAGGTGATAATGTATAATTTTATGTGTAACATTATAAATGTATCTAGTTAGATGTATCATATTGGGCAAGTCATTTAGCTTCCGTCTGGGTTTTGAGTTTCTTCTCTATAAGATAAGGAGTTTGGACACTCTCATCCTAAGGGTCCTTGAGTCTAATCAAAGATGTCATGTCAATTCATATTAATCACCTAGTAAAATTTTCATGCCATTTCGCATTTTCTCTCAGCTGCCATGTGTTGGGGAGAGTTATCTTTGCTTTCACTTTTTTTCATAATGAATTCACAAACACTGTGTATTGAGTACTCAGGGAATTAAAATGTAATGCAATAGAGAGTACATAAACATAATAAAACCATGTTCAGAAAAGTATAGCAGAACTTTAAGAGGAGAATTGGGAATCATACAAGTAGTTAAAGAATAGAATAGCCATGGCTGGTGTGTTCAGTGGTTAGAGTGTCAGCCTGGGCACTGGAGAGCTGTGGGTTCGATTCCCAGTCAAGGGTAGGTACTCGAGTTAAAGGTCCTATCCCTGCTCCTGGCCAGGGCATGTGTGGGAGGCAACCAATTGATTGTCTCTCTCACATCGATGTTTCTCTCTCTTCACTCTCTCTTCCTCCCCCTCCCTTCTCTCTCTAAAAAGAAAATTCAATGGAAAAACAATATCCTCATTCCTCCATTGAGAATTAAAAAATTTAAATATATATATATACATATGCATATACATCCTATATAATAAAAGGCTAGTATGCAAATCGACCGAATGGCCGAACGACTGGTCGCCATGACACACACTGATAATCAGGGGGCAGACGCTCAACGCAGGAGCTGCCCCCTGGTGGTCAGTACGCTCCCACAGGGGGAGTGCCGCTCAGCCAGAAGCCCTGAGCTGGGCTCATGGCTGGCGAGCGCAGCAGCAGTGGCAGCATCCTCTCCTGCCTCTGCGGCAGCAGTCGCACATCCCCCAAGGGCTCCTGGACTGCAAGAGGGCGCAGGCCAGGCTGAGGGACCCCCCCACCCAGTACACAAATTTCGTGCACCGGGCCTCTAATGTATATATACACTGAGTGGCCAGATTATGATGACCACCCCATCAGTACTTCATCGACACTTCCAAAAATACTGAATATTGAAAACTTCCTAAGCAAATACTCTCAAGGTTTTATTATTATTATTTGCATAACTAATTCACTCAGTGTATATACATATGTGTGTATATAGAGGAAGAGAAAGACTGACAATTTTATGCATGTTGGTCAGCTTCCCAAAGATTTAGAATCCAGAGAAATTAATGTCTTGTTTGTACAGGCCCTTAAAAAGCATGACTGGAAAAGTGTATGAAACGCAAACCATTTGACTGTGCTACTTGTTAGCATCTCTGGCAAAAAGCTTAGCAGTGGAAAAGAGTGTTAACAAGTGGCTCACCAGGGATTTGGGGACCATCGGTGGGTGTTAATGATCTATGTAATTTTTGAATTCTGCAACCAAAATAGTGTGGAGCACATATGAAAAAATACCCGTTCGTATATGGGAACCCAAAGAATCAAAAACCATTTCGAGAGGTGGGATGCATGGATGGGCAGTTGTGTTTTCTTTTAATAATGCTAGTTGTTAGTTGCCAAGACTTGACAGCTATTATTTGCAGTGTTTTCCTAGGAATAATCTCATACTCATCTACGTGCCACATGTACAGGAAATGCCAAGGCAATCTGTTGTTCTTCGACTACTCAGCTGCCTGGATTACAAACAGTCCGTTTTGGTAGCAGATGGAACATGAGCAAATGCCAGTTCAATTTGAAATGACCCCATGTCATGCAATAGATTTTAACAGGGAAAGTAAAAGTGCCATTGTCATTTATATGGAATCTATGTGTACATCTAATGTTCTTGCATCTATGTGGAATAGAAAACAGCAACAACTTAAATGATGAATTGAAACTTTATAGCTAGGAGGGACTTTAAACACTTCCTGTCCTACTCTCATTTAAATTGTTGCTGTTTTCTATTCCACATTATTAATGTGTAATTCTGAGGCATAATTACAGAGTTACACAGGTAACTACTAGGGACTGGAACCCAGCTCACCTGCTTTCCAGTAGCAGGGGTTTTCTTTCAGATTCCTCACAAAGTAGAGCAGAGGTAGATAGAACACTTACCTATTCAGACTTTATATGCGTTGAAGGAATCATAGCTTGACTGAAGAGAGAATAGCAACTCTGGTCTGTGAGCATCAATTAATGAAATTGATGAACTGTAACTACATTGTTTTTTTCAACCAAGATCCTTTTAAGAAACCACAGTGCCCAAGCAGCAGTTTCACATGCTGGCCTTCAGATCAAGACAGACAGTGGTGAATACATACAAATGCAACTTGCTTGGTATTTTGATCAAGCTGATTGCAGTCATTGCAATAAGCCCTCTTATGTTGCCCAGAAAACCTGATTAGTTAGATGGAGTTCAGAGCATATTAAGGAACTAGAGGCCCGGTGCATGAAAATTCATGCACTGGAGGGGGCGTCCCTCAGCCCGGCCTGCCCCCTCTCACAGTCCGGGAGCCCTCAGGGGCAGGAGGCGACCTGGCGATCAGGAGAAGGTGACTCCCCATCACACCTCTGCTGCTGCCACTGCTGGCAGTGCAAGCCTTGGCCGGCCCTGGTTACCTGAGCCTTGGGTGGCCCTGAGTGGCTGGGCAGCCACCATCCAAGGCTTGCCTGCGCCTGGGGCCGGCCCTGGGTGGCTGGGGGGCTAAGAGGGCTGGGGGACTCCGGAGGCAGGAGCGTGGAGTGGCTAGGCCCGCCTGGGAGTGAGCCCAGCTTTGCCACGTGCCTGCCACCCAGGTGGGGCTGAGGGGACTGGGCACAACATATTTGAGGGTGGGGCAGTCAATTAGCATATTCCCTCCTTATTGGCTGTGGGCGCCGCCATCTTTGTGACGGTGTGAGGGTCAATTAGCATATTCCCTCTTTTTTAGATAGGTTAGTTTTGGAGAAATTTTTGAGCAAAAGCATGTCCTGAAACACAGCGAGGGTTGGAGTAAACCTCAGCTCTGACCATGAGATGGGTGTGTTCACTCCTGTGCTATGTGCTATGTGGTCCAGCTTAGGAGCCACACACTCTCAACTCTGGTTCTGATTTGAGAGTTTATTTGTGGATTGACCAGACAAACCCTTATTTCATTCATGCTACCCATTTTCACTTCAATTCAGAAATCTAAGAATTAGAATAAAGAAGTGGGAGTATGTCTGATCACTCCATCTATTTTTGTTTTAGTAGTTTGAAGGCAGACATTGGGATTAGAGACAGTTCCTCGAAGAGATTTTTTTGGTTCTTTGAAGGTGTTTTTATTTGTTGGTCCTAGTTTCTTGTTTATTGAATATCCAGTTGATATCTCGAGATGAGAAAGAGTGGAACATAGTGTTTAAGAGCAGAAACTTTGGTGTGAGCCAGGCAGCCCTGCCACTAATTAGATGTGTGACCTCTAAGAGTCAATTTCTTCATTTGTAAAATGGGGTTAGTAGTATACTTGCCTCCTTGTCTTTGTGAGGCTTCAGGGAGGTGATTTGTGGAAAGCATTTACAACAGGCTTCGCACATAATAAACAGTCAATAAAAATTAGTAGTTGTTCTCTGTTTAATTTTGGTTTTCTTTACATCTCTGCTTTTGTTACATTCTGACTCCCAGCTCCTTATAAGGTGGATTTTATATTGTGTCTTTATTTATTTTTTTATCTTAGTATAAGTAACAGAGCCTAAAAGCACATTCCTAAGCCGCCATGTGTTTCCTTATAACTTCTGTTTTAAACTTTCTCTTTGTTCAGCAATGCTATATGGAAAATTGAAGCCCAGTCAATGGATTTTACTTACCCATGGTGAAAAGAATTCTCATGACATCAGATAAAGTCACTGACTTAATTTCATGGTCTTGAGAAAAAGATTTTCTTTGAAAATCAATATAGAAATGAAATTTTCACTTATAGCTGCTTATTTGCTTCTGCTTCATTAGAAAGCACTTTGGCCAGGCTGGTGTGGCTCAATGGTTGAGTGTCAGCACATGAACCAGGAGGTCATGGCTCGATTCCCAGTCAGGGCACATGCCCAGGTTGCAGGCTTGATCCTCAGTAGGGGGCCTGCAGGAGGCAGCCGGTCAATGGTTCTCTGTTATCATTGTTTCTGTCTCTCTCTCTCTCTTCCTCCCTCTCTGAAATCAATGAAAACATATTTTTTAAAAAGGATTTTTTCAGCTTTATTGAGATATAATTGACATATAACCGATAGCACTTTGATATTAAAAGTTATCTATATACCCTGGCCGGGTAGCTCAGTTGGTGATTGCAGGCTTAATCCCCAGTCAGGGCACATGCAAGAATCAATCAATGAATGCATAAATAAGGGGAACAACAAATCAATATTTCTCTCTCTTTCTCTCTTTCTCCCGCCCCACCCCCTGGTCCTTCCCACCCTTCCTCCCTTTCTCAAAAAATCAATCAATCAAGAAAAATTTGAAAAATTACCTATGTATCTCCTGATATAGGGCCTTATTAAACACTAGTGACCCAGTGCACAGATTCGTGCACATTGAAATGAAATTAATTAGAAGGTGGCCAGCGGGGTGGGACTGGGCGAGATGGACCGGACACACCCTGGAGCCAACCTCCTGCCGGTCCCTACCTGGCCAGCACACCTGGGGTGGCACTGTGGCTCGAAGGGTGTCTGTGGAGTGAGTGGGGTCCCTCTGGCAGGTGGGGTCCCGCGGCCTGGTGGTGTGGCCCTGCAAGGAATCAGGCTCCCTCCTCTCTGGTTCCGGGGTGCATCACCCGAGAACCACCGCTGCCAAGTCACTGCAGCTCAGCAGCTCCTGTGTTGAGCGTCTGCCCCCTGGTGGTCAGTGTGCATCATACCTACCAGTTGGATGGTTGGATGGTCGCTTAGCCTTTTATATACATAGATTATTGAATGAATAGAATAATAGTTTTGGATTAGTATTTCTTTATAGGGTTAACCAATAAAAATTTGGAGCTGTAAAACAAATTAAAAGTTTAATTGAGGTCTTAAAGGATTCAAATCCAAGAGACACAGTCAGGTAGCAACTCAAAATGCTCTCTGGAGAGAACAAGGAAAGGCAGGGTTTATAAAGGCAAAACCCACAAAATGAAATTCTTTAATGCAAATGAAGGATTGCTGACTAGGTTAACAGGGATTGGTTAGTTCCAGTATGCAAACTAGGGAGGCGAAAACTACAAAAAGGAAGTAAAGCCATAGCTGGTTTGGCTCAATAGATAGTGTTGGCCCGTGGACTGAAGGGTCCTGGGTTCAATTCTGGTCAAGGGCACGTACCCCAGTTGCAGGCTCTGATCCCTGGCTCTGGTCAGGGTGTGTGTGGGAGGCAACCAAGTGACTCTCTCACATTGATGTTTTTCTCTCTCCACCTCTCCCCCTACCTTCCACTCTCTCTAAAAATCAACAGAAAAATATCCTTGGGTAAGGATTAACAAAAAAAAAAAAGGAAGTAAAATCCATATATGTTTAGGTAGCAGTTGTTCCAAGATGTTTATGGTTGGGCCCTGAGCTGAGTTTAGCAACAGTTTTAACAACTTAATAGCAGCTCTGAGAACTGAGGCACAAGATGTGCACAGGCCCCACTTCCCTAGTAGGCTCCTGACTCTATATTACGTGACTCCCTTAGCAGTGCTTCTTCATTTTTTTTTTTTTTTTTTTTTTTTTTTTTTACTATCAATAGTATAAATTAACATGGTGGACATTCAGAATTATCTAGTGTGTTCAATGAAGTATCGCCACAAAATTAAACTGAATTCAAATTGTGTATAACTTCTTTAGAAAGTCACAAAGCTGGAAGCAATCTAAATGTCAGACAGTGGGGAATGGTTAACTAAATTCCACCGGGGAGTGGCTGACTAACTTGTGTACAGGGATCATTACGCAGTCATTAACAATGGTCTTTGAAGAATGCGGAAGTTTCTCACAATAATTATTTTTTTTAAAAAAGAGACTATGGTTATGACAAGCTAAATGGACACACAGTGATGCCATGTACATGCCTGTCATATCCGGTGGTGGGGTTTCAGCATGAGGAGGAAACCTAGTCTAATTTGTCATTCGACAAGTAAAAGAAAAAGGTCATTTTCCCCAACTCAGATGTTCCATGAAGCCAAAAGTTTACAATAATCGTAACAGCATCCGGCAGTCACTGATTACTAATGGTGTGCAGGTCACTGTTGTGGCTGCATTGCGTGGCTGGACTGGGCTTTATATGTACACACCAAGCTGGAATGCATAGCAGAAGGCAGGAGGAATTTCCGGGGAGTTCTCCTGCTTAGCATAGGTTGTACTTCCTGTATTTTCGGACCATGGTATACCCGCCCCTTGATAGGTTTCCTGGTTTAATGCAGGAATCTCACTTTGAGCTTCACCCTCCCTCAGCATGGGGTGGGGCAAGGTAAATCCAAGGAAAATTGAGTCTTGGATTGAACCTCTTGATAATTGATTTGTCCACAGGACCATGTCAAGCTTCTTGGTTACTTACAACTCAGTGATACACTTTGGTTTTTCTTTGCTTTGAGTTCAGCCAACAGTGTGTGTGTGTGTGTGTGTGTGTGTGTGTGTGTGTGTGTGTGTGTTAATATTTTGCTTTTGTCATTTAAGTTTTTAATTCATCTGAAGTTTGTTTTTCATATTGTGAACCAGGGGGATTTATTTTTCATATGGACGGCCAAATTTTTTTAGTTCCATTTGTTAACTAGTCCCTTCTTTTAAGAAGTGATCTTCTAGCTACTTGTGTCCTGACCAAATTTCATATATGCATGAGTTTATCTCTGGACACTCTATTGTGTTTCATTGGTTAAGTTATAGATTCTTACACCAATATTACATTATCTTAATTACTATAGCTTTATATTAAGTCTTTATATCTGGTAGGCCAAATTTTCTTTCTTTGTTCTCTTTCCGAAGTTTCTTTGTGATCTTGGTTTTTTCTTTTCCAAATACATTTTAGAATCAGGTTTTCCTTCCATGGAAAACCTATTGGCATTTTGATTGAGACTGCATGAAATTATAAGGCAGTTAGAAGAGAATTGGCATCTATATGATAATCTTCCTACCCATGAATACGAATATTTCTGTTTATTAATTTTAAAAATATTTTACTGTAAAGTTTTATATTCCTTATGTTTTTGTTAGATATGTTATAATTAATTTTTATTGCTAATGATCATGAGATCTTTTTTTTAAGTTGTTTTTAAATTGTTTCTGGTGTACAGAAATACAATTTATTCTGCATATTGGTCATATGTCCAACCACTTTGCTTGTCTATTATTATTTCTAATAGTTAAACAAATTTTTTTCTAAAACTTCTTTGCAAATAAAGACAATCATTCCCTCCTTCCAAACATTTTGGCTTTATTTATTTTGATTTTTTACTTTTTTTAAAATATATTTTATTGATTTTTTACAGAGAGGAAGGGAGAGAGATAGAGAGTCAGAAACATCGATGAGAGAGAAACATCAATCAGCTGCCTCCTGCACATCTCCTACTGGGGATGTGCCTGCAACCCAGGTACATGCCCTTGACTGGAATCGAACCTGAGACCCTTCAGTCCGCAAGCCGACACTCTATCCATTGAGCCAAACCGGTTTTGGCTGATTTTTTACTTTTTTAAAAATTTTTGCCATAGGTAGAATGTTGAGTGCAAAGTTAAAAGAAGTGGTGACATTGGCTTTTTTTTTTCTTCTTCTTTTACTTCTGGATTTAAAGGGAATGCTTTTAGGCTCTTCCCTTAAAGGCTAATGCTTGTTTTTGGTTTATTATAGATACTTTTTATCAGGTTAAGTAAAATCTCTTGCACTTCACAGTATTTTTTCTTTTTTAGCCTGTTAATATGATGAGTAATAGATATAGCTTTCCTAATATTAAACTATCTTTGCACTCCAGAATTAAACCTCTCTTCATCATTGTATTATCTATCTATATAATAGAGGAATATGCAAATTAGCCAGGATGCTATAACGTCATGACCAGACAGCAGGGACCTGAGGCTGCATGGCGCCTGGCTGGAGCAAGGAACCTCAGGCTGTGCCCCCTGCCCCACAGGGCTTGACAGGGGACCTCAGGCCGCACCCCCCGCCCCACAGGGCTTGACAGGGGACCTCAGGCTGTGCCCCTTGCCCCAGCACCAGGCCGGGAGACCTCAGGCCGCGCCCCCCCACCAGGGGGGCTTGACAGGCGACCTCAGGCCACGTCCCCCGTCCCAGTGCTGGGCTGGAGGACCTCAGGCTGCACCTCCTGCCTGGCAGGGCTTGACGGGGACCTCAGGCCATGTCCCCTCCCACCCCAGTGCCAGGCTGGGGGGCCTGAGGCTGTGCCCCCCACCCAGAGGGTCTTGATGGAGGTAGGGCTGGCTGGGTCTGGGTCTCACCCAATGGGTGTGGGGCCGGCCGGGTCTGGGTCTCCTGCGTTTTCGAAGCGCGTTCAGGTGGTGGGCAGGGACTGGACTCTAGGTCCTGCGGCGTGCCCCAGACTCTGACGGGGGGGAAGTTTTCATATACATTTTACTAATTTTCTTTTACCTCTGACACTTCTATTATAGAGAAAGGCAAATAACCATTCTATATAATAAAGAGGTAATATGCAAATTAACCCTCACACCTTCACAAGATGGCTGTCTATGACCTGGCCAGCAGAGGGGTTAGTGAGGGACAACCAAACGACTGAACAAGCAGGCTGCGTGGGGCGACCAGGCTTGCAGCGGGTGGTGTGCAGTTGGGGGCGACCAGGTCGGCAGGGGGAGCAGTTAGGGGTGACCTGGCCAGCAGGGAGGGCAGTTAGGGGCGATCATGCTGGCACGTAGAGGCAGTGAGGGGCGATCAGGCCGGCGGGGCGGGGGGGGGCAATTAGGGGCAACCAGGCAGGCAGGCAGGTGAGTGATTAGGAGCCAGTGGTCCAGGATTGTGAGAGGGATGTCCGACTGCTGGCAGTCAGACATCCCTCAAGGAATCCCGGATTGGAGAGGGGCAGGCTGGGCTGAGGAGACCACCCTCCGTGCACAAATTTTGTGCACCGGGCCTCTAGTATTAAAATATTTCCTCTAATTAATTTCCTTTTAATGTGTACGGATTTCATGCACCAGGCCACTAGTATATTTATAAACAATGGATTCAGTTTGGCAATATTTAGTTTAGTGTTCTTTTGTTTTTTGTTTTGTCTGTAAATTCTTGAATGAAATAGGTCTAAAGGTTTTTCTTACTGATAATGTGTTGAGGTACATATCTAAGTTATATATGAATGTGTTGGAGAGAATTGTTTCTCTTTCTATTTTGTAGAAGAGTTTGAAATTTTGAAATATTCTTTTTCTATTTGAGTCTAGTTATTTTCTTTGTGTAAGGAACTTTTTAACTGCTAATTAGAAGTTAGTTATTTTTTTATTATAGGATTAGTGTTTCTATTTCTTCTTCTTTGAAAAGTTATATTTTCCAGAAATTTATTTTTATGTTTTCAAGTATATATTGACATAATATTGATAGTATTCTCTTATTTTTTTAAAAAAGTGGCTGATCTGTATTAAATTTAAAACACTTATTTCTGCCTTCTCTTGATGAATCTTAAAGGGGTTTGTCTGTTTTTCTTGGTTTTTCGTTTTTCTTTTGTTTTCTGCTCTTATCTTTACTACCACCTTCCTAATTTTCTTTGGTTTATTGCTGTTTATTTTCTTAAGTTGGATACATAGTGCATTTATTTTTATGCTTTTTTGCTGCTATAGGCATGGTTTCTTTTTTAATCCATGAGGTATATATGAGTATGCCTTTACATTTCTAGTTTATCTTTAAATATATATAATTACAATTGATTTTAGAGTAATAGCATTTGAAATTAGTTGGAGATTGTTCGCTCTTTTACTATTTTCTGGAGAAGTTCGTGTAAGATTGGAATCATCTGACTTGACTCAAGTGTTTAGCAGAACTCATCTGTAAAGTCATCGAGGTCTAGTGCTTTCATCAAGAAAAGAATTATTGCTTGCAAATTTACAGGTTTTCTGATAAACTGATATAAAACTGTTTATAGTATTCTTATATCTTTTTAATCTTTGCAGCATCTGCAGTTATGCCTCTTCTCTGTTAATAACAATTGTTTGTGTGACTTCTCCCTTCTCCTTGATTGACCTTGCCAGATGTATGTTTATTAGTCTTTTCAATGAACTAGTTTTTGCTTCGTTGGTTTACTGTAATTTATATTCGTTTTCTGTTTCATTAGTTTATCCTCCCTATTTTTCCCTTCCTTTAACATTTTTTTAGCATTATTTTTAAAAAATATATTTTTATTGATTTCAGAGAGGAAGAGAAAGAGAGAGATAGAAACATTAATGATGAGAGAGATGCCCTGGCTGGTTTGGCTCAGTGGATAGAGCATTGGCCTGCGGACTGAAGGGTCCCGGGTTTCATTCTGGTCAAGGGCATGTGCCTTGGTTGCGGGCACATCTCCAGTAGGGGGTGTGCAGGAAGCAGCTGATTGATGTTTCTAACTCTCCCTCTCCCTTCCTCTCTGTAAAAAATCAATAAAATATATTTTTTAAAAAATGATGAGAAAGAATCACTGATCACCTGCCTCCTACATGCCCCCCAAGGGTATCAAGCTGGTAGCCTGGGGAATGTGCCCTGACCTGGAATCAAACTGTGACCTCCTGGTTCATAGATCAACACTCAACCATTGAGCCATACTGGCTGGCTACATTCTACATATTTTTATGTGTAGTGTTTTTTCTTTCAGTTCTGTGTACTTTCTAGTTTACATCATGATTTTTTCTGTAACTCATGATCTTTTGAAAAGTGTGCTTTAAGTTTTCTTGGTCTACAGAGCTATTTTATTTATCCTTTTGTTACTGACTTAGTAACATTGTCATCATAAAATACGGTCTGAGTTTTTGAAAGTTTTCTCTTGACAGCGTTTTCTTGGACCATGCATGCTTTTGAAAATGGTCAGCCTTCACCTTTCCCAACTATCCCCCTCTCCCTTCCTTCTTTACATCTCTCCATAGCACTTTTTCTCATTTGATCTCTTTTATACTGACTTTAGGGGCTTTTTAAATTCCTTATGTGAAAGCTGGTGATATGATTAAAATCATATTTAAAAAATATTTTATCCAATATTTTAGTTTTAACCAGAAGGGTCATGCAGGTATACCTACCTAAATTTACTGTACTGTAGGAAGTAGAAGTCTGATATTCAGTGGCGTGGTATGTGTTTTTTTTAACCCATCAATACATTACATTTTTAAAAATTGAGATATAATTGACATATAACGTTGTTAGTTTCAGGCATATAACATAATGATTCAGTATTTGTAAGTATTGTGAAGTGATCCCCACAATAAGCCAGTTAACATCCGTCACCACACATAGCTATAACTTTGTTTTCTTGTGGTGAGGACTTTTAAGATCTACTCTCTTTAGCAACTTTCATACAGTTATTTTTAATTTATCCAATATCGAGTTCTGTATTAGCAAGAGAACCCTATAACTTGAAGTTACTAGGGGAAGAATATATATAGTTCAAGTTACTTTGGGAAGAATAAGTGTTTTTTTCATAACGATAATGACAGGGATCTGGTCCTTGCCATCCAGAAATGATGCTTATAATCCAAGCTGTGTACAGTGAGGAGGATACACAGACAAGAGAGCAAGTAATGCTACACTAACACTTTTTACGTTCTATATATATAGGTGTGTGTGTGTCTGCACATGGAAAATCCAGGATATGGACTTTAGGGATGGAAATGTGTAATGAGGACCAGTGAAAACCTTTCACCGATGTGAGCACATCCAAACGTGTAGAGAATTTTTATGAGTTTATTTGAGCCAGGGAGCAAGATCTCAAGTGGCCCAGAGAACAGCAGTTTTGCAGCTTCTTTTATGCATTTTAAATTAAGGAGAGACTGTAAGGAAGAAAGCAAGGCAGGACGCAGGTTTAAGATAGTTACTAGGTGTACCGGTTGATAATGCGGATTTTTTTCAATGGATAGAGTTACACATATGTTGATATATATGTGATTTGATATGTATGCTATTTTGTTGTATTGCTTCTTCAGATTACCACTTGTTCCGATTGATGGCACACGTACTTTCTGAGCAGCACTTCAAAATGTATGAAGAAGTGGAAAATTGGGTCACTGGTCTGCCTCAAAACAAGAAAAGTTCTATTGGTATCCACAAATTACCTGAAAGATGGGAGAAATGTGTAGCTAGCGATGCACTGTTGATATTTCTCTTGAAATTATCGTGTTTTCTTTGATTACAAAATCCACATTATTACGGTTAATAATGCGGATTAAGTATTAACCGGTTAATAATGCGGATCAACTATTAACTGGCTAATAATGCAGATTAATTATGTTATCGTTAATAATGCAGATTGACTGTTAACCAGTTAATAATGCAGATTAACTATTAACTTGTTAATAATGCAGATTATTTCCGGTTAATAATGTGGATTAACTATTACCGGTTAGTAATGCGGATTAATTATTACCAGTTAATGCAGATTAACTATTAACCAGTTAATAGTGCGGATTAACTATTAACTGCTTAATAATACAGATTGACTATTAACTGGTTAATAATGCAGATTTTGTGATCCAAAGAAAACACGATAATTTCAAGAGAAACATCAAAAGTGCTTTATTCAAAGTAATGTCCATCGCTGGCTACACATTTCCCCCATCTTTCAGGTAATTTGTGGATACCGTCCCAATAGAACTTCTCTTGTTTTGAGGCAAACTATTCAGAGACCCAATTTTCCACTTCTTCGTATGTTTTGAAGTGCTGCTCAGAAAGTGCATGTGCCATTGATTGGAACAAGTGGTAATCTGAAGGAGCAAGGTCTGGTGAATATAGTGGGTGGGTTAATGTGTCTTTAACTGGTTTAGAAGTGTGTGATGGTGCGTTATCATGAAGCAAAATTACTTTGCCGTGTTTCCTGGCCCACACCTTCCTGACCCCACCAAACGCAGAGCATTGTCTTCTTTCCAAAGCGATTTGGCCTTGCAGTCGATGTTGATGGTTGACCTGGATCAACCCATGATTTGTGCATTTGGGATTCTCAAAATAAATCCACTTTTCATCGCCAGTCACAATTTGATGCAAAAAAGACTTTCTTTCATGCCGTTGAAGCAACATTTTACTGATGGCTTTTCGGTTTTCTATTTGTTTTTATTCAGTTGATGTGGCACCCATTTTCCTTCCTTTAAAATCTTTTAAACGATAAGAAATTGTTTACTGAGCAACGTTTAGTCTTTCTGCAAGTTGTTTTTGAGTTTGACACACATCTTCATCCAATAATGCTTGTAATTGTTGGTCTTCAAATTTTTTCAGTTGACCTGTACGTTCTTAGTCCTTCACATCAAAATCATCACTTTTAAAGCGTTTAAACCAGCGTTCACAAGTATCTTGAGATGGAGCATGTTCACCATAAGCTTCCCAAAGTATACGATAACTTTCAGCAGCACTTTTCTTCAAAATAATGAATTAAAACTTCCTGCAAATGCTCTTTTTTGGCACAAAATTCAACATTTTTAAGCGTAAAAAGATCTATGATGTTAACACCTTCAGCAAATTTGACATATGAAGTTTTGAAGCTTGTTGTCAACACAACAAAATAGCATACATATCAAATTGCATATATCTCAACATATGTGTAACTCCATCGATTGAAAAAAATCTGCATTATTAACCGGTAACAAGATTATGTACTTTTTGAGCGTTAATATCAAGGGTATTACTTCTTGTATTTTAAAGGTGTGTTAAACTAGATATACAAGAACAATGGTCAGGGCTGGCTTAAAGCCTTTCACTAAAGAAGTTATAGGCCTGGGGCATGACAACCCTCCATGACCTGCCTGGTTAGGAATTTATGATTAGAGGTTACGTTCCCTTTTTTTCCGTCCACACTGATACGGGCAGAGCATGGAAATCTGCACACCTCTCTGATTAACCTGAGATTCTGTTGGGACATCTGGGGCCTTGCTAAACATCCAGAGTCTGATCTTTCATTGTTGCAGGTTGCAGGTGACAACTTTCTTTTTCTTGTGGCGATGCTTCTACCCTTTACCCCTTGGGGTTCTGCCCCAGAGCTGCCTGCAGAGACTTATAGTCAGGGCTCCGCTCCCTGGAAGACACGGCCGCCTCCAGCCGCCCTGGCATCGCAGCAGAATAGCAGACCTGGCACCACAAAGCACTTACAAAAGTGCTAGCAGTTCTCCAAGTGCCTGACGTCCCAGTTTCTGGGCTGTCCTTTCTAACTCCCTCCTCCGCTGGTCTGTGGGAGACCTCTGGACTTTTGCCCTTTGCTTTTATTATTCCGAAGGTGTGGCTTACAAAAACAGCTGCCTCCCTGCCTCCGACCTCCAGCAGTGAAGAGAGAACAATAGGTGTCTGCTTATCTTAAGTCAGACAATTTTCACCTCTGAGGAAGTTCAAATTTTAGATGGGCTGTGAAGTGAGCATGTGCAAAAAATGGAATTAAGCCGCCAGACACTATTTCCCTGGGAGAGGGAGCAGGAAGAAGTCAGTCTGCCCTCTTGCTTTGCGTTTGTAATGGCTGTGTAGCATCTTCTGACACACAAGTTCTCCTGTGAGGATCAGTGAGGATTTTTTTCTTGGGTTCATATTGATTGTCCACATGGAATACAATTCAGTCAAATTATAACCTATAAGCACCATGAAAGAGTCAGAACTCTGAGCCAGAGGTGCGGTCATTGGTGGGGAGAGGAGTGCGTTGGTCCCCGGGCTTGGGGAGGGGGGGGAGTGGCAAAGGGCCCCACAGAGGGTCTGGCTGACCCCTTCGTTCAATTGATTTCCCCTTATTTCTTCACTGTGCCCAGTTTTTTGTTTCTTTGTTTCTTAATATATTTTTATTGATTCCAGAGAGGAAGGGAGAGGAGGAGAGAGAGAAACATCAGTGATAAGAGAGAATCATTGATCGGCTGCCTCCTGCACGCCTCCTACTGGGGATTGAGCCCACAACCTGGGCACGTACCCTTGACTGGAATCAAACCCGGGACCCTTCAGTCTGCAGGCCGATGCTCTATCCACTAAGCCAAACCGGCTAGGGCACTGTGTCCAATGTTCATCTTTCTTTTCATCATTATAGTGAACCCATTCCTTGCTACTAACAAGGCAAAGAAAACTGGTACATTTTGAGAACTTAGCAAAGAGAATTGTTAGCTTTTGCATTCCTTAGAAAATAATTTTCTGAGTACACTATCTCCCTCATCCGTGGTCTGGCTTTCTGTGGTTTCCTTGTGGCCAATCGTGGCGTGAAAATAGAACACAGAAAATAACAGAAGTAAAATAATTCATAACATTTAAGTCATGTGCCTTTCTGAGTAGGTGATGAAATTTTGCAATGTCCCGCTCCTCAAGTCCAGAATGTGAATCAGGCCTTTGTCCAGCACATCCACACTGTATATGCTCCCCACCCCATAATTACTTAGTAGCCATCAACTCTCATAGTGCTTGTGTATAAGGAATTCTTATTTTACTTAATTATGGCCCCAAGAGCATGAGTATTGATACTGGCAATTCAGATATGCCAAAGGGAAGCCGTAAAGTGCTTCTTTTAAGTGAAAAGGTAGATATGGACAGGACATAGGATAGTAACTATAGGGTTTGGAACTATTGGAGGTTTCAGGCATCCACTGTGGGCCTTGGAACATGTCCCCTGAGGATGAAAGGGGTGCTGCTGTTCTTACAAAAAAAGAAAGCGTTAATGAATGCTTTTTTCAAAGGGCTGCTCCATTTTAATTGAACTTCTATTACAGTTGTATTGAAAATGTTTATGGGAATTCTCACGTTTCACCAAAAGTCCATGTTTGAAAGATTTCCAGATACCTAATCTACAAATAAATATCTCCTGTTTGAAGCTGGGAACTCTACTGCCTACAGTTTGGTTAGCATTGTTGTCTTTTCTGTCACGCATCTCATTTCCTCTAGCGGTCCTGGAATCACATTGTGAAATAATTTAATGAAATAACTTAATTAGACTGTTGGGGTCTGAATCCCGGTCCAGCCAGTCTCCAGCTATTTAACTATGGATGAATGGCTAACTCTCATCCTGCCTTACTCTCCTTGCCTGTGAAATGGAGATAATAATAGTACTGACCTTCAGACCATTGTTGAGACAACTGGTGTATTGAACCAAAAAAACTGCCTGGCACACAGTAATTGCTCAAAAAAAAAAAAAAAAAAAGTTAGTATGTGAACTCCGGCTCTGGAAGCAATAATAATAAGCTTTAGGTTACAAAAGACTTAGTGGCCAAAAGGAGCCTATGGGGACATGGGAGCTAAATGTAATATGGGGTCCTGGCCAAAACCCAGGAACAGGAAAAGGATAGGTAAAAATGAAGGAAATCCAGACAAAGTATGGGCTTTAGTTCATTTTAAAAAATACCGAGTAAGAGTAGGAAAATAAAACATTTTCTGTTTTAAAAAAATCTCACTCATATAACTTTTATGGTTATAAAAAACTTGCTGCTAAAGTACAGAATTGGTAAGGCAAAAATAGAAATTCTTGCCTCGGCTGGGTGTCTCTGTTGGTTGGAGCATTGTCCTGCACACCAAGAAGATTTCGGGTTTGATCCCTGGTCAGGGTGAATGCGGGAGGCAACCGATTGATATTTCTCTCTCTCTCTCTCTCTCTCTCTCCTTTTTCTCTGTCCCTTCCTCGTTCTCTAAAATCAATAAACATATCCTCGGGTGAGGATTAAGTAAAAGGGGAAATTCTCAAATGGATTGGAGTATATTCTTCCAATGGCATCATTTCTATTTGCATTTGTAATCCTATATAATAAAAGGCTAATGTGTAAATCGACCAAATGGCAGAACCACCGGTCGCTATGATGTGCATTGACCACCAGGGGGCAGACGCTCAATGCAGGAGCTGCCTCCTGGTGGTCAGTGCGCTTCCATAGGGAGAGCGTCACTCAGCCAGAAGCCAGGCTCACAGCTGGCAAGTGCAGTGGCACTGGTGGGAGCCTCTCCCGCCTCCATGGCAGCGCTAAGGATGTCCGACTGCTGGCTGTCGGTTGAACATCCCGTCGAGGGCTCCCAGACTGCGAGAGAGCACAGGTCAGGCTGAGGGACGCCCCCCACCCCCTTGAGTGCACAGATTTCATGCACCGACCTCTAGTATTAATATATTTATATACTGAACAAATGTGACCATTTGCAGAATAGTTACTATAGACTTTCTCTTTTAAAATATGTTTTTATTTACTTTAGAGAGAGAGGAAGGGAGAGGGAGAGAGATAGAAACATAGATGAGAGAGGAACTTAGAAGAGAAACATAGATCAACTGCCTCCTGCATGCCCCTTACTGGGGATCGAGCCTGCAACCCAGGCATGTGCCCTGACCGGGAATTGACCCATCAACCTCTTGGTACACAGAATAATGTCAACTAATTGAGCCACCCAGGCTGGGCCAGACTTTCTTTTTGCTCAACTATATATCACCTATACCAGGCTACATAGAACTGGTTCATAGACTAGTGTTGTTCAGTAAGCTATTTATTACCAGGAGATAAGGTGAATCATGGTACTGCTTCCTTTATCCAGAAAGGTTTGCTAAGAAAGAATGTCAGCTAAGCTAAACAGTGCTTCCTGATGTGATGATTTAGGTTCTGGCACCAGCTCTTTATCAGATTGGGGATCTGCCACAAACAGTTCACTGATCTTCATCTGAGTAGTATATAGAGATCAGCCTTATCCCTTTCCTAGCTATTACCGTTACTTGTTCTTTGTTGCTTTAGGGACAAAATTGTCCTTGAAATTCACCATGGGCCACCTGTGTACTTTAGTCTTCATCAGTTTCCATGATGGGGCCTCCTGTAGGAAGGCAACATGTGTAGAGGCTAATATTTCATTTCATTTATTTATTTATTTATTTAGGCTAATGTTTTAGATAAATCCAATTCAAAGTGTGCTTTCTCTTGGAGCCTCCATTTTCTAATTTAAAAATGAGTATGATGATTGCACCTATTTTATAAGATTGTTGTGAACATATAATGAGATTAGACCTGTAAAGAGCCTAGCACTGCTCTTGGCAAATAGAACTCAATGAAAAATGAGCTGCCATTATTATTGTTATCATTACTGTTATTACTTACTACTACTTGAAGCTATTGTCTTAATTAGTGACAAGTTTTGTTCTTAAAAAATTTAAAACTCATCTCCAGAGAGATTAAAATTGCTTAACACACTTTAAATCTTACAAAGCAAACACTAAAACTCCGCATTTTAATGGTTCTTTATAAAAGCAGTGGGAGACATCTAGCCAACCAACAGAAACTATACTGAGCCCAATCTTAAAAGAATTGTGTTGGTTGGCTTCCTATGACAGTTAGCCTCAAAGAGACACTTGGATACAATTCCTTGCATCATTATTGTTAGAGAGCCTTGAGGGCTAATGAATTCTAGTTTTTATGTGTATGATTGCAGCTATAGATGTAGATTGCTTACCATTACCTTGCACTAGTTGCTAGTTAAGAATTGCCAAAAAGAAATCATCTGCCAAACAACTGAAGATATTTTAGTGATTTCAGCCACTGTCAAAGGCATCATCCTGTCATGTGCTTCCAGAGAGGATATATCTGCAGGGTATATATACACTGAGTGGCCAGATTATTATGACAACCTGATGTTTGTAGGCAAATTAGCTATAATTTCCCACTGAAGTTGCTAGAGGGCCAGATCATTGTAAATGTCTGAATAGCACAACATACCTAAGTATCGTTACTGATCAAGTTCATCCTATCATGTTGATGGTGTATCCCAATGGAGATGGCTTCTTCCAACAAGACAGTGCGCCATGCCATGGTGCTCGTATTGTGCAGGAGTGCTTTCAAGAACATGAGGGAGACTTTACCTTGCTTAGGTTCCCCCCCCCCCGCCCCCCCCTCCGCCCCCAATCACCAGATCTCAATCCAATTGAGCATTTGTGGGACGAAGTTAAAAGAACCATCAGGCAGCTGGTCCCACAACCATTAAATCTCACAGAACTGGACAGTGCTATTCATCAGGCATGGTGTCAGATTCCTCACACCACCTTTCAACATCTCGTGGAGTCAATGCCAAGAAGAATCGCCACAGTATTGAAGGCAAAAGGTTGCCCAACGAAGTACTGATTGGGTGGTCATAATAATCTGGCCACTCAGTGTATCTGTGCATGTGTGTTTCTACTCTCCCTTGGGGCATGGCAGCACCCTTCCTAAAGAACACCCAAGGTAGACAGACACTCACTGCATGTCCTTGGTCAGCAGCTTACCAGTCTGCCAGTAATGTCCCTCTGTTCATCTACAGGTATTACTATGCTATTAGAGTCTTCATAATTTGGTTGTTTTGGAGTTAAGATCTAATCTCTTCTAATAATGGGTCCAGACTGATACTGGTGACCTGATGCGGAATGCCTGGTTATAATGTAAATGTTGCTTGCAGTTATCGCTGTTACTGCCTATAGTACCAGCAGCGAACATTTACAGTGGGTAGCTTTTGAGGGAGGCCATATTGGTATCATTTTCATGTTTATAGGGAAAATGAAATCAAAACTTAGAAATCTGAAGTCATTTCTCCAACATAGATACTGAAAGGTACAGCCTCCAGGGTTCAAACCTGTGTTCCAACCATCCCGCAGAGGCAGGTAAGGATGCCGCCTTATGAAAAGTTAAATGGTTAGATTTCCTGTCAGTTCCTCTCGTTAAACTTCCCAAAAGCTAGGAAGAATAATTGCCGTCTTTGTCTTAATAAAGAGTTTATATCAATTCAGATAAAAGTGCTTTTTGTTCAACGATTGTGTGTGTACTGACATTAAATTGTTGCCTTATTATTAACTCAAAGGATTACTCGATGAGGAAACTCATGGTGGAGTTGCCTCTTTGTATGCAGTGGAAAAGGCTTTTTGGGGGGGAAGAAATATTTTTAAAGTCCTTCACTGGAACACTCGCTAAATTTAGTGCCCTGTTCCTGGGGCAGTAAAAACCACTGCCTTCTCCTTTGTTCCTCTCACTGAGAGGCCTCGCTGGTTCCCAAGGGAAGAAGCCCCTCCCGGTCTTGATTTCTTCTGGGAAAGAAGTTGTATCTCTTCAGCTCGTTCTCTAAACTTACTTAAGACTTTGCTTTTGGTTGCGGTTATTTCTCTGTGAGTGGCATTAGCACCCCTGGTAGAAACACTTACCAGTGTCAGAACCACGTGGAGGGATGATTGAAGCTGCGTGCCGGGCCCCACCCCAAGCCCTAGAAATTTCTTGCACCTTCTCAGGTGATGCTGACGCTGCCAGGCGGAGCCCACTCTTTGGGATCCACTGCTATAAAAATCAAAGCGGTTTTGTAACTTCCTTAAGTTAGCCAATTTAGATGCAAAGTTTCCTCCCAGTTTCCCCAAGATCTTTACCTTTCCTCCAGTTGCTCTCAATGGACATCAAACTATGGCAATTTAAACTAAGATGGTAGAAAATGCATGCAGCCCCCTGCAATGGGTTAGTTTCTCAAATTATAAAGAGCCTTTTCACATCATGCCTGGCGAAATTGAAAACCAGAAGTAGGAACATGATGAGCCCTCATGGGATAAAGGTTCAAGTTCCCTGCACATCTGCATGTGCTTTTGACCTCAGGGAAAAGAAGACAAGGCAAGCACCTTTTCAGGACCTCCTGCAGCACACATCCATTTCCTCCTGTCACTGCCAACCCTTAGGGTGGGCCAGAGATTTGACACCTGCCTGTGGAGCACCCGTGTGCGTTCCCTTCTGTGGGTTATGGTTAATCTGAGTTAGTGTAAACATGGGAGTTTTTCTATAAATAGGTAATTCTATGTTGTTTCATGAGAGCTTCTTCTTGATTTTTAAAAAAAAAATCTTAGGTCCATTGACAGTTCATGAAATCCCTATAGCAATAGTTACAAGGGAATTGCAACTTATGTGAGGGTTAGGATCTCAAGTCAAACAATAAAGAGGAAAATTTAACTTATAAGTCACCAGGCTACGAAGAACTACATCCATGAAAGCTCAGAAGCCACAAGTTAACTTACATTTCTCCTTGCTTATAGCGTATGGCCTCACATGTCCATATGGCCAAGGTCTAGTTGAAAGAGCAAAAGGATGTTGAGGACAATAAGATGTTCCCTTCGTCCGTCAGTCAGTAAACTTCCGAGTAAATATGGACATGTAGTTAAATTCCAATAAATTAAATGTGCTTACAGTGCGACTGCATTATATTGTTAAGATAACTGAAACATTTGATTCTGAGTTACTGGTTTAAATTCTTTTATAGCCATGCAGGAATTAAATATTATCCTTTCATTCATTCAACAAACATCTATTGAATATCTCCTTTATCAAACTATAGATGCCCCCAGAGGCAGATTTTTTTTTAAGGCACCTGCTTTGGCTTACAGTAGTTGCTCAGGCAGAGTTCATTGAATTAATAACTAATGAAGCACAGCCTGTGTCTTTTTATGTATTGTGTCCTAGCTTTATTTTATTTTATTTTTTATTTTATTAATCCTCAAGGATATGTTATTCATTGATTCTAGAGAGAGAGGAAGGGAGAGGGAGAAAAATCAATGTGATAGAGAAACATCAATCGGTTGCCTTCCGGATGCACCCCGATGGGTTTGAACCTGCAGCCTGGGAATGTACCCTGACCGGGAATTGAACCTGCCACCCTTCAGTTCATGAGAGGACACTCTAACCAACTGAGCCACACTGGCCAGGGCTCGTTTCCTACCTTTAGAGATGGAGAAGTAAACAAAGATTTGCTATATATTATGTTAGAGGTGTTTTACATGTATGGAAATGTTGTGCAGGAAAAAAATTAGTTCTGCCTGGGAGAGTATAGACTCATGGGAGAGACATTTGAAGATTGAATAGGTGAGGTGAAAAGGTGACTGCCTGTAATTTTCCTTCTGCAGGTGACCCTCTTCCTTTTTCTTTTCAGAGTAATCAAAACATCTTTAAAGTTGGGATAAAGGGACCAATAGGGAAAGGTATTTCTTTCCTGTGGGAAAGATTCTGATGGATGAGTAAGAGTTCTCCAGGGAGGGAAAGGCTTTCCAGGTAAAGGAAAGTCTCCTTGAATGATTGTTTTTCCATTTTAGAAATTATTAGCTAAGTGTTTTAAATGTTTTGAGCGCGTAGCGAGACAAGAATAGAAAGGTAATGCTGACAATAGCCAATAGCTACTTTGGGCCTGGCAGAGTGACTGTACTTTGCAGGCATGCTTTTGTTTGCATCTCACAAGAAACACTGAGGTAGACACTCCTGATTCCATTTTCCAGATCAGAAAATTGAGAAAAGTTTATTTTGCCAGAGATGACATAGTTAGTGAGATGACCACCATGATGTTTTATGTTCTTAGATGGCATTCAAGTAGTTTAGACTGTCTGTGGACAGTGGGGAGCCATGGAAGTTGATATGGTCAGATGCAGAAGTAGGAAATCTGGAGTGAAGGGAGGCCAGTTTAAAAGACTCCTTGTACTCTGGGTGACGTACTGAAGGCCGTAGTTCTTGACCTTGGGGGTGGAAACATTGAGAGATATGAAGGAGATAGGAGAGGTGGGATCAAAAGCACTCGATGACTCACAGGAGAAAGAAGTGAATGATAAGTTTACAAAAGGGAGAACAAGATATACACAGGGATGTGCTGGAAGAAAATATCATGTGGGCTGTTTGTTTTGGTCTCCTTGAAAACCTTGGGGTTTTTTTGTATATATAATAACCAAAATATATTAGGACAGTAGTACATGCACATAACTTATAAATACGGAAATGAAAACACATTGAGATTCTGCTCATTTTTTCTTTATGGGATATAGCATCAAAAAAGTTTGGAGCCGCCCTAGCCAGTTTGTCTCAGTGGATAGAGCATCGGCTTGCAGACCAAAGGGTCCTACTTTTGATTCTGGTCAAGGAGGGCATGTACTTTGGTTGCAGACTCCTCCCCAGCCCGGGTCCTGGTTGGGGCGCATGCAGAAGGCAACCAATTGATGTGTTTCTCTCACATCGATATTTCTCTCTGTCTTTCCCTCTCTCTTCCACTCTCTCTAAAAATCAATGGAAAATATCCATGGGTGAGGATTAATTAAAAAAATAAGTTTGGAGCCTACTGATTCAGATGTATCCAAGAGCTGCATCACCATCCAGAGGTAAGTAAGCCACCGGGGCAAGAAAGATTGAATAGGGGAGGTGAAAAGGTGACTGCCTGTAATTTTCCTTCTGCAGGTGACCCTCTTCCTTTTTCTTTTCAGAGTAATCAAAACATCTTTAAAGTGGGATGAAGGGACCAACAGGGAAAGGTATTCCTTTCCTGTGGGAAAGATTCTGTTCTAAGTGTTCTTGGCATTGAAGAATGTAGAAGTGGAATGGACAATCAGGCCATCAAATCCAACTTCTTCCCCATCCAGAATCTCAGACAAGTAGTCACCTTGCTTGAACCCTTTGAGAGGTAGGCAGCCCAATCTTTCACAAGGAAGTTTGGACACATGTAATTGGTATGGAGTTCTTCCTTGTACAAGGGGCAATTTGCTCCCCTGTATGCTTCCCTTCTACACATTTGTCCTTTTTCTTCCCTTGAAATAGTTACAGGGCCAGTAACATCATACATGGTGTTTTGGAGTTTACCAAGCACACATACGTTCACAGTCACACTTGATGCTCATACTTCTTCTCTGGCGTGGGCAGGTATGTGTTTGTTCTGACTAAAGAAATGAGTCAGTGAAGATTAGAGCCCCATGGAAGAGTATCTTGGTTGTTTTCCCCATAAACATAGGCCACACCTGATTTGCATATTTTGTATAGGAGGCATTGCAACACCAGGAGCCATCTGACCTGAGTTTCAGTTCTGGTTCTACCATTTTCCAGTAATAAGAACTTGGGCCAGTTATGTTGCCTTTGTGTACCTCAGTTTCCCTATCTACAAAACAGGGACACTGTTCTCCATCTCAGAGCACTGTTGGGAAGATTAATTAGATAACTCTTGTAAAGCCATTGTAAAAGCTTGCCTTAGAATTAGATGTGCAACAAATGTGAATTTACTTTTCCTATCTTATTTCAAATATGTTTTAAAAAATCTATATACACCATGATGTTTATCTTTAAACATTTAATTTTAAATATGGAAGTTATCCAGGTTCCTCCCCTTTCCCCAGCTATATTGAGATATAACTGCCATAAAACATTGTGTATGTTTAAGGTGTACGACACAATCACTTGATATATATTATGAAATGATTACCACAGTAATGTTAGATAACACATCCATTACTTCACATGTTAAAAGCTTTTTTGGTGTGTGGTGAGAACATTTAAGATTTATTATCTTAGCAACTTTCAAGTGTATAATATAGTATCTATAATAATAAAAGTGTAATATGCTAATTAGACCGGATAGCCGAATGACCTTCTGGATGTCATTCCAGACATCCTTCCAGTCGAAGCTGCAGCGGTGGGGGCTGAGGTAGAGGCAGTTAGGGGCAATCAGGCAGGCAGGTGAGCAGTTAGGGATGATCAGACAGGCAGGCAGAGTAGTTAGGGGCGATCAGGCAGGTAGGCGAGTGGTTAGGGGCAATCAGGCCGGCAGGGGAGAGCAGTTAGGGGGTAATCAGGCCAGCAAGGGGGAGCAGTTAGGGGGTGATCAGGCCAGCAAGGGGGAGCAGTTAGGGGGCAATCAGGCTGGCAGGGGAGGGCAGTTAGGGGGTGATCAGATCAGCAGGCAGAGGTGGTTAGGGGCGATCAGGCAGGCAGGTAGGCAGGTGAGTGGTTTGGAGCCAGCGGTCCCGGATTGTGAGAGGGATGTCTGACTGCTGGTATGGGATCGGGCCTAAACTGGCAGTTGGACATCCCCTGAGAGGTCCTGGATTGGAGAGGGTGCAGGCCGGGCTGAGGGACTGCCGGGAGCCGGTCCATCCTTGCTGCTTGACACAGTCGCTGCAGGGAAGAAACATCTGCACAGCATATGTTTCAAGGGACCTGGTGTATATGGCATACTGTTCTTAATATGTTTGCTCCCCTTCTTGGTGCTATGTGTTTTAACCAAGGTCACCTCTCCGAGAAAGGTTGTTTCCCCAGGTAGGAATTTTTCCCTGAAGTTAGGGAGGGAATAAAACCCCTTAACTAAGTGCCAGGCGGGTATTTAATCACTTTAACTATGAACAATCACGCTTAAGCTACATAATCTTTACTCCCTGGAATAAGAAACGCCCTAACTTTTGGAATAGAAATTGACAGGATTAAAATCAACTGGTATAAATACATATGTAACAAGACAACAGAGACAGAACCTAGACACAGAACCTAGAAACAGAACCTAGCGAGAGAACCTGGCTGAAGAACCTAGAGACAGAACCTAGAGACAGAACCTAGGGACAGAACCTAGAGACAGAACCTAGAGACAGAACCTAGAGACAGGACTTGGTTGGAGATCCTGGACAGAACTTGGCTGGAGATCCTGGTTAGGCTGCTGATCAACTGAACGCTGTCTCCGTTTCATTCCATCTTCGCCGACTCCATCACACCTTTGGGGACCCCTGGACATGCTGGGGTTTGGACCCCAGCAAGAGACCCCCTGCCCGTGCATGAATTTCGTTCCCCGGGCCTCTAGTTAACTATAATATAGTATCATCATGCTATACATTAGTTCCCCAGAACTTGCTCATTTTATAAATGGAAGTGTGTACCCTTTCACCAATATTTCCCCATTCCTCTCCCACCTAGCCCCAGGCAACCACCATTCTAATATCTTGTTTCTAAGAGTTTGATTTTTTAGGTCTCATCTATAAGTGAGATCATACAGTACCTGTCCTTCTTCGTTTGACTTATTTCACTTAGCATCATGCCCTCACATCTATTCATGTTGTTGTAAATGGCAGAATTTCCTCCCTTTTTTTATGGCTGAATGATGTTCTATTTTGTGTGTGTGTGTGTGTGTGTGTGTGACATTTTCTTTATCCATTCATTGATGGACATTTAGGTTGTTTCCATGTCTTGGCTATCATGAATAATGCTGCACTGAACATTGCATATGTGCGCCTTTGGAATGAAATATTTGAAGAGAAAGGATCAGTTACATTGGACTCTCTTTATTCCTTCATTCTTCTCATGTTCTGTCTGGAGGAAAAAAATAACATTTTTATTTTCATCCTGAGAAATCTGCCACTTCCTGGGGTTTTAAATCTTGATAATGTGAAAGCACTTTGACAACTGCTAGCTCATGTTTAAGTGTGTACTTAGCCTGCCAAACGGTAAGCTTTCTGAGGACTGGCGGCCAGGGAGGACTTTTTCCTATGTTACTGGCATGTAGCACTGTGCTTACAGTATAATGACTCACTGGGTATGACGGACTGTACTAAATGTTACGTATTGCTATATCTGTTGAAATTTAGTGAATATAGGTTTATTAATATATCTTAGGAGTTTACTGCTATATCTTTTAGTTCAGAAACACTTTAGATAAAATATATAAATTCAGAAGAAAGTGTTTAATATACAGAATTATATTGAGTGCCTTTCTCTACGTAGAGACAGTGGAAGTGATTAAAATACTTTGTTATCAAAGTTGATAGCGTTTTGGACTTCCCTAGAATTTTTCCTCTTGAGGGATGCATGTTTTCATTGGTCCCCTAACACTTTGGTTATGGGGGTGGTGCCATGAGCCCTAAGTGAACTTACGTATTTAGTCCAGGGTACATATGAGATGTCTCATTTCCAGAATTCCATATCTCCTCTTCAGAATTAGCCCAGTAGCATATTTTTTGCAAAGATGAAATCTTTCCCCATCTCTTTTAAAAAATAAAAATTTCCCCCAGTAAGTTTAGCTATGTAGGGAGACTGTTATCTGTTGTATCTTTTTTTTTTTTTTTTTTTATCAACTTCCTGGGCTCTTGAGGGATATTAAGCAGACAAGAATTCAAGGCCAGACACAGTGTGGGTGAGGGTATCTCCGGATATGACTTTGACTTTTTTCCAAAAGTTGTAGTGAATCATTTGGGAATGATGCATTATGCATTCTGTGTATTTTTTTCTCTCAGTGGTAGAGTTGCTTGTGTGTCTAATTTTTGTTCTGGCTAGTTCTTCTCTGTAGCAAATACTTCTTTCTTCATTTTATTTCATTTTAGTCACTATTTCCAAATTCATTTTTCTGGATGCTGAATCACAGGTTTTTCAATTTTCTTTTGCCATTTTGGCAGTTAGGGGCCTCAACATTAATTTAATTGAGAAAAAAAATCCTGATGTCCTGAGTTTGGCACAAAGTGTTTGCATTAGGGGGCTCCACATTTACTGACTTTTCCTTAAGTTCCAGAAAAATGTATCTAATATTTGCCACTTTAGCTTTTCTAAATATTAATGCTATTTAATGTAATTATATTGTTTTTTAAAAACATGGCACATAGACCGTAGCCAAGAGGGGCTTGCTGCGCAGGAGGACCGCACCCAATGAGATGTGATGGGACTTTCCAGTTGGAAACTTTTTGTTGTTGTTAATCCTCAACATATTTTTCAATTGATTTTTAGAGAGAGTGGAAGGGAGGGGGGGAGAGAGAGAAACATCCATGTGAGAGAGACAAATCGATTTGTTGCCTTCCACATGTATCCCGACCAGGGGCCAGGGATCAAGCCTGCAACGAAGGTACATGCTTTTTATTTTATTTTATTTTTTATTTCAGAGGGGAAGGGAGAGGGAGAGAGATATAGAAACATCAATGTGAGAGAGAATCATTGATTGGCTGCCTCCTGCACGCCCCCTACTGGAGACTGAGTCTGCAACCTGAGCATGTGCCGTTGGCCGGAACGGCACCCGGGACCCTTCAGTCCACAGCTGACGCTCTGTCCACTGAGCCAAACCAGCTAGGGTTGAGGTACGTGCTCTTGACTGGAAATGAACCCGGTATCATTCATTCCGTAGGCAGATGCTCTGTCCACTGAGCAAAACCAGCTGGGGCAGTTGGAAAATTTTTGTTCAGGATAATATTTAATGCAGTTAAAGGTGTGATATGATAAATACAATTTTCACTGGGAGTATAAATTGATACTCTTCTTGTGGATTGTAATTGGACCCTGTAATCTCAATTTTAGAAGTCTATCCAAAGGAAATAATCAGTTTTCTTTTTATACTGATTTTTATTATTTTTGAAATTTTTTCTTTCTTTCTTTCTTTCTTTCTTTCTTTCTTTCTTTCTTTCTTTCTTTCTTTCTTTCTTTCTTTCTTTCTTTCTTTCTTCCTTCCTTCCTTCCTTCCTTCCTTCCTTCCTTCCTTCCTTCCTTCCTTCCTTTCTTTCTTTCTTTCTTTCTTTCTTTCTTTCTTCTTTCCCAAGGATATTTTTCGATTATTATTATTATTATTTTTTAGAGAGAGAGAGAGAGTTGAGGGGGAAAGAGAGAGAAACCGATGTGATGAGAGACACATCTATTGGTTGCCTCTCTTATTTATTTATTTATTATGTATTAAAAATATATATATATATATTATTGACTTTAGAGAGGAAGGCAGAGGGAGAGATAGAAACAGCAATGTTGAGAGAGAATCATTGATTGGCTGCCTCCTGCATGCCCCCTACTGGGGATTAAGCCCACAACCTGGTCATGTGCCCTGACAGGAATCTAACCGTGACCTCTTGGTTCATGGGTCAACACTCAACCACCAAGCTCCACCACCTGAGCCATAATAGTTTTCTTTAAAAAAATATTATAAGTCATATAAATATCTAGGAACTAAATCAGTTATGGCTAGCACAAGTGTTGAAATATTATGGGACCATTAAAATTATAACTCTGAAAAGTTTTTGAAGATGAGAAACTCTTCAAGTCATACCATTAAGTGTGTGTGTGGGGGGGAGGGGAATATATAGTAAATAAAATACCTTATACATCAGAATATTGCAATTGTTATTTCTGAGTAAATGAGACAGGTGACTTAAAATCTTCTTTGCGTATTCCTGTCTTTTTCAAGTTTCCTGTAACAAGTATGCATTACATTGATGATAAATGAATGAGTACATGTAAAGCACTAAGATGATCCTGGCCCAGTAGCAGCTCTCAACTCCAAGCTTTTGCTGTTGCTGTGAGGTGTACTTTTATAATAAGAAAATTATTTTTAAGCCACCTCTAATTGAAATGAATTGTTTGTGTAGCCACCTGTTTAAAATCTGCCCTCCATTGGCTGTGGTCCATTATCTGTTATATAGTTATATTCAATAAATACTTGTTTAGACCCTCAAAGATCAGATTGTTAAATGTTTTCTGTTCTTTTGGTTTCTTAGCAGCAAGGTCACCAATGAGAAAGCTGTTAAAAATTCTCAGTTAGGAACAGCTAACATTTAATGTTTCTGTGAGTGTTGAAATGTATGTGAATGAAGAAATTGCATGTGCTAAATTAATAGTATGTTGTTAACCAGAAATATGTTTATTGGCATATTTTATGAACAAATCGGTACTGAGATGTCTTTATAAGTTTTCCAAAAGGACCCTGGCTGGGTGGCTCAGTTGGTAAGAGCAACCAAATGGTTGTGGGCTTGATTCCTGGTTAGGGCACTTACTTAGGTTGTGGGTTCAATCCCCAGTCAGGGCGCTTACGGGAGGCAATGTAATGATGTTTCTCACATCAGTGTTTCTCTCTCTCTCAAATCAATTAAAAATGTCCCTCCAAAAGTTACAGTTTCCTGATTTAGAACATGAAAAAATTATGACAAAGCTACCTCAGATATCTTTTTAGACTGGCTCTAACTAAGGTCACATGTTTAAGTAAGAATAGTCACTTGAAATAGCCTGGAAGGTATTTGGTGGGACAATAGGAGTGTGTTTGGTTATACAAAGATCCATCTGTCTACATAAAACCCTAATATGCAAATTGATCAAACAGCAGAACAACCAGACACAGTGACGCACACTGACCACCAGGGGGCCGATGCTCAACACAGGAGCTGCCCCCAGCCTGCAGGACCCATCCAGCAACAGGCCAGCCAAGGCAGGTGCGAGCAGGGGCCCCTAATTGCCCTGCTGTTCGCCCTGCACAGGGAGGCGACCAGCGGCGGTGGCAGGGGCAGGGCCGGCAAGTGGGTGGCGGGGCCAGGCCAGCCAAGGTGGGTGCAAGTGGGGGCCCCTGATCACCCTGCTGGTCACCCCACTGGTCACCCCGCAGAGGGAGGTGACTGGTGGGGAGTGGGGCCAGCGAGCGGGCGGTGCCAGGCCAATGTAGGTGCGAGCGGGGGCCCCAATCACCCTGCCAGTCACCCCACAGATCAGCCCTGATCACCAGTCAGGCCCAGAGACCCTACCTGTGCACAAATTTCATGCACTGGGCTCTAGTGATTCTATAAAAGGACATACTTTAAGTCTGTAGTTGGTTGCAAGTTGTAATATACAAAGTTCCTCTGTAATATACAACATTTTTTTATTGTAAATAGTCACTTCCCAAGGCTTGCTGATCACTATGAGGGAGTAATGAAGTTTAGCAAGAATTACCAGCTGCTGTTTACAAAAGCAGCTGATAAAATGCACTTAATGAAAGTAATGTGCTGACAGCAGTGTTTATTGTTTAAAGCATAATAATCATTTTAAAAATCTTATTTATTGATTTTAGAGAGTGAGAGGAATGGGGAGAGAGGAAGAGAAAGCACTGATTTGTGGTTGCTGCTTGTATGTGCCCTGACCAGGGATTGAACCCGCAACCTTGGCAAATGGGGACAATGCTCTAACCAACTGAACTCCCCAGCCAGGGCATAATAATGTTTATTGTATTCTGAGACAGAATGTATCTTAAGTGTAGCAGAGGAAATAGAGAGTAATCTGCTTTAAAAAAAAAGTGCCTTTATTTTTTAAAGATATATTTTTATTGATTTCAGAGAGGAAGGGAGAGGGAGAGAGAGATAGAAACATCAATGATGAGAGAGTATCATTGATCTGCTGCATCTTGCATGCCCCCTACTGGGGATTGAGCTTGCAACCCAGGCATGTGCCCTGACCGGGAATCGAACCCAGGACCTCCTGGTTCATAAGTCGATGCTCAACTTTTCAGTCATGCCAGCCGGGCAAAATGTGCCATTATTTATATGAAAAGAACATAAAAGTTTGAAGAACCCTTTTCTTTATCAGAGGTCTCAGTCTTATAGAGTTAAACTGGAGAAATTGCATAGTGGAAAGTAACTATCATTTTGGAAATAGAAGTTATTCAGAAATATGAGCTCAGAAAACAGGCACCTGAAGAAATTTTTAATATCATGAACTATATAGACCTTGTGAACTTCAAAAGACCTTAAAATCTTAATGATTTTTGGAATCTCAGAAATAGTGTTGAAATACCATAAGATAGGAAAGAATAATCGGAGGGGGCGGGGGTAGAAGGAGGTAATTTGGGGATAAATGGTGCCAGAAGGAGACTTGTCGTGGAGTGGAGAACACACATAAGTTAAAAGGAATTAAAAAAGAAAAGAATAATGAGAAAGTTTAATGCAATCAGAACTTCATAGCCTGTTATGGGAAGTAGCATTTGGCAAGCCTACGAAGCTACTGTAAATGAATGTTAATCTCATTTTATCAGCCGCTTGTATTATACTTATTACATAATTTGAGTATTTATGATCCTATAAATATATTTAATAGTGAAATTACAGTGTTTATGGAACTCAGATTCCAAAACGCATACAACCCTTTGATGTAGGAGAATTATGTTTAAATACTACAAAATTCAAGATGTTTCTACCATTTAGCAGTGGTCTATATTCTGTGGGACAAGTATTTCTGGTTAAAATGCTGTGACAAACAGAATGAATGACGTATGTCAAAACTGACTGAAGACAAACATGATTCAGTTAATTTATTGTTTATGTAAAAATAGATAACCAGTTTCACTTTTTAGGAGCAAATACAGTTTACTATATTTTCTCACTAGAGTTTACATCATTTTGGTTGTCTGTGTCCCTCTCTGCTTAGAATTTAGTAATGATCCTTTTTTTTATATGAACCCAGCTTTGTAATTCCTGCTCATTCTAAATGAGCAGGAATATTGAAAATGAAAATAGTGGATGGGACTGCCTCTTTAATTTCGTAATTTCTACTTATTTAGTGTGCGTGTGTTTTGGGAAAGCTTGACTCTGTGCCAATGCTTGCTTTCTTCTTTGCAAACATGAACCCACAATAAAAGTATTCTTCCCTTCAGTAGGATTTAAGCGCCCGTTGTTCTTCTGGAAAGTATAATCTAATAGGAAAATACAGTTCATATTAGAACAACAGCAGCAACAAAAAAAGCCTGTAATTAAGATGTGTCTCAGTCATATTTTTTCCTGTCTTGTGTTGAAACAGAAACATGGATTCATTTAAGTAAATAACATTTTCAAGGGGTGAAACATTGTTTTAGAGGTTATAGTAATGTTACAAATATCTGGTTACTTCATTTTGATTCTCTAAAATATTAACAAATTCTCCTTTTTTTAAATGTAGGTATATCTGGTTACTTTACATTTTGAGGTTAATTTGAATTAATTTCTGGTAATTTGCATGTTGCTGTCCTTTGTGGACACTAGAGAGAAGTGATTAGGAGGGTGAGAGCGATGAAAGTAAATTCTAGATCTAGCACTCCCTTAGCTTAGTCACCATCATTCTAATCAGTGGCCTCACTTTCATGGGGTTGTTGGGAGGATTACCTGAAATCCTCACACATATGTGGAAAGTGCTAAGACTGTGCCTGGAGTCCTTGATGGTTCTCATACACTGCTATCACACAGTTGACGATCGAGCCCCTTTATGTTGTGAGTTACTTTCTTTAAAACCCTTTGCCCTTCCACCATCCCCACTTGGGAGAACTAGCTAGTTGGTACCCTCTCCTTTAAAAAGTTGACAAAGAAATATAAATTCAGAAGGCAAATCAGCTCTCTTTGTCTATAAACAATGTTAGAGGAGTTGTGATAAATAAGATGCTTGAGCCTAATGCCTAAATGAGATTGGGGCTCAGGTCACTGATTCATTGTCTGTGCTGTTGTCCGCCTTATTGGTATAGAACAGAGGTCAACAAACTTTTTTTTGCTAAGGGCCAGGAAGTAAAGACTTTAGCCTTTGTAGGTCTCTTTCACAACTGCTCTGCTCTGTCATAGCCACCAAGCCCAGCCACAGACAAGATGTAAATTAATGGGCGTGGCTACATTTAGTGAAGCTGTATTTATGAAAACTGGCTGTAAGCTGGATTTGGCCCATGGACTGTAGCTTGCCAACCCTGATGCAGATAATTGAGACTTTGGTATTTTCTTTTTATAATCAGAGATCAAGTCTTGCCTTCAAAGTTGTAGTAATTCATTACGTAGTTTATCTAAATCAACATTATAATTTTCTATTCTTTTTGGTTTTATAAATATACTAGAGGCCTGGTGCACAAAATTCGTGCACAGGTGAGGTTCCTAGGCCTGGCCGGAGATCGAAGTGTGAGCGTCTGGTGTGGAAGGGCAGGTCCCAGCTGACCTCTGGGCCCTGAGCAGCACCTGGGCCCCTGGGCCCCCAGGTGCCCCCCTCCGCCTGAGTCATCGGGCCCTTGCCTGGCTCCCTCAGTGCCTGGGAGCCAGGTGGCGGCCCCCCCTCTTGCCACCGCCTCTGGTTGCCGCCTGCAGGGTGATTGGGCCTTGCTCACACCCGCCTTAGCCTAGCACCGCCTGCTCACCTGCTCCACCATCCCACCGTGGTCACACTCTCGTCGGGGCCCATTGGGTCCGGCAGCACCTACACTGCCGCCCACTGTCAGTGCCGCGTCTCGGACACCTGCCATGTTCCGTGCCGCCCCCTGGTGGTCAGCACATGTCATAGCAAGCGGTTGAACTCCCGGTCAAACACCTGGTTGAGGGGACAATTTGCATACTAGGCTTTTATTATATAGGATATTTTTTCTCCTAGAAGGATAAACTGTCAACTTTTGATAGCTAAAACTGTTAAATCATCTCTAGGAGCAGGGTGATGAGAATGCCTTGATTGCTTGAGAAATTGTACTTTATAAATTGTTATTCATAATGTTGTATATGTTGCATTATATTAGTATCAAGTTCCGGCTTTGCAATCAGATAGCTTCACTTTATAGTTCTGCCCCTCCTAGCTGCAGGTCACTTGCTTATGGTGTACTTTCTTAGGACTCAGTTTTCTCATTGGTAAAATAGTGGTAATTCTTACCTTGTTGGGTTTCTGTGAGGATCAAATGAGCATGCACCTAAAATTTGGGGCTCTGTGCCTGAAAAAGATAAACCCAATCAATGACACTTCTCAAAAACTTGGGTAAGAATCTTACCCTGAAGGGTGTGAGTGGTCAGATTATTATGACCACCTGACGTTTGTAGACAAATTAGCTATAATTTCGGGCTGAAGTTGCTAGAGGGCCAGACCATTATAAATAGGGAAGCAGGTTGTTTACCATGACAGTAGAAGTGATTTTTTTCTGAAGATATGGGTAAACAACGTGATTTAACAGCCTTTGAACGTGGGATTATATATATATATATATATATATATATATATATATATATATTATATATATATTTGAATTTAGAGAGAGGAGAGGAAGTGAGAGGGATATAGAGAGAAACATCGATTGGCTGCCTCCTGCACACCCCCTACCAGGGATGAGCCCACAACCTGGGCATGTGTCCTGACCTGGAATGACCTCTTGGTTTATGGGTGGACGCTAAACCACGGAGCCACACCAGCCAGACAAGGCTACATGCTTTTTAAAAAACTGTTTTTGTTATTTTGTATTTTTTTGTTCATACCCAAAATTATTTGGAGCTACGCCTCTCAAACAGTTTGTGCTGGAAGACTACTTTTTTTTTTTCTTCTAATCTATCATGTACTAATGCAGTGGTCGGCAAACTCATTATCAACAGAGCCAAATATCAACAATACAACGATTGAAATTTCTTTTGAGAGCCAAATTTTTTAAATTTAAACTGTATAGGTAGGTACATTGTTATTAACTTAATTAGGGTACTCCTAAGCTGGCTTTTGCTAAAAATGTTTCATTTTATAATAATAAAGCCACCAACACAGAATAACTACAATTCTTAAATTGATGACAAAAATACCTGTAGGATTTGCAGCTGGTTGGAAAAATACAGGTAACTTTATGCTTCGAGTAGGTACTTTTGTCACCCTCGCGTGATTTGCGGATGTGACTAGCACTAACCACTGCACATGAGACTGCTGACTGACTGGCTCACTCAACTCCCATGAATCTCGAACACCTCCCCCGCACTGCGTATCCCAGGGCCCGCCTGCGCCAAGTCTCCTGTCTCCCCACCGACTGACTGACCAACCGACACCCCCCACTTTTTCTAACGCCACTTCTTCAAAATAGACTCGCCCAGGCGAAAACCAACTTCTGCATGGGCCACGAAGTTTCAATCGCACTGTACCTGCGCGCCCGCACGTGGTATTTTGTGGAAGAGCCACACTCAAGGGGCCAAAGAGCCACATGTGGCTCACGAGCCGCGGTTTGCCGACCACTGGACTAATGCTTTTTTAATATATAATACAATAATCTCCACTTATCCACAGGGGATACGTCCCAAGACCTCCCATGTGAAGGTGTGAAACCATGGATAGCACTGAACCCTATATATCCTGTTTACTCCTATACATACAGACCTATGACCAAGTTTAATTTATAAATTAGGCACAGTAAGAGATTAATAATAACTAAGAATGATTATAACAATATACTGTAATGGAAGTTATGTGCATGGGGCCTCTTTCCCTACTAACTGATCTGATAACTAAGACGGCTACCAAGTGACCAAGGGGTGGGGAGCCTATTCAGTGTGGATACGCCGAACAAAGAGATGAATCCCTTCCCGGGCTGCACGGAGCAGGGCAATGTGAGATTTGATCACACTGCTCAGAATGGCACGCGATTTTGAAGTTGTTAGTTTCTGGAATTTTTCATTTAATATTTTTGGATCACATCGCAGGTAACTGCAGAAAGTGAAACCTTGGATAAGGGGGGAACTATAATGAATTTATTACCAAAATGAAATAAAGACAAACAGAACACACCAAGCCCCACTTTCTTTTTATGAGACCCAGCAAACACATCAAGCTTCTAAATGTTTACTCTAATGTCCCTGCTTATTTCTTTGGGGACCAGTGGTACACAGTTGGCTGACCGCTGCTGGTCCACCAGCCACACTTTCAGGAGCACTGGTTTAGGGGGACGCCAGTTCATGGGAGTTCTTTTAAAGTACCCACATCAGTCACCTCTTGAATAGACTTAGTCACTAAATAGAAGGCTGCCCCTTCTTAAAAGTTAGCCACCAACTGCAAGTGAATTATTTCCTTAACCAAATCCATGTTCACCCGAATCCTCTCCCCTGTTAATACCAAATGGTTTTGGCTTAAGGTAACTCAGAAGGGGGTAGACCTTGATAGTCCAGGATAACCCTGGGCTGGGAGTCCCAGTGGCTGGAGTGCTGACCCTGAGAGTGCAGCCCTCATAGAGTGTGGGTGTAGGAATCTCAGGTCCTCAGCTTCCCTTCCATTCTCTGTGATCTAACCGCACCTCCCATTGCCTCTATTAAACCATATATTATATTGCCATTTTTTTTTCCTGCTCTCCCCTCTCCCCCCCAAATTGTGGGCTTTACAAGGATAGGGATTATTTTATGCTTTTGGCGCCCTGGCTCTTGGCACACCCTAGATGCATCTTGAAAAAGTATTGATGTGTGAATGAACGAGTGGGTGAAGCTGTCCAGGCCTCTCACCAGCCTGACATCCTTTATCTACATGCTCTTCACTTCGCTAGGGTCCCTCTCAAAAACATTACCAGGCTGGGAGGGGCGAGGGAGGAGAGGGGTTCACTCCGGAACAACACATTGCTGTCAACACTTCGACAGTGCCCGTTATCCAAAAGAGCACGTACCGGGTGTTTTGGGAAGTCGATTTTTTCTCATCCCTCCTTTTTTTGGTGCTGATTGTGTAATAGCATTTTGGCAAGACAGCTAACAGCAGGGCTTCCACTTCGAAGCTGTCACATGGACTCTCTGGAAACTGTCAGGGCCACACTTTACCTTAGCTGAAATTCAGTGGCATTGAGCTCTTGAGATTATAGATAGTAATTTTTTGGAGTAGACACAATGGTGTGTGAACATATGACTGGACTGGAATGTATCACAAGGGATTGTGTGGGATATTAAGGATCATTGACACATAACAATAAGCCATTTATGGATATTTTCTTTTACATATATGGAATACCATTATGATGGGGCTGGAAAAGGATATTAGGATTTCATTTGCATGGTTATAATCATTTTTGAGGAAAAAGAACGTAACCAAAAATAAGTTGCTAGCCTAGAGTATTAGATTAAGGTTTTGGCAGTTAGTTATGTTTTTATTTGGTGGACCAGTGAAGTTCATAGCATATGGACTAGAGGCTGGCTTGGGATCAGGATGCTTGGGTTTTCATCCCAGCTGCTTGACCGCATTCAAGTTCTGTGACCTCTTTGCGCCTCACTTCCCTTATTTGTGAAATGGGGGTAATAATAGTACGGAGGCATAGGTTATTGTGAAGATTAAATGTGTTAATCATGTAAAGCGCTTAGGGGTGCCAATATTTTTTTAGCTCTCATTATTCCACTTAATGTGTGTAGATTATTTGTTGGTGTGGAAACACTTTTGAAAAGAAATAGCCCTCAGAGTACCCATAGCAGTTGTCTTTGAAAACTACTTTTATGTGCAGAGTGATAATTTAACATTTAACCATCTTATATACAGTAATTTATTATTCTGGAATCCTTTTTGAAATAAAAGTTTCTTTTAACTTTTATACACTTAACATCAAGGTGATTTAAGTTTATTAAAATAAATTGCTAAAACCCTAGCAAAAACCATAAGCAAACCATATTAAACAAAGTTGTAATTCAGTGGAATATAATATGAGAAAATATGAAAACTAGCAGTATAGAAAAGAAATGAAAAATTGAACACTGAGTTGTATATACAGCACGAACATAAGTAAAGTTTGTATTTTAAGATGAATAGATAAATAATAGCTATAGTATAGTATTGGGATTAAGGATGGCTCTCTTTTTTCTTCCCCTTTCCAAAGTTTATATTGCTGTAAGGTTTTTATAATTTTAAAGACCAAACATCTGTTATTCACTCTAATTGCTCAAAATGATGGACATTAAAAAAATTATATTGGATCTAAGTAAGTCTTTTATTATAGCTAGCAAATTTATCGAACTAACTTACAAAATGTTTGTTAAAATCAAGAAACTGCTTTGTAAATTAAGTAACTTCCTAATTGACTCAGAACAAACAAGGTCTCTTGGGTTTATGTTTAGGTGCGCACATGATAATTAGATAGCTATACAGGACCCAGACAGTTCCTTCAAAACCCCCAGTCCATGACATTTTGTAGACATTTCATAAAGGAACTTTTCAAGGCCATGGGAAGTCAGCAGCAGAAACTTCCTCTGTGATGCGTTCGGGGATCTCCAGAGATCATCGCCGGTTCCTGAATCGGGTGAGGAGATATCCAGTTTCCACCGGGCAAAGTGCAGATCTGGTTCATCATGTGATCACGTTATCCTTCGCAGGCAGCCTGCCAGCCTGCCAGGCGACATCTGCTCGCCGGCCGTGCGGCCCACCTGCCATCACCATTATTCCCATGTGGTTAGGGGCAGGCCAACAGGGACCTCTCTCATTTAACCCTGAATGTCTTCATTTTCGTGAAGTTTTCAAAGCGGAATGAAAGACGCAGCAGGGAAATACCTGTTGGTGTGACTAAGCCCAGGTCGGTGTCTTCAACTGCAGGACTGTTTCTTGGTTATAGATGGGGCTGCCCTCTGTCCACCTGAGGCCATTCCCAGAGCTTCTCTTGAAGCAGATCACATTGTCTTAGTAGCAGGCTTGATCCTGGGTAAGGCACATACAAGAACCAACCAATGAGCGCATGAATAAGGGGGACAACAAATCGATGTCTCTCTCAAATCAATCAATAAAAAATGTGTTTTAAAGTAAACAGAACTAAAAAGGGCCAATACAGGTGGTACATACTTAGAGAACTATATCTATGCTATGAGCAATACCTCATTTGCTAAAAACTGAGTATGTGTTAGTTTCCAAATATTGTAGAATATGTGTGCACACATAATAGATTAAAACCTACCTATCTGTCAAATATTTTCTCAGCAAATTGTCTTGGAAACAAACCTTCTCATTTAAAATAGTTTATTTTTTCCCAAAGTTCATTGCAGTATCTTCAATATCTGTTGTACTTATGTGGAATGACTGCCTAAGGGGTCCTTGGGTAGCCAGCTAAGCTTCTTTCCCACTTGATAAATTCAAACACTCTCTAGGTCAGGTAAGGCAAATAATAAAAATCAATAAACATATTGAAAAAACTTAGGATCTGCCTTATCTGAAGAGCCTGGGTGAATTTCAGCTATACATTGATTTTTTTTATTTTACTTTATTTTATTTTTTTAAGAATATATTTTTATTGATTTCAGAGAGGAAGGGAGAGAGAGAGAGAGAAATAACAATGATGAGAGAGGATCATTGATTGGCTGCCTCCTGCATGCCCCACACTGGGGATTGAGCCCGTAACCCAGGCATGTGCCCTGACCAGGAATTAAACTGTGACCTCCTGGTTCATAGGTTGACGGTCAACCACTGAGCCATGCTGGCTGGGTTATTTTTCTTATTTTTTTGATGAAGTGTTCTATGTGGTAGATTCTGACAGATATCTCACTGCAAATGCTTTTATTCTTATGCTGTCTCCCTAAATGAAAAGGTTTGATACACACACACACACACACACACACAGACACACACGCACACACTGACTAAAAGTAGATGACATTTTACATATACAAAATTGTTGAACTTGGTAAAAATACCTCTAATACCAGAATATGCCTGGAGGCTGACAGCCCTACCGAGGGCTTGCTCATCACCTAACAAGACATGCCTCTACTTTGACATTTCCTGTAGAGGGAAATATTTTTGAATATATACAGTAAGAATCATGGAGAGCATTAGTCACTGAGATTTTTACATGTAATAGTTGAATATCCTTGTTCGCTTTGATTCCCAAATTATTTGAGTAGATTTTTAAAAATCAACTACTGTTTATGGAGGTGAACAGGGACCTTTCACCTTTGTCCTGCTGCTGTGCTGTGCAGAGCCATTGGCAGGAAGAGACGCATTTTGCTATTTCAGATGCTCCTGGTTCCTGAACTGCTTGTGGGTAATGCATTGTTGAGGGAATAGTGTCTGGCTCATCAGATTCAAATTTGCTGCTTACATTTTCTAGAATGTATAATGTAGTGAGAATAATTTAAAATATCTTTCATTAAAAACTGTCTAAAATTTATAGCAAGTTGCAATGTGAACAGAAGTAAAAACACGTATATACGAGGGTTTTGTTTTTTTTTAACTAATACAAATAATTCAAAAATACTTCAGAAGAGAAAGATGCCAAATGACATCGAGGGCCTTCCCATATGTTAGGATTTTAACCAGTGGGGTCACTTGAAGGCCCATGGACTCCCCAGAAAGTAGCTCACTTTTTCTGCATGGAGGTGTCCAGGGGGAAAAAAACAGCCTATGAAGGGGGACTAGGAACCCCTTGATGGGAAGCCAGCATGTGGTGGAGGTGGCAGGCAGGGGATATCCATGCTTTTTGGAGGAGAGAGAGCAAGAGAAAACCCTTTTTGCCATAAACGAGCCATTTGGATCCCTTGGAAACGTCGAAGTTGACAATGGAGGGGGAAGGAAAAAGCTTGGCAGCCCAGGAGAACTCTGAGGGGAAAGGCGTGAGACCCTCCTGCCTGACAAGGAGTAGCAGGCAGTGCCCAGGGATGTGAGCGGTGTGCCACCTGCACCCTCAGGTGCAGAAGGATCCACTTTTGGAGCTCGAGTGTAGTCACTCGAGTTGTCTCAGGTCCGCAGCCTCCTGCACTGAGATGAGAAGGTTTGTGCAGCCCCCACTGCCCTCACCCAGTCATCGTGAGCTTTTAGTTCACGGAACAGAGGCTGCTTTCAGAGGAAGACATGCTTCTCTCCAGCCTTTCTTCAAGGTCTTCGAGTGGCTTATTACGTTTCCAGCTCTTTCCCTCTTGGCTCATCTTGTCACCTGCGTTAGAACTTTCCCCCTCTTGCAACAAGTCGTGATCTGTGGGTCTCTAAGGTAGTAGTAGCCTGAGAAGCTCTACTTCTTCTTGACAAAGTTCAGTCATTTCATTTTCCTTTTCTTGAAGATCTTTTTGACTGAGAAAATAACTATTTTGTTTTGGGGGAGTGGGCAGGTATCTAGTCTCAGAACTTCTGGAATTGCTTCTTGGTGCTGGCAATTGAAGTGCCGTGTGTGTGTGTGTATGTGTGTGTTTCATTCCTGGGGATACAGTATGGAAAGTATATAGCACCTGATTTTCAAAACTGTGGTAAGTGCTTTGTTTAGCTCTTTAAAGCTCCAGCTGACTCTATCTTTGAATCCTATCTGGAAGGAGGGCTTGGAAAGAGGCGCGCGTCTGCTCTAAGCTGGTATTACGGGAAGGGTTACTGAGGAGGGGCAGACTCCTTGAAAACAGACACACTCAGGTGCCTCATTTCACTGCAAAATGGCTGCTGTGGTTGAAACTAAGTTGGTAGGTAGAGACTTTAGCGCATTTAATTAAAAGTACTGTGCTAAAGAAATTGTAGCAATTATATATTATTAACCTAAGTGGTGCCAAGGCTTTGAAGTTGTCTGCGATGGCCCATTATTTTCCTTGACTGCATGCCACCAAGCTTGAGCTGGGCTGTTTGGTTATGTAGGCACGGAGAAGATGAGCAGCACAGTAAGGCCAACTACAAAACTAGGACCTTCGGAACTCTGCGCTGTCTATCCAAGCTGTTGCTGAGCGAATCCGGTCTGCTGCTGCTGCTATGGCGATTTATATTGCTTTCCCTGCCCACCTCCCAATCAGGCATTGCTTCGTTTATTGGAAAATACATCTTGTGTATGTCAACTAAAAACAGGATGTCATTTCTGGGCTTAAAGGGAGAGTGTTTAAGATGAAATGAATGAATAAGGAGATTGAAGATTTGAGAACAGTGCTGAGTCCATTATCATAAGAAAACCAGGCTTGGCGAACACAGGGCTTATAAATTACTGTGTGTGTGGTGAGCAGCAAGGGGGGTGGGTTTCTGGCTAAGCTGAGATCAAAATGTACTTTTCTGTATCAATAGCTCTGCAAGATGTCAAAGGTTTCAGTGAAAAGAATACAATAATGTTCTAGATCTGATTTTGTCATTAGCTGTACTCAGCTACACTTATTAAATGGAGTGCCCCGGACCTATTTGACAGCTAAAAATGACTAGAAATCAATGGGCCAACCCCTTCATTCTACAGAGAGAAAACTGAAACAGAGGCCAATTCACTCACCGAAGTGACTTGCCTCAGGGTCAGGGCTTAGTCCTCCAAGCCTCACCCCACTTCAGATGCCAACTGTGCGTCTTAGGGGGTCAGCTGGGCTTCTAATCAACCAGCTACACATTCAAAGTGCCCACATCCCTCACCTCAGGTCCAATCATTTGCTGGATGGCTCTCAGGAAAACAGTTTACTAACTAGATTACCAGTTTATTATAAAAGGATACAACTCAAGAGTACCCGCTGGAGGAGATGCTTAGGGCAAGGTGCGAGGAAAAGGGAGAGGAGCTCTCACGCCTTCTCCAGGTGCGCCACCCTCTCAGTACCTCCAAGTCTTCTCCAACTTGGAATCTCTTCAAACCCTTTCCTCTTGGGTTTTCATAGGCACAATTGATTACATCACTGGCCATTGGTGATTAATTAAACCTCCAGCCCCTCTCTGGTCCCCAGAGGTGTGGAGTGCGGTTGAAAGTTCCAACCCTGGAATCAAATGGTTGGTTCCCCATAACCAGTCCCTAAAGTCACCTCCTGAACACAATCCCAGGTGTGGTTGAAAGGGATTTGTTTTAAATAACAAAAGACACTCCTTTCACCTTTTTTTTTTTTTTTTTTTTGCTTTTATCACTTCAGAATCTCCAAGAGTTTTAGAAGCTCTGTTCCAGGAACTATGGACAAAGACCAAAATAGATTCTTATCGTAAATCACAACACCACAAGTAGCAACTAGTCACTACCTATTTAAATGTCGTAAGGGGTCCAGGGAACCTCCCATTGACATCCAGTTGGCCAGAAGCCCTGGTGACAACCTGGATTTGCAATTGGCTTCTTGTAGGACTGAACCCTTAACCTGTGGGATCTGATGCTGTCTCTAGGTAGGTAGTTGACTATTTAAATATAAATAAAAATTATTTGAAAATAAGTATACTTAAAAATTCAGTTCCTCAATCATACAGCCACCTTTAAGATGGGATTGGCCAGCACTGTCCTTTCCATGCCAGAGTTATTTACTGTGAATCTGGATGTGGACTTCAAAGACCTGAATCTGAACTCCCCATTCACTGTTCACCCTGTTTCATAAGCTGTCAGGTAAAAGGAGGTTACAGATCCTACAATGTCTGTGAAATACTTCATGTTACACCCAAAGTGCCTACGTAAAGGCAGGATTTGGGGTTGTTAACTTGGTTACTATTGAAAAATATTAGCACTGGAAGGTCTTTGCCTCTTTGCTTGCTTCATGGGGAATTCAGGGTCTGGGTGGTATCACAGTATAATGGCTAAGACCGTGGGCTCTGTTTGCTCTGCCTGCTCTGCCAAACATACTGAGTGACCTTGGCAATTATCACCTGTTTTCTCGTCAATAAGTGGGATAATAAAAGGACATCTGCCATAGAGTTACTGAGGGGGTTAAATGATATAGTACCCATGTACTTAGTTTAGTGCTCAGAACTTAGTAAATGCTCAATAAATTGTTATAAATAATAGGATGATGACATTGAGAACTTAGTAGAGAGAATACATTGCAGAATATTCTACTTGAATTATCTGGTAAGAGTACAAAGTCTATCTAGACACAGATATTTAGCACTCAAGGAGAGGAGATGTGACATTAGAAGTTTTGTGATTTACAAGAGATGGGATTTCTCACTATCCCTGTAATTGATCAACGGAGGGCAACAGGCTTCTGCTTCCTTTTCCATGTTCCTCTTTCCTCTGCACAGGCTCAAAGGCAAATAAATGCCTAAGAAAAATAAGCAGGCAATGCCCATGCATAAGACCTACTGTGTGAGAGACGGTAGAGAAAAGGAATGGCCTGCACCAAACTGGGGAATGTATATGTACCTGTTCGACTGGCTAAATCCACTGCTAAGCTTCAGCTCGCCACTACAGTGAAGGAATGGAGTGTTAGGAAATCTAGATGTGGATATGAAATCTCCATATTTCCAGTATGGGCTCGAGTTTTATTTCAAACTCTGTACACACTAGATAGATTATTTCTATAGTCCAGGTAAGAAACATCCAAAACCTATAAAGAATTTTTATAAGAGTTTATTTGAGCCAAAAGTCATGACAGTTGCTGGGAAGGAAGCAAGATCTCAAATGCTCCAGTTTCTTTTGTGCATTTGAAATTAGGGAGGGATTTTTATGCATCGGATAGCTAATAAGATGAGCTGCTCTCTTGAGGGCGGTCACCCTTTAGAAGGAGGGGTCTGAAAAGAGGCATCTTGAGGCTGTGCTAATCTAGATGCACATGAACAATGGGCAGGCCTTGCTTACGGTGAAGATAAACCTTTTACGATGCATAACCTGTCAGGAATTTATGATCAGATCACCATCTACCTTGGGTTAGATTTATTACAGAAACAACCCCCCTCACCACCACCCCTTTTTTTTGTCTATAATAATTAGGCTAATATGCTCCATAACAAGATGTACAGCCAGATTTAGGGGGGGATAATAGTATGAGGACCAAGGCTACTAGAGCAGTGTTTAGGAGAATAATGTTTGGACATGCAAACTGTGGTCTTAACGTTGCTATTGCTGTATGATTTATGGAACAAAGGGATAGTTTCATTCTTATCTATGAAATCTGTCTACTGTCTATGGTAGAAGGTGAAAACAATGAAAAGGAATTCAGTGAGCCTTCTATTTAGGCAGTAACGCTTGAGCATGCTCTCAAGAATTCCTTTGCTAATAACCCCAATTTACCTTGCCTGCTCTTTTAGATGCCTTAAAATAGCATGATTTCTCAGTCTTATTGAAATGATGGTGCTTCTCCATTTAGTAAAAACGTTTCTGCATTAAATTTCATTTAATTGCATTTTCATGGGTTTTTAAAATTCTGAGCCTCAAATTCACCCTGGGAATACAGTTAACTCAGACAAATCTTCCTGGGGATTTCATTTGGGTTAGCATTTGGATTATAGGTTTTTTTCCCCTTGATATTTTTCAAAGGTATTTCTAGATTAATTAATATAGAAATCAGAGAACAATAGGGCACAGAAGGCCCACTCACCGAAGCTGAATGTATTTCCAACCCTGAGAAAAAGGAAGGTTTGGGTATGTGGGTGGTGGTGTCTCATCCTCAGCACAGCTGCTCCACTGTGATAAGGGAGCAGAGCTCAGTATGTGCTGAGCCAACCAAAGTTTATCCTGCAGACTATTGAGGGACCAAAGGAAGAACTTCCTGCAAAATACAGCTGGTGTTGGCCTTTAGAGGGTTGCAACCTGAAAAGCTGCGATGCATCCTTGCAGGGGGGAATCTAACAGGATTTCCTGTGCTGGAAACGAAGCTTATCGGAAGTCTTTTAATTCATTCACACATGTGGAGACCAATATGGCTGTTAAGAGCTTCGTTTTGCAGTTATGAAATCGAATCTAATATAGTCAGCTTGGTACATGCTAGTTCTAATGTACAAGAAAATGATGCCTTCTGTATTCATTCTAAACATAGTATGATCTTGAATGGGAACATGTTCCTCGAACATTTCATGTATTTTTTTCTCGTAATTTTAAAATGTGAGTCTGCCACCTAAAACAGACTTTTCATTGGGCACTTTAGTCTCTGCGCCAGTGTGGGACATTTCCTCAAATTAAAATTTAAATCATGTTGAGTTTTATTTATTTATTTATTTAAAATATATTTTATTGATTTTTTACAGAGAGAAAGAGAGAGATAGAGAGTAAGAAACATCGATGAGAGAGAAACATCAATCAGCTGCCTCCTGCACATCTCCCACTGGGGATGTGCCTGCAACCCAGGTACATGCCCTTGACCAGAATCGAACCTGGGACCTTTCAGTCCGCAGGCCCACGCTCTATCCACTGAGCCAAACTGGTTTCGGCAGTCATGTTGAGTTTTAAACTGGATCTGTTGCTAAGACTTTGAAAATATTTACATTAAATACATATTATAGAACTGAAGTAGACACCAAAAATTGTAACTCAATCAGAATAATTTGAAATAAAACTCAAAGCAGCAGTTAGGAGCTGATAAATGTATATTGATATATTAGTTAAGCTTTTCGGAATCTTCATATTAACCATTGTTAGATATTGTTTAAAAAATTTTTTTAAAAGAGGAAAGCATGTAAGTTTGAATTCAGGTATACTTTTTGGCAAAAGGAATGCTAAGTAAGCCTCACCACTTGATTCTTTTGCTTCAGATTGGTTGGAAGACTCTTGATATATATAATAAAAACATGCACTGCACTTGTATAAGCAAATGATGAACTGGAGATCCAAACCTAGGCGGGCTAATTGCAGATACTTTAGTCATGCTTTACAGCCTCTTCAGAGGGACTGAATGCACCTGCTCAAAAGTCTTCCCTAAAATGATGGACCAGATTTGGTTATAAAGAGGGGTGGGGAATGCCTGGCTCTTGGGCCATATAAGGCCCAAGAGATCTTTTGGTCTGGCCATGCCAAGGCATTAGGGGTGAGTTAATTAAATGTTTGACCAAATACAGCAGGCTAATTTTTAAGTTGACAATTTTGTATGGCCCTTGAATGATGCCATAAATATCCAAATGGCCCTTGGCAGTAAAAAGGTTCCCCACCCGTGTTATACAGTAACAGTTAATTTTAACCTGTGAAAGTGGAACAGTAGTTTATTTTCTATTCCCTTAAATTGCATTTTACGTGTTTCTAAACTTTGAAACAAATGATAGCCACATGACGAGGCCTGCACAAATTTTATTGCTTAAAATTAGTTTGCATGTTTATTATTATTTTTGCTAATTGCTTTTACTATTTTTGTCACATTTATTTCCAGGGATCATGGCTACCTAATTCTACACCAAGCTGATCTCTCCTTTTTCTGGATTCTGTCTGTTTCTCATTTGGTCCCTCCATGGTATACAGTATCATTTTAGTCTTGAGCTCACAATTAGATTATGAACATTTTTAGGATAACATAGTCCTGTATTTCTCTTATACATAGTGCATTTATGTATGTTACACAACATTTAGGACAGCACTTTTTACAAAGTAGATTTTTAATAAGTATTGTGTCATAGAATACTGTTGAGCCATAAAGAAGATGACATATTGTCATTTGCAACAACATGGTTGGACCTTGAGGGTATTATGCTAAGTGAAATAAGTCAGACAGAAAAGGACAAAGACCATATGATTTCACTCATGTGGAATGTAAAAGGAAGAACAAACAAAACAAACTCATAGATATGCTCAGAGATTGTTGTTTACCAGAGGGGAAGACGGATGTGGGAGGGCAAAATGGGTAAGGAGGTCGATTGTATGGGGATGGATGGAAACTAGATTTTTGGTGGTAGGCATGCTATAGTGTATACAGATATTGCATTATAATGTAATATCTTATATAATATTATAAACTAATATAGACTTATATAATATTATTAACCAGTGTTATTTCAATTAAAAAAAAGTATTGTGAGTCTTCAAAGGCATTCAGCTGAAAGGATGTAAATGTATATAAAGTGTGTGTACGTAAACATTTTATTATAGAATTTATCACATGTACTCAGAAGTAGAGAGAATAGTATAATAAATCCCATGCACCAATACCCAGCTTCAATAGATAGGTAGACATACATTTAAAGGAAGAACAGTGAAAAATTAAACCCCGTGTTGTAATTATTTGGCTTAAGAAATAAATATTATTGCCTGGCTGGTGTGGTTCAGTGGTTGAGCATCCACCCCTGAACCAAGAGGTCATGGGTTTGATTCCCAATCAGGAAACATGCCTGGGTTTCAAGCTGGATCCCCAGTAGGGAGCGTGCAGAAGGCAGCCAATCAATGTTTCTTTCTCATCGATGTTTCTATCTCTCTATCCCTCTCCCTTCCTCTCTCTCTAAAAAAATAAATAAAAACATATTTTTTTAAAAAAGAAAAAAATGTTATTAAAATTCCTAAAGCCCTTGGAATGAGTTCTCTTCCCTCCCAGCAGAGATAACTCCTACCCTGAATTTTGTGTTAATCATTTGCCACAGTTTTTTTGTTCACCAGCACCTATGCTCCTTTCTTCGATAATAATACAACTTCCCAAGTTTCAGCTGGACCCATGCCTTCTGAGGACTGTTTCGCACGTCCCTTGCAGTTACGCGTGTCGTGTGACTGAGTTCTGACAGTTGTGATGTGGACAGAAGTGATGTGTGCAGCCTCTGTGCTGGGTCCTTAGAAGGTCTGTGCTCTCCTCTTTCCCCTCTCTGTTAGTGGGAATGCAGATGTGATGGCATGCACTGAGCAGTGTCTTAGGGACCATGAGCCGGAAGCCAGCCAGGTACTGAAGATAGAAAGGAGAAAGCTTAAAGAAGTAGGTTTTGTTTGCCCCAGCCAGGTTAGCAGGCAGCGCATGGCACTTCCCTGATCATTTGGCTACTAGATCCTGGTAAGTTTTCTAAAATATCTATTTTTGACAGAGTTGTACAGTTACATGTACAGTCAGTCCTGCACCACTTGAGGATCTGAAGGTCTCTGCTTTTGTCCCTGGTTCTGGGTTTTAACGTAAGTGACAATTCTGATATTGTTAGTGTCTTACCATAGGGGTTGCCCAAAGAATTCTGATACTGTATCGTATGTTTGAAAGTTGCTGAGAGACTAGATATAAAAGTTCTCATCACAAGAAAAAAAATTGTAACTGTGTATAGTGATGGATTTAACTAGACTTATTGTGTTGATCATTTTGCAATACTGTACATACAAATATCAAATTATTGTTTTACATCTGAAACTAATATATGCCTGTTTTATCTCAATTTAAAAAAGGATTCTGAAGCATGCTGTATTCAATTACAAAACAAAGTGATACGATCCTTTATCAGAGTCCAGCTTATCTGATAACTGAGCTGTCATTCTCATTGAGTTGATGAGAGCTGAGCAAAGAGTAGTCCCAGCTCGAGGATACTAGTAGGTGGTCTAACTATCTCAGTAAAGGACCAGCATCTTTGGAAAAAGCTAAATAGATGTACCGAAGCTCATGCAGTTTTCATAAGGGGGAGTCTAAAAGCTCTTCTCAAATGCCAGCTTTGATTTATGCACGGCTCTAAACTAGTATGTCTGCTTCCTAATTCATAGAACAGTGGAGTGAGTATATGGGAAAGGGAAAGGGTGCCTTGCTGTATAAGCAGGCCCAGAGACAGAAGTGAGAAGTAACAGCAGACAGGATGACAACACAGGAAGGACTTAAGCCACAGCAGCCTGGGACAGACGCTCCCACATGCCCCCGTAGGCCCCTGTGCTGGATTGGAACTATAGCACAGCGAAATGTAGTGCTTAGTGTTTATGGAGATGAGCCCGAGTCAGCAACCTGGTGTGCTCTGTGCACTGTGTTTTAAAAGATGAGAATCACTCCACATGCATGGAGGAATGATGACTTGCAGCCCTGAAACTACCGGGAAACAACTGGGAAGACTGGCAGGTTCAGCTGTGTCCAAATGAGTAACTCCTACACGCAGAAGCCAGCAAGCAAAAGAAAACAAGGCGAACAACAAGCTGGGAAAACCAGTTTCACTGTTTGTGACAGGCCAAGGGTTAAAATATTATAACCTAGAGAGGGGTCCAGAGTTTGCACGAGAGGAGGGGAAAGTCCATGCAGCTGATAAGTTTAAAAATTTTAAAAATAAAAAGTTTGTACAAAGGTAGTAGAACTATGTTACTTTTAAAAGCATGTATTTTTACATTTAAATATGATAATAAGCCCTGGCCAGAAGGCTCCGTTGGTTGGAGTGTCGTCCCATATATTGAAGGGTTGCAGGTTCGATTCCTGGTCAGGGTGCATGCAGGAGACAGCCAGTTGAGGTTTCTCCCTCACATCGATCTCTCTCTCCCCTCTCTCCCTCCCTTTCTTCTCTCTCTAAAACTCAATGAAAACATGTCATCGGGTGAGGATAATAAACATTAAAATTTTTTTTTATTATCCTCACATATAATAAGCACATATGAGGATAAATTAAAATATGACAGAAGGGTAGAGGACTTTGTATAAGACATTCTAGAAAGATTGTCAGCTAAATGAGTATGTGACATTTCTGATTTTTTGTTTGTTTTGTCTTTTTGTGTACATGCAAAAGGGATAAAAATATTTAGGTCCCCAGGAAACATTGCGAAGACCATCTTAGACCATTGGGGCAATTTTTCTCAGTAACCCTGTAGGATTTGTGAGAGCATTCTCCGAGGCCCCAAATTCTGTGGCAATTTTAATGTAAATACTTTAGACATTTTCTCTCTGATATCAAAATGTTGTATTTTGGATTATACGATGAAGATCCCTCTGACAGATTGTTACTTCATATTTACTTTTTTAAAAAACAACTTTATTTCGATATGTCACCATAAAATTCACCCATTATAAGTGTATGTTTCTGTGACTTTTGTAAATTAATATAGTTGTACAGCCATCATTCCAGTCTTGGTTTAGAACATGTCCATTACGCCCAAAGTTGTTCCCTTATATTTTTGTGTAGTTAACCCTTGGTCCCACCCCCAGTCTTATGCAACCCACTGACCTGCTGTCTGTCTGTATAAATTTGCCTTTTCTAGACATTTTCTATACATGGAATCAAACAGCCTGTGTTATTTTACATCTGGCTTCTTTCGCATAATGTTTTTTGAGGTTCATCAAACATTGGAGTATGGGTCAGTGGTTCATTTCTTTTCTTCGCCGAGTAGTGTTCCATTGTGTGGGTTTTACATTTTGTTACCCAGTCACCCTTTCATGGGCATTGGACTGTTTCCATCACATTTACTTTTTGTGTTTACAATCAGATTGGGACCAATAACCACCATAAGGCTGAAGTTATGACACACAGTTTCTCAATTTGAGGTTTTAAAAATTATTTTCCAGGATTTTTTCGTATTAAAAGGGTCCATCCATTGTTCAAATTTAAGAAACACAGTTTAGCTAGATAAGATTTATAAGCATCATCTTAATATCTTAGTGACTGGAACCCCCCCACCCCAAAGTGTTAGATAAAACAATATCTATATCACTTTGTATGGTTTGCTTAAATTCATGGTAAACACTATGTCTTGGTTTCGGCCTAGTCAGGTTAGAACAAGTTGTTGCAGTAACCTATCAGTATCATTAAGTGGGTCCTTAAAGGAATATTTATTCTGTATCCGTTCTCCAAATGAAATTAGTTTATATATTGCACTTTACCTCGGTAAGTCTCAGGGTACTTGCATCTGTCCTCAATATTCCCTGAATATCTAAAAAAAAGCTGTCTCCTCCCAACAAGCTGACTTGGGATGACACAATAAGCTTTGGGGGAATTTATTGGGATTCTAATAATGGGAGGCAGAACTGAAGAGAGTTGAGCAACCAGGATCCAGGCTAGCTCTGTGGAACAAAGTTGTAAGAATTCAAGGACACTGTCTCTGGGATGCTGACATTCAAATAATTCAACTCCAAATGCTTCAGTCCTGGTGTGACTCTGCTCAAATCATATTCCTGGGAGACGGGGCTATCTGTTTATCCCTGAGGGGTTGAGCATGGAGAGTAGCCAGAAGAAAAACACGTTGAGGAAACCCCAAGCTCCCACACTTTTCCTTTTTCTCTCTTCTTTTCTAGGACCCTACCTCTGACACATCTTCACTATTTTTTAAAAGGCTCTCTGTTATATTTATCTTTCTTTGCCTTAGCTGTCTTGGCTCAGTAGATAGAGCGTCTGCCTGCGGACTGAAGGGACCTGGGTTTGATTTCGGTCAAGGGCATGTGCCTGGGTTGCGGGCTCCATCTCCAGTGTGGGGTGTGCAGGAGGCAGCCAATCAGTGATTCTCTCTCATCATTGATGTTTCCATCTCTCTCTCTCTCCCTCTCCCTTCCTCTCTGAAATTAATAAAAAGTATTAATGAAAACGAATGACAGTCATTAATTGAGGCCTAAGTAAAAAAAAAAAAAAAGGAAAAGAAAAGCTTACTAATATTATCTAAGATACTAAATGCCTATCGAATGCCTATGTCATCCTTAAGGCAGCCCCTAGAACACTGTGGCTTCTAGGTCATTTTCTTGTTCCTACTGATGTGCTAGCAACATCTAAGGTGGCCTTGGTTCTATCTCTGGAATTTGCGCTGATATTGGGAGCCTCTGTGCCCGAGTGTGCAGAGGTGGTGTTTTGTCTAGACGCGGTGCCTTAGGCTGATCTCTCTGAAAAGACCACTAGATTTGGCTGCTGCAGGCTCCACAGCTGCTAAATTAAGTTAAACTCTTACATTCCTGACCCCAAGTTACTACATCCCCTTGTGTAAGCCTCTGTGTGGAGTGGCACCACGGTGCTTATTCTCGGATCCCCAGTTGTTGTCCAGCTCTCCGAGAACTCTGGACAACCATCCCACCCTTTACAATATCGGAGCATCACCCCGATTACTTTACATTTCTCAGAGGTGCTACATGTTTTAAATAAAGCCTGCCTAAACAGTCTCGTCTCATTCCGGTTTCCTCTCAATAACCCCAAACTACTGGCTTCTAATTTTAGGAAGAACTAAGGTAGGATCCGGACAGAAAATAAGCTCTTCTCTATTGATTTTCCTCAGTCATTTTACTCCAGAGACCTATCATTAGCTCTATTTTCTCCACCTGTAATACATGTTTAGGTGTACAGTGATGCTGGAGAAATAGTGGGTGATGCACATGGTTAGAATTAGGAAGCCTATTTCGTCCTACTTTTAGAAACTTATGTGAATGACTCAGGGGGTTGGAGGAGAAGAGGAATATTATCCATCCATCCAATTTCATCTCCTTGTACTTTTAATGATATTAATAACTCAGTGACACTTATCAATCACTGACAATCTGTCAGGTACTGTTATGAGTGCTTTACTTGTATTGACTCACTGAAGCTCACATTATGGTAACCGTGTGAGGCAGAACTGCCGCTGTCTCTCTTTTAGAGCGGAGGAAGCTGGTGGGGTAAGTAAATTTTATCCATGGTCATGAGCAAGTAAAAGCAGCACTAGAGAGAGCCCACACTCTTGACCCTGGGCCCATATGCAAGGAGAGAGAGAAAAGTAAAAACAAAGAAATAAAAGGAGGACTATAATCCCTTCCCCTTCACATCTGAAAACTCTCTCTAGGCCTGGCCCAATGGGAATTTTTCTCCAGTATTTTAGAGTTAGCTCAGCCGTACAACGCCAGCTCTAAAGAAAAAGGAACTCATCTATATATATAAAAGCCTAAGCGACCGTCCGACCATTTGACCATCCGACCAGTAGCTGTGACTACCAGGGGGCAGATGCTCAACGCAGGAGCTGCAGAGCTGCAGTGACTTGGCAGCTGCAGTTCTCAGGTGATGCCCCCAGAACCAGAGAGGCGGGAGCCCGATTTTGGGGTGCATCACCCAAGAACTGCCCTCTCACAATCTGGGACCCCTCGGATGTCGGAGAGTTGGTTTCGGCCTGATCCCCGCAGGCAAGGCTGAGGGACCCCACGGGTGCCACGAATTTGTGCACCGGGTCTCTAGTATAAATATAAAGGGGTATTTAATGAGCTCCACCCAGAGGGATTAAGTTCACCGGTGATTGTCACTGGAGTTGTTTTTGTAATACTATTTTAAATACTCAGCAAGGGCATCAGCTGCTTTCTTTTTTTATTCCTCTGTTTGAAGTTTCACCAAATGGGGTGCATATTCTACTTCTATGACCCTCCCTAACTGGCCTCTTCCCTTCCCTCATTACTTAATTATATAGAAGTTCTTGCTTTTCTTACCTCTATTCTTTCTACCCCTCACTATATTTTTGTTTTTGGCAAACCCTACTTTTTTAAGACACAGTTCAAGGGTCACATCATCTAGAAAGCGTTTCCTTAGATTGACTACCCCTCTCTCCATAAACGGATCACTTCTTTCATTGCGATAGCAGCTTATAGACGTTCATGTTAGCACTTGTAATTCATTATGGCAGTGCTTGTCCATGGACAGAAATGTATATTGCTGGTTCTCTGTGAAATAAATACAAAAATCAAAGGTAAGCATTTAGAATTTTTATTTCTTTCTTTTTTTTTTTTAATTTTCTCGTGTTCAAAAACATATGTTACAAAACTATGAGTCTGTGAAGGATTTAAATATTTCTAAAAACTGGCCCTTCACCAGGAGTAGTTGAGAAGTACTTGTCATTTTTCTTCCCTGTCCCTGTGCTAGGCTATCAGCACCTTCAGGGCAAGGTTCATCTTTCTACGAACAATATTTTCCTGTCAACACTAATGAATTTGGCAGGAGGAACAATGAAACTGCAGTTCTCATGGAACTGTCCTTCATAACGGCACTTGTCCCTTTGTGAAGACTTAATTATGCTGTTCCATGCCTCTGTCGTTGTACTTCTGTCAGACTGCAGTTGTCTGTTTATGGTTCTGTCTTTTCCACTAAATCCTTAAGGTGGTTAAGACAGGTCTTAATCACTTATGTATCCCAAATGCCAACCATAGTTCCTGATACAGAACGAGTGTTCATTAAGTGTTGTTGATTGAATGAACACATGAATTAGTGAGTTCTAGCTGTTTATTTTTATGGTTTTGGTGTTAGTGACCTAACTTGATTCATCAGCTTGCAGGCTCCACAGAAGCTAAAGCAACGTTTAAAACAGGTCCAGAAGAATTCATTTCTAATGTATAACTGCTTATAAAGTCGCCAACAGTTCAACATTGCTATAAATAAATACTACTAGCCTAAATTTAGGTAGCGCTATTTTTTCCCACATGAACAAACTGAGATTTGCATTCTTTTATGTGTAACTTGCACTAATAAAAGGCCTTTGTATCCTGTTGCCACTGATTCACATGATTATAATCCTGCTGCTTGGGCATTCCCTCCTTGAAGATTTAAATTTTAGTTTTTGTCCTTGAGTTGCTCCTCTTTTCAAAAATATGGTAGCTAAATAAACCCCTACAAATTTCTGTCTAAAAAAACGATTTCCTATGATCCATTCACTGTTTTTTTCTTCTAGATGTGTTTCCTATTCTGCAGATTTACTTAATCGGGGCTGTGGAAATGCCCTGAAGGATCTATCTTTTAATTTGCATTTGAATTCTAGCTCTCAGGAACGCAGTTAACCTCGCTGGGGTTGCTCTTGGATGTTGCACTTTACCTTTCCTTGGTCATCAGGCAGCCCCTACTTAGATTTTGTTTTAGTTTACAGCATTTCTTGTGCTTTTTCCTCTGATACATTTATAAGAAATAGCCATCATGAAATAAAAATTGGAGGTATTTGAAATATCAGTAATGCATGTAGAATAAAATAAAAGTATATTTGCAGGTGGTGAGGACCTGGTGGTGAGGTCAGGAGAGGCCTGGGAGAGGTTAATTGGGGCGGAGGACCTATGTAATACTTTCAGCAATAAAGTTTTTTTTAAGTATATTTACATTAACTAGTCAAAAGGAGAAAAAGAAAAGTTGCAGCCATTTAAAAATTAATCTCGAGATACTCCAAGCCAATAGCTTATTAAGTAAGCAACATGAGAAGAATCAACCAGGTTGGATATTTTACGCTCAGGGTTCAGTTTCTCCCCCTGCAGATTAGTATTTTTGAAGAAGAGGAGGTGGGCAGGGTGGGCTGCCATATGAATGATTTCCTTTCAGGGAACCAGGAAACGAAAATATAAATGCACTGTCAAATGCTGTAATCCAAATCAACGCATTTCCAGAGGAACCGACAGAGTCGGGATATTCTCTGTTAGTATGGAGTATTATGCGATACCAAAAATTATGGGCAGATTATATTCATGAAGAAAGAAACTATGTGTGAGGGGAAACCAGTTAATAAAGAGGAGGACAGCGAATAAAGGCAGCGATCCACATTTTGAAGATTTCAGCCGGGGACACTGAGTGGGCATAGCAACCGTCTCCAAGGAGACCCGTGGAAATGTGAAAAATGCTGAGGTCACCCGGTGCCCAGGGAAATTCCATATTGATGAACAACTTCAGGATGGATCTTTCTCTCTTTGCCTTCAGTGCCTCCAGCCTTTTAAACAGCATTTATTAGAAGAAGAAAGGAAAACCAAATGTGATTTACCCTGAAGAGAAAAAGTAACTCTCAGCACAGAAACTCTGCTCAAAACATTGTGAGCAGCCCTTTCACGAAACGTAAGAGAGGCTGTTCAGAAACTTGGGTATTAGTGAAGCCAGAAGTCCCAAGGAATAAATGCAAGCTTTGGTCATAGGTGGTAGTGATGGTTATTGTTTGATGGAAAAAGATGCAGTGTCAATCCTAGGGCTGGAAGCAAAGCTCCCTAAGTGGTTCTCTGTGAGTCCTTCATTACTAACCAGGCAGGGACCCCTCCCTCTCCCACCCTCCCATCCCGCTGGTTCTGCCAGGGCGGGTGGTGAGAGAGGATGTGCTGCCCACCAGGAGCGATGGTTTCCTTACTTGGTTCCTTCAGTCAGAAGACATGTACCGCTTGTCTGCAGCAGCCCAACCAGCTTTATGTCAGACACTGGGAAAGCAAATGTCACCGTGGTGTCAAGATGCTAAAAGTTTCCAGGGGAGATGGACAAAGTAAAGTATATAATAAAAAGGAGACCAGTGATTACAGGGTATAGGGAACGTGCTCAGGGTGTACTGAGCATCGAGGGGCTAGAAGGAGATGACAGGAGACGTGTTACTCGGGAAGAAATTCCAAGAGTAAGTAGTGGCTTTGTTGAAAGCAGAGAAGAGGATGAGGTGCCCTGAATGGCCCTGTTGGTGTGGCTCAGGGCTTGAGCGTGAGCCCATGAATCCAGAGGTTACTGGTTCGATTCCCTGTCAGGGTACATGCTGGGGTTGCAGGCTTGATCCCCAGTAGGATGTGCAGAAGGCAGCTGATCAATGATTCTCTCTCATTGTTATGTTTCTGTCTCTCCCTCTCCCTTCCTCTCTCTGAAATCAGTAATATACAGTGATACATATATACATACATATATACATTCACATATATACATACACGTGTGTGTGTGTGTGTGTGTGTGTGTGTGTATGCAGTTTGGCTGATGTAAAAGTCTTGGGACATGAGACAAGTCTGGGAATTGCAAGCAGGCCAGTAGACTTGATGAGAAGTGGTCAGGATGTAGGATGTGGGATGTGACAATTATTAAGTACTCCTGCCTCTGCTCCCTCCCCACCGTCCTCCTTCTTTAGTCCCACTTGGTAAATTCTGGAGATGTAGCAGTTTAAACTGGAGAGGGAGGTGCTTGATCAAAACTGGAGGCCAGGCCATTGGGAGCCACTGACTCAAGAGGCACCCTTGGGATTTCTGCTCAGGTCTCACTTGCTCCACAAGGTCAGTTTACATAAAGAAGTCACGTGTTCATTGTCAGGGCTCTCACGGGATTTAGTCAAATTGTAAACTTCATATCTATCCCATGAATAGTTTGCAGATTCAATGAGCAAGTACTAGTAGGTGTAAAACACTTAGAATAAATACTGCCTGATCCATAGTATGCACTGCCTAAAGGTTTGTTACTGTTGTTAGGAGTCATTATTATGATTAATCTCAGGTTCTTCCAAGTCACTGGAACCTCTGGAATGCCCTATAGATCTGTAGCCTGAACAGAGCTGGCGCTGAAGGGGACCCAGAGCTCTCCAGAGGGTATGGTGTGCCTCGAGGGAGGGCTGACCTGGATCCTTGGCTATAGTCCAGATAGAAAAACGCGGTGAGTTGACTGAAAGGTTCATCTTTATCGGGACTGTGCTGGGAACACTGGAAGCCCACAGCACTGCAGAGTTTGGTCCTTTTGAGGTAGAGGTGTTGCTACAGTAATTTTCAGAAGGGACCACATGGGTTTCACAGCAATAAAGGCCCCTGGGTTTTGATACCATAAAATAACGGCATCATTTACAATGTGAAAGACGGATTTTGCTTTTTGTGTTTTGGTTTGGTTTGCTTTTGAAAGAATGTATTACGGCTGGTAGTGCAAATCTCTTCTCAAGAATCGCCAGATACTGTTTGAATAGCACCTCTACTGCAGAACCTGCTCAGTCGCAAGTTTAAGACCGTTTACAATAAGCCTGCTTTTTAGGATTCTCGGACACACAGACTTCCGAGGTTGTTGTGAAGAATTAGCAGGGTGACGTTTCTATATTTTTTTGTCATAGAGAAAACCTTCAATAAATGGCAGGTGCTATTTTTACTCTTCTTGTCTGGCTGGTCTCCTAACCTGCTGGCGAGGGCAGATGCAAATTATATTATGCTATCCTCGCTGGAAGCTTGGTGGTGACAATAGTTCCCTAGCAGACCTCTTTAGTTTGACCAAACTGCCGAAATAAGTATAGGATTCCAAATTGGTTCATGTTTTAAAATTGGGTGTGGAGGAGAGCGGTCCTAGAAAAACTGCCAAAACTGCCTAAAGCCCCGATCAGGTGGCTCAGTTGGTTGGAGAGTTGTCCCATACACCAAAAGGTCACCGTTTCACTTTCCAGTCAGGGCACAGACCTCGGCTGCGGGTTCAGTCTCCGGTTGGAGTATGTACCAGAGGCAGCCGATTGATCTTTTCTCTCTCTCTCTCTCCCTTCTTCTCTCTCTAAAATCAATAAAAACATATCCTCAGGGAAGAGTAAGAAAAGAAAAACTGCCTAAAGAATTCAAATTGTTCACAGCCATCCAAAGAAAAAAAATCCTTTATGGGGGAAATTATGTTGTTCTTGCATCATCATCATCATCATAATGTGCTGAAGGAAGTGCTAACTTTTTTCTTTAGTTATCATGAGCACCTCATTACCCTGTTGGCTAGAGGAGGAAATGGATACCCAATGGAGTTAAGTAACCCACTCAAGGTCCCCACCTAAGAAGACTGACTGGAGCCTGGATTTGAACCCAGAGGTGTTGACTCCAGAGTCCGTGCACTAAACCCTTTCTGTTCTGTTGCTTTGGTTGTGCTGTCTAGGCCATCTGTTCATCCATCAATTCATTTATTCCGTAAATATTCACTGTGTGTGCCAGGTATTCTTCTAGGTCCTGGGGATACTGTGATGGACAAGAATGTCAAAGACTCCACAGTTTTGGAGTTTACATTCTGGTGGGAGAGACTTCAACAATGAATGTGTGTGTTGTGTGTGTATATGTACATGTATGCTTTGGGAGTGATGTATGCTATGAACAGAAAGTCCTGAGAAGAGGTACAGTTGTTATTTTATATCGTCAGGAGAAAAGTGAAATGTGACCAAAAATATCCCTCATCTTGGTTCAATGTTGCTTTTAATTTATATTACCTAATATTTACTCTTTGCCTGCTAACATGTTTGTAAATTATGGAGCATAAGGACCTGTGAGTCCACCATCTAAGCACTGAGCATTACCAATTTTGTTTCATCTTCTAGTGCCTTGTCCTATCTCACCCACCTGCCTATCTTGTGAAGGGACCACTTATATTTTTTGTTAATTCTCTTGTCTTTTATTAGGGAAAAAAAGTGTTTATCACCTATGAGTATATCCATGAGTACTAAATATAGTGTTTAGTTTTGCTTTTGTTTTGCCCTCTAAAAACAGTATCATCGTTCCACATTTTGTATGTATGTGTAGTTCATTCATTTTAACAGCTGATTTATGGTCTGTTGGATAAATGTGCAGAACCAATCAATTCATTGCCCCGTTGATGGATATTGGGTTTTTTCCCAGCCTTTTGTTCTTTGAACAGTGCTGCTAAACATTCTTGTGTGTGCCTCTTCATGCCCATGTACGTAAGTTTCTCCAGGACATTCCCGGGAGTGGAATTGCTAGGTCAATGTTCAACTTCACATGATAATACCAATTTGTTTTCCAAAGGGGTGCTACCAATTTACATTGCCACCCAGAAGTGAGTAAGCATTCCGGGTGAGCCGCTGGTTATTATGAGATATCTTAATTCTTAGTTCCTTATCAACGGAGACTATGCCTCCAGGATCCTACCCCAGACTACTTTTCCAGCATCCACTCCCACCATGCCTTAAGTCAGTGATTCCCAAAGTGGGTGCTACCGCACCCCGGTGGGCACTGCAGCGATCCAGGGGGGCGGTGATGGCCACAGGTGCATTTGGGGGCGATGAGTAACTGCTATTAAAATTTAAAAAAAAATAATTTCCAGGGGCTGAGAAATATTTTTTCTGGAAAGGGGGCGGTAGGCCAAATAAGTTTGGGAACCACTGCCTTAAGTTATTCATCCCATTCCAGCATTGCCCAGTTGCCACAGTTAGATCAAGTGACGCTGAAGTAATCCCTGCTCTGTGCTTCTGTAACATTCTGGGCATACAGTGCATGATAGGTATCTATCTTTCCCAATGAACTGTGAGCTCTTTGAGGGAAGAAACAATGTCACTCCTTTTCTTTCTTTTTTTTTTTTTAAATTATTTTTTTAATGTTTTTATTGATTTCAGAGAGGAAGGGAGAGGGATAGAGAGATAGAAACATCAATGATGAGAATCATTGATTGACTGCCTCCTGCACGCCCTCTACTGGGGATCAAGCCCACAACCCTGGCATGTGCCCTTGACCAAATCGAACCCGGGATCCTTCAGCCCTGCAGGCCGATGCTCTATTCACGGAGCCAAACCAGCTAGGGCTGTCATTTCTTTTTTTATACTCACCCGCAGTAGTACAGACCCTGGTACAGAATAGGGACTCAGTCCAATGCTGATGAATGAATGAATGAGTGAATGAATGAATGAACGAACTTGTAGTCAACCATAGGAGTAGGCCTGTTTGGTTACTAAAAGGGGGCATATACCCTAGACTGGCCGTTTGTTCCATATTTCCCTGAAGACGTACGTGATAATCAAGAACTTCCTCTGTATTCTGTTCTGTCTGTATCTACTCCCCCTTTACATCCTGGAGATTTCCTTTGCTCTGGGCTGTGGGACTAAACTCCAGCGAGTTCCTATTTAGAAAGCAGATGGAGGCTAACCCACAGGATAACTGGAGAGCCGCAGAGCATTTGATGGCATACGCTCGGAGACATCTGCTCTGTGTTTGCCGCTACCCTTTCTGAGGACTCACTAGTGGCCCACAGGAAAAGAACTTTGTCACCTTTCCTTTGAAAGCTCACCCACCTAGGTCTGAAATTATATATTGGCCAATCCAGAAATCAAAATGCTAATCCTGTCATTTATAGGTAAACTCTTAATATTTTGTAATACTCTCCCAGTTTTTTATCTGTGCCTACATGTATTTTTTTCCCTTATCCATGTTACTGTAAATATATATATCTCCTTCCATACTGACAACATCATTTTACAAAGGCTTCTAAATATTTTTTCATACTTTTGTAGCTAAGTATGGTATTTTTTAATTTAAGGAGTGAAGATAAGGAAATAGCTCTCTCAGTATTTTTTTTAAATTTTTTATTTTTGTCAATCTTCACCCGAGGATTTTTTTTTCATTTATTTTTTATTTTATTAAAAATACTAGGGGTCCAGTGCACAAATTCGTGCACCTTGAAAGGAACTGTGGGCCATGAGGCTGAGGTGGGCATGGGGGCGGGTCTTGGCCCATCCTCCACGCCCTTGCCTGGCCCCTCCCGCCGTGGCCCCTGGTCCCCTGTCTGCCGACAGCCCTGCTCCTGCCACCGCCACTCCCACATGATGATGGTGCAGGCCCGCTCGCACCTGCTGCCGGTGTGGAGTGATTGGGGCTGGTGCCAGCAGCAGGTACGAGCAGCGACTGCTGCTCTGATTGCTCCTCAGGAGCAGGGGGAGGTGGAGAAGCCCTCAGGGGTAATCGGGGACAGCAGCCTGAGTGATCGGGACCGGCTGTGGGTGCAAGCGGTGGCTCCGGCACTGGCAGCAGGTGTGAGCACCGAATGGGACCTTGGTGCACGGGAGCAAATAATTTTTAGTAATCACCAGAGGCTCGCCCCAATGACAGCGACCGGCACCCCGGGCGCCTTGGTCTGGTGCCTCTGCTCACCTGCTCCACCATTCTGCCGTGGCCGACACGCACCATGTTCGGCGCTCTGCCGCCTGCTGACGATGCCCACCATGTTCCACATGCACCCCCTAGTGGTCAGCACGTCATAGCGACTGGTTGTTTGGTTGTTCAGTTGTTCTGCTGTTTGGTCTATTTGCATATTAGGGTTTTATATATATATATAGATATAGATATAGATATAGATATTTTTATTGATTTTAGAGAGGAAGGGAGAGGAAGAGAGATAAAAATATAAATGATGAGAGAGAATCATTGATTGGCTGTTTTCCCACACTCCCCACACTGGGGATGGAGCCCGTGCCCCAACTGGGAATCGAACTGTGACCTCCTGGTTTATAGGTGGACGACAATCAACCCAAGCCATAGCTGGGCATCATTGATTTTTTAGAGAGTGAAAGGAGGGGGAGTGACAGGGAGAGAGAAATAGCAATTGGTTGCCTCCCGCATGCGCCTCGGACAAGGGCCCGGAATGGAGCCTGAAACCAAGGTACATGCCCTTGACCAGAATCAAACCAGCAACCCTTCAGTGTGAGGGCCGATGCTCTAATCACTGAGCCAAACCAGCTAGGGCTCTCTCAGTATTTTTAACCAGTCTTATTAAAGAAATTTCACATGATTTTATACTAAGGAAATAAAATTTTGAGGTTATAGCTACTTAAGTACCTAATAAAGGTGATATTTAATGGCCTCATTCTGTCTCTCTAATCAAAATTATCTACCTCCAAATGCCCACTTTAAATTTCTTCATTGCATAATATAATCAAGGTGATTTTCTCTCTCATTAGACTAAGTAAGACACTATAATAACAGTCTCCTTTGAGTTTCTTAGTTTTATATAAGTATACAAGATTGTCAAAATTTGTTAACTTCAGGAGGAAGTCACTTGAGAAAAGACTACATGGCTCTTAAGGAACTTAATTAATTGGTAACTTGAATACTCGAACTATATAAGACATGTATAAAATTTGATATGTGAAAAAAAAGGTATGAGCTCTACCAAACCTTTTTATTGCCATGTAATTTTACTTCTGAGGTTCTTCGATTTATTACATTATTCTGATTACACCTGAGAGAAAGTGGGTGTCTTTCTTCTTTTGGTCTGAGTTACAAATGAATTGGGTTTCTAAAAGGCACTCCCCCACCTCAACCTTTGACCAAGAGTTAAGCAGATCCCAAATTCTCTATTAACTGTTCATGGTTATGCTGTGTTCTCTGATTCCATATTTTAATAAATCCTCTAATTTAGGCATTACACAAGCAAAAATTTTTTTTTTCTAAGAAGTACCAGGATTTTAAAAATGCCAATAGTAGCCGGTTTATTGTATGACTTTAAAACTGAATATGTGCAGTCAGTCTGATAACAAGAGTACAGAACTGAGTAAACTTATACCTTTCATGAAGAGTGGGGACTTCTTGACTTTATCCTTTTGGCCTGCGTGACCTCTTACTGAGGATCCAGGAGGGAGCCCTTCAGGGAACTCCCAGAGGGAACATCTTCTTTGATGTTATTTGGTTGCTCTGGGGCTTGGTCCTTGAGAACCAACTTGTTTGAGGATGTGAACCTTATAAAATGTGTGAATGGCCAAAACCGGTTTGGCTCAGTGGATAGAGTGTCGGCCTGCGGACTGAAAGGTCCTGGGTTTGATTCCGGTCAAGGGCATGTACCTGGGTTTCGGGCACATTCCCAGTGGGGGATGTGCAGGAGGCAGCTGATTGATGTTTCTCTCTCATCGATGTTTCTAACTCTCTATCTCTCTCCCTTCCTCTCTGTAAAAAATCAATAAAGTATATTTTTAAAAAAATAAAAAAATAAATAAAATAAAATGTGTGAATGTATCTAAGAGACTTCTCACCTCTAGGCACTGTCTTCCCAGTGGTTGGCATACAGTGATGAGATGATAAATATTTGCCAAGTGAATGACTGGAATAAGAATGAACTATTTTAAAACTTTTGTTTAAAAAATGAGTTCACAACTTGAGCCAAGCCATGCCATCTGTTGGAAGGCTATTTATAGTTCCTAAGTGGTGTCATTTTAGCATGGTACAGGAGGGTGACTGTCACTGCACTTGATGTTATCCGTAATTATGTGTCCATAATGCTCAGAAGAACAGATGCTTTAAAGTAGGTGTGATGTGTTGCCTGGATCTTGATTTAGCAGCAGACGCTCTTTTTTAGAATGAGTGGCCTGCCTTCTCTAGCCTAGGATCAAAGATAGTCTGCCTTAGATACGTAGCACACCAGCATTCATATCCAAGGTGAATCCAGTGCTGACATCACTCCGTCATGAACTATTTGCTTCTAACATCACGACTTAGGCTCTCATCTAGGCAGTTGAATGCTAGGCCTTTACATTTTTATACCATGGTCATTTGGAAAAATAAATGAGATGTATAGCATCTTAATTTTGATGAGTTTTAAGTTACATTAGAAGAAGAAAAATGGCTAATATTTCATCCATTAAAAATCTTCATTGTTAAAATTGCTCCAATTAGGAAGATATATCTGCAGTGTGCATTTTACTGTAGATGAATTATCTCTGGGAGAATCAGGCCAACTCAACTGTTAACAGAGCCTGGGGTTTGGAGCTGGATTGCCTAGAAGCCAGTCCTGGTTCTCCCCATTCATCGTCTCTGGGACCTTTGGGGAATTGACTACGTGCTTCAGTTTCCTCGTCTGTCAAATGTGACTGAAACTAGAATTTACCTTATAAGGTTGTTTGAGAATTAAAGGAATTAGATTATTTGTTAGTGCTCTTGAGTTTTTGTTAAATAAAATTTAAAAATAAAACACTCTAATCTTTATGATAATACTTCCAAGCTTCTCATCCCTACTGCACCTGAGAACCACCTGGGGAGATTTCTAAAAATAACAATATCTGGGCTCTATTCCAGGGTTCTGATATGTAGCTAAAGTTAAAAACTACAGCAATATGTTAGTTTAAAAAAACACAGTAGATTTTGATGAGTAATGCTATGCGTTATAACAGCATTCTGAATTTCCAATAATTATGGCACCATGTGACAGGGGAGACTCTATTTTCTTCATTTCCAATAGCATTGAAAAGCCTTCTCAGAGAAAACAAAAGAGATCGGTTTAATAATGAACTTCCATAAGAATGACTGAATTTTCACTTTGTTGTATTTCCAAGGAGAAATAACAGAAAATTCTAACCTTCAAAGAGAGCCCTGAGACCACCTCTTTTTTGTTCAAATCATTTTTTTTCTTTCTGAGAGTGAAAATTTTATATATCTAAAGTGCATGAGGAAGGAAAGCTCTGTTCAAAGTTAAGATGATAAAGCATAGAAACTTTAAAACACCCAAAATGCAAATTGTGAGGCGATTGGCCCCTCTATTCAGCAGAGCTCTATAAATGTTAGGTGTATCAAACAACTTAATCCAATGCATTTATATAGCCAGTGTGTCTCCACCTCTCCCCATCATTTTTATTTTATCTTCACCCCAGGATTTGTTTACTAACTGGGGATTGAACCTACCCTGCATGGGACAATGCTCCAACCAACTGAGCCACTCAGCCAGGCCCCCCATTATTTTTTTTTAAGTGAAAAAGAACCCAGTCTTGTAGTGGAAATCTCATAATTTCTGCAATGTGTTTCTTCATCAATAATGAGGTAATGTTGGTAGTTTTTGCTTTTGTTAAAGTTTTTGGTAGATGATTCACATTTGCACAGTGTCTGGGTTGACTCAAAAATTCATCATGAATGGGTAACCACTCTAGGCCTTGTTTTCTACATCTTTAAAATGGATTAAAATGGCTTTAATTTTGAGCAAAAATTTTTTTCTTATATTTTTGTTTATTCCCATGCATTATTATTTCAAGCTTAAGTTGCCCTTTTGTGCTGTATAATCTGTGATTCTTCCAAGATCCGAGCACAGACCCCCTCCATGCGCTCAGTAAATATCTGTAGGCTGACAGCCTCCTGGACATCTTGAAGATAGTAATTGCAATAAGTTAATTAATGAAGGTAAAAGGGAATTTGAGGGCCCACCGTAGACACTGCATGTCCCTTTCCTCCCAAACTTTCAGATTGTGCTACTTATTTTCATGCAATTCCTGAAGAGGCCCTACAACATCCTCTGGCATTTTGAACTTACCACCTCACCCACACGTTTTCCCAGTAACTATTTTAACCTAAGTTCCTTGTGTTTCAGTTCAGACTTGTTTGCTTTTGTTTAATTAGTGAAGATGGAGAATAGACAGGCAGAAAGAGGATGGTGAGACCAGAGGCTTTGTCATTGGGGATTGTTATGGGGACAAAAGCCTTGAATTTCCTATGAGCCCTCAGCAGTGTCCTTGGCGCTACACCAGCCTGTGAGCACCACGAGAGCCAAGTGTGCCTTTGCTTTGCACACCAGTCAGTCACCGGTGGCTGGCACACAGTCTGGCACATAGTAGGTGTTCAGTAACCTATTATTTGTTAAGTGAAAACAAGCCCACGAACTCCTATGGAAGTTTTGAGCAATGGAAGATTTATCATATGGATCTTATGCCACATGGAATTGTGCCTTAAGTCAAGAAAACCCTGTCAGCAAAATCAGAGGTCAAAAAGCAGATACATGAGATTATTTATTTTTATAAGATTTATGCTATATTTCCTTAAAATAGCCACTAATTCCAATGTTTTGAAAAATGTGATTTAAGTGTATGCAAACACTGCTTTACACAGAGGTGTCAGTGCACTTATCTCTTTTGAAGTGAATTATCTGAGAATCATGCTTCCTAAAATTATATCTATTCTACCTAATTCATGTCATATCTTTAAATGGAAAAAATAGCTTAATTATTAATATAAAAGAAATTGCTAAACATCAGGGAAATTACACAATACTTTCTGGTCTAAACACAACATTAACTCACAGAAAACAGTATATCTTGCTGCCAGAAAATTTAATAAGCTTTCTTATAAGTCTTGGTTAAAAAAAAAAAAAAAAAAAAAGCATCTGAAAAGTTAGTATACATGTTTTGGAATGCTGTTTTATTAAATCTTCCTTCTTAATCCCCCAAAGAAAACGAACAGCTTATCTGAACATTTTGTGTGTAATCGAACTAGCAAGTGTCTTTTGAGATCCCCTAACTGTATGGGAGTTTAAATTTTAATTTGAAAAGCCAGGAAAATGTATACCAAAAAGGAGACATTTCTCTCATGTGTAAACACACATAAATAGAAAAAAGGAGAAAAGGATGGAAGATATTCTGAACTATTAATAATGGCTACCTCTCATGCTGAAACTAGGAGTGACTTTTATTTGTATATTTCTGAAGTTTTTCTCATGAACATGTATAACTGGCATAATTTTATTAAAAGATATTTTAAAAAGAGAAACTGTGTCACAGTGTGCAGTGAGTGCCAAATGAGGTGCGGATAGAAAGGGCTCTCTGCGTAGGGAAATGGACTCACATGGGCTTGGGCAGCCAGTATACACGAAGAATGGGACCTGGGCCAGGTCTTGAAGAATAGGTAGTACAATAACCATGATGGTTTCTTCAACTTATTTGTTCCTTTTGCAGCAGACTGTCTCCTCAGTCTGCATTTTCCTTTCTCTGTTGGAAGAGGCCCTGTTTTGTTCAGTTATGATGGTTCCTTTCCAGTTGTCAGAGACTGGTTCAAGGTTGGACCTGTGGCCTAGTGTTGGCCGGGGAGATGGGGAAAGGAACGTTTTTTTTAGACACTAGAAGAAAAGATCCTTTATGGCCTGTGTGCTTTGTCTGGTCTCATATGGCACCTGTAGCTGCTGAAGAAGAGGAACCTCCTGGAACCATAAGGGGAACCACACTCAGGATAGTAGAAGGTAGAGGCAGGAGGAGCCAGGGTCATCAGCACCATTATTCAGCTGCTGCGCTTCGGGTGAACTAGTTTCTTCTTCTCTATTTATAGGTACTAGTATATACCTTGATTCATTTCCTGTTGTTTACAGCCAGTTTGAATTGGGCTGAAAGCATCCTCACTGATACAACAATTCTACAATTTGCAACCCTGTTCATATCCAATATTGATTTTAACCTGAACTCTGTGAAGTAGATCAGATGGTATTAGTCAGGGTTCTCCAGATAAACAGAACCAATAGGGTGTGTGTGTGTGTGTGTGTGTGTGTGGAGAGAGAGAGAGAGAGAGAGAGAGAGAGAGAGATGAATTGATTTAAGGAATTGGTTCACATGATTGTGGAGGCTTGGTGAGTCCAAAATGACACAATTCCTTCTTGCTCAGAGGAGATTGGTCTTTTTTTTTTTTTTTTTAATGCCTTCAACTGATTGGATGAGGCCCACCCACACTATGGAGGGTAGTCTGATTTATGCAGAGTTCACTAATTTAAATGTTAATCTCATCCAAGGAATACCTTACAAAAACATCCAGAATAATGTTTGACCAAGTATTTGGGTACCGTGGCCTAGCCAAGCTGAAACAGACAGTTAACTATAATTATTCCCACATACAGATGATGTAACTAAAGTTAAGTGGCTATAACTTGCCTAAGATTTCAAATCCAAGTTAACTAATCTTAAATCTTTCTACCTTCTCTGGGCTCTTTCAAGTGGAAAAGGATCTTCATGCAAATGAAGGGATGTGGTGCTTATAACCAGTCTGTCAGTTCTGAATTAAGTGCCTGCTCTTGCCAAGCAATGTTCTAGGAGCCAGGGAGCCAAAGTGGAGGCGGAGGAGGAAAAGACAACCAGGAGAGAGTGAGAATGTGCTTGGATCTGGCTCATGAAGTCTCGTATCGGCTTTAGTGGATGATACTCATTGATGGTTAGTGATTACTTGGTCAGAAAGTTAATCACTCACCATCAGGCTAAAGAGTTAATTCTTATACAAGTGGGAAGAGCTGTGACGTTGATGATAACATCCCAAAGTCCAGAATCATATAGAACAAAGAAAGGAGGAGGATCTTTAATAGTCCTTTCATCTTGGTGACAGTTTCTCAGTTGTTACATATAAATTGTATATAATCTATCACAGAACTTAAAGGAATCCAGAAACCATCAAGAACTTCTCTTTAGCGTGGAAAATTTAGTATTATCACACTTCAAAATAAATCTATCAAACTTGTCCGTGACATCAGGGCCCCATATGGTCGATTAATTAAAGCGGGGATGCTGAATTTGGACAGTTTGATATGCTCTTCAAATACTGATCTCCCTTAGGATTAAGACAGGAAAGTCCTGACATTTTGATTACTCTGTGTATAGGGACCTTTAGCATGAGAACAATAAACAGCTTTTTGAAGCTTCTTAATGAGATGTGTAGTGTGTGCCATTAACACCCGGGAGCTCACCTAAAACCGTTCTCCCTCACCAATAACTAATAAAATGACTGCACTCTAAATGGAAAGCCACAGCGCTTTCTTTTCCTATATGCTCTTCACCCACGTCAGCAGCCTTTGCTTTGCCCGGTGTTAAGCCCCCGTTTACAGTGTGTGGAAACAGCACACTGGTTCTGGAAACACCCCTAGCACCGTGAGCCTGGGATATGCAGTGACCTTCCACACAGCAGCAGGCAGCCCGGGGTTACCAGGTCAGCCAAAAAGTAAGTTGAGTGTTCTGCACATGAGCACATGAGCACATGAGCACACATGTGGACTAAATGCTTCCTATTGAGACAAGTGCTCCAGGAGGACCGAAAGCTGGCCGAGTGGCCTGAGAAGACGACTTCTTAAAGGAACCGGAGCGGCTGCGATGCACAGGAGATGAGAGGTGAAGCTGCAGGGCCTCAGGGAAAGCCTGTCTTTTAACAAGTGTTTGGATGCCTAAGCCTGGCTCGGTGCCTTCTCTGCTTCTAAATTTAAATGCTTACATTTTAGTCAGTTCACATTTCACTTCTCTTCGAGCCCCATCAATTATGTAGGAACCTTTAAGAGCCCTTGCAGATGGGGACTAGCAGGTGCCACCCTGGTTTGCGGTGGAATCTGCCAGGCATTAAAAGGGGTCTGGTTGTACTCACCTGTCACCTGTTCTGGCTGAGCCAGAGTGTTCTTCCTGGTTTCTTGTGTCCTGAAGTTTGAAAACACTTACACCCTCCATCCCATCCTCATGAGAAATGGAGTAGAAAAGAGTACTTGATTGCTTTCTCTATTCCTCTTTTTCTTTCCTTTCTATGTTTGATAGTGTCAAAATAAAACTGATGACTTGGGCAGTTGAACAGCTGCAGTGGTTCTCAACCTGTGGGTCATGAACAATGAAAATACATCCTGCATATCAGATATTTACATTACGATTCATAACAGTAGCAAAATTACAGTTATGAAGTAGCAACAAAAATAATTTTATGGTTGGAGGTCACCACAACATGAGGAACTGTATTAAAGGGTCGCGGCATTAGGAAGGTTGAGAACCACTGATGAGGATGGTGGTAATTATTACGCTATTTGTGAACGTATGGAAATAGAGCGAAACAATAATTTTTACCACATTGGCACTTTCTGCTTCTGTTTGTGAAAATTCCTTTAGAAATTTATTGTGTTTTTTCTCAGCTTGTCCTGTCTTTACTATGAGTGAAAATGTTCCTTAAAGGCATAGATTTGTGAATGTACTTCTCAATTTAATCTGAGCAAAATACAATTCTTTTTAAAAATGTAAAAGATCTTCTGAACTGAGCTTTCAATTAATTTTCACTCAGGAGGAAGTATATTCTCAGGGAATCAGTATGAGGGAGCCAGTCCCAAGACTGATCTCCGACTCTCAGGGTGACCATGTAAAGTAGAGCAATAATACCTGCCCTCCCTCCTCCGGGAGTTCCCATGAGAATACCTGAACGCACGCGTGTGCAGCAGCATGCCCCTCGGGAGGGCAGCTGTGAGTATGAGTATTTATCATCTCTTTTTGTCCCAGAAAAGGTTTATGGGAGTTTGCAAGAATCCATAAGGACAACGGAACAAAGATGAAATGGATGACCTACAAAAAAGGAGGAAAAAAGAAGTCATAAAAGGGAGCTAGAAATGAGTAAAGAAAAATGCACCCCATACTGCCTGGAACGCTGAACCCTTCATTCACAGCACCGTGAAGTGAAAAACATGTTGTTTCTCAGCAGAGTAATTGTTCTTAGTGTTGAGATAGCATTTTCTCCCAAGAGTGCTCACAGAGAAACTCTAATTATGTTAACTGCCTGACATTATGACCTGGGAAGGTAGCTTAATGGCTCCTCACTTTTATTTCCTTTCCGTGAAGTGGAGAGACTGAACTAAAAGATCTGTTGAGACCTTGCAACTCTCAAGTCCAGTGAGTATGTTCTTTTCCCTCCTCATCACCTTTTCGTCTAGAAAGTGAAACTTTCTTTTTTTTCTCTTTTCCCTTATTTCTTCCTATGAATAAACACTCTCCTTCCACCCTCCTTTCCAACCTTCCTTTTTGCTGTTGCCCAACCTGATACTGTCAAACTTGCCTTTCTCAGACAGTTTGCTTATCTATTTTTTCTACTAAAAAAAAAAGCTGAACCCAAGAGCTAGAGCCAAAGAGTGTTGTGTTCCCCGGAGGAAGGGAGGACGGGAGGAAGGAGAGGGGGTGGGCCGTGTGTCATGGGGTGGGGAGCGCAGTCTGGAATTGAGGTCTGTCAGGAAACAGAAGGCAGTTTTTACACTTCCTTCACTTCCAGGATGGTTGAGGATTCTGCTTGGAAGCTGGGCTTTTTGTTTAAAATGTAGGCCACAAGGAAAACTGCCTTTGGGAGTGCAACTGAATGGCTAATTGTTCTTAATTGTATTCTTCTATGCTCAGCCGACCACTAACTACAGTATCAGCTTTAAAAACAGTGTTTAGGGAAATTGTTTGTGCCTCCGCTTGTTTCTTACATTCCAGTGTTTTCATCGTTGGAGGCAACATGCCTCCAAGTGTCACCATGAAGCCCACGTGGGCATCTGCTTTCGCTGGCATGTGGCAGCCCCTGTGAATTGTGCACGGTCGACATATGGAGAGTGGAGGCTGCAGAACCCCTGATCATTACAATAGTTGTCCCCCACTTTCAGTGACCTGAGAAGAGGCAGTTTTCCCCTAGATGTGGGCTGGGATGGTTTTTTCCAGTTGTTCTCCAGAGACTGTCAGAAGCTTAATGGATTCTGAATGGGAATGATACCTTGAAATCATTTAGTGTTGCTGGTCTATGAAAGTTAAGTTCATTGTGGCAAGTAAGGTATTTGAGGCAGAGTTAATGCCTGATAAATACACAAGGAATCACTCAGCTTTCTTGCCTTCGAACACCTCTTCACCGACTGATTGCAGTTTTGTTGTTTGCTTCATCTGCTGAGATTAACTATAATCTCTTGTCCTTCTGGTTGGATTAAAAAAAAAAAAAAAAGGAATGGCTGTTAGCTCTTGTCACCATGCCCAAACATGAAGTAATTATTCTTTTTTTTTTTTTTTTTTAATATGGAACGCTTCACAAATTTGCGTGTCATCCTTGCGCAGGGGTTATGCTAATCTTCTCTGTATCATTCCAATTTTAGTATATGTGTTGCCGAAGTGAGCACAGTAATTATTCTTTTTAAACTGGAGACCCAGATGATAGGGTGTTTGTGCTTAAAATAAATTAGTCAAGCCCATTGGATTTGACTGTCAGCCGGACTAGTAACTTATCTTGAGAATGTCTGTGCTGATCTATAGCTAACACAACAAGCTATATACTTAAGGGGTGAAACTCGTGGTTTTCTTTAAAATTATAACTGGGATTTTACTTCAGAATTTTACCTAGATTTCATCAAATATGGCCCTTGACAGTCAAATGTGTGAACATCCTTTGCAAAATCCTCCATGTGGCCCAGTTTTTTCATAGAGAAGGACTTACAGCCCTTCCTCCCAACATACCAGTTCAACAAAAAAGCAAAAGAGTTGATTCCTCTGAGCTGAAAGCTCTTTTGTGGCATATTAGTCATTTTTTCCCCTAATATCTTACATTTTGCTGAAAATGATTGAGTGCTATTCCCTGGAGTATTGATGCCAATGAGCCTGGATTCTATTGACTGAATGACCCCACCTGGTTGTGATTTCTGAGCTTTTCTGTCTGCTTTTCGTAGGTATGATATGTAATATTTTCTTATTATGTTATCTCTCCTGGTTGGCACTTCTTGACTCTTACTACTTCCATTACAGTGTATTAGAATTTTGTGTAAAATAAGAGTAAATGTATGTTAATAATGACCTTAGAGGAACTTCTTCAAATAAAGAACATGACATCTGTACATTTATAACCACTCCATCAATTCTGCAGGCCCTTTCCCTCTTTCAGCTCTCTATATTTGCACTCCAGTAAGAAAAAACTGAAGGGAGCCTTGTTAAAAAGATTCTCTATGACCCTTTTCCGTGGTATAATGACCAGATAATTCTAGCAGTCCTCAAGACTGTCCTTTACACGGTAGGAAAAACACCTATTGTAGCTCTTTATTTAAATAGAAAGGACGAGCTTGAGAATAACTATACATACTATAACTTATAGGTAGACTTTCTAAGCAATTAAATGAATGACATAGATGTCTAAATAAAGTATGTAATTGTGAGTTACATTTTTATTACCTTTTATTCCAAGCCATCTCAAATTATTTGGAAGATGTGGTGATAGTTTGATGGGTAAGATGGCATTCTTCTTTCTTGCTCATTGCTTCACAATTCTAGACAGGTGTTATTTTAGTCCTAATGGGACTGTGGTGATTTTGTCGGTTGGCTGAACTGGACTGGATCTTCAGAAGAGGTTTGCTCACAAAGAGTGTCATAGCTGCTCACTAGCTGCCTCAGCAAACATCTTAATGAGGCATTATTAGCATCATTGAAACTTGCCATTGAGCATCATCAGTCCACGTTGTTCTTGCTCTTTTCTTTTCCTCTGAGCCTGTCTTCTTTCCTGTCCTCTGAACCTCCCCACATTGCCTTCCATCTGTTTCTTCATCTCATTTCTTTCATCTCCCAGCATGCACTCTTTCCATTGTCCATCCATTTGCTATTGTTCTTAGCACAATGCCCGACATATAAAAGAACTCATTAGATAGATAGATTGTTTTTATGAATACATCTAAAAATTATTTTAGACAGCTTCCAATAAAAGCATTACAATAAGAAAGGAAAAAAAAAAAAAAGCCCTTCAAAATAACTGGGGGAATTATAGGTACCTGAAAATCTAGGCTAACTCTAGTCACTACAATGAGTCTCAAATTTAATTCTGTGGTTTCTCAAAGTTTTCAGAAAGGGGAGTGCAATGAGTTATGCATCACTCATTGTCTGGTGGAAGGAAGCATGCCAAGGCATCAGGAGGAACAGTTTTTTTCTAAGCACTTATTTCTGTCTGTACGGTTGCTCATTCAACAAAATAATTGACAGTCTCAGTAATTTTACAATAAGCTGCCAAAGTTTTTCTCAGTTTAAAAAAAAAGTATTGAGCATCCAGTATGTGCAAGGCACTGTACCAGAACTGATCATACAAGATGAGTAAGAAATACATGGGCTCTGCCGTCTTTTATTATATCCTGTGAAGTGAGTTAATAGTAATAATAATTAACATTTCATTGACCTGCTGGTATGTGGCTGGCTCCTAAGTGTATACACGTATTAACATTTTCATTCTTAGAACATCCTATTGTACTGTTATTTCTCTATTTTACAGTTCAAGAAACTGGGGCAAAGGGAGGTTAAATAATTTGTCCCAGATTCAGTAGCCTGTGCGTGGCAATAGATGGGGTTTGAACCCAAGTCAGGCTGACTGGCTCCCGAGCCCACATTTTTTTTTTTTTAAATATTTTTTTATTGATATTTTACAGAGAGGAAGGGAGAGAGATAGAGAGTTAGAAACATCGATGAGAGAGAAACATCGATCAGCTGCCTCCTGCACATCTCCTATTGGGGATGTACCTGCAACCCAGGTACATGCCCTTGACCGGAATCGAACCTGGGACCTTTCAGTCCACAGGCCGACGCTCTATCCACTGAGCCAAACCGGTTTCGGCCCGAGCCCACATTTTTAACCATTATTCTGACTGACTTCTCTAGAGGTATAAGGGAAGGAAGAAAAACATCTGTGGAGGCTGGAAGAAGACAGAGATGATTGGCTTGGAATATGTTGAATCTGAGTTGCCTGAAAGTATCAGAAATGTGGATGTCCATGGGCTATGGAGTATCCAGATCTGCAGCTGGGCAGAGAGATCTGGGCCAACATTTAAGTGCTTTTAGGTGCCAACAGCACGTGGTTGGTATGTGAAGCCATAAGGAGAATGTCCATGAAATGTAGGAGATGAATACGTTTTAAAAATCTACTCCTGGAAACAAAGGTCCGAGAACATAAATTATAGTTCAGTAAAGATATAACTACTGGGACTTAACGTAATGTAATATAAAGATATGTAACCTGCTGGCAATTGGATGGGCATATACATATTAGGTACTAGGGTTAAGCTCAGCTCATAAGCAGGAATGAGTGGTAAGCACTTTTCTCACTTTGTAATAGCCAGCCATGTTTGAGACACATATACCTCAGGTCTTGCAACTCTTTCCAAGAAGATGCTCTTATTCCCATTTTACAGTTGAGGAAACTGAGGCCAGAAAATTAAGTAGCGTGCCAAGTTTGCACAGTTGTAAGTGGCAGAGCTCGGGTTTAAAGCCAGAGCTTTGTGACTGCCCCTGATGCGTGGAGTTGGGCCACAGGAACAGGCAGGGGTGTGAAACTTTGCTAGGAAGACAGTTGGACTCGTCTCACAGCACCGTCGAGGGCCTCAAGTTGCTTCTGATAGTGCATGGATGAAATAACCAATCCAAAAAGATTTTGAGGACTAGTGTTCCATCACGCATCATGTAAGAGAACCCTAGAACAGCTGTAGCAATGGAAAATTTGCTTTGGAGCAGGTGCATGCTGCGCGAGTGAGCCACCCAGTCCCCCCAGCTCCTTCTCCTGCCCTCCAGCTGCGGTCCTACCCAGGCACTGAGCGGTCTCCCAGGTAGGCTGCATCATCCTCGCTGACTGGGCCACCGATCCACATCTCAGTTACTCAGGCACAAAAGATGACTTCCTGGCAGAGCCCTCAGGGAGGCCCCCCACCCCCACCCCAGGAAACAAAACAAACAGAGCCCTTCCTATTCCCCTATTCTGACATCCTCTTTCTGCCCCCGCCCCCCAACCCCAAGAAGGACAGCAGAAATTTGGATTCAGCTCTTTTACGTTTAACTCTTTATTGCCATTAATATTCATGGATGATTCTTCTTGAGGGACAAATGCCTCTCTCCTCCTTTCCCCTTTGTCATTTCTGTGTCCAGCTAAGTTCCTAAAAGCCGGCTTCTCCCCACTGCTTTTCCTGCTCCACATCTCAGCTGACTCAGCTATGGACCCAACGGCTTCAAAGTGTCCTGTCCTCATCATTACTCCAGGGGTGTCTGAATGCTGTCACTCTGTAGTATGCACACCCTTAGTTTTGTGAGCTTTGCAGTTACTGTCTGTCAATATAATCATAATGGTTTCTTTTTTCCATTGAAAATGGTGCTTTCTGGGATGCTTTTCCTTTTCTCTGACCAACTTAAAAATCTTTCCTTTCAATCTTGAACCCTTTTTTCAGCTTTCTCTATTGCGCTGCTTTGGGGAGCTGTCTCAGGTCTCGCTCGCTGGGCAACAGGTGGAGTCTATTGGGCAGTGCTTTGGGAACAGCCCCTCTTAGGAAGCTTGCAGGGATCCCACAGGGAGCTCTGGAGCTGGGAGGGGGCGGAATCTTGGGTGAGGTGGCTCCCTTCAGCCAACCACAGGGACTGGGGAGGAAATCAGCTGTGAGCCATCCATAGCCAACACTCCTGGCAAGTGGGGGAGTGAGCGCTTCAGTTCCGGAGCAGGAACCTGAGCAGACGCACGGCATCCTCTGCAACAGCCTTTCTGTCTGGTCACCACAACGTGGTCTCTTCAAGGCTCTGACGTATCTTCTGCAGAAGAGTCATCTTGGCAATAAAAGCCTTTTCAACTAAAAATACCTCCTATCTTCTTTTGCCCTAAACTGCATTATGAACTAGAGGGTTTTGTAATGAACAATGAAAACAAGCCAGCATAATAATGGGGAATGTCTCATTTTCATTTTCTCCTTGAAACTATTATTGTCACCATCCTCATATTGGCCTTAATTACTTCTATTTGGATTCGTGGAATGGCTTCTTTAAAAAAAATTGTTTTTGCAGTTTTATTAACATATAATTGACATACAATAAACTGCACATATTTAAAATATATAGTTTGATGAGTTCTTGCATGCCTATGACATTATTAAGATAGTGAACCACCCCTAAATTTTGTCATGCTCCTTTGTAATTCTTCCTTTGGTATCCCTCCTAGCTTCACCTGCTCCAGGCAACCACTGATCTGCTTTCTGTCGCTAGATTAGTTTGAATTTTCTAGAGTTTTATATAAATGAAATTATGCAGCTTTTTTTTTTGAAGGGGGTCTGACTTTTTTCTCTTGGCATAATCATTTTGGGATTCATCCATGCTGTTGTGTATGTCAGTAGTTACTTTCTTCTTATTGTGGAGTAGTATTCCATTGTTCTTCCACTGACCTTGTTGATGGACATTTAATTGTTTCCACTTTTGACTACAAATAAATATGCCATGAACATTTGTGTACACGTTGTTATGTGGACAGCCGCTTTCACTTGTTTGGGTACTTAGGAATGGAATGGCTGGATCACATGGTAGGGCTGTGTTTGACTTTATAAGAAACCATCAAACCATTTTCCAAAATCATGGCACCACTGTGCAGTCTTACCCAGCAGTTTACAAGAGTTGCATTTGCTCTACATCATCACTGACACTTGGTATTGTGGGTCTTTTCAGTTTTAGCCAGCCAAGTGTGTAGTGGTATTTAATAGTGGTTTTAATTGGCATTTCCTTAACCCAGAGTCACTAAAGTTTTTCTCTTGTTTTCTTTTAAAAGTTGTATGTTTTTAGCTCTCACATCGAAGCCTCAGGCCTGTTGTGATGTAATTTGGTTTATGGTGTTAAGGGCTTAAGTTTTTTTGTAAGTAGATACTTGTTGTTCCAGCAGTATTTGTTGAAAAGATTTTTCTTTACCCATTGAAGATTTTTTTCAAAAAACGAATTGCTAAGAGTTTTATAATGAATGGCTTTGAATTTTGTCAAATGATTTTTTTTCTGCATCTATTAAGATGATAATGGTTTTTCTACTTGATTCTGTAGATGTTGCCGTAGCAATATAAGGAGTCATTTCAACTGAAAGTACTACTTGGTTCATTTTGCTCTAAATTGCATAATGAGATGGAGGTCTTCCTAATGTAAAACCAAGAACTACTAGTTACCATTATCTCCATCCGTCGGTTGCCTCCTGCACACACCCTGACCAGGGATCAAACCCACAACCTAGGTATGTGCCCTGACCAGGAATCAAACCTGCAGTCTTTTGGTGCATGGGACGATGCTCCAACCAACTGAGACACCCAGCCAGGGCACCATCCTAATTTTGGCCATAATCACCTCTAGTTCAGATGAGTGGATTAGCTTCTTTTTCTTTTTTTTTATTGACTTTATTAGAGTGACATTGGTTAATAAAATTATATAGGTTTAATGTATACAATTCTATAACACATTGTCCATATATTGTATTGTGTGTTCTCTACCCCACGTCTCTTTCCACCACCATTAATCCCCTCTTTACCCTCTCCTGCCTCCCCCACCCCCATTTCCCTCTGGTAATAACCATACTGTTTTCTGTCATGAGGTTTTCTTTGTGGTTTTAAAAATATATATATATATTTTTTGATTTCAGAGAGGAAGGGAGAGGAAGAGATAGAAACAACAATGATGAGAGAGAATCATTGATCGCCTGCCTCCTGCATGCCCCACACTGGGGATCAACACTGCAACCCGGGCATGTGTCCTGACCAGGAATCGAACCATGACCTCCTGGTTCATAGGTCAACGCTCAATCACTGAGCCACGCTGGCTGGGCTTTTTTGTTTTGTTTTCTTTTGTTTTGTTTTTATGGTTTATTCCCTTCACCTTTTCACTCAGTCCCTTCCCACCTCCCCTCTGAGTAGACTAGTTTCTTAACTATTCTTTTCTCCCTGTCTCTTCCTCTTTCTGTCATGAACTGGGAAAAATTTTCCTAAAGGACATCTCTAGTCATGGTGTTAGTTGTTCTCATGACAAAAACTATCACTGGCTCCTCATTACCCTCAGAATAAGGTTTATCTAACCAGCAGGTAGGTTAGTGTCTCCCACAGATCATCTCTCTCTAGGGGTAGCCCATTCCTACCCTTGATCCAATCCAAATGCCTTTGCTTCTCATATCTGTGATCTTATACCTTAGGGCACTCATTACACTGTGTTTTATTTTTTTCTTATCTGTTTCTGTTTCATATTTTCCACAAGATTGTAGCCACTGAATATACAAGCTGTTGTATTTATTTTTGTATACCCACAGTATCTCCCTGATAATGACAGGCATTTTGCATGTGTTTATTGAATGAATAAATGAACATAATTTATGCAATTTCCACAAATACATATTTAATACCAACTAAGAGAATATATCTTTGGTACAAATAGAGAATGTTTTTTTCATTTCCACTTTTGTAAATAATAATTCTATGATAGTTGCTGGGTCGGTGGTTTTTGCCATTGGTTTTTAGGAAACCTAGAGTCTTGGATCAGGTATTTTCATTTGAAAGGATATACCATATTTTAGAAATATGATGGATCACATACACGGAATTTTATGACTTTGAAACAGTTTACAGTGTGTAAAGTACTCATAGTTACTGACAGTTTATTTTTCTGACCATTACCAGAGTAACCCAATTATTCTTTGGGGGGAAAAAGAAGAAGGAATCCAAACTAACACACACCAAAAAAAATCCCCTTCACTCTGATACTGATTGCACCTAATAGCTCTTGTTTTGAATTTCATAATTCTAGAAGAGTTAAACTTGAAAATGTATCTTTAAACAATGGAGCCTCTGTTTCCCACCAAAAGGCAGTGATTGTGTTGAGCATTTTAACTGGTTATCAGACCTCAGGCTGCCGGTTTGAAGAGTGAACTTTGGCAATAGGAACTTGGCTCTCAACCCTGTTTTGCAGCTGGCTAGAATGTGAATAAACTTCCTATGAGAGAGAGACATATCTTCTCAAAGGAGGAAAGAAAGAAAGCCCTCCACCTACCTTCCTCCCTTCTGTCTGTTTGCCCTGAGCCCCTACTTACCTTTTTTGAAAGCATCTTCAGGTATCAGAGAGAGATGTTTTTAGGTCCTCAAAAACTCAGAAAAGAACTAGACGGTTATTTCTACTTTGTAATCCTCATCCTGAAAGATTTATTCTTTATTTTTTTAATGTTTTTTCCCCTCAAATATATTTTTTATTGATTTCAGAAAGGAAGGGAGAGGGAGAGAGATAGAAACATCAGTGATGAGAGAGAAACATTGATCAGCTGCCTCCTGCACACCCCCCACTGGGGATGTGCCTGCAACCAAGGTACATGCCCTTGACCGGAATCGAACCTGGGACCCTTCAGTCCCCAGGCCGATGCTCTATCCACTTCTTCTTGACTTTCATTGGGTCCCACCTTTGTTTCCTTGCATGTTAATGGCTTTAATGTACAGCTCATGATTCCTCCAGTGTCCCTGTCACCAGCTCACAGCAGGCGGTACTTTGGAGGAGCCTCCTGTTAGTCTCAAAAAAGGGTTCTCCTTTTGAAGCCCTCCATGTCCTTCCTTCAGCCCAAGGCTCACCATCTTTGCTAAAGTCTTTGAGTTTTCCAGTGAAGTGGTGATAAAAGCAGCACAAACCTTCACGTTCCCTAGAATTACTTGACATTCTTTGAATGTAGGAGAAACATTTGAAATGTGTTGGAAGCCTTACCCGGGATTTATCATTTCAAACAGTGAACCATTTCTGAATATTTTTTGGCTCTTTATATTTTTTTTTTTGTCTTAAAAATTTTCATCATGACTCACAGAATTGATTTCATGACCTACTAATGGGTCACACACGTAATGTGCAAAACATTGATATAGAGGCATGTTCCTCTGTTGTGTTGGTAGCATGAGTACGTCTGCTCGATGACCAGATAAACTAGCTGATGTGTTAGACTGTTGGCTGGTACAGGCACTTTCTTGAAGTGGTGGGTATGTATCTTAGAAGATCGTCATTCCTGATTTTTTTTCATGGGGGAGGGTTTATTTTAAAAACAAAACAAACAAAACAAAACAAGGACCTGCTTACTGATTTGAAAGAGCGAGAGGGAGGGAGAGAGAGAGAAACATCAATCGGTTGCCTGCCGTAGGCACCCCAATGGGGGATGGAACCCACGTCCTTTCGGTGTATGGGATGATACGTCAACCAATTGAGCCACCTGGCCAGGACTCATGGAGAGAGTTTTTAAGAGTGCCAGTTATGTTCTGACTTAGTGAGGCTCCAGTGAGGTTTCCATGGCGAGGTCAACTATCAGGTTGGGGCTGGTGACTATTTTTAGTACTTTCTTCTAATGCATCCTTGACCTCCAGCCCAGCGCTATGAGCCACATGTCTCGCCCATTGAGATTCTGCTCAAAACCCTTTCCCACCCCCATTCCCTACCCAACAGCACTCCTGAATATTCTTTACACCGAATCATCTCCTCTAGAATGACCTACCTGCCTATCATGCATCCCCATCATCTGAGTCTGCAGTAGGTGCCTCACATCTGTGTTTTCTGACCCTTCCTGTTTGTTGCTGTCACCTACTTAAACCTACTGTACGACAATGATCTACTGTGTTTTGTTGTTGTTGTTGTTGTTGTTGTTGTTGTTTTTTAAGTAGGTGAGCCCCTAGAGATCAGGGAGGAGCCTGGAATAACCCCATTCTTATTTTTATCTCAGGTATGTTGTCTAGTACCTGACACACAGTATTTAATTCATGTTTGTGAATGGACCAGGCCATACCATTTAGAGCTGGTTTAACCACTGCCCTCACCTTGTGTGCTGGCTTAATAATACGCCCCAGCAGCCACAGCAGTGAACCTGACCCGAAAAACAGTTCTATTTATCAGAATCCATAGAGTCATCTTGCTCCAATTTGGGCAGATATTTTTAAGAGCATGTGTACATTTTGTTTACAAAACCAGATTAAACTTAAAAAGAAAGCTTCACCATGCCTCTTCATTTTATTGGGATTTAATATTTTTTTTTAGCCTGACTTTCAGAATGTTTATACTGATGGTATGAAGATGAACTTCCTTAACATTACAGACACTTTAGCTCCTAATTTTCTCATTTAAAGGCTTTTGGAGGGGTTCTTTGTTGGACTCAATAACTGATAAGTTGTGTAACTATTTATAGAAATTATGAAAACATTTTATGTTTTAAAAATAGAACATACCTTTATTTAGTAGATCCAGATTTTTATTTTTATTTTTTTGTAGTTTATGTGTGATTTAGCCAACTACATCACATGCAACTGGGAGTGGGGAGGGGCAGCTGCTAACCCATGTGTCTCATGCAGAAAAGGATCTGGGTACTGATCCCCTTGGTGCCTTGATTCTTTTGATCTCTAAAGTGAGTATAGTAACTACCTCCAGGGTTGTTTTAATACGTGAGATGCTATATGTCAAGTGTCTACAAATGTTAGTACTTTTTCTTCCTTCCTTTTCCCCTTCTTTCTAAACACCTTAGCTAGACTTTAATGCCCATATTCTGCTCTAAGGGACTTAAGGAATGCCTACTGAATTGAATAAGTTAAAATGTAACTTAATTGAGAAGTAAAATCAGATCAGTTGGTAGAAAGGATGTCAATTCTGCATGTTGGTTTTGTTGTTGTTGAAGAGATACCTGAAATTGAGTATTGGTGTTAAAATAACGTCATCTGAGTTGGGGCAAGAGAAAAAACCCCCGAGAATAGAATACTAGCAAATGCACTTCTTTTGGTGACTGTTAGTTTACCTGGATCCGTTTATTTAAAATTCTTTGAAGGTGTGCAGTGCTAATTATAAATCCCTGCCCTGAAAGAACTTTTTATTCTCCATCTAAAGAAGGCAGAGGACAAGCTAAGATAGTGGCTTCTTTAAAAACTCTCCCCAAAAGGGAACGTGTGCTTTGGGGTTTGTTATGACTGAGCCCTTGATGGTGTGGCATGACTGTGACAAGTTACTGATGTCTGTTAGCCCCATTTGCATGACATAGGAATGATTCATATTCTTAGGCAACCTAGGTTTGTAAGAAATGGGAACCACTAAAAATAGTATATTTTGCAAACATGCGATATGCTTTGAAGTGTTTGATAATAAATGTTTAACTATAGACAAAATTAATCAGAAATCACTCTTGAATACCAGAAAATTCAGTTGTTAAAATTCTTTGTAAGATGTAGGGGAATGGATAAATAAACTATGGTACATCCAGACAATGGAATATTTACTACTCAGCACTAAAAAGAAATGAGCTATCGAGCTATGTAAAGACATGGAGGAACCTTAAATGCATATTGCTAAGTGAAGAAGCCAATCTAAAAAGGCTATGTACTGTATGAATTCAACTATAACATTCTAGAAAGGCAAAACTATGGAGTTAAAAAATCAGTGGGGACCAGGGGTTGAGTCAGGAGAAGGATGAATAGGCAGAGCACAGAGTATTTTTAGGGCAGTGAAAATACTCTGTATGATAGTATAATGGTGGATACATGCCACTCCACATTTGTCAAACCCATAGAATGTACACACTAAGCGTGAACCCTATTGTAAACTATGGACTTTGCATCATTATGTCAGTGTAGGTTCATCGATTCTAACCACTGTACCACTCTGATGAGTGAAGTTGATAATGGGGGAGGCTGGGCATGCATGAGGGTAAGGGGATATAGGAACTGTCTCTTCCTTCTGTTCAATTTTGCTGTGAACTTAAAACTGCTCTAAAAAGTAAAGTTAAAAAAAATTTCCCGAAAGAACAAAAATGTAAGAGACCTCCTACCATCTACCCCAGGCTATGGGCAGTCTCCCTTAATTGATAGAATATAAATTTGCCTTTTGAGGATCCATTAACAAGGCATACTTTTTTTTTTATAACAGCTATATTGAGATAGAATTTCTGTACCATACACTTCACCATTTACAGTGTATAATTCATTGGTTTTTAGTATATTTGGAGTTATGTAACCATCACTACACATTTTCATCATCCCTAAAAGAAATACTGTACCCATTTGTCATCATTTCTGATTCTTACTACCGCCACCCGTAGCCCCAAGTAACCCTTAATCTACTTTGTCTTATAGATTTGCCTATATTGGACAATTCATGTGAATGGAATCATATAATGCAAGGGTGGGGAAAAGCAGGTTTTTCACTTTCTTTGGTCCTTGTTTAAATTACCAGCCATTATTACCTAAAGGATAAATCATAAGTAAGGTTATAAAATAATAATACTATGAAGACATCAAATAATAGAAATAAATAATATAATAATAAATAATAATAATACCAGAATAAACTCTGTGTTTGCACACTCACAACTGTAAATCTACTTTTGCCCAGAAAAGTCACTGTGGCCTGCTCCTTACCTGGACCAGTTAGGTAATGGTGGGAGCCCATGGCCTAACTATTGTTTCAGCAGGTAGCCAGCTGCCTGGAGTTCAAAGCCTCAATGATAATGGGATCTGGCAAAATATTGTGCCTTCAGCTGTTCATAGCAGCATTATTCAGAATAACCCAAAAGTAAAAGCAATGCATGTATCCACCAACTGATGAATGGACAAATAAAATGTGTATTCATACTATGAAATATTATTGGAAATAAAAAGGAATGAAGTATTGGTACCTGCAATCACATGGACGAACTTGGAAAACAAGCTAAGCAAAAGCAGCCAGATGAAACAGGAGCGATAGGCCAGGGTCCCCACTGTTCCCCCAACTGGTCTAGGTAGGGAGCAGGCCCTGGTGGCTTCTCTGGGCTTCTTCCTTATTGGCAGACTCAAGCGTGTCAGTCTGCTGCTCAGGTTTAGACCTCAGGCAGGAAAGCACGTGCACAGGAGACAATGCCCATGGAGAGCCCGTGACTGTGGCTGTGATAGAATGTCCAGAAGAACCGGACCCTCAGGTGAAGGAGGAGGCAGACCTAGGGCATACCACAGCCGGGCAGGGCCCACACCTCTCCTGGCTTCTCACTCTACTGTGTTCTAAGATACTGAGAGTCTGTGCTAACTTGTGTAGAAACAAAGTAGATCTGTGCTCATTCCTGCCTCCACCCCACCCCCAGTCTCATGTTGAGAAAGAAAAGCCATATGGGAACTGAGAGTGAGCATATGGGTGTGAGGTAAAACAAACGGGCGGGGAGGGCCGGGCTGCAGTACCGTCTGCTTTTCTTTGTTGCTTGTCTGCTGGCTTCTTCGTGTTCTATATTGGACAATTCATGTTCTTTTTCCTCACATCACTTTTTTTCTGGAAGGTTTACTGGGGGAGCTATGCAGGATTTAATCCTGAATGAGACATGTGATGTAACAAAATCTCCAGAAATGGTTTCTTAGTTGGAATTGCATCTCCATTCTACATGACTCAGCAGACACTGATTCTTGGAAAATAATAAACACAGGGGCCAGTGTGAACCCCCAAGAGGACAAAGGGGATGGCACCAACAGACGCTGCCCCAACAGCAATGAGGGTGCAGCCTCAGGAGGGAGGATGCCGAGCCGCAGTCTCTGAGTATACCTGCTTGAAGTCTTTAGAGCAGTGGTTCTCAACCTTCCTAATGCCGCGACCCTTGAATACAGTTCCTCATGTTGTGGTGACCCCCAACCATAAAATTATTTTCGTTGCTACTTCATAACTGTAATGTTGCTACTGTTAGGAATCGTAATGTAAATATCTGATATGCAGGATGTATTTTCATTGTTACAAATTGAACATAATTAAAGCATAGTGATTAATCACAAAAACAATATGTAATTATATATGTGTTTTCCGATGGTCTTAGGCGACCCCTGTGAAAGGGTCGTTCGACTCCCAAAGGGGTCGCGACCCACAGGTTGAGAACCGCTGCTTTAGAGCCTGCCTTCCCTTAATAGCTCCAAATTTATGCCAGGACGGTATGGGGACTAAGTTTTCCCAAAATGTCACTACAGTGGTTCAGAAAATGCTCGGTAGAGGTAAGGCAAGTGGCAGCTAAAGCTATGACAACCCTTCGATTCCTTCTCAGAAGCTTTGAAAAGCCCCCAGAAAGTTATGCTTGCCCCGTCCTCAGTGCTCAGTGCCACCTTCCCTCGGTGCAGACAAGCTCCGCTGTCTTGATTGGTGCCTCGGTTCACTCCCCATCACTCCCCTCTAACTCCCCTGCAGACCAGGGAATCGGAGCCCTCCTCACCAGAAGGCTGCATTATCCCACGCTTGCTCTTGGTGATGAGATGGTCTGTTAAGCATTGCAGGCTGGGTTTTGCAGTGCCCATTAACTATGATGGATCGTCCTTGGTGAGTGACCTGACTTTATGAGCAACTTCACTGAGTGCTTAATAAGGTGAAGTAGAGTCCAGAGGATATCATTTTTAAAATACTGTTGATGGACAGTGAAGATTAGCATGTAATTGCTTTCCTTGGTAAGTAGGGTTTGCACATAGGAGGCTGCTTGGCCCAATTGTGTTACCTTGGTAACCTGTATTGCAAGTTGCTTACCTGATTTCTGCATGTGTTACCTTTTTGAAAAGCACAGCTAGGAATTTGAATCTACTAAACGCCACACACCACACCTTACTGTAGATAGGCCTTATCAAGAGATTGTTGATTTTTAATAATTTTGTATATCTAAGCTCTGACTTCTCGTCCCTAGTCTCTTTCTTTCCCTGTGTATTATATTAATGGTGTATCTATTCATGAAGTTGTCCATTTATCTACAACATTTTGTGAAGGTGGGTAATTGCTGTCTTGGTATAAGTGAAATGTCTTGCCCCAGGAAGGTAATGTAAATAAGTGTATTATATTTTAGGTGGACCATCTTCAATTACAAGACATCTGTCAATTATAAGACTGAACATTTTTCATTACCGGAGAATGGGGATTACTTTGCAAAACATGACCCTAGCAAACCCAAAATGTAATGTGAAGCAACCTGTTTAATTTCATCTGTGCCAGAATACCAGATACCATCTATCCTAATCCCATAGCTGGTTCCAGAAAATGTTTACTGCATATTTCCAGAGAAACAAGTTTCTGAAATTATGATTGGGCAAATAAGTTCTGATTACCAAAATCTAATCAGCTACATATGTATTCGTTTGGTACTGATGCCAAGATCATTGATAAAGCTCGGTGTGAGTTTTACTGTGTTCCTTAACTAGTAGTGAAGCCTGATGGGTCATTTAAAGCTGGGATGGAAACTAAGGAAATTCAGTTCAGTTGGCATTTATCCTGAAGATTTAAATCCATGTCATTAGATTGTCCATAGTTATTTTAGTAGGATTTGCTGAAGATGTGTTTCTTTCCAGATTTGAAATTCCTACTTGTGTGTGGGGGTGTATGTTTAAATGTTGAGGGGAGCCTTATTAGATTTATTAATAATAAACAGTATGTTTTTCTGATTATGATTCTTCCAAACAAGGATTTCAGTTAATAATAATTACCTTTATTGACTAGCTCTATTATGCTGGACATAAAAATGGGGTATTATTTAAATTAGTATTTCGTGGCAAAGGCATTATTTGAACCCAGGTCTGTGAGATATCAAAGCCCACACAGGCTTAATCACTATATGTATTCAGATGAATCCATCAAATTTACCATCTGGCTTTGAAACTTGTAAGCTACATCTTTTCAAAACTCCAGAACCCTGATGAACATACCATGGCATTAGGTTAAAATGACAAAAACAAAAAACAAAACAAAACAAAACCTCTGGAGCCAGACTGACCCTCTTGCCTTCTTGAACAATGTTTACATCTACACCTTTGATCAACTGATGAAAGTTCTCTACAGTGCGGTCGTGTCTGCTGGGTCAGCTTTTGTATAACATCTCAGATTGTCAAAAATGCCCTCATGGTGTGGTCCATTAGTGGAATCAGTTTAGGGCAGTGGTCGGCAAACTGCGGCCCCTGGAGTGTGGCTCTTCCACAAAATACCACGTGCGGGCGCACACGTACAGTGTGATTGAAACTTCGTGGCCACACTCAAGGGGCCAAATTGCCGCATGTGGCTCGAGAGCCGTAGTTTGCCGACCACTGGTTGAGGGTAACTGACAGACAGGAATATGACACCGATACTCTAAACCAGCGGTTCTCAACCTGTGGGTCGCGACCCCTTTGGGGGTCAAACGACCCTTTCACAGGGGTCGCCTAAGACCATTGGAAAACACATATATAATTACATATTGTTTTTGTGATTAATCACTATGCTTTAATTATGTTCAATTTGTAACAATGAAATTGGGGGTCACCACAACATGAGGAACTGTATTAAAGGGTCGAGGCATTAGGAAGATTGAGAACCACTGCTCTAAATCATCAATTGGACATCCAAGAGGTGAGCTCTCAAGTTCTCACTCACCTTGTCCTTCCCACCAGCATCTCCTGAGGCAAGGTTCCCTCTGCAGGTTCTGTGTGTTCTACCTCCTTAATACTTACCCTCCATCCTTTCTCCTTGCCCACCACCACCAGCTGGTTTTAGGCTTCTTTCTTTTCACTCTACTCTTTCCTTCCTGTGAGCAGCTTCCTTTGTCCTCCTGTATAATGCCCACCAGATTTGAAGACTTCATACAAGCAATTGCAAAATATCTCATTATTTTAAATATTGATTACATGTTGAAATTACAATATGTTGATATGTTAGGTTAAATAAATATATTTTAAAGTTAATTTTACCTTTTTCTGTTTCTTTAACTACTAGTAGCCTGGTGCACGAAATTTGTGCACATCAAAAGGGAATTAATTGCCCTAACCGGTTTGGCTCAGTGGATAGAGCATCAGCCTGCGGACTCAAGGGTCCCGGGTTCGATTCTGGTCAAGGGCATATCCCTTGGTTGTGGGCACATCCCCAGTGGGGAGTGTGCAGGAGGCAGCTGATCGATGTTTCTCTCTCATTGATGTTTCTAACTCTTTATCCCTCTCCCTTCCTCTCTGAAAAATACAATAAAATATATTTTTTAAAAAAGGGAATTAATTAGCAGAGATATTTTAATATTGCTATTTGCCCTTTCTCTATAATAGAAGTGTGAGAGAGGAAAGGAAATTAGTAAAATGTATATGAAAATAATATATTAATTTATTAATAAACAGTAACAAAAGGATATAGCAACAACAGAGGCATGATATAAAAACGACAAAAACATGATATGAAAACAACAAAAACATGATATAAAAACAACAGTGATGCAAACAATGACTGATAAAGTGATTAAACTTATTCTAATATCTCCCTGTACACCACATTAAGAGTGAAAACACTTTCAGAGTGCTTGACTAATTTCCCTTGTGATGAAGTACTTAGAACTTTAACTGTAACATCACATGCTCTTCAAACTTGAGAGAAAGCAACATATAACTGACCATGTGAAAAAAGGGGTTCAGGTAGGAATATGCCTACTTTGTCTAGAGTTTGTCCTTGTAATTTATTAATAGTCATCACAAATGCTGGTATCATGGGAAACTGTCGTCAAATCAATTTAAATGGGAGGCCAGTGTCAGATGGGGACAAATTAATTCTTGGAATCAGAACAGCCTCTCCCTCTGCAGATCCTGTTAATACTTCAGCTTGGATAATGTTAGGTCATAATCTTTTGATAATAAATCTGGTACCATTACAAAGACCCCATTTACTATTGAGATTTCTCAATAGCATGACGATTGCACCCACTTTCAATTTTAAGTTATGACACGGCATTCCTGAAGGAGTAATACTATTAAGAAATTTGATGGGAAAATTTTCCTTTTCAGCATCATCTGTGGAATCAATAGAATCATCACTCAAATATGTGTGAAAATCTCCATCGAGTATATCCAAATTTTCTTCATTTAATTTTTGAACATGCTCATCTTTTGGACAAAGAATTGCACATTTAGATATATTTTTAATATTATCTATAGGAGTGGTTCTCAACCTTGGCTGCACATTAGAATCACCTGGGAATCTTTTTAAATCCTGATTCCTGGGCCTCATCCTCCAGAAATTGTTTCTTTGTTATGGGGTGGGGCCACAACATCAGTAACAAAGAAACAGAATTAAAACTTTATTATGGGAAGCCGCTAGAGTGTTTTGGACAGGTTCAAGCCTTTGACTGATGAGAGGGCACAGTCCTCTCATTGCCACATGCAAGTCCCAGCTTGGAGGGCAGGGCCCTCCCAGCACAATTATAGCCAACAGCTGTAATTGTAAGCTTGAACCTATGGTCCGAACACGTGGCCCCAGGTGCATGTAGTTGAGTAGGATTGAAACCCAGGAGAATGTTGTAAACATTTTGGTCACACCCTTACTTTGCCTCGTAGCATCTGCTATAAAATAAAGGCATGGCTGTGGGCGTGGTCGCTGTCTCAGAGAAGCAGTGTCCCACCCAGACCTGGCTTTCATTCTCTTTTCTGCCTTGCTAGTGCAGCACACTTTAGAAAGATAATGCCTCCAAGCTCCCAGGGCGGGTTCCTGCCTCAAACTCCACCCTTACAGGAAACAGCTCTGGGAAACAGCTCGGGGGAGGGCACAGCTGTTGCCAAAACAACCCCTGCAGGACTGACTTCCTTCTGCTTGGTCTCGGTGGTTGTGGTCGTGATGAACACCACCTATGGTTTTTATATAAGTAGATGAGAAAATTTAAAAATACATATGTGGCCTACACTTGTGGCTCATATTCTGCTTCTACCTGCTTGCTTTCTGACAGTACTTATCCACAGTTTGGGCATACCATTTGTGTGAGATACCTCAAAGAGAAAATAAAATGTGTGGGAGGACTACGTTCACCAACAGCCACAGACCAATGTCTGTCTCATATGATATTTAACTTCATAGGAACCACTAGTGTAGAGGGTTAACCAGACATTGTACTGTTTACTAGATTAATGAAATTCTTTGAAAGATGACTCTTATCTACTGCAGAATTTTATCTCCATTGTATACTTTCTTCTTTTTAGGTTTTCCCCAAAACTGAACATTTAACGTAGCAAGTGTCCTCCCTTTTAGAGAAAGGTAGAATAATTTTTCAGGACTATTGGGGAAAGTTTTAATGAGAACTATCTCATTAAAATAGTACAGTGGGGCCTTGACTTACGAGTTTAATTCGTTCCGAGTCCGAGCTCGTTAAGGAGCTCGTTAACTCAAATTACTCTATCAACTCAATGCAAAAAATCAGCCGAGAGACAGCTGGTATCTCAAAAAACTCGTTAGTCGGGACACTCATACGTCAAGGTCCCACTGTATTGGGTATTTGAAACAATTGTAAACCTTTCCAAATTTTTTTTCCGGCCTGGTCACTGTGACTCAGTGGTTGAGCATGGTTGAGTTCACGGTTCTATTCCTGGTCAGGGCACATACCTGAGTTTTGGGCTCCATCCCCAGTGGTGGGTGTGCAGGAGGCAGCCGATTGATGATTCTCTTTCATCATTGATGTTTCTATCTCTCTCCCTCTCCCTCTCTGAAATCAATTTAAAAACCATATAAAATTTTTTTTTTCGTATGAAATTACCTGGTATGCCTAAAATAACATTGCAGAAAAAGATCAAATTGTGTGTTTTAAAAAAATCAATAGGTCTGTCAGAATAGCTTCAAGATTATTTTTTTGCTTTATAAAGAAAATCATATAATTGGAAACAGCAAAAGTTTCTGACACAGTAGAATATATATTTTGGTATGTTTTTTCCCCGGGAGGGACAGGCAAAGGGGGGGTTGGAGCTGATAGAAGAGGAACTAAAGAATTCCAGGGACCTTCTTTCATGGACTGGAGCCAGACTGCCTGGGTTCAGAACCTAGCTTCACTTACTGGCCAAGTGGCCATGGGCTAGTTCTTAACCTGTTTTTTGCCTCAGTTTACTCATCTCTAAAATTGAGGTAATAATAATAATACGTAACAGAATTGGTATGAGAAGCAAATGAGTTAATTCATATAAAACAGAATGGTACCTGACCTAATACACAATCAAATTTAGCTATAGGAAAACATTATTATTATAGATGTCATTACTTTTATTAGCTCTCTTACCTATGAATGGAAAATTTAATTTTCTAAGCCCTTTGTCACTCATCCCTTCACCCTTCCGACAGTAGTGTGAGTCAAGTCCCTGAGGGCAGGTATTTATTACACCTGTTTTAATGATGAAGTCACTTGAGCCCAGAAGAGGGTCAGTGACTTGCCCAGGGTCACGTAGGTATTTAGTGACTGCACTTCCCAGTTTATCCTTCCCTTCCCACCAGCCCGATAAACAGGATTGTTAAACCCCAGGGAAAGTTACACTGTGGTTTTTCCTCTTTGAATTACACCCCAGCACAGCTTACTGGTGATTACTTGTGGATGGCTTGATCACTTGTGTTTATTTTACCTAAAATCCAGCAAATTCTAAATTTAAACATTTCCTAGCAGAAGAGTTGGTTATCTCTGCATTTTTTAAAATGCTGGTGTCCTCTCATCTAACATAACTGTGTTTAAGGCCCATCTCTATCCTTCGTCACTGTTTAACTTCGAGTACTTTGTCCTTTTGTAAAATGAAAATCATACTATTTTGGATCGACTGAGCTCCTTTAATTGTTTTCATATATAGAATCTGTAATCTTTTTTTAAAAAATACATCTTATTGATTTTTTTTTTTACAGAGAGGAAGGGAGAGGGATAGAGAGAAACATCGACCAGCTGCCTCCTGCACTCCTCCTACTGGGGATGTGCCCACAACCAAGGTACATGCCCTTGACCGGAATCAAACCTGGGACCTTTCAGTCCACAGGCCGACGCTCTATCCACTGAGCCAAACCGGTTTGGCTAGAAGCTGGAATCTTGCTTCAGACTGGTACAAAGGGAGAAGATACAGGTTTCGGCAAAGTCAAAAAGGCAAACAGCAAAGGTGGATTGAGACCTAGTGCTGTTAGTGCTTTGTGGCCTTGGACTAGTCACCCAGTCTTTTTGAATCTTAGTTTTCTCATTTGCAAAATAGGGATGTTGGAATGTAAATGTTGGACTGTCGTAAAGATTACAGATAATCTAATAAAGAGCTTGGCCCTTAGGACCAATGATGGTGGTTATTGATGCTCTCAAATGTCTACCTGTGCACAGGTGGAGTTGCAGGCTCTGTACCCAAAACAGCACGTGAGTAAGGCAGTAGGGGTTGGAAAATCGAAATGGAGATAACCTAGAGAGCTTTACCTATTAATGAAATATTTGGAGGCCTCCTTCTTCTGCCGCTCCTGGTGCTGCTTGTGTGCTCGTTTGGTGCGGACCTGGTACCTCTTTTGTGAAGCGGCAGCTGAGGAGACTCCGGCGCTCGCCATGGCCGACGAAAAGCCCAAGGAAGGAGTCAAGACTGAGAACAACGATCATATTAATTTGAAGGTGGCGGGGCAGGATGGTTCTGTGGTGCAGTTTAAGATTAAGAGGCATACACCACTTAGTAAACTAATGAAAGCCTATTGTGAACGACAGGGTTTGTCAATGAGGCAGATCAGATTCCGATTTGACGGGCAGCCAATCAATGAAACAGACACACCTGCACAGTTGGAAATGGAGGATGAAGATACAATTGATGTGTTCCAGCAGCAGACAGGAGGGGTCTACTAAAAAGGGAACCTGCTACTTTACTCCAGAACTCTGTTCCTCCAGACCAAGAAGACATTCTCAATTAGAAAACTGCAATTTGGTTTCAACACATCTGACTACTACAGTATAGTTTTCTCTATTCTTTCATTTTCCCCTCCCCCATTCTTTTATTGTACATAAAGTAACGGATGTATGTGCACAAGCATTTGCATTTTTTTTTTTTTTTTAACTAAATGGCCAATGGTATGTTTTGATCTACATCAAATGGAGATGGGATGGGGAAAAAATACTGGTTCTGTGAAAACACCCCCTTTCTCCATTAGTGGCATGCTCATCCAGCTCTTATCTTTATATTCCAGTAAGTTATTTTGCTCTCACTGTTTAACAAAAAAAGAACAACATAAAAATTCTTGCATACCTTGTTTGATTGGAGAATTTTAATGTTTTTCATTTATCATTGTAAAACCAAGGACAATTTTATAACTTTTTTGTACGTAGCTGTTACATGTAGGGCAATCTGTCTTTAAGTAGGGATAAATTACTCTAAAAAAATGAATCCTAGATAGTTTTCCCTTCAAGTCAAGTGTCTTGTTGTTTAAATAAACTTCTTGTTTAAAATGAAAAAAAAAAAAAATGAAATATTTGGAAGGATATACAACAAAAGGTTACTAATATTACTCACTTGGTGATAGAAAATCAAGTTTTTTTAAAATTACATTTTCTAACATTTTATCATTTACATGTATGTCTGTTTTTGTAGCAATAAATCGTTATTTTTAAATTTTAAAAAATCACTCATGTTTTTTTAAAAAGGGAATAGCACCATATTAACAGATGTGTTCCCTAGATGGTTGAATTTTCCTCCTTTTTTCTACTTTTCTAAGCTTCTGAAATGAGTGTTTGCCTGAATGATGGAGAAAATAAAAGTTCATTTTTAATAGGCATAATCAGCACCCCAAGTGGAATCTACAGTGCATTAGAACTCGCAAAGTATGGGTTCTTGAGAAATGTGTGAAGATGTTTTAGGACCAATAGATGTAATAATAATAATGCGAATAACAATAGGTTCCATTTTCTATGTGAGGCTCTATTTAAATTTCTTAAGTGCATTATCTAATTTAATCCTCATAACAACTGAATGAAGATTAGTTTTTTCAATGGAAAACAAAATCTTGATCATAGCAACAGAGAAAATTGTCACCTATGCTCAGCTGAAGAAACAAAGCTATCCACAAAGTTTATGCCCACGTTGGCATTGGGCCAAGTCCTATAATCTGTGAGCTGCCATGCAAACCTTAACTACCATATACTGCCCCCCTTTTTTTTCTTCCTCAAATCACTCTTAATTGGGCAAACTTGGGGGTGGGGGACAATGGGGATGGTTTTGGTTGAATATCTTTTTCTTGCTTTATGCTTAGGATACAGTTATCAATACAGTTATTGAATGAAAACAGGTGGTGATACTGAAACCTGGTTTTATACCACTCCAAGTGTGGAGGTTATGGGTGGGTAAGTCTGTTTCTTTTGTTGTGGGTAATGAACTTGGCAACTGCTTTCCTTCTGGCCTTTGGTTCCCATAGTGATTAGGAAACGTTCTTAGGTTAGTTTTGAAGGAAGTTTCACATTTGAGTATTCATAACTGCTTTCCCATAACTATGAAGTAATTCTGTATTTACTTCTCATGAGTTGCCGTGTATCCTGGGCTTTTTGATTGGTTGGCTTTGTCCAGTCTCTTGAGTGCACTTACTCATACAAAGTACTCTTTTGGAAGTTTGCTATTTAATTTAAAAAGTATTTGTGACTTCTTTGCAGAGGGGGAGGGATGTTCCTGTTTATTCACCTTTATAGAAAAGCAATTAGCATGAGTCACAGTGCTGGCATTTGATACATTTTTGTTGAAGCAATGGATAAGTTCTTGTTTCAGTTCAAGGAGACTTTTTTAAGGGTTGGAGTTGCCTGATGGGAACAGAGGCTGCTCTTGGGAGAGAGATAGTGAACTCCGGGCAGGCATGGGCTTGGGCACTGTGACCACCAGACAGCAGATAGGACTAAATGATGCCTAACGCTTATGGTAGATTTGAGATTCTGTGATTCGTCCGTGTCTCTAACATGTGTCCCAAGAGGAGAGCATAGGAACCACAGACTACGCTGTGGAGCTGTCGGTAGCAGAGCTGGCTGACGGGACTGGTACTGCACTGGGAGCAGAGTGCTCTTCTGATTCCTCGAGTCAGCATGAACAGTTCTCATTTTTGAGAAACCGGTCCAATGAGATGGGGCTTCAGATCATCTTCCAGATTTAGTGCGAGTCCAGGAGAGAATGGTGAGGAGGTAAAACTGTTATTTTCAATTCCGAGAAAGTTGGTATGAGATGTTTAGAATAAGTCAAGCCATTGGCATCCAGGTTACAAATAAGTTCAGTTAAAAGCCAGGAACTAGCCCTGGCTGGGTGCCTCAGTTGGTTGGAATGTCATACCAGACACCAAAAGGTTGCTCTCTTGATTCCCAGTCAGGCACATATCCAGGTTGTGGGTTTGATTTACAATCAGGGTGTATATAGGAAGCAGCTGATCAATGTTTCTGTATCTCCCCGCCCTCCTCTTTCTCCCTTTCTCTGAAAATCAATAAAAACATATCCTCTGGTGAGGATATTTTTTTAAAAGCCAGGAAATAATATTACTCACTAAATATGTCACCTTAAGTAACTTTTTAAAAAATATATTTTATTGATTTTTTTACAGAGAGGAAGGGAGAAGGAGAGAGTCAGAAACATTGATGAGAGAGAAACATTGATCAGCTGCCTCCTGCACACCCCCCACTGGGGATGTGCCCGCAGCTAAGGTACATGCCCTTGACTGGAATCGAACCTGGGACCCTTCAGTCCGTAGGCCGACGCTCTATCCACTGAGCCAAACCGGTCAGGGCTCACCTAAAGTAACTTTGATTGTTTTCCCACACACTATTTATATTGCTGCCTCATTCATGAGCCCCCCCCAAATTATCATTGATCTCAATTTTGTTTCAGTGTTTTATCTTACTTAGTTGCTGATACTAAAAAAATTTGGAGATTACCCAAATTATCCAGATTTCTGACTTGCCTATTTAAAAAAAAAATCAGTTTTGTCATAATTACACCAGGCTTCCTACATAGTAACCGTGAACTGGAGCTTGGGGGCTAGAAGTCATTGACTTCAGTGGAGACATTATTGTCCCTTGTTCTTTTATTCTTTTATTCCCTGCTTCATTCACTCACGGGGCTCGTCTGGCCTCGGAGGGCATTTGAATTTACTCTCGATATAATGCTCATATGCACGTCTGAAGATAAGACTATAAGTAGCTATTGTGGCAACCTCAGGAGGGGACTGTTGAATAATATAAAGTGCTTCATTGGATTCGGGCAGAGCGCTCTGCCTCTGGGATGATCCCAGCCAGCCAACCCTGTAACCAGAGTGAAGACGACAACAATATTCTCCTCCTGTGCTTCCCAGCGGCGTTCGGTAGAGCTCTGGTCCAGGAGCCCGGGCCGGCATGCCTGCCGACCGTTGCCTGCCTAGGCTCAGGGTCACTTGGCACCTGTGCTGGAGAAGGAGCCAGGGGAGTGGCAGAGGCTCAATGGCATCCATTCAGCAGCGTTCTGAATGCCGGCAGCCAAGAGACCGTCAGCTGTGCCTGCGAGGAGTGTGGGTGCCCGCCAGGAACATCTAAACTTCAAAGGGGAAAAACTGTACTGTGGGCTGATGTGGAAAGCTTTTGGTCCTGTTGAATTGGGCTCGTTTTTACAGAGAAGGAAGATGGTGCAAAGAGTTTTGGGGGACTCTACCTGTTTTTAGTAACCTTTCCACTCTACCCTGGAGGTGCCAAAATAATTAAAATGCTGGAGGAGCTGCATGCAACATCTAACCATGAAAATAGACTGAAAACAAAGGATTTCTACTGTTTAGTCTCAGAACTACATGGAATTAGGGTGCTGTGAAAGAAGCAAATTCCATTAAAATTGAAGTTACACATTTATGACCAATTTAGATTTCTAAAGGGTGGGGTAGGGGTGGGGGAATCTTATAATTTTGAGCAACCTATACTTTGGTTCTAATAAGAAAAAGAAATTGTGCTTTCTGTTGTTCTTGAAATTTTTTTTTTCATGCTGGCCCAGGCCTGAAGGCTGATGTCTGGACTTTGTTAAAAAGCAGAATGTGCCCTTCAACGATCTAAGAGCCTGAAGACAAGCGCGAGTAGACCAAAGCATTCCCACACCCCCCGGTGCCCAAATCTGATTCAGTGACTTCCTGAAGACCTTCGTCACTTACTGTACATGGGTTTTATTTCCTTCACCTGCCCCCTTTCCTCACATATCCCTCCTTTTCCCTTTCTTATTGCTCTTGCTTTTCTCATCAAGCTGTATTTCCCTTTACCCTATTCTTGCTCCCACCTTCCCTCTTTCCCACAGTCTATTGGCCTATCGCCTTCTTAACAGAGTGGGTACACAGTGTGGGCAGAAAGCTGGCAGGAGAAAGATTCAATTAAAAGCCAGTGTTCAACCCTGGCCTGCGTGGCTTAGTGATTAAAGTGTCTGCCTGTGAACTAGAGGGTCTCGGGTTGGATTCTTGGTCAAGGGCACTTACCTGGGTTGTAGGTTCGATGCTCCCCTCCTCTAACCACCCCCCCACCCCCCACCCCCGTTGGTGTTCCTGCGGGAAGCAACCAGTCGATGTGTCTCTCCCTCTCCCTCTCTCTCTCTTTCCCTTCTTCCCTTCCTCCCTTCCCGTTGCCTTCTACTCTCCTTAAAATCATCAATGGAAAAAAAAAATCTTTACTCCTTGGGTTAGAATTAATAAAATAAAAAATAAAAAGTTTGTGTTCCAGTTGTGGCTGCATAATTAGGGGAGGGGGAAAGCTAAGATGTAGTTCTCTACCATGTACTAGAGCTGTTTGTGCATCTGATCATGTGTAAAAAAGAATCTGTTCCAGAGAAGAGCAGCTAGGTATAGGAGTAGGCGTGGCAGAGGCAATAAAGCAGATAGTGTTTTTAAAATATGTTTTTATTGATTTTTAGAGAGGAAGGAAGAGGGAAAGAGAGAGAAATATTGATGAGAGAGAATCATTGCATGTCTCCTGCATGCCCCCTACTGGGGATAGAGCCCAAAACCCCAGCATGTGCCCTGAAGGGGAATGGAACCATGACTTCCTGGTTCATTGGTTGACATTCAACCACTGAGCCACCTGGCCAGGCAATAAAGCTGATTTTGTATTTAGGTCCCATAAAGAGTTCATAATGTCCTGGCTGGCGTGGCTCAGTGGTTGAGCATCGACTTATGAACTAGGAGGTCACGGTTCCATTCCCAGTCAGGGCACATGCCCAGGTTGCAGGTTTGATCCCTAGTGTGGGGCATGCAGGAAGCAGCCAATCAATGAGTCTTTGTCATCATTGATGTTCTATCTTTCTCCCCCTCTTCTTTCCTCTCTGAAATCAATGAAAATGTATATTTTTTTAAAAAGAGTTTATAATGAAGTATAAGATTAGAAAATGCTAGCATTTTCACCTGATTCCTTTTTAACCACTTTGTTGTAAAGATTAAAAGATATACTATCTTTTAAGAAGTGTAGCTTTTCAAAGTAAATTGCAAGGTGAATGGACCAAAATAAATAAGAATGGTACAAGGCAGGTGTTTTAAATGATTTGTAATTTTAAGCCACTTTAAAAGTTACTTCTAATTTTAGTAAAATAAAAGGTGGTCTGATGACATTGTGGTACTTCCATCTCATATCCTCAGTATTCTATTAAATATAGCTGACTCTGCCTTCTCTTATCTAAATTAGCATAAAACAGGTTTTTTTAAAATCTATTGTCAAAATTTGGCAGGAAATGTCATTTCCTGATAATGTCATCAGTTAGAACATAGGTCTACAGCTATCTTTTCTGTGGATAATATGCTTTTGTTTTTAACTTATTAAATAAACTAGAGGTCCGGTGCACGAATTCGTGCACCAGTGAGGTCCCTCGGCCTGGCCTGTGGGATCGGGCCGAAACCAGCTATCCGACATCTCCTGAGGGGTCTGGGATTGTGAGAGGGCACAGGCCAGGCTGAGGGACCCCACCGGTGCACGATCAGGGCCAGGGAGGGTTGTGGGAGGTTGTCCAGCCAGGGAGGGACCGCAAGAGGGCTCCAGGGCTTGTCCGGCCCATCTCGCTTGTCCCGATTGGCCGGACCCCAGCAGTAAGATAACCTACCAGAGCGTCTGCCCCCTGGTGGTCAGTGCACATCATAGCGAGCAGTTGAGTGGCCTTAGCATATCCTTAGCATATTATGCTTTGATTGGTTGAATGGACGACTGGACTCTTAGCATATTAGGCTTTTATTATATAGGACTGAAACATTCCTTATAATAATCAAATAGAGAGCTGAATAAAGATAGTATCCTTATCTTATAGAATGTTTAATTTTAAATTTTCTAATAATGGCCCAGCCCCTGCTTAATTTATCACCCTGCAGAAAGTAAAAAACTGACATTCATGTAATGCCCTGAACTCTGCAGATAATCATACCCCTGGGCCTTTGCACAAACTACCCTTTTTGCCCAACTTGGCATATTCCTACTTAGCTGCTCCCTCCAGTGTCCCCTCAGAGTCTTCCCTGATTTACCTGGGCAGAATTTGTTGTTCCTTCTTATGTGTTATTCTCACAGCACTTGCTTCATGCTTCAATTATAGGACCTATACATTCCGTTGTAAGTGATGATCATTTAAAAAAATAAGTTACTTGTCTTCACGCCTGTAGACCAGGAGGGTCTGAGGGCAAAAAGACAATGTGATTATATTTGTCTGTCCAGAGCCCAACACCTGGAAGATGCTCAGTAAATGTTTGTCAGGTGAGTAGTGTAAGCATTTTGGTCCTCATTGTTCACTTGCTGAGTGGACATTATTGAATGAACATTGTGAAATTCAATTTTTTTTAGATTATGTGGGTAAAAGTTGGATGCGGGACTAGAAATACACTTTTATTATAGAGTTTGGCCCAGACCCGAGGATAAAATAGAATACATAGGATATTATTATTAATACATGGATTGTATATCAAATTAAACATTTTTCTTTTGTACTTTGAAAAGATAAAATAACAAAGAAGAGAATTAATATTTCTGACATTTAAACAAAACTGGTTGATGTTCAGTATTGGCTTAGGCCTGAAAAAAATCTTAAAATATAGATATATACACATTACTTATATATAAAAATTGATTACATATAAATTGATTAAATACATAACTGGATTATATGTATATATTGTATTCATGGTTGATTTTTTAAATTGCCATCTGGTCAAGGATTTTGTGGGCTAAAGCCTAGAAGGTATGTATTCTGGGCTCTAGACTGTGTTGTGATTCTCCATTGTGCGGTGAAAGCTGAGGAAACGTGGCTAATTAAACTACTTTCTGGGATCCTACTGTCCGCTCCTGAGCCAGGGTTTTAGCTCACTTGGAGCCAGAGGTTATTGGAGCTCTCATTTATTGAACTGTATGAAGTTAAATAAGATATGAAGTTGCCAAAGTGTACAATAGAAGTCTAAAGAAAGTGAAATGAAATAATTGGTGTTTCCTGTGTTGTCTTCCTAGATTAGGGTCTTCTCTTATGGTAGAAGTAGACATATAAAATATGCCTTTGATTGAGAGATGTTTAAACCATTATGATATTCAGTGCACGTAACTGGAGTTCTTTTTCCACTGTTGACCAAATAGGACATTGTGTATGGGAGAAACCTTGTAGGGCTGGATGGCCAAGGACCACATGGAGCAAAGGATGAAGAGGTAGTGATGGGAGAGGGGAAAGGAAAAGCATTTTATGGAATAGCAAATTTGGGTCCTAAGTCCATATATGCATAACTAAGCATTTTGATAACTCAGTATCTTTACTGAAGCAAACATTTATCAGAGATAGCTATTGAATATCATGTGCTATGTGAAAATTTAGAGACATGATCTTTGCTTTTGAGGCACTAATTTGTAACCTGTATGGTTCCAAGTGTTACAATAGTTATAACATAATAGCAATAGTACAATAATGATTTTAAAACAAAAGCAGTTGACCTAATTATAGCTTCTCTTAAAGCCATAGCATCATGACATTCAGGAAATACTAAGGAATTGACATTAGCACTTAGATAGTTAAAAAAAAAAAAAATTTTTTTTTTGAATCTTTTTTTGGGGGTGGTGGTGATTCTTTTGACTTTTTTTTTTTTTTTTTTTTTTTTTTACGTTAAATGGTAGAAATACCATCATTGCTTTTCTAGATGATGCTAGACACTTAAACTTTTATTTGATACATCAGTAGTTACACAATATATAGCATTCTAACAAATTACTAGAAGGCTCGGCCTGGATCACTTGGCTTGCTTTCCGTTGTTACTCTCTTTGTAATTGTTGAGCATTATAATTTTGTATCATGGGCTTTAGAGTCAGGCACACCTAAATAGGAATTCAAGCTTTAGTACTTACTAATTATATAACTTTGGACAAAATAATCTCTCTGTGTTTCAGTTTTCTCATCTATGTTATGGAGACACTGCAAAATGGGATTGCATTGCTGTAAGAATGAAATGAGCTAAGATATATCAAGTGCTTGTCCCAGCATCTGGAACCCAGTAGGAACTCTGTAAATATTCTCCTGTTATTTGCCAATGGTGAATTGCTTGTGAGGTTAAACTGTATTCCAGTACACACTTTCAAATTGTAATTACTGCAATAAAGGAAACAGCCTTTATTTGAAAAAGCTTCAATTTGCAATTACTTCAGTACAAAAGATTTAAACTACTTTAAAAGCTTTTCATTCTTAAAACCTATTCAGAGAAGAACATGCTAGATTTTGTATTTACTCCATGAGACTTCATGTAGAATTAGATCAGGACAGAAGGTCAATGTTTAGAGAATGCCTGGAACCGTTGTCAGTACCGCAGCCATTCTAAAATGTAAATCTTTGTACTCTGTACAGATCAATGATTTCCACACACTGTCCTTTTCCTTTAGTAAAAATCAATCTACTAATATGGTCTTAAATGTCCTTGCTTAATTACGGGGAAGTTAATGACATCCTGCCTCTTGTGCATTCCAAATAAAAGCAGTCTAGTGAATCTTTCAGATCTGTACTTTCTTAAACTGGCCTTTCCTGTGGCGTAGATAAACTGCAATCATTGATCACCTTAATTTATTGTCTTTTATCCTGGCTAGCTTTCTTCTGAAAAAAAAAAAAAAAAAAGTGCACATTTGTTTTCCATACTTTACCCGAAATTGTTATCTAGGCCAAAATATAATATTTGGCTTTTAAAAGCTATGAAAACTGATGCTTTTGTAGTAAGCTTTTATTCTAAAATAATACTAAGGTTAACGTCATTTCAAATGAAGATGTTATAATGAAAACTTAGATAGAAAAATGGATACAACCTCTCTTTAAATGTCAGAAATGTGGAAGTGACTTTACTTTCATTTCTGAAACAATGAGAGCACAGTTTCTTAATTTATTTAATTTTTTTAAAGACTGTTTTCTTTTTTTAAAAATATATTTTATTGGTTTTTTACAGAGAAGGGAGAGGGATAGAGAGTCAGAAACATTGATGAGAGAGAAACATCGATCAGCTACATCCTGCACACCCCCTACTGGGGATGTGCCCGAAACCAAGGCACATGCCCTTGACCGGAATCGAACCTGGGACCCTTCAGTCCACAGGCTGATGCTCTACCCACTGAGCCAAACCGGTTAGGGCTCTTAATTTATTTTAACGATGCTCCCCACTAATAGGTTAATCGTCCCTGGAGTTCTAGGATGAGGCCATGATTTTGAGCTTAGAATGGAAACATCCTGGTTTCATACATGTCTGTGCTATTTATTTTGCTTAAGTTATTGGTGATTTCATAGTTCAATAGCAGAGAAAGACTTTCAGGGTTTATATTTTCCACGAAGCACTACCTAAAAGGTTACACTATGTCTAGCCATCCTAAACTCTCTTCTCTAGGACCTGACTCTTTGGGGCCAGGGTATCAAAAATATCAATTTTAGTTTATTTAAGGAACTACATTTTCATTCCCCAAATTGGCACAGCCTTCCAAATCCTACGTATCTTTTAGAGGCAGTGCAGGGCCAACCCCTCTAAAGCTATTACTGTTGACGATCCCAGTTGGCCTGTGATCTTTCCTTTTCTGAAAGTCCTTTCGCTTGTGTCGTTAGTACCGCTTGTGTCGTTAGTACCGTGAAATCTAGAACTGTTTTCTTTTTTATGGTAATTGACCAATACGGGCGCTTTGCCTGGTGGGGAAGTCTTTTCGCATCTCATCTCATTGCCTTTGGAAGGCAACATGGCAGCTATGATTAGTGACCATTTTGCACTTTAGAAGCATGAGTTCCGCAGAGCTAATTGCTCCTCCAAGGTCACACTTCTCCTGAAACTGGTGTCCTGGTTCTCTGTGTTCTGTCCCGTGCTTGCTGTGTGCATAAGTCTTGTCTTCTGATCAAGCCTGCTAACTCTTCAAAGACCTTTTCTGATGGGGATTCCACATTTCAGATTCCACTTAGGAGGAACTGAGATGCCAGTTCACCCATATCCTGGAAGGGCTTTATGCTATAGATGAGTCTTCCTTCCTTTTCCCTTCCTCCCTCCCTCCCTCCCTCCCTCCCTCCCTCCCTCTCTCCCTCCCTCCCTTCTTTCCTCTGTCCCTTTATTGTATTTATTGGGGTGACATTATTTAATAGAATTCTATAGGTTCAGGGGTACAGTTCTATAATTCACCATCTGTATATTGTGTGTTCATCACCCAAAGTCAAGTCTCCTTCGATCACCATTTGTCCCCCCTTTGTCCTTACCTCTCCCACCCCCCTTCCCATCTGGAATCCCCACACTGTTGTCCATGAGGGGTGTGTGTGTGTGTGTGTGTGTGTGTGTGTTGGGGTTTTTTGCTTAATCCCTTTGCCTTTTCCACCCAGTCCCCCTACCCCCTCCTCTTTGACAGCTGCCAGCCTGTTCTCTGTATCTACGAATCTATGTGACCCGGTGCATGAAATTCATGTGGGTGGGGGGTTTCCCCTCAGCCCAGCATGCACCCTCTCCAATCGGGGACCCCTTGGGGGATGTCTGACAGTCAGACATCCCTCTCGCAATCTGGGACCACTGGCTCCTAACCGCTCACCTGCCTGCCTGCCTAATCGCCCCTAACCTCTCTGCCTGTCTGCCTGATCACCCCTAACTGCCTCTGCTTGCCTGCCTGATTGCCCCTAACTTCCTTCCCCTGCAGGCCTGATCTCACCCCCAACTGCCCTCCCCTGCCGACCTGGTCACCTCCAACTGCCCTCCCCTCCTGGCCTGATCTCACCCCCAATGGCCCTCCCCTGCTGGCCTGATCTCATCCCTAACTGCTCTCTCCTGTCAGCCTGATCACCCCTAACTGCTTCTGCCACGGCCCCCACCACCATGGCTTTGTCCAGAAGGAAGTCAGACATCCAGAAGATGGCCAGTCGACCTGGTCTAATTAGCATATTACCCTTTTATTGGTATAGATAGATTATATAGGATAGGATTGCTTAAATGGGGGGAAAGCCTTTTTCAGCAGGAGAAGATGCTCTTGGCAGACAAAAACACATAATCCCTGTATTTGGACTGATAGCCAGCCATATGCACTATACTGCCAAACCGGTCATTAAAAAATTGAACCATGCCCTAACCGGTTTGGCTCAGTGGATAGAGCATCAGCCTGCGGTCTCAAGGGGCTCAGGTTCGATTCCGGTCAAGGGCATGTACCTTGGTTGCGGGCACATCCCCAGTAGGGAGTGTGCAGGAGGCAGCTGATCGATGTTTCTAACTCTCTATCCCTCTCCCTTCCTCTCTGTAAAAAATCAATAAAATATATTTAAAAAAATTGAACCCCTTTCTTTCACCTTACACCAAACAGCTGTTGCCCTTAAAACCCCTCCTCAGCCCCCACCTTAGGTTCTGCCTTCACAGTTCACCCAGATTTGGTTCTGATTGGTCGGTTTCTATGCCAGTCAGTGTCAAAAGCTCCGCCTCCTAGACAGCCATTGGCTTCTCGCAGTTCACCAGATTTGGTTCTGATTGGTCGGTTTCTATGCCAGTCAGCGTCTCCAGGCCTATCTCCAGGCCTGATCAGAGAGGCGGGGCTGATCAGCAGCTGCCCCAGTCTGCTGGCAAGCAGGCTGAACTGCTGACCTCTCAAAGAGAGAGAGAGGCGGGCTGATCAGCAGCCACCCCAGGCTGCTGGCGAGGCCCGGAGAGAGAAGCAGGGAGCTGATCAGATCCTGCTTCTCTCTCCGGGCCTCGCCAGCAGCCTGGCGTGGCTGCTGATCAGCCCCGGCTCTCTCTCTGAGAGGTCAGCAGTTCAGCCTGCTTGCCGGTCCCCGCCCACCGGAGGCTGCTGCGTGTACAGCCTGGCGGTCGGTCGAGCCTTCGGTCATTTTGGATGTTACGGACCCTGACTCTTTATATATATAGATGATTCTGTTTGTTTTGTTTGTTAGTTTATGTTGTTCATTCACATTTTCAATTTTAGATTTTTAAATGGTCACTGAAAAAAGTAAAAAGAAACTGTTGAACAGGTGAAATGAATTTCAATAATATCTTATGTAATCCAATATGTCTAAAATTTTTAATTCCAGTATTAATTGACCATAGTACTCGCCCCCACACCTTCCCCTACCCCATACCTCTCATTGCTCCTTGACTTTCATACCTTAACTAGAGGCCCGATGCATGAAATTCGTACAAGAGTAGGCCTTCCTTCCCCCGGCTGTCGGCACCGGCTTCCCTCTGGCACCCAGGACCTGGGCTTTCCTCTGGCTGCCGGCAGGCACCCAGGACCTCAGCTTCCCTCGCAGCCCTGACTTCATCCAGAAGGTCGTCTGGAAGGACATCCTCTCTAATTAGTATACGACGCTTTTATTATTATAGATACCCTGCACGTCAATAGCTCTCACTGTTTCCATTGCCTATCCCTTCACTGAAGATGGGGCTCCTGACGATTAGTCTGTTATTTACAGCTACTAGTAAGCAGTCTGGCACAAGGAAATACCCAATAAATATTTTTCATATGAAGCCTACTGATGCTAGCAGTAATACCATCTCCATCTGTTTCCCAGTGGTTTGCAGGTTACAGCATGCTTTTCACGTGTATCTCTCAGCAGTCCTTGTGCATTTACAAGATGAAACGAGGAGAGGTTAAGTGACTTTCCACATCCCGTGACTTGTAATAGGTGCCATTGTAACTCCAACCTGGGTCTGTTGGGTTCAGACTTCGAGAGAAATGAAGACTCGGCCTTTGCTTATTCAGTCCATTCACTAAAAAAAGTCAGAGCTCACTTTTATGGAGAACATTTCATAAAAGTCTGCACCTGGTGTTTAGCTAATCGGTGGCTGTAAGGTTGTATATGTTTTCTCAGGAGCAACGAGCATGTGAACAATTGATGGAACCAGTTAGAGTCTCACTGGGTTCTTCTTCTCCTCTTAAAGACATTCCAGTGGTTCTCATCTGTCTGTTGGGAAAAATTCCTTATACCCTGTGGATAAAGGTACTGATGCATCCAAACAGAATGTAGACTTTTTTTATATCATAAGGAACATTTGACCAAACAAGACTATGAGATAATTGAGATGGCTTGTGATGCTTTAAAAATGTTGTTTTTATTTGATAGATAATCATGAGTATCACACCCAATCTGTCAATTTTATGTCCCAGTCTTGGGCATTCAGTAATGTTTAGAGAAACAGTCCAGTCTGGACTCAGTCTTTCTCTCTCTCTCTCTCTCTCTCTCTCTCTTTTTATTGATTGCAGAGAGGGAGAGAGAGATAGAAACATCAATGATGAGAAAGAATCATTGATCGGCTGCCTATGCCCCCTACTGGGAATCTAGCCCGCAACCTGGGCACGTGCCCTTGACTGGAATTGAACCTGGGACCCTTCAGTCAGCAGGCCAAGGCTCTTTCCAAACTGGCTAGGGCTGGACTCAGTCTTTCCATAAAATATGCGTCATTCTGTGGTCTTACAGGCGTTTATTTTAAGAGTTAGGACTACTCTTCACCAGAGCAATAGCAAGAAATGCCTTCATTTCTTCCTTTCCTAGGCACTTCCATTTTGTTTGGTAAGTATTAGTCAGTGGGTTTTATAGCTTAGAGGAACTACTCCAAAAAAAAATTTTTTTTACAAAGTAATTGAGTAGTTTGAAAGCACACTTTTTGTGTATTATTCTTGTTGGATTATTGATGTTGATTCATTCTGTGGTGGTGTTCTGGTAGAACAGAAATGAAATACTGGTCATTAAAAAAACAGTAAATTTTAGCCTTGTTAAAAAGAACGTTATTATTATTATTTAGTAGATCCTGCCCTAGATTTAAATAATGACTGATTAGAGCCTCCTCCGAGATGCCATTTTTCTGCATAAAAGAGATTGCCCTGTTTTTTGCAGTTGGGAGTCATGGTGATAAGACCCTCCTAATGTTTTATTCGGTAAATCTTTTCTATGCAGCATTAGAAATTGTAATGAGTAATATATAAACGATGCTGGCCAATAAATAAATTTACTATTCTAGCTTATAGATAAATGCAGGATGAAATAAAAATAATCAAGTATCCTAGCCAGGTTGGAGTGTCATCCCCATATAACAAAAGGTTGTGGGTTCGATTCCCAGTCAGGGCACATACCTAGGTTGCAGGTTCAATCCCTGCTCAGATGTGTACGGGAGGCAACCGATTGATATTTTTCTCTCACATTGATGTTTCTTTCTTTCTTTCTTTCTCCCTTCCTCTCTCTCTAAAAATCAATAAAAACGTGTCCTCGAGTGAGGATTAAATAATAATAATGATGATGCAAGAGCCATTTTATGAAGACATCGTTTTACAGTGCTTGCCTCATGCATTATCTAATTCGATAAAAGACTAAAAAGTACTAGGCATGGAAATATGAGGAGTTATTTTGTGGTCACTATTATCATTCTAGAAGTATCTCAACAGCCGAAATTTCATGGAATTGTGATACTACAGTATTTCTTTATATTATTTTTGTATTGAGATATAATACATATCTTCCAACTCGCCCATGTAATGTGTGCAGTTTAGTAGCCACCACCACAGTCAATTTGAGAACATTTTCATCACCCCAAAGAGAAACCCTGCACCTTTAGCAACCACCCCCCACATCCCCCAGTTCCTTCAGCTCTAGTCAGCAGCTAATCTGCTTTCTGTTTCTATGGATTAGTCTATTCTGGACATTTCACATTAAGGGAATCACTGTGGTCTGCTGTGACTAGCTTCATTCACTGTGCTTGTATTTTCAAAGTTAATTCGTGCTGTACCATGAATCAGTACTTCATTCCTTTTTACAGCCACACTTATTTTTATCTCTTCATTAGTTGATGGACAGTTAGTCTGTTTCCGCCTCTCAGCTAGTATGAATAATGTATGTATGAAAATTTCACCTTTTAAGGAACTGCCAGATTGTTTTTACGAAGTGGCTGCACCGTTTTACATCCCCACCAGCAGCAAATGAATGCGGGTCCCAGTGTCTCGGCGTCCTCGCCAGCCCTTGTCACCTTCTGTCCTGTTGGTGATGGCCATCCTAGGGGAGGAGATACGCTACCTTGTTGTGCTTGTGACTTGTATATCCCGTGGTCTGCCTCCAGCAGAACAGCTTCAGTTTTGTTGTGTTCGCCTCCAGCAACGTTTCAGGCTTCATTTGCTCCAGGGCCCACTTGTTTGTCTTTCTGGCGGTCCATGGCATCCGCAGAGCTCTCCTCCAACACCTTATTTCAAATGAATCAAATTTTCCCTTATTCTGGGCACACGTTGCCTATTAGATACATGATTTGCAAATATCTTCTCCACTCTGTGGGTTGTATTTCACGTTCTTGGTGGTTACAGCTGTATAAGTTGTAACTTATCTTCCAGGCCATCATGTCTTCCAAGCTCGTCCACTGTCTGGGGCAGCTCCTCTTTCCGTAACTTCCTGGTGCATCCCTTTATCACAGCACTGAGCTCAGTGTGTTGATACTATCAGCTTGGGATTTGCCTTCCCCACTGAAGGAAGCTGCCGTCTTGCACATTTTTGTAACTCCAGTGCCTAGGGCTCTGCCTAACACACAATAGGAGTGCAACAAGGGCTTGGTCAACTAAACTAATTCGAAGCTTGAGTCTGAAAAACTGGTGCAGGTCAGTACGAATCCACGAAAGCTAATAGGATAGGCCCTGAAAGAGTGTCCTTGAATCTATTGGAGGGAGGGAAACTGCAGTTCCTTCTACGGAAATAGGCTCACAGTGTTTCCAGAAATCACCCCTTACTGTGATGCTTTCTTCCGTTCTAGCCCTAACGATTTGGTGGTCCCTGGGCGGACAGGGTGCTATGCTCTGTGGCCACCTGTGGTCCCATCGCAAGGATCGATAGATAGTGCACCACGGCTGCTTTGGTATGTGCTGAGCAGGGGACCAACATTTACATGACCGTTGATTGATTTTACTCATTTACTTTTAAATCTTGTAAATTCTTTAGTGCCGTAATTAGGTGAGCTCAAATCTAGTGAGGCCATATGAGTAAAGCCGCACCATCTGTGCAGGGAGGTGACCTGCTGTATTGCGCTGCCTTGTGGCTCTGATGTGGTGTAAGGAATCCAGTTTTTCTCTTCCTAACAAGACATTTTTATGGCAGTACTTTTATATTGATTATTTTTCCTTATGATCTTTTCTTCGCTTGCCCTGAACTTTTCTCAATTAAAGATGTACTCAAATCAGTTCTCTTTCCAGTTTTGGGAGCGTATTTTATTTTCTCTCACCATGACTCTGGGTTCTGCCCCCCAACATTTTCGCTATTGCAGATGTTCCCAGGGTCCCATTCTCATCGGAAAAGTACCGATGCCATGAAGTAAAAAGTTACTCCTGCGAAATGAGGATGAGGTTTTACCTGCTTGCAGACATTCTTCCTTCCCAGAGCTCCCTAGTCCTTGATTTTGAACCCCGAAGGCAGCACGGAAGAGACTAGCTAAGAATTTAAGACTGAAGAAGGAAGCCATGTAGTTTTTGTGTGCTTCTGCTGACATCTGTACTCTCAGCCCCTGTTATTTCTTATTTGGCACTAAGGCAGCTTAAACACACACACACACACACACACACACACACACACACACACAAAACCAGTTGACAGCCTAAGCCAAAGGATTTATTTTCTCTTAGCACAGCAAGATGTGCTAAAATTACTAGATCTTGAAAGACTTGCTGGGATTCCTGAATGAGAAATTCTCCTACCTTTGATTTTTTTTTTCTTTATGAAACAAAAATAGTTCTGTATCCGTGGGTGAAAGAGCTTGGCAGACATGATTATAATAATGTTGTATTGAAAAGCACTTACTTTGATTGACTAAAACCCAGATGCTGTTCGCGGTAGTTAAAAGCCTATAATAATGTCTTCACTCCTGTGTTCACCACACTTCCATGAGATGAATAATAGGATCCCCCAAGCTAGACACGGAGAAGCTGAGAGAGGACACTTGAGAAATACTCCCCTATCTTCTGCCAAGGTTCCCACGAAACAGTTTTGCCTGGAACATAACTAGATTGGGGGTAGAGACCTTGTTTCATAGTTACTGTGTCTTCTTTGCCAGGATTTAGGCCCGGCACACTACAGCTGCTCCAAGCAGGTTGCATGGATGGGAGGCGGGCAGAAATGTTCTATTAATCTGACCGACAGACTGGGTTAGAGGTCCTGGGTGTGCCACTTACTAGCTGAAGTCCCTAGATGGTATAGTTAGCCTCCCTAAATGTCAGTTTCTTATTTGTAAAATGGGGATAGACGAGTACTGAACTTCAAGAAGGTGTAGAGTAGTATTTCATTAATATTAGTTATTAATAAATTGGGCAAATTTTCCAACTCCCTGTTCAGAACTTGACTGCCCTGCTGCTGATGAGCTTGATTAAACGTGAGCAAGTGTGTACATATATGCCACCAGCTCACTCATTCTCTATTGAAAAATAATAGAAATCGAGGAGGTGTTATTTGGACACTGATTTTTTATTAACTCCACTGAATTAGATTCAGCTCTCACTTTTAGGATTTTGCGCTGGGAAAGATGAAATAAAGTTTTCCCAATATGAATATTCTTGTCTTTGGAGGCCAGCCCTGGATCTCAGAACAAAAACAAATCAGTTGTTATTAGTTACTGTATCTCATTTTCCAAAACACATGCTTCATTGTTGCAGTCATTTACAGATAGTTGTACATGACACACTTCTGCTTTTGTCTTCTTGCTAAATCACTAAAAGACCAACCTTCGTGTTCCTGATGTATTAAAATTGTCAAAAGATTCACCTTAGGATTATGTGTCGAGAAGGCTGTTAGTGTGAACACTGTGTAACAGTGAAGAGCCCTTGACGAATGCAGTAATAAAGTGGAATCCGAGGATTGCCCCGTTATGAATGATTTGGATGTAGAAAGAAATTATTTTTAGGCACAGCATCCTTACAAACCCTGAAGCTATGTGTTTTACAAACTAGAAATTTATGCACTAAATAAAAATTACCAGATGTCAGTGTCGGTATGTGCCAACTGGCAAATGTGTGGTGGCTCAGCGTCTGGGAGAAATGATGCTCACTTCTTTGCCATTCAAACTCAGAAGGGGTAGTTGGGGTAAAATGTTGCTGAAAAAATTACAATGTGCTCAGCTACCCAAAGATGTCACATGTTACGAATTGTTATCTGAAAGGCTTTAATTTTTCCCCCTCATGACTCCATGCGTGTTTGTGGCATTGCAAATGTAACCCATGTTTCTGTTCTAACTTTATTACATTCTCTCCAGAGGCTTGCCTCATTCTCTTAAAGGGTCAGCAGATACCTTATTTAAGGAACCGACCTGGACACAGCAAGTCTCATAGAGGTCCAGTTCAGCGCTAAATGCATAATGGGATTAATTACTTTTATCTTGCACATACCAGCATACCTCAGTAATATTCGTGACATCATCAGATGGATTCTCTTCTCTCTTTAGAAATTCGAGCTCAACTGGTAGAACAACAAAAATGCCTGGAGCAGCAAACGGAGATGCGAGTTCAGCTTCTCCAGGACCTGCAAGATTTCTTCCGGAAAAAAGCCGAAATCGAGACGGAATATTCTCGGAACCTAGAGAAGTTAGCAGAAAGGTTCATGGCAAAAACAAGAAGCACTAAGGATCATCAGCAGTACAAGTAAGAGAGGCTTGACTCAGATTCACCTTTCCAAGGTCATAGCCTGCCTTTTTACTGCCCTGTTTGGTTTTAGGACTTTCCCTTTTTGTCTCATAAGCTATTGATTGGCATAACCCCATAGATTAAAGCAGCCATTTGCATTTATGAGCATTAGTTTATCACATTTTAAATTAGTAGTATTCTCTTCACAGTTTTCTCTTTCCAATAACTATATATTTTGGGGTAACTATATATTCAAGAAGAACATAAAGTTCATATTTTTTATAAACGTCTCCATTACAGGAAATTAGCTGATATCTACCACAGGTGGATATTTGGATGGGCAAATTTTAAATAGCTGATTGTTCAGAGACTTCAGCCTTTCTGTGGTGATTTTATATGAAAATAAGCAATAATGCCCAGCCAGTGTGGCTCAGTGGTGGAACATCGACCTATGAACCAGAAGGTCAGGGTTTGATTCCCGATCAGGGTACATGTCCAGGTTGCGGGCTTGGTCCCCAGTGGGGAGCGTGCAGGAGGCGGTCATTTGGTGATTCTCTCTCATCATTGATGTTTCTATCTCTCTCTCCCTCTCCCTTCCTCTCTGAAATCAATAAGAATATATATTTTTATTTTAAAAAAGCAATAAGGGTTGCTTCAATTTAGCGCTCCCCCTCTCCCCCATCACGCTTATGGTCATTGCAATCGAGACCGACTTAAAACAAGGGTCTCGTAAATATGCTATGATGGAGTGTAATGAAACTTCGTCTTAATTGTGCTTCATCTGTTTAAAGAATACCTACCGGTTTTTCTGGTCATGGAATTTACTTCCTAATAAATCCTAGAGACAAAACGAGATCAGTATGCAGATAGAGTATACAAGTGCTATGACAGGGTAATCACAGGATGGCCTGGGCCCACCTGATGGCAGTCCATCCTGTAGTGAAGGTGGAAGGGAAGGTCAAGGAAAGGTCCCAGAAGAAGTAATACATAAGTGAGAACCTGAGGGACTAGGTGGCATGTCAGAGACTGGAGCAGGCTGTTCCAGGCAAGAGGAATATCGTGTATAAGGGACGGGGGGCGGGGGCGGGGGGAGCGGGACAGCTTTGAGAACAGAAAGTAGCCCTGTGGTTACAAGTGTACATTGTGCCAGATCGTGGAGTAGATCATACTCAACAGTTTGGATTTCATCCTGAGGGCATGAGAAGCCTTCGGGGAGTTTTAAGTAGCAGGATGACCAGCTCAGACCTGCTTTTTTAAATGATAACAAGGACCGGAGATCGGATTGTGCACTGGTGGACGTTATGATTGAGAGAGGGAGACCGTGTGTGTGTGTGTGTGTGTGTGTGTGTGTGTGTGTTTGGGGGGGGGGGGGTGCGGGGGGGGGGCAGTGCGCAGCACTGCCGGAAGAAACAGACTTGTTCAGGAGGCATGAAGTAGGCAGCACAGCCTTTCATTTCTGGAAATGCAGGGACTAGGTAACCTGACAAATACTTCTGCCACAAAACTCCCAGAAATTCTGCTTAAAATATAATAGACATTCTTTTAGATGTATAACCGAAACATAGGAAAGTAAGGGAAATTTTCAGGGGCCAGAAAAAGAAAAGGGAACTAAAAACCAAATTGGCAGTTGTATCCGCTCTTTTTCTTTTTTTAATATATTTTTATTGATTTCAGAGAGGAAGGGAGAGGGAGAGAGATACAAACAATGATGAGAGAGAATCCTCAAGCCACTGCCTCCTGCACACCCCACACCAGGAATCAAGCCTTTAACCTGGGCATGTGCCCTGACCGGAAATTGAATCATGACCTCCTGGTTCATGGGTCAGTGCTCAACCACTGAGCCACACAGGTCGGGCTGTACCCACTCTTTAGTCCCAATAAAGATGAGGATAGAAGATGAGGCCCAACCAGGTAAAGAGTTGGAACTGAGGGCTTCCCCACCACCAAGCTTATCACATTGTATCCCAGCTTAAAATCAGGACCAGTAAAACTATCTCAGTGAAATGATAAAACAGAAAACCATAAATCCACCCCCCCCCCGCCCCCCCCCCCCCGCGCACACACACACACATACACACACCAGGCAACAACAAGGCCTGTCAGCTCAGCTGGCTCAGGATTGGAGGGTGATTCAGAGATGCCTGTCTTTGCCTTCACCATGGGCTTGCAGTTCCATTTTACACCCCTCTGTGGCTTTGGATCCTACATAAAAAATTGGGCAGAAACTGTCCCTGGGCTACTTTTGCAGAAGCAAATGAAAAACTACTCCACATAGGGAATACCCCCCCCCCCCCCCCCCCCCCACTTTGGATGTGTTGGGCCAGAATAGAAATAAATTTTAGTGATGGTTTCCAGGGCAAACAAATGTCAAATGTACCTGACAGAGACTAGAGCTAGAAAGAGGAGACTGGAGCCAGTACTGCATTCACATTTATAGTAACCGTCCTTTTTTGAAGTGAATGCAAAGAAGACAGCTCATTCATCCATTCAGTAAAATTTTTAAAATTGATTTTTAGAGAGAGAGGAAGGGAGACGGAGAGAGAGAGAGAGAAGCATCGATGTGAGAGGGAAGCATCCATCAGCTGCCCTCTGTACACTCCCTACCAGGGATCAAGCCCTAAACCCCGGCATGTGCCCTGACCGGGAATCGAACCAACGACCTCCAACCAGCTGAGCCACACCAGCAAGGGCTCAGTAAATATTTTTGAATGACACCTTCTGTGTGCTGTCCTGGGTAATGAGTTATCAACTGAAAATAGGCACCTTAGTCTGACACCTCAATAGAGAGCTGTCACTTTTGTTTCTCCTGGTTTGTTCACTAGTTTTCTTCAAAAAGTAAGCAACTTGAAATTTTCTTTGACTGGAGTACATTTATTTTTGAATAAATATGGGACTGAAGATAGATGGATAATGTCTACAGAAAGGATGAACCAGGATTAGGAAAAACTCAGACAGTCTTTATTAAAGAGTCAGACAGGTTCATTTTACAGTATATGTAAGTCGAGCCAACTGTGCTATAAACCTTAAACTTATACAGTGGTATATGGTAATTATATGTCAATAAAACTTGGGGGCAGGTAGTCATATAGGCCTCATATGATATGCTGACTCTACTGTGTGCCTTTGGTAAAGTTGCTTAACTCTCTGAGCCTTTTTTTTTTCTAACTTATACATTGAGACTTTATGACCATTAAATGAGACACAAAGTTCTTGATATTATTGATAGCTGGCATGGGGTCTACACACAATATTTTTCCTCTCTTCACCAAACAAAAATTAAATATTTAGCACTGTAACCTGACCCATCATTTAAGCTGGAATTCAGAGTCTAGCTCAGCCGTGGGCAAACTACAGCCCGCGGGCCGGATCCGGCCCGTTTGAAATGAATAAAACTAAAAAAAAAAAAGACCGTACCCTTTTATGTAATGATGTTTACTTTGAATTTATATTAGTTCACACAAACACTCCATCCATGCTTTTGCTCCGGCCCTCCGGTCCAGTTTAAGAACCCATTGTGGCCCTCGAGTCAAAAAGTTTGCCCACCCCTGCTCTAGCTCCTATTCAGTTTGGGGATGTTTATAGTGTAGGACAGAGATTTTCAACTGGTATGCCATAAGAATTTAAAAACATGCAAAACCTGACTGTTTAGTCAGGGGCATTGATCTTAGGTTGTCAAAATTTTAAAAATGACAACAACCAAACAGCTGTCCTGAGTGGATGAATCAGAATGATACCTATTGTTTTGGCGTGCCGCAGAGTTTTAGTAATTAGTTTACGTGTGCCATGAGATGAAAAAGGTTGAAAACGGTTGGTGTAGAACAATCCTTGGCCTAACATTGCCCCTGTATGGTGCAAAGATCATGAGTTGGATCAGTCTCCCCAGTTTAAAGTCTCTCTGACACCAGCGTTGGTCTTCAGCACATCCCTGCACCTTGCTAAGCTCCAGTTCTGTCATTGATAGAGGGGGCAGAAAGAACCTCTGCCTTAAATGGAAGTGTAAGGATTCAGTAGAGTTAGTCTGTGTAAAGTCTTCAGATCAGCCCCTGGATAAAAAGAGCTAGCTTCATATAGCACTTACTATAGAACTAAGGCATTTCAGTAAGCAAATAGTCCCCCAAATAAGCCCTGTTATTTTATCCATTCTGCAAATGAAGTAGTGGTGACACAGAGATGTTACATATTTTGGCCAAGATCATAGAGCTAGTAAGTGGTAGTTCTGGGACCTGGACCTGGACCAGCGGTCGCCAACCTTTCAGACCTCACGGACCACCAGTGGTCTGCAGACCACCGGTTCGCGACTGCTGACCTGGATAGTGTAGATCCATATTCCATGCATTCTTTTTTTGTTTTGTTGTTAATCCTCACCAGAGGGTATTTCTTCCATTGATTTTTAGAGAGAAAGGAAGGGAGGGAGAAAAAAGAGAGAAACATTGATGAGAGATACATTGATTGGTTTCCTCTGGCATACACCCTGACTGGACCAGGGTTCGAACCTGCAACCCAGTACATGCTCTTGACCGGCAATCAAACTGGTGACCCTTCTGTGTGTGGGTAGACGCTCTAACTGCTGAGCCAAACCAGCCAGAGCCATATTCCATGCTCTCAATATGTGAGCTGCTTCTTACAGTAGGTGCTTAGTAAATGATAGCTGCTATTGTTATTACTACTACTGTTATTATTAAGGCAATGCCAAGTGTTTATTCAATGAATGGAATAATATTTAAAGCTTACTATAGGCAGGGCATTGAGGAAACAAAAGAAAAATATGAAATGTCCTCAAATGTTCTTCAACATGAAGAATATACATAGAAGTTAATATGATGAGGTAACATTTCCCTCTTGGCTGGGTCGATAGAGATTGCCAGTAGAAAGGCTCCCCTTGTCTGCCATTGGCCCACTGCCCTTTGCCTGAGCACTTTGAGGGAAAATCGGGGTTCTCCAGGTGGGGAGCGACTCTCAGTGTGCCAGCTGGGATTATGGGTGGCCTCTCTCGGGGGTGCAAGTACTAAGACCCTGGATCAGGGGCTTCGTCCCCTACACCCATTCTTACCTCTATCTTCTACTTTGTCTTTTTTCTAGAGATGGTTCTGACTTAATGCAGTGTTCAGTCCTGAGTCTGAGGGGCTTATTAACAGAAAGAGCTGACTTAATGACTTATTTCCTAACTGAATTAATATTCAGAGTTATCAATGATCACGAATAATAGGAGGATAACATGTCTGATAAAATGGCACTTATGTCCCTGAGTTAGGGTAAACATTCTATGCCATTTTGCCATTTTACAGTTAGATTTTAATGTCAAAACAAAACAAAGCAAAAAAACAAACACATAAACGTGGTGGTACTTTGATTTTTTTTTTTTTTTTAAGCAGTAACATCGTAGTGGGTCAACCTTTTTTTTTTTTTAATTTATTGATTAAGGTATTACATGCGGGTCACTCTTTTTGTTCAGAGTTTTTCTTCAAGATTTTTTACAAGTCTTCTTTCGTGGTTTATATTTTACTTTTAGCTTTATTATCTAGAATAAACAAGGAGGAGTTAGAAATCTGAAGCTGTTTAAACAGGGCGTGTGACAAGTTATAAGCCAGCAAACTTTGTGGTTCTGTTCACGAGCCTTGAGACAATGCTATAAAGTTCTGGCTCTTTTTGGGAGACTGGAGGTTATGTATCGGGGGGTTAATAAATCACACTCACATTTATGTTCCCTGGAAAGCATACCTAGCCAAATCTCTTTTCCAACAACAGCCTGAACAGTCAAAGCAGACTTTGTGTGCAGGGGCAAACCACAGTCTGTCTGGGAGACAGTAGTCTATAGATTTTTATGTAAACATGAACTGCTTTCTTCAATGGAGGCTTTAAAGCCGAAGGCCTGCCTGAGCGCCCTGTATGGCAGGGTCCTATGGCCCTTGTTGGGAGAGTACGTTTTGACCCATGTTCTTGGTCCAAGTTTTTTCTTCAAGCCCAGGAAAGCTCTGGCTCTGTGCCATCACGGCCCGGGAGGCTGCTCTGCTGGCTGTGGAGTGCCCTGGTATGAGCAATACCCAGTGTAAAAAACAGTGACCAAACCCGTCTCGCGTGGCTCCTGGTTTGCCTTGGTGTCTTCCTCAGCTGACTGGGGCGGCTTTGAGATGGATGGTAATCCTGTCTTTCTTCACTTTGTAGGAAAGACCAGAACTTGTTGTCTCCAGTGAACTGCTGGTATTTGCTCCTGAACCAAGTGAGGAGAGAAAGCAAAGACCACGCAACCTTGAGTGACATCTACCTGAACAACGTGATTATGCGCTTCATGCAGATCAGCGAGGATTCCACCAGGATGTTTAAAAAGGTACCCTCCGTCCGTCCTGCCGTACTGTGCTCTCCCGTAACCGCTCTGCCTGTAGCCACAACTGAGAAGGGGCTGGTGCCTTGATTCCTTAACGGGGCTCAAGAAATATTAGGTAAAAAAAAATAAATGTGTTCATATCCTGCTGAAAAGTGAAGCCTGAGCAAGCCTACTTGTAGAGTTAAATCACTAAATCTGTGACTAAACAATGTGAGCAAATTTTTGGAATGAGGAGTGTCTGCCAGTTGCACCTCTGTCCTTAGAGACGGGCTGCCTGCAGTTAGGAAAAACCAAACCCAAGAGGAAGAGCTTCTGATTCGGTGTTTGGGGCTCACGCCTGGTCAGAGACTTGTGAAGAACGAGATAACCAGATGTGCTGCTCTCTCGGGAAAACGTTATCGCACTTTCTTCTGACTCCCACCAGGCCAGCAGCGGAGGCGGTGATGGAGTGACATGAAAAAAATTCCACAGAGCACAGAAAATTCTGTCCCTTGCATGCCAGCAAGCTTCCTCCTTCCCAAATCCATTAAAAAGGAAGAAGAAACTGGACTTTTAAGTCTTCTTATCATTACTCCTAGTCCCAGCCAGCTCTCAGCAGTTCTTTTTTGTTGTTGTTTTTTTTTTTTAATTTGGACATTTTTGTTGAGAACAAGAACAAAATTGGACCATTTCCTTTGGAGAGAATGCAGCCACTTGCCCAGTTAGACTAGCTTTCAGTTTGTATGTTTGTAAGACAAGGGTTCGCCCCCTGCCCCCGCCCCCACCTCAGCTTTGTACTAGGGGTGCGGTTGCCTATACCAATATCTATACCTCTATTCAGTAAGTAATTATTAGTTTCAGAAAGTGGGGAAAGAACCAACTTGTGGATTAATGGCATATTTATGTTTCAAAGGGGCCCGTAGAACAAAGATGCAGTGTTAGGCAGGCCAGCTGGAAAACTTCTCAGTCATGTTTCATGTATCCACAGCAGATTTCAGTTCTGACCTAGAAATGTAACTTAGCCAACTCCAAGTCCTCTTTTGCTCTAGTAATTTGGGGGGTGGGGGGAGATGTTTCAAACAAAGGAGAAATGTGAAAAACATAACAAGACAATATTAATTAGCAAGACTATAAATACAAGAATATCCCGTACATCTTTAAAAGTAGAGATTTAAAACAGATAGTTTAGACTGCACCATGAGAGTGAAAGAAATTTCTCCTGCATCAGCCCTTTCAGCCAAGACCTCATTTGGTCAATGTTTGGTTTTGGTTTTTGTTTTTGAGCATCTTCTAGTAGCAGGAGATGGCGTTAGGTCTTGGAGAGGCTCTATAGATGAAGAAAAAACTAGTCCTCATTTATTTATCCATTTAACTAAACATCTTTAAAATGTCTGGCTGGGGAAGCAGAGTTAAAAGACATGTCCCTGCCTGCAGGGAACCCATTACCATAATGAACAGCTCCCCTGCTAAAGGGATGGAAGGAAGTTCTTCACAGGGAAGGACACACTGGCAGTGAGGCCTGTGGGAGAAGGAGGTGGTGGTCAAGCAGACAAGGACAGTGACTGTTCCCGGGAAAGCAAGAGTGTGGCATGTCCTGGGAAAGGGAAGAGTGTGATGTGACTGGACCAGGGATTGTATGGACATGAGTGATGGGATGTGAGGCTAGAAAGGACGGTCATATAAAAAGGGACCTTGTATGTCTTGCTAAGGTGTTAGGATTTGTATTTTGAAAATCAAAGTCAAGGCCTTGATAAAGTCGGTGGAAACCTAGAGCTGAGAGACGCATGGATTTGGATGTGAATGCCAGCTCTGCTGCGTTCTTACTGTATGAGCTCTGGAGGTGATTCTAAAGGCCCACTCTCTGAGGGAGGAGGGGGAGGACTGGGCAGAGGCTGAGCCTATGGAAGTGCTGGACCTCGGGTGGCCCATGGGGGCTGTCTCATTTTTTGTCCCCTATCCAGGCAAAGGGCCTCGTCTTTGTTTTGCATCATTGGATTTGAGCTGCCTAGGGGAAGGGCTAAGTAATCTTGGGATGGGGCAACTCCCTTTTGTGGAGAGTAAGTCCTAGAGAGGGATCAGCTGTGAGTCTCAACAGCCAGCAGCCAGCATTCCCAGTAGTTGTGAGAATCAGTTTCTGGCTCTTGAAGAAAAGGTCTGAAGGACGTATAGTCAACAAACACACACACACACACACACACACACACACACACACACGCACGCACACACGCACACACACGTTTGCTACCTAGAAGTCTCTTCTTATCCTCTGGGAGTCAAAAGAATTACAGTCCTTGGAACTGCGGATTTATAGACTCCTGGTTCCTTTGGCACTTAGTGGGTGAATGGTCTTCTCCTGACCATTGCTAACCGCTGGGAAGTTAATAGTCATTACAATTACAGATATCAAATCCTACCTTCCTCAAGTAAACCCAGCGGACTACACACCCACCTTCCCATGTATATTACTGATGGAAAAGGAAGAAAGGGAGGCAGAGGGCAAAAGAGAAGGACTGGAGGTCACTGAAGAGCCAGGTCAGCCCCTGAGGACACATCTGTCTTCTGGAAGAGCAGGAAGCCAGAACCCTACCTATCAAGTCCCCAGATCTTCAGGTCCTTTTAGGTTAAAAAGCAAACTCATCACCAGCCTTCCCCTTTTCCAGTTCTTCTTCCAGCATGTGGTTCTGTCAGATGGAGAGAACTTGTCAGATCCCGTCGGAAGTGACCTTTAGAACTGCTATGGAGTCCGCAGTGAGCACAGTGCTGTTCTTCTTGGGAAAGGATTTAAGACTTCCTCATTTCCCAAAAATCTTTATGGATCTCCGGCTAGATGCTGGGTTCAGCCTCTTATATCTTATTCAGTTCAGTCAGAGAGAATCCTTTACCAAACTGTAGAGTCAAATAAGAGTTCAGAGCACATCATTCTAGGAGTGTTTTCGGGACCAAATGAGTATAATAATCAAGAAGGCACAGATAGGAATACCTAATTCTATGCATAGGTATAGGGAACAGCTTCAAGACTTAAAGATTAATCACATCAAAACCAGTTGTAGAAATAGTTGCCTCCACTTGCCAGAAGGTTTTCAACAGATAGAAAAAGTGAAGCTTTTTTAAAAGAATTTATTTATTTTATATATATATAATCTACACTAATAAAAGACAAAGATGCTAATTGACCGTACCATCGCTACACCCATCAGCCGATCAGAAGAGTATGCAAATTAACCCAACAAAGATGGCCGTTAAATTTGCATACTGCAGGTGGGGCTGGCAGCGCCCGATGCTGCCCGTGGGATTCGGGCCTCGGATCCGTGACCGGCAAGGCAGGGCCGAGGGAGGGAGCCGAGGGTGAAGCCGCAAAGGGAGGGAGCGAGGCAGCGGAGAAGGGAGTGGTCTCAGGAAGCCCTATTCTTGCAGGAATAGGCCAGAGGAAGCCCTATTCTTGCAAGAATCTTCCTGCAATGGGCCTCTAGTATATATATATTTGAGGCCCAGTGCATGAAATTCATGCACAGGTAGGGTCCCTAGGCCTGGCCAGCGATCAGGGCTGATCTGTGCGGTGAATGGCAGGGTGATCGGAGGGACCCCAATGGCACCCACCTTGCCTGGCCTGGGGCCTGCAGGCTGGGGGCAGCTCCTGTGTTGAGCGTCTACCCCCTGATGGTTAGTGCACCTCATAGCGACCAGTCGTTCCCCTGGTTGTTCTGTCATTCAGTTGATTTGCATATTAGGCTTTTATTATATGGGATTTCTTTATTGATTCCAGAAAGGAAGGGAGAGGGAGAGAGAGAGAGAGAAACATCAATGATGAGAGAGAATCATTGATTGGCTGCTTACTGCACGCTCCACACTGGGGATCAAGCCCACAACCCGGGCATGTGCCCTAGGCTGGAATTGAACCTGGGACCCTTCAATCCATTGAGCCAAACTGGCTAGGGCAAAAGTGAAGCTTTTTTTTAAAAAAAGCATTACCCAGTTATTTAAATATCGATTATTTCAGATTTAGACCTGTAGAGTTGTACGTAAAGCTTGTTGATCAGAATAACATAGCAATTCATCTTGTAGACTTTGAAGTCAGATATTGTGGGTGTGAGTCTTAGCTTTGCTGATTAGTAGCTATGTGGACTTGGAAGTATTTATAAACCTCTTAAGCCTCAGTTTCCACAAGCATAAAGTAGATATAATAACTTATTTCAGATAATTGTATGGAAGACTTATGGATCATACATGAGAAGCCACTTAGCCCAGTGTCTGGACTTAATACATCCTAACTAACTTCAAGCTATTATCTTTATTATTATGTCTATTGTGCACACGTCCACACACCAGCAATAATTATGTAATGTGAGGTTACACTAGACATTATACTAAGTGTGTCCTCATTCTAAGGAGAGACAACCTCCTGTGATAATCACATCCAGGTCATCACAGGGTATTGGTATATCTCTTATATTATGATATCCCAAACCATATTTGTAATTGGACTCTGAGAACTGCCCTCATAACTTCCTTGCTTGTAGATGAATTAAAATTTTGGGCCTCACTTTTCAACAATTAGTGGGAAATCAGAGACTAGCCCAATGAAAACCTGTTGGCCAACAACCCCCACTGCCTCTCAGTTTCCCCCAAAGCTGTTTCACAGGGGGAGCCTTAACTCTGAGGCTTCATTGATTTCTTGATTCATTCAACAAAAATAGTTATTCAGTTCCAGACTCTTCATTATGTACGGGCAGGGCGGGATTCTGCTTTTACACTCTCAGGTTCTGCTTTGCCATTTTAGGAGAAGATCAGAAATTGGAGACTCCTTGTACACAGGGGTTTGTTTCATTATCAGCTCTCCCTTCTCTCCCAAAGAACCAGGATTAATGGGGTGCCTCCTGCCCAGTTTTCCAGCCCTGCCTCCTGGCGTGATGAGACTTTGCTGCCTTCTTTCCATGACTCATGCTGAAGAAAAGGGAGTGTTCTGCATCTGGTTTGGTGCCACGGCCAGAAAATGTGCAGTTCATGTGCTACACACACACGAAGTAATTCATGTCAGCAGTCACAGTTACAAGAAAGACTGCAGCCAGCTTGCAGTAATCACTTTATTTAAGCACCTTATCACATGATCTCATTTACCAATTTTACGAATGTTAATAGAAGTATGTAGTTTAGAGGGAGCAACATAAAGTGGTAGTATTTGAATGTTACATTATCTCTGTGTGTTTTCAATTATCTTCAAGCCTGTCATTTCCCCGTGGATTGTTTTCAGATTATTAATGTTTTTATCTTTCCTTGGTTTGCATAAATATGTGTACAAGTATAATTTATTTTGCTTTTCACCAATAACAATGCTATCTGCATGCTACCACTTACTGAATTTTAACCGTACACTGACCACTGTGCTCTGCACTTTTAAAAATACATATATAGATTTTTATTGTTGACAGTATTACAGATGTCCCCCATTTCCCCCCCTTTATCTCCCTCTGCCAAGCCCTACCCCCCTGCCCCAAGGCCTTCACCACCCTACTGTCTGTGCCCATGGGCTGTGCATATAAGTATATAAGTTCTTTGATTTATCTCTTCTTGTCCCCTCCCCCCCTCCCCCCCCCCACACACACACACACGCACACACACAAGGAGTTAATCAGTCTGTTTCATCGCTCCATGCCTTGGGTCTTATTTTGTGAGTCAATTCATTTTGTTCTTTAGATTCCACAAATAAGTGAGATCATGTGATATTTGTCTTTCTCTGATTGGCTGGGCTCTGCATTTTTTATACATTGTGTCATGCATTCTCATAGCTGCCTAATGAACAGATATTATAATCCACCTATCAGGGACAAGGAAGCAGAAGGCTCAGAGAGATAAATTGTAGAGCCAGGCTAACTGGTATATATATTCTTGTTTTTGTGCATATGTCTTAGACATAACTTAGATATAGTTACTATGATTCTTGGTGTTTTTGATGGTAATGAGAGATGTTACTCACTGTATAAGTCGGGACTTCGGAGAATTGGGTCTTGGCACTATGGTCTTGGCCCTATTTATTTCTTACGAAAATCCTGAGGAATGATAATTCTGGATAAGGCAGCAAACTCTGTCAGTCATCTGAGTTCTAAGTGGGGTTTCGAAGCAACAGAGACTGGCCCAAGCCACTGAGAATTACTCCACTTAGGCATAACTGCCATAGGTGATCAGATTCAGGCTCACAGGAATTAAATTAACCTACTTTGGTCTTGATGAGTATGTGGCCTAATTTGAAAGGAAGGATGACAGATTACTAGTGAGATTTGAACTTTGTAGTCACCTTTTATTTTGCTCAAAGCCAATCATATTTTACTTAAATACCCCAATAAGAAAGAAAACAAAGACATTTCCTGGGGGGCAAATGCTGTGTTTCCAATTAGATCATTTAAAATAAATTAATATTTAGAAAGATGTTTTAATATAAATTAGTAAAAGACACCAGTCTATTTGAGATCTCTAAGTCTGACCATATTTTGAAGGAAAGATCCATATGTTTTGAAAACTACTAATCTATATATGAAAGAAAAAGAGCCTATTTCTTTTTTAATATATAAATATATAGTCATTGTACAAACTTAGAAAATACTAAAAAATGTAAAAATGTAAATAAGAATTACCCACATTAGCACTACCTACTATAAATATTTTGGGCTATCTATTTTCAATATTTCTATAATAAACATATGTGTAGTATACAAACATTACATTTATAGGTATCTTACAAAATTGAGATTTCATTGCATATAACTTGGGAACCAGTTCTTTTCCTATAAAACATTGTTAGTGTTCCCATGTCTGGAAACAGTCTTTTAAAATGGGATATTTCATCCCTATATAATGTTTTAATATCTGCACAGCCAAGTTATTTTCCTGTTGTTTGGACATCTAAATCTTTCACACATCTGTGATTTTCTTATTTTTATGCTACATCGCTTGCAGTAGAATTATTAGGTCAGAGGGTAGCATTAGAATTTCATGCTTTTGATGAAATTCTTACCTTTTGCCTTTCTGGGATAAATTTGGTCATGGCTGTGATTTACCAATGAGTACCTATCCCCTGAACAAATAAAGTGACTATTTTATTATTTTAGCAGAGAGCTAGACCGTGTGATTTAGCATGCTGATGCAACAGTAGTAAATAATATAACAGGAGGAACTTTTCCAAAGCATTTTAGTGCAGTGTAGCAGAAGAATTAAATGGTATGCTGGTGGCCTCCAGAGACAGCTTAATTATTGATGGGGCCTGGAAAAATAAGTGAGAATAGTTCGAGCTAACACTGCTAGCCGGTTCTCGAGTTTTATTGATCCTATGACTAGCTCATTTTTCTAGAAATAAATCAAAACCACGCTCATGTCTTACAATGTTGTAGGTTTCTGAAATATTTTAGAAACTATTTTTACTTTGTATTTATGAATTGCTTACCAGGATGGCTGGCACATAGTAAGTGCTTAATAAATAGCAGTTGTTGGTGCTGCTGTTCTTACATTTGCATTTTTACCTCTATGGCTTAGTGACAGCGGGACATGTTTGACTTACCTGGGTATAAATGAGCTGGTGGGCGACTAGATAAGAGCATGCACTGTTGGTTCTGAAGCGTTATTAAAGACTTACAGGGGACACTAAGCAGATGATATATGTGTGTCGCCTTGGAAAGTGCTATCATTTTTTAAAACCTGATGTCAGGTAAGTCGACATTTTGTCATGCAGCATAATGTGGCAGTACCGACACTCATGTTAGTAGTTGAATACATAATTACATTGAGAATAGTTGTGTAAAAGCACTTGAAACTTATTTATGGTAAAAAAAAAAAATCTAGAAGTATATGGGCCAAAACTATTTTAAAGGGATATCTCTGTTATTTTAATTTTCTTCTGTTTGTTTATCTGGTATTTTATATTGAACATATTATATAAGACATACAAGAAAACAATTATTTATTGTAAACTAAAAACGTGGCAGAGTATACCAGTCAGTGTTTACTGTAAAGAAGTGGGGAAACTATACCCATTAACTAACTCAGCCCCAAATGCTTTTTATTAATGGAGAATTAGCCTGTTCTCCAGGCACACTTGAAAACTATGCATTGTGTATGTAGTGTTAAGATGATTAAAATGAAGGGGGAAAAACATCGTATCAGGGAACTTCTGAGCAAGGTGGCAGTTTGCACATGGGCTCCCACTGCCTTTCCTCCCAAGTTGTCTTTGAAATGACTAATCAAATATAGAAATAGGAAAAGCTGGAACAGTGCCTTTAACTTCAAGCAGATCCTAATACAGTGGGGCCTTGACTTACGAGTTTAATTCATTCCGTGACAGAGCTCGTAACTCAAATTACTCGTATGTCAAATCAATTGTGAACGAGTGAGACACGTGATGCTGGGCTGATGTTGTGGTGTTCACTGTGACGTTCGCTGCGCCAACTAGCGGTGGGGTATCTGAAGCTGGCTCGTAACCCGAATTTTAGCTCGCAACTCAAAGCAAAAAATCGGCAAGAGACGGCTCGTATCTCGAAAAACTCGTTAGTCGGGACACTCATAAGTCAAGGCCCCGCTGTACTCCTTTGCTCACTCTATTGGATCCCACCTGACTATGAGTTGAAGTCTATAACCCTGTCTCCTTTTTCTATCTTTAGTTTCCTCTACAGCACTTATTCCTTTCTGACATAGTGTATATTTATTTAATGTTTGTTCACTTGCTAGTTCCCCTCAAATTAGATGTAAGTTCTTGAGGGAAAGGACCTCGTCTTGTGCACTGAAACAGTGACTGGCACATAGTGATGCTCAGTAAATACTTATCGAATGAATAAATAGTGAATACTTATGGCTATATTAGAAATCAGAGATGAGTGTAATCCACATAACAGAAAGTTCAAGGCATTTTAGCAAGACCCAGTGTTGACGGGGCTGGATTTAAGCAACACTGTCATGTGCTGTCTACTTCCTAAAAAAGAGGGAAGTCAGAAAAGGGTGTCCCAGGAAACCCAAAGGTACTAGGGAGATTACAGAGAGGGTGAAGATTTAAAAAGCAAGTCCATAAAGTTCTTTTCTCACTCCTGGGCTCACCCCTGAGCTGTACAGGTTGGGTCTGATCTTTAGCAGTATACCTACCTATGACTTGGAGAACTGAACTAAGGGATAGACCGTTGCATGGGTTTTAGACTGGCCACTGGTTGGTACATATGCAAGACAGATCCAAATAGTGTTGGAAACAGAACTGACATAAAAACCACAACCCATCAAAGGCTGGTCAGAATTTGCATCCTGAATCCAACCAGGTTGATTTCCTGATAAAACAAAAATATCAACATTCTACATAAGATTTAAACCAGACCTAGATTCTCAAAACATAATCTTCAAAATATCTGAATACAATCCAAGAGTACTCAGTATATAAAGAACCAGGAAAACCTCAACTCATGTGGGAGGAGACGAGCAACAGACACCAATTCTGAGCGACATAAACGTTGGAATTATCTAACAAGGACCTTTATAGAAACCATGATAAAAATGTTCCAAGAAGTAAGGGCAAGCACTCTTGAAATGAATGGGAAGATAGAAAGTCTCATCAAAGAAATAGAAGATATAAACAAATGGAAATTTTAGAACTGAAAAATATAGTGATCAAAATGAAAAGAAAACAAACAAACAAAGACAACTCACCAAATGGGCTCCATAGCAGAATGGAGATAACAAAAGGAAGAGTCTGATGAAATTCTGTTGATCTTAAAGATAGAAATTATCCAAACTGAACAACAGAGGAAAAAAAGATGGAAAATAATAATAATTAGTGCCTCAGTAACCTTTGGGACAATCCCAAAAGTCTGCCATTTATGTCAGCAGAGTTCCTGAAGGAGAGGGAGTGGAGAAAGAGTGTGTGCAGAAAAAAAATATTGAAAAAGTAATTGCAAGAAAACTTCCCAAATTTGGCAAATAAAATAAACCTACATATTCAAGGTGTCAGCAAAACCCAAACTAGATGAATCCAAAGAAGTCCATATCCAGACACATTATAATCACATCGAAAATTAAAGATAAGAATATATTGAAAGCAGCCAGAGGAAAATTGATCCATTAATTGTGGGAGAACAACAATTAGATGAATGTGGATTTCTCTATGCACTAAAGGCCAATAGCACCTTACTGATTGTGCCAACCAAAAGCACCTTCAGATACTAACAAATATCCCTGGGAGTTGCAGAGGGAACTGGCCCTCATTGAGAACTGTTGATTCAAATTGATCCTCTTTTCTCCTAAACAGATTTTTAAAAAGATTTGCTTTTCCAATTTGATTTTTTTAAGTCACCTGGTTTACAATTCTAGAGTAAACTAACAAACATTAGTTTACTAATGGAGCAGGTCAAAAGGCCAGTTCCTCATTTGCCATAAAGAGGAATAAAAACATTGTTCGGCACCAGGTTTATTTAGGTTCAGTTATTTGTAAAAGATCAGGACTTAATGAAGTTCCTTTTCAAAGAGCCATAGACACTGAATCCTTACCCACTATCCTCATCCAAGAAGGAAATTGCATTCTTAAGGAAAGAACTGATGAGGAGAGAACATTCCAACCATGTGTCTAGGTGTCTGCACTTGAGAACGGAGTTTACAGCAACCCGAGAACAGTATTCAGGTTGCTAGCCAAGGTTTCTTACCAGTTGAAAACTCTGTTTGCTTCCACATGGTAGGATTCTAAAAGATTTTCAGCAGCTGCAATAAATGCCATATTAAGGGATACTGCACATATAGCAAATATTTGAATAAAGGGACATGTGCGATACCTTGAATTATAACAACCCAAAAATATGCAATTGTAAGGAGATACTGAATATGGCTGTCAGATTGATTTTAGTACCTTTTACATCTCAAAGGAAAAAATATTTTCTCATTATTAGGTAAGTAAGTAGAAACAAACAGATATTTTACCAACTAAATACTTTGTGAGCTTAACGTAGGACTTCTAAAAATAAAAAATTTTGACACAGTATGTATGAACTATTTAGACTGAGAAAAACCAGTGATGTTCAATAATTGATAGTAAATAAGTACATATACCATTTTTACTTTTTAAAATTTGATCGTTTCAATGGAACAGAGAATCATAATTGGCTAATGCATGACCTTAAATAAACATGCCCATAAAAATTTCATCTCTTTAGGTCTAAAGATGGAGATTGCAAGGACTGACTAAAATAATTCTCTTTTATTATTTGGCAATCCTATATAATAAAAGCCTAATATGCTAAGTCTCTGGCCGTCCACCAATCAAAGCGTAATATGCTAATGATATGTTAAGGCTGCTCAACCACTCACTATGACATGCACTGACCACCAGGGGGCAGACGCTTCAACTGGTAGCTTGCTGCTGGGGTCTGGCCAATTGGGACTGAGCAAGATGGGCTGCACACGCCCTGGAACCCTCCCGTGGCCCCTCCCTGGCTGACCAACCTCATGCATCCCTCCCTGGCCCCAATCATGCACCAGTTGGGTCCCTCAGCTTGGCTTGCGCCCTCTCGCAATCCAGGACCCCTTGGGGGATTTCAGAGAGCCAGTTTCAGCCTGATCCTACAAGCCAGGTCAAGGGACCCCACTGGTGCATGAATTTGTGCACCGGGCCTCTAGTCCTATAGAATAAAAGGCTAATACACAAATCGACCAAACGGCAGAACGACCAGTCACTATGACATGCACTGACCACCAGAGGGCGGACACTCAATGCAGGAGCTGTCCCATGGTGGTCAGTGGGCTCCCACAGGGGGAGCGCCACTCAGCCAGAAGCTGGGCTCACAGCTGGTGAGCACAGCAGCAGTGGCAGGAGCCTCTCCCACCTCCACGGCAGCGCTAAGGATGTCTGACTGACAGCTTAGGCCCGCTCCCTCCTAAGCCATCAGTCAGACATCCCTGAGGGCTCCCAGACTGTGAGAGGGTGCAGGACGGGCTGAGGGGACCCCCCCCCCCCATGCACGAAGGGCTTCTAGTCCTATATAATAAAAGGCTAATATGCAAATCAACCGAACGGCCGGTTGCTATGACACGCACTGACCACCAGGGGGCAGACGCTCAATGCAGGAGCTTCCCCCAGCCCGCAGGCCCCAGGCCAGCCAAGGCGGCCCTGATCATCAGCCAGGCCTAGGGACCCTACCCATGCATAAATTTCATGCATCGGGCCTCTAGTATCATATTTCCATTGAAAAGTCATGACAAATCCACTGTAACTTCTTTTCTTTCCCTTTTCATTTTTTCCCCTGCACCTTACTGAGACCAGCTTTCCTTTCCAAAACAGAGTAATCATTCCATTTCATTATTCATTCAACAAACCTTTATTATCATTATGCGGCAGGCACATACAATGATGAGTGCTAAGGTCACACAAGTAAATACAAATCCTTAATTGGTACCCAAAGGAGATTATAATTAAGTTCGTGGTTAAAAGAAAAGAACTGCAGAGGTAAAAACTGCATTTTAAATTGCTAACTGCTCTTACAGAGATAGGGCCCAAGACCACACGAGCTCAGAGGAGCGAGTAAGGTACTCCTAGGAAAATGGAGAAAGGCTTCACAGAGAGAGGAGCATTTGATTAAAGTCTTAAAACATGGTGAGATTTGCAGAGGAATTGGAGGAAGTACATTTTTCTAGACAGAGAGAACAGCAAAGAAACGATCTTGGAGTTCTGAGAAGATGGGTACAGGTCGGGGGCTCTTGGTGGCCCCGTGTATTGAACTGGTAACAGTATTGAGTGGTACAGATATGTTGCCTGGACCGAAAGCTCACTCAGTGACACAGCTGGCTGGGTTAGGAGTGTCGCCTGTAGCATGGGAAATAGATGTACATGTGGGATAACCACTCTCTGAGATCCAGAAAGGATGGACCCAGGTTAGGGAGGTGCAGCAAGAATTATGATGATCAGTTTGAGGATCTAATCAACGAAGGAAGCCAAGGGAGATTTTTAAGCCGGGATATGGCATAACCAGCCTTGTTTTTCTAAAGCATTCTGAAGAGTAAATGTGTTCAGAGGGAAGGGGTTGGGAGGTGGGAAGAGATTAAGCAAAGAATTTATATGCATTTATGCATAGCCTATGGACAAACAGTAGTTCAGGGAAGGCCTGGGGAGGGGGCAGGAGCAGGGAGGAGGCGGTCAATGGGGAAAAAGTGGGGGGGCATCTATAATACTTTCAACAACAAAGATACATTTTTTTAAAAAAGAAGAAATTGGAATTGGAAGAAATTGGTCTTGAGGACCTGGTGAGGAAGCTGTTGCATAATAATCTGTTTATTTTTGCTGTATTGTGAATTATGGCCAGAGAGCAGATCCATACTTGCAGTGATACCGCCTTCAAAAATTTTCATCCATGTAAATTAAGGATGAATTGAATGCTGTTGCTCTTTCATAAAAGGTCTTTGGCAGTTTAATACCAGAATATTGCTAGTCAGTCCATCCTAATCAGATTTTCTTAAGGCTTCTGCTCCTTTAGCTGATGGCGCTTTAGCTTAATGGAAAAGGAAGAAGGGTGTAATAATTCCAAGATCCCCGGGTTTGCAGTGACTGTACAGACAGGTTTGGCTGCCTCCACAAAACAAGGCAACTGTAAGTGACCGCAAGTCGCTGGGAGATGTGTGTGCCTCCTGATCCTCCCAAGATATTAGCCCCCACACCCTGAAGTATAAAGTGCCCTTTTAATATCCCTAGCTACAAGACAATGAACAATTATCTGGGGAGCAAGGAGAATTCGCTCTCATTTCTTTAAACTGTCATATAAGGAATAGTTGAAGTTTCTGGGAATATTTAGGACAGAGAAAGAAAGCCTGAGCTAGGACACAGTAGCTGCCTCAAGTATTTGAAGACCTGTCATAGAGTAGATGGCTTAGATTAACTAGCTCTGTGAGTCTACAGGAGGTAAGCCCAATTAGGAAGACCCCCAGGAAGACCTAACATTTACTGTAGTCTGAAGTCTGCCAGGGCCAGCTCAGAATTAGAGTTCTGCTTGGTTGTATCTTTGCAGTGTTCTCTGGAATGGACATCAGGTGACCCTCCTTGGTATAGTACCTCAAACACAATGAAGTATTCCATAAATTGTCTTGAATTATGATGAAGTGACTATCTCAGACATGCTGACTTGAAAGTTGATACGAACAGACTATTGCATCAGGATTTAGAAAAACGAAGGGTGACTTCATGTGATGAAACAAAGTATGACTTATGGGAAATATTTTTCCTATTCCTTAGGCTACCTTTACTTAAATCCATTGTTAATTCTATAGACCAGTTAACCAGTTCTGAAATGGTATTATTAGTATTAGGCTAAATATAGATCTTTAAAGGAAGTTTTTGATATAGGTTAAATTCTTGACCAATTGATTTGCTAATTAATTTTCAGATTTGACTCACAAGTTATATATAGAAAACTTACTTTAAGTTGAATAAGCTTAAATCAGACTGTATTGAAATTGTTTTGTTTATCTCTCACTAGAGCAGTGGTTCTCAACCTGTGGGTCGCGACCACTTCGGGGGGTTGAACGACCCTTTCACAGGGATCGCCTAAGACCATCGGAAAACACATATATAATTACATATTGTTTTTGTGATTAATCACTAGGCTTTAATTATGTTCAATTTGTAACAATGAAAATACATCCTGCATATCAGATACTTACATTACAATTCATAACAGTAGCAAAATTACAGTTATGAAGTAGCAACAAAAATAATTTTATGGTTGGGGTCACCACAACATGAGGAACTGTATTAAAGGGTCGCAGCATTAGGAAGGTTGAAAACCACTGCACTAGACTCTAAGGCCACTTTTCTATCTTTGGCACCTAGAAGGTACTCATGAAAACCAGTGGAATGAATGAGGAAATGCATGAATGAGTGCATGAATGAATGAACTTTTACCAGTAGCTGAAAGACTCCTTGCCTTTTACTGACTAATTCAATGGATGACTTATAAATGAGCAAACCTCCGACTTATTGATTTGTTTTTGTAAATAGTTCCTGGATTTTTGTTACCGCTGTGCTATAAAGACTGAAGTTATGGGTTTCTAGACAATGTGTTCTAGTTTGCTTCACCACAGACTATACTCATGGCCCCAGCTAACCATGCCATAGATGTAACCTTGTGGTCACCCTGGGGAGCAGTGTAGCTAAGGACCTCAGAAGAGACAAAGGCTTTAGTGATAAAATACTAAACTCAGGTTCATCTACTAAAGCAGCGATTTAGTAAATCAGCCACTGCGTAAGCCTAAGTGATTATTCATTTAGTGATACTGAAAAGGTATTTCCTAACTTACCACCATTTTGAGGAGAGACATATCCATAGCATGCATTGTGTTTCTTAAAGAGTTAAGGAAATGTAAGCTGAAGGTGAAAATAGTGGTGTCACCTGCTTTATTCCCTGTAGGATTTTAAATTTCAGACTTGGGTTTCTTAACCTGTCTGTTCCAGTGCCGTTTGTCCCTGGGAGGTTCTGAGTGACTTTGGTGTGTGTGACTCTGCACCTTTCAAATTGTCTGCTCGCCGGCTGCACATGGCAGCGGCAGGCCTTTTCACCGGGACGCCACCCGCCACATCTGCCTTGCTGTTCCTTTAGTGAACACATTGTATGCGGGCCGTTTTTGCTAATTTTTTGCGCAGATGGCAACGTTCAGTAAAATTACGATAACTTTAGTTTTACAAAATTTTTTTTTCAATGAAACTTTTTGTGATTTACTATAAAATGTATACTGAACTATTTTTCTTAAATTTTAAACAGACAAATACTGGAAAACTCATTGGAAATTGTGTTTACCAGTCAACGTACAACGTATAAATACGTTTCCCGCATCCAATGTGTGAATATTCGAGAAGAGGCCCCAGATATTTCCTCTAAGATTAAGTTTTGTCTCATTTCAAAAATGAAGTTCTGGTTCCCTTGTGTGTGTGGTTCTTTATAATTTTCCCACGTTTTCTCCAGCGTGGGGTTTTGCCTGAAAAGATATTTTTTTTTCTTGGGAATGAAGTAGATCATGAGGCTAATTCCATGTGCTGATATTTAGTTGTCTCTTTTAATAAGTACTAAATCTTGTCCCTGGACAGATAGAAGGGAAGTGTGCAGGACACTATCGATATTACCCAGAGGCTTGGTTCAGGCCAGGGAAGCCCAGCCCAGCCTTCTCCGTTAGGCGTTCTGGAGGACACTGATGCCTCTGTCTTCAGAGTCTACATGAATTAAGGGGAGCTGTCATTATAAAGACACACGAACATGAGCTTTGGACTTAAAAGCACTTCACTGGGGAAGTATGGCCTGACCCCTTTATCCAGAATTTACATCCAAAACAGACCAAGGGTGAGACACTAAAATCATTCGAAACCCGCTCATTAAATATTTAATCTGGTTTTCCTTTTTCTCCCTACTCCCACTCTGACTCAGCAGAAGGTTAGGATTTGTTGACTGGTCCTCACAATAGATTTACTTTTAAAAAAAAATACTCTGCCAGAGGCCAGGCACCCTCTGAATTGGTCATTTAATTCAGCCACGTAGATGGCTTGATGGATTGCTCAGTGCACTCACATGTGGTTGTGTTACTATGCTCTGTGTTCCGCCTTCCTTTCTCTCCTTGCTGGTAGGTTCCAGGGAGCAAGCCCACAGGCCTCCAGGAATAGAGATCCTGGCCAAGGCTCTGCAGAGTGAACTGTTTGGGCACGTCTGGCTCCGCGGTGAGATTGGGAACCCTGGAAGGCAAAAGCCACGCCTTCCCCAGCTCCGGGTCCCATTCACTCAGCAGACATATGTGGAACACCTGGTGTGCCGGCACCAGAGCAGGCCCTGGGAATAGAAAGGTGATGGGGATGTACTCCTGGCTCTCAAAGAAACGCTGTTTATGACGAAAGAAACGTAGGGAGCATCATCATAATGGCTACATAGCATCAGTTTAACACTCACCGTGTGCCAGGTTTTGTGTTAGATGTTTAATAAGGACCACCCCAATGAAGCTGTGACATGGGGCTATTGGCACCTCCATTTTGCCATTGAGATAACTGAGGTCTCGCAAAATCATTTAACTGATACACAGACTGTAACAAGATCCTTTGAAAACAGGCAGTTCGATTTTAATGTTTAAACTCTTAACCACTAAATTATATAGCCCAGGAGCGGTGATAGATGACTAAAGATATTATGAAATCATAGAGAAGGGAAGATATAATGTTTTTTTATTTGGGGTTCAAGGCCAAGTTACAAGAAAGTTTTCACAGAGTAACATGTAGGATCGTCAAAATCAGGCAAGAGAAGGAGAGTCCAGGCGGAGGAGACGGCTTGGGGAAAGCACAGGGACCTGCGAGGTTCCGAGCAGGCTGAGGATGTGGTCTGAGATTTGTGCAACGTAAAGCACAGTAGTTAGAGGAAATGGTGGGCAACTAGAAAAATTTTAACTCCAGCCCCAGTCTGTGGCTCAGTGGTTAGAGCCACGACCCATGCATTTCGGGGTCGGGGATTCAATTCCCGTTCAAGGGCACGCATACCTCTGTTACAGGTTTGATCCCCAGCCCCTGCCTGGATGCCTGCAGGAGTCAACCAATTGATATCACTCCCTCCCTCCCTCCCTTACCCTCCCTTCCTTTCACTCTCTAAGAATCAATGGAAAATATATCCTCAGGTGAGAATTAACCAAATAAATAAATAAAGTGAACTTCAGGCTGAAAAAATATAGCAAATGTTTGATGGGTTTTAATCAGAGGAAGGGCATAATTAGATATTTATGTGTTTATTAAATTCTAATGACATACAGAATAGAGCCTTGGATGAACCCCCAATAATGACTTCAGTGACACTGTTGTCCTGGAAGCAATATCAACTTACTATAACTCCTTTTTAAATCTTGTAATATGTATTAAGCATCTTTAAAAAGGTCAATATTTTTAGCCCAGTAATTTCATGTCTGGGAATTTATGTTAAGGAAACAACACAGAATGCACGATAAGCCTTTAGACCAGCATTGGTGGTCATCGTTCAGTGTTAGAACATACTAATGAAATGGAATGAATAAGTAAATAATTGAATGACTGGTGGGAAAGAGTGGGAATATTGGAAACCATAATAGAAGAGTGGTTAATATACATTCACTGGGGAGTTATTGTGAATCCAGTTATAATGATGGTCTTAAAAATTTTTATGGTAACAGAAAAAAAAAGTAGAAAAGATACTTTATTATTATAGACTGGAGGCCTGGTGCACGAAATTCGTGCACGGGGGGGGGGGGGGCGGTGTCCCTCAGCCCAGCCTACATCCTCTTCAATCTGGGACCCCTCAGGGCAGCAGTCGGACATCCCTCTCACAATGGGGGACTGCTGGCTCCCAACCGCTCGCCTGCCTGCCTGCCTGATTGCCCCTAACCGCTTCTGCCTGCCAGCCTGATCACCCCTAACCACTCCCCTGCCAGCCTGATTGATGCCTAACTGCTCCCCTGTCAGCCCAATTGCCCCTAACTGCCCTCCCCTGCCGGCCCAGTCGCCCCTGCCTTCCCCTGCCAGCCCAGTTCCCCCCAACTCCCTTCCCCTGCCAGCCTGGTTGCCCCTAACTGCCCTCCCCTGCTGGCCTGATCGCCCACAACTACCCTCCCCTGCCGGCCATCTTGTGGCTATGGGCACTGCCACCTTTGAGGGCGGGGCAGTCAATTAGCATATTCCCTCCTTATTGGCTGGGACTATGTGAGGGTCAATTAGCATATTCCCTCTTTATTAGATAAGATTGATTCCAACTCATACCTATGTTTACATAACAAACTTGAAGAAATACAGCAAATTATAATGGTGGGGTTTTATCCTTCTCTATTTTCTCAATATTCTTCAGTGTATTTAATTCATTTGTATAATAGGAAAAGGTAAAACTTTTGGACTATTAATTTTGCACTTTTGTTTGAGGTATCTGATAGATCAAAGTGACAATACATATTAGACAATTAGAAATAGACTTGGTATTCAACTCTGGGTTTACACATTGGAGATATTCAATAAGTGTCAACTGAATGGAAGTTCTAACCATTTTTCTTTCTTTTGGGTCAAAATCCTATTAAAATGCATTAGAAGTTTTACCATCATTTGAACAAGGCTTTTATTAATGGGGGGTGGGGGGCGGGGGTGGGGGGACTCTTTCCTTTTTCAACTCCAAACCTAAAGCCGTTGAAGGGAATCTCCTTTCATGCAAAAGTAAATTTAACCAGCCAATCTCAAGTAACATAGAAATACTTTATTTCAAACATGTATCATTTCATAAAGTTACTTTTTCATGTTGTACAAAGAGAACATTGATCGCTTGCCTTCATGCCAGTATCATTTTTCTTCCGTAGCCGTTCTTACTCAAGGGTCCAGGGTCTGCTCTCACTGTTTTCAAATTCAATGAAATAGAAGCCAGAGGCATATTTAACCTATTGAATGTTGGCGAATTTCGAATTCTTGAACCATCTGATTATCCAGGCATTTTCTAATGAGAGGGTTTCAGTTCATTAGTCTAGGGTGCCAGCGCACTAACTGTGTGCCTCGGCAGGTGTGCTTCGGTTTAAGATCGCTTCTTTGGGGGTGCAGAGTGGTATTGAGAAGGAAGGGTTGTTTTTCACTGTGACTGTAATAAATTGGAAACATGCTTACAGTCGGGGTGGGGGCAGCGTGTGATGGTCCTTTCGTTGTTTCTGTGTCATGAGGACAGGGACCATGACCCAGCACTCAGCTCCTCAAGGGCCTCTTTCACTAATCGTATCTATCGTATCACGCTGGCTCGAGGGATCTGAAACACGAACGTGACAATAAACAGTCAGCAACTTGAAATAGGCTTGCTGTTCAGCTCTGGGTTTATTCATTTCCTAGTGGGCGTTGGATTAGTTCATCCAATACCACGAGGAGTGGGACCCCACCGAAGTGGAACTTCGGTAATTTCGTGTATGATGTGATATGGCCAGGAAGTAGGGACGTAAGAAATGCCCACGGCCTGCGGCACGATGTTCGGCACCCCTCCAAATCAGGAGTCACTCGGAGGGGGATCTCAAGGCCAGAGCGAGGGCCTTCAAAATCACATCAACCTGCATCTGCCAAGCACTTCCTACGGGGAAGGCGATGGAATTAGGGTCCATAGAGACCAAAAAAGAAAAAAGAAAAGCACAATGTGGCCTTTTCACGCAAGGGAGTTGCCATTATAAACAGTGTCTGGGGGGAGGAATAATCATGATAACATTATGGGACATTTACTGTGTGTTAGGTACCGTTCTGTGTGCTGTGTCAGTGTCATCTGGTTAATGCTGTCATCCACCCCCCCAGACAGGTACAAGGACCATGTTTATTTTCTAGATCTGGAAACTGAGGCCCGAGGGAACCCAGAGTCTTTGCGACTTCAGACCCAGGCGTTCTGACTCCAGAGTCCTTTTAAGCATTACGCTACTAGTATATTGCCTCCCACACAAATTTTATATTTCCGGACCTCTGGGGGGAAGGGGGAAGAAAAATGTAAGAGTGTGCTGGGCAGAGCACAGCTTGTCTGTAATGGATTCCTTCTACCTGATCACTTGCATTCTTGTAAAATTTGAAATATACAGAGAATCTTCTTGTTTGTTCTCAACTAGTTGGCCTCGGATGGCATGGAGTGCTCTTATCATGCAAACCTGTCTTTAATCTGATCCTAAATATTCTTGACTTGGGGCTAAGTGGACCTAAGGGATGATTTTTGCTTGGGTTCTAAAGACTTAGCCCAGAAATATTTTCTTTCTGGACTTGCTACCTGAAATATGGTCAGCTGAGCAGTTACTGGCTGGCCTTTGATCCCGTTAGAGAGTTCTGAATTGGTGGCCCGGATCCTTGAATGAAATCTGATAGTAAAATAACACCAAGCTCAAGTCACAGAAGAGTGTGGTGTAATATATATGGTCAGAAAAAACAAGATTTAGGAAAAATAAAATGAGTTTCAATTGGCTTCTTTGCTCACTGGGGACTTTCTTTCCACTCTTGAGTGATTCTTCACCCGCCTCTTCACATAGCAGAGGCACAGCCAGCACAAAACCTCTGACTCCAACCGAGAGACTTTAGGAGCTATGGGAGCTTGAGAAACAGCAGCGCTCCTCACAAACAAAATTGAGTTTCTCAGAGTCAGGTACCGCTCTGATGTCATCTTCCCATGTTATCTTCCAAGAATTTTCGCTTCATCACATTTGGCCTCTTTTGAGGGAGGCCGGACCCCGTGGCCTTGGGCTCACAGCTGGACTATTTCATCGCAGTCCTCGTGTTTCCTTAAGAGGGGTCTGTGGGCCTTTTCTCTCTGCCCTCTCCCCAGGGGCCAGCTTTCAGCAATTACAGGAACTACGTCAGCTGTTACAGAAACACAGTAGTTCAGCTCGTTTACGGATTCACTTCGCCAGTGTTTATTGGCAGCTTCCTACGTGCCCGAGCCTGCCCTGGACTGGGGTGAGAGTGAATGCCTCCTTAAATTCCATGCCTACGTGTCTCACTTGCCTCATCCTACTCCTGGCCTTGTGCCCGAGTACGGTGTAGGACACCAGGCTCACAGAGCTGATAAAGGTATGGCCTTTACCCCTCATACCGACAGTCCAGTGGCAGACACACAAATGAACCAGTGGATGTTGTTGTTACTGTCTCAAACTGTAAATTAAGCCATTCTACACATTTTTTTTCCACTTTGAGTAGCTGACTTACATAATGAACCCAAAACAGAAAAAACAAACAAACAAACAAAAAACAACCACACACACAATTTGGATATATGATTTCCTTTAAAACTGCTTACAGATTTGGCTGAAAAAAAATATTCAGATATTACCAAATTCTCAGGATTAACCTAGGGAAGACTGTTTTAAATGCTGTTATTCACCAACTGAGTAGAAGAGTAACACTCTTCTTTTTTTGTTTTAATGAGAATAATTATAATAAACACAGAGGTGAAGGTAAGTCAACTGTAAGTGGTCATACCATCTCATTGCTTTGAAAGTGCTTTCTTAAAATTATAGTCAGTCAAATAGTTATTTTGAGAAGGGAGAATGAATTTCCCTTTTGGTTTCTAACTTAGCTTTTTTGGAATCGCACCGCAAAACTCCTTTGTGACAATATCGAGATGGGAGACAGGATGTAGGCATGCATTTTTATTGCCCAGTTTTGTAACTCAACTTCTGAGCAAGCGTGATGTTTCTTCCCCTGCTTACCTTTCCTCTCTCTTCTTAATAAAGTCTGATTTGGATGTCGGGAGAGCCATTCAGACTGTTCAATCACGTGTTCGCTTCTGTCCAGCCTGTGTTGACCTTTGGTGCATATATCTAGTATTTGGAAAGGTCCTTCTGGTCAAAGATGTTTCTTTTATTAGGTGTGCTGGCCTTCTGTGGTGTTACATACTACATTCTCCTTTTTCTAGTCAGCGGACTTTTTAAGATGTAAATAACTTAGGAACAAGTTTCTATTACATTTTAAAATATTCTTTCTTAATTTCTTCTTAATTACAGAGCAAAGAGATTGCATTTCAACTTCATGAGGATTTAATGAAGGTTCTTAATGAGCTGTATACGGTAAGCACATAATCTTTCTTCTTTTGCAAGACTCTTTGGTTTAGAATTATGGTTTGCAGAAATACTGCTTTTATTAGAACTCATTCCAGCTAGGGTGTTGACGGATGCTTGTCCGGTTGAAATAATGAACCAAGTGGATAGATGCACACTGCTGTATTCTTTTGCCATTGCCTACCAATTTGGGGAGACTGCATTCAGGTAAGTATGTATATTCAGTTATCACACTTTAAGAAACTAGATTATAGGTGTTCTAATATGACATGTTTTTAATTGGTTGGATCATATGTGATCTGCACATTTTTTTCAATTCCAGATATTGGTTTTAAATTGTTACCATTCTTAAATTAGCCATTCTGGTATTTTAGAAATTTAGAATTGCTTTATTCTGGTACTTAAAAATTTTTTTTCCATTTCAGTGAAATTGTTTAGGACTTACTATATTAAAATTAGTTTTGGGGGAGGTATCTTTTTTTTTTTAATTGATCTCAGAGAGAGGAAGAGGGGGAGAGAGAGAGAGAGAGAGGAACATTGATGTGAGAGAAACATCGATTGGTTGGTTCCAGCATGTGTCCTTACTAGGGATCGAACTGGAAACCTAGGTATGTGCCCTTACTGGGAATTGAACCTGCCACCTTTTGGTATATGGAGCTCCACTCCAACGAACTGAGCCACTCCAGCTAGGGCAGGAGGTTTCTATTTTTGTCAATAATTTGCTTTTCTGAATTTACATTTTATTCAGGCCACTGTATATAAATTACATAACTCAAAATTATTTTAAGAAAACCAAAATCAATGAGGTTACAAGTTGGAATTAGTCATATGTCTATGTAAATTTGTTTTACATTTAATGATCATACTATTAAATGCAAATTCCCTTTGGAGGAATTTGATGAGTTTTTATTTTATAACACATAATAACTTAATGAGAAATGAAAAATAATAATCTGTTCTAACTATAGATATTTGTATTTGCACTGCACAAGATTATTTGAATTTTTCTTAACAGGCAAATTAAACCTGAAACTTAGTATTAAAATGTTTCTTGATTTACAATTTCTTTTGTTCCTAAAAATCCATGTGTTTAATATGCAGTTTGGGGAATTAAATTGTTTGTAATGCTCCATTGATACTTGCTAATTAAAAGAACCCACAGTTTTAAACTTTTATGAAAGTAGTGCTATTCTTATAAAACTCACTTTCCAATTTTTTGTGTGATGCGTTTATATTTTTTGTAGCACGTTTGCTACACCTGTGGTTATGAATTTAATGGACAGTTTTATGTGTTAGTTCCTCCTTCAGAAACTTTCAACTTTACATACAAAAGACTCTTGGTATAAGGTCATATCCATATTTTAAAATACCTAATGAAGTAGAGTTGATTGTAAAGACCATTTATCAGCCTGTGGTTTATTAATTTCTGACAACCCCAGGCATCTACCATTTCCAGAAACTCTGGATATAGAATTTAACAGTTAAATGAGCATTGTGCCCCTGAGACCTCCAGAAAAGAAACCGTATCTCATCTTCCATTGAACCATTTTACGATGAGGGCTTCGTGGCACTTCTTCGGGACTCCCTTTGTTTGGGCATTGTTTAAAAAAAAAAATCTGGTGGTTGTCATGGCAGTCAGAGACAAGAGCCTGTTGATTATGGTCTGAAATTAGTAGTACTAGTCAAAACAGTGGTGGCAAAGATAAACTTGATTGTTGAATATGAGAAGTCAGTAAACTGTTATGAAAACTTTATCTCAGTGAGAGATGTGTATAGTGAAATTTTTCCTGGATTCAGCCTATCAAGTGGACTCAGACATTTAGCAAACTGCGTGGTTGAATCAAGTCAGCTGCCACCTCCTCAGAACTCTCATCAGGATTAGTCTGAAAGCCTGAGGGAGCCAGGTCTTAGGAATGGCCGCCAGAGTTCAAGTGACCCTGTCAGAGTCACTGACCTCTCAGAACCAGCTGAGGAATTAAAACAGGGGTCCTCAAACTACGGCCCGCGGGCCACATGCAAATACAAATATTGTATTTGTTCCCGTTTTGTTTTTTTACTTCAAAATAAGATATGTGACGTGTGCATAGGAATTTGTTCATAGTTTTTTTTTAAACTATAGTCCGGCCCTCCAACGGTCTGAGGGACAGTGAACTGGCCCCCTGTTTAAAAAGTTTGAGGACCCCTGAATTAAAGGGTAGAGGAGACAAGCAATGAGTTGTTACTGTTGTTTTCTTTTTTTAATCCTCACCCGAGGATATTTTTCCCCATTGATTTTTAGAGAGAGTGGAAGGGAGGGAAGAGAAGGGGGGGAAGAGAGAGAGAAACATTGATGCCAGAGAGACACATCGACTGGTTGCCTCCTGCACACACTCAGACTGGGCTGTGGATCGAAACCTGTAACCCAGGTAGATGCCCTTGATCGGGAATCGAACCCATGACCAAGATCCTTTGGTCCAAGGGCTGACACTCTTAACCATTAGCCACACTGGCCAGGGCAGCAATGACTTTTTAATTAGGTACACTGTAGAGCACTTTGAGTTCTTAAAAAAAATTTTTTTTTTTTACTTTATCCAGAGTGCATGCTCAGCTGGGGTCAGAGTTCATGTTTTGCAGGCAGAAGACCTTCATATTACACACAAACACGCACACACACACACACACACATGCACACACACACACATACGTCTTTTACTCAAAAAGATGATGCTTGGTTTCTCTGACACTTTATGTTCGGATATACAAATTCTGTCTTGTTCAAATGAAATCTATCCATTATATGTACTCAGTTTACATTCAGAAAGTGAGAAAAGGTGAGGAGTATTTGATCAGTGGGCCAGGAGTTGGGAAAACGTAGTTTAGGTTCCTTATTCACCCTGTGGGATCAGGCCTAAACTGGCAGTCAGACATCCCCCAAAGGGGTCCCAGATTGGAGAGGGTGCAGGCCAGGCTGAGGCCCCCCCCCCCACATGTACAAATTTTGTGCACCGGGCCTCTAGTCTATATATATATATATATATATATATATATATATATATATGAGCCTAATATGCAAATTATCTCCAGGCGAGTTCAACCGGGAGATGGATCGCTCTCGGCTGTGCTGACCACCAGGAGGCGGCACAGAATGAAGGAAGGCCCCAGCTGGCAGCTGGAAGGCTCCAAGTGGCCCTGATTGCCAGCCAGGCCTAGAACCCTAACCGTGCATGAATTTCATGCACTCGGCCTCTAGTCTATAATAATAAAAGCATAATATGCAAATCTACCGAACATTCGAACAGGGAACAACTGTCAGGACGACCTCCTGGACGAAGCCTAGGCTGTGAAGGCCGATGCAGCGGGGGCCGAGAGGGCCTACCCTTGCACAAATTTCATGCATCAGGCCTCTAGTGATGTAATAATGATTTCTGAATGACAGGTATAAAAAAAGTAGCCTCAGGGAATTGAGGATGCTGTTTAATTGCCTCTTCAGACAGATATTCACTCCTTCCCTTCTCTTCGTCCATGAACATTCTGAGTATATGACCTTCCTTCTACCAGGGGAGAGCTTGGTACTACAGTAGAGTCGACCCTAGTGTGGGCAGCAGCCTCTTGTGTGGACTTCCTTACCCCAAAATATTTCTCCCAGAGGTCTGCTTATTATGCCGAACATTATGCCAGAAAGCTTTGTCTTACATAAAATGTAAACGGCCAGGAAGAACAGGAAGAGATCCTTTAGGATCATTATACTAGTACCTTAGTGTGGACCAGATTTTTCAGATTCTCTGAGCACAGGTTGTGTGCATCAGGCATAAAGGCGTGGCCTTCTGAGCAGGGAAGATGGGGTGGCGGCAGCAGAGCGCCGTCTGGAAGAGGAGGGCAGGTTTCCAGTATTTTGCCTCAGTCTTGCCTGTATTTGCAGAAACAGGGCCTCCGAATGGTCTCAAGCCTCCATTTCAATTCGCAGACCACAAGGGTCAGCCACAGCAGTTAGGATTCGTTTGGCTTTGAGTGACAGGAACTCAAAATAACAGCATAAACAAAATAGAGGTTTATAGTGTCTCTCACATAAAAGAAGTTCAGAGACTGGCATCCCTGGGCTGGTCAGGAGGTTACATAAAGCCGTCCGAGATCAGGCTCCTCCGAATCCACTGCTCAGAGAAACCTAATCGTAACCTCTGTCCTCATAACTCAGGTTCGTTCTTAGAGCTCCAGCCAGTACATCTGCATGGAGAAAGGGAAGAAAGGCGGGGCCCCTGTCTCTTAAGGGGACTTACTGAAAGTCTCGTGTACCACTTTCACCTACGTCTCATTGGCCAGAGCTTAGAACATGGTTCCACCAGGCTTTTAGCTAGCTGTCCAGATCATTCCTCACCAGTTACAAATTGGGAATTCTGTTCATTTGAGAGAGAAGGGGAGGTATTTGTAAGTGACGAGCCATGCCTGTCAGTGTAGCTAACATTTATGCATGCTTATTAGGTATGTGGTAGTTATTGTGCTAAGCACGTTGGTGCTTGCCTTATCTCATGCAATCCTCATAGCATCTCTATGAGGTTCTTACTGTCATTATTCCCATTGTACAGAAAAGGAAACTAAGGCTCAGAGAGGCTTGCCCCAGGTTGCACAGTAAGTAGTAGAGTGGGAGCTCAAGTCCAGGTCCAGAGCCCACGCATTAGTTGCTTTAACAAAAGCATAGGTAAAAAATTGAATATGTGCTTCGCTGGCAACCTGCCTGCTTAGAAATGTTGCTTTTAAATGATCTCACAGATGGAACTCATTGGGCTAAAAAGTGAACCAAGATCCTCAGACTCTCTTTCTGGGTCTGATTCACTAGTCTTTTGGGTTTAAGTTTTGAAAGAGAATCAAAGTAGGGTTAAGAAAACAGGGAGAGCACTGTGCTGTAAGAAACAAAAATGACTGGACTGGCAGTCAGCAAACTCGTATCTGAATTTCAGATCACTTAGCCAACCTGGGGAGCTGTATCACTTTGTGGTTTCCATAACCAAGGGGATGGAAATATATTTATATAACATACTAGAGGCCCGGTGCACAAAAATTTGTGCACTCGGGAGGGGAGGGGGGTCCCCCAGCCCGGCCTGTGCCCTCTCGCAGTCTGGGACCCCTCGGGAGATAACAACCTGCTGGCTTAGGCCTGCTCCCGGGTGGCAGAGGGCAGGCCCAATCCCTAGGTGCAGCCCCTGGTCGGGCTCAGAGAAGGGCCAATTGGGGAGTTGGGGCACCGCCCCCTGTCATGCACAGAGCAGGGCGGATCGGGAGGTTGCGATGCCACCCCTAGTCATGCTCAGGGTAGGGCCGGTTGGGGGGTTGGGGCACCGCCCCCAGTCACACTCAAGGCAGGGTCCATGGGGAGGTTGCGGCACCACCCCCTGTCACGCACAGAGCAGGGACGATCAGGGGGTTGGGGCGCTGCCCCCTGTCACTCACAGAGCAGGGCTGATAAGGGGGTTGGGGCGCTGCCCCCTGTCACAGAGCAGGGCCCATCAGGGGGGTTGGGGCTCCGTACCCTGTCACACACAGAGCAGGGCCGATCAAGGGGTTGGGGAGCTCCCTCCTGTCATGCACAGAGCAGGGCCGATCAGGGGGTTGAGGAGCTCCTCCCTGTCACTCACAGAGTAGGGCCGATAGGGGAGTTAGGGCACCGCCCCCTGTCACACACAGAGCAGGGCAGATCAGGGGGTTGGGGCGCTGCACCCTGTCACACTCAGGGCAGGGCCAATGGAGAGGTTATGGCTATACCCTGTCACACACAGAACAAGGCCCGTGGAGGGGGGTTGGGGCGCCACCCCCTATCACCCACAGAGCAGGGCCGATCAGGGGGTTGGGGCGCCGCCACTGTCATACTCAAGGCAGGGCCAATGGAGAGGTTATGGCTCTACCCTGTCACACACAGAGCCGCAGGGCGATCAGGGGGTTGGGGAGCTCCCCCCTGTCACACACACAGCCGCAGGGCGATCAGGGGATTGGGGAGCTCCCCCCTATCAGGCACAGAGCAGGGCTGATCAGGGGGTTGGGGCGCCTTCCCCTGTCACGAACAGAGCAGGGCGGATAGGGAGGTTGTGGCCCTGCCCCTGTCACTCACAGAGCCGCAGGGCAATCAGGGGGTTTGGGCGCTGCCCCCTGTCACGCTGATCCCAGTGCCAGGAGGCCTCTCGGCTCCGCTGATCCCGGTGCCGGGAGTCATATTACCCTTTTACTATATAGAATAGAGGCCTGGTGCATGGGTGGGGGCCGGCTGGTTTGCCCTGAAGGGTGTCCTGGATCAGGGTGGGGGTCCCCACTGGGGTGCCTGGCCAGTCTGGGTGAGGAGCTGAGGGCCGTTTTCCGGCTGGCGGGTGACTAAAGCTCCCAACAACTCCTTTTTTTCTTTTTTTCTTTTTTATTCTGGGCCTGCTTTAGCTCTGAGGCCTCGGCTGCTGAAAGCCAGTTTCTGGCCTTTGTTTTTCCTTCTGTATTTGATACAATGTTGCTGTCTGGCTGGCTGAACCTGGCTGACTGAAAACCGGTTTCTGGGGTTTTGTTTAGCTTCTTATTTGCAACATAGTACATAGTTGCTTAGAGTTGCAGCTGAGAGGCTGGCAACTCAGGCGGGAACGTTGGAGTTCGCCGTCACTGGAGCAAGCAAGCCTCCCTGTTCGCTTCAGTGCATGGCTGCCGGCCGCCATCTTGGCTGACAGTTAATTTGCATAAGGATATGCTGATTAGCCAATGGGAAGGGTAGCGGTTGTACGCTAATTACCACGTTTCTCTTTTATTAGTGTAGATAAGTACTTATATTTACATACATATATGGAGAGAGAGAGAGAGAGAGAAAGAGAGAGAGAGAGAGATGCAGTCAACAGCTGGAGGGCCAGATTATAGTTCCACTTCGAGTCCAAAGGCCTAAGAAAGAACCAGGAGAGCCGATGGTATAAGTTCGAGCATAAGTGCAAGTCCAAAGCAGGAGATGCCCAGGTCTCCCCCTCCCTCAGAGTGAGGCAGCAAGAGCACATTTTCTCCTTCTTAGCCCTTTTGTTCTCTTCAGCCCCTCAACAGTTTGGATGAGGCTCGCCCACGTTGTTACAAAGACTATTTATTCAACAAACGTTTTTTTTGAATGCCTGCTACTATGCCAGGCACTTTGAGATGTCTGGGGATATGGCTGTGAATAAAAACAGACCGTATACATCCTCTCAAGGCATTCATATTCTAGAGAGGAGAAACAGACAGTGAACAAATAAATGTATAGTGTGACAGGTATGAGTGCTAAGAGGGAAAAGAAAGCTGAGTTACTATAGATGATAAAGCAGTCAGAGCCATGCCAGGCACCTGGAAGCTTAATGAATGTTAGAGTCAGTGTCCTCTCTGTCATCAGGGGAGTGGAATGATAGCAGCTGCTGCTCTGCCTCTCAGATCAGGGATGACACTGGCAGTGATCACAGATGTGTGTGTGGCTTTTCCTTACAGTAGGTGTATATGACTTTTGTACAGAAAGAAAAAGGAAAGTAACTTCCCCTAAGCAAACCCAATCAATAGTAAACGTGAACAGTGCTGTGATTGGTTAGTGGGGACGTAAATACAGAAAAATGGTGACACAAAAGGTTAGAGGAAAGAGGCAAAACAAAATTTGCTTTCCTCAATCTTAAAGGGCTCATCATAACAGTGGTGTAAAGTGCTAAGCCTGTCCCCTAATACCAAAATCTCAAAAGGTTATGGTGGACTTTTGTAATTATTTGACCCTATATTAATGTTTCTTTCCTTTGGGCTTTGCAGCATTAATTTCAGCATTTTTAAAAAAAACACAGCAAACTCTAATAGAGATGAACATAGACGTCATGATAAATCCACATGAAATTGATTGCTAATTATGTGTAATTGATGATCACACTTGCTATATATCAGTGACACACATGGCTAAGCCATAGTCAAGAGCTAATCCATTCTCAAATGCCATTAAACTAAGAGGAGGAAGCTGAGAGAATGAAGATTTATCCAACCCTTATAGGGAGTCAAGACAGTATCCCCATTCCTTTTTCGCAGCAGCCCTATGAGGCAGGTATTCCTAATCCAGTTTTAACAAGTGGGACCAGGGACTCAGAATAATTAGCTCAGGGTCACACAGACCGTAAATAAATGCTCCAAAATCTAAACCCAGTTCCTGCCCGGAGGCCCATCACCTCCCCACTGGGCAGCTGCCTTCGGGAAAGATGTGCAAGGCCAGTGGTGGGAGGAAAGGTAGAACCTGATCTAACAGATAAGACTCAAACTGCATGTTCTGATTGACACTTGTCAAAACTTGATTGACCTTTCCAGACTATTGATACGGGTTACAAAAAGGGCAAACCCAAATGGCTTTGCACATTCGGTTTTTATATTAGCGTATGTTCATTTGGGCTGCCTCTTTAAAACAACATCTCTCATTTACCTCTAGTGTTACATGTGTCAACACCACCTGCTTAGCTGTTTGTTCATGCACAGTGATTACTGCTAAGCTTCCATTACCAGATACGCCATTCATCCTTGTTTTTTCCTTCTGAGCTCTACCTTCGATTGGTCTAACCAAGTTTGATGCCTAGAGAATGGAAGCTGTCCTAGCGCAAAGCCAGAGGCTGCTGAGCGTCTTGTACAGGAGTTACAGTGGGGCCTTGACTTACAAGTTTAATTCGTTCCGAGACCGAGCTCGTTAAGGAGCTCATTAACTCAAATTACTCTATCAACTCAATGCAAAAAATCGGCCGAGAGACAGCTGGTATCTCAAAAAACTCGTTAGTCGGGACACTCATAAGTCAAGGCCCCACTGTATTTGGAAAACAGGGTTGCCAAGTGCCCTCATCGCCTCTGGCCTTTGTGTGCCTTTGAAACACATTTCTCTTTAAAAATGGTAAAATAAAAAGCTAATTATTTTTTAGAGGAGATGGGAGGGAAGGCACTGTTTATTATTTCAAGCCCTTCCCTGCAAACTCCACCTCGGAGAACTGCTGAAGAAAGCTTTTTTGGCGGCTGTGTGAGCCTCCCCAGACCCAGAGTTAATGCATTCTTCGCTCAGGCAGAAACATGCCCAAGGCAAGGTGGAGAAGTCATTCCGAGAGAGGGCCCAAGGTACTTGCCACCCACCCCCTATCAGAAGATTTGTCTCTGAGCCTCAAAGAGGTTTTTTATTTTTATATTTTGGTTAAGTCGTTATTTTAGCTCAAGGGCATTTTAAGTATTTGAAGTATATATTTCTGTAGTGAAAATGAAAATTCATTCCTTTGAGATGGACTACAAAGAAGTCTGGGTCTTAGAACAAAACACTGAACAAAGAGAAAGAAGGCATAAAGTATATGTAAAAAGCGCCCAAATTAAAAACCTCTTTGGAATACCTCGTTTTCTGCGACGCCACCTGGAAAGCTTTGTTAAAAAGCACTCTATTTAGAGATCTCAGGCTGATGAAGTGTTTCCATATAGCCTTTCCCTGGCTTTCTTACTAGACACTTAGATGGAAAGAAAGAGAGGTGTTGGGATCATAGCACTCGGCCAACTTCTGGGTTCTGATCCTGGTGTTGACAATAGGTGAGCCAATTTATCCTGGCTTCATTTTCCTGCCAAAATGATTGGGATTAGTAAAATTCCCATTGCAAGGATCTGTGAGGACAACTGTTTGATTAAAAGCTGTATGTGTTGATGTCTCGTGGGACACCCTGCTCATTAATGAGGCCAAGTGCCCCCCAGCTCCTGCTTGGAATTTTCATTTTCTCTCAGAGATTTGAGAATTAGCTCTGATTGGTGCTTATGAACTACAAATAAGACTATCTTTGAAAAGAAGTGAACAGTATGTACTAGTACTGAAAAAAAATTATTTGGTTTAGATATGAAAAAGTGTTAGAAAGTATATTTTCTGCCTCACACAGATTGTCAAACAGCAGCGGGAAGGCCGGGGAGGGTTGGGGGGCAGGAGGGAGGGGGTTAAGAGATCAACTGAAGGGCTTGTATGCATGCATATGAGCATAACCAATGGACATAAGACACTGGGGGGTAGGGGAACCCGGGGTATTGTCAAGGGCAGGAGGGGGGGGAAAAGGACACATATGTAATACCCTTTGTAATGCTTTAAGCAATAAAAAAATAAATAAATAAATAAATAAAAAAGAAAGTATATTTTAGTAAAAACAAAAAATTTCTATAGAATGTTTCATATTAAGAGTCCTTCTCAAAGGATATATTATCCAAACTATTAGATTCTGAACTACAGAGTCTGAACTTTTAAATTATTAGAATGCTTTAATAACAGACATCTTAATCAGGATTTTTTCAATTGGATAATTAAAGGACTTAGCTTTGTTTAGTATATATATGGTAATATTTAGGTACTAAAATAGTCAGGTACTTTGCACATAATTCTTTAAGTTCTTCTAACAGCCCTTATGGGGTAGTTGAGGCACAGAGAGGTTGAGTACCTTGCCTAAGGTCACACAGCTAGGAAGTCTCAGACCAGGCAGAACTCTTTTTATGGGTGATTATAACATAAGGCAGACCATTTTGTACCAACAGAGAGGTCCAGGCAGAGGGCTTTGGAGATCCAAAGAGACAAATTAATTCCCCATTGAGGATTGAGAAAAATTCAGAGGAAAGGGTCTGAAAATGGACAGGATTTCAATACTAGAAGAGATTGGGGGCGGGGGAGGGGGGGGGCGCGGAGTAGGCTTTGGAGGCTAAAGGAGCAAAGTGAGCCAAGTCATACAATTAGGAAGAACACAGGGCATATTCATAGAATTTCCCTCTGCAGCCATATCTAGAGAGAAAGGAAAAATCAGGAGTTGAAAGATTTCAGGAGAATACCAAAGTGAGATGATTAAGAACACAGGCATCAAAAGATGGTTGTACATCTACTCCAAAGCAGTTTGAAAACTCAGAAAGTTACAGCTCCTCCTCCTCCTCCACCTCCTCTACCACCACCACCACTACTACCACCACCTCCTCCTCCTCCTCCTCCATAAATGCAGTGAGAAATATTGAATTTGAGGTTTAAGGTATATGTCTCAAATTCCAAATAATTTCTCATTGGAAGAAAAGGATTCCACATCACACTTTGCCTTTTAGTTGATGCTGCAATTCTAAGGGTTGTGGGGCTTTTAAGATTTCAAACATCTTGTATCCTCTCCTTAAATATTTCAAATACTGAACCATATAACTCATTTATGTAATACATACATGAAATATTGAAGACATGTGACACATTTCCTCGAAAAGAAGTAAATATTTAAAACTGCAGGTGACTGAAATTCTAGTAAATTCATTGGCCTTTCATTATACATGCGCTTTCCCCTCCACATTGCCAACTCCTTGATACTCTGCCACTTCTGCAGCCGCCGTGCTCCGTGTGGCCTGGTTAATATGCATTCATGTGCCAACGCTTGGGTATTTTTTTCAGTAGATTAAACTTGTGTTTCAGTGCCTCTGAAGACTTTTCTGAAAAGCCTTTTGGAAATAAGGACTTTCTGCATGACCTTCTCTCTCACTGACTTTCTCTGTTGACTTGTTGGGCAAGGATTAAGTCTCTTTGCAGCTCCGTTTCTTTGATCCATAAAACAAAAGCCATCCCTCGGCTCTCAGCTTTCAGGTGTATGAGAATAAACAAGTGAGCACAACAGGGCTAAGGCTTACTGTGGCTTAAAGACATGATAGCAGAGACGGGAGTTTTATTCATTGCACTGGCATTCGTTGTGTGCCAGTTAGCACTGCAGGTGCCTGACGTGTGTCCTGGTAAGTACTGTTCGGATTTCTAATTAGAGGTGAGACAACAATGGAACACGCTAAAAGGCAAAACAAGGATTTGAACACAGGCAGTAAGATTCCTGAGCTTTTTAGAAATGGAACAGGTTATGATTTTAAGAACCACCACCCCTTCCTCAGAGGGTGGCTGTGCAGCAGGTACGTGGAGAGGGGCTGTGATTTGTGAGGTGCTGGCATTTATGGAATTCAGTTATTCGGCATTTGTCCCAAATCTCCGAATCTGTTCCCTGTCCAGTGACTGGAAAGCACTACCGGCATTGATGCCTCCACTCTGAAATTGTATGGGGTCATCTCTGTTGCATCCAAGTAATGCACCGAATGGCTGGGACGTGCCTTTCAACAGATACATAGGTCCTATCAGTGTGACTGGTGAGCTATTCCCGCATATGGTGTGGGGGGCCGGGCCAGATAGAGATCTCCACAGCTCTGTGCAAGCACAGAGCCACCCTGGGGCCGGGGGTGCGGGTGGGGGTGGGGGTGGGGGTGGGTGGGTGGGTAGGGGCTCCCTGGTGAAGCTGACACATAAAATTAGTGATAGAGGAAGAGGAGAGCTCAGCTACACAAAACCACATGCCTGTGCAGGGCACTCCATGCACTTTGATATTGTCAGAGTACCAGCAAATGGTTGATAGGAAAATAGGGAGAGTATCAAGCTGGACTTTCTGAAAAGCCTCTGCCCACTTCCTCTTTGCCCTGACGGCAAGTGAAGGACTCGAGAGAGAGAAAAGGAAAATATCTTTTGCCAAATCAGAATTTCCTAGGTAAAATGACATTTATTTCATGTTAGAAATATCTGACAATTGTGAAGTGGGCAGAGATTACACTAAATTGTTAGTTGCTCTCATTAGAAATTACCCTTAGGAACTAATGAACTAGTGTAAACCAATAAGGAATGAAATATAATTGGATTTCTAGTAATAGAATGTAATAGAATCAAGTAGGACAAGGTCTATTTGTAATACATAGTAGGGGGCTCCAGAAATTCTGCTGATTATGTATGTTTGTCGAGAGTTCATTAGAGATAAACAAAGCCAGTAACCCCTGTCTATGACTCAAAGACTTCAAATACAAATTACCTCTAGTCACTGCTGGAAATAGAGCTAGCACCGATTAAGATTAATAAATATAAATGACTTATGTTACATATAGAAACATTTTATTTTGAATAAGGCATAAAACAATTTGTCCTCTAAATTAGTACTTTCTCGTTAAATAGTTTTATTATAGTAACAAAATCTTATGAAACTAATTGCAATTTATATTGCCATTTACAAATTATTGTTCTACTCAGCATTTTGAAAACGATGACTAATGCCCTGCTTTAACTTAAATATAACAGTCAAAAATAAAAGGTGTAGCAAATCCATAGGTGTGTCAACCATGCACCTACCAAATCGTTCCTGGGTTCTCCTCCTTAATGAGCACTTGATGATTGATCAGTAATCAGTTTGGGAGCTAATTAATGAGTGATCGATCTCCCCGTTTCAGGTTCATCAATATAACAGTGTGTTCATTTCTAGATATTTTCTGCACAGCAAGGCAGGTGAGCTCTGGCCTAGGAGCCCATAGTGAATTCTAGGAGAAACTTTATACCCTCACCGTGGATGGCTGGTGTACTCCTTGCTGCCTCTGGCCCACAGAAGCGGGAGTGAATTAGTATGATTTGTTACACTGGCTTTTCCTTTTGGTTAAAATTTATTGTCCGCTTGTCCTAGCTCGTTTGGCTCAGTGGATAGAGCGCTGGCCTGCGGACTGAAGGGTCCTGGGTTCGGTTCCAGTTGGGGGCTTGATCCCCAGTAGGGGGGCGTGCAGGAGGCAGCTGGTCAATGATTCTCTCATCATTGATGTTTCTACCTCCCTCTCCCTATCCCTTCCTCTCTGAAATCAATAAAAACACATATTTAAAAAAATGTATCGTCCACTTACCCTAGCATTGAAAAAAATCAACCCTCTTAGTCACTGAGAAGTACATTGCATATTTTTCCCCAGAAAATAAATTCTTATGGTATTTAGTTGTTGCCAGATTATTACCTGAAATCATGGACTCACAGATTTTCAGAGGTGGGAAGGGCCTGAGAGGTCTCTACAGGTGAGAGAGCTGTGGGCCAGCAGAGTTCAAGGAAGCCTTGCTGCAAGGTCCCGGGCGGGGCACTGGCCGGTTGAGGCTCTCACACTGGGGTATCTGGGACACGACACTCCTTCCAGTAACACTGGCTCTTGAAGAGGAAGAAGAAAACAGTAAATCTCCAACAGAAAACAAAAACAGGAATGATACTATGGATTATTTTGTCAGATAGACTACTAAATGCCATCCTACCTATTTCCTCTGAGCTTCATCAAATATTCTTTTTTAAAAATATATTTTTATTGTCTTAGAGAGAAAGGGAGGGAGAAAAACCAATGATGAAAGAGAATCATGGATCAGCTGCCTCCCGCAGCCCTGCCCACCCTCCACAATGGGGATCGAGCCCACATCCTGGGCACATGCCCTGACAGGGAATCGAACGAGGACCTCCTGATTCATAAGTCAATGCTCAACTATTGAGCCACACAGGCCAAGCAAATACTCTTTTTTTAGAGGAACCTATTCAAATTCTCCAGGAAAGAAGCCTTCTAGTTACACCATCAGTTTTTCCCTCTATGCTCGGGACTCTAGTTTGTACTTTCTCTTTTGTTCCACACTTTTCAAGGTGTTTGAGATGTACAGTTAGATTCGATTGTATCCTTAATTTTGGTCCTGTAGGGAGACCTTATGTTGTCATGGTACCTCTAATAGAAGAGGCTTAATAGATGAGGCTCAATGCTAAGGGTCAGAAAGATTGAGGTTATAAAGCTATTTTGCAGCAAAGCTAGGACCAGAATTCAGGTTTATTGAATTTCATAGACCTAAACTCTTTCCATTAAAATGTTGTTCTATACTATTAACTCTGAAACAAAATCTTTAGCCCTACACCAAACAGATTTTCATTAACCATATTTTCTCCCTTTGCAAATGTGTTCTCTATTTTCCCTTTGTTTTCTTTATTCTCTGCATCTCTGTTGCCCTGTCATCTGATTGGTTGGCAGCCCCTAGTCAGCAGGGTCCAGAATCCCAGACAATGCCTTTTGTTCAAAGCATTTGTTTGGATTATAAATGATGATAAATTCAGACTGTCATACTGATTTCATTTCAGTGGAGTCACAACATACCTCAAGTTTCCTTTGATCAACTAGCTATAAAGACAGTATCTCATGCTATTTATTTGTTCATCTTGACCTATTTGCTCAATCTCAAGAGCTTTGCTAAAATAAGTGGAAATGTTGCTAATTTCTTTCCCTTCACCTCTGTTAGAAATGGCCATCTTTCCAGTCATGGACAAATCATTACCCATTATTAAAATGAATTCTTTTATGGTACTTTTTTCAAATATCAGTAGCAGACATTTACTGTGCACGTATTATATGTCAAGCTCTTTTTTTCTGTGCCTTTTTATATGTTGACACATTTAATCTTCCCAACTCCCCTATGCAGTGGGTAATGTTGTTATGCTGACGTTACAGTGAGGAAATTGAAGCACAGAAAGCTCAAGTTACTTGCCTAAGATCGCACAGCGAGAAGCCGCACAGATAGGACTTGACCCCAAACAGTCTGTTCTGTGAGTCTGAGCTCTTAACCACCAGTATACTACCTCTCAAAGTGAATTCTCCTGTAAATGTTACTTTGCAAATATAATTAAGTTTTGTAAGTTCTGCTTTCATTGACTTATAGAGAGCCATGTGAATCTAATGAGCGGAGGTGGGTTACGAAAACTCATCATTATGACCATCCTACTGACACTCATTAATTACCTCAGGGATCAGTAGCTTTTCCAGCGTCGATGCTGCGAATGAGAATAAAAGTGGGAGGCAGCGGTGGGGGTGGGGACTGAGAGATCCATTGTAGGTTTTGACAGAGTGACATTCATGTTGAGGGTTGGCCTCTCCTGACTTTATATAAATAAAACATAGGCTCCGTGCAAATTTTCTCCCCAAGTGAGCCCCCAGACTTAAATATAAGCTGATTTAAAAAAAAAAAAAAAAGCCTAGGAATTCTTCTCCACCTACCTCCCGTTCATCCTTCCCTGAAGTAAGTGACTGCCCCTTCCTACCTCCTGTTTGTCTCACAGGAAGAGTAGGGTAGGGATTTCAGCTGCAGTGCAGTGCCTGGCTTATGGGTACTCACTACCTGTCGGGCTGATGAATAAATGAGATCAATATAAACTGCTCCCTGAAATCTGGGCTAACGTCCACTTCGTTTTACAGTAACTGTCAGCAGGCATCCAAAGGGGGGCTAATTATGAGGTGTACATTGCAGATAGGTTAGCTAGGCCTTTTCAAAGTGTGAACTCAGGTAGTGTTGTATGAACATGTAGGTCTCTGTGCATCAGCTCCTCGGCAGGCCTCCCCGGCGTATGAGTGTTCCGCTAGCCTGTGTTGCAACATGAAATAGCAGAAAGGGCCTCCATCGCCTCCGCTTCCGCTGCCCCTTGGTTCGTTCTCCCAGCTGCTTTGCCTGTGGGAGACAGTGGCCTGTGCCTCCTTGCGTAGAGCCTGGGTATGAAGCCAGCGAGCCTGGCCCCAGAGCCTGAATGCTTACGTCTACATCGTCTACATCGCACCTTAGAAACTGTCAGGAACGACAGTTACCCACCCTGTCATGTGCTTCCAGGCTTTCTATCATTTGCTCCCGATTTTAGCTCAGAGGAACTGGGCCTCAAGAAAATTAAGAAACGTGTCCAACAGGTCAGCAGTAGCATCAGAACTCAATTCCAGGTCTGCCTGTCTCAGAGGCTGGATTCAACCCCAAGCTTGGCTCAGTACAGTGAAGAGCAAGACGGCCCGAGATTGCAGGTGTAAGGCCCCAGCAGACCGTGCTCTGAGTGCTCTCCTAAGGCAGCTCCTTCGCACCACCCCTGTCTCAGCCCCCAGGGACACAGCGTGGCAGAGCAGAGGCCCTAACCTGGAGGGAGGGACTGGGGCTATGGGCCCCTGGAGGAGCCAGACTCCTTGCAGCACAGCCCCCTGGGGCTCAGCGGGGGGACCATGCTCGCACCATGAACCTGAGAGTTTCCTGGGAAAGGACAGGGATGGGTTTCCAAGGCTGTTGGCCCCAACCCGATGGTTTTATGAGTCTGGCACTTGGAGAAACTCAGTAACAATTAGAGCCCTATATGTATTGATTGTAGAGAAGAGATCTTTATCCCAGGTTGTTGATATTTAAGGAAACCCATAGAATGCAGTTTCGCAGAAGAGCTTTTAGTGATTGATGGGTTTAGTAAAACAGCAGGCTATGTATGGAATTAGGAAATATTGTCACTGACATACTGCTTTTCACCACCTCCACCACACTTTTTTTTTGAAGGGCCATAAATTCCAGTACTAACTATATTTCACAAATGGTTTAGAACTATTTATCATCCCATCAATCCAGTCTCAGGTATTCACTGGTGGTGGAGAAGAACAGTGCCAGGTACATGCTAGTAATATTAGTAAATACTTGTTAGATGAAAGGACAAGCTGACTATAAAATGGATTTCTGTGCTTCATTTGTTGCTCGCCAAATGCCTATTATATTCCTACTGTATATAAGGGAATATTAAGGATCTGAAGGCACCTAAGATGTTATTGGTGCCCTAGCTGGATTTACAATCTATAATACGGAGTGGTACACAAATATCTATAACACAGGGCACAGAGTCTCAGTGCAATCGTAAGTAGGCCTTGGCAGTCAGAAGAACAAGGTCACGCTGGCTGACGAACCGGGGAACAACACTTAGCAGTAGGTGAGATTTGAGCTTGTCTTGGAGGGTGAGTCACAATGTTCCCAGGAGGAGGTCCTAGGGGAGGGCACCCCAGGCAGTGGGATTGGCTTGGGAGAGAACACAGAAGCAGGAAAGTGCAAATGTTGAGGAGGCAGCGTCAAGCGCTTGACTCAGGCAGGACACAAAGTGCTGCTTGGGCTGGCGCGGGGACCAGACTGAAAGGGCGCCTAAGCCGCAAGGCAGAGGACTTAGCGTCAAGTTTAAGGTCAGAGAGAGGGAGAGCAGAGAACAGGCCCTGGAGCTGTCATTCCGGATCCTCTTTCTTACTTCCCATCCCCTCTTCTTCCACTCTGAGGCCACTGTTCACCCATCCTGCCTGTCTTCACCAGACTGTCGCTAAGGTACTGCTTTGACCATTCTGTTTACACCTCTGTGTATTCACAAACCCCTGAAGGATAAATGCAACACTTTTTTTTTTTTAAATATAGTTTATTGATTTTTTACAGAGAGGAAGGGAGAAAGATAGAGAGTTAGAAACATCCATGAGAGAGAAACATCGATCAGCCGCCTCCTGCACATCCCCCACTGGGAATGTGCCCGCAACCCAGGTACATGCCCTTGACCGGAATCGAACCTGGGACCTTTCAGTCCGCAGGCCGACGCTCCATCCACTGAGCCAAACCGGTTTTGGCTATGCAACACTTCTTAATTGGGGCCTCATGCCTCTCCTGATCTTCTCCAAGCCAGTTACCCCAGTTTTATCCTTCAGCTCAATTACCCAACCATCCACTTTTTAGCACGTCCTTGGACCCCTTCTCTGCCATCTTGGTCTCCTCGTGCCTACCGCACCTGCATGGGCCCCACTGTACCTTTGCCAATACTGTCCTTCCAGCCTGAATGCCCTTCATCTGTGTCCATGAGAATCTCCAAGGCCCATTTTGTTAATCTCCAAAAATTTAAATTTACAGCAGATGAAAACCAAGTCTTTATTTTTATGCCCAAGCAAATGTTGAATGAATTAATACTTACCTTTCATTCCTTCTTTTTCTCAATTCCTGAATATAAACAAAAGTAACTGTATCCCCCAGGTAAAGAGGACTTCCATTTGTAGAATGCTTTAGAATTTCCAAAGGGTGTGGCCTAACAGCCCAGACCAACCTGGAGCCTGGCTGCCAGAGTCCCAGCCACAGCTCTGCCAGTTACCAGCCACGTGACCTCGGGAAAGTTACTTACCTCATCTGTGAAATGGGAAGATAAAGGTACCTACCTGATAAAGAACTTTTAGAAGGATTAAATAAAATTTTTTTTGTAAAATGCTTAGAACAATCTCTGGCACCATAGTGAGCATTATATAATTTTTGTTTAGCTAAATATAAACATATTCCATATATGTACATATATTAATGGTATAGATAGTATATATATGTACACACATATATGGTAAGTACTCAGTAAAGTTTAAGTTACACACACACAGGGATGCACAATTGGGCGTCCACAAAAACCTTGTAAGATGAGCAAAGTGTTAAATAACTTCCCTACACCTGGTGACTGGTAGATCCATTCCTATAGCCACACCTGGTGACTGGTAGATCCATTCCTATAGCCACACCTGGTGACTGGTAGATCCATTCCTGGAGCCACGCCTTCTAACTTCTGAGCCAGAAGTCAAAAAGTAGAATTTATCGCCTTAATCCACTGATCTCTGCCAACACATGGATGGTTTTCAAATACATAATGATCTCTTGGTGCTGAATATTGAAATTCACTATGGATATTTTGATTATACTGATTTAAAGTACAAGAGTAGTGTCAGATATATTGGTCTGTCAGGATTTTGCAACCTCACAAATAAATCCGTGATATGGTCACCTTCTTCTTGACTATATTCTTCCTGCACTTAAGGAAAGATGGAGCAGAAGGATAAATTGAATGTGTTCAAGGGAGAATTATGCATGAAGTTTTAGTGGAGAAGGTTTCAAGAGGGAACTATGCTATTGGAGCACATTTAAATGGAACTCCGCCTATCGTGCCATTTGGTATGCAAAGGCTTGTGTTTGCATTAAGCTGATGGAGAAGCTGCGGTTTTCTTTGCCATATGCTTTTAAAATGCATCTTTAAAAAAAATAAAAGCTTTCTTTTACTTCTCTGAAAAAGGGAACTGTCAGTTATTTTATTTTAAATACAAAACACATTTAACTTCTGTCAACAGTTCACCTTTTAAATAATGCAGTTTGTGCTTGGACTCATTATCTACAATTAGAGTTCTCAAAGAAGCTTTTAGTGTTTTTCTCCCCAACTTTTAAATTCATTCATTGTAACTGTTAACATTTTAGAGAATAGCGGAAACCCTAAGATTAGGAAACTGAACAAAGAAACTTCCTTTCTGTGCATTGCCATTGAACTGCGTACAGAATCCTCAGCTATTATGCTGAACCACATAATGATGAGCTGGTTACACCCTTTTCTTGCTCCGTTAGGCCAGACTCCAGTGTTTCCCTTTTAACTCAGGCTAGTTAATAAGAAATGCCATGCTGGCAGCCAGTTTCATTTGTGCAAATTACCTGCTTATACTAGTCCTCAGCATCTAAATAAAGCAGGAGTCGGGAGATCAGTTCTTTTCTTTGTGATGTATTTTTCAAAAAAGACTTTTCAGGTACCCACAGCTGTCTGGGATGCCTTTTCATCCAGCTATGATGGGAGTCACGTGTCCTCATTTCTTCTTTCCTGTCTATGAGCAAGAAGAATACAGACAGCTGAGCAACGTGTGGTGGTGTGTGTGTGTGTGTGTGTGTGTGTGTGTGTGTGTGTGTGTAGAGAGAGAGAGAGAGAGAGAGATTGTTTTTTCACCCTCTTAGTTAAAGATGTAACTGGAATCAGCACCCAAATGGTGCGTGGGTTTGCTTGGGGCAGGGAGTACAAACAGAGCCCAGCCTAGAAATGTGAGGTGTGGAGCCCATTCAGTGACCTCGCTGTTTGCCCAGCTGCAGGGTGACTCCCTTTTCATTCCTCAGCTGCCCAGCTGCTTCCTAACACTATTTTATTTTTCTTTTAAACTCACGTAGCCAATCAAACTTCCCCCAGCAGGCTTGATAATTACTAAAAACAGACCACTTTGCAGTTGCACGCAGCTCAGAACAGGCTGCCGGGGTTTCTAGTTGAGCACTTACTACTTGATTCTTGGTCAGCTGTGCCTGTCACAGAATTTGCTCATACCAGATTTTATGAAAAGATGTAAAGGTTCTTCATTAACCCCATGTTTCGCTCTTAAAAATAGTCGTCTTGAGAATGTATCTTAAGTTAAGCCATTAAAAATGCTGATTTTTCTCCCTTTTTTATATAACCTACAAAAGCAGCAGTTTCATTATGGTCCGACCTAAGTAAATGCATATATTCCAGCGGTGCTTCTGGTAACCAAACTAGTTTATAACTCATCTTTAAATGAGAAAACTCAAGTTCCTTACTTGAAAGCATTACATTAATCTCAACTTCTTAACAACTGTACCTTAACTATAAAATTGTCTCTGGTTATTTATAAATGAGATAAAACCTATCTTCTCTGGATGAGAATTTGACATAATTTAAGAGAAAGATGCCACCACGCTCATTGGGTACTAAATTCTGGTATGTTCCTTGATACAGGTGTGCTGGTGTCACCTTATGCATGTTGCTTCTTTTTAAAGAGTATAATTGTGCTCAAAATAAACAGGTTTCAGAATTGGCCCAGATCTCTGACTCTGCAAATAGAAGCAGATTGAACTTATATTGGAAAACTCTGACTTTAAGTAAAATCTCTGAAAATCTGTGACTATTATTCTTATTCTGTATCTGATAATACAGAGATTATGTAGAAATATAATAGGTTTTATTTTAGGAATAAAAATGAATACATTTATTACTTGAGAAGATATTAAGTATATATGTGATCTAAGGTGCTTTGAGAGATTATAGATTTCTTTTCAAGTTCTGCTGAGTGTTAAATTGGCAGTATGTTTCAAAAGCCTCAAAAATGTACATGTTCTCTAACCCTGCCATTCTCCTTTGGAAATGTATTCTAGGAAATATGACACAATTTTGTGAACAGATATTTCTGGAATAATAATAACCAAATGTTTTATTAACTAAGAATTTATTATATGTTTACAGTATACATTGAAAGAATACCGTGCAAAAAATTTATGTTCTATACATTTCTAAATTTATTAAAATGGAAATTATATATATTATTTCAAAGAGAAGATCAAGGAGTTGAATAAAGCACAGCGTTGAAATATCTTAAACAATAGGTAATTAGTTAAGTAAATTATGGCACAGTCATATAAAGAGATACTGTACAGCCCTTAAAATTATATTTTAGAAGAATATTTAGTGATATAAGAAAACGTTCTGGCCCTAACCGGTTTGGCTCAGTGGATAGAGCGTCAGCCTGCGGACTGAAGGGTCCCAGGTTCGATTCCGGTCAAGGGCATGTACCTTGGTTGTGGGCACATCCCCAGTAGTGGGTGTGCAGGAGGCAGCTGATCGATGTTTCTAACTCTCTATCCCTTTCCCTTCCTCTCTGTAAAAATCAATAAAATATATTTTTTTAAAGAGGAAAAAAAAAGAAAATGTTCTGCTACATTAAGTGAAAAAAGGACATAGGACATTAAAAATGGTAAATTTAGTATGAGCCCAGTTTTTTTAAAAGGAGAAATCATAAGTGTCATTTTAAAATGAAGTGTGTGTGTGTGTGTGTGTGTGTGTGTGTGTAGTAGTAGCAGTAGTAGTAGTAGTAGTAATAGTAGTAGTAGACTGGAAGGCTATATACCAAAATTTTAACAGTGGTTATTTCTGCTTGTTTTTTTTTCTTTTTTTTTATTATATGTTTTCTACACTGAACATAAAGTTTATTTTGTGGTACGAAAAATAATATTTTTAAATTAAAACTATGTTTGAGCCTTATTATTTATGTTTTGTATGTTGACAAGTAGATTTTAAGCAATAAAATTTAGTAAGGGCTGTTCTAATTTGGAGTTTTTTATAAATCCAAGGTTAGGCTAAAATTTATTCATGAATAATGGTTTATTGTGCAAATTAATAATGCTGAGGAGATTTTAGAGCAACACTTGTAAGCTTAAGGGAACTTCTCAAGTACACTGAAAGCCTGCATAAGACTCTAAATCATTTTTTCATCAAGGCCTGTCTCCTCAGTGCCTCTTCCTGGCAGGTGAATTTAATTTGCATGTTTCTGTTTTCTTTAGGTAGAAACAATATTCCATAATTCATCTATTTTACTAACAATCTGAAAGTTGGAAGGTGATATTTTTAACATATGTGTCATATAATTGTTTCCATTTACTCTCTAAGTTACAAACAGACATCTTTTAACAATTTGGGTCACGTTTTTGCAGGTGATGAAAACATACCATATGTATCATGCGGAGAGCATCAGTGCAGAGAGCAAGCTGAAAGAGGCCGAGAAACAAGAAGAAAAGCAAATTGGGAGATCTGGCGATCCAGTCTTTCATATTAGACTAGAAGAGAGACATCAGCGGCGAAGCTCTGTAAAGAAAATTGAAAAAATGAAAGAAAAGGTAAGTGAAAACAGATCGCCCAGTCTTTCTGTCCTCACTTGAGATGACTTATCGTCCCCATTTGAGGTGACAAACTGAAGAACATCGATGCAATAGCTGATAGATACAGATTGTAAATTATCGTGAAATACATGGATTTCCTCCCATGGGAATGCAGAATGTTTAAGGAACATAAAAATCATGTAATAACAGCTGGACATCATTTAGTGGTGAATGCCAAGTATTCAATACACAATGTAGAGAACTTGAATAGTAACAAAGAGATTTCATTGCAAATGGGCCTAATGCCCAAATACATTGTTGTTATTCCCCATAGCTGGGTAATTTTAGTTTGTTATTTAAATCAGATTTGAAATGTACTTTACTCAAAGGACTGGGAAGGTTATTTGTAGATGTAGAATAAATTGTTTAGATTAATAAAAATTCATGTGTGTTTCTCTGTCTTGTTTAAAAATGACTTTCTTGTTTTCCCCAATGCCTGGGTCTTCATTGCCAGAGACAAGCAAAGTATTCAGAAAATAAGCTAAAATCGATTAAGGCACGGAATGAATACCTCCTGACTCTCGAAGCAACCAATGCCTCTGTTTTCAAGTATTATATTCATGATCTTTCAGATTTAATTGATGTAAGTACTTGAGGTTTTTATGTTTTCCACATTAAGATGAACTTAGCAATAATTCTAATTCATTGATTCTAAAACACCATCATATAGTAAAACTGTTATTTTATGTAATAGTCAGAAAGAAAAAAATATTGCTAATTAAACCATACATGATACTAAGACACTCTCAATTGTCAGATGAACGTGAAAAAAGGTGCATTCTAAAACCATGAAAAGCAAATTAGGCCCTACTGGTTTGGATTAGTGGATAGAGCGTCGGCCTATGGACTGAAGGGCCCTGGGTTCGATTCCAGTCAAGGGCACATGCCCAGTGGTGGGCATGCAGGAGGCAGCTGATCAATGATTCACTCTCATCATTGATGTTTCTCTCTCTCTCGCTCTTCCTTCCTCTCTGCAATCAATAAAAATATATTTAAAACAACAACAACAAACAAATTAGTAGGTTCTGTGAAGCTGAGTGCTTAGTCAACTCAGCTAGGAAGGGGATCCAGTCATTTTAAAATTATGTAGTGGCACAGCCCTAACTGCATTCATTGATTCAAAACACACTTATTAGGCCCCTACTATTGTGAGATGCTGAGGCTATGAGAAGCCCTGAACAGTTCTTACCCTCTAGAATTTAAAGTGGAAAAGATATTAAGCAAATGGTGACACAAATGATTGCTTTATTATCGTTGTGATAAATACTGTGTAACAAAATAGTGTGCGTAAACCACTTTTATAGATTTAGCGAACTCTCTATACTTTTCACTCATGGGATCTGATATAGAAAAGCAGTAAAGGGCTCATTCAGAACTCTGTGAGCCTATACCCACTGTTAGTGATTATTGCCATTGTTCCCCAACTTTAACCTTCTGCATTACTTATTCTTTCATTCAGAAAATGTGTACTGAGGATGCCAGTCATTGTGCTAACACTGTAGAGGAGACTGCAAAGACGAAACAAACGAAAATCCTGTGTCCAAAAATGCCAGTATTTGCAAATAAAAAAGTGATGTGTCGTAAGAAAAGCACAGATAAAGTAATAGAGGTTCAGAGAGTTATCTGCAGGAACTTTATCCATATATTGCTTTGTAGTGATTGGATTGAACATCAAATGATATTAGGAAATTATTTTCTATGGCTTACAGAGGGGGTGGGGAACGTCCGGCCTGAGGGCTGTATAAGGCCCCAGAAATCATTTGGCCTGGCCCTGCCAAGGCATTAGGGGTGAGTTAATTAAATGTTTGACCAAATATAGCAGGCTAATTTTTAAGTTGATAATTTTGTATGGCCCACGAATGATGTTATAAATATCCAAATGGCCCTTGGCTGAAAAAAGGTTCCCCACCCCTGGCTTATAGTGTCATAGTTTAGAAATGCAGTAAGTTAAAGCAACTTTATTTTATGGTGAATTTAAATCTCATGTATTTACCTATTATTTTAGAGCCATAGTTTGGGAATTTTACAAAGGAATTGTTGAGGGAGGAAATTATTTTTTAGTTCATTAATGCTCGGATGTGACTTTTTTTTTTTGAGTCTTGAAACTAATTTTATCCCACAATATCATAATTTCTTTATACTGAACCATTTAGTAATAAATTAACCCAGGGAAACTTTTTTCTCTTTTGCTATAAGTATTTCAATCAAGTAACAAATCACTTAATAGTTTTAAATACTGAAACTTTATTATATATATATTTATTGATTTCAGGGAGGAAGAGAGAGGGAAAGAGAGAGAGAAACATCAGTGATGAGAGAGAATCATTGATCGGTTACCTCCTGCATGCCCCCTAATGGGGATGAAGTCCACAACCCAGGCATGTGCCCTGAATAGGAATCGAGCCGTGACCTCCTCAATTGAGCGTGGTTGAGCGTGGTTCATAGGTCAATGCTCAACCACTGAGCCACGCTGGCCGAACAGAATAGAAACTTTTAAAAAATATTTGTTTTCTTCTAACACTGATGAAATAAAATAATTTTCTTTCTGTTAGACTGCAGCCAGATTTCCTAATAAAAGTGAAGAATTTTTTATTTTCAGACTTAGATCTGTACAGATTCTGCTAAGTATATGGAATAGAGAAGAACTGATTCTATGTAACTACTTTGCTTGCTTTATTTTTAGGGCTTATCTAAGTAATGGTCAGAGTACGTGGCTAACCCCAATTCAACTTAACACAAGTAGAAGTCTCCATGTGTTGAAAAGAACCTAGTACTGTTCTTGACAGTGGGTATCCAATAATGTGCAAAACAAAATCCCTCTTTCATGGAGTTATTATGCTAGTTCATAAATGAATCAAACCAATTACACACACACACACACACACACACACACACACACACAGTAGTGACAGTGTGATGAATAAAAATAAAACAGAGCTATGGGGGTGCTGCTTTTGATGTCATGGTCAAGAAAAGCCTGATATTTGAGCCGAGAATTGAGTCCTTTCTCTCCGGGGAAGGACTCTCTGATATAGAAGGACTGCCAGGGCTACAGGTGGAGAGGCAGAGGTGTTTGGGCCAGCTCAAGATGTCGAGGGATAGCAAAGGAGCCGGTACAGCAGGAGCTGAGTGAGTGAGGAGAAAAGGTAAGGGGAGAAGGTAAGCCGAAGCCCTGTCACTGAGGGTCTTTTCAGCAGGGAAAGGGGTTTAGATTTTGGTCTAAGTGTGATGGGATGCCATTGAGAGGTTCTCAGCAGAAAGTGGCATCACCTGGTATATATTTTAAAGTCTCACTCTGTCATCTGGTTGGAAAATAGACTGACGTGAGTAAGGAGGACAAGAGTGAAAATTGAGCGGTATGTAGAGTCTTTGCAGTTGTCTAGGCTAGAGATGCTGCTGCCTTAGACTGGAGTGGCAGTGGTGCACTCAAACATACTGAAGATAGAGCTCATAGGAATTTGATATAATGAATGAAAAGGAGGGTACACATGACTCCTTGGTTCAGGTCCTGAGTAAGTAGTTAATTAATGGTGGTAACTCTTACTGAGATGGGGACCCTGGGAGAAGCAGGCTGAAGGGAGGGAGCAGTAGATTTGTCTAGTAAGACTGAGGTACCTATCGGGCATCTGTGTGGAGATGTCGAGCAGCATTCTCAATATTATTGTGATATAACACATCAGGATTATATGAGAATCGCCATCATTGTCATGGATATTCTATTGAGCTCTTCCTAAGTAACAGGCAGGTTTCTAAGCATAATCTCATCTAATCATTGCAACCTTGTGAGGTAAATGCTATTTTCTTCATTTTATAGATTAAAAGAACTGAGGCTTAACTGGGCTAGATAGCTTGCCTAAGATGGCACAGCTAAATAAATGGTAGGTTTCAAATTCAGACATTTTAACCGCAGATCTGATTAACTCTGATATAGATAAGTAACAGTTAAATATACCAAGTAATTGTCAATTTGAAAAAAATGGAACTTTTAAAAGGTCAGCCTTAAATTTAAAATATGAGCAGTTCTCAAATAATACAACTTAAATATGAATTTTAAAAGAAATGACACGAAATTGGTTCATCGTCATATTTAACTGAAATTGCATACTCTCTTAGCGAAAATTACACATATGTTGACTTTTAAGGCAATCAGATGTGAATATGTATATTCTAAAATGGCTGCTTATTTAGTCGGAATTCGGTTTGCATATGTAGTGGTGATCCCAAAACCATTAAGCTTGCCCTTTCCTGGTGAAAAAGAAGCAGACTGGTTATTATCCAAAGGCATCTAGAATCCTTTTTGCTTTAGCAAATACCTTTTATACCAATCGATCTAATAATTACTAGAAGAGTTGTTATACCTCTAGTGAGAAAAAGTCAAGACAGACTTTTAATGCATAACATTTCATATGTGAATTGACATGAAAGATACATATCTTCATTAAACCAAAGCATTATAAATAATCAGAGTTCAGGTTGAGACCCTTTTTATATACACCTCCAGTTTCCCTTGGTTTCTATTCATGTCAATAGCTGTCTCGTATAAATCTTGTGATAGACCATGATTTATGGATTTATTAATAGAAAAATAAAGTCATAATTTTCCATGGACTTGGCATTTTAAAACTAGTATTTTATTATTACAGAAGCAGTTTATGGACATTGTAGCAAACTGGAAAATACTGCAAGCAAAAATAAAGCGATCACATTCTTACCCCCCGGACCCCCAAGATCATCACTGTTAAAATACAGATTTTTTTCTATGTGTCCACACATACATTTAAAAATGTATGTGTGGACACATAGGAGAGTATGAAATTCTATTTTACAAACAGCTTCTTAATCTACTTTTTTCAATCATTGATCTCCATCTTTCCATTTCCAAAAAATCTCAACTGGTAACTAGACCATATCCCCATTTATGATCCCAAAAATGTTTCACAGCTGGTGTGTCTAGACTAGACCCAATTTAGGACCACACATTGCATCTGAGTGATGTGTTCCATCAGTCTTTTTTTATCTAGCCAAGTCCCTTGTTGAAGAGACATGGATAATTATTTCTTAGAACACCCTAGCTTCTGGATTTATTACCTGTGGTGTCATTTAGCTTGTTTCTTAGTCGCCCATATTTCCAGAGTTATATAAAAGGCTGGATGAATTCAAGTTAAGCACTTTGCACCAGAATACATCCTAGGTGATGTTGCTACATCTTACGGAGAAATGTAGCAACAGCTGTTTAACCTACCAATGTGATGCTAAAATTGATCACTGGTGTAGGGTGATATAACTCATTACTCGATTATAAAGTTAAATTTCCCCCCTTGCAACAAATTATGGATATTCCAAAACCTCTTTAATTTTGGATCTTATTAAATGGAAAATCTGCAAATTAACTTCTGAGCTATAAAGAAAGAAAAATGCTTTCTTAGAGTATAAATTAGTCATATAAACTAAGAGGAATAGTAATTTTTAAATATTTTCAGGTACTTCAGACTATCAGTTTATATATATACTTTGACATCCTATTTAATGGAAGCCTCTTTTATTAATTACCACAGGTCTAAAAACTTTAATAATTCAACACTTTGATACACTATTGAAAGTTTTTTCTTTATATTTGGAGGTGAGCTGATGGTTGTTGTTTCTTAATATTTGATAATTCCAATTTTTATATATTCTGGACAAACTTCATCTTTACCTATCAATATTAGTTTGAATTAGTAAGGTTCTCTTTCTCTCTCTCTTGCGCTCTCTGAGAAATAGCTATCAATGTAGAAACACTCTCTTTCTAAACAGTGGTTATTGTATCTCTACTAGAATTTATTTTTAATAAATTTTCATTTTTTATTGTGCCTTATTGTGACCAATAAATGAGTGTTATGATGAACTCTATCACTGACAGCACTTTTATAAACTAAGCATATGCACTACCTGATAATTCCAAATTAAAAGTATTAGATATCAGACTTGTAAAGTTTATTGATATTGAGGGTAATATACTGAAGAAAATGAAGGCTCAGTTGTTAAACAAGTATCTACTCTTTCATTTATGTGGAAATATTTGAGTACTAGTGGCCCAGTGCACGAATTTTGTGCACGGGGTTGGGGGGTTCCCTCATCCCAGCCTGCACCCCCTCCAATTGGGGACCCCTTGGGAATTGTCCAACTGCTGGTTTCCTTGACAGTCGGACATTCCTCTTGCAATCTGGGAGCACTGGCTCCTAACCACTCACCTGCCTGCCTGCCTGATCGCACCTAACTGCCTCTGTCTGCCTGCCTGATTGCCCCTAACCCTTCTGCCTGCCTGCCTGATCGCCTCTAACTGCCCTCCCCTGCTGGTCTGATCTCTCCCCCAACTGCTCTCTTCTGCCGGCCTGATCTCACCGCTATCTGCTCTCCCTTGCCAGCCTGGTTGCCCCCAACTGCCCTCCCCTGCTAGCCTGATCTTGCCCCCAACTGCCTTCCCCTGCCAGCCTGGTTGCCCCCCAACTGCCTTCCCTTGCCAGCCTGATCTCTCCTCTAACTTCCCTCCCCTGCTGGCCTGATTACCCCTAACCCCCTGCCGGCCTGATCTTGCCCCCAACTGCCCTCCTCTGCCGGCCTGATCACCCCTAACTGCCTCTGCCTTGGCCCCCACCATGATGGCTTTGTCCGGAAGGAAGTGGGACGTCCAGAAGATGGCCGGTTGACCCTGTCTAATTAGCATATTACCCTTTTAATAGTAATATATAGATAGATTATATAGGATAAGATTGCTTAAATGGGGGGGGGGGGGAGGGGAGGGAACCTTTTTCAGCAGGAGGAGATGCTGTTGGCAGACAAAAATACATAATCCCTATATCTGGACTAATAGCCAGCCATATGCACTATACTGCCAAACTGGTCATTAAAAAATTGAACTGCTTTCTTACACCTTACACCAAACAGCTGTTGCCCTTAAAACCCCTCCTCAGCCCCCACCTTAGGTTCTGCCTTTTCAGTTCATCCAGATTAGGTTCTGATTGGTCAGTTCCTATGCCAGTCAGTGTCAAAAGCTCCGCCTCCTAGGCAGCCATTGGCTCCTCATACTTCACCCAGATTTGGTTCTCATTGGTCGGTTTCTATGCCAGTCATTGTCTCCGGGCCTATCTCTGGGACTGATCAGAGAGATGGGGCTGATCAGCACCCACCACGGAGTCCCAGAGAGAAACAGGCGCGGCTGCTGGTGAAGCCCGGAGAGAAAGAGAGAGGCAACAGCTGATCAACAGCTGCCACGGAGGCTGCGGATCAGACCCTGCCTCTCTCTTCGGGCCTCTCTCTGGGCCTGATCCACAGCCCCCTTGGCAGTCAGTGCTGGCTTGCCATGGTAGCCTAGCACTGACTGCAGGACTGACTTCCAGTCAGTCGAGCCTTTGGTCATTATGGACCCTGGGTTTTTATATATTAGGATAGTATACCAAGCAAAGTTTAGATAGTTCAGGGTACTCCAGACAGAGTTATGTCTAGGGAAAAGGAGGGGTTGTAATTGGAAACATATATGTTTTGCACTTGTCTGTAAGTATGGTATATTTTACCAGTATATAGAATGGGGCAAAAGTAGGTTTACAGTTGTTTGTATGGAAAATAATACAATAATTAGTAAATAATAACAAGAATAAACTGTGTTTCGCTTACTGACAACTGTAAATCTACTTTTATCTCACCATGTATTTAAAAAAGAAAAGTCTGAGATATTTTTAAAAAATGATAAAAGCATGCCGTAAATATTTTAATCTAAAGTACACCAATGTACTTGAACCTGCCAGTCTTCTAATATTATGTAAGGAGTTCTGATTGTTCTTCATTTTCACAAACTACATCCATCGTGTATTATCTATGAGTTCTAATTTTGAGTTCTTTAATGTACAAGAAAAAGTACTCCAGGTATTTACAATGTTTTTCATAATCTTGCATAATTGGCATACCTTTGCCTAATCTAAGCAATTTTGTTTACTCTTGTCTTTCCAACAACTTTTTTTCTCACTTTTTATCAGTTTATTTAACATATTAACTACATTATAGTTAAATTTTGAGCGGCACAAATGTTGTACAGTTGACTTTTGGAAGCATCCAGAGCAGAAATGTTGGGGCAGAAATGTATCGGAGTATTAGAGAGGGCCTATTCGCTGTGTGTGTTCACAGCACGTGGGCATTGGTCAGTGTACTTCAGAGCAGGGGCTCACAAAGTTCCTCTATAAAGGGCCAGATACTAAATCTTTTAGGCTTTGTAAGCCATATGGTCTCTGTCCCTACTTAACTCTAGTGCAGAAACAGCCATAGATAATAAGTAAGCAAATGGCTGTGGTTGTGTTGCCATCAGACTTTATTTACCATGTCAGGCCATGGGCTGGATTTGACTCACAGGCTTGCTGACCTCTGCTTTACAGAATGAACTGAATATTAGTTAGTCCAGAGTGTCACTTAAGCAGAAAACTATTAAGATGCCTTCTCCTCTGTCTCAGAAGAAGGTCCTAAGTAAATTTAGTTTGTAGAGTAACAATCTCTTAGTTTGGAATCAGGTGTGAAGTGGAACCAAGTTAATTTCACCTTGAGGATTTTTGTTTTGTCATTTTAAAAAAGTATGAGTTTCAAGAGATATATTGCATATATTCACCAAAGGAAATTTAATTCGTTTGCGGAAAATATATTGTAGTTTTGTAATTAATAAATTTCACATCTGTGATCATTAATAGCCCCGATATTAAGTGCAAAAGAGACTAGCTACTTATTCTATAAGAATTAAGATTTATTACAACCAGAAGAGAAATCATACAGGCATCAAATATTTATAATTGGTTGCTGAGATTTTCAAGTAATTATGATTTGCAAAGAGAAAAGAGGGAAGAATACAAGTCTTAATGTTTGGAATCTCTGATCTGTAATCAAATTCACCACACTGTATATGTGGAATTCTTAAAACAACTGGTTTTAGGATTGCAGAACTGGTGATATATAATTTCTTTCAGTCTAGTTCCACACCTACCAACCCTCAAAAGGCATTCAGAGAAACAAAGTCCTCAGCAGTAAATTTCTATCTCTGGTCTGTCCCAGAGCACCTGTCCAGAAATAATGAAGTATTTGTCCTTCTTATAAGACAGCATCATCGTCTCCAATCACTCCCTGTACAAGTGGGGTGTTGCCATAGAATAATCCCCTACTGCAGCTAATTTTCTTGGTAGAGATATCTGTCATGTGTTTTGTTAGCCATCTATTCAAAATGAAATTGAAATTAGATTACATCATATACCACATGCCATGTTTGTCTTATCATTTCTAAATAATCAGCTGTCCTAAAGCTTTTATAAAGCCTTATCCTTTTGTCTCTAGAGACATGTGTTTAATCAAAAAACAAACTTATTCAGAATTTAGATTTTCTTAATTAGTTTGACTTTCCCCCATACGTAATGGTATGAGGATTTATCCATGAACGCCTGCCAAGTTGTAATACTGTAGTCCCCATTAGGCCTGAACTCTTTTCGGAAGATTATAAGGAAGTTAAATGGGTTAGGATGGTATAGCTGTCATATAAGCTGATTGTGCATGTTTTTATCCCTTTGTGATAGAAAGGGTATTTAAAAACTGGCCTGATTGGGTGATGGAGGGAGATGGCTTTTAGAGTTTCTTCCAATGAAAACTGTCCCCACTGGTTTCCGCCAGCAGCACAGCTGCTCCTCCCCAGTCTGTGGTGCTTGCTTTCCCTTTGTGGCTGGACCTCTGAATGCGGAAAGTCACCTACGGCATCATCTTTGCCTTTCTTTCTCTTAAGTACCATCTGACAGTTCCTAGATTTTCATCACCAGCCTTGATCATCTTCCTGGGCTTCAGATTCGTGTATCCATCTGCCTTCTGGACATCTCCAACCAGATGTCGAATGGCATCTTGAACATGTCAAACTCTCAAGACAACTTTTTATACTTATTTGCCCCCATCATTGTCATCATCATTCTCCGCACACACAACTTTTTCTTATTTATTTTTTGACACCTCAGAAAATGGCACCACTTTCTACCCATTGAACGAGCCAAAAATCCAATTCTCTCATTCCCCACAAATAAGTGCACTAGCAAATCCTGTCCTAGCTACCTCCTAAATATCCCAAACCTTGCTGTTTCTCACCACCTTATTCAGGATTTAGATTTTCTTAATTAGTTTGACTTTCCTCCATACATAATGGGATGGAGATTTATCCATGAATGCCTGCCAGGTTGTAATACTGTAGTCCCCAGTATTACCATTCGGTTTTGTCTGATTCTCCCAGACAAAACCTCTTCATTTCTCTCCTGCACTTAGGAAGCAGTTTCCACAAAGACCTTCCAATCAATAATCCATTCTCTTCCCAAGCAGCCAGTGTTGAAATAGATCAATCAGGCCTGTCAATCCCTATTTAAAACTTTCCAGAGGCCTGCCATTGCCCTTAGAATAAAATCCAAACTATTCACCAAGACCCTGTGTGAATTGGCACTCACCTGCCACTCAGTGTCCTGTCCTGCAACTTACCCCAAATACCAGGCTGCAGGTACATTGGTCTTTCTGTTCCCCAGACTCACTAAGCTTTTTTCTTGCTGGGGACTTTGTACATTTGTCTAGGACAGTCTTTTTTAAAATATATATATATATTTTTATTGATTTCAGAGAGGAAGGGAGAGGGAGAGAGATAGAAACAGCAATGATGAGAGAGAATCATTGATCGGCTGCCTCCTGCCGCCCCCTACTGGGGATCAAGCCAGCAACCTGGGCATGTGCCCTGACCAGGAATTGAACCTGGGACCCTTCAGTCTGCAGGCTGACGCTCTAGACACTGAGCCAAACCGGCTAGGGCTAGGACAGTCTTTTTTTCCAGAGCTTTGCAAGAGCTATTTCCTTTTCATTCATGTTGCACCTGCCAGCTGCCCTATATACAAGAGCAGCACCCTCCCCCAGCACTCCCTGTTCCCCTGACTTTTCTCCATAGCATTTACGACCTGACCTGCATTTACTTGGGCTTGCTTTATTTGTTAGCTCTCCTCTTGTGCTTTGATTCAGGGTGGTTACAGAGATTTGGCCTGGGGGAAAAAGAGTCCATGGGAGCCCATGTGGGTGGGTGGGAGCTGTATTCAGTAACAAATGTTATTCTTCTCCTGTTTCCTACTTTGTATTCATTCCTATCACATAGATATATGTACTGTTTTGACCTTTATGTTGTTCAAGAGAAACTCAAGACATGTTTTGCTAACAGCAACAGGAATTCAGTTGTCAGCTCTTTATGGACCATCAGGAACTCAGCCATGAAAGCAGGTGTATAAAAGTTGCCTGTAGCCCAGCTGGCGTGGCTCAGTGGTTGAGTGTCAACCTATGAACCAGGAGGTCATGGTTCAATTCCTGGTCAGGACACATGCCTGGGTTTCGGGCTCGATCCCCAATATGGGGCAAGCAGGAGGCAGCCAGTCAATGATTAAAGTTTCTCTCTCCCTCTCCCTTCCTTTCTGAAATCAATAAAAAATATATATTTTTTTAAAAGTTGCCTGTAGACATTTAGGCATCCAGTTCAGTCCTTCCAGATGCCTGTTTCTGATAAAGATGTGTTTGTGGTTTCTAGGGTGAGGTACTGAATAGCTAGAAAGGTGGTCCTTTCAAAGCTACCCATGGTCATGTAAAAGCTGTTTTTACAATTCAGTGTTCTTGGGTCGCACTGTTTTTCAGAAAGATTCCAAATCAGGGGTAGACCGATTCTTTATCCAATACCCATGGCTGTGGAATGGTCGCAGTCAAGCTTACTGAAAGCCAGAGATGGGGGCCCAGGACAAAAGGTCATGGAAGCCTCTCAGACGAAGGCAGGAGTGATAAACTTAAGGAAGAATACTGCACAAGAGTTCCTTCCCTGTCCATTCCCATGACCACTGCTAAATCCTGGAGTTACGCAGGAGTTTGCAGCTGTCCTCTGGGCACTTCCAGGGCTGCCCTGCAAAGGATCTTGACTCTTACTGTCCTGGGAACATGTATGCAGGACTTGATTTCCATGGAGTTCCATTCAGGTAACTCCCCTCTAGGACCAAGCTTTTACTCCACTGAGGCTTCGCATGTCATGTGGGGGAAAAGGAAAAAAAGTTAGCTCCCGGAACAGCTGTGGTCCAGTTTTACCTGACAGCATACCCACAAAGTAGACTTCAGCTGACCTCTCAGTCTTTGGAACAACACGAAGTATTGATCACAGTCTTCAACACCTGGATTTCATCTTTCTCTTTGATACTAAATGCAACATTTTCGCCTAAGGCAGTGGTTCTCAACCTTGGCTGCACATTAGAATCACCTGGGAATCTTTATAAAATCCTGATTTCTGGGCCTCATCATTAGTAACAAAGAAACAGAATTTCTGGAGGATGAGGCCCAGAAATCAGGATTTTAAAAAGATTCCCAGGTGATTCTAATGTGCAGCCAAGGTTGAGAACCACTGGCCTAAGGAAATTAGCCTATTTTAGTGATTTAGACTAATATCTAGTGGAATCTATCTTGGCAGCTCTCAGAATATTTAAATAAAAAATACAGCCATCTGCATCCAACCATCTTTCCCCAGTTTTAATCTATAATTTTATGTATCCACTCATAGTTTTTTTGTTGTTTTTTAAAAAAAAAAACACAACCAAACACACACAATGCTTTTGTTTTCATGAACTATTTTATTGGTTTCTTATGTATTTTCATCATTGCATGTGCTTGGGTTATAACTCAACTCTGTGCAGAAGCCGGCTTTTCATATCATCATTAATAATTCATAAGCTCCATAGAATTACTTGCGGTCTTTTTAACCAAGTATCTTCAATCTTAACATATCCAGTGTCGCTTTAGCTTCCAGTTTAGAAAAAAGATGACTGTGTATACAGACTCTGCTATCTCAGGCGACCCTGAATATGAATTTTATCCCTGTTTCTTATTTCTTTTGATGTTCAGGATGCTTGCAAAACCTAGATCAGTGAAAACACCATATATGGGACATAACAGAATCATGCCAATTAAGTGACCTGACAGACTGATAGCACTGTAGGGGTCAGGGAAGAAAACTTTCCATCAACGCTCATCACAGAAACCTCCTGAGGGTAGCCGTAGCCGTCAGAGTCCGGAGGACACCTGGCGAGGCCCCTGGACCAGTTCCTAAGCCACATGCATGCTTCTCCCCGACCTGTTAGGAGACACAGTGAAGTCGGGGTCCGGGACTGGGTCCAGACCTAGCAGATCTGCCCGCTGACCTGCATGTGGAAACCCTGGGGCTTTTGTCATCTTGACGTTTACTCCCCAAAAAGCCACGCTTGGAAATTTGAGGGATGAACTGTTCCTTCTGGGAATAATGAAAGCTTACCATGTATTTTTCAGAGCTTCTAGGTAGTTGGGGTTGGTTTTTTTTCTTTTCTTTTTTTTTTCTCTCCTTTGTTCTTTCTCTCTTCCTCTCTTTTAAATTGAAAGGAGACTTGGCTTTTGTAGGGAGGGGTGGAGGGGCTTTTCTCTGGCTTGTTTCTTCTCAGTACGTTTTCTCTGAAGGCCTATTGGGATGAGTACTCATAAAATAAAGCCACTTGTGTGCTATGCTTCATTATAATCAAGTTGAATTTTTTTCTTGCAGAATAGTGGGGTGTTTGGAAGCACGGTACATCTCAAAGAAATGAGGCCATTTCCTTACAGATCCGTGTTTTCAGAAGATGAGGTTTTATTGAAATACAGAATTTTCAGTCTCTCTGATGTGTATAAAACTGCTACAAAGAACCTTTATGGATTTTGAGGAGCAAGAGGAATAAAAGCAGTCTTTGCTCATCTCCCCAAAAAGAATTTTTTAATTAACTGAAAATATCCTCTGTATTTGAGAGCAGCTGATGCCACTGGAAATGTATTAATGATGAGACTGATTGCTGCATTTCGCAACTGCGTTTTGCTTGTACTTGTCATTGTGATGTGGCAGCTACGTTCTGCTCTTTTAAATCAAGTAATCTTTAATCAAGTCGATTCTCTTGCCTGCCCGGAGAAACAGCACCCCGAAACACAGTGTTGCAGAACCCTCTCGCTTGTTTCAGGGCAGTGCTCCTCAGACTTCACTGTGCATATGAGTCACCTGCGGGTTGTTTTTTTAACTTCAGATTCCAATTCAGTAGGTCAGGGGTGAGGCTCAAGAGTCTGCATTTTCTAACACGTGATGCTGATGCTGCTGGTCCACAGACCCACTTTGAGTAACAAGATTTTGGAATGTATTTATGTAAAAATTCCAGATTTAATAATTCTGAAGTCGGATGGGGAGGGTGGAATGAAATGCACTGGTATTTCTAAGGACAGGTCACTGGTCAGATGTGTACCTTCATGAGGGCAGATCGGAGGTTGTTTCCTTTGTGTCTCTCTACTACTCTTAGTAGCAAGTTAATGAGCAGCTTATATTTGAATTCCTTGAGAAGGGAGATTTTATTTTACTGTTTTCCAGTCTTCATATTTCTGGAGCCTATTGAATTCCCAGGCACCCAGTAAATGGCCAATTAGTGAGTTGAATTCAATCAAATTGAATTTATTGAACTTTATTAGAACAATATAGGGATGATCTGGTTTTTTATCCCCAAAACCACTTGTTTTCTCTTTTAAATATTTATATTACTTTTATGTACAAACTAGAGGCCTGGTGCATGAAATTCATGCGGGGGGGGGGGGTGGGGGGGGAATTGTCCCTCAGCCCAGCCCGCACCCTTTCCAGTCTGGACCCCTTGAGGGATGTCCAACTGCCGGTTTAGGCCTGAGCCCACAGGGATCAAGCCTAAACCAGCAGTCGGACATCCATCTCACAACCTGGGGCTGCTGGCTCCCAACCACTCGCCTGCCTACCCGCCTGATTGCCCCTAACCGCTTCTGCCTGCCAGCCTGATCACCCCCTAACCACTGCCCTGCCAGCCTGATCGACACCTAAGTACTACCCTGCCGGCCCAATTGTGCCCACCTGCCCTCCCTGCAGGCCTGGTTGCCCCCAACTCTCCTCCCCTGCAGGCCTGATTACCCCCAACTGCCCTCCCCTGCTGGCCTGGTCCCCACCCAACTGCCCTCCCCTGCTGGCCTGGTCCCCAACCAACTGCCCTCCCCTGTTGACCTGGTTGCCCCTAATTACCCTCCCCTGCCGGCCCGATTGCCCCCACCTGCCCTCCCCTGCAGGCCTGGTCACCCCTAACTGCCCTCTCCTACAGGCCCGGTCGCCCCTGACTGCCCTCCCCTGCATGCCTGGTCCCCCCCACAACTGCCCTCCCCTGCCGGCCATCTTGTGCCCACATGGGGGTGGCCATATTGTGTGGGGGCATGATGGTCAATTTGCATATTACCTCTTTATTATATAGGCTGTAAATTCTGTCAGTAATTTATAACTGATCTTGTACAGCGCTATATATATTTTTAAAATTACATTCTCTTGAAATGCAACATGAAAAAATAAATGTAAATACAATTTAATGGTAGTGAAGATTCAAGAATTGTAAAGCCCTTTTATCCCTAGAAATACAAAACAAAATTCTAACTCCAATAAAAGGACTTTGGCAACCATTTGTTATAATTTAAGAATTTTATTCTAGGGCCCTAGCTGGTTTGGCTCAGTGGATAGGGCATTGGCCTGTGGACCAAAGGGTCCCAGGTTCGATTCCAGTCAAGGGCATGTACCTTGGTTGCAGGCTTCTCCTTGGCCTCGGCCCTAGTCAGGGTGCATGCAGGAGGCCACCAAAAATCTCACATCAATATTTCTGTCTTTCCCTCTCTCTTCTGCTCTCTAAAATCAATGGAACAATATCCTCAAGTGAGAATTTTTTTAAAAAAATAATTTTATTCTAGGGATAAAAAATAAGGCATTCCCAGACTCTGTGCAGATTAAAACCTGTTCTCCTTTCTGAAAGAGTACAGATTATTACTGATTCTTCAGTGAATTATACAAATCCAAAATATTACAGTTAGCAGGCTTGCATCCTAGAAGGACTTCTATAACTCATTGTATTAATCTCAGTATGCATGGACAAATTCAAGTGCTATTTTTTTTCATTATTTCCTTGCAATGTTGGTTTTGCTTTAATTTTTTCAACACCTTTATTGAGATATTATCCCCATGACATGCAGTTTACTCATTAAAAATGTACAGTTGACTTTTAGTATATTCACAAAGTTGTGTGTCCATCACCACAGTCAGTTTTAGAATATTTTCATCGCTCTAAAAAGCAGTTTTACACTCCTTAGCCATTACTCCCCAATTCCTCCATCTCCAAGCCTCAGGCAACTATTAATCTACCTCTGTCTCTATAGATTGACTATTGTGGACATTTCATATAAATGGAATCATAATGTGTGGTCTTTTGTGACTGGCTTCTTTCACTTCGCATATGGTGGCATATATCAGTACTTCATTTCTTCCTGTGGCTGAACAATACTTCATTTTGTTCATTAATTGATGGACTCTTAGGTTGTTTCTACTCTTCAGCTGTGATTAATAATGCTGTCATAAACATTAAAATACAGTTTTTGTGTGAGAATATGTTTTGTTTTGTTTTTGTATACATACCTAGAAATGGAATTGCCAAGTCATATGTTAACTCTGTTTAATCTTTTGATGAACTACCGAGACTCTTGCAAAGTGGCTGCCGCATTTTACATTTCCATCACAGTGTGTAAGGATTCCAGTTTCCCCACATCCTGCCCAATACTTGTTGTTATTTGTCTTTTTTATTGTAGTCATCCTGAGTGTGAGGTGGTATCTCTCTATTGTTTTGTTTTGCATTTCCCTGATGACTAATGATGTTGAGCATTTTTTCATATGCTTGTGACCATATGTAGATCTTTTTTTGAAAGATATCTATTCAGCTCTATTGCCCACTTTTTAAATTGGGCTATTTGTCTTTTTATTATTGAGCTGTAAGAGTTCTTTATATATTCTAGATACAAATTCCTTGTCAGATATATGATTTGCAAGGAAAATTATTTTCCCATTCTGTGAATTCTCTTTTTACTTGATCATGCCCTTTGAAGTACAAAGTCTTCAAATTTGATTAAATCCAATGTATTTGTTCTTTCCTTTTGTTGCTTGTGCTTTTGATGCCAGAGCCAAGAATCCAATGCCTAATGCAAGGAGGGTCATGCAGCTTTACTCGTATGTTTTTTTCTGGGAATTTAATAGTTGTAGCTGTCACATTTAGGTCTTTGATCCTTTTTGAATTAATTATTGTATACGGTGTTTTTAAACATTTTTTTCTAATTACAGTTTAAATTCGTTATTATTTTGCATTAGTTTCAGGTGTACAGCATAGTGGTTAGCCAATCATATACTTTACAAAGTGTACCCCCTGGTATTTCCAGTACCCACCTGGCACCATACGTAGTTATTACAATGTTATTGTCTGTATTTCCTATGCTGTACTGTACATCACTGTGACTCTTTTGTAACTACCGATGTACTTCTCAGTCCCTTCATATGGTGCTCTTTTCATTTTTAAGTGCTGTGATCTTGGCTACCACGCAAGTCTGAACAGAGCCCTCAGAACATACCTCTCTGCGGAGTACAACCTTGAAACCTCCAGACACGAAGGCTTAGACATTATTGAGAATGCCGTGGACAATTTGGAGCCCAGGAACGATAAGCAGAGATTCATGGAGATGTACCCTGCTGCCTTCTGTCCACCAGTGAAGTTTGAGTTCCAGTCTCACATGGGTGATGAGGTCAGTCATTATTTTAAAACTGACGAATTGTCTCTTCCCTCACATTACTCCACCTGCTGTAACCCAACAGTTGTAAGAATTCCCAGTTGTTTTCGCTCTCCTGCCTTTGTATGGGATCTTAACATAGTATTATCTCAGATCAGCCACTACTACCATCTTTCAAAGCAAGAATTAAACAAGGCCTAACGGGGCCAAACAAATGCAGGTACAAGCTCAGTTGGGTGTAAGCACTAAACTGTCCCGGGATAGGTAGAGAGTGCTTCCTCCACTTCAAGGCATTCCAATTTAAATTCAAATCCAAACATTTTGCTGGCCCAATAGAATCTATCTGAAGACTTCTTATAACCCTGATTTAAAGACCCTCCCATTAAGAAAAAATTATTATAAAGGGTGAAAATGACACAGAGTGAAAAAAAATTCAAAACAATCCTATTTTCCCAGGGGGAAAAATCCATTTAAACCTCTTATGAGTTACAGTGGTATATTTTACTGTCTGTGGACGGGAAAACAAGAAGAACCAATTAATGGAGCGTGCTATGTAGCCCTTGATGTCCCAGCTGTGCAAAACAATACTTATAGATTAAAAATTCAACTTTCGTTTATTGTGATGACAGTATGTTTTAAAAAGTAGATGTAATTATAATACCCATGGCAGATTTCTTTAATGCCATAATTTTTTCTGAAGCACCTAATGTTAAGACTTATAAGATATATGTTTGTGTGTGTGCCTGCTATATTTCTCTCTAATTTTATTTTTGCTTGATTTGACATAGTGAATTACTTTATTAGAAATGGTAAGTATTTTTAAAACCAATAGCACGTGAATTTGACAGGCGAGTGGCTTATGCTACCCAGAGTTATGTTTCTCCAAGTGGATGCTGTTTTAATTTTTCAGTTATGGATGTGATAAACATACAGGGTAGGGCAAAAGTAAGTTTACAGTTGTGAGTACACGAAATAGTTTACTCTTGTATTATTACTCATTAATTAATTATTGTATTATTTTTCATATGAACAACTATAAGCCCGCTTTTGCCCCACCCCATAGAATGATAAAATATCATGGACAAGTGACTTCAATTGGGTTAATATTTTTTATCTTTCTAAAACTATTACTATTTTAATAGTGAGTCTGTTGCCTTTTTTAAAATGGCCAGTGCTGCCAGCAACCAGTAATTTCTATGATGTTTTAGAGACTCCATGAAAGGAAGTCCTCATCGGCCAAGAGTCTTTCTTTCTTTTTCTTCTTTTTTCTTTTTATTTTTTTGCTGAGAGTATTTCCAAACCAAGAAAGAGGAGGAGAAATTGTTTCTGGCCCAGTTTTAATATAATTAAAATATCCTAAGTTTGACCTTATTCATAATTGAGATCATGGCCAAAATATCTTTCTGACAAAGCCCAGGATAAGTGGCCTCTTCAAATTCGTGGTGAATCACATGGTTTGGCTGGTGCTGGCAAGACAAGCCATGATTGAAAGATTCTAATAATAGCTATTCACATATTTTGAGGTTTTGCTGTTCCAGGCAGTGTTCTAAGTGATGTATTTACATTATCTCATTTCATCCCTACAACAACCCTGTGGCATAGGCACTCTTATTATCCCCATTTTACAGAGAAGAAAACTGAGGTTTAGTAACTTACCACAGTCACCCAGCTGACTAGAATCAGTAGACCCTGCTCCCGCCCCGGTTTTGCCCGTATTTGGATCATCCTTCCCACTCTGCCTTCTGCCCTCTTCCCAAGTCATTAAGAATCCCGCGAGTGAGACTTTAGCAGCAGAGCTCTGTCTCCAGCAACTGCCCCGTTCTTAGAGCGATGCTTCCTCCAGCTGCTCTCTTTCCAGTCATATCCAGGCCAAGCAGCTGCATTCTGCTCTTTCCACTTACGTAACTGGTTCATATTTAAAACTGAGGTTTTGAGGAGGCTGTTAAAAGTAAATATGTAACTGGAATCTGGGGACCAGCGTGATTCATACAGCATTTAAGTAGGAGAACCATGCCTCTGGAGGCTGGCTGGCTGGCTGGCTGGTGCTCTGTTGTAACTGTGGCTTCTGATTCCCCACCAGGTGTGTCAGGTCAGCGCTCAGCAGCCGGTCCAGGCGGAGCTGATGCTCAGGTACCAGCAGCTGCAATCCCGACTGGCCACTCTCAAAATCGAGAATGAGGAGGTGAGCATGCTTTCTGCCCCACGGGTAATCTGAATTCTAATGTCAGCTGAGAGACATTTTCACGTGGCCTCGGCATATTTAACATTCTAAATGCAGTCTCTTCATCATGTATTGTCAGCTAAATCGGGGTTCCTAAAATGCTCTTTGTAGAGGATAAATGCAGATTCTGTATCCTACCAGAGATGAATACTTTACTAGGGATTCACTGCATACACAGGGAGTCTGTAATTCACACTCAAACTCATTTGATAGGTTATCAAATTCAACGTGTGTTCAAGAATATACAGTGTGGCATGAAACTTTTGACTGATGTGTTCATTTCATCATAACTTTTGAAATTAAATATTTTTATGATTTTTTGTGTGCTGTAGATTTTTGGGACTGAACATGGCATTATTGCTATAATTAGTACAAAAAATCATATTTTTTAAAATATATTTTATTGATTTTTTACAGAGAGGAAGGGAGAGGGATAGATAGTTAGAAACATCGATGAGAGAAAAACATCGACCAGCTGCCTCCTGCACACTCCCCACTGGGGATGTGCCCGCAACCAAGGCACATGCCCGTGACCAGAATCGAACCTGGGACCCTTGAGTCCGCAGGCCAATGCTCTATCCACTGAGCCAAACTGGTTAGGTCCAAAAATCATATTTTAAAGTAATATTTGAATGAGAATAGAAAACTGTTTATTTGCTGACATTAGTGGATTCAAATGGATGGAACATAAATGTGAATTACAAATACATCTTGAGCCAGAAAGCAGTTGTACAATTCAGCTGTCTCATTCTGAAATTAATTTAATTGGATCCAAGTTCTCCTTAAATAAAAATATGAACCCCAAATATTTCTTGTATTAGTCTTGGCTCTCAGCTGTAATTTATAGGGACCAAACCAAACTTACTCATTGGAAGTTTACTTGATCAAGTTTGCAGTAACTGCAGTCAAAATCTATGCTCAGATGATATTATCAGGAATCTCTTTCCGTCGCTTTGAAGTGATATCTTCATGTGTGTTGGTAGGAGTTTCCTCCCCACCCACCACCCCTCCTTACCCCATGCTGGGAGAGCCAGGACTGCATGGTCCCTACCGCTTGCCATCTCACCCATTCCAGCATTTTAATCTCTGAAATAGATCCTTCATTGTCCTGACTTATCGTGAATACTTCCATCCAGCAAATGGGATTCTCTCATTGGTCAGCCTACTCATAAGTCCTTTTGATTAACAGCCCCATCAGAAATATCTATTCCTAGAGACAATTTCTATAAGTAGAGAATATGGATCAGAAAAAAAAAAACCCACAATAATTCACCTTGATAAAATGAATTATCAAAATTCACTTTAGTACTCTGTTCTATTTCAATCCCACTGGGACGTTTTGAGCTATGTGAATGTGTTCGTTTCAATTAAAAAAGGGATGACGTGTTTGAAGACCAGTATAGTTTGGTCAAAACCCATTGCAGCTTCCTGGATTCCATTCTTTCTAGGAGAACCCAGCCACCCCTTATTCAAACATGTGTATTTAAGTTGCAGCCAGTGTGGTTAAGACTTCGGTTTCTGTGTCATGCACATCCCACAAACAAGCCTTTCCAAAGGGAAGCTGTTGGTCTCCTTGAGGTGTTTGAGAGCTTAGGCCTGAGGGTTTGCGTGAGGCATCACGAAAGACTCAACTAATACAGTCTACTGACCCTGTTGAATTTACAGTGTGTGTGTGACTTCCACTTTTTTTTTTCATGCGTGTCCTCCTGCTGTTTTATTTGGAAACATTCTCTAAGTTCTAGGAAAATAGTGTGTTTTGCACAAGGTCAAAACTGGCAGCCCACAGACCTGTTTCATTTGGCTCCCGCAGTTTTGGCCTGTTACACACAGGGAAGACTGGTGGCTCTGGCCCTGCATTGCCTCATGACAGGAAGAGCTGGGTTATTTGAATTTCCCTCTGCCAGCTCCTGATTTTCGTACACTGGACTAGACCATTTATGTTACCTGTCTGGCCTCCGCAGGCCTCTGAGTTCCTAACGTTTAATGATGTCCCTTTGGGCATAATTTGGAGAAGCCCAGTGTCCTTATAAACTGATAAGGCAGGCAGCACTTTCTGAGGCTTAATTGTTATAAATTTACTGTAGAAACAAATACATTGGATTATCCTGATATTTCTTTTTTGTTTGTTTGTTAATCCTCACCCGAGGATATTTTTTTTCCATTGATTTTTAGGAAGAGTGGGAGGGAGGGAGGGAGGGAGGGAGGGAGAAAGGAAGGGGGGAGAGAGAGAGAGAGAGAGAGAGAGAGAGAGATGAGATAGACATATCGATTGGTTGTCTCCTGCACACACCGCTCTACAGGGGCCAGGGATCAAAACCCTAACCACTCAGCATCACCCGCCAGGGCTGTCCTGATATTTCTTGTGAGCATGACTAGTGGTTTACAATTTGTTAAGTATGGAACAATTCACTGTAGTGGATTCCCAATGTGTAAAAACTAAATTGGATTCTTGAGAAATAAATTGGATTTTAGACAGTCAGTAGATTTCCATAGGTATAGAAGGAGGGACATGTTCCAACATATTTCAAGGTTCCCTGAGAGAACCTTGCTCACTCAGAGAAGTTTGGTTATCACCCAGGTTCTCCTTGGGGATGAGCCAAAGGTGAAGCTGAAGTCATGTGATTAGAGTTGTGATCAGGGGTGGGCAAACTTTTTGACTCGAGGGCCACAATGGGTTCTTAAACTGGACCGGAGGGCCGGAACAAAAGCATGGATGGAGTGTTTGTGTGAACTAATATAAATTCAAAGTAAACATCATTACATAAAAGGGTACGGTCTTTTTTTTTTTTTTAGTTTTATTCATTTCAAACGGGCCAGATCCGGCCCGCGGGCCGTAGTTTGCCCACGGCTGGTTGTGATACTGTGGGTCAGTTCATTTCAGTACAATAAATATTTATTGAGCAACTTCTACATTCCACATATTTTGCCAGGTGTGCAGAGTACAGAGATGAATAAGTCACAGTTAGCATATGTCTAGCATGAGAGCCAGACTGTAAGAAGTCATTCATATAATGTGAAAAGTAAGAGACATAATAGGGAACAACATAGCAATCATTGCTGATTTGGAGTCCTGTATAGCACTTGTCTCTACCATAAATAAAGAACTTGCCTCTGATCTTCCACTGACAGGACAGAAAACAGACACATTGGTATCAAATCAAAATAGTCAAGTAAAGAAGCATGTATAATTCTATATAATTCTCTGCCTCTATAAAAAATATACATACTCATAAAGTCCAAATTTTACTACAAATAGTTCAGTTAACTAAAAATAATTATGATGGCCTGTAAAAAGATCAAAATTGAGAGAGAATTTCATCCAACTTTATAAAAGAAGGACAGTGAAGCTAAGTGAACACATGAACCTTTTCATCAAATCTTAAACAACGACAAATAATGGGCACCACTTGAAACTGTAGGGAGCCTTCTTAGAAGGGTTTCTCTGCTAAAAGCCCTCTGGCCATATTAATTTTGTTTGCTCTGCAATGCTTGATTTTTTTAAATTTTTTTTTTTTACTTAGTTGCTGTCATTTAAAAATTGCAATTTTTGAATTAAAATATTGATTTTTAGCATCTAAAAAATTAGAAAGTCTTGTTATACTGAATCTTCATTTCTGCAGGATGATAATCTGCTTGAACTGAGCAATAGATGCTTCCTTAGACACAGAGCATATATATGCTTCTTGTTTGCCATACTCCCCCCTCAGCCCAGTTGCCTCATTTTCATTACTTGCTTGGCCCTTGAAGATATTTGAGTTTACAGCACCTGCCTTACAGAAAAGAGAGCAGTAAGCATTTGTGAAATGACCTCAGTATACTTATAAATAGTAAAAGTTGAAAGAAAAGGTTTGAGAAGGACTTGGTTCAATTTGTGCTTGTTGCAGATTCATAAGTTTGTGCCATTAATTGTCACTTCACAACTTTACGTTTGCCGGTCGAACCTTTAAAATGAGCTTTCTGTTTCATTATGCTGCACACTTGCGTCACCGGTACCTCCCTCTTGTGATTCCCGCCTCCAGTCAGCCAGTCAACAAATATTAGTGTCCACCGTGTGTTGTGCACAGAGAAACAGAGCAGAAACAACTGTAGTCCCATTTTTTTGTTTTCTTTTTCTTACTTCGAAGTATAACTTTATATCCGAAACATTAATAAATATTACTTTAAAAGATAAACTTTATTTTTTAATTTAATTTTTGAAATCTTTATTGTTGACAGTATTATCCGTGTCCCCCTTTCTCCCCCATTGATGCTTTCTAGCCTGCACCTACCCCACAGCCGCCCACCCCAGCCCCAGGCCTTCACCACCCTATTGTCTGTGTCCAGGGGTTATGCATATAAGCATATAAGTTCTTTGGTTTAAAAAGATAACACTAAAAGCAACCTAAATGTAAATGATCATTTTACCTTTCTCCCTATAAACATTTTCCAAACTCTTTCCAAACTCTTAAAGTTTACTTTTAACCTTGGTCATGAGGATTTCAGTTTAGGGGTCATGCCTGTCGTTTCTTTCACAGCTCGCCTCTGGAGTCGTTCCCATAGATTGCATTTCCCTTTTCTTAGACTTCTTCTTTCCTACCTTATCTACAGACAGCCGAAGAAAAGGAAGATGAATTGCATAGCTAAAGAAATTATGCCTTTCATATTTTTAGCACAGTCTTAGTTTTAAGTAGCTCGTCCCATTTTCAGACCATCTGTCCCAATATTTGGTCAAGAAAATCAAGTTTTATAAGCATGTCACTTCTGTGCTATGACGTATAAGCGAGTCTCTGTTACGTTATAGATTTATCCCCTGAAAGGAATGGAAAAGACAAAAGCCTTAATTAATTCACAACAAGGTTTAATGAAGTGAGAGCCCATGTGAATGTTCTTAGCATCACTTAAACTCTTTCACCAACAGTTTACTAGGGAGCTTTTCACAGACTAGTCCCCAAAATATACTCCGTTCACAGGATATTTTCAACCATAATGAAAACAATTTTAGGCAAACATTTGAGACAAATTTTATGGCCTGGGTAATTGATGAGAAGTAAGAGATAGTTTGGTTATGATGTAGAAAAGTCACATTTCCCTCCAAATTTTCCCATAGTACCAATGACTGCAGCAGAATCTCAAGTCATGTAAATCGGTGACCAAACCCTTAAAGGCAATTGTCAAATCCTTTGAAGACTTGATAGAAGATGTGGAGCTTGATAACTACTGGGTCATAATTGCTGTTTCTGATGGTTTCTGTGGCTTTAACTTCATTTTTACTTATTTAAGTAGCTCTTGCCTGTAACCTTCTACTGATGGGGTTAACAGTAAAAGCCTAAGGAAAAGACAACTGCCACTTATTCCTTAAATGACAGCATCATCTTGGCCAAAATGGAAAACAGGACCAACTGTCTTTCGCTGAAAACACATATTTTTAGAAGAAGTATATAAAAAGTATAGGTATGCGTAGTGTCAGCTGACCTTTAACTCACTGAAGGGAGGGCCTTGATCCAGAAGAATACCAAGCGGAGTGAGGAGAGTTTCTAGAAAGACTCTGAATGTGAGTCATGTGGTAGGGTACCCCAAAGAAGTGGCAGGGCTCAGGATGGCTGTCAGCAAAGAAACCACACCTTATGGGCTGTGCTGACCGTTTCTTTGGCATCTGCGGATTTGAAAGGAGGAGGATTTCAACTCGTTCAATGAACTCTTTGGCTAGTCTGCTGTGTCCCAGGCAGCGTGCTAGTGAGTGGAGATAGAAAGATTTGCAGGCTGTGTCTGACCTCACGTTGCTCCCCTGACAGATGGAAAACATAGTCCTCTAAGCAGCATGGTCGGTGCTTATGAGAACCATGTCTCATAATTGTTGGCCTCTTGCTCTTCAGGCCGCGCCGAGTATCACGTCCTCCCAGATAGGTCAGTAAATCTGAGTCAGGGTGGACCGCAGGAGAACGAGCTTTCTGAGACACAGCTGAAGGCAGGATGTCGTTCAGAGAGCCCTGGCAATGATGATGATTTCTTCTTTGGATTGAGTTGTATCATTGCTGATAATGAATTTTGTTCAAAAGTCAGGAGTGTTTGTAAACATCCCCCTAAATGCAAATACATGAATCATTAGTGTGAATTCCTCTGGAATGGCGGTAGACCCCTCCCCAAAAGCTTGGGGGGAGCAAAAATTGGACTGTTTTCCCAGCATAGACAGGGTCACTAGCATCTCTACCCCCTCTTAGGGTAACCAGGAGCGAGGGAAAGCCATGGCAAGATGCTTAGACTCTGTCCCTGCCTTCTGTGGCCTGTGCTGGCAGGAAGTTTTGCAACCTAATTAACTCTGACATTTATCCAGTTGCTCTGTGTGTACATGTGTGTATGGTCTCTTTCTGCTGATTTTTAATACATCTGAAGTGATACAGTACTGTAATTGACATACATCAAGGTCAGTGATGGTAAGGAGTAAGTAGAGAGGTGGGGAAGGGAAGGGAAGGCAGTTCTGGGGGCACCTTCACAGATGGAATGATGAGCGGTAAAGGACCAATGGGCCTGCACCAGGTGCAAGGTGCAAGCACAATGCTATGTAACAGCGATTTTCAACCAGTGTGCCGTAAGATTTTTTAAAATATGCAGTACCTATTTAGTCAGGGTCACTGACCTCTTTTCCCTTAGATTGTCAAAGTAAAAAATGACAATAGCCAACACAACAATAGCCATCTGGTGTGAATGGGTAAAAATTATTCCCTTTTTTTTTTTGTCAGATCGGCAGAAAATGTATTTTTTGGTGTGCCACAGAATTTTAGTAATTAGCTTATGTGTGCCATGAGATGAAAAAGATTGAAAATTGCTGCTATAAGATAGTGTGGTGTGTGTTCAGTTGTGTTCCCCCCAAATTCGTGTGTTGACACATAATTCGTAATATGACCTTATTTGAAGACGGGGTTGTTAGGGTGGTGTCTAACCCAATAAAACTGTGTCCTTATAAAAAAGGGAAATGTGGACACAGAAGCATAGAAGACAATGTGAAGGGACAGAGAAGATGGCCGTCCTCCAGCCAAGGGGGCCACCTTGGGACTGGTCTCTCGCTCACAGCCCTCAGAAGGAACCAAGCCTGCTGACTCCTTGATCTCAGACTTCTGGCCTCCAGAATTGTGAGGCGATGAACTTCTGTTGTGTTAACCGCCCAGCCGGTGGTACTTTATGGCAGCCCTAGAAATCTAACACAGTGTGTTTGGAGAATAAAACCACCAAGTCACCTTTCTGTTTTCTCCAATGATTTTAATGTTTGGGGGGGTGGGCAAAAGAGCAAGTCCACAGAAGTCACCTCTTCCCCATCATTGGTTTTGACTATTATCTCAGAGTCCTTGCCACCTGGGCACGCCTACACTGCAGTACATTCTTTGGCTCTTTTGTCATTCCTTTCCTCGTTTTTTTGGCCTCTCCTTCCACTAGACCCAACTGTGTTTTTCCTGCTGCTAATGGGGAGTCATTACAAGCCTCGTATTATCTGTTTCATATTTGCCTCATTATCTTCCCCCTTGTGACTTATTAACATGGCTTGTGTGTCAGAAGCTAGTGTTATTCTTCATCAAGAGTATCCTGTGGGATAATATGTGTCCCAGCCATCGTGTCTGCTGCTTTCTGTCTCATCTTTTATTTTTCCTGACAATTCCAAATTTAATTGGAACGCTCTTGCTTCTGAGGAAGAATTGAGATGAGAAGAAAAACAGTGTTGTTGACAATGACAAGGAATTACATGGCAGCTGCTGGGTCCACAGTAGGGTCTATAGTAAGTGGGCCTGTCACCAAGGGCTCGGGTGGGCATGGAGCCTGTCTGGCCCCTGGGCAGATGGTACTCCAAGACTTTAGTTAGTTAGCCTGGTGCTGGGACAAGAGTCTGCATGAGGGTCCACAGTTGGTCCACAGACAGCAGGTCTATTACCAGGTTCTCGAATAGGTATGGCACCTGCCAGGCCACTGGACATGTCCCTGGTGGGCAGGACTAGCCTCAGACCACTGCTGAGCACGGCTGGAACTGTCATGGGTCCACTTGGGTCCACAGCCAGGACCAAGGTCTGCAGGCCTGTCTCCAGGGGCACAGATGGGTCTGCCTCCCTCAGGGCCCTGGGTGGGCAAGACTGCTCCTGGCAGTCTTGGATCCAGGTTACAGGGCTGCTTCAAGATCCAAAGTTGGACTAAGGGTGGTGGGCCTGCCTCTTGGTGTACGAATGGCTAAGCTTTTGTTGGGTCCCCAGGCAGGCCTCATAGATCATTGCTAAGAGGTGTTGAAACCAAGTTACAGAGCCACTTCATTATCCATAATTGGACTTAAGTTGGCATGCCTGCCTGCAGATTACAGACAGAAGTGCCTCCCACCTGGTACCTTGTCAAGCTGAACTGCTTCTGGACTGTAGCTGAGCTTGTCTGGAGCCAAGCTACAGAGCTACTTCAAGATCTCCAGTCAGAACGAGGTAGGCGGACCTTCTTCTGGAACCATGGATGGCCATGTCCCCCATTGGGCCCCTCAGTGGGCAGGACTACTCCTGGTCTGAGGCTGCGGGGGCATAGAGCTGAGTTACAGAGCCACTTCAAGATCTGCTGTTGGACCAGTCAACAGGTCTGCTTCCAAGAGCATGGACAACTGTGCCTTCTGGCAAGTCCCTGCGCAGAGTAGGACAGCTCCCTGACCAGAGCTAAAAAGGACTAGCTCTGTGTCAAGGTCAGCAGGCCTCTTACCTAAGGCACAGGTGGTGTGACTCCTCCTGGGTTCCTTGGTGGATGATGCTGGTGGACCAAGGCCAAATAAAACGTTAGCTGTGTTCACAGGGGTACAGGTCTGTTTCTGGGTCTGTAGCCAGGATTACTGTTGGCAAGCCTACCATCTGGGCACAGGCCTACTTTCTCACATCAGCCCTTCTCAGTCTTGGGCTCCACCAAGGTTTTGCAAGAGCTCCCACAAATGCACTTTTGTCCATGGATGGCTGCCAAATTGTTGTTGTGGAAAGATATGAACAGGGGACCTCTGATTTTGCCATCTTGCTGATGTCAACTCCAGGAACTTTTTTTAAAAAAACTTTATTGTTGAAAGTATTATATATGTATGCTTTTCCCCCCATTGACCCCTTTAAAGTAACTATTTACAATATTGTTTTGTTTAAATGGTGTTTATATGTCTACTTCCTATAATGATGGATTGAGTCACTCAGCTGATTTCCTCACATCTCACTTGCCTCACATGATACATGGCCAAACCTGAAGCCCCTGACACAGGAAACCATATGTTCATAAAAAGAAGAACATCAAATATTTTTATCAAAAATAAAATCCAGTGATCCTTAAATATTAGTGCCACTAATGGTTTGAAAAAATAAACGAACATTCTTTCTGGAGGTTGATAATCTCACCCTAGATTTCAAATAACCCTACAAAAAATGTCCAGCAAAAATAACTAGGCACATGAGGAGATAAGAAAACATGATTGCCAGACATATCAGACAATAGAGACATAACTGTAGACAAACTGTAGAAACTCCAAATATTGGGATTTTTAGAAACAAACTATAAAAGAGCTGCTTACTCTGTTCAAGTAGATGAAAACTAAGCTTAGATTTCAGCAGGGAACTATAACCTATAAACAGTGAAATAACACATTTGGAAATGAAACACTTAGAAATTCTAAAACTGAGAAATACAGTAACCCAAATTAATAAATCAGAGGATGTTTTTAACAGCAGATTAGACACAGCTGAAGAGTAAATTGTCAAAGGGAAAGACAAATCAGTAGAAAATAATCAAAATACAGCATGGAAAAACAAAAGGTAGAAAATATGAAGAGAAAGATAAGCAGTATAGAGAATACAGTGATATTTAGCATGCTAATTAAACACTCAGAATGAAAAATGATAAAAAAGAAATCAGAGAAAATATTTGCAAAGATAAAGGCTGAAATTTTATCAGAGATTATGAAAAACATCACACAATTAAAGAAGCCCCCCAAAATTCCAGGTACAATATATTTTTTTAAATTCTTACATAAAGACATCATGATGGAACTAGCAAAAGCAGCTGGAGAAAGAAAAACAAAGTTTATTCAAAATAGTGATAGACTGACAGCAAGTTTCTCATTCATCAGGAACACAGAAACCACAAGAAAGTACAGTGATATGTTTGATGTATTGAAAATAAATAACTACCTACTATAAAAAATACCTTTCATTAATGAAGGTGAAATAAGATATTTTCACATCAACAAAAACAGAATTCACCACCAGCATGCTGGAATGAATTTCTAAAGGAATGAATTTCTTAAAAATATAGGGAGTAGGGATCAAAGAATATAAAATATATAGATAAAGCCAAATGAGCACTGACCATACATGAGAACTAATATCTTCCATTTAAATATATATAAATGTTTACATATACCCTCTTATACTACATTACAAAAATAGCATATAATTCAGGAGAAGTTAATGGAGATAGGTGTTCTAAACTCTGTACATTGGGAAAAAGGATAAAGCTATCAATTTGCATTAAACGTTGATAAGCAAAAGTGGAGTACAACCTAACTGTGGAAGATAAATGTGGCAGGTAAGTTTAAAAGCTCCTGGAAGATAACATAGAATAGTATCTTTATGGCCATGGGATAGGAAAAATATTTCTTAAATAAGGACACAAAACATATGAATCATAAAGGGAAAGACTGGTGAATTGATCATCTATAATAATGAAAACATAATATGCTGATTAGACCAGACGTCCTTCCGGACGACCTTCTGGATGAAGCTGGGGCTGCGAGGGAAGCCCGGGTCCCGGATGCCAGAGGGAAGCCAGTGCCGGCAGCCGGGGGAAGGAAGGCCTACTCTTGCACAAATTTCGTGCATCGGGCCTCTAGTATTGAAATAAGAGACCACTCATTGGGGCACTATAAAAAGAGTGAAAAGCCAAGGCACAGTGTAGTAAAAGATATTTACAACACATATAACTAATAAAAGACTCATATCTATTTACAAATAAGTAAAAAAAAAAAATACTCATAACCTGCAGAAAATTGAACAAGAGATTTGAACAAAGTGTTTTCGAGACAGGAAATCCAAATTGCCTTAAACATATAATATGCTCAATCTCAGGCACCAGAGAAATGCATGTTAAAACCACAATGAGATACCACTATACAACCAACACAGTGGTTTAAATTTTAGAAGCAGGCAATACCAACTCTTGAGGATGTGGAGAAACAGGAAGTCTCTTACCTTGCTGGTGGGAATACAAGTTAGAACAATGATTTTGGAAAACAGTCCGGCATACCCTCTAAGCAATTTTACTCGTGTATGTATGGTCCAACAAAAACGTATTTATAGCAGTATTATTCGTAATGGCCCAAAACTAGAAGTAAGTCATCTGTCAACAGTAAAAGGGATGAATTATGTTGTATTCTTAGAGTGAGTATTCAGCAAATGAAATACTATACTCACAAGAAATGAATAAATCTTACTACATAAAGTTGAACAAAAGAAGCAAGATAAAAATTATAAGTTCTGTAGGATTCCATTAATTTGAAGTACAAAAAGAGAAAAACCGATATCTGATGTTAGAAATCAGGATTGTGGATACCTTTGGAGAGGACAAAAGGGTGTGTGATGGTTGGGAGAAGCACAAAAATATTCGTAATGTACTCTATTTCTTGATCTGAGTGGTGGTTATATAAGTGTTTATTTTGTGATATTCATCAAACCATACACTTACAGTCCATGCATTTTTTAAAATATATTTTTATTATTGACTAGAGGTCCAGCGCACAAAATCGTGCACAGGTAGGGTCCCTAGGCCTAGCCTGCAGTCAGGGCCATCTTCCACCTTCTCGCCAGTCCCCAGTACCCCTCCGCCGCCACCCACCCTGGTTCCCTGTTCACCATCTGGTGATCAGAGCCTGCAGGGCGGGGGTGGGGGGAGGGACCAAGAGGTGGTCAATGCACCTCATAGCAACTGGTCGAGCAGTCATTCTGGTTGTTATTGCCATTATGGTCGCTGGGCTTTTATTATATAGGATTTTGGAGAAGGGAAAGATAGAAACATCAATGATGAGAGGGAATCACTGATCAGCTACCTCCTGCACACTCCCTACTGGGGATTGAGCCTGCAACCCTGTCATGTGCCCTAATCAGGAATTGAATCATGACCTCCTGGTTTATAAGTCGACTCTCAACCACTGAGCCATGCCGGCCAGGCTGTGCATTTTTCTATATGTAGTTTTACTTCAATTAAAAAGATTATTTTTAATAAATGTAATTGACAAAAAACTAAAAATGGAACTCCCATTTGACCCAGTGATCATACTTCTAGGAATATATCCCAAGAAACTAGAAACACCAATCAGAAAGGATATATGCATTCCTATGTTCATAGCAGCACAATTTACCATAGCTAAGATTTGGAAACAGCCTAAGTGCCCATCAGCAGATGAGTGGATTAAAAAACTGTGGTACATCGACACAATGGAATACTATGCTGCAGTAAAAAAGAAGGAATTCTTACCATTTGCAATAGCATGGATGGACCTGGAGAGCATTATGCTAAGCGAAATAAGCTAGTCAGAGAAAGATAAATATCACATGATCTCATTCATTTGTGGAATATAATGAACAACATAAACTGATGAACAAAAACAGAACCAGAGACAGAGAAGCATCGATCAGGACGTCAAACCTCAGAGGGAAGGTAGGGGGGGGGTGGGGGTAAGGGGGATCAAACAAAGGACTTGTATGCATGCATATAAGCCTAACCAATGGACACAGACACCAGGGGGGTGAGGGCATGAGTTGGGGGCGGGGGGGATGTTGGGATAAGGACACATGTAATACCTTAAGCAATAAAGAGAGGGAAAAAAAACGTAATTGAGTGAACACCCAGTGATACGTGAGATTTATAAGGACTCACACATAAAGTGATGTCCTCAGGATAATTTTGAAGAAAGCCTTTCCTTTATATTGGTGATATGAGGTATTGTTTACCTGACTCCCCTAATAGACTCTGAACCTCTTGGGGCAGGTCCTGTGTCCTCATCTCTGCTGACAGAATGGATTCTCACTACGTGTTTGTTGGATTCACGAAATTATGTACTAATGTGAGAAACACGTTTCTGTTCCCAGGTCAAGAAAACGACCGAAGCCACCTTGCAGACGATACAAGATATGGTCACCATCGAAGACTATGATGTTTCTGAATGCTTCCAACACAGCCGCTCCACAGAGTCGGTGAAGTCCACCGTCTCTGAGACCTACCTGAGTAAGCCCAGCATCGCCAAGAGAAGAGCGAACCAGCAGGAAACCGAGCAGTTCTACTTCATGGTGCGTCTATTACAGGGATGGGGAACCTTTTTTCTGCCAAGGGCCATTTGGATCTTTATAACATCATTCGTGGGCCATACAAAATTATCAACTTAAAAATTAGCCTGCTACATTTGGTCAAACATTTAATTAACTCATCCCTAATGCCTTCGCAGGACCAGACCCAATAATTTCGCAGGCCATACAGTCCTTGGGCCGGACGTTTCCCACCCATCTATTGCTTCCCTAGCCACCCTTGGAGCTCAGCTCTGGGGTCCCCAAACACTGCTTCTGGAGTTCCATCAGAATCACCTAGGTTCTTTATGAAAATAAGGGCCCCTGTCCACCCTCAGCGTTTCTGATTCAGTCCATCTGGGATAGGGTTTAGGAGCTAGTACTTTTTCAAAGCACCTCAGGTAATTCTGATATACAGACACATTTAAAGAGGACGGCACTAAAATAGAACTTTTAAACTTTGATGGAAACACATGTCACCAGGAGAACTTATTAAAATGTAGGTTCTGGGTTCGATAGGTCTGGGGAGGGAGGGACCTGAGCGTCTGCACCTCTAACAGGCTCCCATCAGACCACACTTTGAGAAGCAAGGGTCTAGGATCTACACAATAAAAGGAGCTGGATTCTAGATAGCCTATGGGATGTCCCTTGACATGGACTATATTTTTAATATATTTTTATTGATTTCAGGGAGAGAGAGAGAGAGAGAGAAACATCAATGATAAGAATCATTAATTGGCTGCCTCCTGCACACCTCACACTTGGAATCAAGCCTGCAACATAGGCATGTGCCCTTGACCGGGAATCGAACCATGACCTCCTGGTTCATAGGTTGACACTCAACCACTGAGCCACATCAGCTGGGCTTGAATTTTGTTGTTGTTGTTAATCCTCACCCAAGGATATTTTTCCATTGATTTTTAGGGAGAGTGGAAGAGGGAAAGAGAGAGAAACATCGATGTGAGAGAAACACATCAATTGGTTGCCTCCTGCACGTCCCCCAACCAGGGCCTGGGCCGGGGAGGAGTCTGCAACCAAGGTACGTGCCCTTGACTGGACTCGAACCCGGGACCCTTTGGTCTGCAGGCCGATGCTCTATCCACTGAGCCAAACTGGCGAGGGCTTAAATATCTTTTTAAAGTTAAAAATGACTTTTTCCTTTTGCAGAAACTCAGAGAATATTTGGAAGGTAGTAATCTCATCACCAAACTTCAAGCCAAGCATGACTTGTTGCAGAGGACCCTCGGAGAAGGTCAGTTATGTGAAGTAGATGGGAAGGTGACGTGGATTATATATTGTATCGTGTATGTATCCCGCGAAGTGTGTGGATGGGGGATTTGTGCTTTAAGAAGCAGAGGACACCGTTTGTTTAGATTTGGCTTTGTCTGTTTCTGGAATTACCAAGTTCTCCCTGGGACTGTTTTCTTTATGAGCTTGGCGCTAACCTTGAGGAAGAACAGGGAAATCTAGGGAGGGCTGAATAGCCACCACTGAGCTCCCGAGGGAGGATCTGCAGAGCACGCTGCTCCTAACCCTAGAGAAGTCGGAAGGAGCTGCATCGGCCCCCACCTGTGACCCCCCTCGCCCCCTCTCCGCCCATGTCACTTCCCCCCTTCTTGGACTTTCCCACCCCTCCAGCCCCGCCCATTTGTTTTATTGGGCCAATATTTTTGTCCCATTGAATGCCTTTTTCGACTCTAGAAACCAGTAAAACCAGTTCAGATGACTTTTTCTTTCTGTAGGCATTGGTTTTAGTGAAGAAATAACCCAACTAAATGTATTGTTCTCTCTGATAATAGCAAAAAACACAACAGTTACCACTTACAAGGCTTTCTCTGTGTCAGTCATTGTTCTGAGCTGAATATTTTACTGGACACTATAAATTTCAAATGAGAAAAGTGAGGGGGGTAAGGATTATAGGCAAAGGGGGCTATATAAATGTTGGCTATTTTTCTATCTTCAGGAAATTTAAAAGGGAAAATTAATATAAGCAAAGTCTCTGTCTTAAGTGCCTCATAGTCTGTAACTTTAATTATCTTTTATTCATACTAGATCCTGCTAGAAGTTACAGAAAGAATATGTATGGAAGGGGGAAATGAGGGGACTGGGTTGTGGGAGTAACTCAGGACAAAACCAGATTACTCCTGTTTGAAGTAAATTCTTGCCTCCTACCATTCTAGAAACTTCCTTACCCATAAAGAAGTTTTTCTATCACCTTATTTCCTTGTTTTCCCCAAAGGACCTATTATCCTCAGGGAATTGGTACACAGAAAAAGGTCATCATGACCTACGGCTCCTTGTATTACAGTGAGGATGCCAGACTCTAAGCTAAAAGGCCAATTTCACTTGGAAAAGATTAACATTTATACTACTAAAAAATGTCTTAAAAAAATAAAATAACCAAACACAATGTATGAACTTTCATTTGACTCTGAATCCAAAAGCAAAAGTTATAAAAGGCATTTTCAAGACAATTTGGGAAATTTAAATATAGACTGTTAGATGATATTATTGAATTAATATTAATTTTCTTATATATGGTGGTATGGTTATGAAGGACAAGAACCTTATTCTTAAGAAATTCTTGCTCAGTGTCATGTTTGCAACTTACTTTCCAAATGGCTCAGGAAAAGAGAGAGAGAGAGAGAGAGCGAGAGAGCTCAATAAGGCCAATGTGACAAAATGTTAACAATTGGGAAATCTAAGTGAAGGGTACATGAATGTTCCCTGTACTAGTCTTTCAGCTCTTCTGTAACTGAGGTTTCAGCTTTTAAAAAACAAGATCTTTTTATCCTTTGAATTGTTCTACCTTAGCAGTTGTGTCCCAGTTTTTCCTCTTTTTCTCTTCACAGTATCAGCCTTTTTCCCCCTCCATCTTCTACAACTGCCTGATATTTCACTGGTGCCCCAAGATCAGCTGCCAGACCCAAAGCATAGGTTATCATACATGTAGATGAATATTTAAGCACAGAGTCCTTCCCTGCCGGACTGGATACCACTTTAGAGATTGCGAGCTGGAGGGAATTAAGCAGTGGGTGAATTCATTCTTGGCACCGCATGCAGACATGTGTGTTAATACGCTTGGGATCTCATTCTGAAACTTTTATGGAACTCCTTCTACACAGATTCCCTTATGTTCCAGGAGAGAGAGCCCCACCGGTTAATATTCTTTTACATGCCATTGTTAGCTAGGGCTGTATTTTAGCCAATTTGCTGAATCCACGCTCCAGATTCTCTTTCGCTGCTGAGCTGTGTACCTTATGAACTCTAAGCCAGGATTTCTTTCCTTTGGAATTTCTTTCAGTCATTTCCAGTGTCCTAGTGACACAAGCTGTGACAGGTGTCCCAGGCCTTCCCGGACGAGATTTATTCTGCATGTGACACTGGACGCTTCCCACCCAGTGGCAGCAGGCACACTGGCCTCTGCCCGCCGGTGGCAGACCTCTCTGCTTCCGGGCCTGCCCCACGTGGAGGCTTGGCAGCACCCCAGTTGTTGGTCACTGCCTGGGGCTGACACTGGCAGCTTTGCCCGGAGAAAAACTAAGCATGAAGACCACGCCCCACCTTTTAGCTGACCATTGTGAGCCTGCTGGCTTTCCATGCGAGCCCTGTGCGTGTTAATAGGCTTACACCGAAGGACAGTAGGAGAGTTTGTGGCGCCTGTCCCACGGTGAGATAATTCAGCGGCAAGCCCTTATGAAGGAACCCAAGGCTAGGTTTGGCTAAGTTAAGTTAGTAGCACAGGATCAGACGTTGTGCTTGGGGACGGCCCTGACTTTTTATATAGAAATCATATCTCTGAATTATACCGGCCCCACTGCTCCAGAAACTGCCTTCGTCGTAAAAACAAATAGAGCCTAACCCAGGATTTCGCAGTTGATCGTACACGGCCGAAACTATAACTGCAGACATGTGTTTGGCCTGTCTTGCTGCTCACTTTTGGCAGGCTACCAGGGGCCGAATACATCCTTTGATTTACAACATTTCTGAGCAACTACATTAGGCTCTTAAAGTGGCACCATCGAAATTCAGAATTCCAAATCTTTGAAAACTATCGAGATAGAAAGAAACATCATGAGCTGTTAAGACCAAAGTCGTCATCATCTTCTTCATCCTTCAGCAACCCGTAACATCCTTTTGTAATATCATTTGTTTTCAAATTGGAGAAGTTCAGCTGAGCCCAGTCAGTGAACACAGAAACCCTTTTCCTTTTTAGTAATGAGCCTTCATGTCCACATTGGCTTCTTAGTCTGCAACGCTTGGAATTAAGGGGATGTAAGTATCAGTGCAGTGCTTGCAAAGCACAGAAAGTCGGACTGGAAGCTGAGTTCCATGTTATATTATTTCAAGCGTCGGGCGTGAGGTTTCTGACAAAGGAATCACATAGGTTATCTTCACACTGTCTTAAGACTCCTGTCTTTAAATAGGAGTACAAATATACTTTCAAAAGAGAAGATTATTGTAAGCAATTGATTTTTAGAAAAGCCCTGCAGTAATTGATATTAAGGAAGAAAAGGGACTGGGAAGTAATGGAGGAGTCCTGATCAGTCATTCATTAGGGACCTTCGTTTTGTTTGAGTTGTGCACCTGTTAAATATTTTATTCGATTGGTTTTTTTAAATCTCAAATGGCCACCAAACTGTATTTTAGTTTTTCCTTATAGTCTGTGGAGAAAAAATACATTTAGGCATGAAAAATAATATACTTCCTAATTCTCAAGTGAAAATGTAAGAGTGGGCAAATTAGGTGTTCATATCAAGAACAAGATAATCCTGAGTCATTTTTTTCCCCTCCAAATGGCATGTATTAGGGGAAAGGGGGAATGAGTTGTCTGTTCTTTTTAATAATTAAGTAACCTTCCAAAGGAAATGATTGAAATCGAATCTTCTGACCACTGGAAGCTTTCACACTTCTCTGGGAGGCAGATTCTTCTAAGCTTGTGTGTTATTGATCTATTAATGATGATACTGATTAAAAAATAAAACCTCATTCATCAGTTGAGACACACTCTGTACTATTTGCCGAAGAAAATGGATGTGGTGGTGGCGGTTATTCTTTGGAGGCTAGTCCTTACAAAGCTTGCTCATGGTTCATTAATCAAAATGCGTCTTTCACAGGTTTTTAATTTTTTATCTCATACTATTAACCATGGATGGATGGAGCAAAATGATCTTAAGCCATTTTATATATGATCTTTTTCCAACTCGAGAGAACATTTGGTTGGGATATTTTAACAAAAATAGCAAAGTATTTATTAAACTTATTTCATAATTTTGTTAAATTTATCAAACCTTGGGTAGTTCATATTTAGCCATATGGAGCAGATGGAGGTGTAAAGCATAATCCATACCTTTCTTCTGGGGTCTTTCTAAGTATTTGATGTGGGGTGGGAGGGAAGACTTACAGTTTTACAATATGTTACTTGGGAGCTCAGGTCTAGAATTAAAACAAACCTGGACCCTAGTGCCAGACCCACCACATACTAACAGCATGACCTTGCCTTCTCTATGTCCAGTCTCTTATGTAAAATAAGAATAATAATACTAGTACCTACTCAATAACATTGTTTTGAAAGTTGTGAATTAATACATAGGAAGTGCTTCCAACAGCACCAAAACAAATGTGTAGATATCATTGCTGTCTTTATTGTTGTTACTAGGTAGTTTATATTATCCTTTTATGTTATAGTAAAGTATGCAACATGACAGAATACAATACAACACAAGCCAGATAGTTCCTCAACCCTTTCCTCATCCTAATGACTCACCCTGGGTGATCTCGGCCAGGTCCCGTAGCCCCAGCACAACAGAAATGGTAGTGACTCTCAAATTTTAATCACCAGCCCTGCCTGTTCTCTGAACTTCAACTCTGTATAGCCAGCTTCGTGCTGAAGGATATCCCATAGGTACCACATGCCACACTCAGCTCACTGTCTGCCATGCCCACTTCCTGAGAGACCTTCTCCCACTTACAAAGAGCCTTAAATTATTCTAGAGTTCTTTTTTTTCTTCTCCCCAAAAAGTAGCAGAAGGCCAGGAAAGGAAGGGACTTAGGTTAAATGGTAGCAGGGGAAAATCTAATTCTTTTCCTTACCCTTCACCCGCCCCTCCAAATCATGGCTAAACCCTGAATCTGCCAACAGTGGCCTGGATCTGTATTGAAAAGGTATTTTCTGATATTAAATGTTGCTTCCTGTTTAGTAAATAGATATTCATGGAAAACTTTGTATTACTTAGTTATTGAAAAGCAAATAATAGAGTGAAAAGTCTCTTTCGCAGCCTGAGAGTATTCATGTACCATTCCCAATAAGCCAGCTTTGTCTACTGTTGTTATATTGGCCCTGCCCTACCAGTCTGAGTCACTGGCTCACCTGTTTGTGCTACAACAACATGACCATTCTCTGCCAAGCTATATCTTCAAGCTGTTTGAGGACCATATCATCATTTTGCAAACAAAACCAGTTGAATGGTTCACTTTCCCACACCCCTTCCCACGGCTCCACCCTAAATGTAAGAAAGAGCAGACAGCAACCGCAGACACATTCAGACTTGAAATTAGCACAGTTTGTAGGGACACCACAAATAGAGAGAGCTGTTATTTAAAACAAGTCAAGAAGTCTGAATGCATGAGAAGAATCTCACGTTTTAAATAACAGAGGACTTTTAGCTTACAAGTTGGTGGAATGTAGCGTAATTTAATGTCCTTCTACTTTAATATCTGCAAATGTCATTTCTGATTAGAAAATGCAACGCCTCTCCCCGATTTCATATTATAGAAAGAACACCAATGTAATCTAAAGGAAATTGAGTTCTCCCAATCCTGTGTAACCCCTGCTTCTCCCCCACGAGGTGACAATCAAGCCAGAGGGAATAACCAACATTCTGGGATATGTTTTATTTGTATTTCATCCTTGAACTTATAGTTAAGATCAAGCAGTCACTTCTTACTTAAGTAAATAAATAGCCCTGCCTCAAATTGCCAAGTAAAACATGTTTCTCCAGTCTATAGAATTTATTAAATTTTATGTATAGATTTCATGAAATATTTACTTTGAATTATTTGCCTATCACTATATGCAACCATCATGTTTTCCGCCAGAAATTGTGTAAGTTATTATAAACTCAGAATTTTAAAATAGTGGACAGATGATACAAAACATTACCAAATGCGTTCCACGGATTCCATTCCATTTACTTCCTTTGATTTTTGTATTTTTCCCTGCAGGTCATAGAGCTGAGTATATGACTACAAGGTAGGAAAACATTTTATCATAACCCATGTTGTGTCTCACTCACTTTTTCCTTTAACAAGAAGCAGCCGTTTAAATGCAAGAATGAACATACTCTGTTAATGACCGTGGAAGATGGTTTGGGCTTGACAAAACACAGTAATGTGAAATGTTTGAGGTTCTCACAAAACAGGATTTGCTCTGGCGAACCCCAGGATTTCCCAAAGGAACCGTAAAGCTCTTTAATGAGCTGACGCAGAAAAAAGACCTCAATTGAATGGGTTTGTTTTATCTAATCAGAACACTTACAAGTTTCTAGAAAAAGTCCGAGAAGACTGTTGATAATTTAATTAACAAGCAACACTATGTGCATATCTACTGTGTGAGCAAATAGGAAGTCTGATTAGTTGCATCCTGTGCCTGCTTTCCCTCATGTTGGACAAAAATCAGAGCTATGTTCAATACTCTCAGGATTTTAGCTCTCTACCCCTTTTAGGTTCACGTGAAAGATTTAACTTTTAATGCCTATAACCATATTTCCTTTCCATTCTTTTTTTTTCAATTCATGAAAGGATTTTGAAACTAGTGCTGAGAAAGAAAAGCCTTTTCGGAAGCTGATTCTGATTTGAGTTGGGGAACGTTTACGGCAACTTTTATTTGTCTGTGTTCACATTTGCGCAACAGCCAGAGATCATTCTGATTGACACAGCAAGATGACACTTTTGAAGTTGAGTTCCCTTGGAGGTGCGAGGCAGTCAGGACACCGGTGTGCCTGTTGCAGTCACTGGCAAGTCAATGCTCAAGGCTCTATAACGTTCCCGCTGGGTCATTTATTCAAAAGGAAACCCTCTTACTTTTTGGTGAACCAATTCCGAAGATACAGTTACTGACTTGTCAAAACTTGACAAAAATACTGAGGTGTTTCTTCCCCATATCAGTGACAAAGAGGAATAGTACCTCTACATAGTAATATGCAGCTTATGGTGCTTTTTTTACATATAGTATCTCTTTGCACGATCAACACTTTTACCCGTTGTTTCTAAATTATAATTAATGGAAGGCACTTCAAGAATTTTTTTTCAAAAAGGAAGGAATGCAGACATAGTAATTTTCAGTGAGAACTGTGCTTGCTGAATGGACTCGATATTCACATCCCCCTGATGGGCACCTTCTCTCCTCCACGTTGGCAGCCTACAGAGGCAACCAGGTTACCGGGAAGGTGTGTGGCAAGCACACACCCAGAACGAGTTAGACCATGTCGAATGGCCCTGGCTTTGAGCAGTCTGCCTGATAAGCCCCCTCGGCCCTGGGAAGTGGCTTTGATAAGCGCTCAGGCAGTTTGTTTTCATTTCAAGTTGCTTTCACGGTGTTAGTATCTCCACATTTGCCTCACTTTAGGACCGTTGGGAGAGGCGATTTTCAGGCGTTTGGTAGAAAGCTCAAAAGACATCCCTGTAGTAGCCCCAGCAACGGGTTACTCTGCATCTCCCAGTCATGCAGGAACAGTTGTCCGGTGCCACTGGAGGCTTTGGCTCCAGCTACAAGTTTGCTTGTCCCATGAATCAGTGACCAAACAAAACGAGCCTGTGTTCGTATCGTCTTAGCTTGGTCAGCTGCTCCAGATATCACCAGATGTGAAGTTCTGTTGGGCTTTGTAATAACCACGCCTTCTAGTTTTTATTTGACGCTTTGATGTCTTGGAGTCATGCTGACTCTGAAGGGACTGCCCCTCTGAGGGTCAGCCAATTCCTGGAGATAGTAAAGGGCTTGCTTGCAAGCGTGCCGTTTGCATACAAATCAACCAATCCAGAGCTGGTGCCCACAGCTACTTGACGTCAGGGCCACTATTCTCCCTCCCACTCACCCAAAGGCCAGGAACCAGACAACCAGGGCCAGTTCCCAGGCCCCATAGCCCACCCAGGTTATTCAGACTGGCCCATCCGAAACCTGTTTACCTGCCTTGGCTGTTCCCTCCCACGGGAACCACAACAAAGGCTCCTGCCCACATTCCCCCTGGCTCCCTCTGTCTCCTGACCAGCCCAGGTGCCCCCAGGTGGGCTGCCCCTCCTCTGAGAACTGGGAGCAGTAGAAACTGTCTTTTCAATGGCAGTTGTCTTCTGATCTGTTGGGCTCATCAAACCTCAATAGAAATAAAGTCTGCATTTTAAAACACTCCCAAAATAATGAAAGGGGTGGATAAAATGAAGCTCATGTGGTTAAACTCTTTGGTGGGCACCTTCTTTTTAAAGCTACCAGATCCTTTCCTCTGTGGACGGCCCAGGATTCAGTGTATAAGAGATTTCAGACGTTTCAGCTGCGGCAGATTATTACATGCTGCCTGCTATGAGTTTCCCTGTTTGCTTCTGGACATTTGCCCCTTTCACCTCTCAAGCACCGTGGGGCTCAGGTTACTGCTGTTGATTGCAGTGGTGATATCTTATGAAGCTGGGTGGGCCTCCACGTCAATTCCCCCGGATTTTCTTTCCAAACTGGCCTTCCTAAACTTTAATGAGCTCAAATTCTCCCTAGAGAGCTTGCCGCTTAACGAAGGGCTTTACCTGACTTCCAGGTGTGATGGAGATCCTCATAGAAGCCTTCCACCTAAAAAGTTTACATTGGAACGTCCACAGAGAGAGGTCTAGGGACTCTTCAGTCGTGTATTTCATTCAGCACAGTTGTAGACGTTGAGTCGGATAATCCTGGGCCTCTTTGCTCTAAAGGGAGAGGACAGAAAAGGTTCCCTCGCCCATGACAGAGCAAGATGCTACAAGGTTTCTAAAGAGGGTACAGGTTGCACGGTGTGCACACGCCAGAGAGACGGGCTTATCCACCAGAGCACACAGACTGGAGATGGAGGGAGTCCAGAACAGAAAGGACTGGTACATCCCAATACTCTACACATATCTAGGTGGTGAGGCAGTGTGCCTTAAAGAAATAACAATTCACATGAGTGTGTACACCCCTTCCCAGGAAATAGCATTGAGACCCAACTCCATCTTTTCACTCGTGATCCATTAACAGCTACTTTTGCATAAAATCAAATCCCATTAACAGCTGAGGGATATTGAACAGATATGATGTTATTTGCATCGAAGCATTATGTTGTAACTAAAAATAGGATCTTTCATTTCTCATGTTGGGATCTATCAGAGCCCTAATTTTTATGACCTGTCGTGTGCTCTGTGTGACTTGTAAGCTAAATAACACAAATCGAAAACCTTGGTTTGTAACACTCGGCCAAATAGTTCTCAGTTCCGTTTAGTGATGCTTATCTTTTTTTTAATTTATTATTGATTTTAGAGAGAAAGGCAGGGAGAAGGGGAGAGAAAGGGGGAAAAAATACATTGTGAGGGAGAAACATCCCTCAGTTGCCTCCCGCACGCACCCTGATCAGGGATCGAACCCGAAACCTGTGTATGTGCCTTGGCTGGGAATGGAGCCCTCACCCTCTCAGTGTACGGGAGGACACGCCAACCAGCTGAGCCACACCAGCCAGGGCGGTGCTTATCATTTTTAAACAAACCAGTAAACAAATGTGGACTGCCACACGCGAGAAAAGAGTGGTCCGGATGAATAGCTTGTATGGTTTGTGATGCAAACACACAAGTAAATACATAGGAAAGGGGGAGGACTCTTTTCCCCGAGGGTGGGGGTGGCGAAGGAACACGGAATTCCTGTGTTTTGTAATTTTGATGTGACCTATGGGTGTTTGGTCTGTTGTTTGATTTCTGCCATGCTCAGTAATTATATTCCCTTCCCTTAGGCCTCCAAATGTTCCCCCTAAGCCCCAGAAACACAGGAAGTCCAGACCCCGCTCACAGTATAATGCTAAGTTGTTTAATGGGGATTTGGAAACATTCGTCAAGGTACTGGCACCAGCCATCTGGGTGGCTGATCTCCATGCTTCTTACTATAATGGTCTCAGCCTCTCGTAAAAGGAGGCAGGCCATTATGTCCAAGTCTGTCCTGGGGCTCTTCGCTTTCCCAGAAAATCAATATAATATTTCCTGAAGTCAGAGAGAAAAGAATATTTGGTTTGAGTGCCTTCAGAAGAGGAAGTAAATGTGGGTGTTATTATGCTGGCAAAAAGAGAAAACCCTCTTTATTTTTTTTTTTTTTAAAAAGGCCATAATTTGTACAAAAAGGAAAAGAGCTACCTGATAAAATGTTTTGTTTTAACCTGTGCAAATAAGGTGGCACAAAATATACAGGTCCCTTGTCAGGGTAGCTCTGCAGCTCAGCAAGAGTTCTTATTTCCCGTGACTTGAGGAATTCATTATATTGGATAAATTGTAAGACCCTGTGGTCTGTATCTTGTATCTCTGCTGTGTTTACTCTGTCTTCTTTTTCATCCTGTATTTCTTCTGGTAATGCTTCTAGCCGAGGACGAAGGAACTCGCACGCGAGACACCAGGTATAGTGCTAGAGGGAAGTGAGGGCGCAGCCTCTTTCGCTCTCGGTGTCATTTCCCAATCATCGTCATGCTTGGCTCTAATTGGGTTTTTTAAGGTCTTTAAAAGAAAAATGTTTGCAGCTGGAAATTAGACAGGCTTCTAAATAGGCTTTGCTTAGAAAGGCATTGCAGAAGTCAGACACTAATTTAAGAAGAATAGTCTTCTCTGGTAAAACTGGATAAACTCATCGTTGTTATGTTGTGTATTTTGGCAAATGGGCCAAATTTGAGTCCATGGGCTTTTATGAAAAGGAGAGTCAATATTAAATACCATATGCACACTTAACCCCGGATTATGGACCCCCATGTGAAATAGACAAAAGAGAATATAACTTTGTCTTTCATGGCTAACATTTTACAACACCAACTGCAATGTTTCTGAAGACTAAACTTAGATAGGAAACTACATCATTGATAATCTCCCTTAATAATATGTTACAGATATCTTACCTTCTTCAAAGGCAGATCTTTTATTGAATATGCACACCAGTGACTTTTAAACATTTGCGCACACATGAGACTCAGGTACGGACAGACAGATATATGCATGCATGGCCTTAAGCAGGAGCCCTAACCATGCAATTAAGTGAAAGGCCACAGGACACCTAAACAGCAATCACAAATACACTGCCATAGCCTTAAACCCAGAAGAGCCTCATTGGCTCTAATTTAATATAAAATTATTGTCAGATTTGATTATCCGGTTTCCCAGCCCAAGGCTTCTTATAAGTAGGGGTAAATTAGCTGGAGAGAAGGACCGATCCAATGGGAGCACTGAGATGGGGAGCCGAATGGCCTGGCGGAGAGAGAGATGCAGGGAAACTCAGGAAAGCAAGTGGGTGATTCTATTACTTCTGATAGCACAGTGTGAGAATGACTGCTTAAGATGAAAGAAAAGCACATACTATATTTTTTATAAGATTAAATTCTTTTAAAAAATATATCTTTATTGATGATTTCAGAGAGGAAGGGAGAGGGAGAGAGAGAGATAGAAACATGATGAGAGAGAGAATCATTGGTTGGCTGCACCCTGCATGCCCCCCTCCTGGGGATTGAGCCCACAATCCGGGCATGTGCCCTTGGCCAGAATCGAACCTGGGACCTTTCAGTCTGCAGGCCGACGCTCTATCCACTGAGCCAGTGATGGCGAGCCTTTTGAGCTCGGCGTGTCAGCATTTTGAAAAAATCCTAACTTAATTCTGGTGCCGTGTCACATATAGAAATTTTTTGATATTTGCAACCATAGTAAAACAAAGACTTATATTTTTGATATTTATTTTATGTATTTAAATGCCATTTAACAAAGAAAAATCAACCAAAAAAATGAGTTCGCGTGTCACCTCTGACACGCGTGTCCTAGGTTCGCCATCACTGCACTAAGCCAAACCAGCTAGGGCATTTTAAAGATTTTTCATGAAGAACAGTTAAAGGAAACTGAAGATAGGTACTAAAGAAGGAGTAAACTGGTTATCATGGGAAATTCCCTATGTGAGCCCTTCCCTGTCCCAGATGGCGCACTAAAGAATCTTTGGGAACAGCAGTAACACAGCACATCCAGGGATCTCTGCACTTCTGAAAAGTGCCCCATCAGTGGCGGTCCCCACAGTATCACTGTGATACAACAATAGCAAAATCATTTCTCCTCTTTGTCCTCTGGGAAAACTGAGAAACAAAGGGATTCCTTTGATGGTAGGTGGAACACAGCTCACTTCTTGTACAGTATTCCGCCAAAGCAGCTGGCATCCATGAAGTTAAAACACACGTTATATTTTTACTCCAAAATTCATTATACCTGAAGGAAGTACTGATAATAGCTAAAAGAATAGCAAGTACTTGAGTAAATGTAACCACAAAAAATATGTTTTAAGTAATAAGACATTTTTGCTTGGAACGATTTTAGTGCAAACATTTTCCTTTTAATAACCTTTTATTCTTTGTTTTTCTTCTTGTTTTAACACTCAGTTCAGCAGAGATGCAAACTAATATTCTCCTATTATCGCTTACATTTAGATATTTGTTGCTCTTTTACAATGTTACATGTATTGTTCATATAAAGGTTTCTTCCTCTAAAACACACTTGTATCTTAAAGAAAAATCCCCTCACATACTCCGTAGGTTTTGATATAATTATGTTGTCATTCTTGCGTCAACTAGTCCACACCAAAAAGAGTTTGCATTCTTAAGGACCTTCTTTAAGAAATTAATAAAGTTTACATTCCTAAAACAAATGAACTATTAGAGAAACTTAATATAAGCTCCAGAAGTCATTGAACCATAGCTGGTTTATACAGATTGTCTTAAAACCTAAAATAAAACTATTCCTCAAGCTGTGCATTACCCATTCTAGGAATAGTAACCAATTTAATTTGCTGAACCACATTATTCCTAATCCTTCCCCTGTGACTTAATTGGAAAGGTTAGTGGATTCTGAATTGTTCTAATATATTAAGACAGCCAAATTCTTCTTGTGTTTCATAATAAAATTCCTCATGAATTAGTACCTAATGTCAGCTAATCATTTCGAACCTCCATGTTTCCTTTAAGATCTAATTTCTGAAAGAGCAGAGTCTAAAGTACATGAAAAACAACTCCCTCGCCAGTAACCTTCTGTAACGACATGGAGTGTGTGGCGTTGGTACACATTTAACTGTGACCTTGCAGCTCCTTCATCTCACTTGTCATCCTCGCCATGTTTTAAAACATTTCTAATACTCACATTTGTTCAGTAGAGATGTGGGGGGAAATGGCCAAAACATATTCCTTCCTACGAAAATGAGATCTACTGGGATGTGCCTTTGTGTCATTTTTTAAAAATCCTTAAATCATGAAAAATTATCAATGAAAAATCAATCAGGATGAGTAAGTTCTGGTGCAAACTAAATAAATACATTGCCCATTACAAGCACCTGTAAAGCAATTGTCATATCGTGCCTCTGGGAATATGTGAGCCTCTCAGGATGTCCCAGCGAGGATCCCGGAAGGCTGAAAGGTTGTGCTTGGTGACTAGTTTACACCGTTCTTTTTAAGTCCATTAGATTAACTTTATAAATAGCCTTTTAAACAGTGAGTGATTCATATATTCTTTTTGCTATGTGAGCCTAAGTGCAAGTAAAAGAGATGCACAGCAGAGTCGAGTTGAAGCAGGATTGCTTTAAAGGTATTTTATTTGGTTTGCTCCAGAACTGAAACATACCTCTGGTTAAATTTAATTTTAATTTTGGCCCTTGTGTACTATTTGCGGGGGGGGGTAGGGCGTATTTGGAAATGATCACCTTTCAGATGATCAATGCCGTGCACTCCTTGTAGTTAAACCGTGAGCGTTATTATGATGTGTGACTTATGCCTCTCCTGGGCTGTTAACTGGTTTCTGCCTCTTTACGCAGGACTCGGGACAGATTATCCCCCTCATTGTGGAAAGTTGTATTCGGTTCATCAATCTCTATGGTAAGCCATGAACTATGGAATTCTTATTTTTAAAAATAATCACTGGGAATATTTCAGTAAATGTGTCTTTCCATTGAAATTTAATTCGTGCGGAAGGGGGGACCTAGAGGAGATAGGGGATCTTTCACTCTGTTCCCCTCCTGTTCTCTTTAGGTCTTCAGCATCAGGGGATTTTCAGAGTGTCCGGTTCCCAGGTGGAAGTCAATGACATTAAAAATTCATTTGAGAGAGGTAAGTGCATGTCTATCCCTCTGAGCAAGTCAGGGGACAAGCCATCATTTTCTGTAGAGTGAGGTGGCATCCTCACTCTGTATATCTCAGAACCTTTCTCTTTGCATTTATTTCATTTTGGAAATTGAGGTAAGAATCTACTTAGGATAGTTAAGAAATGAAGTACCATATAATCTTGCATAAGGCTTTGTCATCAAGTATAGGAAAGCAGATGAGGGTGTGTCCTGGGTTAGGACAGGCAGTGATCAACCTCCGCGTGTGTGTTCAGGGGGCCCAGGAGGGGCCCTGGATGGGTGGCGAGGACAGCCCTGGGCCTAGGGAGCAGGTGTTTAAGGTTCATGTCTGTTTCCTTGTTGGGAACTCTTTCCTTCCACCCCCAGGCTCCTTCCCTGTGACCAGCGGTACCTTACTGCTGTTCACAATTGGCTGTCACATAAGTCCTACTACACTGTTCATTAGCCCAGTATGATTAGCAAAACCGTCCTCTTTTGTGTCAGGCAGACCTAGAATCCAGTCAGATTTTTCCATTTCCTAATTTGGGTCAAGTTACTCATCTCTTACTTTGGCCTCGGTTTCCGCATCGGCAGAATTCCAGGGTTGGTGTGGAGGATTAGGCGTAATCCATGAAAATGCCTAGCTCTTTAGTGACGGCTCTTAGTTATTAACGCTCTCCAGTTATAATGGTCTGGATACACCTGCCCCTTCCTTCCTCTGCACGGAAGCCAGGCGCAGAGTGCAGAGGGAGGGGCATCGTGGCGAGGAGACAGGGCTGCTTTCTCTCCCGCTCCCACTTCCCCCGGCCCCGGCTTGGCAGAGAGCCCTTGAAATTCTGAAACCTTGGTTGCAGAGTGAACTTGGAGCCAGATGGTTTTCCTGTTCCAAATTCTCAGACTGATAGGATGTGTAGAGCGGAGCAGCCTCCCCTGTCAGCAGCTCAGGGTTCCAAGTCTCGAACATTGACCACATTCAGGAGAAGCTGAAATGTAGTAAAGCCTCGGGTTCCCATGCCAGCCGCCACAGGCATCATCAGCTTTCCTTGGAAATTCCCCTGATATTTGTTATTTATTTGTGACCTCTTTGGGTGAGGCTTTGTCACATTGGATAAAAAAATACATACATTTTGGTAAATTTTTGTTCAGTGATTTCCCACCAAGAAGCAGAGAAACGGGAACAAACATGTCCCTGAAACTGCCTCAAGAGGGAAAAAAAAACAAAAACCCAAACAAGTTAAAATGCAGTGTGCAATTTTTGTGAACTTTAGAAGAGAAGAGCAGTCTTGTGAACAAAAGATAGTGTTCGATTTAAGACTGCATAATATTATGTTGAATTTAAGGATTTTATCTCAATTTCTCAGGGAGGTGGACTAGCCAGGCCACTTAACTAGTATTTTTAAACTGCTTCCCATACAGAAATAATATAATTTCATATTTGTGATATATATTTTTTTAAATTTCCACTTTCTATACAAATTCCTTGGTACATAAGGGTACATTTTCAAATCCCACTGTCTGATTTCAAAATCTTCCACTGCTGAAGGCAGCTTTCACATATGCTGGGAACACCACCCTGCCACTTTGGGAAACACTTATTAATTTAATTATAGGTGTCCTCAGTCGGGGAGGAAGGGGCCTGTAATATTTTTGATACGTTTTGCTGATCCATATAGCCAGGCAGCCCTGTATTATGTCTTTTTCCCAGTGGGTTAAGAATGTAGTATTTGAATTCATGTCAAACTAAGATTACAGATTTTAGCCTCAAAAAAAAAAAAAAAGTTGGGTAAAATTTTAAATCCCACAATATTTTATTTTAGGATTTTGGTAGCTTGTAAGGGATTATTTGGTAGTGTAAGATTTTTTAAAAAGCTTTATTTTTAGTCAACTATTTTTAAGTTAATCATGGGGTGGTATCTCTAAACCATTTCTTTTAATTTTAGTACCATATAATCTTTCATAAAGTATAATTAAAAGATACATGTATATATAGAAGTCTCTCTCTCTCTCTCTTCTCTCTGTGTGTGTGTGTGTGTGTGTGTGTGTGTGTGTGTGTGTAGGAGAAAAAAAAAAAAGACTGCCTATAACTAATTTTTTATTTTTTTTAGGTGAAAACCCCTTGGCCGATGACCAGAGTAACCACGATATTAACTCCGTTGCTGGCGTTCTGAAGCTCTATTTCCGTGGGCTGGAAAACCCCCTCTTTCCTAAGGAAAGATTTAATGATCTGATTTCTTGTATCAGTAAGTGGACTTTACTTTTTAGTCTTTTCCCACCAGAACTGTGTCACTACCCAGTTTCCTGGAAAAGGCAATGGCCCCTCTCCACGTGTCCTCCCACCCCACCACTACCCCATTGCCACCAGATTTCTGAGACCATTTGTTTTCTTTCTGGATTCAGCATGAGTCACCCTCCCAGCTGTGGCCTCACCCTGAGCTGACTGGGCTTTGCTCCTGAACTTGCTCAGACTCCACAGAGCCCACGAGCTTCCCACTTAGTGGCTGGAATAAGCGGAAAGACAGGTGCCAACCAGCTAAGGGAGAGGAGGAAGTTATAAGCATGGAAATGTCATTTCTTTTTGGCTTTTGGTTCTTTGTTTTTTCCACCAATCTTAGGAGTGGGATAATTTATCCATCTTGAATGTTACTTCAAGAAATAAGGTAAACTGAGCCCTGGCCGGTCGCTCAGTGATTAGAGCATCGGCCCGAGCACAGAAGGGCACTTACCTGGGTTGTGGGGGTTCATTCCCCAGCCCCTGTTGGGCCAATCAATGTCTCCCTCCCCCTCTCCCTTCTTCCCTTCTTCCCTTCCAGTCTATCTAAAAGCAATGGAAAGATATCCTCTGGTGAGGACTAACATTTTTATCTTTTATTTTTAAAAGAAGATAAACTGAGATAAATGATCATTATTACAGTGCCGGAACACCAGGTGGCAATTATCTGCCAGTGGGCCGATAATATAAATCTTTGTTTTACTATGGTTGCAAATATCAAACAATTTGTATATGTGACACGGCACCAGAGTTAAGTTACGGTTTTTCAAAATGCTGACACGCGAGCTCAAAAGGTTCGCCATCACTGTGTTAGGTCCTCATTGCTCACCCAAAGCTATGTAACTTTAGACAGGTTTCTTAATCTCTCTGCACTTCAGTTTCTTAGCTATAAAATAGGGAGAATATTAGGTCATATATCATTGGGTTGTGAGAATTAAATGAGTTAATATGTGTAAAGTGCCAAGAACAGTGCCTGGCAGTTTGTTCAATGAAACGCCTATAGTTAAGCTCCAGAGGCCTGTGAGGTTTTGATGGATTATTCCATTTTGTAGTTTTCAACACTTGGCATAGTTATATTCCAGGCACATAGTAAGTGCATAACTCATAATTGTTAAGTTGAATTTAAATGAAGAGTCAAAATTCCACCAACATTCTTTTGTTGGCATCCATACCTGCAGTCCTGGCTCTCGTTGGGTATGAATTCCCCAGTCATAATTACCTTCACCCCCACCCCCTGCGGTCTGATGTCTTCTGTGGTGTTCAGAAGTGTGTCTGTGCATCCATTCCAGGCCCTTGCACAGTCTGAGTCATCTCCGTGGGCCTCTGACCCAGCTGGAAAGAACTGAGAAGGAGGTGTCATACTTCTGGAATTCTCCTTTGGCCTTGTCCAAAGATTTCCCTCACATCCCAGCCAGAAAGCTTAAATCTGGAAAAATAATAAGCACTCTACGAATGCTTAGAGGTTTTCTAGGCACATACATCATATCAACATCTATACACATACCAGTTGGTAGAGCAATAGCGACATTGTCGGTTACTATTATACAATTATTTCTTGCTTCCATTGGATGAGAAGAAATATTATTTAATTGTGGTTGTTAAAAGCTGAAGCCGTTGAGTCAGAATTATCTAGGTTCAAATCCTAGCTTTGTAACCTTGGACAGAGATTAAGACTTAATCTCGTTAAATATCCGTTTCTTTATTTACTTCATAGAGTCTTATGAAGAATAAATGAAACAATTCATAGAAAGTTAGAAAGCGTTTAGCATCCTGCCTGGTACATAGTAAGCCTCAATAAGTATTGCTAGCTGTTATTATTACAGCTGTTACAATGGCTGCTACTATAAACTGGGTTAGCCACTTACTAGTTTGTGTTTTAAAACATTGGTTGGTTTTGTTGTTTTTTTAACATAATTACTAAATGCATTTGGAAATGATGTTAGTATAACAAAAGTTGTGTTGGTTCCAGCATGATTTTGCCCAGCACATTAAATGTTTTGTAACAAAAACAAGTTTTCCACAATTAAAGAGTTAAGCTTAGCAAACTATGAAGACTAAGGAAAAAAATGGGGAATCTCCAGCAATATCTTCCTTTCCTGCAAGCGGTGCCTTATATGAAATGCTGCAAGTGCACACGAAGACGCTGCAAAGACATTTCCCCCTGTGTGCATTAAAACAATGGAGGGAATTAATGAAAATCAAGGGATTAATAATCCTTGGGTTAAATTTCATGAAAATAGTCTCCATTGGAAACCAAAACCCTCCAGGACCTTCATCTCAAAGAAGCAGATGCCCTAGGGTTCAAGGTCGATAAGGATGCGAGATACACACCCCAGTAGAGATTTCACTGTGCTAGCAATTTAAGTAGTATTGTTAATGTTTTGGATAGCGCTCTAGTTACAAACTTTCTCGCAGGCGTTAACAGTCTTTTACTCCTAAGTTCTGTTATTTTTAGTACACAGTTTTGCAGAATAGGATGTTTTCAAGAATATGGGAGGACACTGCATATAACAATCCCTTTTCTTCCAACATGTGGTCTTTTGAAAAGAAGGGATTTCTGACTATTATTGATTTATCTCTAGTTAAGCGTTTTTTCTTACCAATGTGACCATGTTGCATCTGTAGTTTTCCTACATTTTCAATAAAATCTTTGAGAATGGTATAATATGTCCATCATTATAGCCTCTCATTGATGTTATGTACTTTTGACAATCTGAACCATTGATTAATTGCCTACAATGTGCAAAACCTTCTAAGGAGTCAAAGACTTGATTTTTGCATTCACAAGGCTGAAAATCTAGTAGGGGAGATAAGATATTTACAAATAGATGCAACTAAGTTGGTATGTGATAGAAGCACAAAGATTTAGAAATTGTAGGGGAGAGCGGGCACTCATGGAGGTCAGTGGTGGTTCATGCCATGTTCTCCTGGCATTGCTGTAATTGGGTTTGACTTTCCCTAATAAGGTAATTGCATGTGACAGTTATTTTGTATAAAAAAAATCTATCTTTTCTAAGAGTTACATAAACCTCTAGAACACCTCTTACTTTTTTTTTTTTAATTGCTTACCTGAAGACCTGGTGAACTCAAATGCAATGTAAATTGAAGTGACAAACTTGGTAGTATCTCAGTTTCTCACCCAAAAGTTGATTTTTTTTTTTTTTAAACCATCTACTTTGTGAATGGTTTTGGGAATGCTCCAGATTATGCCCACACAGTCTGGGCAGCTTCTAGAATGTGTGTTGTGGCTCTGAGATGTTCCAGGGAAGAAGTCCAAGCGCCTGGCTTTAGAAGAGCCATTCATGGCCTCTGCTGGCTGCCTCAGGCTGCGAGCCCAGAGGGAACATTTGCATTCCATTTTACATTATGTGTTATATTCAGGTGCCTGCTCTGGACGTGGGGAAACATTTTTAGGGAGAAATTGTTTAACTTTCACAAAACCAACATGTCGTCATTGTAGAATATTTGAAAAACACACAAAAGCACAAAGAAGAAAGTACTGCCGACCCTAATGCCACCACCCAAAGAGAATCATCCGTGTGTGCTCTCTGCTGCATTTCCTTCAGCTCTCTTTCTGTTCCTGTGCACACTCAACTTTTTTAAGAGCCAAAGTAGAACTATACTGTCCATTGTGTTCAGGATCTATCTTTTCTTTGATTTTTTATTATACAGAATTTCAAACGTCTACAAAAGGATACAGAACAACCTAGTGAGCCCAGTATAAATGGTCACCTAGATTTAACAACTTTCATTTAGGTAAAACTATCCCACCTATACCCCTTCCATTATCCCGCCGGCATCATATCACTTCACCTGTATGTATCTCTGGAATATGAAGATTCTTTTCTCATTTTTATACGTACAACATAACCACAATGCCATTATTATACCTAAAAAATAACAACAATTCATTGAAATTATCAAATAGCCAGTCAGTACTTTAAAAAAGCAATTGTTTATTGTGCTATTAATATGTGATCACTGTAGGTATATTAGAAAATAAACTAGAAAAACAAATCACCTGAATCCCTCTACACAAAAATAACTACATTTATTTTTTTAGTGGCTTTCCAGATTTTTTTCCGTACATATATCTATATACTTTTAAAAGCAGCTTCTCAAGATATAATTCTCATATCATACAATTCATCCATTAAGGTGTATAATGCAATAGTTTTTAGCATATTCACAGGTTATGCACCCATCACTACAATCCATTTTAGAACATTCATGACTCCAAAAAGAAACCCCAATTAGAAAACACTTCCCATTTACTCCTAACCACCACTACTCTCAGAAGTAGGCAACTACTTTCTATCTATAAATTGACCTATTCTGGCCATTTCCTAGAAATGGAGTTATACAATATGTGGTCTTTTTTGACTGGCTTCATTCACTTACCATAATGTCTTAAGGTTCCTCCATGTTGTAGCATGTATAATACTCTATTTTATTACCAAATAATATTCCATTACCACATACCTTTAATAAAAGTTGTGTCATATCCAGTGGCCGCTAATAGATGTGAGATTTCTTTTTGAAGGTTCTAAAATTGATTGAGGTAATGATTAATTAACTGTGAATATACTAAAAACCATTGAATTGTATACTTTAAATGTATGAATTATACAATATATAAATTATATCTCAAGAAATCTGTCATTAAAATTTTTATCATACTGCCTAGCTGGCATGGCTCAGTGGTTGAGCGTCGACCCATGAACCAGGAGGTCATGGTTCAATTCCTAGTCAGGGTACATGCCCGGATTACAGGCTCGATCCCCAGTAGGGGGTGTGCAGGAGGTAGCTGATCAACGATTCTCTCTCATCATTGATGTTTCTATTTCCTTTCCCTTCCTCTCTCTCTAAAATCAATAAAAACATCTTTTTAAAAAATTTATCATACTATATTTTCTCTTTGTAAACCACTGTTTAAATTTAATGATATCATTAACATAGTCTCATATCTGTAAATATGTTTTAAAATATAAATTTTAGAGGCCATGGCGTGGTTTTTATTTAATTTAACAAATCCCTTAGTTTTAGAAATTTAGATTGTTTCCAGTGATTTTGCAATTATACAAAATACTATGATGAGCCCTTTAGTGCACAAATCAGTTTGCTCATTTCTGATTGTTTCATGAAAACTTATGAATTTTTTCCTGGTCCTCTAGTGTATGTTTTTGTTTCTAAAAATTCTTCCAGCTTTATTGCGAACATGGTTGTTTTCTCTCTGAGCTCTTAATGTGTTTGATGCCTTATAATAATTTTCTTTTATCCCCAAAAATATTTTCTAGGCTTAGTATCTGAACTGAATAAGTAAAGCTTCCTAGGCTAAGACTCAGTTTCTTCATACGAACCTTAATATGATAATTCAGCAGAAGGAGAAACATTCTGTATCTATTTCTACAGTGTTTCTATTTAACTAAGAAAGAACACAGTGGCTTAATTCACAGAAGTTCATCTGTTAGTAGTTAATCAGAGAGAAGTTGCTAGCATTTCCTTTCCTACCTAGAAGAGCGGCTGGTAACTCATCTCTAGGCCAAGATCCATCCAGATGTACTAGAATATCTCTCTGGGTTTTTTTTTCTTCTTTCCCTGTTATTCACACACATCACTGTTATGCGCACACAATTGATGAATTCCTAGACATTATTAGAACCTAACAGTAAACCTAAGTGCCCTGGGACTGTTCAGTTCACCTTGAATACTGCTTTATGGGCGATGGAGCTCAGAAATATTTGCGTGCTGGCTCTTAAATAAACCATTCTAAATGTGGCCATCAGTTTCCTTTTTTGTCTTTATACTTAAAGATTAATTTGCATCTTGTGATTTAGTCTTTGTTTTCTGACAAACCAATACTTTTGCAAATAGTGCCACAGAAGACCGGGTGTTTCAAATAACACTAGTGTGAACTTTTTGCCATTTTCTGAAGTAACCTGTGCTTTATGGGGAATGTTTCACACAAATGTACGTGGAGCTGTCAAACCCCCAGGCTGGGAAGTTGGGATTTCGACATAGGAGCCTTGCCATGCTAGAAAAAAAAGTATAAATTAGCCTACGGAGCTTGGAGCATGTGACCAAGATTGGAAGAATGCCACTTTTACCTAATTACATAAGATCTGAATTGTGGAAACAAAGCCCAGCATAAAAGAAATCCAAGTGAAATACTGGTTTTCCTCACTGACACCTTTTCTAGGGGAAGAAAGATCCATCTCTTCACGAAGCTTAAAATTATGAAAGACTGAATTGCCACACTCACAATGCACATTAATCAGAGTGTCCGTAGCAACCATAAATTTTGACCCAGTAACGGGACTCAGGAGAGTAAATGAGTCATTTGTACGGAGTGAGGCTGCTGTAAGATGCACGCTGCAAGCCTGTTCAGCAAGCAGTCAGGTGAGGTCTGAGTCCCGCTCGCAGCCAGCGGGTCCGAGGCCTCTGGGACAGACAGATTTGCTACTACTCCAGGAATGCCAGCAATTCTGCTGTGCCTGCTTTATATTTACTGTAGTTGCAGAGAATGTATGCCTGACTCCTTTTCATCTAGTCTTTTTGGTGTCACTTTTTTTTCATTCCTGTGGCTTTTCTCTCCTGAAACCTTTCATTTGCATCTCACAGCACCCCCTCCCGATCTGTGTGTGTGTGTGTGTGTGTGTGTGTGTGTGTGTGTGTGTGTGTGAAAATATACATAAGAAAAATTTACTGTTTTAACCATTTTTAAGTGTACAGTTTAGGGGCATTAAACCATTCATCTCCAGAACTTTTTTATTTTCCTAGACTGAAATGTTGTACCCAGTAAGCAATAACTACCCATTCCTCCCTTCCCCTAATCTCTGCCAAGCACCATTCTGCTTTCTGTCTCTATGAATTTAACTATTCTAGGTACCTCATATAAGTCAAATCATACAGTATTTCTCTTTATTTCTGGAGTATTGCACTTAGCATAATGTCTTCAAGGTTTTATCCAATTTATAGTGTGTATCAGAATTCCATTTCTTTTTTAAGGCTGAATAATATTTTATTGAGTGTCTATACCAGTGATGGCGAACCTTTTGAGCTCAGCATGTCAGCATTTTGAAAAACCCTAACTTAACTCTGGTGCCATGTCACATATAGAAATTTTTTGATATTTGCAACGATAGTAAAACAAAGATGTATATTTTTGATATTTATTTTATATATTTAAATGCCATTTAACAAAGAAAAATCAACCCAAAAAATGAGTTCGTGTGTCACCTCTGACACGCGTGTCATAGGTTCGCCATCACTGGTCTATACCATTTGTCCATGAATGAACATATAGGTTATTTCTACCTCTTGGCTATTATGACTTACTAGAGGCTCGGTGCACAACATCCCCCTCAGGGGATGTCCAACTGACAGCCACAGTGGGACATCCTTAGCGCTGCCGCGGAGGCAGGCCACTGCACTCACCAGCTGTCAGCCCTGATTGTGGCTGAATGGCACTCTCCCTGTGGGAGCACACTGACCACCAGGGGGCAGCTCCTGCATTGAGCGTCTGCCCCCTGGTGGTCAGTGCACATCATAGCCACCAGTTGTTCCACCATTTGGTCAATTTTGCATATTACCCTTTTATTATATAGAATGTTGCTATGGAATTGATATGTAAATATATTTTGCCCTAATTCTTTTTTAAAATATTTTTTATTGATTTCAGAGAGGAAGGGTGAGGGAGAGAGAGATATAAACATCAATGATGAGAGAGAATCATTGATCGGCTGCCTCCTGCATGCTCCCCACTGGGGATTGAGCCCGCAACCCAGGCATGTGCCCTTGACCAGAAGCGAACCTGAGACCCCTCAGTCCGCAGGCCAATGCTCTATCCACTGAGCCAAACCCGCTAGGGCACCCTAAGTCTTTTTAAATAAAATTTGTAACTGTCTTTATGGGGTACAGGAACTAAGTTTAGAACTGAGAGATAGAAACCAAAGGAAAAAAAAAAGAAACCAAAGGATCTTGAATTAACATTAAGCCCCTTGGAAGTAGTACCTGTGTCTTCTTCTATCCTGACAATTACTTGCACCCTATGGGATTTGACAAAGATTAAAGATCAATAACATATTAAGAGTGGTTCCTAAAAAAAAAAAAAGAGTGGTTCCTTTTGCATTCTTTTTTTTTCCTTTACCTCAAAGACCACAAAGCTAGCTTTCAGCTGCTAAAACCATCTCTCTCACTGATAGCTGACTATAACCATACACTAAGCATTAGCTTGGAGAAGCAGTAGACTTAACTCTTTTTTTTTAAATATATTTTTATTGATTTCAGAGAGGAAGGGAGGGAGAAAGATAGAAGCATCAATGATGAGAGAGAATCATTGATTGGCTGCCTCCAGCACACCCCCCACTGGGGATCGAGCCCACAACCCAGGCCTGTGCCCTGACAGGGAATGGAACCATGACCTCCTGGTTCATAGGTCGACACCCAACCACTGAGCCATGCTGGCCAGGCTAGACTTAACTCTTGAAACACCCCCAGGTCCTCAGTAAACAACAGCAGAAGTTTTTTGTTATTATTTTGTTTTTATTATGACCCATGTGGCTGGAAACGAGCAGAGGATATTGCCAATCAGGGGACCATTAATGGGACAATTCATCTTTATATTATTTACATAAATATGTTACACTTTGTGAGTGTTTGGGTTTGAATCATGAATGTAAAATCATTTCTGCACACACCATTTTTAATGACCAAGGGAATAAATGCTAGTAAATTTCAATGTTTACTTTTAAGAATGGGTCATCGTATTTATATATAAATTCACCTTTGAGTGATTTTGCTTGTTTGTTGAGATAGACTTTCTAGATACAGGAGTACTAAATTGTCTTTGTATCTTTAACTGAGAAGAGCAACAGCAGTAATTTTTTTAATCAGTTATTTCAGGTAATAACCTTTTAACCATTTAATTTTGGATGTGAAACAATAATCTAGCTATACCTAAATATATAGCATTTATAGATGCAAAATTATCCCCCATTAAACTCTCAGTGAGTTGCAAATTACTTCATCTGTAGGTATTTTATCTCCTCTCTGTACAATATGGGTTTACCAAGTGGCCCATGAAGTTGTCATGGAAGACAGATTACTCTGGGACATGTTATGATCCTACTGGGACACTGGAATTGTTGCTAACTTAATTATTGAGTTCTTGTGGCCTCAGTAAATTTGTGTACCTGTTTAATAACTTATTAAAAGCCTCTTATTCCCTCTTTTCTGGAAAATAAAGTCAAGATCATTGGGAAGTATATTAAACAAAATACTTAAATTTAATAGATGTGCCCCTAACCTAACCTGTTCATAGTGTTATTTTTTTCCTTCATTTTGAAATACTTTGCAAATGAAAAGGCATAAAGATATAAGGCATTTATTTCAATATTACTGAAATCACACTATTATTAATTATAGATTTATGTTGAAATTTTTAAAGTGTTATAGGAATATTAGTTGGATGAGTATGTTTTACTTAGCTTCTGGTTAGAGTTTCTGAAATCCCATTTTCTAAAAGAAGACAGCGACAGTTCCAGCTATGGCATACTCAAAGATGGGAATGAGAGTGCTTTGTCCCAAGGATCCAGATAAATTATTTATTGTTTTGCGAACTCCTCCGTGGTTAAATGAGAATATCCCTAATACAGTTCTCACCTTTTCAGCCGTGCAGAGAGGAAAATAGAATGTCTGGGTAACCTGGTGGTTTGATAAGTGGAAAGTAGCTGGCTCCGCACTCGAGGATCCAGGGACCTGCGCTTGGCATGAGTGATTAGGCAGTGCTTCTCAGCCCTGGCTGCAGAAAGGCTCTTGGGCATCAGCATTTTAAAAAATCTCCCCAGGTGATTCCACGTTAAGGCTGAGAACCACTGGTTTTAGAGAAATTAGAATAGGAAATTGCATTAGGAGAGTATTAAATGGTCTAAGTTAGAAATAATAAAGTTTTCAACTAAGAAATTTTTAGTGAGATAATCAGGGGGTAGAAACAACAAGACTTATGTCCCACACAAGTAAGAAGAATGAAGCAAAGATACCATCTTCATAAGAGTGATGGTCCTAACCTTGAGGCTGGGGGAGGTTGCCATTGAAGAGAACCAAGGAGAGATCCTTGAGGGATGACCACATCTGTGGATGGGAAAAGGTTAAACACCTGACAAGGGGAGGGGGAGAATCAATTCTCTGTCCTGTCAGGAGCTAAAGCCTGGATTTTCAAGTGGACTACATGAATATCTCAAGATCAATTAAGAGTAAATGCAGTAATATGAAATTATAGTAAGCTTTAAAAATATTTTTGAAATGATCTTTGAAATATTTTTCTCAAATATATACTTATTGGGTACCTTCAAAGCATCTTTATAAAGATACTTTGAAATCCAAGAAAGACAACCAGACTTATGAAACATAAAACAAGTTCTATCCCAGCTCCATGCCTCCAGCCAGCTGATGTTGGGTAAGCCATGTACCCAGTTCTCATTTTCCTAATCCATTAAGTGGGGATGGCAGTACATGCCATGCCCACTCCACAGCATTGTTTTCCACATTAAATTAGATAACGAATGTGAAAATATGGTTTAAAATGTGAACCATTGTGCAGATAATGGAATATTTTGCTGCTGATCATAAGCACTGTAGTATTGAGAAGCTTTGGACAATTTGTATTCCTAGAAAGAGATAAAATGATACTAGGAAATCCCAGGTACCCATCTCTTCAGATATTTCACCATCTTACAGGGAAGACAGGATAAGGAAATGAAAAGCTATAAACACCAGGGTGTAAATTCTATGAGAGCGGGAATCCTATCACCAGTGTACTCCTAATGTCTAACTCGGTGCTTGAAACCCAGCAGGCTCTCCTAAAATATTTTGTTTAAAAAATGTATGAAATAATATAATACAAGGTAAAAGTCATATAAATAAAATACTGTGGTAGTTTTAGGGGAAGGAATTGCCTGAATCATAGTAATTTACAGACAAATAAATATATGAGGGATTCATGAATAATGGGGTGAAGGAGACTGTCCCCCAAAGCTACTTTAGTTAACATGGAGCAAAAAGGAATTGAAACCATATCAGATGCAAAAATCTAGAAATAGCAGCAAGTGAAAAATAATTCCTTAAATCTAGAAGTCTCCAAGTTGCTCAAGGCCAAGACCGTGAAACACAGGGGAAACCGTTATGGGTCGGAGTAGAAGCCTTCAGAAATGGGGTTACCCTCAGGGTGGTCGCTTATTCACTGTATTGGTTATGACTACACCTCACCCAGGGGCAAGGGACTGCTTATGTTCAGATGTGAAGTGTGTTCTGCTTTCAGTGTGGCGAGTGAAGGGATCCTGACCGTGTCCTCCTCTTTCCGCAGGAGTAGATAATCTCTGTGAGAGGGCGTTTCACATCCGCAAACTCCTCCTGACCTTGCCCCGGTCGGTCCTCATAGTGATGCGGTACCTCTTTGCCTTCCTCAATCAGTAAGTACCCTGGTGCCCTGCCACAATGCCCATCTTAATTCTACTGGCACAGCTCTGAATGCTGCCTTTGTTTCTGGATTCTGTAAAATGTACATCGGGTCTCATTTATCAGCAGTCAAAAGTGATTGAGGATAGACTGAAGGTCCATTTTTCCTCAGCAGATTAAGGTCGTTGTATGATAGATGAAAGATGCAGAAACTATGGTCATAAATGCAAAAATATACAAATAGCACTAAAAAGAACACTGTTCAGTGATGTCGTGAATGTTTTTGTCAAAGTGGTATAAACCACCTGCTCATTGCAGAAAATTTCAGTGATTTTTTTTTTTTAATGTGGTAGTCAGGGAAGGAGGGGAATTATAGATGAGTCTTACACACAGATCCAAAAAGGAATTTCTGCAAATTCAATATAATGAGACCTTGTCAAGCAAAAGATATTTCTAAAACCTCTTTTTTAAAATGTAATAGAAGTCTTAAAAATCACTGCGTTATTTTCAAAGAGACTTTTACTCTTTTAAGCAACTTGATTTTTAGTGTTACTTTCTGCTACCTGGGCTCCATTATAAGAACATCTTCCCCAAGTAGCATGGAAGAATCCTCTTGTTATTCAATGTTTCAGTTGAGCAATTAGAAACAAAGAAATCCGGGCGGGCGGGGTGGCGGGGGGTGACTTGGGGAATTGCCTTCTCATTCTGGCACGGGTTCTCCCTTCTTAAAATTTGGAAATTTCCTCTTCTCTGTTTCACTGGAGGTTTTAAGTTCTCACAAGCCATGGGGGTTTTTTACAACCCTGTTGACTATTTCTGAAATCATACCCATTCAGGCTGAGCCTAGAAACCAAGTATCACGCAATAGGGAAATACTGACAGGGAACCATACAGAATGGAACTAAAACAGCCACCAGTGACAGTAGGAACCCATTTGTACAGGAGTCACCACTAGAAATAAGCAGTATCTAGAGGGATGGGTATAGACTATGTTTAGGTTAAATAGATGCCATAAATTTTTACCTTTAAATAGGCCTACTCAGTCTATCACACCTGAAACTAATATAATATTATGTGCAAACTGTAACTGAAAATTTTAAAAAACGTTTTTAATATTAGGCCTAGTCGCCAGGCAGTTGTAAATCTGGAGGCTTGCGTTTTCACCTTTAAATGCATGTGCTCCGATGAAGATGGAGTGTTCTGCGTTCCTGCTAATCCTTTCCGTGCGGTCCTGACTAAACTCTTCTGATGCACCTGAACCAGTAAACCACAGCAGACTAGGAAAGTAGGCTGCGAATCAAGCAAGTTCTCAAAACCTGAATCTGACTCACGTATCTCAACAGAATGGCGCATGTGCCATGAGTCAGGTAGCTGGCGTTGCTTGCAGCATTTCTGTCCCTGCACCCGCCTTCCTGCAGTGACAAGGCCGAGCCTCTCGGGTGGGATTCTTGAAAAGAGAATTTTGAAAAGAGAAGCTACCTATTCTTTTTAAATTGTAAAATCAAAACATGGAAAAATAACATTTTTATGTCAAGTTTTTGCTTTTCACGCCAGCCCTGAGTTAAAGACCCAGGACGATTAACTGTGGCCCTCCCCACTGAGCTTCAGTGTGTCTTTGGAAAATTAGCCGATTCTTACTCTGACTCTCACTTCTCCTTCCGGCATCCGTTTTCAAGACGGTCTGTAACATGACCGTGGCTGTTATTGTGAACTTTCTTTTTTTAAGATTGTATGTTGGAGAAATGGCAGAAGGGAAAGACATATGTTAGCTGTGGAAATTATGCTTTTGTGTTTCCTACTTTCTAGGCTATCTTATTTCCAAAAGAGGGTAAAGTATCATGTCATGTGGTTTCTCAGTTTCTTTGTGTCTGTCACCATCTCACAAAGGTAGTTGAGTATCTTCTTTCTCCTTCCATTTGTCATCTGTTCACCTGGATTTTACATTTCCTTTCAAGATCGACATTTTATACACTGAGAGATAGCATCTCTAGGCTCTCCCTGGAACAGTCAGTACCTTGCTCATGTGGTAGAGGCGCGGCAATAAAGAGCTGGCTTATTTGGGGTCATCTGTGGAAAAATAGCTTACAGATATCCGTTGGATGAAATTTAGAAATTAATGCTAGACAACCAGAAGCCTCCCCAAAGTGTGTAGTTTCCCAGCTTTAAGTGGAATGAGAGAATTGAGGATTCTTTTCCCCTTTTCTTCATCCGGTGTTGGTAGTCCTACCCAAAAGCAAATTACAGGGGTGGCGTTGTTCACTTTCTTTCAGTGGTTACAGAGAAGTGGGTGCTCTGTTTTCCTCAGGGCTTTCCTCAAGATTTATAGGAGAAAACTGAAATCTGAGATGTTTTTGAGTAGTGGGAGGACAATGTAAAAAATATCCATGAAGCTTTATGGAGATTGCTACTGTCCTTCCCAGATTTACGTGAGCAGCATTTACAGCCTGACCGCAGTGTTTGCAAATGAAACTCACTCGCTTGATTCCAGTTTCCATTGGAGAAGACTCCCTGTGGCTTTGAAAAATGCCACTTAACTAAGGGGACTTCTATTCCCCTTTCAGTTTCTGTCTAGTTGAAGGGTTATAAGTCACTCCACTTTCTTTAGCGTTTGCTGAGCCAACTTAAATTAGGATGGAGTATCATTTTCATCTAATAATAAAAACCAAAGAAAATATTTTAGATTCCTATTTTCAGAATATGGAATACCTTATTAAACACTCATCTTCTCCCCCGCCCGCCCCCCGCCCCCCCCCCCCCCCCCCCCCGCGTTCTTTTATGACTCCTTCCTTGCTTCCTTTCAAAGTCTTTCACAATACAGTGATGAGAACATGATGGACCCTTATAACCTGGCCATTTGCTTTGGCCCAACATTGATGCCCGTCCCAGAAATACAGGATCAAGTGTCCTGCCAGGCTCATGTGAATGAAATTGTCAAAACCATCATCATCCACCATGAGACTATTTTCCCGGATGCTAAAGAGCTGGACGGCCCTGTTTATGAGAAATGTATGGCTGGAGACGACTACTGGTAAGTTAAAAAATGTTGAGTCCTTCTTCCCCTGGAAAAATTATAGAAGAATAGGAATCAACTTTTTAAGAAAAAGAATTGACCATAGGTTGCCAGTGCTTCCAACTAACAAAAAAGAAGCAGCAGTAGGAATACTTGAGATAAATTAGAATGCTAAGACCCATAGCAACCCTGGCTTCTTATTATAGAACGTCATCCCTTTTCCCCAAGGATGACATCTTTTTAGATATATCCACCCTATCATGGCTTTTGTGGAGAATAATGGTTTTGATATTATATAGAACTATATTAATTTTTACTAGTACATCAAGAAAAGATAACTGATTGAATTGACAGATTTTATTTTCATTCTGAAATAGTTTTAATTTTATATAAAGTGGTTTCAAAATTCTCATTTTTTAGAGGAGCTTTATCAACCAAATGTTTTTTCATTCTTACTTTTTTTTTTTAATATATTTTTATTGACTTTTGAGAGAGATTAAGGAAGAGGGAGAGAGAGAAACATTGATGTGAGAGTGAAACATCAATCAGTTGCTTCCCGTACACACCTGACCAGGGGCCAGACCCGCAACCTGGTCATGTGCCCTGACCAAGAATCAAACCAGCAACCTTTTGGTGCGCAGGATGACATCCAACCAACTGAAGCACACTGGCCAAGGCCATTCTTACTTATTTTTATTTTTATTCTTATTAATATTATCCTAACTAGTTGTGGTAGTGGTTATTTTGAGCAAATTATTTACATTAATATATTGTTGGGATAACAATTTTTTCATTTTACTTATTTTTACTTGAGTTTATTGGGATGGCATTGGTTATTAAAAATCTATAGCTTTCACCCTAACCTGTTTGGCTCAGTGGATAGAGCGTTGGCCTGCGGACTCAAGGGTCCCAGGTTCGATTCTGGTCAAGGGCATGTACCTTGGCTGCGGGCACATACCCAGTAGGGTGTGTGCAGGAGGCAGCTGACCGATGTTTCTCTCTCATCGATGTTTCTAACTCTCTATCTCTCTCCCTTCCTCTCTGTAAAAAATCAATAAAATATATTTTTTAAAAATCTATAGGTTTCAAGCTTACAATTCTATCATGCATTATTTGTATATTGTATTGTGTATTTACCACCCAAAGTCAAATCTCCTTTCATCACCATTTAATCCTCCCTATACACTCTTCTACCTTCCCCTACCCCTCTTTCCCTCTGGTAATACCCATGCTGTTGGGATAACAGTGTTTTAATATGGCAGTATAGACACCTTTCAGTGAAGCAGTAAAAATGAGGGAGATATAGTCAATTGAATAATACCAATGGTAGAACACCCTAAATGGTTTATGTTCACAATTTGATATATGAGCCCCAGCTTCTAGGAGAGTGTATATGATCAATGAAAGTAGCTTGAGTCCTTGAGCAGTCCCTACAGCTCCTCAGGGCATATGATCTCTCTTACTCCTCACAGTCACTCTACCAAGTAAGTTAAGAGAGACCAAGGAGCCTGTCCAATGCCTGGTAGTAACTGGAGACAGCCCACTGGAGACAGGTCTGTCTGATTACAAACCCACATGAGTCCTCCCCCTTAGCAGCTGCCTCCCAGCCTCACTCAGAAACTGCCCTGCACAGCTCACATGCAGGAATGGCCAGAAATAGACGTGTTTGAGCCTTCATTCTCAACCCTCCTCAAGACTCTGTTTCCCTTTGCCTTCCCAGGGATTAAGTAGAAATAGAATCAGTAGCTGAAAGATCTTAAGTAACTAAAGGTACACTGATTTTTTACTTAAACCACAATGTGATCTCAAACCACAGTGTGGTCATATGCCTCAAGAAAACTGAGAGTTGATTCTTTCCAGAAGTACGGCTTTCTAAATTAACCACAAAGGATGACACATGCCAGTTCTATAGTATATCCAGCAATTTTACACATGACAGTCAATTCAAAAATATTTACTTTACCCTGCACTTAACTATGTGCACGGTACTGACTGAGCTTGGCGCTGAGAAGATGAATGAACAAGCATGTGGGTGTCTGATCAGGATTATTGGATGCGCTGTCCTTTCTGTGGTTGCTGCTTTTTTACAGAGTAAATCCCCGTAATAAAGAGTCTTTCGGCAATAACATGTGCTTATGTTCTTCTCCCGTACATAGTGTTCTCTATGGGTATTGCTCCTTCTAAACAGAAAGTCAATAATACAGCAGTTACCCTTGTTACCCAACAGCAGCAATATAAATGGGCTTTTGCAGCAAAGTCAGGTCTGTATCGGTATCCAGTGCTTATTTCATTTATCAGCATGCATTTGAGAAGAGGTGATGGTAGTGTTAAAGGGTGAGTTTTTTGTTTGTTTGTTTGTTTGTTTGTTTAATTGATTTCAGAGAAGAAGGGAGAGGAAGAGACAAAAATAGAAACATCAATGATGAGAGAGAATCATTGATCGGCTGCCTCCCACACACCCCACACTGGGGATCGAGCCCGCAACCTGGGCATGTACCCTGACCAGGAATTGAACCGCGACCTCCTGGTTCATAGGTTGACTCTCAACCATTGAGCCACGCCAGCCGAGCAAGGGTGAGTTTTTGAAAGGATAAAATCGTAACTCTCACACAAACATACAATGAACATCTGTGAAGAAAAGATGGAAAAAATACTACAATTAATTCAAAGCAGAAATCAAAGAGCCATTTATTAATATGTGGTAAGGAATGTTGAAATGAATTTGCAAAAACTGGTGCATTCATAGGGCACATATTACACGAGAACTTGACAAATTTTCGCTTCTGTGGATAAGAGTTAGTTGTAGGGCTGCGAGTTCCCTACAAGTTAGCTTTGTCTTTGCAGAGTTGTAAAACAACCTTTGTGTCCCAGCAAAGGGACGCACACTGCCCAGGGGCCAGATCGTCCCTAGAGGCTCCAGCATTCCACTGAGCGGCTGTCCAGTAACTCTGGCCATTCCAAGCCTTATAGGCTTCCTTACAGTAGCAATTGCTCATTTTTGAAATTCTTTCCACTTTGGCTTCACATGAATTTCTATTTCCGCTCCACAGCGACAGCCCCTACAGCGAGCACGGTACGTTGGAGGAAGTGGATCAGGATGCTGGTACTGAGACCCACACCAGTGAGGACGGTATGTTATAAAACTAGTCTTATATCCTTTCTAAGAGCTGCTCATATTAAGAATTCAGGAGAAACAAAAGAACATTTATAAAATAGGTGTAGAGTATGAAGAATAACATTACAGTGAACATGCATGGAACCACCAAGTTTAAGAAAAAAGGCATCATTACCTTTGTGCTCCCCTAATCCCATTGCCGTCCTCACCCCCAAGGGTAACCTCTATATGTCTGTGTGTTTAAATGGTTTGTTGCTTCATTTTCTATTGAATGGAACTTCCTATAAATGGAATCATACTGTACATTTTTCCCATTATTTTTTTTCTACTCAGTAATATGTTCTAGAGATTCATCCACATTGTTGCATATAGTTATAACCATTTAATTGACTACTGTATAATATTTCATTGTACTTATATATGTTGTTATTGATGAGTATATGGAGTGATATCTTTTTTGCCATTAACAACAGTGCTGCGATGAATATTTTGAGTATGCATCCCACTGCAAATGTACAGGAGTTTCTCTAGGATGTATACATCTAGGAATATTAGTAAGCTTGTGAAAATGGTTGTAATGGTGTACACTTACCCAAGCAGTGTATCAGCCTTTCGGTTGTGTGTATATTCATCAATCAACTATTGTCATCTTTGCCCATATTGTCAGTGTGAAATTGTATCTCATTGTGATGTAATTTGCATTTCTCTGGTTTGCTAATGAAGATGTTTTAAACTACAGTCTGTTAATAGAAAATGGGGGGTATAGGGAGGCCAGCAGATGAGGAGATGATTGCCATTGAAGATACGTTGTTTCTCACAGCTCCCATGAGGAAAGAGCACAGCACCCTTGGGTGGCCATAGCATCAAGTGCCAGGGTCTGTCATGAGGCAGGAGAGGGAGCAACTGGGCAGGAGCCTTTGTTTCGGTTTCCACTGGAACAGGAGAGGCTAGATAAGCAGGCTGGAACAATTTCCTCAGGCTCGGGGCGTAGACTGCTATCTCTCCTTGTACCTGGCCCTGAGGTGATTAGGGGAGCGGGGTTGTGGCCCAGAGTGTGAGAATCCTAGAGAGGGGCTGGTTGGGGTGGGCTGTGGATGGGGTGGATTGTATTGGGAAGGCACACTCCAGGTGTAGGAATCAGCTGACCTGGGAAGGACAGTCCCTCCAGGGCCAACACGGCCCAGATGTCTGAATACAGAAAATAAAAGACATGGTTAATACAGATATACTCATTTTTATATGTTTAGATTTCTTTTTGTGTGAAATTCCTATCAAATCTTTTGCGCATTAAGACCCATTTGTCCACTATTAGTTTCTCTGGGCTTTTAAAATTTATTTAGTTTGGTTTAGCTTGGGTATTTTCCTTATTTGTGAGAGTTCCTTATGTGTAAGAGTTCGTTATGGTTCTGGATCAGGTCTTTTACTGGGTATATATTTTACAAATATCTTCTGCTCTGTAGCTTGTCTTTCATGTGCTTATTATATCTTTTGCTAAAGAGAGGGTCTTAATTTTAAAGGAGTTAGAGGTTCTTTTCACTTTGTGTCTCCTTTAGGAATATCCTTCTGCACCTGAGGTAATGAAGAGAATTCTCCTATATTCTCTTTTAAATCTTTTCAGGTTTTGTTTTTCACAAAAGCTTAAATTAACCAGGCAGGGAAAATGCCCTCAGGACAGACTCTGACTCACTTTTTCTAGTGTTCTGTTTACTTCACTGGATTCCCACTTTCATTGAGTTTTTGGTCTGTAGTATTCCTTAGTATTATGATGGCTCCAATGCCATCTCAAAGTTTTTTGTTGTTTTTTTAATCCAACATTCGTTTTTAAATATATTTTTGTTGATTTCAGAGAGGAAGGGAGAGGGAGAGAGATAGAAACATCAATGATGAGAGAGAATCATGGATCAGTTGCCTCCTGCGCACCCCTTTACTGGCGATCGAGCCCGCAACCCAGGCATGTACCCTGACCTGGAATCGAACCAGTGGCCTCCTAGTTCATAGGTGGATGCTCAACCATTGAGCCACTCGGGCCAGGCTCAATACAACATTTTTTAGTTGACTTCAACAAGAGGGTAATCAGGATGTCTAGCGTGTCTACCCTCTGCTATAAAAGGAAAGTTTCTTTGTGTTTTTAAAAGTAGGATGAGTTGACATTTTCAGAGCTTAAGTTAGAAGATATTCTTTCAAGTGAGAGCTGTGATGTTGCTTTTGAAAGTCTCTGAGCCCTACCTCTGCTACCATTTATTCTTTTGTCTTGAGTTTCTTTGTTGCTCTATATGATTCATTCCTTTTTCATTGATATCGATGACTTCTCTAAGTGTTTCCTTGCTCTCCCCTGTGGCAGGCAGGAGAAGACAAAGCGTCAGCCATCCCTCTTTCAAACATCACCCTCTCCACCGTGCCATCTGTCTGTTGTTCTTACCTCTTGACTGTAAAAGAAAAGCTTTGCTGAGGGCTCTGCGTCTTAGATAACATTTTGATCATGTTCTTCTGATTTTGTTAAAGAAAAGCACATCCTTACCCACAGCCAGCCCCTAAAGTCCTGTAGCTAAATTAATTAGAGTATTGATTATCTTTTTGATTGCTCAGATATTTATTTTCTTTTCTTTGTCATGGTATCACTAGAGAGAATAGCTTTTGTTTCCAAAAAGAGAGGGTCACAGAACAAAACTGCCACCTGCAAGGGCAGTGGGTAACAGATCAAGGAAGAAAAGTGGCAGAGACAGCAAGGCCCCAACGAGAAAGTGTGATGCACTAGCATTTCTTATAAAATTAGAAGAAATGTAAATACTTCACTGAATTTTCTTTCTCTTTGCACAAAGTTATAACAATCATGCATAAAAAATGAAGCTATCGTATTATTATTGTTGTTATTGATAGTAGCAGCATTCTGCAGCCTCTGCCCAACCTTAAAGGGCCATGTTACTCTCTCTGTGGAAGGCATGTGGTGTGGTGCCATGCCCTGGGACTGATTTGCTCTGCAATGACTAGACTAAGATGTGTATAAATAGCTTATGATTGACACTTGACTGTGAAATGACTCTAGTGGGAGCAGAAAGAGCCAAAATAATGAAATTGCTCAGAATTACTAGTTGATTAGCCGGGTTGTCAATAAATTGTACTTCTGATTCATCTGGTTATTCTTTCATAACCTCTCCACATTTGAACTAAATAAGCAAAAACCGATGATCCTGTTGCTAGTTGTTTCAAAAAATAAAAAGAGATTGTGAGCACAGAGGTTATGATTATGAAATTATAAAAAAAATATGTATATATCTATTAAATAGTCTTAAATTGCCTTTGGCCAGTGTTGACAGTGTATGATTGAGTGGCATTCAAGAACATTAATGAGCCGAAACCGGTTTGGCTCAGTGGATAGAGCGTCGGCCTGGGGACTGAAAGGTCCCGGGTTCGATTCCGGTCAAGGGCATGTACCTTGGTTGCGGGCACATCCCCAGTGGGGGGTGTGCAGGAGGCAGCTGATCGATGTCTCTCTCTCATCGATGTTTCTAACTCTCTATCTCTCTCCCTTCCTCTCTGTGAAAAATCAATAAAATATATTCAAAAAAAAAAGAATGTGGCAATCATTAAAAAAAAAAAAAAAAAGAACATTAATGGTTCTCTCTTCATTTCCCATTGACAAGTACGTGGATTGTACACCATGATATGGGCTAGTATATTTCCTTCTTTTTCTAATAAAACAAAATTTTAACACATGGGGTGTTCACATAGAAATTTATAAATTACATGTCATGAAGTTCTTTTTAATAAGTTGGCAAGTCTTCATTCTTCCATGGATATGTTTATTTGTATCCCTACACCATGGACATGTTTATTTCTGTCCCCCAGGGAGAACTGAGGTAAAAAAATTTGTTATCTGTCATCTCAGATCAACTAGCATTTTTTCTGTATCTGCAAATTTAGAACAAACTAGAGAGCACACTCTTTGAATATAAAGTTATGTTCCTCTTCTATGAAGCAGACTGGTAGATATTTAATAAGGCTGCTATTGATATTGTTTTAATAAAGAAAATATAATTTTAGGATGGAATACCAGAGGGTTAACTTATGATCTAAAGTTATCATCAGTTGTTAAAGGGTTAAACTGTTGTTTTTAAATTATTTTTACACCTACTTTGCTGAGAAGTATACTACATGCAGACTATAGTGCAGAACGAAGTATTATTCTCCTTAAACATTATCTACTAGCAAAAAGATGGAGCACTTATTGTCTTTATTTTAAACTAGAGGTCCGATGCACGAAATTCATGCACAGGTAGGGTCCCTAGCCTGGCTGGCAATCAGGGCTGATTGGGGCCTTCCTTCCCCGGCTGCCAGCTGCCGGCTGGGGCCTTTTGTCATTCTGCGCCACCCCCTGGTGGTCAGCACACATCATAGCGAGCGACCGAACTCCCAGCCTCTCAGTGGAACTCCCAAGGGGACATTTTGCATATTAGCCTTTTATATATATAGACTAGAGGCCCAGGGCACGATTAAATCATGCATGTGTAGGGTCCCCTAGGCCTTGCCTGCCATCATGGCCATGTCCGCCACCCCACAACGCCTCGCACACTCTGCGAACGCTGCCGGCACCCCATGACACTCCACAGATGCTGCCGGTGCCCCATGACGCTCCACCGATGCTGCGGGAGGAGGGGAGAAGCAGGGCCCGAGAGGTGCTTCATGCACCCCATGGTGACCTGTCATTTGGTTGTTTCGGTCATGACCCCTCTGGCCTTTTATCATTATGATGTAAAGCCCAGCCAGTGTGGCTCAGTGTTTGAGTGTCAACCTATGAACCAGGAGGTCACAGTTTGATTCCCAGTCAGGGCACATGCAGGGGTTGCTGGGATGATCCCCAGTAGGGGGGGTTCAGGAGGCAGCCAATCAATGATTCTCTCTCATTGATGTTTCTATTTCTCTCTCCCTCTCCCTTTCTCTCTGAAATCAATAAAAATATATTTTAAATAAATTAAATATATAGCTGAAATTCACACAGGCCCTTCAGATAAGGCAGATCCTAAGCTTTTTCAATGTTTATTGATCTTTATTTTGCTTTACCTGTCCTAGAAAGTGTTTGAATTTATCAAGTGAGAAAGAAGCTTAGCTGGCTATCCAAGGACCTCTTAGGCAGTCATTCCATATAAGTACAACAGATATTGAAGATACTGCAATGAACTTTGGGGAAAAATACACTATTTTATTTTATTTTTTTTGAAGAAGTATTTTTATTTTTTTTTAATTGTTTTATTGCTTAAAGTATTACAAAAATATTACATATGTCTCCTTTTTTTCCCGCCCTTGACAACCCCCTGGCCTCCCCTACCCCCAGTGTCTTGTGTCCATTGGTTGTGCTTATGTGCATGCATACAAGTCCTTTGGTTGATCTCTTACCCCCCTCCCTCCTGCCCCCCAACCCTCCCCAGCCTTCCCATTGCAGTTTGACACTCTGTTTGAGGCAGCTCTGCCTCTGTATCTATTATTGTTCATAAGTTTATAATGGTCTTTATTATCCATGAATGAGTGAGATCATGTGGTATTTTTCCTTCATTGACTGGCTTATTTCACTTAAAAATACAGTATTTTAAATGAGAAGGTTTTTTTCCAAGGGAAACAGAAAACAATTTTCTGAGAAAATATCTGACAGATAGTTAGGTTTTAATCTATTATGTGTGCACATATATTCTAGAGTATTTGGAAACTAATGCATACTCGGTTTTTAGCAAATGAGGTATTGCTCATAGCATATAGTTCTCTAAGGATGTGCCACCTGTATTGGCCCTTTTTAGTTCTGTTTACTTTAAAAACATTTTTTTATTGATTGATTTGAGAGAGGCATCAATTTGTTGTCCCACTTATTTATGCGCTCATTGGTTGGTTCTTATATGTGCCCTGACCGGGATCAAACCTGCAACCTTGGTGTATCAGGACAGTTCTCTAACCAACTGAGCTACCAGCCCGGGCTAGTTCTGTTTATTATTGAGAATGAGGTGATGTTGGGAGAGGGGAAGAAAGATCACAATAAGCCAAATTACAAAAAGCACCTGTTATAGTTGTTTAATTTAATTTGTCTGCTTATTGGCCTTCAATATTTGTGGTCAGAAGTAGATCAGAGCTGAAACTCCTATTCTAGGCCCAGAATTCAATAAGTTTTTCAAACTTTTTATTTTGAGATTATTGTAGATTTACATGCCATTGTAAGAAATAATACAGAGAGATCCCATATACCCTTCACCCAGTGTCCTGCCACAGTAATAGCTTACATAGATATCGTATAATACCACAACTAGGAAATTGACATTGATACAATCCATTCACCATGTTCACATTTTACCAGTTTTACATGCACTCATTTGCATATGTATTTACTTGGTTCTGTACACTTTTATCACATGTATAGATTTGTGTGACCACAATGATAGTCAAGAACAGTTCCATCCCAAGGATGCCTTGTGCTGCCCTTTACAGCCATTTCCTCCTGTCACCTCCCCCACCCCAACCTCTGGCAACCAGTAATCTAGTCTCCATCTTGATTGTATATCATTTCACGTAGGCTAAATAAATGGAATTATACAGTGTCTAACCTTTTGAGATTGGCTTTTTCACTCACTATTATTCCCTTGAATACCCTTTTATCTCTAGCAAATATAGTTTTCGAATCTGGTCTTTTACTGTCAGTACAGGACAGTCTTAAGTTATGCTTATTTCATAGGTCATAGTCAGAATTTGTTACTGATACTAGAGAAAACAAAGTTGTCTTTACACTTGATGGTAGTTTGAAGATCTGATAGTGCTAAAAAAGTAGATGAGGAAATTCAATGTATTCAAGTAGTATTTAATGTGGCAATTTTTGTAAACTTGATTTTTAGAAAAATAAGCACATAACACAAACTTCCTGGTGTTGTGGGTTAGTGATGTTTACACGTTATAAGTGGGATTAATGTGTTGCAAGGGATCTCCATCAATGTCAAAATTATATTGGAGTTGTTGTGGAGGATATTACAACCCCGGGAGAGATCTTATATATCATACTGCAAAGTTTAAACTATTTTTTATTAAACTGTCGTTATAGCTCTAGTAAGAGGCTGTGGGAATTAAGATCTAATGTTCAGTTTTTCTTTGCCTGAAGAACTGTTGACAGCCAAAGCATGATTTTCTGTATCTCTTTTAGCATCTCCTTTTCTCCTTCTTGATGATTTGTTTATTCCCTTGTTCTGTCTGGATATGAAAGCGGCCTTTCTTATTTCTAAGGCCTAACCTAGACCTTTCAGGTAGTGTATTATGCCTTCCCAACAGCCCTGTCCCTCACCGCTTCCTGGTGTGTTCTCTGTAGAATGTGAGCCAATAGAAGCCATAGCCAAGTTTGACTACGTTGGGCGGTCTGCCAGAGAGCTGTCCTTCAAGAAGGGAGCCTCCCTGCTGCTGTATCACCGAGCGTCCGAGGACTGGTGGGAAGGCAGGCACAACGGGATCGACGGGCTGGTGCCTCACCAGTACATCGTGGTGCAGGACATGTGAGTAGTCCCAGCCTCGGTTGCCAGAGTGTTCCCAAGAGGAGACTCCAGCTTCTGCTCTTCCAGTGACCTTGGCCTTGTGGGAAAAGAGCAGGAGGGCTTGCAGAGCTAGCACTTCGGGCGCTGGCAGTTCTTCCCCTGCCCGCGGGCCTCTGATAACAGAACTGCCGGGCCAGCAGGTTCTCATTTCTCAGAATCCACCGGAGGCTGGGACCAAGGACTAGTGAGAGACGCCTTTTGAAGCCTCCAGATTCTTAGAACCTGAGCAGAGAAGGACTTTACGAGCTGAGTGACACTGCTGAATCCAGAAGCAGCAGTGCTCTTCCTTTGGTGTCTGCCTACCATTTCAATTCCAGATTCCCAAGAGAGAAGATACTGGCCTCAAGTTTAAAAAGTATCATCTCCTGGCTTCTTTTTTTTTTTCTTCTTCATTTTGCTGATGAGAAAGCTCTAATTTCAAAATTATTTTAAAAGATAGAAAGATAGTCATAATATATTAAGTGAAAGAAACAGGTTACAAAGTGTGATGTACAGAATAATCCCTATTTTGTGAATACGTTATTTCACAATGCAGCACCAATTTAAGAGTAGCTTTTCAAGGAAAAGAGAAATATAACGCATAAAATGTATAAGGTGAATACATGAGTCGGTCTAATTTTAGAAGTGTTAAAATGTGTACCTCAGAACCCAAGAAATATTATGTGTATACTAGAGGACCAGTGCACGAAATTCATGCACTGGTAGGGTCCTTAGTGGTTGCTAGCTGCCAGCCAGGGCCTCCCTCCCTTCCCCCAGCCGCCACCTGCCAAAGCCTCCTCCCTTCCCCCAGGCCGGCCCCACCCCCTGGTTGAACTCCAGAACAACCTCCCAGTTGAGGGGACAATTTGCATACTACGCTTTTATTATATAGGATACAGATATCAGTCATATGTATCTAAAGTATATAAGCATAAGCATCCATAATGTACAGTAAATACTATATACATACACAGGGTGGGGCAAAAGTAGGTTTACACTTGTGAGTATGCAAAATACAGTTTATTATTATTTATTAATTATATTATCTTCCATAGTAACAACTATAACCCACTTTTGCCTCACCCTATATATGCACACACTTGTAGGCATGTACCCCAGGCATTACAAAAGGTATAGAAGGATAGTTTTTAAAATTCTGACAATAGTTGTCTCTGGATGTTATTTTATATTATGGGTAATTGTTATTTGTGTATCTGAATTTTCCACTTTTTCTGCAATGAAATTGTATTATTTTTATAATGAAAAGGAAAACATTACATTAATAAGAGACTTACATACATAACTGCCATCACTTATTTGTGTGTGTGTGTGTGTGTGTGTGTCCTATTCATCTAGCAAAACACCCTCACTGTTGATTCTCGTTACTTCAGGGATGATACGTTTTCAGACACTCTGAGCCAAAAAGCTGACAGCGAGGCCAGCAGTGGGCCAGTGACTGAAGACAAGTCTTCATCCAAGGACATGAACTCCCCGACAGACCGGCATTCGGATGGGTATTTAGCCAGGTGGGTGGAGCCTGATAGTCAGGCTCCTGAACCTCCACTTCCCCTGGGGCCATGCGGAGCCAAGTGCCCTTTGCAGTATTACCCAGTGTGGTGAGCGCTCCTTTTCTCTCTTTCTCTCTGTGTATGTCTAGACAAAGAAAAAGAGGAGAGCCACCCCCTCCAGGAAGGCGTCCTGGCAGAACCAGTGATGGCCATTGTCCTCTCCACCCCCCACATGCTCTTTCCAACTCCTCAGTTGACCTGGGGTCCCCAAACCTGGCCAGTCACCCCCGGGGCCTGCTGCAGAACCGTGGCCTCAACAACGACAGTCCGGAGAGGAGGCGCCGGCCAGGCCATGGCAGCCTGACCAACATCAGCCGGCATGACTCCCTCAAGAAGATTGACAGCCCTCCTATTAGAAGGTCCACGTCATCGGGGCAATACTCAGGCTTCAATGACCACAAGCCACTGGACCCAGAGATGATCGCTCAGGTGGGATGCTTTTAGGGGAATAGTGCACGTTCAGTGCCTGGGGTGTGATGAAGGAGGTTTGCAGGGTTTACTTTTTTGTAGCCCTGTATTTTGTATAGAACCAACTAATGAAAACAGAAAAGAAGTTAGTCCATTCTTTAATTTAAGGCGTCGCTATGGGCCTCTTGAAGAACCATGTGTTACTGGAAGGGCCCAAGTACATTAGGTTTATATTGATTTAAATAGTCATGGCAGAAATGTAGGACCCAGGGCATTCAAATGCATCATTGCTACATAGCCGGGAAAATTCTGCAAAGAAGAGTAATGAGGAAGGACTAGCCCTCCCAGGTCTGAATGCATGCTAAAGACAGTAAAACAGACAAGTTGATGGAACAGAACAGAGAGCCCAGAAACAGAAACGTTTTAGTATGGAATAAAGATAACACTTCCATCTCAAGAAGTGATGAATTAGTTAATGATGAGAAGTGATGGTTAGCTGTTTGAAGAACAGCGGGTCTGGGTACTGGGTCATTCCTGAATACATACGTGTCTTCACTTTTTCCTAATGATTAGAATTGACAAAGTCAAAGGACCTGTAAAAAAAAATTAATTTGCCCTAGCTGGTCTGGCTCAGTGATAGAACGTCAGCCTGTGGACTAAAGGGTCCCGAGTTCAATTCTGGTCAAGGGCATATGCCTGGGTTGCGGGCTTGATCCCCAGTAAGAGGCATGCAGGAGGCAGCCAATCAATGATTCTCTCTCATCACTGATGTTTCTCTCTCTCTCTCTCCCTCTCCCTTCCTCTCTGAAATCAATAAAAATATTTTTTTTAAAAATTAATTTATTTTCCCATAGTTCCACCATATTCCCCTCTAGTTCTTTTTGCAGCACAGTCATTAAAAATGTGTGTGTGGCCAGTGACAAAGGAGGTGAATAGATTCAGGCTTTGCCATTTGTGTAATCTGAAGTGACTTCTAGCTATCACTGAAGCTTAAAACTAAATAGATCAAAAAAGAAAGTGAATGAGAAGTGAAGAGACAAATATGGGGACTTATTAAAGATGGATTATTTTTCATAACAAGAGCCCAAGGAAACCTGCACTGATGTGACAAATTTCCAAGATATTTTCAGTGTCCTATCTAAAAAGAATTTTGGATAGCAAATTAGATTGTATAAGGAGTTTAATGTGTTTTTAAAACATTGAACCAATGTTAAGTGCACAACGATTTTTCAGCAAAAATCAAAAAGACTTTGCCCTTCTTGCTTTTCTCTATTGGAAGTATTCTCTGTGCAGGGTCCTTTGAGGCCTGTTTAGAGCCAGTGGGTGACATGTGACTACAGTTCAGTACTGATCGGAAAAGCCGTAACATCACTGCTTACAATAAGCAGGTGAAAAAGGATTTGGGTTAGAGAGACAGGGATTTGGGAGCTTGGGGGTGGGAAGACCTACTAAGGTCTATTTAACCCTTCAGCTTCTAGAGGCAGGAAATCCTTTCATTGCAAATCATAACAACAGAAACTCAACAGATAAACAAGGCTCTCTTCATTCTCTCTGGGGCAAATACTTGTTATAAAAACAAATCCATATGCTTAGCATCAAATGGAAGTCACATATGAAAATAATTACTTGCAAAGTGATGTCATCCTCACAAAATGGCTTCCAGCTGTGTCCTTTATTTATCTTTCCATCTCTCACCTCCAGATTTTCCCATGAGGACAATGAAGCCTGCCATCATGATGTTCATACCAAAGGGAAATAAACATATACATATATATATATATATATATATATATATATATATATATATACACACACACACACACACACACACACACACACACATACATACCTACAGTGGGGCCTTGACTTCCAAGTGTCCCGACTGACGAGTTTTTTGAGATACCAGCTGTCTCTCGGCGGATTTTTTGCATTGAGTTGATAGAGTAATTTGAGTTAACGAGCTCCTTAACGAGCTCGGGTCTCGGAACGAATTAAACTCGTAAGTCAAGGCCCCACTGTATATGCAAATTCTTTTATTAAACAAATCAATGGAATCCCTGATGAAGTTTTTGGGGTTTTTTTAGTTACAGTATCCATATGTGACCATCATGTTTTGGTTTATTTATTCAGCAGAGCACTTACAGTATGCTAGGTCCTGTGCTAGGCTTTATGGACACAATGTTAAATCAATAGACTGAAGGTGCTTACCATCCAATGAGGGAGTTGAGTGTGGAAATCAGTTAGCACTGTGCGAAGCCAGAGGGTTATGCTCCAGGTGAGTGGAAGAAGAGGTCTCTTAGTCAAACCAGAGCAGTGGTCCTCCGCTCACCCTGCCTCACACAGTACTCTACCTTTTGAGTGTGTGCATATTAACAACACAGTTCAGTAAAATATACGCTCATTGTTGTGAAACACATCTCCAGAACGTTTTCATCTTGTGAAACTGAAACTGTACACCCATTGAACAACAACTCCCCTTTGGCCCATCCCACCCAGCCCCTGGCCGCCACCAATAATAACTCAATTATTGCCAAGTATTGAGTTAGTCTTAACTCAAATTCCATGAAAAGTGTTTCCATTAGTGATGTGATTTTTCTGAAATGTTGGACAACGCTTGGTCAGTCCCAATCAAAATAGAGTATAATATACATGATCACTTATTCCTAGAAATCTTAACACCATTAAAAAATATTTTGTGGCCCTAGCTCAGTGGTCGGCAAACTCATTAGTCAACAGAGCCAAATATCAACAGTACAACGATTGAAATTTCTTTTGAGAGCCAAATTTTTTAAACTTAAACTATATAGGTAGGTACATTGTTATTAACTTAATTAGGGTACTCCTAAGGCTTAGGTAGAGCCACACTCAAGGGGCCAAAGAGCCGCATGTGGCTCTCGAGCCGCAGTTTGCCGACCACTGCCCTAGCTGGTTTAGCTGAGTGGATAGAGCGTCAGCCTGCTGACTGAAGGGTCCCGGGTTTGATTCCGACCAAGGGCACATGCCTGGGTTGCGGGCTCAATCCTCAGTAGGAGGCATGCAGGAGGCAGCCAATCAATGATTTTCTCTCATCATTGACGTTTCTCTCTCTCTTTTCCTTCCTCTCTGAAATAAATAAAAATATATATATTTTGTATAAGAATTGGGTTGTAGGCTCAGGTTATTATCAATGCTGGCCTGTTTGCTTGGAAGTGAAATTATGTGTTTCTGTACATGAGTATTAATTATCAGTTTGTTCTCTCTCTCTTCCTAATGATGTTACAACAGGATATTGAAGAGACGATGAACACTGCTTTGAATGAACTCCGAGAACTGGAGAGACAGAGCACGGCAAAGCACGCCCCCGATGTGGTTCTGGACACCTTAGAACAAGTGAAAAACTCCCCTACCCCCGCCACTTCCACCGAATCTCTCAGCCCATTGCACAACGTGGCCCTCAGGAGCTCAGAGCCTCAGATTCGACGAAGCACTAGCTCCTCCAGTGACACGATGAGTACTTTCAAACCTATGGTGGCCCCCAGAATGGGCGTACAGCTAAAGCCTCCAGCCCTAAGGCCAAAACCTGCTGTTCTTCCAAAAACAAACCCTACCATAGGACCTGCGCCGCCCTCCCAGGGTCCTACAGACAAGTCTTGCACAATGTGAAAACCACTGGGCAAGGTCATCCGGGGAGGTGATTATAAAAAAGAAAATGGATTAGTGACAAGTCACGATCCGTAACTTTCCATAGTTTTGTGCTTAGAACTGGAGATCTTCTGGCTTTCCTCTGTTCTCGAACGTAACGTCTGAGACTAGCTAAATTAACACGGGCATTTGTATTTTGTAGTTTCTTTTTTTTTAATAACTGGACATATGTCATTTTAAAGACAATAGACTCACTTAGACTTACTTGAAAATTCAATGCTGCACCGTTTGTAACGAAGGCAACACCACTCTGCTCTCCGCATTGTATAGCGCCTCGGGTTTAGAGCAACCTGGGTGACTCAGAACTGCCTGGGTCCCAAAGCACGAGAATCTGAGTTCCAGGCTTTGGAGTATCACCAGTGTTGGTCTGTGGCACTTGGGGTCATGGCCAAAGGGTGGTGATGGCATTGTTTGGTAGCTGACAGTGAGCGCCTCTGGTTCCATGTAGGGGGACAGGGTTTGGCTCACGCTAAAGACTTTCAGGTGTCACAGTGGGATGGACATTCCCAGTGGGACCTTCAACCCACGGCCTGAATGATTGGATGAGTGTCTCTTTCATAGTAAGTCATTTCCCTGGGTCCAGGTTAAAGACTCAGCGGAAGAGGGTAGAGCCTCTGTAGTTACTGCTTGACCTGAAACCTGGGAGAGGAGGGAGGCAGTCCTCCAGAGTTACCAGTGTGACTCCTTCCACGCGCCTGACCAGGCCCCAGAGGATTTCCAGCTCCATCCTTCACATTCACAAAGGACTAGAGCTGTCTAGTCTTCAAGACTTTCTGGTCACACTGCTCCACAAACAACTTCCAAGAGCTGTTGTTCAGTGACTGCCTGGAAAACATTCCCAGCTCCCCTCAATCCCGGGCTTCTCCCTTCTGGAAATGGAGAAAGCAAGCAGCACCACAGTGCTCGGTCCACTCGGCCTTCTCTTCTCCAGACCAAATGACCTTGGTTCCTTTAAACATGCTGCAGAGAACAGACGATGCTGAATTGAATCCCCACCTTTCCTCTCCTTCTGTCTCTCTGAGCCAACCTAGAACTGGCCACGGTACTGGAGTAAGCGCCGTGCTGGCCACGGTGGGAGAATTTCCTCATGGTTCCAGGATCACTTCCTCCCGATTTTATACCCTGGAACCAGGACTTTTTTTTTTCCCCCTTTTCCTTTCTCGTACGGTCTCTACATAATTCACATAGTCACCTAGCTCCATGAGGGGCCCTCTTTCTCTGACAATTTTTCTTTAGCCCATTTTTATGCTATAGTTCCCTCTATCTTAAGAAAGTTGCTTTGAATTAATTTGCTTTTGCAAAGGTACAAATCACCACTCCCCCACCAGCAGCAGCTTATATTCTCCGTCAGCCTATGAGCATTTTATCTGTTCTATCATTGAACTTACTGATGAGGAGACCTGTTGTTTTTTATGATAAGTGGGTGGCCAGAACTCACCCCTCCGGACCACCATTGATTTCCTTCTAAGTGTGGTTTCAAACTGGTAGCCAATCACATGCCCACCTAAGAATTACACAGTATGGACTTCATCAGCCCACTGGTGACTGCATCATGCAGGAAAGAATGAGGATTTGAACTAAAATCAAGATCATGACTGATCTCTACCTCAGTTTGCCAGTCTAATCATTCTAATGCAAACAGAGATTAAATTAATGAGATACTTTCCTTTCAAAGTCACACTCCAGTTGCTTGCCTACAGCCTAATTTCACAATTGTTTTGAATAGTGAATTTTTTTCCCAGTATTTCCCAAGAACGGTAAGCTTTTAAACCTCTTCATTTTCAGAACCACCCATGTTTTTGTTTTGTTTTTTTGGGGGGAGGGGGGAAGGCCCATTTGGAAAAGGCCCAGCTCAGCATCTTGTCCAACCCCTCCCCATTCTCTTGAGTTTTTGTGGTCCTTCAGCACCTTGGACACATGGAGACAGCCAGGACCACCCTTTGAATAGCACTAACGCTTTTAAACAATCTTCCCCGAACCCCCTAGGAAATTTAAACTTTCCTAAATAGTCTCCCAGTTCTTTCTGGATTCCACTTTGGTTGCTGATTCTCTGTCGCTATCTGGGGAAACAGAAGCAAAGAATAAAGGTGGAAGCAATAGAGGAGGGAGGGGGGATGTTAAATCTTTTAGAAATTAAAATAAAAAGGATTCTTAAAAAACATTTTCCATCTTTGGTGGAAGTGCAAGATGTTAACAAAGGGCATCAAAAGGCGTTTGGATGTATTATTTGGTAGGGGGAGGGGGAGGGGCCTCTTTTATAAGCTTTAACCACAGCTTTTCAGATCTTACTCCCAGCTTCATTCTCCAGGCTTTCCCCTGGTGATCCTCCCATGTCTCCTCTCATTGTTTGCACCGGTGAGGGATGAGGATTGCCCTTCTGCCATTGGCCGAAGGGATGGCAGGGGACATGCTGCTCTGGACCCTCGGAGCCTCCGAGGCTGTGCCTTCCAGGAGACGGCTCCTAATACTCTCCCATCCCTTCCTTACTCTACCTGTCCCCCTAAATCCTTGCTGTCACCCTGAGGCACTTTTTCCCCCAATTCCCAGGGAAAGATGTGACTCAGAGTGAGTAAGAACTCAATAGGGACTCACCTGTCCTTACTTTGTTTAGTAAAAGTCTTCAGATTCCAGGGGTACAACACGGTGGCCACCACAATATATCCAAACTAATACCCGGTAAGCGCATTAAAAGCTTCAGCAGCGAGAGACTTTACCTGGTACACAGCCTGCCTTACAGCCTCAGGGGCAGCACGCAGCGGGGAGGTGGAAGGCACAGGAATGAGGAAAGAAGAAAGGAAGTGAGTCCTGAGATGTTATGCCTGCAGTTTCAAGGATCTTAGTCCTGGTGTGCAGTTTGGGAAGGGTGTTGTTTTGATGATGGGGAAATGATGGTTCTACGAAGATTACCTGACTCCACTTACACAAGAATATGTATTCTCAGCTGATATCACTGTATGTTCATATCCCCTCCATGGAACTCACCCAACTAGATTTACCAAGTTGGCCTTTGGTTTGGGTCAGGGTGTGGATTAGCATAGAGAGAAAGGTACTTAGTACCTATTTCTAATGAGTGCTCTAAATTATTTCAACATGTTGAATGGCCCTTTGTAGAGCTCCATGTTCATGTTCATTGTCACCGCTATTGTTCAATTGCATGTTTTCTCACATATGATCTGACTTCGGTGCCCCTTGAGCCTCCATAGAATCATTTACAACAGTGCCCCGCTGCACCTACTGCAAAGAGCGTGAACGTTATCGATGGATATAGAGCCCTAAGGGTCAGATTGTATCGGTTCAGTTTTCTGTCTTTGTACTTTTGCCATTCCCAAAAATGGGCTTATAATTTAATCAGTAAGAAGAAGAAAGTGGGGAGAGTACTGGTCTCCTGAGTTTTGGGGAATGACATAGCCCCTGGGGTCTACAAACTGAAGAAACTTGAATCTGATCACTACAGCCTCAAATAAAAATTAAGAACCTATGGGTCCGTTGAGGGCATAGAAGACTTCATATTTGGGGTGACACAGTAGCGAGAGGCCATGAGTGCAGGGAATGCACTTAGGACTGAGTCTTGCTCTGAGTAACCCACCGCAGAGGCCCCGAGCCATGAGCGGCTTTCAAGTGAAGGCTTTATCCATGTGTAAATAGAGCTCCTATGGAATCACCCCCTGAACTGAAAACCTGACCGCCAGCTGGGCTGGGGTGTGAGGCTGGGTGTGGGGTGGTTGGCACAGCTTTGTTCAGATCAGTAAAACAAACTGGAAATGGAGTTGTCACTCACCCTAGTATACTTTTTAAAAAATAGTCTACGTGGCATAATCGAGATGGGTACCTGTATCTTTAAATGACGTAGGGAATTTTGTATGTTTAAATAATTGTACTGGGTTCCATAATGCTTATAGAAGCTGTTTAGTAAAAGAAAATATATAAACCGTGCATTTGTGAATGCCCCCTTAGAGCATTCATCCAAGTTCAGTGTGTCGTGTGACGGTTATTATAGCTGTTTATAGTGAGTGGCTGTGTAACAGGAGAGACTGCTATTTACCTAGGGGCTCAAGGGTAGCTCCTGCCCACTTAATTAAATCAGTGTTGTCCTTTCCTGTCCATTTGATCAATTGCAGTGCTGGTAGCTTCCTGCTTGTGACTGTTACCTAATTGTGTCAATGTACATCTGTAGTATGTACATGTGAAAGTGCCTTTCTATTTTAGGAGTTTTAGCCTGGCTCTGTACTGTTGCCCCGGCCTCCTCCCCCTCTTCTCCCCCCCCACCCACCTCCAATTTTTACTGCCTATTTGAGTGTTGAAACTTCCTCCACTCTCTCCCAGCTCCTCCATCCCCACCTTCCTGTGCCTCGAGTGCTCAGTATTGTCCCCTCTTGCAGCCTTGTCATCAGACTCTCGTTTTCCTTGTGACTGTGCCTTCCCCGCAGTCACTCTCCCTGCACCCCCCCTTCCCACCCTTCCCTCTCCACACCCTCCTGTTTGCCTTTGCTCTCAGTGCTGCCTCTCATCATTACATTCCCTTGGCTCTGAGGTGAAAATGAAGGGGGGTGCTTTTACAGGTCTGGGAGAAAAAAATATGTTTTGTTGTTGTTGTGACAATGCACTTTTATGTATAGTACTGTACATTTTGGCATGTACCATTCCAGGCTTCCGTATACAGTCAGGTCTGTTCTTCACGGTGTATCTTTATAATAAATAAGATAGTTCTGGCTGCCTTTGTCTGCTTCTGATTTGGTGTGATTCTCCGTGGTGTTTTCATTCCTTTCCTTTTTTTTTTTTTTCTAATCACTGTTCACCCCCCCAGAGAGCTGAGTTGCATTAAATAATGTGAAACTACTTTTTTTTTTAAGTTATCTCTTTTCATTTTTGTTTGTGAATTTGAAATGAGGCTTCTTCACAGACCCATGACCATGAGGCCAGGTTTTCAGAGTTCAGTTGGAGAGACTCCTGTGTAGGTGGGAAAAGGGACTGGGGGAATCTTCATGCAGAGGTTAAGAGAGCGCAGTCCTAAGCACTCACCAGCTTGAAGTCTTTTCTTTCAAGCTTTTTTTTTTTATGTGCTGATTTTATTTTTTTATTCCTTATTTTCTTTCCTAGCATTTATACCCTCCTCCATCTCCACACTGTTGTCCATGAGTTCTCTGTCTTTATTTTTTCTTTTTTGCTCAATCCCTCCAGCCCCCTTGAAATCTTTTTTTTTAAGGACCCTGGCATAGTAAACCTTGTCAAGCTGATCTTTAGTGTCATTTGAATAAATTGAAATGCAACCCTTAGGTATAGAATATGTTTAGAATTCCCCCATGTATTGGTACTTTTTTTCTCAAACTAAAAAAAAAAAAAAAAATCAAAAAAGCTAATTCTTGGAGGACTTAGCAATACTTTATAAATGGTTTTATAAAACTGTATCAGCAATGTGCTGGATTGAATATTGAATATTGATAAGAGGTATGGAGTAAAAAAAACTTCATTGACGTTAAAATGCATACAGAAAAGTACACAAATCATTGGTACAACAGTTTTCACAAAGTAAAACAGTACTATATCCACCACCCGGATCAAGAAATAACACATTATCAGCATCCCAGAAGCTAGGCGTGTGCCTCTCCCAAGTTCATCAATATCCTGATGAATAACAGGTTGGGTTTCCCCTGTCACAGTGGTTCTCAACCTTCCTAATGCTGCGACCCTTTAATACAGTTCCTCATGTTGTGGTGACCCCCAATTTCATTATAAATTGAGCATAAATAAAGCATAGTGATTAATCACAGAAACAATATGTAATTATATATGTGTTTTCCGATGGTCTTAGGCGACCCCTGTGAAAGGGTCGTTCAACCCCCAAAGGGGTCGCGACCCACAGGTTGAGAACCGCTGCCCTGTCATTATAACTTTCTTTTTTTTATTGATTGATTTGAAAAAGAGAGAAAGAGAGAAATTGATTTGTTGTTCCACTTATTTATGCATCCAGTGATTGATTCTTGTATGTGTCCTGACTGGGGATGGAACCAGCAACCTTGGTGTTATTGGAAGGATGCTCTACCCAACTGAGCTAGCTGGGAAGGGCCTCATTATAACCTGTTATAAAGAGACTCACAGTATGTTGATATGTGTCAGCTTCTTTTGTTGAAATTTACGTCTGAGAATTGTCCATATGATATATAACAATAGGGTCTTTTTTTTTCCACTTTCACTGCTATGTAGACTTCTATTACAGTAGCGCACTTATTTTAGTACTAGAGGCCTGGTGCACAAAATTTGTGCATGGGGGGGATTGGGCCTAAACCGGCAGTGGGACATCCCTCTCACAATCCTGGACTGCTGGCTCCTAATCGCTCACCTGCCTGCCTGCCTGGTTGCCCCTAACTACCTGCCCCTGCCTGCCTGATCGCCCCTAACTGCCCCCCTTCTCGGCCTGATCACTACCAACTGCCCCCCCTGCTGGCCTGGTCACCCCCAACTGCCCCCCGCCAGCCTGGTTGCCCCTCATGGCCCCCCCCACTGGCCTGGTCACCCCACGCAGCCTGCTGTTCAGTCATTTGGTCGTCCTCACTAACCCCACTGCGGGGCTGAGGGGACTGGGCGCTGCCATCTTGTGGCTGTGGGCCCCGCCATCTTTTGAGGGCATGACAGTCAATTAGCATGTTCCCTCCTTATTGGCTGTGGGTGCCATCATCTTTGAGGGTGGGGCAGTCGATTAGCATATTCCCTCCTTATTGGCTGTGGGTGCCGCCATCTCTTGCGATGGTGTGAGGGTCAATTAGCATATTCCCTCTTTATTAGATAGGATTCCTGATTAAACTTTGGGTATGGTATGCAAAAATCTTTAAATGTGAACAAGTAAATGAACAAAAAGTAAAGTAAAACCCACCTCTTAAAGGACATGTTTCCCCAAAGCATGATGGAATGACTTTGAACTAAGCCATTGGCTGGCAGGCCTACCTGAAAGCAGGTGGGACCAAGAAGATAGATTTCGAGGCTGCCACACAGGAACAAATGCCCAAATCATACAGGATTGTTCCCGGAAAGACTCCACTGTCCTGCGCCTCCATCACTATCACCCTCAAGTCCGCAAGCCTCCACCCTCCAAGTGCACCTACATCCCTCCCTCCTGAATCAGAGTCCATGGGCATGTGTCTGCCTGTCAACTCCCACTGTTCTTACACCAGCCAACCCTGGAAGAATATGAGCAAGGCAGGGAAAAGGAATTTTCTGCCTTCTACCTTGGGTACTTGGGACTCCTGCAGTGGAAAATTCCCCAAGCTTGATCTAAAGTCCCAAAAAGGTCCTGGGAGCCAAAACCCAGCAAATTCCATCCCACAGACCATATATCCTCATTTGGGTTTTGAAAAATATGGTCAATGTATCTTTGGGAAATAATCATGGTGAGGTTTATCATTCTCCAGTAGCCTTTCTATCTCTTTCTACATAGTAGATAGAAACGTGCCTTCTGCAATAATAAAAATAAACAGCCAGACCCGGCCAGTGTGGCTCAGTGATTGAGCATCAACCTATGAACCAGGAGGTCATGGTTCAATTCCCGGTCAGGGCACATGTCCAGGTTTCGGGCTCGATCCCCAGTGGGGGAGTGTGCAGGAGGCAGCAGATCAATGATTCTCTCTCATCATTGATGTTCCTATCTCTCTCTTCCTCTCCCTCTCTGAAATCAATAAAAATTTATTTAAAAAAAGAAACAGCCAGTTTATCAAGTTTAGTTCTTCACATGAGTTGCTGGAGAGCTGGGACTTGGCTGAATATCAAGGGGGGTGTGTGTGTGTGTGTGTGCCTCCTGATATTACCTCTCTCATTCCCTTTGACATGTGGGTTTATGTCTTTTTTTATGCCCTTTATTGTCATTTAGAGAGCTATTGGGAGGCAGCAGAGAGGTAAATGTCTGTCTTCAAATCACCACCTTTAAACTTTAAAGTTCCTCCTTTAGCCTCCTAACAAAACCCTTTCTGGATAAATCAGCCAGAGTTGGTTTCTGTTGCTTGCAACTGAAAGACCTAACTGGTGCACATACTGAGAGAATTTTCTTCCCACTTTCCAAAAGCTTATGTTACACCACTTCACTTTTATGAAAGACCTACATTAGTACCTGTTTTTGCTAACTGAGAGTAACCTGAAGAGGATTTTCACTTTTAAGAGAAAAAGTGGAAAGCAAAAATAGCATTTGTTTTGCAGTGAGCTGTTATAGGGGTAGTGTGTACCTGGAGGGGCAGTGACAGGGGCCCCCGCAACCTTCCTCCTGGCAGTCCACTCAGCATCTCAGCATTAAACTTTGTATCTGTGCTTTATCTCAATTTACTTTGTGTGGCCTAATGCAAGATGTGTCCCAAGATATCAGAAAGGCCTGATAGAGCTAAAAAGGGAGTAATCTTGGTGTAAAACTGGATGTAATCATCCTTTTGATTGTGGTACACAAAATAAAAATGTACGCATTGGGTTTTGTGTCTGGGAACTCTCAAAAAAACTTCCATATGAATTAATGGCAATTGCTTCTTTATGCCATTTTGGCTTCTAAAAGGTTTTATGGAAACTCTACTTTCAGATAGCAAGGGAAGCCTATAAAGCTGAAACAGTTGTTCTTGAGGGTAGAGTGCATAGAACCCTAAATGTTAAAAAGGTAAGCTCTAGTCCAGGCCAAGCTATTTCACCAGGAAGAATTCCCCAAATTCTGCAGCCCACAACAGCTGGGAAATGGCACCTTTCTCCTCAGAGGGCTGTGAGCATGCCATTTGCTACCTCCAGAGAAGGTGGCTTAGGAAAGACACCGCCAAAACTTATCCTTGCTTTATTTGGTTTAATCACTTTAGCATTTAGGAGTAAAACAGTGGGAGAAAGTTATTTCATTTTATCTTGGAGGTATTTGCGTATTTTTATTTAAAATAAATAAATTAATTAAGGCCCTAGCCAGTTTGACTCAGTGGCTAGAGCGTTGGCCTGCGGACCAAAGGGTCCTGGGTTTGAATCCGGTCAAGGGCACATACCTCGGTTGCAGGCATCTCCCCGGCCCATTCTCTGGTGGGGGGCTCATGCAGGAGGCAACCTGTTGATGTGTTTCTCTCACATCGATATTTCTCTCTATCTATCCCTCTCACTTCTACCCTCTCTAAAAGTCAATGGAAAAATATCCTTGGGTGATAAAGTAAAGTAGTAAGAAAAAAAATAAAGATGACAAAAAATGAGGAAAACTTGTTTAGCATGGTGTGAAGCAAAATACATGACAACAAATGCTTATTGAATAAATAGAACACCTGGCCAAAATGAATAAGTAAAGTGACCATAATAGTTCATAAATCTCTACTTGGAAAAATAAAAGGTTATAATATAGCTTGTTGGGAATGAGAGCATGTTAATAAAGTCCCCAGTGACCTATGTGGGGAAAAAGAGGTTCAAATGTATCTGATTATGTGCCCAAAGAAAATCACCAGTGTGCTCTGGGAATAATTTACATTAAATAAATGATATTTCGAAATAGGAATTCATATGTAGGTCAAAAGCAGGCCACGAGTTTTAAAAGTCTACTGGAATTGAAAAATATATATAGAATGAAGATATTATAATTGAGTTTTGACAATTCAGTATGATGGGAAAAGTTTCTATAAAATAATTACCAGGAAGTTCTAGACATGAAAATATTGGTCACAATGAAGAGAGAAGGCAATTGTTAAGCCACCCAATTTGATGGTGCAATTCATCCTTATTGCACTCTTAGAATTAAATTGCCTGAGTCCAAACCCCCAACTGCCCGTCACAGTAGAATTTCCAAAGGCCCATCGATGCTCTTCCAGGTTCTCATTCCTCCCCTAGAGGTTCCTTCTTGTTTCTAAGTATCTTGGGGGCTACAGAGGTTGTCTGGCTCCATCCAGTATCAATACGCAGCGTGGGAGAGGCCACTACAGATGAGTCGCTGCTGGCCTTTGAGAGTTATGCCCAAAGCACAGCACTGAACAAAGTCCCTGCTCTCAGAGCAGACCCAGGGCAGAGACAGCAGTGCCCTCCCAACAGCAAGTCTAAAATGGGCAGCCCTGACACAAACAGAGGCACTTAGCACTTGACTGAGATGTCCAAACAACTGAAGAGTAAGTCAGCATTTCCATAAAAACGCATATCCCGTAACCGGGCCTGGCACCTCTCCCCTTGGCATTGACTTGGTGGTGATTAATTGCTATTTTGTTCAACTGTCAGGACAGAAGAAGTTATTTTCTCATTTCCATATATTCCCAGGGAAAATCCTAGAGAGTTGACTTAAAATGTAATGTTATGTGAAACTATGCAAAATACATATTAAGTTAACATTAACTTTTCTATTTGTCTCTTTGTCGTTATATCATGGCTATGGAAACCAAAGAGAAGAACTATGTATGATCACGTCCAAATCAGCTTCCCACAACCGGATAATTTGGGTCATATTCCCAAGCTAGGGAACCTAGAACCCAGGGAGTGAATGATAAAAACATCTGCATGCAGCTGGAGGCGAGATCGGATTCCGAATGGTTCTAGGCCTTCCCTATAGGCATCCTTTTCCTTTCTTTTTCCTTTATTTTTAACACGAATGATATGGATCTGTGGTGTGACTTAGCTCTTAGCACCTCAAGTCTACTTGCCTTCTATCCCCTGGGCATCTACAGTTTTCTTAGATCTTTGCTGAGAAGAGGCTTTAAGGATGGATGTTTATGTTGCACTTAGGATTCAGTCTGCTCTGTTGACCAAGACAGACAAAGACTTTTTTTTAAAGCCATCAATAATCTTCTACAATGGACAGCACATCACTTCATTCCCCACTTAAACCCCCTATGATGATTTCCCATGCCACTTGGAATAAAATCCAAACTCCCAACCTGGGTCAACATGATCCGGCTTCTGCTAAACCCTTCTAGCCCCTCTTGTCCTGTCGCCCTCATGACACACCCACCATACTGGCACTTTTGCATCTCTCCAACATGCTGAGCTGGTTTCTGCCTCAGACCTTTACCCTATCTCCCTCCACCTAGAGCAGTCGTTCTCAACCTTCTGGCCCTTTAAATACAGTTCCTCATGTTGTGACCCAACCATAAAATTATTTTCGTTGCTACTTCATAACTGTAATGTTGCTACTGTTATGAATCGTAATGTAAATATCTGATATGCAGGATGGTCTTAGGCGACCCCTGTGAAAGGGTCGTTCGACCGCCAAAGGGGTCACGACCCACAGGTTGAGAACCACTGACCTAGAGTGATCTTCCCTCAGATTTTCACCTGGATGGCCCCATTCTGATATTCAGCTTGCTGCTCAAATGTCAGCTCTGCAGAGTTAACACCCTGGATACAGGCTGAGCGGGTGCAGGGCAATTTGGCGACAGTGTTCCAAATAACAAACACGTATTCCCTTTGGCCCAGTAATCCCACCTCTACAAAGTTATCCTCCAGATGCATTCACATGCAGGGAAATGATATATGCATCGAGTTATTCGTTACAATATCTGGAATAACAAGAGATTGCAGACAAACTCAATGTTTATCAACAGGGGGCAGGTTAAATAAATTACAGAACATTCATACACTGGACTATTGCTTTGCAGCTATACAAAAGAATGAGGAAGATCTCCAAGTCCTCACATGGGAAGCTCTCCAAGATACACAATTATGTAAAAAGCAAAGTGCAAAGCAGTGTATGTGGTGTACTACCATCTGTGCAAGGAGGGCTTAAAATAAGAATGTATGCTTCTATTTGCTTGTTTATATCAAGAAACTATATAAGGGTACCAAAAAAAAAAACCAACACAAAAAACCTATTTACAGAGATTTCCTAGGCAGATAGTGGTGAATAGGGAACTGAGATGGAAAGGAGACTTTGGGGGAGTACTTTTTAATACATTTTCGTGTCTGATTCACGTGACTATATTACCTTTTTAAAATTAAATACATGTAAAGTTTTTATTCTGCAGGAAAATAAAACAGCACTTTCCCAATGCCCCTTTATTCCATTACGCTGCTTTATTTTCCTCATAGAGCATTTACCACTATGTAACAGGGTATAAAAATGGAAGCTCTGCTGAAGGACCAAAGCATCATATTCTAATGTACAAAACCAAATCAACATGCAAATTTTCAAAGGATTTCACTAAAAGCTGGCGAATACCTCACTCTCCTCCAGTGATGTAGAGACTATGGATATCAGGAGAATGGTTTATGAAGAGGATTTCTGGAGAGAAGTGTGTGTGCTATGAGCTCCCCTCCAAGGAGAAGATAGGAGGTGCCTGGTCCTCAGCTCAACTCTAGTGAGTAGGGCATCAGTGGAAACCCCCATAACGTTTGACATATGTCCCCTGCAGTTGAGGGATACAATGAAGTGGGTTGACTTCCTTGTGAGATCTTTAGGATGAGGCATAGCCAGGTTGGGTAGGTGCTGATGGAGGAGGTAACAAGCAGGGCCAGCTGTACTCCCAGAGTCTGGCAGGACCAGGGATGCATGATATAGGCCAAGCTGCATGCAAAAGAGAAGGCTGAGCTGGTGTCATCTGATGTCTTGGGCCCAGGATTGCCTGGAGGCAAGAGCAGAACCTTGAAAACATAGAGCTGGATTCCTAAGTGCTGAGCAAGTAGTAAACAAACAGCCAGAAGAGAGATCCCAGCTGGAGCTGGGAAGGAGAATGCTAAGTCGCATTAAATTTTAAGTTTATATTATTTATATCATGGGACTTGAAATGATAAATGACTGGATCGAGGACGTGTTTATAACTGTAAGTGGTCATAGGGTTTTTATTGCCTAATTGTGGCCAGTGTAAGGGCCATGATAGAGGAAAGCAGGGCAGAGTGGCAAGGGGTACTGCTCTGAGTTGGGGATCGTGGAAAGCCTCTTTGAACAAAGACTTAGTGAGGTGAGAAGACAAACCACACTGACATCTAAGCTATTTCTAAGAACTTCCTAAGCAGAGAGAGCAGGTACAGAGGCCCTGAGTGGGGAACATGCTTGAAATGTTTGAGAAACAGCAAGAAACCCAGCCTTGACTGGAGCAGAGTGAAAAGGCAAAGAATAGAGGACTTGAAGCAGGAAAGTGAGCCAAGGGCCAGCTCATGCGGGGCTTGTGTTCCAGAGTGCGGAGGGCGCATTTTCTCCTAAGGGGTACAGAAGATTTGTAGATGGGGTGGGGAGTTGACATACATGAGTTGAATGTGTAAATGGTAGAAGGACCTAATCCTGTCCACTCACTTTTTTATTCCTCTCACAAGATTAAATGATTTGAGGGCAGGCACATGGCCCAAAATGGGCCAAATTAGGATCAATCTTGGAGCATGTGTTTTACTTATGGAAAATAGTTTCTCTCTTTTCCCTGAGGCCACTAAGCCAATCAGATGTAAGCCCAGAACTGTGGGGGCCATCATCAGAGAGCCTGCCTGAGAACAGTGCCAACAGAGAGGAAAAGAGACACCGGAAAAAAAAGAAGTGACAGGAACAAAATCTGATGGCATTGTATGAGCCCTTGAATGTAGACAAGCCTAAAACTAAATACAGTATAACCCTGGATTTACCAGGTTCATAAGCCAATACCTTCCTTTCTTTTTTTTTTTTTTAACGCAAGGTAGTTTCAGCTGGGTTTCTGTCTCTAGCAAGAGTTCAGAATACTATAGACACCAAATTATTACCAGTAACTATCTTCGGATGGTGAGATTACACGTGATTGCTTGTTTTCCCTTTCTGCTTATATGTGTTTTATTTTGTTTTTTAGTATTGATGGCAATTTACTCATTTTTCATTAAAAGAAAAATTAAAGTATTATTTTAATATATGGAGGGGAGAGATAGACTGTCATTGAGGTTGGAAAACCAGCAGATGCCCAGTCAATCTAAGGAAGGGCTTTGGGCCCTCCTTGGCACTCTCCAATCCCCACTCCACTTTGAGCGTTTGTGCTTCCCCATGTTACTTGCATAGTTTACTTTCAAAATCCAGAGGAATTGATGATTTCCCAAAGTCTCTGCCAGATCTGTGATTTTCAGAATGATCTGTATTCTTGCATGATTATTATTGTACTCTAATTCAAGCTAATGTTGGTGCTGTACTTTTCTTTGCAAGAGAAAAGCATGGAACATGAGAGATTCTTTTTTTTTCATTCCAGTAAACACTTTCCTCCCACTTCAGTTACTTAATGTCATTTGGACCACAGACTGCCTCAAGATCACCTGGGATATCTGTGTATAATAAAACTCAATCTCCACCCAAAACACCAATAGGTCTGGAATGGGGTCCCAGAACCTGCGTATAGACTCTCTAGGGAATTTTCCTGCACAATACAGCTTGAAATCATTTTCATAAATAACATGTAAAAATTCTATAGTAACAAGTTTTCAATATAAAAAAATACCAAAAAAGCCTTTTTCCTCAGAGTTCATGTTCATATACCAAAAGTAATCACAAAAATCGACAGGTCCATAAAGTCAGATTTGTTCCAATATATTATCTCTAAATTCCCTAATCAACCCCAAATTGAGCCAAATGGTTAATATAACCACTCCCACTTTTTGAGAGCCTCAAAAAATGAGCAGCTAAATTAGTTTACTGGGAACAGGCAAGAAAAAACTTCATCACATCTATGAAACATGTGAACAAGAAACGTTTCCCATCGATTACCCATATGGTAGACTCTAAGCCAGCGGTTCTCAACCTGTGGGTCGTGACCCCTTTGGGGGTCGAACAACCCTTTCACAGGGGTCGCCTAAGACCATCGGAAAACACATATATAATTACATATTGTTTTTGTGATTAATCACTATGTTTTAATTATGTTCAACTTGTAACAATGAAAATACATCCTGCATATCAGATATTTACATTATGATTCATAACAGTAGCAAAATTACAGTTATGAAGTAGCAACGAAAATAATTTTATGGTTGGGGGTCACCACAACATGAGGAACTGTATTAAAGGGTCACGGCATTAGGAAGGTTGAGAACTACTGCTCTAAGCAAAGAGGAATGAAAGCTCCATCTGCACCAAGACGGAGAAAGAGCCAGGCTTGCTCTTTTCCATGGCACCTCAGAACCAGTCGACTGCCTCGAGATGAAGCTGAGCATCTCTTCCCCAGCCACTGACTGTCAGAAACTCATTGAGGTGGACGAGGAATGAAACTCGGTACCTTTTGTGGGACGTGTATGGCCACAGAAGTTGCTGCTGATGCTCTGGGTGAAGAACGGAAGGGTTACGTGGTTCGACTCAGTAGTGAGAAGGACAAACAAGGTTCCCCATGAAGTAGGTGCCTTGACCCATGCCCGTGCCCGCCTGCTACTGAGTCAGGAGCATTTCTGTTGTAGACCAAGGAGGACTGTGGAAAGAGAGTGCAAATCTGTTTGGAGCTGCATTGTGGATGCTAATCTCAGTGTTCTCAACTTGGTCATTGTAAAAAAAAGGGAAGAAAGATATTCCTGGTCCCACTGAAACTACTGTGTCTTGTCGCTAGGGCCCAAAAGAGCTAGCAGAATCCACAAACTTCTCTCTCTCTCTCTCTCTCTCTCTCTCTCTCTCAGATGATGTCTGCCAATATGTTGTAAGAAAGCCCCAAACAAAGAAGGTAAGAAAGCTAGGACCAAAGCACTGAGAGACAACGTCTTATTTCTCCACATGTCCTGAAATACAAATGTTGGTGTATTGCTCTGAAGAAACAATGTTACTATGAAAAATGTGAAAGAGGCCACAGAATATGCTAAACTTTGGGCTAAGAGAATGAAGGAGGCCAAAGAAAAACGCCAGAAACAGATTGTCAAGAGACGTAGGCTGTCCTGAGAGCTTCTACCTCTAAGTCTGAGTCCAAAGTAAGATTTTCCAAGAGAAACAAATAAATAAGGACAGACATTAAAAAACAAAACAAAACAAAAACCAGCTAGGCGTTGCTGCCTCTCAAAAGGATTTGGTCAAGCAAGGACATCAGCGAGGAATAGGTGATAGGGTTGAATCGATAAAAGTCTTCTTTATATTATGTGGAATCTAAAGAGTGGAACTCATAGAAGCGGAGTAGAATGGTGATCGCCAGGGGCTGGTGGGTGGAGGAAATGGGGAGACATTGGTCAAAGGGTACGAATTTTCAGTTATAAGATGAATAAGTTCTGGGGATCTAATGTACAGCACAGTGGCTATAGTTTAATGTATTACACACTTGAAATTTGCTAAATGAGTAGATATTAAGTATTCTCACCACAAAAAAACGGGGGGACTATGTGAGGTGATAGATATGTTAATTAGCTCGACTTTGGTAATCATTTCACAATGGATCCATATATCAAATCATCACATGGTACATCTTAAATATATATGATTTTTATTTATCAGTTTTACCTCAGTAAAGCTGAGGAGAAGGGTCTCCTTTATCACTTACAGCCCATCATATTTATTTTATTTTAAATATATTTTTATTGATTTCAGAAAGGAAGGGAGAGGGAGAGAGAGACAGAAACATCAATGATGAGAGAGAATCACTGATCGGCTGCCTCCTGCACGCCCCATACTGGGGATTGAGGCCGCAACCCAGGTATGTGCCCTAACTGGGAATCAAACCCTGACTTCCTGGGTTCATAGGTCAATGCTCAACCACACCGGCCAGGCCCATTATATTTATTTTGACCCTATTTGACTTCATAGTTGTACTTCCACAGGCCATTGCTAAATTTGAGACCACTTTGGAGGAATCCCACTGCATCTGGCAGGAACCCTTTTGGGGTGGTAAAAAGAAACCCAGCTTCTGCAGTGTCATCTTTTAATATGAGCCATGAAAAACTGTGTAGGGGGTGTCTATTCTCATCACAGAACTGAAAAGACTTAAGCATTGTGATCTAAGGATAAGATAAGATAATATACATCCTGAACTGTATCGTAGAGTTTGAAAATGGACCCCTTTTAAAAGTACTACACAATACAGTCAAGTTTTAAGAAAAGAAGGAAGTATAGGGCTTAATAAATGCACCTCCTTTAAAGAAACTGGTCCCCCAAAATTTCCATTTCATCGCCATGACAACTAGTACTCCATCATTGCCATGGTAACCAGGTGAATAGCATTCATCTGAAGAGAAGCTCCCTGATTGGGGGACCAACGGAAGCCGTTAGGAGCCAGACAACACTGCTGAAAAGGCTGTTCTGCAATCACGTTGACCTATTTCTAGCCTTCCAATGTGTTTCAGTTCTCCAATGTGATTCCCCAAAAACAAATGTGGATTCTTGGAATAAGACAGTTTTAAGAAGTGTGAAATAATTGTTCTACCACATGAGACCATTTGTTTTCTACTTCTCCAGAAGTATGGGAATATATGACAGCCACACCCTTCACCACGTCTTGCAGTTTAATTATGACATCCCTTGTGTTACAGCAACAAGGCACGCCAGCCACATCTAAAACCAGATGTTGATTGCTGGTGACAAGTTGTCTTATTTACTCTTTTTTTTTTTTTCAGCAATCCAGAACCCACACATCCCACCACCTCCCATACTGGGTTTTCATACTCAGAATATCCTCCTGCACTAGTCAACGCAAGGCCAGACTCCAGACAACGAGCGACAGCCCCTGCACTCCAGAGCCCACCGGGATTGTTCAAAGCAGCCATCCCTAAGCCTGCTACCCTGCCTTGTCCATTCCTCCCCGTGGGAGCCAAAATAGAGGCTCTTGCCCACATTTCCCCCTCACTTCCTCTGCCTCCTGACCAACCCTGGTGCTTCCCCAAGTGGCCCTGTGTGGCATATGGTGCCTCCTCTTTCTTTTTTTCTTTATTTTCCTTTTGTTATTTTAGTACATAGTTATGATTGAAATCCTCCAACACAGTGGGAAGAGACAATACAGCACTGCACAGGTTTGAGTCCCAGCTCTGCTCTGCAGAGATGCTCCGCTCCTCATTTTACTTAGCTGTGAAATGGCGATTATGATTGTATATCCTCAGAGGATTGTTATGAGAATTCAATGACTGAATATTTGAGGGGAGGGATTGTTTTTGTTTTTCCTATATTGTGCACTGTTTCTTTTCCTCTTGCCCCTAAATTCTCTTTTCTCCATTCTCCCACCACACTTCCCTTTGGCAACCATCAACTTGTTCTCTACATCTACATCTACAACTTGTTCTCTACTGTTTCCGTTTTGCTTTGTTTATTCATTTGTTTTGTTTTTTAAGATTCTACATATAAGTGAAATCATATGGTGTTTATCTTTCTCTGTCTGACTTATTTCATTTAGCACAATACCCTCTAGATCCACCCATTTGTTGTCACAAATGGCAATATTTTGTTATTTTTTATTGATGAATAATATTCATTATATATATTATTATCCATTCATCTATTGATGGACATCTAGGCTGCTTCCTCATCTTGGCTATTACTAGCAATACTGCAGTAAACAGGGGGGTGCATATATCTTTTTGAATTAGTGGTTTTGCTTTCTTCAGATTAAATACCCAGAAATGGAATTGCTGGATCTTATGGCAGCTCTATTTTAATTTTTTGAGGAAACTCCACACTGTTTTCCACAGTGGCTGCACCAGTCTGAATTCCCACCAACAATGCATGAGGGTTCCCTTTCTCCACATCCTTGCCAGCACTTGCTGTCTGTTGATTTATGGATAATAAACATTCTGACAGGTGTATGTTGATATCTCATTGTGGTTGTAACTTGCATTTCCTTGATGATTAGCAATGTTGAACATCTTTTCATATGTCTATTGGCCATCTGTATGTCCTCTTTAGAGAAATATCTATTCAAGTCCTTTGCCCATTTTTAAATTGGATTGATTTTTTTATTTTTTTGGTGTTAAATTGTCTGAGTTCCTCATATATTTTGAATGTTAATTCCTTATTGGATGTATTATTTGTGAATATCTTCTCCCATTCAGTAGGTTGTCTTTTTGTCTTGTTGATGGTTTCCTTCACTGTGAAAACTTTTTTAGTTTCATGTAGTTTCTTTTGTTTATTTTTCTTGTGTTGTCCTTGCCAAAGGAGACATATTCAAAAAGATATAGCTAAGACAATGTCAGAGTTTAAGACCTATTTTTCTTCTAGGAGTTTTATGGTTTTGAGTCTTTCAGTTAAGTCTTTAATCCATTTTGAGATTATTTTTGTATTAATGTAAGAAAGTAGTCTAATTTTATTTTTTGCATGTTTCTGTCCAGTTTTCCCAATGCCACTTATTAAGAACCCTGTCTTTACCTCATTGTATATCTTAGCCTCCTTTGTCTTAGACTAATTGATCATATAAGTGAGGATTTATTTCTGGGCTCTCTGTTTTATGCCATTGATCTATTGTAGCTTTGTAGTATAGTTTGATATCAGGGAGCATGATGCCATCACCCCACACACACAGCCACACACACTTTGTTCTTTCTCAATATTTCTTTGGCTATTCGGGGTCTTTTGTGGTTCCATATAAATTTTAGAATTAGTTGTTCCATTTTCATATGTTTCAAAATAGTTTTTGATTTCCTCTTTGATCTATTGATTGTTTAGTAAAATGTTGTTTAGTCTTCACGTGTTTGTGTTTTTTCCAGTTTTATTATTGTAATTGAGTTCCAGTTTCATGCCATTGTGGTCAGAAAAGATGCTTGATATGATTGCAATCTTCTTGAATTTATTGAAGCTGGTTTTGTGGCCTAATGTGTGATCTATCCTGGAGAATATTCCATTTGCACATGAAAAAAAAGTGCATTCAGCAGTTTTGGGATGAAATGTTCTTAAAATAGTTATTAAATCAATCTGGTGTAATGTGACATTTAAGACCATTATTTCCTTGTTAATTTTCTGTCTGGATAATCTAGCCATTGATTTAAGTGGGGTATTAAAATCCCCTACTATTATTGTAATTACTGTGGTTTCTCTCTTTATGTCCATTAATAATTGCTTTATATATTTAGGTGCTCCTATGTTGACTGTGTAGATACTTATAATTGGTATATTCTCTTCTTAAATTGACCCCTTTATAATTACGTAAAGCCCTTTTTTGTCTTTTTTATATATTTTTCTTGTCGTAAAGTCTATTTTCTCTGATAAGACTATTGCTTCCCCAGATTTCTTTTTACTTATTTTTACATGGACTATCTTTTCCCATGTCTTTATTTTCAGATGGTATGTGTCTTTTTATTTGAAGTGAGTCTCTTATAAGCAGCATATAGTTGTCATGTTTTTTAATACATTCAGCCACCCTCTGTCTTTTTATTGGAGCATTTAGTCCATTTACATTTAAAGTAATTACTGATGGATATGTACTTATTGCCATTTTGTTAATTGTTTTTAGGTTGTTTTTATAGTTCTCTTTAGTTCCTTTCATCTTCTATTGATCTCATCCCTTGTAGTTTACTGGTTTTCTTTAGCGTTTTGTTTGGGTTCCTTTCTCTTTATTCTTTGTATATCTTTGTAGATTTTTGGTTTGTGGTTACTATGAGGTTTATGTATATTATTCTGTATCTATAGGTGTTTAAGTTTGAATATATTCTATAAGGACTACATATACCACCACCCCAACACTTTATGTTATTGTTGTCATGTTTTAGCTCTTTGGTGTTGTGTATTTCCTCACTACTCATTATAGTTTAAATTTAGTTTGATACTTTTTTCTTTTTGGCATTTGTAGTAGCCTTTTAAATATCTTATTCTTTATGGTTATTAAATATTTGGCTTTAGCTGCAATATTTTTTTTTCCTGTCTCATGTTTCCTACTTCTGGTTATGACCTTTCCTTTTCTACTTTGAGAAGACCCTTCAACATTTCTTATTAAGCTGGTTTAATGGTGAACCCTTTGAGTTTTTACTTGTACAGAAAACTCTTTTTTTTTTTTTTTTTTGTGACTAATCACTATGCTTTAATTATGTTCAATTTGTAACAATGAAATTGGGGGTCACCACAACATGAGGAACTGTATTAAAGGGTTGCGGCATTAGGAAGGTTGAGAACCACTGGGCAAAGACTACAAATCAGGCAAACAAGTCCTGAAGGAGGCGCTGGAACACAATCTTGCCATAAACCCCACTCTCGTCTGGCTCTCCAATTTTTGTAGCTGCCATCAGGGGAGACCCCTACTACCATCTGAATCTGGTGGTAAAATTTCATATTTGGGGGGAACACCCTGAAGGCTTCATATGGACTCCAATGAAGACATTTCGATGTTATAAAATTTAATGTGTTAAGACATCTTATTCAGGAGTTTCCAAATTTCTTCATATCCTAAAACATTCCTCAAAGATGTTTTAGGGGCTTTCACTGGAGGTGAAGGTGGGGTGAGAGTGGCAGTGAATAAGAATGCTTCACCTCAAGTCTTGCTCAAGGAGAAGAGACGCATTCTATTACTTCCAATATTGACTGTCCTGTTTCAAAGAAAGGATTTGTGTCCGTCTTTGGACCTCTAGAAAGCATAGACCAATATGGAACAAAGACCTGTGAAGGCTAAAGGCGCGAAGGAACAGGAACAGACTGAATGTGATATTCGAATCCTCAGAGAAGCAGATGCCAAAATGAAATTGAAAATATCAGGATTTTATAGTAGAAATACCTGTGTGAAAAAAGAATGGTCAGGTGGCTGGGTAAGGCTGGGACAGCCATCAAACAGAAGTCTTATCCTAAGGGAAGAAGAGAGGGAAGGTTTATTGGAAGTATCTCAGACAGCTGTGCAAACTAAGAGAAAGTGAGGTCTTCAGGGAGTTCTCAAGATAAATTTGGCCTTCAGAGCAATCCTGTTTCTAAGAATGGCCTGCTTCAGCATCTTTCAGTCATTGGTGAGGAGCATCCATGGAAAATGTAATCTTGCAAATTTAACTATGGCTGCTAGAGCTCAGCAGACAGGGCCCTTGGTCAATGAATTCTCTCTGCAGTTGGAGGTCGGCGAAGTGAACTTCACAGCTGACACGTGGGTGAGTGCCAGACTACAGTGTCCATCTAATACTTGTGACGAAACGGAGGTAAGGGAGAAGGATTGAGTGATAAAGGCCTCAGATTACAGTGCAGCTCTGAGGAACTCCCATCAGCCCGATGGAGAAACTGAGCAAGATGACCTGCTAGAGGAAATAACCTTCACTGGGCACAAAAGATGCAGTTCTTTTACTCCCACTGTTCTCAGTCTTTGGAAGTAGCCCGGGGAGAAGGTGGCCTTGGCATAAACACCACAGCAGATTCTAAAGGTGCAGCTGCTGGGAGCTGTCAGCCAACTACATTCTTTGGAGAAAGTTTTTCTTGAAGGAAGATCCGGGTGGTGCACCTTCATGGCCATCACATTTTATGAGCAAAACTTTTTGAAAATAATATATCTAATAAATCCTAAACAGATTGTGAAATTTAATAACTGTTTATGAAATGAAGTTTCAAGGTCACATGGTTGTTTTACAGCCAAGACTAAAGCCAAAATATCCTATCAACAAAAACCAGAATTATTTCTATCATATTTTCATGAATTTCCAGCATTCAGTTCCACAATATAGCCCATAACTTACTATTCTCTCCATTAAAACCTTCAAATAATTACAGAATGAAGAGAAATCACAATATAGCTTGTATCCTACCTTAATCTTTCTTTTTCTTCTTTACAGATTTTGAAACTCTCAATCAGTACATGAGAACTTTAAGGTGAATAGGTAAAGATGATGCTTTTATTTATGTTTTAAACTTCTATTGATTTGCAAATGAGATAAAGTCAAAGTTGGAATTACATTGTCTGACGTGGTCTGAATAGTGAGTAACGATATGGATTAGTCCAATTTGTCTGATTGAAAAATCATCAGAGGAAACTGCTCACTTCTTTGGGTATGCTACTTTCATATATTTGAAGATGCTCCTGTTGATAAGATTTACTGTTATCTGTTAAGGAAAAGAGAGTTATAAAAATCATTTATCTATAGTCCATTAACCAGTACCCTACTCTTCAAGACCTGCTTCTGGAACTTGAAATCACAATTTGTGCAAATACTTCATAGTATTTTCTTTTCTCTTTTGAAATGTAAGACATATAAATAGAAAGAATGTTGAGCTTTACATAAAACAAATTCAAAAAATAAAATTTAATTAGAAAGGTGAATTCTGGTGCTGTTATTTCCGTGATATTGAGTTTCTCCATATTTTAATCTTCCCCCTTAATTTTTTCAGTTGTTAAACAGTATAATCCTACTTGCTTATTAAGTTGGCTTTCTTTTTTTTTTTTTTTTTAATGGTAGAAAATGGCTGCTCTGTTTGCCAATTTATTGTTTTGTTTTTTTTTTAATTTTTTTTTTTTTTATTTTCCTCTTAAAGTATTACAAAGGGTATTACATAAGTATCCTTTCCCCCCCCCCCCCGCCCTTGACAAACCACTACCCTCCCTTACCCCCCAGTGTCTTATGTCCATTAGTTATGCTTATATGCATGCATACAAGTCCTTCGGTTGATCTCTTACTCCCCTCCCTCCTGCCCCCCAACTCTCTCTGGCCTTCCCACTGCAGTTTGACAATCAGTTTGAGGCAGCTCTGCCTCTGTATCTATTATTGTTCAAAAGTTTGTAATGGTCTTTATTATCCATGAATGAGTGAGATCATGTGGTATTTTTCCTTCATTGACTGGCTTGTTTCACTTAGCATAATGCTCTCCAGTTCCATCCATGATGTTGCAAATGGTAGGAGTTCCTTCTTTTTAACAGCAGCATAGTATTCCATCGTGTAGATGTACCACAGTTTTCTAATCCATTCATCTACTGATGGGCACTTAGGCTGTTTCCAGATCTTAGCTATGGTGAATTGTGCTGCTATGAACATCTGGGTGCATATATCCTTTCTGATAGGTGTTTCTGGTTTCTTGGGATATATTCCTAGTAGTGGGATCACAGGGTCAAATGGGAGTTCCATTTCCAATTTTTTGAGGAACCTCCATACTGCCTTCCATAGTGGCTGCACCAGTCTGCATTCCCACCAGCAGTGCACAAGTGTTCCTTTTTCTCCACATCCTCTCCAGCACTTGTCGTTTGTTGATTTGTTGATGATGGCCATTCTGACAGGTGTGAGATGGTACCTCATTGTTGTTTTGATTTGCATCTCTCGGATGATTAGTGACTTTGAGCATGTTTTCATATGTCTCTTGGCTTTCTGAATGTCCTCTTTTGAAAGGTGTCTATTTAGATCCTTTGCCCATTTTTTGATTGGATTGTTTATCTTCTTTTTGTTAAGTTGTATGAGTTCCCTATAAATTTTGGAGATTAAGCCCTTATCAGATATGACGTTGGCAAATATGTTTTCCCACGAGGTGGGTTTTCTTGTTGTTTTGTTGATGGTTTCTTTTGCTGTGCAGAAGCTTTTTATTTTGATGTAGTCCCATTTGTTCAGTTTCTCTTTAGTTTCAACTGCCCTAGGAGCTGTATCAGTGAAGAAATTGTTTTGGCATATGTCTGAGATTTTGTTGCCTTTGTATTCTTCTAGAATTTTTATGGTTTCCTGTCGTACATTTAAGTCCTTTATCCATTTTGAGTTTATTCTTGTGTATGGTGTAAGTTGGTGGTCTAGTTTCATTTTCTTGCATATGTCTGTCCAATTTTCCCAACACCATTTATTGAAGAGACTATCTTGGCTCCATTGTATGTTCATGCCTCCTTTGTCAAAAATTAATTGAGCATATTGGTTCGGGCTAATTTCTGGACTCTCTATTCTATTCCACTGATCTATATGTCTGTTCTTGTGCCAGTACCAGGCAGTTTTGAGAACAGTGGCTTTGTAATACAGCTTGATATCTGGCATTGAGATCCCACCTACTTTGTTCTTTCTCAGGATCGTTGCAGCTATTCGGGGTCTTTTTTTATTCCAGATGAATTTTTGGAGAGTTCGTTCTAGATCTTTGAAGAAGGCCATTGGTATTTTAATGGGAAGTGCGTTGAATGTATAGATTGCTTTGGGTAGTATGGACATTTTAATGATGTTGATTCTACCAATCCAAGAACATGGTATGTTCTTCCATCTGTTTATGTCTTCCTCTATCTCTTTTTTCAACGTCCTGTAGTTTTCTGAGTAGAGGTCTTTAACCTCTTTAGTTAAGTTTATTCCTAGGTATCTTAATTTTTTTGGTGCGATGGTAAATGGGATTGTTTTTCTGATCTCCCTTTCTGAAAGTTCACTGTTGGTGTATAGAAATGCCTCAGATTTCTTGGGGTTAATTTTGTATCCTGCTACATTGCCAAATTCATGTATTAAGTCTAGTAGCTTTTTGATGGAGTCTCTAGGGTTTTGTATGTATAATATCATGTCATCTGCAAATAAGGACAGTTTTACTTCCTCTTTTCCAATTTGGATGCCTTTTATTCCTTCTTCTTGCCTAATTGCAATGGCTAATACTTCCAGTACTATGTTGAACAGGAGTGGTGAGAGTGGGCATCCCTGTCTTGTTCCTGTTCTTAGGGGAAATGGTGTTAGTTTTTGTCCATTGAGTATGATGTTGGCTGTGGGCCTGTCATATATGGCTTTTATTATGTTGAGGTATGATCCTTCTATTCCCACCTTTCTGAGAGTTTTTATCAAAAATGGGTGTTGGATTTTGTCGAATGCTTTTTCTGCATCAATTGATATGACCATGTGGTTTTTTTCTTTCAATTTGTTTATGTGATGTATCACATTTATTGATTTACGGATGTTGTACCATCCTTGCATCTCTGGGATGAATCCTACTTGGTCATGGTGTATGATCCTTCTGATGTACTGCTGGATCCGATTTGCTAAGATTTTGTTGAGGATTTTGGCATCTATGTTCATGAGGGATATTGGCCTGTAATTCTCTTTCATTGTGATGTCTTTACCTGGTTTTGGTATTAGGGTGATGCTGGCTTCATAGAATGAGCTTGGAAGCGTTCCTTCCTCTTGAATTTTTTGTAGTAGTCTGAGGAGGGTAGGTTTTAGTTCTTCCTTGAATGTTTGGTAGAACTCCCCTGTGAAGCCGTCTGGCCCTGGGCTTTTGTTTGCTGGAAGCTTTCTGATGACTGCTTCAATTTCTTCCATAGTTATTGGCCTATTGAGGTTTTTAGATTCTTCCTGATTGAGTTTTGGAATGTTGTATTTTTCTAGGAATTTGTCCATTTCCTCCAGGTTGTCCAGTTTGTTGGAGTAGAGTTGCTCGTAGTATTGTTTAACAATCATTTGTATTTCTGTGGGGTCTGTTGTTATTTCGCCTCTATCATTTCTGATTTGGTTTATTTGGGACCTCTCTCTTTGCTTCTTGGTGAGCCTGGCTAGGGGTTTGTCAATCTTGTTTATCCTTTCAAAGAACCAGCTCTTGGTTTCATTGATTTTCTGTATTGTTTTTTTGGTCTCTATTTCATTGATTTCTGCTCTAATCTTTATTATCTCCTTCCTTCTGCTCACTCTGGGGTTTTCTTGTTGCTCTCTTTCTAATTCTTTGAGCTGTAGAGTTAGATGATTTACTACCATTTTTTCTTGTTTTTTGAGATAGGCCTGTAGAGCTATAAACTTCCCTCTCAGGACTGCTTTCATTGTGTCCCAGAGGTTTTGGATTGTTGTGTTTTCATTGTCATTAGTGTCCAGGATGTTTTTAATTTCTTCTTTGATGTCATCGGTAACCCAATCAATATTTAATAACATGCTATTCAGCTTCCAAGTGTTTGAGTATTTTGGGTTGTTTTTATTGTAGTTTATTTCTAACATTATGCCATCGTGGTCTGTGAAGAAGCTTTTTATGATTTCAATCTTCTTGAATTTGTGGAGACTTTGCTTGTGACCCAATATGTGGTCTATTTTTGAATATGTCCCATGAGCACCTGAGAGGAATGTATATTCCGCAGCTGTGGGGTGAAGTGTTCTGAAGATGTCAATTAAGTCCATCTGATCTAGTGAGTCATTTAGGATTGCTGTTTCTTTGCTGAGTTTTTGTCTAGCGGATTTATCCAGTGATGTCAGTGGTGTATTAAAGTCCCCTACTATGATTGTATTGTTGTCGATCTCTCCCCTGATATCTTCCAGAAGTTTTCTTATGTATGTGGGTGCTCCTGCATTGGGTGCATATATGTTTACCAGGGTTATATCTTCTTGTTGTATTGATCCCTTTAGTATTATGAAGTGGCCTTCCTTATCTCTGGTTATGGCCTTCACTTTGAGATGTACTTTGTCAGATATAAGTATTGCTACCCCAGCTTTCTTTTCCTTTCCATTTGCGTGAAAGATATTTTTCCATCCCTTCACTTTCAGTCTGTGTGAGTCCCTTCTAATGAGGTGGGTCTCTTGTAGACAGCAGATGTATGGGTCATGTTTTTTTATCCATTCAGCCACTCGATGTCTTTTGGTTGGAGCATTTAGTCCATTTACATTTAAAGTTATTATTGAAAGGTATTTGTTTGTAGCCATTTCTTTTTGTGTGTGTGTGTGTGGCTGTTTTCTTTCTGAGCTTGATATTTCTTCTTTTTACACCAGTCCCTTTAGCATTTCTTGCATGGCTGGCTTGGTGGTGATAAACTCCCTTAGCCCTTTTTTGTCTGTGAAGCTTCTTATTTCCCCTTCAATTTTGAATGATAGCCTTGCTGGATAGAGTATTCTTGGATTCAGTCCTTTGCTTTGCATCACTTTGTAGATTTCCGTCCATTCTTTTCTGGCCTGATGTGTTTCTGTTGAGAAATCATTTGATAATCTAATGGGAGATCCCTTGTATGTTACTTTCCGTCTCTCTCTTGCAGCCTGTAAGATTCTCTCTTTATCCTGAACATTTGCCATGGTAATTATGATGTGTCTTGGTGTGGGTCTTTTCGGGTTCACCTTGTTTGGGACTCTCTGGGCTTGTGTGACTTTTTTCTTCCCCACCTCAGGGAAGTTTTCTGATATTATTTCTTCGAATAGGTTTTCTAATCCATGTTCGTCTTTCTGTTGTTCTGGCACCCCTATTATTCGTATGTTGTTTCGTTTCATGTTGTCCCAAAGCTCCCTTAGGCTCTCCTCCTGTCTTTTAATTTTTTTCTCCATTTGCCGTACAGTTTGAGTGTGTTTTGCTTCCTTGTCTTCTAATTCACTAATTCGGTCCTCCGCTTCTCCCAGTCTACTGTTGATACTTTCAATGGAGTTTTTTATTGAAGCTATGTCACTCTTCATTTCTTCTTGGGACTTACTTAAGTTGTTGATTTTTTCATCTGTTTCTTCTAGCTTCTTGCATAAGTAGTTGAGTTTTTCATCTGTTTCTTCTTGCTTCTTGAACATGTGGTGCATGTACTCTAGGAACCTTATTCTGAATTCTTTTTCCGTCATGTTGCATATCTCTGTCTCACTTAGCTGCTTTTCTGGCGAGTCCTCCTTTTCTTTCCTTTGGGGGTTTCTTTGCCTACCCATGTTTGATCTCGCTGACATATGTAGATGTTGAGGTGTTCAGTGGCTGCTCCCTGGGTGGCAGGGGCTCCTTGGGTTGTGGTTGCTGCTCAGACGGTTGCGGTAGCAGCTGCTTTCCAGTTGGCAGCAGCTCCTCTGGTGGGTGTTGTTCACAGCTGTGTTGGCTCTTCTGGCTGGTGGGGGGAGGCTTCACGTACAGTTGCTGTTCCACAGACAGAGGGTGTGGTGATCAGGAGGCTGTGGTGATCAGGAGGCTGCGGTGATCAGGGGGCTGCTGTTGCTTGGATCTGCTGCGTTGATTTAAAGGCACAAAATACAACAGAGCAAGGCACAACGTACCAGGCACTGAACACAAGTATATTCACAATATTAATAACTCCAAATAAAGGTGACCACCCGAATTAAGAGAATTAGGGGATAAGGGAGAAAGAAGAGAAGAAGATAAAAGAGAGAACAGAAAAGAAAAATAAGAAAAAAACAAACAAAAAAGGAGTGCAAAAATAGAATTGGGAAAAAAGAGGGGGGAAAAAAAGAGAGCGAAAAAAGAGAATGAAGTAGAAGTGGGGAAGAGACTCCCCGTATGAGGAGCAAACTCCAATAGAACTGCCACTAATCTCAACAAATTCCAGCAACAGATCCCTGGAGATGAATGCAAACTACAAACCACCAATAATATCCAGAGGGGTAAGGGAAAACAGAAGCACAAAAATAACTGGGGTGGGGTGGGGGAGGGAAGGGAAAAACCAGCAGAAAAAAAAAAGAAAAAGAAAAAGAAAAAGAAAAACAACCTCACAACCAGTCCTAAAAAAGAAGAAAAAACACAAAACAAAACAAACAAACAAATTAAAAAAAAAAAAAAAAAAAAAAAAAAAAGCCCAATATATTCAACAATCAAGAAAACAATAGAAAGATAAGAGAGAAAAAAAATGGTTAGAAAGTGAAGAAGGATAAAGAATAGGTGTATAAGGATTTAGAGCAGTAGATTGGAAATAGGATATATAAGTAGGGTGGAATTAGACAGGGGGTAAAAAGAGGGAATTGGGAAAGTCTGGAGCAGGAATAGGGTAAGAGAAACAGGACACCAAAAGGGGAAAAGTAAGGAAGAGGGTTTTAGCAAAGAGGTGGAATTGAGATAGGGAAAATTAATGCTAAAGGAACGATGAAAATAGAATGGAGAACACTAATCCCAAAAGAAAATAAAGAGAAAATAAAATGGCACTTTAAAAAATGGTAAAATGGTAGGAGTAATAATACTGGTTAAAAATAAAAATGTGGTAATTGAAAGGGTAAAATCAGGTGATGGAAAAAGAAGAAAAAGAGAAAAAAAAAATTGGTTTCTTAGTAAAAAGGTGAAAAAATTAAAAAGAAAAAGAAAAAGAAAAAATTTGCAGTAGTGATGGTCTTTCGGTTCTTCTACTCTTCAGCCTGGTTCGCCTTAGTCCTGCCAGGTATTTAGGAGAGTGTTGAGTTTGCCTGCATTACACTGTTCCTCCGTGTTGTAAATCACAGTCCTGATTTTACAGCAGGCCGTATTTGTGATCCAGTCTGCCTTAATTTGTATTCCCCTAAGAGTCAGTTTGTGGCTCAACCTCTGGGTGGCAGTGTTTTTGGGTTGGCCTCTGAGGCTATACAGCTTCTCTATCCTTTTTTAATCCTTACCCTGCTCTGTGTTGTTGGTGGGACTGAAAATCCCTCTATAGGCCAGACCCTGGTAACTCCCAGGGACTAATCAGCTTGTTTTAGTCCTTTATCTCATACAGGGTGGAATCTGGGTGTGGCTGTGCTCCTTGCCTGGGGGGCTGGGGGGAGGAGTTCCACCCTCTGGAGGAATGGCTGCCCCAGTCCTGGGCCCAGGGGTGTCTCAGCACTCAATTCGCTGCCACCTCCTCCGGCTCCCCCTCTTTCCTCAGCCTCTCCCCAGATTCCCCTCGTCTGCACCTTCACCCTCTCTTCAGCACAGGTGAGTGTCTGTATCCGAACTGTCCTATGAGCAGGGTTCAGTGAAAACAAAGAAACAGACAAACGCCGGCCGGCCGCGGAAACGCTCCTCTCTTACCGGTCTGGGAAACGCTCCTCTTACCAGCACTGCATGGTCTGGGAAACGCTCCTCTCTTATGGGCACTGCATGGTCTGATCAGTTCCTCAGGATGCCCCCTTTAGTCTCAGTTCTCCGCAATCACAAAATCCAAATCTCAAATCTCCTGGCGCCAGCAAACCCGCGGAACTCCTTACCCTGGTCAGGGTCTGTGTCTGTCCCAAGAGACGCGGCTGTCTGCCATGCGGTCTCCCTCCGACCCTCTGGGCTCAGGTCTGGCAAACTTTCCTGCCCAGATCCCTGGTTTTTAACCTTTCCAGGGGAGGTCTGCCCTTCCAGGCTGCAAGCCGTCTCACCAGCTGAGTAAATTTGCCAATTCGGGGTGGGTGTTATTAGTTTCAGCTGCTTACTCCGTTTGCTCCGGGACAAGACCTGGGACGCGTCTGCCTATATCGCCGCCATCTTGCTTCCTCCAGAAAACTCTTTCTCTCTCCTTCAAATCTGAATGATAACCTTGCCAGATAAATTATTCTGGGTTGTAGGTTCCTTTCTTTCAGCACTTTAAAGATGTGCTTTCACTCCCTTCTGGCCTGTAATCTTGCCGAAAAATCAGCTGATAGCCTTATGGGGTTTCCACTTGCTTTCTTCAGGATTGTCTCTTTAACTTTGTGATTTTAATTACAATATATCTTGGTGTGAGTCTCTTTGTGTTCGTCTTGTTTGGAACTCTGTGCTTCCTGGACCTGGATGTCTGTTTCCTTTCCCAGGTTAGGAAAGTTTTCAACCATTATTTCTTTGTACAAAGTTTCTGTTCCTTTCTCTCCTTCTGGGAGCCCTAAAATGTGAATGTTTGAGTGTTTGATGTTACCCCAGAGGTCTCCGAAACTGAAAGGGCGAGGGCTCTGCCCTCCATCTTGCCTGTATCCTCCATGTTGGGGCCATGTGCGGCCTTCTTCCCGGAAGCCCAGGCCTCTGCTGGCCACGCCCGGGATTTTAAAGTAACCAATGACAATCATGGGAAGTGCGCGCCATAGAACAAGACCCGGCTTGCGCCTGGCCAATCGGCAAAGCACAGTCCTTTCTCCTCCCCTTACTCCAACCCCCCCTATATTACCGGACTCTAGGCGGGGTTCGCTCTCTCAGCCACTTGGTTTGCCATTGTGTCGGTGAGTCTGGTGGACGGGAGCCGAGCTAGCTTGAAATACAGATTCTTATGCTTTTGCATCGGATTGGCTGGCTCCCTGATGTGGTTTCTTGGGAATCTTGAAATCTGGGCATAACAGAAACTATCCTCATTTTTTTAAAAATTCTTTTTGCTGTTCTGATTGCTTAATTTCCAATAGTCTCTCTTCCAGGCCACTGACCCATTCTTTTGTATTAGCTAATCTGGTGCTGATTTCTTCACGTGTATATTTCATTTCAGTTCTTGTTTTCAGGTCTGCTTGGGTCTCTACTATACTTTCCCTTTGTTGAAGTTTTCCCTAAATTCCTCTATTCCACTCTCATTTCCTTATGGTTTTGTTATGGGGATTTTTCTTGTTCATTCATTTGAGAAAAATGGTCTCCTGTCTCTTTACTTTGTTTGACTTTTTGTGTTTGTTTATATGAATTAGACAAAATAGTTATCTTTTCCCGTCTTTAAAATGTGGTCTTATGTAAAGGCAGCCTCTATGTGTGCCAAGTGGGTTTTGCAGGCCAGTAGGAGCTGAGCAGGTGCTTAAGGCAGCGGTTCTCAACCTGTGGGTCGCGACCCCTTTGGCGGTCGAACGACCCTTTCACAGGGGTCGCCTAAGACCATCCTGCATATCAGATATTTACATTACGATTCATAACAGTGGCAACATTACAGTTATGAAGTAGCAACGAAAATAATTTTATGGTTGGGTCACAACATGAGGAACTGTATTTAAAGGGCCAGAAGGTTGAGAACCACTGGCTAAAGGCATCCAGGGCACTGGCCTACCGAACCAGAGTGGCCCCAGGTGGGAAGGTCAGGTGTGTGTAATAACGTCTTACTGATCCTGCCTGTTTCCTTAGTTCCTCAGGGTGAGATGGGCTCAGGCTGCAGCGAACTTACAGGTAGGTCAGAGCACCCGAGTAGAGCCCCCACCCACCCTATGGGGGTTGAAGGTGAGGGAAATAATGGTGCTTCCCAGCACCTCTGACCTCAGAGAATGTCCACAGTCCCTGGAGAGCTCCCACAGCTCCCCAGTCTTCCCTATACAGTCTCTTTTGTTTGCTGTAGTGAAAGTGGTCCTGAGAGGCTTTATGTGCCTGGTCATTTTGAAAAGCCTGTTGGAGCAGAGCAGGCACTATGGTGCCTGGGGCACTGGCCTAGGGGGTGGGAGTGGCTCCTGGAAGGGAGGCCGAAAGGGTGTGGTGACTGTCCTGTTCCTGCTTGCTCCCTTTGTGAGGGGGCCAAAGGCTCCAGGCAATGTAGCTGGGAATGCCCAGGATTTTGCAGATAAGGCAAAGCACCTGAGTAGTGCTCTGGGGGCGGGGGGCGCTTAATGATGCTCACTGGCTTCCCAGTCAGGCCGAAGGGCTTCCGCAAGCTTCCCAGCCTTCTATATTTGGTCTCTTTCTCCCCTTTGTTGTGCAGAAGCCGTTCATTCAGCCCTCAGCTGTCTTATTGGAGTAACTGCCCTCTATATAGGGGTATATTTGAGTTCGCTCAGGGGCGGGGATGAGTTCAATGTTCTCCTAGCCACCACATATTGGACTTCCTGCCTCCTTTATTTAATGAGGCCACTGAGAAGTTCAACTGCAAGAAACCTTTAAGGGTTGGGGGGGGGGAGGGGCGGGGTTGACACTCCTATAAAATAACAGAGGGGGGAGGATTCAGGCATGTGGCAGCACTTTTATTTATATATGCGCATAAACTACTACTTACAGTGCAAAAATGCTTTCTTAATATGCTGTCCTTTCAAAAAAGTTGTTGAGTTTTTAAAAGAAAACATTTCACCTGATATGCTTGCTTGGAGCTTGCTCAACACATGCTGCTGATGTATTTCTGAACCATTTCAGGATTGCTCTTGGGAGCAGAGACACCTTGGGAAATCTATTCTTGGATCATCCATTTGCTAGGTGTATACTGTTGGGACACTTCCTTGATATTTCCCAGCTCTGGGCTCTCATAAAATATGTATTGAGGCCCTACCTGTGGGCAGTGTTAATGATTCCAAAGCGAGGGGCTTGAAAGTGCAATCTAGTTAGAAGGCAGGACGTTAGGGAAGAAAGGGAGGGAACTTGTCCTGAAACTGGGTTTGCACATACAACTGAATATTACAGCTCAATGAAAATCGTTTTCTCAAGACACCTTTATTAATTCAGCAAATATTTCAGAGCACCTGCTACCTCGCACACACTTCCAGGTGCTTGAGATACATTAAGTGAACAGACAATTAGCCCTGCCCTTGTGGAGCTTACGTTTATGTTTCACATAAGGTGGAGACAATGGCAAAGGTCTATATTTAAGACCAGAAGTATTTTGTGTGGGAGGATGGACATTGTGGGAGAGCTCCAAGCCAAGCTTTTCTTGGCACTGGCACTCTCGCATGTGATGTCCTAGCCACTGGGCTAAAGGCTGGATACACAAAGCTTAGCAAAACAGGTTCGTCCCCTGCCCTCAGGAAGTTTACAGAACAGAGAAGGAGGGAGCCACTCAGGGATGCGTGGCCATCTACTTGTAGCTGAGATCAGGGCTCTGAAGAAAAGAAGCCCAAGAGTCCTCAGCTGAAGGAGAGTGAGCCAGGCTGGGCCCAGAAAGATCCAGCTTCCGGAGGAAGTGATGATTGAGATGAGGCCTAGAGGACAAAGGAATGAGGGAGGTGACAAGGTGGAGGATAAGGAAGACATGTGAGACAGCACGAGGTGTCCAGAGGCCCAAAGAAAGCTAGGGAAGAATGCATGAGATGCAGTTGGGGAGGAGGTCAGGGCTGCACGCCCCTGACCACACTCAAACTGCAGTGTGTACTAAAAAGTAAAACCTTAGGTCGGCAATTTTCAACCCTTTTCATCTCATGGCACACATAAACTAATTAGAGGCCTGGTGCATGAAATTTGTGCATGGGTAGGGTCCCTAGGCCTGGATGGTGATCAGAGCCTATTAGGGCCTTACGGCTGCCACCCAGGGCCTTCCTTCCTGGCTGCCGGCTGGGGCCTTCATTCTGCACCGCCCCCTGGTGGTCAGTGCACATCCTAGTGAGAGATTGAACTCCTGGTCTCCCGGTCAAACTCCCAAGGGGATGCTTTGCATATTAGCCTTTTATATAGAGAGATTACTAAAATTCTGCAGCACACCAAAAAATATGTATTTTTTGCCAATCTGACAAAAAAAAGAAAGTTATAATTTTGATTCACTCACACAGGGTGGCTATTGTTGTATTGGCTGTTATCATTTTTTTATTTGACAATGTAAGGAAAAAGAGGTCAGTGCCCCTGATTAAATAATCAAGTATTGCATATTTGAAAAATTCTGTGGCACATGGGTTGAAAAATCACTGCTTTACATCATTAATTATGTAGTAAGTCAGACTATACTGTTCAATTTCATATGATTACACTTTAAATATCCACATGGAAACAATTATTTTCTTTCTGGTTGGGGATTATAGTAAAGGGAATTTGGTTTGGTTTGGGATTAGAATGCAGAGGATTTTCGATCAATAAACAGTCCTCGAGCAACGTCCATACCCCCAGCACTAGGTGAAAAGAGATATTAACACCCAGCCACTCGATCCTCACAGTCTAGTCGTACACACAGAAGTATACAAATTCATCTAGACTACTCAGAAAGTGACCAAAGACAGAGGTGCCTGTGTGGGCCAACCTTCACCTGAACACTTGCATCTAGCTGAGCTGAGGACTTTAAATTGCAAACATCCCTGAGTACTGAACAGTGTAAAGTAGTTTTAGAAATTTTAGGTTCTGGAGTCAGATAAAAGCAGATTCAGTCCTTGCGTTGCCCCCTTACTAGTTGTATAACTTTGGGCAAATTACTTAACTACCCCATGACTCAGTTTCCACCCCTCAACCCCCCCAAAAAAAACCACATACCAGGATTTATTAGTTTCTTACCATCTATGATGGTTGGAAGATGAAGCTAAAGCAAATAAAGTGCTTCTCATAGTGCCTAACACATAGGAAGCACTCAATAAACATTAGTTACCATTGTTAGCCCACCATCTTAGGGAATGAGGGGTTCAGAACTCTGCCAAATTACCTGGCAGGATGCCACTACGAACACCAGGGTTTATGCTCACATCTGTTCAGAAAATTTCAGTTTTTCTCTCCCAGGAAAGAATTTAGTGATAGTAGTTTCCTATGTTGCCACAATAGGAGGATAAATTCATATGAAATGCAGTATGAGAACAGAAACTGATGCACAGCTAGCACCAAAAGAACAGATGCAATGCACAAAGAATAAGGAAAAAGATTAGGACTGTGCCTCATAGGGGAAAAAATTTAATAACTACTAAAATGAGCCCTTCCACACAGCTGGGACAGAGTTTACCGTCCAAGAGAAACCCTCCGACCCAAGATGAGGAATAACACACAGAATGACTAATATTAAAAGACCGCATCCAGTCTCCTCAAAGCCATTTAGAACCGGAAAGCTCTACCTAGAAATGTTTATCACCGTCGTTGTTAATAATTACTATTTTACTTTTGTATTCATCACTCGAATGTGACAGAATAACTCAGATTCCACAATTCATACAAGCAGAGCAGGTAGAGACAGACCTCAGCTGAGCTCTCAGAACATGGTTCTTCTGCCAAATAGATAGGATTCAAAGCTTAGGAATGATTTTTTCAGAATTTTCCATTTGGAAGGAACCCTGTAGATCAACCTCTAACCTACATGAGTGCTGTCCTTGTCACTGGATTAAAATGGGGAAAAGAGCCCTGACCGGTTTGGCTCAGTGGATGGAGCGTGGGCCTGCAGACTGAAAGGTCCCAGGTTCGATTCCGGTCAAAGGCATGTATGTACCTTGGTTGCGGGCACATCCTCAGTAGGAGGTGTGCAGGAGGCAGCCGATCGATGTTTCTCTCTCAGATGTTTCTCTCTCATCGATGTTTCTAACTCTCTATCCCTCTCCCTTCCTCTCTGTAAAAAATCAATAAAATATATATTTTTTTTAAAAATGGGGAAAGGATTCCCTGGCCAGGGTGGCTCAGTTGACTGGGCACCATCCTGTGCACCAAAAGATTGCTGGTTTGATTCCCAGTCAGGGCACATGCCCGGATTGTGGGCTCAATCCCCAGAAGGGGGAGTGCAGGAGGCAGTTGATCAATGTTCCTTCTCACATCTATGTTTCTGTCTCTCCCTCTCCTTTCCTCTCTCTCTAAAAAATAATTTTGAAAAGGCTTTAAAATGGGGAAAGGAAGGGAAGAGGGAGAGAGCAAGAAGGAAGAAAATGAAAAAAGAGAGAGTGTGAAAAATTAAATAATACAGGGATTATTTAATCAGAATAATCTGTTGAAATCAGAATCCTGTAATTCAACACTTACCTAATTCTGTATCTCCTCCCAGTCTGACTTCAAACTATTGATACTCAATGGGTAGGAGGCTTGGTCAGGCATAGATAAGCCATTCTGTACTAAAGGCCACAGTGGGTTCATTCTGTCTTCAACAATAACTACAGAGTACTACATGAAAGCCTTTGTAGAAAATTCAGACCCTCCCCAGGGATCTGACCTATACGACATTCTCACCAGTGGCCTGGATGAGGCCATATACTATGCAATTACCATGGGCCAGTGGACATCTTTGTGAAATCTTGCTGGAAGGCCCAGTATGTAACCTACTTTGTTAAAACTGTTATAATCAGGATAAAGGGTATTTCAACACAAGTTTGAACTGTGCAGGTCAACTGAAAAGAGTCTCATCTAAGTGGATTCACGTAATGCAAACCTGCGTTATTCAAGGTCAACTCTATGAGACACGTCTAGTACCCTCGAAGGGCTCACCGTCTAATGAGTGAAAGGAGACACTTGTACCTTCACGGAGATTGAAACTATCATAGCATTTCCAGCAGGACAAATAGTGCAGGAGACAGGAGGCCCAGGTGGGGATCAGCTACATTGTGCCCAAGTCACCATAAAACAAAGCAGGAAGCTAAATGCCACAAGAACGATGTGAACAATTAGGACAAGAGTCCTTGAAGGGGAAGAAACTCCTGGTAGAGGTGACAGGGAAAATATAGAGGGTGGATTTTCCTAGGTTTAGGGAGGCATAGGATTTTGGAAGATAAAGATGGCGTGATGTAATGATCTATTCTAGATCAGAGGTTCTCTGTCGTACACACAGAAGTATACAAATTCATCTAGACTACTCAGAAAGTGACCAAAGAGAGAGGTGCCTGTGTGGGCCAACCTTTACCTGAACACTTGCATCTAGCTGAGCTGAGGACTTTAAATTGCAAACATCCCTGAGTACTGAACAGTGTAAAGTAGTTTTAGAAATTTTAGGTTCTGGAGTCAGATAAAAGCAGATTCAGTCCTTGCGTTGCCCCCTTACTAGTTGTATAACTTTGGGCAAATTACTTAACTACCCCATGACTCAGTTTCCACCCCTCAACCCCCCCAAAAAAAACCACATACCAGGATTTATTAGTTTGGGCCTGCAACATTCATAACACCTGAGAACTTGTTAGAAATGCAAATTCCAGGAACTGCCCTTGACCCGCTGAATCAGAAATGAATCTTAACAATCTGTGTTTAGCGATCAGATCCTAACCAGAACTTGGCCAGAACTTCCACTGGAGATCCTGACCAGAACTTGGCTGGAGTTCCTGGCTAGAGATCCTGGCTAGGCTGCTGATCAACTGAACGCTGTCTCCATGTCATTCCTTCTTCGCCGACTCCGTCCACACCTTTGGGGACCCCTGGACCTGCTGGGGTTGGATCCCAGCACTCCTCAGCACCCTAATCTCATCTAACTTGGCCAGCAACTTAATTGTTTCATATATTCCTTCCAATCTCTTCTTTCCAGTGAATGCCAACTTTCTTAATTGAAAAAATATTTTTATTGATTTCAGAGCAGAAAGGAGGGGAGAGGGAGAGAGAGAAATATCAGTGATGAGAGATAATCATTGATTGGCTGCCACCTGCATGCCCCTATTGGGGATCAAACCCACAACCCGGAAATGTGCGCTGACTGGTCATTAAACCGTGTCAATGTTCATAGGTCAATGTTCAACCACCAAGCCACACCAGCCAGGCCCAAATATATAGCTTTCAATGGTGATCATAATGTAAACAAAGTCCTCCCATCCTGCCAAGCTTTTCTATTAGTATTACATTGTGAGGCTAATGGATTTACTGTCCATCATCAACAACTATAAAACCTGGCAATACCTAAAATAACCATTTGCAGGCATGACAGTAAGAGGTGTATTGCTACACATCTTGAGACAAGGGAAAGTAAAGGTGACCACACGCTCACCCTGGCTTTCCCTGTGAGGGAATATTTCTCAAACCAGGTGCTAAGAAAAAGGGACAAAGCAGAGACTGATGTGTAGGGCTGTCAGAAGGCTAGGGTTTGGGAAGGGTTCTAGAGAGAAGGGATTCCCCCCTCTAAAAAACCAAGTCAAAATTCCCCACTGAGACTCATGGCTGTGCATGCGTATGAAGAGACTCCAGAAAACCTAGCAGAGAACAGGTTCCCGAGGCTGAAGACCTGAGCAGAGATTTCAGAGGCTGTACAGTGCTGGGTCTCAAGACAGAGGTTGAAATTTAGGTTCAATCAAAATAGTGAGGGTTTTGTGAACACCTTGAAATTTCAGTATGAGACTCTAGAAAAGCCACAGCCTAAGAATAAAAACCACATCAAGAAAAGAAGGGCAAAACTGTAATAGACCTGTTCTAACAAAGTCTAAAATCAACCCCTGACAGGATCAAGATGATAAGTCAGTAACTTAACAGTCTACAGCAGCCGTGGGCAAACTACGGCCCACGGGCCGGATCCGGCCCATTTGAAATGAATAAAAAAAAAAAAAAAAAAAAAAAAAAAAAAAACAATCTGTGTTTAGCATCCACATGACTCTGACACATACTCTAGTTTGAGAATCCGTGATCCAGATTTAAGACTCTCAACATGGGGTCAGGAATTTGGATGGGGGGAAAATATATCTTTATTTTTACTAACCTATAATAAAATGTAGCATTTTCTTCCATTGGGAGTGCAGACAAACTACTATGATAGTTATTAGGATCAATGCTAAATCTTACTGGTTATAAATGCATTAATAAAGAAGAACACATATAACATCACAGATTTTTATAACAATATTTCAGCATAATAGATTTTCTTGGTAATTTTATGTCATAATTATATGCATTAAAAAACATTCTGAGAAAGTGCCCATTGCCTTCACAGGTTACCAAAGAGATTCCATCATTAAAAAGCTGTTAAGAACCCCTAAACTAGAAGAATTCTAGACAAAGAAAATTGAGCAAAGGCTAAGAGGTGAAAAAATACAGGGTAGGGCAAGTATTCTATTTTAACTGACCTGTGAGGAAACAATGGAAGAGAAAAAAAGAAGAAAAGTCTGAACTTGATTATCAGCAGAGTCTGGAGAGCTACTTCATCAGGACTTTTTAAAAGGGGGAAAGGGTCAGAGCAGGAGAAACCCAATCAAATGCAGGACTTTAAAATAATTGCCGGGTAAGGGTAAGAGGAATGGACTAGAATACAAAGAAACAGAAGGGGAGAGACTAATTTCTAACCCAGGCTTGACTAATGAACAAAATGACAATAAAAACAAAAGAAGGAATTGAATACGAAAGTGCTCAGAAGATGGAACACTGAGTATGACAGAGAGAGGAATCGAAGATGACTCAGAATTTTTAAGTGAGAGTCTCTGGGACAGGAGTTACACCAAGAAAACATCAGAGCAGCCACGGAGAGTAAGGAAAGTGCTGAGTTGCCTACAGGTCATCTAGGGGGAAACACTCAGTACTGACTTAGGGCATGGTACTAACCTTCAAGGGCGTTCACTCCCAATTCATCCTTCTAAACACTCCAAGCAAAGTACACCCTCTTTGATAATGTTAGAAGGGGACATGGGTCTCAGAACAAACCAAACAATTCTCAGTAAGAGCAGCGGGATTACAGTCCTTTGTGAATGGTTCTGAGTCAGTAGGAGCTCACCACACACTCACCCGATGAGGAAAGAGTTTGGAATTTCTTGGTCAAAATTCAATGCAGATGACAGTAGTTTCTGACTCATCTCTTGAGCCAAATCTTGCCTGAATACCTGGAGTCAGTAGGAGCTCACCACACACTCACCAGATGAGGAAAGAGTTTGGAATTTCTTGGTCAAAATTCAATGCAGATGACAGTAGTTTCTGACTCATCTCTTGAGCCAAATCTTGCCTGAATACCTGTCTCTACAGGAGCAGTAATTAAAACCCCAAATTTTAACACTAAAAAAGTCATTTTTATAATAACTCCCACGCTGCTCAGCTTTCCACTGTCCCAAGAAGTCAGCCAGGACAGAAAGGAAGCCACGGCTGTGTGCTATGTTTGAGCATTGCCCTCTACTGGCCAGTTCCGAGTTACTCTCACTCCCAATCTTTTGGCGGCCAAATGAAAGATTTTGCAATTATGCTGCTTTTGATGGAAGCTCTCTAGAAAGTTCAGACTCCATGAAGGTCCAAAAAATTCATCGGAAATCTACTAGATCTAAAACCAAAATAATATAGAAATGGTAACAATGTCATTAGGAAACTATAGCATTGTCTACCAGTGTATTTTTGACACTCCTTAAATATTTGTTATCTCCAGATAATAAAGATAAAGGATGCTTTCAACGTGATGTATATGACGTGTTAACAAACAGAAGAGGCAAAGATATTAAGAAATTTAAAAGTTGTGCCCACAGAATGGAATAGGGAAATAAAAGCCTTGAAAATATATCTTTTTAAAATGAAAACTAATTACCTTTGTTAGGCAGTGTATAGAAAGGGATTTTCACAGTAAGTTAATCAACATATTTATTTGTCAAATCTACCTCAAAACTAAGAAGACTGGTGACATTTTGCCTTTCTTACCATTTGTGCCTTCCTATGTAATCAATATATATGGATGATAAACGTAAGTCACCATCACCATCTGATAAGTCAGAAAGCCCTGGTCAGACGTACAATTAAAGAGGTCTTTGTTGAAAATGAAAGGGCACGGTGCTGTTATGCTCTTCCTATAACTTAAGGAACAGAAATAGAAAGAAAGAAACTATTGTTTACACTGACATGTAACTTAGATGTCAGCTGTCCTTTTCCCCTCCTTTGAAATCCCTCTCCTCCCTAACCCCTCCAAAAAAAAAAAAAAAAAAAAAATCTACTTAAGAAGTTACTAAAGAGTTCATAGGGGAGAGAGGAGAGGTTGACATTGCAACCCCTGAGCTAACATTCTGAAAGACCTCCCCTTAGGCATTTTTCTCCTGCTGCCAAGGGCACTAAGGGTCTCTATAACTCTATCAGGCAGGGCACAGCCTCTATTACATCCAGTAAATCCCTTCTCTCCCCTTCCCAGCCCACCCCAGTTCTTCCCCAGGGAAGCAAAAGGACAACCCTGCTGGTAACCAGACCAATTCCACTCCAAGTAACTTCTCAAACTATTTCTTCCAAACATTTATTACTTTCCCCAAGAAGAATTTTATTACTGGAAGCTTAGTGATTGACAATTTTTCAATATTGTTTCAATTCTCACTTGTAGGTAGTTGAAGTTTGACAATTCTATACAATTTTTTTAGATATATATTTTTTTATTGATTTCAGAGATGAAGGGAAAGGAAGAGAGAGAGAAACATCAATGATGAGAGCGAATCACGGATCAGCCACCTCCTGCATGCCCCCCACTGGGGATCAAGTGTGCAACCTGGGCATATGTCATGACCTGGAATCGAACCGTGACCTCCTGGTTCATAGGTCAACGCTCAACCACTGAGCCACACCGGCTGGGCAATTCTATACATTTTTTTAAAGCTCAGTATCTGTTTAGTGGCTGTGGGCCCCACTTCATTGGAAGTTACTTCCTTGAGGACAGAGGTAAGAAACTTCTCTTCCTTTCCTCAGTATCACCCATCCCTTTAAGAAGCAAGACTAGTGGCTCAGCTGTTATACAGAAAACATTATTGCTGCTGGAGATGTGTGCTGGGTTTAAAACTAAAAATAACATTTAAAAGATACATGAGGAATCACCTTCTCAAGCTTTCCAAGGACAACTGTACTTGCTAAGCCAGATGGTTACAAACACAGGTCTCATAAACTGGCCTTGTTACTGAAAAGCACAGTTGAAAAAGTTATGCAAGTGAGTCATTGTGTCTGCATTAATGATTACTGTGGAACTGTATGACTCCACATCAAGTAGGCCATATACAATTTGGTCAAAAAGGTTAGCTGGCATGTCCAGACCTTACCAAGCGGAGTGTAACGTGAGCTCACATGTATTTATTAATACCCATTTTAAGAAAACTTCAACTCCCCCATTCTGCTTAACTCCGGGAATTCCAGCATCTTGACAAATTCTTCTTCTCACTATTGGAAATCAGAATGTCACCCCAGTTGTCTGCTGCATCAGCCGCAGGTCTGTCTCTTCACAATCCATGCTCTCTATGCACAGGCTGCCCACTGCTCTGCTGCAAACACCCCCTGCAATTCCTGGATTCCATCTCCTTCCAGGTACTACTGCCCATTCCCGTTCTGCTTCTTCCCCAGCAAAGGCAGAGCCTTCTTTTAATCGTCTGATGTCAGTGCTCAGCCTAACTGCAATGTTTTTGCAAAGACTTCTCTTCAGAGAAGTTCAGGAAAATGGAAGGGGGAATTGTGCTACCAAGAATACCTCAAAGCTGTGATGGATGTGGCTACTTGCAACCCAGATGCACCTCCACGCCTCTCATAATAAGTGCTCTTTAGACTGGGCTTCTTGTACCTGGGGTATATGACCATTTCCCAGAGGTCCAAGAATAAGGACCATTATAATGACATCCATTTCAGATCCTCAACTTCCATGTGCATTCTTTCCCAAAACGAGTCTCTTAGCAACTTAGGCTACTTCGTTCTACCTTCTCCTTTAATAACTGCCCTTCTACTAGATAAAAACAAACTCACTTCTCACCCATACGTTTACATGGTCCACAAAGAAACAATTTGCCATCTGTTTCTCATGTTTCTGCAGGTCTTGAGAGCAAGGCACTAAAAGCCCTTAGTTCTAGACAATCTTTCAGGGATGTTTATATCATTGCAAGCATCCTTGGAACAAAGTGTCTCCCTCTATCTGGAGCAAAGAGCTGTTTATTGCTTACTGGTACGGATTGAATTATGTCTCTCACCCCCCACCCTCCACCCCAAAGATGTTGAAGTCCTAGTCCACAGAACCTCAGGATGTGACTTTATTTGGAAATAGGGTCAGTGCAGATGTACTAAGTTAATATGAGGTCATATTGGAGTAGGGGAGGCCTGGTGTCTTTATTTTTTTTTAAATATATTTTATTGATTTTTTACAGAGAGGAAGGGAGAGAGATAGAGAGTTAGAAACATCGATGAGAGAGAAACATCCATCAGCCGCCTCCTGCACATCTCCCACCGGGGATGTGCCCGCAACCCAGGTACATACCCTTGACAGGAATCGAACCTGGGACCCTTCAGTCTGCAGGCCGACGCTCTATCTACTGAGCCAAACCGGTTTCGGCGCCTGGTGTCTTTATAAGAAGACAGCCATGTGAAGTCATAGACACTCAGAGAGGATGCCATGTGATGGCATAGGCAGAGACTAGAGTTATGCAACTGTAAGTCAAGGAACACCAAAACTTGCCATTAAACCACCATAAGCTAGGAAGGGAAGGAAAAATTCCCCTACAAGTTTCAGAAGGAAGATGGCCCTGCCAACACCCTGATTCATACTTGTAGCCTGCAGACTTGAAAGACAATAACATTTCTGTTGTTTTGAGCTACCCAAATTGTGGTAGTTTATTATGGCAGCCCTAAGAAACTTACTGTCCAGAATAATAATGTCTCCCACAAGCAAATGGAAGGCATGCTTACTCACCATTATAAAACATTTGGGTTTCCTAAGATCATAATTCCTTTCCTGAAATGCAACCTATTGTATGAGCAGGCATCCACCTGGGCCCACCCACATTGCCCCTGAGGGACTTGAGGCTCAGGGAACCAGTGCAAAAACAGTGATATGCTGGTGTTATTGCTGTTATTACTATCTTGTGTCCTCTAACAACATACATGAAACTGTGGCAGGCTAATTTGTAAAATCTCAAACCCTTCACAGTTCTTAACACGAGGTATTGCTACAGGGTATAAAAATCTCTGCCCACCAAACATTTAGACAATTTCTTTGATCAAGTCACCATAAACACTGTACCTATTCATTTCATTGAAAGATGTATTTCAAATAAAATTTATAATATATATGCCATTTGATTATTAAACTCTTAAAGAGTTTTATGGAACAGAAAGAACAGATAGCATATATAGTATAAATATTAATTTATGTATTATGTTATATTTAATGCTGAGAAGTATTTAAAAGGGTGATCAATAAGACTTAAGCAAGAAAAAAATTCATATTAGGATAAAGTTCCATGGAGAAGTAGAATAGAGTCCAAGGAACAAGAGGAATGATAAAATATTTCCAATTGTTACAAATCTTAAGATAATTTTAAATACTGAAAATGGTGGCTATCAAGTCTCTATTATACCAAAATTTCACTGGATACACTTAAAAGAACAACTAACATATGAATTTAAAATGTCAATATTTATAATACATGATGAAGTGTATAAAATGTATCTTTTTAAATTACTTAAATATAATGATAATGATTTCAGATTTTAAAAAGAAAATCCATTAAGGTATCATGATTTTTCCAAAATTGGTAGAGAGGTATGCAAGTAAAACAAATTTGAAGAGTATTCATTGCCTTTCTATTTACAGTTCTCTGAGCTCCTGGCCTGTCCAGAGCTCACCTCATGTCCAGCACCAACCAAGCAGGCCCGTTTGTCTTGGTTGACCGTTGTATCACTACCCTTAGCATAGTTGATGTCAAATGAATGTTGAATACCAGAAAGTGTCATTCATATACTCTATCTGCTTCTGCTTTGGGGACTTCTCTAACACGGGGCTGGGTGACTGAGACTAAGAACAAGAGGTCAAGGGATGTCCCACACGGCCATATCTTGTCAGATGAAATATAAAATAAGTCTAGGCCTAATCTAGAAGCTTGATCAGCTAAGTCACTATAAACCTCAGATAAAATGATTTTCAAATTTAACTGGATTCTGAATTTCTCTAGTTTTTGATATCAGCAAAAGCAGAATTCACCCCCCTAGGGACGAAGTTACCAAGGTCCCCATGACCATCTTTCTCTACTAGATCAGTGTCCAGGGCGACCCTACATTTCCTGTCACTGCCACTGCACGTCTAATTGCACGGCTAAGCGACCCTCTTTTAGAGTGTACCCCAAAGCAGTTGTCTCTCATGACCCTCCCCGAAGTAAGCCATTACTCGTATTCCTATTCCCAGGTTCTGACCTTAGGTAGGGGGCTATCAACATAGAAACCTGTTTGTGTCTGTTTTCTAGCACTGATATCTGACGCATACCACATGGTTTTAAATTTTAAGTATCTCAGAAACAGACTTTATTATCAAAACCAGGTTGGCCCTAGCTGGTTTGGCTCAGTAAATAAGAGTGTTGGCCTGCAGACTGAAGGGTCCCAGGTTCGATTCCAGCCAAGGGCACATGCCCGGGTTGTGGGCTCAATCCCCCCCAGTAGGGGGCATGCAGGAGGCAGCCAGTTAATGATTCTCTCATCATTTATGTTTCTATCTCCCTCTCCCTTCCTCTCTGAAATCAAATAAAAAATGTATTAAAAAAACAAAACACCAGGTTGAAAAATATGCAGACAATTCAAAGTACTTGCATTAATGAAACCTTACAGATTTACACAATATCAAGAGACGTCTCCAAAGGCAGAAGTGCACATCAAGCCTAGTTCTTCTGATTCATTTCCTCTGGAAAAGCAGCTTAGAATTATTCAGGCAAAGGGCCATGAAATAACTGCATTGCTAACAGAAACCTGGTAGTAAAAGTAGAGGGTGAATTGCTAAACTCTACCTACAGGGCTTCCTCTGGAGTCACGTGGCATGTTTTCCCTTTCTCAGATAAGAAAAAAATCTATTTTGTTAAACGTTTACTTAAAGGGAAAACAAAATCAGAAGGTAACGTTATGTTTTTATACAGATGAATTACAGCAAATAGACTAAGAATGATCTTCTGCTTAATACATATAGCCCTGCTTGGCTGTAGTTGGCTGAAAGTCTTGGGTGCTCATGAAGTGAATGAGCTTACTTGTGGCAATATAGAAGAACTTTCCCCTCCATGTATTCCTGTTGCTGACTGAAAAAGATTAACTAGTTGTAAAACCATCAAAATAAATGCTTTCAGATGCTGCTTTCCAAAACTGGGTCAGAGACCACGGGAGTATGTCCTAGCTCCCTGGGGCATGGGAAAGAGGTGACCAATGTGAAATTGGAGAGGAAGATATTAGAAACTAGGTGAGGGAGGAAGGAAAGGGAGGGAAGGGAGAAGAGGAGGGGGAAAGTGGAGGAAAATAGTCAATAGCAAGAGAGAAAATTCACCACGAAGAAGAAATAAGGGAAGGTCATAATATTTACATAGTATTTTTTCCCCATTTACAAGGGGGTAAGGGGAAATGGCTGGTTTATTGCAAATTTAAGGTGAAATCTAAGAGGCAAAAATGCTCATAAATTCATATATATTAAAAAATACTCCCTGATGTCTCTGGAAGGTGCTAAGGTAACTAACTCATTATTTCTTAAACTGGCCTAAGAATCAAGCATTTATCCAGCCACTCCCATATGAAATGTTCTTCAAGGTAACCAAATAGAGGTAAGTTTCTCCATTTCACCATTTTGATCTTGGTAATGCCAGATATTAGCTGCCTCCTAAGAAACTGCACAACACTAATACTATAAAACTAAACCAAACCTGATCAGACCTCTTGATCTAACTCCAAATATGAAGGGGGAGGGGAGTAGAAATATATGTTAAATGATGGTTTGAGGATATCATCAGCAAAATCCTGACTGTAAAAAAACAAACAAATAAACAAACAAACAAAAAACTATAGGAAAAGTGAACTAAACACTTCAATCAAAAGGCAAAAACTGTCATACTGGAGAGCACAGAGTTGGTTACTGCTCTTTTTAATCAGTCTTTCTTTAGCTCTTACTACAGACACTTTAAAAATAAAGATACAAATAGGTAAGTGAGCGGATAGAAAAAACATACCATGCAAACACACCATGCAAACAGCAAGCACAAGCAAGCTGGAATGATCATAAAAAATGGACTTCAAAGCAAAGGGTAGTAATGGAGATAAAGCAGCAAATTTTATAAGTGGTTTATACATGAGAAAGACAGAAAAATTAAAAATGTGTACCAACCTAATAAAAGGGCTTCAAAATACAAAAACTGACAGACATAAAGGACAAATTCACAGTCACAGTTGGAGACTTTAACACACCTCTCTGAGGAATTGACAAAAACAAAACAGTTTGGATATAGAAGGACTGAGTGATGCTATCCATCAACCAAAAAAACTTAGGAACAAAGAACCACGAAGATTCTAAATTAAGAAAAGTGGGTGGGTTGCTTAGGCACTTATCTGCCTCCTCTTCTACACTAGTTAAGTGTGTTCAAACTTATGACTCAGCACAGTTTTGTCACAGACCTGAAGAGAAAAATGAGAACAGGAGAGGCCTTGAGTTTAAGGAAAGAGCGGTCCATCTTTTATTGATACAACTTTCAAACCCAAGTATGTTTTCTGAGCCTTTTTTACACTCCATGATCTCATCCCATTCTTACATAGTCTTTGAAAAAGAGCCCACATTTCCTTATCCCCATTTTACAGATAAGGAAGTCAAGCTGACTTGCCAAAGAAACAAAACTGCACTTTTGCTGCTGGATCTAAGGGTGGACACAGTATTTTAAACTTCATCTGACTCTCCTGGGAGTGCAGTGAATTACCAACTATTTTCTTTCTTGAAAGTAAATTTTCTCCAGTATGTCCAAATGTGCAAAGTGATTATGTAAAGGATTTTGGTTCCTCTGTTAAGAATTAGGCTCTATTTTCACACACTCCCTAAAAGATACAGTCAGATACCAGGCTGGACCCCAGAGAAGACAGTGGTAAACATTCACCCTGTGTTCAAACAGCATCCTAACACGCAACACTCCTTGATGGACTCACTAACTCAGTGTTGACCACTCTCTTGGTTACCCATAAGAATCAATCAAGTTGTGGTTTAGAAACAAATTTCAAAATAAGCAGTCTGTGGGAAATATGCAGGTTTACTCTTCCAATTAGCAAAACATACACTTTACAGATCACTTCATTACTGAATTTAGAGGACAAATCTCAGAGTAAAGTGACTTTGTTTCTTGGCCTGAACCAAAATATATTTAAAAATAAATATACAATTCAAATGTGTTCTAGGCGAGTATTTAAGTACTGTATATATGTTTATTTACACTCTTCTCCATGTTATAATGAAGCATATTTTCTTTAAGGCTAATGGTGGTTTTATCTAGGAAAAAAAAATACATGCATGCCAAGGAATGTTTTTCAGCTTCTTAGCAAAGCACAAAAGGGAGGAAAAATGATTTAACTTTTTAGTTCCAATTGTTTTCAATGTTTTATGGAAGGTCAAAGTTGTACAGTCTGTTCAGATTTTTATAGAACCTGAGTGAATAAAATGTAGAGGTAAATCACTACTTTCTATTTAAAGCAAACTGGCTTTTTACAAATCATATGACTTTTATTTTTTTAAAAGGGAAAAAGAAAAGAAAGCACATGTTCTCCCCAGAAAATAGGTCAGTGGGTTCTACTCCAAGTAGTCCAGACTCAGGGGAGCCTCCTTTGGACTCGGAGGGGCTCCTCTGATCTCGGCCAATGCTGCTGACTTGTCTGCTGTGGTCGCTCTGAGCAATCATGAGAAACAGGACTGACTGGACTATTACATGACACACAAGCTTCGAAGGAAATATCAAATAATAACTCAATTACTCTTTGTGGCTTATTTTTATTCTGAATCAATAAGCTAGAGGTGAAGGTCTCCACAGCTCCATTATGCCTTCTTCCTCCTGAACACATACTGAAGAAAAGGGTTAAGGCAGCATGTGTTAAGATGTAGCACTACTTCTAAAAATATTTGGAGGAGATAGACACGAATCCCAAGTTCAGATGTGCTTAAGTACTGAGTTGATTACACAAGTATGAAGAGGTCCTTTGAATGCACAATTGATTTTTAACAAGTGCAGCGATTCCATTTTGATTTTATGAAAGTAGGCTGAGTCACATGAATGTTTAAGAGTGGCTGAAAAACCAAGACTGCATGCTTTTTCAGCCTAAAAATAACCAAGGGTAGAGCCAAATATGAACATACATTTCAGCAGAAAGGTGATAAACAGAAAGCCAAGCAGATACTCTGTGAAAATATCCCACATAACGGCTTATGCTGACTTTAAAATAGAGTGAAACATTCAAACTTTATAAGGGTAAAAACAAATGCAGTTAGGTGTGTAGATCACCCCAAAAGAACCCATGGCTATTAAAGTTGCCATTGGATCTTCTGAACTGGTAAGATCTGATGTTATCCTACTATTCTGATTTACCTTCAACTTTAATAACTGGCGGACATTTCTCACCAAGACTCTAATTTTGGCATCAAAAATATTCATTTGTAGATCGGAATCATAAAACTAGTAACTTCATGTTAAGTGGCTAGTTTATGAGATAGGAAACATATAATCCTTAATTCTAAAATGGCCATTTAATATCTGATCCCAATTACTCATCTGGGTGGGAGGGGAAAGGAGAGGGCGTTTGGAATGGCATTAGAACACAATGTTTGGAATATAAAACGACTGGAAAGAAACATCTGGAAAGAAACATCAAAGGCTAATAAATATTCAGTCTACATAAAATACAGGAAAACAGGAGAAAATACTGAGAGTACTTTGCTGTACCACAGAGATATACTGTAGCCTAGATTACCCTTTGGATACTTTACTTAATTGGCCTTAATTGCATATAAAGTGTGCAACACAATTAGGGAGGCTTTGTCTTTAATTTAGCTCTGGAAGAAGCATGGATGGATCGAAACCCTAATCACAGCCCATTGTAGATCATTAGAGCAATTAACACAATTTCTTCTCTTGAAAACCTTTCGCACAGATAACCTGCTAACCTTTGGACCCAGGTTTCAGACTTGCAAAAACCTTGGGGTTCTTAAGGGCAAGTGAGAGCTCATTGAGGAAGGAAATAAAGTGGGAGTCTCTCTCAGATTTCTTTGACTCAAAAATGACGACAATGGTAAAGTGGGGTTCTGGGCGGGTTAGGAAGTAGGTGCTCTGAACTTTGTCATCGTAGAAGTGAACCACTTTCTCCAAGCTGTTCAGGTCGGAGGTGCGGTCCGTCATGATCATGATGACGTTGGGCCAGTGCATGACAGGCCTGTCGCTGGGCAGAGACACCACGGCTGGATACTGGTCCACACCCTTGGGGGCCTCCCTGTAGGAATGGGGGTGGTGATAGCCGTGACCCTGAAAGCTCTCAGACCCTCGGTTATCAAAGATTAAAGACACGTTGGCAGCATCGTACTTCCTGATGAAGCTGGAAATCTTTCCAAACAGGTCTGGGTTGGCTTTTGCCGTCAACGTTTTCATTTCTGAAGCAGTCGTTTGTCGGCTCAGTGCCTCATGAAAGTAGAAACTAAATTTGGCAAGAAGCATGTTTTTGAGTTTCATCAGCCAAAGGAAAAGGTGTGGGGGCTGAACGGCCTTCTGAGACTGCCCTCCAAACAGATGTTTCTTGGTCTCCCGCTGCTTTTCAAAGATCTGGCCCCAGGTCTGCAGCTTGGTGTGAGCGCTGTGCAAGTTAACCAGCGACGGCAGGAACTTCCACTCTGAGACCTGAGCCTGGGCTTTCAGGAGATGACTCAGGACATCGACTTCCAGCTGGAAACTGCTTTCCAAAGGGCTGAGGATTGGGTGGTGAAATCTGAAGGGGGAAGGGAAATTAATAGAAATAAGTGGAAATATTACTCCATGTTCACGTTTTCTGCCCTCAAAAAGAAATGTGGTCAGATAAATAATATTACACTTGGGGGCAGGGGATGGAAAAATGGAAGGATCCCATGTTCAATTATTTAAAAAATTCATTCTGGCCCTTGCTGTTGTGGCTCGGTTGGTTGAGCATCATCCCATGCACTGAGAGGTCACCAGTTTGATTCCCTTTGGGGCACATGCCTGGGTTGCAGGTTCAGTGCCCAGTAGGAGGTGTGTAGGAGGCAGCTGACTGATGTTTCTCTCTCCCTCTCCCTTCCTCTCTCTCTAAAAACATCAATTAAAACATGTTTTTTAAAAATTCATTCTGACATAACTTTACCATTTCAGAATTATGTCATCATCATATTCTCCTATGGCAATAGCCTGATGCTTTTTAAAAAAATGAGAGTAGTAGCTACCTTCTTTTCAAATACAGGGAAATTAAATTAGCTATCATTCTCAACTTATTTTATTTATTCTGGTAATTGTATAACTAACATTATCATCAAAACAAGGCATCTTCCTTTCAGGATGTGGTCCTAAAGAGGTGCAAGTAATGAAAAGGTCACTAAAACATCTCTTGACTGTGTACATAATATGCTAAACTTACTTAATGTTCACAGTAACTCCATAAGTATTATTAAACCTGTTTTTCAGAGTAGAGTATAGACTATAAACCTATTCCTGAAACCTAGTATATAATAAAAAAATGTTTATTAAAGGAGCAGAACATTTACCAGAAAGCCCTCATTCAATCCTAGTTCCCAAATTCCCTTTATATATTTAATCACGGTTAAAAATAAAATGTAGCTAAACAAAAAATATCTAACAGTTCAGTCATTTTCCATTTATCTTAGGGTAGAATCTAAAATCCTTAAAAAGGCTTGAATAATCTGGTCCCTTATTAGCTTGAGCCACATTCCCATTCTACTCACTAAAGAAATAGTGACATTAAGTAAATAATTAGAAATGCAATATCATAAAGAAGGTCAAGGTAGTAGGTGGTTTCATTTCTACTTGTTCTAGACAAAATGTTTAAAAAAATTTTTTTGACCATGATCTACAGTTAGAAGTACGTTTTATATTGTGACTAAGTACACACCACACACATATACAAATAAAAGGCTTTTTGAAACCAGCTCTCCAACATCCCCGAGGGGTCCTGGATTGAGAGAGGGCAGTTCTTGGGTAACACACCCCAGAATTGGGCTCCCTCCTCTCTGGTTCCGGATGCATCACCCGAGAACCGCAGCTGCCAAGTCACTGCAGCTGGGCAGCTCCTGCATTGAGTGTCTTCCCCCTGGTGGTCACTGTGTGTCATAGCTACCAGTCAGATGGTCGAATGGTTAGGCAGTCACTTAGGTTTTTATATATATAGATATGTATATTTTTAATTGAATTACTATTCACTAAATTAATTTTATGACTCAAGAATTGCTACCTGTTGTTTGCAAAACAGTCTACTTTACCTGTAGTAACAATGTTGAGGGGGAAGAGGATAGGATGTGAGAGTATCCTCCCTCCCAGCAGAGGGGGAAGAGGGCAAGTGCAAAGACCCTGAGGTCAGTGAGAGCGTGACCCTTTTTCATCAATACTTTTTTCTGTACTTCAGGTCTCCTCTTCAGAGTCACCCATCCCCGCCCCCTCAATTATATCCTCTAGTTTCTGAATACCTGTCTTCCTCTTTAGTAACTTAATCATATAATTTATCAGACAAACTGGGACATATGGTTACCTTTGCTTTGAGCTCCTCTCTGAGGGGAAGTAAAACCTGCCTACTTTTTCATGCTTTTATCTACAACACGTGGTACATAGTAAAATTCAGTGTATGTGCTAACTGTGTTAAGAATTGAACCCTAGCCCTAACTGGTTTGGCTCAGTGGATAGAGCGTTGGCCTGCAGACTGAAGGGTCCCAGGTTCGATTCCAGTCAAGGGCATGTACCTTGGTTGCGGGCACATCCCCAGTAGGGAGTGTGCAGGAGGCAGCTGATCAATGTTTCTCTCTCATCGATGTTTCTAACTCTCTATCTCTCTCCCTTCCTCTCTGTAAAAAATCAATAAAATATATATATTTTTAAAAATAGAAGAATTGAACCCTAGTTTCTGTCCCATTGATTCTGCCTGTTGCTTATGATCTAAGTGAAGTTCTGTAACAATGAAATAGAATGGCTGAGGAGATCATCTCTGTATGGAATCTCCACTTAGAGCTTTCTTGCTCAGTTTTTTGTTGTTTTTTTGTTTTTCTGAGAAGCGCCAAGGGAGGTTTAGTGTCTGCCGAGTCTGGTGCACCCCCCTTCTCAAGGTGCCTATATCAAGCCCTTATATTCTTCCTAAAGATCCAAAGCATCTGCCAAAGTTGCAGGAATCTGCTTAGCAAGTGACCCATTTGAAAGATATGGACAGAATCGAGCATTTACTGAGCATATCCAGGCAACCCAGGAGATGATTTACAGGCCTGAGCCCATGGGATTTCACTGCTTCACTGTCAATGAGACAGAAGCCTCTTACACAGCTCAGTTTTGACCCCAGTTGAAAGGGAAAATGCTAGTTATCTTTTAAACAATTAGGAAAAAAATTATCACAAGTATATCTAGGGTTTTTAAAAATGTATTTAAACACTAATTAAAGGGATTATGGTTAAGAGAGCCATACTAGGTTGGACATTATAAGACAGGAACTGATTGTCACGTGATCAACAGGATGTAGTTATTCACACCACGACAACAACATCATTTTGGGTTTTTTCTATTACTTGCATTTTACCCTCAAGATAGAGAAGCTAAAAACATGGGTGGAAAAGCTAGTCTAATAATATACTCAAAGAATCAGAAAGATGAAACAGATCTCAAATCCTCTAACTCAGGTGCTTAAGTAATTAACTAATTTGGACTATTCAAACATGACATACTTCTGAATAAACATTAAGAAAGTCTAACACAGACACACAAAATCTTTGAATTGTAAGAAATGCTCTACACCCTTGGCCTAAAGGCTAAGGCCCCTTAACACTTAATGAGCATTAAGCAACACAAGATTCTATAATCGTGGATATCAGGAAAATTTACCAAGCAACTAGAAACACAGCAAGACTGCTAATCACAGAAAATGGCATGAGATTGGAGAAAATGCTACCACAAATAATACTCTGTTATTTTTCTACTTCCAGTTGGAAATCATCATTTATATCCCTAATGTTCTCCTTGAAAGAACATGAATTATCTTACAAATCTTCAGGAAAAATTCTGAACAAGTATAAATATATACTAAAAGTGCTTAAATACTCAACATTTATTAGGATGCATGTGAATGTTGAAGCTATTTTTCAGTTTTAAGAAGAGCTAAAAATACATGTTTAAATTTATTCTGCCAAGACTTTGAGATTAGCATTAGGATGTCTCATTTCCCCCATTTCCATTCTGCTGTGTGCTTCATACCTATTCACAACCCACACTATAGGGCAGCAATTTGCAACTTTTTCATTTCTTGGCACATATAAACTAATTACTAAAATTCTGTGGCACACCAAAAAAATACATATTTTTCCGATCTGACAAAAAACAACAACAACAGGTATAATTTGACTTATTCACACCAGATGGCTGTTGTGATTTTTTAAAATTTGACAATCTAAGAGAAAAGAGATCAGTGCCCCTGACTAAACAGCCAGGTATTGCATGTTTTAAAAGTTCTTGCAGCATACTGATAGAAAATTGCTGCTATAGGGGAATCTGTTAAATTGTTGTAATCCAAAAATATACATCTCAGCTATGGCAACAAGCTTAAATGAGTCTGAATACAGAATAAATTGACAACTATTTGCATAGAACATCTGCTTTTTAAAAAGCCCTGGCCAGGTACTCAGTTGGTTAGAGCATAGTCCCAATGAGCCAGGATTGTAGGTTCGATCCCCAGTCAGGACACATTCAAGAATCAACCAATGAATACATAAATAAATGGAACAAATCAATCTCTCTCTCTCTCTCTTCTCTCTCTCTCTCTTTCTCCCCCCCCCCCCCGCCCCAAATCAATTTTTTAAAAGGCCACAAAAAGAGAAAGTGTACATGCACAAATGCGTTCTTTCCTCTGTAAATCCCTATCAAGGAGTTCCTTCAAAACAAGCCATGCATGTGAGGAGTCAGAAGCCTGATTAAAAACAAATCTGTAGCACAACAATGGGAATGCACTAAGTGCCACAAAACTGCACATTTAAAAATGGTTAAGATGCTAAATTTTGTTACGTATATTTTACCACAATAAAAAAAAACCCTGTAATATCCTCTCATTTAAAACAATTAGTTTACTAGTTTTTAGATGAATTAGCCAGAAGTTTGCCCTGCAGAACCCTCCATGCTAGAAGGAGGTATTTATAATGGATACACATTTGTTCAGAAGAAGGAGCAATTCCTTTGGTTGAAAGATTGTACAGGAGACAGGATTTGAGTTGAGCCATAAAGCTTACAGAGCAGGTAGGATTAAAAAAAAAAAAAAGGAGCAGGTACAATTTAGCTATGTGACGATGAGGGCTTATATTTCTGGTCCCAATCTGTAACCACCGCTGATTCCACACCCTTTGCCATGTGACTCTGGAGCTTCTCCCACCCGAAGAGGAGTGCCTTTTCCCCACCCTGGACTGTGGAGGCACTGGGCCATGTGGCTTTCTTTGGCCAAAGAGATGTTAACAGATCGGATGAAAGCAAAGGCTTAAAATGAGGTCGGCTGGTCTTGTTCTTTTGAACTTTGGCCATGGCCACTGAATAGCTGATCCCTCTCTAACCTGGGGCTCAGACACTGTGGAGCAGACTAAGCTCAAAGCTCACAGCAATAAGCCAAGCCTAGTGAGACCAACAGTGTTAAGCGACCCAGCTAAGATTAACCCAGGTACGCAACTCTCGAAATAGACCTGCTAGCCTGTAAGTGTGAAATTTGGGGTGGTGCTTATACAGAATGACTGTGGCAATAGCTAAATGATATATGATAGAACCATGTGATGGGATTCAGAACATGCTACTCAAAAATATGGCACATGCCGCTGAGTCAGTTCTGATTCCTGGCGACCCTATGATGAGTCATGTCCACAACATCCTGTCCTCAATACCTCTGTTCAGCTCTTATAGACTCATGCCTAAGGCTTCTTCTTTTTTTAAAATATATTTTATTGATTTTTTTACAGAGAGGAAGGGAGAGGGATAGAGAGTTAGAAACATCGATGAGAGAGAAACATCGATCAGCTGCCTCCTGCACACTCCCTACTGGGGATGTGCTCGCAACCAAGGTACATGCCCTTCACCGGAATCAAACCTGGGACCCTTGAGTCCACAGGCTAATGCTCTATCCACCTAGCCAAACCGCCTAAGGCTTCTTTTATGAAGTCATTCCATCTCATAATTGGTCTTTCTCTTTACCTGCTGCTTTCTATTTATCTCAGCATTACTGTCTTTTCCAAAGAACCCTGCCTTCTCATGATGTGCCTGAAGTAGGACAGTTCCAGTTTTGTTATTTTTGCCTCCCTTGACGTTCCAGGCTTAAATTGCTCTAAGACCTACTAGTTAAGTCTTTCTGGTTGCCCAAGGTATCTGTAGAGCTGTCCTCCAACACCGTATTCCAAATGGATCAATTTTTTTCCCTTTAAGCCTTCTTCATTGTCCAACTTTTACATTTGTACATAGTAATTGGGAATGTGAGGGTGTGGGATGCTCTTAGCCGTGTCTCTCTAATGATACATCTTTGCCTTTGATGATCTTTCCTAATTCTCCCACTGCTGCCCTTCCGAGTCTTAGCCTTTTGATTTCTTGGCTAGTCTCCATTTAAAGTGATGACTGAACCAAGGTAAGCAGAATCTTTAACAATTTCTATACTGAATGAATTTGAGAAACCCACATGCCCAGGAAGGACTTCTGACCCTTCCCTGATTCAGGTCATAAAAGTCTCAAGTGAAAGGTGCCATCCTCATTCCCTGAGTAAAGGAGCATCCTTATCTCCCAAGAATAAGGGACACAGAGCAGAAGCTGAATGAACAGGCCTGCTGTTACCCTCAGTTTACTATACTTGGCTCCCACCCTTTTTCATCCTAGTACATTTTCCCACGACTCTCCATTCAAATCTAGCACAAAAACACGTAAGTTTAACAGCTTCTTTGGGTCTTCATTTCTTATGAAGGCTTCCCTGTCATGTAAAATTTATATTCAATACGTTTGTATGCTTTTCTCTTGTTAATCTGTCTTTTGTGTGTGTGTGTGTTTTAAAATATATATTTATTGATTTCAGAGAGGAAGGGAGAGGGAAAGAGAGATAGAAACATCAATGATGAGAGAGAATGATTGATCGGCTGCCTCCTGTACGCCCCCCACTGGGGATCATGAATGTGCCCTTGACTAGAATCGAACCTAGGACCCTTCAATCCGCAAGCCAATGCTCTATCCACTGAGCCAAACCAGCTAGAGCAATCTGTCTTTTGTTAAAGGGACCCCGCCTGAGAACTTAGAAGGATAGAGAAAAAAGATATTTTGCCTCCTCTACAAATTCGAGGACATTCTAAGCAAAATAAGTAATATGAACCAAAGTAGGAAATGGGGAAAGATTTCTCTAAGGCTTCTTCCTCTTTACTAAGAGTTTGGCTGCAATTTGAGGCATGTGATGGGCCTTAGATGAATTTGAAAAGGTAGGCTGGGCAAGATCACAAAAGGCCTTCAGTCTGCACTGTTAAGATTAGGCATGTCAAGTGTCTAGAGTAGAAGGCATCTCACAGAAACTGCACTCTTATTGGTTTTGCTTAGGAAATTTTCAGTGAGGGATAATTAACCCTGTTAAACTATACACACAACTGTTTCATTAAGTCTTATCATCCATCACAAATCTTTTTCTTTAGAAAATAAGGGCATAAAGACTAAATAAATCACAGTTCTGCCTTTGGTGAGAATTCTGCCATTTGAAGCATTCAGATAAAAAATGCAAACAAAAGTTTTATGAAACTAAAAAAAAGTTTTTTAAATTCTAGCTATAAAATTCTAGCTACTGAATGGTGTGTTATTCCCATACCAGAGGGGATTTTTTTTTTAAATTTCTATATTGGTTAAGGTATTACAAATGTGTCCTCATCCCCCCATTAACCCCCAACCCTCACCCCCACTCATGTTCTCATCCCCCTGTTGTCCATGTCCATTGGTTTGGCTTATATGCATGCATACAAGTCCTTTGGTTGATCTCTTCCCCTTACCCCCACCCTCCCCTACTTTCCCTCTGGGGATTGATAGTCTGATCACTGTTTCTCTGTCTTTGGATCTGGCCAGAGGGATTTTTAAAAGCTCTCTAATGTATGAATAATTGCTGACTTCTTTAAAAGCATTATTTCTTAAAAGCTATATTCTTGATTTAGGACAGTAAATACTAATTTGCATTAATTCTACCAGTTTTGTTTTGACCATAAAACAAAACAAAATTAGCCAGAATTTTCTTTTATGCTCACCGTATGAAACAGGTAAATAAAGTCAAAACAAATTCTACAGACTCAAAAAACATTTCATTGATGCTTCCTTGGAGAGAAATCCAGTTCCATTGCTCCTCAAGAGTATTCAAGGAATAGTAGACACTCTCATCCTAAACGAGCCAAGTTCATGTTTTTTCTTCTAGAAGGCACACAAAAACTGTTATATGAGTAATGTTAATTATTCAATTTGAAAGGCAGCATCATAAATGACTGTGATTCTTAAACGGGATTTGTATTTGTATAATAATGCAATGTTTACCAAAAGAGGAAACCTTTAACACCTTTCTACTCAAACACACTGGCTTGTAGAGAAAAAAAACCAAACATGCTTTCCATTCATCTTTGAAAGCAGGCTGAACATTGTAATAACTCACACAAGATCTGCATCTCAAATCAGGACCAGAGGTTTAGACTCCGTGCTATATATCATGCTTGTTAATTTTTTAATACAAAAGCATTCCACGGTTTAAAAGATGAAAAATTCACACCATTTTTTATAAGTGTTCTGACATAGATCAGATATATTGGGGCAAGTAAGCATTTCCTGAAAGATAAATTGGGTCCTTTGGGAAAAAAGATTAACTCATTCAATACAACAGAATAGCAAAATATGAATTATTTTTCTAGAACACTGGGGCCATAAAAGAAATGTGCTTGGTGTAGCACAGATGCCAAATCAAAAAAACTGTAGAAAAAAGGATGTTATTCCCCGCAAAGGGCAAATCATGTTTATTTATACCTAAAATAATCCCACTTGCAAAAGAAAATCAATATATTATACAGGATTTCAATTTTTTAGAATTTCTTAACTAAGGAATTTTATGTTGTTCAAATTAACCCACAGCCTCTAATGTAGATAGTTTTCAGGCTAGGAAATCAAATGCGAACATCATGGAAGTCAAATGTGGACATCATGCCATTTGACTTTCATATAACTGTGATTAGTAATTCCCTAATGATTAGAGAAAGGTAGCATGGGTGGAAGATGGAGACTGCTGATGAAAACACCCATTGACCATGCATGGTATTGCCACCCAGTTCCATCGGATTCCATCAGCATCCAATCAGAAGGCTACTGAGCACAGCCAAGTGCTGCCCTTGGAGTTTCAAGAATGTAATTCAGGCTTTTGCAGAAAATGGGAGAAATCTGCAAGCCTTTGAGAAGAGGGATATTTCAAAGAACATTCAAAGATGATAGATAGGTCACAAATTTAATATGATAAAAACGAAAACAGCTAAATCATTCCTAGGAGACATACACATTCACACATACACCCAGGCACATATATCTGTAAGGTTCAATACTCCGTGTATCCTAGTGGCATCTTTCTCCTATTTTTCCAAACAATCATTTTAATGCAGACTGTATATCAGTATCACAGGGAACTTTTAAAACATACACATTTCGGGGCACCCAATCCAGAATCACTAAATTTTACCCTCTTAGGGAAAGAGAGGAGGGGCCCAGGAATTAGTATTTTCTTAAGCTCGGAGATGGGTCAGCAAACCACTCTCACATTAGCTTTAGGAATCACCACATGAGATCTCTTCCCCTTGAGAATCATTATCTCCAACTGTACTTTAGTTTTTGGTTTTCAAACAATTACTTTATTTAAATAAATATATACATATATAAATCAGATTTGAGAAAGAATACATTTACAAACAGAAAATTTGTACACATGTAAAATCTATATATATAAAAGCCTAAGTGACTGTTAAGACCAAATGACTGGTCGGCCGCTTGCTATGACATGCACTGACCACCAGGGGGCAGACGCTCAATGCAGGAACTGCCCCCTGGAGGTCAGTGCACTCCCACAGGGGGAGTGTCGCTCAGCCAGAAGCCGGGCTCATGGCTGGCGAGCGCAGCTGGGGCGGCGGGAGCCTCTCCTGCCTCTTTGGCAGTGCTACCGGGCGGCGGCAGCTGGGGCTCCTCCCTGGCCACCTGCCACTTCAGCACTGCTACATCCCTGGGGGGATGTCAGACTGCCAGGTGTCGGACTGCCAGGCCTGATCCCCGTAGGGCCTGGCCTGCAGGGATCAGGCCGAAACCCGGCAATCTGACATCCTCCCAAGAGGTCCCAGATTGCAAGAGGGCACAGGCCAGGCTGAGGGACCCCACCCATGCATGAATCCATGCACCGGGCCTCTAGTTTGTTTATAAAAAGAAAATGTGTATATTTATATGCATGGACTATTGGCATGACAGGAAGAGCTTGCTAACATTTATTGCTTCTTAGGAAGGGAATTAAGTGGCTAAAGGACAGGGGGCAGCAGGTAGACTTTTCACTATGAATTCTTTTGTGCTTCATAAATTTTGACCCATATTTATGTATTACCTATTAAAATTAATAAAAAGAAAATTTAGAATATATCACAAGTTCAAAAATACAAGACAACAACTGAGGAAATCTGAATATGGACTCTATATTAGATGATGGCAGAAATCAGTGTTAAATTTTTTGTGTGGAAACTATGTTATAGTTTTGTATGGTTCTTAGAAGATCCAACTGAGTATTTAGGAGTGAAATGGCATGATGTTCGCATTTGACTTCCAAACAACTCAGGAAAATAAAATTATATACTGAGAAAAATAAAGCAAGTGTGGCAAAATTTTAATAACTGTGAATCTAGAGAAAGAATGTGTTCATTGTACAATTTTTTTTAGCAACAGTTTTTCTGGTATTTAACTCATATATGTAACATACACACTTTAAAGTATAAAATTCAATGGTTTTAATATAGTCAGAATTGTATAACCATCACCACTATATAATTTTATTTTATTTTTTTTTATTTATTTTTTTTAAATATATATTTTATTGATTTTTTACAGAGAAGAAGGAAGAGGGACAGAGAGTTAGAAACATCGATGAGAGAGATCGATCAGCTGCCTCCTGCACGCCCCTACTGGGGATGTGCCCGCAACCAAGGCACATGCCCCTGACCGGAATCGAACCCGGGACCCTTGAGTCCGCAGGCCGACGCTCTATCCACTGAGCCAAACCGGTTCGGCACCACTATATAATTTTAAAACAGTTTCATAGCCCCAAAAAGAAACCATATATACATTAGCAGTCACTCCTCATTCTCCCTCCAGCCCTCCAACTCCTGGCAACCATTTTCTGTGTCTACAAATTTGTAATCTACTTCCTGTGTCTATGATTTTGTCTATTCTGGACATCTACCTATATTAATAAAAGCATAATATGATAATTAGACTGGACAACCGAACAATCTTCCGGACGTCCTTCCAAATGACCTTCCGGATGAAGCCAGAGCTGCAAGGGCCAAGGCATGCTGCTGTGGCTGCAAGGGCCAAGGCAAGCCACTACGGCTGTGAGGGCCAAGCCTCTTGCACAAATTTCATATAAATGGAATGACACAATATATAATCTTTTATGACTGCCTTCCTTCATGTAGCATAATTTTACTAGGTTCATCCATGTTCTAGCATGTAGTACTTCATTCCTTTTATTTGCTGAATAATACCCCACTGTATGGATATGCCACATTTATTTATTCATTGATGTGTATTTGGGTTGTTTCCACCTTTTGGCTATTACCAATAATACTGTTATGAACATTCCTGTAAAAGTTTTTATGTGTGGGCATATGTTCTCATTTTGTATTTTTCATTGGGCATAAATATACTCAGGAATGGGATTTACTGGTCATATTACAATTCTATATACATTATCCTATTCTTGCAACTTTTCTGGATGAGTAAAAATTACAAAATTAAAAAAAAAAAACTAGGAAAAAACTTTATAAAGGAAGGATAAAAACATAATATATTAACCAAACTATCTGTGCTCAGAGGAAAGATGCACATTACATGATTTTGCCCAGTATACAACCCTTATTCTTTGCAGGGGAAGTAAGTGCTTACAATGTTTTCCATCTTACTATGACAGAAGACTATTACTTCATAATCTTACTTTGTCTTATTGTTTATTCAAAAAATAAAAACAGACCTTGTTTATTGACTTGCAAAACGATCAACAGAGATGAATTATTTACCTGGACTGGATAAAGAGCATCTCACTATTGATACAAACAATAATGCATACAGAGAGAATAGGGGCTCTGGGGTCACAGAGAAGGCGTTCAAGATAAGTTGCATGGCCCTGGGCATACTTAACTTCTCTGAGACTCCATAAAAGAACTATCTACACCTATACCTCAAAGCAGATATCATATAAAAGAGTATTACACAGTACCTAACATACAGTAGTTGTTCAGTATGTACTAGTTTCCTTCAAAATAGTTATATAAAAGTATTCCCCCCATTTTTCCTGCAAGCTTAAAAATCAATTTGCTGTATAGCAGAAACATTGATATGTTAGTTTTGAAACCAAAAAACAAGTCTACTTCTCCATACAGATGATCTCATTGTTTTGTTTCTGCTTTTTCACCTGAGCTCTAGATCCATTTCCAACTACCTAATGAACCTCTTCTTGAAAATATGCTAGCAACTCAAGCTCAAATTGCTCTAAATTTTGCTCACTACCTTCCTTCTAAGCCAGCCCCTCTTGACTTCTCAATTCTGTAAATAATATTATCATTTAAGGTGCAAAACCACCAAATCACCTTTGACAAGAAACTTCTCATTATTCCCACTATCCTGTTGCCAAGACTTGTAGACTTTTCTTGTCCTCATCTCCTTTGCCACTGTCTTGCAACCACGAGGCCCTATCACTGATCAGATTACCATACTAGCCTGCTGAACTAACCTTCCCTCCTGTGACCACTCCCTTTACCATCCCATCCCATCCGACCCACCAGTGCCATAGGAGTCAGTTTAAGATAAGGATGAGAACACAACACTCTCATCTTCAAAAACCTTTCAGGGTTCCCCACTATTTATCAACTATTCACTTATTCATCCACAAACACCTTTTGAGCACCTATATGTGCTAGGCTCTGTTCAAAGCGCTGAAGGCATAGAAGCTGCCATGGAGCTCACATCCTAGTTGTGAGCAAAGAAAACACACCCTGAGCAAATAACAGTAATTTCAGATGGCAAGAAGGAATGTGAAGAAAACAAATCAGGGGGTCAGAAGAGTGACTAAGGGTAGGATGGAAGAGAAGGCTTCCCTGACATTTGAACTGAGACTTAACTGATGAGTAGACAGCTAGGACAAGAGTTCAGGAAGAGAGACCAGCAGGTACCTCACTCTGAGGCCTTTCAGTATTCTGAAATCACCTTCTCATCTCAAAGCATCTGCTCCCTTCTTTCCTACCTTTGCTTTCAAAACCCTACCTGCCCTTAAAAGTCATCTCTGATTCTACGTCCTCCATGAAATCTCTTTTAATCCCCCCACTTTACCTCCCTTCCCCAGACCATTAATCAGATAAGTATTATCCTTCATTTGGGAATATAAGTTAACATATCTACCTTTCTCTTTTAGGCAAACATATAGAAAGTCATATATTTGAAAGAGGGGTATCCTTCAAAGTAATCACTAGGCCAAAAGCAATTATACAGGAGTTTCTAACACATGTACTTGTAAGTAACAGGTACATGAGAGGAATAAGTGGATAAGTCACCAAGGTGATTACTTTGAAAGGGCATTTATTCAAACAGTGGTTTGTTAAAAAATCACATTAGCCCTAGCTGGTTTGACTCGGTAGATAGAGTGTCGGCCTGCGAACTGAAGGGTCCCAGGTTCAATTCCGGTCAAGGGCACATGCCTAGGTTGCAGGCTCGATCCCCAGTGGGGGGCATGCAGGAGGCAGCCAATCAATGATTCTCTCTCATCATTGATGTTTCTATCTCTCTCCCTCTTGCTTCCTCTCTGAAATCAATAAAAAGATATTTTTAAAAATATTTTTAAATCACATTATTTTATAGATAACTAGAGACCCAGTGCATGAATTCATGCACAGGTGGGGTCTGGCCGGCAGAGTGAAAAGGGACACGGGAGGTTGGCCAGCCAGTCCCACCCTCTTGTCGAACTCCTGGTCAAACTCCCGGTGGAGGGGACAATTTGCATATTAGCCTTTTATTATATAGGATTCTCTTTTGGTTGTATAAACTCCTTTTATAATACATCTTTTAAGACTTATTTCATTTTTGGTCTTTCACTATTGCTTAGAAAAGTATCCATCCAGGATGGTGTTAACTAAGTCCAAAGAAGGTGCCAAATGCATACTTGTAAATTAATTAATCTATACAAAAGCAATACAGCTATTCTCCTTTGTTTTGTCATCATAGATTTTTATAAGAGTTTGGGGAAAAACTGAGAGTCTGCATGGGATCCAGAGGCTGCCACATTCTATCCCTCCCTCCTCCTTCACCTACACTGACCTGGAGCTGTATTTCTTGAGGATGGTGTCCAAAAGGCCAACGAGCTCTTCAGCATTGATGAACTTCTGTGTGCTGAGGGTGTACATCTTCTCATAGAAGTCTGCAATCTCCATCCGCGCCTGAACGAAGAAGCAGAGCTGCTCTGACAGGTGGGAAAGGAGTTCTTCCACGTGAGGAGCGGTCCCTCCCAGGGTGCCACGGCCAGTCACCACCTTCTTCAGCTCGTTATGCAGGGAAGTATAGATAGTTCGGATGGAGTCCTTCCTGCTGAAGAAAGACTGGCCCCCTGGTAGGCAAATGACATAAGCACATGACAGGTAAGGAAGAGAAAGCAGAAGTACAAAATACCTCTCAGCATTCAAAAGGAAAGGATCTGAACCTGCTGAGCTCAGTGAGTTTGCATCGACCATATTCTCTAATTTCCATGCTTGGGATTTAAATATTTTGAGGTTGATAATTTCACTGAAGAGTAAGTTAAATGACTGCCTGGAACCACTCATTAGTGTAGCAATGGACCTGTGATTGGTTTCCTTACGCACACACCAATTCCCACCCACCTCACTTTAATGAGGACTCAGATTAATTTCAGAGAATAATTACCCTAGATCTAAAAAGCCTTCCTTCCACATAAGTGTATTTGAAACAAACAAGAACACCCAATTATGAAAAACTGTTGTTATTCCTAGTAAATCAGCAAATTTTATTTCTGCTTTAGAGTTACATTTTCCTTTGAATCTCATCTTTTAATCTTATCTTTCAAACCAGAAAATGGAAAATACACAAAGATCTCCCTCATACAAGAACACAGACTACTAGCTCTCAGGGGAAAAAAAGAACAGCTTAGTACTCTTGACAAAGTTGACAATATAGGTTTTAATAAGCAGCACATTGTGAATCATTAAGAGCAACAAGCAATTATAAGTAACTGCTACTGTAACTTAGGGGTTCCAAAGGAAATCAGCAAAATATAAGACCAAGTATATCCTTTTCAACAATCAAAAAGGATCAAATGGCATAGATATAATTTGCTTACTTCTATATTAATACATAATCAACTATATTTCTGACAGTTATAAAGCCAGCTTCACAAATGTTGCCTTAAGCAATTCTGCTAACCATCAAAGGGTCAGAGGCAAGACATTAGGAAAATGAAGAGAAACAGGACAAGTTTAAAACTGTAATTCTTAGGAAATATAAAAATAAACCTCAGAGATGGGTGACAGTTTAAATTTTCTATTGATATACACAGAAGGCTTTAATGAGTGAATTTATTACTATTCTAAAATATCAGGAGTGAAAATTATTTATCAAGGCATTTGTAAAAATAACCTCTTAATGAATGAAAGATTTCACAAAGTTGTTTTTAATTCATTGTCCAGCTTATGATTCAAGAAATGAATCTGGGCTTCTAGTCAAGAAGGTGGTGTAGGTAAATGTGTTATTGCATCCTCCCACAACCACATAAAAATTACAACTAAACTACAGAACAACCATCATTTAGAACCACCTGAAATTTAGCTGAATGGAAGTCCTACAACTAAGAATATAAAGAAGACACCACACTGAGATTGGTAGGAGGGACAGAGACACAGCACAGGCTGGTCCCACACCCACATGTGCTGGAAAAAATCGGGAGGGATATCTCAGCTGCAGAGATCTCCCCTGAGGAGCGAGGGATCCCAGCTTCACACCAGGCTCCCCAGCCCAGGGTTCCAGTGCCAGGAAGGGAGGTCCCCATACCTTCTGATTGTAAAAACCAGCAGGGATGGAGGCTGAGTGAGACAGAAGGCTGCTGGAGTCCCAGGCAGTTCCTCTTAAGGGCCCTCACACAGACTTGGACTCACTCTCTCTGAGTTCTAGCACTGGGGCAGCATCTGGAAAGGCACCAGGGATATACCGGGGAGAATCTGAATTGTCTGGCATCAGGACGAGAGCTGGAGGGGGCAGCTTTCTCCCAGACAGAAGTGCTGGCAGAGGCCATTGTTTCTTTTCTGAGCCCTCCCCCATCAGAGCCAGCAGGAGGGTGCCATATCTGAGACTCCACCAACCTTGCTCACACTGTTCACCCTGTCCTAGTGATTCCCTGAGATCCTACCCCACCCAAGCTCTTTCCAGTAACTTTTCCATATGGCCTGTCTTGGCTCAGGCTTTAGACCTTCCTATAATCTCTCAAAAGAGCATCTGGCTTTAGTGTGCCTCATACCTCTCACTAAGTGGCTCTGGGCCCAGCACTAGCGGCAGCAGGTCTTGTTCATACCTTGGTCTTGCCTGGGCACCTCCAAGCCCAGCACAAGTAGCAGCCATCGGCAGATGGCTTTGTAGCTTATGCTGGGGGGCCCCGGGCAGAACTCAGGCAGCAGTTGACCTTGGCTTGCAACTCCTGGGAGGCTCCAGAGCCAGCACACCCAGTGGACAGCTTCAGACCAGATCAAAACACCATCCAACCACTTTCACAAGCAGATTCAGCAGACACCAGATCCCTGCTTAAGTAAGCTCGGATCTATGAAGTGGGCCCTTGCACAGCTGATCCTCCACAGGGGTGGGTGGTCAAAGCCAGTCCTTGCAGCTGATTGGCCTGGGGAGTAAATCCCTACCATTGATAGGGGGTGGGAGGACACACACTGGGAATTCCCAGCTTGGTTGAAAGGGGAGGCTGTGCCACTGGACCTTACAAGACACCTACTACATTAGGCCATTCTACCAAGTCCAGGAGATGTAGTAGCTCTACCTAACACATAGAAACAAACACAGGGAGGCTGCCAAAATGAGGAGACAAAGAAACATATCCCAAATGAAAGAACAGAACTCCAGAAAAAGAACTAAACAAGATGGAGTCAAGCAATCTATTAGATGTAGGCTTCAAAACACTGGTTATAAGGTTGTTAGTGAGAATGCCAACAACATATTAAAGGACATGGAAACCATAAAACGAACCAGTCAGAAATTAAGGATACACTAACTAAAATGAAGAGTAATTTACAGGGAAGCAACAGTACAATAGATGAAACCAAAAATCAAATTAGCAATTTGGAATATAAGGAAGCAAAAAACATCCAATCAGAATGGCAAAAAGAAAAAAGAATCCAAACATACACACACACACACACACAAAAAACACGAGGATAGTGTAAGGAGTCTCTGGGACAGTTTCAAGCATACCAACATCAGTATCATGGGGTGCTGGAAGGAGAAGAGAGAGAGAGCGAGGAATTGAAAACCTATGTTTAAAAAAAAATGGTGGAAAAACTTCCCTAACATGATGAAGGAAACATACAAAAAATCCAGGAAGTGCAGAGTCCCAAACAAGATGAACCCAAAGAGGCCAACATCAAGACACATCATAATTAAAATGCAAAAGGTTAAAGACAAACAGAGAATCTTAAAAGCAACAAGAGAAAAGCAGTTCGTTATTTACAAGAGATTTTCCATAAGATTGTCAGCTAATTTCTCAACAAAACCTCTGCAGGCCAGAGGGATTGGCAAGAAATATTTGAAGTGATGAAAACCAAGGACCTACAGCCAAGATTACTCTACCCGGCAAAGCTATCATTCAGAATCAAAGGACATATAAGAGCTTTCCAGACAAGAAAGAGCCAAAGGAGTTCATCACCACCAAACCAGCATTACATGAAATGTTAGTTTTCTTTAAGAAGAAAAAAATACATAAAACATAGGAACAATAAAATGGCAATAAGTACATACATATTAGCAATTGAATCTAAAAAAATAAACGAACAATCAGAACAGAAACAAGCTCATCAATACAGAGAACATTTTGATGGTTACCAGCTGGGAGGGAGACTGGGAAGTACAAATTGATTGTTACAGAATAGTCATGGAGATGTAAAGTACAGCAAAGGGAATATAGTCAATAATATTCTAGTAACTATGTATGATGTCAGATGAGATTTATTGGGATGATCACTTAGTAAGTTATATAATGTCTAATCACTGGATGTACACCTGAAACTAATATAATATTATGTCAACTGTAACTGAAAAATAAAAAATGTGAAAGAAATAATCGAACTACATACACAGATCTTTCCTATAATCTGGGAAAGTGAAATGTCAGAAGTCAATCAAATGCAATAAAAGCACTTCACAAATTCTGTTCACTAAAACAGTTAACATATCCTCGTTTATATCCTTCATTTTATAAGTGGCCGTGACTGTTTGGATTGGAGGACACAGAAAAATGGACAGTTTCATAGCAGTGAAAATGTAAAAATCAAGTGATGATCCTTTGGCCAGGTTTTTGTTTTTGATGACCTTAAATCTACTTTAACTCTCCTTTTATCAGAGGACAAAACAGAAGGATTCTGAATTGGAAGAATAGTTTAAGTCCCAGAATGCTATTACTTTAAAGCAGTGGTTCTCAACCTTCTGGCCCTTTAAATACAGTTCCTCGTGTTATGACCCAACAATAAAATTATTTTCGTTGTTATTTCATAACTGTAATGTTGCTACTGTTATGAATCGTAATGTAAATATCTGATATGCAGGGTGGTCTTAGGCGACCCCTGTGAAAGGGTCATTTGACCGCAAAAGGGGTCTCGACCCACAGGTTGAGAACCGCTGCTTTAAAGTGAGGATGTGGGTGGATATTAAATCACTTTTTTTTGCCTATAGTGTTTTATTTCCCCTCCCCCTCAAAAAGAAAAAAAAGGAAAAGAAGGCAGGAAAAATAAATTAATCTTATATCCCTTACTACTATGGTAACCACCTTGTCCCAGTTTATCCATGACTTTCCAGATTTTAGCACTGAAAATGTTATTCTTGGTAAATACTTCCTTAATCCCATGTCCGAGGAACCCCAGCAGTCCTAGGCAAATCTAGAAGGTTGGTCACCCTACTTACTACTGATTCCAAAGACAAACAACTAGCACTTAAAAACCGTTTTCTCCAATATATTGCTTAAACAGACTGACTAACATTCACATCATTTCTCCTAATAGCAGCAAAATTCATAGGTACAGGTGGGTTTACACTGACACCAACATCCCATTCAGGACTGTACCTTGGAGGGTTTCCCTTCCTTCCATGCCCACACTTAGTCTAGCTTTGCAGATTTTGTAAAGTGACGGGATAGAATAAACAGACCTCCGTGCCAAGGTCTAGGACAAAATTTCTTAGGTTAGGAAGGTAATAAAGAGTACCATGTAAGACCTAAAAGCTCCGACAGTCTGACCGACTTGGTTCTAAATCCCAGCTTCCATACTCGAAAGCTGTGTGATGTGGGAATGACTTAGCCACTCTGAACCTTAGTTATTGTTTTAAATGCAAAATTAGTAATAAAGCTGCTAAGAAGGCAAATTAAGTAACATTTGGTATGTAATGTACCTAGAGCAAAGCACATATTCAATCATGCTAACCTCTTTCCCTTCCATTTATAACTGACAGAAGAAAACGCTCAATACTGCATAATTGGACCTCTGAAACTCTATGGTAAATTGGGAGTTTCAAGTCCTGTAAAAAGAATAGCTATCTATTTGACAGAGGTAGGTGACCTCAACTCTGTACTCACTTCCAGTGTTAAACAGTGTGGCCTTCGTGATACCTTCTTTCATCAGATTGCCCTTACCTAGGGGAGTTAAGCATGACATGAAAACAAAGAACAGCGTTAAAAACTTATCAATAAACATCAATCACTAGTATGTGGTAACAAGTAAAGTAACACTTAAAAGGAAGGGACAGACCACCAATGCAATTTCTTTATCCAGGCCTCTCTTCTCAAAGCTCTCAGGAGCAAAATCCTATTTATTGACTAGCCTGGTTAGGAATATCCAATGAGGATTAGTGTTCCAGAGATACCAGAATTCTTTCTCTTTTCAATTTTTTGAATTTATAAAATATGAATATTTTGATTTATGAGTGCTCATTATTTCTCAAAATTTCAACAGTCTATCTCACACATGAAATTTCAAGGTATAAGTATATTCAAGGAGCATGTAAAACATCTAATTGGGTATTTTATTCTACAACTTCTTGATAATTTTTAAATGTCAGTTCTCAAGCTAAGTCATTTTCTACCACACTAAATTCCAGCAGCCAGAGGTTGAGGAAACTCTCCAGTAATGAAACAAAGGGGACAAAAGTATGACTTTCTAAAATCCTCCACAGGCACTGAGTCACTGACCCTTCCCCAAACAGAGATATTCTCCCTTCAAAGGCAAGAGAAGGCTCCAAGACAAGGGCTCCACCCAGACTTTCTCACAAGTGAGCCAAGACCGGAACAGAAAGCTCCCTGTCAGGTCTGTCCTTTGTCCAAAAGACATCTATAATCAGAAATCACTGCTAAGGTCGCCAATATACACCAGTTACAGAGTGAGGTCAAAAAGACTCACTTTTTTAAACCATGTTTTAAATGTTTAAAAAATACATATAAACTTTTTGTTTTGCTTTTTAAAGAAAACCATAGAGCCCTAGCTGGTTTGGCTCAGTGGATAGAGCATTGGCCGGAGAACTGAAGGGTCCCGGGTTCAATGATGGCAAATGCCCGGGTTGAGGGTTCAGTCCACAGTGTGGGACATGCAGGAGGCAGCTGATTAATGAGTCTCTCATCATTGATGTTTCCATCTCTCTCTCCCTCTCCCTTCCTCTCTGAAATCAATAAAAATATATTTTAAAAAAAGAAAAACCATCGAGCCTGGATGGTGTGGCTCAGTGGTTTAGCATCGAGCTATGAACCAGGAGGTTACTGTTCGATTCCCAGTCTGGGCACATGCCCAGGTTGCAGGCTCCATCCCCATTAGGAGGCGTGCAGGAGGCAGCCGATCAACGATCTTCTCATCATTGATGTTTCTATCTTTCTCCCTCTGAAATCAATAAATCAATATATTTATATATATATATATGTAAATCATAATAGATGTACAAAATTTTAAATAAATCATGGATACAAATACAATCTGACAGTTTAAAAGCAGGTATTCTGGTTTGGGCTGTCACTCACACAACGCACTAAATATATATATGTATATATATATATATTTTTTTTAAAAGAAACATTTTGATTAGCAAAGTACTTGAAGAACATGAGAATGTTTCAAATGGCAACACAAACCATTTTTTAAGAAAATGGAGAGTTGGGAATATACAGATGGCCAAGAGACATATGAAAAAATGCTCAACTTCAATGATCATCAGAGAGATGCAAATTAAAATGACAAAAGATATCACCTCACACCCATCAGAATGGCTACCATCAACAAATGACAAGCGCTGATGAGGATGTGGAGAAAAGGGAATCTGCTGGTGGGAATGCAGACTGGTGCAGCCACTATGGAAAACAGCATGGAGTTTCCTCAAAAAATTAAATATAGAACTGCCATTTGACCCAGTGATCCCACTTCTAGGAATATATCCTATGAAACCTGAAACACCAATCAGAAAGAATATATGTACCCCAATGTTCATAGCAGTGCAATTTACAATAGTTAAAATCTGGAAACAGCCCAAGTGTCCATCAGTAGATGAGTGGGTACAAAAGCTGTGGTACATTTACACCATGGAATACTGTGCAGCAGTAAAAAGAAGGATCTCTTACTCTTTGAAACAGCATGGAGGAACCTGGAGAGTATTATGCTAAGTGAAATAAGCCAGTCAGAGAAAGATAAGTATCTCATGATCTCATTCATATGTGGAATCTAATAAACAAAATAAACTGATGAACAAAATAGACCCAGAGGCATAGAAGCATGGAACAGACTGTGGAATCCCAGAGGGAAGGTGGGTGGGTGGGAAGATACCAACTGAAGAACTTGTATGCATATATGCATAACTCATGGACACAGACAATAGGGTGGTGAAAGCAGGGCCTAGAAGAGGTCAATGGGGGAAGAAGGGGGACAAGGGGGACATATGTAATACTTTCAACAATAAAGACTAAAAGAAAATGGAGAGTCAACCCAATAATCATGAAGTCGTACTGTATAAGCATGTTGATATCACAAACAATCCAATACCAAAAAACTGTAAGGTATTTACAAAGTTAAAATTAACATCTGGAACCTACACATTTACTATACATGTGAATAGAAGTGACAGGTCACCTGGGAGCCTGAACAGTGCCTGGCCATGTTTCCCAGTGTAAAATGCTCTGTGGGTCAATTTCAAGGCATAGTGCTCAAGCTCATCCATGCAAGGTGGGGTCCACGCAGAGCCAATCACAGCGATAATATGGCCCACTTCACAGAACCCAAGCTGGAGACAATGATGGTCTTACACATGATCTTATACACGGGACAGCCAGTTTTGTTTACCTAAAATCAGTCACATACAACTTAACTAGAGTAGCAAACTTTTTAAATAGGGATGCATAACTAGGCTTTAGGAAATCTAACTGAATGTTCTCAGATTATATGCAAAACTGTATTACATGTATATATTTCTGGGGAATAAGCCCACAGGTTTAATGAAATTTTCATAGATAAGCTTAAAAAATTAAGAATCATGGCATTGGGGTCAATCTCCACACTTCAGGAGGAGGGGAATCTATAAACAACAAAACTGCCAGAAAATTTACCTACCTTCAATTTTACAGTCAAAATCCTCCCCATACATATAAATAAATATATATATATGTAAATCATAATAGATGTACAAAATTTTAAATAAATCATGGATACAAATACAATCTGACAGTTTAAAAGCAGGTATTCTGGTTTGGGCTCTGTCACTCACACAACTGCATGTACACAATTTGCCAATCTGTAAAAAGGGGACTAATAACACTGCAACAGCAATTGAAATCTGTGACAAGTGCCACTGTAAAAAGAGGAAGAAAAAATCTACAAGTTGAAACTATTTGACCAGTTTTTGCCAATGAGTCAACGTACTAAATAACAAGTTATCAGTTGAATAGCTAAGGCAGCAGTTAAGATCTCAGAAAGACTTGCTCCTTTAGTGTTCACTAAAAACAAGATGTACACACATGGGCACCTTCAGGCAATATGAGGAAATTGGGGGTGGAGGGGAATCAAAATGGAATCTGCACGCAATTTATACATTTCTATTCTATATTTATGTGTCCTTTGTTCATACCGGAACCTGTGCCTCTGACAATTAAAGGATCTAAAATAGGCCAAAGGACTAAAACAACTCTGAAAGCCCTGTGATTCATATTTATTACTGATAATTATAAGTAATAATACCTTGTATGCATAGGCCTTGGCTTTTACATATGTTATTTCCTTCTGATCTACTTACATTGTTTCTGCTAGTTTAAATTAATTGAGTCTGCTCTTGTATCTTATTATCAGGGGCAAGATTTATCATGGGATGATAAGAGTGTTTACCATTTTCCCTGTAAATCCCCTCTTGCTAGTGTTAGGCATATTTCTTGCCTTTCCTGTCCAGTATCCATTTACTTCTTCGTTCATTAAATATTTATTGAGGGACTACGAAAAGAGAGGAGGACTCCATCTGTAACTCTCGGGGGCCTTAACCTTCGTAAGCCAGACAACTGTCTTCATTAACTCTAACGAGGTTGGTATTAACAACTTTTGCTCCTCTGGCGGCAGTGTCACTAGCTAGAAGAGCGGAGACAGAGTTTGCTTAACTTCTCACTTATGGCACCAATCCATGCACTGGGCAAAACAGATACATCCAGCGGTTTGGGACACGGCCCGGCAAAGAGCATCCACCCCATCCGCCAATCTATCCGCAGCGGCGGCCGGTGGGCGGGGCTTGTGGAAGCCGAGGGAAGGAAGGGAACGGTGGGAGGAGATCTGGGAGCGCCGAGTAGGACCTGCCACTAGAAGTGACAGAAACAGGGAACCCAAGGCACTGCCGACAGGGGACTAGACCCCCTTTCCTTCCTCCTCAAGGGTCACGGGGGGGGCGGGGCGGAGGTACCTAGTTTCTGCCCCAGGTAGGTGAGGCTGTGATAGACCTTCTCGGCTGCGGCCAGGTGGGCCAAGGCCGCCAGCAGCGACAGCCAGCTGCCCCCCGCGCTCTTGTTGGCCTCTCGTTCCTTCTCCACATTGTCCTTGGCCTTGTCGTAAGAGAAGACACCCAGGTGAGAGAAGAACGTCTCCAGCACAGCCTGTTCCACCGGCACCGGGGCGGCCAGCGGGATAGACTCCCCCATGCGAGCCGCGCTCCAGCTCCACCCACGTGGCTCAGCTCTCCCTCGCACTTCCGGGTTCTCAAGCAACGTGCGCGCCGCGTGCGTGCGCGTGCGCGTCGCCGCCGCCAGCGGCGGGCTGGGGAGCGCGCTGCCGCCGGGACCGCGCCTGGGCCGTGGAGGGCGCGGGTGAGGGCCCAGGAAGGAGGCGGCGGCCCCTGAGCTGCTGAGCAGCTTCCGCGCTTCAGGTCCCGCGGCTCTGAGTATTCGGACCCTCAGGGCCGAGCGCCAAGTGCCCAACTCGCTGCTCCGTGGAGCTGGCCGCGTTCTGAGGTGAGCTGAGAGGCCCCTCCCGTGACACCGCGTCAGTGTTGATGACGTCACATTTACATGACGTCAGTGGTTCCTGCCCTAGCCTCTGGCCTGGGCTCTCTGTGGGCTCCAGGGGCGGGGCGAGGTTGTGACACTGGTGGCTGGAACAGCGCTCACTCTCAAACGACAAGGAGTCAGTCCTCAGAGCGTTTAAACTAACTCATGTAAGTGGTTTACAGATTAGAAGGCTTTTGTTTTATCGCCACGTCTAATTTTCACCCAGTCACAGACTATGGGCTAATTGCCACCTGTATCCCGTTCTAGTCATCTGAGGTCCGTGCCAGCAGCTTCCAAGCAGAGCTACTCTTCAGTACTACCCAAACTACATGAGGCTTCTTATAAAGGTCTCAGAATGAAGAGTAAATTAACGTAACTTCTGTTAAGAGATCTGAATGGGTGCACTTTGTCATTCGGATTAATTGCAGATTCCTTTGACATTTAGGAAGCACCATACACCCAGCCCATAGGTATGTCTGCTACTCACTACCTGCGTTTTTTCCTTTCTGCTTCTTTGTACATGCTTTTTTAATGCTACTTAATCACACTGTATTAATCACACTGTATTTTCACGTGTCTCTTCTCCCTACTAAGTGGTAAACTCCCTAAGACAGGATATAGGTTCACTCACCTTTATTATCTTTTCATAATGGATAGTCCAGTGATGTTTATTGGACAAATGAGGGAATTTTCTATTTTAATTTTTTTTCAAACTAGAGCTATTTTGCCATTACTACAAACCATTTGACAATACAGTATTTAATGCCAGTCCCATAGCTTAATTTTAATGAATATATATAGCACACCTATTCCCTGCTCTCAAGAATATAATTGGATATGATCAACCCTGTTAACTGTGATACAAGGCAGAATTTTATATGTTATAAAGGTGAAAAAGGAGGCAGCAATTATTGGGGGTGGGGGGTGGGGGGAATGGAGGCTTCCTAGAAGGGAATATGATGGTTCTTGATGAATAGAAGCCAGTAATAAAAATTTTAAAAAGGTGTACTACTACTAGCACCAAAACCAACAGGCAATGAGAGTTATAAAGCTAATAAACATACCCAAGTAATATAAGAATTCTTCAGATAGTAAAGATGTGATCATAAATCAGTGGAGAAAGGAAAATTAATTCAATTAATAGTGGAGGAGATATGATTATGAAAAAGAAAACTTTACCCTGCATTCTTTTTTTTTAATTAAATCTTTATTGTTCAGATTATTACATTTGTTCCTCTTCCCCCATAACTCCCCTCCACCCAGTTCCCACCCCACCCTCCGCCCTCACTCCCCACCCACTGTCCTCATCCATAGGTGCACGATTTTTGTCCAGTCTCTTCCCACATCCCCCACACTCCTTCCCCCACCAAGAATAGTTAGTCCATTCCCTTTCTATGTCCCTGATTCTATTATAATCACCAGTGCATTTTGTTCATCAGATTATTTATTCACTTGATTTTTAGATTCACTTGTTGATAGATGTGTATTTGTTGTTCATAATTTTTATCTTTACTTTTTCTTCTTCCTCTTCTTAAAGAATAAAAATAATTATAGCTAAATTTATTGAATATTTAATAAACTCCAGGAATTGTGCTTAGTACTTTACATAAATTAACTCACTGAATCCTTAGGACAATGCTATGCTCATTATGGAAAATTTGGAAAATATTTAACAGAGAGAGAACCAACCTTAATCCCCAAATCAGAGATAATCACTGTTGATATTTCTGGTGGATGCTGTAGTGTGCTGCCCAGATCCCAAGATACAGTTGCCAGGAATGTTGGCTGCTGATGGCTCACAGTTGAATTTCTCTCCAAAATTGCCTTCTGTGAAAGGAAATACCTCACCCTAGGTTATATCCCCTCCCTGGGGGCAAGCCAAATCCAATGACTGGTCAATTGTGGAGGTACAAAGGCACAGTCTCTCAATTGGGACCATCTGGGACATCCAGCTTTAGAACGTCCATGGGACTGGTTTAAGTCACTGTGGCAACTGCCCTGCGGGTTACCTTCTCCCTCTGCCCAGTCCTGCCTCCGCACAGGTACTGTTCCTGAGAGCACTCTCCAGTAAAGCACCTGCATGCAAAGCTCTCTCTCAGAGTCTGTTTTCTGGAACATCCAACCTAAGTCAACATTTTCAGAATGTAAGTTCCAGTTGTTGTTTTTGGCACATATCTGTTTAAATTTTTTAAATCGATCTAAATTTATTCCACTCCAACAAATTTGATGGGTTTTTTTTTATCGATTGTTTTATATGTTTTCAGTTGACAGCATTTTATGAATACTTTTGCTTGCAACTACATGTTCTTCTATACCACAATTTAACAGGAATCATAGGGCAGTCAATCTTGTATTCTTAGATATTTTTCTGTTTCCTGGATTTCACTGTGGCAGACCCTAAAACTCAGTAGACCAACACAGTTCCCAACTGCTCTCTCACTTGCCTGCTTTTAGGATGGGAAAAAACAAATATTCCCATTTATTTCATTTTCCTAGCCTCATTAACAACACGGGCGGTGTAAATCCCAGCCATTGGGAAGTAAGCTGAAGATTTCTGAGATTGAGGGGGAAGTTCCAGGAAATCTTGCCCTCCTGAATTAAATGGGACAGCCCAAACTGGTATCATCTCTTACCTGTTTTTTTCTGCTTTCTAAGGAATGAGATAGCTAGGGCTTTGAGCATTTAAATCAATGCCAGTAACTACCAATCTCTGAATTTCTTATTATAATTAGAAAAATAACTATTGTTGTAACCTACTTGTGCTTGGGTTTTCTGTTTTTTATAGCTAAAGTCATTTGTAAATGTCACTGTTGCTGAAATTCATGATTAGAAGTGATGCAGTGGTGAACATCATTGTACATAAATACTTAAATAGCAACAACTTAACATTAAAGCCAGGGAAGAAGAGAAGTAGGATCCTGAATTCCCAGCATTTCTTCTTCTTGACCGTATGCAGCTCTGTCCTTAACCTTCCCATTATCTTTCCCTTGTGGGGATCAGAAAAATAGTGCATATGAGGCTTCCTTTATTCTTCTAAAAGACAAGTAGTTAGAAGAGAAAATAGATCTTTTATAAATCAGAATCTTATCTCCAAATAGAATTTTTTGCCAAATGTATCATGTCATGGTATTCATTATCCAATAATACAGAAATCAGCAAATTGGGGTTTGTGTGTATTTTTTTTTTTTTTTTTAGAGCTGGTATTGTGCAAACTGGGTTACATTTTAGACTATGTCATGAATTAACTCTCTATTTGACTGGGAATCATTAAGGTCTCTAGGGTTGGAATATTTTATCACCTCAAAATAAATATGGAGAATCAAAGAAGCTGCACTGAACTAACATTTGAAGTAAAAAGGAGCAGGGTGAAATTGAAAAATAGGTATTGAAATTGTGTTTGATTTCAGCTTTCTAGTGGTAGGCACTTGGCAATGCAAGACCTGAATCTGGTGAGCCTACCTCCATGACTCCTACTTACTCACCAGTCCTGAGGCTGGGCCTGGTTCCTGGTTCTGAGTAAAAGCAAGCAGATGCTTTTCAGTATTCTAGGGAATCAGAGTGCATAAGACCCGAAGCGTCCAAGATAAAGATGCTCTGGCTCATTTCCACTAGCGTCTTTAGGGTAGAAGATGACTCCAGATCTGGTCAGACTGTCTGCAAGTTGCTCCAGAATAGATTTCCATTTGTGAGCACAGACTAAAACTGGACTGGCATCAGCAACGGAGTGAAAAAGCAACCTAAGGAAATCATCTAGTTGAAAAGGAGCTCATATCCAGAATATATAAAGAACTCCTAACTCAACAACAAAAAATAAAACCAGAGTTAAAAGTGGGCAAAGAAAATGCTGTGCAAATGGTTGACAGCTGTATATAAAAAGCTGTTCAACATCACTAATCATAGGAAAATGCAATCCAAAACCACAATGAGATATCACTTCAAGCTCATTGGAATAACTATAATAAAAAAAAAAACAGAGAATAACAAATGTTGACAAGGATGTGGAGAAACTAGAAACCTTGAGCACTGTTGGTAAGTATGTAAAATGGTACAGCCCCTGTGGAAAACAGTGTGATGGTTTCTCAAAAAAATTAAAAATAGAAATATCATATGCTCTAGTAATCCCACTTCTGGGTATATATGCAAAAAAAAATTGAAAACAGGATTTTGGAGAGAGATTTACACATTCATGTTCATAACAGCACTATTTATGATAGCCAAGAGGTGGAAGCAATCCAAATGTCCATAAAAAGCTGAGTGGATAAAGAAAATGGTGTATATACAAAAATGGAATGTTATTCAACCTTACAAAGGAAAGAAGGAAGGAAGGAAATACTGTCACATGCTTTCAACATGGATTTTGAGAACATTGTCCTGAGTGAAAGAATCCAGTTACAAAAGAGACAAATACTGTATGGTTCTACTTATGTGAGGTATCTAGAGTAGTTATATTTATAAGACAGAAAGTAAAATGGTGATTTGTCAGGGAGCAGAAGGTGGGGGAGAGGGAAATGGGGAATTGTTATTTAAGGAACATAGACTTTCAGTTTTGCAAGATGAAAATGTTCTGTAGATGTTTGCACAACAATGTACATAAATATACTCCATGCTGAGCAGGAGGAAAAGGAGATCGAGATCATAAGTGGCCCACAAAGCTTAGAACATTTACTATCTTGGCCCATTACAGAAAAAGTTTGCTGACCTCTGCAAACTATATTATTCATGGCACATTTTGCATTTTTGTAACCTGCTGGTGTATTAGGTGCAAATATAGGAACCACTCACACCATTTTAAGGAAAAAGGAATTTAATACAAGGAATCAGGAGCTTACAAACTCCCTGGAAAGGTTAAAGGAAGGGTCACTTAGCGGGGCCTCCAGAAATGATTCCTAGGACAAGACTGCTGTACTGGTTTACTGGGGCAGCTCCACCTCTGCAGTAATCAGAAAGGTGGGGAGTCAGGGGACTCCACTGGTAGTGTTGAGATAACAACGTACCACTGTGGCTGTGGCCCAACGATCAGGAAGCCACTGCTGCACCTGCGACTACCTAGACTGAAATAATGCTACAAAAAAAGCCCAGTGTGTCCACTCTGAGTTTGCCAACAGAAACAAAGCAGATGACTCCAGCCTGAGATCCACCTTCCAAGTGCTTCTAGTTGGCACAAGCAGAAACCTGCTGCAGGGAGATGGGGGAAATGTGGGGTTTCTTTGTTTAGCACCTGCAGTATCAGAAAGAACACTATGGGTTTTGGATTGGATGCTGAGAGCCAGTTCAGAGCATCCACCATAGCTCGTTTGTGGCTTTAGGCTCTTTCCACCTCTTCTCATCATTGGCCAACTCCTTATTCTTTTATTTGAGAAACTTTCTCTGCCACTCCCTTTCCTACCTCCACCCGACCTTACTGGATGGATTGACCCTTTGTGAGCTTCCATAGTCCCTAACCACTCTACCTGCCTGCCTGATCGACCCTAACCCCTCTGCCTGACCCTAACCCTCTTCTCACTCTCCCCCCTCCCCCCTTAACTCTGGATTCTTCCTCCGCTAGACTGCAAGATCCTTGAAAGCAGAAACTCAGTCTTACTTGTCATTGTGTAGGTAATCAGTATATATTTGTTGAGAATAATAAATAGTTCCTATATTATAACATCCTAATTAGAATTTCTCCTATTTCCTTTGCTCCATACTCTTTTACGCTGATATCTGTATATAGTGAACGCTCAGTAAATATTAACTTTCTGGCTTTCTTTGTGATATGGCAAAGAAAAGTTCCTCCAATACTCTATAATTGTGTCCTTATTTGACTCTCTGTATACCTAAATAGTTTGATTAATACTATGGAACAGCTAATATATAAACAGTGTCTCTATATATACACATATACACTCAAATGTGTGTATATAAAATCCTCACAACTATCCTATTAGGTAGACACTATTTTTATTCCCATATTATAGATTAAGAAACTGGAGTTTAAGGAAGGTAAGTAGCTTACCTACTGTTACACAGTAAGAAATAGAACTAGGACTTACATCAAGGTCTGGCTCATACCAAAATTTATACTCTTAACCATTATGATGATGATGATTGTGATAATGGTTACAGCTCATGGTTCCAGACACTGTGCTAGGCATTCTACATGTGTATTTCCAGCTATATACTTCCTTGCATAGAATTGGTGCTTGATAGTTATTACATACTAGAGGCCTGGTGCACGGATTCATGCACTGGTGGGGTCCCTGGGCCTGGCCTGTGCCCTCTCTCAATCTGGGACCCCTTCGGAGATATCAGACTGCCAGTTTTGGCCCAATCCCCACAGGCCAGGCCGAGGGACCCCATCGGTGCACGAATCCGTGCATTGGGCTGGTTTTGGCCTGATCCCTGCAGGACAGGCCAAGGGACCCTACTATAATCCATGCACCAGGCCTCTAGTATGCATATAAGATCTTTGGTTAATCTCTTCCCACCCTCCCACCTCCCCTTCCCTCTGAGATTCATCAGTCTGTTCCATATTTCCATGCCTGTGCATTGAGCGTCTGCTCCCTGGTGGTCAGTGTATGTCATAGCTACCAGTCGAATGGTCGAACGGTCGCTTAGGCTTTTATATATATAGACTAGAGGCCCCTGTGCACGAAATTCGTGCCCTGGGGGGGGGGTGTCCCTCAGCCCAGCCTGCCCCCTTTCACAGTCAGGGAGCCCTCAGGGGATGTCCTACTGACAGATTAGGCCCGCCCCCTGTGCTTAAGCCGCAGTCTGGCCTCCCTCTGCAGGAGGCGACCGGGCTGATCAAGGGAAGGCGCCACCGCCATCACCCCGCTGCTGCTGCCACTGCTGGCTGTTGCAGCTGCCAAGGTGTTTTCATCAACACGAACTCCAGTCCCTTCACCATGAAAAAATGACAACTTTCTTTAGGCATTTTCAAGATGTCTCTTTCATAGGATATGACATTTCTTTCTTTCTTTTTTTTTTTTTCATTCTTACCTGAGGATATTTTTCCATTGATTTTTAAGAGCATGGAAGAGAGAGGGAAAGACAGAGAGAAACATCAAAGTGAGAGGAACACTTCAATTGGTTGCCTCTTGCATGAGCCCTGACCTGGGCTCTGGCCAGGGAGGAGCCTGCAACCTAGGTACCTGCCCTTGATCAGAATCAAACCCAGACCCTGTGGTCCACAGGCCGAGGCTCTATCCACTGAGCCAAACCAGCTAGGGCAGGATATGACATTTCTTAGCTCCTTCAGCAGCAGACCTTCATTTTTTCCTCCAGGAGTGAGGTGGAAAAACCCTAGATCACCTTCTTGGATTCTTATTACCCAAGTTACCAAGAACACTGCGAGTGGTGTATCGGGAGCTTAGCCAATGAGCGGTCAGAAAAGGTGTTTCCTCTGCAGTTCACACGCAGAGGTGGGACTGCTGGTGCGTGGCACTTGACAGGCCCCCTATCTCCGCTCCAGGCCTGCTCAAGCCACCGTGGCCAGCACTGGCAGGTCCCCCTGTCTCTCTCTGCTCCGGACCTGCTCAAGCCTCTGCAGCATCGTGGCTTGCCTCACCTCCCATGCAGTCCCCTCCCGTCCACCTGTGCACACAGTCTCCTTCTGAGAGGTCGTGACATTATGGCGTCCTGGACAATTTGCATATTACCTCATATCTATATCTATCTATATCTATATATATATATATATATATCTATCTATATCTATATATATATATATATATAGATATAGATATGAGGTTCCCATGCACAGGAGTGGGGGGAGTCCAGACCTGAGCCCAGAGGGTCGGAGGGAGACCGCATGGCAGACAGCCGCGTCTCTTGGGACAGACACAGACCCTGACCAGGGTAAGGAGTTCCGCGGGTCTGCTGGCGCCAGGAGATTTGAGATTTGGATTTTGTGACTGCGGAGAACTGAGACTAAAGGGGGCATCCTGAGGAACTGATCAGACCATGCAGTGCCCATAAGAGAGGAGCGTTTCCCAGACCGCAGATCCAAGCAACAGCAGCCCCCTGAGCACCGCAGCCTCCTGATCACCACAGCCTCCTGATCACCACACCCTCTGTCTGTGGAACAGCAACTGTACTTGAAGCCTCCCCCTACCAGCCAGAAGAGCCAACACAGCTGTGAACAACACCCACCAGAGGAGCTGCTGCCAACTGGAAAGCAGCTGCTACCGCAACCATCTGAGCAGCAACCACAACCCAAGGAGCCCCTGCCACCCAGGGAGCAGCCACTGAACATCTCAACATCTACATATGTCAGCGAGATCAAACATGGGTAGGCAAAGAAACCCCCAAAGGAAAGAAAAGGAGGACTCCCCAGAAAAGCAGCTAAGTGAGACAGAGATATGCAACATGACGGAAAAAGAATTCAGAATAAGGTTCCTAGAGTACATGCACCACATGTTCAAGAAGCAAGAAGAAACAGATGAAAAACTCAACTACTTATGCAAGAAGCTAGAAGAAACAGATGAAAAAATCAACAACTTAAGTAAGTCCCAAGAAGAAATGAAGAGTGACATAGCTTCAATAAAAAACTCCATTGAAAGTATCAACAGTAGACTGGGAGAAGCGGAGGACCGAATTAGTGAATTAGAAGACAAGGAAGCAAAACACACTCAAACTGTACGGCAAATGGAGAAAAAAATTAAAAGACAGGAGGAGAGCCTAAGGGAGCTTTGGGACAACATGAAACGAAACAACATACGAATAATAGGGGTGCCAGAACAACAGAAAGACGAACATGGATTAGAAAACCTATTCGAAGAAATAATATCAGAAAACTTCCCTGAGGTGGGGAAGAAAAAAGTCACACAAGCCCAGAGAGTTCCAAACAAGGAGTGGGGGGAGGGTCCCTCAGCCTGGCCTGCACCCTCTTGCAATCCAGGACCCCTTGGGGGATGTCTGACTGCTGGTTTAGGCCCGATCCCGATCCCTGCAGATCAGGCCTAAACTGGCAGTTGGACATCCCTCTCACAATCGGGGACCACTGGCTCCTAACCGCTTGCCTGCCTGTCTGCCTAATCACCGCTAACTCCTCTGCCTGCCTGCCTGATCACCCCTAACCACTCTGCCTGCCTGCCTGCCTGATCGCCCCTAATTTCTCTGCCTGCCTGATTGCTCCTAACTGCCTCTGCCTCGGTCCCCGCCACCGTGGCTTTGTCCAGAAGGACGTCCAGAATGACGTCCAGAAGGTCATTCAGCTGTTCTGTCTAATTAGCATATTACACTTTTATTATTATAGACTAGGGGCCCAGTGCATGAATTTGTGCACCTTGAAAGGAACTGTGGGCCATGAGGCTGCGGTGGGCACAGGGGTGGGTCTCGGCCCATCCTCCACGTCCCCATCCAGCCCCTCCTGCCATGGCCCCGGTCCCCTGTCTGCCAGCAGCCCCGCTCCCGCTGCTGCTACTTCCACACGCTGACAGTGCCAGCCCTGCTCACAGCCGCGGACACGTGGAGCAATTGGGGCCGGCACCATCAGTGGGTGCAGGCAGTGGCTGCTGCCTGATAGCCCCTCAGGAGCAGGGAGAGGTGGAGAAGCCCTGTGGGGCGCTTGCACTCACTGATGGCGCTGAGTGATTGGGGCCGGCGCCAGGCACCAGCAGCAGATGTGAGTGGCAGCCCTGGCACCAGCAGCGGGTGCGAGCAGGGCCGGTGCTGGCAGCAGGTGCGAGCATCCAGCAGGACCGCGGTGCATGGGAGTAAAGAATTTTCAGTAACCACCAGAGGCTCGCCCCAATGACAGCAACTGGCGCCCCGCCTTGGTCTGGCGCCCCTGTTCACCTTCTCCATGATCCCACTGCGGCCAATGCCCACCATGTTCCAGGCTCTGCCGCCTACTGCCGAACCCACCATGTTCCACGCGCGCCTCCCCTGGTGGTCAGGGCACATCATAGCAACCAGTTGTTCAGTTGTTCGGTTGTTTCGCTGTTCGGTATATTTGCATATTGGGGTTTTATATACATGGATGGTAAGGAATACAAAGCTCTCTTGATAGCTGTGGTCTCTTCCTGTCTCTGCTACTAATTCACTGTGTAACCTCAGGTAACTACTAACCCTTTGGAGTTCCAGTTTTCTCTTAAAGTCAGTGAATGATCTTAAGAATAATTTTAGTTCTAAAATGTTAGAAGCCTGTGAATGAATTCTACTTTGTTTTTTATTCTATAATTATTATTTCCATATACCAAGAGTTTCCTCACCATTTAAATTCTAAGTTCCTATAGAATCTTGATTTTGTTTAATTTTGTTTTCTCACATTTTCCATGGTACCTAGACCATTGCTCTGCATAGTATATAACAGGCTTATGAAAGGTATATATAGATATATAGATTAAGGTGAGTCCAAGGGGAAATATCCATCTTCACAGGGAGCTGTGCTTATTGCCATGTTGCCTGCCTTTGGAGATGACATTCAACTGTAATTTAGGGCTGCCTCGCAGAAATCAGCAATCAGCACCTTTGGAAACTTTCCTGTAGTCAGAGATAAGATTCTTATCCTTAAAGCAGAGCTGTGGTCACTGTTCAAACATCTACTCCTGTGACCGAATGCAGAAAGTTTTCTTTTAGGAAAATTATGCTGTGTGCATGTAAAAGGGTCTTGGCCTATGGATAATGCCATATACTGTAGGGTGTTTTCTACTGGGAACCAGTTTTTATTCTGTTCCCTATCTCTTATACGGCAATCTGAAAATCATAAATCATTTCGTAGCTTTTCTGAATCTTTGAGGAATCACATTTTAGAGAATGAAGTTTAAAAAAGGGAAGTAGAATTATCCCCAAACATATGAATTACTTATGCACAATGCAAAATATTTCTGAAACTTCGACTTTATATCTTGTAGTTTAGACAGTCTCAAGAAAAATGCTGCCGTAAATACAGATCAAGAAAGAGAATTAAGTAAAAACACATGTGAACAGGGAAATAAAATAACTTTTTAAAATAGCTATTTTGCCGAAGCCGGTTTAGCTCAGTGGATAGAGCGTCGGCCTGCGGACTGAAGGGTCCTGGGTTCGATTCCGGTCAAGAGCATGTGCCTGGGTTGCGGGCACATCCCCAGTGGGGGGTGTGCAGGGGGAAGCTGATCGATGTTTCTCTCTCATCGATGTTTCTGGCTCTCTGTCTCTCTCCCTTCCTCTCTGTAAAAAATAAATAAAATATATATTTTAAAAAATTAAAAAAATAAAATAAAATAGCTATTTTTAGCTGCTAGTTTATATTCTTGGGGAATGGCAAAATTTACCTCTGGGGTAAATGAAACTTTTATTTGAAGAGAGGGAAAAAAAAAGATGGGCCTTTTGGCATTGTGAGTTAGTCCATATGGGGAAGGATGTGACAATAAGAGTTTCCGTACTTGGGATAATAAAATTATAGAGCTTTGGACCAAGAACTTCAAAAAGAGATGGAGGAGAGGAGGTCTAAGCAAAATGACAGCAGTCAGGGCCTGAGGAGAAAATACAGTGAGAAATTTTCGATGTTAAAAAAGGCCAAAGAACTTTGGGTACTTATATTCCTGCTCTGCACTATATTATTATTCCCATACTTTCAATAATAGTCTGTTATAAACAACCACTTGTAAATAATGGTGCTTGGGGAATAAATGAGGAGAGGACAGGGGGCCAAAGAAAACCACACGAGACACAAAAATAGGAATTTAGACTAAGAGATGGTGAAGAATTCCTTCTTGGCCTTGGGGTAACCTTGAAGAATCATATCTGTGTATTAAAAGACTGGATAAACTTAGATGCCTGGGACACTTGAGGTCATTCCTGAAGGGTTAAAGGCAATCCCCAACCAATGGAAAACCCCCAAACTCTGTGTGGTCAGCATGGATGGGTCCACATGCTCTTGGTTCAGTTTTCTTGGTTCTTGAATACAGAATATCCACATAGAAAATTGAAGACCAATATTAAGAATTATTCATCTGACTGGAGAAACTGCACATTTTAAAACAGCGACAACAAATCAGAACACCATAACCTGTTCATATGTGGATCTATGCATTTCTTAGTAACTGTCACCATGGTAGCAAGGCAGTTTGACAAGAGTGACTTCTTAGCACAGTACATACCATGGAAGAGGGAACAGCTAATCATGTACTGTCATACCTTTCTTTATTTAATTGTTGATCCTACATCACTGACTGTTAGCCTGGGACACTTCTTTCCTTCATAGCATCAAGCACAGTGTTAGGAATATATTAGGCACTCAGATATATATACTGGTGGACTACATTAAATAAATGGTATTTCTGCTATGTCTTCTTTTTTTTTTTCTTTGATTTTATTTTATTTTGTTTTAATTAAATCTTTATTGTTCAGATTATTACAGTTGTTCCTCTTTTTCCCCCCATAGCTCCCCTCCACCCGTTTCCCACCCTCCCCTCCCCCGCCTCCCCACTGTCCTCACCCATAGGTGCACGATTTTTGTTCAGTCTCTTCCCGCATCCCCCACACCCCTTTCCCCCCCCAAGAATAGTCAGTCCACTCCCTTTCTATGCCCCTGATTCTATTATAATCACCAGTTTATTCTGTTCATCAGATTATTTATTCACTTGATTTTTAGATTCACTTGTTGATAGATGTGTATTTGTTGTTCATAGTTTGTATCTTTACCTTTTTCTTCTTCTTCCTCTTCTTAAAGGATACCTTTCAGCATTTCATATAATACTGGTTTAGTGGTGATGAACTCCTTTAGCTTTTTCTTATCTGTGAAGCTCTTTATCTGACCTTCCATTCTGAATGATAGCTTTGCTGGATAAAGTAATCTTGGTTGTAGGTTCTTGGCATTCATCACTTTGAATATTTCTTGCCACTCCCTTCTGGCCTGCAAAGTTTCTGTTGAGAAATCAGCTGACAGTTGTATGGGTACTCCCTTGTAGGTAACTGACTGTCTTTCTCTTGCTTCTTTTAAGATTCTCTCTTTGTCTTTTGCTCTTGACATTTTAATTATGATGTGTCTTGGTGTGGTCCTCTTTGGATTCCTTTTGTTTGGGGTTCTCTGCGCTTCCTGGACTTGTAAGTCTATTTCTTTCACCAGGTAGGGGAAGTTTTCTGTCATTATTTCTTCAAATAGGATTTCAATATCTTGCCCTCTCTCTTCTTCTGGCACCCCTATAATTCGGATGTTGGTACGCTTGAAGCTGTCCCAGAGGCTCCTTACACTATTTTCGTATTTTTGGATTCTTTTTTCATTTTGCTTTTCTGGTTGGGTGTTTTTTGCTTCTTCGTATTTCAAATCTTTGACTTGATTCTTGCGATGCTCTAGTCAGCTGTTGGGAGTCTGTATAATATTTTTTATTTCAGTCAGTGTATGCTTCATTTCTAGTTGGTCCTTTATCACAACCTCGAGGGTCTCACTAGATTTCTTGAGGGTCTCATTAAGTTTATCGGCGGTTTCTAGAAAATTCTTGAAAAACCTTAAAAGTGTGGTTTTGAACTCTATATCCAGTAGTTTGCTTTCCTCCATTTCTGTCATTTGTGTCCTGTTTCTTTGTCTCTGCATTTTTTTATGCTTCACTGTGTCGAGAGAGTGGCTTTCTGTGCTAGGTGTCCTATAGGGCCCAGTGGCTCAGCCTCCCCAATTACCTGAGGTAGACACTCTTGGTGCACCCCCTTGTGGGCTTTGTGCATAGTCTTGTTGTAGTTAAGCCTTGATTGTTGTAGGTATCACTGGGAGGGATTGACCTCCAGGCCAATTGGCTGTGAGAATCAGCTGTGTCTGCAGTGGGAGAACTTCTGTGCTGGAGACACCCCTCCGAGGCAAGACTTGCTTCAATGGGGCTTTGGTGCTCACTGAGTCTGCCCCCTGAGTGTGTCCTTTATGGATCCGAGGAGCTGCAATCTGGATGGTCCTACTCTGACCACCGGGCACACTGGCTCCTGGATCTCTAAGGAGGTGCTAATCTAGCCTCTGCCTGAGGCTATCCCGCAGGAGCCAGCTGTGATGCAAATCAAGTTGCCCTGGGGCCTTGGGCGCTATAGTTTGTTAGGTAATTATCGGATTGCAAAGGGCCAGGCGTTTCATATGCAAAAGCCTCCATGCACGGCTTAGGCGAGGCGGGGTCCCAGGGGATCAACAGGGCAGAGCGAGCAGTAATGGCTGCTCTCAGTCCTGCCCTCAGAGGCCCTGCTTCTCAGTGTCCCGGCAATCGCTGCAAGCACCCCCGAGAGAAAGCTGCCCTCGAGTTCCGACCAATGCCAGACAGTCCAGTTTCTCCCATATGAGTCTGGGTCCCCAGAGACTTGCCCAGAACTGGAGCTCAGAGCCTGAGACTCCCTCCCAATTGAAAAAAACAATCGTGTCCTCAGCCGCCAGCCCTCTCCGCATGCACCTCCGCACCTTTGTATTTTACTTCCGCACTGCACCTCCTCTGAGTCTTGGTATGCTTTTCTCTTTCCTTCTAGTTGTAGAATTTCCACTCAGCCAGCCTTCCTGTGGTTCTGGATGATGTCCATTCTGTCTTTTAGTTGTATTTTTGAAGTGTTGTGCGAGGCAGCAATCTCCAGTGTTTACCTATGCTGCCATCTTGGTTTAGACTCTGCTATGTCTTCTTTTCCAACCTATAGAGAGAGTCACCTGGCAGAAATTTGATTTTAAAAAATGGCTCCTAGGGGATCAGAACTAGGCCATGTTCCTGATTGGGCTGGCCTAACATGGATTTCAGATTGAGGGGGTGGAAGGACAGTGATTAGGTACTCTAAGACACTATATTATTAGAAGAATTACATGTAAGTGATAGTGGAAGAATAAGTAAACTCCTTTTCATCAGTGAGGCCATTCCAAGGTTCAGAAGCTTTGTGTAAGGACTTGCAGTGCTGTTTCCTGGGTGCTAAGACAAGTCAGTAGTTCCTGAAGTGTTTAATCTCACACCTGAGTTAAAACCCTAAGGACAGGGAGTTCACAGATTCAGCCTTCAAAACGAGGAAGCTTTTTAAGTTCCAACCCTCACCTTTTACACAGTTAACACTCAGCCTGGGAAGCCTCCTTAGTATAACTGCTTGAGTTAATGATAATCTTTTTTTTTTTTTTTTTTTTTTTTTTACAGAGAGGAAGGGAGAGGGATAGAGAGTTAGAAACATCGATCAGCTGCCTCCTGCACACCCCCTACTGGGGATGTGCCCGCAACCAAGGTACATGCCCTTGACCGGAATCGAACCTGGGACCTTTCATTCCGCAGGCTGATGCTCTATCCACTGAGCCAAACCGGTTAGGGCTGATAATCTTTTATTATAGCCTTTCCCCTAATATATTCTTACATTTCATTTAAATTATCCTCTATATAATTGCTCTACATTTCAATTCCGTTTTTATTTGTAATTTCACATTTGTTTTTACAGTCTTTAAACGAAGACACACCCTCTTTATTTCAATAGCCATGGTGCCCTAATTTGCTACTTAAAATATGGGTTCCTGTAGTTTCAACAGATCCACAAAGTGTGCCACCTCCAGCTGATAGATTGATATTCTAATCATGTTCAAGGCAAGGCTGAAAACAGCTCAAGAATTTGTCTTTGGAATTCTTTAGCAGTAGCTTCCAGTTGATAAAGCCCAAATTTGTCCAGTCTGGTGGATCAGCCACTAAATTATGATTATCATGGTATCACCCTCACCGGGACAAACCAAGCAGGACTGGCCTCTTGTGGAACAAGCTGCCGAAGTCACTGTTCCCAGAGAGGAACAGGTTAAGTCCTTCCAAACCTGCTAAGGAATTTGACCTAGTTCCTTGAAGCTGGAGTGTAACTTGAAAGTATAATTGGTCTCAAATGTTTCTTTCTTCCTCAAAATTACTTTTGAACCCCTGTGCGACAGAGAGAAGGTATCTCTTTTCTCATGGGACTCAGACCACCACTATTGATAAGATTGACACAGTCACTATGAAATTTGGGGCACAGACAATGAATGTGATTTCATTTTATCAAAAGGGTGTTTAGGTCTCTAGTTGTGAAAGTCTAAGAATACACAGATGATGTGGTTATAATACTCAAGTCTCCTATCTGTATTTTTGCCACAGTGTTTAGCACAGTGCCAGGCACAGATGCTCAGTGAATGTTTGTTGAATGAGTGAATGAATGGAAAGCTCTTCACAATTAATTCCTTCCTACTTTTCCAGTTTATTTTCTATTCCCACCCCCTGGCCCCCCTTCATATAGTTTAGTTTACACGCTGGCAAAATAGCTGCTCAGTTTCCTAAACACCTCTCCTGCTTTCCCACTTCTGTACCTTTGTTGTTGCCATACCCACTGTCCGGAATGCTCTTCTCTCATATCCCAGACTATGAAAACGCTACTGTTTTCTCATCTCAAATGCTACTTCCTTTATGAAATTTTTACTGATTATTTCAAGAAAAGATAAGCCTTTTCTCCTCTCATAAAAATGTCAACCTCTTGCGTATTTATTATCAACTACCTTATATGATAATTATTTTTGTAGTTAACTTATTCCCATTGATTGATGTATCTTCTTGAAGTTAGGCACTGGTTCTTATTCATCTTTACAGTGACTAGCACACAGTAGACACTCAATAATTACCAGTAGTCAGTTTTGCTAATGTTATACTATGAACCCCAGCAAATTTTTCTTTTTAAAAAAAAAATATATTTTATTGATTTTTTACAGAGAGGAAGAGAGAGGGATAGAGAGTTAGAAACATCGATGAGAGAGAAACATCGATCAGCTGCCTCCTGCACACCCCCTACTGGGGATGTGCCCGCAACCAAGGTACATGCCCTTGACCGGACTCGAACCTGGGGCCCTTGAGTTCGCAGGCCGACGCTCTATCCACTGAGTCAAACTGGTTAGGGCGAAAATTTTTCTTAATAAAATCTAAATGTTGTCCTCATATATAGACATTATTCAAACTGTAGAAATAGACCGAAATTGACCCTTTTGTCAACATTTTCTTTTTAGTTAATTATGCAGGGGATTGAAGACTCAGTAAAACTCTCCTTTGTATTTTAAATGAGCATGGACTTGTTTTGTTCTTTTAGTGACATCATTAGCACGATTACAAGTCTTATCTTGTGCTCCTCGGATCTTTTGAGTATTCTTTTCCTTAAATATGTATGTGTCTTTAAATTCTTAATTCTTGTGATCATTCATTGCTGTCATCTTGCCTGCCTCACTAAAAGGTAGCATTTCCATCCATTCATCATTTGCATATGAGGCAAAGGTCTTCATGGAGACTCTTGGGGCTGTGCTTTCCGCATATTATTAAACATTTCTTTCCACAAATGACCTCTTCTTGACACTTAATGATAAAATCAAATATTGTCTTCCATTTAAAAAAATTAGCCATCGTCACCTGCAAGGCATTCTCTTTGAGAGGAGAGGGAGCAAAAATTGCCTCAGAATTGAGCCTGGAAGTGAATTGAGAAACTTCCCTCTTGAAAGCAGAAACACTGCTATGTGCTTTAATTCCTAAAACTTCTAGCCCTCCTGAGAGAGGTTCGTAATATCTCATTTGGGAGATTTTATGTCAAACAATATAAAGAGGTAGACAAAGTTGTCCTTTACAAAATTGGGGATAATCTTTATTCTGACCAGTGTATAGGTAGCAGTCCTGGATTACAACGTTCAAGTCTCTTAAAAGCATTATTCCTGAAATAAATGCGCCTCCCAGCCAAGCCCTCACCAGTTTTTATTTTAACTGAAATTCTCTCTTTTCATCACACTCCTCTTACAATACAGCTGTGATTCTGCCTATTTTCTTTCTGTATCACTCTCTCTCACCTTTCCTCCTTTTCTAATCATATCTTGGTCCATCTTTTTTTATTCTCTTTATTCTAATTTACATCATACTATTTAGTCATAAAATACTTTCCATTTTTAAAGTAATTTCATAGTCGTCTTGACTTCATTCATCTTTTTCAAAACGTCAATTTTAAAAAAATTGATTTTAGAGAGAGAGGGAAAGGGAGAGGGAGAAAGAGATAGGAACATTGTTTGGCTGCCTCTTGCAACCTCCCACCCCCCCCCCCCCCCCCCACACACACACACACTGGGAATTGAGCCCGCAACCCCAGGACATGCCCTGCCTGGGAATGAACTGGTGCATTGGACAACAACACTCAACCAACTGAACCACATCGACTGGGGAAAAACGTCAATTTCTTATTGATACATGAAAATTATCTGAGTTTAAATTTCAGTGTCTATAAATAAAGTGTTATTAGAATACAGCCACACCCATTTATTATGTTTTGTGTATGGCTGCCTTTCTCACTAACAGAGTTGAATAATAACAGAGACCATATGGCCTGCAGAGCCTAAAATATTTTTCCTATCTGGTCATTTACAAGAAAAGTATACCAACCCCTGGACTACAACATAGTTGGATGAGACCACAAAGGGTCTAGGGTAAGAAGGAGGAAATATCACTGCCTAATGGAAATGGATTTGAAAAAAATAAAAACAGAAAACAAACAGGCAGAACAGAGGAGCAAATCAGGATGTTAGGGAGCTTAGTCAGACCACCATATTTTCACCTGAATCATTATTATAAGATCCTTCCAAATCTGGACTCTCCCCATCTTGTACATTTCCCCCGGAGTCCTATTGGTGATCTACTGCTCTGATCATACAGTGTTCATCAGAAACCTCCATGGGTTTCCCCTACCTGCAGAGCTGAGTCAGGACCACTGAGCCAGGGTCCTGCATGCTCTGACTGCATCTTAGTTTTCCAGGACTCACCTTTGACAGAACCAGACACCCAACCTGAATTTCAGGATTCTGTGCTTCCACTCATGCTTTCTATACTACCGGAAATGCTTTTTTCTCTTCGCCAAGTCCTAGACACACTTTATTATTGTTATTGTGAAATATTTCAAGCGTACAGAAAAGTAAAGAGAATAATATAGGACTATCTATGAACTAACCACCAAGCTTTGTCAGATCTTATCATTTTGCCACATTCTTTAGTTTTAACAAAGTATTACAGACTTAGATATTGAAAACATGTCTAAGTAGGCTTCTTGATGCACCCAATCGGAATTAAACTCTTCTTCCTGTTATTTCCTATAACACTTTCTTTGTACCTCTATCATCTGGCCTATTCTGCCCTTATAAAATATTGTCTTTGAGTATTCCTTATGATTTTCATTCCCAGAATGGACTCTTAGATAGTCCAAGGAAAAGACATTTAAAATGTTTTCAATTGTGTTTATTTAAAAATGTACATTAGAAATATGTATACACAAGTATTTAAGAACATTTAGCTACAATATCAACTCCATGATTTCCCAGATATTCTTTAGAATATGGCTATTATAAAGATACTAGAGGCCCAGTGTGCGAAATTCATGCAAGAGTAGGCCTTCCTTCCCCCGGCTGCTGACACCAGCTTCCCTCTGGCCACTGGCACCTGGTACCCGGGCTTCCCTCGCAGTGGGAGTCCCTGCCCACCCACCGCAGCCTGCTGGTCGGTGGCCTGGGCCTCCCTCTTTGGGGCAATCTGGAGCCCCCCAATTGATCGCCCTGCTGGTCAGTGGCCTGGGCCTGCCTCTGTGGGGCGATCATAGGGTGATTGGCAGGCCCCCAACCAATCACATTGTACCCGCCTTGGCTGGCCTGGTGCCAGTGGGTGTCATAGCATGGTCCTGGATGGTCGTCCCACTGCTTTGCCATTAGGTTGATTTGCATATTACACTTTTATTATATAGGATTAGAAAATTATTGATTAAATAATGATATCAGAAAAAATATTAATAAAAAACATAGATGACATGGCAAAAATTTGAAGGTTGTACTAAAAATAATTTAGCTTATAAAACTTAGCTTATTAGAACAGGTGTCCAACTTTAATTATGTTTGTATACCCTAAGTATCCAACTAACTCAGAAGAGATGCTTTGAATTGAATTGATTTTTCTCTGGGATAGTGAGATCCTTAAAAATCATATGGAACCTGCTAAACCTTCTGACAGACCACTTCTAAGACATTTAATACCCCTGACATATATGCCAGGGACAGATGGTGGGATTTTTCTCCTTATCCCTTTCTTGTCTGTGATGATAATGTGTCGGGGGCGGGGGGGGGGGGGGCTTGATAAATATGAAATAATGCTAATCAAAGTCATCTTCTGAAGGAATGAGGAACCAAGGTTGCCATAATCCTCTTATCATTTCAACAGACCAATATCAGCAATTTCAGTTTGTTAGTTTGGTCCAGTAAACACACACACACACACACACACACACACACACACACATACACACTTTTCCTCCTACTACTTTATGTATTTCTTAGAGAAATATTTCTCAGTCTCCTTAAAATCACTGTTTTATGGCATCTCTTCATTGTTAACCCTGAACCATCTCATCATGTTGGCAACTGAATTTGGTCTTGAGACTTGGTAGTGAGGAATCATGTTGTTATGTAGCAACCAATGCGCAGTGCTAGCCAAATTACGTCATATAGTTACAAAACTGCTGTCCTGTCTTCCAGCTCATTGGAGTAAATGTAACCCTTTCAGAAGTTTTGCTCCTCCTACCTCAAAATGACCTTATATATTCTCAGATATCAGAGGGTCCTAATTGTGGTGAAATCTTTCCCTTTATTTCCTTCCTTTTGGTCTGTGTTTTTAGGTAGTATTTTGAGAGTGTGGGAGTGGGGAGGGGAACCCCTGAGGCCCCTGAGTCATAAAGGAAGATTAGAACTGGCTGAAGGTTGGTTTAACCCCCAAAGCTTCACTCATATTGGACCAGGGAAGCTTCGGTCAAAGGCTTTAACTTCTTTGTTTCCTAACTCCTACCGCTAAGGCACAGGTCTTTCCTGATCTTAAAACTCCACACCAGTCCTGGCTTGTAACCAGAGTATATAACCTTACATTTTATCATCCAAATGAGGACACTTCTGAAAATGAAATGCAGTCCTGGGGGGAAAGGCATAAACCACTCAGGGAAACCGTGATGTTAAGACACCATACTTACAACATTTTGAACCCCTTATCCTATAGCAGAACCTATCAAATGAGGGTCTCGATTTCAACTTGAAAGTCTGTGGAGCTTCTTAGCGAATTTAAGGTTTTGTTTTCATTTCAATGAAATGCCTGTGTTTTTTTTTGCATTGTTTATATTGATCCATTATTTGTCTCCAAGTGGAAGAACTTTCATTGTCCCTGGCCAAAAAGAGAACAGAAGCAGGATTCACATGGTGAAAGTCAGAGATCAGCATGGCCTGTTAAATAAAGACATGTAGTAGTTCTGAAAGAGAAAAGCGAAATGTGGTAGCAGAGGGTACTGAACTCAGGAGCCTATGTTGTACATTCTGCCATAATCGTTTTGCAAGAGGAGGTGCAGTTTCGGCAAAATGTCATGCATGACATTAATGATATTAATTTGCACTTAATTTTATCAACTTTTAAATTATAAATGTGTGTTGATTTTATAAGTGCATAAGGATCTTTCTTACGCCAAGATTTATGTTGGTACATATTAAAGAAGCATGATAAAATATTCTGCAGGAATTTTAAAAGTTTAAATTAATCAGTGCAGGTTAGAGCAAAGTTTAGCTTTTATTCCTTTGTCTTCCAAATATAGCTATGCCCTCTGGTGGTTGTAGTTGCTAACAGAAGTGAAATACTCTATTCCCTTTATAAATGTGTCCTTTCAAAATTCATTTGTAGGTCAGGGTGCAGAAGCAAGAATAATTTCCTTGTAGAAACCATGTTACAAATAATGGCAGGTATTGCAAGATAGCTCACAGAAACCCATAGTAGTCCTGTGTCCCTTGATCTAAACCCTCCTCCTTCCTCCACTGCCCTCCTTGCTGCCAAACCAAACAAATCACCATACCCACAGTCAGTGCCACCACCACTACTACTCTGTTGCCATCACCACCAGAAGTAGAAAGAAGAGGGAAGGGAGTTAGTGCTTTGAAATGCAACACCTTTATTTATAGGCACAACTTGTGCCCTGAAACCCCATACCTCTTCTGTTGCCTTCAACTGAGTAAACCACCTAGAAGGAAACTTAAAGGTCCTCTTTGCCTCTCTCAGAATCTTGGGACAAATATTTTTTTTTTTTGTATTTTAATTCAATTTTATTTATTTTTTTTTTCTTCCTTTTTTTTATTCTTTTTTAAAAAAATATTATAATAAGTATTACAAAGGGTATTACATATGTGTCCTTCCCCCACCCCCCGCCCTTGACAATCCCCTGCCCTCCTGCCCTCCCTTACCCCCCAGTGTCTTATGTCCATTAGTTATGCTTATATGCATGCATACAAGTCCTTCGGTTGATCTCTTACTCCCCTCCCTTCTGCCCCCCAACCCTCTCTTGCCTTCCCACTGCAGTTTGACAATCAGTTTGAGGCAGCTCTGCCTTTGTATCTATTATTGTTCAAAAGTTTGTAATGGTCTTTATTATCCATGAATGAGTGAGATCATGTGGTATTTTTCCTTCATTGACTGGCTTATTTCACTTAGCATAATGCTCTCCAGTTCTTGGGACAAATATTAAGCAAATCTTACTTCCTTTTCTCTTGCCCCAAAGGCCCTCTTAGTTCTCCAGAGTCAAAGTCACCTTCCAAGTAGAGGAAGGCAATAAAAATGGGAAAAGAGACCAAAAAAAAAAAAAAAAGGAGAAAAAGAAAACCCTTTGACCCAACGTTTCCCCAAATCTACAAGCCACTTTTATCAAATGCCTTATAGCACATTTATTACTGTACTCTCAAGTATTCCTACACACAATTGAAAGATACTACCAATGAGTGAGAGTCAAATGGATATGTTTATCAATTATAGGAATGTTAAACTTTTCCCTCTTTACATAGTATCTAGATTATCTAGATTTCAGTAAAATGAAGAAATTCTTCATTTCCTCTCACACTATCTGTGAATCAATTAGGAACTCTGTAAGTATAGAATGACTACATCAGTTTAATCAGTTTGTTATTAGCTCTTCGAGTCAAAGGCTGAAGAAAGTTTACATGACTAAAAAATTTTCTGTCTACCCTTGAGAAGCATATTTTCCACAAAATATTCTTTTGCATTGATAGTGTCAATTAGATCCAACAGTTCTTTGTGGTGGTGAGCAGCAGAAATAGTCACTTGTCAATTAAGTCCCCTCATGCTAATGGGAAATAGGATTTTCAATTTAATAACTAAATGAATCTGTTCTTCAATGCTATAGAGATCAAGGGTCTCTGAGTCACCCAGATTGGATAAAAATAAATAAATAAATAAGTAAATAAAAAATAAGGGCAGTACTTATTAACCTCTAATTTCTCAGCCAGCTTTGGTATTATCTTAATAATCATAATAATGAATACCATTTACTGATTCCTTACTACACACCAGATACCATACATGCTATGTGCATTACCAACCTTTTCATTCAAATCTCCTAACAATAGGTTATATTATCTTTCAATTGACTGAAACTTAGAGATGTTAAGTAACTTCCCAAGGTCCAAAACTAATGCAGAGCTGAGATTTAAACTCAACCATTTTGGCCTCAAAACACCCATGCTCTTACCCCCTAATATATACATTTGTTTATTTTTAATGGTAGAGCTAACTACTGTGAGTGAATTTATTCTTAGAGGGGGTGTGGAAAATGGCAATGCTTGCATTGTAAAGGTAGTCAGAGTCCAGAATCTTGAACCCAGCCTTAACACTAGCTATATGTGTTTTTGTTTTTGGTGATCCTTTGTTATTGATGTGATTTTCATATTCAAAATTTTTCTACAATTACATCTCCTTAAAAATATTTATTTTATGGTTGAGGTCAATCAAATGTATCTGATCAGTAATAGAGATGAATTATTTAGTGATTTTTTGGTTTTGGCAACAATGCAAAAAATACACAGCAGAAAAGAACTATGATAGGATAACCCTTCAAAGTATTACATTTTGGGCTTTCCCCCATCTCCCAGACTGTACCAATGAATAGACATGTGTGATAAGAAAATCAAGGTGACAAATATTCAACCAAAAGAGCTACTGACTTAGAAAGATTCAGGTACATTCTGACAGAGTTTTTGTTCCCAGAGATAAGATTAAGTACGTTCTCAGAGCAAATAGAGCTGTGAAAGAGAAGGGGTGACATGGGCAAAAAGGCAATGCTTGGGGTGAGAAACCACAGTCCCCCTCTAGAGCCTGCATGTCACTAGCCCAGGGCACTGCTTAAAAGGTGAGGCAGAGCTGAGTTGATTCTCTCATTGTTATTCTGTAGGTTCCAAAATTCCCCAGTAGTCAACCCACTGTCCATCATTTGTCCAGTTTGAAGTGCTGCTTGCCTGTGTCCCAGAATTTTCCTATTTTCTGATTCACTGTCTGTTGGGAATAATCTCCTACCCAACAACCCAGGACACTCATAAATACTATTTTGTTGTCCTTTCTGTCCCCAGATTGAAGAGTAGAAGACTTGTAGTCCTGGATGGGTGATGGTGGAGAAGGCTTGGACACTTTGTAGGGTGATGTTGGTGATACCAGTTTGGTCTAAAGAAAGCAGGATTATTTGGAATCATTGTGATTGATTGAGCCAGGACAGCAGCCAGGACAGCAGAGGAATGTTACAGAGTGTTAAGAAGTGTTCAGAGTGTTAAGCAGAGAATTCTAGAGCTGGGAGAGAACTTGGAGAACTTCTATTCCCAGCCTTCCATTTAGCAGAGGAGGCCCAGAAAAGGTACCTGACTTGCTCAAGGTCAGATAGCTGGTTTATGGCTCAGGCTGAACCATAAATAAAGTGTTCTGAGTGAGTTTAATTGTCTCTACTGCACAGCACAGGCAAATCTGGCTTGGGAGCTCTTTCTTTGGAGGCAGATTTCTCTCTGATACTCCTTCAGGTCACGCTAAGTTGAATGGAGGGTCCATCTCCTAAGTTCTTCGAAGCGCAAATTCAATAATAGCTCACAATGATTCCAAAGTTTTGTTTTGGATTTAAGTTTGTTTATTGCCATAAGATATAGTTGGTAGAGCATAACTGCTTATAGACCAGTGATTCTCAATCTGTGGGTCGCAACCCCTTTTAGTATTTTATGTCTTTAGGAACTTTTTAAAGGGAAACACTAGTTTTTAGCACCACTTTATGTATGTCAGTGTACCAAAGTTTCTCTGATGTGGCAGATAAAAAATGTTAAAGACTTCTCTTAGGGATTGATGGAACATTCAAATAAAACCTTTGTTTATGGGACCCAGGGATAGCCAGGTACTAAATAAATAAAGAAGTGTTTCTCATAAATATTGATTTCCAATGAACATTTTATACTCATTTTTTAACATTTCACACATTGTTTCTGCTCAACCAATTTCAGGACTTCATGAAAAAGTTGAGTGGTCGGCTGGGTAATAGGATAACACAAGGGAAGCCTTTTTTCCAAGGCTGGTATGTGAATAAAGTACCTGCAATCATAAAAAGAAATAAAATAGCTTTAAAGACAAGAATTTTCACACTGTTCACATCAGTATGTACACTGGTCCAGGGTTATTGGGTGTGGGAGTATTGATCATGAGCGTCAGCCAGCATCCTTAACCCTCCAGCCTCCCCGCTTAGTGACCCAGAAGCTCTCTGATATGTGTGCCTTTCAGCGCATTGAGCACTTTACTTCTGCCAAGGAAGTGAACTTCATTAATAATGTACCAGGCATCGAAGCATTCATAAGGAAGCCAGGACTGCCCTCCCCACCGTGTGAGCTGAGGCCCTGCTTCTTGTTTTCTCAGGCAATATTCAGTGGGGAGTTGAAATGGAAGCCAAAGCTGTGGTGACCACCAGCGCTGAGTTAAAGAGAAGAGATTAGAGTTCTTCCCCATGGCCTCAGGAAAAGTATAGGGCCAGGGGAATAGACAACAGGGACAAAACCTTTAGCTATTTCCTGGCTTAAGGGATGGCTTAAAGAATTGGTTCTTAATCCTAGGTGCACATTAGAATTACCTGGAGGTGTTTTTTGTTTATTTGTTTTATTTGTTTTGTAATGTCTATGCCCAGACCCCACCTCAAGAAAAACTGAATTTCTATATATGAGACCTGGGTATTAGTAGTTTTTGATATATATATTTTAATTGATTTTAGAGAGGAAGGGAGAGGGAGAGAGAAATAGAAACATCAATGATGCAAGAGACTCATTGATTGGCTGCCTCCTGCACCCCCTCCCCCCACTGGGGATCAAGTCCACAACCCAGGCATGTGCCCTTGACTGGAATCGAACCTGGGATCCTTCACTCCATAGGCCAACGTTCTGTCCACCGAGCCAAACCAGCCATGGCTATTAGTATTTTTTAATAGTTGCTGTGGTGATTCTAATGCACAGCCAGCTGAAAATCACTAGTTTAAAAAAAGGGTCACAAACCTAAATTAAATGCCCACAAGTAACATATTATGAGTAAGGGTAAAAGTAAGAATAGGGGAAACAGTGGCAAATTATACAGTGTGTTATCACCTAGGAGGGCAGCTGCTATTGAGCTCCGGCCAACTATATCGTCATGGAAAAGTATGGCACTATTTTTTGCCAGCACTTCTGATTTTTAAATGTGCATAAGTAATTTTTTAAAATTGGGTTATGTAATACATGCCACAACACGGATGAACCTTGAAAACATTATGCTAAGTGAAAGAAGTCAGGCACAAAATTCTATATATTGGAAGAGACCATTGATATGCAATGTCCAGAATAGGCAAATCCTATTTTGAGACAGGAAATAGATATGTGGTTGTCAGGTTCTGTGGGAGGGGATAGTAGGGTATGACTGCTTCATGGATATTAGGTTTCTTTGGGGATGATGAAAATGTTCTGCAATTAGATAGTGATTATGGTTGCACAACACTGCAAAATGTATTAAAAGCCACTAAACTGCATACTTTAAAATGGTGAATTTCATGATATATGAATTTTACCTAAAAAAAAAAAAAAAAAGTGAGGAAAAAATTGGGTTGTGTGAACCAACTCAGAGCAGGCCAAACAAAACCCTGTTATAGGAGCCAGAGTGAAACCTATATTGTAAAACCACATTGAGAAAAAAATACAGGAACCACAAATTGGGCTAAATTTTCTTGAAAGCCAACCTAAGGCTGCAGTGTATACCTCCACATTCTTTTATGTCTCCGTGAAAACTGGTGGCAAAGCTGTGCCTGCTGCACCCTTTTCCTCTTAAGTCAGACACAAGCTGGTATTTTTCCTTGATAGGTGCTGATGCAGGGCTGTGCAGCTAAGTGCACTGGGCTTTGCCAGCCTATAAATAGAAGTAGGAACCCCTGAGGTGCAGAACAAGCTGGCTGATGAAACCAATGCTTGCTTTTCCTGCTCTTTCCTGCTGCTTTGTTACTGAGAGTAAGAGGGGTAAGTGAAACAAAAAACACTAATAATTGTTTCTTCTTTACCAATTTTCCCCCCAATGATCCAGTTGAATTCACAATCCATAATTTTTCATCCCCTTCAGCAGTGTTTGTTACTCTTAATTCTCACAGCCTGTTATAATCATTACAACTTCCATGAGATACTGGCTGCAATAAATACAATGAATAAGAAACAGTTCTTCAAAGAAAGTTTGATGTTTCACTAGTCTTTTCTAGCCTGGGAATATATTTCAGATGGCAGGGGTTCTTAGAAGTCCCCAAATCCTGCCTTACCACCGATCAAAGTGAAATATAAAAAAAATAGAATTAGTTGGCCGTGTCGCAGTTTTTCGTGAAGATTAGAAACGATTGGATTTTAACTGCAGATTAGATTCAGATTTCTTACCTGAATTCTTCTCTGTAGTTATTCCTAATGTGCTCAGCTAAAGTCTTGCTGTACTGCAGGCAGCTCTTGAGGATGTAAAACTGCTGGTACAGCAGAACTGCTTGGCTGGGACTTAACAGCTGAAGTGAAGCTGAGAGTCCCTTCACCAGCTGTTTCACAATACTGGCCACAAAAGTAACCTAGACAAGGAAAACACAGTGACACGTCGGCGGCATGCCACCCATAGAGCACCTACTAGTATTTCAGCGGGAGCCTCAACTAGAAATCTAGGCTGAAGCCCACACCACCCTTATGCCAATGCCCTTGCACTATTTCTCACTGAAATGGTACTCAGAGCATAAGACAACAGACAGTTGGGTTTACCAGTTGTCCCCCGACAAGCAGAATCAGAACTAGTACTGACTGTCAAGGACATTGGGCTCCAAAGTGGAGAGAAAGCACTGGAAGCAGAAGTGGAAACAGAAGGGGAGCTTGGAAAGGTCTGTGGCCTCCTGCAGTAGGAATGTGGTTTCTATTTTACTTTTAAAAGTAAATGGCTGACTTTCAGAGAAGGTTCTGCAAGGCAATGGTTCTTAAAATTTAGTATGCATAAAAATCACCTAGGCAACTCACGAAACATGCAGAACCCTGGGCTTCACCTCCAGATATTTACCATAAACAATTCTGATGGATTTGTTCCCTGCACCATCCATTGAGAAAAACTAAGTGAGAACACAAATAAAATGGGGCTTGACACAAGCCAGTGATGTTGATGTCACTGGTAGCTGGGGTTTTCATCAAACCCCACTTATGTTATCATTTCTTAGGGGGAAATTACAGTGGAAAAAGTAGCAATAGTGTGATTTTATTGGGCTCCTGCTTCTCACACACACACACAAAAAGCAAAGCTGTCATTCACAACAGAACCAAATGTTAAAAAAAAAAAAAATAAGAACAGTGGATTCTACAAGGGTTGTATTAATTTTTAGGGAGGTTGTTGGGGGCGGGGGGGTTGGGTTGCATTTTCAAACTACTATCCATAAATGTAGGCTACTATAAAAACAGAAAGGAATGATGGTGCCCTTTCAAGCTCCAATCAGCAAGTCGCTCTGCACGCCCATTAGGTAGTATCAATAAATGTGTCACCTTTTCTCCTGATGTTGCTGCTGGCCCTTTCTAAAGTGAGTTTTCCAGATCCATTTGCACATATTTACTAAATATTGTGTCAGGCAAACACAGATTGAGGTGAGAGAGTCTGGAGCAGTGGGACAACGCAATGCCCATTTGGAGATTAAATTTTTAACTTCTTCAGCAGCTTGCTTTAGCCAAGTAGGAGAATCAGCCAGAACTGACTGTGCAGGTGTATTCAATGATCCCTACAGTTTCCTTGCTTGTAAATTTTTCTCAAATGATCTATTTCTGCCTGTACTCTTTAGAACTGGGTTAATATGGAGGCTTTCAACAGTGTTCGTGGGGTTTTTTGTTTGGTTGGTTTTTTGCTACTCTTCATCCTGACATGTTTTACAGTCACAGACTGGCCTCATACTCTACTCAGTTCCTTTGGTGAAACAACCCTAGAGGTTGATAAAGAAACTTTCCTAATGCTTGGAGTCCTTAGGACCCCAAATTTCACACTTCAATTCAGATGATAGGGTTTGCAGCCACAGCACAGAAAAAGTGTCTTGCATTTTGCACATATGAGCTTCTGTTGCTGTGAATGACTATAACTTTGACATTCCTCAATGTGGGCCTGAGACTGCTTAGGGTCTGTGTGCTGCTAAAGGAGCCAAGGTGATGGACTCAATCCCTGTATAATGCAATTAGCTGTACTACTGACAAATGTAGCCTCCTCTGGCTCCAGCCAGATTTTTGTCACAGGGATCTGGCATGAGAATCTAGATTCCCTAGGACAGACTTAACATCACTCTAGAACAGTGACGGCGAACCTTTTGAGCTCGGCGTGTCAGCATTTTGAAAAACCCTAACTCTGCCGGAACCGGTTTGGCTCAGTGGATAGAGCGTCGGCCTGTGGACTCAAGGGTCCCAGGTTCGATTCCGGTCAAGGGCATGTACCTTAGTTGCGGGCACATCCCCGGTGGGGGGCGTGCAGGAGGCAGCTGATCGATGTTTCTCTCTCATTGATGTTTCTGGCTCTCTATCTCTCTCCCTTCCTCTCTGTAAAAAATCAATAAAATATGTTTAAAAAAAAAAGAAAAGAAAAACCCTAACTTAACTCTGGTGCCGTGTCACATATAGAAATTTTTTGATATTTGCAACCATAGTAAAACAAAGACTTATATTTTTGATATTTATTTTATATATTTAAATGCCATTTAACAAAGAAAAATCAACCAAAAAAATGAGTTCATGTGTCACCTCTGACACGCGTGTCATAGGTTCGCCATCACTGCTCTAGAACAACAGCTCAAAGAAGGAGCCTACTGATGGTCAATGGAGGCATGTCTGTATACAGAAAGAGAACTTATTACCTCATGTTAAATCCTCCATTAGCAATGAAAATTTAGTTTGGACTGTTACCTTTTGAAGAGATTTCCAATTAAATGTCTGGTGATTGAATGTATACATGCATGACTAAAGGACACTAAGTTTGGGGAGATGAGAAGAGATTAAGGAATAAAGCCTTTATTCAAATTAATTAAGCTATATATATATATATATATATATATAGTTTTAATCCTCACCCGAGGATATGGTTTTATTGATATTTTTTCCAGAGAGAGAAAGAGAATCATCAATGTGAGAGAGAAACATCGATTGGTTGCCTCCCATACAAGCCCTACCAGGGACTGAACCCACAACCTAGGTATGTACCCTGATGGAGAATCAAACCCATCACCTTCTGGTGTATGGGAAGACACTCCAACCAACTGAGCCACCTGGCCAGAGCCAGCAGACATTTTATTGAACGTCTATTACATGCCTAGCTCAACTCCTACCCTCATGGCACTTGGAGTCTGCTGAGGGAGAATGACGTATCCGCCATGATAGACTAGGTTATTCTGTGGTAACAATCTCACAAAATATCAATGCTTCGCTTGAAACAACCAAGGCTTATTACTTGCTTATACTTTGTGTAACTACTGGGTGGTAGGGGGTTCTGCTCATTGTAGTTACTCAGGACCATCTGGAATGTTGCCAGTCACCATGCCAGAAGGAAAGAGAATGCAGGGAAGCATGCACTGGCTCCTAAACCTTCTGGCAAGAAGTGACAAGGCTACCTCTGTTCACATTCCATTGGCAAAAGCAGGAGCAGAGACCCACCTAACTTCAGGTGAGGTGGGAAGTACAATCCCGGAATCTTGTGTCTAGAAGCAGAGAAAGCCAGAATATGTGTAGGCACTAATGGCTACCATAGGAAAGAAACAAATAAATAACACAAACAAATGTGAAATTCAACAGTGACAAGTCCTGTGGAGGAAGGGAAGAAGGTGACATGCTGTGTCTACATGTGCCTATAATGGGGGAATCTGACTTAAGGGTCAGAGGATCATCCACCCACTCCACTCAGGAAGGGGTACTGAGGCCTGAAAGATGAGTAGAAGTTAACTAGGTGGGAAAGAGAGGGAAAAGCATTTCAGACAGAGGTCATATAATGGAGGTGGCGGTCTTAGGGTTGGGCAGTGAGTAAGAGATGCAAATAGCTGGGAAAGTGAGGGATTAGATGACGCTATAGGGCCATAACATGCACACCTTGTAAGACATAATAAGGAGTTTAGTCTTTGTTCATTATGTCATTTTGAGAGATTTAAAGCAAGGGATGACATAATCAGATTTTTATTGTGAATAGATCCCCCTGGCTGTAATCTGGTGGAAAGGTAGGGGCAGACTAGGTAGATGTGATTGTAGTGTCAAGGAGAGAGTGACATTATGGACTGGAATGGTGGCTGCTGGGACAGAATGCCCAGATGTTATAGTCATACTCGCCAACTCCTACTTACTATTTAAAATAAGTGTTCATTTTTTTCACTTAATTACACAGCCAGTATTTTAATATTCTGTTTTATACATATATATTAGGATTTTTCATCAAATAAAGATCCCATTTAACATGTTGTTTCAGTACCTTAAACATTCAGGCCCCAAGTATAAAAACATTTTATTTTAATTAGATAATAAAATCATCAGACATATAGTTTGCTCCTGTTTTACAAACTTGACCACTTATAGAGAAAATGTGTGTTTTATTAATTAAGCACAAGAGCATCTGTTTAATAGCCTTGGGTGGTTTTGTTTTTACTTCTAGATACTTACTATGGGGGGATGACTCTGTAGCAAGGACATCATCCAGCTAAGAGCAAACTTGATTGACCCCAATCCAAGATTTCCCTAAAAGATGTACGGAAATAAACCAGTTATATTCATGGGGTCCAAGTTGTGCCCAAAGGGACAATCATTCTCAAGTACATTTTATCCTTATTTAATCAAATCTTTTTTTTATATATATTTTATTGATTTTTTTACAGAGAGGAAGGGAGAGAGATAGAGAGTTAGAAACATCGATGAGAGAGAAACATCGATCAGCTGCCTCCTGCACATCTTCCACTGGGGATGTGCCCGCAACCCAGGTACATGCCCTTGACCGGAATCGAACCTGGGACCCTTGAGTCCGCAGGCCGACGCTCTATCCACTGAGCCAAACCGGTTTCGGCTAATCAAATCTTTTAAGTCAGTATTTAAGAAAATAAGCTAGGTGAGTGCTTAAGAGCAAAATTAATACATGTAAGTTAGCCAATTTTGGAAACCATCTCTAATGGTATATTATTAATCGTGATATATAGTCATATAATATACATAAATAGTTGTGTGATATATACTAATCACAAAATGTAATATGTATAATAAATATATATATTGTACCTGCTGAAAGACAAGAAGTATCTCATATAAAAGTGCTGTAGCTGTATCTGTATATTCCAGGATAAGCTTCTGTAACTAGAATTTTAAATAATAATTAATGCAATATCATTGGCAGAACCAGAAAATGGTCATTTCTCCTAGTTCCTTTTATGTACTCATAAAAAAATTTATTAACTTAAAATACAGTTAGTGTGGCAAATTTCCCTGTTTCATTTGGTTTAGTCATTCTCAAAAGAGTGGCTCTCGAAAAGACAACACATTTACTAGTGGCTAAGAAAGTGGGTTAGGGAAAGAAGATACAATGGCCCACAGAAAACTAATGCCAAAAACAAAAAAAAATGCACACTTCATTTGCAAAATCATTCAGATCAACAGTCCTAATTCTTTTCAAAACAGTAGAAATGTGCTCCCCAGAATTCAGATAAGAGACTCAGAAAGTTAAGCTTATGTGCAACTTGAACTATAACTCCTGTAGTATGGGTAGATATAGGGCTTAGAGACATTTTTTTCTCTCAAGAACTCTAAACAGTGTTGAGGCTGTCTTCTAGCCCACAGGCCACTTGGTGCATGAGAACTGTGTCTGTGGGCATGCTATCGGCCAGTGGTCGGCAAACTCATTAGTCAACAGAGCCAAATATCAACAGTACGACGATTGAAATTTCTTTTGAGAGCCACATTTTTTAAACTTAAACTATATAGGTAGGTACATTGTTATTAACTTAATTAGGGTACTCCTAAGGCTTAGGAAGAGCCACACTCAATGGGCCAAAGAGCCGCATGTGGCTCTCGAGCTGCAGTTTGCCGACCACTGCTATAGGCCAACAAATTTTTTCCTCACAGTAGTGTTTGCCAGGAAGAGCTATAGTTTGAAATCGCTCCCTCTAATAGACCTTGGGACAAAAATGTGTGTATGATCTGCTCATGGCCACAGTAATAGCCCAGGTGCAAAAGATCAGCAAGTCCAAAAACAGGAAACTCAGACCTATCCTGCTCACTAGATATTTTCATATTTTGGAAATACCATAGCCAAAGCAGATCAGTTAACCCCAAACCAAACTGCTTATTTTCCCTTACAACCTATCCTTCTTATTGTAATTCTTATCTGACAACCAGGCCTGAATCTAAAAGTCATCTAATCTTCATACTTTATTTCCACATCAACCTATCAATTCAATTTCCCCAAAATGTCTGGAATCTAGCCTCTTTATAACTGTGATCCCTTTTATTTTCTTCATTTATTTATTCAATAGATATGCATCAGACTCTGTACTGGGTGTTGGGGATACAATGGAGAGCAACAAAGACATGGTCCCTACCATACGGAATATACAATCTAGTGGGGAACATACATCATTCTAATAAATAAATAAATAAATAAATAAATGCATAGTGGCAAACCGAGGTAAGGGCTATAAAAGAAAGATACAGGAAGTGAGGAGAGCTCTAAAAAGAAAGCCTCGTACCATTTGGGGGTCAAGGAAAGCTTCCTTGTAGCCCATACCATCCCTCACCTGGACTACTAAACTAATTTTTAACAGCTCACCCAGTCTTTACTCTTTAATGTCTAATCCACTCACTCACTCCACTGTTGAAAATGGTGTTCTAGATGCTCCATATATAATCTATAATAATCTATTCATGTTATATTTGACTAACCTCTGTTTCCCCAACCAGACTATAAACCAGTGGTTCTCAACCTTCTGGCCCTTTAAATACAGTTCCTCATGTTGTGACCCAACCATAAAATTATTTTCGTTGCTACTTCATAACTGTAATGTTGCTACTGTTATGAATCGTAATGTAAATATCTGATATGCAGGATGGTCTTAGGCGACCCCTGTGAAAGGGTCGTTTGACCGCCAAAGGGGTCGCGACCCACAGGTTGAGAACCGCTGCTATAAACTAATGAGGACAAAGACTGTGTCCATTTTGCTTCTTATTTGGACCCTATTGTCTAATACACTGTTTAGCTAATTGATTCTCAAATATTTATTGAGTAGATGAGTGAATTTAAGAGTTTTCTAAAACATCATTCTGATTATATGTATAAGAACTATCAAATCATGTCCCATCTTTTCAAAAAATTCTGTGTAGACCTGCACAAAATAAACTAATAAGCTGATTTATTCTATCAGAATAAGTACTTTCTAGCAATTTTGTTTCTAATGTTTTAGTAAAACCTTAGAAGAATAAGTAACTCTTGTTGAGTTTACACTACTTAGGTAAGGAAATGGCAAACTAAGGCAAGAGAGGTCATCTAAAATCTCTGAGACAGTGCTTTTATACCCAATAGACTCCTTACTACAGAGTTACATATACATACATATTTTGTATAGAGACAAACAGATGTATCTAATGTCTATAGAAAGCTAATTACTTTTTTAGTATACATACCAGATATGTATACTAAGGAAATTATTCATATAAAATGGATATATTAATGTTGACAAAATAGCTATCAAAGTTTTGAGGTTAATGACAAAATAGTTATTCTTTGATTTAATTATATGTCTATGTTCTGCAATGTCACAGTCTACATTAGAAGACAAGAAGCCAGGGACCTTATATATCACTAGAGGCCCGATGCATGAAATTCGTGCAAGAGTAGGCCTTCCTTCCCCGGCTACCCGCACTGGCTTCCCTCTGGCACCTGGGACCCGGGCTTCCCTCACAGCCCCGGAAGGATATCCGGTCTCATTAGTATGTTTCGCTTTTATTATTATAGATATTTAATCTATCCCAAAATACTCATCTCACCTCAGCATCCAAAGTCGTCTCTACTAAAATTGAATCAGCCACTAAATGGATATCAAACACAGGACAAGATTCTGGAATCTGAGGCTTGCTAATTAAAATTACCAAGAGATTAAATAGTGTTCCCCTGAAAAATAAATAAAAGGCAATTAATGAGTAAAGTCTGAAAAGAGAAACAGTGAAGCCAAGTTTGCAGACACTGAATAGAATTATACTTAAAAGTACAAAGCATTGTAGACCATTCTCCACTGAGCTTTTGGATCCTTGGACACATAGACAAATGTCTAGAGATAAGACATTTAAATTAAAATATAATTTCTTGATCTTTTGGCTCAGAGTAAATACAGTTTTAGAAGTTCACATAACTTGGAAAGCTCAGAAAATCTGGATTTAAGGGAAAGTTGGGTGAGTTCAATTCTAGCAGTATTTTCCAAAGGGTTTTTTTATGGATTAACAATTTCAGGCAACATTATAGTAAGTAGATTGTGTTCAAAAGAGGAATGAGAAATATTTGACTTAACCAAGTTCACTGGATATCTTTACTACAGAACTTCTCAGAGGCTTTAATATGCTAATGTTCATGCCCTGTATATCTCCAGGACAAAGAAACAGTGTAAAGCATTTTTTAAAATATGTTTTTATTTATTTCAGAGAGAGGAAGGGAGAGGGAGAGATAGACACATCTATCGGCTACCTCTTGCATGCTCCCTACGGGGATTGCGCCCACAACCAACGTATGTGCCATGACTGATAATCAAGCCAGAGACATCTTGGTGCATGGGATAATGTTCAACCAACTGAGCAATGCTGGCAGGGCTGAAGCATTTCTTAAAATGCTTATTTGATCACAAGTTTTTTGATTCTAGAATCCTTTTTTAGACAAAGCATTTCAGAGGGTTTACTGTTCTACAAAAGACCACTGGCTATTAATAAAACTAATATTAAGCCCTGGCCAGGTTGCTCAGTTGGGTGGAGCGTCATCCTATACATCAAAAGGTTGCAGGTTCGATTTCTGGTCGGGACACATTCAGGAGGCAACCAATCAGTGTTTCTCACATCGATGTTTCCTTCTCTGTCTATCTCTCTCCCTCTCTCCCTTCCCCTCTCTCTCTAAAATAAATAAATATATCCTTGGGTGAGGATAAAAAATAATAATAAATAATTAAACATTAGGTCTTTTGCTTTCAAATTCAGTGTACTGTACATTATTAAGATATTAATAAATGTCTTAAATGTTATTACATGTTTGAATAGTATACCATGTGATTTGAAAATAAAAAGAAAAAAATCATAATTCAAACTGAGGAGCCTGAGGTGCTGGGTTAAGAACACCATCTTCATATGTGTAGTGCAATCCATGTGTGCTTGAACAGGAGCTGCAAGCAGATGACTAGAAATACAGTTGACTAATTGATGACAAGATCAGAGTAGGTTTGACACGTAGGAGTAATAAAAACATTTCAAATAAGATTGTATAAAAATTCTCTATAACCATAAGCTTTCCTTTCATAATGGATTAAAGAAGGCTATAAACAATCCCTGTTTAGTAATAGTTGAGGCTTCTTGCTCTTTTTACAATCATTGAAATCATTACTATGATTACAAGTTCATGATTAACAACAATTTTAATAAAAATGTAAATCCCCCCCCTTTCCTCAACTCAAAAAAACAGATCTAGTTCTCATATCTGTAAAAGAAGAATCATGTCAGTTAGCACACTTCTCAAAAAAAAAAAACAAACAGGACATATCCTATAGGATATTTGTTCATGTTTTATTCAGCTATTTAAAAATGGACAATCTTCATGCAGCACGGCCTCCTTATCAGGCCCATCAACTCCAGGGCCACAGGGGCCACTGGCAGATTCAAATTCGTTCCTAAGTAATAAAAATCCAGTCCAGGAAGGCAGCCATCCTGTCATCGCCTCCCCTCGCCCCCCTCTGCCTCGCGTCCTGGTGAGGCCAAGGAGGAGGCCCCCAAGAAAGACTGTCAGCCCAAGGGGGAAGAGGCAAGAGTGGGCAAGGCCAGGAAGGCCCCAAACAGCCAGACAAGGCCTCAAAGGCCCCTCCTGGTGCCTGTGGGCCCCATAGAAAGCCAAAGGTTAAAGGCAAAAAAGGACAGCCCAGCAGATGCCAAGGCCCACAGGAAAGCCAAAGCTAGGATTCAAGTTTAAAACCCATGGTCACCAAGGGTGAAAATGGTGTGACTTCCCCAGCAAAAAAGAAGATAGAGAACAAGGTCCTTAAGGTCCCTTTAAAGTGGTCTTTACAGAGGCCACTGCCCAGGGTGTCAGGAAAGGGTCGAAGACCAAGGCTGCTGCTGCTCCTAAGGACAATGAGTCCAAGATGGTACCTGTACCACTGATCAGGAAGACAGAGGTCCCCAAGGGCCCAAGAAAGCCTGCCATGTCCACCAAGGCGTCATCATCAAAAGAAACCAGTATGAAGGCAGAAGCCAAGAGCTAGAGGCGGAGTGGAGAGACACTAAGACTCAGAGTTTTTATTTCCCCCAAAAACATCACTTTATTAATTTTACTGTAACTTATTTATCAATAAAGAATTTCCCTCCCCTCACAAAAAAATTAATAAAAATGGCCAATCTTACTTTTAGAAGACCCTTCCAAAACTAGCAAAACACTCCATTTAGAAGCTTTTCCTGATATTAAGTTTGAACTGACGGTCCATTCACTGTTATATTTAATTATAGTCCTTTATTTTCAACCACAGCTTCTTTTCAAAGTATCACATATCTAAGGCTAACGCTCAGATTCTGGTTCACTTGCTGTGATAATATATGACTTCAATCAAACAATACTGAAACATGAAAGGATTGTGGTGCGTTTCAAGAAGAATACAAGGAAGTGGGGTTGAACTAATAAAATCTCCACTTATGAGAAAATAGAGGAAAATACTGAAATGATTCAATGCTTTTTTTATTTGCTCAAATGGAACTTAATTTGTAATCTACCCTTTCTGCCAACTCAATTTAAAATCCACTAGGCCAATAATAGATACAAGAAATTTTCATCTAAGTGGTAGTTTCATCCTGAAAATAAAGACTTACAGGAATGACATCACAGCCTTAAAAAATGGTGCTAGCAGTTTGATACTTTCACTGTTTAAATTGTTATTATTTCCAATGTAAGAATTTTGCATGTAAGAATTTCCAATGTAAGAATTTTATATTTTAAAATACAGACTTTGAAAGGCAAATTCAGCCTGGCCAGTGTGGCTCAGCAGTTGAGTGTCAACCCCAGGAATTAAGAGATCTCCGGTTTGATTCCCGGTCGAGGCACATGCCCAGGTTGGGGCCTCGGAGCCCAAGGGGTGGCATGCAGGAGGCAGCTGATTGATGATGTTTCTCTCTCATAGATGTTTCTATCTCTCTATCCCTCTCTCTCTAAAAAAAAAATCAATAAAAAACATATTTTAAAAAAAGGCAAATTCATAGCCTCAGATTTCAGTGTATAAAAGGCAGAATTCTTATATGGCATCCAAGATTTCTGCCCTCTTGTATGTACACTCTCTGTAACCCGTCCCCCTTAAATTTGGGCAGGACTTGTAAATATGTTACAGTATCACCATTATGATTATATTTTGTTAGATGAAAAAGGTGAAAGGATTTTGCATATTTCATTAAGGTTCCTAATTAGTTGACTTGAGTCAATCAAAGGAAGAGACCTGATCTAATCAGGTGAACCCTTTCAAAAAGAGCTGAGCCCTTTCCTGGGCTCAGAGATATTCTCCTGCCAAGAAGCAAGCCATCACGAGGATGCGGAGGAAAAGGAAACCTCCTGCACTGCTGGTGGGAATGCAGACTGGTGCAGCCATTGTGGAGAACAGTATGGAGTTTCCTCAAAAAAATTAAATATGGAACTCCCATTTGACCCAGTAATCCCATTTCTAGGAATATATCCTAAGAAACCAGAAACACCAATCAGAAATGATATATGCACCACTATGTTCATAGCAGCACAATTTACAATAGTAAGATTTGGAAATAGTCTAAGTGCCCATCAGCAGATGAGTGGGTTAAAAAACTGTGGTACATCTACACAATGGAGTACTATGCTGCAGCAAAAAGGAACTCTTACCATTTCCAACAGCATGGATGGAGCTGGAGAGCATTATGCTAAACGAAATAAGCCAGTCAGAGAAAGATAAATATCACATGATCTCATTCATTTGTGGAATATAATGAACAACATAAACTGATGAACAAAAACAGATCCAGAGACATAGAAGCATTGAACAGACTGTCCAACCTATGAGGGAAGGCGGGGGGAAGGGGGCAGGGGGGAAGGGGTGAGAGGGTAAGAGATCAACCAAAGGACTTCTATGCATGCATATGCACATAACCAATGGACACAGACAATAGTGGGGTGAGGGCCTGTGCTGAGGGGTGGAAGCAGCCAGGGAGAGGTCAATGGGGAAAAAAGAGACTTATGTAATACTTTAAACAATAAAGAATTTTTTTAAAAAAGAAAAATGTTAAAAAAAGAAAGAAGCGAGCTATCATGAGTTTATAGCTGTAAGGAAATGTATTCTGCCAACAACCACCTGCATGGTCTTGGAAGAGGACCCCAAGCTTCAGATGAGATTGCAACCCCTGCTGACACCTTGATTTCAGCCTTCTGAGACTCTGAGCAGAGGACCCAACCAAACTATGCCAAGATTTCCTGATCCACAGAAACTGTGGGATAAAACATTTACATTGTTTTAAGCCACTGAGTTTGTTACAGAGCAATAGAAGACTGTTGATTTATACAGTTATATTAGGTATTTACTCTGCTAGCAATGCTATGGGTAACATGACTTGACCCTATGCAGATCAATATTGGCTGAAAAGGTAGTATTACAGCCACACTCTATTATAGCAATATGTATTGAAGGATACGAACAGCATTACACATATAAGGAAAGAAACTTGATATAGCAGGGCTAATGTGCTCAAACCAAGTTAAGACTAAACAATTAAAATACAACACTTTATAGTATAAATTAGTAAGAGTGATTTTTTTCCAACTTGAATAGAGAAAGATAGGGACCAAAAGGTGCATAAAAAGAGTAACATGATTTAGCAATAATTTCAGTGTGGGAGAAAACAGGAATATTAGAAATGATCTTGAATTTCCATCTTGGAGATAGGGGAAATGGTGGTACTACCAGCTGCATAAAGAAGTATGCAGAGAAAAGAACAAGAGTATATTTTCCTAGGAAAGCAGGGGTCAACAAACTAGCCTGTAGGCCAATGGTCCAGATGCTGTTTTTGTAAATAAAGTGTTATTGGAACATATGGCCATTCATTTATGTATTGTCTATGGCTGCTTTTGTACTGCACTGACAGAGTTGAGTAATTGCAACAGAGATTATATGGCCTGAAAAGCCAAAAATGCTTCCTATAAAAAGTTCAAGCAGATAATTTGCAAAACATGTAAACACATACCTTATTGGCAAAGAATATTATTGTCCCACTATTATACAGTCTTGCATTCTTCCTTTTAATTACATATGTCCCCAGGACCATCCAGGGTTTACTTAGGCACATAACCACACAACTATAGACACATCTTCCAGCCTCTCTTGAAGCTAATTATGACCACATGCATGAAGTTCTCACCAGTAGAACACGAGCAGAAGTCTTATATGTCTTGCTTTAAAAAGAAATTTACTTGCCCTCTACTCCTCTCACTGCTTCCCCATAGGGTGTAATGAAATCAAGAAGAAAAGCCAGCTTTAACCATAAAGACAAAGGTAGCCTGATAAAAGATGGCAGAGTAACCAAAGGGAAGGGAACCAAGATCTCCGGCTGATCCTGTGTAGAGGAAAAGTTGACTATCTTGTCTGGACTGTTATGTGAGAAAGGTGTAAATTTCTTTCTTTGGGCCACATATTTTAGAGTATCTTTATAATAGCAGCTTATGCTATATGGTAATAAACCCTCCAACGTCATTCACTCCAAGGTCACATAATTACATATTAAATGAAGCTACCATAACTTCTGCCTTTGCAATGTAATTTTTCTGCTGTGTGGATATAAGGGTACTCTGGAAAATTCTAGTAGAGAACCCCCTGGCTTTTAATGTACTGTGGGTCATTGGTCTTTTTCAAGCTCATCAGACAATGACAAAAGATAAAATTATACTAAGAAAATCTTTGTGCCCTTAATAATACAGAGAGACAGAGAGAACTCAGCATGTGCCAGTTAATCTGTTCACAGAACAAAGTGGAGGGACAAAAGAGTTTAATATACTTACAAGGGGATGAAAAGAGAAGTTAGAGAGCTATAAGCTTTGGAAGACATTCAACAGAGTAGTTAATGGGTTGCAACTACAAGGTCCTAATATTTTCAAACCTTACTTCTTAGCTGCCAATGTGTTCAGACGTGATGGCTCAGTTTCTGTTTCTCTGAACATCAGTCCCAGAGTCTGTATAATTTCAATGCATGCCCTAGAAAACAGAGAGAAAAAAACATGGAAATGGCATGATTTCAATACAAATTCAAAATTCCACAAAGTCAGTAATCCTTAATAGAATTGCACTCAGGTACCTATGTGGAAAAAAGTACAGTACAGGGAGGAAATTCTGTATATCAAATTGCCAACACTAATTGAGTGCCTACTCTATGATTGCTACATAGTAAGCACTCAAAAATATTTGCTGAATGCATGAATGAATAACTGGATGTCAGGATTAAAAGTCATTTTCATAATTCTGTGTATTTTCTAAAGTTTTTATAATAATTATGCACTACTTTTTAAAAAAATAATTTAACTTTTTCAAGTAGGTAATATTAGGCTCAAAATTTCAAAGGTTAAAAAAAATACAATAAAAAGTATCTTTCCTCCAGAACACCCAATTTTCCCCCTTTAGGACAGCCAATATTTCTAGTTTCTTGTGTAATCTTTCTTTAAAAATTAGCACAAAATGAATGCTGTTTTATAAATTCTATGTGAAGCAAAACTTGCACCATTAATCATTAAAACAGTATATATTTTGTCTAGTGCCTTCCATTTATCTTTAACACCCTAGGGAAAAATAATATGTGCGGTTATCCAATTAGTACTTACACCAGCTCATCAGCTCTTTGGCTTTTATTTTGAAGTGCATTCTTATCCCTAGACTCTGGTAAGTACTCTTGAAGTTTGTTCACTAAGAAATAGAAAAGATCACTGGTCTGTGAAAGCAAGCAGGAAAGATGATGAAGTTAAGGTATCTATTGGTAAAACTCTCAATGCTTACATAATAATAAAAAGAAGAAGAAATGATTTCTTCTTTGACCAGGAAGTGATTTAAAATATTTCTCATTAATACTAGCATAACTTGCATTGAAAACATACTTTTACTTATAATCAGGAGACCATTGTCCTGGTGAACAGAGCAAGAGCTAAAGTCTAGAGAATGATGCTGGGAGATGCCTTCTAGACTTGGTTTGACCATTAATATTGAAGAGTATCCAGAAGTAAGTGATCATCTCAGGCAAGTCATTCAGTTACCTTAGAATACTGTATTAACTGGGGGCTACTATAATTCCTGCCTTTCCAAAGTAATTTGGCCTTTGTGAATATATAATGAAATCAAGGCTAGATAAGCTCTCATTTAAAAATGTTTACTGTTACAAAAACAAATGTAGAGCACTCCTATAGCTTATGAAGATGGAGCAGAATGACATTAATACTTCTGTTAATGCAGTGGAAATGCACATTGTCATTCCTGCCAAAATAAACACTGAAGTATGGTGGGGAACCGATTTTTCTGTGTTCCTATCCAGTCTCATGAGATAAATCAAGCATGAAAATAAGCACTGGCCCATGAAATCAGGCAAGTTGGTACTAATGAGAAATATGACGTAATTGTTTCTCTTTTCTCTTCCTCTATTGTTCAATTTTTCCCCAGAACTTTTTTTTTTTAACTAGTGACAACTTAGATTCTTTGCTTAGACAGGGATATGTGTGCCCTTGTTTAGGTGATATGGCATGAGAAGAGGCTGAGGATGACAGGTGAAGAGAGGGAATAAAAAGGGAGGAGCAAGCTGGTCACCAGGCCCATCAGAAATGTTTGGGCTTACCCAGAGCCCTGATAGATTAGCATAGTGTGGTAGTTTTACACACTGACTCTGGGGCCAGGTTCTTGAGTTCAAATCCCAGCTCTGCCACTGATGATTGGATGACATTTGGCAACTTTCGGATATACTCTGTGACTCAGTTTCTTCATCTCTACCATAGGCTTAATAATGTCCCCTCATTGAGTTGATGTTAGGATTAAATAAGGTAGTATTTATAAAGCCTGAATAGTAGCTAGCACATTATAAGTGCTTAATAAATATCTGTTGTCATTATCTCCCACTTGCTTACTGGTTCAGAAATTTTCACTCATAAAATATCTCCCACCTACCTGTAACAACATGAAAGAATCTAAAAAATACTATGCCGAAGAAGCCAGACACAAAATAGTACCTAGTGTACAATTCCATGTAAGTGGCATCCTAGGACAGGCAAAACTAACCGATAGTGCCAGAAAACACAATAGTTGCCTGAGGCCAGGGTTGGGAAGAAATGACTGCCAAAGGGCAAAAGGTAACCTATTGGGGTGATAAAAATGTTTTAAATCCTGAGTGGGATGGTCAACTGGGACAGTTGGTCACCCTATAGTGGGCAAACTAGAATAGTTGATCATCCTACATGTGAAGCATTTAGGATCTAAGGCAGTGATTCTCAACCTTCCTAATGCCGCGACTCTTTAATACAGTTCCTCATGTTGTAGTGACCCCCAACCATAAAATTATTTTCGTTGCTACTTCATAACTGTAACTTTGCTACTGTTAGGAATCGTAATGTAAATATCTGATATGCAGGATGTATTTTCATTGTTACAAATTGAACATAATTAAAGCATAGTGATTAATCACAAAAACAATATGTAATTATATATGTGTTTTCCGATGGTCTTAGGCGACCCCTGTGAAAGGGTCGTTCGACCCCCAAAGGGGTCGCGACCCACAGGTTGAGAACCACAGATCTAAGGAATGGCCAGGACTGTCCTGTATGATTGGGGAGGTTGTGCACATCACAACTGCTCAATGAAATGGTGGCAACTATGTATGAGGCCACTGGCGAGAATGAACCTCATTCACACCAGCACCAGCACTAATCAGGGCTTCTCAATACCTTCTCAGTACCTTTCACCTGAAGGTTCAGGTGAAAATGAAACTAAGGACGTCTTATAGGGTAAGTCTGTAAACTTGCTGAATGAGAGCTAGGTTGTTTTGACTCAAAACACTCAAAAGTAATTTTTTAAAGTATATTTTTATTGTAGGAAAACCTTCATGTAAAACTTCTTCAAATTTACCTTCTCATCTCACTGTCTCTACTCATATATCTCATAGGCCAGAAGCTTCCCCTCTTAGTTACTCTTTTCTTTGATTCTGTAAATCCAACCTATGCAAGCTACTATCTTTTTGCTACCACTCTCCTCTCTTCCCATCTACCCCACTCCAACACACACATACATTAATTACATTACATTTCCAGTGTTAAGGCACAATTACATTAAATTTAGTCAAGATTGTAAAATACAGCATCAAAACACAAGGTGGCATTTTTTATACAGCATTTTACTTGATCCTTGAATATACTGCGTTTGATAAACAGTTGAAACACATTTTAAAGGTTAAAATTAAAACACCTACTTTCCAGAAAAGCCTTTTCAGAATGTAGTTTTTCTGGGCTGCTACTTTAAGTTCCATAATTAAACAAACTATCTTCCTCAAAGTATTGTCTTTAAGAAAAAGTTCAGATTTAAGTTGACTGAAGTGCTTGATTTTCTCCTCAGATCTACAGAAATACAAGAAAACTTTACATGTGAAAAATGATAGGAGACAGCAGTTGAGGAATACCAATTAATTGACAGGTATGTAAAACTTTGTTACTAATGGAATTTCAATATAGTTATTTTTTCCTGTTTGGGATATTTTGTTTTAATTTTTCAATTACAGTTGACATTCAATATTATTTTATATTACTTTCAAGTATACAGCACAGTGGTTGGACATTTATATAACTTACGAAGTGATCCCTCTGATAAGTCTAGTACCCACCTGGCACGACACATAGTTGTTGCAATATTATTGACTATTATCTTCCCTATGCTGTACATTATATCCCTGTGGCTATTTTTTGTAACTACCAAGATGAACTTCTTAATCCCTTCACCTTTTTCACACAGCCCCTGACCACCCTCCCATCTGGCCACCATCAGTTTGTTCTCTGTATCTATGAGTCTACTTCTGTTCTGTTTATTTTGTTCTTTCGATTTTATATATAAGTGATATCATAGAATATTTGTCTTTCTCTGCCTGACTTATTTCATTTAGCATAATACCTTCTCGGTCCTTCACATTTTCCCACATGGAGTACTTTTCATGCACTAGTTCATTCAGTCACAGTAAGGGGCTAAGCTGGGAATTACTGTTGCATTTATAGCATCTCAGAAAGGCTAAGTAACCTGTTCAAGCTCACACAACTAGTGATTCAGAAAAGCAGAGTGCAAAGTAATGATAGGATAGATGTTTCTTGTTTATGAAGTTGGTAGAAACTTCTTAGAATTTCTGACTCGAATTAAAAATATTGTTACCACTTATGCCACAAACCTTGATACCAGCTATTTACATGGAATCTTGATTCTTGCTCACTACCTCCCACTCTATTTTTTTAAAATCTAAGATGTTCTTCCCTATCCAATCACACACCTCTCTTATTTTTTTTTTTTTTTTAAATAATTTTTATTTCTTAAAGTATTACAAAGAGTATTACATATGTCTCCTTTTTCCCCCCCATGACATTCCCCCGGCCCCTACCCCCCCGCCCCCCCCCCCCCCGCCCCGTGTCTTGTGTCCATTGGTTAATCTTATATGCATGCATATAAGTCCTTCAGTTGGTCTCTTAATCCCCCCCCCCAACCCTCCCCAGGCTCCCCATTGTAGTTTAACATTCTGTTCAATGTTGCTCTGCTTCTGTATCTACACCTGTTCATCAGTCCATACTGGTCCCCTTTATTTGTCCCAACCTCACTGGAGTAGTCTCAACCTCACCAGGGCCGTCTGAGCCTCACCAGGGCCATTTCAACCTCACCGGGGTCGTCCCTACCTCTCGGGGGCCGTTTCAACCTCACCGGGGTCGTCCCTACCACACCAGGGCCGTTTCAACCTGACTGGGGTTGTCTCTACCACACCGGGGCTGTTTCAACCTGACCGGGGTTGTCCCTACCACGCCGGGGCCGTTTCGACCTGACTGGGGTCGTCCCTACCTCACGGGGGCTGTTTCAACCTCACCGGGGTCGTCCCTACCTCACGGGGGCCGTTTCAACCTGACCGGGGTTGTCCCTACCACGCCGGGGCCGTTTCGACCTGACTGGGGTCGTCCCTACCTCACGGGGGCCGATTCAACCTCACCGGGGTTGTCCCTACCACACCGGGGCTGTTTCAACCTGACCGGAGTTGTCCCTACCACACCGGGGCCGTTTCGACCTGACTGGGGTCGTCCCTACCTCACGGGGGCCGTTTCAACCTCACCGGGGTTGTCCCTACCACGCCGGGGCCGTTTCGACCTCACCGGGGTCGTCCCTACCTCACGGGGGCTGTTTCAACCTCACCGGGGTCGTCCCTACCACACCGGGGCCGTTTCGACCTGGCTGGGGTCGTCCCTACCTCACGGGGGCCGTTCCAACCTCACCGGGGTTGTCCCTACCACACCGGGGCCGTTTCAACCTGACCGGGGTTGTCCCTACCACGCCGGGGCCGTTTCGACCTGACTGGGGTCGTCCCTACCTCACAGGGGCTGTTTCAACCTCACCGGGGTCGTCCCTACCTCACGGGGGCCGTTTCAACCTCACCGGGGTTGTCCCTACCACGCCGGGGCCGTTTCGACCTGACTGGGGTCGTCCCTACCTCACGGGGGCCGTTTCAACCTGACCGGGGTTGTCCCTACCACACCGGGGCCGTTTCGACCTGACTGGGGTCGTCCCTACCTCACGGGGGCCGATTCAACCTCACCGGGGTTGTCCCTACCACACCGGGGCTGTTTCAACCTGACCGGAGTTGTCCCTACCACACCGGGGCCGTTTCGACCTGACTGGGGTCGTCCCTACCTCACGGGGGCCGTTTCAACCTCACCGGGGTTGTCCCTACCACGCCGGGGCCGTTTCGACCTCACCGGGGTCGTCCCTACCTCACGGGGGCCGTTTCAACCTGACCGGGGTTGTCCCTACCACGCCGGGGCCGTTTCGACCTGACTGGGGTCGTCCCTACCTCACGGGGGCTGTTTCGACCTCACCGGGGTCGTCCCTACCTCACGGGGGCCGTTTCAACCTGACCGGGGTTGTCCCTACCACGCCGGGGCCGTTTCGACCTGACTGGGGTCGTCCCTACCTCGCGGGGGCTGTTTCAACCTCACCGGGGTCGTCCCTACCTCACGGGGGCCGTTTCAACCTGACCGGGGTTGTCCCTACCACGCACACACCTCTCTTATTAAGAGAAAAATTCAGCCCTAGCCGGTTTGGCTGAGTGGATAGAGCGTTGGCCTGCAAACTGAAGTGTCTGGGATTTGATTTCAGTCAAGGGCACATGCCCGGATTATGGGCTTGATCCCCAGTAGGAGGCAGCTGATCAATGATTTTTTTCTCATCATTGATGTTTCTATCTCTCTCTTCCCTTCTCTTCCTCTCTGAAATCAATAAAAATAGATTTTTTTAAAAAGAAAGAAAAATTCAGACTTCCAGCCCTACCTGGTTTGGCTCAGTGGATAGAGAGTCGTCCTGCAGACCAAAGGATCCCAGGTTCGATTAAAATAAAACCTTATAGCCCTAATGAGTTGCTCAGTGGTTAGACCTGCAGCCTGAAGGGTTGAGGGTTCAATTCTGGTTAAGGGCAGGCACCTCGGTTGCAGGCTGGATTCCCAGCCCTGGCTAGGGCACGTGCTGGAGGCAACCAGTCGATGTGTCTCTCTCACATCGATGTTTCTCTCTCTCTCTCTCTCTCTCTCTCTCTCTCTCTCTCTCTCTCTCTCTCTCCCCCTCCCTTCCACTCTTTCTAAATATCAATGGGAAAAATATCCTTGGGTGAGGATTAACAAAAATAAGTAAGTAAGTAAATAAATAAATAAAATCACTTATATTTGTATAATGTTTGACAGCTGGAAAAGGCTTTTCATACATTATCCCAGAAACACTGTGTACATGTTTACAATGGTCAGGTTACAGAACTCACATTTGTGACAGAGTTCTAATTTAAAAACCTAATGAATATTTATTTCCTTTAAACTGAAGGTGGCTTGCAGGCAAAGACCATTTCTTGTGTGTCTTGTGCATATACTATATCCCTGAGAGTGCATTCTAAATCACTGCATTTTAAATATGTTGCCATCAAGAATTAACTTTGTAAGAAATATAGTTTTCTTGAGTCAAGATGGTGGCAGAACTCTCCCTCTTGCCTTCAGGGATACAAGCCACACATATACAAAGCTAGAGCCTATTTTAATATGTAATTAGCTTAAAATCACTTTAAATAAACACCAAAAATAAAACTAATACTCTTTTAGACTAGCATATGAAAACATGTAGATATTCTCTAAGATATCTCTATTACCATCTTTTTACAAAAGAAATCACAAACGTTATGTTATTTAACTCCTATGTATAAAAATAAAACAAGCATTTTCTTACAATATCATGATTATCGCACCCAACAAAATTATCAATAATTCTTTGGTACTGTCAAATACCCAGTCTTGTATTAAAATGTCCTCTATTGCCTTAAAAATATTTTTATGTTCTGTTTGTTAAACCTAAGATGTAAATAAGATACTTGTTGTATGTGCTTCTAATGGAGCTCAATGCATTTTTATTTCTGTGTGGAGGTGCTAAAATTTGTATATATTTATTGTGTTTCAACCACCTCATTCATTGTTTCTTCTGATACTGAAATTGTCCCATTTTGGCTATTAAGAGTACCTTCATGAGGGCTCGTTTGTTCTTTGGGGTCCTGTTACCCTTTGCATTCTGGCACAAGCTGTTTCAGACTCATGTTGTGTATTTCCTCCTCCAGACCTAGAATTAGTTATTCCTGTAAGGAACTTTGGTTCCTTCAGTGGGAAATAAATATGTACCTTTTAAAATTAACTTACTTTTAACTCATTTACATGACCCCCTAGTAAATATCATTATTGTAAACCTTTCATAACTTTCCCTTGACTTAAACTTAATATCAAAATTGTTAACACCATCAATTCACTAGGTGGTTTCTATGTGCAGAGCACTGTTTTAAGTAAGAGAAATACAAAAATTAATAAAACATACTGCTTGCTTTCTAGGGTCTCACCATCACTGGCAGAGCCAGTCACATCACAAGTCACTACTTCAATATAAGGATGACTGTGACAACAACCTAATAGAACTACGAAATCTGGATAAAACCCACACTTCTTAGCCTTCAATATAAAGCCCTTTATGATCTGGTCCCTGTCTCTATCTTATCTCATTCATTCATTCATTCATTCATTCATTCTCTGAAGGCTTATTGGCAGCCTCTATGTGCCAGTGATCAGGTCCCTGCCCTTAAAGAGCACACTGCATAGTAGGGCAGCACATAATCAAACAGGCAACCATAATACCGACTGGTAAGTGCTACATGAAATATCAGCACAGGATGTTATGGAGGGGCCCCTCTTTTTTTTTTTTTAATCCTCACCTGAAGATATTTTTTCCATTGATTTTTAGAGAGTTGAAGGGAGGGAAGCAGGGAGGGAGGAAGGGAGAAACATTGATGTGAAAGAGAAAAATTGATTGGTTGCCTCCCAAATGCAGACTGATGTTCTAACCATTGAGAAAACTGGAGAGGGCTGGAGGGGCCCTTCTTAACTTAGTTTTGAGAAATTAATCTTAGAGAAAGGGATAGTAAGCTAAGACTTGATGAACTGAAGTTGTTCATAAGGGGAAGAGGAGTAGAAAGTAGGCCATCATGTTAGGGCCCAGAGGAAAAATAAACGGAGCTTTCTGAGAACTGTGAGTTTATTTGGGTGAGGTGCTTAAGGCAGGAGTGGGGAGGACACAATAGTTGAGGATGAAAAAAATGAAGGGAGACATGAGGAAGATCTGTGTAAGCTGTTAAAGATTTTAGAGCCTTCTCCTAAGGGCAATGGGGAGTCATTCAAAGGCTTTAAGGGAGGAGTCACATGATCAGATTTGTGCCTCTGTTGCACAGACGAAGGTATAGAAAGGGCCAAGAATGAAGGCAGAGGCCAGCTAGGAAAATATTAGGAGCCCAGGCTGGGTCCGACGGTGTGACAGTGGAAAAAAGTGAATGTTACCCAGATATATCAAAGCACAATAAATCATATGGTGTTTGGCACAATAAATCATGTGGGTGATAGTGAAGGGAGGAGAGAAGGTAAAGGTGACATCCAGGACTCTGGTTTAAGTGATCTGGGGTAATAACATCATACCCCGTGTTAAGAAACAAAAGAGGAAGGTTACGTTCCAGAAGGAAGATGCTGAGTTCTGTTTTGAATATGCTGACTTTAAGGAACCTACAAGAAGTGATGTCCAGTGGGTAATAGTGTTTGCAGGCCTAAAATTCAGGACAGAGTTGAGGTAAAGGCTCATTGTGATGTCAGCAACATAGATTTAGGAGAGGCATAGAGGAGAGAACACTCCTCCATGGAACTCTATCATATCACCACTCCTTACCTGTATGGCTTTTGACCTCCAATAGCAAGACTGAGCTCACTAACATATAGGGGATCTTGTAAAAGAGTAGCTTTCTGAAAGAGGAAAAAAGTGAAAATAGTTAGAACTTTTGTTTACTGAAAATCAATTCCCCCTACTTTTAGTCAATATCATAGATCTTTAATACGTTCTACAGTACATGATTTATTTATATAATTTATTCTAGTGTTTGATAATACCGCAGGGAATTTTTTCCTTATATAAAATTTTAAAGTTTTAAATATAATTTTAGTTTGTTTATTATAAAATAAAATCACCTATCAAAATTAAACAGTACAGAAATGTATAAAGTAAAAGACAAAAGTTTTAGTCTCTCCCTACTTCTTCTATCCTGCTACTCAAAGTACCTTGCTATTATTAGTTTGGTTTATATCCTTTTGGCATATAAAAGCATACTAGCCCTAGCTGGTTTTGCTCAGTGGCTAAAGCATCAGCCTGTGTACTAAAGGGTCCCGGGTTTGATTCCGGTCAAGGGCACATGCCGGGGTTGTGGGCTCCACCCCCAGTAGGGTGTGCAGGAGGCAGCCAATCAATAATTGTCTCTCATCATTGATGTTTCTCTCTCTCTCTCTCCCTCTCCCTTCCTCTCTGAAATCAATAAAAATAATAATAGTAATAAATAAAAGCATACTAATTATAATGTATACATTTAAATATTAGATGATATATTTTTATAATATATATATTTAATATTAGCTAAATTATAGCACATATATTGGTCTGGGGCTGTTTTTTCTACTTAATACATGGTAGACAGTTTTTCGTGTCTGTGTATATAGGTTTACTTCAATCTTTTAAATGATTTCCTAGTATTCCATAGTACAGTTATACAATAATTTAACTATTCTCCTATTAATGAGGTTATTTTTCCTCAAGTCTTTAGTGTTATCATTTTCCATTCATTCTGGGTCCTCAAAACCAAAGGTCAGGTAGTGTTCAGCAAGTTTTATTTATGTTGAGGCTTAACAGACAGATTATTTCAGAAGAAATTTCTGAAATGGTGCTGATTTACTACTCCAAACAAGCGGAGTATGTGCTTTTTCTTTTTCTTTCTTTCTTCCTCTTCTTTTTTTTTTTTTAAATCCTCACTGAAAGATATTGTCTATTGATTGTTAAACAGGGTGGGAGGGAGGGGGTAAGGGGAAAGAGAGAGAAAAGAAAACACATCCATGTGAGAGCAACACCATCAATTGATTGCCTTCTGCACACACCCCAACCAGACTGGAGTTCAAACCTGCAACCCAGGTACATGCCCTTGAATGGGAATCAAACCCACAACCCTGCGGCTGACGCTCTAGCTACTGAGCCATGCCAGCCAGGGCAGTATGTGTTTTTTCTTACAACTTTGTCCTTGCTCTAAGTATTTTGGGGTGGGGGGGTGCGGTTTGAGTTGCTGGACATATGGTAGGCATATTTTTAATTTTTTTGGAAGCTTCATACTGTTTTCCACTCTGGCTATCCCAACTTACATTCCCACAAGAGTGCACTATGGTTCCCTTTTTTCCACATCCTTACCAGCATTTATCTTATCTTTTTTATGGCAGCTGTTCTAACAGATTTGAGTCGATATCTCATTGTGACTTTTTATTTGTTTTTTCCTAATGATTATTGATGTTGAGCATCTTTTTGTATACCTGTTGGCTACTTGTACATCTTCTTTGGAAAAGTGGCTATTCAGGTCCTTTGCCCAATTTTTAAGTGGATTACGTTGTATGAGTCCCTTATACATTTTACAATTGAGCTGTATAAGTTCCTATACATTTTGTGTATCAATCCCTTATCATACATATGGTTTGCAGATATTTTCTTCCATTCCACAGGTTGACCTTTTATTTTATTTATCCTTTCCCTTGCTATTTTCAAAATTCTAATTTCCTTTGGCCTTTTTTGTTTTTATTTTTAAATCTTATTGTTGATAGTATTACAAATGTGCTCTAAGTTTTTTTTTAAAAAAAGCTACTTTTTTCCCTCTCCAAATGTTTATGCTTGCCTTAAATCTAGAATTTTAATTTGGAAATATCCCTTAGTTCTTTAGCTTTCCAGTAGCTGTCTTCACAATTTATAAAGGGCAAAGAATTGCCACATTTCATTTCTTAAAATTTATTGGGGTGACATTGGTCAACATGAACATATATGTTTCAAGCATATTTCATTTTTGAAGAATTTGAGATGCGAAACAACCCAAATGTAATTATTTTTGGTGAAAGTTACAAATATAATGGGTTACCAAAGGAGACTCAACTCTTTGGAAACACTTAAAATCCAAATGAGTGTTAATTTCTAATTGGATTATTTAGGTTATTTTTAACTGAAAATATATAGAGAGTTAAAATGTCCAATTCCTTTTCCCGGAGCACTTCCCTGCTTCAATATGAAAGATCATTCTATATCTCAAGGCACAAGAGATCAATTAACGAAGATAAGTCTGACTGATTGGATTTTTTTCAATTTCCTAAAACTTATGAAGATATCACTAAGACTAACCAAAGGAGACCTGCCCGATGAGAATATTTAACTATGTCAAAAAAGGCACAACTTTTAAATGTTTATATTGAATTAATATTTTATTTTTATAAAAGTAAATGCTAACGTGACTCATCATTTATGTCTGAAATATTTACTCATTTTCCATCTTTCAAAGGATAGAACATTATTTTTTTTTTAAATATATTTTTATTGATTTCAGAGAGAAAGGGAGATAGAGAGATAGAAACATCAATGATGCAAAACAACAAGAAAACCCACCTCGTGGGAAAACATATTTGCCAACGTCATATCTGATAAGGGCTTAATCTCCAAAATTTATAGGGAACTCATACAACTTAACAAAAAGAAGATAAACAATCCAATCAAAAAATGGGCAAAGGATCTAAATAGACACCTTTCAAAAGAGGACATTCAGAAAGCCAAGAGACATATGAAAACATGCTCAAAGTCACTAATCATCCGAGAGATGCAAATCAAAACAACAATGAGGTACCATCTCACACCTGTCAGAATGGCCATCATCAACAAATCAACAAACGACAAGTGCTGGAGAGGATGTGGAGAAAAAGGAACACTTGTGCACTGCTGGTGGGAATGCAGACTGGTGCAGCCACTATGGAAGGCAGTATGGAGGTTCCTCAAAAAATTGGAAATGGAACTCCCATTTGACCCTGTGATCCCACTCCTAGGAATATATCCCAAGAAACCAGAAACACCAATCAGAAAGGATATATGCACCCAGATGTTCATAGCAGCACAATTCACCATAGCTAAGATCTGGAAACAGCCTAAGTGCCCATCAGTAGATGAATGGATTAGAAAGCTGTGGTACATCTACACGATGGAATACTATGCTGCTGTTAAAAAGAAGGAACTCCTACCATTTGCAACATCATGGATGGAACTGGAGAGCATTATGCTAAGTGAAACAAGCCAGTCAATGAAGGAAAAATACCACATGATCTCACTCATTCATGGATAATAAAGACCATTACAAACTTTTGAACAATAATAGATACAGAGGCAGAGCTGCCTCAAACTGATTGTCAAACTGCAGTGGGAAGGCCAGAGAGAGTTGGGGGACAGGAGGGAGGGGAGTAAGAGATCAACCGAAGGACTTGTATGCATGCATATAAGCATAACTAATGGACATAAGACACTGGGGGGTAAGGGAGGGTAGGGGTTTGTCAAGGGGGGGGGGAAAGGATACTTATGTAATACCCTTTGTAATACTTTAAGCGAAAAATTAAAAAAAAAAAAAAAAAGAAACATCAATGATGAGATAGAATCATTGATTGGCCACCTCCTGCATGCCCCCTACTGGGGGGATTTAGCTCACAACCCAGGCATGTGCCCCTGGCCGGAATTGAACCTGGGACCCTTCAGTTCACAGGCTGACACTCTATCCACTGAGCCAAACCAGCCAGGGCTAGAACATTATTTTCAATATTATATTATAGTACCCACCAAGTAATAAACCTCCACCGAGGTTTTATTTCAGTAGTCACAGAAAGAAAAAACCAGTGTCTGGTTTCAAATCCCAGCTCTAGACCAGTTGTGCAAGCTTGCATATATCATTTAATTCCTCAGTACCTTAATTTCCTCATCTATAAAATGAGAATAAAAGACCTACATCATAGCGTTGCTGTGCAGATTGAATGAGTTAATATACAGAAAGCATTAAGCGTGTGTAGCGACATGGCCTCAAATGACCATACTCAACAAGCAACTCAAAGCTATGCGGCAGGCCTTCCAGCCTGGGCAGCAATCCATAGGTCTGCTTCCCAGCAGAGCAATCAGCCCTATAGACAGCAGAGTTATGGTGACTACAGCCTGTCAGGGGACACTTCAGGCTATGGCCAGAGTACCTATGGTTCTTTTTTAGGACAAACCCAGAACAGCTAAGGCACTTGGTCAGCTCCCCAGGGATGTGGCTCAACTGCTGGCTGTGGCAGTGGCCAGAGTTCTCAGTCATCTTATGGGCAGCAGTCCTACCCTGGCTATGGTCAGCAGCCGGCTCCTAGCAGCACCTTGGGAAGTTACAGCAGCAGTTCTCGGAGCAGCAATTACAGGCAGCCCCAGAGCGGGACGATGGTCAGCAGTCAGGCTATGGTGGACAACAGCCTAGCTGTGGTGCACACCAAAACTCCTATAATCCTCCTCAGGGCTATGGGCAGCAGAACCAGTACAAGAGTAGCAGTGGAGGTAGAGGGGGTAGTAGAGGAAACTGTCGCCAAGATCAGTCCCCCATGAGTGGTTGCAGCAGTGACGGTGGTTATCGAAATCAGGACCAGAGTGGTGGTGGTGGCAGTGCTACAGGAAAGGCCAGCAGGACCATGGGGGACAAGGTCATGGCAGTAGCAGCGGTTACAACTGCAGCAAGGTGGCTATGAACCCAGAGGTCATGGAGGTGGCCAGGGAGGCAGGGGTGGCATGGGTGGAAATGACCGTGGTGGCTTCAATAAATTTGGTGGGCCTCGGGACCAAGGATCACATCATGATTCTGAACAGGATAATTCAGACAACAGCAGTATCTCTGTGCAAGGCATGGGCAAGATTATAAATAAGAAAACAGGACTGCCATGACTAATCTGTACACAGATAGTGAAACGGGCAAGCTGAAGGGAGAGGCAATGGTATGACCCACTTTCTGCTAAGGCAGCAATAGACTGGTTTGATGGTAAAGAATTCTCTGGGAATCCTGTCAAGGTCTCATTTGCTACTTGGCGAGTAGATTTCAGTCGGGGTGGTGGCAGTGGTCATGGAGGGCGAGGAGGACCCATGGGCCAAGGAGACTATGGAGGTAGTGGCGGTGGTGGGGGTGGACTCCCCAGTGGAGGTGGCAGCGGTAAAGGATAGCAGCGAGCTGGAGATGGAAGGGTCCTAATCCTACATGTGAGAGTCTGAACTCCTCTTGGAGGAATGAATGCAACTGTGTAAGGCCCCTAAACTAGATGGCCTAGGACAGGAACCAGGATGCTCGCTGGTGGAGGTTGCTATGGAGATGGTCGCCATGGTGGCAGAGGAGGCTATGATTAGGGCAGCTATCTAGGCCGAGAAAGGGATCATGGGGGCTCAGGGGTGGCCAGGGTGATGGGAACCAAGATTACTTCAAGCAGGTTGGCCCTGGCAAGATGGACTCCAGGGGTGACCACAGACAGGATTGCAGAGATGCCATATTAGCCTGTCTCCTGAGATTCTGAAACAGGTTTTCTCCTATACCCAGTGTGACTCTTATTATTATATAACCTTCCAACTCCTGACCACACATGGTTTTTTTTGTGACAGACTATGTAATTATAGCCATATCTCTGGTTCCCATTAAACACCATTGTTTTAGAGGGAGGGAGGGAGGGAGGGAGGGAGGGAGGGAGGGAGGGAGGGAGGGAGGGAGGGAGGAAGGAAGGAAGGAAGGAAGGAAGGAAGGAAGGAAGGAAGGAAGGGTTCCTACTGGATAGTAACAATACATGTTAGTTATTGTTGCTGTTTTTATTATCAGAATACTCTAAATTGGTCTATCTGACTTGTCCCAACCATGCTTCTGCTGCAGAATTAAAAAGTCATATTAAAACTAAGAATTAGTCAATTCAGGGAAGTCCAAACAGTTATTTTAAAATATTTAGATAGATTTTTTTTAAGCCAATTAATTTTTGGTTTGTCTTTTAGAACAGATGAGGCCTTCTTTTAATAGACGAGGATTTTTCCCTTTATGATTCATTTACATTCTTAATTTGGAGAAAGCTGTTTAAAAATTTAGAAAATTTAAATATTTAACATTTAATTTAAACATTTAACATTCTAACTGTTCTATGAAGGGGAGAAAATAGAGTTTTCTTGAAATTTTTCACAATTTATAGCCATTTATAAAACCCCCTGCTTCCTAGCTTCTTTGGAGTGAAAACAGCCTTTCATATTTCTTAATATTCTTATGTTAAAAGATTAATAATAAAAAGTATATATCACTGAAGATAACTGAAAAAGATCATGTTACTTTTTTATTAAATTCCTTATTTTTAAACTGAGCCCAGTGTAATAAAAAGATCCCTAAAGGGGAGTCTGACTCTGTCCCTAAACTTACTATTTAATCTTGAGCAAGTCACTTAAAATGGTTGCACTTCCATTCCTTCACCTAAAAAGGACACAGACTAGGTGGTTTCCATAAAATTATCCGATCTTATAACAATGACTCCCATCAACCTACATTCAATAGCACAGCTAAGAAATACAGAAACATATTGGCAATGTTGACCTTTATCTGAGCTCTCTTCTCTCTGAAAGCAGAAGTGGTTGAAAAATCACCTGCTCACACACATCCCGAGATAAGACCTGTCTCCTTCCCCATGATTCTCATGAGACTCTCTGATGACTCGCTTATTTACCCGCCTCTATAAAACCCAGGTCTCTCTCCTTTTCTTTAGGACAGACGCTTCTCATTAATGAGCATCTCCCCTATTGCAATCGCTGAATAAATTCACTTCCTTAATTGTCCAGGGCATTTTGTCTTTCATAATATGATTAAATTCCAAGGTTAAATTTCCAAAATGAGGAGGAAGAGCAGCATGTAAAAAACAATACTCAAGTCAAGGTTAACCTATGAGGACACTTACTATAATATAATTGTTCCATGAACTTTTTAAGTGCAGAAATATTGATGACGTGGTGGAAATAATGTACAAATGGAGTTCTGACTCTTTTTTCTCTAGGTTTGGGTTGCTTTGTAAAAGGGAGGCGGGGGAGGAATTTCCTAAGTAAAGCTCATTTCCGTTCCCATTGCATTTGAAAGGGATTTCACTTAGAGAGTCTTTGTGATCTGGAAGTCCCTCGGGTCCTTTTGTGTTTGTGGTGCAAGATGGCACGCTGACAGCCTGGCCAGTGGCTGCTGTAGAATGACAGCTCCTCCTGGAGGGCATAGGTAGGGGTCGACCGGCGCTTTGACCTTGAAGGGACAGCTTCTTGAGGTCTGAAGGACAGAGAGTTGAGTCCTTGGACAGTGTGCTGCTCTCTTGGTGGTACCTGTCAGGGAGAATTTAGTATTAAACATGATATTCAGAATTGAATAGTAAGGAACAAGGAGACACCAATGACCCAACTACAGTAGTTTAAGACTCTGAACGTGAATGTTTTCACATAAAAGGAATGCTTGCTAAGAGAAGGGGGTGACTTAATCTCACTTGCTTACACACTGACCCAGGGGAGATATAGCACAACTCTGCAGTATACTTTTCTGCTTTCAGAAATAAAATTCTACCCAATGTCATTTAAAGAAACACTTTCTATATCTAAAGAATTGTGCCTGTCCTTCACAAAGTCCAATATTTCCATTGAAAGGACTTTTCATTCTACTTCTGAAACCTGATTTTTCTTTCACTCTGCATTTCTAATTGATCTGATAAAGAAAAAACCATTCACATGGAGATATAGAGAGATTTTTAATGGTGTTTTGATTCATCTCTTGCTAATACTCTTCTGATATTAACAATAGCATCCCCAACACCTCAGTACTTTTTTCACAATCAATCCTTTACCTTCCCTGTTCTCTCCAGCTCACCGCGACCCATTTCTACTCTGCTGCCCCAGGAAGCAAGTAGTAGAGGCTTAGAAGTTGCAGAGTATGCTGAGATCTAAGTTCCCATCCTGGCTGTGCCACTCAGTGGGGCTGTGACTTTGGCTGACCTAAGCCTCAAGTCCCTAATTTTAAAATAGGAACCATAACAGTACCCATCTCACAGAGTTTCTATGAGAATGAAACAAGAAAATATACATGCTATGTGTCTGTAACACTGGAAACAGTAAGTGCTAGCTATTAATATTATCCTATATTGTCTTAAATTGCTGGTTTGTCATTTTCTATTAAAGTGTCTTTGTCTCCCTTATAAAATTGTAACTGCTATATAAGTGGAAAGTCATTTAGCTTTTATTAGTTCCTAAATTAATTTTAAACAGGTATAAAATTCATTCATTATCTGTATAGTGCTACGAACTGTGCTGAGTTCCAACCATCTGCTCCCTCCCCCACTGACACTGCATGTGCGCAGGTGCGTACACACAGGCACACAGCACACACACACACACACACACACACACAGGTCACTCAAGTTCCATCCCCTTTAACAGCCATAATTATCTTACATTGTCCTATTTCTTCATAGGATTCTATTATGTAACCGTGTTATCAAACTGTCTGAGTACATAAGGTGCTCACACTAAGATTTTCAGTTAAAGGAATATGTGTCTAGCCCTGAAATGGATGACACATACTCCAGTCCTCTTTAAAGTGACAGTTTTTCTTTTTATTCTTGCAGATAATATTTTCTAAAATTTTCTCCATGGAAATTGAAAGATCAGACAGAGGCCAAAAACCAGGACTACAGGCTTTATTAGAGGAGAAGGACCTGCCGGGCTGTCTCGCAAGGGGAGGACAGCAGCACGTGCAGGGGTGGGCACGCCTTTTGAGGGGCGGAATGGGAAGGGGTGGGGGGCTTAGTGTACTCGGCGCACACTGATTGGTGGCTTACTGCATTGTCCATATAGGACAAGGGCTTAGGGTATTTGGCAGGTGTGGATTGGTGGTCCAATGTATAGTCCATATAAGGTACCTGGTTAGTCACTCAGGTATTTCCGGGCTGCAGGTTATGTTATACTCTGCCCACCAGTTGGGGGAAGGGAGGATCTATCAGAAATTGAAGAGAGTTAATTAACCAGTGCCTAGATTATGTTAGATAATGTTAATGTTAATGAAAATATGTTACAATGTTCATGTCAGGCACAACATATGTTTCATGTGAAAATTCAGCAACATGATTTCATGTAGTTACAGAAAGTCTCACTTAAATCAACTGTTACTTACTCAGGTGTATGAAAAAACCTACTGTTTTGGGGGATTTAAGAAGGGTTTCTAAAAAAGAATTATTGTTTTGGCAGCATAAATGAAAATGCCATGGTCATTACTGCTTCACTAGTTAAAGAAGCCAACTCATAAAACTAAACTGTATCCTTCATTTTAAATTCAATAACGCCCTTCATTACTAGTCTGACTAAAGAGCAGTTCATTACTAAGAGTTCTGGAACTTTGAATTTGCACTTTGCAACCTCCTATTTGTAAAACTAAGTTGCTAAAAGTCAAGTGTTTTTCTAATGAGCTGATTATGTATCTCCAGGGAGAAAACAGCCACAAAGGAAAAAAAGATGAGAGAAATGGGAAAGAGAACTCCAAGTCAAAAATATGCACAAATCATTTCTCTCCTTTTCCCCTCTGCATCCAAGACAGATAAACTCTTTGAGGCTGAAAATGTCAGGTTAAAAGTCACAGTCCAAAAAGCAACAGGCAGAATTGAACAGCTTCAGAAAAATCTGTGAGGTGCGAGTTCAGCTCAGAATAAATTGTACATATAGGCTGCCGTATTGATTCTATCAAGAAAAATGGCAAATTATAAAAAAAAATGATTATTTGATTTAAGAAACTCTTTAAAAGGATAAGAAAGTAGTTCAGTTAATATGAAAATGGAGAGTTTAGTTTTGTGGAGAGCTGAAAACCTATCAAGTTGAAATAGATAATTAGATTAAAATGTTAAAATATAAGAAAAAATGTTGATGGATTAGAGATATATTATGGGTGTAGACCTCAGGAGTCTCAATAATCCAGGAGTAAACTGACTACCTGGCCCAGGAATTCCCAAACCTTGGTAGCTAGCTAACAGGAGCATCTAGAGAGCTTCCAAAACCAGATTACTGAGTCCCATCCCTCAGTATTAGTGCCTAGGCTGGAGTTCAGGAGTCTGAACTCTCCATGAGCCCTAAAGAGATTCTGACGCAAGGCCATGCTTGAAAAAACCATGAATTTTTGCCGTTATTCCAGGTCAGCTTTATTCCCACACTCCAAAGGGTGTGGGTTGTCTCCTCACATAGCGTAACCAGCAGGCTGCTGAGAGCACAAACTAATCTCAAAGTAACAACACGTTGGGAAGCAGCCACAGTGTCCCAGATTCCGGCTTATTCAAGCAAGTTCAAGCTGCATAGCCAATCTAACCTCAAACAGCAGGAGTGCTTGGAGAAATGAGCTCTCCTATTGAATTGACTCCCTAATCCTGTTTTGGATGCTCGACTTTGTTAAGAAAGTTTTCTAAAAGTGTTTTGGTTCTATCTTTTTGTAAAAGGCAGACTAGTAGGCATACATGACTCTTCGATAATTGGGGTCCTTCTGTGCTTCAGGGTTATCTTCATTATCACAGTCTGGAACTGGAGCAGGTAAGTTGAATTGGAACAGCGGGCTTCCAGAGACAGAGGCCAAGAGGAGGGGGCATTCATGCCCCTCACTCCCTAAGATCTCCAATAGCCACCACCCCCCTCTCCGAACAAGCCACCACAATAAATGCATATGTACACTACATAAAAACAGTGCATCCGTGCCTACCAATGGAAAAAGAGCTTCAAGCCACTCCAAATAAACATACATTCCAAGTACATGAGTCACTTGATTCCCCCTTTTGCTACCCTTTTTTATGGAATCTCTTCTATTGAGATTCTGGAACCATCACTGGCTCTAGGAAGGATCTGAGACCGGTCCAAATCCTTTTCCATATATATTGGTATATGCTTAAAATTCTACTAGTTTTCTTCTACTTCAGGCCAAGATGGCATAACAGGGACTAAATATACCTCCCACCCGAAACAACCAAAAACTAGGAAAATACACGAAGAAAGAAAAAAACAGCTTTTAAGACACTGGACATCAGACAACATAAGAGGGTGAGCTCTGAGTAGTGGGAAACAAGGTGAGAACTAACATCTGCCCCATCATACTGACTTGAAAAAGTTTCCAGGCCATGGTGTAGCAAGGAGCAATAGGTATTGATTGTGGTCATGGTTTCACTGGTATATGTATATAAGAAAAAAATGTATCAAATTGTGTACTTTAAATATTACAGCTTATTGTGTGTCAAAAAGCTTTTAAGCCCTGGCCGGAGAGGTCTGTTGGTTAGAGCATCCTCCTGATATGCCAAGGTTGTGGGTTCGATCCCCAGTCAGGGCACATACAAGAAGTAACCAATGAATTCATGAATGAGTGCAACAACAAACTGATGTCTCTCTCTCTCTCTCTCTCTCAAAAATCAATCAATAAAAAAAATTAATCTGTTAAAACAAAATTCTACTAATAGAGCTTTCCTTGAGTTTCTGGCTTTGATGCCAATTAAAATGGAAATCCCAGGGAAGGGGGAACCAGTTTAAATGTGTATTATTAAGTTATCACATTGTGGTGTCAATAAAAACCCAAGTACAGAATTGTATAGAGAGCAAGGATGCATACTAGGAAAGGCTAGAAAGAGGAATTCACAGAGAAGGGAGATAGAGCACAGGATAGAAAATGCAAACAAACTTTGCAAGTGTGTTGTCAGCTAGAAACAACAGGGGTGGTTTTGCTGGAAAGTGTGGTGCTGTGTGTTAGTTGCCACAATGATGGGGAGTATTACTAGTATTTAGTGGGCAAGAGCCAGAGAAGTCAAGTCCTACACTGTGTGGAACTGTTCTGCACAACAAGGAAGAGTCCCACACAAAATGCCAAGAGCACTCCACTGAGAAACCCTAGTGCAGTGATGGCGAACCTTTTGAGCTCGGCGTGTCAGCATTTGAAAAACCCTAACTTAACTCTGGTGCCGTGTCACATATAGAAATTTTTTGATATTTGCAACCATAGTAAAACAAAGATTTATATTTTTGATATTTATTTTACATATTTAAATGCCATTTAACAAAGAAAAATCAACCAAAAAAATGAGTTCGCATGTCACCTCTGACACGCATGTCATAGGTTCGCCATCACTGCTCTAGTGAAAGGAATTTCGTTGCACAGACTGTTGGTCCCTTCAACAATACCAGCATTACAAAGAGGTCTTGGGGTGCACTCTGCTATGTATGGCTTGTAGTGCGAAACAGAACACTTAGTCATCAACCTTTCTTAGCCAGTAAGTTTTTCTGATGTTTCAGCTTCAAATGTAATCAAAACCTCCAAAGATTTGAGAACCCTGACATGAACACAGAGACTGTTTTTAAAGCTAATTCCTTAAATCCTAAAAACCTGTAAGAAAATTACAGTTACTATAACCAACTTTCTCATCCAGAATAGTTGGTTGTGCTAGTAAAGTTAAAATTGTGTAAAGCAAATTGGTGATGTATTCCCAGTAGAAAAAAGAATCTTCCTAAACCAATAATCAATTTTTGGTGAGAAAGGAAGTTATAATAATGAAATTTAGATTTAGAAGAGACCTTGCAGGTCATCTTGATAAAACAGCAAGAGAAGGTGAGGGTGAGAGACAGTGCAGTGGGCCAAGGCCCTTCTCGGCAGCCTAGGTTACTGCACAGTGTGATATACCACAGGTTTGTGAATACTCCGCCCTCCTCCCCCTTCCCTGCCCCCCCCCCCCCCCCCCCCCCCCCCCCCGCCCCAGCTCACTTTTTCTTTGCAGCATTTTGCAATGTTTTCCTATCCTGTCTTTCAAGGCCTCAACCCCCATTAATTTTCCACATGCCTATGTATCTCTTGACTCACATGCCGTAGACCAATTCCAGCATGTCATAATTATAAGAGTTTCATCAAAAGGTTGATGAAACTTGAGGACTCAACAGGGTTGAGTCTCGCATGTAGTCACCTGTTGGGAATGGCTAAAGGCATTTCCCCAAACCTGAATAGGAAACTGATTGTGGCTGCCAGACAGTTAAAGGGCATCTTAATCTACATGTTATTGCCTCCTACTGGCCAAACACCTGAACAGCCATAGGCTATTCCCCAAACTGACAATGCTTCAGTACCCTTTGAAACCTTACCCTTTGTAGTGTATTATCTCCACCTTGCCTTAGGACAAATTGTGTTAATAAAAGCAAGGGTCCTAGGCAAGAAGGTACTCTTCAGTTCCTTTAGTTGAAGGTCCTCTGACCCCCAATGCCTTTCAAAATTATAATTTGTCTCCGGACTCTTTATTAGTCTCTGGATTTCTATGTCATCTGCGCACAGCCTTTTCCAGATTCCTGAGCCCTTCTTGATGCTGGGACATGAACCCCAGCATACTCACAGCTGTTAGAATGCTATGCTCCCCTCCTCCCTCTAATGTCTAGATACTGATTGTGTAACAGCATCACACTTTGAGTTATGAAGCTTAGGAAGCTCCTTTCTACATTTATACCCGGACTTCTTTCCCACTGTGCAGACTGAAATTTCAGTGCCAGATGAACTTCTCCACCAGATGAGGCCCTCACACTTAACCTGTGCAAACCAGTACAGGGCTTGATCCCTCCTGACATCCTTATTTCTCTGAAAGGCATCACCTTGCAGTCACCCCAGCTTGAAACTACAGTGGCTTATCTCTCCATCTCTCTTATGTTCCTTAAATCAACTGACAGTTGTAGTTCTTACTTCCCCAATCTCTCTCATTCATCCCTTTTTCTTTATTCCCACTACCACTAGCCCAGTTCAGATTCTTATTGCTTCCCACCAACCTTTGGTCTCTCCCTACTTCAGTCCATTTTCAGTACAACTGTCAGGTTATTTTCTGTAAGAGTGATTTTTATCACATTCTCTGGCTCAAAACTTTCAATAGTTTTCTCATGTCCTATGAAACAACATGTAAAATTTTCCCCTGGATTTGTAAGACCCTCCAAAATATGGGCCCAATTTTACCTTTTAACTTTATATTTAATAATCATGGTGTATTTATTTATTTATTTATTTATTACTGGCTAGGGCAGGATATGACATTTCCTTTTTTTTTATTTCTTAAAGTATTACAAAGAGTATTACACATGTCTCCTTTTCCCCCCCCTTGACATTCCCCCGGCTTTCCCCACCCCCCAGTGTCTTGTGTCCATTGGTTATTCTCATATGCATGCATACAAGTCCTTCAGTTGATCTCCTACCCGCCCAACCCTCCCCAGGGTTCCCACTGTAGTTTGACAGTCTGATCAATGCTGCTCTGCCTCTGTATCCATTTTTGTTCATCAGTCTATAATGGTCCTTATTATCCATAAATGAGTTAGTTCATGTGGTATTTTTCTCAGCTTCCCAGGGGCCATCTCAGTCTCACAGGGGCCATCCCAGCCTCCCAGGGGCCGTCCCAGCCTCACAGGGGCCGTCTCAGCCTCACAGGAGCCGCCTCAACCTCACAGGGGCCGTTTCAACTTCACCGGGGCCGTTGCAAGCTCACAGGGCCATCTCAACCTCACCGGGGCAGTCTCAACCTCACCGGGGCCGATTCAACTCCAGTGGGGCCATTTCTGCCTCACCGGGGTCATTTCAGCCTCACTGGGGCTGTTTCAGCCTCACCAGGGCCATTTCAACCTCACTGGGGCTGTCTTGAACTCACCGGAGCCATCTTGACTTCACCGGGGCTAATTCAACCTCACCGGGGCGGTCTCAGTCTCACCAGGGCCGTTTCAGCCTCACCGGGGCCATCTCAGCCTCACTGGGGCCATCTCAGCCTCACATGGGCCGTCTCAACCTCACAGGGGCCATCTCAACCTCACAGGAGCCGTTTCAACCTCATCAGGGCCGTCACAACCTCACCGGGGCAGTTGCAACCCCACTGGGGCCATCTCAACCTCACCGGGGACGATTCAACCTCACCGGGGCTGTCTCAACCTCACTGGGGCCGTCTCAGCCTTACTGGGGCCATCTCAGCCTCACTGGGGCCGTCTCAGCCTCACCGGGCCCGTTTTAAACTCACGGGGGCCGATTTCAATTTCACCAGGGCCATCTCAACCCCACTGGGGCCATCCCAGCCCCACTGGGGTCGTCCCTACCCCCCCCCCCCCCAGGCCCTCCTAGCCCCATGGGGGCCGTCTCAGCAACACAAAGTTTGGCATTCTGTCTTTTGTTGGGCGGCTCCTTGCTGGATAAAATCTCCAGGCGTTCCTGGTGGCTGAATATCTGGTATGCTTGCTTGGATTTCGTTTTCTACCAAGTGCACAGACTGCCTGTCTGCCGTCTCCCAGTGTCCCATGTGAGACTGGATCTGGTGGACCTGCCTGTGCGTTTGCTGGTACAGTGGTTCCACGTCGCTGGCCCAGCCGGGTCCGGCTCTGGCTTCCTCCAAACCTGATTCTGCTTCTTGAGTGTGTCCCTTATGTATGCGAGGAGTTGAAATCTGCATTCTGCTGGGCTAGGCTGCAAAAGCGCCGGTGGTTCTCTTTGTGCCACTAGCATAGCTTGGGTGGGGATGTAAATTGAGTAGGGCAGGGTCCCCGGGAATCACCAGGGCAGAGCAAGGGGCAATGGCGTCTCTGCGACTCCTCGCCTCTCCGTGACTCGGCATCTCGCGTCCTCGAGTGCCGGCGAGCAGCTCCGCGAGACAGCCACTCTTGCTCTCTGGCCCGTTGCAAGACCGTCCCGCCTCTCCCTGTAGGGGTCTGGGACCTCAGAATCCCGCCCCAAACAAGCTCAGTGGATTTGAGAGTCTGCATCCCCTTCCGATTGAAAAGCACCGCGCATCCAGTTGCAGCCCGCCTGGCGCGCGACTCCATACCTCCGTTCTTGGAGCCTCTGCACAACCTACTCAGTCTCAATGCTCTTCTTTCTTTCCTTCCAGTTGTAGAGCTTCCACTGGGCCAGCTTTCCCATGGTTCTGAATGATAGCTGTTTGTCTTATAGTTGGTAGTCTAGATGTTGTTGTGGGAGGCAGCACGCACAGGTCTGTACCTTACGCCGCCATCTTGGTTCCAGGATATGACATTTCTTAGCCCCTCCAGCAATGGACCTTCGTTTTTTTCTCCAGGTGTGAGGTGGAAACATAATCATGGTGTATTTTTAAATCACACTAGGCTGCTTACCTTTCCTAATACATATTCCATTTTTCCCTGCCTCAATCTTAGCTTCTGCTATTCTCTTCAACTTCAATAACTCCACTGCCATTTTCAATATCCTTCACCAACTGTCGTCTGGCATCTTGATTCTCCCCAAAACTGAACATAATCGTTCCCCTCTTTAAATCTCTTTGGAAATTTGCTCAAACTCATTGATGACATGTAGCAGGTATCCATTGTATTATCTTTATTTATGCAAATATCATGTATCCCAGTTAGAATCAGCTTCTCAAAGACAGGAACTATGCTTTACTCTGTATTCACCACACAGAACCAGCACTCAATAAATGTTTTTTAATTTAATTGGAATCAATTATTTATTTTTTGGCATTTATATAATCTGTTGAAATAAGAAAAAATATACTTTACTATTTAACTAACCAGATTTGAATTTAAAGCAAGTTCTCTCAAAATACCTTCTTCATTATTACATATATGAGATAAACAGAACTCCAAAGCCATTAGTAGAGGAAAAGCATTAAAAAAAAAATTGAAATGGGAAATAAGTTTTGGTTAGCAAGTTAAAAACATACTTCAAACAACAATCTCACCCGACAGAGGATTCATCCAGACTTTTAGGCTCTTTGCCTCTCCAAAAGACAGGGCCATTATTCTCTTCCTTGACTAAAAGGAAAGAAAAGTTATTTGGTAATTAATTACATTATTTGATTTAGTTTATGAAGAAGATGTAGTCACTGATTCTATGAGTGCTCATAAATTCTCACACAAACTTACAAGTACAAAATTATAAGCCAGGCACCATGATGAAACAAAAAGAGCTTTGGCTTTGACATTAAAGCCTGTGTGCTCAAATTCAGCACACCTTACAAAGTACTTTATTCCTCTGACCTCAATATCTCCAGTAAAAATTAGGATAATAATTCTCTGAACGAAAATGGGATAATATGATGCCTGGCAGAGTAAGTATGCAATAAACATTAGCTGAATTTAAAGTAAAACTCAAAGAACCAATCATAACTTACAACAAGAAAACTGTCATGTCTTCTCCATTATGTGAGTATATTTTGTTTATTTGGAGGGATAAATAATAATATCTAATAAGTATCTAATAATCTCTAATAATAATATATAATAACTAGAGGCCCAGTGCACAGATTTGTGCACCAGTGGGGGCCCTTGGCCTGGCCTACGGGGATCGGGCCGAAACTGGCAGTCCAACATTAGGGGTTCCCAGATTGCGAGAGGGCACAGACCAGGCCGAGGGACTCACCACCAGGCTGGTTTCGGCCTGATCCTCACAAACCAAGCCAAGGGACCCCACCGGTGCACAAATCCATGCGCTGGGCCTCTAGTATGCATATAAGATCTTTGGTTAATCTCTTCCTGCCCTCCCTCTGCCCCCACATCCTTCTGAGATTCATCAGTCTGTTCCATGTTTCCATGCTTGTGCATTGAGCATCTGCCTCCTGGTGGTCAGTGCATGTCATAGCTACCAGTCAAATGGTTGTTTAGGCTTTTATATATATACTAGAAGCCTGTTGCACAAAGATTTGCGCAATAGGCCTTCCTTCCCCTGGCTGCTGGCACTGGTTTTCCTCCGGCACCCGGGACCCAGGCCTTTGGTCTGGCCAGAGCGGAGAAGCCAAGCATCTTCTTTCTATTTTATTTTAATTTTTTTATTGCTTATAGTATTACAAAGAGTATTACATATGTCTCCTTTTTTTCCCTGCCCTTGACAATCCCCTGGCCTCCCCTACCCCCCAGTGTCTTATGTCCATTGGTTATGCTTATATGCATGCATACAAGTCCTTCGGTTGATCTCTTACCCCCCTCCTGCCCCCCAACCCTCCCCAGCCTTCTCGCTGTAGTTTGACAGTTTGTTCGAGGCAGCTCTGCCTCTGTATCTATTTTTGTTCATAAGTTTATAATGGTCTTTATTATCCATAAATGAGTGAGATCATGTGGTATTTTTCCTTCATTGACTGGCTTATTTCACTTAGCATAATGCTCTCCAGTTCCATCCATGCTGTTGCAAATGGTAAGAGTTCCTTCTTTTTTTACAGCAGCATAGTATTCCATCGTGTAGATGTACCACAGTTTTCTAATCCATTCATCTACTAATGGGCACTTAGGCTGTTTCCAGATCTTAGCTATGGTAAACTGTGCTGCTATGAACATAGGGATGCATATATCCTTTCTGATTGGTGTTTCTGGTTTCTTGGGATATATTCCTAGAAGTGGGATCACAGGGTCAAATGGGAGTTCCATTTTTAGTTTTTTGAGGAAACTCCATACTGTCTTCCATAGTGGCTGCACCAGTCTGCATTCCCACTAGCAGTGCACAAGTGTTCCTTTTTCTCCACATCCTCTCCAGCACTTGTCGTTTGTTGAGTTGTTGATGATAGCCATTCTGACAGGTGTGAGGTGGTACCTCATTGTTGTTTTGATTTGCATCTCTCGGATTAGTGACTTTGAGCATGTTTTCATATGTCTCTTGGCTTTCTGAATATCCTCTTTTGAAAGGTGTCTATTTAGGTCCTTTGCTCATTTTTTTTTTATTGGATTGTTTATCTTCCTTTTGTTGAATTGTATGAGTTCCCTATAAATGTTGGAGATTAAACCCTTATCAGTGATAACATTGGCAAATATGTTCTCCCATTCAGTGGGCTTTCTTGTTGTTTTGTTGATGGTTTCTTTTGCTGTGCAGAAGCTTTTTATTTTGATGTAGTCCCATTTGTTTATTTTCTCTTTAGTTTCCAATGTCCTAGGAGCTGTATCAGTGAAGAAATTGCTTCGGCATATGTCTGAGATTTTGTTGCCTTTGGATTCTTCTAGTATTTTTATGGTTTCCCATCGTATATTTAAGTCCTTTATCCATTTTGAGTTTAATTTTTTGTATGGTGTAAGTTGGTGGTCTTGTTTCATTTTCTTGCATGTATCTGTCCAATTTTTCCAACACCATTTATTGAAGAGACTATCTTGACTCCATTGTATGCTCTTACCTCCATTGTCAAATATTAATTGAGCATATTGGTTCTGGTCGATTTCTGGGCTCTCTATTCTATTCCATTGATTTATATGTCTGTACTTGTGCCAGTACCAGGCAGTTTTGAGAACAGTGGCTTTGTAATACAGCTTGATATCTGGTATTGAGATCCCACCTACTTTGTTCTTACTCAGGATTGCTGCAGCTATTCGGGGTCTTTTTTTATTCCAGTGAATTTTTGGAGAGTTCATTCTAGGTCTGTGAAATATGCCATTGGTACAGTCATCAGTCTTCACTCTTCACTATGGCAGGAGCCTTCAGTCTTTGCTCCGAGCCTACATATGCAAATTAACTGCTGTCTTTGTTGGGTTAATTTGCATAGTCAAAAGATTGGCTGGTGGGTGTAGTGGAGTGACACCAATTTGCATGTTTCTCTTTTATTAGTGTAGATAGTCTAGGGGCCCAGTTCACGAATTCGTGCACCTTGAAAGGAACTGTGGGCTGCAAGGCTGCGGTGAGCACAGGGGCGGGTTTCAACCCATCCTCCGTGCCCCCGCCCAGCCCCTCCCATCATGGCCCCCAGTACCCTGTCTGCCTGCAGCCCCACTCCTGCCACCGCCACTCCCACGCACTGCCAGTGCAGGCCCCACTCACACCCACAGACAGCGGAGAGCAATTGGGGCCAGCGCCAACAATGGGTGCGAGCGGCGGCTGCTGCCCCGATTACCCCTCAGAGCAGGGAGAGGTGGAGAAGCCTTCATGGGAGATCAGAGCCAGCAGCCACTGCTCGCACTGCTGACGGTGCCAAGCGATCAGGACCAGCACTGGGCGCCGGCAGCAGGTGCGAGCAGTGGCTCCAGCACCGGCTGTGGGTGTGAGCGACAGCTGCTGGCCCCAATTGCCCCTCAGGAGTAGGGGGAGTTAGAGAAGCTCTAAGGCAGGGGTCCTCAAACTACGGCCCATGGGCCACATGCAAATACAAATATTGTATTTGTTCCCATTTTGTTTTTTCACTTCAAAATAAGATATGTGCAGTGTGCATAGGAATTTGTTCATGGTTTTTTTTTTAAACTATAGTCCGGCCCTCCAACGGTCTGAGGGACAGTGAACTGGGCCCCTGTTTAAAAAGTTTGAGGACCCCTGCTCTAAGGAGCGATTGGGGCTGGCAGCCGCCGCTCACACCCACTAAAAGCATGGAGCAATCGGGGCCGGCACCAGCAGCAGCTGCGAGCACTGGGTGGGACCATGGCACGTGGGAGCAAAGAATTTTCAGTAACCACCAGAGGCTCACCCCGATGACAGCGACCAGTGCCCCACTTTGGTCTGGTGCCCCCGCTCACCTGCTCCACCATCGCACCACAGCCAAGCCAGCCATGTTCTGTGCTCTGCTGCCAACACCTACCATATTCCGCGCATGCCCCCTGGTGGTCAGCACATATCATAGTGATCGGTTGTTTGGTTGTTAGGTTGTTCCGCCGTTCGGTCTATTTGCATATTAGGGTCTTATATATATAGATTATTGACTACTAGAGTCCCGGGTCATGCACCGGTGGGGTCCCTCGGCCTGGCCTGCAGGAATCTGGCCGAAACTGGCTCTCTGACATCTCCCGAGGGGTCCTGGGTTGCGAGAGAGCGATGTACCCCAGAGCGATGTACATCTTGAGTGACGTACCCCAGAGTTGGGCTCCCTCCTCTTTGGTTCCGGGTGCATCACCCGAGAACCACAGCTGCCAAGTCACTGCAGCTCAGCAGCTCCTGCATTTAGCATCTGTCCCCTGGTGGTCAGTGCACGTCATAGCTACCGATCAGACGGTCAAACAGTCGAATGGTCACTTAGGCTTTTATATATATAGATAATAGTATCTCATAGTATCTGACAAGAACCAAATTTACATTTTCATAAGCTTCTGCAAGAGGTCAGCATTAGCCACACCTTCTGACCTCCCACAGAAACTCAATGTCCCCTGTCTGACCACCTCCCCATCCTTGTAGAAGAGGCATGAGTCAAGGATGCACAAACCATCCATGCAGCAAGGGAAGGAAAGAGGGAAAGCCCTTGCTCCCACACAGAATTCCTTTCGGGGATTTCCCTGGCTCTTTTACACGTTTCCTTTCTTGGCTTGCTTGCTTCCCTTTCCTCCTCCCTCCCTTTTTTTCCAGTTTATTTTTCTTTTGAGATTAAACTTACATCAAATGAAATGCAAAATCTTAAGTGTACTTTCACTGAGTTTGACCCATTTCCTTTTGAACTGCTTTGTGTAACTCTTGTCTTTCACTCCTGTGGGTCTGAGAGAAGCTCAAGGTGCCTCCATGCCTGAGAGAAAGAACCCTCTCATAGTGGAAGACCAAGGATGATGCTGGATGGCATCTGTAGGAAGGTGGAGGGTGCAAAACACTAAGGCTTGCTCTGGTCTAGGCCTAAGAGGTCAGCACAGCTCCCTTGAAGTCCAGCATGGCTCATCCGAATTGAAAACCACCTGGGAATCTGAGGCAATAGGTTTAATGATAAAAAGTGTTCTTCAGGAACCTGCAGCTGCAGGATGACTTTGGAGAGGATCAGGGTGTAGTAGTCATCTGTCATTTTGTCTTTCCAGGACCTTCCTTTTTTGAGGAACTGTCCTCTTCTATACTTACCACAGGTGCTATAGACTGCTACAGCTCCTCCCATAAAACAAATGATGATTAAGCTTCAGTGCCTCTCACTTGCATGAGTTCCTTCCAAAGTCATAGGAGGGGCCCTAACCATGTGTTCAAATGTTTGCACAAAATGTGCAAAGGAAACACATTTTAATCACGATCACTTAAGACCACAGGCTCTTCCCACTTCAGTTTCTCTTTGGTCTCACTTCCCCTTGTGGGGAGTGGCCACAGGCACTGTATATTTGTGATTTCTTCTGCCCAGGTTTCTTTGGAGTGCTGCAGTCATTGTGCATGGTGTTTTAACTCTTTTTCTTAAAGAGGGATCTGCAAATTGTATGAGTTTTAGTCCCTACAAAACCCAGACCCACCCCTGCCCTAGCCATAGCGGAATAGTCTCGGGGTGCACTTCTGATCCAAACTGGGCTGATCAATGTTTCTGCCTAGACTCGTGACCTTTGCACCTGAGAGGTAGAGCTAGGAGTCTTTTAAGCTGACTGGACCCTAAAAGAAGGTGTCTCCCACAGGCTATTAAGGCCCCTGGTTTCTAGTCTTCCACTATTTGGCTCTTCTGTTCCCCATTTGATTCCCTAAGCAATTTCAAAATCCTTCTGATGAATTCCCTTTGGCATTAAGATAGGCCAAATCCGTTTTTTTCTACTTGCAAACTAAGAACCTTTACAATACATAACTGTTTAAGACCCCAATTGTCAGGCACTTCTAATAGTAGGCATTTCACAAATACAGGTATAAAATGTGACAGACTTTATGCCTCTGATTGGTGCTGGAATTAAGGAGAACAAAGCACTGAGGTCAGACAGGTTGGAGCCTATCTCTTGCTTCAGGACCACATATTACAGAGTGTCTAGGAGGAGAGCTACAGGGGTCCCAGATACACAGCAATACCTACCCAGGGAACAAGCTGCTTAGAGGAGAACTAGCAACATAGGGCACATCACTGATGGTATGCTGGGAAGCCTCAGAGACCACTAAGGCTTCTCTGTTAGGAAGCAGTGCTACCTAAACAACAACCTGGACCCAGCTTTAAGTTGTCTTAAACCTGATCTCATCCAAGTTCACTAACCAAACTTGAACTTGCTCTTTTTTTGTATGAGGTCATTAAAAGGTTGCGACCAAACAACTGTGGTATCAATGTTCCTGCCTCTCTCTATGATAGCTTTAATTTTTTAAAATTTTTTAAAATATAATTTTATTGATTTTAGAGAGGAAGGGAGAGGGAAAGAGAAATGGAAACATCAATGATGAGAGAGAATCACTGATCGGCTGCCTCCTGCACGCCCCCTACTGGGAATCGAGCCCGCAACCCAGGCATGTGCCCTTGACCGGAATCGAATCCGGGACCCTTCAGTCCACAGGCCGACGCTCTATCCACTGAGCCAGACCAGCTAAGGCTAGCTTTAAATTTTAATTTGTAACAGTGGTGTGGAGAATCTCAGGTTCATCTGTGCTCTTCACTGAAAAATGAAGTATAGCCCGAAGTCTGTCTCTACAATTGATGGAATGCCTGGTCTCCTGGAAGCCAGTGACTAGAAGTTGGCAGGTATAAGGCAACAGTGACAAGAGAGCCTGAATACAGGTGATAGATAATAGAGGTATCAGCCAGGGTATTCTCTAGTGTGCACACAGAAGTTGACGCTCTTCTTAGTAGCCATTTAGCACAGTGTATATCTGATGGCATGTTCAGTAATGCTGGTGGGCTGAGAGACAGTTTTAGAAGCAACACTGCAAAAAGAATGCATCTGCTTTCTTAACTGCAGGAGGTTCGATTATTTTTTTCAAACTCTATCTCTGTGCCAAGCTTATATAAAAATCACACACTAAACCTGAGAGACTTATCAGTGCTCTGTTGTTTTAGTTTTATCCCACATCAGTGGTTTTAGAAAATATGTATGTTTCAGATTTAAAATAAAAATTACACACACACACACACACACAACCAAACATAAAAAGTACAATTCAAAGTGTTAACTGCGGCCCATATAAGCACATGTGTATACGATGGAGAAAAGCCTCTTTTTCTCAGAAGCTCCAGAACAATTGGGCCTAATTAGGAATTCCGCTAAAAGCGTGATCAGGAGACTAAGAATTTTTATTATAAATTATTTGTAATTTTGAGCTTCCTCTGTTAAGATAACCCAGTTATCTGGAGTGTAAGCACCTTTGCCACATGGCACAAATATTCCCTAGACTTCCACCCTAGAGGTTTGGAGTCCATCCTAATCATGGTCTTCATTTAATGCTCCTGTAGTTTATGTGTGCTGCTTCTCTAGGCAGGACATCACCATGAGCACTGAAGACTTCAGTGCTGACTCTTGTCAAACAGATGGGCAGACAGGTTGGAGCCTCTCTCTTGCTTCAGGACCACATATTTCAGCGTGTCCAGGAGGAGAGCCACAGGTCCTCTGTGCACAGCAGTACCTACCCAGCGAACAGGCGTCATGAAGAGCAGGAACACAGAGCATGTTATTGTTGGCAAGCTCAAAAAGGGGCACGGTTCTTATCCTCTAATGTGTGCTGTGTGACTCCTCATGACAGTGGCAGTTTCGTGTTTTCAGAAGTCATTGTGTAAAAGTGCCAGATGGTGCCTTCTGAGATGAAAGTAAAAAACAGTTGGGGAGAGGTATAATTCTATAAATAATCATGTGCATGAACATCAGATAAGTGTGGTTTTTTAAATTCTTCACTTCTTTTAACACAAAGTTTCTAGGAATTTGAAGTTCATAGAATGTCTACCTGTAATAGCTACTTTAATGTGTGTTTTTGTCTTACAAATGTTGGGGGCGGGGGAGCCAAGAATCATATGCTATGGACAAGGATAAATATTCATTTAAGGCAACCAACACCAGTTAGAGATATCCTAGTTAGTGTGACAAGAGACCTGGTGAGTACCCAGGGATTTAATAAGTCTTCTAATTACAACTTCTGCACACAGTTGCCATGCCATAGAGCAGCGTCAACCTGTGGGTAGCGACCCCTTTGGGGGTCGAGCGACCCTTTCACAGGGGTCGCCTAAGACCATTGGAAAACACATATAAAATTACATATTGTTTTTGTGATAAATCACTATGCTTTAATTATGTTCCATTTGTAATAATTAAATTGGGGGTCACCACAACATGAGGAACTGTATTAAAGGGTCGCGGCATTAGGAAGGTTGAGAACCACTGCCATAGAGTGTCAGCATAGAGAAGTACTCGTCTATGAGAGTGTACAAACACTGGACAGTTTTCTCACACTTGTACCTACTCAGTACTCAAAGAGCCTGAGTCTGACTTGGAGTGAAGTCTGATGAAGAGGGAATGGGCTGGCTTGGGATGGTCTAGCTCCTCTGGGTAGATGCTAGAAATGGAAGGGCCTATCCAGGAGCCACCTTGGACTCCATTCTTCCCTCTCATTCTATGCTACAGATGAGATCTTAACTGCTTTCCTGCTGTGTGCCCTGTCCTGCCCACATTATTTCATTTAATACAATAACCCTGTGAATATAATAACAAAGATAAGAAAACTGAGGCTCACAACGGCTAAGTGACTTGAGAAGGTCACACAGCCAGGAAAGGTGAGAGCTAAGATTCAAGTCTAGGCTTAGCTGAATCCAAAGTCCATGTTCTGTTTCTCTGCTTTTCACCAGCTACTAATTATGGGGATCAATACCCTAAAGGGTTACTTTATATCCGTGTATATTTCATAGATAGATAGATAGACCATGAAAATAAGCAGAGTAATGCTGTACTATATTTCTATTTCATTTTTATCCATTCATCTTTCAATTTTTAAAACTAATCCACAAGAAACGTTTAGGCAAAGCCCAAAATGTGAAACATAAAAGCAAGGCAGCTTTGGTTGAGCCAGGTGAGCACAGGGAGTCCTAACTCCTTATCCTCCCCTTCCCTCCCACCCCACTATGGGGTTTCTAGATCTCCTTTGGTACCGCAGGAAACCACCTGCATCAGTGGCAGAACTCCCTAAACACAAAATCTAAAGGTGATTTTTCATCTTTTTATAAAGGTATGTATGTATCACCGTTCTTGGGTGAACAGATTCCCAACAAATGTTTTTGAATGAAGAGTGAATGCTGGTATTAACCATAATAAGCCATAATTTTCAGGGCAGGACTTTGGCCTCCCTTGCTGGTGAGAGGTAGCACAGAGATAACTATCAGGACTTTTCCCTAAGCCAGGAATACAACCTTTCAGTTACCCCTGCACTTCTTCACTCAGTTTTCTGTTAAAATCTATGGTGTTAATAAGATTATTAAAATCAAACAGGAACTGACCAAATGGAATCCAGATTCTAACTCATTCTTTAAAAAAAAAAAAATACACAAAACACCAGTATTTAGTGAACACCCTTCTTTCTCTAATTTTCTTTCTTTTTTTCTTTCCCATGCTTCCCTCCCTCCCTCATTCCTTTCCATTCTTTTCTTTCTTTCCTTCCTTCCTACATATCCTTATTCATGGCACACTACACCCTGGCACTATGCTGTTGTAATGGATTGGTCAGCTCATCCTCAATGTAAAGAACATTATCTTCTCAACACCTCTAATCATCAGGGAACTGCAAATCAAAATCATAATGAAATGTCACTTCACACCTGTTAAGATGACCTCGTGTTATAAGAAAGTGAAAAGATAAGTATTGGTAAGGAAGTACACGGGTGGTGGGAATGTACAGCCATTCTGGAAACTGGTATGGAGGTTCCTAAAAAAATTAAAATAAAACTACCATTTGATTCAGCAATCCCACTGCTGGGTATATATGCAAAAGAAATAAGATCATTATCTCAAAGACATATCTGCACTCCCAAGTTCATAGCAGCAGCATTTATAGTAGCCAAGACATAGAAACAACCTAAGTATTCAGCAACAGGTGAATGGGTAAAGAAGATACACACACACACACACACACACACACACACGCACACACACACTGCAATATTATTCAGCCTTTAAAAAGAAGGAATCCTGTCATTTGTGACAACATAGATGAACCTGGAAGCCATCATGCTAAGAGAAATAAACCACAGAAAGACAAATACTGTATAATCTCACTTGCATGGAATCTAAAAAAGGCAAATTTATAGTAACAGAGAACAGAATGGTGGCTTGGGGATGGGGGGAAATGGTAGATGCTGGTCAAAGGGAACAAACTTTCAGTTATAAGATAAACTAGAGGCCCAGTGCACAAATTCATGCACAAGTGGGGTCCCTCAACTTGGCCTGCAGGATTGGGCCAAAACCGGCTCTCCAACATCCCCTGAGGGGTCCCAGATTGCGAGAGGGCGCAGGCCAGGCCAAGGGACCCCCATCAGTGCACAATTGGGGCCAGGGAGGTACTCAGGAGGTTGGCCTGCCTGGAGGGCATGTCCAGCCAGTCTTGCTCAGTCCAGATCCACCAGACCCCAGCAGCAAGCTAACCTAGTAGTCAGAGCGTCTGCCCCCTGGTGGTCAGTGCACGTCATAGTGAGCAGTTGAGCGGCCTTAGCATATCATTAGCATATTACGCTTTAATTGGTTGAACAGACAACTGGACGACCAGACGACTGGACACTTAGCATATTAGGCTTTTATTATATAGGATAAGTTCTGGAGACCAAAATGTCCAGCATGGTAACTATAGTTAATAATAATGTACTGTGTACTTGAAATTTGAAAAGAAGGTAGATCTCAAGAGTTCTCACTACACGCACGCACACACACACATGCACGCGTGCAACTATGTGAGGTGATGGCTATCTTAAATAGCCTGATTGTGGTAATCATTTCACAATGTATATGTATATCAAAACATCACACTATATACCTTAAATATATAAAACTTTTATTTGTCAATCATACTTCAATAAAGTTGGGGAGGAAAAAAAAGAACATTATCTTTTTTGCCTCATAAGGAAATGTATCTTGTGTTACTTTAAGAAGTATATTACAAAAAAAAAAAGTATATTACATACCTTTTTTGTTGTTTGCATGGGCATGGTGAAATGGTAATAAGAATTTCCTGACATCTTTTGACTTTTCACATTCTTTTTTCAAAACAGTTGAGTAGATGATCCGAATGTGTTGGTTGATTTCTCTATCGTGTGGACTCAAAAATTCTGGGTAATCATCAATCTGAAAAAAAAAATGAGTTGACTGAAGTCAAATACAACTGCTTATGTTTTCTGGGATAAGAAATCCCCAAAGCTTAGGGCAAGTTTAAACTGCATTCTTCATTTTTATTTTTTCCCTGGCAAATCTTTCTTCTTTTTGTTGTTAGGTTTCCCAATTCTCCTCTATTTGTTTTAGTCCTTACTAAAAGTGTGCTCAGCAACAGAACCCAGAAACTTTTTACACTATAGGATTGCTAAGTAAATAGTAACAGTGTTTTTGTTTGTTAAAATATATTGCCCCACTTCCATTTTGAAAAAAAGATTTTTTTTCAAAAGGTCTCAAAATTTTTTAATTAATTGGGCTTACACTAGAATTTTTCTGGGTAAGAGATAATATCCATTTGTAGGAACAGACTACAAAGATTCCGTGAACACAGGCATCCAGGTTTGAATTATCGGAAGTTTCCTGCTCGTAAAGAGCTTTCTCTTTTCCCCAAAGTGCTCTATTTTCTATTCTTGATTAAAAAGGGGAAAAGTCTCTGTAAATACTTTCCCCAGGGAGCCCCTGAGAGAAAATCACAAAAATTTGTTTCTTACCCTATAGGAAGAGAAGTGTTTAAAGCAGTTAGTTTTATTTGGTCTATTTACTATTCTAAATTGCATGGGAAGAACTGCCCAATCAGAAGAGATGCCCAGCTTTCCTTAGGTTAGATTTGCATAGGTAAAATAGTATAAACATTCTAGAGATTATGTGTTTTATGGGAAGTCTCTGGAGATTTGTTTTTATTTATCAGCCTTGGTGGTGCTTGGCCTGATCATGTTAGACATAGCAGATTGTTGTCAGTCATAATTTCAGATATTACACAAAATGTTGACTTGGTGACAGCCTTGTTTTTAATTTGAATTTACCACCTTCCAGGCCAGTAAATTTTTAGTGGGGGATTATGTCAGTCTTACCTATGCAGTTTGTAAAAAATATAAATATCTAGGCCTATTTCAGATTACTGAATCTCTTTACTTGTTATTCTTGGCTTATAGTTGGCATATTCCTGGCACATTATATATATGTATATACATCAAGGTGGGGCAAAAGTTGGTATATAGTTGTGAGTATGCAAACAAGTTTATTCTTGTATTACTATTATTTACTAATGATTGTGTTATTTCCCATATGAACAACTATAAACCTACTTTTGCCCATACATCTACACCAACACATACAATATCTCAGTATTATAATGTTATGTTTAAGACTTTCCCTCTATCTTCTCCCCCTGTCCTCCCCCTCTCCTAAAAAAAAAGTCTTTCCCTCTATATAAATTATGTTCATTCACTTTTACAAATCAGATGTAACTTTAACTGATTTCTTTGAGAATAGACTTTAAGAAAAAAATAAGTTTTAAAAAGAGAGAGAGAATAGACTTCATCATTATCCTTAGAGTCCTTAGAGACATTTTGTATAATTTTATTTTTGCAATAGCTTTATGATTTTTGTTCTACAGGCCATAGGAATCACCAAATTTTCTTCCAGTTGCCTATTCTTGACATGAACTTTCATCAGACCTTTCACATTTGAAAGTTCTAAAAACTCACTACAGCCATTTGAAGTATCTATCTCCTACAGATAGTGTATTTTATTGTATTTTATTTTATTGTAATGCTTGCTTGAATGTTCTACTATATGTTAAAGACCAGAGTTTGTGTCTTCAACATAGGAAGGTCTCAGAGCCTCCTGGAAAAAAGATTAACTAGATTCTTCAAACTACTAACAGTTCACACCTAAGCCATCATTATTTAGACAGTGCTCTGACCACAATGGTAGACTGAGTCAGGATTTCCAGAAGAAATCTCAGGACTTCAAAATTCACTGAAATATATGGGTACTGCAAGAAAATCTGGTAGTAAGAGTTTCTTGGATTTGATTTCCTAGCCTTGGGAAAGCAAATAATAGAGGCTTTTGAAAGTCTTAACCTGATATTCATTATAAAAACTTCCAGACAAAAGTTAAATTTATGGTTACAATAGTTGTTCAGTACTCTAGACTTGCAAATATATGATAAACTAACACTTTTGTGGCACCTACCTAAATAATCAGGACAATCTAAAGAGTGTTATTTTGTGATTAAGAATAATCTTTTTTTGAGATTATGATGGTGGGCATGGGACAGACTATCAGGAAAAATTGTGAAAGACTTTTACATGCAGGGGAAAAGATGATAAGTGTTCTGTTAGCCCTGGCCAGGTAATTCAGTTGGTTAGAACATTGTCCCAATATGCCAAGATTTCGGGTTCGATCCTCGCTCAGGATACATACAAGAATCAACCAATGAATGCATGGATAAGTGGAACAACAAGTCAATATTCTCATTCTCTCTTTCTCTCTCTCTCTCTCTCCAGTAAATATTTTAAAATAGTGTTCTATTTAGCTCACCCATCAGGTTATCTATGCCTTTCATTGTCTTTGAGTTATTTTACAGTGCTTGATTTGTAGAAAACATCTTTGTGTCTTTTTAAAAACATATAGAAACTGCCCTAGCTGGTTTGGCTCAGTGGATAGAGCATTGACCTGCGGACTGAAGGGTCTCAGGTTTGATTCCGGCCAAGGGCACATGCCTGGGTTGTGGGCTTGATCCTCAGTAGGGGATGTGCAGGAGGCAGCTGATCAATGATTCTCTCTCATCATTGATGTTTCTCTCTCTCTCTCTCTCTCTCTCTCTCTCTCTCCCTTCCTCTCTGAAATCAATTAAAAAAAACACAATTAAAAAAAAAACCATAGAAACTTAAAATTTCTAAGTGGTAAATCTATCAACTTCTGTCCTTTTCATTTCTTTCCCTGATTTATGTTTAAAAATGCCTTTTACACCCTAAAATCAGATAAATATTCACCTCTGTTTTCTATTTCCTTTCCAATTTCCTCTTTTACAGTTAAGTCTCTAATCCTTCTGGAGTTTCGGGGGTTGGGGGTGGTTTCTGTTAAGACTAGTCCAACTGGCTGTGATTCCAAGTCTATTTAGTATTGGTTTGATGAAAACTATGCTTTAAGTAGACTGAATATGTAAATACTTCTGGGTCAAATTTCTTATTAGCAGTTTTTTGGGGGGAGACAAAGTATAATAATTTGAATAATAATTACACATTTTACTCTAAGGGGAGGCAGGGGAGGTTGGGAGGGGGGCAGTAAGAGATCAACCAAAGGACTTGTATGCATGCATATAAGCATAACCAATGAACAAGACAGTAGGGGGTGAGGGCATGTGCTGGGGAGCGGGAGCGGGCAGAGAGGAGTCAATGGGGGAAAAGGAGACATATGTAACACTTTCAACAATAAAGAATTTAAATTTAAAAAACAGAAAAAACATAATTACACAGTTCATAGAACATAGCACATACCATCTTATCTAATAATAGACAAACATGGTAATTAACCGTACCTCTGCTACGCTTCCCATTGGCTAATCAGGGTGATATGCAAATTAACTGCCAACCAAGATGGCGGCCGGCAGCCAGGCAGCTGAAGCGAACATGAGGCTTGCTTGCTCCAGTGATGGAGGAAGCCAAGGTTCCCCACCTGCCACAGCTGGGCTCTGAGCTCCAGTCTAAGCAACAATGTTGCAATTATAGAAGCTAAACAAACCCCAGAAACCTGCTTTCAGCCAGCCGGCCTTGGAGCTGGAGCCGCAACAAAGTCTCAATTACAGAAGGTAAATAAATCCCAGAATAAAAAAAAAAAAGGAAAGACTAGGAGCTTCAATTGCAGGCTTGGCCCACCTGAAAACAGCCCTCAGCCCCTCATCCAGGCTGGCCAGGCACCCCAGTGGGGACTCCCACCCTGAAGGGGGTGCGGGCAGCCTGAAAACAGCCATCAGCCCCTCATCCAGGCTGGCCAGGCACCCCAGTGGGGACCCCCACCCTGAAGGGGGTGCAGGCAGCCTGAAAACAGCCATCAGCCCCTCACCCAGGCTGGCCAGGCATCCCAGTGGGGACCCCCACTCTCATCCGGGACACCATTCAGGGCAAACCAGCTGGCCCCCACCCATGCACCAGGCCTCTATCCTATATAGTAAAAGGTTAATATGCAAACTGACCCTAACAGCAGAAAGACTGGGAATGAATGGTCACTACGACACACACTGACCACCAGTGGGTAGACGCTCAATGCAGGAGCTGCCCTCTGGTGGTCAGTGCGCTCTCACAGGGGGGAGCTCTGCTCAGCCACAGGTCAGGCTGATGGCTGCCAGTACAGCGGTGGTGGTGGGAGCCTCTCCTGCCTCCTCAGCAGCGCTAAGGATGTCCGACTGCAGCTTAGGTCTGCTCCCCGCTGGCAAGTGGACATTCCCCGCTGGCTGCCGGGCTGCCAGAGGGATGTCTGATTGCCAGCTTAGGCCCAATCCCCTGGGGAGCAGGCCTCAGTCAGCAGATGGTCATCCCCCGCTGGGTCCCAGACTGTGAGAGGGCACAGGCAGGGCTGAGGGACCCCCTCCCCCCCAGAGTGCACAAATTTTTGTGCACCGGGCCTCTAGTCCTATATAATAATAGACAAACATGCAAATTAGCTGTTCCTCCACTACGCTGAAGCCACGCCCACCAGCCATGCCCACCAGCCAATCCAAGTGACTATGCAAATTATCTGACAAAGATGGCAGTTAATTTGCATACACAGGTGTCAATCGCCCCAGGAGGCGATGGCGGCCATGGCCACAGGCTCCCAGAACTTTCACCGGCCCCGGGAGACAAGGCTGTAGCCATGCCAGCGGGCTCCTGGGACTTTCATTAACCATCACCCCATGACAAAGATGGCGATGCCCATAGTGGCCAGGGCAGGATGCTGGCGGTGTTGCCCTGGCAATGTGAGCCCAGAGTCTGGTGCGGCTGTGTGGCCTCCAGGCAGAGTCCACTTCAAGGAATGCCCAGCATCTGCACCCTTGCTGGGTAGAGGGAGGGCAGAGCAGGGGCCTCGGGCTGGAGTCTGAACCGAAGGAGGGGAGGGGAGGGGCCTCAGGCCGGAGTCCGCGGCAAGGAACACTGGGCTCATGGAGTCTGCCTCCAGGGATGCCCAGCGTCCACGCTCTGGCCAGGCAGAGGGAGGGGAGGGCAGGGGCCTCGGGCTGCAGTCCACACTGAAGGAGGGGAGGAGAGGGGCCTCGGGCCAGAGTCTGCACCCCGGACACGCGGAAGGAGGGGAGGGCAGGGGCCTTGGGCCGGAGTCCATGGCAAGGGATGCTGGGCTCGCTGCGATGCCAGCCCAGAGTCCGCACCGAAGGAGGGGAGGGGCCTGGGGCTGGAGTCCCTGGTGAGGAATGCTGGGCTCGCGGCAATGCGTTCAGCTTTAGAAGTTATTAACTAACCATCAGTAAGTAAATAACTTCTAAAGCTGAACATGTGTGCTTGGCCGGGTGAAGAGAGGGGAGGGCAGGGGGCTCAGCCAGAGTCTGCACCCTGGCTAGGCAGAGGGAGGGGAGGGGAGGAGCCTCGGGCCAGAGTCCACGGCAAGGGATGCTGGCATCGTTGCAGGGCGGGCTGAGGGACACCCCCCCCCCCCCATGCATGAATTTCGTGCATCGGGCTACTGGTCTTATATAATAACTAGAGGCCCGGTGCATGAATTCGTGCACTGCGGGAGGTTGGCTGGCTGGGGGAGGGACCATGGCGGGAGGTTGGCTGGTGGAGGTGGGGTGGGGAGGGACTGCAGGAGGTTGGCCACCGGCCCCAAGTGCTGGGGTCCAACCCCAACGGGTCCAGGGATCCCCAAAGGTGTGGACGGAGTCGGCGAAGAATGAATGACATGGAAACTGGTTTCAGTTCATCAGCATAGCGAAGTTCTGGTCAGGATCTCCAGCGAAGTTCTGGTTAGGAACTCCAACCAAGTTCTGGTCAGGATCTCCAACCAAGTTCTGGTGCCATGTTCTCTCGCTAGGTTCTCCAGCTAGGTTCTCCAGGTTCTCCAGCCAGGTTCAGTCACCAGGTTCTTTAGCCAGGTTCTATCCAGGTTCTTTTGCCATGTTCTGTCTAGGTTCTCCAGTGAAGTTCTGTAGCCAGGTTCTGTCCAGGATCTTTTGCCATGTTCTCTGGCTAGGTTCTGGTTAGGATCTGACGTTTATTGTCTTGTTACATCCGTATTTATACCAGCCGATTTTAATCCTGTCAATTTCTATTACAAAGGTTAGGGCGTTTCTTATCTCCATTCCAGGGAGTAAAGATTATGTAGCTTAACTACCCGCCTGGCACTTAATTAAGGGGTTGTATCCCCTCCCTAACCTCAGGGAAAAATCTCCACCTGAGGAAACAACCTTTCTCAGAGAGGTGACCTTGGTTAAAACACATGGCACTAAGGAGAGCAAACATATTAAGAACAGTATGCTATATATGCCAGGTCCATTGAAACATATGCTGTGCAGATGTTTCTTTCCTGCAGCGACTGTGTCAAACAGCAAGGATGGACCGGCTTCCGGCACCCAAGGAGAGAGCTGACCCTTGCTCCCCCTGGGAAAGGGGCTGCGTCCGCTGCCACCCACCCCTGTTCCCCGTCCCAGCCTGAGCCCAAGGGCCTTGGTGGGGTCAGGAGAGGAGGCGACGGTCGCCGGGCCGGGCACAGAAGGAACGGATGCCGGACACCAACACCATCGTTGGTGCCCTGCCACCACGCGATTCCCCGCCTCCCCTCGCCACCACCTCCTCCCCTTGCCATCACTGCAGTGGGCGGGTGGCCCCTGGGGAAGGGAGAGGATGGGAGCAAGACAAACTCTTGTGTGGAGGGCTGACTTTCAATAGGTCCCAGCCAAGGAGCTGCTCTGCTATGAATGAAACCCCAACCCAGAAGCAGGTCTCTACGAATGGTTTAGCACCAGGGGCCGATGGGGGCCGGCCAGCCATGGAAGGTTGGCTGTGGGAGCGCACTGACCACCACGAGGCAGCTCCTGCATTGAGCATCTGCCCCCTGGTCATCACTGTGCGTCATAGCGACTGTTCAACCGGTTGTTCGGTTATAACAGTCACTTAGGCTTTTATATATATAGATAGATACTCACAATAAATCTATAAGGTCGTTAGCTATTATTTACCCTATTTTGCCAGGAGGAAACTGAGGTTCAGAAAGTTAACTTCACAAAACCAGTAAATGGTGGAACTAGAATGAGTAGGCAAGGCAGTTTTTCAAAAGCCAATTTTACAAAAAAACAGCTAAGGTTTAAAAATGTAACCCTACCAGTGGTTAGAGGTGGGGATTTTGTCTGGGAGCAACAGGGAAGTCTTTCTTCTGAAAGCACAAGGCTGGGATCCAAACAGTAATCAAGCAGCTGGATTCATTAGGTCAGAGTTTCAGTCAAATTATGCTAATTCCTTTATGTGGGCGGAAGTAGAGCCAGACCTCTTTTTAGCTGCTGTAATCATTGAATTTGGTTAGCTTTGCCATTCAAGACATCTCTTCCTTAACTACACTAGGGTGGCATTCAGAAAAAGCACTCATGTAAATTTTTCTGTACTCATTGGCATGGAAATGCCCATGCTATGCTGTAGAATAAAAATAAAAGATTACAAAATAGTGCATGGAGTATATAGAACACAGTTTGGAATGTTGCATAGAACACAGTTTGGAATGTTATACAACAAATTTTTGCATAGAACACAGTTTGGAATGTTGTACGACAAATGTGTGTGTGTGTGTGTGTGTGTGTGTGTGTGTGTGTGTGTGTGTGGTTCATTGTGGTGATCTGTAGATGATGGGATTTGCTAAAAGGTAAACTGAGACATATTAAAAATTTTGAGTTTGAGCAAAAATCTATTCGAATTGAGCAGCATCCAACGTAGCAGAGAGAGAAAAGAGCTCTGAGGATCTCTACAAACTGAAAGACTTTTATAGACCATGAGAGTGGGAACAAGGATGTTACACTAGGCAAAAAAGTAGGTTGGTTATTGCAAGTTTATTTTCCTTTAGGGGAAGGAAGGGGCCCATTAGGCAGATTATCTAAGTGCTGATCAGTTTGTGATAGAGTGAAACGTTTGGTCTCTCTTTCACTACATCTTGGTCAGCTTCTAATCATTAGAGGAATTCTGCTTGCAGCTTTAGTTTTACAATAACATTCCCTCCCATTCCCCCTCCTTTGACATAAAAGAAGCCTGAACTCTGTACTTTGGTGAGATGGATTTGAGACACCACTAAGGCTCCCATCTTCTCAGTTGATGCCTTCTCAATCAATAAGCCTTTCCTTTCTTCAACTCTGACATTTAAATTTTGGCCTTTTGAAGCGTCAGGCACACAAACTTTGGACCGATAACAAGGTGATTCTTGACTGACTGGCTTAAGATTCCATTTCTGGGAGAGCTGAAACTGTAATTAAATCTCAGTTCAGCAATGCGGAGTTTTGGGGGCCGGCTGTCTTGTTTGTAACATAATCTAAGTATATAACTTTTATTTTTAATTCTGAGAATCATCTTCATTCTATGATAAAGACAGGCGTTTAGCTGATTTTCATAAACTGGATTTTTTAAAATTACAAAATACACTATTGGAATACTGGGCAATACTGGAGTGGGGTTTGAGGATTACATAGTAGAGATACATCAGTGTTATTTTCCTGATTTTTTTCCCCTAATCTTCATCAGAGGATATGCTTATTAATTTTTAGAGAGAGAGGAAGGAAGAGAGAGAGAAAGAGAAATATGGATATAAGAGAAACATTGACTGGTTGCCTCCCATCTGGGAATTAAACCTGCAACCTAGGTATGTGCCCTGACCAGAAATAAAATCCGAGACCTTTTGATTGATAGGACAGTTCTCCAACCAATTGAGCCACACTGGCCAGAGCATTTCCTGATTTTTAAAAATAATTTGTTACTTTTCAATTACAGTTGACATACAATATTATATTAGTTGCAGGTGTACAACCCAGTGATTAGATGTTTAGATCACTTACTAAGTGATTCCCCCAATAAATCCAGTACCCATCTGGCACCATACATAGTTTTTACAATATTATGACTATACTAGAGGCCTGGTGCACAAGATTGGTGCACTCAGGGGGGATGAGGGGGATTCCTCAGCCTGGCCTGCACCCTCTGGCAGTCCAGGAGCCCTCAGGGGATGTCCAACTGGCCAGCAGTCCATCCTTAGCGCTGCCGTGGAGGCAGGAAAGTCTCCCTCCACAGTCACTGCACTCGCTATACCCGCCAGCTGTGAGCCCGGCTTCTGGCTGAGTAGCACTCCCCCTGTGGGAGCGCACTGACCACAGGGGGCAGCTCCTGCATTGAGAGTCTGCCCCCTGGTGGTCAGTGCACATCATAGCAACTGGTCGTTCTGCTGTTCAGTCGATTTGCATATTAGCCTTTTATTATATAGGATTCACTATGCTGTACTTAACATCCCCATGACTATGTTGTAACCACCAATTTGCTCTTCTTAATACCTTCACCTTTTTCACCCAGTCCCCCAAACCCCTTTCCCTCTGGCAACCCTCAGTTCTCTGTTTCTATGAAACTATTTCTGTTTATTTTCTCATTTATATTGTCCTTAGATTCTACATATAAGTGAAATCATATGGCATTTGTCTTTCTCTGACTTATTTCACTCTGCACAATACCCTCTAGGGCAGTGATGGCGAACCTCTGACACGCAAACTCATTTTTTTGGTTGATTTTTCTTTGTTAAATGGCATTTAAATATATAAAATAAATATCAAAAATATAAATCTTTGTTTTACTATGGTTGCAAATATCAAAAAATTTCTATATGTGATACGGCACCAGAGTTAAGTTAGGGTTTTTCAAAATGCTGACACGCCGAGCTCAAAAGGTTCGCCATCACTGCTCTAGGGCCACCCATGTTATCGCAAATGATAAGATTTTGTTCTTTTTTATGGCCAAGTAATATTCCGTTGCATGTATTTACCACATCTTCTTTATTTATTTGACTTTTGATAGGCACCTAGGCTGCTTCCATATCTTGGCTATTGTAAGTAATGCTGCAGTGAATGTATGGATGCATATGTCTTTTCGAATTAGTGTTTGGGGTTTCTTCAGGTAAATACCCAGAAGTGGAATTACTGAGTCCTTCTTTGTCTCTTGTTTTACAGCCTTTGTTTTAAAGTCTATTTTGTCTGGTATAAGTATTGCTTCCCCAGCTTTTTGTTTGTTTCCATTTTCATGAAATACCTTTTCCCATCCCTTTACTTTCAGTCTGTTGTGTGTCTTTTCATCTGAAGTGGGTCACTTGTAGACAGCATATGTATGGCTCTTGTTTTATTTATTTGTTTATTTATTTATTTATGGCTTGTAAACAATAAAACGGTATTTCTCACAGTTCTGGAAGCAGTCGATCCAAGAGGGCAGAGGCCAGGCCTAGGGACCCCATCGGTGCACAAATCTTTGCACCGGGCCTCTTGTCAATAATAACATATTGCAAATTTGAAAGTTACTAAGAAAGTAAATCTTGAAAGTTCTCAACAAAAAAAACATTTATAACTTTGTATTGGGACAGATGATAACTAGATGTATCGTGGTGATCATTTTGCAATATACACATAATTTGAATAATTATGTTGTATACCTGAAACTAATATAGTGTTGTATGTTAATGATATTTTAAAAAATGTATTCTCAAGTGAAACAGCACAGGAAGAAGCAATCAGCAAATGCAGAAGAAATACAGTTTATGAAAATTTTGGGCCATCTCTTTAATAAATCATATAAAAAGAAGGCAGGGGAGAGGGGTGATAGTTTTAGTGTAAAAAGGGATTTCAGAGACACAGCAATAGACAGATCTGTCTGACCATCACAAAAAGAGAGGCAAAGGATGGTATGTGACCATTGATGGGATATAATAGGAAGTACATAGCATCAACTCAGTATTCTTGCCAAAAACACTGAACCTACCATCCCAGTTTATAGGAAATAGAAATACAATTGGTTAGGTGGAGAATGTGGGAAATTCTCCAGACCAAGTGACAATGACTTCTCCAGCAAATAAATGAAAGAAAAAATGAAGAGGAAGGAAGAATTGTCATGGATTAAAAGGGATTTAAGAGACAAATAAACACAATGTGTGGACATTATTTGGATCCTAATTCAAACACAAACACTATAAAAAGACATTTTTGAGCAAGTGGGGAAATCTGAACATTTACTGAATATTTAATGTTACTGAGGAACTACTGTTAATTTTTTTAGGTGCTATAATAGCATTATGGTTACTTTTTCAAAACTGTTCCTATTTCTTTGAGATATACACTGAACTGTTTATGGATAAAATGGGAAGTTTGAGAATTGCTTTAAAATAATCCTTCAGGGCCCTAACCGATTTGGCTCAGTGGATAGAGCGTTGGCCTGTGGACTGAAGGGTCCCAGGTTCGATTCCGGTCAAGGGCTTGTACCTTGGTTGTGGGCACATCCCCAGTTGGGGGCGGGGGGTGCTGTAGGCAGCTGATCGATGTTTCTAACTCTCTGTCCCTCTCCCTTCCTCTCTATAAAAAAAATCAATAAAATATTTTTTTAAAAAAGAAAGTATATAAAAAATAATAATAATCCTTCAGGGGAAAACTTGGATGAAGTATAGGTAAACCAAGATCAGCAAGATGTTTATGATTGCCAAAGCTGGTAATGGGCATTGATATGTCATACTTGTTATTCTAATTTGTTGATGCTTGAAGTGACAACCAAATGCAATCTGTGGTTCTTGGTAGGATCCTGGTTTGAACAAACTGTCTGAAAAGACAGCTAAAAACAGAACAGCTATGTGCCTTCATAGCATATGCTTAATCAGGAATCACTGTTCATCAGCGCATGGCTATTCCCTCCTTTTGGAATATAGTTGCCCTTTTTTTCTGCCTGGAACCTACTATTCTTCCTTTAAGGTCAAGATAAAAAATTACTGCCTGGGTGAACCTTTCCCCATTCATTCCCCCAACAGAATATGATAGTTCCTCTTCTGGTTTCTCACTGGATTCTAGTTATTATATCTATTTTCAGATTTCATTATAATTATCTGCTTATAACTGTTTTTCTTCTTTCCCATTTGCTTGCCTTCCTCTCTAAATTATGAGATACTCACCGGCTGGTGTGGCTCAGCTGTTGAGCATTGACCTAGGAACCAAGAGGTTGCTGGTTCAATTCCCGGTCAGGGCACATACCCGATTATGGGCTCAATCCCCGGTAGGGGCCATGCAGAAGGCAGCCGATCAATGATGTTCCTCTCTCATTGATGCTTCTATCTCCCTCTCCCTTCTTCTCTATCTAAAAATCAATAAAAAATAAATTATGAGATACTCAAAAGCAGGTACCATTTTTAAAATTCATGTGTGTATTTATAATCCCTGGTAATTCGAAACATTGGTAGAATGCTCCATATAAAATCTAATATCTGTTCAAAGGAACTGTACAATATAGAAAGAAGAAAAACATAAATCGGAGGAAAAGTAAAAAGGGAAAAACTGAAGGCATGCCTCATGTACTGGCTTCAGTTTGGAGATAATTTTACTTAATGGGACATTAGGTAGCAGATGTAAGGCCCAAAAAGAGCTAAACTGTGGGATATTTTCAATTTCCATGGTTCTTTCAAGTCCTAACTTCCTCTCTTGCCAGCAAGCTCTAATTCTACAGTCTCCAACAAAGAGAGGAAAGCAAGTAATAATTCACTCAAGTTGCAATTTAATAAATTACCTGTTCCAAGTGTATTCCAGAGAAAACCTGAACAAGGACCAATGGCAAACCCAAAGTATTCGATCAACTGATAAAGTGGCCAATGAATATATGCAGATATTTTGAATGGATTTCCCTCAAATGAAACCATAAGTTTATACTGAAGTAGAAGCTATTTTACATTTAGCATTTGGCAAATCCTTCCACTGTCATAATTTTAAAAACTCATTGCAGTCTTAACCAGGTGTGTATTTTTTCCCCATTATGCTCTACCTGAGCGATAGCATGCCAATCCCTATGGAAATCTGAGTAGATGAGCTATTTTTATAATCTATAAATACTGCTGGCATGAATGATCCACCCACATTTTCCAAAAGGAACTAGCAGTTTAAAAATTGGGCACTGTTTCATCATAATATTGGAGACTCACTAGACAATTTCAATGTTAGGCTTGAAAAACCATTGCCTCAGGGCCAAGAGCCACAGCTAAGAAAGACTACAAGAAAAAAGCTTTCAAGGCTTGGTCCTGTGAAAAGGATGCTACTCCTGCTTGGGCCTTTTCAGCCAAACCCATCCCTTGAACCTCATCAGCAACAGCAATGTTAGCAGTCTCAGCTTTGAAGGACAATGACCTTGAATACAGAGAGATGGTGTTTGAGAATGAAAAAGGTGTTTATAGCCCTGGCTGATGTGGCTTAGCTGGTTGGAGCTTCTTCCCATGCTCTGAAAGGCCCCGGGTTCGCTTCCTGGTCAGGTGTATACAGGAGGCAACTGATTGTTGTTTCCCTCTTACATCGATGTTTCTCTCTCCCCTTCTCTCTTCTCTCTCTAAAAAATCAATTTAAAGAAAGTTATGTTGTTAAAACTTTTTTTTAAGTTTTTTTAAGTTAAAAAAAATAAAAATGTAAAATAAAAAGGTGTTTATAGCTTCATCCCCTTCTTCCTGACAGGAAGGCCAGCGGTTGCTATGTGCATGGTGGTTTTAGAACGCTGGCCCTGAGGTCAAAAGATCTAAGTTTACATTCCGGCTCAGGTGTTTGCTGAATACAGGGCCTTGTGCAAGGATTTACCCTTTCTCTGCCACAGTTTTCTTATCTTTAAAAAAAAAAAAGAGAGATAATGTCACCTTCCTTTTAGAATAAGATTAAATGAAATAATCCATTTAAAGTGTTTAGCACTGGGGGGTGGGGAGGACAGGAGCAGGCTGGAAGAGTTACATGGTGGGGGAAAAGGAGGATTTATGTAACACTTTCAACAATAAAGATTTTTTTTAAAAGAATTCTCTAATAACTTTTAAAAAAATGAAGTGTTTGGCACAAGGCTGGAACATGGTACATACCCAAGAGATATCTGTTATAATTAATGATCATTGGTTGTTCATAAGAACCTCAGTAATGCAATACTGAGCCAGATCATGGTCCACTCAGTCCAGTATTTGTCTCTGATGGCGGCAGCAAGGGACATTTGGGGAAAGAAGAGAATGCTCTTTTTTGTTATTACCTCAAATGATTAAAGGTTTATCTGAAAATATTTCTAACAGCTTTGACTAACTAAAAATAATATGTCATCATGCATGTATCTATGTCATTTTTGTTGTTGTTAATCCTTATCCAAGAATATTTTGCCATTGATATTTAGAGAGAGTGGCAGGGAGGGGGAGAGACAGAGAAAGAAACATCAATGTGAGAGAGATACATAGATTGGTTACTTCCCTGACCAGGGCCAGAGCCTGCAACCAAGATACATGCCCCTGACCAGAATCAAACTCAGGACCTTTCAGTCCGAGGTCCGATGCTCTGTCCATTGAGCTAAACCAGCTAGGGCTCTATATCATTTTTATCTATATTTATATTTGCCACTGGAACTGACTTCTTATATTAAAATACTACGTTCAAAAGCAAGAGGATAACCCTTATACCTTGTTTTTCAATATTTTGTTAACAAGTCCATATTTACCTTATCCTTTAGACTTTTAAAAAAAATTGATTTCAAAGAGGAAAGAATAGGGAGAAAGAGAGACATCAATGATGAGAGAGAATCATTGATCAGCTGCCTCCTGCACGCCCCCTACTGGGGATCAAGACTGCAACCTGGGCATGTGCCCTGACTGGGAATGGAACCCAGGACCCTTCAGTCCACAGGCCAATGCTCTATCCATTGAGCCAAACCAGCTGGGACTTTAGTCTTGGTTTCAGAGTTTTGATTCAGATTTCCCCTATCAGCTTTAATTTCAAAGAATAAACGAGCTCTAGCTTTCAGCAGTTGATTATCTAGGTTCTAATTTATTCAGTTCAATTCATCATGGATATTTTTTAGTTCCTACTGCAAAGTGCAAAATTGAACATAAAAAATATAAAATGGAGTTTCTGTTTTCAAAGAGCTTAGAGTTTTCTGGATAATAATGAAAACTATGTACCGAGGCAGCTGTAGCCTTGAGATTAAGAGCGCTGACTCTGGAGCCAGACTACTTGGGTTCAAATTCTGCCATTATTTTTATGACCTTGGGCAAACTGCTTAAATTCTCTGTACATTGGGTTCCTTATCTGTTAAACAGCTAACAGCATTATCTGGGATTGTTAAAAGGATAAAGAAGTTCTAAATTAAGCACTTAGAATAGCAGCTGGGTGGCACATAGTAAGTACTCAATAAATGGCAACAATTTGAAGTAGGCATTAGAGCTGTTCACAAATATTCCTGTTCTCTCTTCCAGACAGTGGAATGCACTCGTAATAGGATCATATTTGCCTGCCCCCTTTTAAGTGACTGGATAATGAAATGTGAGAAGAAGTGACATGTGTTACCTTGGGGTTGAAGCTTAAACCCAGGACATAATTTGCCGAGTTAATCTTCCCCTGCCATGGTGATTAAGCAAGCCTGTGCTGAGATACACCCTCTGATACTAAGACGTGTGACTAAGTATCACATATCTTGTGACTAAGATGAATACAGCCCCTTGCTAATCCACCATAGACAAGTAGCTTGAATAAGACAGACTATGTTGTGTAAAAGCACCGAGACTTTGGGGTTGTTTGTTGTGTATCTTAACCTAGACCAGTGGTCGGCAAACTGTGGCTCGAGAGCCACATGCGGCTCTTTGGCCCCTTGAGTGTGGCTCTTCCACAAAATACCATGTGTGGGCGCTCATGTACAGTGTGATTGAAACTTCGTGGCCCATGCACAGAAGTCGGTATTTTGTGGAAGAGCCACACTCAAGGGGCCAAAGAGCCGCATGTGGCTCTCAAGCCGCAATTTGCCGACCACTGACCTAGACTATTGATCAATACACTATCATTCCATCCACTGGGGACATAGAAGTGAATCAAACTGACAAAGGGCCTGCCCTCTTGGGGTTTCTCAATACAATATCCAAATACTCTATGCAAACAAACTATTAAGAAAAAGCCAAAATGACTACTTCTTTCTGCCTCCTACAGTGAGAGCTTAGAAATGTTACAAATGAGTCAAAATTGAGACGGAAAGCTAAAGAAGCATCCATAAAATGATCTCATCTTATGTAACTCTTATTACCTCTCAAAATGCACGACACAGATAAACAGCACAGGGATCACATCATACAAACACAACAGGAGCGTGATGGAGCTGAACCTGAGCCTCAGGAAACCTGTGAGCATTTAGTGGCTCTGTCACTCACTGTGTCACTCTGCCCAGTGTGACGAGTTGTCATTCTTTGTGGGTCCCTCAATAATTAGAAATAATGAAATATAATCTCCCTTTCCAGGAGGCAACTGTATGGTAGGCATGAGCATCTACTCATTCATGTATTAATTCTTGCAATTGACAAGTGATTATTGACCATCTGCTGTGTCAGAGAACACAGTTCACAGTGACAGGGATGAACAAGACAGACAAGGTCCTGCTCTCCTGCAGCCTACAGGTACTATGGGAGATGAATAATAGATCATCACAAAGGTTAATCTCACAATGCTGATAGTGGTAAGTGCTTTCAAACAAACAGATATGGTCAGTGTGATGGGAGAATGGCACTTTAGATTGGGTGGTCCTGGCAGGCACCCCTGTGGAGGTGACGCTGACCTTGGAAACACAATAGACACGAAGGAAATCAGCCCTCCGAGGACCTGGGAAGAGTGTGGCAGGTAGGATGGCAGGTACAAAGGCACGGCAGCATGGTAGAAGAGCATCAAGAGCCTATAGAAGTGGTGAGAGGTCAGAAAGGGATGGAGGGGTCACTTCACGGAGGCGTCTGTAGGCAGTAAGGAGTTTGCAAGCTCATGGAGTCTTTGAAGCAGAAGAGTGACATAATTCAATTCATAATGTATGTTTAAGGATGCTGTTTGGAGAGGAATCAATTTGGAGGCAATTTCAATAGTCTACATAAGGGATTGGACAAGTGGCACCAGAAAAAGGTTTTAGAAAGATCATAGTTGGATATATTTTGGAAGACAAGTGACAAGGTTCAGAACATGTGACCCCAAAGTATGGCACCTTGGCATACTGAATATTTTAAGCTGAAGGAATCTGAGAAAAAGGCAGATGCAGGAAAGTCTCTCTGGCCTTCCCCCTAGCATGGGAGAGGTGCCCTCCCTATACCCCAAGGAAAGAAACAGCCTATCTATGAGGCGGGGATGCCTGGAGGAATCCAAACAACAGGCCTTGCAAGCTTCCCCCAGTTTATCACCCTTAGCTCATACCCCTCTTTGTCCTATCACATTTTTCCATGACTCTCCATTCCTCATCAAACCTACTATTAAAAATGTATCGGTTTACACCCAGCCAGTTTGGCTCAGTGGTTGAGCATCGACCTATGAATCAGGAGGTCATGGTTCAATTCCCAGTTGGGGAACATGCCCGGATGGCAGACTTGGTCCCCAGTGTGGGGTGTGCAGGAGGCAGCTGATCAAGGATTCTCTCTCATCATTGATGCTTCTATCTCTCTCTCCCTCCCCCTTCCTCTCTGAAATAAATAAAAATATATATTTTTTAAATGTACAGGTTTAACTGTTTCTTCAGGTCTTCATTTCCTTATAAAGGTTCCCATGTCATATGATATTTATATTAAATAAATTTATATGCTTTTCTCCTGTTATTCTGTCTTTGCCAGTTTAGGGAACCAGCCAGGAACCCCAAGAGGGTTGAGGAGAACATTTTCCTCCTTTACACAAGACAAAAGGATATACTAGTGTGGAAGTTCCTTTCACAATTAAGACTAGAACTAACATATGATCCAGCAATTCCTCTTCTGGGTATTTACCCAAAAAATATGAAAACACTTATTGGTAAAGATATATGTACCTCCATGTTCATTCCAGCTTTATTTACAACTAGAGGCCCGTTGCATGAAGAGATTCGTGCAATAGGTCTTCCCTTCCCCTGGCTGCTGGCACCAGTTTTCCTCTGGCACCCAGGACCCAGGCCTTCGCTCCGGCCAGAGCCTTCAGTCTTTGCAGCTCCGGACAGAGCCTTCAGTCTTCATTCTGCCACTTTGCCCCTCCGTATGCAAATTAACTGCCATCTTTGTTGGGTTAATTTGTATACTCTCCTGATTGCTGGTGAGCATAGTGGAGGGATGGTTAATTTACATGTTTGTCTATTATTAGGTAAGATAGCCAAGACATGGAAACAACCTAAGAGTCCATCAGTGGATGAATGGATAAAGAAAATGTATTATATGTACAATGGAATACTACTCAGCCATAAAAAAGATGGAATACTGCCATTTGTAACAATAGGGATGGATCTTGAGGGTAATATGCTAAATGAAATGCTAGACAGCAAAGGACAAAAAGCAATGATTTCACTCATATGTAGAATATGAAATAAAAAAGTAACAAATGAGCTAACAAAATAAATAAAAACAAACTCCAATACAGACATCAGAATGGTGGTTACTAAAAGGAAAGGAAGGTGGGAGGAGGGTGAACTGGGTAAAGGGAGTCAAATATATGGTAAAAAAAGGAAACCAGACTTAGGGTTGTGAGCACACAATGGCGTATACAGATAGCAAATTATAATATTGTATGCCTAAAATTTAAATAGTGTTATTAGCCAATGTTACCTCAATACGTTTTTTTTAAAAAAGGATGTATGGATATGTTAGATGTGGGAGTAAGAGAAAGACAGAATTAAAGATGATGGAAGATGTTATTTCCTAAAATAGGGGAAGCTGAGGGATGAACATGGTTTGGGGTAAAGATGGGGAATTCTATTTTTGAATGTATTAAATTTGTCAAACCTACTGGGTAGATTTTCAAGAATAATAAATGAGATCATGTATTTTAAAACACCTAGTATATAATAAATGCTCAAAAACAGTTATTTTCTTTCCAAATTTCCTGAATCTCCTAAAGCTAAGTGTCCTAATTTGGAAAGGGGATAATAATATGGATCTTACAGGTTCCTGGTGAACCTTGATTGACTTACTATATGGGAATAGAGATTATTATAACTAACCTGTATGTAGTTCTTATCATGTGCCAAGTACTTCTGTAAGTGCTACATTTGTTAATTTACTCCTTCCAACAACTTTGTAAGTAAGGTGCTGTTACCTCCATTTTACCGATGAGGAAGTGAGGCACGGAGTAGAGGTTAAAAAACTTGACCAAGTAAGTCTACACCGGTAGAACGCAAAAGCTGAATAAAATGTATTATAAAGTGCCCAAATGTATACTGCAGACAATAAATTCGGAAAGAGAAGAGACAGATTACATTGAATATTGAACAAATATTTATTGAGCATCTCATCTGTGTCAGACGGTGGTCTAGGAACCAGAGACACAGCAATGAACAAAACAGACCAAAAACCTGCCATCCTGGGCTCAGCCAAGGTAACACGATTTGAAGACAGAGCCACTTGGGCTTAGCCTAGAAAATGTGTAGGAACTTGCACTAGTCAGTTTTGCTCAGTGGATAGAGCGTTGGCCCCGGGGTATGAAGGGTCCCGGGTTCGATTCCATTCAAGGGCGAGTATCTCAGTTGCAGGCTCAATCCCCAGCCCAGTCAGGGGACATGTGGGAGGCAACCAATCGATGTGCCTCTCTCACATCAATGTTTCTCCCAGTGTGTCTCTCCCCCTCCCTTCCACTCTCTCTAAAAATCAATGGGAAAATATCCTCTGGTGAGGATTAACCAAAAAGAGAAAAGTGTAGGATCTGAATACAGAAAGGGGGAAAGCTGGGATCAATTGGCAAGTCACAGTGGTCCCTTCAGCACAGCCTGTAACCTGTCCAAGCTAAGAATGTGTTTCACATTTTTAAAAGGAGGAGGAGGAGGAAGAGAAGAAAAAGGAAGTGCAGGAGGAGGGTTGTGAATATGGTGATCTGAACTACCTTGAAGGAGGAGGACATGAAATAAACACTGCAGACAAACAAGACAGACTGTAAAAGGTGCATTTGTTGCTTCTCCGAGAGGCCATGCCGGAGCCTGGGGTGGCTGAGAGCAGATACTCCGTGAGGGGGCAGTGGTGAAAGGACAAGAAGAAAGAGAGGCGACACGTGGAGGCAAGGGCTGCTGGAGTTGATTCTTTTTTCCTCTGTAGCTGTTAGGAGGGAGCCCTTAGGAAATTCACAGACTGTTCTAGATATTTGGTGCTCACACTTAGAAGCACTTAAAAGAATAGTGTTTTGATGCATACAACAAGAGCAGAACTCTAGGGAATAATTTTAAAAGTAACTTTTAAGGAAAAATGTCGGCCTTTTATAAAAGCTTTGCCCAAGCAACCTTAGAAACTCTTTTCTTTTTCTTTCTTTTTTCTTTTTTTTAGGAGATGAACCATAGCATAGGCCTACTGAGATCTCCAGGTGCAACTTAAGCTGATCTTTGATGCAAATGAAATATCACTTGTACCCAATCCAAGTTCTGGTCTTTTCTTAGCGTAGATAGGAGGACAATTACATGAGATATAACACAGAAATCAGGAAAATTCTATACATTGTGATATTAAGTAAAGACCTAGTGTTCATGGGAGAATGATAGTCAACTACATCTGTGGTTATTAATTGATACCAGGTAAAACAATTCTGCAACACCTGTTTGTACATATCCTATGGAGGTTAGAACAGCCACTGAACTATAATAATAACCCTAGAACTATTTTATTAAAACTCAGAAAAATAGATTTTTAAGGAATTTGTGCTTAGCATGATTACATTTATTTCTCACTGGTGCAATATTTTTTTAAAATAATTACCCATTTTAAAACACTGTAATAGGGAAAACTACTGTATTAATTTCCTGTTGCTACTGTCATACATTACCACAATCTTGGTGGTATTAAACCACACAAATTTATTCTCTTACAGTTCTGGAGTACAGGAGTCTGAAATGGGTCTCACTGGGCTAAAATCAAGGTGTCAGCAGGCTCGCATTTCTTCTGGAGGCGCAAACCCAATTCCTAGCCTTTTCCTCTTTCCACCTTCAAAACCAGTAAGTCTTTCTCATGCTATATCACTCTGCCACTGACTCCTTTTCTGCCTCACTTTCCCACTTTTAAGGACTTTGTGATTACCTTGGACCCACCCAGGTAATCCAAAATCATCTCCCTATTTTATTTATTTTTTTTTAAATATATTTTATTGATTTTTTACAGAGAGGAAGGGAGAGGGATAGAGAGTTAGAAACATCGATGAGAGAGAAACATCGATCAGCTGCCTCCTGCACATCTCCCACTGGGGATGTGCCCGCAACCCAGGTACATGCCCTTGACCGGAATCGAACCTGGGACCTTTCAGTCCACAGACCGACGCTCTATCCACTGAGCCAAACCGGTTTCGGCACATCTCCCTATTTTAAAGTTAGCTAATTAGTAAACAACCTCAACTCCATCTGCAACCTTAGTTCCCTTTGCCAGGTAATGATGTAACGTAACATATCCACAGGTTCCAGGGATTTCTCTTGGGAGCCATTAACCTGCCTACCCCAACTTTAACCAAAGTTAAACTCTGTTGTGCAAGACTGACATTCAATCAGTTGTGTTCAAATCTTATATTTGTTCAGCATCTTTATATGCTTGAAATTTTGTACCTACAATATGACCAAATAAATTGGTAAGCCTTTTTGTAGGATTCTTCCCAACTTTTACTTTAAAAGACAAACAAAAGAATTAATTTGCACTGTGATATTATACCACAGAGGTCTTTTAAGTAGGAAAAAAAACAACAACATGTTTTCATTAATTTTATTCTCTTCTTGCAGACTATTCCAAACAAGCTATGATTCTCTTGGCAAAACAGCCCCATCAAGAGTCTCACCAGCCTCTCCCTTGGGAACATAAAGACTCAGACAAGCAGGGGAAAGACAAGGCTAGACACCTGTCCCCAATGGAAAAAGGAAGAACACACCTGGAAAGCAGCTCTGACAACAGGAGCCAAGGGGAGGAGAACAGTAATTGGAGGAGAGAGACTGCTTCCAACCTGTTGCTGGTTTATAAGGTAAATCTATTCCTGGTGTAAAAGGGATACAGTAGCAGCACAATAAAAACTGGGACAAGGCGTGGCTCTGCTAGATTGTATCTCCTGCAAGGCTCCACTCTGATGACAGTCCCACCAAGGGCGTTTTTCCAGTCTGACCTGAGCCCAGTGTGGATCAAGCGATCTGCCTGAGATTGCCAAGCATCCTGTGCACATCTATCTCATTAATGCATTCATTCATTCAAACTGAACACCTAACATGCTCTAAACGCTGGAGGTTAAAAAAATAAAAAGTAAACAAGGCATAATTAGCACTTATCACATGGCATGTATCTGCATGGGGGTTGGCTTTCTGTCTCTGGGAAGGAACCCTACTTCATTTCGGCATCCTCATTGAGTAGCACAGTGCCTGGCGCAAGCTGGGTGCATCATGAACGAAGGAATCCCTTTAAACTGTACGTTTGATACCAGGCTAGATTCTCAAATCTGTAGCCCTGTTGGGGGCGGGAGTGGGGTATGACGGGCAAGACATCTTTACACGGAATGCACGCAGCAATCCAGTTCCCCTCTGTGGCTGCTAGTACTGTAGTAAGTTAAAGAGTTCGGGAGTCCAGGGAGGGAAGGGGACGGTCTTCCTTCTCCTCTTCCTTCCCGCGTGGAGGGGGCTGAGGGTGGGGGGAGGGGGGCAAGAAAAGGATGCTCGGGAACCCGACTGCCCTCTCGTGCTCGCTCCTCACCAGGTCGATGGCCACCACGTCCCGCAGGTCCACGACTTGTCGGATGGATTTGGGCGGGTTCTCGGTCAGGTAGATGAGCCGGTCGCTGAGGACCAAGTACTTGAAGGTGTGCTTCTCTGAGTCGGACACCACAATGCACGGCTCGTAGGCGCGGATGGCATCGTAGACCTCGGGCGCCAGGTGCCTGCGCAGGAACGCGTCCAGGCGGCTGTTGGTCCGCGCGGGGAAGCCGGACCCCGCGGGGCTGGCCATGCGGGGCGCCCGCGGCCGGGCCGAGCGCCGGGGACAGCGGACGCCTCTGCCCAGCCCCGCCTCGGCGCCGCCCTGGGTGGAACCCGCGCGCGCCACAAAGCGGCCGGCCCCACGGTTGCCACGTGCCCCGTGCCCCTGGCGCAGAGAGCGGGGGGCAGTGGGGGCAACTTTGGAGCTGGATTCCTGAGGCTGGTTCCCTGGAGCCCTCCGCCCGGCCCCGCACTCCCCTCCAATCCTCGTCCGAACCTCGGACTCGGACAACAATGGGCGGGGTGAGACGCCAAGGACCTGGAGGCTGCGTGGGCCCTCCGCCCAGCCTCCCCACACCCCGGGCTACCCAGCTATTGTGGACCACGCCAGTCCTTACAAATTGTATTGAAGCCGCAGTTTTAATCTGGTTTTCTGTTAGAAACTTGAACGAGATGGAACTTAATTTATTTTTCATATAAGCAAAAGCAATCCTAGATCCCTATTGAGACCCATCACAAAGATTTAGCATGTGATTATAGCATTGCTAGCAATAGCCGTCTCATCTTAATGAGTATAAGCGTAGGTCTTCCCTCTTCTCGGAGAGAAGAGAATCCTATCGTAAGTTGATTGGGCACAGCCAAGGCTCCCTAATGGATATACTCGTGGTCTCAATGCCCAGGACCAGGCCTTGGGGACAGCCAGAGCTCAGTCTGTATAGGGTGAATGAATGGGTGAGGCCCGCATCTTGAAAAGATTGAAGCTTATAGGTTTAGGAATGCTGATTGCGCAGCCTTGAGGCTGCAGGGTAGTAAAAGTACTGCTTAGATTGAACAGAACAGGAATACATTATAAATTAGGTTAGAGAGATGAGTGCAGCAGAAACTTGCTCCCAATAATCCTACAATTCCTCCAGCTACCCGCAACCCAGAATCAAATTATATCTTCTTTATTGCAAACTATCTTCTCCTTTTCCTCCTATACTGTATGTTGTAAGCAATTTCAAATTCTTTATGGAAAGAGAGCATATATACATTACAGGGTATACTCGGGTTATTGTACACTAAATCGCTACTAAAGGGAACTGAGGAGAAATACTTGGGGCTGGCTGAGCAAGTCCGAGGAACTCAATTGCAGCAAAGAAATAGGAACAGTATTTTTCTTGGAGAGGCTGTGTTTGGTGCGTAAAGAGAACAGTGCCACCTGCTGACAAAATCGTGAATGACCTAGCAGTTAAAGTTTTCTCAGAATCTGATCATCCATCTGACTCTTCAGAACTTCATAGCTGGATGAAAAGTGAGCTCCCAGGGCACGGCTCCTCCCTCTGAAATCAGGACTATTCCCTATCTGAACCACTCTAGACAGAGTGTGTAACCTCAGACCCACAGAAGGCAAAGGCCCTTCACCTTTGCCAAACAGCCACACCTCACAAGAGCTGTTGACAGGGAAATGGCTATGTCAGAGGTGGAATGTGAGGCCCAAGTTTGGGAGACGACCTCGCTTCAAGCTGTTACTGGGTGTCTCTCGGGCTTCCTACTCCAAACCCAGGACCAAGAGAAACAGAATGTCTGGACATTCCAGAAAAGACCGTGCCTGATCTATCTGCCAACAAGCCCATTAAAAGTGAGCTTTTGGTGACAAGAGTACTAGGTTTAACAAAAGTTAAGATGAAGCACACGAAGAAGGGTTCTAACAAAGGGTTTGATGGCTAATGACCTACCAGTAAGTTACACTTTTAACTTTGTGGCACAGAGAAGGCAGTGTCGTGGTTTCTAGGCACTCAATGTTCTGCACTGTTGCCAAAGTAACAGCAAAGTTCAGATTCTAGGAAGGGGATTTAATATAGGAGAAAGATCACTGGACTTGGAGTCAGGAGAACTGGATTAGAGGCCTAACCCTGTTGCTCACCATCTGAGATTTTTGGAAAGTCATTTAAAACGTTGAGCCTCGGTTTTATCATCCTTAAAATGAAACTACTAACATTTGCCCTGCAAACCACAGAGTTGGTGTGAGGAGCAAAGGCAACGAATGTCAATTCTAAAAGCACTATAGACGGGTAAAGTATTCATAGTCCCTTATCTTTTGGTAAGCTTTATGTGAATAGTGAACATAAATACACCTGAGATGGACACTTACTTCTTATCTTCTAAGTCTATCCAGACTCAAGAAGCATTTGGTACATATCCCCTATAATCAAGCACCTAATAGATGTTCTTGATAAAACTATCAAAAGAAATGGAACATTACTTACCTAGAACTAATCCCGAAAGGCACTCTCCCTAACCAGGAGAACTCTCACCAGAAGAACAGAGTAGCCTTAGGTCAATGCAATTCCTTTGAAAGGACAGTGGTTATGAGTAGAGCCAGGTGACCTGGGTTCAAATTCCAGTCCTTACATTCAATAGCTAAATGACCTTGAACAAATAATTTTAACTCTCAGTGCCTCAGTTTCCCCATCTGTAAAATGAAGTAATACTACCAATCCCATACGATTATTATGAGAACAACGTTTCTAAAGTACTTAGAAAAGGTACCTGAGTACAGAGTATAACTGAGTATAAACACTATGTGAGTGTTTTAAAAACAAATTGAACAAGTATATGATTTCCTGGTACATATATAGTCATTTGGTTCCCCATATACAAAGTAATATCAAATTTTTTGTTGCATGCTAGCTTAACTTTTTAAACTTTACTGGTAAATTAAGGCTCAGGACAAAAATCTAATCTACATGCACACACATACAAACAAAAGAATGGTATTTGTTCTTTTTTTAAATTTGCGTTTTTGGTAGAGAAGTGACCAGTGGGCCATAGGTCATAAGAACTCTATACAGATTTCAAACTAGAAATACCCTTCAATGGATCTATGGATTCCAAGTGTCCCACCTCTCAACTTGAAACTAAAGACAGACCGCATGCATAGAACCATACTTAAAGCTGTAGTAGGTAAATAGAACCTGAATTTTTAAAGGTGTCTGAATCGGTGTTTCCACTTAGAATTAATGTGTACTGGCTATTTAAGTATCTACAATTAGCAATCAACTAATACATGAAGGAGAGATGTCGTCATAATGAAGTTGAAGGAACCATGCAAATGCTTTGGATTTTAAAAAGCTGTTTCTTTTATTAAATAACTAGAGGCCTGATGCATGAAATTCGTGCAAGGGGCTCGGCCCTCACAGCCCTGGCTGCCTCGGCCTTCCCTCACAGCCTCGACCAGCCCTTGCAGCCCCAGCTTCATCTGAAAGGTTGTCCAGATGGTCATTCTGCTGTTCAGTCTAATTAGCATATTAGCTCTTTATTATATAGGACTCGTGGCCCAGTGCATGGATTCGTATACATTGAGAGGAAATTAATTAGAAGAAACATTTTAATATTGCTATTCGCCGTTTCTTTATAATAGGAGTGTCAGAGATGACAGAAAATTCAGACATATTCTGTCGACAATGTCGCTTTCTTTCAGCTGCAGAATGTCAATAAAAACAACCAAATTCACGATCGACAATGATAGATGGAAACACACGTGTGCGATTGGCACCAGCAAGAGCTTTACTAGTATCTGTATCGCACATGCTCGAGTCAACGTTTATTTTTAAATTGCCAGTGTGCGTCAGATGTACCAGCTGGTCGGTCGGTTGGACAGTCGGATGGATGGATGGTTGGTCGCTTATCCTTTTATATTTATAGATGCTATAATGCTCTGTCCTGCCTCAGGTTTCCTGCTTCACACCTACTTCCTCTAAGAGAAACTAATGAATGGACTAGAACCAATAAAGATAGCTTACCTGACCTACTTTTCAACTTCTTTCTCTGCCAAGAAACCCATAATGAGTGAGCTTTTGATGGAACTAGGCTTAACAAACATTGACGTGAAGCCTAAGAGGAAAATTTCACACAGGACTTAGTAGTTATCAGCTGAAAATTATATTATTTTTGGTTCAATTTAATACATTTCACAAATATTTACCCAGACATTATTATCCATAAACAGAATCAGGAAAAGACTTATTTTCAGTCTTCAAGACTTGACTAATGGTGAGAAAGATAGCCACACAAATTTAATACAAAACAAGAACATAGTAAAATATATTAATAACATAAGAATGGTTTAAAAAACAAGCAGGAACTCTCCCTCCAGGGATTATGCCTGAACCATTCCCATCCCCGGAGCCCACACATGTATCCCTTGACCTCTAAGGGATTCCATGATATTTTTGCTATGGTCAATAAATTCTTGCTTGCTTTTCTAAACAAAAAACAGCCCGGCTGGCATGGCTTAGTGGTTGAGCGTCAACCTATGAACCAGGAGGTCACGGTTTAATTCCCAGTCAGGGCACAGGCCCGGGTTGTGGGCTCCATTCCCAGTGGGGGGCGTGCAGGAGGCAGCTGATCAATGATTCTCTCTCATTATTGATGTTTCTATTTCTCTCTCCCTCTCCTTTTCTCTCTGAAATCAATAAAAAAATACTTTTTTTTTAAAGCATCTAGGCAGAGCCAGCCCCCAGGCCAGTGCAGAGGACCTTTCTTTCCTCTGTGCTGCCTCCTTTGTGCATGAGCATAAGCTTAATAAAATCTGTCTGGACATTTCTCTGGGATTTCCCCTCAATTTTTATCTTGGGGAGCCCAAGAACCCTAATGCTGGTTTAACAATAGTCTGGTAATACAAGTTGGTAATAAAGAATATTAGAACCAGTGGTAGAAAAATGGGAGGTCATCTTCATAGAACTGAATGTTGAAGCTGTAAAATTAGATAATGACTGAGTAAGTGCAGAAAACAGAAAACCTCTTCGTTTTTCTAGGTGGGCCAAGAATTCCATTGACATGAGGCATGAACAGAAGAAAATCAAACAAACGTTTAATGACATGTATACCTCCCATATACACGGGAGAGACCCAGAAAAACTGAGTAACTCACCAAAATGTTGGACGTTATCACCTTAAATATCCTCAGCTAAAGACAACCGATGTTGGAGGTCAGGAGAATCAGCTATGGGAGGTTCCCAGGAAAAGCACAGTAAAAAGAGTAAATATTGCCTTTTCCATTAGTAAGAGTCACTAGGGATTGAGTCATCCCCCTTCCTGGTATACCCTTAGAAATGGAGATTTCCCTTATATATGTATGCATCCTTTATAAAGGGTAACTTCTGCTTGGTTTTCAGAGCTTTCCCAGGGGCTGCTGTTGCTTAAAAAGAACCAGCTTAAAATAATCCTTATGAAAAAGAGACACACATTGGGGTAACAAATTCGGATCCCCTACACAGTTATGAGGAAGACATGTTAAGAGAGCAAAAGTAGGAATGCAGTAAAAAAAAAAAAAATAGTAGTCAAAAAGCAAAAGGAGTTTGAGGATAATATAGGATCCGAAATCAAGAGAGGAGAGAATTTCAAGGAGGAACGTGGACCCCCAAGAAGAAATATTTATTTGACGTGAACCCTGAGAAAGAATTTATCTGCTAAGATGGACTCCCCATGGCCAACCGAGAGCCCAAATGTTATAAATGATAAGAACCTAATGGCCATTTGCTGACAGGGGCTTCTCATACTCTGTATTCTGGGAAAATGTCAGATTTAACTCTAGGCTTCTTGCTCATTTACACAAATTGAATCAACAGTTATGAGGAAGTTCCTGGCCTGTCTTTCAACCAATGGACTAAGACCTGCTCCCTCAATAAGAACTGCTCTATAATGACTGGGCAGGAAACATGTTACTGACTAATCAGGACTTCCAAACTTGGACCAATCAGAAGTGTACAAACTTGGGTATCTCGTTTACATAATATGGACCTAATTGGGAACCTGGCTGGGAACTTTCTCTATGAAAGGCAACCCCCCTCCCCCCGCCTTGTTGATGCATTCCCTGTCAAGGGCATATGTGGGGTGGTGACCTGATCCCTGGTAGGGGGTCTATGGATGTTGCATTCTTTATTATTATTATTATACCAGTGAAAGAAAGTATGCAAGGACATAGACATATATACACTGAGTGGCAGATGTTGCGTTCTCACATCAGTATGTCTCTCTTCCTCTCACTTCCTCTCTCTAAAAATCAATAAATTACTCTCTTTTTTTTAAAGACAAAAATCCCCTTTTTCTCAGCAGAACACAATTTAGGTTACTCCTTGAATCAGTGTCTCCAGGGCTGCAGCTCCTTTTGTTCAAATGCTTTGTATTCTTTATTACAGTCTAAAATTAATTTTGGTTTACATCTAGAATCGAGTCTAGAGTTCTAGCCTACCTTGTAGTAGCTATGTGACTTAGGATAAGCTACTTAACATAGATCCACCTTGGTTTCCTTATCTATAAATTAAAATGATGATGATGATACCAGTTCCATTCCTACAAGATTAAGAGCAACAGATCAAAAAAGATATCTGAAGGCATATTGTAAGCCATAATGAAATATGTAAATGTTATCTATATATATAAAAGGCTAATACGCAAAGTGTCCCCTCAGAAGTTCAACTGGGAGACCGGGAGTAAGATCATTTGCTATGACATGTGCTGACCACCAGGGGGCGGCACAGAATGAAGGAAGGCCCCGACCAGCAGCTAGCAGGTCTTGATCACCAGCCAGGCCTAGGGACCCTACCTGTGCATGAATTTCATGCACTGGGCTTCTAGTCTATCATAATAATTTCAAGTACTCTGGCAACTGAAAGAAGACACAGAACAAGAATAAAGTTTTATTGTTGTTTTTTTTAAAAAAATACGTTTTTATTGATTTCAGAGAGAGTAAGGGAGAGGGAGAGATAGAAACATCGATAGGCTGCCTATAACAGTTTTATTGTTATAGGAAGAACTGATTTAGTACTATAATTCTACAATGTCGTCGTCCTCAATGGACCTTCATTTGAGAGACAGAGGTTAGGAGCTCAGATTCTAAAGTCAGACTGCCGGAAGCCGGTCCATCCTTGCTGCTTGACACAGTCGCTGCAGGGAAGAAACATCTGCACAGCACATGTTTCAAGGGAGCTGGCGTATATGGCATACTGTTCTTAATATGTTTACTCCCCTTCTTAGCACTATGAGTTTTAACCAAGGTCACCTCTCCGAGAAAGGTTGTTTCCCCAGGTGGGGATTTTTCCCTGGAGTTAGGGATTAACAGGACTAAGGAAGGGAATAAATCAGTAAAATCCCTTAACTAAGTGCCAGGCGGGTAGTTAATCACTTCAACTACGAACAATCATGCTTAAACTACATAATCTTTACTTAGGATAATCTCCTTCAGTTACTTCCTTGTTGCTTAACAGAACAATAGAGTAGTGACCTTGGAATGGTCTAATGTTTGGAATAGAATGGATAGGATTAAAATCAACTAGTATAAATACAGATGTAGCAGGACAATAAAGACAGAACCTGGCTGGAGATCCTGGCTAGAGAACCTGGCTAGGCTGCTGATCAACTGAACGCTGTCTCCATCCACACTTTTGGGAACCCCTGGACCTGCTGGAGCTGGACCCCAACAACTGGCCCCCAAACAGGGACCCCTAGGTAAGCACCCCCTCCCCGCACTTGGGATGGATAGGACTCCACCGTAGGGTGCTGCAGACCCCCCCTATAGAGGATAAGTAGGGTAAGAGGGTGGATAGTACAGAACTTAGATTGAGAAGATGGGTCATACTGAGTCTAAAGAAAGAAGACTCTGTATTGATCTTTTAACACATACGTGTGCTACCAGAGGAGTTAAGGTTACTCCCAGTCAGACAGAATGTTTTACACAAGAAGTATGTCCATGGCTTCTTGAGGAAGGAACTGTTAATTTAGATACTTGGACTAAAGTAGGAGAGCAATTAATGACTTATTACAGCTTCCATGGACCTGAGAAGGTCCCGGCAAATACCTTTTCCCTCTGGAATTTAATTCGTGACATCTTGGCACAAGAGGCAGAAATGGTTAAACTTTCTCAAACTTTAAACAGTCCCTCAGCCCTACCTAGAGAGGACACATAATTATTGTCTCCAGCTCAATCTAGGAGCAATTTAGCTATGCCTACTGATCAGAAGGAGAATAATTATGATGAGCCTGATTTCCTTTCACCCCAAGATCAGGAAGATTTAGAGGAGACGCCAGTGCAGTATCATAAACATGACCCTTGGGTTTGAATCTGTCGACTGAAAAATAATATTGACTAGGTGTTTTGTCACCAAAAAGGATTTATTGGGGTGGGAGGGAAGAAAGGGTTGCACCCCAGTGCATGCAGACATAGCAAGCCACATGCTCTGACCTGTTTGCCAAGGGGAAGTTAGAACCATAGAACTTTACTATAAACATAGAGTTCTTCCTGTAGGGTTCTAACCATTCCATAGAGTGTGAGAACTTCCACAAGCCCCAGTTCCTTCCATAGATCCTTCCCACTGATTATGTTTGCCTAAAGTTGCAGTTAGTCTTTATCAAATCCCAGCTCTGCTACCTAACTTTTATGCACTTCAATTTCTTCATCTATAAAATGGAGATAATGATAGTACCTACCTTATAGAGTTGTTATGAGGACTAATGTCTGAACACTTAGAACTGCTTCCGGCACATAATAAATGCTCAACAATTTTGACAATTCATACGTAAAAATATGCTTTAAGTTAAAATAATGAGTGTTAATTGTCAACATTTTAATACCTGGCATTTTATATTAGTCTGAGATTAGAAACTGCACTTTATGGACCAGGTAACCAGAATATGGAATGGTCAAACATAATATCCCTTTTAGGTCCTCTACAGTTGGATTTCAAGTGCTTCCTTATTTGTTCTGTAATAATGTGAGTTTATGAAATTGAATGACATTTTTATAACCCTAGGTTCAATGTTACTAGATAAATTGTAGATAAGCTGTTGGTGTGCCAGGACATTTAATATATGAAGTATGTTAAATATGAATTTACAAGTGAAAAGAGCAAATAAAATACTTACTTGACAGGATAAGGCAGTGCAATATATTGACCATATCAAAGACTTCAGAGCCACTCAGTATTGGGCCTCCATAGTCCATAGTTGACCTACATAACTAATGTAAGAATCTATGCACGTATTCACTTATTCAGTTATAACTACAGGCTGGCACTGTACTAGACTCTGAGGATATACTGAAATAGGGACAGGAATCCTAGCCTGACATGCTGAGAAAGAAAATTATAAACTGATGCAAAAGCTATTCGAGATACTTTATATATCAAATGCCTGGTGCAGTGTCACTGAAATGTAGCTGTTAAATTGCTACATTAATTTTATTCTACTTCTTTTTCCATTCCCCCTTCCCAAGTTTGGTTTGTTCTTTACTGTAGTCCCAATGACTGCAACCTAGTCTACATCCAGCACGTATTGAATAGTCAACAATGAAACCTAAATATCAAGTATTTATTGTGTGCCAAACACCTCACCTTATTGTGTGAGGTTGTATTAACTCAATCCTCACAACAACCCCGAGGTCAGTACTTGAATCACCCTCATTTTACAGATTACGAAACTGAGATACAGGTTATGTAATGTGCCGGAAACTAAGGTCAACACCTAGTGAAGAGGGCGCTAGGATTCACATCTGTGCAGCTTGAGCCTACATTGCCTCGTTGCATTATTAATAAATCGGTGAATGAATAAGCTAAGTAACAGTACCATAGAAGGAACCTACAAGTAGGGCTTCCTAAGAATGCTCTTTTTCATGAATGACAAATATTATGTTTAAAGTGAAATTTAAATTTTTCACCGCTCATCGGAATAACATGTGGGGCAACAGAAGAGCAATTACACAACTGACTCACACGTGGTTTGCACCACGTCATCCGAATCTCGATCTCTGATCATCCACCTACCAACTATCTAACCAAGTCGCCTGTATCACGCGCTGAGCGAACTCCACTCGCGGTTTGAACTGGAGAAGAAGGAACGGGAATCCCCACCCCGGGAAGGTTTCAGGCCGGACGCCTCATCCAGGCGTGCACCACAGGCCCAGGCGACCACGCCTCCAGGCCAGCGCCCAGGAGCGCGTGTGCCACTCGCCGCCCGGAAGTGCCGCGTGCGCGTTGCATGCTGGGAGTTGTAGGCTCCCGGCCCCGGCCCGCGGGCTGCGGTCCGCCTTCCATGAGGCTGCTGTCTCTGGCCCGCGCGGCGCGAACGCGGGGAACGCGCTTCGCGCTGACTCAGCGGGGGCGGCGGCGATAGCCAGGCCCTCGCACTCTTTCCCTTCCTGGGCCACCGGCCCCGCCCGCCTGCTTTTGCTAGCGAGCCGGCCCGGCGCCACGCTAGAAAAGGCAACAGCGGACGCGGAGCGGCGAGAGGCGCTCGGCCCCGGCCATCCCCGTCTCCGGCGTTAGCGCTGCGGCCGTGGCGGAGAACGACGGCGAAGACGCGGGCCGCTCCCTCCGCTCCCTGCGTGCGGCACCGCGCCGTTTCGCTCACCGGCCCTCGGCAGTACCGGCGGGGAAGCGGGATGGAGTGATAGGGAAGGTGACTTGGGCTCGGGGGCGGAGGGGCTGGGACCCCGCTCGGTCCGCGCGAGGCTGCGTGGAAGTTGGCTGGGAGGACCGGCCCGGGGACCCCCGGCTGGGGCGGGGGGCGGGCCGGGCCCCTCCGCGGCGGGGCGCCCGGAGGCTGGCGGGCCGGGTGGGGGTGGTACCGGCTGTGGCCGTCGCGGAGCGCGTCCCGAGTGCGTGGCTGCGGGTTGCCCGGTGTTTCATCACCCGAACTGCCACGAGGCTTCCTTGGGGGGGAATCGGGGGGAGGGATGGGGACAAGGAGGGTGGGAATCGCTGGGGGCCCCCAGTTTAATCAAAGGGACCCAGCCCGTTTGTAACAGTTGCAGCGTGTCTCACCTGCAGAGGACTGAAACCTGATTGCCCCCCACCCCAGGACAAAAAAAAAGAGGAAAAGTGTTATTTCTGTATAATAATTTGCCAGCAGGGACACGCCATTTCTTCTCGTCCCTTCCTCACAATTCTGCAGGAGCGATGTTTCCTGTAACCAGAAGAAAAAAAAGAGAGAGAAAATAAAGGAGTACTTTTTGAAGTGCTAATTAGTTTTTACTGGGGGTGGAAGTTACGTTTTATTAGAGCGACATGTCAGCGTGGTGTTGGAGCTGGAGAGATGCATGCAGTGTGTTGGTATCTGAGCAGTCTTCGGGAGGCGTGGAGGCATTCTTTCACAGTTGTTTGGTTCTTGATTTAATGGCTGCCCAGGAAAAGTTGGGGCTTAGTATGTTCACTATGTTGCTTGCCTTTCTCCAGAACGTTTGGTAGATGCGTAATCGAAGTGCTTATCGGATTGTAACAAGCGTTTCGACGGGCAGAGCTGTGCCATGTTAGATCATGTGTTCGTGCACAGCGTTTGGGTGGAGGGGGGTTGTCACCTTTTCGCACAGGTGGTAACTTTTCGGGTGTTTGCACACAATAGGTAGTTTACCATGTTTCATTGCACATTGGTTATTATCCAGGTGCCATCTCCATGAAGTGTTCTTTCTGTACTGACAACTGTAGCACGTTTATGTTTCCTTTGGTAGTTTTACTTGCCATGTTTTATCTTAGGACCCCTTCCGTCTTCCCTTGGTAAGTTCAGAGTGACTTGATCTAGCTTGAGCAGTTTTCCCTAAAGCTATGCCAAATTCAGGGAATCTTCCCACTCCCCCCCGCCCCAAGGAATCTTTTATAGGACTTACGGAGTTGTGATTTCTAGAAACTCAGTTTGTCTTTGATAATCTTGTGTATGCATTTTTCAGGGGAATTATCGAATCTTGTCATTTTTGGCGCTTTGTGTGGCGGTGAAAGGTGGATGGAGGGGGAACCACTGCCTTTGTGTTTTCCCATCTGTTCAAAATGCCAGCTTACTAGTATGATAGGGTAAATCTAGAATTTTCCAAGCAGTTCCCATACCCCACGTGCCTAGCTCTGAATTGTAAATAACCTACTGAAGGCCCAGGCATGCTTTCCCTCATTGAAGTCTTTACAACTCTATGAGGAGATGCACTTTTTCCTGTTTTGTAGAAAGGGCTCTCTCAGGTTCGCTAGCTGTTAACTTGGCCCCAGTTTGAAAATGACAAGATTAGAATACAAGTCCAGGTTTTTTTTCAAATACAAAAGACAGTCAGTCCTTGCCCTTTAAGGCTAATGAGAAAGCTAGTAAGCAAGCAGTGACTATCAGCACTTAGGAGGGGCAGTTAATCCAGTTTGGGAGAGTTAGACAATAGGGATCAAAGAAGCCTTGAAAGACGTGACTTCTAAGCTGAATTCTGAAGGACAGGTAGGGGTTAACCAAGTAACAAGAAAAGAGCAGTGTGTGCAAAGATGAAAGGCAGAACATCACTGGCCTTCGGGGTTAGGGTGCCAATTGGTGAGGAGTCATTTACAAGTGTTTGGATCTTGATCCTGAGGGCAGTGGGAAGCTACACTGCCTTCCAGTAACCTTAAGAGAGGGGCCCCGGCTTGCTTCTTCAAGGCTCTCAGCACATATCTGTCATTTGATTCAGGCAGGCCCAGGGGAAAACAGAATAGTAGGGGTCCTCTAACCTGGATCTGATCCTGGCCTCACCATTCCTTAGAGCAGTGGTTCTCAACCTTCCTAATGCCGCGACCCTTTAATACAGTTCCTCATGTTGTGGTGACCCCCAACCATAAAATTATTTTTGTTGCTACTTCATAACTGTAATTTTGCTACTGTTAGGAATCGTAATGTAAATATCTGATATGCAGGATGTATTTTCATTGTTACAAATTGAACATAATTAAAGCATAGTGATTAATCACAAAAAACAATATGTAATTATATATGTGTTTTCCGATGGTCTTAGGCGACCCCTGTGAAAGGGTCGTTCGACCCCCCAAAGGGGTCTCGACCCACAGGTTGAGAACCACTGCCTTAGAGGCTGTGCTTCCACCGCCCACCCCTTACTCTCTTGCCCTCTTTAGGCTCCGATCTTCTTTTGTTATGGTAATTACACCAAACCAAAAAGAAAAAACCTTTTATTGGGAGTAGCAAGGCCTGGTCCACCTATCTGATAGGTCTTGAGAAAATAAATGTGATTTTCACATTATTTAGAGTTTGTTTCTTGTTTCCTCAAATATTCATTCTATCAAAAACCAAGTTGTTGCCGAAACCGGTTTGGCTCAGTGGATAGAGCATCGGCCTGCGGACTGAAAGGTCCCAGGTTCGATTCCGGCCAAGGGCATGTACCTGGGTTGCGGGCACATCCCCAGTAGATGTGCAGGAGGCAGCTGATCGATGTTTCTCTCTCATCGATGTTTCTGGCTCTCTATCTCTCTCCCTTCCTCTCTGTAAAAAATCAATAAAATATATTTTTAAAAAAACAAGTTGTCTTTTGAGGTTTATCATTTTCTTATTTGAGAATGTTAAGACACTATTTTGTGAAAAAGTCATTACTTTCTGGTGACTTAAAAATATTCTTAAGGATAGTATTAAGTTATTTGTCAATTTTTATAGCTATTAAAAAACACTTTTTGAAATACATTTCTAAAATTGACTGGGAAGAGCAGTGATCTGTAAAAGGCAGCTCGGCCATTGTTCAAAAGCTAAATTGCCAGGTTTCACTCCTATCCCTTCTCTTTACATTTGACTTCTCTTGAAGTACTTGTAGACACTCCAATAAAGGTATTGAACTCAGAGGTCACTAGTTAGCCAGGCATTCTAATTTTTACTTTTTTTTATTGATTTCAGAGAGGGAGGGAGAGGAAAAGAGAGGTAGAAACATCAATGATGAGAAAGAGTCATTGATCTGCTGCCTCCTGCACAGCCCCCATGGGGGATCAAGCCCGAAACCCAGGCATGTGCCCTTGACTGGAATCGAACCTGGGACCCTTCAGTTCGCAGGCCGACGCTCTATCCACTGAGCCAAACCAGCTAGGACTCTAATTTTTTTTAAGCTTGTGATATTGATAAATGGAAGTAGGCAAATTATTAAAATTAGCATAATCTGGATTTGTCATTTTTTTCATACAATTGTACAATTGCATTTTTAAGTATGTACTGAAGATAGTACATAACATTTCATAAATTAGATGCTTCTATTTCAAGTAAGAAAAGAATTATTTTCTATACTTTATTGATGATCTTGAAAGAGAAGAAAATTTGAGAACCTTAATGTCATACTTTGGATTTTTAGAAGTTATACATTTGTGGAATATTTAGCAGGCTCATTTTTTTGAGACTCTAGGCTCTTTTAGTTGTAATTTGAATGATTTCAAAAGAAGCTTTTTAAAAATACTTAAGTGTCTTTGCATAATGTTACTTACTATAATATTCTGGATAAGCATCTATTTTAATCAAGTATTGTTTTCTTTCCACTTTTGTGTGTGTCCAGATGTTTGTGGATTCTTCTGTGGGATTAGAGGGCACGTCTGTTGTAATCAGAAAACTCCAAGTATAGCAGCAGGGATGGATGAACAGGCTCTTTTAGGGCTAAATCCAAATGCTGATTCAGACTTCAGACAAAGGGTAAGTTAAGTTGGCTTAATTTTTTAAACCATGTTACCACAGTTTTGCATTAGAGGACTTGAATACAAAGTACATCTGATGATAAAGGTTTAATTTGTGTAGAAATGAATAGAGATAATATAATTTGAGGTACCTGAATATATTATGAATATAGAAACACTGAGGAGTGTGATTTATTTTCTATTAAGTTGGCTCAACAAGTGTTAAGATCTCATGGGATTCAAGGTAGGATTTTATGTCACATTGCTAATCATTGATAATTACTTTAAAATTGTGATACAAAGGATTGGTTGAGGGACTTTCTGTAGTAGCAGACATGCATATTTTATTTTCCCAGTGCATGGCTCGGTCTACACAAGTGGTTTAACCCTTGCATTAGTGATATTTAACATCCTTGTTTAGTCCAGGCAGACATGTAAATGAGCAGTTATGGTATGCCATGTCCTAGCTTAAAGTGATCACATGTCAGGAATCCAATATGAAATAATGCTCGGATATTTGGGTTAACCTTAACAATTAAACATAATGTAGTCTACACCTATAATTATGACTATAGTTGGATGATAAAAGAAACATCTAAAGAACAAGCCTATAATTAAATATTTAAAGATGTGGGCAGTTTGAAGTCTAGGATAAGTGGAAGAAGAGGCATTTTCTTTCTTCATTCTGCTTCTCATAGGAAAGGATATCTTTTATAATTTTAAATGAGGTTAACAATCTCACTAAATGTTAGCACTTTTACTTGGGCTTTTAAGCAGAAATTTTTTAAAATACGAATTTTTATTGAAATTAGAGAGAGAGGAAGGGAGAAGAAGAGAGAGAGACATCAATGAAAGAAACATCAATGGGCTACCTCCTGCACACACCCCTAGTGGGGATTGAGCCTGCAACCAGATCATGTGCCTATGTCTTGTCTGCCCATCTTTAAACCCTTAGTCACATAGTTGAAGCATCCTGGATCTTTACCTGATTCTGGCTTGGTATTGCATGGTTATTGTAATAAAAGCCTTAAGTGTTTAGTTATTAGCCTTCTGTGTTATTTGTTTAGGTTCCTTTTTGAATATTTTTTGTGTGTTTTTTATTAAATTCCACCATCTGACAGATTTTTTTTAAAGTGCCATGATTACCCAGTTGGTATGGCTCAATGGTTGAGCATCCACCCATGATCCAAAAGGTCATGGTTTGATTTCCTGTCAGGGCACATACCTGGGTTGTGGGCTCCATCCCAGTGGGAGGTGTGCAGGAGGCAACAAATCAGTGATTCATCGTTGATACTTCTATCTCTATCCTTCTCCCTTCCTCTCTCTGATGTTTTTTAAAAACATTTTTTAAAAAATGCCATGATTTTCTTTTCAAAAAAGTAAAACCAAGAAATTGTTAGTGTTTTTAATATACAGAAGTTACGCTTTTCATCAATAAAAATGAGTTCTGTCGATCACAGGGATATGAGGTCCAGGCTTCATTTGATATCCCATTAAGCCAACCTGAGTAACAGTTAGGATGGAAAAGGACAAGTCTTAAGGAAAAATGAGTTCTCATAGTCCTGATGTTAGAGTTCAGTAGTGGGGACCTAATTCAGCTTGGTGGTAAGAGAAATGACTGCCAACCCACATTCTCAGTTCCAGTTCTTCTGTTTTCTACATGGGCAATAAAAGCTGAATTATCTCTGTTGGCACTTAGAGACAATAGGACCTCAGGAAGAAGGTATGAGATAGAAGAACAACATGATAAAAGCTTTGACTAGTTCGTTATTGCCAGGAAAAAATTGTTTTTCATGCTATTAACATGGATTTAGAGTGCAAAGACTACTTAAAAACTGAAAACTTTCTAGTTATTAACTCATTTTTTAATGTGTGAATAGAATATCTTTCTTTGGCTTAAAACTTGCTGTTATTTCAGTAAAGTGGTATGTTAGTAACAATTCTAGCCGCTGAATTCCCCACCCTCCTTTTTTTGGTAAGTGGTAATGCAACTTACATGATTAACTTCCATCTTATCACCTGCCCTGGCCTTTGAGATATTTGTAAAGGAAACCCTAGATTTTATGAAATATTGTTAGGTGACAACTGAGCTAGAGTCTTTTGCAGCTGCTTGGATTCTTATATTCTTAGTTCTTAAAGATATTATTTATACTTTAGAAAGTATTTGGTGAACTTCATCTACTCACCTTCATTTACTTTGGTTCTCTGTCAGAGGGAGCAGCCACTGAGACCACAAATGAAAACTCATTCCCTCATTCATGCAGTTACATAATACAGGAAACCATCACCTAAAAAAGCGGAGGTTTTTTGCTTTTTTTTTTTAAAAAAAAACACCTCTAATCCAAAGGAAAAAATAATTTTACATCTTGACCTAGTATATATGTATATGCATAAATGTATGTAAATAAATACATATAAACGTTTATAACTAAACAAGTTACACAAAATAGTAGTTATTGCTAAGTGTGGTGCACTCTGATATTTTTATTCTGTGTCAATTTTTAAATTGCTATTAAAGACTGATAAAATTATTTTTAACACAAACTTTTTTTAAAATATTGACTAGTCAGGATGATGTATTATATAATTATATACTTGAAACCAATACAATTTTATTAACCGGTGTCACCCCCATAAATTTAATAAAAATATTGCCTAATCAAAATTAGGTTTTGCTAAAGCTTAATGTTCCTTCTAATTTATTTCAAGGATTGTATCAGTATATAATTACTTTACAATCATCTAGCACTGGCCCTGGACAATGTGGCCCAGTTAGTTGGGCATCATCCTATGCACCAAAGGGTTGCCAGCTATATTCCCAGTCAGGGCACATGACTGGTTTGTGGGCTTTGTCACCCGGGGGTCATGCAGGAGGCAGCAGATCTATGTTGCACTCTCATGTCCATATTTCTCTCTCTCCCTCTCTCTCTCATAATAAACTATTCTTTAAAGATATCATCTAGCAGTGTTTCTAGTATATGTGTAAATTTTTGGCTGTTTGAGATACTTTTCATAAGTTGTTGAGATTACTATTTGTCCATTGTCATATGTGAAACCTGCATCTGTTGTTGATGCCATTTACAGCATGGAAGAGTGGCAGAAGTCACTCCCCATTTTCCCAACAGTGTGGTAGCGACCACATGGACTTTGTGCTGTATTCATTCTAGAGTACACAAGGCTCTGAATGCATGAATAGAGGGATGAGAAATGATTTAGCTATTTCCTAAAGCTTTGACCTTTTCAATTATTTGAGTACTTTCTCAAAATTCATATCATGCAGTTGTACTCTGATTTTAATCTCACATTTTAGGGAACTTACATGATATAGTTGAATTGAAATAGTCTCTGTTTAATTAAACCAAATGGCATACATTATGTTTTATCTTTTATAATCACCTCTTTAATAACATATTTGCTATGAAATAGGAAAAACACCCTTTATATATCATTTTTACTTGCTTTTGATGAGTACTTGTATGTTTTCTCTCTTGAGCCTCCTAATAATCCAGTGAGGTTTGAAGGACATTTTTGTGTTTCCTTTGCTGTGAGGAAACAGGTTCAACTTTCTAACTGATGGGTTTGTTTTCTATTTAATCTTTTCTCTAAAATCATTAAGTGGCATATATCAGAAGCCCCAGTGCAAAGTTTCAGCTACTTTTCTTTAGATTCACTGATTTATTACTGGTTTGTGATTCACAGAATATTTGTTTAGTGTTGAGGGCATTGAGATTGACATTACAAATGCATTTTTGCTTTTCTATCTTACAGGCCCTGGCCTATTTTGAGCAGTTAAAGATCTCCCCAGATGCCTGGCAGGTGTGTGCAGAAGCTCTAGCCCAGAGGACATATAGGTAATTAAAACAAAAATTTGCATGACTCTTAGAATTTAAATTTCTGTGAACTTGACAGGACTTAAATTTACCTGTGTTTGGAGAATGTTTTTATAAAAACATTTTATGACCTGTGTTTTGGGAAATCATTTAGTGTAGAAATGAGAAAAAATAGTAAACTAATGATTTGGCTCTTCCAGGATTGACTTTTCAGTAGAACTATCCTTTGCCTCATGCTGTGCACCTGACAGCATATCCCAACTAGAATGTAGTACATTAAAACTTCCTTATTTTCTTTTTCTTCAAATATATTTTTATAGATTTTAGAGAGGAAGGGAGAGGGAGAGAGATATAGGAACATCAGTGATGCGAGAGAATTATCAATCAGCTGCCTCCTGCACGCCCCCTACTGGGAATCAAGCCTGCAACCTGGGCATGTGCCCTTGGCCAGAGTCAAACCTGGGACCCTTCAGTCCGTAGACGGATGCTCTATCCACTGAACCAAACCGGCTAGGGCAAAACTTCCTTATTTTCTTATGATGTGAGTGATGGTTGGTTTTCTAAAGAGTTGGTAAAGGAGGTAATCAAATTATAATATTAATTTTTTATTTTAATTTAAAGTATATTAGCATTCAATTACCAATCTTTATTTAAAATATGGAACTCTTCACGAATTTGCATGTCATCATTATGCAGGGACCATGCTAATCTCTCTATTGTTACAATTTTATTTTTATTTTTTAAAATATATTTTTATTGATGTTTAGAGAGAGGAAGGGAGAGGGATAGAGCGATAGAAACATCAATAAGAGAGGAAGTTATCAATTGGCTGCCTCCTATACGGCCCCCACGGGGGTCAAACCCGCATCCTGGGCGTATGCCCTCACTGGGAATCAAACCAGCAACCTCTTGGTTCTTGGGTCAATGCACAACCGCTGAGCCACACCAGCCAGGCTATATTGTTCCAATTTTAGTATAAGTGCTGCTGAATCGAGCACTCACTTACCAATCTTGATGTTGGACTGAGGTCTTTTGTTTGTGTATATGCTACTAACATTCACTTTATCATTCTTACGTTGATCAGACCCATAATCTGTCCTCTGCATTGAGGAATAATGAATGCAGGTTCCTAAACTTTTTAGTTATTTGTCCCCCTCTCTCCAAGTCTTGTGGTTATCTAACCCACATTACATATATACAAGGATTTCCCCCTGCAATGTGATTTCCTATGAAGTCTTTCAAAAGCTTCAACATGATTTTTACAAAAATAAGAACTCTCATCATGCTCATTTATTAGTTTATATTACAAAAGAGGTGCAGCTGGCATAGTGAGACTTGGGGAAACACAACCACCCAGCTGTAAGCAAACAACTTGCTTCTGTGAGTAGAAGTTCCTGGAGGCTAGTGATGACTCCTCGCGGAGTTCTCCGCATGCTGTGGGTATTAGTTACTACATTTTTACAGACAAAACCAACTGTTCCAGTTTATTGAAAAAGTTGGTTTTGAGAACATATATATGTCTTAGAGTAAATAAGAACCAGCTCTTAATTAAAGTCTTATATACTTAGTTTAAGGCTTCAATGTCATCCATGATAAGGATAAAAATCCTAAGGTCTTAGAAGAGGTGCTAAATAAACCTAACTTTAAAAAACTCTTAAAGGATTGTTTCAGCCCTGGCCAGGTGGCTAAGTTGGTTGGAGCATTGCCCCATAGACAAAAGGATACAGGTTTGATCCCTGGTCGGGGCAATTACAGGAAGCAACCAATTAATGTTTCTCACATTGAAGTTTCTCTCCCTCCCTCCCTCCCTCCCTCCTATCTCTCTCAAAGTCAATGAAAACATATTCTTGGGTAAGGATTAAAAAAAAAAAAAAAAAAGACTGTTTCATTTATTTGGTTAATTCATGTTGTCTAAATGAAGATAACATCTCCATTCTTGTAGTGACCAGTTAGCTTTATATATGAAAAATGTCCTATGACTAATCCTGGCTCAAACTAACTATCTTGGTTGAATAGATTGTTCTTCACTAAAGAGACTTTGTCAGAGTTTGTAGCTAGCTCACTGCAACTCTGGCTCACCCCTAGAGAGACAAGTGAAAGTCAATAATTGGTGGGTACTGATTTTTGCTCTCCTTTTGTAAGGGCAATATATTTGTACTTTGGTTTTCTGCATGACGTTTGAGGCTAGACTGCCAGTCAGGTGATACCGGGTGTTTTGGATTTGGCTGCAATAGAACTGTCTAGGATTGAATTTTAAGTATGACTTTGATAAACAACTCTGATTTAACTCAATCTCTGGCAGTTCTACCATTTGTCATTTTAACACCTAGCCTTTAGCAGTTGTTCCAGGAATCCTAACATCTAGAATTTAGGGGGGGTGTCTTTTATTTGCAAAGAACTATATTTAAGGTGTATCTTAATTTGTTTGGTTGTTCTGCTTGCCAGATTTGGTAGAAATACCGAATATTGTATAATATTTGAAGTTCTCTTAGCTTTTTAAACAAATTGATAAGAATGTAATAAATGAGATCAATAAGTAGAAAGCAAGCCAAAGGTCTGTTTTGAGAAATTTTTTAACTATGTTATTCATTAATATTTTGTCTTTGATTTGTTTTCCCCAATTCATATTCTGCTTATTTTCTTTTTCCTAGTGATGATCACATCAAGTTTTTCTGCTTTCAAGTTTTAGAACATCAAGTTAAATACAAGTAAGTCTTTTTCTCACTGCTTGACACTGAAGTTTGTGGGGAGAGGCCATTTTTTAAAATTAGTTTTGCCCTTTTTAGGAAACCATAATACAGGTTGTAATTTAACAGTGTATGTGACATCCAGTTTATAGCTGTATTTTGATTTGTCCCAAAGTGTTTTAACAATACTGAATTTGTTGGTTACATGTAAATATCCAACATTTTACAGGGAAGACAAAATAGATTTCCAGTTTCTCTGAAAATATCAGAAGATGTAACAATACTCCACCTGTTTTCTACATGACAGTTCTCTGTTAGAGTAGAGTGGCAGCATGGGCACTTGTATTCAGAACCCCTGCTTTAATTAGGTGAAAACAATGAATCATAGCTCAGAGGACCCTTAGTTTGTCTATTGATTTATTCTGTAAACCACAGATCTCAGAAGATGGACTTACTTCCATTTGAAAAAATTGTGTAGCTGCCATTTTTTCTATGTGAACCTAACCACAGATTAAACTAATACCAATATTGATACTCCACCTGCCACTCCCACACTTATCATTTTTCCTTAAAGCAAGTGATGAGAGAGAGGCATTAGTTTATTTTAGAGAACTTCAGATAATTGAGTGCTATACAAATTTTCCTTTTCAAATATATTTTTTAAAACCACAGACACCAAATATAGCCATTATTATTTTTTCTTCTCTATTTTGAACAGATATTCAGAACTAACTACTGTTCAACAGCAACTAATTAGGGAGACGCTCATATCTTGGCTTCAAGCTCAGGTAAAATTGTAATTTCATTTAGTACCTCAAATTGAGAGATATTTAAATTTTTATTTTTGCAAGCGTTTGCAACTTTATGTCAAAAATGTGGATCATTTACCCTCTATTTCATCCTGTAGCTTTCTTAGAAAGTACTGGTTTTGAAGATCATGGGTAGATGAAAGCTTAGCAGTAATTTTAAATTGTATCAATATCTGAAACTATCATGCTTTCCTTGACACATTGTGGAAACTTGGTTTTAAAATGTAATTTTTTTTTTTTACTACTTGACAAAAGTGGCTTTTCTGTTCACTCTTAAAGGTGATCCCCTCGTATGGGGAAGTAAAGCACAGCATAGGGAATATTGTCAATAATATTGTAATAACTATGTATAGTGCCAGTTGGGTACTAGACTAATCAGGGGGGATCACTTTGTAAATTACATAAGTGTCTAACCACTATGCCGTGCACCTGAAACTAAATGAAATTGAATGTCAACTGTAATTGAAGCTTTCTTTTTAATGTTAAAAAATTTTTAAAAAACACATAAAAATGAGTCCTCCTGGACAACCTCTTCACAAAGACCCCACTTCAAAATGGCCAATCAAGTTCTTAATTCATAGTATGTCCTTACTTGTTAATTTTGGTTAATGTACATATAAAGCAGTTGTATAGTTAGACATTTTATTTTCCTGTAAAGAGCAAGCAGCTAGAAGAAAAACAATTGAATTTTTTCCTTCGGAAAATTAATAGGAACTGGTAAAACTCTACGTCTGAATCTTTTCTCTAAAAGTGTGAGAATGGAAAAAAATGAAGTGTGAGAATAAGAAATAACCATTAACACATTTGTTCATTTGATTATTCCCCATCTGCTCAGTTGCTTAAATACTTTGGTCATTTTTAAGCATATTTGTTGCATAGCTAATCTAGACCATGTTGAAGTTTCATGTGTTTTTTGCCTATTAGTGATAAATAGGAAAACGAAGTGTTGAAACTTTTTAATTTACATTTAATTTCACGGACTGTTTCTCTGATTGTCAGATGCTGAATCCTCAAGCAGAGAAGACCTTTATACGAAATAAAGCAGCCCAAGTCTTCGCCTTGCTTTTTGTTACAGAATATCTCACTAAATGGCCCAAGTTTTTTTTTGACATTCTCTCAGTAGTGGACCTAAATCCAAGGGGAGTAGATCTGTACCTCCGAATCCTCATGGCTATTGATTCTGAGTTGGTGGATCGTGATGTAGTGCATACATCAGAGGCAAGTAACTTCCCTTTAATTTTTAGGGTTTTTTTGTTTTGTTTCTTTAATTTTATTTATTAATTTGAGAGAGAGAGAGAGAGAGAGAGAGAGCAACATCAATTTATTATTCCACTTATTTATGCATTCATTGGTTGCTTCTTGTATGTGTCCTGACCAGTGATTGAACCCACAACCTTGGCATATTGGGACTTTAACCAACTGAGCTACCCAGTTAGGGCCTAATTTTTAGTTTTTAATATATATTTTATAGGAGATAATGGGCACATAATAAAAGGAGCATAAGTCTTATTTTTGAGACAAACTTTCTTAAGAATAATTATAGATTTACTCAACATTTTGAATTTTGTTTTACAAAGGAACTTAAATTTGTCTTCTCTCCCCCATGTAGGTTGAAATTAGAATAGTTAGATTTTTTTTTTTTTTTTTTTTTTTACTAGGTGAGCACTTACTCCTGTGAAATAAACAAGTTTTTTTTTCTCCTGTGAATTTGTAGGGATGTGATCTATATTGACTACTGCTGTGTAGTCACTGACTGAGGAAGAAGCATTGCTTATGAATCAGTGCTGGGTTCTTCTGTATTCTCAGTCACATAGCCCATTGCCTTATATAGTTCATGATCTGATGTAATTTTTTTTAATTGATTGATTTTAGAGGGAGGGGAAAGGGGGGAGGGAGAGAGAGAAAAAAACCACATTGATTTGTTGTTCCACTTACTTGTGCATTCATTGGTTCATTCTTGTATGTGCCCTCACCGGGGATCAAACCCACAACCTTGGGGTATTGGGACGACACTCTAACCAACTGAGCCACCGTCCAGGTCTTTGTCTCCTTATTAAAGAACACAACAGAAATAGTTTAATTCAAGTGTTTATAATAACTTTAAATTCATTGTATGTCAAACATTTATAAAGGTTATTTTCATGCATTTAATTTATTGCCATTTAACTTAAACATCATGTTTGTATTATATTGAGCAATACGCAATTACTTAAGATTTCTAAATAATGCTTATTTATAGTTTATGTTTAATAAGAGATCAAGTCTGGCACTGAGGAAGAGAAATGTGTTGAAAGTCTGGAAGTTTAGTGGTGAGGTAATTACTGTGGGCAACTATTCAGATGTCAAACATTATTTTGTGAGGTACTCTGCTTTGATCGCATATAAGGTGTTTTGTTTTGTTTTTAGGAGGCTCGTAGAAATACTCTAATAAAGGATACCATGAGGGAACAGTGCATTCCAAACTTGGTGGAATCATGGTACCAAATCCTGCAAAATTATCAGTATACTAATTCGGAAGTGACATGTCAGTGCCTTGAAGTAGTTGGGGCTTATGTATCTTGGATAGATTTATCCCTTATAGCCAATGATAGGTAAGTATAAGTCTACTTTTAAAATATTAGCCTGCAAAATACATCAATTTGAAAACATAACAATTTTATTCCATTGCCAGGTTTATAAATATGCTGCTAGGTCATATGTCAATAGAAGTTCTACGGGAAGAAGCATGTGACTGTTTATTTGAAATTGTAAATAAAGGAATGGATCCGGTTGATAAAATGAAACTAGTAGAATCTTTGTGTCAAGTATTACAGTCTGCTGGGTTTTTCATCATTGACCAGGTCAGTAAGTTTATATATAAAGTTTTTAAATTGTTAGAACAAACTAGGATAGGTAGTAATTTAAATATTCTTTCTTTCTTTCTTTCTTTTTTTCTTTTCTTTTCTTTTCTTTTCTTTTCTTTTCTTTCTTTCTTTCTTTCTTTCTTTCTTTCTTTCTTATATATAGTTTATTGATTTATTACAGAGAGGAAGGGAGAGAGATAGAGAGTTAGAAACATCGATGAGAGAGAAACATCCATCAGCCTCCTCCTGCATACCTCCCACTTGGGATGTGCCTGCAACCAAGGTACATGCCCTTGACCGGAATCGAACCTGGGACCTTTTAGTCTGAAGGCCGGCGCTCTATCCACTGAGCCAAACCGGCTACGGCTTTCTTTCCTTTTTTTTGTTGGAAACTCCCCTTGAAATTATAATAATGAAACACTGCATCTTGAAAGCCATAATATTTCTGTAGCATTTGTTTTAGGCAATGGATTATACCAGTTCTTAAACTTGAAAATCTGGGATGGTACCTTCGAATGTTCATTTCTAACAAAGTCCTGGGTGATGCTGATACTACTGGTCCACAAACCATACTTGTAGCAAGAGACTATACTATTTACATGACAGTGCATTTTGGCCAAAATTAGACTTGGTTATAATTGTTACATTTTCATCATACATTTGAATGGTTACTTATTTGAGTTTTTAGAATTTAATTCCAACAGCTTTGGGTGTGGTAAAGTAGTAATTTAGATACACAATTGGAAAGTTTTAATTTTACCTATGACAGTGATAAAGAATTACTAAGAAATCTTTGTATTGCTGATATGTTATTAGCATAGCTCTAGTGTTTTCCTTGCTGACGAACAATATTGTTTTCTTATACTGCTAATAATTGTTTTATTTAGTCCCTGGTAAAAGACCTAAAATAATGAAGTTAAAAATATATTTCTATAGGAGAACATTATAAGGATAATTAATGAAAAAAATGTAAGTTTGAGTTCTGGCTCTAACTGATATGACCATAGGTAGGTAATTATAATAGCAGTATCTCTTTGCAGCAATAGTTAAGGCTCAAATTAAATAGTATCAGAAAGGACTGTTGTAAGTTGTTACACATACTTTGATTTTATTAAAGCATATTTACTGAATTCAGTAGTTTAAAGAGAAGGTTCTAAAACCATATGTCCCTATTTTTAAGCTTTTATAAAGTCAGCAATGTTTATAGTACTATAATCGTTAAAAACAGTTGCTTTAGCCCTGGCCAGTGTGGCTCAGTTGGTTGAGTGTCGTCCCATGCACTAAAAGGTTGCCAGTTTGATTCCTGGTCAGGGCACATGCCCAGGTTGTAGGTATTTTTTATTTTTATTTTTTAACTATATTTTTATTGATTTTAGAGAGGAAGGGAAAGGGAGAGAGAGGTAGAAACATCAATGATGAGAGAGAATCATTGATTAGCTGCCTCCTGCATGATCGGGGATCGAGCTCACAACCTGGGCATATGCCCTGACCAGGAATCAAACCATGACCTCTCAGTTCACAGGTCAAGGCTCAATCACTGAGCACACAGTCCAGGCTGTGGGTATTTTTTTAAGTTGCTTTAAAGAGTACTAGTGTATAATAATGGTAGAAGAATTCAAATTCTAAAAATTTCCCAGTCAAAATGTTAGAATTGTTAAATGTTACTTTAAAATTGAATCCTTTAATTGGCATTTGATTCATTCTAAAGTTTAGGGTTTTTCCTCTTTACTCTTAGGTGTGTGATTTTAAATTGAGGACTGCCTTGATTCCTTTCAGGAAGAAGATGTTGACTTCCTTGCCAGATTTTCTAAACTGGTAAATGGAATGGGACAGTCATTGATAGTTAGCTGGACTAAATTAATTAAGAATGGGGATATCAAGAATGCTCAAGAGGCACTACAAGCTATTGAAACAAAAGTGGCGCTGATGCTGCAGCTACTAATTCATGAGGATGATGATATCTCGTCTAACATTATTGGATTTTGTTATGATTATCTTCATATTTTGAAACAAGTGAGTCTTTATTTTAACTTTTTGTCCAGTGGATAATATAGAAGGGTCACAAAGAATTGGAAAATAACAGGAAAAATGAAAATAGCCTTAATTCTAACACCTAATGACATTTGCTGTTATATATTAATGTGTTTCCTTTTTCTTTTCTTTTTTAAAGTTTTTAGCCAGAAAACAAATTTTCAGGTTCTATAATTCATAAGACTAATAATAAGCTTCAGAATTAATGATAGGTTTAGGTTATTTTTATTTTTGAATCATGTTTATTTCTAAATACAGTAGATATGTTGTTAAACATAGTTTATTTTATTAATTACATATAAATAATTTTTATACAATTAAAATTTTCCCCCAGAGAATTACTTTCAATAAGAACTTAAAATGTAGAGGGTATTAGTCTCTATATTTAAGAATAAGTAACTTCCCATTACAACATTAGGTGAGAGAACCATTCCTATTTTATTTATATTGATTAGTTTAATCAAGTCAAGCGTAAAATAACTTTTTTTCCACACTGAGTTTAGCTTCTGTTTGTTATAACAGGCCTCTATGCATACTTTAAGACATTTTCGGCAATGGGGAAGGGTATGAAGAAAATTCAGATCACTATTGATAATCCCACTGTGTATCCCATAGTGGATTCTTAGGCCTTTTTTTTGCCTTGTTCAAAACAAGGCAAGATCATACTTTACTGTTCTATAACCTGCTTCTTTGCTGAAAGCATTATAAGTATCTTTAAAAATCAAATTCATTTATATGTCTTTGCCTGCATTTCAAGTTATTTACCAGAAATGGAATTGCTAGATCTTAGGTACATTTTAAATACAGGATGGGACAAAAGTAGGTTTACAGTTGTGAGTATGCAGAACACAGAATTTATTCTTGTGTTACTATTTATTTATTTTATTTTTTAAATATATTTTATTGATTTTTTACAGAGAGGAAGGGAGAGAGATAGAGAGTTAGAAACATCGATCAGCTGCCTCCTGCACATCTCCCACTGGGGATGTGCCCGCAACCCAGGTACATGCCCTTGACCGGAATCGAACCTGGGACCTTTCAGTCCGCAGGCCGACGCTCTATCCACTGAGCCAAACTGGTTTCGGCTATTTATTAATTATTGTATTATTTTCCATACGAACAACTGTAAATGTACTTTTGCCCCCACCCTGTATAGAAAGGAGCTACCAGACTACCCTCCAGAAAAGTGTGCATGTTTTTAAAAATGTTAGTCTATTAGAAAAATATTCTGATGAGTAAGTATAAATTTAGGAAATCTAACAAATTATTGCTTACTTTTTAACAGCTTTCAGTGCTCTCGGATCAGCAAAAAGCTAATGTAGAGGTAATTGATTTCTTTTTGCTTCTTTTAAACTGGTAATAGTATCTGTGTCTACAATCTGCCTTTAAATATAGCTTAACTTCTGATTTTATGAAATTAAAGGAGACTGACAAAAGGTATTTTATTCTTAATTATAGGCAATCATGTTGGCCGTTATGAAAAAATTGACTTATGATGAGGAATATAACTTTGAAAATGAGGTAAGAATTTTGCATTGAGGAGAAATCAGTTTTAATTTCATTGTTTACTTACATCACATTAATATTTCAAGTTTTGATTATTTTAGAGTCCTTTAAAACAAGATATATTTTTAAAATTATCCTGATTATATTAACCTCAACTGTACGTAAAATTAATGGAAGCCTCATAATACTTCACATTTGGTACTTTTTTAAAAAACATTTCATAGCATCGATCTTTATAAAATATTGACAATATTTTTGGTGATCTTATCTTACTTTATATTTAACGAGAGTGATACATTGAGGCCCAGTTGGTGGAACTCAGATCATAAATGTGTATGGGAGAGTGGGAATGAGGTATTTAACGGCCTGGACTTGTTCTGGTTAGAAGTCTTGTCTAGGATTGCTAGAGAGTCAGCTTCCCATCAAACACAAGGTCATCAGGTGCTTTCTAGTAATTCAGTCATGACATAATACTGTTTAGTTGTGTGCTAGTGACCTATTCCTTTCTTTGGGTATTCAGAAACTTTGGACTATAAAAGGATAATGGTGATGCTAACCAACACACTTTGTACTTAAAGCGCCAGGCTCATTACATGTAATAGCTTCTATCATATAATATTATAGTTTTTACAGTGAACAGAAAGATACAAGGAGTATAAATAAGGTGCTGAAGTTCTCACAAAACCCAGTGTGAACCTCTTCTGACTCTAGATTCTTATCCTTAATTTCCTTCCTGTACTATTTCTGGTTCTGGCTTTCAAGATCTAGGACTATGTTCAGAAATACTTATTTGTGAGCAGGAGGGGAAGGTCTACTAAGCCTAGTAAGTTTTCCTGTATACATGAATATTGATGAAATAAATGAAAGTATTAAATTTGTAAGTGCAGAAAACTAATGACAGTTCACCATTTACATGAGTTTTATAGTCTTTTATGTTTTTAAAAAGAGAATTTTAAAATCCATCATAGGGTGAAGATGAAGCCATGTTTGTAGAATATAGGAAACAACTGAAGTTGCTGTTGGACAGGCTTGCTCAAGTTTCACCAGAGTTACTGCTGGCTTCTGTTCGTAGAGTTTTTAGTTCTACACTGCAGTAAGTTTGTTATTGTTTTGGTAACAGGTCATCTCTTTCCTTTTCTCCCTGGTGATGGTTTACAATAAGTGATTCACTACTTTATTAATCTGTGTGACTTACTAAGATTTTATGTGTATCTCTGAAACAATGCACTTAATCACCTTGATTTTTCTTGATCCTTGAGGGGAAACACTACTCTTTAGAACATAAATAATAAAATGGATAGCATCAGTTATTTTTACTTTTTGGTATAAATTATATTGCCTGGCAAAGTTAACAATATCTGCCCTAGCTGGTTTGGCTCAGTGGATAGGGCGTCAGCCTGTGGACCGAAGGGTCCCAGGTTCCATTCCGGTCAAGGGCACATGCCCAGGTAGTGGGCCTGATCCCCAGTTTGGGAGGGGGTGGGGGAGAGCATGCAGGAGACAGCCAATCAATGATTCTCTCCCATCATTGATGTTTCTCTCTCTCTCCCTCTCCTTCCTCTCTGAAATCAATAAAAATATATTTTTAAAACATTAACAATATCTATGACTTCTTAATAATTAAAGAGGCTTTTGTTGGTGTCTTTTTATCCTTTGCATCACTAATTTTGTATAAATAGTGTATGTTCAGGTCTCAGTAACATATTATGCCTTGGTAGGAATTGGCAGACTACACGATTTATGGAAGTTGAAGTAGCAATAAGATTGCTGTATATGTTGGCAGAAGCTCTTCCAGTATCTCATGGTGCTCACTTCTCAGGTGATGTTTCAAAAGCCAGTGCGTTGCAGGATATGATGCGAACTGTAAGTATACTGAAAATAATTTATTTGAGCATAATTTTCTGTTTTCACTATAAGCTAATCAGAGTTTATTAGAGTTTAGTATCTGTTAAAAGGGGGCATTTTGATGTTACAATAAATAAAGATAGATTTCTTAACTTTTTCTTGCTCCAGTTGGTAACATCAGGAGTTAGTTCCTATCAGCATACATCGGTGACATTGGAGTTCTTCGAAACTGTTGTTAGATATGAAAAGTTTTTCACAGTTGAACCTCAACACATTCCATGTGTACTAGTAAGTAAACATTTTACTTATTTTCAATTTTTGTTATTTTCCCATGTATTTCAGCTAATGAGCAGATAGTATTCTATTTTTCTTTTATAACTTTTTCCACAGCCAGAGGTTCTCAAAAACTTTTTTTCAGAAACTCTTGAATGCACTGACACTAACCCCTCTTCCATTAAAAAAATTTTCTGTCTAATCAGTCACCTAAAGTCCTCAAGGGTCTAACTTGTGTGTTGAGTAAGGTTTCTTGTTATATATAGTATCTGGTTCTTGCCTTCTAGAAGCTAAGAAAAAATTTTTGATATAAATAAAAATGTTTCACAAAAGTAGCAACAGGAATTTTAAACAAGTGCAGCAAAAGTAAAAGTGTCTCTGTTTCTTTAGATGGCTTTCTTAGATCACAGGGGGCTGCGGCATTCCAGTGCAAAAGTGCGGAGCAGGACTGCCTACCTGTTTTCTAGATTTGTCAAGTCTCTCAAGTAAGTACAAAATTTCAGCTGTTATGTTTTATTCTTATATTTAGGATTATTAAATAGAACATATAAATTATCTTCTAAGAGCCTGTGGTAGATTTGGTTCTTTCTGTTCTAAGGCATTTTCTAAGTATTCCTTTTTTGTATCATGATGTTAGGACTTCTTTTCATTCTCATTAATTTACTTCATTCATTAAAAAGTGATTTGTTTGCATACTTGTATATGTAACACTAATCACTAATAACATTATGTAATTACATAACCAATAGTTTTATTGCTATGGATCAATAGTATATGGCTTCTTTGAAATTCTAAAGAATATATTCCTTGGAAATACATTTTTAACCTAACCTGTCTTATATTTTTTATTAGTACCAGTTTTTGGCATGAAAACTATTCATTCTTAGGCTTATAAGGTTGTAATTTTTAAAAATCATCATTAATCTTAATCACATGTGACTAGCTTAGAACTGATTTTTTAGTTCTGCCTTAACGGGGGATTTAGTGTTTTTAGCAACTTTTCAAGCACTATTACTTATGTTATTATGATTTTCCTTTTTGCCTTTATTCAGTAAACAAATGAATCCATTCATTGAGGATATTCTGAATAGAATACAAGATTTATTAGAGCTTTCTCCACCTGTAAGTACCTATTCTTCCAAATTACAGATTTTCCCCAGATTTTGAGGCCACATACACCTTTAGCACTAATACTTTCGTGGGCTTTTTTTAAAATGAGGGTGGTGTGTGCAAGGGTTAGTTCTGTTTACCAACAGTGTTGAGATAGCTATAATAATAAAAGCTTAATGTGCTAATTAGACCAGACGTCTTTCCGGACGAAGCTGGGGCTACAGCCGCGAGATCGAGGAAGCCGCTGCCGCTGCGAGGGTAGGGCTCCAGGCAGCCATCCGTGGCTGCGAAGGCCTACTCTTGCACGTATTTTGTGCATTGGGCCTCTAGTAGTAAATAAAACAGTAATAGAAGTAGAAGAAAAGCAAGAGTTGACTGACAAATTTGGCAATATGAGAAATAGTCTGCTTTCTCTACACTGTTAAATGTTGATGAAGTGTTTTATGGAGAAGGAAAAATTCGGTTTCCAAATTATTTAGTACTATGATCATATTGGGCCTTCTCAGTGACTGCTGCTGTTAGACTGAAGCTTTTCTGTGTTTAATTTTTCAGGCTTAGGATAAAATTTTGATGCTGGTTTTTCTGAATATTTTGGTGTCCATTTCACTAGAAAGATTTAAGTTGGGGTGCTTTGTAAGCACATCTTGATGGATATTAGTACATGTTTTTGTTTAAAGCAAATACTGACATTGACTCAATTCTTTTTCACTTTGATACAAAATATTACTAGAGCTGCCATTTAAAAAGTGTTGAACAAAAATAATACTTTTGTTCTTTTAAGTAAATACCAGCACTTAGGGTTCACAGCTTATGTAATTTCACTGCATGAAAGGTTAGTAGTGAATTATATGGTTAAAAATTATCTTTGTCTACATACTAGAAAAGCTGATATATACAGTACTTCACGCGGTTATTGCCAGTTTTCCTTGGCAGTTCACGGTAACCCAATTTTTGGGTACCTTATATTTCTGTAGCACTTTATCTTTGTATTCTCAACTCCTAGAGCATTGATTAGTCTTAGTGGTACTTAAAAATGCTTTAGTTACTTCTAAATTGGGAATTTTTTTTTTTTTTTTTTTTTTTTTTTAAGAAATGAGAACATGACATAATTTATCTGTTTTTAGACAAGGTTTTATGTATTTCTTAATAAGGAGCTTGAGTGTTGGACCTAGAAGGGCCTCTGATATTTCCCCACACTCCTCTTGGCCTCCCCTACTGCATAAAAAAATAACAAAATTCAATAAAAATGACCCATATATGGGATGCCTGCTTATGCCTGAATGAGATCTGGTTTTGTATTTGCAGTCTTATTTTCAAACGTTTTAAAGTAATAACCGTTGTGAATGTGCATATATATTTATTGTGTGGTTTTTGTTGTTATTCAACTCTTAAACACTCTTTAAAATATTAACTTGTGTGGCCTTTGTACTAACGTTCAGAGTACCTTTGTACACCTCATTTTTAGCCACCAACAATCTTACAAATAAGAGTTTTACAAGAGAAAAACAAGGTAGAAGGCTAGCTAATAATTATGACTATTTGCAAAGTCTTTTTTTTAATTTTTTTTATTGATTTTTTACAGAGAGGAAGGGAGAGAGATAGAGAGTTAGAAACATTGATCAGCTGCCTCCTGCACATCTCCTACTGGGGATGTGTCCGCAACCCAGGTACATGCCCTTGACCGGAATCGAATCTGGGACCTTTCAGTCCACAGGCCGACGCTCTATCCACTGAGCCAAACCGGTGTCGGCAGCAAAGTCTTGAAAAGAGTAGAATTAGACCCACGATCTTACCTCTACTTCAATTTTCTTTCTGTTATATGGTCTTAGGAGAAAATTTGTTTTTATAAGCACTCAACCTACTTTTTAATAGTGAGTTGATGTCATAGATTACATCTCTCGCTTTTGCACTTTGCTTAAATGAGACTAAATTTTATTTTAGGAGAATGGTTACCAGTCTTTGTTGAGCAGCGATGATCAACTGTTTATTTATGAGACAGCTGGAGTGCTGATTGTTAATAGTGAATACCCAGCAGAACGGAAGCAAGCCTTAATGAGGAATCTGTTGACTCCACTAATGGAAAAGTTTAAAATTCTGTTAGAAAAATTGATGCTGGCACAAGATGAAGAAAGGCAGGCATCTCTAGCAGACTGTCTCAACCATGCTGTTGGATTTGCCAGGTGAGTTAAGATTATTGAGTGAGTGTCTCTACACAGACAAGACCATTTATTTGTCTGCATCTTTTAGAATTGGGCACATATCCAAGATTCCAAAACTGGATTGTCTAGAGAATTATCTAAGCTTTCTTTTCTAAATCTAGTGAATTAAAAGACTTAGCTGAAGAAGGGAATAGATTATGTAACATTCTGCATTTCTGTCTTGACAACTGAGTCCTTAACTTTGACTTCTTTGGTGTAAATTGATTGTGTATTTAAGGGGATTAGCTAAAGTGTTTATATATCAGTTACTAATTGGGAAATCTTGGTGTTCGGTTTTGGTATCTTAAAGAGTAGGTCCTGAGACTTCTTTTTACCTGTTGCATTGTGTCCTGAAGACCACCCAAGCTGCTATTTCTTTCTCTCTGCCCATAACTTTTATTGGCAAACAATAACAGCATATAAATTGTAGTGGTTGCTGATTATAAGCTATATAAAACAATTGCTCTATGGAATATTTCAGTGCAAAAGCTAATATTAGAGAGTTGTAGAAATAACTTGATTCTAAAGATTGTTTTCTAAATTTAAATAAGTAATTTGCAGATTTTGTAGTAGGACAGCCTGGTCATACATAGTAAGTGGATTTTCCCCCTCTTTTCTGCATACTTCATCAGTAGGATTTTAATAAAACATTTAGATGGATTCAGATTAGAGGACTATAGTAACTACATCTCATTCATTTAGAATTGTCTACCAGTTTTGTTAGTTTTGTAATTTATCGTGCATTGTTTTTTATTACTCCATAAAATTTTTAAAGAATAAAGTTAAAAATAGTTGCCTTATTTTACTTATCTAGTCGGACCAGCAAAGCTTTCAGCAACAAGCAGACTGTGAAACAATGTGGCTGTTCCGAAGTTTATCTGGACTGTTTACAGACATTCTTGCCAGCTCTGAGTTGTCCCTTACAAAAGGATATTCTCAGAAGTGGAGTTCGCACTTTCCTTCATCGCATGATAATTTGCCTAGAGGAAGAAGTTCTTCCGTTCATCCCATCTGCCTCAGAACACATGCTGAAAGATTGTGAAGCAAAAGACCTTCAGGAGTTCATTCCTCTTATCAACCAGATTACAGCCAAATTTAAGGTACCACAAACCTCAGAGCATCCCCTGGCTTAAAGATCTTCCCCTGGCTTAAAAGATTAGGTGTATTTATCTTTAGATATATACATTGTCCCCCAAAAGTGTATATACACACTTTGAATAATTATAAAGGCAGTGCTTATTAAAATACATTTTATTTTCAAAATTGAGCTATCAGCTGTTAAAGTGTGTATACATTTTGGGGGGGATACCCTGCATTTTGACATTTGCCCCCTTGGTTTGTTTTTGTAAATATGAGTTACTTGTGGGCATGGATTGTGTATTTTTATCATCCCTAATATCTGGCTCACTCCCTTACACATAAGACATGCTTAATAGCTGTTTTAATAAAAACATGCATACATTATCTGTTTTATGTAGCAGAAGAAAACAATTACTCTTCTGTTTTAGAAAATCAAATAAAAACAGCATTGAGTACTACCTGTCTAAAGAGGTAAATAAAAAGCATTGTAATTTGGGTGTCCACACAGGAGTTTAAAAGTAATGTAGTGTACTAAAGTTGGTTTTATGTACAAGGAGATTTAAGTCAGGTATAAGCTGACTAATAAGAATGGCTAACACACAGTGCTTTCTGTGTTCAAAATGTGTTCTAAGCATTTTCCTGCACATTAATTCATTTGATTCTAGGAGGTAAGTATTGAATTTTATAGATGAAGAAACAGACACAGAGAAGTTAAGGATTTCCCAATGGCATATAAAGCCTGAGCACCCAAGCATGTAACTCCATTTATAATTTAGCAATAGAATTAATATCGTGAAATTTAAATTGAAAATATTCCATGGCAGTATTTGATTGTGAAATATTTCCGGGTCCCTACTATTTTTCTTATTATTTCTTAATTGTTTATCAAGAGAACCTATTTCTTAGCTCAGATATTCATGTTTCGTAGATCAAGAATACAGGTAAGTGACAAACTTCTATGGAATTCAATCCAAAGAAATTCTTTACATAGCATGATCACTTTGCACTCTGAAAGATACCAGCCTTCCTCATCTCCTCAAAATCTTGCATGGAATCATAACTTCTGTAGAAATCTGCATGTCTTCTTTCTTGGTTCAGCCACACCAAACTTACAGGAAGCTGCAACCCCCAGGAATATAATGATGGCTCCAACAATATGAAATGTTGGCCATGCATCTGAGGTTTTGACAAAGCACTGAAAGACATGGTAGTTATAGTCTCCTCCACCAACGTCCTTCCTGAGAGAGAACTGGATCCGGCTCCCTACTATTTTAACGTGATCTTGAACTGTAGGAAATTGGTTGAATTTAATAATGTATATGTTATGTAGATTTTGTTTTAACTTTGATATTTGCTAAGTGAATTGTGTAAATATTCTAAATAGAAATTCTTAAGAAAGACTGTAAAACACGTTTTTTCTAAGTTACATTTATTTTTTTAATTGAGGTATAATTGACATACAACATCATATTAGTTTTAGGTAGTCTACAACATCAAGAGCCAGTATTTGTATATAGCAGAAGCCTAGTTAACAGCCGTCACTAAACATTGTTTCAGAATATTTTTTCTTGTGATGAGAACTTTTAAGATTTACTCTTAGAAAACTTTTCAAATATGCAATACAGGATATTATTAAGCTTCATAATAATTTTCTTACTCACTTCTGAAGTAGTAGTAATATTTCTTATGTTCAGATACAGGTATCTCCATTTTTACAACAAATGTTCATGCCTCTACTTCATGCAATTTTTGAAGTGTTGCTTCGACCAGCAGAAGAAAATGACCAGTCTGCTGCTTTAGAGAAGCAAATGTTGCGGAGGAGTTACTTTGCTTTCCTGCAAACAGTCACAGGCAGTGGAATGAGCGAAGTCATAGCAAATCAAGGTGGGGATGTGTGTGATGCCTAAATTGTCTGCTGATGTCTTTGTCACAGTTATGCATCTATGTGAGCAAGAGTTAAAGTAGACACTAAACTTTTGGAGTGTTGTTGTATATGGACCCCTAGGATGACTGCTCATTATTTCAAGGAGGGAATTATTTTCAAGTTGAGGGCCTTAAAACTAATTGGTATTCGGTTCCCTTTTTTCCTGAAGTAGTATTCTTTTATTGGTTCTTTAGTATTAAAAACAGCATGGTGGCCCTAACCGGCGTGGCTCAGTGGATAGAGCATCAGCCTGCCGACTCAGGGGTCCCAGGTTCAATTCCAGTCAAGGGCATGTACCTTAGTTGCGGGCACATCCCCAGTGGGGAGTGTGCAGGAGGCAGCTGATCGATGTTTCTCTCTCATTGATGTTACTAACTCTCTATCCCTCTCCCTTCTTCTCAGTAAAAAATCAATAAAATATTTTTTTTTTTAAAAAAACAGCATGGTGGTTACTGCCAGAATTGACTTGACAATTGAGTCTTACTGATTAATTTGCCATTTTCAAATTAAAAATAAATGGGACTGGATAGATCAATGTAGATAATTTTACAATATAGGAAATCCAGTGGGTAAGATGACAAGGGAATAGTGATTTTTCAATACTTTATGCTTAAAATTAAGGAGTACAGTTAATAAAAATTAAGGGATCTTACCAACTCTGTAAATGCTTTTGTCTGGTTACTATATATGGAATTAGAGCTTCAGGTTGCCTTTCCAGTTCTTCAAGTCAAGGTTTTTTTTTCCCCTTTTCAGGTGCAGAGAATGTAGAACGAGTTCTAGTTACTGTGATTCAAGGAGCAGTCGAATATCCAGATCCAATTGCACAGAAAACATGCTTTATCATCCTCTCCAAGTTGGTAGAACTCTGGGGTAAGATGATTTTTTTTAAGCTTTATTCCCTAGCCTGTTTCCTAAGACTCTCAGAGATGAAATAGAACCCTAGCCCTCACAATAGACAGGAGCGGGGAGTTGATTTCCCCCAATGATAAATTATAATTGACTTTTTTTATATACAAGATGAAAATTTGAATTCTCTTGACAGGTGGTAAAGATGGACCAGTGGGATTTGCTGATTTTGTTTATAAGCACATTGTCCCTGCGTGTTTCCTAGCACCTTTAAAACAAACCTTTGACCTGGCAGATGCACAAACAGTATTGGTAAGCACCCAGGAATCTTTGTTTACCTTGTGTAGATCTTACGTGTTTTAACTCAAAATTTTTTCTTTAATGCCAGGTTGATTTTATTAGGTTTCATTGCTTTTTTTTTTTCTTCTAATTTAGTACTTTCAAATTAGGATTCATTTTTAAGAGATTGATGATACCTCTGGACCTTTTGTGGATTCTGACTAAATCATAATGCTAAAATTGACTATATGAAATCCAGCTCCTACAACTTTAATGACCAAGACTCTTTCTAGGACCGTAAAAGAGCGCATACTACCAATAGTCTAAAGTTTTATTAGTTTCCTACTACTGCTTTCACTCTAAACTGGTGCTTAATGTTTTTTCCTCACTATTAAGAGTAACTTTCTCTTCCTTGTATGATGGTTTCCCCAAATCTCCAGGGTGCTTAATGTCAAGCAGTTGCCTTTTACTCACTTCCCCATAGCCAAGTAAAAGCTAGATTTCATAACTATAATTCACTACATTGAGACAGCATTTTTGTGTTGTTATATTTTCTATTCAACCTACTTATTCCATCCTTCCCTGCCTTCATCCTTTCTTTGAAGGGTAATGAATAGTGGTCAGGGAAGTAAAAAAAGAAGTGGATCAGTAACCAAGAATTGACTATATTAAATTCTTAAACTTGTTTACACAGGCTTTATCTGAGTGTGCAGTGACACTGAAAACAATTCATCTCAAGCGGGTAAGCTTTGGACCCCATGCTCGTTCATTTTCTTCTCACTTGTATATTTGTTATGGTTTTAAATCTGTTTGACTTGTTTTTGAAAGCTGTATCCTTTTTTTTCCCTAATGTTTGTATTGATTTTCAGAGAGGGGACAGGAGAGGGAAAGAGAGATAGAAACATCAATAATGAGAGAATCATTGATCGGCTGCCTCCTGCACAGCCCCTCAGTTCAGGCAGAACTGAAGTTAATTAACTTTTATAAAAGAAACAGCTTTCTCCCGGCCAGTGTGGTTCAGTGGTTGAGTGTTGATCCATGAAATCACAGTTCAGTTCTGGTCAGAGCACATGCTGGGGTTGCGGGCTTGATTCCCCCCATGTGGGCTGTTCAGGAGTCAGCCAATTGATGTTACGCTCTCAAATCGATGTTTCTCCCTTTCCCTTTCTCAATAAAATAAAATAAGATAAATAAAATAATAAATAAAATTAAAAAAACATTTATTTAAAAAAAATTCTTCCTTATTTGTAGATCTTAGAATCAGGGGATACCCGTGCATAATAGCTTAATGGGATGGGATGGGTTAAGTAAGTTCTTTAAATAGATATAATATATTATTATGTATTAAATGTAATATTGTGGAACTAAAGGAGAAGGAGCAACTTGGCTTCTGAGAGCAATCTAAGAAAGCCATTTGAAAGGCAATTTTTAAATTTTTTTTCTGACCTTAAATATAGATTCATTGGACTGACAGGAGGAGCTGGCATTCTGGGCAAAGTTAAGCAGTGTGTGGAGACAAATAAGACATCGCATGGTAGATTTGGTAGAAGATAGTGTTAACATGTTTAACTAAAGTATGAAGGCAGAAGTAATAGCTAAAAGCTGAAATGGGACTAGGTGAGCTCTATGTGTGAAAGGTTGGGTTATAATTTAGGATAGCTAAGTCAGAAAATAATGTTCAGAGAACAGTTTGGAATATGGTCTGAACCAGTTAGGACTAAATACTGATTTTGGAGTTCCAAGTGTGTAATAGTCAAGATGAAGTGAGACTTTCTAAGACCAGGTCAGAAAGAACCTTGGCTAAAGTAAGGGTTAAGGGGAAACTAGAAGTAGAACCGAAGTTGCGAAAGCTAAGGGAAGAGAGTCACAAAAGGGCAAATGGGTTGAACATTATTGGATGCTAGAGAATCAGGATGAGGAATGATTAAAAAAAAAAAAAACAGTGTGGAAGTATTACAGTTTAGAAATATTTATCTTGTCCTTAGAAGCTCTCATTTAGACACATAGAATTGAATCAAATGGAATATTATATTTGAAAATGTTTTGCTTTATTTTTTTCATTTATTCACTTGACTGACTTCCTCTTAAGGTAGAATTTTACTTTTCCTGATTTAAAAAGTAAAACAAGCTGAAACCGGTTTGGCTCAGTGGATGGAGCGTCGGCCTGCGGACTGAAGGGTCCCGGGTTCGATTCCGGTCAAGGGCATGTACCTGGGTTGCGGGCACATCTCCAGTGGGAGATGTACAGGAGGCAGCTGGTCGATGTTTCTCTCTCATCGATGTTTCTGACTCTCTATCTCTCTCCCTTCCTCTCTGTGAAAAATCAGTGGAATATATTAAAAAAAAAAAAAAAAAGTAAAACAAGTATACTCTATTTTTAAGTGATAACAGTGGGGTGGTATGAGATGATGAGCAGTGCATGAACAGTTAAGTTTAGGGAGAATAGACTAAAGAAAAAGGAGAGAAGGAAAGTTGAAGGGATCTGAGAAACTTTCACAGTGAAACGCTACCTCCTCTCAATTAGGAATGGCCTTTCTTTGAAGAGTAAATTGTGACCTAGGTCCATTGGGTTAGAGGCCCAGGAATCAAGGCAGAAGAAGAAACAAAGAAATCCTTTGATTCAGGAGCAGTAGTACTAAACAAGAAATGAGGTGTTAATGCAGGGAGAAGTGTATTGAGGAGAGATGGATTGATTTAATTTTGGTAACTGTTACTTTCAGTTGGACCAGGTTGAAGTCATCTGCATATTAAAGCCTTCCCGTTTAAAAGTGAAATTAGCTTTTTTAACTATTGGATTTATTACATTTGTTTGAGGCCTCTCTCTCAGAAACTCATTGCTATAGGATGACTACTTTCAAATTGATCCTAAGTTTCTTTATAGTTGCTAAGAAGCGGTGGAGGAGTCAGGGCTAGTTTGTGAAAATTTTCACTCTTCCCTTCACCAAACTTAACCCCTAAATGCCCCAGAAAACTACTGTTACAGATTTTAGCACCTCGAAGTACTAGAAGATAGCAATGTAGAGCAATAGTTTTAGAAGTCAGGTGACCTGCTTTTTAGTACAGATTTAATCAGACTGGGCAAATAATCCTATATTTCTGGGTCTTGGTTGCCTCATCTGGCTACTAAATTCCTTTTCCCTATTTTGTGAGCAGAAAAAGGAAGTTGTGTTTTTATTTGTATTACCTTCTAGCCTATCATTTTGACCTTTCTTGCTTGTATTTTAGTTTCTAAAGATAGGCGTTACTATGGTACTGCCCTATAGTCCACCCAGTGGTGGATTGAACAGGAGCACTTCTGTTTGCTGTCTCCTTTCAGTGCATAGAAGACATTATGACCTGATTTTAAAAGAATATTTGTTTAATCTTTAGCACTACATAACACTGAGTAGTGTTTTGTAGCTAGTAAATACTAAGCGCTCTTCAAAAGCTTTACATTTCTAAATTCATCCAATCCTCCCAATAACTCCGTTTTTTTAGATGGGGAAACTGAGGCTCAGAGAAGTTAAGTAACTTGCCCAAGTTACCAGAAATTTGCCAGAGCCAGTCTTCAAAACAAAGCAGACTCTGGTTTCAGAGCCTGTTCTTAATCACAGTACTGTATTCTGTTTAAAGTATACATATGTTGCTCCAATTTCTTTTAAAGCATTACTGATGTCAAGGAAGAAAATAATTTAGTTATAACCATCTTTTCATTTTCAGGGCCCAGAATGTGTTCAGTATCTTCAACAAGAATACCTACCTTCCTTGCAAGTAGCTCCAGAGATAATTCAAGTAAGAGCCGCCCTAGTAGATTTTCCTCTTAATTTAATTAAAGAAATATGACTATAATTCAAACTAAATTTTGATCCAAGAAAGCCAAACTGCATTCAAGTTGATGTTTTACTGTGTGTAGGATAGCAAGAGCCCAAACGTGGGAGAAGGAGGGGCTCTGAAATTGAATAGGAAAAATTGTATTTTTATCTTCACTAACCTTTAATAGAGATTTGATCTGTCATTGTGTAGGTGACAGATCACAGTAGTATTCGCGTTGCCGTGACTTTGTCTCCAATAAGTAATCACAGATATTTTCTGTATCACTAGTTTCAGAGATCTCAAAATATTATTTACACTCAGTAGTAGTTTGAAATTAGGAGTTAAGATATGCCACTAGACCTTATTACTGAGTCTGTTTTATTCTACCACATGCCAAAAAAATTTTTATAACCATAATTCATTATTAGTTTCCTTTGTAATCCCATGTGTTAAAAACCATTCTAAAAGGGGTCCAAAGGGGACCATGGCCCACGAATCTGTTCTGAAGGTTTATGCCAGGTAGTTCATTTTATATGTGCTTACTTTGTAAACCTGAAACTATATTTAGAGGTAAGGGGCTGGAAAGCTATCTCACTTTTGCACTATTACAGAATAATCTTTAATGGCAGTTAGTTATTTTCTTGGCATATAGTTATCCAGACTATTTGTCCTATAGCACATAGATCTAATACAGTGTCGAAGTTTTGATTAAAACTAGTTAGAATCTCTTGTGTAGATTCTAAGAATTGTTTCTTTATCAACAGTGATTTATAATGCTATTTTATAAGAGGCATTGAAAAAATTGAGTGAAAAATCGGATAGATCTCACATAAGAGTAATCATCAAACTCATTTTTAATGAATTTATGGTCTCTATAACACATCATCTTTAACTTTATAGATATTAATGAATTTTCTCAGTTATTATAAGCTAATATTTTATTAAAACAATAAATTACTAGTTACTCATGTGATCTTAATGCTCATGAAAATAGAAATATGTCATTTGATTTTGAGTAGCTAATATTCTCCAGATTGCTGACTGAAACAAAATTATATTTCTATCTAATAATTTGATTAAGGACGATAAGGATTTGGTCTGGCTTTGCCTAGTTACTAACTAGGTAAGAATGGCCATAGCAGTGTAGTTTTTATCCTTTAGGTAGGAGAGCCTTATTCTCAAAAGCGAAAGCAGCCTGTCTGAAAAACATTAGACTTGAGGATACTATATTTTGGTGAGGAACTGTTCAGGTTAATTTTGATGTTACAAATATTATAGGTTTGAAGCAGTGCAAATGTCCATTCATAGATAAATGGATAATAGAGTGTGGTATGTATACACAATGGATTATTATTCAGCCTTAAAAAAGAGAAATGCTATCATATACTACAACTTGGACAAACCTTGGAGGTTATGCTAAGTGAAATAAGCCAGTCACAGAAAGACAAGTTATAAAATTCTAATTATATTGAAGTACCTAAAGTAGTCATACTCTTAAAAACAGAAAGTAGAATGGTGGTGGCCAGGGGCTGGGGTGTGTGGGGAGTTGCATTGTGCATATAGTTAACACTGCTATACTGTACACATAAAAATGCTTAAGATGGTCAGTTTTATGTTTCCAATCACAATTTTAAAATGGTGCTGTGGATTTGAATTATTATGAATTTAATACAAATAGATTGATTCTCTTCTTTTCCCTCTTCGTGGCTCCTCAAGGAGTTTTGTCAAGCTCTTCAGCAGCCTGATGCTAAAGTTTTTAAAAACTACTTAAAGGTAGGTATTTGAAAAACTTACATATCTTCATATAATTAGGAAATGTTTCAGAGCCAAGAGAGAATATATATTACTAGTGGCCTGGTGCACAAATTCGTGCACATTGAAAGGAAATTAATTAGAAGAAATATTTTAATATCGCTATTCCCCCTTTCTCTATAATAGAAGTATCAGAGATGAAAGAAAATTAGTAAAATGTATATGAAAATAATATATAAATTGATTAATAAATAATAACATGATGTAACAACAGTAAAGACATAAAAAGAACAAAAACATGATATAAAAACAATGATTGACAAATTGATTAAACTTATTCTAACACTGAGGCCAGTGTCAGATGGGGACAAATCAATTTTTGGAATCAGAACAACCTCTCCTCCGCAAATCCTGTTAATACTTCAGCTTCAATTATGTTAGGTCGAAATCTTTTGATAATAAATCTAATACCATTACAAAGACCCTCATTTACCGTTAAGATTTCTCAGCATGATGATTGCACCAACTTTCAATTCTAATTTACGACACGGCATTTCCGAAGGAGTAATACTTTTAAGAAATTCAATGGGAAAATTTTCCTTTTCAGCATCATCCGTTGAATCTAGTATTACATTAAGACACACTGTCATCTCTGAGTCTTAATGCAATATCCGTTCCCCAGCCTTTTCCACTATGTGGGAAAAGAATAGGATACTGATTTGTTTCATTTTAGTGGCATTCAGATTATTGGGATCTGGTTTACAATGAATGAGCAAGTCCCTTTCAAAAGGAGGTCCTCTATCTTAGTTTCTGATTATGACAGCAACCTTGGTTACCTGAGGATAATTATCTCTACCGGGATCACTATTACGATCATATTTAATCGCCATTGTTACTTCCCTGCGACACTGCCGCTTTCTTTCAGCTTCAGAATGTCAACAGAAACAACCAAATTCACGATCATTGATGATAGATTGAAACACACACGTGCAATTGGCGCCAGGAGAGCTTTATATGTATCACATGTGCACAAGTCAACTTAGCCTTTTATAGATATAGAACAAACTTACTTAGTCCTGCTTTCTGATATAGCTAAACTTTTTTCAGCCCAGTGAAGCACCCCAACTTCTCTTTCAGGTAATTGTCAGCAACACAGCAGTAAATATCAACACAAAGCAGATTATTATTGTAGATCACACAGAGAGAACAAAGGGTAAAATATTTAACTGCAGCAGTGTTTGACTATGTTCTGTGCAGTGAGAAAACCTGAAGTCATTTTCAAGGTTCACCATTTCTTTTCAGTCGAGTCAAGTTTCTAAGCTTTCTAAATCTCCGTTTTCCAGTTAATGAAAAGAAATTAGGATTCCACCCAGTCTCCCATCTACCTACGCCAGGACTTTTGTGAGGATCAAATGAGATGAGGCACGGGAAAATGCTTCACAGACATTTAATTATAGTGTAAAGTGTTTCCACCTGGGTATAAAGCAAGTCCATGTTCCTGGGCTGAAGAAACTGCAAGGAGGTTAGTTGATAGGGAGAGGAAGCCAGGTGTTGCTATTTGATGTCATTACCCAGATGGTCTGGGACACTTAGCATATTAGCCTTTTATATAGATAGGATACTGTAGTTTGTTTTGTTTTTTTAGTCCTCACCCGAGGATATGTTTTCATTGATTACAGAGAGAGAAGGGACAGAGACAGAAACATCCATCGGTTGCCTCTGTACTGTCTGCTCCCCCACTGGGAATTGAATGCGCCACCCTTTGGTGCACAGGATGACTCTCCAACCAACTGAGCCATGCCAGCCAGGACTTGGGCTGTTTAACCAACTATTACTTATTTTGGGATCTCTTTGCTCTAAAACATGCTCCTAAGAATCTATAGTTATGGATGTTATACTTTAGAGTCTTCTGTGAAACCCCTTTCAACTGAACATAAGATCATAGAGAGTTGGGTAAGAATACTGAATGTGAATGTGCCTGAGCATTTGGTATGAAAATGCCAGTTTTCTTTTACAGTTTCATGATGTAATGAAATAGGAACAAGTAAATAGGAACAGTTTCCCATATTGAGTTGAAAGGAAGGATCTAAAAATATAAAAACAGAAGTATGAGTTACTTGGGTGTATCCTATCTTGAAACTTGAATTGTAAAACAGACAAAAAGTAGAGTCCTCAGATTTGGCCAGCAAGGCTCTTTATACATTTGTATAATCACTGAACTTTATTTTTTTATTTTATTTTATTTTTTTAAATACATTTTATTGATTTTTACAGAGAGGAAGGGAGAGTTAGAAACATCGATGAGAGAGAAACATCCAGCTGTTTCTCTCCCGCACACCCCCTACCGGGGATGTGCCCGCAACCAAGGTACATGCCCCTGACCGGAATCGAACCTGGGACCTTTCAGCCCGCAGGCCGATGCTCCATCCACCGAGCCAAACCGGTTAGGGCAATCACTGAATTTTAAAAAAAACCTCCAAATTGGGAAGAAGTACCAAATGTTTATTTGGTATTATATTTATAATTCTTGAGACAGCACTATCTTGCTTTCACCTAAGTAGTCATTCAGTACGTCCTGACTGCTTTTTATGTAACAGGTACTGTGCCAGTTGCTGCAAATACCATTATGAGTAACTTTCCCTGCCCACAAAGAATTCCTGGGCTGGATGAGGAACTATTCTTTATTTTTTATTTATTACCTTCAACAAATATGAGGACCAAGCACCATGCTAAATGTTTTGGTAGCAGGTAATTTAATGAATGGCTACCTGCTTATTTTGCCCAAGGCATTCAAAAGGATTTATAAGTCAAGGGGCTTTACTTCATTTAAGTATCCTATCCTTTGACTTTGGTTCTAAACTCTTTCCTTGTCAGTTTTTCCCTCAATAGTAGTAGTTTGTCAGCTTAAACGGACAAAAGGATTTGTGAGAGGAATGTTGAGAATTACTGTTTATTATCACAAATCCTCCCACTCCCATTTTCCCATAAAAGCAAAGTGCCTGTGAAGATAACCTATTAAATAACTAATCAATCAAACTGCATTAAAGAATTCAAAAAATTATAACTCTCTATTAGAGGGGTCTGTAACAGCAGATATATGTACATTGTAGCAGGTTTATGCTCCAAACATATAATTTATTCAAACAGCATTCATAAAATGTCTTTCTCCCAAGTCCAACTTCTCTATATTGATAGCATTAAGTCATTGGTAACATTATTCTTCTAGTTTGAAAAAATAAAGTTCCTTCTTTCATGCCTACTCCCTTTATGCCTGATGGTTCCTCAGATTCTTTGCAGATTCTTCCTCCTCATTCACTTGCTGTCCCTTCCTTTCTATCTGGGATAGGCTTGTTATCTCACTGATCTCCCTTCCCTTGTTCTCGCCAAGCAGGTCTATTTGAAAACACTGAACAGACCCCTGAAATTCATTTCCCTAATTCATAACTTTCAAAGCCTGCTGTTGACTAAAAATACATTCATGTTTCTTAGTTTGGCATTCAGTGTTTTTTCATATATATATTTTTATTGATTTCAGAGAGGAAGCGAGAGATAGAAACATGAAAGAGATGAGAGAGAATCATTGATCGGCTGCCTCCTGCACACCCCTACTGGGGATCAAGCCCGCAACCCAGGCATGTGCCCTGACCAGGAATCGAACCATGACCTCCTGGTTCATAGGTTGACACAACAAACCACTGAGCCACACCACCTGGGCTAAAAGTATTTTTTAAGTTATTTTTTTTTTAATTGATTTTAAAGGGGCAGGGGAGAGAGAAACATCCATTTGTTGTTCCATTTTATCTATGCATTCATTGGTTGATTCTTGTATGTGCCCTGACTGGGGTTTGAACCTGCAACCTGGGCCTATCGGGACAACACTCTAACCATCTGAGTTTCCTGTACTTTTTAATAATCAAATAAATAATAAAACCCTTAAGGGATAACATCTACTATCTGTAGCTTTGACTTGTTTCTTCCTCAAAATTTAATTTCTCAGCATTAATTTTGATAGTAGTGCCAGTCAGCAAAATGTGTCTAAAGCATGTTTTCCTCTGATCACTTGACTCTCATAGCATTAGTGTAATACTTTATTTCAACTTAATATTGTCACCATAAGTTATCTATAGACTTTATTAAATATTTCCCAACTTAATATTGTCACTATAAGTTATCTATAGACTTTATCAAATTGTCCAAAAAACAAAGTTCTTAACTTGTATTATGTGTTTAATATGTTTTTATTGATTTGAGAGAGAGGGAAACATTAACGTGAGAGAGAAATATCGATTGGTTGCCTCCTGTAGACACCCTTACCAGGGATCAAGCCTGCATGCTGCATATGTGCCTTGACTGAGAATTGAGCCAGCGACCATTTAGTGCATGGATGATGCTCAATCATGTGAGCCACACTGGCCAGGGCAATATCTACTGAATTTTACAAAAGAGAACTAGCACTCAGCAACTTAGAGACATTCTTCAAGTGAAAGGTGGTATTTTCGGACATTAATACTGACTGTACCATTACTTTATTTGCAGGTGTTCTTCCAGAGAGCAAGGCCCTAAGAACTGGATCTCCCTGTGCCTACTTCATGATCAGGATTTATGATCAGAAATTCCAGTTAATAATTTATAAAGAAGCAGTTTTGTGTGCCATTCACACTGGTCTTTTTAACTTGGCTCTGAGCTTATTGCAGTATATGTATTGGGATTTTTCTGTAAAATGTGTGTAATTTTCCCTAAATACGGGTATGTGACAACAAGAGAAGTTGCTTGCATGCCGATTCAAATTGTTCTATATAAAAAAGCTGTTAAAAGATACAGCAGAGTTATCCTAGTACCATTTTATTTTTACTTGAAACTTTTAAGTCCTTTAAAAACCATAGCAGGAAAACTGTACTTTTTTAAATTGCGGAATATAAAATGTTTGAAATTTTAAATTTTCTTTTATGTGTGCAGACTTAAAGTATGGGGGTGGGATACAAAAGATCAAAACTAATTTTTTGTAGATAGCCATTACATTTCTTTAAAATGTTTCAATGCCAATAAGTATTCTACAAAAAAGAATGGTTTCATAAATTAACTGATTTAAGAGTAGGTACCAGTGTTATACATTTTTTTATAAAAAAAAAATAAAATAAATTTTACATAGTGAATCTACCAAGTCTTTTTTGGAATTATTATAAATACTTTAGCCTTATTTTCTCATTTTATCTTTCCATGATTTCCCATTTAAAGGATTGCACATATGAGCTTGCAGATGGTTTATTTTATTATGTTCCTAAAAGGCTAAATGCAACTTAGTTCTGTTAAATAGAATTTTTTTTTAAATGCCCTAGAAAAAGCCTGTGTGATTCTGTTGATAGAATTAAAAATCAATTTCTTCTACCTCTTCTATTGGATCTACGTAGGGCACAATATACCTATTTGTTTGATGCTTATAACTAGTTGCTGTCCATTTAGTTAATAGAAGAAGTACCTTCCCCTGTCTTCTCCCATTTTTATTCATGACTGCAAGAAGGCAAGAGGAAAAACAATAGTAGTATTGGGAAATTAAGAAAAGAGGGACAACGCTGAGTAGCAGAATTACTATAGTTATTTAAGTTTAAATTCTAAAAGTCTAAGTAAGATTTTAAGGGAGGGTTGGGTATTTCTGTGGATTTTTTTTTTTAACCTTTAGCCAATATGGTCCCTAGGGATTTCGTGGATGAGCTTCAGTGGTCTATAAATTCCCTAAAATTGTATTCTAAATTGTGCACATAGACCTTTTTCTGGGGTTAATTCTAGAAGTGATTTAAAACATTTTCCTTATGTTATAGAATAAACATACTGAACTAAGTTGACTGAATTATGAAACTAGATCAATAGAATGTATATTATACTTCAATAAGGATTTTTTAAAAATAGATGATTAAAAGCTGAGTGCTTTGTGTATGAGTTCCCTTGTACTGTGGGAGAGATAATTGTATCTATTGCAATAATACTAATTGTTCAAAGTGTGCTAATGAGTAGCATAGCATAGTGGTCAAGAGCACAGGCCTAGGATCCAGATAACAGTTCATATAAGTAGGTTCAAATAACAGTTCTGCCAGTAACTGGTTTTTGAACCTTAAGGAAGTTCTCTCTCCACAGTTTCCCCATGTGCAAAATAGGAGAAATAATGGTAGCTACCTCATAACTAAACTGATTAAGTTAAACATGAAAAGAGCTTATTACAATACCTGTACACGAAGGCTTGATATAAGCTATGGTTACTGTACTATTAATTCCACATGTGTAAAAATGATACCTGCTCCTTTCTCCCTGGCTTTTTAAAGCCCTTCAAAAGATTTACATGAGTTCAGAGCTAAGAGAAATCAAGACATGGAAATAGAAATGAAACTTCATGTTATACAACCATGTATAATTCCTATCTTCATTCCTTGAAGTTTCCCAGAGCACTTTACATAGAGTGCCATAGTAATTAGGAAACTGTTCGATTATGAATTACCTTATTGTATTGCATTGCACCTCATTTCCAAAAGCAAGCACTCAAATAATTGTCACAAGGGTGATTCTCACCTGTTTACTGATGAGATAACATCGAGGCAAAAAACTTAGGGATTTGTGTGACTTGACTATGGAACCACAAGGGTTTTATGATGCCTGGTTTAGTTCTGTGCCTAACAGTTGTATTAAATCGTAAACGCTTACACTGGTTCACAAGTGGCTTGACCTTTAAGAAAACACTGGTATTTCAATGTGTATCAATTACTATGTGGTAAATATGTGAATAAAAGGTTTGGGCTCAGCTCATCACTTCTCCCATAAACTTTGAGCTATGGGCTTCACTGTTGCAAGAAGCTTTGACGGGTCCTTGGCATTAGATATGGGAAAACTTGTTGGAATTGTATGCAGTGAATAGATTTGTCTGTTGTTAGAATGACTCCACCACTGAAACATTGTTTAAAAGTCTAATAAAGTAACTTCCTTTGTAACAATGCATCACAGCGGGCTTTTGTTACTGCAGTTGTGTATATAACAGAGAGGTAAACAAAACAAAACAAAAACACAAACTTGTTTAAAGTTCAGTATTTGGCAGGGAGAGCTGGAACAGCAGCTCCAGGTCTGTTCCGTTCAAAAGCCTCTGCTCTAAACCGCTCTCGCGGTTTCACGGTTTCCCGTTTCTTGCTGGTTCGAGAAGCTCTGCGTCAGCAGTAGTCTGTGAGCTCTCACGTTCAGAAGGCTGCAGTGCTGTCAGTCGGCAGAAGGGATGGCTAGCTGCCTGAGATCTTGGCGGCACGAATATTGCTGGGCCTGATTTTAGTCCATAAAAAGCTCTCCAGTATTGTCATTTTCCAAAATAGCGCTTAAAAGAGGGACTTATAAGAGCTTATGTACATTAAGACGTCCACGAGTGAATTATTAAGAAGCGATCATCTAGCACCACGGCAGCCAACGTGGTCTTGAAAACATACAAATCTATCCCTTCGGACTCGGATGTTCCCCCGTGAGAGCCCCTCAGGTGTCCAGCATTCTGCACACCTGTGATTCGATTGTTACAATGAGGACTTCCGTTCTGCCTGCCCCACTGTCGCCCCACGCCGCACTCTGCTCTCCCGGACGGGGCGGGACTCGCGGTTATGGAAATCGGAATCATTGTGCAGGGCTCCCCGGTTTCACCCTGCAGACACCCCCGGCTTCCCCGCCCCTCGCTAGAGACGATCGGCGAACCCACCGCCGCTGCAGCTTCCGAGGCTGAGGCTGGACCCTAGGGCGTGCGCACGCGCACACGCGCTCGCCGGCCCTCGGTCACGTGGCCCTCGGACAGGGTTGGCGAAGCCGGAAGTGTCCCGAGGCGCTGGGAGGCCGCGGGAGCCGGCTGGCGGTGGTACGGAGGCTACCGGGCGCGGTGAGTGGGGTGGCTGCGGGCCGAGGGGCCGCAGCGCGTGGGGAAAGGACTGCGGAGCCGGGCTCGGGCCTCGCGGAGTGTTCGCGCCCTCCGTGGGGAACTGGGGTGCTGAGTCAGAGCGGGGGCGGGGCGGGCGACCCCAGGAGCCCCGCGCGGCTCGGTGCTGACCCTCCGCGCACCCGGGCCCAGCGGACACGGCCCCCCGGGGGTCTGGGGCATCCGAAGCCGGGCGGAATGGTCGACTCCCTCCATCGGGACTCCCGGCCCTCCGACCCGGGCCCTCGGGGATCTGGCGACGTCGGGCACCGACAAAGAGGATGTGTTGGTGGCCGAGTGTGGGCCCTGGCGCCCCGGGGAGACGACGCCCCCTTCCCTTGCCCTGAGACTGGCCGCTCTGTGCCCTGTTTCCGAGCATTGGCGAGGTCGGCCGTTATTCAGTGGATTGACTTATTTTTGTCGGATGATGAAAAAGATGTTTCATTAAGGTTTTAGTGCTGATAACGAGGGGCTGATCACGGGGAGCTAGAAGCTGACGACGTTTTTAATGTACATACACGTAATTCGTGGATAATGCAGGTTCCCACACGTTCCCTGTGGGGAGTGGCCGCAGGTTTGTTTTCCAGCCGCTTCCCAGGTATTTGTCCCCAAACCCAGTTCTCCCCAAAGAACGACCGCTTTCACGGGAGGGCGCTGAATGGATACCTGTTTAACATGGTTCACGTGGTCGGAGAGTTTGGAAATCCTGGGACGGCCCGTTTTCCTGGTTTTTGCTGATGGGCAAATGCTAACTTTCATTTTGCATAGTAGATAAGGAAGTAGACGGAAGGCAGGGTCAGCAGTAACAGGCTTGAGTGCCTGCCGGTACTGTGTCAAAATTTTGGAAACATTTATGCAGCCAGCACCTTGTGGGTGTGCTGGGTCACGTGTTAGCATGCTGTTTGGGTGGGGTCTTTGGAAGATAGTTTCAGAAGACATTTCCCCAGATCGCTGTAAAACCACAGGCTTATATCTGTGTACGGAGAGCAGCTATCTTAGCTGATAGATGTGTTTTATATTGTCCGCTAGGTACGGAGAGGTCCCTAATGATACCGTTGGCCATTTGCAGTTATCTCAAACAGCAAAGTTAACTAGGGAAGGTTTTTCATTATTTAAAAATATTATTGAAAAGACATTTGAGAAGTTTATAAATTATTACCCCAGTAGATCGCAAATATTTCTTACTTGTGAAAAGGAAGTCTTATTGCCCTGACCGGTTTGGCTCAGTGGATAGAGCATCGGCCTGCGGACTGAAGGGTCCCAGGTTCGATGCTAGTCAAGGGCATGTACCTTGGTTGCGGCACATCCCTGGTGGGGAGTATGCAGGAGGCAGCTGATCGATCGATGTTTCTCTCTCATGATGTTTCTAGCTCTCTATCCCTCTCCCTTCCTCTCTGTAAAAAAAGCAATAAAATATATTTTTAAAAAAAGAAAAAGAAAAGGAAATCTTATTTTTATTGCTTATTTCCAATAAACTGCTGAATGTAACATTCCGTATCTGAATTAGATGGCTGGTAAAATTGCATAAATGTATCTTAGTATATCAAAGATTGCTGAAATTTAGACCCCTGGCCATTCTTTAAGTTCCTAATTCTACTTGGAATATTGGCAGTTATGAATTCATCACTGACTACCTAGTCTGTTCTAACTTACTACAATGGATATATATTATATTTTAATTTGACGGCGGGGGCGGGGGGGGGGCAGGAAGGAGAGAGGGAGAGAAACATTGATTTGTTGTTTCACTTATTTATGCATTCATTGATTGATTCTTGTATGTGCCCAGATGGGGAACATGCAACCTTGGCATATTGGGACGATGCTCTAACCAACTGAGCTACCCACCCAGAGTTCTACAAAGGAATATTAAGATGTGTTTTAATCTGACATTACAGCAGGTTTAAGTTTAAGGTGGTTTGGTGAGACTAGTGTTTATGCTTTCTAGCATACCTTTTTATTCTAACATGGAGGTCAAATATTTTTAGTATTCTTACATGCTTTTCAGTATTAAAGGACACTGTTAAAAAGGGATGATGCTTTTTTCCACTATTGGATAGGGATGATGCGTTTTAAAAAATAGACTTTACTTTTTAGAGCAATTGTAGGCTCACAGCAAAATTGAGCAGGAAGAACAGAGATTTTCCATATACTTCCTGACCCCACACATGCATAGTTTCCTCTTGTTTATTTTTTAAGATTTAATAATATGCACTTGGCATATCTATATTTATATACTTGCAGGTTGGGGAAACTATCCTTTAATTTCAGAAGAGTTAGTGATCTTTCAGCAACAATCATTTTTGCACCTTTCCATTGTGATTGTCAGGCTCTGTGTAGATGAAATTTTAAGTTATGTAAATGTTATGCAGTGTCAGCAGTTAGTGTTGCCCTGCCCTTGAAGGAAACAAAGTAATTTTTACTATATTGTTACATTTTACACTATTGCATTATTTTGAAACACTTTAAATATAATTCTTCATCGCCGAAACCGGTTTGGCTCTGTGGATAGAGCGTCGGCCTGCAGACTGAAAGGTCCCGGGTTCGATTCCGGTCAGGGCATGTACCTGGGTTGCGGGCACATCCCCGGTGGGAGATGTGCAGGAGGCAGCTGATCGATGTCTCTCTCATCGATGTTTCTAGCTCTCTACCTCTCTCCCTTCCTCTCTGTAAAAAATCAATAAAATATATTTTAAATAAATAAATAAATAAATAAATAAATAAATAAATATAATTCTTCATTGATTAATCTTTCAACACATTTGAAGAAGTGGCCAATATCACTCTCATTGACAAAGACAAAATTAGAAGGGAACTAGATGTTTTTTTCAGCCTTTTGATAAGTAAATGAAATTGAATATATAAGATGTCATTGGCTAGTGTTATTCAGAGCCCACACAACACTTTAGCCTTTACTATTGCTGGAAACTTAGGTTTTTACTTTGGACTGTTTATACACCTCAATTTAGCTATAAATAAGGGGTGATCTTACTTGAGACTATAAGTAACTCACATTTGTTTCTTAAATGTATTAGTCCCTTAAAACAAACATGCACATTTTTTTTCTTTTCTCTTAGTATAACAAAGAGGATTGCCTGACCAAGCCGAGATGCAGAGCACTTCTAATCACCTGTGGCTTTTATCTGATATTTTAGGCCAAGGAGCTACTGCAAATGTCTTTCGGGGAAGACATAAGGTTGGTACAGAGAAAACTGAAGGTTTTTATCATTTTATATGTACTCTTCTGAGAAGCACGCTTGCACTAAAATGTGACGCTTGGTGTTTTTGTTATACTGTCTAAAGAGTTCCTGTTTTTGTGGTTTTATACGGTAGAGCTTCTGTCAGAGGCAGTGCTTTCTACTGAGTGGTGACAGAAGTTATATGTTGGGTAGCAGAGAAAAACAGGAGGGTGGCTGAAAAAAGTGACTAGGAAAGGTATGGTGTGCCTTTTGGGTCTTTCCCCAACCTCGCCCTCTGTGGTTGTGCATGATTTCACTAACAGAAGTCCAATGCGGCAGTGATAGGGGCTGGGGGTAGTAGGGAAGGCAGATCTGTAGTTTGGAGGGCAACCATGGATGGTTCCTATATGCTGTACTAAGGCTTCATTACCCCCGGTAAAACAGCACCCTACAAGGCAGATTAGAATAAAATGCCATTATCAAAAAGGAGCCCAGGTTTAAAAGGCTCTATCTTTGTATGAGGTAATTAGAACTTGTTAGTGGAAGTGAGAATGAAAAAATCCCAGAGGCACTTCAATAACTAAAAAAAAAATTTGTGTCAGATTCTATATTGGAGGGTAAAATTAAAGATAATTAAAATAATTTAAAATGAAGACATTTACAATCATTAAAGTTTCTATTCTGGGAAAAGAGCTAGAAAAATAATGGAGTTAAAAATCCTTTTATAATTCAAATAATCATCAACTAATTTTTCAGTACTATGCATTTTTTTTGAGTAAATGATATTTAGAGGCTCCTTAAGTCTTATTTTTAGAAACAGGAGCCTTAAATATTTTAGTAAGGAAGAGTTTTTTTATATTTTCCTGTAGCCTTGAGATTACCAACCATTTAGTTCCATCAGTGACAGTGAGATAAACATTCATATCAGAGGGGCTGTTTCCTCTCCTGGAGAGAGAATATGACTAAAAAGAGATTTTATGGCTCATAGAGAATGAATCAGAAGTGCCATTTGGACACTTTTAGCTTTTTTCCTTCTGATTCCAGACTTGTGCACAGGTTCTGGGTTCTCAAGTTCATTGTGGTCTCTGGTTCCTTGATCAAATCCACTGTGCTCAACTGTGGATATTACTGTCCTAGAAATTGGTTTTGTTTTGTGTCCTGTGCCAGAAAGTGAAAACAAGTGGCGGCACAGGATTTAGTGTTGAGAACACATCTGACTGTCTGTCTTCCTGTAACCCCAATTAACCAGACTTTAATAATCACTTGATATGTGTCAGGCACTGCAGTGGACCTAGTGAATATAACTACAAATAGTGTACATTTCCTGCCCCCAAAGAGTTTTGGGGTCAGCAGCAAGGTGGCATTGGAAGGGATGCAAATTTGAAACTGATGAAGTGATAGAAAATGATAGAGATTGGGTGATGTATAGGAAAGTGCTTGGCACTAGCCTGGCCAGTGTGGTTCAGTGGTTGAGCATTGACTCATGAACCAGGAGGACACCTTTCAATTCCCAGGGCACATGCCCAAGTACAGGCAATCCCCTGGAGAAGGTGTGCAGGAGGCAGCTGACAGATGATTCTCTCTCCTCATTGATGTTTCTCTTTCCCTGTCCCTTCCTCTCTGAAATCAATAAAAACATGTTAAAAATAATAAAAATAAAGTGCTTGGCACTAATAGTATTTCTTATATTCCAGTCCTCTTTCTTTACGTACATTACATATTCAGTGTCCTTTATGTAAGTGCCTATACATAGTAGGCACTCTGTAAATGTTGAATGAAAGAATGAATAAATGAATGAATGAATGAATGAGGACAGATTAGACTTAAGACAACCTGAAGCTCTTCTTCAAAGGAAACAAAAATATACTTTATCCAATATAGTTTGAAAGCCTAAAGTAAGAATTTGAGAGACATAAGAATTGACTTAAGTCCTAACTGGTTTGGCTCAGTGGATAGAGCGTCGGCCTGCGGACTGAAGGGTCCCAGGTTCGATTCCGGTCAAGGGCATGTACCTTGGTTGCAGGCACATCCCCAGTAGGGGGTGTGTAGGAGGCAGCTGATTGATGTTTCTAACTCTCTATCTCTCTCCCTTCCTCTCTGTAAAAAATCAATAAAATATATTTTTTTAAAAATCGACTTAAAAGATTGCTAAGACCCAGTTTAGTATTCAGTCTCTAATAGTCTTCCAAGGGATGTGTTTTAAGAAACCATGTTTGTTCTCAGTGACATTAATTTCAAGGGTTTAGGACTAGAACCAAAAAAAATCCTGTCTGCCCTTAATGAACGTTTAAGGATTTTAACCATATTAGCTAAACTCTTTTGTGTTATTGCTTAGAATGATCAGGTCCCTAAATTTATTCCATTATATTACCTTCTTAATCTGTCTCTTTTTCATCAAGTTACCTTTAGCTACAGTGTGTAGATTGGTGTGTGTAGTATACATATAACATAATAACCATGATGAAGTTAAAGGGGAGAGAGCTGTAGGAAGGATGTGTTGATTTCAACATGTGTGTACAGCAAGTCCTTGATTAATGCGGTTTTTGTTATAATATTGATGAGATGCTGTAGGAACTTAACTGTTGTTTATATCAGTTACCCTGAGGTAAAATTGGTTTAATTATACATCATTTCCCTTTAAGTCACAGAAACTATCGATGATGTTAAATGAGAACTTACTGTGTGTGTATGTATGTATATATATATACATATATATATATATACACACACACACATATACACACACATATATATATAGATCTCTAAATATTTACATATGCTTTGGCTTACAGACAGTGAATGATAAATGTGCAGTTGAATAAATGGAAAATTGTACATTCCCATGGGTAACACAGTAATCTCACGGGCATAATGTAGACTACAGAAAATACTGGCCTTGATCACAGTGGGTACATTGCAACATTGTATTATTTTCCCTGCTCATGCCTTTGTTAGGATTCACCTAATCTTAGACTAAGTTTGAGACAAGTGTCCTCAAGAAAAATCTCTCTGTTGAATGGTATAGATTTGGCAATGTCCTTACCCTGGCTGAACAATGTAATTGACCAACATGTAGTTCAGTTTTTCAGTTTTCATATTGTCTGAAAAATGGTCATTGGCCCTTTTTCCTCTGGAAAAAATATATGTGTATTTAGTGGGGAGTGAGGGAGGCTTCATCATATCACATCACATCACATAGATGCTCTCCAAATAGTGATCTTGGAGAGTGAGATTATGACGGAGTTAAATAGTTTTAAGAAAAAAATCATGAGATTCTGAGGTGAGGGAGGAGTGTTATGACTGAAAGTGAAGAAGTGTGGAAACTGTAGAGAGGGCATCAAAGCAGGAACAGCACAGAGGTCCTGACAGACAGAGAGCCATGAAATACCTTTAGGCAAGGGTGCTTGAACCCCAAGGTCAAAGAGGGAAGTTCACCCTTGGATTATGGGGAGAGTAATATTAAACTCAAAGAATCAGGTTAGAGTGAGTGGAAGGAGGTGGGAGGGTTTGGAAGAGAGCCTTTAAGGAAGGTTAATATGAAGAATTTTCGAATTTAATGTTTACCTGAAACTCAGCATATGTTTTGTACTTCTAAGATTCTCTCTCAACTATAGCTGTGCATTGTAACTCTGTGTGTGATCTATATAATAAGCCATAAGAGTGAGAGCAGGGTGCTACATAAGCAAGAAAGGAAATGTGTTTGATCCTTTGGAGATGATCTGTGAAGCAACAATCTTCCCTACTCATAGGTAAAGTTGCAGAAAGTTATCTGAGGCAGCAGTGGTGCAATCCAGCGAGGATAGTCTACTTTAACCTTACTCCCCAACTCCTACTTCTGCACACTCATACACACACACATTATTGTAGCTAGGGAATATTTCTTAAAAGTTAATTACATTACTTTGAGATTCTTACAAAAAATTTCATATGTGGACTATAGTTTTCAATCTTTTCTTTCCTGGTTTGACTAGTTTAAAATTACTAGGCCCTGATCAAACTCTTGTTTCACTTTCTGTTTCTTATCTGAAATGTACTTTCACATTTGGTACTATTAGAGCTCTTATTTTCTGATATGTAGATGCCTATCTTTGCCACGTGTATCATAGTGGAAGCTCTTAATGTGAAAGCAAATAGTCTTTTCTACTTTCCAAAGCATACAGTTTGAAAGAAATATTGAACAGTTGGTTGACTTAGTGTAGCTTTAAAAAAAGTCAGGAGCCCTAGTATAAATTACCTATGTTTAAAAATATTCAGGTTTGCTATAGCTAGTTCTAATGGTACCTTTTTATCTTTTTTATAATATTATAAATAAGTAAGACCTTTCTCTCTCTCTTTTTTTTTAGAAAACTGGTGACTTATATGCTATCAAAGTATTTAATAACATAAGCTTCCTTCGTCCAGTAGATGTTCAAATGAGAGAATTTGAAGTGTTAAAAAAACTCAATCACAAAAATATTGTCAAATTATTTGCTATTGAAGAGGAGGTAAGTATTCAAGTTTTAGTTAATCCTCTATGTTTATTATAGCTGTTATAATTTAGAAGAAATAACCTAGCAATGTTTTATAAACATGTTTGTTTGTTTTTTAAATGGTGCAAATTAGAGTTTATACAATTCAATATTCTATTCTCAAAGATTCTTGAATAGCCCGGCTGAAGTGGCTGAGTTGGTTGAGCATCGTCCCATGTACCAAAAGGTTGCTGGTTCGATTCCCGGTCAGGGTACATACCTGGGTTGCGGGTTCGAAGGCAATTGATTGATGTTTCTCTCTCACACCCATGTTTCTCTCTCCCTTCCTCAGGTGAGGTATCAAAAGATTAATTAAAAAAAATAAATATAAAAATTTAAAAAAAGATTCTTGATTAGCTATAACAATGGAAATGAAGTATCATGGAATCAGAAAAAGTAGTATAAAAAGTAAAAGAGTATAGAATATGGTTACTATATTTACTAAAAGAAAAAAGAAAGAAACTAAGTTAAATTGACATAATTTTAAAAGGAGCAAAGAGAAAGTCAAACAGAAAGGTAGCTTTGTAAAGGAATAAAAATCTTAAGAATCCAGGGATTAATATGTAAAGTCCATTTATAAAAGATAGAATTGATTTTAGGGGGAAACAGTGAAAATAAGGATGTTATTAGGATAATTATCTAGAAATAATGGAAATAGAAATCTCTTTTTTTTTTTAAATATATTTTATTGATTTTTTTATTTTATTGATTTTTTACAGAGAGGAAGGTAGAGAGATAGAGAGTTAGAAACATCGATGAGAGAGAAACATCGATGAGCTGCCTCCTGCACATCTCCTGGGGATGTGCCTGCAACCCAGGTACATGCCCTTGACCGGAATCGAACCTGGGACCCTTCAGTCCGCAGGCCGACGCTCTATTCACTGAGCCAAACCGGTTTCGGCTAGAAATCTATTTTAATCCCTGTAAACATGGGTAGTCAATAAATTCACCTTTTGAAAAACAATTTAGAGGTTTACACTCCTTATAGTCATTTTATTTTTAGTCATTACATCTTAAAAAGTAATTAAAAATGTAAATTATAGTTTTATGCACAGAGATGTTTATTGGTGCCCTGTTTATAATAAAAAATGGTTCAATAGGTTAGAATGTGTGATGGATAGTTACTTGGAGTTAGCTACACTCAGGGCTAAGAACATAGCCTTCCAGATTACCAAACCTGTTCAAGACTTCTGACACCAGCTACCGGGAGTTTGGCAAACTGCACAGTCAGTGAGAACAGTGTCCACAGGACTATGCTCATTCAAACACGAGCTTCATGTTCAGGAGCCCCCAGGACTACCTTCACTTCAGACCAGCTGGCTACATATTCGGGGCTTCCCATGGCTGTCCTCAGATTTGATAATTTGCTGGTGTTGAATGACACAGAACTCAGAAAAGCTCTATACTTACAATTAAAGTTTTATTGTAGCAAAAGAATGCAAATTATAACTAGCCAATGCAAGGGATCCATAGGGTGGAATATGGGAGGGCTTCAGTGTGACTCTTCCTTGTCCTCAGGAACACTTTATTATTTCTTCGAATAGGTTTTCTAATCCTTGTTCATCTTTCTGTTGTTCTGGCACCCCTATTATTCATATGTTGTTTCGTTTCATGTTGTCCCAAAGCTCCCTTAGGCTCTCCTCCTGTCTTTTAGTTTTTTTCTCCAATTGCAGCACAGTTTGGGTGTGTTTTGCTTCCTTGTCTTCTAATTCACTAATTCGGTCCTCCGCTTCTCCTAGTCTACTGTTGATACTTTCAATGGTGTTTTTTATTGCAGCTATATCGCTCTTCATTTCTTCTTGGGACTTAACTTAAGTTGTTGATTTTTTCATCTGTTTCTTCTAGCTTCTTGCATATGGTATTGATTTTTTCCTTCGTCTGGTGCATGTACTCTAGGACCCTTATTCTGAATTCTTTTTCCATCATGTTGCATGCCTCTGTCTCAGCTGCTTTTCTGGCGAGTCCTCCTTTTCTTTCCTTTGGGGGTTTCTTTGTCTACCCATGTTTGATCTCACTGACATATCTAGTTGTTGAGTCGTTCAGTGGCTGCTCCCTGGGTGGCAGTGGCTGCTCCCTGGGTGGCAGTGGCCCCTTGGGCTGTGGTTGCTCCTTGGGCGGTTGTGGTAGCAGCTGCTCCTCCGTTGGTAGCAGGACCTCTAGTGGGTGCTGTTCACAGCTGTGGTGGCTCTTCTGGCTGGTGGAGGGAGGCTTCACACACAGTAACTGTTCCCCAGACAGAGCGTGTGGTGATCAGGAGGCCGCTGTTGCTTGAATCTGCTTTCCGTGGGGGGAAGCAGGTCTCCTCTGAGTTCATGTAGTCGCGCTGCTTGAGAGCTGTTGCCTCTGGGTTAGTAGCCGATCTCTGGATGCGGGTAACACCTACTCAAGATGGCAGGAACACTTTAAATTGACAGGATGCACAGAATATTGCCGGTATTCAAAATTTTAGTTGGAGCTCAATCACATTCTCTCTGCATGGCGACCTTTACTCTCCAGGCCTTCCCAAAGGTTCAGATACTTTAGTCTCTGTTTCCTCTGGAAGTTGAAAAGGATATGCATGACCTAAAACCCCCACCATAAATCACATTGTTAGGCTGTCGTATGGCTAAAGTCCCCAGAGAAACAAAGACAACTTAGAGCAGACAGGACATTCCAGAGGCCTAGTGAGTAGCCAAGGACAAAGGCCAGACCTCTTGGTTAATTCTTTACTACACAGCAATTAAGCAATAATGAAGAAAAAAGATATTTACCAAAGCTTTAATCACCTGGGAACTTACTTATGTGTATTGTTATGTTAGAAAATCAGGACTAAAATACGTATACAGTATGATATTGATATATACAGTATGATATATAAATAGTGTTAGGTAGCTATAATATGATTTGATGCATAGATAAAAGACAAAGAAAATGCATAAAATATTAACATAATTGTCTCTGGATTATAGAATTACGGATATTTTCCAATTTTTCAACAATCAACATATTTATTTAAAAACAAAATTTTTTAAAAATTTATTTCACTCTGATACAGACAACATTTTGACTGTTGCCAGATAAGAAGTGGGGTTGGAGGAATGGCTGAAAAGGTGAAGGGATTAAGAAGTATAAAACGGTAGTTACATAATAGTCATGGGGATGTAAAGTACAGGATAGGGAATATAATTAGTAATATTGTAATAATTATGTATAGTGTCAGGTACTAGATTTATCAGGGTGATCACTTTGTAAGTTATATAAATGTCTAATCATTGAATTGTACACCTAAAATTAATATTATATTGTATGCAAATGGTAATTGAAAAATAAAAAATTATTCAAAAATAAATAAAAAATTTTATCTTATAAACTACTCAATAGTAGAGAAATTTAAAATGTTTTATAAAAGTATTTTGGAGATATGTAGAAAATATTATAAAAGAAAGAAAGGACTTAAACTGAATTTGAAGACTTATTTTTACATTTTCAAGTTTCTGAAATAGCATATATCTTATAACCAATGTGTATATGTAATTAGGTAATATTTATTTTTCTCTACACAGCTGTTATTAAATTGATGTATCTTATAATCAGTGGTACATTAGAATCAAGATTGAAAACAAATAAGCAGCTCAGATAAAAATGAGCAGACTAGAACTTTGCTGCAAGAGGGACTGATCTGCTATTATGCCACTTGTTTGTTTTTAAGGCTAGAACTTCATTATTTGAGTAAAAGTTTTCTTCAGGTGTTTTAAGAGATTTTTTAGAAGAGCTAATGTCCTATATGTACTATTATGTATAAGAAATTAAAGATAACTTTAAAAGAACCATTCTAACATCAGAGCAATGATTTTCTAATTCAGATTTAGCCAGCTTCCACTGTGGCTTGATTGTCTTCAAAAACAAATTCAATTTTTTTTAATATATTTTATTGATTTTTTATAGAGAGGAAGGGAGAGAGATAGAGAGTTAGAAACATCGATGAGAGAGAAACATCGATCAGCTGCCTCCTGCACATCTACTGGGGATGTGCTCGCAACCAAGGTACGTACCCTTGACCGGAATCGAACCTGGGACCTTTCAGTCCGCAGGCCGACGCTCTATCCACTGAGCCAAACCGGTTTCGGCAACAAATTCAATTTTAATAGGAATTTATAAGATGTTAATTCTTATATGTGTACAGTCAACAAATATTTAACAAATCCTAGGTAAAGCAATTTAAAGTGCCTTCATCATTGTAGCAAATCCCACATTTAAATGAAATCAGATTAAGTACTGTCATATAATAAAAACATTTTTTATATTGAGTTTCAATCAGTGATTTATTTTTTGCAGACAACAACAAGACATAAAGTACTTATTATGGAATTTTGTCCATGCGGGAGTTTATACACTGTTTTAGAAGAGCCATCTAATGCCTATGGACTACCAGAGTCTGAATTTTTAATTGTTTTGCGAGATGTGGGTATGTTTGTTTATTTATATGATTTTATGTATATTTGTATATATAATTTGATGACATAATTTTTTTTGCAATCAAAACCATGGACTTTTTTGCCATGCTTTCTTAGATATGACACCAAAGTACCGTACAAAAAGAAAAAAAATAGATAAGTAGGACTTTATCAATATAAAAAACTTCAGTGTTTCAAATGACAACATCAAGTAAGTGAAAAGACAATCCATAGAATGAGAGAAAATATTTGCAAATCTTTAATCTGATAAGGAATTTTTATCCTGACAACTCAACAATAAAAAGTCAAATAATCCAATTTAAAAATGGGCAAAGGATTTGATAGACATTTTTCCAAAGATGATATACAAAAAGGAAACAAGCACATAAAAAGATGCTTGAGATCATTAGTCATTAGGGAAAATTAAAAATAAAAAACCCCCAAATTACCACTTCATGTCCACTAAGATGGCTGAAATCAAAAAGACCACAAAACAAGTGCTGGTGAAGATGTGCAGAAATTGGGACCTTTATATACTGCTGGTGGGATTGTAAATGGCACAGCGATTTGGGAAAACAGTCCAGCAGTTTCTCAAAAGGTTGAACATAGAATTACTATATGACTTAACAGTTCCATGCTAGGTATTTACCTAAAATAATTAAAAACATATCCACACAAAAACTTATTCACCAATATTCATAATAGCCAAAAAATGGAAACAGCCCAAGTATCCACTAATTGATGAATAGGTCAACAAAATGTGGTATATCCATACAATGGAATATTACTTGTTTATAAAAAGAAATGCAGCCCTGCCCAGTATGTCTCATTTGTTTGAAGCGTCGTCCAATACACCAAAAGGTTGTGTGTTTGATTCCCAATTAGAGCATGTGTAGGAGCCAGCCATTTGTCTGTCTGTCACTCTTCCCCCTCCTCCCTCACTTCCTCCTTCCCCCTTCCTCTCTCTGAAATCAATTTTAAAAAAGAAAGAAATGCAGTAGTGATACATGCTTTAATGAGATGCACCTTGAAAAGTTATGCTAATTGAAAGAAGCCAGACACAGAAGGCCACAATATTTATATGATTTTATTTATGTGAAATATCCAGAATAGGCAAATCCATAGAAACAGAAAGCAGATTAGTGGTTGCCAGCGGTTTGAAGGGAGAGCATAGTTGAGGAGTGACTAATGGTTTTGGGATCTCTTTTTAGCATAATGAAATGTTCTGAAATTAATGGTGATTGTTGCACACTTTGTGACTGGCTATATTAAAAGCCACTGAATTGTATACTTTAAAAGGATGAATTTTATGATATGTGAATTTAATCTCAATAAAGCTGTTGTTTTAAAAATATGACAACCAAAAGAAGTAATATCTTGGAAAGAAATGAATCAGTATTTAAGTGGGAAAAACCCAGTGATTAAAAAAAAAAGTATAAAGTTAGTGGGAATTTTTTTTCTTTTAATTGATCTTAGAGGGCGAGGAGGAGAGAGAGAAACAGCAATTGGTTGCCTCCCTCATGAGCCCTGACCAGGGATTGTACCTGCAGCCTTGATATGTTCCTTGAACAGGAATCAAACCCCCCACCTTTTGGTGTACAAGACAATGCTCCAACCAGCTGAGCCACATTGGCCAGGGCTAGTGGGAATTCTTGAACTTGACACTGAAAGCAGTGTGGAAACAACCTTTTAGAATAGGATAAAATAAGAGAGAAACAATTAATATATACTACAGCCTGTTGAATCAAATCGAAGTTATAGATGATTGATGCCTTCCTAAGTATACTGGTGGCCCTGAGTTTTCATAATGAAATGATACCCCAAACTTATGCTCATGTTATATTTGGACATTATCTATCCGCTGTCAAATATTTCAAACTATCACTCAGTGACACTGCTTGTCAGCCAAAACAGCTTACTTTCAGCAATGTAGCCACCTTTACCCTTACAAAAAAAAAAAAAGGAATATGGCCTTCTTAGAAAAGTGTATGAGAAATATATTTTTATGCTACAAGTGTGACACCTTGAGCCTCTTTCTATCACTTTTTTTTACTATTTTATGTAGTGAATCCAATGTACTTTTTTGTGGAATTATTTCTCCGAGATAAATATATGTGAAACTGTAGTTAAAGATTGATCTTTTTTGGGAATCTTTATTCTTTTTGTTTTGTTTTAATTTATTGGGATAGCTGGCTAATAACATTAAATAAGTTTCAGGTAGAAACAAAATATAAGGAAAAAAATTAAAAATAAGTAAGTTTCAGGTACACAATTCTGTAGTACATCATTGTATATTGCTGTGTGCTCACCACCCAATCTAGTCTCCTTTCATCACTATATATTTGACCCTCTTTGCCCTCTTCATCCTCCCCTTACCTCCCTTTCCCTTTGGAAACCACCCTTCTATTAGCTGTGTCTATGAGTTTGTTTTATTTGTTCATTGCTATCTGTTTTATATCCCACATATGCATGAAATCATATGGTTCTTATCCTTTCCACCTCACTTATTTCACTTACAGTACTTTCAGGATCCATCCATGTTGTCACAAATGGCAGTATTTCATCACTTTTTTTTTATGGCTGAGTAATTATCCATTTTATCCTATACTAGAGGCCCGGTGCACAAAAATTTGTGCACTCGGTGGGGGGGATAGGGAGAAGGGTCCCCCAGCCCGGCCTGTGCCCTCTCACAGTCTGGGACCCCTCGGGAGATAATGACCTGCTGGCTTAGGCCTGCTCCCGGGTGGCAGAGGGCAGGCCCAATCCCTAGGTGCAGCCCCTGGTCAGACTCAGAGCAGGGCCGATTGGGGAGTTGGGGCGCCACCCCCTGTCATGCACAGAGCAGGGCGGATTGGGAGGTTGCGATGCCACCCTCAGTCACGCTCAGGGTAGAGCCGATTGGGGGGTTGGGGCACCGCCCCCTGTCACACTCAAGGCAGGGTTGATAGGGAGGTTGCAGTGCCACCCCCTGTCACGCAAAGAGCAGGGCCGATCACGGGGTTGAGCAGCTCCCCCCTGTCACTCACAGAGCAGGGCCCATCATGGGTTTGGGGAGCTCCCCCGTGTCACGCACAGAGCAGGGTCGATCAGGGGGTTGGGGAGCTCCCCCCTGTCACGCACAGAGCAGGGCCGATAAGGGGGTTGAGGAGTTCCCCCCTGTCACTCACAGAGTAGGGCCGATAGGGGAGTTGGGGCACCGCCCCTGTCACACACAGAGCAGGGTCGATCAGGGGGTTGGGGTGCTGCACCCTGTCACACTCAGGGCAGGGCCAATGGAGAGGTTGTGGCTCTCCCCCGTCACACACAGAGCAGGGCCCGTGGCGGGGGGGGGGGGTGCCTTGGGGCGCCGCACCCTGTCACACACAGAGCAGGGCCGATCAGGGGGTTGGGGTGCCACCACTGTCACACTCAGGGCCGGGCCGATGGAGAGGTTATGGCTCTACCCTGTCACACACAGAGCAGGGCCCGTTGGGGGGGGGGGGGGGGGGGGGGGGGGTTGGGGCGCCGCACCCTGTCACACACAGAGCCGCAGGGCGATTAGGGAGTTTGGGCGCTGCCCCCTGTCCCGCTGATCCCGGTGCTGGGAGGCCTCGCAGCTCCACTGATCCTGGTGCCGGGAGGCATATTACCCTTTTACTATATAGAATAGAGGCCTGGTGCATGGGTGGGAGCCGGCTGGTTTGCCCTGAAGGGTGTCCTGGATCAGGGTGGGGGACCCCACTGGGGTGTCTGGCCAGGCTGGCTGAGGGGCTGAGAGCCGTTTTCCAGCTGGCGGGTCCTGAAGCTCCCAACCGCTCCTTCTTTTTTTTTTTCTATTCTGGGCCAGCTTTAGCTCCGAGGCCTCGCTGCTGAAAACATTTATACAATGTTGCGGTCCGCTGGCTGAAACCCAGCTGTATGAAAGCCGGTTTCTGGGGTTTTGTTTAGCTTCTTATTTGCAATATAGTTGCTTAGAGTTGCAGCTGAGAGGCCGGCAGCAGCAGGCGGGGAACGTTGGAGTCCGCAGTCACTGGAGCAAGCAAGCCTCCCTGCTCGCTTCAGTGCATGGCTGCCGGCCGCCATCTTGGCTGACAGTTAATTTGCATAAGGATATGCTGATTAGCCAATGGGAAGGGTAGCGGTCGTACGCTAATTACCATGTTTCTCTTTTATTAGTGTAGATAATAAAAGAGAAACATGGCAATTAGCCGTACATCGCTACCCTTCCCATTGGCTAATTGGTGAGATATGCAAATTAACTGCCAACCAAGATGGCGGCCGGCAGCCATGCACTAAAGCAAACAGGAGGCTTGCTTGCTTCAGTGATGGAGGAAGCCAGGTTCCCCGCCTACCTTGCCAGCCTCTCAGCTGCAACTCTAAGCAACTATGTTGCAAATATAGAAGCTAAACAAAACCCCAGAAACCTGCTTCAGTTAGCCGGGCTTCAGCCAGCCGGACTGCAACATTGTTTCAAATACAGAAGGTAAACAAAGGCTAGAAACCTGCTTTCAGCAGCCGAGGCCTCAGAACTGGAGCCAAGCCTCAGAGCTAAAGCTGGCCCAGAATAAAAAAAAAAAAGGACAGGTTGGGAGCTTCAGTCACCCGCCAGCTTGGAAATGGCCCTCAGCCCCTCACCCAGACTGGCCAGGCACCCCAGTGGGGACCCCCACCCTGAAGGGGGTGTGACCAGCTGCAAACAGCCATCATCCTCTCATCCAGGCTGGCCAGGTACCCCAGTAGGGACCCCCACCCTGATCCAGGACACCCTTCAGGGCAAACCAGCCGGCCCCCACCCGTGCACCAGGCCTCTATCCTATATAGTAAAAGGGTAATATGCCTCCCAGCACCAGGATCAGCAGATCAGCGAGGCCTCCCAGCACCAGGATCAGCGTGACGGGGCAGCGACCAAGCCCCCTGATTGCCCTGCGGCTCTGTGTGTGACAGGGTGCGGCGCCCCAAGACCCCCCCACATGGGCCCTGCTCTGTGTGTGACGGGGTAGAGCCATAACCTCCCCATTGGCCCTGCCCTAAGTGTGAGAGTGGCGGCGCCCCAACCCCCTGATCGGCCCTGCTCTGTGTGTGACAGGGGGCGGTGCCCCAACTCCCCTATTGGCCCTACTCTGTGAGTGACAGGGGGGAGCTCCTCAACCCCCTGATGGGCCCTGCTCTGTGCGTGACAGGGGGGAGCTCCCCAACCCCCTGATGGGCCCTGCTCTGTGTGTGACAGGGGGCAGCACCCCAACCCCCTGATCGGCCCTGCTCTGTGCGTGACAGGAAGTTGGACAACCTCCCTATCGACCCTGCCCTGTGCATGACAGGGGGCGGTGCCCCAACCCTCCAATTGGCCCTACCCTGAGCATGACTAGGGGTGGCATCACAACCTCCCGATCCACCCTGCTCTGTGCATGACAGGGGGCGGCGCCCCAACTCCCCAATCGGCCCTCTTCTGAGCCCGACCAGGGGCTGCACCTAGGGATTGGGCCTGCCCTCTGCCACCCGGGAGCAGGCCTAAGCCAGCAGGTCGTTATCTCCTGAGGGGTCCCAGACTGCGAGAGGGCACAGGCCAGGCTGAGGGACCCCCTCTACCCCCCTCCACCCCCCCCAGTGCACAAATTTTTGTGCACCAGGCCTTTAGTATATATATATAACTGCTTTATTTAATCATCCATTGAGGGACACTTAGGTTGTTTCCATGTCTTAGCTATGGGGAATAATACTATAATGAACATTAGAGGTACATATATATTTATGAAATAAGTGTTTTCAAAATCTGGAGATAGATACTTAGAAGATGGATTGCTGAGTCATATGGTAGCTCTATTCTTAATTTTTTAGGACACTTTACTGTTTTCATAGTAGCTATACTATTTTATATTCCCATGAGCAGTGTGGGAGGATTCTCTTTTCTCCACATCCTTTCCAATACTTGTTATTTCTTGTCTTATTGATGATAGCCATTCTAACAGGTGTGAGGTGGCATGTCATCGTGGTTTGGATTTGCATTTCCCTTATAGGTAGTGAAGTTGAGCATCTTTTCATATATCTGTTGGCCAGCTATGTGTCTTTTTGGGAAAATTATCTGTTTAGGCCTCTGCCCTTTTTTCAATTCCTCACCTGAGGATATGTTTTTATTGATTTCAAAGAGAGGAAGGGAGGGAGAGAGAGAAACATTCATCAGTTGCCTTCTATATATTCCCAGATGGGATCAAACCTGAAACCTAGGTATGTACCCTGATCAGGAATCAAACCTGAAACCCTTTTGATCTATGGGCTGATGCTCCAACCAATTGAGCCACTGGCCAGGGCCTTCTGCCCATTTTTTTAATCAGATTATTTTTTTTTGGTTGTTGAGTTGTGTGAGTTCATTATATATGTTGGATTTTAGCCTCTTATTGGAGGTATTGTTTGCAAATATCTTCTCCCATTCTGTTGGCTGCCTTTTTGTTTTGTTGATGGTTTCTTCTGTGGTGCAGGGAATCTTTATTCTAAAGTTTAGGCAGATTGCCCAGATATATAACCAAAAGTAATTCGGGAAGTCATATGCTTAAGATCATTTTTTTTACATTTTTCTGATGGTACTAAAGGGAGACTGGACTCTTTCTTAAACTGATCCTTATCATTCTAAAGCCTTTTATGACTCAAACAGGAGATACAAAATACTACTACCACCTATTCTTTGACTAAAATGACATGGGACTAACTTACAGAAAAAACTTATATTGAGTGAATATGAATGAATTATATCGATGAATTTGACATGCACAGATATACACATAGACACATACATTATTATTATTACCTTTGTTTTATATTTATTGTTGAAGTGGGTGGAATGAATCATCTTCGAGAAAATGGTATAGTGCACCGTGATATCAAGCCAGGAAATATCATGCGTGTTATAGGGGAAGACGGACAGTCTGTGTACAAACTCACCGATTTTGGTGCAGCTAGAGAATTAGAAGATGATGAGCAGTTTGTTTCTTTGTATGGCACAGAAGAATATTTGGTAAGTCATGCATTACTAATAATGTTATTTAAAGAAGCTGAATATATTGTAAATACGGGTAGTCAACCAATTAACTATACAGTGTGTTTTGTAACTTTCAGGACAAAGATTAAATTTTCTAATCTAATGAATATGGTATGTAATGAGGGAATTAGAGATTTGTTTCTAAGGGTGCTGTCATTTTTCTGTTAAAAATTCTTACAAGTTTTATAACACTCTTAAATTATTTAATTTTACTAATGCTATGGATTTTTAGTAAAAGAAAAGCTATCTGTTCACTCCAGAAGCATCTAGGTGGTAAAGGCTCCCTTTTTTTTGGATCAGAATAGCTAATACAGTACAAGCTTGTTACAATGATATTCCCTGTAGAGCAAAATTCATTATAATTCTGAAGCAGAATAATCTATTCAGGGAAACTAGTTATTGAAAGACAGAGAGGACCATTGTTAGAAACATGTACAAAAAATGAAATGCCTTTGAAAATACCTAATTTGAAAGTGTAGAAAGCTAGAAAAGCTCTGTTTATTTGGGTGTGTTTGTGTGGAGTTGGTAACCGTTTGAACACTTAAGAAAATAGTCTTTTTTGTTCTTTTAAGAAAATATTAAAAGTAAGTACATTTAACACATAATCAGGAAATTTATAGTGTGTAGCTATCACTAATTTTTCATGGCTCTGAGTTTTCTCTCAAAAGTCTTAGAATCTGTGACTTTCTTCCAGTTGGATTCTGCTGTTGTAATTTTGTAACAAGAAAAAAGTCTGCGGCCCTAGCCAGTTTGGCCCAGTGGATAGAGTCCCTGGTTCGATTCCAGTCAAGGGTATATGCCCGGGTTGCAGGCTCAATCCCCAGTGTGGGGCGTGCAAGAAGCAGCCGATCGATGATTCTCTCTCATCATTGATGTTTCTACCTCTTCCTTTCCCTTCCTCTCTGAAATCAATCAAAATATATTTTAAAAAATAAAAAGCTAATAATGTCTACACTTAAAATATTAAATTCCTTTTTAAAAAATATGTTTTTATTGATTTCAGAGAGGAAAGGAGAGGGAGAGAGATTGATCGCCTGCCTCCTGCACGCCCCCTACTGACCAGAATCGAACCTAGGACCTTCAGTCTACAGGCCAATGCTCTATCCACCAAGCCAAACTGGCTAGGACTTAAATTCCTTAAAAAAAAAAAAAAAAAGAATAAAGTCTAACCATGATGGCTCCACAGTACAGATGGAAAAGTTAGCCTTTGATAAGAGCAGTTCCATTGTAACTGGAAAGTAGATGTAGAGTATAGGCACAGATTCAGGTAGGTTGGTATTTGGTAAAAGGTATAAAGGAGAATTCGTCCTCTGATTACTTCCATTTCCTCGTTGACGTATGCAATGAGGTCATGAAAATTGAGAGTCAAATGAGGTGGTGTTGGAAGTTTGAGCAAAGGAAGACTTGAAACAGACTTTCAGAGAGAAATTATTAGGAAAATATAGTAAAATTTCTAAGCATTATTGAATACCTATTTTTTGTGTACTGTATTACCATAGAACACAAGTTAGTTTTGTTTTTCTTTTTTTTTTTTAAAGCATCCTGATATGTATGAGAGAGCAGTGCTAAGAAAAGATCATCAGAAGAAATATGGAGCAACAGTTGATCTTTGGAGCATTGGGGTAACTTTTTACCATGCAGCTACTGGGTCACTGCCATTTAGGCCATTTGAAGGGCCACGTAGGAATAAGGAAGTGATGTAAGTGATTTCTCCATCTAAATTTTTAAAACCATTTTTAAAATGTATCTTTATATTATTTTGTGTCATCAAATATTAGAGGTGTATGCTAAGGAAAATTTAGCCATCATTTCTGGACTTTACTAGTAAGCTATTTGCAGCCTTACAAAAATTTATAGGCATAATTTTTCATATTGTCTTTAAATATCTTATATACAATAGACTATAAATGACATCCAGTCAATTATTAAAATATAATGCTTCTTGGATTTTCTTTTAGTACATTGTTTATTTACTTCTTTTTATGCACTTATTCGTGTTTTTCCTTCATATAACTGAAAAAATAGTAATCTGTGGAGTACTAGAATCATTACCAGATCTAAAAGAAATACAGTTCCTACCCTGAACTGATTTGATTTCTTTTTCCATTTCAAAAATATTAATGTAACATTAATTTTTTTTCTAGTGTTGCGGTTTCAGTCCAAAGATTGCATACATTTTAAAGAAATATCAACATACATTATACATTTATGTACTGCCATAATTATTAGGAAATCATTACTGTGTATAAAATTACTCTTGTAAACCAAATAGTGGAGGAAAGAAAGATAAATTTCTAGATGTGAAATCTGTATTTTACAATTTTTTCATACATTGGCTAACATCTTTTTATTTTAAAATGAATTAGTAAATGACATTGCTTCATGAGAAACAGCCAAACCATTCACACATATAAAACTGAGGTGAAAACTGTTTAATTTAGCAACTGATTTGGGACAGTAACTCACTGTGCCCTTGTCTGGAATTGAACCTGGACCCTTCAGTCCACAGGCTGACGCTCTATCCACTGAGCCAAAGCAGCTAGGACTGATGCTGTCTTTTATAAGCAAACATGACTTCATAATTACAACTGTAAAAGTATAACCTTTTACTTCATCTCATCTGAAAAATTTGAAGGAAAGGCATTTTTCCTTTGATTGGTTTAGGAAGTAAAACCAATTCAGCTGATACAATGACTTTTGCTAAAACCTGGGTATCTAAATGTTTTCCAGCAAAGACAACATACATATTCGTAGGAAGAAGACATCTATTGCTATCCTGATGACTTTGGTATAGCATCATCTTGAGCCTGTGTTACAGCAGTGCCCTTTTTAAATAAAATCTCTTCATTAATGAAGGCTGAGAGTCCGTTTGTGTTTTATTATTAAACATAAATTGTGCCTAACAGTTAATCATGCTTTTATTGTCAGAGATAGGTTTTAAAGAAATATCAACATTTCTTGCTGCCCCAAAAATGGATTAAATAAAACTGTGGCACTCCCTAATAAAGGAAAAGTAAAACTCATAAGTAATTGGGAATACCTGATAATTTTTTCTGACTACCATGTGGATAGATATAGTGCTAGAAGAATTTATTTCTTTATTTGTAAAGTATTCAACTTTTTAGCAACACTCACGCTAGAAAAATGTTCAGAGGTACTTGAAGTAGTAATAATGACTCTACTAGTGAATGATGCATCTATGTCACATTATAGCATATTGGTCCCTTTGTATCTCATTTACATGTTATAAATGTGTTTATTTATGGAGCTTACCATAATTCATTAAGCTCTTTCAAGAATTTGTAAGCGGATTCCCTTAAGAATTCTACCATTTATTGTATTTCTTTCTCTTTTCTTGCATTAATCTCACATATCTCTACTTACTTGTCCACAATCAGATCCTTCTTATGTGAATGCAACTTATTTTTCACATTCATTTCCTTCTTTCCTGAAAAATCTCTTAAGACAGAAATCCTGACTGTGTCTGCTGAGGAAGCAGCAAGCAGTCCAAATTAGTTGTGTTAGCTCTACTTTAAAAAAAAAAAATGTTTGTTATTGATTTGAGAGAGAGAAAAGGAGAGGGAGAAAGAGAGAGAAACATGGATCTGTTGCCTCCTGTATGCACCCTGACCAGAGAGCAAACCTGCAACCTGGGACATCCAGCTCTTTCTTCAGATCATCTTTATTTTTATCACCTTCATCAAGAATCAAATTAAATTTTGACTTTTAGCCCGGCCAGTGGGGCTTAATCTCTCGTGGGGGGTGTGCAGGAGGCAACCAATCAATATTTCTCTCTCATCAGTATTTTTATCTCTTTCCCTCCCCCTGCCTCTCTCTAAAATCAATAAATATATTTTTTAAAAAGACATAAAAATTTAAATTTGACTTTTAATTTTTGTATACACACATATTCCTATCTGTGTATGCAAAGAATCTTTCGGATACTGTGCTATGTATAGTTCTATCTTTTTTTTTTAAATATATTTTACTGATTTTTTACAGAGAGGAAGGGAGAGGGATAGAGAGTTAGAAACATCGATGAGAGAGAAACATCGATCAGCTGCCTCCTGCACACCTCCTACTGGGATGTGCCTGCAACCAAGGTACATGCCCTTGACCGGGATCGGACCTGGAACCTTTCAGTCCGCAGGCCGACGCTCTATCCACTGAGCCAAACCAGTTACAGCCTATCTTTTTTTTTTAAGAATGCTGTTGTTCGTTCTGCAGGAATTTCATAGTCCAAATGACTGTGTTTGGGGCTAATATGGTGACCTAGAAACATTCTGTAACATAACTTTTTTTGTTTGCTCAATTTTTTCAGATGGAAAAATTAATATTTTTGTTGTGAACATCAAGATACTGTTACATGGCATTCTGAGATCCCAAATGAAAATTAGTTATGGCATATCTAAAATAATCGTACAACCACTATTCTACTTCAGTCAGACAGATTTAAAGTATTTTGATTGTTTTATGGATCCTGTGAACTCAATCACAAAATTTCGTCTAGTAGCTCATTATAGGTGCAACTGAGGGAAATACTATTGCAAAGCCCATTGATAGGCTGTGCAATAATGAACTGCTTATTTTATTCTGCTTTTATTCCTCTCTAGGTATAAAATAATTACTGGAAAGCCTTCTGGTGCAATATCTGGAGTACAGAAAGCAGAAAATGGACCAATCGACTGGAGTGGAGACATGCCCCTTTCTTGTAGTCTTTCTCAGTGAGTATAACTCCTGTTTTGCAGTTTGGTGTTTAGAATATTAATTAACTAAAATCACAAATACTTGAGTGTAATTTATTGTTGTTTGTTTTATTAGATGTTATTAAAGCATATGCTTTGATTTGTGATTTTTGTCTTTGTGGTGATATAAAAATTAATTACTAGTATAATGTATAAATAATTTTACCAGACCTCTTTGAGGACATAGGACATACATTTTGTAGGTTGCCTGGAATTCTGTGCAATGTGGGGAACCAGGTTAAGACCTCGGTGTCTTTTATACTGACTTCCATATTGGCCGACCACAAATAGTGGTATATAGATCAGAGTAACTAGAATTCTAAAAAACAGGCACTTCTAAAACAAGAAGTTTAATATATCCTCATTTTTAAGGAGTATTCATATTACTCAAAAGGTGAGAAGTAAGAGTTTTCAACTTCCATCATTTCAAAAGTTCAAATGGGTTTAATTTAGCAGCAGAACTAAAAATATATATATTCTCAGATATGAATCCTGTTACCACAAAGAAAGATTTAAAGTAAAATAAGTTAAAAGTAGATGCCCTGGCCAGTTTGAGTCAGTGGTAAGAGCATGGCCTGTGGACGGAAGGATCACATACCTTGTTTGTGGGCTGCATTCCAGTCGGGGCACATGCAGGAGGCAGCCAATCGATGTGTCTCTCTCACATCAGTGTTTCTCTCTCTGTGTCTCTCCTCTTCCCTTCCATTCTCTCTAAAAATGAATGGAAAAGATATCCTCAGGTAAGGATTAACAAAACAAAACAAAAAAGTAGAGAATAAATTATTTTAGGTTTTACTCTGGAAATAAAGCCGAAACACTTACCAATATGTAGAATTTGTGATTAATGAATTAACTGCCATTTTTTCTGAGTGTGATAATTGTATACTACACAAGTGAACACACACTTACAGGTCATGATTTACTGACCTATTATAATTTCTTTTTGTATGACTTTTAACATATAAATATGTATATTTATATAGCACAAACTAAAAAAATATTACCTCTCATTTTATGTATTGATTTCTGTGAAAACTCATTTAAACCAACAGTTTCATTGCCAAAATCCTTTCTGAAAACCACTGTTTTGACAGTTTTATTGCATTGTTTTTAAGTTTCCAAAATAAAATTATGTCATGCAGCTAGAATTACCAAGAGAAATTCATTTTATTGGAGAGAAGAAATTTAATATTATAATAATGACTTGTGTTAAATTTTGATTTATAAAATACTCATTTTTGTAAACTCAGGCAAAACACAAAATTTAAAGTGGTCAGGAAATGAATATTTTCTATGTAATAATTGTATTGCTGAAATCCAGAATCAATAATTTGACAATCTACACTGTGGATTGCATATTTTAGGAGGATAACAGGACTTATCTATCAAATCAGTCTTTAGCACCAAGTTATACATTCTTTAATAAAAATTGCTTAGGTACCAGAAAGCATATGATCTTTTTTTTTTTGGTTAATCCTCACCTGAGGATATTTTCCATTGATTTTTTAGAGAAAGTGAAAGGGAGGGGGAGAAGTAGAGGGAGACACATCGATTGGTTGCCTCCCACATGCACCCAGACTGGGCCGAGGTACATGTATCCAACCTACAACCGAGGTACATGCCTTTGACTGGAATTGAACCCACAACCCTTCAGTCCACAGGCCGACACTCTATTCACTGAATCAAACTGGCTAGGGCTTTTTTTTTCTTTAAATATATTTTTATTGATGTTTTTAGAAAGATAGGACTAGATAGAAACATTGATCAGCTGCCTCCTGCATGCCCCCTCCTGAAGCCTGCCACCTGGATATATACCCTGTCAGAATTGAAACAGTGACCTCTTTGTTCATGGGTCAAGGCTCAACTACTGAGCCACACCAGTCAGACAATCTCTTTTCTTTTAATAGTAAGGATATTAAGTATTACTAATTAGCAATGAAAACAATACCAAAAATGTAATGACTGAAAAAATAGATAACCTAGCCGATTTGTTCAGTGGTTAGAGCATCAGCCCGTGGACTGAAGTATTAGGGTTAGATTCTAATCAAGGGCATGTCCCTTGGTTGCAGGCTCGATCCCACACACACAGCCTCCCTCTCTGCCCTCCAGGGGGCACATGCAGGAGACAACCAATGGATATGTCTCATATCGATGTTTCTTTTCTCCCTCCCTCCCTGCTACCCTTCCACTCTCTACAAAAATCAATGGAAAAAAATATTCTCAGGTGAGGATGAACTAAGGATAAAATAAGCATTCCTTTAAAAGAAAAGATAACCATCTCTTTCTTATCCTATATAATAAAGAGCTAATATGCAAATAGTCATAATGGCTCAGACACTCAACACTGGGGGGAGAGGAATGGGGACCAGCCAAGCACAAATGAGCTCGCGAGAGAGGAATGGGGACCAGCCAGGCTGCGGCCAGGGAGAGGGGCAAGCCACACGCCCCATGGTCCCAAGTGCCAGTGCCTGCAGCTGCGGCCTGGGAGAGGAATAAGCCGCCCGCTCTGCGGTCCCGGGCGCCTGTGGCTGCATCCCGGGCAAAGCTGCCTGCCCATGGTCCCCTGTGGCTATGGCCGGACTGGGCAAAGCCGGCCTAGATCCTGGGTGCCTGCAGCCAGCCAGAGGGAGGGAAGCCTGGGTCCCGGGTGCCTGCGACCAGCCGGAGGAGGGAAGCCTGGGTCCCAGGCAAGGCAGAAGCAGTTGGGAGTGATCAGGCCAGCAGGGGAGCAGTTAGGGGTGATCAGGCCAGTAGGGGAGTAGTTAGGAGCCATCAGGCAGGCAGGCAGAGGTGGTTAGGGGCGATCAGGCAGACAGGCAGGCGAGCAGTTAGGAGCCAGTGGTCCCAGATTGTGATAGGCAATCGGACATCCCCCAAGGGGTCCCAGATTGGAGAGGGTGCAGGCCGAGCTGAGGGATAACCGCCCCCCCCCCCCCCTGCACAAATTTCGTGCACCGGTCCTCTAGTATTTATTAGTCAAGATTGAATAGCAAGTGGGAAAAACCTAATTCAACTGGTTTAAGTGGAAAGAAAATAGATTGACTTTGTAATTAAAAGTTCACATGTGTATGTGACTCAAAGCTCAGCTAAATCCTCAGACTCAGGCTATATCAAGACTTGGTCCCTTCAAATCACTCAGATCTGCTTTTACCTGCTTTCTCCTTCCCTTCAGTAGGCTCTTTCCTGAGAGCCACAGGAAGGCTGCTCACATTCCCAGACTCACATTCTCACAGGTTTGAAAACTCGGTGGGGGAAAAAGATTTTCTTTCCCAGTAGTTTTAGCAAAGATTTTTGGAATTGATTCACATTTAACTAACTTATATGCTACCACCTGACCACCTCCAACTAATCATAACCAAACCTGGCTTTTATACCCATCTATGCACAGGGATTAGAGTTAGAGAGTAGAGAGGTGTAGATTCTCTTACGAAAGGAGGGAATATACATATCTGTTAGGCAAAAATTTAAAATGTCCACTACATATTTTGAAAATTGTTCAGATAAGGAATTCTTTCAAGGCCTGTTACATACTCAAGAATATATTTTTAAGACTACTTGAAATTCCATAATTGAGCATCTGTTTGAGCATATTTTATAATTTAGAAAAAGAATAAAGTCCTTTATTAGTCAAAAGTTATTCGTAATTGAATGGGCACTAATTGATTACTAGATGATTATAGTAATTTTACTGCCTAAATAAGTGCCAATGTAAGAAACTAATTTGAGCAAACTGATCACATATGCTGAGGAGCAGGATCTCAGAAGCTCTGGAGAATGGCAGCTTTCCAGCTTATTTTATATACTAGAATCAAAGGAGACCTCAGGAAGGTGCATGAAATCCATTGGTGATAGATTAAGGAAGCAGGAGAAAGCATAGCAGAGCAATCTCTAGGATTGGATAAAAGACAAAATGGAGAAACACATACTTCCTTTAAACAGGATATTTAATAGTTAACATTCACAGCATGTAGAGATGGTATGCAGGGAACAAAATAACAATGAAGGGGTCTGGTCCTCTGGTGTCCGCGGTAGTGGCTTCAAGAGTAGGAAAATAAAATTACTCTGACATTTCAAAGGTATGTCATCCTAGATGCATAAGAACAATACACAGAACTCACGGTAAAGTTAACTTTTGCTAGGGAAGCTATAGGCCTGGATGTGACTACCCGCTATGATTTTCCCAATGAGAAGTTAGTGGTCAGGCCATCCTGTGTGGTTATTTCTCTTGATCCCTGAGCCTGCCAGGCCTGCCATGTGCCCCCACTGAGCTTGTCAGCTTTATTGTATAACCCCTTTTTCATTCACAGAAGTATACTATAAAAGGCATATAAATTCAGCCTAAACAATTATATATTGCAGTGCCATATTAAAAGGACATTAAAAAATAAAGGATGCCAGGCCATTGTGACTCAATGGTTGACCAAGATGTCACTGGTTCGATTCCCCATCAGGGCACATGCCCGGGTTTCAGGCTTGATCTCTACCAGGGGGAGTGCAGGAGACACCCAATCCATGTTGATGTATCTCATGGATGTTTCTATCTCCCTTCCCTTCTCCTCTCTCTCTTTCTCTCTCTCTTTCTCTCTCTCTTTCTCTCTCTCTTTCTCTCTCTCTTTCTCTCTCTCTCTCTGTCTCCCCTAAAAAATAAATAAATAAATAAAAAATAAAGGACATTAAAAACCCTGAAATTAAACAATTATCTTAGCCTCATGATCACCTGATTGATTTCACCTAGATGGTTTTGTATATACAGTGTTAGAATGTGTTTGGAAAAGTGAGGAAGCTTGGGAATGAGAGAATCAAAGAAAATAACCAGTAAAAGATAAATTAACATAAAAATACCATAATCCCTGATTTATTGACAAGTAATATTAAACTAAGGTTACCTGGCTTTTTGAAAAGTTGGAAGATTTTTTAAAACTTTGATCTAATCTAATAACAATTCCTTTGATTTGGTAGTAAATATTATGACTTTGTACCTAGATAAAATACACATTCATTCTTCAAATTTTTTTTAATACTATTTTAGGGGTCTTCAAGTTCTACTTACCCCTGTTCTTGCAAACATCCTTGAGGCTGATCAGGAAAAATGTTGGGGTTTTGACCAGTTTTTTGCAGAAACTAGTGATATACTTCACCGGATGATAATTCATGTTTTCTCGCTACAACAAATGACAGCTCATAAGATTTATATTCATAGCTATAATACGTAAGTACCTCTTTATGTTTTCTTCCTAGATGATAATGTTATATAATAATTATCTTCATAAATTAGGAGAGAAAATAGAAAAGATACCTCAGGCACCCACTTCCCACTTAGAGAATAACGTTTAAGTGCTTAGTATACATATGCTCACCCAAGCCTGAGCCAAATCTTAGCAAAGGCTTGTGGGGGAGACACATCATAACATTGCTGCTGAAACGTTTCTTTGATTTCATGAATCTGTTTAGGGAGAATCTAGCTTTTTCCCAAAAACATTTTGAAAATACCTGGTTTTATTAATTGAGTTAATAAATACTATGTAGTGATGTTATAAGTACTATTCTCAGTTCTTTATATATTTAAGTCACTTAGTCCTCACAACAAATCTGTGAGGTGGGTCCTATTGTTCCCATTTTACACATGAGGAAACCTAGCACAGAGGAGAAACTGAAAGTAATTCAGCAAATAATTGGAATAACTGGAATTCTAACTCAGTCTGATTTCAGAGCCATTGCTCTTAACTCTGCTATGTTGGCTCCCCATCTTCTTCTTCTACACTAATAAAAGAGAAACATGGTAATTAGCGTACGACCGCTACCCTTTTCATTGGCTAATCAGTGAGTATATGCAAATTAACTGACAACCAAGATGGCGGCTGCTGCCGGCCTCTGACCTGGCAGTTTGAAACATTGTAACAAATATAGAAGCTAAACAAAACCCCAGAAACCAGCTTTCAGCCGCCTGGATCTCAGAGCTGGAGTTATACATTGTTTTGATTATAGAACGCAAATAAACCAGATACCTGCTCTCAGCAGCGGAAGCCTCAGAGCTAGAGCCAGAGCTAAAGCTGGCCCAGAATAAAAAAAAAAGGAAAAAAGGAGCGGTTGGGAGCTTCAGTCAATCGCCAGCCTGAAAGCAGCCCTCAGCCCCTCACCCAGACTGGCCAGGCACCCCAGTGGGGACCCCCACCCTGAAGGATGTGTGACCAGCTGCAAACAGCCATCATCCCCTCATCCAGGCTGGCCAGGCACCCCAGTGGGGACCCCCACCCTGATCCAGGACACCCTTCAGGGCAAACCAGCCGGCCCCCAGGCCTCTATCCTATATAGTAAAAGGGTAATATGCCTCCCAGCACCGGGATCAGCGGAGCCGCGAGGCCTCCTGGCACCGGATCAGCGTAACAGGGGGCAGCACCCAAACCCCCTGATCGCCCTGCAACTCTGTGTGTGACAGGGTGTAGCATCCCAACCCCCTGATCGGCCCTGCTCTGTGTGTAACAGGGTGTGGCGCCCCAACCCGCCCCCCCCCACAGGCCCTGCTCTGTGTGTGACGGGGTAGAGCCATAACCTCCCCATCGGCCCTGCCCTGGGTGTGACAGTGGCGGCGCCCCAACCCCCTGATCGACCCTGCTCTGTGGGTGATAGAGGGCGGCGCCCCAACCCCCTGATCCGCCCTGCTCTGTGTGTGACAGGGAGCGGTGCCCTAACTCCCCTATCCGCCCTACTCTGTGAGTGACAGGGGGGAGCTCCTCAACCCCCTGATGGGCCCTGCTCTGTGCATGACAGGGGGGAGCTCCCCAACCCCCTGATGGGCCCTGCTCTGTGCACGACAGGGGGCAGCGCCCAACCCCCTGATGGGCCCTGCTCTTTGCGTGACAGGGGAAGGTGCCCCAATCCCCTGATCGCCCTGTGGCTCTGTGTATGACAGGGGGAAGCTTCCCAACCCCCTGATCGCCCTGTAGCTCTGTGTTTGACAGGGGAAGGCGCCCCAACCCCCTGATCAGCCCTGCTCTGTGCCTGATAGGGAGGAGCTCCCCAATCCCCTGATCGCCCTGCGGCTCTGTGTTTGACAGGGTAGTGCCATAACCTCTTCATCGGCCCTGCCCTGAGTGTGACAGTGGCGGCGCCCCAACCCCCTGATCAGCCCTGTTCTATGGGTGATAGAGGGTGGTGCCCCAACCCCCCTCCACGGACCTTGCTCTGTGTGTGACAGGATAGAGCCATAACCTCCCCATTGGCCCTGCCCTGAGTGTGACAGAGTGCAGCGCCCCAACCCCCTGATCCGCCCTGCTCTGTGTGTGACAGGGGGCGGTGCCCCAACTCCCCTATCGGCCCTACTCTGTGAGTGACAGGGAGGAGCTCCTCAACCCCCTGATGGGCCCTGCTCTGTGCGTGACAGGGGGGATCTCCCAACCCCCTGATGGACCCTGCTCTGTGTGTGACAGAGTATGGAGCCCCAACCCCCCTGATGGGCCCTGCTCTGTGAGTGACAGGGGGCAGCGCCCCAACCCCCTGATTGGCCTGCTCTGTGAGTGATAGGGGGCAGCACCCCAACCCCCCAATCGGCTGTACCCTGAGCGTGACTGAGGGTGGCATCGCAACCTCCCAATCCACCCTGCTCTGTGCATGACGGGGCGGCACCCCAACTCCCCAATCGGCCCTGCTCTGAGCCTGACCAGGGGCTGCACCTAGGGATTGGACGTGCCCTCTGCCACCCAGGAGCAGGCCTAAGCCAGCAGGTCGTTATCTCCCGAGGGGTCCCAGACTGTGAGAGGGCACAGGCCGGGCTAGGGGACCCCCCTTCCCCCCCCAAGTGCACAAATTTTTGTGCACCGGGCCTCTAGTTATTAAATATTAAGAACCCTGTGTATTGTGCCTACCCAGTATAAGTATGCAAACAGAAATATTTTAGAATTGCTGTATAGACACTTTAGATGAAATTTTTAGTTTAACAGACTTTGTAATGTTCACATCAACAAAGCAGGGTTTCTGTGGACTGGCCCTGACCTGAAGTACCACTAGAAATGGATGTTGTACTAAGTCATTTTAAAAAAGACTTCCCCTCTCTTTTTATCTCAGTTATGTTGTCTTTTTGGATTTTTCTCACACAGTGCTACTGTATTTCATGAACTGGTGTATAAACAAACCAATATTATTTCTGCAAATCAAGAACTTATATATGAAGGACGCCGCTTAGTTCTAGAACCTGGAAGACTAGGACAGCATTTCCCTAAAACTACTGAGGAAAATCCTATCTTTGTAGTAAGCCGGGAATCTCTGGAGACCGTAGGATTGAAATATGAAAAAAGTGAGTTGGGATTTTTCTTGTTCTTACTCGCCATTAAAAAAACCAACACTGGCCCTGACTGGTGTGTTCAGTGGTTAGAGCATCGGCCTTCACACCAGAAGGTCGCAGGTTCGATTCCTGGTCAAGGGCACCTACCTGGGTAACAGGCTTATCTCCCACCCCGGTCAGAGCTTAAGGCAACCAGTTGATGTGTCTCTCACATCGATGTTTCTCCCTCTCTCTCTCTCTCCCCCCCTCCCCCCTTCCACTCTCTCTGAAAAAAAGAAAAAGAAAATCAGTGGGAAAATATCCTCAGGTTAGGATTAACAAAATAAGCGAAAAAAACCTAAAAGTGATTATCTTCATAAAGTTGATTGATGATGACATTATTGTAGACCTTTCATAAACATTAAAATTTTGTAAATTAGTTGTACAAAATTAGTAAAATTTAAAAGCCTTGTCGGTAATACAATTTGATATTAAATATTTTATTTCATAAAGTGGTAAAATAGTTTATCATGTATGTTTCACTGTAGCTTTCTGCTTTTAGTGTTTTACTCATATTCACAATAACCTTTTGTGCCATAAATTTCAGCACATATTTCTTGTGCCCAGTGTGAATGGGACACTTTGCCAGGCTTTGGAGTCTAAGAAAAATTAGATCTGCATTTTGGAGTCTTTTAAATTATTAACTGTTGAAAAAAATAAACTATCCAGATTTTTACATTTCTATTTGAATTTTGGGATTTGATTTCAACTTAAATAGAGGTATTGAGCTGGTTGTGTTGGAATATATTTAAGAAAAAAATGAAATTCCTTAGAAATATTGTAGGTAATTTGTTACAGGATGAGCATTATTGTTTCAGGTATTGTTGTTCTTTTAAATATGTTGATATGATTTTTATTTTTTTAGAGATAGAAAGGGAGAGGGAGAGAAAGAGAGTCATTGATCTGCTGCCTCTTGCATGCCCCCTACTAGGGATCAAACCCAAAACCTGGACTTGTGCCCTGACCTGGAATGGAACCTTCCACCACTTGGTGCATGGGAGGATGCTCAACCACTGAGCCACACCAGCCAGAGTGTCGGCCTGCGGACTGAAAGGTCCCAGGTTCGATTCTGGTCAAGGGCATGTACCTTGGTTGCGGGCACATCCCCAGTAGGAGGTGTGCAGGAGGCAGCTGATCGATGTTTCTCTCTCATCGATGTTTCTAACTCTCTATCCTCTCTTTTCAGTTTCCCTCCCTAAAGTACATCCACGTTATGATTTAGATGGAGATGCTAGCATGGCTAAGGTTAGTATTTAATTAAATATCTATATAAACATCTGAGTTCAAATTATCTTATCAACAGTGGAAGCAATAAAATGTATTGTGTCTTTATATATGCCTATTTGATTTAGGAAATCATTCACTTAAATTGTTATCCATTGCAAATTATTTTGTGTTCTTTCTTTTTGACTTTATAGCCTTTTTTTTAATTCACAGAAAACTTTCTCCATGGAGGCAGTGCATGTTTAACATTATCATGTTAAGGTTGAAATGTTCATCACAGTTCTATCTGTCCTTAGCTTTTAGAAATTGGTAGTTAATTGTGTTTTTAATTAAACTGATAAAAATATATGTTTGAAAATTTTTATGTAAAAGGTTTCCTTGCCCTGTACCATAGTTAGCACCAAATAATAACATTTTGCATTTCCTCTTTAGGCAATGACAGGAGTTGTGTGTTATGCCTGTAGAATTGCCAGTACCTTGCTGCTTTATCAGGAATTAATGCGAAAGGGGATACGATGGTTGATGTAAGTAACAAGTGGAAATTTAAAAATTGATCTTCACATAGACCTCACTAAATAACTGATAACCACCCCATCTCTTCAGACTAGGTTGGGTCAGCTGCTTGATTTTGTTACAATATTTTGTTTTCACATTTAGTTTATAAAACATTTAGCAGCTATTTTATTCATTGATTTTATAATGACCTTGTGAGACAGGATATTAATATCTGAAAACTTACACCACACTTACGATGTGATGGCAAATGAATTCCTTTTCTGAGGACCTTAACTTGGTTGTCATTTCATTTTCTTGGGAGGCTTAGTCATTGTTGTAATCCAGTACAACCTGTATTTCTTTCCAGGGTTTTTGTTCTCAGAATCTCTTCCTAAATAAAGTATACACTCAGTTGTGTTTTTTTTTTAAATATATTTTATTGATTTTTTACAGAGAGGAAGGGAGAGGGATAGAGAGTTAGAAACATCGATGAGAGAGAAACATCGATCAGCTGCCTCCTGCACACCTCCTACTGGGGATGTGCCCGCAACCATGGTACATGCCCTTGACCAGAATCGAACCTGGGACCTTTCAGTCCGCAGGCCGACACTCTATCCACTGAGCCAAACCGGTTTGGTGGCACTCAGTTTTTTTAAAAAAACAAAAACAGCATTTTTAAATTCACATGCTATAAAATTTACCCATTTTTAAAATGTGCAATTCAGTGATTTTTTTTTTCTTTTTCTTTTTTCTTTTTTTTTTAAAATATATTTTATTGATTTTTTACAGAGAGGAAGGGAGAGAGATAGAGATTTAGAAACATCGATGAGAGAGAAACATCGATCAGCTGCCTCTTGCACATCTCCTACTGGGGATGTGCCCGCAACCCAGGTACATGCCCTTGACCGGAATCGAACCTGGGACCTTTCAGTCTGCAGGCCAACGCTCTGTCCACTGAGCCAAACCGGTTTCGGCTAATTCAGTGATTTTTTTGTACATTCAGAGTTGTGCAATCATCACCCCTAATTTTTATCAACCCAAAAAGAAACCTGCACCCATTCACTCCCCACTTTTGTTATAACCTCCTAGCCCACCACTAGTATACTTTCTGTTGTTGTAGATTTGCCTGTTCTAGACATTTTATATAAATGAAAGCATATGCTATGAGCACACACTCACCCTATCAAGCAATTTAAAAGCTAATTTTTTTTGTACTACGTCACTTAATATAGTTACTCTTGGTCAGAATATTGATAATCTAGTTCGGTATGTTCCCCCTAAAAGTGATGCTAGGAGATGTTTTGAAAATGACCTTTTTTAATTCTTCATGATTTGTAGATATCACCTTTGCTTTTGATAGAAATGGAGAATAAATGGTGTCTTTTAAGAATCATAACTCGTTCTATACAACATCATTTGAAGTTTTTGAATTTTATACACCCACAGTAATGGCATCATGTTCTCTGGGCTCCTAGTGTTCTTCAACTTAAATTCTTGTAACAGTTTCTCTGTGCCCACCTCATTCCTAGCCTTCCCTTCTTGCAAAAACAAATCTAAATGTTGACTCCAATTGTTTTCACAGTATTGTTACTAGCAGCTCTCGTTTCTCTTGCCGTTGTTACCTATCCTAGTCACTGCTCCCTAAAGCTTTTATTCCTTTTACTTTTGAGCTTTTAGTTTATTAAGTCATGAGAAAATAGTTTTTAATATACACCACTGTTGGTAAACTTCTTTATCAGTTAGTAAGGTCTCTTTGTTTTTATAACTTTTAAACTTGTAAATACCATTCTTAGCAAAAACAGGCATCAGGTCTTAGTTTGTCGACCCTTGATGTAAACCAAAAGCCCTTCAATTATATTATTTACTACTAGTGGCCTGGTGCACAAAATTCATGCACTCCAGCGGGGGAAGAGGGTCCCCCAGCCTGGCCTGTGCCCTGTCACAGTGGGAGAGCCCCCCGATCCATCGCCCCAAAGAGTTAGGTCCTGCCAACCCATCCGGGGCTCCTCGATGAATTGCCCCAAAGAGGTAGGCCGGAGCTGGGGGAGGCCTGCGGACCCCCGGCACAGGCACACGGAGAGGCCTCCACCACCCCCCACCCCCCACCCCCGTCCTCAACGCTGCAAGTCCCCGCCCATCCTCGCCTGCTACGCGTGCAACCTGCTGATTGGTCGTTATGCGTGAGGGTGTCCCGACCAATTTGCATATTACCCTATTATTAGTATAGATGTCATGCTGCTTCTTGAGAGGTTGCCTTGATATAAAGTAGAAATCGAACAGGAGTCTACTATGAGTAGTAAAAATTCTGGTGGTATAAGATGTAATGCTATTCAGCTTATTTCTTTTTATTGTAGATTAGTTCTTATTTTTAATCTATTAATGCTTTGGATTTCTAAATTGTTAACCTAATATGTAGTAATGGTTTATGCCCTAGATATGTATAAGACTCACAAAAATGCTTTTAATAATAAAAAGTGAATTGGCTCTCATAATATATCAAGACTTAAGAAATTTGAACAGAAGGATATCAGAGTAATTAGTGGTAGGCAAGAGAAAACAAATAATTCTTTAGATATACTAATGAGAATTTTTTTTTAGAGAATTAGTTAAAGATGATTATAATGAAACTGTTCACAAAAAGACAGAAGTTGTGATCACATTGGAATTCTGCCTCAGAAGCATTCAAAGTATGAAAGTGTGAGTAGGTTACTTTCTTAACTAATAGTTGTTAAAATGTTAAATATTGTTACATTTCTGTTTAATTTGTTTAATTATCCTTGACACATATTGCATGCTATGCAAATGTTTGTATTAAGGCACAACCTTAGTTTAAGTTTCTTCCTCACAAAGGCAGAAAAATATCCACTTGTCTCAGTAAGAAATGAACATCATCTCTGTTAGTATTTCTCCTTCCCTTTGTTAGGGAAAAGGTAACCTGAGCCAGAAACATCTCATGTTATACCTTGCAAAGCAGATGCTCTGAATAGGAAAATAAAAAGCCTGTAATCAACAAAGGAAATAGGAAGAGGTATTCTAGAACTGTAGTTTTGTAGTATTTTTTTTAATATATTTTATTGATTTTTTACAGAGAGGAAGGGAGAGAGATAGAGAGTTAGAAACATCGATGAGAGAGAAACATCGATCAGCTGCCTCCTGCACACCTCCTACTGGGGATGTGCCCGCAACCCAGGTACATGCCCTTGACTGGAATCGAACCTGGGACCCTTCAGTCCGCAGGCCGACGCTCTATCCACTGAGCCAAACCTGTTTCAGTGTTTTGTAGTATTTTTAAAATTTGGGAATTACTTCTAGTTTACTTTGCTTATTTAGCTTATCCCTGAGAATGTCTTTCGAAACAGAATATTTCAAATTGCCCTCTTCCTAGGCTATACTATTTGTACAGCATAGGAAATATAATTAGTGAAATCAGAATTTACTATTGACCACTATTAATTCTGAAATGTAGTATTATGTCTATTATCCTGGCATAAGACTATATGAAATTAAGTTGTCTTATATTTTATCTCTTAACCTGCAAGTGTTTAAGTAGAAGTATATAAAATTCTTTCTTTACAAAGACATCAAGTTTTCTTGAAATCTATTGCTTTGTAAACTTTGTATTCAGAATTTTATCCTTAAAATATGATGATAATAAGAACTCAAATGTAATTTATAAAAAATCTTTTTAGATTAAATCTGTGTATTCATTATACTCATTTAATTTTTCCATACTTGGTTTTCACACAGATATGAAAAATTGTTGAAAACCAATCTAGAAGCAACAGACTTAGATGAAATTTCAGACATACACACCAAATTGTTGAGAGTAAGTATTTACAAAATTGTGAGAATCATAGGCTCATAATCAGTTTCTTTGCTGGTGAGAATAGATCTAAACTTTCCGAGAGAGATAATGTACTAAAGGATACCTGAAGTATTCTTTTCCTATTTTTAGGTACTATTTATAATATTTAAATACCATTACTGCCATGCAAATCTTTACAATGTTTCCAAATGTCTGCTTTGCTTTAAGCCCATTTCTCTCTCCCTTTCTTCCTGTCTGTCTTTAAAATTGATAATGTTCTTCTTATGTTGCTTCTATGGCAGTTAAAGCAAGCTCATAAATGTAATTTAACAACAGGGTACTTAAACTTGCTTAGAATTAGATGCATGTTAGGAAAATATCAGATCTTTTCTAAAATAAAAAGTAAGAAAAGAAAGATTTAGGTTCCTAAAGGCTGGGAATCATTTCTATACCTAAAGGAATTAGGACAAAAGTCTCTCTTCTACTGAAAAATTACAGTAGCATTTCAGGTAGTTTCTGATCTCTTAATACAATGTATTGTAAAAGAACTGATTACTAATCCCAGGATTGCCCCTATTTACCTAGCTATTCCTGCCTGGTGACTTAAGCAAGGCCTTTAATTCTTTGCTTCCTTATTTTCTTTTTCTTTAAAATATGCAGTTTTTTATCCTTTTGTACCAATTAAATGAGATAAAAATGCTATACTCCTGCAAGTTTTTAGCATTTGAAGTATTCTTTCATGAAATGGATGTTAAATTAAAAGAAAAAGAACTTGATACAGTATCCCTTTTTTCTTTTTCCAGCTTAGGCTGATTTTTAGTTGTTTTTTTCCTTCAGTTTTATATCTAGAACAGTGATTTTCAAAATATGAGTCATGAACAACTAGTAGGTTGTATAGTGTGTAGCAGTGTTTTTAAATGGAATGGAATAGAAAATGTTAGCATACATCACATATAATAATGAAATTACTGTTCCAGGAAACTTTCAATTCAGTTATATATATACACATTTAAGTGATACAGAGTTAAATTAAAGTGAATGTCATGGTCAAAAAAGTTTTTTAAATGTTGATATAGAATAAAGCAAATAAAAGTTAAGAAACAAATTGTCTTCCCCAATATTTGTTTTTAAATATAGGCAGTTGTATTGTGTTTTTTGTTCTTTTTCTGCTTTTGTCTTAGAACTTTATTTACTGGCTCATAGTCCGAATAGGTACTTATTTCTAGTGCAAGCGTCATTTGAGCACTTGGAATTGAAGTTGTATGTTTTCTTTAGGGAGCCCAAGTGTTTCTCACTTGTGTGACATTTTTGGGAAGATGTGGATTTCCTATGAGAATTGGAGCATGGATGATTAAATAACTTAAGGTCGCTGAGTCTTATGAAATTAGGGCTTTAACTTCAGACCAATTACTTTTCACTATGTTGCATTGTTTTTTTCTCATAACTTGTTTATTTGCTTAAAATCTCCTAGTGGAGATCTTAAAATTTTTTCCTACTGTAAAACAAAATGTTTAAATAAAATGTATATGTAGAAATGATACCATATATGCTCCCCACCCCAAAATGATTCTCAGAGTAGGTCCTGGACCAACAGCCCCAGCCTCACATAAGAACTTGTTAGAAATGTACATTTTGGGGCCCCACCTGTTGAATCAGAAACTGTGATGGTAGGGCCCAGAAATCCATTATTTGAGTTGTTGGGGTTTTTTCTTTAAATACTTTTTTATTTTTTAATTACAGTTGGCATACAATATTATATTAGTTTAAGTGTACAAACCAGTGATTAGACATTATATAACTTACTAAGTAATCTTTCCAGTGCATTTTGTGCCCATCTGATACCATATATAGTTACTATGATATTATTGACTACTAGTGGCCCGGTGCATGAAATTCATGCACGGGTCCCTCAGCCAAGCCTGCCCCCTCTCATAGTCCAGGAGCCCTGAGGGGATGTCCTACTGATGGCTTACGCCTGCTCCTAAGCTGCAATTAGGCCTCCCTCTGCAGGAGGTGACCGAGATGATCAGGGGAAGGCACCTGAGGATATTTTTCCGTTGATTTTTAGAGAGTGTGGAAGAGAGGGAAAGACAGAGAGAAACATCAGTGTGAGAGGGACACTTCGATTGGTTGCCTCCTGCATGAGCCAAGGCTCTATCCACTGAGCCAAACTGGCTAGGGCAGGATATGACATTTCTTTTTTTTTTTAATACATATTTTATTGATTTTTTTACAGAGAGGACGGTAGAGGGATAGAGAGCTTGAAACATCGATGAGAGAGAAACATCGATCAGCTGCCTCCTGCACACCCCCTACTGGGGATGTGCCCACAACCCACGTACATGCCCTTGACCGGAATCAAACCTGGGACCCTTCAGTCCGCAGGCCGACGCCCTATCCACTGAGCCAAACCGGTTAGGGTGGATATGACATTTCTTATTCCCTCCAGCAGCGGACCTTCGTTTTTTCCCCCAGGAGTGAGGTGGAAAAACCCTAGATCACCTTCTTGGATTCTTATTAGCCAAGTTACCGAGAACACTGCGATTGGCATACCGTGAGCTTAGCCAATGAGTGGTCAGAAAAGGTGTTTCCTGTGCAGCTCACATGTGTAGAGGCGGCACTTAAGTCCCCGCCCACCCGCGTGCACCTCGCCAGACACGCAGCCCTGCCCAACCGCGCATACCCGCTGTACACGCAGGTGATGGATTGTGATGGCATGAGAGTGTGACGTCCACATAAGCTTTTATTAGTATAGATACTCCCTATGCTGTACTTTACATCCTTGTAACTGTTCTGTAACTACCAATTTGTACTTCTAAATCCCTTCATCTTTTTCACCCATCTCCCTAACCCCCCTTTGATCTGGCAACCCCCTTCGATGTTCACCATATCTATAAGTCTGTTTCTGTGCTGCTTCTTTGTTTATTTTGGTTTTTTAGAGTCATTTGTTGAAAGATATGTATTTATTGCTATTTTATTGTTCATATTTATATCTTTTTCCCCCCATCTGCTTCTTAAAGAAGATCCTTTAACATTTCATGTAATACTGGTTTGGTGGCAATGAACTCCTTTGCCTTTTTCTTGTCTTGGAAGTTCTTTATATGTTCTTCAATTTTAAATGAAAGCTTGCTAGGTAGAATAATCTTGGTTGTAGGTCCTTGCTTTTCATCACTTTGAAAATCTTTGCCAGTCCCTTCTGACCTGCAAAGTTTCTGTTGAAAAATCAGCTGACAGTCTTATGGAAGCTCCCTTGTAAGTAACTAAATTCTTTTCTCTTACTGCCTTTAAAATTCTCTCCTTGTTTTCATCTTTTTGCATTTTAATTACGATGTGCCTTGGTGTGGGCCTCTGGGTTCATCTTGTTTGGGACTCTCTGTACTTCCTGGACTTATATGTCTATTTCCTTCACCAGGTTAGGGAAGTTTTCTTTTTTTAATATATTTTTTATTATTGATTTCAGATAGGAAGGGAGAGGGAGAGAGATGGAGACATCAATGATGAGAGAGAATAATTGATCGGCTGCCTCCTGCAAGCTCCCCACTGGGGATCGAACCTGCAACCTGATCATGTGCCCTGACCAGGAATCAAACCGTGACCTCCTGGTTTATAGGTCAAAGCTCAACCATTGAGCCACACCAACTGGGCAGGGAAGTTTTCCATTACTATTTTTTTACACGGGTTTTCTTTTTTTTCTTGTTTTAATATATTTTATTGATTTCAGAGAGGAAGGGAGAGGGAAAGAGAGATAGAAACATCAATGATGAGAGAGAATCATTGATTGGCTGCCTCCTGCACACCCCGCATTGGGGATCAAGCCTGCAACCCAGGCATGTGTCCCTGATCATAATTGAATCCAGGACCTTTCAGTCTACAGGTCAACGCTCTATCCACTGAGCCAAACCGGCTTGGGCTACATGGGTTTTCAATTCCTTGTTCTCTTTCTTCTCCTTTTGGTTCTCCCATGATGTGAATGCTGGTACACTTGAAGTTGTCCTGGAGGCTCTTTATACTATCCTCATTTATTTGTTAATTCTTTTTTCTTTTTGCTGTGCTGATTGTGCTTTCTTATCTTCCAAATCTCTGATTGGATCCTCTCCATCTACTCCACTGTTGATTCCCTATAATGTATTCTTCATTTCTGACTAGTTATTTTTTTATGTTTTCCAGTTACATTTTTATGTTTCCTGTGTCTCTTTGTTGAAATTCTTCCTAAGTTCATTGAGCATCCTTACAACCAGTGTTTGGAGTTCTGCATCTAGTAGATTGCTTATCTCCATTTAGTTTAGTTCTTTTTCCAGGGTTTTGTTGTATTTCTTCATTTGAGACATATTTCTTTATCTCCTCATTTTGGCAGCCTCTCTGTGTTTGTTTCTACGTATTAGGTAGAGCTGCTATGTCTCGTGGACTTGGTAGAGTGGTCTATGTAGTGGGTGTTCTGTAGGATCCAGAGGCATAGCCTCCCCGTTCACCCAAGTTGGGAACTCTAAGTGCGCACCTTTTCCCCACTGTTTGCTGTATACACCCTCCTGTTGTAGTTGAACCTTGATTGCTGTTGGCACTTCAATGGGAGGGCTTTACTCCTAAGCCTATCAACTACAAGGATTGGCTGCAACCACTATGAAGGATCAGCTGTCCACTCCATGAAGGAAGGTTTATTTCATCAGGGCTCTTCTGCCCACTGACTATGTTGATTTTAGAAGTGGTTGGATGATGCTTCAACATGGTCTGCTGGCTCTGGGGCCTCTCAGGAGGTTCAGGCCCAAATCCGCTGTGGCTTGTGTTCTGCCCAGAGCCACCCAGCATGAGTTACAAAGCAATCTGAAAATGGCTTCTACTTGTGCTGGGCTTGGAGGTGCCCAGGAGAGGCGAAGCTGTGGACCAAGGCTGGCTACTGCTAGTGCCAGGCCTGAGGCCACATAGTACAAGGTACAGGGAACACCAAGGCCAGATGCTGCTTGTATGAGAGATTTTAGGAAAGTCTGAAGCATGAGCCAAAACAGGCCGTTGCCTGCAAGTTAGGTAGAGCATCTCAGGGAATCTCCAGGGTGGGGTGAATAGTGTTAGCCAGGTTAATGGAGACTCAGATGTGTCTGCCTGCTGGCTATGTTGGGGGAAGGCTTAGAAAAGGAACAATGGCCTCTGCCAACACTTCTCTCTGGGAGAAAACTACTTCTCCAGCTCTTGTCCTGATGCCAGACAATTCAGTTCCTCCTCCTATGTCCCTGGTGCCTTTGGAGCTACTGCCCCAGCGCTGGAGCTCAGAGGGTGTGAGTCCAGGTAAGTCCATGCATGGGCCCTTTAAAAGGGACATCTCTGACTCTAATAGCCCTCCATCTCACTCAGCCACAATCCCCCCTGGATTTTACAGCCAAAAGTTATGGGACTTTTCTGCCTGGCACTGGAATCCTGGACTGGATGGCCTGGTGTGGGGCTGGGACCCCTCTTTCATCAAGGTGGACCTCCACATCTGAGATTTCCCTCCGAATTTTTATCTGTGCCCACGTGGGTGTGGAACCAGCTTGTTCCATGTCTCCGCCCCTCCTACCAGTCTCCATTTGACTTCTTTAATTCCGTAGTTGTAGGACTTCCATTCAGCCATATTTCAGGCATTCTGTAGTTTAGTTGTATTTTTTATGTGGTTGTAAGAGAAATTGTACTACCTATCCCACCATCTTGACTGAAAGCCCCAGCAATCCAGAAGATTTGGATGCTGCTAAAGTTTGACAAGCACTATTTTAGCTCTCTCTTTTTATATATATTATTAAATGATTGTTACCCTATGAGCAGACAATTGTTATTTTTATTTGTTGTATAATACTATTAAAGAGCACTTTCCAGTTTTGGGTTTTTGGTGGGTTTTTTTGTAAAACTTTTCTTTTCATAGAAATAATATTGTAGCCAATGGATTTATTAGTATTTTTACTTATTATCTCCCTGTTGTTGGTTTTTTAGGTTGCTTGCCATTTTCACACTTCTATGTAATGCTGTAAAAATAAATAACTTTATCCATAAACTATTTTCCATAGTGTGGAAGTATAAGGTACTTAAAGCATATACTTAACATATTCTTAATGTTGATGTTAGAGAAGACATAAAGCATGGAAAGCAAGACATATTTGACCATAAAACTTAAGATGTCTATATGTTAAAAAAATGTTAAAAAGCAAATTGAGAAAATATGATAAAGGTTTTTTAAATAAAAATACCTCATTCAGATTGATTAGGAAAACATTAAATCTGCAGTTAAAAGACAATGTTTAGAAATTATTTTAAAGATCAGTTGACCTAATAAAACTCTTGGGAAAAAAATGTTTACAATATTAATAGCAAAATGTATTATAACAGGAAGGTACTATTTTTGTCTTTCAAATTAGCCAGGCTTCATCAGAGTTTTTGGTTCAACAGGTGGGACCCCAAAGTGTGCATTTGTAGCATGTTCCTATGTGAGCTGAGGCTGCTGGTCCAGTGCTGACAAGAGTGTAGTTAAAAGGGCATGATTGTTTGTTGCTAATCGCAGTGTAAACCGCCACTGAAAACTTTATTTGAAATCAGTAGTATGTATCAGAATCCTTAGTATTTAGGTATTTTTATTCTTTAAGTCTGGCCTTTATCCTTTCTTTAAAAGTTTTACTAATGCTTAGTTCTGTGGTAGGTAAATGATAAATACTAAGCTTAAAATGAACAGACTCTTAAATGAGATTTCTTTTCATTTTCTGTTTTAAATAGGAATTATCTTTTTGTTTGGCATCTGAACGTATAGAGCTCAGTCTTGGCTACCTACATTTTATCCTTGGGGCTTTATTATGGGATAGAGTATTAATATTTTACAGAGAAAGAAACAAGCTTAATTGAATGATTAAATGTATTTGTATATTCAGACTTTGAGTTTAAATAATCCATAAAGAAATATGATTAAGACTTTAGACTCCATTGGCACTGTGATTATCATTTCTGATTTTTTGGTAATCTGGACCTGAACTCATTGATTTTATTTAGCTTTCCAGTTCTCGGGGAACAATAGAAAACAGTCTTCAGGATATCGAAAGCAAATTATCTCCAGGTGGATTGCTGTCAGATACATGGGCCCATCAAGAAGGCACTCATCCAAAAGATAGACAGTAGGTTATAACTTTATTGGTAGTTTTTGCTCTTGTTAATAATGTACTTTTTCACATCAAATCAGTTAATTTATTTGGGCTTTTCTTCCTTAAATAGTGTAGAAAAGCTACAAGTCCTGTTAAATTGGATCACAGAGATTTACTATCAATTCAAAAAAGACAAAGCAGAACGTAGTAAGTAAAATTTAACATTTGTTAATCTAATAAAATTAGCCCTCCTAGTTGTAATTCAGCTTATAGTGAAGAACAAATTTAGTATATTTATAAGGATGGCTGCTTAAGTTATTTTTCAGAGATTTGATTCTGTCAGACATTAAATGTACTAAATGATTTTTAAAACCAACCTTTTGTATATTTCAAACAAGGGGTCATGAACTCCACAACCTCTGGAGGCCAGCATATAGCAGGGATAAAATTGGCCAGTGGAGACTGAGGAGAACTGGAGAGGAGATACCCCCGTCCAAAGGGGAGAGTCACTATTTAAATTCACCTGATTTATTGCCCAATCTCTCTGTATCTCAAAAAGAGCTAGAAAAACAGGTTTTATTTGAAATATTCTGTTTTTAAATGTTGGCAGCTACTTTTCCTTTTTAATGTTAACACCTTACAGACCAAATGAAAGCATTTGTGGCCTGTATTTAACTCATGGGTCACAAGCTAGTGACACCTACTTTAAACTCTTAGATTTTTTAAAGTAATCTCAAAGAAAAAAAATACTGTGTGTGATTTTATGATTGTACATTTACAAAAGTAATATATTTTTTTACTTTTAGAATTACCTTATAATGAAGAACAAATCCACAAATTTGATAAGTAAGTGTCCAGATTATGTTTAATAATTATTTTTGGTTATGTTATTAATGTAATTCTTAAAGTTTAAATTAATTACAATTTAAAATATGTTTTAATCTTGGCTCTACACAATTATTACTGTGTGCACATATTTGAGGCTCACTTACCTAGCTCCAGATTGAGAGGATACTGAGGTGGGAGAAAGGGGCAGGCTTCTCCTACCTCAGGTGCTTCTGTTGCGTAAGGGCAGATAATGGAGAGTACAGACTTAATTACCTTCTTAACCTTAACTCAGTAAATATTTTTTGACCATTCTCCCTTCTCATTCTCCTCTTGCTATTATAACGTCTGTTAGAAACATTTGGCCTTCGTAATATTCCAAAGTCACAACTTTAAGGAAACAAATTTTACATATTGGAAAGTTTTTAAATGTTGGAAATAGAAACGGTGATATTGGTTTAAGCCTCTGATTATTTCTAAATTCTAGGCAAAAACTGTATTACCATGCAACAAAAGCAATGACCCACTTCACAGATGAATGTGTTAAAAAGTACGAGACATTTTTGGATAAGTCAAAAGAATGGATGAGGTAGGTAAACTATTTGGGGGCAATGAGTGGTTGATTGTATAATACACATTTTAATGTATATTATATATTTTAAGTAGGAATAATATTTCATTAGATTGCTTATTAATTGATTCTTTTGGTTTTCAGAAAGATGCTTCAGCTTAAGAAACAGTTGTTATCCCTAACTAATCAGTGTTTAGATATTGAAGAAGAAATATCAAAGTATCAAGACTATTCAAATGAGGTACAGCTACCAAAGTATTTAGGGGGGAAAGTACCTTTTTTGCTATTAGGGAAAATGGAAATAAATTCTTTTCTGTTTACATTTTATTATGAATGAGAAGGGAGAAATAGTACATAATATGCATGTATCAGCTCTACTTGCCTGTTTGTGGGATATAGAGATACATATTTTTTAATCCTCGCCTGAGGATATGTTTTTATTGATCTGAGGGAGAGAGAGAGAGAGAGAGAAAGAGAGAGAGAGAGAAGCTTCAACATGAGAGAGAAACATTGATTGGTTGCCTCCCATAGGTACCCTGATAGGGATTGAGCCTGCTACCTTTTGGTTTACAGGACGACACTCGAACCACCTTACCCACCCAGCCAGGTCTGTGGTATATATTTTGAGCCAAGTTTTAAGAACTTAGATGTTTTACAGTTGAAAACATCTGGTAGACTATTATTTTATCATCCATAACAAAAGATTTTTAAAAAGAGTATTGATTTAAGCATTATATCACTGATGGTTTTCAAATTAAAATGTAAAGCTATAAATGGCTTATTAAAGCCTATAACATTTGATCTAAGATCTGTAGTAAGTATTTTGTTCTGTGATTGATATGGGATTTTTTTATGTTTTAGTTACAAGAAACTTTGCCTCAGAAAATGTTTGCAGCCTCCAGTGGAATCAAACATACCATGGCTCCAATTTATCCATGTTCTAACACGTTAGTAGAAATGACGCTTGGGTAAGAAATTTATTATTTGATAACTATGATGTTTCCATTTGTTTTTGTTTCCGTTTATGATCTTGATCTTTTATTTTGAAATTTTTTATATTTGTTGTGAATATGTTTGTAAATATTATCTAGTGACTTAGTTTAAGCTATAGAACTAAAACATAATATAAATACAATTCTAAAACATTTGCATACTTTTTTGAACAGAGATGCTTATTTATCTTTATTTTGTATGTATAGTATGAAGAAGTTAAAAGAAGAGATGGAAGGGGTGGTTAAAGAACTTGCTGAAAATAATCATATTTTAGAAAGGTGAGTTAATGCAGATATCATTCTGACCTGTGATTTTATATGCAGTCAAGTACATACGTATCTATACCTGTATCTCCCTGTCTTCCTATATTGATAGATTAGGCCAGTGGGAAAGCAATATAAAATCAGGACCCTTATTTTGGTGACTTCCATGACGCCTTTTAATTTGTTTGGGATTGTTTGGATAAAACCATGTGAACTATGATTGATTCCATTTTATAGAAGCACTGGTTAATAGAATTATTTATTTGCTTATTTGAATCAGTTTGTGGTAATTATTTTTTATATACTGTTTTCTCACTAGAATTATTTTCAATTTTGGAATCAGAAATTATTTTTTATAACATTTTCTCATTAAAATTATAATTTTCGATTTTGGAATCAGAGTTGCTTATAAGATGCCAGCACCCTGATTGGTACTGGGTAACTTGCAGAGCTCTCTGAAAATCTCCCTGTAAATGCAGTTTTTTGAGGAGTTGGGTGAAAATGTTTAAACTCCTGCTATCTCTAAAAGGTCAAATCTAAATTCATATTTGAATTCAAAGAATATAACAGTCTACCTTCAGCCTACTCATCCAACTATATTTTTCACTCCTCCCCAAAATGACAGTCTGTGCTTGCTTTGGCAGCACATATACCAAAAATAGCAGTCTGATGCTTATTTCGCAGAGATGCTTATTTATCTCTATTTTGTTCCATACTACACTGTCCCTGTAGTATGTCATACTTACTCTCAACTCCACATCTTTGCTTCTGAATCCCACCACACCAAAAAGAAGTTATACAGTTCTTCCTAATGCTTTCTGGATTATGTCACTCTCTGTTTTCTCTTAAGAAGTTCTTCCCAAGCCACTGAATTGTATTTTTCACATATTTATAATAATACCATTGTGTTTCAGTAAGAAATAGAGTAGTTCACAGTTGCTTAAACTCTTTATTCTCCTGAAAAGTATTCTATAGTCTGCTTTAAAATGTTAGGGGCCAAATAAAAGAATCTTTTGATGATGCCTTTTTTCTTCTGTTTTTAGGTTTGGCTCTTTAACCATGGATGGTGGCCTTCGCAATGTTGACTGTCTTTAGCTTTCTAAGAAGTTTGAGAAAAGTTTCACTTTGCACAAGAAAATAATGCTGAGGCATTAAACGAATGCTTCTATATGTGGTCTCTTGTTTCTACAATTCAGCATTTGATGTGGTCATGTAAATATGTATAATATTGTAAATACATAAAAAATATATAAATTTTTGGCTGCTGTTAAGATGTAATTTTATCTTTTAACATTTATAATTATATGAGGGCATTTTACCTCAATGAGCACTAGAAGAAAGCCATTACTGCTGTGTTGAGATATTGATTATCTATTCTTCTGTGTAAGGCTGGATCAGATATCTCTGACTGCCTACTGGAACATTTTTAAATGGACCCAAAATTGGCATCCTTACAAATCAGAAGACTGATGACACTTTTGTAAGTGGTAGAATGGAGAGGTTGCTTCTATGGTGGGGAGCAGAACCAAACTACTGTTTTCACAAGGATCACAATTTTTTTGAGAAGGATAAAGTGGCATTATTTTATTTTACAAGGTGCCCAGATACTGGTTATCCTCGTATCTTTTTACTTTCAGATAAATTATTGAGCAAAATTTTTAAGCAATTTAATTATTAAAAGCTATTCATTTTTATTTAGGTCATGAATTTAAAATTGTCGTAAAAATTTTAGGATCATTTCAACTCTTTTAAGCTGTATATGTCTTCTTTAATTCTGCTTACTACTTCATGAAAAAAATCAATAAATTTCTCAGTTTTCATGTAAATAATTTGTATTTTTCTGTGTACAACAGTTTGAGAAACAAAAAATAGTCTTTTTTAAAGAAATATTATGGATAGTGGTGCTAAATTAGTCTCAGACTATTGGATGTAGGGACAATTTTGTTTATCTTCTAACCCACTGACTCCAGTGTAGTTCTTTCATAAATTTATGCTGCACAAATCCTACGGTGACATTCTCTGAAAAATCTACCCAGAGTTTTAAACTAAAGGATTATGCTCAGCAAGAAATTATTTTGTCCAACAAAGATTTTTTTTTAAAATATATTTTACTGATTTTTTACAGAGAGGAAGGGAGAGAGATAGAGAGTTAGAAACATCGATGAGAAAGAAACATCGATCAGCTGCCTCCTGCACATCTCCTACTGGGGATGTGCCCGCAACCCAGGTACATGCCCTTGACCGGAATTGAACATGGGACCTTTCAGTCCGCAGGCCGACGCTCTATCCACTGAGCCAAACCGGTTTCGGCTCCAACAAAGATTTATATGTGGGTTTTTGTTTCCAATATGTCAGATTATTGAAGTGTAGTTATATACAATCTGTATGTCCGTGTTAAAGATATCATGTCCTAAGCCTAGAGAGTAAATTTGTCGTGAACATTGGGCAACTAAAAGTGGATTAGGATTTTATTTGAAATCTCAAATTGATTATTATTGTGGTAAGGAATTTTAAATGTCATATAAGAACATTATAGAAATAAATGCATAGGTTGAGTGACTTTACTTATATGAACACAATTATCCCCTGTCAAATAATATACCTGTTGCTGAGAGTGGAGTGAAGGGGTGTTTAATCCCTCTTGATTTTAATGTTCAGTTTGACCATCTAACATGTATGCCCCCTAATTGTATAATTTAAATGATCATATTACTGAAAATTAGATAAAATTTTGCTTAAGTTATGTGATCAGTTAATATATTCACAGATATAGTTTTTATTTCAGTGCCTCTAGAAAAAAACACCAATAAACCCTAGCGGCAGGAATTACATTTTTATAAGTTGATAAGAGCAGTTCTATTCCGCATTAGTATTGGTTAATACTTACTGTTTTATTCCCCAGGTTAAAAATTCAACTAATATCTAATTAATTCAGGAATTGGGCAGCATCTCATCTAGCAAGGATACTCTGAGGAGTTACGCAAAATGAAAGTTTTTATAGAAAGGAGGTGGGGCAAGGGAGTCATCAGCAAAAGAAAAATGAAGGTTATGTGAGGATAGTAATGAGTTCAGGGTAATGACAGCTTCTCATTGGCTAAGCCATGGTGTTTCTATTGGCTGGGCTTATTACTGGCAAGAAGAAAACCTTCCTTCCTGCTGAGGTAGAACAGTAGGTACTCTTCCTGTTTGAGGTAATTGATGAATAGTGTCTGGGGGAAAATTGAGAGAAAATAAAGTAATTTGAAGGTGAGGTTATATTAAAAGCCAAGGCTATTTCTATAATCCAGTTTTCTGCCTATTCCTGGGGACTTTTGCTTCAGAGAAGTTTGCTACAGAGAGTTGGAAATGTTTAGCTTGAAAAAAAAAGTAAACAGCCCTTATTTTCAATGAACCTTAATTTGCTCGTGGAATTAAAATACCTCAGAATAAACAAAAAAGAATTAGTTAATCACATTGAGTTCCCCTTCCTTCTCCTAGAAAACTAGAAAGGTCAATGAACCTTTATTCGGGTCAATTTATGTAGCATATTTTATTTTTTAAATATGTTTTATTGATTTCAGAGGAAGGGAGAAGGAGAGAGAGAAACATCAATGATGAGAGAGAATCATTGATCGGCTGCCTCCTGCAGGCCTCCTACTGGGGATCAGGCCCACAACCTGGGCATGTGCTCTGACCAGAAATCTAACCATGACCTCCAGGTTCATAGGTCGATGCTCAACCACTGAGCCACACTGGCCAGACTATAGCATATTTTAGTCAGGAATTGATGTGAGATTTTAAAGTACTGTAAATAATGCTACTACATAAAGCTCTACATTTTCTATCCAGTTTTGCCTGACTGGAATGTGAAAGGGTAAGAGGAGAAGGAGTTACAGGGAGTAACGAACTTTCCAACTCAGTGTGTAAAGCACCTTCTACAGAGCCCAGCTTTCACCTTTGTTCTCTGCAGGTGGGAGAAGTGTTGGACAAATGGCCTAGACTAAGGTAAGCGAGTTCTTTTACTTCACAATGTTTCATCTTGCAACTGAATTATAATTACGTTTTTTAAGATGTAGCTCTACATCTTACATAAGTGCTTAGCATTTACCTCTTGTCAGAGATTATCAAACATAATCTGATGATGTGATAGGTGATCCAGCAGCAGATTCCCCTTTAACAATGAAATGACTGATCTCTAATCACCAAGGGAGGTTATCTAATTAACAAATGTATTAAATGTAAGACCTAGTACATTTCAGTTATCTAGTTTTCCTGGAATTAATATTTTCTTTCATTCTTTTTTACTGCCAAAATAAGCAGAATCTAACTTAATAGTTTGAAAGTTCCTCTTTGTATATATAGTGTGTCCCAAAATTCACGCAAGATTTGAATTTTGCGTGAGCATTAACAACAATAACAACAAAAAATAAAAGCCTAATTTTACTTGGTTTATTGAATCAGATTCTAATATCTGTTGCTCTTTGATTTCAATCCCTTCAATTTGATAAGCATTACCAAGTACCAATTATGGCCCAGGAGCAGGGACAATGAAGACCAATGAAGACCACGGCTTTGCGTATGTGCCAGCAAAGCTGTGGAGGCCATTTACCCGATGTGCTATTCCATACATAACCCTATACTGTATACTTTATGAATCAATAAAAAATTTACAATTTTTAATGATAAACCTGTGTTTTCTATCAAAATTACTTCTTGCGTGAATTTTGGGACACCCTATATCATCCCTCAGATACAGAATAACATAATTTGGGATGCTAGAGCTCCAAGAGAACTTAGAAAAATCATTTTCAATCCTTTCACTTTAAAGATGAGTAAACTGTCTGCAAAAGGTTAAACATTTTAACTTTCCAACACAATTACATGGAAAAAAAACGGAACTTTAGATCATCTAATTACTGGTCCAGTGTTTTTTTTGTCTTGTTTTGTTTTGTTTTTACCACACCACAGTGCTATGGTGTGTAGATATCAGAGACTGTGAACATATAAACACTCCCTGTATAATACACTTTACAGATAGCCCTCGTCAGTGGATAATCTGTACCTATAAAGTTTGGTCATTTGTTTTTCTAAAACAAAGCTTGCTAGTATTCTCATTAGTTTGGAGATTAATAGCCTATTTCCAACAAACTTTTTACTTATAATCTGATGAAATAGTGTTTTGTTGAGATATTACCCCAGGCTAATGAGATTATTGAAATATATGCCTTATAGAATCATATCCCCTCTTTTATTCTCTCTTCAATGTTTGGCAGTGTTTTGTATATTGGGCAGTTAATAACTATCTGTCTTAGGAATTAATTTATGAAGACCACCATATGAGTTAGATGAGTTAGAAAAGTGAGTTGGTTCTTAGAAGTCTGCCTATTCCTGGGGATGCTTGCTCCAATCTTCTGCATTGACTGGTGGATTGTGGCCGCTTACAAAAGACAGCTCACACAAGTCACTCATCAATAACCTACAGTCATCTAAAGGTCGCTACAGAAATATACCAAGGTTTCCCTAAAAACTTCTATCCCAGTCAACCCACTCGAAAACGAATGATCTCAAGGCAAGACCAATGATCGATGATTTACTAAAGTGAAGGCTCCCAAAGAGCTTTATCACCATGTGACTTAACACCCTCTAGCTCACCTTCATTTCTCCTCTGTTTCCTCATCTCTGGACTCTTCTAATTGAGTCAGGGTTTTAGCCTCAGCTATCCATGAAAAATCCAGAGCTTGAGAGCCTTGTGGTCCAGTGGAAAGAGCACGGGACTTCAGCAAGGGACCTTGTTTCTTCTATCAGGAGTTGTGTGACTGAACAAGTCACTTAACTCCTTGACGAGTGTTCTCATCTGTAAGACATGGGGATTGGACTTGATCTTAAAGATCCCTTCCAGCTTGGTCAATGCCATGACACAAAGATACAATAGCATAGTAGCTGTATGGTTATCAAAGAGAACGAAAAGGAGGAAGGTTTCTTGAAGTCAAATAGCTTGTCACCATATTATTCATCTACCGAAATAGGACTGCATTGTTAATTGTCATATCAGATAATTTATATTAAGTCCTGGTTAAGGAGCATATATACCAAATGCATATATATATATATATATAGAGAGAGAGAGAGAGAGAGAGAGAGAGACCATATTTAGCTATAAGCCCTGAATTTTAGGCTTCTACATGGCAGGATGAGCATTGTTATATGTGTAACTTACTCCAAAGCACTTACGAGTTCCCAGTAATCGTCCTGGTCATGTAATTTCGATGGCAAGGCCATTGCTTTCACAGCCCAGCTTTTCATTCCTTTTTCCAAGTCATTACTAATCACCAATTGCACATGGCTTCCAGGATACCTCCTTGGGGACAACAGCCTATCCTGTTAATTTTTAAAAATACTTTCTCTTACTCCTTCTCATCATGGCTTATAAGAGCACCAAGCTCTCTCTCAGAATGGTCAGAAAACATGAGTTAGAATATCAGTGGTTACCTGGCAAGAGGTAAGGAGGACTGGCTGAAGGTCCATGAGGGTTAATGGAAATGTGTTATGTTTTCATTGAGGTGATGTTTGTGTGTGTGTGTGTGTGTGTGTGTGTGTGTGTGTGTGTAAACTCATTCGACTGAAAATTTGTGCATTTTATTGTATGTAAACTACACTGAAAGGAAGTTAATCTAAATATGTATATATGTATATAGATAAATGCTCTGAAGAGATTTAAGATAAGAGCAGCATTGTGGTGCAAAGCACAGGCTGGATCCAGTAGCCTAGTTCCCAATCCCAGCCCCTCTGCCTTCTGTGTGGGACTTGGTCAGGTTCCTCAGTGTCCTTCTGAAATGGGGGGTAATTATGCCTCCCCTGTGGGATTATTCATGAGGATTACGTGAGCTGATAGAAATAATGCATTTAGATCAGAATCTGACACAATAAGTACTGATTGTATTTTAGTGGCTATTTCTAGTCATAATGGTGTGTTCAAGAAAGCTTCTTTTTAAAAAGGAAAAAAAGAAGGAGCTGCTAATTTTTTATCCTTTTAAGCAAAAAAAGGCTATAGGTTCCCAGATTGGGAGCCTGAATATTATATGTTAAATGTGATTGAGGTGTTTCTGTTTCTCTAGATTTCTGTTACTGTTCCTGCAAGGTAAAAATATTGAGGTCAGCCGAAACCGGTTTGGCTTAGTGGATAGAGCGTCAGCCTGCGGACTGAAAGGTCCCAGGTTCGATTCTGGTGAAGGGCATGTACCTTGGTTGCGGGCACATCCCCGGTGGGAGATGTGCAGAAGGCGGCTGATGGATGTTTCTCTCATCAATGTTTCTAACCCTCTATCTCTCTCCCTTCCTCTCTGTGAAAAATCAATAAAATATATTTAAAAAAAAATATTGAGGTCATTACTGAAAAGAGAACACTGAAAAAAAGGAAACCAACATGATTGAAATTGGAGGTGTTGGTATAGCCTCAGGAGAGTCCACATTAAATCTCAGGAAGATGGACTTTAAATGGCTGTGAGTCCAGCCTCAAAAACAAAAATAGACAAGTGAGGCTACATCAAACTAAAAAGCTTCTGCACAGCAAAGAAAATCATCAGTAGAGTAAAAAGGCTACCTACGGAGTGGGAGAAAATGCTCACAAACCATATATCTGATAAGGGACTAATTTTCAAAATAAATAAAGGAACTCCTGTAACTCAATAGCAAAACAAAAAACACAAATAGCTTGTTTTTAAAATGAGCAAAGGACTTGAACAGATGTTTCGCCAAAGAAGACATACAAATGGCTAACAGGTACATGAAAAGATACTCAACATCACTGATTATCAGGGAAATGCAAATCAAAACCAAAATGAGATATCACCTCACACCTGTCAAGTGTTGGTGAGGAAGGGGAGAAATTGGAGCCCATGTGCTCTTTTGGTGATAATTCAAAATGGTGTAGTCACTATGGAAAACAGTATGAAGGTTCCTCAAAAAAAATTAACTGATCCAGCAATAGGACCCGGTAATCCTACTTCTGGGTTCAATCCAAACAAATTGAAATCAGGATCTCAAAGATATATCAGCACTTTCATATGCACAATAATCAAGATGTGGAAACAACCTAAGTATCTGTCAACAGATGAGTGGATTTTTTTAAAATATGGAATATTATTTAGCCTTTAAAAGGAAGGAAATCCTGCAATATGATGAGCCTTGAGGATATCATGCTAAGTGAAATAATAGTCACAGAAGGACACATACTGTATGATTCCACTTATGCGGACTATCTAAAATAGCCAAACTCAGAGAAGCAAAGAAGAGAGTGGTGGTTGCCAGGATCAATGGGTATGAAACTTCATTTATGCAAGGTGAATAAATTCTAGATACCTACTGTACAACATTGTCCCTATAGGTAACTGTACTGTATGTACACTTAGAATCTGTTAAGAGGATCTCATGTTAAATGTTCTTACCACAGTAGAATCAATACTTTTTTAAAAGTTCATGAGCTCAGAAAGATCTCTTACCATTTGCAACAGCCTGGATGGACTTGGAGAGCATTATGTTAAGCGAAATAAGCCAGTCGGAGAAAGATAAATATCACATGATCTCACTCATTTGTGGAATATAATAAACAACATAAATTGATGAACAAAAGTAGATCCAGAGACATAGAAGCATCGAACAGACCGTCAAACCTCAGAGGGAAGGCAGGGCAGGGTGGGAGCGGGGGGCGGGGGGGGGGGGGGGGTAAGTGATCAACCAAAGGACGTGTATTGCATGCATATAAGCATAACCAATGGACACAGACAGTAGGGGGGCGAGGGCATGTGCTGGGGGGTGGGAGTGGGCAGGAAGAGGTCAATGGGGGGAAAAGGAAGAGGCCTGACATTCCTCTTGAGAGGCTGAGACTAGATCCCAACAGATTGTGGCATTTCCGTTCTTCCCTCCCTTCCCCTTCCCTCCCCTCCCCTCCAGCCCACATCCCCCCTTGAGAATGTCCTCCATGTCAGGGAGGTGTACTAATCAGACAAAAATACTGAAAATAGGTAAATCTGGCCAAAATTTACCTAACCTGGTGCTAGGCCAAAATTAAAGAAAGCGTTAATTTTGAAAGCCCTAACCTGATCATCTGATACGGAAAAGTTACATAGGGATCATATAACATGCACAAAGGAAGAGAGAGAGCATCGCAGGTAATATTTTTCTCCCTCCATGTGTTTATGCTATTGTTTTCCAAAGTTTGATCATGCTCATTACCATTTACTGTCTGCAGCCTATACTGCAACACTGCAAGTGTTGTTATTCCCATCCCACTTTCTTTTAACCAAAGAAGAGTCAGAGGATCAAAAAGGCTTAATAACTTGCCCAGGCCCTGCAGCTGAAGGTAGCTCAGTCAGGGGACGTGAATTTGAGTTTCTGCTCTGCCTGAGTGTGAGCTGCCCCCACCTTCAGAACTCTCTTGGGTCTCTTCCCCCAAGTAGTGGGAGTATAGCCCTTCTACTTGCTGGTTGATACGTCCCTAGAAGAGAGAGGAGTTTGTGCAAGTCCACAAAGTTCAACTTGTGAAGCTTCCAATTTTTATTTCCACACTTAGAAATTCTTTTTTTACTTGATAAAGTTTTATTTTTCAAAATGTACAGCTGTTGGAACCTGTTCTCCAGCAGGTGGGGCATCCCCAGTCTTGGTGTTTCTGGTGTAAATTACTTGAGCTCTGTGCTTTGAAATGAGTTGGGTAAGTCCTTTTCTGAGGAGGTCCTGAGGGCTGCGCTGGCCACGGATCCCCAAGGCTTCAGTCTCAGAGACAACAGCTGGGCTATAAGCTTATAGTTGGGAACTTCCTGACAGTTTGTCGTATGTGGCTTTGTCAAACAGGACTGAGCTATTGAGCTTGTCCCAAACTTTGCCTTTGGACCACGTCTTCTTTTTGGCCTTGCCCCAGTTTTGTTCATGGGGTCTTTGTCTTTCTTGGCCGACTTTCCCAGCATCTTTCTTCTTCTTGTTCTGGGGAGCGCATCGACACTCCAAGAGCAGCTGCTACCACTGCAGCCTCAGTAGGATGTCAGACAAAAAGCTACTTATAGCCCTGGCCAATGTAGCTCAGTGGGAGTCTCAGGTTCAATGCCCAATCAAGGGCACAAGCCTGGGTTGCAAGTTCAATCCCAACCCAGGTTGGGGCCCATGCGGGAGGCAACTGAGTGATGTCTCTCTCACATCAATGTTTCTCTCTCTCCCCCATCTCCCTCTCTCCCTTCCTCTCTCTAAAAATCAATGGGAAAAATATCCTTGGGTGAAGATTAACAACAACAAATAGCCACTTATAAATTATTTAGAAACGGCAAACTTTTTTGGAACACCAGGAGGCATGAAAGCAAATGCCTTTGGAAATGCTTTATGTTTCCCATTACATGGTTTTCCAGACAGATCTGGAAAGTTCTGTCAAAGTAGAACACCTCTGAAAACATCAAAAAATCTGTGTTACAGGATGGATCTTGTCCAGGCTCAAAATGATTCTTTTCTCTTTTTTTCAGAGCATACAAAATAAAAACAGAAGTTCTGTTCTCCAGATGTTGTTCTCATCTCAGCTCCTCCTGCTGGGACATGGGAAGAAATTGCAGGGAACGAGGCCCAGCACAATGGTAGGCCTGTGATAGATGTGCCGAGTGCTATTGTTGAAATAGGGGTTAGAGTTTTTTAATCTTCCATCCTACCCTTCCTCCTACTCCCACCCAGCCCAGTGTGCACGTCAAAGAGTAAAAACATTCATGCACAGAGCACTTAATCAAGTCTCTGGTCACTGGTTTCTATGAGATGATTTGGATGATCTGCCTTCTTAGGGTTTTGTTTTTTTTAATGTTTTTATTGATTTCAGAGAGAGGTAGGGAGAGGGAGATAGAAACATCAATGATGAGAGAGAATCATTGATCGGCTGCCTCCTGCATGCCCCACACTGGGGAGCAAACCTGCAAGTTCGGCATGTGCCCTGACCGGGAATCAAACCCCGACCTCCTGGTTCATAGGTTGACGCTCAATCACTGAGCCACACCAGCTGGGCTGCTCTCTTAGATTTTTCGCCAAGAGAAAGTGATTGTGAAAGTTGTATACTAAGAATGCGGACCCAAGAAATTAAGAGATTATGAGTCATCCCAACTTCCATTTCCACAATTATTCTCTTGGCCGTGATTTCCACAGTCATCCACCTGTTTGGTCTCAGCTAAAGAGGTTGGCGATACACAAGGGGTTTGAGATGCAACTAAACGTAGGAAATTAATCCTGGCACCCTGCTTCCCGAGGGAAGGGAGGTGGGAAAGGATAGCCTCACTTCCATTCCCCTCCTGCTACTTTGGGCTGCTGAGCCCCTCTCAGAATCCAGAAACAGAGTATTGCTTCTAGACCAGCTACATTCCCAAATCTGGGGGGTCAGGCAGGGGGTGGGGCATGGAGGGTGGACAGGTGTTGGGAGAGAACTGATTCATTCCAGAGCAAAGGAAGATGCCCACATTTTTCAAGCCTCTGACCTGTTCTTTCTCTGAAATTTTTCTGTTCATTTGTTTGAAATAATGGGCTTCCTTGCATAGGCATTGCCTTGCGGATAAAGAAAGCTGTCCCCGAGATTACAAAAATCTCGCTCTGAAGCCCTAATCGCTATGGCTCAGTGGATAGAGTGTTGGCCTGCGGACTGAAGGGTCCCAGGTTCCATTCTGGTCAAGGGTGTGTACCTTGGTTGCGGGCACATCCCCAGTAGGAGGTGTGCAGGAGGCAGCTGATCGATGTTTCTCTCTCCTTGATGTTTCTAACTCTCTATCCCTCTCCCTTCCTCTCTGTAAAAAGTCAATAAGATAAAATAAAAAAAATCTCGCTCTGACTCACAGGTCCGCCAGCCTTCAGCAAGAGCTCTCTGCCGAGACCAGCGCCCAAGTTTGCCTATGAGCCAGGGCCACCTATAGGCTCAGACCAAAGGCGGGAACTCAGGTGGCTGAAAAAGGAAAAAACAAAGGGCAGCAAGGACAAATGTTTTTAACAAAGTGGTCTTCACCACCTTGGGTGGATGTGCCCCACACCCCAGCACCTGAGCTGATCAGGTGACCAATTCGGGGAGAACTGGGGAAGCTGGAGGTGGGAGGCGGGTCCCAAGTCCCACCCAGATTACACTTGTCACTTGCTGGAGGTTCTTACATTCAATCATCCTTCCTTCATGCTCCCAGCTTCCCCCAGAGTGGTGTTTCCAAATACAAGCGTGCTCATGCCCTTCCCAAGCCACCACTGTTTTGTGGCTCCCTGTTTGGTTCTCAGCTGCTGTTCCACCTCCACGCCATTCCTATACACAACACACTCCCAGAACAGCCGTCATCACACTCAGTGATGTCAAGGTATAGGCTGTCAAGAGGGCGCCCACACTCCAGTGAGAACCACTGACTTTTAAGGTGCAAACTCCTTTGTATGGCATTCCAGGCCCACGCCGATCCAGCCCGCATGGCCCGTCCCATCTCCACCCACTTCCCGCACCGCATCCTCTGCATAGCTACATCAGCACCCCCATCGTGCTGCCAGGCACCCCCAGATGTCGGTAAGAATCCAGGCAGGACTTAAATGAACAAAAGGGGTCAAGCGCAAGGAAAACGGGAAATGGTGGGGACTGTGGCAAGCGGGAGAGCTCTTGTTCGAGCTCATCCTCTTCCACCAACTGGTGGGCAGCAGGGCTTAGAGTTCTGAAATATTTTCATTCATCTGCTCATCCAATTTGCTCCATGCCTATTGGAAAAGATTTGTACTTTTCTTGTGGTGCTTGTTGCCGTCTGTACTTTAAATTGAAGTTATTTGTGTACGTTTCTTATCTACTTTCTAGACTGTGGGTCTGAGGGAAATAAAACCAGAAGGAAGCATCCTCTGAGAGTGAGGGTCCTCTGAAAGCATCCTCACCCTTTTTCTCCTCTTTCCCCCTCTCACTTGTTAGCAGATCTGGCTAGCAAAACCATGCCTAGGGAGAAAGCGTCTCCTGTCCTCACTGCCTCCTTAGAGAAGCATTCCTGTTCTTTCACGTCTTCTCCAGCCTTTTCAGGCCCCACATACTCAGCCCCCTTGTGTCATATGAGCTCTGGCTGCGAAAGGGGGAATGAGCTGGCAGGTGGCAGTGGTGAGCGTGGTTGAGATTGTGCATACGAGTTGGTTTGGCTCTACCCTGCATTTCTTCTACTTTCCTGTCGTTCCCTGCTTTGGAGTTTTTTTTTATTACTGTGGGGAGATCAGGAACATAGAGATCTGCTGTCAGAACAGATGTGAGAGTAAAGATCCTTCGATGCCTCACTGCCACTGTGATGCCTGGAAGAGGAACTGCTGAAGGAGAGGTGAAGTCAGCTCCTTACTCCTGCCCCACAGGCTGCAAAGGCCTCAGAGGGGAGTGACAAGCCAGGCGAACAAGGGAGGAAGTCTGCAGTGAGTTCATCTCCCAGCAGCCCTCATGATTCTACTCACTCCCGGGACTACAGCCACTTCTCACATGAGACCGTAGGCCCACCTGCTTCAGAGCTACCTGGGGATTGTGGAAACCACTCCCGCACCCTCCAATCTAAGGACCAGGACTTGGGGAGGAGGGCTGTGAGTCTTCAGTTTTAACAAGCGCTCAGGTGATGCTCACGCTGAATTACAGAATCCTGGCTCTGGGTCTTGGTGACTCAGGAGTCCTTTTCACTCCGCCAAGGCTGCAGCGAGCACAAGGCCTAGGAATATGGTGTGAGGTCAGATCCTGGCTCCATCCGCCACATGTCAGTGGGTAACCGTGAGAAAGGAACTTAACCTCTCTGTGCTCCAGTGTTCTCTTCTATAAAATGAAGATGATAATAACAACTGGCCTGGTAGCTCAGCTGGTTAGCCCAGAGCATCATCCTGATATGCCAAGGCTGTGCATTCCATCCCCAGTCAGGGCAATACATAGTGGGACCACAAAATCTCTCTCTCTCTCTCTCTCTCTCTCTCTCTCCCTCTTCCTCTCTAAAAAGTGAATAAATAATTCTTTTAAAAAGATAATAATGACAGTACCTATTGCTTAGGATTCAGCATTAAATAAGTTAACGCACATGAAGCACAAGGTTCCTGGCACATATGAGGGTCCAGTGAATGGGGGCTCTCATTTCCCAAGTGTCAGCCATTCGCAGCCCTCCCCACACTTGTTGCCATACTTGCATAATCTTCTACCAGTGCTTACTTAGCATTTTTTCCTAAATAACTTGCCCTTTTAACTCAGTGTCATCCTAAGAAGTGATACCTCGGCAATAATTGCTTGGATGTACTATTATATTTTTTTACACATTAACATTAGTGTATAATTCCTGAAAAATTAAAACATTCATTTTTAAGGACACCATAGTATGTTTACCACCATTGGTAAACACTGGTTTAATCCAACGTCAGTTCAGGGAACAGACTCAGAGAGGTTAAGTGGATTTTCCAAGATCATCCAGGGCATTGTGGGAAAAGCCAGAAACAGCGGAATTCAGGTTTGCCTCTAGGCCAGTTCTCTTTATTCCCCATCAACCTCTGGTTACAGTGTTCTTAAAAGGCACATGGAAATGTACTGAAAAGGAGACATTTCTTTGTTAGCCTGATGTTAGGAAACTGAAATAACCCTTATATATTAAATTGGCTACAAAGCATTAACTGCCTTTAAGCATTAACAGGAGAGCAAACTGAAAGTGTAGGTTCACCTCATTTCATCCCTGACAGCCCTTGGGTGGGCGCTGGATAACAGTGCGCAGGGCAGGTGAGGCTGAGAGGCGGAGCCAGGAGCTCCCTGGGCGCTGTGACTCCCGGTGGCTGGGTAATGCTGCAGACAGGTCTACCTGCGGTGACGCAGCTAAGGGCACAGCTTTAGCATCACATGGGCCACGTTCTGATCCCCTTCACCCCTCGCAAGCTCGGCCTTTGGACAAGTTACTTAGCTTTTCTGAACCTCAGCCCCCTCATCTGTAACATTCTTACAGGGTTGCTGAAAAAGGTAAGTACGATCGCAGAGGTCCTCAAACTTTTTAAACAGGGGGCCAGTTCACTGTCCCTCAGACATTCCACATATGCGCACTGCAGCCCGGGACCAGTCGGCCGCTAAGCAGGACAGGCAGCGGAGGCAAAAACACCGGCGGGCCGGATAAATGTTTTCGGCGGGCCGCATGTGGCCTCGGGCCATAGTTTGAAGACCCCTGCTCTAGAGCAAGCATGTCAAACTCGTGGCCCACAACGAATATTTTTGCGGCCCAGCCAATATAACGGTATGTAAGAAACGTTTTAATAAAAATTTCATAATTTAATTTTTACAACATCCTGTTATACATAATTATTAATAACGAACTACAATGTTTGCTAATGGCTGATTACTATAATCGTGTTGTATTCATTTCTCTTACGCGCCTTACACGCAGGCGTACCACTTCTTTCCATTAATACCAGCAGCAAATATTTTAGCAGCTGATGGCCACGTCATTCGTCTTGGACTGACCTGTTTGGTGTGTGCAACGGGAAATATTTTTCTTTCAGAGAACAAGAAAAATAGGTTTATTTGCGTTACGCTTATTAATTTGTGCAGTTATTCAGTGTCTGGTAAGTTAATGTTCAAGAAAAAATATTAATTTTTATTAAATATTCTATTATTTTATGTTAATGATGACTCATTTATTTCAGCCCTTTGTATGCAGCATGTCTCTATTGAAATAAACCTATGTTTCTATGAAAATTGAAGCTTTTGTTTTTTTGTGGCCCACAGAAACTTAAACCTGGTTTATTTGGCCCTTGTTAGCCTTTGGGTTTGACGTGCTTGCTCTAGAGAAAATGCTTAGTACAGCAGCAGGTAGCTTTTATTTTTAACTTCCTGGTAAGGGCACATACTTCAATTGCAGGTTCATTGCCCTCCTCGGGGCACATGTGAGAGGCAATAGTCGATGTGTCTCTCTAACATCGATGTTTCTCTCTCTCCCCCTCCCCCTCCCTCTTTTCCACTATCTAAAAATCAATGAGCCCTAACTGGTTTGGCTCAGTGGATAGAGCATTGACCTGCAGACTGAAGGGTCCCAGGTTCGATTCCCGTCAAGGGCATGTACCTTGGTTGCAGACACATCCCTAGTAAGAGGTGCTCAGGAAGCAGCTGATAGATGTTTCTTTCCCATCGATGTTTCTAACTCTCTATCCCTTTCCCTTCCTCTCTGTAAAAAATCAATAAAATATATTTTAAAAATCAATGGGAAAAAAATATCATTAGGTGAGGATTAACAATAAATAAATAAATTATAAAAAATTGAAAGAAACTTGGGCCCTGGCTGGGTAGCTCAGTTGGTTAGAATGTCATCCTGATACACCAAGGTTGTGGGTTCAGTCTCTGGTCAGGGCACATACAAGAAGCAACCAACGAATGCATAAATAAGTGGAAGAACAAATCAATGTTTCTCACTGTGTGTCTCTAAGAAAATCAATTTTAAAAAAACTTGGTAATACTGAATTCCATCACACTTCCAGTTTCACTTTAATATTGTATAATAATAAAAGCGTAATATGCTAATTAGACCAGATGACCTTCCGGATGACCTTCCTGATGAAGCCCAGGCTGTAAGGGAAGCCCAGGTCCAGGTGCCTGCCTGCGGCCAGAGGGAAGCCCGGGTTCCAGATGCCAGAGGGATGCTGGTGCTGTTATCGGGGGAAGGAAGGCCTACTCTTGCACGAATTTCGTGCATCGGGCCTCTAGTACAATGTAACGTTAATGCTCCTGAAAGATGAACCATAGTTAACCTGAAGATGAACCTGAAGCTTTGTGTGGGTTCCATCATATTTCTTCCTCCCCAGGTTGTGCAAACTCCAGCTAAGAACCTCAGAGGAAGGCAGCATTTACAGAGACCTCAGAGGTCACTTCCAAGCGCCCTTGGTTTTACAGATGTGAAAACTGAGAACCTGATCGCAGGCTGGTAAGTGGCAGAGCCAGCTGAGAAGTGGGAAATGCTATTTCTGTGCTGCTGAGGGGTTAGCACCAAATCCCGGCTGCCTCGCTCAGAGATCCGGCTTCGGCTTCGGGGAATAACATCCTCCTTGGCTAAGGCGCCAGGAATGTGATGCAACCATCTTCCCCGAGGGCCGACTTGAGATTAACCGAGGGACAGAAATGCTTCAAAGTCAGCAAAAGAGGGCGATCGGGGACAGGAAGGCGCAGCTCCTAGGAAGGCTTTCTAACCACTAGCGCCACTGGGGAGAGGATGCTTAGAAAGAGTTTTAGCAAGGAGCCAGACCCGTGTGACCGTCATCACAAATAAAAGCCATCGGGTTTCCAGTCCTGCTGAAGAGCGAGCAGCGTCGCTTCTTGTAACTCTGGACAATCACAGCGCCCCTTTCCCCAGCGCTGGGGATCTGGTCGGATGCGGGTTCCCAGCACTCTTGGAAGTACAGTAGTCCCCCATCTGCGTTTCACTTTCCGTGGTTTTTGTTACCCATGGTCCACCATAGTCCAAACATACTACATGGACAATTCCAGAAATAAATGAGTCATAAGTGGTCATTTGCACGCCATTCTGGGCAGCGCGATGACATTTCTCGGGCGCTCTGTTGCTCCGGGAGGTGAAGTATCCGCACTGTGTTCTCCCGGCCCATTAGCCCCTTTGTAGAAACCTCGGTCATTAGACTGACTGCCATGGTTTCATACTGATGCCTAGAGGCCCCAGTGCTGGTGGGCTCCCCTGTGAGAGTGTTTTCTTCTTTCTCAAGTCCAAGTAACCCTTCTTTTAGTTAATAATGACCCCAAAGCGCCAGAGCAGTGAGGCTGGCAATTCCGGGAGGCCAGAGAGGCCCTTAAGTGCTTCAGTTTAGGTGAGAAGGCGAGCACAGCACAGCAAGGCATTTGGAGAGAGACCACATTCACATAGCTTTCATTATAGGATATTGTAATAATTGCTCTGTTAGTTATTGTCGTTAATCTCTTACTGTGCCTAGTTTATAAACTAAACTTTATCACAGGTGTATATGTATAGCAAAACGCATAGTATTTCTAGGGGTCAGCACATCCGTGGTTTCAGGCATCTGTGGAGGGTCTTGGAATGGATCCCCTGCAGATAAGGGGGCGCTACTGTATTTTACAGGAGAAAGGGGGGCACAGTGAGGTTAAGTAACTTTGCAGAGGTCACCGGCTTGCCTGGGCTGCTGTGTCCAGCGGCCTTAAGGAAAACATCACAGGCATCTCCAATCCACCCTGTTAGCCCCTCCACCTCTTCCAACCTGATTTACGGGCGCGGCTGTGACCGTTTGACAGCCCTGATGGAGCCGCTGAGCAGGCTGGTGGCCAGTTGGAAAAACCCGCGATGAGGCTGGGAGTGGAGGGAGCTGGCCTCCTGGTGGGCTCTGACACACAGGTCAGCCGGCTGGCCGCTCAGCCTGTCGCCCTCAGCTGTCTCGCTGTGTTGCCGCAGAGCCGGGCCTCAGAGATGGGAACTGCGATTTACAAGCTCTCGGGCAAAATCAACTTTCAGGTGAAGAAAACTCACGTTCCCGGTAGGTCACCCTTGCTTCTGACAGTCTGATGGCAGTGGGGCCACAGGGAGGTGAGGAGCGCCCGCTGGTTCCATGGTGTGTGCCTTTGATGTTCATGAAGGACCCGGCTGGCCTTCAGGTAGGGGAGGAAGGCGCGGCCGGGCCTGCTGTGTTGGTTTCTTGTCAGCTGAGTTCCATTAGAAACCAGTTCATGAGGAAGCCTTACTCCTATAGGCAAACGTGCTTTCAAATTTTGCCCGAGTTAAACAAAGGATGGAGACCACGAGCCCTGCAGCTCCTTTCTCGCACAGGACAGCTCCAAGGCTGAATTTTCCATAACAGATGGAACACTAACTCCAGCGTTATTCGGACCAGTTATAAATATCAAAGACATGTGTTCTGCAGTTCAGATTCTTCCTAAAAGGGCTCAAGGACTTCCCGGCTTTAGTCCACGGCTCCTGAGTCTTTCTTGAGAAGCAACAGAAAATGCATTGGGGCTTGCAGGGCTGGGAGTACTGGGGGAGGTGGCCAGGCACAGCGGCACACCTGCAAAAGCTTGGTAATTACGTAATTAAAGATTACATAAAAGAGGGGTGTCTTCACTTTTCTCTTGCCAGTGGCTGATAGATTGCCCATCCCAAGGCTGATGACCGCTGCAAGGTTGGGAGTAAGAAGGAGGTGTGTGTGTGTGTGTGTGTGTGTGTGCGCGCATGCGTGTGTTTAGAGTAGGACGGGCTAGCATGAATTTAAAGAGGAATCCTGCCTGGTTTTGCCACAACCTGTCTTATTGCCTGGCGTGAGCAGCAAGATGCTTGCCTTCACACTAAGCTATGAGAAATGTTGCCAGGGCAGCGTGTCTGCCACATCACCGAATATCATGTTACTATTAGAGGCTTTCAACAACAACAACAACACGTAGGTGTATTTCTAGAATAGCTTGCCTGGTGATGGAGCAAGGCATTACCACGCTTCATCACATCTAAGACACCTTCGGTAGAGACACCATTCTATGGACCATGCTGTCGGTTACACTTCGACATGCCACTCACTGTAAGGTGTTTGCCCCCTTTAGAGATGTTTATCTGTGAAAAAAGAAGTGTTTTCAATATAGATGACATTTAGCAGAGAGCTGCCCTAAGTTCCTTTTAGTCGTATAATTCGGTGCCTCCTCACAGGAGTGTCCTGTCCTATCAAAGCTGCATTTACCTTAAGAAGAAAACTTCCCCGCTGCATGGGCTTGCCTCCCTTCTGTCAAGGGGGTTTGGACAGGAGAGAGTGGCCTGCTGTAGGCTCAGCATTGCAGAACTAGAGATGAACATTAATTAAGAATGAGAAACAAAAATGCATCAAAAGAGAAACTGTTTTCTACATCAGTAATGAATTAATCCCCTCTTACCACTGCACCGGGGAGCACACAGCTCTCTAATGCAATCTGTCTGTGAGGTTTATTACCACAGAGGCTCATGCACATGGTAACAGTGTCAATCTAGTTCCCAGATCAGCTAAAAAAGGGGAAAAAAGATAAAAGATGGTGCACAATCTTGAAAGAGGAAAAGTATGGAATAAGGAATTGGAATATATTGTATATCCCGTTCTGTTTTGCATTAAATACAGACAGTCCTCGGGTTACGTCGGAGTCGACGTACGTCATTTCGTGGTTACTTCGCCATCTCTCATTTATTTATAAAATCCGTCATTTCGACATATGTACATGTGTGCTTTATGTTTTTTATTATTTATTTATCACAAGTAAAGGTCAGGAATTATCTTTCTTTTAAACTTTTTTTACTGTTTCACTTCATTACTGCTGTGTATGTGCTCCATGTGAGTGACATAGGTGCTTATGTAGGTGGGTTCTGAATTACGGTTGAAATCGCGTTACGCCGCGCTGTAGGAACGGATCTCTGACGTAACCCAAGGACCTACTGTAAGGAGTTCTGTAGGATTTCAGCTCCAATTCCATTTGGGGGTTGACTTGAACAGAAGGTAAGCAGACAGGTGGAGAACTGGGTGCCCCCTTTCCTCTCAATATCTTGCCTGTATTTTTCGGAATAACCCAATACATGGCTGGTGTGTCTGCAGGCAGGACCTAGTCCCATCCGCCTTTGATCCCCCCACTGCCTGCCAGACTGCAGTCCAACTTCTGGGAAGAATGGTCGGCACTCCATGTCCCCACTCCCTAGCTCTCATTACTTCAGGACAATCTCTCTTTACTCTGACTTCCTAACGGCCAAATCTCTGAGCTCTGTTCTGTGCTCATCAATCGACCTCAGTGACACCTGACAGAGCTGACCTGATTTTGTCTTGAAACGTCCTCCCCTTTTGTCCTCCTCCCCCACTGTAGCTTACTTCTCCCCTTACCTCTGATCTCACTCCTCACGCTCCTCCTGATGCCCATCTCCCTCTGAGCACCCTTTCTGTATCAGTGATTGTTCTTGTCCTACTTCTTATTGTAGTAGGAGTAGCTGCCACTTTGTACGAGTTTCTATCCCAGAACATTCGAGGACACAACATGTTGCATCATTTATGGCTCACAGGAGCTCTGAGAGGCCCCATTACCCCCTCTGCTCACAGGTGGTAACGAGGGTCAGAGTGGATTAGTAACTTGTGCAAATCCTCAGGCTAGTAAGAGGTGGAGGCAGAATTGAAATTCAGAACATGTGACCAACCAACCATGCTCTTTCCAGTGTGCCGCTCTCTCAGACTCCTCTCGGTCACACTCGTCTCCCCTTCCACCCCAATGGGCTCAATGATGCTCACTCCACAGCCCACCTCGGCTCCCCCGCTCCAGGCTCACACACCCGATGACTTACTGGACATCCTCTCACAGTCCACGGGCACCCGAGTCTCACTCCGCCCAGAGCTCAGTCACCTTTCCTCCCAGGGCTCTCACCTCGTGGAAGGCCTCACCTGGAGTCATCTTGGCGTCCTCTCGCCCCAGATCCGAAGCCTGACAATGCTAGTTATATTAGCCTGTTCGGGCTGCCATAGCAAAACACCCAGATCAGGGGCTCAAACAACAGAAATGTACTTTCTCCCTGTTCTGGAGGCTAAAGTCCAAGATCAAAGTGCCAGCAGGACTGGTTTCTTCTGAGGCCTTTCTGATTGGCTTGTAGATGTCCACCTTCTCACTGTGTCCTCACGTGTTGCCCCTTGGTCTGTGTCCCAGTAGCCTCTCCTTATAAGGCTGGGAGTCAGATTAGACTAGAGCCCAGCCATGTCCCTTGCTTTATCTTAGTTACCTCTTTAAGGCACTACCTCAAACTGTAGCCACATTCTGAGGTACTGGGGGTTAGGACTTCAAGATATGAATGTGAGGAGCACAAAATTCATCCCGTAACTAGCTTTTACGTATCCCTAACATTTTACTTTCCATCTTCATCTGCATATGTTGGCGGTATGTGCTCAATATATATATTTTTCATTGACAGTAGTGTGGGTTCCAGAATGTTTAGAGACTTTACTGTAGAGATTATATTCATTGTTTTTTAAAAATATTTTTATTGCCGAAACCAGTTTGGCTCAGTGGATAGAGCGTCGGCCTGCGGACTGGAAGGTCCCAGGTTCAATTCCGGTCAAGGGCATGTACCTGGGTTGCGGGCACATCCCCAGTAGGAGATGTGCAGGAGGCAGCTGGTCGATGTTTCTGACTCTCTATCTCTCTCCCTTCCTCTCTGTAAAAAATCAATAAAATATATTTAAAAATAAAAAAAATAAAAAAATAAAAATATTTTTATTGATTTTCAGAGAGGAAGAGAGAGATAGAAACATCAATGATGAGAGCGAATCATTGATCGACCGCCTCCTGCACGCCCCCTACTAGAGGTCAAGCCCACAACCCGGCATGTGCCCTGACTGGGAATTGACCATGACCTCCTGGTTCAAAGGTTGATGCTCAACCACTGAGGCACTCATCTCCCTCAAATCTTGCTCATTCCCCCACCATCTCAAGATGATGGTGACAACATAGACTGCTTTATCCTGGGCCCGAATAAGAACCTCATGTGGAGCCCCCTCTAAATTTCCCTCCAGGGTTCTTCTTGCCCAGACACCACTGTAATCGGTAAAGTTATTTCATAAGAAAGCCCCTTAAATATTTCATAATCTAAGATCCCTCTTGACTACTGTTTAGAGGATTATGTTTGCTGGTAAATGGAGTTGCAGGCGTTTTTATCTGTGTTGTAATGTGGCTGTTGTAAGAGCTCTTTAAAAAATATTTACATAGTTTGTCAGTCCATCAAGAAATTAAACAGAGTCGCCACGTGACCCAGAAATTCCACTCATGGGAATCCAAACAACCCAATGTCCATCCGCTGATGAGTAGATAAACAAAATGTGGCACTTCCAGGCAATGGAATACTATTCAACAATGAAAAGGAATGACATTCTGGTACACATTAAAGCAAGGACCAGCCTTGAAAACATTTTGCTGAGTGAAAGAAGCCAGACACAAAAGGCCACCTATTGTATGATTCCATTTACTGGAAAGGTCCAGAATCGGCAAATCCTCAGAGACAGAGAGGAGTAGGGGATAGAGGAAGAAGAAAGGGGCGGGCGAGTCACTGTGACACGGTCAGGGATTTGTGCTCGGAGTCACGTAAATGTTCTGGAATTCGCTAGTGGTGATGGTTGTACAACAGAATGAATACACTAAAAAGCACTGCATTTTAGGACTTAAAATGGTGAATTTTATCTCAATTAGAAAGTTGCAAAACATTTTTACAGTCGCCTACTTTCCTGCCTTTGTGAAGCGCACCCACTGATACTATGTTTAATTTCAGAGAAGCCGAGACAGTCTGGCGTGAATGGTTCAGAGCATCGTTGTTCTCCTTAGTCCAGGTCGGAAGCTGGCTTCTGGTCTGGGGGCTTCGATCTCCCTCTGCCTGTTGGATGGAGAGAGACCCATAAAACCTCTAACCAGGAGCCCCGCGCTTTCTCTTCCAGACGGCAAGTCGATGTGCCATTCTTACTGCCGGGACCTGGTGCACCTGGACTGCCCACAGCGCGGGAAATCACCGAGCTGCGTGCGCACGGGTGAAGCGAGCCATCCCCGCGGCCAGCACCCCCAGGTAGGCACCGTCCCCGCGGCCAGCACCCCCAGGTAGGCACCGTCCCCGCGGCCAGCACCCCCGGGTAGGCACCGTGGGCGCCCCAGGCTCTGGCTGCAGGCGCGTCACCCACCTGCCCTCGGCGGGCCTCTCCCCTCAGCTTCCCAGAGTGTCTGTGCAGTTCCGGTTCTCTCGGTGCAGCGTGGAAGCTCAGCTGGGCTGCGGGGGGTGGTTTTAGAAATAAACGATGGCATGTGTCAGTGGTTAATCCAACAGATTTGGAATAAAATGAGAGGATTGGATCTTCGCGATTCAGGATGTGGCCGTGTTCACAGACGTACTCACCGCTGTGTGTGTGTGTGTGTGTGTGTGTGTGTGTGTGTGTGTGTGTGTTTCTCCCCCTGATGCGGAACCTCAGCGTGAGCGCCCTGCAGGGACTCCATCCTTTCCCCCCATTCCCGGTCCCATGAAAGGCAGGATTTCCCGCTGGCAGGCTGTTCTCTCCGTCCAGCAGCCTCAGCCTGTCTCTGCTGCACCCCCACGGCACTGCTCTCCCCGGTTTGCTGATGTTCTCAGCGGGAAAGGGGCGCCACGGGCAGCGATGCCCGTGTCTCTGCCAACGTGGTGATTTCTCGCATCTCCTCTCCTGGCACAGCAGGAGTTTTCTTGAGGAGTCGGTGGTCTGTTTCCAGGAGGCTGGGGACACGCGCATTACATGGTCTTCGGCGTCTTGTCCGTGTCTGGGCGCTCCCTGGCGTGTGGGACCAGGATTACCGAAACCAGGCAGCAGCAGCCACCTTCCCTTCCTACGCGAGTGAAATGCTATTCCTTCTGGGCCAGGAGGCTGGCCGCCTGCAGGCTGCTCCCCGACCAGCGCGAGTGCCAAGGCCCAGATGCCTGCTCGTGCCGCCTGTTTCCTCTAACAAAGGGAGCTGTGGTCACGCAGGAAGGGCTCTTGCAGAGTGTCTCTGGCGTGTGGGTCCCATCAACCTGGTGATGCTGGGCAGGGGCTCAGGAGGGGGGGGGGGGGGTCTGTGAGGGCAGAGAGAACCGCTTTTATGGCCGACTGAGGACTTCATGTCAAGTGGCAACTGATGTGAATTTCTTTTTTTTTTTTTTTTAATATATTTTATTGATTTTTTTACAGAGAGGAAGGGAGAGAGATAGAGAGTTAGAAACATCGATGAGAGAGAAACATCGATTAGCTGCCTCCTGCACATCTCCCACTGGGGATGTGCCCGCAACCCAGGTACATGCCCTTGACCGGAATCGAACCCGGGACCTTTCAGTCTGCAGGCCGACGCTCTATCCACTGAGCCAAACCGGTTTCAGCTGATGTGAATCTCTTAACTGGAGCCTATGGGAGCTCCTGCAAAGCTGTGCCCGCCTCACAGCTAACCCAGGGAGAAAAGCCTGGGGAGGGATGCGGTTTGTAATTTAACAGGGTGACTCGGAGCGAGCAGAGACCATAATGGAAGTATCACGAGAGGCTCTCGGGAGAACAGACCTGTGCTTGTTTGGCTTGAACAAATACGGAGTTCAAGTGTAAGGTTTACACAAGTGGAAGTTTCCCAAAAGGCACCTGCGCTACTGATGCTTGAATACTTTACATTTTTTATAGAGAATTTTAAAAAGTAATACTGAGCTCTCCCATGTGACCTTTTAAAAGTTTTAAAGAATGATAAAGCTGTTTGATATTTAAATATTTTAGTTCAATTATTTTTAAATTGTAGAACTTCAGATTTAGAAGTTGATGTTTGGGGAGCCCCAGGTTTGGTTTGCCAGACAGGGCCATGCAGAACACGTGAAGAAAGCATTCCCAACAAACAATTCTCCCAGGTGAGGTTAGGAATGTTCTCAATTGGGAATGCCACTCTAGCAAGTAATTTCCTGTATGTGCATCTAGGAGATTAGGAGAGGTACCTCACAGGAGCGACGATAATTAAATTAGATTTTGAATACTTTCTTTTCATGAGGCATACCCAAAATGTGGTGCTATACTGCAGTGCTTTAATATTTTACCGATGATCTATTCTTGTGAATTGGGCTTTGATACCGTGCTTTTCTGTTATTGGCCTTAAATTTACTAAATGCACCTTGGCCGGTGTGCTCAGTGGGTGGAGCATCATCCCCTGCATCGAAAGCTCACCAGTTCAATGCCTGGTCAGGGTACATGCCCAGGTTGTGGGTTGTGGCCTCGATTGGGGTGCATACAGGAGGCAGCCAATCGATGTTTCTCTCTCACATCCATATTTCTCTCTCTCCCTCCCTCTTCTTTCCTCTCTCCGAAATCAATAAAAACATATATATTTTTAAAAAATAAATAAAAACAAATGCAATGGCTCTAACATCACTAATAGAATTCTGAGTCTTGGCAATATCCCGGGTCTGGGATATGACCTTTTTGGAAGTGTGCACCAGCTGATTACGTCACAAGAGCTCTCTGTGTAATTATAATCCCCAATGCTACTGGCTTCACCACTGATAGAGAATTAACTTCAGAATGGTTTCAACTCAGTGGAGAACCTTGGAAAAAAACCCAGTTCAAACAGAATTTCCTAGAAGCTGCAGAACTTGACCAAGAAAATAATCCTCACACATCCGTCTTGCTGCTGCATTGTGATATGATGAGGACTTTGAAAGATTACTGGAGAGCACTTTTCAACTATAAGATGTATTTATCAACTTTAGATTTTAAGGAAACCTTGTGTTCAGTTTCTAAATTCAATACCATGAAGATTATAAAACTCAAATTCGACTGACTTTTCAAATCAAATTGCTTATGTATTGTATATAGTTTTGTGATTATGAAAGTAAATCATAACTATTATAGAAATTTTGGAGAATGTAAAACATTTTAAGGAAAGCATTAAAATTGCCTATAATCCACTACTCAGATAATCACTCTTAATATTTTAGTGTCTTGCATCCTTTTTCTCAGTATCTATTGTCTACATGTATTTCTTTGTGAAATTGGAATAATTAGATACATAGATATACAGATGGAGAGAGAGATCTATCTTCATTCTTCATTACAATGGGACCATTTTCCCTGTCACTCCATATTCTTTGAAAACAACCTCTAAGCTATAATAGTTCATCTTATGGATATTTCATACTTGATTTAACAATCCTGTTTCGGTTGGTGCTCTTTCTGACTATTGTAAATAACAGCTTTGTACAATAATCTTTTCCCACATTCCTGCTTATTTCCTTAATACAGATTCCTGAAGGAGAATTACTTGGTCAAGAGCTTAAATGGCTCATAATACATATTGTCAAATCCTTTAACAGTAAGTTTGTAGCAGTTTACACCTTCCCGAGCAGTCCCTAAGCAGTATAAATTCTCCTGTAGGCACCTGCATAATGTATTCCATTTAAAAATTCTTCTTTTTTTTTAAAACGCTTAGTTCCTTAAGACTTGGTGGTGAGGTGGGGACATAATTGAGTAATTCGGTCTACTCCAATGTTTGAAAATTGTAATTAGTGAAGGTGTTGATTTTGTGACCTCTTCACCCCTACCCCCAATCTGGTCTTTCTCAGAGGGTTATGCAGAGGGTGTGGGCTTCACAATCCATTGTCCTCGCGAGACTCAGACAGGGGGTCTTTTCCAAAGTGGGGAAAGAAATGGCTAGGAGTGAACTAGCAGTGCAGGGAGCGCAAGAGCCCACAGCCACCTGTTTCTGGTTGGGAGAAGGGCGGGCTATAAGGGTGAAAGCTGTTAGAAGAGATTTAGGAAAACAGCCCCAATTATTAAAATCTGAGGGGTTTGACTAAAGGTGAGGAGGGATTGTCCTTTCCCAGCTCTGGATCCCACAAGCCACAACATCATGCTTAAGGTCATTGTGCGTTTTGTTTGCTTTGGTTTAGCGCTTTAAGCTACACACTCAGACGCTTAATTGCTCCCCATACAGCAGCAACCATTAGGTCCGACCACAGGAAATTTCCATTTTTGTAGGTCAGAAATGGTTCAACACCAGCTAATTTCACAAGGATCAAACTCAAACATACTTAGGGAATTATTCTTAATCGTTATGAGTTCATGTTAACGTTTTCTGATGAGAGCACCTGTAGCACGGGCTCCGCTTCTTTGTGTGGGCCCACTGGGCGATCAACAGCAGGGAGACAGAAAGGTTGGGTTATTGGGCCAGTCAAGATCATTGGTTTTGTTTGTAACCGGAAAGCCACCAGAGGGCGCTCTAGCATTGACTATTGTATACGAGTATTTGAGCCCCAGATTCCAATTAGAAACCAGTAAATAGAAAAACAACGAAGAATAAAAATAAAATAAAAAAGATAAAGAAAAAAATTAAATAAATAAAAACCAGTAAATAAATATATAAAGATTGTTAGTATTTATTGAGTACCTTCTCGACAGAACTAAAGTTTTGACACATGACCATTAACACACACATTTGACACATAACCATTAACATTTTTATTGTTAATATTAATTAATTTTTCTGTGTGTTTACCACATATTTCATTTTATGTTTTCCACCGTTCAATCGGCAAGATATTATTTTTTACTTTTACAGATGAGGAGATTTCAGACTTACAGAGGTTAAGTGATTCTACAAATGAGAAGAATAAAACAGTTTTTATCTACAGACTCATCCCTCCATTAAAGTTCTCTTTCCTTCCCTCCCTCTTTTTTTTTTTTTCTTTTTCTAGTAGGAATCGAAAGGAGATATGCCCTTGCTTAAAAAGAAAAAGAGCTGAAGCTAATGTCTATAAAGTCAGTACACTTTCCAGTCCTGCCTCCTGGTCCTAAGGCAATACCACGTCCTGCCCTTCCCCCACTTGCCCCCTCCCCCCGCCCCCGCCCTGCTCCCACGCATTTCTCAGTCTACTGCCACTCCTCTCCCCCATCAAGCTCGCCCTAGATGACTGTATGATCTTGGTTTCATCTGTATTCAAATTTAAAGGGGTGAGGGCAGACAAGAGGAGAAGGTCAGGAATCTCCACAACCCCTTGAAGATGACAGCTACACTTCTATAGTCCTTTACAGTATAGACCCAAACTACCCACACCCAGCAAGTAAGAGCAAAGAGCTACAGGCACATAGCCACACCAGCTGGGTGGCCTGAGTTCAATCATTTACTTCATCCAGAGAGTGTATGTAGCAAATGTAATACCTTTTTTTAAATTTAACTATTTTTTTTATTGATTTTAGAGAGAGAGGAAGAGATAGAAACATCAATGAGAGAGAGACATCAATCTGCTGCCTCCTGCACGCCCCCTACTGGGGATCAAGCCTGCAACTCGGCCATGTGCCTTGACTAGGAATTGAACCGGGGACCTCCTGGTTCATGGTTTTGACATTCAATCACTGAGCCACACTGCCTGGGCACAAACGTAATATCTTATTCTTAGGGTTATTGTGGATTTACTTAGATGATGCATAGAGAAGCACTTAGCCCAGTGCTTCTCAGGAAACTATTCACTTAGAGTTAGTGATATTACTATATTCTTTAATTCTCCCAACAACCATATAAGGTAGGCATTTAGCATAGAATCTGGCCTCGACCCTGATTTGTTGAGTGCTCCAGAGGAGGAGACTTGGGTTCCAGAGAGGCCAAGAGACTTGCCAAAGGCCCACGTCTAGGATTACAATACAAAATATTTTCAGAAGTGTTTCAGGTTTTTGCTAGGCGAGCTAACAGATATTATTTCCAAATCAATTACAAGGCAGCAGTGCCAGCCCACCTCACACAAGTGCTAGGGGCCTTCCAACCACCATCAGAACCGCCGGTGTTGGTCACTCAGGGAATCAACAACCAGGGTGTCACACCCCACCCCAAATTTAGGGGAGCCTTAAAGTTGATTTTGTTTAAATATTGTAATGTGACTCTACAAGCAATTAACATTTTCTTTATGCTTTGATTATGTTTAACAATATATGGACCCACACCCAGCCAGTATATTTCAGTGGTTGAGCATTGACCTATGAACTAGGAAGTTATGGTTCAATTCCCAGTCAGAGAGTATGCGTGGGTTGCAGGCTTGATCCTGTGCAGGAGGCAGCCAATCAATGATTCTCTCTCATCATTGATGTATCTCTCTCTCTCTCCCCCTCCCCCTCCTCCCCTTCTTCCTCTCTGACATCAATTTAAAAAAATATCTTTTAAAAAAGAAGAATAAAAGTATAAAAGCCCTGGCCAGTGTTCTCAGTGGTTAGAGCATTTGCCTGCGCACTAGAGGGTCGTGGGTTCGATTCTCTATCTAGGGTAGATACCTGGGTTGCAGGTTTGATCCCTGCCTCCAGTTAGGGCACGTGTGGTGCGGGAGGCAACCAATCTCTCTCTCTCTCTTTCTCTCTCTCTTCCTCTCCCTCTCCCTCTCCCTCTTTCCCTCCCTCCTTCTTCCCCCTCCCCTCCACTCTTTCGCTGATTGTTGGACATTCAGAGGCATTGGTAGCTGGGTCAGCCCGGACAGACGGGAGTTAGTGCTGCTGGGCCCACACAGACTCATGTCTGCCACCATGCCATGCTGTCCATGGGCCCAATGCACCATTTGGGGGCTGGCTGATCGTGAAGGCTGACTAATGTCACCTGACTAATGTCACTTTATCTAATCTGTTGGTCAGTACCTCTTCCACGAGAGATGCTTTCTGGTGGTTGTTAACACATGACAGAGATGTACGCCATGCCCACTCCCGTGTGCCCACGCACATACCTTCACGAGCCCTTGACTCGTCAGGCCACTGGTCAGGCACTTGTGTACGTTCGGGCCACTTCTTCCACACAGAGTGAGTGAGCAGGTGCCCTGCCCGCAGTGCTGCCCAGAGGAAAACTCTCCCCTCGCCGTCTCCCAAATGTGGCTGTAATGCGGTCACCATCCATTTTCACTCACACCCACGCACAGAGCCAACCCATCTCCGAATCGAGCTCAGCCTTTTCTCTCCTCCTTCAGCTGCTCGTACGAGAGGCCACCCTGCCCCCATAGCCACATGTCCAAGTGAAACTGCCGGGTGGCAGGGGCTCTGGTGACGGGCTACTTGCTCATGCAGCACACTGATACCCGCTGGGCCGGCTGGGACTCAGTCCTGGATGTGCCATTTCCATCCTACAACTGACTGTGGCCAGGCCGTCCCACTATATGACTCAGTGGCTGTGTCAGAACCCAGTTGCTAACGGGCTGTCCGGGAGGAGTGGCTCCTGGGTGCATGTGGTCAGCATTCTCTCTGCCAGAGCCCAGTCACATGCCCAAGGGGGCTGGATGGCTCTGGGAACCGAGTCAATTTAGACGCTCTGTCGACGAGTCCTGGAAATCACTAGATACCCCCGTCCCCCTGTTTATAGTCATGACCAAGTGTGTCTTTGGGGAGTGGCTGCAAAAAATATATATATATTTTAATCCTCACCCATTGATTTTTAGAGAGAGGGAAAGACAGGGAAATATCGATGTGAGAGAAACACATCGATTGGTTGCCTCCTTCACTGCCCCAACCAGGGCTCTGGCCGGGGAGAAACCTGCAACCAAGGTACATGCCCTTGACTGGAATCAAACCCGGGACCCTTCGGTCCACAGGCCGATGCTCTATCCACTGAGCCAAACCAGCTAAGGCTGCAATATATATTTCTGCAGCGCTGCCGGGTCCTTCCCACTAGGAACCTGACCCCTCTTCAGTCAGTGGGTTTCAGATCTGAACACTAGCTCAGGTATGGGCACCGTGTGAGAGGTTGTGACTTTTTATTGGAGTGAACTCTCTCCGTGTCCCGCTCCTCCAGGCTGGCCTTGCCCGGTGTAGATGCTATGCAGCACCTCTTGGTGCTGGGGACACCGTGCTCCCTTAACCATCTCATAGGTCCCTGCAGGGCAAGCCTCCTTGGCTGTCCCTCTGACCTTGCTGGTTATCCCAGGAACTGTGGCCTCCTGGTTCTTGTCCTGTAAGTGTGACCACCTGGCCTCTGTCACTCTGGAGCCTCAGAATCCCACGGAGAGTAACAAGCCCCACTCTTATTAGTGCCTGACTGCCGCTTCTACCACTGGCCCTGACCTGCGGGGGAGCCGCCACCAACCTCCTCAGCCATGCTGGTGCCCCTCTCAAGGCCTAGGTGAATGGCCGGTCTTTTAGGTCCTTGTGGGTCCATTTTCCTCAGCATCTTTCGTCTTTCCTCTCCCATTCGTCAGGGTAACCAAGCATTTCCACTTCGCTCGGTTGGCTATCATGTCTCTAGGTTTCCGAGAGCCAGGCTAGCAGTTTGCCACATCCTCTGGGGTCATTATCACAGTCACGTTCTGTGTCCCAAGACAGTGGCCCCAAGTCAGTGAATTCTTGCTTTTCTAGTCTTATCTTCTGGCTTCCTTGATCAAATACCCTCAAATTACAATCCCAAGGTTACTCCCAGTTTCCGGCTGATACATCCTGGCTTCTTCTCACAGCTCCTTTGATGGGCAATCTCTTTCCTCGGCACTAAGCCCAGAGCATTCTAGGTCCTGCTGGGGTTTCACCCTACAGCTTGGTAGCTAGTAGAGGCAGCCGGTGGGCAGCTCCTGAGACTGCACTGGCCACCTTGCAGGAGAGGGTGGCAGCGCTAGCGCTCCTGTGAAATGTGGGCCAGCTCTGCAGCCTTGCAGGGTTCAGGGCCTCTGCCCAGCCCACAGCCCAAGGGCCAGCCATCCAGATCCCCATCCCACGTTTCCGAGTCCCAGCTTTCTCCAGTCAGCTTCCTGATCGCAGCATAACAGACTCGCCTTAGCTGAGCATTCAGACGTCTCTGTAGCCACGTGACTGTATCAGATCCCCCGTCAGCTGCTCAACTCTGTCAGTTTCTGAGGAGGTTCTCTGGCGCTCACACGCGTCTGTTTGTTCCTCAGCCCTTTGCAGGGCATCAGGGCAACTTAGCAGTAACCAGCCAACGCTGCTGTGCTTGAAGGTCCTGTCCCCCTCCTGTCTTTCAAATGCCTGGGTGCCTGCACCTGCCACAGCCTTCCCCTCCACGGGACACTCTCCCCGGTCGCCCCCGGAGAAACCTTTAGGAATCGTGCCACCGCCTTTTCCAGGGACCATCCTTGTGCCACAGCTGGCACCACAGGAATACGTTTGAGTTCTCTGAGAAGCAGAAGCCAAGATGGAATTAGATGTGTAAGACATTTATTAGGGGGACACTGGCTAAGGATAAAGGGGAGGGGGCCAGAATCGGCAGGGGAAGCCGTGAGGGAGAGGGGAAAGGCAGCGGGATCAAGTGGGAGAGTCCTGGGCTGCAGTGGCAAGAATTGTTCAGCCAAGCTGAGGGGGAGTCCATGTCACTCGAGTCACTCCCTAAATGAGTCCTGCGTGTTGCAGGACGAGGCCTGTATTCGTGCCCCTCCCTCCTTGCTCAGCCATTGGCTGGGAGCTGCCTGGGAAACTGTGCTCCAAGTAAGTGTGGGAGTGGGTCCAGAACATCAGCAGCTGGAGCCATCAGTCATCCGCACTCCCCACAGCAGGAGATCTGAGTGGTGTGTTTTCGTGGCCACCACAACCTCCCCCAGCTCCCCTGCTTACTCCGCTGTTGTCTGTATATCTTGTGAGTCATACAGTAAGGTGGTTGGAGCTAACATCAGAGACGATTTCATCTTAATGTCATCATTTTAAAGATGAAGAAAGACTCCTAAATTTTTATTTGTTTGTTTTTTAAATATGTTTTTACTGATTTCAGAGAGAGGAAGGGAGAAGGAGAGAGAGATAGAAACATCAATGATGAGAGAGAAAATCATTGATCGGCTGCCTCCTGCACGTCCCACCCTGGGGATTGAGCCCACAACCTGGGCGTGTGCCCTGATCGGGAATCGAAATGTGACCTCCTGGTTCATGGGTCAACGCTCAAACACTGAGCCACGCCGGCTGGGTGAGACTCCTAAGTTTTAAATAAACTTTCCCGAGGCACAGGAATTTTGGGTTGGACCTGTTCCCCACGTTGCAGCACACGTAGCATTCCTGGCCCCAGGACTAGATGCAGTGGCCTCCTTCCCCCACCTGGTGACGAGAAAAACTGCCCTCTCCCTCTGTGAGCACTCCTGGAGGCAGGAGTCCCAGGTACCGCTGAACAAAGCTCCCTGCAGATGTGACCTCTGTACAATGCACTTGCTTAACATCCCGAGCACATGCCCCAGGGAGCCCCACCCGTGCTGCTTCCGGGAGGGTCTGTATTGCCACAGCATGCATCTTGCATACAGATGCTCCTTAGCCATCCTGGTGAGGAGGAACCGAGCAGGCAATTCTGTGCTAGTTCAGCTTGCCTCTGGGCATCTCCACCTGAGTGGGTGAAAGGTACCTCAAAACCAAGCTGTCGCTTCTCCATCCTTTCCCCTACCTCTCCTCTCGCCTCTACCCAGCTTTCCCTTCTGAATATATGACACCTTTCTGAAGCTTAAAACCCAGGAGCCTTCCTCCATTTTTCCTTTCTCTTTCCCCCTACACACAATGAACAAATGCATTGGGCTCTGTCTTCAAAATACTGTAACCAATGTCTTTCCTCCATGTCCACGCTGCCACCTTTGTCCAAGGCCCCATCTTCTCTCCCCAGCACCCACTAGGACAACCTCCTGTCATGTTTCCTGCTTCTTTTACACACGACAGGTAGAGAATATTTTAAACACACAAATCCGGTTACATCACACACCTATTTAAGCCCCTAAATAAAATCCGCACTCTTTGTGGTGCCTTACAAGGCCCTTCGTGATCAGGCTCTTGCTGCCTCGCTGAGCTTGGTCCATGCAGCGCTGCACACCGGTTCGGCTCAGATCGGCTGGCTCTTGCTCTGTCCCTTACAGATGCCAAGCTCAGTCTTGAGCTCCTGTGCTCTTCACCAGCCTAGAATATCCCCCCAGAGCCTCTCAGCTGGCTCTTTAATTCACGTCTCAGTTCAAGTGTCACCTTCTCAGTGAGGTGTTCTCTGACCACTCAAATGAAGGGAACCCCCAAACCACCATTGTCCTCTCACCTATTACCCTGTTCTGTCCTCTGAACACCATTTACAATCATCTGACTTGATTTTGTTTATTTCTTATCTTGTCCATCTAGAGCAGCGGTTCTCAACCTGTGGGTCGCGACCCCTTTGGGGGGTCAAACGACCCTTTCACAGGGGTCGCCTATGACCATTGGAAAACACATATATAATTACATATTGTTTTTGTGATTAATCACTATGCTTTAATTAATTATGTTCAATTTGTAACAATGAAAATACATCCTGCATATCAGATATTTACATTACTATTCATAACAGTAGCAAAATTACAGTTATGAAATAGCAACGAAAATAATTTTATGGCCCGGGAGACCAAGATGGCGGCGTAGGTAAACACCGGAGACCGCTACCGCAAACAACCATTTCAAAAATACAACTAAAAGACTGAACGGACATCACCCAGAACCACAGGAAGGCTGGCTGAAGAGAGACTCTACAACTAGAAGGAAAGAGAACAGCAAATCGAGGCTCAGAGGCGGCGCAGTGTGGAAAATACAAAGGTACCGAGGTGCGCGCCCAAAGCAGGCTGGTGGCTGAGGGCGCGGTTGTCGTTTTCTGTCGGGAGTGAGTCTCAGACTCTGGGCTCCAGATCCGGGCGAGTCTCTAGGGACCCAGACTCAAACGGGAGAAGCGGGATTATCCGGCATCAGTTGGAACCTGAGGGCAGCTTTCTCTCCGAGGTTTGCAGCGGCTGCCGGGGTTCTGAGAAGCAGAGCCTCTGGGAACGGGACTGAGCGTGGCCATAACTGCTCCCTCCGCCCGCCCTGCTGATCCCGCCCCGCCCAAACCCTGCGCACAGCCATTTGCCGATCGCCTCAGGCAAAGGCTGGATTAGCGCCTCCCCAGAAGGCAGACCTTTTCCATACAGCTGATTCCTATAGCCAGTCGGCCTGGTGGTCAAATCCCTCTAGTGTTAACTACAACAGTTAAGGCTTGGCTAGAACAAGACTGCGCACAGAGACCACAAGGGGGTGCACCAAGAAAGCATAAAAGATGCGGAGACAAAAAAACATGACAGAAATGGAGGATATGGAGCTAAGAATCGCAATTTTGAGGGCTTGCCATAAATTTGTGCAGAGCCTCACGAAAACTAATGAGACCCTCGATGCTACGATAAAGAAATTAGAAAGTAAGCATACACGGACTGAAATAAAGAATATTATACCCAATAGCAGACCAGAGGAGTACAATAATCAAACCAAAGATTCGACAAAAAACACCCAATTGGAAAAGCAAAATGAAAAAAGAATCCGAAAGTGTGAAGATAGTGTAAGGAGCCTCTGGGACAGCTTTAAGCGGACTAATATCAGAATTATTGGAGTGCCAGAAGATGAGAGACAGCAAGATATTGAAAACCTATTTCAAGAAATAATGGCAGAAAACTTCCCCCATCTGGAGAAAGAAATGGACTTACAGGTCCAAGAAGCGCAGAGAACCCCAAACAAAAGGAATCCAAAGAGGACCACACCAAGACACATCATCATTAAAATGCCAAGAGCAAAGGACAAAGAGAAAATCTTAAAAGCAGCAAGAGAAAGAGGCTCAATTACCTACAAGGGAATACCCATACGACTGTCAGCTGATTTCTCAACAGAAACTTTGCAGGCCAGAAGGGAATGGCAAGAAATATTCAAAGTGCTGAATACCAAGAACCTACAACCAAGATTACTTTATCCAGCAAAGCTATCATTCAGAATTGAAGGTCAGATAAAGAGCTTCACAGATAAGGAAAAACTAAAGGAGTTCATCACCGCCAAACCAGTATTATATGAAATGCTGAAAGGTATCCTTTAAGAAGAGGAAGAAGAAGAAAAAGGTAAAGATACAAATTATGAACAACAAACATGCATCTATCAACAAATGAATCTAAGAATCAAGTGAATAAATAACCTGATGTACAGAATGAACTGGTGATTATAATAGAATCAGGGACATAGAAAGGGAATAGACTGACTATTCTTGGGGGGAAAAGGGGTGTGGGAGATGCGGGAAGTGACTGGACAAAAATCATGCACCTATGGATGAACACAGTGGGTGGGGAGTGAGGGTGGAGGGTGGGGTGGGAGCTGGAAGGAGGGGAGTTATGGGGGGAAAAAAGAGGAACAAATGTAATAATCTGAACAATAAAGATTTAATTAAAAAAAAAAAAAAAAGAAAATAATTTTATGGTTGAGGGTCACCACAACATGAAGAACTGTATTAGGAAGGTTGAGAACCACTGCTCTACAGTGTAATTTTCTGCGTGTCTGTTTGGTTCAGCCTGTCAGATTGGGTTCTCAGAAATATGTGTTGAAATCTGATGCACATGGTCTCTGCATAGCTAATGTCATTGCGTGTATTGATCACCGACTTAGATCCTTTGGCTTTCAATACACACGATCCTAAATCCTGGGGTTCGTTGTCTTAAATACTATCAATTGTCGGTGTTGACTTCAGCTCTCTGCTGATAGACAGTATTTGCTGTTTGACAATGGAACATGTGTAATTTCAAAACAGGACTTTTTTTTATAAACAAACAAGTGAGAGGCCTCCTGTCCTCCGGTAACTACTATTCTAATTTTATTGGGCTGGGGCTGATAATTCTTTGTTAGTCCCTAAATTTAATAAATGCCATTTGTCACATTTCTGCGAGCTGCCATTTTCAACAGAGAACCAATCATGTTCTTTGAGAAAACAATTCGGTTATGTCTCAAAAATTTTGCATGTATTTTTAGCAACCTCAAAACTAAATTCTGCATCCATAAGTAGTAGAGGAAGATAAACTACAAATATCCCATGAGCAAGAAATGAAAGGTTGAAGGGATCAACCAAAGAACTTGTATGCATGTATGCATAACCCATGGACACAGACAATAGGGTAGTGAAGGCCCGGGTTGGGGGGCAGGGCAGGCTAGAAGGGGTCAATGGGGAAAAAGAGGGACATATGTAATACTTTCAACAATAAAGATTTAAAAAATAAAAACAAACAAACAAATGAAAGGCTGGCATTTTGAACGGTGCACCCGAAAGGCCAGGGCCATGGAGCAAGACGGAGCACCTGTGGGTCTGGAAGCGCTACCTACGGGTTCTCGTCAGGGCAAATGATGAGAGGTCGGTACATTAGTGGGGGAGACAGATATGGAAATAAATACTATGAAGACAATAAGCACTTTTTTGCCCGTCCCTGATGGGTTCTATATGCCACGGAAATGAACGGTACTGTTGGCTTCACTGTATGACTGATGATCCGCTAACACCAAAACCACCTACTGCTCATGAATGCATTTGGATAAACCATAAATTCAAGACGAGTGGCACTCCAGAACAGTGTGCACCTTACTCTACCACTAGAAAGAGGGTTCAGGATGGCTCCCACCTTCAACACCTTACAAGTAAAGATAATGAAAAACAATTTAGCCCTGGCCGGTGTGGCTCAGTTGGTAGGGTGGTGTCCAGTGCACCAAAAGGTCGCTGGTTTGATTCCCAGTCAGAGAACGTGCCCAGGTTGCAGGTTTGGTCTCTGGTTGGGGTGCGTGCAGGAGGCAGCCCATCGGTGTTTTGCTCTCACATCAATGTTTCTCTCTCTCTCTCTCTCTCTCTCTAGAATAAAAAAAAATTTCATAAAAAATATTTAAACATGTAACGTATGGGGCTTTTCATGTCATTGCTTACTGTTAACTTTTACTGCTTACTGTTAACTTGATTTAAATTATTTGATTAAAAAAAAAAAGAAGACATGAAAGGCTGGTCCAGGAGCAGAGAAACATCTCCTGCTTCAGTTTGGGGGGTGTGTTAGGAGGGCACTGAGTGCGTCCTTTTGCACTGATCCCCGAAGACTGAAGAGTCTTGCTGATAGAACCCTATCCCGAATAGGAGAGGAGGGAAACTTCTCTAAGAATGCTCACCATCCTAGACACGTCTGCTTTCTTCCCCTCCAAGGAATGTGAACCATCATGTTTTACATTTTTTATTTTATCAACTAATCCATTTGCAGGGCACTGTTGCAAAGCATCCGAAAAAACATTCCAAAGCAGAACTCATTGGAAGTAAGGCCCTTGGCCTCCAACCTCAGTGCCCAGCCGCGCTCGCTCCTCATGAGCCCCCCTGCTGCCGGAGTGTTAACCAGCCCCAGGCCCTGACAGGGTCCTGAAAGGAGACAGAGCCCCAGTTCCCAATGGCTGCGGCAGGAGGCTCATTGTCCATATCACCCAGGTGGAAGTAAAGGTGGGGGGCTGAGGTGGTAAAAAATAAATCCTAAAATGGCAACGCTGAGAGCTCTAGAACAAATACAAACTGAGGGATCCACATGCAGCCACTCACGAATTCTCTACGGCAGCGGCCGGTGGACCACAGGCTATTCCTACCAGAAGCTCATGCTGAGGCTTATTAAGGATGGCGGACAGGTTCACGGCAGATAAACATGATATTTTACTTCTCTATCCACTCAGTGTCCCGGGCATCTTTGAAATGGAGATGACAGGGCATGCCTGTCCCTGTCTCCCCCGAGGGCTAGGGTTTCTAGGCTCTTGGGAGTCTGAGGTGCTGTCGCCAGGTGGGGACCCAGGGCAGAAAGCAGTTGTTGAGGTGATTAGGTCCAGATTAAGTAGAGCCTCAGGGCTGGGGCTGAGGCCCTGAATCCTATCCCGGGCAGATCAGCACACAGCACAGTGCACGAGGGCAGGGATAATTGATTCTCTCTCTGCTGGCAGAGGAGTGGAGGAGCAGCTGGGGTTTGCAACTGTTGTGGCAGATCGATTTCAAGCAGCCTGGTGAGAAGAAGCCTGCTGCCGAGCTGGGCTGAGACAAAGGCGTGGTGCACAGCCACTCCCGGGGGGAGGAACCCGGGTGGGTGCACCTGAACCGAGAGGGTGACAGCCACACCCTGGTTCTCGGTGCTGCCTTATCAGCCCCAGCACCGCAGCAGCTCTGCCTGAGCAAGCACAGGTACAGGGGGAAGGAAGGAAACCCCTCCCCAGTGGCCACACCAGCACTTCCTCTCTGTGGAGAGCAGCAGCTGGCAGCTCTCACGTCTCCATGCTTGCCTCTTGCCAGGCTCACAGCCACGTTTCCCAGGCTCCCTTGCGTTAAGTGTGGTCATGTGACTGAGTTTCCCCTGAAGAAACGAGTGCACCACCATCCCTCTCTCTCCTCACCCACTGGCTGAATGGAGACAACTTAGGGAGTATATTCTTTTCTTAAATATATTTTTATTTTTTAAATATATTTTTATTGATTTCAGAGAGGAAGGGAGAGGGAGAGAGAGATAGAAACATCAATGATGAGAGAGAACCATTGATCGGCTGCCTCCTGCATGCCCCACACCGGCGATTGAGCCTGAAACCCGGGCATGTGCCCCTGACCAGGAATCCAACGTGACCTCCTGGTTCATAGGTAGATACTCAGCCACTGAACCACGCCACTGGACGCTGTTTTTCTTCTGTTACAACAGAGGGCTCTGGGCCTTGGTGAGAGTCACCAGTCGACCTTCAGTTTGGGATGGGCCTTTTCCCATAGCTGCTTTTTCCTCACACCCCCACAGCACATGGTGGCCATGCCTCTCTCCCTGTTTCCAGAACAGCCTCTGGGCTCCGCCAGAGCAGGTTGGCACTTCCTCACCTGTTTGGGGGGCCCACTCGACAGAAAAATCTCAAAAGCTATCTCATTTTCGTTCACCCACTTGTACCAGCCCTAAGATGTCACAGACCCTCAGTGAGCTGACTGTGGCCCCCTCCCCGAAGTAGCCAGGTCAACCAAGGGTCTCCAGTGGACCTCGAGAACAGTGGGTGAGGAGGACCCAGGTTTGTTCCAGAAGTTTCGGTCGGGACAGCTTTGTTTATAACTACTTGAGTGTTCAGTGACCCAGAAACGGAATGTGTATGTGGATGGCTGCTTCTCTCTCGCCTCTCCCCCAATAATATCCTCTTCTGCCAAAATTACGTCCCCCTCTTTTAGAGAAGCCCTTTCCAAAAAAGCCATACCCCCTTCTAGAAAAGTCATCTTTCACTGTTGCTATTGCAGAGTTCCTTTGGAGACAGTTTTCTAGACAAATTAGAAAAAGTCTCCTCCTCGGGCAGCCACAGCGCCGCCCGGAGCCCCGGCCTGGCTGGTGGGGGGGCAGGCTGGCCTCCAGCGGGTGCTTGTGCAGGGCAGCCCCTTACCTGGCTGCTGCAGTCTCCTCCCTGCCCCCCTCCCCCCAATGTCCCCGTCAGTCATAGCCAGTCTTCCCCCTTCAGCTCATCACTGTCACTCCAGGGGCTCAAAGGCCAAACTTGAGGATCTTAAGGTGACTGGAGGTGACTAGTTACACTGAGCCAAATACAATTCTGTGGGCAGATATGAGAACACAACTATCTTCAGATCAGTGTTCCTGTGGGGAAGTGTGTTCCTCGGTCTTTCTAAACAACCAACTTCACAATAAGTCTTTAGCCCTGGCGGGTGGCTCGGTTGGTTGGGGCATGGTCTTGTGCACCAAAAAGGTTGCGGGTCGATTTCTGGGCAAGGCACGTGCCAAGCTTGCGGGTTTGGTCCCCGGTTGGGGCGCATATGGGAGGCAACCAATTGATGTTTCTCTCTCACATCGATGCTCCCCCCACCCCTTTCCTCTCTCTCTAAATCAATAGGGGGAAAAAACCACACATATCTTGGGTGAGGATTTTTTAAAAACTATTTGGGGGACAATCTGCCCATTAAAAGCACAGGGCCTGCCTATCACTGACTGCCTTCCTCTCACCCGCAGGCCTGTGGGTGTCTGTCACTTACTCTAACTTTGGTCTTAGCTGGCTCAGATTCAACCTTGGCTCTCAGACTTTGCCCTACAAGTTGCACAAGCTTTGGAGAATAGGTTTCTGCATGTAGTCATTTCTTTGAAACTTGAACCCCAGGCACAGGCTGTTTCTTTGCAAATGATTGATGTAATTAAAAAGTGGACAGACGCTGCGTATATGCATTACTCCCCTCCAGATGTTTATTTTGGTGCCGTCCTAAAACTGACGTTTAGTGGCTGATGGGTTAGGAGCACAGATGTTTTAGGTCAGACTTTTCCCTCTGATAGTTCTCATCTGGGCATCATAATAATATCAAGGGACAAACAAAGCTGAACTCAACGCCATCACTTGACCTCATTTCTGATTTATAATTCTCCCTGCGACCATGCAATTTGAGCAGAAGGCCATCTCTGAAGTGTGTTTTTAATTTCAATATCTTTTTGTACTAGCCTCTTTGTCATCCTCCGTGTGTGCATCTGGCTTAACTTGCTGACGAGAAAATTGAAACATGCTTCTAGCCGGCAGCCAGAAACAAAGGGAAAAATTGTCTGAAGAGCCATTTAGCTGCCTGCATTCACCCCCCCCCCCCCACCCCAACACTGCCTTGCTTATATGAACAACCCCCGCAAAAATCTGAGCTGCTTTTGTATTAACGTCAGCCATGACGTTTCTCTCAGGGTGTGTTTAGCGTTGAAGAAACGAGGGCTCTGCAGGTTCAGCGTGGTTCCTCACAGCCCAGCCAAGGGCTCTGTGCGGCCACTGGAGGGACTTGAGGGGCCTCAAGCCAGCTGGCAAGGAAGACTCTGGGTTAAGAGGTGTCTAAAAACCTTGCTCAATGTATGTCCTTTAAGCCATATATATATATATTATTGATATATATATATTATTGATTTCAGAGAGGAAGGGAGAGGGGAAGAGAGAGAGAAGCATCAATGATGAGAGAGAATCATTGATCAGCTGCCTCCTGCCCGATCAGAGCCCGCAACCCAGGCATGTGCCCTGACTGGAATTGAACTGTGACCTCCTAGTTCATAGGTCGATGCTCAACCACTGAGCCACACCGGCTGGGCGTTGGATGTCCTTGTAATTCTGCCTGCTTCCCAGCTTCTTAGGAGCCAATCAGGATGGTTTCAGGAAATTGGCAGCAACTTCATCTGGAAGCATTTTCCTGAAACATGTAAATATTTGTACTTCAGAGGACTGTCCGACTCCAGGAAGGTTTATACCAGTGTGAGCTCTGTGGAGGTTAAGCAACACCCACAGGATACTCTGAGGAGAGACCAAGGTCTATGTCACCCATGAGAGAACTGTGAATTCCGGGGACAGGAGTAACCCTTCCATAGCAGGAAAGGTCTGTGGGAACAGGCAGTGCCTGAAAGTCAGGCTTCCAGATGGGAACTCACTGGTGGAAGTGGCACCAGGAAATGCCCTTGAGAATCATCATTTGTCTCCCAGCTTGTCCTGCACTGGGCTTTGTGCAGACGCGCTGCAGATGCTGGGCCCAGACATGGCAGCACAGAGAAGGGAAGCGGTGAAATTTTCAAGACAAGGGTTTCAGAGGACTGTGGGGCCACTGGGCGTCAGGAAATGAGAGCCCCCCCACCCCCAAGCCTGGTGCAGCTGTGGAGCCTCATTATTACCTGGCAACAGTGGAGAAAGCTGGCGATCTGCCTGTCTGGAGATCTGCCGGGAAGGGCTGAGGTTTCAGCATTAGTACGGTTCCTGATCGTTCAGCACCCTCCTCTGTGCTTTCTCTTCTTTAAGACACCTGTGGTTTTTGGCTGCCATGCGGGGAAAAGAGCCAAGCGTTGGCAGCCTCCTCTGATCTGGCATTAACAGCCTCACACTAGTCATTCCCAGCGATTATCTCCCCATCATAGATGTGCTGGGCAGAGATCTGGGGCCTTGCTTTGTGTGGTTCCAATGCATACGTTAAAATCTCCAATACATCAGGAGATGAGATCTGTTCAGATGCTCTGTCCCCTCTTCTCCTCGGACTCCTTATGCTGGTCCTGCCCAGTCATAAATGGATGAACACACAACCCAAGGAGCTGGCAGGGACAGTGGGGCAAGCGGAGTGATTTCTGAAATTCTGCTGGTGCAGGCATCCCTCACTTCAGTTTGACAGCTAGAGGGCAAAGGTCCTTCCATCAGGCTCCGAGTTCATAGGTTATGACATCTATAAGCTTCCTCTTACCTTGGATCAGGCCGAGTTTCCCCTTCCCTTTCTCTCACGGCTCCCCGAGTCTTTCTTTCATGACTCACATCCGAGTTTGTCATTGTAGATTTGTCTGTGTGATTATTTACTTTATGTCTTCCTCCCATTGACCGCATCACTTCTGCTCATGCCTGAATCCCAGAGACTGGCATGTAGTTGGAGTCCAGTAAATAGTTATTGAATGAATGGGTAAGTGAATGAATGAATGGAGCTTGAAGATACCAGAGACTGAGTCTAGTGCCTTCACTTAATAGGTGAAGATATAGAAGTTAAATGACTTGTCCGAGACAATGACGTTTTTTTACATATATGAAGACAGATTGAATTTGTCAATTCTAAAGTAGTAATTTGTTGTAAGTAAAACACAGAAATTAAACCGGAACACGTGGTTTTTCCTCTGGGCAGGATGCGAAGGTGGCTTCCCGGGTTCTTGTCCAGGTGGATTTGAAGAATGAAGCCACGGACAAAAGGTGGTACAGGAAAAGGTGGGAATTTATTGGGAAACAAGCACAGACTCCCACGTGGGGAGGGAAAGAGAGAGACCCGCCAAGTCCCTCTTTCCTAAGGTGTATAAAGGCTGCAGTTCTTTGTGTCCTGATATCCCCTCTGATTGGTCACTAGAGCAGCTTCTGAGCTCAAACCCCAGGTGGGGCTCCCTCTTCTTCTATTCCCTGTGGCCTTCCTCTTTATTCCTCTCCCTTTATGCTGTAAATGTGTACCTTTGGCAGCTCCCAGCCCCCTTATTCTGTGAATATATGCCTCTGGCAGCTCCCAGCTTTGCAGCCCCGTTCTCCCTCATGAACCCCTTAAGTCCTAAAACTCCCTAAACCTGCCTTTCTTTACCCCTAAAAACTCCTTTCATAAGTATTAGAGAATTCAAAGATGAATAAAACTCAATTCCTACTTTAAAAAAACAGCAGTTAAACTGTTAAGATAACAATAGTGATTCATGAAGTGCTTACTAGTGATTATTTCACTTAAGGCTCACAACAGTCCTATGAAATAGGTCTTATTATTACCATTTAACAGATGTGGAAAAGTAAGCTCAGAGATAATATTGCTAAACTGTATTGAGCTTTCCCCAGAGCAAGGCCTGAGAGAGAGACAAATAGATTGAAGTTAAAGTCTTTATAACTTAATCTCAGAAGTGACCTCCCATCACATCATTGTTGTCATTTTTTATGCATTATAAGTGAATAGAAATTAGGGTGGTGAACACACAATGTGGTGCACTGATGATGTGTTGTGGAATTGTGCACCTGGGACCTGTATAATCTTGTTAACCAGCATCACCCCAATTAAGTCAATGAAAAGGGAAAAACAAAAAACAAAAAAAACCAAAGAAGTGAACAGCACGGCCCAGCCCATACTCATGGGAGGGTGTTACACAAGGTTGTGAACACTTGAGGCAGGGATCGCAGGTCATCCCAAAGGCTGCCTACAACAACAAGGTCAGTTAAATCCAAAATCATTCAGTGTAATTCAGCATATTAATAATAGAAAGAAGAAGAACACATGCACCTCAATAGATGCAAAAAGAAGTATTTGATAAAATGTGACATCCATTGATGATAAAAACCCTTAAACTAGAACTCGAAGGGATTGATCTTGTTCAGATAAAGACATGTGATAGAGTGTATTGATGGCCTCACTTCCTAAACTAAACTAAAACAAAGATTCTAGAGCAGTGGTTCTCAACCTTCCTAATGCCTCAACCTGTTAATACAGTTTCTCATTTGTGGTGACCCCCAACCATAAAATTATTTTCGTTGCTACTTCTTAACTGTAATGTTGCTACTGTTATGAATCGTAATGTAAATATCTGATATGCAGGATGTATTTTCATTGTTACAAATTGAACATAATTAAAGCATAGTGATTAATCACAAAAACAATATGTAATTATATATGTGTTTTCCGATGGTCTTAGGCGAGCCCTGTGAAAGGGTCATTCGACCCCCAAAGGGGTCGCGACCCACAGGTTGAGAACCGCTGTTCTAGAGGATATTGTAAGATGTCCCCATGATTTAGGGGTAGAAAAAATTTATTAAATAGGATGCAAAAAGCACTAACCATGAAGGATTGACAGACTAGGGGCTGGGAAACCACAGCCCACAAGCCAAATCTGGCCACTTGGTTCTTGTAAATAAAGTTTTACTAGAAGGCCGCCAAGCCCATTGGTTTACATATTACCTATGGCTGCTTTCACACTACAATGGCAGAGTTGAATAGTTGTGTCAGAGATCTTATGGCTAGCAAAACCTAAAATAGTTACTATCTGGCCATTTTCAGAATGGTGCCAACCCCTGAATTAGACTAACTTAAAATTGGAAATTTCAGGTCATCAAATGGCACCATTAAGAGAATGAAAAGGCATCTCAGAATGGGAAAAACATATAATTGACAAAGGCCTCCTATCCTAAATATATAATGAATTCCTATAAATTAATAAGAAAAAAACTCAGTAGAAAAACAGGGAAAAGACACTAATAGGTACTCATGTCACAAAAGAGGAGTGACCAAAAAAAATTAAGATGTACTTGACATCATTAGCCGGGAAATGCAGCTCAAGAAATTACTAATTAAAACCATAATGAGATATCACTACACTCTCACCTAAATGACAGAATTAAAAAGACCAAAAATAACAACTGATGACTAGAATATGGAACGATGGGAACACCCATTTGCTATTGGTGGTGGTGTAGATTAGCACAACTACTTTGAAAAACTATTTAGCAGTATCTACTAAAGGAGAACATTATCTGCACTCCTAGATATGTACTGAATAGGTAAGCATATGTTCACCAAAATTCATGTACAAGATGTTGCTAACATTATTTTTTTCCTTTTCCCCCCTTTATTGATTAAGATATTACAAATGTGACCTTATCCCCTCAATGTCCCCTCATCCCCCCAATCCTGCCCTCACCCTCACCCCGTTGTCCACATCCATCGCTTATGCTTATATGCATGCATACAAGTCCTTTGGTTGATCTCTCCCCCTCACCCCCACCCTCCCCTACCTTCCCTCTGCTAACATCTACACTAATAAAAGACAAACATGCAAATTGACCACACCTTCGCTACACCTTAAGCCATGCCCACCAGCCAATCAGAGCAACTATATGCAAATTAACCCAACCAAGATGGCGGCCGGCAGCCACAGAGCTGGAGCGAGCAGGAGGCTTGCTTGTTCCAGTGATGGAGGGAGCCAAGCTTCCCCGCCTGCTGCGGCCAGCTCTGAGCTCCACTGAAAGCAACAAAGTTTCAATTATAGAAGGTAAATGAACCCCAGATACCTGCTTTCAGCTGGCCGTGGCCATGGAGCGGGAGTGAGCAGGAGCCGGCTCTGAGCTCCACTCAAAGCAACAAAGTTTCAATTATAGAAGGTAAACAAACTCCAGATACCTGCTTTCAGCCAGCCGTGGCCACAGAGCTGGAGCGAGCTGGAGTGGTTTGCCCTTGGCGATGGAGGAAGCCAAGCTTTCTGCAGGCCTCCACTAAAGGCAACAAAGTTTCGATTATAGAAGGTAAATAAATCCCAGAATAAAAAAAAAAAAGAAAAAAAGGAGAGGCTGGGAGTTTACGTCACCAGGGGGCTTGGCCAGCCTGAAAACGGCCCTTAGCCCCTAACCCAGACTCGCCAGGCACCCCAGTGGGGACCCCCCACCCTAAAGGGGGTGTGGCCAGCCTGAAAACAGCCATCAGCCCCTCACCCAGACTGGCCAAACCTCCATGGGGTGAGAGTCCCCACTGGGGTGGACATCCTCCAAGGGGTCCCACACTGCAAGAGGGCATAAGCCGGGCTGAGAGACCCCCCGAGTGCACAAATTTTTGTGCACCAGGCCTCTAGTTATTTATAATAGCCAAAAACTTGTAACAATTCAATGTCCACTAGTAGTCAAATACATTGAGGTAGTCATACAACAAAATACAGCAATAAAAATAAGTAAATTGCTACACTTAACATTATGGATTAATCTCACTAACTGAGTGATTATAGAAGCCAGACTAAAAAAAAAATATGATTCCATTTATATTAAGTTGAAATTCAGCAAAACAAATCTGTGATGTGCGAACTCTAGAAAGTAGTTTCCTTTGGGGGAGAGGGAAGGAATCATGACTGGGAAGCGGCCTGAAGAGCTTGATGCTGCCAATGTTCCACGATATATATATATATATATATATATATATATATATATATATATATATATATATATATATAATTATTATTATTTATTTCAGACAGGAAGGGAGAGGGAGAGAGAGTTAGAAACATCAATGATGAGAGAGAATCATTGGTTGGTTGCCTCCTGCATGCCCCCCACTGGGGATTGAGCCCGCAACCCAGGCATGTGCCCTTGACCAGAATCGAACCCGGGACCCTTCAGTTCACAGGCCGACGCTCTAGCCACTGAGCCAAACCAGCTAGGGCCCATGTTTTGTTTTTTATGTTTAATGTACTTTTATTGATTTCAGAGAGGAAGAAAGAGGGAGAGCGAGATAGAAACATCAATGATGAGAGAGAATCATTGATCGGCTGCCTCCTGCATGTCCCCTACTGGGGATCGTGCCCTGACCAGGAATCAAACCATGACCTCCTGGTTCATAGGTCGATGCTCAACCACTGAGCCATGCCAACCAGGAAATGTTCGATATTTTACTCTAAGTGGTGGGTATGTAGGTATATTTATTTTGTCATGATTCCTTGAGTTGTACTCCAAAGAGTTATGCACTTTTATGTATGTAAACTAGAGACCCGGTGCATGAAATTAGTGCATGGGGGGGGTGTGTCTCTCAGCCTGGCCTGCACCCTCTCACAACCCCTCGGGTCCCTAGGCCTAGCCAGCTATCAGGGCCTATCAGGGCTTTCCTTCCCCTGGCTGCCAGCAGCTGGCCCCACCCACCACTGCCACTGCTTGCCATCTGTGCAGTGCTGCTCCCCTACCACCACCACCGGTCACCTCCCTCTGCAGGCAACAGGCATGGGGTACCATCGCTTGGCTGGCCTGGGCTTCCCTCTGCGGTGCAATCGTGGGGCCATGGCGGGGCTCCCTGACCAATCGCATCACACCCGCCTTGGCTGGCCTGGCGCCAGTGCATGTCATAGCATGGTTGTCCAGAAGGTGGTCCAGATGGTTGTTCTGCTGTTCGGTCGTTCAGTCAATTTGCATATTATGCTCTTATTATTATAGATTACACTTCAATTAAAAGTTGTCAGTTTTGAGTTGCCAGTACTGAGTATAGAGGAATGGCAAGGTCTGATTGGCTGAAGACTGGGTACCTGAACCAATCACTGTGGAAGAAATGATGAGACTGTCTGGATGGATTGTAGACTGTATTTTCCTGCAGGGGTGCTGCTGGCATTTAGAGCAGATAGTTCTGCATGGTTCCCATATGCATCCCTGACCCCTAAACACTAAATGCCAGTAGACACATCACCCCTCCCCCCATTTCCCAATTTGGTGGAGGAGGGACACATTCTGCTTTGTTTGAAAGCAATCCCTTTAGACCAGCAGTTCTCAACCTGTGGGTTGTGACCCCTTTGGGGGTCTAACAACCCTTTCACAGGGGTCACCTAAGACCATCGGAAAACACATATATAATTACATATTGTTTTTGTGATTAATCACTAGGCTTTAATTATGTTCAATTTGTAACAATGAAATTGGGGGTCACCACAACATGAGGAACTGTATTAAAGGGTCGTGGCATTAGGAAGGTTGAGAACCACTGCTTTAGACTAATCAGGACCAACTTTTAGAGCTGCGGTCAACCCCACCAAAGCCACAAGCTGATATACAATAAGGGAGGGTGGAATGGCTTTGGGGAGAAAAGGGCAAAGGCCACTGCACACCCATGAAAAACTGGGAAGGAAAAATCACTCACCCCCTCAGTCTGCGCCCTTGTTTCTCATTACTTAGGGGGGATTCGGTTTTCTGAGGGAGGTAGTGTGTGCAGGTAGGAAAATACTGATGTGTTTGCTTTCATTGTGAGAAGTAGGTAAATGAAAAGTAATTGGTGAGCTGGTCAGCCTTTCCTTATTTGCAAGTTAGTCTAATATCTTAAATGTCTGTAAACATGCTTCTGCTCACACAAAGAAGCAAGTCTGTTTGACACACATGCTGTTGAGAATTTGCATTTACTTCCTGAAAACTGACTTAAATGACCAGACAATAGAGGACTGGTTTGGTAGAGGGTAGCTCACTCACACAGTGGTCTTAGATGCAGCCATTAAAAATTATCTTGCTCGGCTGGTGTGGCTCAGTTGGTTGAGCATCATCCCATGAACCAGGAGGTCACGGTTCAATTCCCGAACAGGGCACAGGACCAGGTTGCCGGACCAATCCCAATAGAGGGTGTGTAGGAGGCAGATGGTGGATGTTTCTCCCTCTCCCTTTCTCTCTCTGAAATCAATAAAAACATATTTTTTTAAAAATTACTCATAATTTTTAAAAATGGTCTTTAGGATGAAGTGTAGGAATGTGGGAAAGGATCTATGATATTATGCAAAGTACAGGATGCAGGGTGCACAGAGGCCCACACACTCTGATGGCAAATATAAGGTGTCCCCCCAAAATGTATACACACACGTTGAATAATTATAAAAGCAGTGTTTATTAAAATACATTTCATTTTCAAAATTGAGCTATCAGCTGTTAAAAGTATGTATGCACTTTTTGGGATACCCTGTATGTAAAATGTAAGTGCCTCTGACCAAGGACTGAAGGGTGTTTTGCAAAAACAAAGAGTTGGGCCTGGCTGATGTGGTTCAATCGACCTATGAACCAGGAGGTCACAATTTGACTGGGTCAGGGCACATGCCTGGGTTTCAGGCTCAATTCCTAGTAGGGGGCATGCAGGAGGCAGCTGATCAATGATTCTCTCTCATCATTGATGTTTCTCTCTCTCTCTCTCCCCCTCTTCCCCCCTCCCCTTCTCTCTGAAATCAATTAAAAAAAATTTCCTATACCTCTAAGACTATTCCTGGGAACACCAGCGTTTCAATATCCCAGTTTGATGATTTAAGAAATGAAAATTTACTCTGTGAAAATGTCTTTCATTTAAAAATTATCTCTAGAATATTTTATTTATTTATTTTTAAATATCTTCTTATTGATTTCAAAGGGAAAGGGAGATGGAGAGAGAGATAGAAACATCAATTCATTGATCAGCTGCCTCCTGCTCTCCCCACACCAGGGATAAACTGGGGCATGTTCCCTAACCAGGAATCGAACTGTGACCTCCTGGTTCATAGGTCAACACTCAACTGCTGAGCCATGCTGGCTGGGCTCTAGAATAATCTATAATAATCAAAGGACAATATGCTAATTAGACCGAACGTCCTTCTGGGCATCATTTTGGACATCCTTCCGGATGGAACCCGGGGCCGGAGTGAAGCAGCCCGGGTCCCAGGCACCTGTCCCCAGCGGCCGGAGGGAAGCAGCCCGGGGCCCGGGTGTGGAGGGAATCCAGTGCCGGCAGCTGGGGGAAGGAAGGCCTACTCTTGCTCGAATTTTTGTGCATCGGGCCTCTAGTCCTATATAATAAAAGGCTAATATGCAAATACACCAAACAGCGGAATGACCGGCTGCTATGATGCGCACTGGCCACCAGGGGGCAGATGCTCAATGCAGGAGCTGCCCCCTGGTGGTCAGTACGCTCCCACAGAGGGAGTGCTGCTCAGCCAGAAGCTGGGCTCACGGCTGGCGAGCACAGAGGTGGTGGCGGGAATGGGTGATGGGGAGTGGGCCTAAGCCGGCAGTCAGACATCCCCTGTGGGGTCCTGGACCGTGTGAGGGCACAGGCTGGGCTGAGGGATCCCTCCCCCCTCCAGTGCACGAATGTCATGCACTGGGCCTCTAGTCTACACTAATAAAAGAGAAAAATGGTAATTGGCGTACGACCGCTACCCTTCCGATTGGCTAATCAGCATATCCTTATGCAAATTAACTGTCAGCCAAGATGGCGGCCGGCAGCCAGGCAGCTGGAAGCGAACGTGAGGCTTCCTTGCTCCCGTGACTGCAGATTCCAACGTTCCCCGCCTGACTTGCCGGACTCTGAGCTGGCAGTTTGAAACATTCTAACAAATATAGCCGGCTGGGATCTCAGAGCTGAAGTTATACATTGTTTCGATTATAGAACGGCAAACAAACCAGCAGCGGAAGCCTCAGAGCTAGAGCCAGAGCTAAAGCTGGCCCAGAAGAAAAAAAAAAAAAGAAAAAAAGGAGTGGTTGGGAGCTTCAGTCAAAACCCCTAGCCTGAAAGCAGTCCTCAGCCCCTCACCCAGACTGGCCAGGCACCCCAGTGGGGACCCCCACCCTGAAGGGTGTGTGACCAGCTGCAAACAGCCATCATCCCCTCATCCAGGCTGGCCAGGCACCCCAGTGGGGACCCCCACCCTGATCCAGGACACCCTTCAGGGCAAACCAGCCGGCCCCCAGGCCTCTATCCTATATAGTAAAAGGGTAATATGCCTCCCAGCACAGGGATCAGCGGAGCCACGAGGCCTCCTGGCACCAGATCAGCATGACAGGGGGCAGCGCCCAAACCCCCTGATCGCCCTGCGGCTCTGTGTGTGACAGGGTGTGGCGTCCCAACCCCCTGATCGGCCCTGCTCTGTGTGTGACAGGGGGTGGTGCCCCAACCCCCCCCCCCCCCACGGGCCCTGCTCTGTGTGTGACGGGGTAGAGCCATAACCTCCCCATCGGCCCTGCCCTGAGTGTGACAGTGGGGGCGCCCCAACCCCCTGATTGGCCCTGCTCTGTGGGTGACAGGGGGCGGTGCCCTAACTCCCCTATCGGCCCTACTCTGTGCGTGACGGGGGAGCTCCCCAACCCCCTGATGGGCCCTGCTCTGTGCGTGACAGGGGGGAGCTCCCCAACCCCCTGATGGGCCCTGCTCTGTGCGTGATGAGGGGGGCGGGCAGTGCCCCAACCCCCTGATTGGCCCTGCTCTGTGAGTGACAGGGGGCAGTGCCCCAACCCCCTGATGGGCCCTGCTCTGTGAGTGACAGGGGGCAGCGCCCCAACCCCCTGATTGGCCCTGCTCTGTGCATCACAGGGGGTGGCGCCGCAACCTCCCCATTGAACCTGCCTTGAGTGTGACAGGGGTCGGTGCCCCAACCCCCAAATCAGCCCTACCCTGAGCGTGACTGAGGGTGGCATCGCAACCTCCCAATCTGCCCTGCTCTGTGCATGACAGGGGGCGGTGCCCCAACTCCCCAATCAGCCCTGCTCTGAGCCCGACCAGGGGCTGCACCTAGGGATTGGGCTTGCCCTCTGCCACTCAGGAGCAGGCCTAAGCCAGCAGATCATTATCTCCCGAGGGGTCCCAGACTGCAAGAGGGCACAGGCCGGGCTGAGGGACCCCCTCTTCCCCCCCGAGTGCACAAATTTTTGTGCACCGGGCCTCTAGTATAAAAATAAAAACCAAAGAGTTGGTAGTGATCATTTTTTCTTTCCTCCCAAATGATCCCTATAATTTTGTTGCATGGTTTTCCCATGAATGAGAAAATTAAAAAGCCTTTCTTCCTTTTGAGAAATCCCATTTGCCCCAGAATTGTATCATAGTTTGTTAAGCTTCTCTTGGATGAGATTCTTTTCAAAGTACTAGTCCGCCCCCCCCCACCCCCCCCCACCCCCCCCCCCCTCCCGCCCCCCAGGACCATGCTGTGGGGATTCTGGCTTCTGTTTGCAGCCTGGCTGACAGCTTGAAGATGGAACTCACACAAGTCCTTTAACTTTTCCCATCTTTGAAGCAGAGAACAGTTCCACTTGCTACTGCCATTTAGATTAATGAGCTGCATTTAATGCCATGAAGTTCATTGTGCAATTTGAGATTATAGCCTTCCTGTGAGAAATAGGTGGTGTTTACAAAGAAGAAAGAAACAGTGGGAGTGCTATTGTGTTGTTAGAAGTGCATTCCCTCAACCAATATAATTGTGCAACTCCAGTGTGCAAGGCGCTGTGCTCAGAATTAGGAGGTATATATACAAAGATGACTAAACTGCCATCCTGCTTTCCAGGAGCTTACAGTCTTATGGTGATAAAAATATCCAAGAATTATTCAGGGTTTACAATGTGATAGGCACGACCCTTTATGGATTCTGTGCTGTTTAATTAATTACTTGTAATTAATATTATTATGTATTAATTACTATGTAATGAATTTAATCCCCACAACAACCCGGGGAGATGGGGTTATTATCATCATTTTAAGAGATCCGTAAATTGAAGCTGAGAGAGATGAAGTAAGAACACAAAGTTGTGACCCTAAATCAATGGCCTTTCGGTCACTCTCCTGTGCTGTCTCCCAAGCATTAGCCAAGGTGGGAAGCAACTGTCTGTCTCAGCCTGCTTGCAATCCCTCAATCCTGAGGTAGGTTCCGATCCACAAAATAAAGCCTTTTTGATGGAGGATGAGTCAAATCTACTGGCCAAATAACCAGGTTGGAAAGTCTGTACCCCTTCTCAACTTCAGAGGCATTTGTATTGGGCTGGAATTGTCAGTTTAAAAAAAAAAGAGAGAGAGAGATACAATTGACATAACATTGTGTAAGTTTAAGATGTACAGCATGTTGATTTGATACAGGTATATACTGAAATATGATTCCCACTGTAGCGTTAACTAATACCTCCATCAGATCACATAATTATCATTTATTTTTTTGTGGTAAGAACATTTAGGATCTAGTCTCTCAGCAACTCCCAAGGATGTCGAAGAGTATTGTTAATGATAATCCCCATGCTGTGCCCTAGGTCCTCTTCTAACGGCAAGTTTGTACCCTTTGTCCAGCGTTTCTGTAATTGTCAGGTAATCTGGGATGTTTTTAGGTTACAATTAGGTGTTGTTTGGGGAAAGGGAACTGTTGTTAAAAAACAATCTTAATGTTATAACTTTGTGTTGTCTAGTGTCAAATTATTTGTCTTTTTCCAGAATCTATAGGGAGTTCAGGGTAAAGATTGGCTATGCTGAGAATAGGACACAAAACCAGGTCTTTTTTGTGTCTGGTTCTTCTGCTCTATGTCCCACTTATGCCTCAGAGGGTCACAGACTCTCAAGTTTGGAAAGAACCTTAAAGTGCATTTCTAGTCCAGTATTTTTCACACCCTGTTAGTGGGTTGTGAAATCAATGAACCGGTTATGGTAAGCATTTTCAAAAGATAAAACTGCACCTGGTAAAGGTAAATATCATTCAGGAAACTTTTACTTATTGTCTTAGTTGCATACGGCTGCCATAACAAAGTGCCCCAAACTGGTGCCTTAAAAGCCGCTGAAATGTATTCTCTCACAGTTTCAGATCAAGAAGTCCAAACTCGCCCTAACCGGTTTGGCTCAGTGGATAGGGTGGGCAAACTTTTTGACTCAGGGCCACAATGGGTTCTTAAACTGGACCGGAGGGCCGGAACAAAAGCATGGATGGAGTGTTTGTGTGAACTAATATAAATTCAAAGTAAACATCATTACATAAAAGGGTATGGTCTTTTTTTTTTTTTTAGTTTTATTCATTTCAAACGGGCCGGATCCGGCCCACAGGCCGTAGTTTGCCCACGGCTGGGATAGAGCATCGACCTTCGGACTGAAGGGTCCCAGGTTCGATTCTGGTCAAGGGCATGTACCTTGGTTGCGGGCACATCCCCACTAGGGGGTGTGCAGAAGACAGCTGATCGATGTTTCTCTCTCATCGATGTTTCTAGCTCTCTATCCCTCTCCCTTCCTCTCTGTAAAAATCAATAAAATATATTTTTTAAAAAAAGAAGAAGTCCAAACTCAAGACGTCACCGAGGCCACGCTCCCTCTGGAACTCTGGGTGGAATTCTTCCTTTCCTCCTCCAGCTCTGGTGGTGGCCGGGAATCCTTGGCTTTCCTCAGCCCGTAGCTGCATCCCTCCAACCTCTGCCTCTGTTTTCACATGGCATTCCCTTTCTCTGTGTGTCCATGTCCACACTTCCTTCTTCTTCTAAGGACACCTGTCATCCTGGATCAGGGCCCACACTACTGCCCTCAGTTGTGATTTTTTTTTTAATTTGGTAAATAATACGACTCATCCACTTCTTGATCTTTCTGTAATGACCTGACAATGGTACTTGGGGCTACACTGAGCCCACCAGCAAGGGGTGATCATCTCAGGAGACACCCGTTGGCTCTGTGGACAACGCTGGTTGTTGGCAGGGCTTTCATCGGGGAAGAATTTGTCGGACTGTAGACATAGCCCACAAGAGACCTGACAGAGCCCGCTTTTAGTTGCAGTGGGTGTAGGTAAAGTGCTCTTTGGAGCAAAGTATCATATGACTTGAAAGTACTCATAGTGATGGAGAGGATAAGGATTTGGAAGACCTCATTGCCAAAGCCTCATGAAGGATGCATTTTTTTTTTTATTTTAAATATATTTTATTGATTTTTTACAGAGAGGAAGGGAGAGAAATAGTTAGAAACATTGATGAGAAAGAAACATTGATCAGCTGCCTCCTGCACATCTCCCACTGGGGATGTGCCCGCAACCCAGGTACATGCCCTTGGCCAGAATCGAACCTGGGACCCTTCAATCCGCATGCCAATGCTCTATCCACTGAGCCAAACTGGCTTCGGCAGGATGCATTTTTTAAAAAAAAAAAAAATCTGAAAGCCTTTCTTTTCTCTCTCCTTTTTTTTTTTTTTTTTTCAGGGAAAGGGGCATGGAGGGGTTGATCAGAAGGACTTGGGCCCCTGAAAGCCTTTCAAAAGAAATTAGGGCTTTTTTTTTTTTTTTGCTTTTTTTAGAAGACAGAAGAATGAACTAGGTCAAAGTTCTCCCAAACCAGTAATCGAACAGGATCTGCTGTAAAATGGGAAGCTTTGCCGTTCCACGTGTCCCAGCATGTGGCCTGCCGTCTGCCCACCTCTCTGAAATTTGCCACATTCACTCAGACACATTGCTGCAAGCACTAGTAGAAACGCCTTTCCCCTGAAAAAGTTACCTAGACTGACCTTTCCTTAGGTAATTCCTAAATAAATGAGTATGTCTGCTTTTACATTGAAACGCTTTACTATTTTATTCACAGAAGATAATTTTTGAGTTTGAAGGTAGATGGTTTTTTTTAACTTTAGCTCAATTTGATTCTTTTTTTTTAAATATATTTTTTAATTGATTTCAGAGAGGAAGGGAGAGGGAGAGAGAGAGAAACATCAATGAGGAGAGAGGATCATTGATTGGCTGCCTGCTGCATGACCCCTACTGGGGATGGAGCCTGTAACCCGGGCAGGTGCCCTGACTGGGAGGCGAACCGAGACCTCCTGGTTCATAGGCGACACTCCACCCCTGTGCCACACCATCCGCGCCAGGCGGCCCCCTTTTTCCTTGTCTTCATGACTTTCAGGTTGGAACCGGTGCTACCAATGACAACTCCTTATGGTGCAGGGATTCTCCGAGGGGTGGGACCTTGGGGGTGTCCTAGAATGAGAGGAGAGAGGGCATGGAGTTTGAAAAGTTCTCATTCTGAAACAACCTCCCCCTAGCACCCACCCTCAATCAGCACGCCCTCACCTGCTCCTGGGAGGGAGACACCAGGCCGGGCCTTCTGGGGCTCCCCGCGGGGCTTGGGGCTTCGCACCACCCGGGTTCTGCTCGCCATGTCCCTAAGATGTTGACCAGCTTGTACGGCCCTCTCCCCACCTCTCCCACGGGGAGGCCGAGAGTGGAAGGAGCCGCTGCTCACTGTGAAGTGCAGGATCACAGCGAGCCCACAGTGGTACCCACCCTGGGCCTCTGCGCCTACATTCTCAAGGAGCCCCGTTCCTTTTGTCCATTTGCAAAACAAGTGGCCTCACCACCCCCCCCTCCCCACACACACACATCTCCTCCCCCCACCCCCACCCCCACCCCGTTCTCTCTACCCAAGGCCACCGGAGGTCCTGGGGCACGAATGGGCTCCACCCTCTGGCACAGGGAATGCCCATGTTTTGTTTGGGCTCTTTCTGAAATGAAAAAAAAAAAAAAGGAATCCCCCTTTTTAGTTACCGTTAAGAGGGTGAAAAGCTCAAGCGTTGTGTGTCAAGTAGGGGGAATCAGATTTGTGTTTCATACAAAACCAACGGCCAGGCCATCCACAGGATCTCTGCGGGCCCTGGGCGCATGCCGCCCGCTCTCACCGGCCGAGAGGAACCCAGCTCCTGGGTGGAGTGTGCGGCCTGCTCGTCCCCAGTCACAGCCACTTCCTGTTTCCCTTGGAGGCTCGCCGCCGAGGTCCTATTCTGCATGAAAAACGCGGTGGGTCTATCTGCTCTCACTTTCCGATACACCTACGCCTTCGTTCTGTGGCCAGTGTCCAGGCTCTACCCCGGCTGGACTGGGGCTGCACAGCTCTGCCCAGAAGGGCTGCCGTCCACGCCCAGCGCCCAGCCAGGCGGCTGTTTACACCGGGCCCTGACCGTGAGCTCCGCTGCTGTGCTAATCCAAGCCATCTGCACTTGACGACAATTAAAACCTTCAGATCTCTCAGGCGTTTCCTTCCTCTGATTATAACGTAGGGGTTGCAGCCACACTCGAAGGGAAACAGAGCAGGCTTTGTGGCAGCTTGATTTCTGCAGGGCAGTTCTAACAGAGAAACCCCGCTTTACGAACGGCTTTTTTCTCAGCTGAAATCCAGGTACTTAACATCTAACAAACCCTGAACTTTTAATTACTCTGCTTGCCCAGAGGGCAGGGGGACCTCTTGTTTATGGAGCCAGAGTGAGGAAAATTATGAGGTGAAGTTTGTTCCGGAGATCTCCTGTCTCCCCTGTTTTCCTCGTCTTCCTCTCAGCCTCTCTGTCTGTTTTCCATACCTCACAGGTCTTGCTGCCTTCTACTAAACAGGCTCAAACAAACAAAGGGAAAGCAAGTCAGTGTTGCATTCCTTACCTCCTTTCTCTCCCCTCAAAATTCCTACATTGCTGCCTGGATGGCGTGGTTCAGTGGTGAGTGTCGACCTATGAACCAGAAGGTCAGGCAAGGTTTGATTCCCAGTCGGGGCATATGCCTGGGTTGTGGGCTGGATCCCCAGAGGGGGGCATGCAGGAGGCAGCCCATCAGTGATTCTCTGTCATCATTGATGTTTCTATCTCCCTCTACCTCTTCTTTTCTGAAATCAATAAAAAATATTTTTAAAAATTTCACCCTGACCGGTTTGGCTCAGTGGATAGAGCGCCGGCCTGTGGACTGAATGGTCCCAGGTTCGATTCTGGTCAAGGGCATGTACGTTGATTGCTGGCACATTCCCAGTGGGGGGTGTGCAGGAGGCAGCTGATTGATGTTTCTCTCTCCTCGATGTTTCTAGCTCTCTATCCCTCTCCTTTCCTCTCTGTAGAAAATCAATAAAATGTTTATATATATATATATATATATATATATATATATATATAAATTTCCACATCATTATGATTGTGACCTTACCTATGAATCACAGAGATAATGCACACAGTAAATACATTCCACCAAAGTGGCCAAGGGCACACTGTTGCCCTCAGGAGACAGAGGTGAGGAGTGGTGAGTTCAAGTCCTTAAGGGAATCGATTCCCTATGTAAAGCATCCAATCCATGGCATCCTTGGGGCGAGGAGGCGTGGCTGGCTGGAGCCAGGTAGCCACACTCTACCTCCTGCAATGTTATTCTGCACCGGCTCTCTGGACAGGTGCAAAAGGGTTCTTTGACTCGGGTTCTCCTGCAGAATGGAGGCCGCCAGCCTCAGTCTAGGACACCAGTGAGGATTGGGTGGGTGACCACTGAAAAATTCAAGATCATAAAGATGTCTTTTTCTGACTGGGCACCAGGCTGGGGAGAGAACTCTGGAGATGTAGAGCTTTTTCTCAAGCACTAAGATGTGAGAGAACAGCTCCTAACAGATACCAATAAGTGAGGAAGGCGGCGGGGGGGGGGGGGGGGGGGGGGGCGCGGGGGATGAAACATTTCTTTCCCTTATATTTAGTCAACACTCTTACTGAGTTTTGCTAGATGTGTCTTTAACAGTAATCATGGTAGAGCATTGGTGTCTACAAAAACTTTTAGTCATTGTCTCACTTAATCCTCTTTAAATTATGAAATAGGCCTTCCCATTCTCAAAGAAAAAAAATTAGAAAGTGCCTGGCCAGTGTGGCTTAGTTGGTTGAGTGTCGCCCAGTACACTGAAATGTTGCTGGTTCAATTCCCCATCAGGCACATGCTCAGATTTCGGGCTCCATCCCTGGTGGGGGGCATGCAGGAGGCAGCAGCCCATGGATATCTCGCTCCTGCATCAGTGTTTCTCTCTCTCCCTCTCCCTTCCTCTCTCTCTAAAAATCAATAAAAATATTTTTAAAAAATCTATAATTTAATTTGAAAGGCCTGGGTTTTGATAAGTGGGTCCCCATCCATAGGATGAATATGTCTGAAGCCTGGTGGTATCACAGTCCCCCTCCCCCTTCACTTGTGGGGCAATGACAGATGCTTCTAGTGGAGGGGGTGGTATTCTGCTGGTATTTGTCAGGTGGCTGAGCTACAGTTGTAGCTTCTATACTAAGATAACAACTCCTGGTTGGTTTTTATCATTCCAACCACTTACAACATGCAACTGAAAAAAATGGAAACTGTAACCATTCTATTTTTATTCCAGTTAAAAATACTTCACCATGCTCTAGCTGGTTTAGCTCAGTGGATTTGGCCTGCAGACTGAAGGATTCCAGGTTTGATTCCAGTCAAGGGCACATACCTGGGTTGCGGGCTTGATCCCCAGTAGGGGGCATGCAGGAGGCAGCTGATCAATGATTCTCTCTCATCATTGATGTTTCTCTCTCTCTCTCCCTCTCCCTTCCTCTGTGAAATCAATAAAAATATATTTTAAAAAAATATTCACCATAGGTCAACATAGACAATCCAGTATTTTTTCAAGATCATATATTTGGTTGTTTCATGGTATGAAATGAATACACCCCTGGAGAGGGAGGGAAAAAGAGGAAGGAGGCGGGGAGAGAGAGAGAGAAAGAAACTTTGAATGAACATCAATGTGAGAGAGACACATGGATTGGTTGCCTCCGCACCGGACCCAACCAGGGCCAGGGTGGAACCTGCAACCTAGGTACATGCCCTTGACCAGGAATCGAACTCGAGACCCTTTGTTGTGTGGGCCAATGTTCTAACCGCTGAGCACACCAGCCAGGGCAAGCATAATTTAAAAATAGTTAAAGGTGCTATTTTAAGTCAACAACTTTTTTTTTCCCCAATGAAGAAAAGGTGTTCAAGACTGAGGCTTGCCCTGGAACAATGCATTCTGTGACTATTTGATGAACTTAATTACCTTAATTCTTCTCTATAGGAAGGAATGGGGACAAGACGGCATAAACACATTCAATAACCATGTGTTCTACCATGATGACGGACTTTCAAATAGAGGAAGGGACACCCTTGGCTTCATAGTAGTATTGACAAGAGAGACAGGTGGATAAACACACACACACACACACACACACACACACACACACACATGCAGTAAGAGCCCAAATGCATAGTAAAAATTTTCACTCGTTCTAAGCTATCCATTCCATAATGCAATTTGGGGTATTAAGGTGATCTTTCTAATATTTATACTATTTAACCAGAGGTCTGAAGTAAATGATAAAGTATTGTGAATTTAATTCATCTCTTGTTAATTCCCTCTGTAGTCTGAATTAACTAGTGGAACAGATGGATAGGAAACCTAAGTCCCAATGTCAGTTCGACTGTGATTGCGGACACATTGCTTAACTTCTTCAAGACTCGGTTTCCCACCTGTGAAGTGGCGGTAATTACAAAGCCCTGAGGTGGAGCTGAGATAACTACATGAGAAAGTGTTGTGAGTGTTTAAAAAGCATTCCCAGGACACATCAGGCTATTATTACTCTATTCCTGTTATTAATTTCCCCAGGGAGAAATGCAGCTATTAACTGAAATACCACTCAATGACACAGTGAAGGTCTATCTTTAAGATTTTTAAAGAGCTTTGGAGATGAAAAGATGCTAAGAGGTTTCTTCCCACGAGTTCAGATCTGGTCCCAGCTGAATGTGTTTTAGTGTAAAGGGTAGTGATTGTGTTCCAGCGGAGTCACTAGAAATAGAGATCTTACGCTTTTTAAAACATTTAAGAAACATTTTTGATTATAAAATGTAACATGAGAATACATCCCCATAGATCCATCACTGACATCCAACAGTTGTCAAGATTCCATTCCTTTTTATTTTCTTTTGATCAAACAACTCCCAGACAGTATGTCCTCCCATCCATCCGTACTTTAAAATTTATTTATAAAAAATATGAACATAAAAAAATGCCATTAGTATCACTTAATTACTTTATCCTACAATATACCTATAATAATTTCAAACTAGCAATACCAATAAACACGATTGCAGTCAAGAGTACTTGGTTATTATTTTATACTGAGAATATATACATTATGGACATACCATCAAAATACTATCTTAAAGACATTCAGAACACTTATTTTCTTGTGTGTCTCTAATACTAAAAATTTAGTTAGTTTCATTTGTAAAAAATGTGTTTTCAATTTGTAGTGGTTGCTTTTCCCCCCTTTTGATTTAACTTAGATTTTAACTATGTAAAATATTCACATAGTTTCAAAGTCAAAACTATAGAACAAGGTATTTTCACATAAGTTGTGCTTCTGTTCCCTGTGCCCTCACCTGGTTTCCTCCATCCCCCCTAGAAGTAACTAATTGCTATTATTCCTTGGTTTATCGTTCTGTGGCTTCTTTTAAAAAAATATTTTCCAAATAGCATACTACAAACACCGTTCTGCACTATCTACATATATAAAAGCCTAAGCAACCATTACAACCGAAAGACCAGAATGACCGGTCAACCAGTTGTTATGACACTCACTGATCACCAGGGGGCAGACACTTAACGCAGGATTTGATGGTCAGTGCGCTCCCACAGCCAACCTCCCGTGGCCCCTTCCCCCGGGTGCCCGCCCCCCCCCCATCAGCTCTGATCCCCAGACAACCTCCCGCAGCCCCTCCCCCTGGCCAGCCAACCTCCCTCAGCCCCTCACCCTGGCTGGCCACCCCGCCCCCCCCCACCCCCCCCCCCCCAGTTGGCCTGATTGCCAGCCCATCTCCTATGGCCCCTTCCCCCAGCCAGCCAGCCAACCTCCTAGGTCCCTCCCCATGGCCAACCCCCCAATAGGCCTCAATCGCCGGCCAGGCCGAGGGACCCCCACCCGTGCATGAATTCGTGCACCAAGCCTCTAGTTCTTTTATAATGATTGACCCTAGAGATCATTGTAGATCAGTGTGTTGAGACTGTTCCCATTTTTTGTTGTTGTTGTTAATCTTCACCAGAGGATATTTTTCCATTGATTTTCAGGGAGAGTGGAAGAGAGAGGGAAAGACAGAGAGAAACATCGATGTGAGAGAAACATCGATCAGCTGCTTCCTGCACACCCCCTACTGGGGATGTGCCTGAAACCCAGGTACATGCCCTTGACCGGAATCGAACCTGGGACCTTTCAGTCCACAGGCCGACGCTCTATCCACTGAGCCAAACCGGTTTCAGCAAGAGTTGGACCATTTTGCATTCAAACAACCATAAGCAAGAATGCCTGTTTCCCTGCTACCTCAGTAACAAAGGATCTAACTTTTCAATTTTTGCCAATTTGATGGAAAAGAGTGGTATCTTGCAGTAATTTTAATTTGCATGAGATTGAGCATCTTTTTTCTATGGGCTATTTTCATTGACTTTTCCGTGATCTTATCTTTTGTCCATTTCCATGGGGGTTATTGCTCTTCTTGAAGTTTAGGAGCGCGTTATGGATTATAGATATTTGCTGTTTGTGACAAAATTTGCAAACACCTTTCTTGGTTTGTTAGATGCCTTTCCCCTCATTTTAAAAATCAGGGAATATTTATGTACAGTAGAATTCACCCTTTTTAGAACACAGTGCAAGGAGTTTTGAGAAATGTATACAACTGTGTAACTCACCATGATCAATATCAAGATTTAGACCAACAGGTTCTGTCATTTGCCTTTGACCTTGCCTATTGTTTTCTATTTTGCCACAATTTTGTACTTTTTAAAGCTACTACAGCCATGATTTTTAAAAATATACATTTTCATTGATTTCAGAGAGGAAAGGAGAGGGGGAGAGAGATAGAAACATCATTGATGAGAGAGAATCATTGATCGGCTGCCTCCTGCATGCCTCCTACTGGGGATTGAGTCCACAAACCAGGCATATGCCCTTGACCAGAATTGAACCCTTGACCCTTTAGTCTGCAGGCTGACACTCTATCCACTGAGCTACAGCCATGATTTAATGTAAACAGATTCTTTCAACAAATAGCTCATAATTCTCTGCTGTGTTTTAAACAAACAGATTATATAGCCTGAGTGTACATTCTACCTGGAGAGATGAAAACACATGTAACTAATAAAATACTTTTTCTGTTCTGTTAAAGGAATTGCTAAATTTAGAAGTTCGGAGTTTAGGAGTTCCTTTAGCAAAGCTGAATAGAATTGCTCTTTTTAATTTGAGGGGCGGTGGGTAAGCAGTGGTTGAAGAAGCAAAAAGGAGTGTGACAGCCTCTAAAATGACTTTTGGTCATTTTGCTATTTCAACATGTAACTGCAGGGGCCAGGATATACCCACCCCTCCCCTGGCCCCCCAAACATGTGCTTTGACATAAGGATTATCTTGAGCTGAAGGTAACTGAGGAACAGCTGACTTAGAAAAAGCTCTAAAACCAGAGGATAGGCCCTGGCTGGGTAGCTCAGTTGGTTAGAGCATAGCATTAAAACACCAAGGCTGTGGTTCAATCCCTGCTCAGGGCACATACAAGAAGCCACCAATGAATGCATAAACAAGTGGAACAACACATCAGTGTTTCTCTCTCCTTTCCTCTGTCTGTAAACATCCTATATAATAAAGAGGTAATATGCAAATTGACCGTCACACCCCACACAAGATGACCATCCCCATGTAGTCACAAGATGGCTGCCACAAGATGGCCAGCAGGGGAGGACAGTTGGGGGCGACCAGGCCTGCAGAGGAGGGCTGTTGGGGGCGACTGGGCCAGCAGGGGAAGGCTGGTGGGGGCAATCAGGCCAGCAGGGGAGGGCAGTTGGGGGCGATCAGGCTGGCAGGGGAGCGGTTAGGGGGTGATCAGGCTGGCAGGCAGGCGAGCAGTTGGGAGCCAGCAGTCCCGGATTGTGAGAGGGATGTCTGGCTGCTGTTTTAGGCCTGATCCCACAGGGATCCCAGATTGGAGAGGGTGTAGGCTGGGCTGAGGGACGCCCCCCTCCAGTGCACAAATTTTGTGCACCAGGCCTCTAGTCAATAAATAAAAACATTAAAAAAACCCAGAGGATATAAGTTTGCCTTTTGTACAAGAACTTTTCATTTGTAGAGGGGTCTTTTTCTCCAGTACCAGAAAGAGGAGACTGACACTGAAGACAACTCATCTCCTGAGATGACTGGAGCCTGCTTGGCAAACCCTACAGCACTCATTTCCCAGTTACCTCCCCAGAGCCAAAGCCCAAAGCCACCTTCTCCACCTTGTTGAGTTTTTACTCCTTGTCTGTGAAACTCCCATATTCCTATGTAACAACTCCCTTTCTCCTTTATTCTGTCTTTTGTCAGATTAATTTGTAGGGTCCCAGATATAGGACCCAAGGAGATAGAAGAAGAAGTTTCTTCCTCCCCTCTACTACCCACGTCATTTAACATTTTTTAAAGTAGAAAAATTTTTAATTAACAATAGGCAAATGCATTTTCAAAGGGAAAAGTTTAATATAAAAGATTCAAGATTCACATTATGATAAGTGATAAAATTAAATACCCTTCTCTTTATAAGTGTTCATCTTTTGCATTTTTTTCTACTTAATTTATCTTGCCATTTAATTTTCTAGGCTTTCTATTACTCTTGCCCCCATTTTCCTATTTGAATTTTTTCAATTTAGTGGGAGATTGAATTTTGCCTGACTGTTAGTTTTTTAACATATTTTTTTAAATTAATTTCAGTGAGGAAGGGAGAGGGAGAGAGACAGAAACATCACTGAGGATCGAGCCCACAACCTGGGAATTGAACCATGACCTCCAGGTTCATGGGTGGACGCTTGACCACTGAGCCCTCTGCCGGGCTGCTTGACTGTTTTTGACAACAGCAATCAGTGATTGAGTTCAAGGATTTGGAGTCATGTTTCCCAATGTCCAACCAGCAGTCACCCTCTGCACTTTGAGTCCCTCACAAAACCACAGGAAGTTTCACAAGAGATGGTCAAGCCTGTTTGTCTGCTTCTCTCAGCTGTGTTACAACACAGCCCCCCACCCCCAACACTCTTGTCTTCATGTCATGCCTGGCAGTTCCCACATTTCTGACAGGTACAGTCTTCACTCCTTAGCTTATGTTTTAACAACAGCGTTGCCCTCACCTCTTCGGTCAGCCTTTCTTCACAACTTCAGGTGTTTGCTGTGCTTATGTTTTAGCTGATCACCTTTCCCCTCTTCCCTGAACTGCCTGTTGTCTTCCTCTCTGCCCGTGTCTCTTCTTGAGGACACACCAAATCCCTTCACATGTTCTGGTCTTGGGTTTACATTTTTTAAAAAATATGTTTTATTGATTTTTCACAGAGAGGAAAGGAGAAGGATAGAGAGTTAGAAATATCGATGAGAGAGAAACATCAATCAGTTGCCTCCTGCACACCCTGTACTGGGGATGTGCCCGCAACCCAGGTACATGCCCTTGACCGGAATCGAACCTGGGACCTTTCAGTCCGCAGGCCAACGCTCTATCCACTGAGCCAAACCGGTTAGGGCAGGGTTTACATTTTTGATGCGTTCTTCCTAGGCTTATTAAATGCCTCATCACAGTCCGTAACTGTTGTGTGATTGCTCCATGGGGCGTTTTCTCGCTGACTGTATGAGAGCCTTTGGGGAGAGGGACCCTATGTCACGCTTCCTTTATGCCCTCCCCAGCTTCCAGGGTAGTGAGGCCTTCATGAGAACTCAGCCTGGAGGTCGCAGAGCACCAGACCGCACCAGGAATCTCCCCATCAGCAACCCTTCTCCCCTCAGATATGGTCAATGTATGCAGCCTGGTTTAAAGCTGCCCTTAAGCGCTCCTCCATAGAAATTCTGAAGCCACCATTAGATTTCTATTTGTATTTATTAAGAAAAATCCCCGCCCTCGCCGGTTTGGCTCAGTGGATAGAGCACCAGCCTGCACTGAAGGGTCCCAGGTTCAATTCCAGTCAAGGGCACATGCTTGGTCCAACGTGCAGGAGGCAGCCAATCAATGATTCCCTCTCATCATTGATGTTTCTATCTCTCTCTCTTCCTCTCCCCTCCTCTCTGAAATCAATAAAAATATACAGTAGGTCCTCGGATTACGTCAGAGATCCGTTCCTACAGCTCGACGTAATGCGATTTTCCGCCATAAATCGGAACCCACCTACATAAGCACCTATGTCACTCACATGGAGCACATACACAGCAGTAATGAAGTGACACAATAAAAAAAATTTAAAGGAAAGATAACAATTCCTGACCTTTACTTGTGGTAAATAAATAATAAAAAACATAAAGCACATATGTACATACATCGAAATGACGGAACTTTTTTTTTTAAATAAATAAATGGGAGATGGCGATGTAACCGCGAAGCGATGTACTTCGACTCCGGCGTAACCCGAGGACTGCCTTTTTAGAAAAATCCCAGTCTCCCTGGAATACCTACCTTTCCTGAACAAGAAAGCATTTCTGTTTACCCTAAGCTGTGTCTTAAGACACAGATTTCAAAGTCAGATACCGTGAGCTCTTGGCACAGTCACTATCTATTGATAAACAGTCGTCAGATCTCTGCCTTGTGTTTGTGGCAAATGTGTCATATTTAACCACAGGATGCTCTCTATTTCTCCATTCCTCCCTCCACCCCTCAGCTCCCTGAGATTATTTAAATCTCAAGAAAAATTTGCAGAAAAATGCTCTTCTATTCTTCATAGGTTACACCATAAATATGTCCTCAGTGTGGACCCACTGATAAGGGGGCCCAGTCGTGGGTAGTGACTCCTGACTTTGAGCATGTGTCTCCCTGTCACAGCTTTGCATTGAGACCCCCCGTGACAGACAATGGCCTTGTGAATGAATGGGCCGTAATAATGGTGACTACCCCGTGGCAAAATGAATGCAGGTTTTCCCCATCCCTATTCAAAATAGGAATCAGAGAGCTAAAAGCCCCTTAGCAGAGGCATGGGGGTGGGGTGGGGTGGGGACTTAAATTAGTTGGCAGGACTGGTCAAACTAAATAGTAGGAAGTTCAACGTCGTGGTCAATTGAATAAAAACAATCTTCTCTCGTTTAAAAACTTCAGATAACAAATAACTCTCACAGGAATACACTAGATTATAACACATTTCAAATCAATTCACGGATGCCATTTCTGGCAGACTGACACCTTCTGGTTTTTCTCTGAGGAGTCTGACTCTACTCTCACCCTCGGCTGGTGGAAAGCAAAAGGCAGTGTATTCGGTGTGTAGGAGGGTGGACTTAGGAGCCACTTCACCACCAGGTACTGTAATGGCTACCCCACGCTTCTCTTTCAACAGGGGGAAATTAGAGCTGCTGTGAGGATTACATGAGTCAATACAGACCAAACCTTCAGAATAGTGCCTCGCACATAGTAAGAACTCAATAAATGTTCAATAATTTTTTTTTTCCTTATTTGAGGGAGCCTCTTTAGGAATAATATCTTAGAAATTAAAAAACACAATACCAGTTGTTTTAGCTTTTTTCCCCAAAGGATTTCTTTCATTGGACATGAATAAACTAGTACTTTAATGAAGGCAAACAAAGTGTGTTTACTCAGTAAAATTTCCAGCTATTTGAGGAACAACCCATCTAATTAAGTTTTAGTTTCAAATGCCTTTTGGAAGTTCTGTATCTTTGCCAAAATGACTCAGTGTTGTTGTTGTGTGTGTGTTTAAACTCATTTGAGGGAAGCTAAAGTTCTCTAGTTTCTCTTCACCATGTATATATCCATCTTTTTAGCTTGGCTTGTAATATGAATTTTTAAGTGACCTATATGTAATTAACAGTAAGTGGAAATTACCAATGAACATCTTAGACCTCAGTGAGTTCGTGTGGTGTTTGTTGGATTTTTAAAATTTATGAAGCTGTAACTTAAAAGTTTTATTGTTACTATCTTTAGCTTTTCATTCTTAAATTGATTTTTGCTCTGGAATATTTTTTATTGTTTTCTGTTTAGATTTCCATGAGAAATTTTTAGACGTGAAGTGCTATCTTTTATTCCTTCTGTCTTTTTTTAAAAATTGTTTTATTGCTTAAAGTATTACAAAGAGTATTACATATGTCTCCTTCCCCCCCCTCCCCCCCTTGACAATCCCCTGGCCTCCCCTACCTCCCAGGGTCTTATGTCCATTGGTTATGCTTATATGCATGCATACAAGTCCTTCGGTTGATCTCTTACCCTCTCCCCCTGCCCCCCAACCCTCCCCATCCTTCCCGCTGTAGTTTGACAGTTTGTTTGAGGCAGCTCTGCCTCTGTATCTATTTTTGTTCATAAGTTTATAATGGTCTTTATTATCCATAAATGAGTGAGATCATGTGGTATTTTTCCTTCATTGACTGGTTTATTTCACTTAGCATAATGCTCTCCAGTTCCATCCATGCTGTTGCAAATGGTAAGAGTTCCTTCTTTTTTACAGCAGCATAGTATTTCATCGTGTAGATGTACCACAGTTTTCTAATCCATTCATCTACTGATGGGCACTTAGGCTGTTTCCAGATCTTAGCTATGGTGAATTGTGCTGCTATGAACATAGGGGTGCATATATCCTTTCTGATTGGTGTTTCCAATTTCTTGGGATATATTCCTAGAAGTGAGATCACAGGGTCAAATGGGAGTTCCATTTTTAGTTTTTTGAGGAAACTCCATACTGTCTTCCATAGTGGCTGCACCAGTCTGCATTCCCACCAGCAGTGGATGAGGGTTCCTTTTTCTCCACATCCTCTCCAGTACTTGTCGTTTGTTGATTTGTTGATGATAGCCATTCTGACAGGTGTGAGATGGTACCTCATTGTTGTTTTGATTTGCATCTCTCGGATGATTAGTGACTTTGAGCATGTTTTCATATGTCTCTTGGTTTTCTGAGTGTCCTCTTTTGAAAAGTGTCTATTTAGGTCCTTTGCCCATTTTTTGATTGGATTGTTTATCTTCCTTTTGTTGAGTTGTATGAGTTCCCTATAAATGTTGGAGATTAAACCCTTATCGGTGATAACATTGGCAAGTATGTTCTCCCATGTAGTGGGCTTTCTTGTTGTTTTGTTGATGGTTTCTTTTGCTGTGCAGAAGCTTTTTATTTTGATGTAGTCCCATTTGTTTTATTCCTTCTGTCTTAACAATCTTCTGTTAATACCATTGCAACCCCCGAAGTGCCTAAAGAATCACATTAGATTTTTATCCATTTGGACTTTATTGAAGCTCTGCCACCCTAGCCAGTTGGGCTCAGTGGATAGAGTGTCGGCCTGCAGACTGAAGGATCCTGGGTTCGATTCTGGTCAAGGGCACATGCCCGGATTGCGGGTTTGATCCCCAGTAGGGGGCGTGCAGGCAGCCGATCAATGATTCTCTCTGATCACTGATGTTTCTATCTCCAGCTTCCTTCCTCTCTGAAATCAATAAAAATATATTTTAAAAAAATTTAGCCCTAACTGGTTTGGCTCAGTGGATAGAGGTCGGCCTGTGGACTGAAGGGTCCCAGGTTCGATTCCGGTCAAGGGCATGTACCTGGGTTTCGGGCACATCCCTAGCAGGGAGTGTGCAGGAGGCAGCTGATCGATGTTTCTCTCTCATCGATGTTTCCAACTCTCTATCCCTCTCCCTTCCACTCTGTAAAAAACCAATAAAATATATTTTTTAAAAAAAGAAAAAAAAATTTACAGGATTAAAAAAATTTTTTTTAAAAAAAAGAAACTATGCTAGTAGTTAATACCATTTTAAAATAAAATATTTTCCACAGAATTGTAGAGCCTGTTTTACTATCATGACTTAAGTTTCAGATATATTTGGGCTGAGGCCTCGTACTCTCATTCTATAATCTATGGATGAAGTCCCTTGTAGTGTTAAAATGTAATTGTTTTAAATACTGCAGTTAGCATCTGTACTTTAGTTTCCTTTTAATTTTATAAAATTAAGAAATATTCCAGGCATACAAAAATACAGACAATAAAAATATCTGCGTTCCAATACCCAGCTAAAATGCACATTAACATTTTGCCATATTTGCCTGAGCCTTTTAAAAGAAACCAAATGCCACAGCTATGGTTAGAGATTGCTCCCTATTCTTCCTGCCTTCACTCTCTGAAATTTGGGGTGTAGCCTTCCCATCTCTCCTTTTTAGTTCTTTATCTTTAAAAGGAGACGAGTAATTATCACTTGATGAGAGTTAGTGTTAATGTCAAGGGCTTTGAGGATCTGAAATAGAAGGTAACATGACTAAGTATCATAATGATGAAGGACTTTTTCATCAGATATATGCTTTCCCGTGGCCAGTTCTTATGAGAGCAGTGAAGAAACGCAGAAGCCGAAGATGAAATCTACCAGACACAGACATCAAACTATGTGGTTCATGGAGTTCTCACACTAGGTAGCATCCCTCGCATAAACCATTTTGGCTCATTCTAGTAGGCCCTAGATATTTGGGGTTGACAAATCTACTTATGGGACAGACCATTTATTTTCCTCCCCCACCTTGTCTTGTACTCCTGGGTAACCTCCAGGCTCACAGAGAGCATATCATTTTCTTGGGTACGGAGGATGTGCCCAAATTTGGAAACCTTATCCTTATATGTAATCATATAACTTCATTTGATTTCATCCCTGTAAGAACTCTTCAAGGTAAGTACTATGAGCCCCCAGTTTTCAGATGTGGGACTGAGGCTTAACCAGGGGAGACAATTTACGGTGGGTCACACTATCTTGGCCTGCATTTCAACACTGGCAGTCTGATTTTCAAGCCCACAACGTAACCACCAAACATACTGCCTTCCAGTTATTATTTATTTCCATTACTGTCATGAACAAAATGGAAGTAACCAGAGTGACAGTTCATGCCCAGGAACTGTTGCTGTCGGAACAGAGAGGCAGACTGTGCTAGTGTAACTACCCCAGTGCACATCCTCTAAGCACAGTCCTGAAACAACCAACTTCCATCATTCAGCTTGAGTTCATAGAATTTCTCAGAGAAATTTCAGCGCATCCCCTTTTCAATATATTTTTATTGATTTCAGAGAGGAAGGGAGAGGAAGAAAGATAGAAACATCAATGATGAGAGAGAATCATTGATTGGCTGCCTCCTGCACGTCCCCTACTGGGGATCGATCTGCAACCTGGGTATGTGCCCTTGACTGGAATCAAACCAGGAACCCTTTGGTCCACAGGCTGACTCTCCATCCACTGAGCCAAACTGGCTAGCGCTCTCTTTTTCTTTTTTAAAGCCATTTTAATTACCACCTTTTGGAACAGGTGCTGTTTGCTTAAATGTGAGAGAATGCCCTTTCTAAATTATTGTAAGGGGACCCATTCAATTATCATTTTGAAAATCTTATTTCTGATTCTCTTCTGTTGACAGAGGAGAACAGAAGTTGGCAGAAATATGATGAGAGGAACTTTTCCATCAGAAAATAAGTAAATACCTATATACCTAACCGACCTACATAAATAAATAAATAATGAAGATATACCAGTTAGGATGATATGGGCTGACTCATCTGGCTTCAACAATAAAGCACATATATTAACTCACATAAAAAGGCATCCTAATTAAGACGGCTTCAGAGTTGTTTATTTCAAGGACCCATGCCAGTGCCTCGCATTATTAAGCGTTGCCGTCTTTAGCCTGTCAGTTTTGTCCATAAAATGGCCACAGAATTCCCAGGTACCACATTCAGGCAAGAAAAGATCCAGTAGGAGAAGAGATAGTCTTTTTTTGTGAGTCTTTTTTAAGGCGAGGAAATTTGTCCGAAAGCCACCCAGCAGACTTTCCCTTAGGTCTCAAAGTCTCCGTGGCCAGGGCTGTGCCTAAAGCGATGGAGAAGGAACCCCTGAACCTAAAAATCAGGCCTTCCTGGTGGGACTGGAACTCCCTGCCTGAAAGAGAGGATTCCTGAACAAAGTCCTTGTTTGGTTAACAAGAAAGTGGGTAATGGATGCTGAGTATGCAAAAGGTCTAAATTTGGGGCAAAAAAAGTCTAACATTGTGTTTGTACAATGGATTCTCTTGGTTAACCCTTATAGTAAAGTAATGAGAATAAAATGGGACATTGTTATTCCCATCTTACTCATGATGAACCTGAGGAACAGAGAAGCTAATTAAATTGTTACAGGTCACACAAGAGTAAGTGACAGCGTTATTATTCTAACTCACGTCTGCCTGACCTCCAAGGCCATTTCTTTTTCCATATGACATAGGTATCAAAGTTGTAGTTATCTGTCAACATGACCTTTTTTATAATCTTCCTGATAAATTATCTTAGTTCCTAGTACATCGTAAGACTATTACCTACGATCATGTTACACAAATGTAATCACAGTATGCATGGTGTTTTATGACCTGCTTTAAAGAATACTTGCTACTCGCCTTGGCCAGGTTGCTCAGTTGGTTAGAGATCATCCCTATACACCAAGGTTGTGGGTTTGATCTCCGGTTAGGGCACATATAAGATACAACCAATGAATGCACAAGTACATAGAACAACAAATCAATGTTTCTCTCTCTCTCTCTCTCTCTCTCTCAAATAAATAAATATATAGTTAAAAAATAGTCCTGGGCCCGGCTGGTTTGGCCCAGTAATTGAGTGTTGACCTATGAACCAGGAGGTCATGGTTCAATTCCTGATTAGGGCATGTCTCATGACTGGGGTTGTGGGCTTGATCCCCAATGTGGGATATGCAGGAGGCAGCCTATCAATGATTCTCTCTCATCATTAATGTTTTTATCTCTCTCTCCCTCTTCCTTCCTCTCTGAAATCAATACAAATATGTATTTTTTTAAAATTAAAAAAAGAATATTTGCCAATCTTATGAGTGAAAAATGAACCTTGTTTTTATTTGTTAGAGTTTCAGAAGCCTTAATAATCTATTCTCTACCCTGTAACCAAAGGGGTCCTTTAGAAATGTAAGTCAAATCATGTCATTCTTTTGCTCAAAATTTCCAGTGGTTTCTCTCTCATCTCAGAGTAAAAATAAAAATCAAAGTCCCTATAATTGCTTTTGAGGCATTATAGGGACAGTCACCTCTCTGATAGCAATTCCTACTACTCTCTTTTACACTCACCCACTTCAGACACACTGGCTTCTTCTTCTTTAACCCTCACCCTAGGATATGTTCTCTGATTTCAGAGAGAGGAAGGGGAGAGAGTGAGAAACACTGATGGTAGAGAGAAACATCGATGGGTTGCCTCCCATACATGCCCTGATGGGGGATCAAACCCACAACCTAGGTATGTGCCTTGACTGGGAATTGAACCCACAACCCTTTGGTGCATGGGATAATGCTCCAACCAACTTAGCCACACGACCCGGACCACACTGGCTTCTTTGCTCTTATTTGAACAGAACAGCACACTCCTGCCTCAGGGCCTTTGCACTTGTTGTTTTCTCTGCCTGACAGGCTTTCCCCATGGACAATTGCATGGCCAGCTCTCTTACCTCCTATACAACTTTGAAAAGTTACCTTCTTAATGAGAGCTTCAATAACCAATCTATATAAAACAGTCTTTATCTTTTTTCCATGATTTTTGTGAGAGTATTTAGTGCCTTCCAACGTTCCATATAATTCCCTTATTCATTTTGCCTGTTCCCCTCCCACCCACACTACAATATATGCCGAGCATTTTTATGTATTTTGACCAGTGATGTATCCCTTGTGCTGAGAGCAGTGTCTGGTAGATAGTGTGTGCTCAATAACTATTTGTTGACTGAGTGACTGTTTTAATGTATAAATGACTGGTAAGTTTTGGTTCTCCTTTTATAAATGAATTGTCATATCCTTTGGTTACTTTTTTATTAGGTGTTCTAAGTTTTTATTGATTTGTATAAACTCTTTATATTTTGAGGATATCAATTTTATCATAAATTCCCCTCAGTTTTTTTCTCCTGTCTTTTACCAATGTGTGTAGGCATTGTGTTAAAAGTACTTAAACTTTTACAGTCAAATCTAGAAATACTTTCCTTTTTGATACTGTGTTTTATAAGGACAAGTTGACAAAAGAAAAAGGTTACTTCTCAATATTTTTAGTCAAAAGGTGAGCAGTGCCTAATTTTTTCCTACATTTATTGTATTTGAATTTCTTCTAGTTGCAGATGATTTAAACTTGTTAATATGTAATCACATTTATACAATTATTTTTCTCCTGGGTGGTTTATCTAGTAAGCAAGAAGGGTAAACTGTTACTAAGGCCTTCCCTTTTACTTTAAGGAAAATAATTCGGTGTACAGGATGATTAAAATTATAAAACCTTTATGTTCATAATATTTTCATATATTTATTGTTTTAAATATATTCTCCATTCAAAGAAAAGGCTACTAGCCTGTGAATCTAAACCATTAGCCTTTTGTGTCACTGGAACATTTATGGTAATTGAGCCCACATATAAATTCTATTCTGTGTTTGACAGTAAGTCCTTTCAAAACTGAACTTGGTTGCATACATTTATTTATCCCACTCCTTCCCTGAATTTTAAATATTAAACATGTCTACTGGTTTAATGTGACATTTTGAATTTTTACAATATTAATTTCATGAACCAAATTTTAAATTTGTAATATTTAAAATTAAGAATACTACCAGAAAAATATAGAAATATGATTATTATGCTGCTTTTAGAATGCCAGTTCTTCCTTTATGTTGTTTAAAAGCAGAGCTTCGACTTCATTATCAATTATGCCTTTTTATTTATTTTATTTTATTTTTTTAAATATATTTTATTGATTTTTTTACAGAGAGGAAGGGAGAGAGATAGAGAGTTAGAAACATCGATGAGAGAGAAACATCGATTAGCTGCCTCCTGCACATCTCCCACTGGGGATGTGCCCGCAACCCAGGTACATGCCCTTGACCGGAATCGAACCTGGGACCTTTCAGTCCGCAGGCCGACGCTCTATCCACTGAGCCAAACCAGTTTCGAATTATGCCTTTTTAAAAACAAGTATTTTTTTATTGACTTCTGAGAGGAAAGGAAAAGAAAGGGAGAGAGAGAGAAACATCAATGATGAGAGGGAATTATGGATTGGTTGCCTCCTGCACACCCCCCACTGGGGATGGAGCCTGCAACCTGGGCATGTGCTCTTGCCTGGAATCGAACCCTGGACCCTTCAGTCCATAGGCTGACGTTCTATCCACTGAGCCAGACCAGCCAGGGCACCTATGCATTACTCTTAAATTCAAGTATTTAATAAGAATTACTTAAGAAAATAATGAAAACCAAATCTACATAAGTAAATCATCCTATTTTCCTTGTACTGGGTTATGTCCATGGCATACACAGGGATCAGCTTAGGCTGTGCAAACCAATGTGGAATTAGAATTCCTGGTTTCTAATTATTCAGTAGCTGTGTGGCTGGTGTAGGGGAGAAAAAGTACTTTTCCTTCTATCCTTCTAAATTCTTCTAGATGGGCTAATGATCACATTAACATGAGACAAATTAACAGGAGAAAATGAGCAAATTTATTACGTATGTACATATGAATGTTCCAATAGACTATGGGTGCAAGACAGGTTGAAGGTTTTTCAGCTTAAAATAATACCTAGAAAAGGTCACGTTTTGGATTGGTAAACTCCGCTTCCTCTCCCTGGGAAGAGCCTTTAATGTCGCAGAATCTGTAAAATGGGCTGCCAGTGCAAGGCCTGGCCCCTGGAGTGGCTGTGAATCGGCTGGGGCCATACTCCAGTTTACAAGCCGGATGTGTCGGGAACTGAGGGCCGGAGAGCAGTTGCGGGCCTCCTTTCCGCCGAGGCTAGGATGACTCTCGAGCCCGTCCCCCCTTCCCATTCTCCCCAGACCAGCTCTCCCTCCCACTAGTCCACAAAGGACCTCGGCGGACCAGGGACCCGGCAGAGGACCTGGAAGGGTATCTGAAGAACTTCAGGCCAGAAGAGGCCCAGCCCTGCCACCTGCAGCTACTTTTCTCTCTTATGCTTCAGCTGCTCGAGGGGGTAAATTGAGCTTGAAATAGTACTATCTAGCTTATAAAGTTGTTCTTAGGATTAGAGCTATGCAAGAAAGGTTGGCTACAACAGGTGAAAATTTTGTTTCCTCACCCCTCTTTCCCTCCTAAGGAAACCCCTCCTAAGGCCTGTTTTACCATATCAGTGCCGAGGCTTCCAGAAACCTCCTTTCAATCAGAATCCTGCAAGGAAACTAGTGTTATTTAAATCAACCCAGTAAGAGAAAGGTGTGACCGACGGGCACCGTACCTCTGGTGTCTTGTAGGAAAAATTTGAATTTTAAAAGAGGATTACCTGACTGGAAGGATTTCAGAAAATATGGGACTTTTTTTGTAGGACAGTGAATAGAATTCCCTCAACTCTTCACCCCCTCCCCACGCCCCCACTGAAACCATGCCTTGTCGGTTTAACGCAGATTGTGGGAGCGGGACTTTTAAAAAGCACGTTTAATTAATAAACTCGAATGACAGACCTAGTTCATCCCCCTCTCCCACCCCCGCCTTTTGCACCGAGCGGCTTCTGCGATCATAATGACCTTGGCTGTCCTCATCTGGGAATGAACCCTCGCTAGAAAGAACCGAAGCTCATCGGAACTAACAGGATGTTTTCATTTGAATAAACTCAACCCAGTCGTTACCTCCCCGCTCCGCACATTGCTAACTTTCAACCCTGCAGGAGGGGCGAGCTGCGGGAGGTCAGCCCGGGGCGAGACCGCCGCTGGACGCCCGAGGGTCTGGGGCCCCGTGGCCCGGCAATCCCCACCGCCACCCCGGGACCCCGGGACCCCGGGACCCCGGGACCCCGGGACCCCGGGACCCCGGGACCCCGGGACCCCGGGAGGCGGCGGCGGGCTGATCGCAGAGGAACGGGCAGTTTCCGGGAGGTTGGGCAAACGACCCCGAACCCAGCCCCACCGCCCGCAGCCATCGAACAGAGCTTTCCGGCTTCTGCTCGGCGGGAAGGGGCGGCCGCCGGTCCCCACCTGCGGCCGCGGGGGGAGCGTCCCGAGCCTCACCGGGAGGGGGCGGGGCGGGGCGGGGCGGGGCCCCGGGGGCGGGGTCGCCGGGCGCTGGGAGGCCGGGCCGCGCCGGGAGCCGGGCGGGGAGGCGGCGCGAGGGGCCCGGGCGGTTGGGTTGAGCGGCGGTCTCAGCTGCAGCAGGACGGCCCGTCGGCGGCTCGGGGCCGCGCGCCGAGAACCTCGCGGGGCCGGCGGGCGCGGCACCCCCGGCCTGGCCGCCTGCGCCCCGGGGAGGCGGCCGGCGCGCGCCTGGACCAGCAGCATGAGCAGCGGCTACAGCAGCCTGGAGGAGGACGCCGAGGACTTCTTCTTCACCGCCAGGACCTCCTTCTTCAAGAGAGCGCCCCAGGGCAAGCCCCGCGCCGGCCAGCAAGTGAGTGCGCGCCGCGGCGCTGCAGCCCCGGCCCGTCGCGCCCTGGGGGGGTGGGGGGTCCCCGGGCGGCGGGACCCCTGACGCCACGTGTGTGCGCGGGGCGGGGATGCTCGCCGGCTGGGAGGAGGGGGCTGCGGGCAAGTGGCCGCTGCCTTTTCGGATCCCGGGCTTCTGCCTGGAGTTTGTGCTCGTGAGCGTGCGGGCGTGCGCCGGGGGCGCCCGGGGCCAGGGAAGGAGGAAGGGCGGGGAGGCCGAGCCGGCTCCAGCCTTCCGCGCCAGATGGCCTCCGCGGCCCCGCCTCGGGCGGCCGGCTGCGGGGGAGCCGTTCCCGGCGGGGAGGCGTCCCCGGGCCGCTCCCGGAGTTTTCCCTGCGACCCGGGACGCCCTCCGCGCCCCCGCGGAGTCAACGGTCAGGTCCTCGCGCGGCGCCTCTGTGCCGGTCCGCTCCGTGGCCTGCGGCCCCCTGGGCGGCTCGGAGGGCCGCGTGGTCGCTCGGGGTGGGCAGGGTGAGCTGGCCGCCGGGCCCCGCGCCCCGGGTGGGGAGGGAGCGCTCAGCGACACCGGGGCCCGACGGTAGTAGGCGCTCACGCAGACCTTGGTGGCGGGTGTCAGAGTTGGGCGTTTCCTGTAAAGTCAAGCGGTAGGTGCCTCCAGTCTGTTTTGCAAACAAGCTCCTGTGGTAGGTAAATACTAGCGGGCGGGCGCCGAGCCCTAGGCCGGTTTCTTCCTTTTTTGGAGGAAGCATGCCGTGGGAAGCAGGACTTGGGAGAAGATGGTCGGGGAGCTTGGGCCCGTTCCGCCGACCGAGGCCGTGTTTTGCAGAGAGGCTTTCCCCCAAACGGGGCATTTGGGCTGGACTTCCAAGTCTGGCGCTTGAGCCTCCCGGTCCTTGGAGCCACACCAGGAAGCCCTGCCAACCCAGCCAGGCTCACATCAGATTAGAGAAGGCTGTAATGGAACAAATGGGTTGCTCTTAAAACGACAGGCGTGCACCAAGCATTGCTATCAAACTTAGTCCCGGAGACTAGAAACGAGGGAAATCGTTCACGGGTGAGGACCGAGTCATGTGCAGCTCGGGGTTCCTTGCCAGAGCCTTTAAGGTTCTTTAACCACCTTCCGAGGATAGATTTCTTATGTTAGGAAGTGTTAGTCTTTTCGACCTCTTAACTTCCAAACCAGAAGAAGGGGGAGAGAGAAGTCATGTGCCCTTACTCAGTAGCAGGTGATCCTGAGTGAAGCCTGGTGCATGAAGTCCTCCCCTCTGGACTACTATTTCCAAGGTTCAAGGCTGCACTGTTTACTAGTCACTTTGAGTGATGTCTTCTCGGGCTGCTGTAACAAATACCCCGGCCTAGGTACTTAAATAAATATTTGCTTCTCACAGTTGTGGAGGCCGCTAGTCGGAGATCTGGGTGCCTCCATGGTTGGGTTCTAGGGAGGACCCCTTCGTGGACTTCCTGGCTTGTAGACAGCTGACTTCTCACGGTGTCCGCACTTGGAGAAAGGGCTCTCTCTCTTCCTCTTATGAGGACACTAATCCCGTCGTGGGGGCCACCCTCATGACCTAATTACCTCCCAAAGGCCCCCCTCTCCAAATACTATCACATTAGGGCTCCACCATATGACATTGGAGGGGTCACAAACATTCAGTTCACAGCAGACGATCTCTTGTTTTCAGTAGAGTGTATTCTAATGGTGAGAGTTTGCTGTGAAGTTTGGAAATCAGAAATCCCCTTCTTCCCCCTATTGGTTATGGAAGAATTGCATTTCCTTGTGCCTTTTTTTCACTTTTCTTTCTTTCTTGCCCTCCCCTTTTCATTCTCCACTTTGTATTTTCTCCGCCCACTTATGTTGCTCTCACCATTTGACACTTAGACTAGAGCTTGTCAGAGATGGTGCTGGTTTCAAGTCCATTCCCGAGGTAGCTAGTAATCTCCAGAAAACTTGCTGGTTCTTGGCTTCTGCAGGTGTGAGGTGCTCCTTCACAAGGGCCAAAGTATCTAGGTTGGAATGGTGTGGAGATGCGTTGGTGCTTTAAAAGTAAAAACATCATTCCCTGGCCGGCATGTCTGAGTTGATTGAGCATTGTCCCATGCGCCGAGAAGTCCCTGGTTTGATGCCTGGTCAGGGCACATGCTTGGGTTTTTAGCTTGAGTCCCAGAAGGGGGTGTGCACCAGGCAGCCAATCTGTGTTTCTATCTCTCCCTCTTCCTTCCTCTTTCCCTAAAAGCAATAAAAACAAATTTTTTTAAATCTATTTTTTCTGGACTTAATAAGTTCAATATAATATTTGTGTTATACTCATTAATTTATGTATTATTCACCTAGCATATATGTTATACTCATGTAGTGTTACTTATTTAGCATTTAGAATTAGTCCAACATTACATGTATTTTGCTGAAAATCAGGACAATAAGACCTAATTCTTTGCTTGAAGAGTTTAATATGCATATTCTGAAGCTATATTGCCTGTGTATTTCCCCTTCTAACATAACACATGTAAAGTGTGCTGTGTTATAGGACTTATTTGCCAGGTGGAGAAAATGTTCTAAACTCTGAATTTTAGTAGGTATTTTAGTTTATTTAAAGAATTGGTTGTCTGTTAAATTCCTGATAAAATTTGTAAGTTAGGGAAGTAAACTTTAGAAAGCAGGGTACTCAATATCAAAGGTTAGATAAGCCTTTTTCATTTTAGCTAACTTGGAATTATAAGAATAAGGTAAGCATTCTGACATAAAGTGTAGTAGTGAAATTTTTCTTTTCTCTAGAGAGTTGGAAAGAGAGGTGTTGCTCTAGGGATCTATTATCAATAATAATGATTTTTTTTTGGGCGGGGGGGGGGGGGGTGCTGAATCCCCTGGTGTAAAAGCCAGAACATGTAGTTTTAGAACTCCTGAAAATATCCAGAGAAAGCAAGATGTTTATGGTAAATGCAGGATGGGGAGGAAGGGGGAGAGGGTGAAAAATGTCTTTCTTCTCTTGCCAGGCAAAGGAACATAGCCCAACTTTTTTCTGTCTCCAACAATAACAAAAATTTTACAGATATAAAGCAACTGCTTACCATTTTATTTCTTATTTTATGTTGGTACCCTCTTTTTTTAAAGGAAAAGGGTTAAAAACCAGTAGGAAGGATGTAAAGGGAATGAACATATAGCCTGTTTGTGGCAGTTTGAATGTCACATTTATTACTGTATTCACAGGGTCCCAGTCAGTACCTGACACAGTGGTTGGGCATTGAATGCAGTATTAGTTGAATGAATGAGTGCTTTCCCGGTTTGATAATAATGGGCTCTTCGAGGGTTTAAAGATCCTATCTTAAGATTTTCCCAAAGATCCTCTGGAGCATTAGCATAATGAAAGGTAAGGCCTCGTTAATTGATTTGACTAAGGGGCCACATTTAGGGGAAAGACTGGAACTCATGTTTTCTGACACAGATTCCACTTCGCTTTTTGTTACTTCTTGGTTATAAAAATAATTTGAAATTTTTGATTGTCCCTTTGCAAAAATGGACATCTATAATTTAGGTGTTTCTTAAGATGTTGACCCCCTCCTTTTCTGCATGCATCTTTATTACAGTGTTGGTAATTCAGACTTGTGGGTACACTCTATTGTTGTTTCAAGCAGAACCAAGAATGTGGGCAGGTCTGTAATTCATCATTCTCTGAGTTTCCAACAAAATCAAACTACCTATATATACAGGACACATTTAGACTTCCAAGACTAGATATTGATCAAAATTATTAATCTGTTGGAGCACATCTTACTCCATATCTAAGGTGATCACTTTTCTTTCTGAGCCTTTGGTAGTTAATGGGAATAAGGATATTCTGCTTTAGAAGTAGAATAGTAAAGAGATCTTTTTTTTTTTACAGTGTAATTGAATTAAAAATTTGTCTCCAAATTATATTTTATTTAAAAATGTATTGAATAAAATTATTTAGGTTTCAGGTATACAGTTCTGTAATACATCAGCAGCATTTTTTTATATATTTTATTTATTTTTTTACAGAGAGGAAGGGAGAGGGATAGAGAGTTGGAAACATCGATGAGAGAGAAACATCGATCAGCTGCCTCCTTCCTGCACACCCCCTATTGGGGATGTGCCCTCAACCAAGGTACATGCCCTTGACTGGAATCAAACCTGGGACCCTTCAGTCCACAGGCTGATGCTCTATCCACTGAGCCAAACCAGTTAGGGCCATCAGCAGTATTTTGTATTGACTATCCAAAGTCAGATTTCCTTTCATCACCATTTATCCCCTTTAACCTCTTCCACCTCCCCCTACCCAAGAGGTTTTGAAAAACTTGAAATAGTCTTCCGAACCGCTCACACTTTTTAAAAACTTGATTAGAGAGAGAGAAAAACATCGATTTTTATTGTTCCACTTATTTATGCATTCATTGGTTTGCCCTTGTATGTGCCCTGACTGGGGTTCAAACCCACAACCTTGGTGTATCAGGACACTCTAACCAACTGAGCTATTTGGCCAGGGCCCCACTCGCACTTTTTATTTATCTATTTTTTCCACTCATACTTAAAAAAAAAAGTTTTTTATTGTTTTTAGAGAGAAAAAGAGAGGTAGGGAGGGGAGAAGGGAGGGAGGGAGGAAGAGAGAGAGAGAGAGAGAGAGAGAGAGAGAGGAGGGAGAGAGAGAGAAAAACATTGACGTGAGAAGGAAATATTAACGGTTGCTTCCTGTATGTGCGCCAGCCGGGACTGAACCTGCAACGTGGGCATGTGCCCTGACCAGGAATCGAATTGGTGACCTGTTGGTGCACAGGAAGACACTCAGCCCGCTGAGCACACCAGCCAGGGCTCCATTAGAAGTTTTGATGTTTTACAACGTCAAAAGTATTTTGGCTGTCCTAACTTTTTCAGATTATAATTTTTTTTTCCATTTTCCATTTTCTTTATTTGGGTCCTCCCTCTCGTTTTCTTAATGAGTCAAGTTAAGGGTTTATCAGTTTTGTTTGTCCTTTCAAAGAACCAGCTTTTGGTTTCATTGCTCATTTGTATATTCTTTTTAGGCTCTGTTGTTTTATTTTCACTCTAGTCTTTATTTCCTTCCTTATACTCACTTTAGGCTTTATTTATTCTTTTTCTAGTCCCTTTAGGTTTTAGGATAGATTGTTTATTTGAGATTTTTTTTTTGTTTCTTGAGGTAGGCAATGAATTTTTCTCTTAGAACTGCTTTGGCTGTGTCTCAGATATTTGGGCTGTTGTGTTTTCATTTTCATTTTGTCTCAAGGTATGTTTTGATTTCTTTCTTGGTCTCATTGTTAATCGTTGATTGTATAGTAGCATATTATTTAGCCTCCACCTGTATATACTTTTCAGGTTTTTTTCTTGTAATTGATTTCTAGTTTTATACCATTGTGATTGGAGAAGATGCCTGATACAATTTTAGTCCTCTTAAATTAGTTGAGACTTGTTTTGTGGCCTAACATGTGGTCTGTTCTGGGAAATGTTCCATGTGCGGTTAAGAAGAATGTATATTCTGCTGCTTTGGAGTGAAATGTTCTAAAAATAGAAATTAAATCTGATCTAATGTGTCATCTAAGGCCACTGTTTCCTTGTTGATTTTTCTGTCTGGATCATCTGCCTATTGATGTCAATGGGGTGTTAAAAGTTCCCTACCATGACTATTACTACCGATCTCTCCCTTTTTGTCCCTCAATATTTGGTTTATATATTGAGATAATCCTATGTTGGGTGCATAAATGTTATAGCCTCTTGTTGGGTTGATCCCTTTATCATTATAAAATGTCATTCTTTGTCTCTTGTTAAATATAGCCTTTGTTGTTGTTTGTTTTTTATTTTTATTTTTTAGAATATATTTTATTGATTTTTTACAGAGAGGAAGGGAGAGAGGTAGAGAGTCAGAAACATCGATGAGAGAGAAACATTGATCAGCCGCCTCCTGCACACTTCCCACTGGGGATGTGCCTGCAACCAAGGTACATGCCCTTGACCGGAATCGAACCCGGGACCCTTCATTCCGCAGGCTGACGCTCTATCCACTGAGCCAAACCGGCCACGGCTGTTGTTTGTTTTTTAAGTATATTTTTACTGATTTCAGAAAGGGAGAAGGAGAGAGAGAGAAACATCAATGATGAGAGGGAATCATTGACCAGCTGCCCCTTGCACGCCCCATACTGGGTACCCAGCCCACAACCCAGGCATATGCCTTTGACCGCAATCAAACCCAGGACCTTCTGGTTCATAGGTCGAAGCTCAACCACCAAGCCATGCTGGCTGGGCTAGCCTTTGTTTTAAAGTCTGTTTAGTCTGATATAAGTATTGCAATCTAGCTTTTTTTTTTTTCCTGTTTCCATTTGCATGAAATATCTTCTTCTATCCCTTTACTTTTAGTCTCTGTGTTGTATCTTTTTATCTGAAGTGGGTTAATCCCTATATTATTTAATGTAAACATTCCCAACAGTCCTTTGCCTGGTACATGGTGATTTACACATCTCGTCTTCCTGTCTGATATATCCTGTTCTTACATAGTATTGATCCATTGGAGTTTTGTGTTTGTGTGAGCAGGACCCACAAAGACTCATCCTTTAACTGAATTTCAAAGAAAATTAGTCACCGATGCATATATCCTCATATATGAACAACACACTCTTCACTCCTTTTTTTTTTTCTTCTGGCTAACTCGGAAGACTTGGAATTATTTGGAAAGCAGTGACACAAAATATTTATGAAAAGAAAAGCTAAAAATATCTAATAATGTGGTTATTCTTTTTAGACTTCCTTTGGCAGTCAGTGCATGTCATAACTGTAAACATTCATTTTCTTGGAGAAAAAATGAGGCTGACCAAATGCTTTGTACTGTGGCTTGATCACCAGCTCTTCTTAGCCCTGAGCAAGCAGCTCTTGCTTGCCCCCAGCCCAGTTTGAGGCTTGCCTTTCTTTCTTTTTTTTTTAAATATATATTTCTTTATTGATTTAAGAGAGGAAGGGAGAAGGAGGAAGAGATAGAAACATCAATGATGAGAGAGAATCATTGATTGGCTGCCTTCTGCACGGCCCCTACTGGGGATTAAGCCCGCAACCCAGGCATGTGCCCTTGGCCAGAATCGAACCCGGGACCTTTCAGTCCGCAGGCCGACGCTCTATCCACTGAGCCAAACTGGCTAGGGCTGAGGCTTGCCTTTCACTTCTAATTTGGCCCAAGGCCATTAGCCAGCCGGCCCCTCTGCAGAGAAGACCCAAATGGGATGTATGATAGATGCATGCAGAGGAGCTGCTCATTTACTGTAAATGTCTTATCTCAACTAACTTAGCCTGTTTGCGTCCTTGTCTCATTGAGGAGCTAATGTATACGGGTGGGCAGAAGAAGCTTTACAGTTGTGAGTACTCGAAAGAGTTTATTGTTGTATTATTATTTAATTATTGTATCATTTTCCATATGAACAACTTTCTTGGCCATCCCTGTACATTGTCTAGTAGTAGGAGGATTTATTCTTGCTAAGCAAACACTGCCTATATTACAAGGCCTTGCTCTCTGATGCAACAACTTTTAAGTAATAGCATGTAATGAGGACTCTAGTCAAAATTAGCTTTCTCTCAGTTCCTTTCTGAATCCATGTTATTCCTGTATCACAGAACCTGGACCTGAAATTGCTTCTCTAACTTTACCTTCGCATGTCAACTTACACAATGCCTTCTCAGAGAATTCTTCCTGAACCACCAGCCCAAAGCACCTCTTGCTTCGTAACACCCTCTGCTCTTCTCCTTCAAAGCAAAAATTATAATTTGTTGTTACATTTCCTTTAACGAGGATTGAGACTAGCATGTTTAACAACACATAAAATAAATGTCTGGTCCTTAGTAGGCAAATGAAAGCCTACTCATTATTAAAAGGACATACTTGGTACTCTTAATTTTCCTTTATACCCAATTGTACACAATTTTCTGTCATCTCCCAAGTAGACCCTAAGTCTCCACAGTACCATACATGTAGTAGTCATTTAAAAATGGATGAGCCCTAGTCACTTTGGCTCAGTGGATAGAGTGTCGGCCTGTGGACTGATGGGTCCCAGGTTTGATTCCCATCAAGGACATATACCTTGGTTGCAGGCTTGATCCCCGGCCCTGGCGGGGTCATGTGTGGGAGGCAACCAACAGATGTGTCTCTCTCACAGTGATGTTTGTCTCTCCTTCTCCCTTCCACTCTCTCTAAAAATCAATGGAAAAATATTCTCAGGTGAGATAACAAAATAAAAATGGACAATATTGGTGATGTTATTACTAGTTAGATATAAATCACTGTATACTTCCCCCTTATTTTAAGAAAACCCATCATTCATTCGTGCATTCAACAACTTTTTGAGCGCTTTCTCTGTGCTCCCCACACATAAGCTTGACTCTGGGAATAGAGCAGTGAACAAAACGAGGTTCTGGTCTCACTTAGTAATATTTTTTAAAAGCTTATTAAATAGACAATACATCTCTCTAATTTTCTTTTAAAGAACTTCTTTCTTTAGTGGAAAGGAAACTTTTCACTGTTCACAAATTTTCAGGAGCACACTCATTGGTACAGTGTGGTGTGGAAATGTTGACTGAGAAGTGTACTCCTGAAAAACTAGTCACATTTCCCTGACACCTGCCTAAAATTGTAGATGACTGCTCCAACAGAAACAATCATGCTCAAAGTCATAAAATGCATTAAACAGTTAATAAGTCTAAGCAGAGTTTACCAAACTCTTGAACGAGGTTAACCGTCCAGGTTTCTCTTAATAGTTCAGTTAGTTCTGGTTTGGCTATGAATGGCTAGTCAAATAGTGTTGTTTTTTTCTTGTTAAAAAATTTTTTTTTTCTTTTTTTTTTTAGTGGAGAGGGATAGATATGCACTAAGAAGGATGTCAGAATTCATTAAAAAAATGATTAATGCCCGGCTGGCGTGGCTCGGTGGTTGAGCATCAGCCTCTGAACCAGGAGGTCACAGTTCGATTCCCTGTTGGGGCACATGCCCAGGTTGCAGCCTCAATCCCCAGCAGAGGGAGTGCAGGAGGCAGCTGATCAATGATTCTCTCTCATCATTGATGTTTCTAGCTCTCTCTCCCTCTCCCTTCCTCTCTGAAATCAATAAAAAAAAATTTAAAAAAATGATTAAAGTATGAAATACATGTGAAAATGTTACACGTGATTCTGAAATAGAAGTGACCATCATGCTAAAGCTATGCTGTCCAGTATGGTAGATAATAGACACAAGTGGCGGTTGTGCGCTTGAAGTGTGGCTGTCCTGAATGGAATAGCATGCTGTAAGTTTGAAATGCACACTGGATTCCCAGGACAAAGGAAAGAGAATATGCAACATATCACAATATTTTCAAGTATTGGTTACATGATGAAATTATAATATTTTGGATATATTGAGTTAAATGAACATTTACTTGTTTATTTTTTAACGTGGCTATTAGAAAATTGGAACTTGTATAGGTGGCTAACATATTTCTGTTGGACATCAGTGTGCTAAGGCAGAGCTGCCAGCTCTTGCTATTAGGGTTTGAATCTCCATCATCTAGATCAGTGATGGTGAACCTATGACACGCGTGTCAAAGGTGACACGCGAACTCATTTTTTTGGTTGATTTTTCTTTGTTAAATGGCATTTAAATATATAAAATAAATATCAAAAATATACATCTTTGTTTTACTATGGTTGCAAATATCAAAAAATTTCTATATGTGACACAGCACCAGAGTTAAGTTAGGGTTTTTCAAAATGCTGACATGCCGAGCTCAAAAGGTTCGCCATCACTGAACTAGATGGCAGGTGGCTGGCTGGCTGCAGGGGGTTGGTTTTTCTCTGTGAAAGGGAACTTGCCCTTTGCTGTTGGGAAGGGTGTCTTCTCAACCTATCTTGGATAACACAAGCAGCATTTTGGGGTTGTGAAACGTGTGTGGGGAACTTCCCTGTTTTTTCATGTTGAGCTGAAGGACAAAACTATCCTACATTCAAACCACAACTTCGCCCTCCGTTTATAGAGAATAGGGCTCATTATGTCGTAGAGTATTAAAACAGCAAGAGGAATATGCATTTTATGGCCTGTAATTGCTTACTGCTGGTACATGATTCCATCAGCTAAGAATAATTACTGATTATATATTGCAGCACTCAGTTCTTTTTCCAGATGCTAAACAAAGTGAGATAATTAGAGGACGAAAAAGGATGAATTTGGGAATTGGAGATCAGGAGAATAGATTCAGAAGATCTTTGATTTAGAGATTGAGAATGTAATCAGCAAAGTGTTTTCATGAAGTTAATGCTGGTTGGTGTGTGTGTTAAGATTGTGAAGGTAGTTTTCTAAATTCATTTCCCAAGTCTATTGAATATCACAGTGTTCAGACTGGTGCTAGAGATTTGGTGAACCAAACAGATTGAAATGTGCTCTCTTGGAGCTTAGTGAATAGTCTGTATAGATCATCTCTCATCTGTCTTTTTTGCTAAAAATTTGAGTAATTTTTAGTAATATGCTAAAAAATTGAGTAATTTCTCGTAAACATGCCTTTTTTTTTTTCTGGAGGGACTTTAAGCTTTGGGTTTTGGGTAGTTAGAGAAATATGTTTTTAAATGTTTTTAAAATAACAAGAGTGCTATAAAAATCACATCACAGAGTTTTGCTGGCGGGGGGTGGGGGGGGAGGGTGGGGGTGGACATTGTCCATTATCTTACTATCCTAATCTTAATATATGAAAAGCCAGGGGCTGTCACAACCGAAACAACTGGAAGGATGACCGAACAGCAGGCTGCGTGGGGCGACAAGGCCAGCAGGGGGGGTTAGTGAAGGATGACCAAACGACTGACCAGCAGGCTGTGTGGGGTGACCAGACCAGCAGGGGGGGGAGTTGGGGGCAACCAGACTGGTGTGGGGGGGGCAGTTGGGGGCGACCAGGCCAGCGGGGGGGGGCAGTTAGGGGCTATCAGGCAGGCAGGCAGGTGAGTAGTTAGGAGCCAGCGGTCCTGGATTGTGAGAGGGTGTCTGACTGCCGGTTTAGGCCCGATTGGGATTGGGCCTAAACCGGCAGTCGGACATCCCCCAAGGGGTCCTGGATTGGAGAGGGTGCAGGCTGGGCTGAGGGGACCTCCCCACCTCTCCCACTCCCCTGTGCATGAATTTCGTGCACCGGGCCTCCAGTCAAAATATAATTTTGCAGAATTGTTTCCTAGGTTTTTTCCTTTGTCTGTTTTACATGAATATAATCGTACTGTACTGGTACATACACTGGTATATATGCATAACATAATATATATAAAACAAAATTTGCCACTTAACCATTTTTAAGTGTACAGTTTAGTAGGGTTAAGTAAACTTATATGGTTGTGCATCCAATCTTCAGAATCTTTTTATCTTGAAAAATTTGAAACTACCCATTAAACAATTCTCCATTTCTCCCCCACCCTACTGTTGGCAACTACCATTCTACTTTCTGTTGCTATGAGTTTAACTGTTCTAGTCATGTAATACAAGTGAAATCATACAGTATTGGTCTATTTGTAACTGGCTTATTTCACTCAAGGCTCGTCCATGTCGTAGTAGATGTCATAATTTCCTTCCTGTAATTAAGGCTGATTAATATTCCATTGTATGCATGTAACACATTTTGTTTATCCATTTGTCAATCAGTGAACATTTGAATTTTGGCTATTGTGAATAATGTGAACATGAGGTGTTGCTGCATGATGTCACCTATCATTTTCAGGTCCACATTGTATTTTCCCAATAGGCATTATTCCCCAAATATTGGAAAACTTGGATGTTTCTAATTTTTGCTACTGTAATAAACATATTGAGTAAGAAATCTTTTCCATTATTGATTAATTTTTTAGGACAGATGTGTACAAAATGGAATTTTACCGAGCATGAGGGTGTGACCATTTTTATGGTTCTAGGGCAACATTTTGAATTAGTTTCATGCAGTTCCACTATATTCAGTGGAATGTAGTCGTTAAAATAGAGGGGAAAACTTTATAAAGGCACTTCTAGGTTATTTAATTTGCATTCCTTTAATTAATAGTGAATGTAATATGTTTTCTAATTCTGAGTGGGTCTTCTTGGTGTGAGCATTGTTCTGCATGGCCTTGACCATGTGTCCGTGAGGTAGGCGGAAGTCCTGAGAGAGCATTGCTCTTAAGTCCTATGCATACATATTTAGCTCGGTAGATGCTTCTCCTTTTTTGTGGTCAGCTGAACTTCAGGTTTTTTTTTTTTTTGCTTACTCCGTTTGTACCAAAGACACATATTCTGGCATTTTGAAATACCTTAGAGTGTGTTTCAGTCTGACATCACTGAAACAAGGAGCAAAATACTTGTTGCTCCTGTAATTACAGCACAGGAAAGGCATTGCTAAGAAAGCATCAGCGTCCTGTGAGCTACACCATGGGATACAGAGGGTGGGGAGCTGGGTGATGTGCCTCTTACTAAGCGTGTAGGAAAAGGGTGACTGGAAGTGCCTGTTTATCTTTGAATTTCAATCCATTTAGTGCAAGTTTCCCAACCCCATAGCAGAATTAGGAGGAACCTAAATTACCTTCTAAGTGGACTATGATGGTAGGACAAATGACTAAAATCCCCATCTACCAAAGAGGATATTTATACTATTTACTTATAAACTTACTGTCTTTTGTTGAAAATTTGCAAGTAGATATAGTCAGGCATCGCTGTCTACTTAAAGGTGTGCCTCTGATGAAAATTGTTGCTTAATCTCTCATCCTCTGATTAACTCCTAGTTTGCCCTGATTTAGTGTGTTCCTTGATACAGAGTCGTTTCATTAAGCAAATCTTTTAAAAAAGATATGAAGTTATTTCTGACTTTAGATAGATTATGAATCTTCCTTAATCATTCTAGTCTTAGACAACGCAAACTTACTCTGAAAATTTCCCACAGATGCTTGTTTTGAGGATTATTTTTTGCTATTTTGCCAGGTAAGGCATAGAAATTTATGTATATATGATATAGTTCTCAAACAACATAACAAACAAAAACCAAAAAAATTTTAAGAAAACAGAAAACCACCTAGCTACACGTATTAGGGAGGAGGGGAAATACCAACACTAAAATGAAATTAATTTTCCCGAGTGTTTTACTGTTAATAGAACATTCCAAAGGAATTAGAATTCAGTTGATTTCTTGGACTCTAATTTCAGTGGAAGGTTTGAGATGAGAAATGAAACTAACAGAAGTTTTATCGGTTTAGGCCTTAAGCAGATCCAGGTTCAGTGGCACGGCAGAGTTGAATTCAGGGGTCCTCGACTGTAGTTAGTGATTTCCCAGCTATGAAAATGTAAATATTATGTAGGTGGTTTAAAGAAACAATATTACTTTTGACCACGTAAGGTCTGTTTCTGTTTGTTGTGGATTGTTTTGTTTTTGCCAGTTTTCCTTGGGGGGAAGGATACTGCCCTTTTAGATCCCTGTGGTGTTTGAAGTTGCTCTCCTGCTCTCCCTGATGACCTGCGGTGGCGACATGTGACCTGTGCAGTTGGAGAGAGGGTAGGGCTGCTGTGCGAGGCGGGCTTTGATCCTTGACTGTCCTGATGGTCTCGGCTGTATAAGTAGCTGTGTAAGACGGCTTGGGTTACCTCAGTGCTGTGTTATCTTGGGCACCTCTTTAAGCCTCAATTTCCTCATCTGTAAAGTAGCAGCATGCCTGTCAAATAATAAGCAGTAATAAGTATTGGTAATTGTTATTTAAAAAGTTGTACTCTATACGATCATGTACTTTTCATTTCAGGGTGCTAGGTTTAATGGAGAACTGACGATGGTTGAGAGATTTGAGGTGAACTAATAATTCATCCAAAGAATAAAAGGAAATTAGGTTGTATCTCATTAAGTGACCACAATGAATTGGGAATCTCAATGTAATTGCTCAAGAAGGAGCTTCAGTCATTCCTGGATACTTAATATTTTCCCTCTCTCTGTCTCTGGTCTCTGTGTGTCTCTCTCTCATCTCTTTGTCTGTGGTGCCTTTGTTTTCTGGTAAAAGATCTGTTTCCTTCTGACCACGCCTGAGGCCACCCATCAAAGTCTTCACCAACTTTCCGAATGAGCAGGCATATGAAAGTGTGGTTCTTTTGCCCAATAGTTGATGTATAAATTAACACATTGTATGAAAGTTTTTCTTTTTTCCTTTTCAACTTCCTCTGTATTCTCTCTCTCATCTGCCTCTGGCTGTAGGATTCTGGCTGCAGCTTCTCCCAAGGCTGCTTGCTTGACCCGTGACAAATTCTGCTTCCTCCCGGGGGCTTTCCTTTTTCCTCCAGGAGGCTTAGATCACCCTGTGCTCATTGTTTAGGGACTTAGTCACTGTCTTGTTTCTGGTTTGTGTAAGATCAGATCAAATGATGTAATTTGTGTGAACTGCGTCATGCACTGCAAAGGGAGATGCTGTGGCTGGCAGGGCCCAGCTCCACACGCTGTGGCTGGCTTCCCAGTCCTCTGGCCTCCCACCCACAGTGTGTCTCTCTCCTCTCTAAGGGGGGCCAGCCTTGTTGGACACATCCACAGCTCAGAAACAAGCTTGCTTATGCAAAACTTGAATGCAGGCATTAAAGAAGCTCAGGGAGTCATGTGATCTATTTGGCTAGGTCTTCAGAGTTCATTTATGTTCTGTAAAACTGGTCTGAGGGTTGGACTCTGGTGGGAAACCTCTTCCTTTGGGCCACGTGAGTCCCTCTTCACTGCCAGCCTCCCCTTCCTTTGCTTGTGTGTCTTACAGGAAATTGGTTGTCTAAAACTGGCTTTATATTCTGAATGCCATTGTGAATATCTTTAACCACTTAAAATTTTTTAGAATTTGACTGAACTCTGTAGTATTACTGATACACTCTTATGTAAATGATTATCATTAATTCATATAAAGGATTTGGAACATTATCTACATACAAGTACATATTCAATATAGGTTAACTTTTATTTCTAGCGGTGTTAGCATTCTTAATTAAAATCAGTTTGGAAGGAGCTTTTATTTTTTCCATTTTTAAAAAATATATATTTTATTGATTTTTTACAGAGAGGAGGGAGAGGAGGGATAGTTAGAAACATCAATGAGAGAGAGATTTGGCTTTATGTTCAAGGCTCTTTTTGGGGTCATTGTCCAGCTTCAGTCTAGTGATAGCACCTTGCTGGGGCGAGCCCACATGAGCAGTTGTACCTTGAGCTTTCTCCCGCTGCACCTTTCAGTGTAGATGCCATATTTCCTCCTGTAAACCCGACCACTGTGCTGCCCTCTGTAGTGTCCTCACACAACCTGACCTTCATCATCCTGTAGGACGGGCATGGATCGAACACCGAGCTTCTGTCTCAGCTCTTTGGAAAGAGGAGGAGACATAAGGTTCCTGCCAATGTGGGAAGGGGCAGTGAAATGCCTTTTATGGGTCTTCCATCAGAAGTCACAAAGGGATTGAACTTCATTTTGGCTTCTGGCGCTTCAGCGATGGCTGCAAAAGGGAAGAGTTGGTAGGAGCTTTTACTAAGAGAGTGTGATTCAGTAGAAAAGTCTAGGGATCTAGAAATGGGAGACTGTTTTGGTTTTGGGCCTGTCATTTACCAGTTCTGGAAGCAGGAGCAGGTTCCTTAACTTCTTCGAGTATCAGGGGTTTTTTAAAAAATATATTTATTGATTTCAGAGAGGAAGGGAAAGGGAGAGAGAGATAGAAACATCAATGATGAGAGAGAATCATTGATCTGCTGCCTCCTGCATGCTCCCCACTAGAGATTGAGCCCGCAACCTGGGCATATGCCACTGGCCAGAATTGAACCCGGGACCCCTCAGTCTGCAGGCCGACTCTCTATCCACTGAGCCAACCTGGCTAGGGCAGGTTTTGTTTTTGTTTTGTTTTTTGTAATACATACCACTGGACTACAAGGCTTTATTGATTTAAAAAAATTTTAAAAATATTTTTATTGATTTCAGAGAGGAAGGAAGAGGGAGAGAGAGATAGAAACATCAATGATGAAAGAGAACCACCGATCGGCTGCCTCCTGCAAGCCCCCCATTGGGGGTTGAGCCCACAACCTGGGCATGTGCCCTTGACTGGAATCGAACCTGGGACCTTTCAGTTTGCAGGCCGACGCTCTATCCACTGAGCCAAACCAGCTAGGGCGAGTATTGGGTTGTTTTTTTTTAAAATATATTTTTATTAATTTCAGAGAGGAAGGGAGAGGGACAGAGAGTTAGAAACATCAATGATGAAAGAGAACCACCGATCGGCTGCCTCCTGCAAGCCCCCCATTGGGGATCGAGCCTGCAACTTGGGCATGTGCCCTGACCATGAATCAAACCATTACTTTTTGGTTCATAGGTCAACACTCCACCACTGAGCCACACCAGCTGGACGACTATCAGTTTTTTAATCTTTAAAACAGATACAGGGGATTAAATGAGGTGATGTGTGTGGAAAGATTCCTAGATTATAAGTAGTTGCATAACGCAGTGTGACAGCATCACAGGTGTGTTTAGAGACTATACAATACCATTTTCTCCTACTTTTATTTTATTTATTTATTTATTTTTAATATATTTTATTGATTTTTTACAGAGAGGAGGGAGAGAGATAGAGAGTTAGAAACATCGATGAGAGAGAAACATCGACCAGCTGCCTCCTGCACATCTCCCACTGGGGATGTGCCCGCAACCCAGGTACATGCCCTTGACCGGAATCGAACCTGGGACCTTTCAGTCCGCAGGCCGACGCTCTATCCACTGAGCCAAACCGGTTTCGGCATCTCCTACTTTTAATATACACTGAGTGGCCAGATTATTATGACCGGCCAGATTATTACTACCACCCCATCAGTACTTCGTTGGGCTACCTTTTGCCTTCAATACTGCTGCAGTTCTTCTTGGCATTGACTCCACGAGATGTTGAAAGGTGAATCGAGGAATCTGACACCCTGCCTGATGAGTAGCACTGTCCAGTTCTGTGAGATTTGATGGTTGTGGAACCAGCTGCCTGATGGCTCTTTTAACTTCGTCCCACAAATGCTCAATTGGATTGAGATCTGGTGATTGTGGGGGCCACCTAAGCAAGGTAAAGTCTCCCTCATGTTCTTGAAACCACACCTGCACAATATGAGCACCGTGGCATGGCACATTGTCTTGTTGGAAGAAGCCATCTCCACTGGGATACGCCATCAACATGATAGGATGAACTTGGTCAGCAACGATACTTAGGTATGTTGTGCTATTCAGACGTTTATAATGATCTGCAACTTCAGCGCGAAATTATAGCTACTTCTAACAACTTCAGTGCGAAATTATAGCTAATTTGCCTACAAACGTCAGGTGGTCATAATATTCTGGCCACTCTTGTAAATTGATTATACATTCTCAGCCTACAGTAATATTGGAGCTGACACTTATTTGATAAAATAATTGTTGAAAAATGAGTTTAATCCCCCATCTCATTCATGTGTGTTTATTTTTATCTGCATAGTTGGGATTTATGTTTGGGACCTGAACAGTTATATTTAAACAGCACATTTGAATTACTTTATGAATCCATTGTGATGTTCATGAAGCCCTAAGATGCTTTGGAGGAAGATGGCATCATTGTTAGATGCATCAGGGGACTTGAGCAAATTTTGTTTTAAGCCTTCCAGATTATCCTGTCTGTGAGATTCCTGAGGGCGGAGCACTTCTGTCCTGTTCACCTGGTCTCTTCATTGCTAGTGTGCCTGGTGCAGGGCACAGGAGAAGGCCGTTGGTATTTGTTAATTGACCACCTGATTTCCATTTGATCAAATGTGCGGTAGAATTATAATCAGAAAGAAGGTGGCTCACGGCAGTGAAGCAGATTTCTTTTGGTTTTGGGGGAGTAATAATAAAACAAACAATGGTAATAGATTGTGTATCATGTGAAAGTGAGACATTTAGGTGAAATGGAAAGCGTTTTGGGCTGGGGGTGTGGAGACCTGGGTTCTAGGCCTGGTCCTTTATGAACTAGCAGAGGTAACTTTGGAGAATTACTTTAATCACTGAACCCTTTTGTATGCCGCAAGCGTCTATAGACGCAAGGGTGGTTTCCATTTTGGACGCGTGGCAGTTAACTGGTTAATCACGTTGGACTTGTGTCTTTCTCAGAGGACCTGTCCAGTACTGTGACAGGTTTATTCTAGACCTGGATTCCTGATTGGGGGGAAAGAAACAGAGATAAGACTGGAAAGAGATTCCTTGAAATGTATTAAGATGCCAAATGAATTAGTTTGGGAACAGCTAGCTTAGGCCACATCTGGTTGGGTGGGGTTGAACTTAAGTGAATTGATTAGTCATTGGTGTTTGAGAAATAAGTATAACATGTAAAATGATTTCTTTTCCTAAAAAGGGAATGTCTTAGGAAAGAAATCAAGGGGGCATGAGTGGTGTAGTGAATTCATCCCTGTATAGTACCAACAAGAATGGGCTTCATGCAAGCCAAAGGGAACACTGAATTGTCCTGAACATTTATATTGCTGGAGTTATTGATATAATGTCAAGAAGCATTTAAGAAGGAGCCCACCAGCAAGGCCACCTTCCTCAGACAGGGCAGGATGAATGTAGGAGAGTCCTCTGCTTGCTGAGAATGCTAGGGCATTTAGTCACTGTGCTTCCTGGAAGGCTGGGTGCTTGTGGGTTGGGGCAGCATTTGGGAGTGAAGGGTTATTCATTTCCTTTGAAAGACTGAATTTTTTGTTTTTAGTGTCTCCTTTATTCCAAGAGATCTACACAAACCCTTGCCAGGTAAATGTTCTTAGAAAACTTCTTTAGCAAGTTAAATTCTGTTATAAAACACCAGCGTCTGTTGTCTAATAGAACATATCCAAATGGGAGGTTTCGGAGGCTGCTGCTCCCTTGCCCACACTCTGTGTAGAGTGACTTCGTCTCTCTATTCCTCGATCCCAGAATACCCACCCAGTTCAAGGCTCATTTCTTATCATGTCTTGTCCTCTGGTTGCTACATTTTAGAATTGCCCTCCTGACACGAACGAAAGCTCTTAAGATCTAGGGACCTTAGCTTTTATAGAGACCATGTCGAATGATTCTTGAGGGTGCTGATTAATTTGATTCATTATTAAGACATTATCTTTCCCGAGAAGAATTATTTTTAATCTGAGCCATTTGTTTAGAACTTTCATCTGTTTTAAATTTCTTGTATACTTCAGTGGCTATTTCAGCAGGATCCTAAGGGGAAAGATATTTCCTCAAAATTAGACTTTTAAACATTGGAAGGATTATTGATAACTTAGGATGACATAACTTTAACTCCAAAGAAATGGATTAGCGGAAATGGCTCCTTTTAATCTGAAGAGTCTGAGGTTTTCTGCTGTTCTTTTAGTTAGATGGAACACACTTAAGTGCATAGTTATACGACATGTTTTCAGCCATGGAAAGAATAAATAATTATTTTTCTAGTGACTCTATTTCTTTACATTAAATACATCGTAGTATTCCTAAAAAATGTGGTACATTTTAGATTTGGAAAATGTGTGATGTGATAATATGAAGAGATGGCTGATGTAGGTAGCTCTTACATTGTGTTCATTTGAATTTGAAATGTTGGCCATATGGAAATGAGTATCATGTCAAAATGGTTTAGGTGAAATAAAGTATAATGTTAGTATTTTGTATGAAACAAAGCACTGAGTGTCCAGATCCTAAAGTTATAGTTATTAACATTATTTGAATTCTCTCTGAGGTCATACATAGGTATTCTATTTATTTAGGCACTTACGGGTTTTAACAATTTTAGTGAACAGAAGAGAGAATGTGGGCTTAACTACAAAGTAATAGATTTCCCCAAATGTAGTTTGTCACCAAATAAGATAGAAATATAAAGTTAAAAACCTGTTTGGAAGTTTTGAGCCTTTCTTTGTGGCTATCAACATATTTCCACCCGTGTCCACCTCAGGAGTAAATTCTAGCCCAGTGATGGTGAACCTATGACTCGCGTGTCAGAGGTGACACGCGAACTCATTTTTTGGGTTGATTTTTCTTTGTTAAATGGCATTTAAATATATAAAATAAGTATCAAAAATATACAATCTTTGTTTTACTATGGTTGCAAATATCAAAAAATTTCTATATGTGACACGGCACCAGAGTTAAGTTAGGGTTTTTCAAAATGCTGACACGCCAAGCTCAAAAGGTTCACCATCACTGTTCTAGCCAGTCCTCAGTGGCTGTTTAGTCGCTGGGGTGGGGAATGAAGATAGTGAGAGTGGAGATCAAGAGGAGGAGGGGCCAGGTTGGAGGTACTGGGGAATTAGGAGGATTTGGTAACATTGAATGTGGGTTTTGGGATGAGAGAGAGGAGTCAGGGATGAATTGTGGGTTTTAGGCTTGGGTGGCAGGAGGGATGATGCTGTCACTCACCAGGAAAGGGAATATGGAAGAAATGTCAGGTTTGGGAGGGAGGGTAAGTTCAGACAATACATGGATTCCAGGCAGTCAGTAAATAATGAATGAATGAATCTGGGTGTGTGAATTGAGACGTCTGCAGGGTATAAAAGTTTTCTAGGTTTGTCTATAAGATAGAGAAGGTAGACCTGGTCTGGGGAGAGAGCCTTGGGATTTGTTGAAGCCATGAGGTTGTCAGAAGCATGGAGGATACTAGCATGCAAAGAAGGGTGTGACCCTGGAGATGACCAGGGTGAGTGGGTAGGGGTATGGGAAGAAAACCAGGAGAGAGTGGGTGGTCTGAGAGCCGAGGTAGAGGCCCACCTCAAGAACAAGGGCTTGGTCATCAGGAAAACTGCTGCAGAAAAGCCAAGAAGTTGAGCCATTAGTAGGGTGATATTTGGAGAATGGGGGGCGGTGGGGGAGTTAAGTCTGACACATGTACATGATATAAGGGGTGATAGGTGACTAGGAGTTTGATGAGTGGCAGGCAGGCATTGATAGGCGAGGTGGGTGTGCATACGTGTGTGTGTGTGGAGAGGAACCTGCAGAGGCGCAGAGGCAGAAGAGGGAGGGCTGCTTTTTCTAGAGAACCAGCTGGTGTTGTGGGTGGAGCAAATGATGTCACCCCGAGGGTGTGGTCTGGGTAAGGAGGAGCCATTTAGGGAGAAGTAATGTGGTCAGATCTATGATTTTGAAACCGATAGCAGTGTATGGCAGAGAGTGAGTGAGTCAGGGATATTGTTTGGGAGGCTATTGCAGTAACCTGGGTGAAGGTCATTAGAGCTACAAATGGGGCAGCTGCAGTGGGAGAGATGATTCCAGAAGTTGGGTGGGCAGATTAGCACCAGATTGACCAATGGGTGGACAGAGAGGAAGGAGAGGAGGGAAAAGGAGGAGAAGGAGGTGTGGAAGGTGCCTGAGAGGATGGCGTTGCCATTGAGGAAATAGAGGACACCGGAGGAGGAGGAGAAGCAGGTCCAGTGAGGTGGTGGGACAGTTCAGTATTGGGCACCTTTACAGAACATTTGTGTAGCAATCAGCTGGCAACCAGAGCCCAGGGGTCTGAAGCTCGGGAGAGTGGTCATGGCAAGTGACAAAGATTTGGAGCATGAGCTCATCATCCTTGAATTGGAAGTAGTTGAGATTTATTTGAAGGAACAAGAGAAAAATAAAGCTTGATGTGGCTGTGGACTGTAAAAGTAAACTTCTCCAACCATTTCAGTGTATTTTTAACTTTCTTAGAACAAAGTCTTTGATGACCAGAATGTGGACATGCCCCCCAAATAGCTGAAAATTAACACAGCAAGAAGATGTTAGGAAGTAAAGTCAATACGTTTCAATAGAAATGCTGTTATCTTAATGGTTTTTTCCTCTCGGGTTAAAATCTGTTTCTTCAATTCTTCTGTTTATTATTGTTGATAAGAGACTTCAGAAGACTGGTGGGGAGTAGTTGGTTATATTTTTGAAAAGTCTTTGAAGATGGAATATAATGTGTTGAATGTGGTATCATTGCATGTTATTCCCTGGCTTTGGCACCAGGATACCTAATAATTAGGTATTTTGATGTAATGTCCAAAGAGGAATGAAAAAGAAAACCCAAAGTGGATTTTATCTTTTCTCAGAAAATAGGCTGATTAAAATATATTTAGCTAAATGCTGATTTGCAGAACCTTGCTTTGGGATTTTCCATAAAAATCTTCATTTTTCTGCTTTCCTTCCTAAAATGTATAAGCAGGTAATATTGCTATTCTGTGGAAATGTTAATTAAAACAGAAATGAGTATTTTAAATCTGTGGGATTTCCAGCGGTTTGTTGGGTGTTCTAGAATTTGTGTAGGGATGTGAGTGATGGCAAGTGTCCTAACTATGCTACTCTCTGTTGAACTATCTGTACTACTTCCATTTAAAAATTTTTTAAAATTGATTTCAGAGAGGAAGGGAGAAGGAGAGAGAGGTAAAAACATCAATGATGAGAGAGAATCATTGATCAGCTGCCTCTTGCATCCCCCACACTGGGGATTGAGCCCACAACCCGGGCTTGTGCCCTGACCAGGAATGGAACTGTGATCTACTGGTGCATAGGTCAGTACTCAACCTCTGAGCCACACCGGCCGGGCCTTCTTCCATTTTGATTTAATTCTGTAGAAGACAGATTACTCTTCCTGCTTTATTCCCAGTACTTGGCTCTGGGGATTCAAAGAGGAATAAGCCAGTACCCTCAAGAGCATGCTGTCTGGTGGCAAGTCATACAGAACCATTGTGATACTGTGATTTATAACAAGAAATATATATTGTTCCTGGAACAAAACTTCAAAAACCCTTGAAATTTCCTAAGTGGTCATTTCTATAAAAGTGAGAAAAGTGCCTTTTGGTATTCATAACAAGCTCCTTTCAACCACACTTTAGTTTGTTAAATGAGGTGACTTTAAAAAAATATACTTTTATTGATTTCAGAGAGGAAGGGAGAGGAGAGATAGAAACATCAATGATGAGAGAGAATCAGCTGCCTCCTGCACACCCCATACTGGGGATGGAGCCTGCAACCTGGGCATGTGCCTTGACTGGGAATGGAACCGTGATTTCCTGGTTCATAGGTCGCCGCTCAACCACTGAGCCACGTCGGCTGGGTAAAAAAGGTGATTTTTGAAAACCTCTAAGTCAAGCATGTCAAACTTGTGGCCCACAATGAATATTTTTGCAACCCAGCCAATAAATATAACGGTATCTAAGAAAAATTTCAATAAAAATTTCATAACTTACTTCTTACAGTATCCTGTTACACATAACTAGAGGCCCGGTGCACAAAAATTTGTGCGGGGGGGGGGGGGGGGAGGCGGGTGTCCCTCAGCCCCACTTGTGCCCTCTCACAGTCTGGGACCCCTCGGGAGATAACGACCTGCTGGCTTAGGCCTGCTCCCAGGTGGCAGAGGGCACGCCCAATCCCTAGGTGCAGCCCCTGGTCAGGCTCAGAGCAGGGCCGATTGGGGAGTTGGGGCACTGCCCTGTCATGCACAGAGCAGGGTGCATCGGGACGTTGCGATGCCACCCTCAGTCACGCTCAGGATAGGGCCGATTGGGGGGTTGGGGCGCCGCCCCCTGTCACACTCAAGGCAGGGTCGATGGGGAGGTTGCGGCGCCACCTCCTGTCACACACAGAGCAGGGCCCACCAGGGGGGGTTGGGGCTCCGTACCCTGTCACAGACAGAGCAGGGCCAATCAGGGGGTTGGGGAGCTCCCCCCTGTCACGCACAGAGTAGGGCCGATAGGGGAGTTGGGGCACTGCCCCCTGTCACACACAGAGCAGGGTGGATCAGGGGGTTGGGGCGCCGCCCCCTGTCACACACAGAGCAGGGTGGATCAGGGGGTTGGGGCACTCCCCCCTGTCACACTCAGGGCAGGGCCCATGGGGAGATTGTGGCTCCACCCCGTCACACACAGAGCAGGGCCCATGGGGGGGTTGGGGCACCGCACCCTGTCACACACAGAGCAGGGCTGATCAGGGGGTTGGGGCACCGCAACCTGTCACGAACAGAGCAGGGCGGATAGGGAGGTTGTGGCCCCACCCCCTGTCACACACACAGCAGGGCTGATCAGGGGGTTTGGGCGCTGCCCCCTGTCACGCTGCTCCAGGGGCCAGGAGGCCTCGCGGCTCTGCTGATCCCAGTGCTGGGAGGCATATTACCCTTTTACTCTTATAGGATAGAGGCCTGGTGCACGGGTGGGGGCCGGCTGGTTTGCCCTGAAGGGTGTCCTGGATCAGGGTGGGGGTCCCGCTTGGGTGCCTGGCCAGCCTGGGTGAGGGGATGATGGCTGTTTGCAGCTGGTCACACCCCCTTCAGGGTGGGGGTCCCCACTGGGGTGCCTGGCCAGTCTGGGTGAGGGGCTGAGGGCCGTTTTCAGGCTGGTGGGTGACTGAAGCTTCCAACCTGTCCTTTTTTTCTTTTTTTTCTTTTATTCTGGGATTTATTTACCTTCTATGGCTGTCACTGGAGCTGAAGGCCGGCTTTAGCTCTGAGGCCGGCTCCAACTTGAGGCCTCAGCTGCTGAAAGCAGGTATCTGTTTTGTTTGGGTTCTATAATGGTAACACGGCTTCAGTCCTGCTCGCTCCAGCTCTGACGGCTGAAAGGTATCTGGGGTTTTTTTTTTTTTTTTTTGCTTCTATAATTGCAACAATGTTTCTTAAACTGCAGCTCAGAGGCCAGCAGCGGAAGGCGGGGAACCTTGGCTTCCTCCATCATGGAGCAAGCAAGCCTCCTGTTCGCTTCACTGCCTGGGTGCCATCTTGGTTGGCAGTTAATTTGCATATCGCCCTGATTAGCCAATGGGAAGGGTAGTGAAGTTATGGTTAATTACCATGTTTCTCTTTTATTAGATAGGATTATTAATAACGAACTACAACATTCGCTAATGACTGATTACTATAATCGTGTTGCATTCATTTCCTTTATGCGCCTTACGTGCAGGCACACCATTCTCTCCACTAATAGTAGCAGCGCATATTTTAGCAGCCGATGGCCACGTCATTAGTCTTGGACTAACTTGTTTGGTGTGCACAACAGGAAATATTTCGCTTTTGGAGAACAAGAAAAATAGGTTTATTTGCGTTACGCTTATTAAATTGTGCAGTTATTCAGTGTCTGGTAAGTTAATGTTCAGGAAAAAATTAATTTTTATTAAAATGTTCTATATATTATTTTTTAAAATATATTTTATTGATTTTTTACAGAGAGGAAGGGAGAGGGATAGAGAGCCAGAAACATCGATGAGAGAGAAACATTGATCAGCTGCCTCCTGCATACCCCCTACTGGGAATGTGCCCGCAACCCAGGTACATGCCCTTGACCGGAATCGAACCTGGGACCTTTCAGTCCGCAGGCCGCTCTATCCAGTGAGCCAAACCAGTTAGGGCAAAATGTCCTATATTTTATGTTAATGATGACTCATTTATTTCAGCCCTTTGTATTCAGCATGTCTCTTATCGAAATAAACCTACATTTCTATGAAAATTGAAGCTTTTGTTTTTGCGGCCCACATAAACTTAAACTTTGTTTATTTGGCCAGTGTTAGCCTTTGCGTTTGATGTGCTTGCTCTAAGTATTTGGAGGCTGGTTGCTGGGGACCAGAGATTGAGCTCAGTCACCAATGCCCTTGATTTAACCAATCGTGCCTGTGTCATGAAACCTCCGTAAAAATGCCGACTGATGGAGTTTGGAGAGCTTCCTGGTTGGTGAACACCTGGAGGTGCTGGGAGGGGCCACCCATGGAAAGAACATGAGACTCAGCCCCTTCCCATATGCCTCATGCAGTGCATCTCTTCCTTCGGCTGTTCCTGAGTTGTGTCCTTTGTAATAACGGGGTAATAGTAAGTAAAAAAGCACTTTCTTAAGTTCCTGAGCCATTCTGGCAAATCACTGAGCCTGAACTGAGGGACTTGGGACAGTCAGAAGCACAGGGGACACCTGGACTTGCCATTGGCGTCTGAAGTGGGAAGGAAGTCTTGTGAGACCGAGCCCTTAATGAACCTATGGGGTCTGTGCTAACCCCAGATATTTCAGGATAGAATTGAGTTAAATTGTAGAACACCCAGGTGATATCTGCAGAGAGTTGCTTGGTGTGGGGCAAAACTCCATATATCTGATGTCAGAAGTGAAGTTTTGTGAGTAGTGGATCAGAGAATACAGAAAAGGAGTTTTGTTTTCTTTTCAGCTAAAAAGAGACCATTGTCAACACAAGTGAAAGAGGCACACTGACTGTTGATAGCCATGATGGCTCATGTGTATGGTGCACTTACAAGGCATTTTTACCTTTATAGGTTCAGTTCATACTCACACCAGCTCAGAGAAGTAGGCAAGGTTATTCTCTTTGCACAGAAGAGGCACAGAGAGGTTAAATAGTAGCTGCTAAATAGAGGAACCAGGATGAGAAACTGGGCAGTCTGGTATGAGAACCCATACTTTTAGAGCAGGGGAAGTGGCAGTCTATATTTAGGGTGACTCTGCCACATTAGCAAACATCAGGATAAGGACTCTATGCTGAGTGCATGCACCTTGGGCTTTGGGTTGGGGGACAGTGGGAAGGGAAATCATAAAGTTAAATTAAGTCGGGATGGTCTAGTCCAGCGGTTCTCAACCTGTGGGTCGCGACCCCTTTGGGGGTCAAACGACCCTTTCACAGGGCTCGCCTAGGACCATCGGAAAACACATATATAATTACATATTGTTTTGTGATTAATCACTATGCTTTAATTATGTTCAATTTGTAACAATGAAAATACATCCAGCATATCAGATATTTACATTACGATTCATAACAGTAGCAAAATTACAGTTATGAAGTAGCAACAAAAATAATTTTATGGTTGGGGGTCACCACAACATGAGGAACTGTATTAAAGGGTCACGGCATTAGGAAGGTTGAGAACCACTGGTCTAGTCTGATTTTAAGAAGTGGATGGTGGAAAGGGGATGGGGACCAGATTATGAAAATAGGCAGTCTCCTTTTACATCATGAAATCCCTAGAAATATACAGCTCTGCATATACTGAATATGTACTGAGTACATTCAGAAGAGGCCTAAGACCTTTCAGTTTATAGCATTCTTATTTTCATACTGATTACACTCATTGTAATGGTAAAAATGTGCATGTATAACATGGGTGGAAATTATGATCATTATAATGGGAGTGGCTCACAATTCCAAAAAAAGTTAGGGATTTCTGCATGGTTTATTGTAATTTTAAAGAGTAGTCTGTAATTGTAGGCTTTGGAAATTTGTTTTAAGGAGTGGTAAATGAAGGAATTCCAGAAGATGGTTGTATGTTGCTGCATTTTTGTTTACCTCTCAGATCAGAAAGAGAATTTAAAGGACGTGGGTGTGTTCCAAAATTAAAATAAGTGACTCACACCCTTGTTGGCACACTGACATTGCTGGAATGTTTGCAGTAAGTATTACTGAGCAGGGGCCATGCATAGAGCCTGGTCGGGCATACAGTTGGGTTTATTACGAAAGAAACCTCCTCCTTTCGTATAAGGAACTCTGGGATTACATGGGGAGACCAACGTAATATGATGCCACTTGTGAACTGAGACAGCTCTGTAATAAGCATAGAGCAACCCAGAGAGATTAAGATAAATACATTTAGAAGACCCATAAAAATACCCTTGATTTATCTATATGTGTAAGTGTTGAGCAGTGGGTACCTGGAGACTGAATAGAAAGAGGCAGACCTAGTTAGGAATACCTCCTGAAGGTGGTAAAGCTTGGTTTTGGGTTTTGGAAGGCTAGAAGCTCAAACAATGACAAGTGTCTTTTATTTTTCTATAGAAAAAAGCACTGGTTTGTATATTGAAAGGGTTTAGATCGCCTCAAAAATGTAAGAGGTTTTATAGACTTAGTTTCAGAAATGCCACATATGTCTCTAATAGGGATCATCTCAGGGATAGGTTAGTGTGAGTAGTTACTTTATAGAATCCCTGCACAGTAGGTCTATGAGATTGGGATATCTCTTAATTTAGGATGTTCCATTCCACCCTTTTTCTGTAGTTAAGACATTTTTGCTAGAGTCCAAAATTATATTAAAAAGGAAATTAAAGAGAATTGTTTTTGAGCTACTATATTGTCAAAGTAAATATGAATTTCTTGAAGCAGGTCAAAATGTTAAAGATTTTTTTTTTCAGTTTACTATTATAAAGTAATTCAGAATATAGTAATTATTAAATAATATTTGGTAAATAGAGGTATTATGAATACCCTTTTTGTTATGTCCGGTTTAAAAGATACAACATTGCAGATGCTGTTGAAGCCCCTGGAATCACTTCCTGGCCCCATTTCCCCCCTCCTTTTCTTCCCAGTTCTTTAAAAAAAATTTTTTTTATTGATTTCAGAGAGGAAGGGAGAGAGAGAGAGAGATAGAAACATCAATGATGAGAGAGAATCATTGATTGGCTGCCTCCTGCACCCCCCCGCCCCCACCCCCCCGCCCCCTTTCTGGTGAACGAGCCCGAATCCCGGGCATGTGCTCTTGACCGGAATAGAACCCGGGACCCTTCAGTCCATAGGCTGATGCTCTATCCATTGAGCTAAACCAGCTAGGGCCTTCCCAGTTCTTTTTTGATCATTGCCACCCATGTATTTTATACTTCTCTGTGTGTCTGTGTAAATAGTTGTCATTAGTTAGTGTTATTTTACTGCTTTTAAAACATATTTTCTTCTATTGGTCACTTCTGTTGCTCAACCTTGTTTTTGAGCTTGATCTTTGTTGTTCTAGTTTATTCTTTTAAACTGCTCGACACACCATAGTGTATCCATTTTGCTGTTGATGGACATTTGATTGTTATTTTCTTCCATTTTTCTCTATAACAAATGACATTGCAATAAACATCTTTATGTGTTTCCTTTGGTGCATGTGTAAGACTTTCTGTAGGTTATGACCTTGCTTGGTTATAGGGAAGGGAATTAGCTTCATGTTCATTGGCCTTAGGTAGCACCTGCCTTGGGTGCCTCAGAGCCATCTTTAAAATGGGAAGCTTGAGGATTAAGAAGTTATTTCTTTTCAACTCGTAAGCTAATATTTTATTGGAACTATAATGGAACTAACTGAAAACTTGTTTGGGGGGAAATGGAATATAGAATAAGCAATATATCTGTTACTGGTTTGTAATATCAACTGATGGTCTTTGGTGCCAATTAAGTATCAACAGGTATCCCCAATTCAGAGTGTGGTGAGGAAGGAAGCTACTCAGTGCAAACAGCTCAGTTATGACCCAGCAAGGCTGTGGGTATCGCAACAGTGGTACAGCTCCATTGTGAAACAGCACGCCTGTGAGGCAGCCCAGGGGAAAGGCCCCTCTCGCTAGACAGCTCTGCTCTGCCCCAATCTGGTCTGTTCCCCTCTGCTCCTGCAGAACATCTCCAGCCAGGGAAGTGCAGTCTTTAGTCTTCAGTGGAAAAGGAAAGTGTGCCCTCCAAGGCAGGGAGAGGGGAGCTGACTTATGTAGAGAGAAATCCCCGCTTGCTCCTGGTTTGTCCTCATGTAAATGAGGACTCCAAATCCCTACAATTTGATTAGTCCCAAAAGTAGGTGGAACCGCTCTGATTGGTTGGTGAAAATGCTGATGGCCTATAGCTGCACAGCTCTGATTGAATGGGGGAAAGTCTCAGTCTTGATTGAAATACAATTCCAGGAACTTGTTTATAAAGGAGCTGACTCAGTCACCAGGAACACAGTGCAGGAGGCAAGCAGTTCAGTGCAGTCTTCTCCCTGAAGCGTGGCTTATGGGAGAGGTTCCTGTTTAGAAATGGCTACTAGACTCTGTTGTTTTGTTTTGTTTTTAATTTGAGCCCAGTTAACCACCAGGAGAGGAGACCTTCTTGGTGTAGATATCTTCTTTCTTAGGGTTCACAGTAACTTTTGTGACTTACATACATTTCTATTTAATTGAAAAACATGGTTGCGTATCTTCTAGAACCACAATGAGAGATTCTATAAAAAAGGAATTCCTAAACTGTATTTCTTTGATTCTCAGTGCTCACTTGAAGTTACAGTGAGGGTGGCTTGGTGGGGTGGGGGAGATTTTTGAGTAGATCATATTTTTGTGGCATTTAAATTTTCTGTACGCAGTTTATTTGAAAATCTCTTTCAAACTCTCATTATGACTCTAGGTGACCAAGTAGAAGGGAGCAGGTGCTTGAATGAAGAAGAATGGCATAAATCACAACAGGATTGGTGTGTTCCCTTTGGGTGAAAGAGGGTTCTGCTTCTGATCGTCGTCTTCCTGCTCAGGCTGCCCAGGTTTAGTGTGCGGTTTCCAAGGTGCCTGTTGGACTGGCTTTAGGCTGACAATAGCTGTGCCTTCATATTTCCTCCACCTCTTTTTTCAGAACTTTTATGTAGCTCTTCATTAAGATCCTAAACCATTTGCTAGCAGAGTTTAGTTGCTTCTCCAAACATTTATTTCCTACTGGCAGGCGTTAATAAGAGAGCTACTTCTCATGGAGCTTAACCACAAGTTCGGCAACGTGTCATTATTGACAGACCTGTTGAGGGACCGCAGCATGGATGATCTCCCTGTCATCTGTCATGAAGAAATAAGGGGAAAACTTTGCATTTATGTGGATTTAATAGAGATCACTGACTGAGTCACCTCAGGGCCTTTCATATTCTCCATTCACTCTTCCACTAATTTGGTGGAAGTGAAAGCATGCAGTGTGTAGGGGTTTTTTGTTGTTGTTTTACAGCCGACAGCCCTGAGAGGTTAATTTGGACTTAGAATCTTAAAGCAGGTGATGGTTAAAGTTGAGAACAAATGGGAAATCCTATAGATATGGGTTCCTGTGCGGCTGTACAGTTGTTGAGACTGGGTTTGAGAAATAAATGACTCCAAAGGGATGTTTAAGCAGTTAATCTGTTGGTAAATACCAGCATTTCTTTAATCATGTGTAGCCAGCGTCCTGTGTGACTCTGCAGTACCTAGTAATTCTTTTTTTTTTTTTTTTTTTTTTTTTTAAATTAAATCTTTATTGTTCAGATTATTACATTTGTTCCTCTTTTTTCCCCCCATAACTCCCCTCCTTCCAGCTCCCACCCCACCCTCCACCCTCACTCCCCACCCACTGTGTTCATGCATAGGTGCATGATTTTTGTCCAGTCACTTCCAGCATCTCCCACACCCCTTTTTCCCCCAAGAATAGTCAGTCTATTCCCTTTCTATGTCCCTGATTCTATTATAATCACCAGTTCATTCTGTACATCAGGTTATTTATTCACTTGATTCTTAGATTCATTTGTTGATAGATGCATGTTTGTTGTTCATAATTTGTATCTTTACCTTTTTCTTCTTCTTCCTCTTCTTAAAGGATACCTTTCAGCATTTCATATAATACTGGTTTGGCGGTGATGAACTCCTTTAGCTTTTCCTTATCTGTGAAGCTCTTTATCTGACCTTCAATTCTGAATGATAGCTTTGCTGGATAAAGTAATCTTGGTTGTAGGTTCTTGGTATTCAGCACTTTGAATATTTCTTGCCATTCCCTTCTGGCCTGCAAAGTTTCTGTTGAGAAATCAGCTGACAGTCGTATGGGTATTCCCTTGTAGGTAATTAAGCCTCTTTCTCTTGCTGCTTTTAAGATTTTCTCTTTGTCTTTTGCTCTTGGCATTTTAATGATGATGTGTCTTGGTGTGGTCCTCTTTGGATTCCTTTTGTTTGGGGTTCTCTGCGCTTCTTGGACCTGTAAGTCCATTTCTTTCTCCAGGTGGGGGAAGTTTTCTGCCATTATTTCTTGAAATAGGTTTTCAATATCTTGCTGTCTCTCATCTTCTGGCACTCCAATGACTCTGATATTAGTCCGCTTAAAGCTGTCCCAGAGGCTCCTTACACTATCTTCACACTTTTGGATTCTTTTTTCATTTTGCTTTTCCAATTGGGTGTTTTTTGTCGAATCTTTGGTTTGATTATTGTACTCCTCTGGTCTGCTATTGGGTATAATATTCTTTATTTCAGTCCGTGTATGCTTACTTTCTAATTTCTTTATCGTAGCATCGAGGGTCTCATTAGTTTTCGTGAGGCTCTGCACAAATTTATGGCAAGCCCTCAAAATTGCGATTCTTAGCTCCATATCCTCCATTTCTGTCATGTTTCTTTGTCTCCGCATCTTTTATGCTTTCTTGGTGCACCCCCTTGTGGTCTCTGTGCGCAGTCTTGTTCTAGCCAAGCCTTAATTGTTGTAGTTACCACTAGAGGGATTTGACCCCCAGGCCGGCTGGCTATAGGAATCAGCTGTACGGAAAACGTCTGCCTTCTGGGGAGGCGCTAATCCAGCCTTTGCCTGAGGCGATCGGCAAATGGCTGTGCGCAGGCTTTGGGCGGGGCGGGATCAGCAGGGCGGGCGGAGGGAGCAGTTATGGCCACGCTCAGTCCCGTTCCCAGAGGCTCTGCTTCTCAGAACCCCGGCAGCCGCTGCAAACCTCGGAGAGAAAGTTGCCCTCAGGTTCCAACTGATGCCGGATAATCCCGCTTCTCCCGTTTGAGTCTGGGTCCCTAGAGACTCGCCCGGATCTGGAGCCCAGAGTCTGAGACTCACTCGCGACAGAAAGCGACAACCGCGCCCTCAGCCACCAGCCCGCTTGGCGCGCGCACCTCGGTACCTTTGTATTTTCCACACTGCGCCGCCTCTGAGCCTCGATTTGCTGTTCTCTTTCCTTCTAGTTGTAGAGTCTCTCTTCAGCCAGCCTTCCTGTGGTTCTGGGTGATGTCCGTTCAGTCTTTTAGTTGTATTTTTGAAATGGTTGTTTGCGGCAGCGGTCTCCGGTGTTTACCTACGCCGCCATCTTGGTCTCCTCCTCCCTAGTAATTCTTGTCCCTGTGTTTGAAGCCATACGATTATAATTATTTGTTGCAAATGATCTTTTCTACTGCATTAGGCGTGCTTGTAAGCTGATCAAAATGAGCTCTGGTTGACAGCTCACCTGGTTAAATTGTTTGCTTTATCCTCTGACCTAGCAATTCTGTTTCTAAATATTTATCCTGAAAAAAACAACCAAGATACATGAAAAGATTTCTTATAAGAAGGCTCATCAAAGCATTGTTTTGGAAACAGTTTACAGGCCCAACATTAAACCTCTCAGATATATAGACATAGAATTGTTTACAATTATTTGGAGAGTACAGTGGTTAAAAGTACAGGTTCTGGATGCAGACTGTTTGAATTCTATTGCTGGTGCTGCCACTTAGAGCTATCTGATCTTGAGCAAGTTTCTTTTGCTTTTTTTAATGTAAAATATACATAACATAACATTTATCATTTTAACCCCTTTAAAATGTACAATTAAAGTGGCATTAAATGCATTAATATTGTGTGAGCAAGTGTCTTAATAAAATTGGTAATTGTAACCTACAACTATCTCTGGGTTATTTTGAATATCAAAGAAGTGAATACATGTTAAAAGCTTAGAATGTGCCTGGTCGATAGTAAATACTCAATAAACATTGGTGATTTTATATATATATAGATATATATATATGTATATATAGATAGATATGTACATATGTATATATATTTAAATAAAAGTTATGTATATTTAAAATACATGATGTTTGATAATACGTATGCATAGTGAAATGATTACTACAGTCAAGTAATTAACATATCTCTTTATATAGTTATCATCTATTTGTGATGATTGTACCTGAAATCTACTCTTAGCATATTTCCAGGATTCAGTATTATTAACTAGAATCAAAATGCTGTACAATAGATCTCTAGACTTATTCATCCTGCATATCTGCAACTTTCTACCCTTTGACCACAAACATTAGCTATTGTTAAAGTATTCAATACATGGGTATTCATGAAATTTTTAAATGGAAAAGATTAAAAATAGCATGCATAGTTTATCATTAAACATAAAAATAGAAAAAAAAAACTAGAAGGATCTACCTCTGGTTTATAGGGTAATCTCTTTTTGTTCCTGTGTTTCTTTTCTTTCCTATAATTGCCCTGTTTTGCTTTTGTAATTGAAAAAAAATTTTTTTTGCATACAAAAAGCACCCAGCCATTATTGGCAGGTTATCCTAAAAATAACAATTTGATTTTTTGCTTTATCTCAGAGTTTCATTTGTTCTCCTTGACTAATTATTTAAATAATTAGTTAAAATTCATTGTGGCATGCATGCAGTTGTGTCAAAAATACACTTTCATACAAATGCAAATTCCTAAGGGTATCCTTAAAATATTATATAGTTCATTTTATTGTGGTATTTTTGTTTTTCTTAACTATGGTTTCCTGTTCATTCAATTTTGCATTTAACATTGCTGAAAATAAATATTTTGCTCAGCAGGGTAGTAAGCCAGATGGAGTGGTGTTTATAATTCAAGGAAATAGCCTAAACTGTTATCAGTTAAAATTGCATGAAAGCCAGCAGTACTTTGGTTGGAGTTTTATAAGGTAGAGAGCCAGGAATTTTACATTTCCTGTGTCCTTGCTGTTAAAACTATTCCTGAAATCAGGGTGGAGAGAGGAAGGAGGACATGGGGTGGGTTTGTGGGGAGGTACCAGAGAGCAAAGCTTGAAGTGACCGGCAGCTGAAAGCTCAAGACTGCTCTGCAGTATCATGTATTATCTTAGCAGATGTAGTGTTCTTAATATCTGTTTAAATATAAACATGTTTTCTTCTAAATTTTAAGATTGGCCTCAGGTATATGTGCCATATTTATTCTTACCTCCAGTATTCCGCGGGGTGCCCAGAGGTCTGTGTATACGCTGGTGTCAGAAGCAGGCCTGGACAGCTGGGGTATTATGGATTCAGGTGGGCGGTGTGCTTGAGAGAGCTTCTCTGTATTTATTCAACAAATATTGAATGCCTTGCTCGGTTGAGAGTTTTTGTGGGTTTGAGTTGTAAGGGAATGAGGAAATGGATAAATAATTATGTCAAAGATATTAACTATCCAGCTTAATGTGTTTCTCTTTCTCCTCTCCTTCTCTCCCCTACCCACTCACTACCACCGATGAAAACACAGTACATTTCTGTCACCCCAGAAGGTTCTTTTGTGTCCATTCCTAATCAGTACTCTTACCCCTTGGCTAGAACCAATATTCTAACTTAGATCACCGTAAATCAACCAGCCTCTTCTTGAACTTCGTAGAAATGAAAGTATGCAGTATGTAGGGGTTTTTTGTTTTGTTGTTTTACAGCCGACAGCCCTGAGAGGTTAAGTAATTTGTCCAGATTTATCCAGTAGTAAGTATAGAAGCTGGAATTTTAATCTAAGTAAAATCACAAAGGACAGAATTCAACTCCCTCCCTATGATTACTAGGTTGTCAATAATTAACTAAATGATAGATCTCCACATAGTTTTGATTTACTAACACAATTTCTCTTTTACTGAGCTTTCCCCTCCTTCATCCCTATCCTGCCAAAGATAAATGAAGCTTATAGTTTTGTTTTGTTCCCAGGTTTGTTTGTAGTACCTTTGGGGAGTATAAAAGCAATGAATGGGAAGACGATCTAGTCTTCCAGAGTCAATCTATAATACCAAGGTTAGAAATGCAGACAGCCGACCATGACAAAAAGGCCCCGAGGAAGTGGTACCAGGCTTTGTGTTGGAGGTATCGGACCTTTGCCTTGAAAAGTGGGCACTGGAGGTTGGGCCATGGGGCAGGGGATGGCATCTTTGCCTCAAATTGCAGATCCCTGAGTTTGATGAGGCGTGAGAGGTGTGACAGGCATCATCTTGGCTGGTAGGTGCCCCCCAGATAGATCCCAGCCAGGTCAAGCAGGCTCACTCTTGAATGTCTGGCCCTGTAGTCTTTGAGGTGTTTCTCGCTTTGGGGAGATTAGTTGGACAGTGGTATGGCATTCGGTAGGATATCTGCCAGGTGGGACCGAAGGTTAGGGAGATCTGGGATGGAGGAAATAGACACAGAACTGGTTGTAGGAGCAGTGGTAGTGAATGGAGGCTCCTGGCTAGAGAACTTGAGTTATAGGGTTAACCAAGGGTGGGTGTCAGAATCGCTAGTAAAACTTGAAAAATACACTAGATTGAGCCAACCTCAGAGCTTCTGATTGGTGGTTCACAGCAGCCATCTGGATTTTAAAAAGTGCCTTGGTTTATTCTAATACTTTCCTCCCCACCTGCAGGTACGAGTCAGAGATGAAAATGAGTCCGGGGTACCCCTCCAGGACATGTCTCAGGCTGGAGAATCAGAGGCAGAAATTGTGCTGTCTTAATAGCCGGGGGAGCAGTGTAAAATGGCTCCAGGTCTTGTTTCAAAGTGGTCTTGCTGTCCCTGGGCAAGCCCTTCCAGAACAAAGAGCTTGCCAACTTCCCAGGCAGCCATTTTTGGACAGTTTTGAGGATCAGAAAGCTTTTTGGTGAAATAAGCCAACTGTCTGCTTGTTTGGCTTCCAGAGACTGGGCCTTACTGGGTGCACAAGGCTAGTCCTCCGTACATGCTGTTCTTTATGCCTCTAAGGACCATTTTCACATCTCCCACACTAAGCATCCTCAGCGTGCTCTGTGTAGCTTTCAGAGCCTTCATTCTTGAAACTGTTCCTCTTTGCCACCATTGCTCTTCAAAGAAAAATTTCCAAATTTAGACGTTTGACCAGCACAAAATAGAGTGGGACCGTGTCGTCCTCTCTGATGTAGACAGTACACTTCTGCGTATGTTTTGGAGGGAGAGTGGAGGCACCCCAGGTATAGACCCTAAGTGTACCTTTAATTCTTCTTGGATGCAACCTGTTCTTTCAGCCTGTGGATCTTAGCTGTGTTAGCTGGCCCACCCTCTCAGGTGGCATTTTGCCATTTTGATAAGCAAAGCTGATCCTGTCCAACCAAAGAGGAAATAGTGTCTGAAAGCCAGGCTGAGGTAGCTCTGCCCGGATGTCTCCATCATACGACTCTCATGCGTTCAGTTATGAGCTTACAGATAAGACCAGGCCCTAATGTGTAATCAGTGCCCGGCTGATGAGTTGTCCTCGGCATGCTAAAGTAAAAATTTGCCTTTTCACCCCAGATGTTTACTGGGAAAGGAATTTTAGGGGTCTTGCCGTTTCCTGCACCTGAAGCAGTAGTTGCCCTAAAGAGATTTGTTGGTTTGGATGTTTCATATTGATTCTTACACAATTTTTACTTAAAATATATCACATTCATTGGAAAGTCCCTGCACAGAGTATTCACTTTTAGTCACACTGTTCTGCAAACTTCAGGACTGGGCACGGGTGACTGTTTGCATAGCTGTCCTGTGCCTTCTGCCTCTGAGGCCACTAACACTGCTTGCTTATATGCTTATTGAATCGCTTCCAAGCAGCATTTGCTATGTTTTGCTGCATTTGATATAAATAGACTTGAGGCTGGTGTTTGAAAGTGCCGTATAACCAGATACAGAGCTAACTTAGTGAGGGTATGTTACTGCATTCAGACACTTCAGTCTAATAATAGAAAAGGCAGTCTCTTACTGGGCTGTGCCTCTCTCTGGTGCACCCCTCCCTCCCTGTTTTAAATTTTAAGTGCTGACAATGTCAGGAACTTTGACAGTTTACCCAATTTAAGGGTAGGAGAGGGTAAAGAGGGGTAAATGGTGATGGAAGGAGACTTGACTTGGAATGGTGAACACACAATACAATAAAAGTTTTAAAAGAAATGTTAAAACACACACACACACACACACACACACACAAAAACAAAACAAAACAAAAACCCCCACTATATTCCACCTGGAACAAAGTCACCAAGATAGCCTTCTCTCATTTCCAAGTAAACAACATCAGCAATGCTCTCCTTTGCTATTGCATTAACTTCTGTGAGAGCTATGAAAACAATACTTACGCTACGATTTACTGAAAATTATGAACTAATGATAACAGTACCTGTTCCAGGAAACATCAGTTCCAAAGAGATCAGTAATTCAAAATTGGATGTGCAATACCCATATGATGTATTATAGAATTATACACTTAGAACCTGTATAATTTTATTAAATAATGTCACTCCAATAAATTCAATAGAAAAACCAAAACTGAACAAAGCACCTGCCTTTCTAAGCAACACTGGTATAGATCCATAGAGGTTTTCAAGTGGACATAATGTTCACAAGGTTTTTATTTAGTATTTAGCTCTCTCTAATCATAAATAAATAATTTACCCCCCCCCTTTTTTTTTAAAAAAAAGCTTGTATTATTCTATTTATGTTCTATTGTTTCATATAAGAGGACACAGCATCTGAGTTTAAAAAACACACACAGCTAGTACATGTTTGTGGTTTTTTTAAATTCATTGATTATAAAAGGGGTGGAGAGAGGGAGAAAGAGAAAGAGATTTGTTCCATTTATTTATGCATTCATTGGTTGATTCTTATATGTACCCTGCCTGGGGATCAAACCCGCGACCCTGGCATATCGGGGTGCCTCTCTAACCAACCTAGGGACCCGGCTGGAGCAGTACGTGTTGTTTTTGATGGGGGAGAGGCAGGAATCTCTATAGAACAGGTGGGCAGATCTAGTCTTCTGTGGTGGTGATGAAGCAGGGAACAGAGAAGGGAGGCCCGTTCTGGAGAATGTTACTGGTTTAGCAACACACATCTCGTTTTTGTGTGTGTGTTTTTTTAAGAATCATAAATTTTTTTAATCCTAACTGGAATCTGAAGTATGGGAGGAGGACAGGATCTTGGGATATGCCTAGTAACAAAATTTCTGAACACAGTGTTTACTGGAAAGAATTATTTTCAAGGTTATTTATGGCATATGTATATCTGCATTTGATGGTATTGGACAAGTTATTGGGCTTTTAATAAGTACTTGCTACATATTTTGGGACATGTAGGAGGAGTGTAAGACTTTATCAATTAGATATAAACTTTAAAATGGTATTAATGGGAAGGAGAGAGGCATAACTACCAATGGGTGTACAGGGGTTCTTTTTAAATTCATGAGAATGTAAACTTGGGTGGTGGTAATAGTTGGACAACTTTGTGAATAGACAAAAACCATTGAATTGTACACTTCCAAGTGGGTGAATTTTATGGTATGTGAGTTGTAGCACAGTAACGATGTGTAAAAAAGAGATCTTATTAATGAATCTGCACTGTAGAGAATATTCCAAAATTGCTTCTGATTCCGTGTTCCTTTTCTGTTCTCCAGATCTCCCAAGTAGTTGAAATGAAAGATATGCCAGCACTGTTATCTCCTGGTGGTGGGGAAGTGCTGAGTGGCCCGAGGTGAAAGCTGTTTACACAGGCCTGAGTCTGTGAGTCCAGAGATAAGAAAAATCAGGCCCAAGGTCCACTCAGGCAGAAACTGACCAGAGAGGTGGGAAAATCTGGGATTTCCTGATTGTGGTCCCTAATTTATGGACCCTTCTAGGCTGTTGACAAAGCAGTAGTTAGTCTAAGGATAAAATCCTGACACATTCTACAAATGGATGAACCTTGAAGACAGTTCGCTAAGTGAAATAAGCCAGTCACACAAGGACGGACATTGTAGATTCCACTTACATGAGCTACTTAGAGTGGTCAGGTTTATCGAAGAGAGTAGTAGGTTGGTGGTGGCCAGGGGCTGTGAGGTGGGGGCGGGGAAGGGGAGGAACGAAGCGGAAGAGTCATTGTTTCAGGAGTAGTTTCATAAGGAAAGATCAAGTTCTGGAGATGGACGGTGGTGCTGGTCGCACTAACTGCCACTGAACTGTACACTTAAAAAGTGGTTAGAATGGCCCTAGCCGGTTTGGTTCAGTGGTTAGAGCGGCAGCCTGTGGACTGAAGGGCCTCAGGTTTGATTCTGGTCAAGGGCATGTACCTCGGTTGCAGGCTCGATCCCTGGCCCCCCTCTCTCACATCCATGTTTCTCTCTCTCTGATTCTCCCTCTTTTCCACTCTCTAAAAATCAATGGGAAAAATATCCTCGAGTGAGGATTAACAAACAAACAAAATGGTTAGAATGGTAAATTCTATGTTATGTATATTTAACTACAATAAAAAAAATAAAGTAAGAGTAAAATCATTGAGAGGTTGTTTGGATTCTCGGCCAGGCTGGGCGCCTTTTTAGATGGTCTTGCGTCCTGAGTGTGTGTGAGGGACAACCATCCAGGATGCTTATTGAGGTCCCTGCCCGCTCCCGTTCGTGCTAGTCCTTCCAGCAGTCACTCATGGAGCATCTCCTGTGTTCCAGAAACTGAGCTTGGCACTAGCGAAGGAGAAAATGTGACCCCCAAGGCATTTACAACCAGAGGAAGGTTGGGAGAGACGCACTTGCTTAAAACATTTTGTCACATTGTGTTATGCTCATCTGTGGTAGGAAGTGTGGGTGGCACTATTTAGGTAGTAGTACTTGGTGGGGGACAGTGTCATGTCTGGAAGCCTAATTTAAAGTGGTAAAAGCAACATGTAGCTGAAATCAGATACCAGCAGATGTACTCTTTAGAAAGACAGAGCGTCTCTGGAGAAATAAGATTTGTCTATACCCTAAAAATTCTTCATGGAAAACCCCCGCATGGGGCCAGAGGAACTGTGCTGTCTTTGTGAGGGGCCGCCAGGATGAGGATGGGGTTAATCAGTGGCTCCTGTTTCCTGAGGCAAAAGAAGAAAGACACATCTAGTTCCTAAGGAACTGTTGGGCCAGTCAGCGGAGGAGAGACTAAAATACAGACATGTGTGCCCTGGCTGGGTGCCTCAGTTGGCAACAGGTTTGATTCCGAATCAGCACGTGCCTGGGTTTTGGGGTTCGATCCCCTGTCGGGGCATGTACGGGAGGCAACTGATTGATGTTTCTCTCTCACATCCGTGTTTCTCTCTCTCTCTCCCCCACCTTTCTCTCTTTCTCTAAAAACCAATAAAAACATCCTCAGGTGAGGATTTAAAAAAATAAAATACAAACGTGTATTTTGTTTGTACATGAAATGTCATGTTTACAGTGTCTCAGTCCTTTGGGCTGCTATAACCAAGTACCATACACTGAGTGGCATATAAGCCACAGAAATGTATTCCTCACTGTTCCGGAGGTTTTGAAGTCACAGATGGAGGGGCCAGCAGATTCGGTGTCTGGTGGGGTCCCGTCCCTTGGTCACAGCAGCCTTTTTGCTGTGTCCTCACGTGGTGGAAGGTCTCCGGGGCTCTCTCATAACCTAATCACCTCCCATAGCCTCACCCCTCATCCCACCCCATTGGGGGTTAGGATTCAGTGTGTGAATTTTGGGAGGACATAGACATTTACTCTGTAACACAGAGCCGTCTATAAATAAGGAAGGATTAATTTATTAAATAAATTAAGGACAAGAAGCGTGGTGTCAGGTGAGTTCGTGACAACGAGCTCAGCGACCCTATTTTCAAAACACATGTCACAGTGCTGTTAATGTTTTCAACAGCAGGCTCGTTCTCAGAGGCAGTCTTCTGTTAAATAAATGCTTTACTGGGAGGAGGAGGAGGAGGAGGAAAAGGAGGAGGAGGGTGAGGTGGAGTAGAGGTGAAGTGGGGGCAAGGATGTGATATTTTTGGAACAGTTTGAGATCCAAAGCAAATTTCCTGATAAGATTTATTTTCTCCTGAGTTAAACCTGAGCTGTGGTCATTCTCTAACTAATGAAAAAGTAAAAAAGTAAAGTGGACCAGCTTGGAAAGACGGGGCGGGGTCCTAGCTGCTGGGCTCGAAGCACGGTGGGAGAGGGGGCTTTAGGATAGGGAGGGCGGGTTTTCGTGGGGCACCTTTTTTGATTTGAGGTTTGTGAATTTCATAATAAAACCAAGTCAGGGCCTTTACTTTTTTGTCACTTTTCCCCTGCGGGGTGGGAGGGGATTGCACCAGTTCAGAATATTTGAAAGGAAGCTTAGAAAGATCAAATGCTAAGAATTTATTAACAGTGTTTCTGGAAATAAATCCTCTATTTTTTTGTTTTTTGTTTTCTGAAGAGGAAAACTAGAAAATATTTGCACTAGTCTGGCCAGTGTGGTTCAGTGGTTGAGTGTTGACCCATGAACCAGGAGGTCAGGGTTCCATTCCTGGTCAGGGCACATGCTGAGTGCCCTGGTAGGGGGCATGTAGGAGGCAGCCTATAGATCAGCGACCAACAACCTTTCGGACCTCACGGACCACTAGTGGTCTACAGACCACCAGTTGGCAACGACTGCTATAGATGACTAGAGGCCCGGTACACGAAATGCATGCACTGGTGGGGGGCCCCTCAGCCTGGTCTGTGCCCTCTTGCAGCCCAGGACCCCTCACTCCTTACTGCCCACCTGCTCGCTGCTTCTTAGCGCTGCCAAGGAGGCGGGAGAGGCTCCCGCCACCACCACTGCACTTGCCAGCTGTGAATCTGGCTTCTGGCTGAGCAGTGCTACCTCTGTGGGAGCGCACTGATCACCAGGGGGCAGCTCCTGTGTTGGGCGTCTGCCCCCTGGTGGTCAGTGTGCATCATAACGACTGGTCATTCTGGTCATTCTGCCATAACAGTCACTTAGGCTTTTATTATATAGACTAGAGGCCTGGAGGCCTTGGCCAGCAATCAGGGCCATCTGTGGGGTGATCGGGGGCCCCCACTCACATCTGCCTTGGCCAGGCTGGCGTTGCCCACTCGCCGGCTCTGCCCCCTGCCGCCGCCACCAGTCGCCTGCCTTTGTGGGACAACTGGTGGGGCGATTTGGTCCCCCCCCCCCCGCCCCCCACTGGCACCTGCCTCGGCTGGCCTGGCACCACCCACTTGCCGGCCCCTGCCCTCTGCCACCGCCCACCTCTGTGGGGGCCCCTGCTTGCACCCTCCTTGGCTGGCTTGGGGCCTGTGGGCTGGGGGCAGCTCCTGTGTTGAGTGTCTGCCCCCTGGTGGTCAGTGTGCATCATAGTGACGGGATATTCCGCTGTTCAGTCTATTTGCATATTAGGCTTTTATTATATAGGATTCTCATCATTGATGTTTCTACTATCTCTCCTCCCTCTCCCTCTCTAAAATGAATAAAAAAAATATTAAAATAAATAAAGGAAATAATTGCACTAAAAGTGATACTTATTTTTTCCACTTATTCATAATTCTGTTGTCATTAACCAGTGGCAATTAGAAGCAACTGTGATAGGCATTTTAAAGGAAACTATTGAAGAGTTATCTCATTGCATTTAAAGGTGTGGATACTGAGGGATTTGTGTTGGCCAGTATTTGTGAGAAAACTGCTTGAACCTGCCTTGGTAATATTAGGAACAAGTAACAGCTTCACATTTCATAAATAAGCTTACTATTTTGCCCATAAACTAATTTCTTGACCGTTAAAGAGTAGGTCACGACTTTCTCTTTTCTTTTTCTTAATATATTTTTTATTGATTTCAGAGGAAAGGAGAGGGAGAGAGAGAGAAACATCATTGATGAGAGAGAATCATTGATTGGCTGCTTCCTGCACGCCCCCTACTACAGATTGAACCTGCAACCTGGGCATGTGCCTTGACCTGACCCGGAATCCAACAGTGACCTTCTGGTTCATAGGTCAACACTCAACCACTGAGCCACGCCGGTCGGGCAAATTTTTCTTTTTTAATAAAAGTCAGTGGCCCTGGCTGGGTAGCTTAGTTGATTAGATACACCAAGGTTGCGGGTTGGATCCCCTGGTCAGGGCACATATAAGAATCAACCAATGAATGCGTAAATAAGTGGAACAACAAATCAATGTCTGTGTCTCTCTCCCCTCCCCCGCCCCCATCTCAAGATCCATGAAAAAAAGTTGCTGACACTGTCATTTGTTTTTCCTTATAAAAGCAGGGAAATTTCTTTCGAAATTGTATTTTTCCCAGTGACTAAAATAACAAACTCAGTGTGGAAATCTTGGAAATTTGAAAAAATGGAGACATTTCTGGAAAACCTCTTCCTTTGAGGAAATCTCTGTCAAGATGAATGTTGGTTCTGTTTCGAGCAGCTCTGTCCCTGTGACTTGCCTTCAGCCGTCGTACCAGTCCGCCCTGGTTTGGAGGACACTTGAGGAGAGCTGGTCAGGCAGGGTGGAGGCCGACCTTCCCCTGCCTCCTCTCAGTCTTTTGTATTTGGAGGATTCGGGAGTCAGTCACCTGGCCTTCTCACCCCATGAACTTTCTCTCTTCTTCACAGGGCACTTGAGTTTTGTTTTGAATTTGTTAAACATTGAATTCCGTAGTTCTGCTTAACAGAACGGCCTGCGGCAGCCCCTTTCTTGGGAACGTGTGTGCTCAGGGTTGTGTCTAAGTCAGGGTCTTGACAGACGCTTTTGTGTGGCGCATGGGGTGCAGATTCTGACCCATGACTCAAGGAAATTGTAGCCGTGACGAGTTCCCCTGGTTTACTTGTGTACTTGGTAATAACGTGTCTTCGTCAAAAAGATCTGAGTTTCCTGATGCAGAACAGGCTCTCAGGAAGAGCTCTCTCTGTAGATGCTGTGCACACAAACGCCTGCTTGTTTCCTTTATTCAGGATTGTTCTTGAGCCCCAGCTGTGTGCCAGGCCTTGCTTTAGGTGCTGGATGCCGAAACAACAAAATAATCCCTGCCCCCAGGGAGCTCAGATTTTTGTGGGAAAGGCAGAAATAAACAAAATAAATGCCTCAAATATATGATACAGTAAATAGGAGTAAGTATGAAGGAGGAAAAAAGGAAAGCATGGAGGAGGGTCTGTGTGTGTCGGGGAGATGGAACATTGAATCATTTAACCTGCAATGTAACCACATATAGTTTCCACATGTGATGGGTCTTTCCTGCTCCAGCTGGAGGCCAGAACCCCCCTGTGTTGGTGAGTGCTGTCCCTGGCGTGGTGTTTTTGGGAGGAGGTGGGCTCCAGGTTTGAGTGTGTGTGTGTGGTCTTTGACTATACAAGGAGAGTGTTTAGAATAGTGTCAAGCATTCAATAAATTTTAGTGATTATATGTTAGTACTGTTTAGCTATTATATGTCTTATGTTATAAAACTGAAAGCTTTAAATAGAAACCGGAGGGGCCACTTTCGGAAAAAGTGCCCAGGGCTAGAAGCATTAATTACATAAGCACCAAATTTGGAGCATAGACTAAATGTTGACCACCTCCCCCAAATCTTCCCAGACTGGTATTTCTTTCTTCAGATCTCTCATCTCCTTCGCTCTGCTCCCTTTCATCCTCTGGAGCCGTTTGGAGGACTAGTTTTTACGGCAGGAACCAGGGAAATGTATGTAACAAAAACCATCTTTTGTTACTATTTAGTGACTCCAGCAAAAGAAGAGACATTCTCATAGCATAGTCAGGATTCTAAAAATGTGCATGGATAAAGGGGAGAGGGTAAGAAATCTAGTAAAAGTGGTATATACTGATTAGTGGGGGAAACATACAGTGCTTTCCTAAATTCTAGCCATATCTTGTTTAGTGACTAAGTTTGGGTTTTGGAAAATACAGAAACTCATTGAGGGATTCAAGCTTATTCTGTGTGGCTGACACCTGAAATTTCTCATTACTTCCCAGTGATGCTTTTTAGTTCAAGGAATATGGATTTCATTACTGGCATTAAAAATTATACTTCGACAACTTTACTGAAACGACTGTTAATTATTTCACTTCCCTGTACAGTATATGTACCTCCGCTTAACAGAGGTCACTGTCACTTTAATAGCAGGTCTCCATTGAAAATATTAGAATTATCTCCCTTCCCTAAAAAGTACCAGAGGTCCAGAATTAAAAGATACAGGGTTTTCTGTTGGTTATGGTATTTTGTGAGCTAAATGAGCTAAATCAGAAAAGCAGTGAAGTACACTGGAAAGTTAGCATGGATCTGGGTTAGAATGTTAGCCTTTTTCGACCAGTTACATAAAACTTGGATAGATGTCTCTCCATGTCAGTTTTTTTAAAAAATATATTTTATTGATTTTTTACAGAGAGCAAGGGAGAGAGATAGAGAGCTAGAAACACCAATGAGAGAGAAACATCAATCAGCTGCCTCCTGCACATCCCCTACTGGGGATGTGCCCGAAACCCAGGTACATGCCCTTGACCGGAACCGAACCCGGGACCCCTCAGTCCGCAGGCCGACGCTCTATCCACTGAGCCAAACCGGTTTCAGCCCATGTCAGTTTTTGTCACATGTAAAATAATTACTATTGTCTCAGGGTTGTGATGAGTAAATGGATTAATATATGTGTCTGGCACAAGGTAGATGCTAAAATCAAGTCTGACTTTGCTTCTGTCAGAAGTAGCTTGTGCACTCCTAATAATTGATTTTGAGGGCCCTCAGTCAGATTACCCAATTGATAAACATTAATTTTTAGTGTTAGAATTTAAGTTTGTTATTGTTAAACACCAACTTTAATAATAATAATACTGATAGTAGTGAGACAGGCTGGTAAGCCAGGACAAGTAGAATAGGGAAACTGAGACAGATAGTTAAAAGGCCAAGCAGTAAACTGCAAAATCCTATCTTCCCTAACCAAGGACACTTAAGAGTAAATGGTTGACACTTCTCCCCAACCAGAGGGTAAGCAGCTTAACTCACCCTCCTCAAGGAGATTGATAACAACAATACAGTTAGTGCCACTTGTGCCAACCACATCCAAGGACAGATGAGGTCAGGGGAGTAAATCTCATTTTGGCTCATCAGCATAAAGCTGATGACTGTTCTATTGCGATCCTTCCCTAAGACCTTCCCTTAACTCCCAGCCTTTAAAACTCTCCCTGTCTCTCTCGGGGGCAGGCCTGCACCTTTCCCTTCCCCCTCTTCCCGCTAAGAGTGTTACCTTTGCCTCTCTCCCAAGCTCCAAGGGTCTTTCTTTTGCTTCTATAACTTGTTTTTTGAGCCTACACAGCCAGCTGGCTCACCTCTACTATGTCTGTAACTTTCTAAGTAAACTTTCTCTTGTAATTTGAGTTCTTGGTTGTGAATTCTTTCTTTGCCAAACTCAAGAACCAAGGTCCAACTTTGCCAGTAACACCTGATAACAGTAGTAGTATTAATGATGATGATAGCCAGCCAGATATTGTAAAGTTCTTTATGTGTGTTATCTTGGTTACTGTGTGTGTGGGGTGTGTGTGTGTGTGTGTATGTGCGTGTGTGAGAACTCCCCTCTTACTCCTCTGAGTTCTTTTGGCTGGATTAATAATAAAATTGATGTAAGACAGATTGATAGGGGAAAAACCAATTTAATACATGGGAGAACATAAAATGATGCTTAGTGAGTGCCCAAAGCAGGCAACTTTTATTTTTTAAAATATGTTTTGATTTTTACAGAGAGGAAGGAAGAGGGATAGAGAGTTAGAAACATTGATGAGAAACATCCATCAGCTGCCTCCTGCACGCCCCCCCCCCCCCCCCCCGACCTCCTTACTGGGGATTGAGCCCGCAACTAAGGTACATACCCTTGATCAGAATCGAACCCAGGATCCTTCAGTCCGAAGGCCGACGCTCTATCCACTGAGCCAAACCAGTTAGGGCAAGCAGGCAGCTTTTATATCTTTTACATAAGAAATATAAATTTGTGAATAATTGACAGGTTTGGGTGCTCATCAGTGAGGAATCTAAGCAGAGTTTGGGCTTGGGTATTAAATTACGAAAGGAGTCACGAATTTTGTTTATATATGCTTTATGGCCCTGAATTCCCTAACTCTGGTGATAAGGATATATCTTGTTAGCTTCCAGGTACAGGGAGGGCACCTTTCACTTGGGAGATTTATCTCTTGCTTTCAGAGGGTCAGAAAGAGGTCAGAGTGTTGTTCTTGCATTGGCAGATTCTTAAGTAACTTTAATTAAAAATAATCTATAAGCCATTATGAGATATTTTGGGGTGGCCTGCCATGGCCCCGACTATTCTGAACAAGGACTGTCTGAGGGCAGGTATTTTTATTATGTTCATTTTGTTGACTAGAAACTGAAGCTTGAGTGAGATTAAGAGATTTAGAAAGTAATGAAAAAAATGTTATGTTAAGAAGATCACTTTTTTGTTGGTCAAGTTAACATGATTTGAAAATCATGGGAGGTTGCTTATAAACGATAGCAGTAAGAGCTTTTCCTTTTGAATCAATTCAATGTTTTTCAGGACAGAAGGCAAGTCTATTATTTATTATCGACTTTAAAGAAGTGGACAATCAGGTATTTCTCCAGCAAAATGGGTTTATTTGGGAACAACACAGAGTTGCAATGGGGCACATACAGTCTCATGGCAAACCATGCAAGTCCAGAGAGCAAAGGAGAGGAACCTTCTTTTATAGAGGAAAGGGGGAGTTCAGAGGAGCTGTTGTAAACGAAGAGTCCATTGGAGGCAACTGGGAGTTTGAAGTGTAGTGGCTTTTCATTGGTCAAGTTTTAAGTCTTTCATTGGCTAGGTGGTTGACAGGTGAGGAAAAGATCCTCCTCCCTCTGTCAGAGTAATAGAGTAGAAGAACATATTCCTGACATTTGTAATACTTTCAACAATAAAGATTAAGAAAAAAATAAAGAAAAACTTAACCCTGAAAAGAAGGAAAACAGCTTTCTGTCAGAGGTGGAAAGTACATCTCTTCCTGTTTGGGGTAATTGGTAGGTCATGAGAACTCCCCCAACTGGCCCTCGAAGCTCTAATTTAAATGAGGTTTCTGTTTATCAATCTTCACACTCTCATCCTTCAGTGACTACCTCCAATCATGTTTCATGAATACAGTAATGGGCCCTTTGAAGGCTGATTGAATAGGATCCTGAAACTCTGGTGTCCTGTCATGCACTGTATAATGACATTTTGTCAACGAAGGGCCACATCTATGAAGGTGTTTCTATCTATATATATAAGAGGCTAATATGCTAAGTGTCTCTCTGACCGACTGACCGCTATGATTGCTATGATGCTCACAGATCACCAGGGGCGGGTTCGATTCTGGTCAAGGGTATTACAAAGGAATGGCACCTCAGACCTGGTGCTGACAAAGCAACACTTGGCTTCCCCCAAATGGGACACAGGCCTTGCAACCACCCCAGAGCGACACCCCACCAAATCGCAGCCAATGCTGCCAAGACCCCATGGTGCAAAATGTGGCCCACAGCCCAGCCGGGAAACGGTTGCTGTGGGCACTGGGTAATGACATCATGTAGCAACGCCCAGCTTCCTCTCCCTAGCAACTAGACTCCTTGCAGTTTCTTCAGCCCATGAACCTGACTTGCTTTATAGCCAGGTGCAAACATTTCACACTTTAACCAAATGTCTGTGAAGTGTTTCACTACCTCATCTCATTTGATCCTCACAGAAGTCCTGGAGTAGGTAGGTAGGAGACTTGGTTGAATCCTATTTTCTTTTCATTAGCAAGAAAACAGAGATTTAGAAAGTTTAGAAACTTGATCCGACTGAAAAGAAGTAAGAAATAGTGGAACTTAAATGATTTCAGGTTTTCTCACTGTGCAGAATATAGTCAAACACTGCTACAGTTAAATATTTCACCCTTTGTTCTCCCTGCATGATCTACAATAAGAACCTGCTTTGTGTTGATATTTACTGCTGTGTTGCTGACAATTACCTGAAAGAGAAGTTGGGGTGCTTCACTGGGCTGGGAAAAGTTCAGCTAAATCAGAAAGCAGGCCTAATTAAGCAAGTTTATCTATATACTAGAGGCCCGATGCATGAAATTCATGCCAGGGGCTTGGCCCTCGCAGCCCCGGCTTCATCCGGAAGGTCATCTGGATGTTCGTTCTGCTCTTTGATCTAATTAGCTCTTTATTATATAGGATATAAAGCTCTCACTGGTGCCAGTCACCCGCATGTGTTTCCGTCTGTCAATGTCGATTGTGAATTTGGTTGACACTTTTATTATAGAGAAAGGGCGAATAGTGATATTAAAATATTTCTTCTAATTAATTTCCTTTCAATGTGCATGTATGTGTGCAGCAGGCCTCTAAAAATATTATAATGAAGCTGAAGCATTCCTAGTCATTTTTTAGAGCAATGCATTCATTACTCACGTGTTTGTGGTGATGCTGACGTAAACAAACCTGCACTGCCGGTCAACTTAAAGTATAGCTGCTATAATCATGTACTGTACAGAGTAGTTGGTAATTATAATATGCGACTGTGTTATTGGTTTATGTATTTACTGTGTTATACTTTTTGTCATTATTTTAGAGGGTCGTGTAATCTTTCTACTTAGTAAAAAAAGTTTGCTATAAAACAGTATGCTGTGTTATGCAGGCAGCAGCCTCATGCATCTCATGTTTACTGTGTGTCTCTCTCTCTTTTTAAATACATTTTTATTGATTTTAGAGAGAAAGAGGAAGGGAGAGGGAGAGAGAAACATCGATGAGAAAGAAACATCAGTCGGCTGCCTTTTGCACAGCCCCTAGCCTGCAACCAGGGCTTTCCTGTGTCTCTTGATTGCATCACTTTGCCTCATGATTGACTTAACATGTGTTTTGTACAGACTTGTAGCCTAGGAGCAATAGGCTGTACCAGTGGTCGGCAAACTGCGGCTCGCGAGCCACATGCGGCTCTTTGGCCCCTTGAGTGTGGCTCTTCCACAAAATACCGACTTCTGCACATGGGCCACGAAGTTTCAATCGCACTGTACATGCGTGCCCGCACGTGGTATTTTGTGGAAGAGCCACACTCAAGGGGCCAAAGAGCCGCATGTGGCTCTCGAGCCGCAGTTTGCTGACCACTGGGCTATACCATCTAAGTTAGGTGTGTAAGTCGGCTATACCATCTCGGTTTCTTAAGTGTGCTATTGGATGTTCACACAACAACGAAATTACGTAATGATGCTCTTCTCAGAATATAGCCCTCATTAAGAGGCACTCGACTGTATTTGCATAGTCTTCTTGAAAATTCCCAGGAAGTTTCTAACTTTGCTTTCTTCAAAGTTGATCTGTTCACCTGGGAAATAACTGGTTTACTGCTGACTGATTATTCTTAGTTCCTGCAGGAATGAGAGTCCAGCCAGTAATCTCTGTTTTGCAGGGAAGGAAACAGGCCAGAAAACCACAATGGATAATGTGGTCATCAACACCCTGGGTGGGCTGCGAGATTTGTATTGCGTTCACCTCTCCTTTGGGATCCCTGATGGGAGGCTCTATAGGCAGCGGGAACTTGTGGTGGGTGGATCAGCAGTTGGCCATCCTTACACTTAGCAATTTAGAATTTTTGATATACCCAATACTCTAGTCAGCTGGAAATGAAAAATAAAGTTCTAGAATGCAACATTACTCCCCCCCCCCCTTATATTTGTGCTTATTTCCTCTGAATGTTGACATTTTAGTGAATTCAGTGTGAGTTATATTGATTTTAGTGTTTTGTTTATTTATTTAAATATATATATATATTTTTAATCCTCACCTGAGAATATTTTTCCATTGATTTTTATTTTATTTATTTTATTTTATTTTTTATATATATTTTATTGATTTTTTTACAGAGAAGAAAGGAGAGGGATAGAGAGTTAGAAACATCGATGAGAGAGATCGATCAGTTGCCTCCTGCACGCCTCCTAGTGGGGATGTGCCCGCAACCAAGATACATGCCCTTGACCGGAATCGAACCCAGGACCCTTCAGTCCGCAGTCCGACGCTCTATCCACTGAGCCAAACCGGTTCAGCTTCCATTGATTTTTAGAGAGAGTGGAAGGGAGAGGGAAAGACGTAGAAACATCTGTGTGAGAGAAACACATCGATTGGTTGCCTCCTGCATGCGCCCTGATGAGGGCCGGGGCTGGGGATGAGCCTGCAGTTGAGGTTCGTGCCTTTGAATGGAATCAAACCCAGGACCTTTCGGTCTGCAGGCTGACACTCTATCCACTGAGCCAAATCAGCGAGGGCTGACTTCAGTGTTTTAAAATGAGACCAGAAAGACTTAACAATATAAGAACCTTGATTGTGTCAAAAATCTATGAAATATATTTTCGGGATGGATAGGGAATGCTGAATATGGGAAGGATATGGGATGATATTAAGAAATTAAATTTGCTTACGGATCTAGGGATAGAGTTAGTTTTATGTCTACAATTTAGAAATGGTTCTGCAAAAGTAAGTAAAGCTCACTCCTCATACAGGGATGGGTTAAACCCACTGAAGGCAAGAACCACATGTGCTCTAGTGCCTGGCACACAGTAGCAATAAGGGTTCGCTGAGTGGAAGGCTATTAGACAGAAACCAGCCAGCCTGTTACCCCTGTCCTTTCCTCGGTGCTTGTTACTCATCCAAAGTCCCTGTGCCGATACTTTGAAAGGCCAAAACTCAAAAGGTCAGTCTGAGGCAAGTAAAGGTTTACTGATTAAGAAGCCAAGAATAAAGAGCCCTAGTTCTCAAATCCATCTTTAGACAGTACAGGGTTCAGGCTTTTATATCAAGAGAAGGGAAAATGGGGGGAGCTGTTTTTATGAAACCTCAAGCCCTTAGCCGAATTCCTTTAATGATCTGCATGTCTAAAGCAGGAGCTTAGCCTGAAGGCTGAGGGAACTAAGGCTGAGGGAACTTGTTCCATCCTTGAACCAGATGGAATCCGAGAGCCTGAGAGACCCAGCACTTCAGTCTGTTACACATCGAGCTCTCTAAGGGCAGGGTCTGTCCCAAAGCACCTTGCACAGCGCCCAGCACTCATTAATCTCTGTTGAGTGAACAGGGAAAATGTGAACAGCACAACTAGTGTAACAGCATGAGCATCTGAGAGTGGGATGTTTGCTTTCCTTGCAGACGTGCTGACTGGCAGGAATCCAAGGATGAGGAGGAATCTGGCTTCTTGGGGGTGTTTTCAGGAAAATGAGGCTAAGTTAGTAACAGATCTGAAAAAGGAGTGTCAGGGTACTGGATGGCGTAGCCAAGATTTCCAAGACCGATGGCTTTTTGCAGAAAATAAGTAAGTGCCATTGTGTATAGTGAAAGCTGAACTTCTCGATCCTCCCACCCCAAACTGTGGCATGGTCTCAGGCTGGGCTAGTCAGAGTTTGTAAGAGACTGGGGCAGGCTTGAGGTTCCCCTTAAGCTAGGGAATGTTGGAGCAGTTCTTGGGTGGTATTGGAAAGGGAAGGAAACTCAGGTTTTGTGTTAACTTATTGCCTATTGCTCGTATGTGTTTCACATTGTTCAATATTTTCTCAAGATACGCAGCGAGGAATAGCAGCTGTAGGCCACTTTCTTCCCTGAGTACAAAGCAAATACTTATGGTGTTTAGGCATAGAATGGAATTTGTTATAGAATGTCAATTGTTTATTTTTTTGTTTTAGGATGAAAAAGAACGAGGCAAAGAAGGAAAACCATTTTTCCTTGTAATAAATTTGAAATGGTTTTTTCTCTTTTTTCTTCCTTTCTACTGAGAAGTTAAGATTGGTTAACTGAAACAGACTAAAAATACCCTTTTGTAGCATGCTACGGTATTTTCTCTTTGTCTAAAATTAGCTGATTTGAGCTGTGTACTCTGGTTTTCTAAAGCCTTCCATTAGTTGCTCTAGCTACTTCTCTCTAGTTTTGAGACAGGCTAGTAAGCCAGGACAAGCTGAATAGGGAAACTGAGACAGATAGTAAAAGACCAAGCAGTTTACAGCCCTCTAGTAAATTGTAAAACCCTCTATTCTGTAACCAAGGACACTTAAGAGTAAATAGTTTACATTTCTTCTTATCCAGGGGGTAAATAGCTTAAATCTCCCTATTCAGGGAGCTAGATGACAGAAATCCAGTTAGTGCCATTTGCCAACCTAACCCAAGGACAAATGAACTTAAGGGAATGAATCTTATTTTGGCACATCTGCATAAAACTGATGAATATGCTATTGAAGTCCTTCTTTAAGGCCTCCCCTAAATTCCCAGCCTTTAAAACCCCTCAACTTGAAAGTCCTTTCCCTCTCCCCCGACCCTTTTCCCACAGGCATGCATCTCAAGCACTAAGGGACACAGCGAGACTTGCAATCAGGGAGCAGTGGCAGCGGCTGCTTGTGCTGGCAAACCCCCTGAAGCTGTCCCCAAGGTCCCCTTTTCTCTGACTTCTAAGTGAGCCAAAGCAGCCCAGTCTAAGCTCATTGCCCACCTAGTCTCTCCTGTTGCTTCTTCTATCCTAGGCTCTTCCTTGTTTCACTGTCCCCACCTGTAATAAACGTCCTCAAAAAATCGCCTGGACTCGTTGTGGAATCTTTCCTGCATGAAGTCAAGAACCCACACACTACCGGCCGGCCCTAGGCAGACCCGCTCAGGACCTGGTCCCCTTTCCAGTAACGTTGTCATGAGCTCTGGATAATGTGTTTGATGGGGAAGCAAACTGTGAATTACTATCTTTTTTTTTTTCCCCATTGATTTTTTTTTTTTTTTAGAGAGAGTGGAAAGGAGGGAGAGAGGTGGAGATAGAGAGAGAGAAACAATGATGTGACCAGGGCTGGGGATTAAACCTGCAACCGAGGTATGTGCCCTTGACTGGGAATTGAACCTACAACCCTTTGTTACACCAGCCGACACTCTAACCACTGAACACACTGGCCAGGGGGGAAATGACTTTAACTTTCACACAAGAATTTACAGATATCTGAGGCAGGTTCCAGCCTAGCTCTCACCTCGTCCAGGGTGCCTTTCTCTCTGCTGTGCTCCTTCTGTACCACCTGTCACTTTATCTTCCATTTAGCACCTTTTCCTGTCCCACTGTTGCCCTGAAGGGCAGAACCTGTGCTCTTAGCCCAGTGCCAAATATTTAGGTGCAAATACTTGCTGAATGCCAAAATTGACCCATTTCTAGGCAGAATGAAAGGAAAATATAATTTGTTAGTGGTGTACACAAAGAGACTTAATATTTTCTCGAGAAAATTAAGGAATGGGGAACAAAAGGAGTGGGAGAGACATTAGTTGAGATGGGAGTGGCTGGGAAGTGTTGACAGGTGTGGATGCAGAAGCCCTTGGTCTAGAAGCCAGATGAGAATGTCTCCACGGGGCGGGAGGGGTTGGGGGGAGGCAGCCACCGCCAGCCTTTCCTCTGCCTGAGCCCTAGACGGCCTTGGACATTTCTAAGGCACGTTTTTAAAACAGGATCTGTGCTTTCAAAAATGTGTACCTGCCTCAGTAGGGGAACATTTATTTTTGTGAAAGTAGGTGTACTCGTTAACAGTTTCCATTTGTTAATGTCTGAAAATGGTTTTCAGTTTTGTGGGTGTGTGTGTTCTTTCTATTACAAGTTCCTTGAGAGAGAAGGGAGTCATCATGCTGCTGGTGGAAATGAGGCCCTTTGACGGAGTCGCAAGGAAAGAATTCGAGGGACCCACAAATAGGAGGACGAGGTTTAGCGGTCAGGTTATGTTGGTTGAATGGAAGGCTGTGCCCAGGTTCCTGATGGCTCACGTCTCAGTCCTGCTGTGAAAGTAGTCCAGTCTTGTCTTCATTAAGCCCAGAAGGAGGACCACAATCCAGAGACTCTGTGCCCTTGCTTCAGAGGCTCAGTCCTGTCCAGCCTCTGTTCCCATCTGCTCCCCCTGTGCTTGGGCAGGTGGCTGCAAGGGGTTGCCTGGCTGCTATAGAGAGAGAACAGCCAGCAGGGCAAGCGCTACCTTATCCTGGGTTTGGGAAGGACCAGGCGCTTTTTCAAACTGACCAATCCACTTCCCCCAATCAGTGCATTTCCTACATCTTCTGGGTCCTGTGTCCCTTATCCAATCCTTCACTCAGGCTAGGCTCTACCCTTTATGGTCACTGTCTTCGTTCCTACAGCCCATGCCCCATAGTACAAGGACCTCCCGGCACCTTCTTGGCTCCTACTGGGCATACGCCCAGCAGAGGAATTCCTCCTGCTGTTTTTATTTCTCCCCTGGTAATAACTGGTGACATTCTTCCTGCCCTCTGGGGATCAGTCCCGATACAGCGGCCTCCTGGGGAGCCTGTGAGTGATGCAGCTTCCTAGTGAACACGCCCTGTGTCTGCTCAGCTCCCTAGCTCCCCAGGCTCAATAGTACCTGATTCCCTCTGCTCCCTTCCTTTATTAATACTAGCTACCGACGCTAACGATGACTTCTATTTTGGATAATAGAGTTTCTGTCTGAGAAATGTTTTCATTTTGCAGGTGCGGGGGTACTCAAGGAGGACCAGATTTACTGTTTCCCTGTCTGGGTTTGAGTCAGTTGAGAAATCAGGAGCAAGGAACATAGGCAGCAAAATTTACCTTTATTGCTGATAACAGACAAAGCTGGTAGAGAGAATGTGGCCTTCCTGAGATTAACCTCCAGTGCTGCCCTGGGGCTGGCCCCCTTACAGGGTCAGGCTGAATGTTGTGAGGACGGAGGGAGGGGCTGGCTGTGCCTGCATGCCTCCTTTCTCCTCCCAGACTTACTGATCAGATCCTTGTAGGGAAGGGAGACTGATGGGTGGAGAGGAAGCCTTCCTTCCCTATTAAGAGGAAAAATAAATGACACCTGTTCTATACTTCCCCGAGGTCACACAGCTGGTTGGCAGCGACAGATTTTTCTCCTGGGCTCTAGAAGCTGTTAGGTATGAGAACAAAGGGCATGGCATTGGAGCGGGCCAGGCCTCATGTTCACATTCTACTTCTGTGATGTTAGCCTTGGTTTGTGCACCTGTACAATGGGGTTAGCTTTCTATCTCGAGGGCTCTTGGGGCGGTCGAATTAGATCTAACCATTGTTGAATGACCTGGACCAGTATCTGGCCTCCATTTCCTCATCAGTAATGCAGGTACCATCCAGCCAACCTGGCGTTTACCAATCCCTTTGTTCTTTCTTCTTAATTCAGGCTGGAGCCTCAGAAAATTTGGTGATTGGGGTGGTTCTCAGCAGAGTGGGACTTAGTAGTTGATTAATTTTGATCTTTTGGGAGGAAAAAAAAAATGTTCCTGAGGAAGTAACTTCCTAAGTTGAAAGAAGTTTACATGCCACACATACTCTAGAAAAACTTGCGTTACACCTGGAATTGATTTTATAATCAGGAGTTAAACAATGTGGCCCACGTAACCTTGGGGAACAAATATCTTTCAATTTGAAATATCTTCAGTTCTTTTCTAGGACATTCTTTAAGTGGTTATTTTTAAAGTTTTGTTTTGTTATACAGCTTAGAGGTCTTTATGAAAGGTCCTGGGCAGCGGAATTGGTGGTCTAAACATTCACGGTTTTGAGTGAGGGATGTCGCCCAGAATTTGTAAAATGTGATGGAGACCTTGCCTTCAGGCTTCCTTAGATCAGTGGTTCTCAATCTTCCTAATGCCGCGACCCTTTAATACAGTTCCTCATGTTGTGGTGACCCCCAACCATAAAATTATTTTTGTTGCTACTTCATAACTATAATTTTGGTACTGTTATGAATCATAATGTAAATATTTGATATGCAGGATGTATTTTCATTGTTACAAATTGAACATAATTAAAGCATAGTGATTAATCACAAAAACAACATGTAATTATATATGTGTTTTCCGATGGTCTTAGGCGAGCCCTGTGAAAGGGTCGTTCGACCCCCAAAAGGGTTGCGACCCACAGGTTGAGAACCGCTGCCTTGGATGAACTGGATAGATGGTACCCCGAGCCCTCAGGACACTGTTGTTTCAGGCGACGCCCTCGTGGGGTTGCGGATGCAGCTCCAAAGCAGGCGCACATCCTGTGTGGAGTACTGTGTGTTGACCCCCCTCTTTGAGTGTTTGCTACTTGCTTCCCGTCCAGATCTTCAGTTTAGTGAAGTACAACGGTGAACAATGTTGATGCACATGTTGGTGTCAGACCCCTTAGTGCTAACATGTTTGAGACATCAAGCAAACCAGATTTTACTTTTACACTTCCTAGCTGAGCTGCCCTCTCCTTGTCCATGCCCCGCCACCTCCTGGCCTGGCCCCGGTTGTGGGGGTGGTGCCGGCCGGGTCAGTGACCCACAGCATTGAGGAAAGGTGGGGCGCGGGGGCACTTCCTCCGGCCCTTGGACTTCCTGTGCACACCAGGAGGAAAACGAGCTGGAGGGTGTGTGAACCCTCAGGTTAAACCAGCAACACAAACACTCCTGCACAACAAAGAAAATGTGAATTGTGTAGGTCACCTCCCCCCCCCCCCCCCCAAATTACTGGCAGATCAATTTCCAGGACAGCTATAGGGTAGCTGTTACCTATAAATTGGTGAACTGAGACGATATTTTAAAAACCCACCTTTCCTTCTGGCAGTCGTTGGCAATAGCAGTATGATTTTAGCAAAAGAAAAAAAGACTTTTTTATTTCCCAGATGACAAGGGCCTGTTTTTACCTTGGAGATCTCTCTCTGGTTTGCTCTCCCGCCCTTCCATCCGTTGGTCTCTGTAAGTGCCATTGGCTGTCAGCGTGGAGGAGGGGTATAGCTTTGCCACCTCAATGCTTCTGTTCTCAATGTTGGCGGTGGGGGTGGCCCCCCCGGGAGGTACAGGCGGCACATCAAAGGGTGTTCAGTTATCCTGGCAAAGTGCTGAATTGCTTTGTGTTTACTTTTGTTTCTAAGGCTGTTTTAATTTTATTTTTTTATACATGAAAGTCTTTTTTTTTTCCTTCCCTCCCTAGATTTTACTTTTTTCCTGATTCACAGTCATACAGACATAGGGGAAGTTTGGTACAGAAAAAAAGAAAAACACCATCTCAAATCTCTCCAATCAGGCATAAACACTATTAGCATTTGGGAATAGTTCTCACATAGTTTGTCATATTAGATATACAGTTTCTCCTCGGATTTTTCTTTCCAGTTAAAAACCTCTTCTGGCCTGGCCAGCGTAGCTTAGTGGTTGAGCGTTGACCTATGAACCAGGAGGTCATGGTTCGATTCCTGGTCAGGGCACATGCTTGAATTGCGGGTTCAGTCCGCAGTGTGGGGCATTGCAGGAGGCAGTCGATCAATTATTCTCTCCCATCATTGATGTTTCTATCTCTCACTCCCTCTCCCTTCCTCTCTGAAATCAATAAAAATATATTCTTAAAAAAAAAAAACAACACCTCTTCTGTAGGCTTCATATAAACAGCCTCCTGTACAGGCCCCACGTTTTTTAAAAATATATATATTTTTTTTATTGATTTCAGAGAGGTAGGGAGAGGGAGATAGAAACATCAATGATGAGAGAGAATCATTGATTGGCAGCCTTTTGCAAGCCCCCTACTGGGGATCGAGCCCACAACCCAGGCCCTTGACCAGAATTGAACCCAGGATCCTTAAGTCCACAGGCCCCATGCTCTATCCCAGGGGTCCTCAAACTATGGCCCGCGGGCCACATGCAAATACAAATATTGTATTTGTTCCCGTTTTGTTTTTTTACTTCAAATTAAGATATGTGCAGTGTGCATAGGAATTTGTTCATAGTTTTTTTTAAAAAACTATAGTCCGGCCCTCCTACGGTCTGAGGGACAGTGAACTGGCCCCCTGTTTAAAAAGTTTGAGGACCCCTGCTTTATCCACTGAGCCAAAGCAGCTAGGGCTACAGGCCCTTTTAAGATCTGAATGTATTTATTTCCTTAATGCTGGGCATACAGTTTCTAATTGTTACACGAATTATCTGTGGTCCTGGTGTGATTAGTACTTCACCCTCCAAAATTCAGGTTGAATACTGTATGTCAAAAGCCAGCCATGCCCGCACCTGAGGGTCTGGGCAGCTTTCACTGTTCTTATCCAAGGCTCTTCCTCCTCCTGCTTTCTTGGCTTAATTGGCTTTGAATCAGACCGACCCACCTCACTCAGCCTCTGACCCACCTGCAGGCCCTTGGGCACATCCGTCCTCTTAAGCCTCCATGGTCCTATTCGCAAAATGGAGATAATAGTACCACCCAACCACAGGTTATTGTAAGGACTGTGAGTCAGTTGTGAAGGGTGTGGCAGTGTCTGGAACCTGGCCAGGAGGAGATTCACGAAGAGCAGCGACGGTCGGTCACCTTCCTCCCAGGGACCGGGGCTGGCTAGTTCTGCCAGTCCTGGTTGTGGGAGAGACCAGAAAGGAAAGGGAAGCCAAATGGGGGAGGTGTACTGGAAAGATATTTTTTCCCTCTTCTGAGTATAAAGTTCAAGTGTTTGTTTTGGGCACTGCCTGAACCCTCCAAGGTCTGGGCCGGGGAGCGAGCCCCTGCCTGGGTTCAGGGAGGTGGGAGAGGTGCGCCGGGGTGCCAGGCCCTTGCAGTTCTGCCAGCAGCGGGTCTGCCTCCTGGGTCTCTCTCCTGCTGGTCTTCCTTTGCTTGTCGCCTGACTCACCCCAGCCTCTGAGTGAGCAACCATGTGCCCCTGACGTTTTCCCTCCCGGTGACTTTTGTGTTTCTCACTCCATCCACAGCTAAGAGGATTTCTGTAGAAAAGAGGATCTTTAGAAATTGCTTATGTGTAGCTCTTCAGGTCCTAATCCACCCGATTTTTATTTGAATTGCTCTAACATCTTTTAATTACTCCAGAGTGCTTTCACCTTGGTAGGAAGGAGGACGGGATTCCTCAGATAAACCCCAAACCCTGGGCTGCACCTGGGAAAGAAATGGCCACTAGGGCGGAGCTGGCGGTGCAAGCATTCTCCCTGCACCGTTCTCTGCATCTGTCTTGGAGGGCAGCTGGCGGTGTCTCCCTTTGTTCTTCGTCATGTATTGCCTGTGGCAGAAGAATGAGTCCTTGTACACTTGGTACTTCAGCTCTGCCTTTTAAAGGCCAGGAATAGACTTAATCTAAAGAGCCATCTCGAGTGGCGTGTGGGGCAGGAGAGGAGGAGAATTCAGGAAGAGGGGGCGGATTGGATTAATGGGAACAAGAGTGATATAAAACAGTTTATAACTTCTTGTGCCCCCCTTCAGACTTTCAAATTTGTCTATTTAAAAGAAAAAAACAAAAGGTTCATGGTCTGGACATTTGGTTTAGAAGGGCTGCCTCTTCTCTGCCTATGCCTGTGTGCCGTCCCTGGACCTCGGATGGTAGGAGAGAGAGGCACACACGTGTTTGGACTAGTGCATTGGAAAGGCTGTGATGAGTGAGGATTGAGGATTGACAAATCCAGGCCTCAATTTAAATGTGACTGTCTCCCTGGACATTGTCATCCTGAACAAGTAAGTTGTTGTCATCTACACTTTTAAACCCTGTGTTGCCTGAAAATATAGAGCCTAAGGCGCTATTAGCTCTTCTATTATGTGGTGGCATCTTAGACTCCATATTATAATTGGCAAGGAAGAAGACATCAAATAATCGGAGGAGCCTGCTTTTGATCATTTTTCTTGGAGTGCTGGTCTACAGACATTTCTAAGTTTCCTGAGACTGTTCTTTGATCAAATTAGGTTTCAGCTGGCAAGGTGGTGCGTCAGTTTGTTGCAAGCCTCTGCCCTGACTTTCAGATTCCTGCCGTCGGAGGAGCTGGGGCAGCCCGGAGCCTGCTGAGTTTGCCCAGATGGGCCCCACCTGCCTCCTCCTGGCTGCCGCAGCATTCCTTGGCGCTTCCTGTCTGGCTCGCCTCCAAATGAGCCTGCTCATTTCCTTTCTCCGGAAAGTCCATTATTGCCCAGGTTCAAAGGTTCCAAGGTTCCATAAAGGATATGGTGGGCCTGACCTTCAAACTCTGACCTTGGTCAGAGCCTCTCATATCCCGGAGCTAATCTGAATTAGTGGGCTGTGGCTCCAGAGTCACAGTTGTAGTTGCTGTTAGCCAGAAGACATGGGCGGCTGCCGGATGGCCTGCAGAACCTGGGGCTGTGAGATGCTTTTATCTAGAGTTTAGGGTGGGCATTGTGTACGTGCCCAGCATTGGAATGCCAGTCTCACTTCCCTTCTGGCTTCTCCACAACCTCTATGCTTACTTTTCCAGTTAATTTTCATAATACCCAGTGGGCTGACTTGTAGGTACTTGATTAGGGTAGTGTTGTAGGTGGTATAGAGCATTGGAAAACTTATTGCTGAATGTCCAAATGCTGTCATTTAAAAACGTTTATTGATTTGAGAGAGAGAGAGAATATTGTTTTTCCATTATTTATGCATTTATTGGTCGAGACTTGTATGTGCGTGACCGGGAATAGATCCTGCAACCTTGGCATATTGGTTGGACGATGCTCCAACCAACTGAGCTGCGTGGCCAGGGCCTTAGTGCTCTCTTAATAATCAGGGAAACGAGTCCTGGGGAACATGCCTGACTTTGAAAACCTAAGAATTCATTGCTCCTGAGACCTGAGAGAGGTGTGCTGAGGCCAGAGTGCTGACTCGCCTTCGGCCACATTCTTTCTCTAATGATCAGAGCTGATTGGCTGGACTGGGATGTGCTTGGCTCTGAGGCCTGTAATAAGCTTTCTTTGTTATCTAGCTCACCGAGAATTGGAAGAAAGTTAAACCAGTTGTGAAATGTATTACCTTTCAGAGATGAATAGCATCTTAATTGACTCCCTTTGAAAACATGTCAAACTGGGATTTTGAAGTCTGGTGTAATCTGGTAAGCCTTGAGGTTGGGACCTCAGGCAGGGGCACTCTGGGGAGGCTGGTCCGCCTCCAAGTTTGTTTTCTGGCTCCAAACAAATGAGTGGCTGTTTGACTATTGGCACGCGACCCAGTTTTTAAAGTACAACCATATAGGGTATGGCCGGCTGGTAACCAGGGGGTTTGAAAAGTGAGGTCATGAAAGGCCCAGATGAAACTCCTTTAATGTGTAGCACAACTGCAATTAATCTTATTAACATGCTGGGCCCGCGCCTGCTCTCACTGCCCCGGGTGTGCGAGGGTATTGAAGGGGCATGCTTTGAAGGGCTCTCTTCTTTGATGGTGCAGATGGATAACAGAAGCGTATAAAACTCTGTATCTGCTGTTATAAAGGCCTTTTGTGTGCCCTTGCAGATTCATTCAGTTTGGAGAAGCCAGCAAAAAGCTTCAGGCAGATTGATAAGACGTACAAAAGGGGATTGATCGTAAATGCTGTCTTGTAACTGTGGGCTCTGTGAGCAGACAGAATCGTGGAGAAGGCGTGCAGCGCCTGCTCTGTGCCCAGCATCAAGCGAGTTCCAGCCCAGTGTTTGGAAGTGAGAGATTTAAAAACACTGTTGGTTTGTTGGGAGGCAAGAGTAAACATAGAAACAGCAACACTGAAGGTGCTGTGGATGCTAAATCTGCATTGATGGGGCAGCATGGGGATTCCTAAGATAGAGAGGTGAGTGAGGGCTGCTGTGGTTAGGCCTGCTTCCTGGGTGGGGTTGCCCTTCACTAGGAGGGTCACAAGGTGAAGAGCAGGGTGAGGGGTGCACAGGGTGCTCTTAGGAGAGAGTCGGGTATGACCGAGTGGAAGGCTTGTATGAGGTAGGGGACAAGACTGGGAGAATTTAAAGGCAGTAGATGGCACCCTAATCTGCCTCTCACCAGTGCGTGAGAGAAGGCTAGTACTGTGATGCATCCTTATAAGGCTGCTGCCTAGTTCTATTTTTGAAGTCCATTTTTTTAGAAGTTATCTAAAATACCCACCTAGACTCCCTTCTGCTGCTCTCTTTGTTGTTTAACAAGTAGCCTTGGGGACAAAGAAGTTGTTTAAAATTGTCAAGTTCAACAGATGTGGTTTGGGTATGCTAATATCCCTAATGAATACAGAAACTGCTCATGAAGTGAATAATTAATAAGAGAAATATCTGTTCCTGTGTAATGTACCCACTTGCTCATAATGAATAAATGCCACACTTGTAACATTATTAAGTCTGTTCTCTTAACATTTCCTTGCTGTGTGTTTGTTTACACAGGTTTCTTACCTGCAGGACTTGTCAGAGCCCTTAAGCATATTTTGGGCCGGCCGGTGTGGCTCAGTGGTTGAGCATTGACCTGTGAACCAGGAGGTCACAGTTCAATTCCCGGTCAGGGCATGTGCCCAGGTTGTGGGCTCGATCCCCAGTGTGGGGCATGCAGAAGGCAGCCAATCAATGATTCTCTCTCATCATTGATGTATGTTTCTCTCTCTCTCTCTCTCTCTCTCTCTTTTCTTCCTTCCCTCCCTCCCTCCTTCTCTCCCTCTACTTTCCTCTCTGAAATCAATAAAAAAATATATATTTTTAAAAAGTACTTTGGGCCGCCCTAACTGGTTTGGCTCAGTGGATAGAGTGTCGGCCTGCGGACTGAAAGGTCCCAGGTTCGATTCCGGTCAAGGGCATGTACCTGGGTTGCGGGCACATCCCCAGTGGGGGGGTGTGCAGGAGGCAGCTGATCGATGTTTCTCTCTCATTGATGTTTCTAACTCTCTATCCCTCTCCCTTCCTCTCTGTAAAAAATCAATAAAATATATATATATATAAAAAGTACTTTGGGCCCTAGCCCATTTGGCTCAGTGGATAGAGCATCGGCCTGCGGACTAAAGGTCCTGGGTTCGATTCTGATCAAGGGCACATGCCCAGGTTGCAAGCTCAATCCCCAGTAGGGGGCATGCAGGAAGCAACTGATCAATGATTCTCATCATTGATGTTTCTATCTCTCTCTCCTCCCTTCCTCTCTGAAATCAATAAAAATATGTTTTTTTAAAAAAAGAACTTCGGGAAAGGAGGTGGGGCGTGCCCTTCCTGTCCGTAGAACACCATGGGGCACTCTGGGAATGTGGTGCTTTCTGTTTGGCAGTTTGTGTGTGCTGCCCTCCATTTTCCCATTCACCTTTTCTACCTGACATGACAGCGATGCTCTCTTGGTTGAAGGAGGATGAGGGGGCTGTTACATCCCTCCCTTCCTTTTTCTTTGCTGTTGGAAATATGAACAGCAAACATCTTATATGGCTGTATAGAAGAGTTGCTGACAAGCTGAATTTGGGCAAGACGAATCTCTGACTCCTCACATTAATAGAAATAGAACCCCAGCTCTCTACATCCTGCCTTTAAAAAAACCCTTCCCCTCTGGCAGGGCAAAACACCCTAGAGTGGACAGGATGAATCAGCTGCCATGGCTGGACACCAAGATAAGCCTCTCTAGACATGGCACCGGCCGGCGGTCAGTGCCGGTACCGTGAGAACTCAGCAGCCAGCAGCACATGTGCTTTTAAGGTCAAGAACAGCAGCACCCTGCTCCCCAGAAACAACTCTTCTGATTTCTTCCCTTGAGGAATAGAATCTTGTGGTTCTAGCACAGTTGTCTTTTTTTGTTGTTGTTTTTAATCCTCACCCAAGGGTATGTTTATTGATGAGAGAGAGAAACATTGATCGGCTGCCTCCTGTACATGCCCTGACCAGGGATCGAACCCGGAACCTTTTGGTGTGTGGGACAACACCCCAACCCACCGAGCTGCCCGGCTGGGGCTAGAACAGTGCCTTTCCACTTAACATAGTATTTGATGTTGCTTTCTTCTGGGTTTCTCCTTCCTCGTTCTGCATTACACCTGTGCACACTACATTCTCGTTCACACTGTCCAGCAGAGCACCACGAGCCACACGTGCTGTTTATATTTAAGTCGTGGACAGCGCAGGTTCAGCACGTTTCCATCACGGCAGACACACGTGCTGCTGGATAGCACCGTGCGTACCGCGATGCAGAGCCTTACCCGGGGGAACTGTCTGGGCCCCTCAGTGCCCCTACCCATTTAACGTCTCATGGTACTAGAATTGTGGAAATAAAAACAATTTTAAATGCAACAAAATACAATAAAAATCTTATGGCACCGAAAGTGAAGGACGTCTGGCAGACATCATGACTGTACATACACACCTGTCTGCCGCGGCCCTTCCCACACACATTCATGAAACGCTGAGCAAAGCGAGCTCCCAGCCTAAAATACCCTCTTAGGGCTTTGCCGGTGTAGCTCTGTGTGACAGCCCTTCCTGTATTCCTCACAGGGTTTCCACATCTGAAATACATGTCAGGACAGCTTTTTCCTGTAATCATATTTTAAAATCTAATTCAGGGGTGTTTAACTTGACTTGTTGAAGGTTTCTTTTGAGTCCCCAAACAGCTTGCTCTCAAGCTCCTGGAAATCACTGGCTTAATACCGCGCTCAGTGCGGACCTGCCCTGTGTGCTCGGAGGTCCCTCCCTGACTGCGGTGGTGGGAGAGGTCTCTCCCGGGGAAGATTCTTCTGTTCCGGTTCGGTCCTTGCTACTTTAGGGTGTCTGTTGGAACAGAGCCTGGAAGGAAGCCCTCTAATGGCATCATTACTGAGACTCCGTTCCGCTCAAGCTGTCCCTGAATTCCATTTGCAGCGAGGGCCCACTCTCCCAGGAAGTGCAGTCTTAGGGTGCAGGGTGCACAATAAGACTGGCACATGTCCTGTCTGTATTGCACCGGGGACCAGTTTGAGACATCAGTAGGTGATTGCCTATTTCCCCAACTGGAAATGAGAAGGAAAGTAGGAATCCATGAGTTTGGAATCTAGCCTCCCTTAGAGAAAGCACCAGCACCTGTTGGCCTAGTACATTTGCCCTTCTCCCCTGACCTGGGCTGGACCCCAAAGCTGGCCAGGGTCAGAGCAGCACCTGTGAGAGCAGTGGGACCACCATGGAGAGATGAAGACACCACTGACTGAGTGTCTGCCTCACCCTCGTCACCAAGCACTCAATTGGAAAACTGAGGCTTTTTGCATTTTTTTTGTAAAAAGGTCAGTAATGCTCTCCTTGGCAGCACATATACTAAAATTGGGATGCTACGGAGAAGATTAGCATGGCCCTTGCGCAAGGATGACTCACAAACTCATGAAGCGTTCAATATCTATAATAAAGGCATAATATGCAAATCGACCAGCAGAACGACCATCTGGATGACCTTCCGGATGACCATGCTATGACACGCACTTGGCCAGGCCAGCCAAGGTGGGTGCGATGCGATTGGTCAGGAGCCCTGTCATCGCCCCACAATCGACCTGCAGAGGGAGGCCCAGGCCACTGGCCAGTGAAGCTGTGGTGGGTGTGCAGGGCCTGCCAGCGATCACCCCACACAGAGGGAGGCCCAGGCCAGCCAAGTGATTGCACCCCGTGCCTGTCGCCTGCCTCCTGGCGGGGGAGGGGTGGAGCAGCCCTGTACAAAAGGCAAGCAGTGGTGGGGGCTGGGCCAGCTGCCAGCAGCTGAGGTGGGGGAAGGAAAGTCCCCATAGGCCCTGATCTCCAGCCAGGCCTAGGGACCCTACCCGAGGGGTCCTGGATTGGGAGAGGGTGCAGGCCAGGCTGAGGGACACCCCCAGCCCCTTGTGCACAAATTTCATGCACCAGGCCTCGAGTTTTAAAAGAAAGGTCAGTAGCTTTATTTCATAAAGAGGTCTACGATGCAAAAAAAACCCCATAAAAACCAAAAGACCAAAGGGGAGAAAAACCCAAAAGGGGGTCGGGTGGGGGAAGTAAGACAAACTTTACTAGGCTGTCAGTCAAGAAAGGCAGGGACCACAACTATCTTCTCAGCCTTAAGTGCCTGGCACAGAGCCAGGCTCCAGTAGGCACTCAATAAAGATTTGTTGAATAACAGATGGTATTGTATTTTCATAACAGTCCTATAAAGTGTGTATTGGTTTGTACATTTTAATGAGATGAGAAAACTGAGCTCAGAGAGGTTGAATGACTTGCCTTTGGTCACACAGCTGGAACATGGCAGGCCTGTGACTCAGACCTCGTTATGTGTCAGCCACGGGCCACGTGCCTTCAGGAGTCTAAAACAGAGGGAGTGGTAGGGACACGTTCATCTTCTCGCTCGCTTGCTTGCTCTCTTCAACACAGTCACTCCCAGTTGCTTTGTATTTCTGTTTTGTTTTTTGCTGTTATATTGTTAACTTTAAATCTTTTTAAGTTTTGACATAATTTCAGAATTACAGAGAAGTTCGCAATGAGTATAAATAATTCTCAGACCCTTTGCGCATGTCTGTAGAGGTATATTCTTGGAAAATCTTGTGAGCCGTTTTAACATGAGATCGGGCCACACTGCATAGGGATTTCCAGGTATCTGTGAGGTAGGGTGTGTCCCTTTGAGAATGTTTACGGGGTGTGTGTGTGTGTGTGTGTGTGTGTGTAAAAAACAGCCATGTGACCCCACCCAGGAACTAAAGCTAACCCAAGAGCAGCCCTCAAGGGCTTGCTGGATGAAAACATGAGAGAAATAGGGTTTATAATTTTGCATGGAAGAACTCCCCCTCTGAGAAGCTGGAGGGTTTGGGGAATATAAAAGTGGCTTATGAAAAAGATGACTTCAGCTTCCCAGTCGGACACCCTCAGGCGTGGCATCATACCTCCCGGCTGCCAAGAACAACAAGCGATGGTTTCCCAGACGGCTGCGCCCCATGCCATTTCCTCTCCTCGCTGCCGCAATTAAAGATTAATGTTTATACTGTTTTATCTGGTCCACGCCCTCCACACAGGTTGTTCTTAACCCTCTCCTTGCTTTCACTCTTGGTACCCCTGTACCCACCTTCTCACTCTGGTTTCCAGGGTTCCTCCTCCTTCCTGCTACGGCAGCTGCATTCCCAAAGGCGTTGCATTTGGAGGAGGGCATGTCTGAGAGGAAGGGGGTCTCCTTTAAGGGGGAAACAGTTTGAAAGTTTCCCAAATCAGGAGTTTCTCCAGTTCTGACATTAAAGAAACCAGTGTCCACTGCCGGCTTTAAGTTTCCTTGGAAATACTCATTGAAGCTTCTGGAAAGTTATTTTAATATACACCCTTTCTTTTTTGCCCTAACCAGTGACACCAAAAAATAAGATTGCTTTGGGGTTTTTCATTGGCAGATAAAATGCTCCCAGGGGAATTCGAGGCCGGCCCCTGAAACTAGGGGAGGACCATTCTGCCTTGGTATTTGTTAGCCAACTCGGGCCGCCAGGAGAGTGCTGACACTGAGAAGTTCCTGAGATAATTTATAGTCAGCACACCGCTCTCAGGGTCTAGAACAGCCGTGGGCAAACTACGGCCCGCGGGCCGGATCCGGCCCGTTTGAAATGAATAAAACTAAAAAAAAAAAAGACCGTACCCTTTTATGTAATGATGTTTACTTTGAATTTATATTAGTTCACACAAACACTCCATCCATGCTTTTGTTCCGGCCCTCCGGTCCAGTTTAAGAACCCATTGTGGCCCTCGAGTCAAAAAGTTTGCCCACCCCTGGTCTAGAATCAAAGCACCTGAACGGATCAGGAGCCACTTTACGTCTTAACAGCATCTGTGCAAGTTCGGCTCTAGCCCATCCGTGTGTGATCCGTGTGTGATCCGTGTGCGTGATCCGTGTGTGTGGAACTCTAGCTCCCAGTGAGCGGTGGGACGGTGCCTGCTAGGGTAGGCTCCAGCGTGAGGACGGTGTGGTGGATTCGGCTGGGACAGCGGCCCCTCTTCAAAGGTTTAATTGGGGGGATAAATCATTCGATTTTAAGTGCTCTTCCTCTTTTTGTCTGGGAGGTTGCTAGGTCCCTTCATCTTGTCTGAGTTGCTGCTCTGGTTCGGATGTGATTATGCAGCCTTTAAGTTTTCAAACACCCACGTGGGAACAGTGGCACCTGTTCGGGCCGTGGAAACAGCACAGAGGACCTGGATTAAAATTGAGCATGGTCTGTTAACTAGTTGGGTTACCCCAGACAAGCCACTTGACTTCTGTAAGTCTCAGTGTCCCTGTCTGTAACTCGGGGGTGCTAATTAGTTCTTTGTCGGGAGGATCAAATGAGGACACCCTTTGGAAGTACTTAGTGTTTCAGTAAACGTTTGGAGTTACTCTGGGATCCGGCTTCAGATAAGTTCCATCACTTCCACAGAATAGTTAAGTTCCTATTGGCAGGTTAATTTACTTCTTAGAACTTGATCTCATCCGGAAACTGCAATAATAACACCTACCTGGTTAACTTGTTGGGAAACTGGAATAATAACACCTACGTGGTTAAATAATAACACCTACTTGGTTAAACAAGTCAGATGCCCGATATACCTGGCTTCAAGGGGTCACAAGAGCTTGGCCAACTGCGATCACATGGTAGCCTTTGCATGATGTCATACTAGTACCCTGGCTGAGCTCTTTGAGACAATAAACGACTAGTGAATTCTTCAACAGGGATAAGAGTATTTAACTGGTATTGTCCCTGCAGAGAGTGAGTAGGGAGGTAAGGGTAGGGGATGCGAGTGGGTGGGTAGGGGAAGTCTGGCTACTTGTATCTTGACATGAGGATTTGTTTGGAAAATAAATTTCCTTCTGGTAATTGTATATAATGTGACAGGTTGGTGGTTAATGCCAACTTTTATTAACTATTGTACAATATTGTAAAGCTGTAAGATCATAAAGGTCATAAAACTTGCTAAAGAGAAGCTTTTGATATGTCTTTAAATAGTGTTTAAAATTGAAATAGGCAATCTAGCAGGTACTTTTAGGGAATGGTGTTTTTGCAGAAGGGAAAATTAGCAAAGACAGTTTTGCAAAACAATATTTGATGAAGTGTTGCTTTTAGCTGCTGACAAATTAGTTTTTGATATATCCCTCAGGAAGACTGAAGGAATGAGAACCGTAGTTGGTGGGTGAGAGTTTGAAAGTGAGAGGCGAAGAAAGTGTTAGAGAGAGAGAGAGAGAGAGAGAGTGAGTTTCAAGGTAAAGTGCCCCACAGTTGGTCATAATGGTCTCATGTGTCAAGAATTCTGACTTATCTGCATTTTTTTCTCTGATTGCTCATGTGTGGCATGGCTTGTTTTTCTTCTAGGATGTGGAGAAAGAGAAGGAAACCCACAATTACCTCAGCAAAGAGGAAATCCAAGAGAAAATTCATAAATACAATTTAGCAGTCACAGACAAGTTGAAGATGACCTTGGTAAGCACCCCTGATACACTTTAGGTTGACAGAGGTAAAAAACAAGTATGAGCTGTTGCTGTTACAATCCATCTGTATGTTTTAAAGCAGTGGTTCTCAACCTTCCTAATGCCGCGACCCTTTTAATACATTTCCTCATGTTGTGGTGACCCCCAATTTCATTGTTACAAATTGAACATAATTAAAGCCTAGTGATATAATCACAAAAACAATATGTAATTATATATGTGTTTTCTGATGGTCTTAGGCGACCCCTGTGAAAGGGTCGTTCGACCCCCAAAGGGCTCACGACCCACAGGTTGAGAACCACTGTTTTAAAGTCTCTGAGTCACAGTTGCAGAAGGTTAATGGTCCAGGTATGTAGGACAGGAAAATGTTTCTGCGTCTTTCAAATTATTTTGAAGTAGCTTTATCTCAAAATCAGTTAAATGAAGTTAAATTTTATTTTAAAAGATTTTGTGCCCTCCAAAGGACTAGAGCAGTGAGTGTAATCTTTTCCTGTTTAACATATAGGCGGTAACTCAGATTCTAATGAGGCCCTACATACGTTTATCTTGTGTAAATAAATTTGGAAGTTTCAGGAAAAGGGTTTGTGCTAATGGATTGGAATCTAATTGAGCTCAGACTTTTCACAGCTGGTTGTCAAGAATAAGATGAGGTATGTAGTATCCGCTCCCTGTGTGTTGTCGATTCAAGCTCCTGCAACAGTGTGCCTACACCAGCCGTGGGCAAACTACGGCCCTCGGGCTGGATCCGGCCCGTTTGAAATAAATAAAACTAAAAAAAAAAAAAGACTGTACCCTTTTATGTAATGATGTTTACTTTGAATTTATATTAGTTCACACAAACACTCCATCCATGCTTTTGTTCCGGCCCTCCTGTCCAGTTTAAGAACCCATTGTGGCCCTCGGGTCAAAAAGTTTGCCCACCCCTGGCCTACACTCTGTGGAGTTTGGAGAGGAGCACAGGGGAGCACAGGGCTTGGAGAGGAAAGGAGCGCTGACTGCCAAGCTGGAGTATTCCTGCTCCTTTAACTTGGACTGGCATCTATACCCCCCTGCTCCCCCCACCCCACTTGGGGACTTTCCCCACTGCACCTGCCATCCCTTGGTGCCAGTTTCCAGGGCCCTTGGACCCCTGCCTCTCAGTCTATTGACTGAGCTGACAAGAGTTCAGCAAAGGACAGGGTGACCTGTTTAGAACAGGCCCTACTGAGTTCTGTGACCCGAGGGGAGGAGCTTTTAAATATAAACCCTTGTGATAAAAGATCCCTCCCTTTTGGGACTCTGCCAAAAAGGAGAGAGGGGCAGATGAACTCAAGGCTACTCTTCATCACTCCCACAGTGATGTTCTCCTTTTTCAAACGGTTTTCATCCAAGTAGAGAAATTCCACCCCCCACCTTCTGTGGAGTTTAATTAAAACATGCAAATTTCCATGTTTCAAGATGAAAATTTTGAGTGTTGTATACTACTTTCCACAAGACTGAACAAGTGAATTAGTATTATAAAGTGATCCTGTGGAAAGGAAGAAAAATAATCCTATATAATAAAACCCTAATATGCAGATCGACCGAATGGTGGAACGACTCGTTGCTATGACGCACACTGACCACCAGGGAACAGACACTCAACACAGGAGCTGCCCCCTGGTGTGCTCCCACAGGGGGAGCATCACTCAGCCAGAAGCTGGGCTCATGGCTGGTGAGTGCAGTGGCGGTGGCGGGAGCCTCTCCCACCTCCACTGCAGGCCAGGCTGAGGGAACCTTCCTCCCCCCCCACCCCCACCCCTCCAAGTGCATGAATGTCATGCACCAGACCTCCAGTGGGCCAAAAAGGAGTTTTTTAATGTCCTACTTTAACTGTGTCATTTATACGTAACACCTGATAATTTATTTAAATAAAACATTACAATAAATTTTAAAAAAAATATGCTGAATGTAAAATAGAAAGTGAAAACAAGACCATTATTACCATTTTTGGAAATTAAAAAATAGTAATTCTACCATAAGTTAAGATAGGTGCTAAAAGTCCTATCAAATTATGTATATTAAACATATGCAGGGTTTTTTTGTATAAAAGTTATAACCTCACTAAAGCTAGTAAAAATATATGTATATATAGAAGGAGACATAAATACCATGTTAAATTAAAAAAAGACAAGTGCTTATATTATATCTGTAGTTCACACTACAGCTTGGATTTATTTAAAAAATGTTGTTGCTTGAGGTGCCTGAAGCCCATCGCGTACCCTGTGGTCCACGGGATGTACTTGTGTAAGAGTTTCAGTGAGATTGCTAACCTAGTGCATGTCTAACAGCCAGGAGGGTGGAGAAGAGCTTGCTTCCTTACTGCCTGCTCCTTGTCGACTTAGGTATTTCAAAGCCCTGCTTGTGACCTTCCTTTTCTGTGTAATGGCTGGTCATCAGTTACAGATGTCGCTCCTTCGTGCCTTAGCCCCTAGACCTGTGCCCCGGGCCTTACGGAGCCCTGTGGTTCGGCTAGCTTCCACTCCAGGGGCTGTACCCTCGCCGGGGCCCCGTGCAGCTTCAGAGGTGGGTCTGGGCTTCAGTCGGTGCTGTGTCAGAAGGCGTCTCCTCCCCACATCTGCCCTGCAGACCTTGCCCCTGGAAGCACTTAGTTGGGGTTGTACCCTCCCCCAGAGGTCATGCACCTAGGAGTGATCTCTAGTGAAGTTTGGCCACAGAGCTGTATGCGGCAGGAACAAGCGCAGGAGTGTTGCGTCTTCCTTGTTTTGTTTGGATCTGACCCTTCCCTCAAGTGCCGCCATCCGCGCAGCTAAGAGTTCGCTTTTCTTCCCGCTTCAGAATCCGAATGGGACTTACACTGGCTTCATCAAGGTGCAGATGGAGCTCTGCAAGCCCCCGCAGGCGCCCGCTCCCGGCAACAGCGGCGGCATGAACACGCTTCACATCAGCAGCACCAACACCGTGGGGGAAGTGATCGAGGCCCTGCTCAAAAAGTTCCTCGTGACCGAGAGCCCTGCCAAGTTTGCACTTTATAAGCGTTGTTACCGGGAAGATCAAGGTACTGGCCACGTGTAGGATGAACGTGGTCTCTGCTTTTATTTATGTCTCCTGTGCTCATTGGCAGGAGGAGGGCTAGTGGGTGTGGCCGTCAGTTACGTCAGCGCCGGGCAGGTTCTGGAGGACCTGTGGTCATGGCCTGGGCTTATGCTTGCTGGCTGTCCGTAGTTTTGAGCTGGACAGTGTGCACCTCAAGAGCTCAGGCATCACGTGTGATGAGCATTCATGTGCAGGGAGATGGCTTTGATTTTCTTTGGTAACTTTGATTTTAATGCTCTTTAGGACAAAAAGCATGCCCCGTGCTTGAAGCCTGCAGTAGCACATCCCACGTGAGATGTGCAGCTGAACGGGGAGTGGCCTGGTGGACTTGCGTTCTGAGGCCCTGAGGCTGGGAAGGCCCATGTGTCTAAGGGCACATCCAGACTCGTGCATGGCCAGCCGAGCTCTTCTCTCCCTGGCTTGCCTCTCTAGCCATTACACTGGGGCATTTTGGCACCCAGTCCCCCAGAGGCACTTACAATCTGAACTTAATACCCACATTCAGTGGATAGAAGTAGAATATTAAATTTCTGTGCGAAATGGAATAAGATATTCCAGGTCAGGTTCTCGGGCAGAAACTGATACCAGTCGTGGACAACAGTGATTGAATGATTGACTTAAGTAATTAATTTGAAAATGGTGTCTGAGAACTCAGCTACTTATTTATTTTTATTTAAAAGATTTTTAATATATTTTTATTGATTTCAGAGAGGAAGGGAGAGGAAGAGAGAGAGATAGAAACATCATTGATCAGAGAGAATCACCGATCACCTGCCTCCTACACACCCCACATTGGGGATTGGGCCCACAACCCGGGCATGTGCCCTGACTGGGAATCGAACCGTGACCTCCTGGTTCATAGGTCACTGCTCAACCACTGAGCCATGCCAGTCAGTCAGAACTCAACTATTTATGTTCTCTAGTTTTTCTGGGGAAAAGCCTAAAGCAGCTCTAGAAAAAGATAATACTAACACGATAGGAATGCCCTCAGTTGGATGAGGATGGAACCCGGCTAGTTGCTGAGTGTGTGCACATTTTTGGAATACATGCCATGTATGGGCTGGGCCCTGCAGAATACAGGTATGAATGGACTGAGGTTCCCATCCTCGAGGCCACAGGCTCAGTGAGGGGGTGGGGGGGCAAGTTCACTTCTGTAGGGAAATGAGCACCTACAGTGCAGTTGTACCCGAAGTGCCAAAGGAATGTAGATAAGCTCAGATGGCATTTTTACCTTGCCAGCTTACTTGCTGTCTCACCTGGACTTCAGCTGTGCAGTCCTGTTGAGATATTACCTTCATGGCTGCAAATCTTTTAACATTACAGGCAATGCCAGTACTGTGTGTGTGTGTGTGTGTGTGTGTGTGAGAGAGAGAGAGAGAGAGAGAGAGAGAGAGAGAGAGAGAGAGAGAGATATGAGGCATCTAGCTGTGCTTAAAGTCACCTGAGCTCATCATCCGGCTCTGTGGCTCCAGATTAAATTAATCTGCAGAGAGATTTTCTGGAACTCTGACTTCGTGTTCTTTGGATGGTATATGTTTATTGTTTTTAAAGGGGTTGCAGATTCTTTTAAAAGAAGTTTCTTATCTTGCTTTCTAAAGGGAGGAGCAGAATTAATTATTGGCCCATTTGGGGGAGGATTACCCATTTAAATTCATTCTTGAAAATTATTTCCTTTTTGATCAAGGCACAGTTTATATTGTGCAGCTACAAAGAAAATAGTGTAGCTTTCATCCCACTGTGGGCTATTGGTAATAAGATGAGGAGGATGTGACTTGGGGCTGTTGCCTGACCTGGGGGAGGGCTGGGGAGGGGTGTGTGGCCCAGGGGATGATGCAGTGCTCCACCGTGACTTGCTCCTGTTTCCTCACCCAGTCTACGCCTGCAAGCTCTCAGACCGGGAGCATCCACTGTACCTGCGCTTGGCAGCAGGGCCCAGAACAGACACACTTAGTTTTGTTCTCCGTGAACATGAAATTGGAGAGGTAAGTACATTACTGCTTTAAACTGTACACACCAGCTGGTCCTGTTTGATTGCTCCAGTCTAGTGGGTTTACCATTGAAAGAGGGAGGGGTGTCCTGCAGAGGGCAGCTTCCTGTGTGTTTTTGTATTGTTAGAAATGAACCCAAAGTTAGTCTACACTATACTTCTTTACAACACTCGCTATATTGGCCTGTAGATTTCAGAGGTGGAGGAAATAAAGTTTTAACTTGATCCCCACCCGAAGAGGCATTCTCGCCCCCTCCACCTCTGAATTCCTCTAATCCAGCTCAACTTTGAAAGTTGACACTCTCCATATGTTCGCTACTAACAAAGTCTCCAGGCTAATTCACTCCAAAGGGAATTCAATCTCTTTACCAGGAAAGACATTTAACTTTGTAGAATCTTTTTTTCTCCTTGGCCCAGATGATGAAGAAATTATGTTTATGTATGTACCATCATTTGCCATTTTCTCTCCAGGGAGGATTGTATTTAGGCCAGTCAGTTGAAGGAGAAAGCACTTTGGACTGTCCTTCTAGATCAAGTGTCACCTTTAAAAGAACACTTGAGCAAGTCTCTCAGGCTCTGGGTCCCAGTCCTTTGTCTGCAACAGGAAATGGTATGACCTGTCCAATTAGTGATGCAGCGAGAATGGGGTTTCTGGGTTAAAAAGTTAGGGAACCAGGACTCCACCTCTGTTAGATTAGGAGCATGACCTTGGATTAAGTCTGATCTTTTCAGTTCTCAGTTTTAACATCTGAGAAGTGGGACTAAGGACTTTAAAAGGTGGTTTTAAGTTGCAAATTAGAAACGTATGTAAATATGCTTTGTAAATAGTATGTTTATGTCCATGTGAATTGGAACTTTATTTGGGCACTTTTGAAGTTTCTTTTGATTCTGATGTTCTGAAGTTTTAAAATTCGCTGTCATTTTGGGGAGAAAACTGGGTGTGGCTTTGGTTGACACGTGGCAGTGTGTCCTCTGTGAGCGGACATGTCAGCCTCGTCTTGCTAGTGTCTTATTTTCCTGGCTATTGGCCTTGACATACTGCACATAGTGGTGCAATTAGAGCCACATTTATTGGCGGGGAGGGAGTTATGGTTTTGAAATTTACATTGTGTTTTAACGCTCTGAATTGCTTTATTAGACTTCTGAATGGTGTTCTTATTTCTCAGTGTTTTAAGGTTAGCTAAACTGAGGGAAGAAATCCATAGCTGTCAGGAAGAGGGAGGAGCTTATTTTATTTTGGAGAACATTCGGGAAAAGTAAAATGTTAATTTTTAAAGCTTAACAGAATATTCCAGCCTAGAAAGTTTTACTCTCCTGTTCCATGTTTCTCATTTTCTTTAATAATGATCTCCATCTCCGGGACCTTCTGTCATGGAGCCACTGGGTGGTTTCACTCTGTCCCCCTCTGTTCACCGTATTGGATTCTCTCCAGGCTTTTCCCTGCCCCCCACCCCTGGGAATTCTCATCGGAGTTGTTCCTGGCTGTGGTAGAGATTGCAGCCAGGACCCAGGCCCCCTTTTGGGAGGGGAGGATGTCCGGTTTGAAAAGTCCTCCCAGGTGATGCCAGATACCCTTCTTGATATTTACTGTTCTACTGAAAAAATAAAAAACAGCCCCACAAACACTTATTTTGTGCCTTCTAAGTACCCAGTGCTTTTAGGGAAGCAGAACTCAGAGCCTCAAGGGCGAGAGACAAAGCCCAAATAGTGAGAAGCATGACAGCTTGGTGTAGGTGAGAGGAATACTCAGCAAATGATTATTATAATTGTTATATCTTTTTTGATCAGGGTTACCAGTGCTCAGTGAGAGCTTTCTGATAGACTTAGTCCTGGGTGGGAAGGGAGGGAGGAAGTCATGGAAGGCTTCTTAGAGAAAGTGGCATTTAAGCCGAGACTCGATGGTTGAGTAGTTCGCCAGGCAAAGTGGAGGAAGGGAAAACATGTGCCAAGCCACTTGGGGTAGTAAGTGAGGGGGACAGGTGAGAGAGGTTAGGGTCTTTCACACTGAGCGGAAGCAACCGAGGGAAGCCATTGAGTGATTCCCAGGAGGGAATGATTTCCATTGAATGTTTGTGGACCATGGTTGATGGGGGTAACTGAAGCCATGGACAGGCATCGCGGATAGGGGCGGGACCTCTGTGTTCAGGCTGGCTATTTGGGGAGCAGGTTGGGGAGCGTGGAGAGGAGTGAGGAGGCCAGGGAAGGAGATGACGGTGGCCGGCACAAGGGCCGGTTGAGATGGAGAAAGCACGCAGATGGGAGCACTGTTTGGGAAGTGATCGCATTGACTGTGGGAGGAGAGAAAGAAGACAGTGGCAGCGATGGCTCCAAGGAGAGGGCAGGATGGAGGGAGTGTGGAGTTGTTGCTAATGCTCTGGGGGTCAGGCCAGGAGGGAACGTGTCTAATGGATGTGGGGCCGTGCAGGTCCCGGCCTTAGGGAGACCATGTGGGCCATCGGAGCAGCCAGGGTGGGGTGGGCATGGCAGCCTCCCTTTCCGAGTGAGGCTCTGGGAAACCGAGGCACTGGAGGCACGGGGCTGTGAGTGCCCAGGCGGGAGGCCCGCCACACCTTGGGGCGCTCATGGACGGCATCCTTAGTTCTGGCAGATGAAACACCTGGCATTTTTCGTTTTTGCCTTCTCTCACAGTGGGAAGCCTTCAGCCTTCCAGAACTGCAGAATTTCTTGCGTATCTTGGACAAGGAAGAGGATGAGCAGCTGTATAACCTGAAGAGGCGCTACACGGCCTACAGACAGAAGCTGGAGGCGGCCCTCAGCGAGGTGTGGAAACCCGGTTAAAGGCCGGCTCCCGGAGGCTCAGGGCGCGCAGGGACTGGGGACAAACCAGCAGCGAGTCTCTTCTCGGAGGGCTGTTTCCTGGCCCCGTGATGCGAGGGTCTTCCCCCTTTTATCTCTAGAGCTAGCTCTCCAAACCCGGGCCGCAGCCCCTGCGCCTGGCGACCTCTGTCCGGGATCCCGCGAGCTTGTCTGTTACAGCTGCGTGTCCCTCCCGCGAGCTGGGCCACGCGATGCTCGGAAGCATGGACTCTGGGTTTTGTTTTCTCGTCTTCTTTGTTATTTTAATTATTTGATGATGATGTTAAGCTTAAGGATGTGCAAATGATTTTTAAAAAGCTTAACAAGGAATCTTATCTGATACTTGTCCTATGTTGAAACTACCTGTCTTTTTTTTTTTTTTTTTTTCAATATCAGAGGGAACATCCATGTGAATGAAAGGCACAGGAAGCTGGGAACTCTGAGGAATTTGGGAGGGACTTTGGAGGAGCGTGACATTTCAGGAAAGTAAAGAGCAAGTTGGGAAGAAGGCTTGAGTGGAGTTGGAGGAGCTCTGAGTGAGGGTGGTTTGGGTAATGAGTTGATAGAGGAGAGAGAAAGGTGTATTTGTTTGTCAAGGAGTTAAAAGCATTCAGTTTTGAGGTGTTAGACCCACTGTAGCACTGCTTGGTTTCTTAGTGAATAAAATATGGAAACAGCACCAAAGAAAGTAGGAGCTAGACCAAAGAGGGGGTGGTGACTGAGGCCGACCGGAACGTTGTTGGCAGGTGATGGTCCAGAGCCGGGGAGGGGAGCCTGCCTTCCCGGGTCCTGCCTTCCCAGATTCTGCCTTTTCAAGTGGAAGGTGCAGCTTCCTGGGCAGGTGGAGCAGGGACTATGTGTAACTCCTGCTAAGTTATTGCTTTTCCCTGAGGTTGTTTCCAAAGCTGAAAAGGAGTCTGGGTAGGGCCCCTGTTTCTCCCGATGGCTGGCTGGGAGATTTGTTCAGGAAAGAGCTCACTGCACACTTTGTGACAATCACTCCTCCGTTTCCCTTTCCCTTCCCCTCCCCATCTTTTCCCTCCTTCCCTTACCCTTCTCCCTTCCTCTTACCAATGGAAGTCCGTTCTGTGTAGTGGAGAACAGGGCTATGGATGAAAGACCCAATACTACCAGAACCTCGGTTCCGAGGAGGCCTTCACTGAGGAGGACGACAGCAAGAAGGGGGAGGGCCCTCCCCTGGCACCACAGAGGGGCAATTTATGGAAACATTTTATCAAAAGTGCATGTTCCTTCCGACCAAAGAAATGCATGTGCAATAGAAGCCTTCCTTAAAGCAAGTTAAAGAACCTCATTTTATGCAGCAATTAATCTGAAAACAATGGGAAAGGTGTACTGTGGTTCTAGAGAGGGATTTACAGTCTATTTTTTTTTTTTGTCTAGATATTTTTTGTTTTATAAATTCCCAAGGAATTGTTAACGCTTTGGTGACACCTACTGGATTCTTTGTGAAATTCCAAGGTGCTTCAGCTCTTTGCCTTCTCCGCGAACTGTGCCTTTTAATGCATTTGTTTCCCTCCGGGGGCTCTTCTGACTGTCAGAGAGCTCCCTCTCGGAGGCAGATGAAGTGCTGGCGATGCTGTGCCACACGTTACTGAGACAATCGTATCTTCCTAAGCTTTTCGAGGAAAGATGGAAAAAAAAGTAGAGCTAGCTATAAAATATGTATGGCACATCTTGTTTAATTTTGCATGTGACTTCTTTTTAGTGCATTGATGAGGTTTTAGTGTCATTGTCACCCAACACTTTATTGTTCAGGGAATGCCTTCACGGTTTTTATACTGGTTTTACTATTCAGACTGTGGCTTGGGTTTGAGTATAGTGTTATCAACCACCTGCTCTTTTCTCTACCCATCCCAGTAAGCTTATATTTTGTGAAGCATTTGTTTCTCAGATTAAGACACTGTTAGAACCTAATGTAGTAGCTGATGGGTATCTGTGAATTTTTTTTTTTTTTTTTTTTTTTTTACTTGAAGTAGCTTGTCTAAAATAGGCACCCTCACCTGTATCATCCAGACCCTGTTTATTGTTGTGTGCACTACAAGTTGCAATTCGGAAAATTCTTACTGTTCTTGAAGATCGATGCTCTCTCCAAGACACTGGTTACTGCAGCGAGGTTAATGTGTAAAAGAAGGGCCAGTAAGGCCACTGATTTTTAAAAATCATTGTGCAAATTCTTATGTTAAATTATCTAAGCTTTGATGTAATACTGTTTTCTCTTCACTATGTGATGGTACAGGAATGATGTCAAATGAAGGGGGGAAATATTGCAGGGGAACATTTTAAATTGCAGACGTAAAAGTTATAATATTTATAATTTTGAGGAGTGTAAGTTTATTTTTATAGGGAACATTTTTCTTCCCTAAATTGTTTTTGGAATGGCAATTTGTTTCCATTATTAAAAGTCGATGTTGTCAGTTGACGTTTGTGTGTTTTACTTATGGTACTGCACCAGGTACAAGAAAGTCACAGGAGTGGGAGAAACGTCTTTTGCATATACGTGGGGACACATGCTAGAGGGTGACAGTTTTTACTAGGTTTGAGTGGGGCATATCTGTTCTCAAATGTCATTTTTCCTTTGTCTTATTGGGGAAAATAACCCTAGCTGAGTGTCTGCCCATATAATACACTAGTGGCCCGGTGCACAAAATTCATGCACAGGGGAGGGGGGTGTTCCTCAGCCCAGCCTGCATCCTCTCCAATCTGGGACCCCTTGAAGGATGTCCTACTGCCAGTTTACAGGGATTGGGCCTAAACTGGCAGTCAGACATCCCTCTCACAATCCGGGACTTCTGGCTCCTAACCGCTCACCTGCCTGATTGCCCCAACCACTCTGCATGCCGGCCTGCTTGCCCCCATCTGCCCCTCTGCTGGCCTGCTCACTCCAAACTGTCCCGTCCCCCCCCCCCACCCCCCCCATCCTGATCACCTCCAACAGACCCCCACTGATGGCCTGCTTACCCCCACCTGGCCCCCCTGCTGGTCTGCTTACCCCCAACGGCCCTGCCCCCCACCAGCCTGATCACCTACAACTGCCCTCCCCTCTTGGCCTCTAAACGCCTCTACCTCGGCCCCGCAACCATGGCTTTGTCCAGAAGAATGTCTGGAAGGTCTCCTGGAAGGTCTCCCAGTGTAATTAGCATATTACCCTTTTATTAGTATAGATAGAGGCCTGGTGCACGGGGGGTGGGGGCTGGTTGGTTTGCCCTGAAGGGTGTCCTGGATCAGGGTTGAGGTTCCCTTGGGGCATGGGGCAGCCTGGGAGAGAGGTCTGTGGTGGTTTGCAGGCAACACCCCCATGGGGTGAGGGTCCCCGCTGGGGGGACATGGCCAGCCTGGGTGAGGGGCTGAGGGCTGTTTTCAAGCTGTCCACACCCCCTTCAGAGTGGGGGGTCCCCGCTGGGATGCCTGGCCAGCCTGGGTGAGGGGCTGAAGGCTATTTGCAGGCTGGCCACACCCCCTTCAGGGTGGGGGTCCCCACTGGCCAGCCTGGATGAGGGGCTGATGGCTGTTTGCAGGCTGGTCACAACCCCTTCAGGGTGGGGATCCCCACTGGGGTGCCTGGCCAGCCTGGGTGAGGGTCTGAAGGCTGTTTTTAGGCTGGCCACACCCCCTTCAGGATGGGGGGGTCCCCCTGGGGTGCTGGGCCAGCCTTGGTGAGGGGCTGATGGCTGTTTGCAGGCTGGCCCAGCCCCCCAGCGGGGACCCTCACCCCATGAGGGTGTGGCCATCCTGGGTGAGGGGCTGATGGCTGCTTGCAGGCTGGCCACACCCCCTTCAGGGTGGGAGTCCCCGCTGGGGTGCCTGGCCAGCCTGGCTGAGGGGCTGATGGCTGTTTGCAGGCTGGCCACGGCCCTGGGCAACCCAGGCTCCCAGCTCCTCCTTGAGCGGAAGGCCACAGCGGCTGGAAGCAGGTATCTGGGATTTATTTGTCTTCTATAATTGAAGCTTTGTAACCTTGAGCGGAGCCCACAGCCAGCCAGGGCAGGCGGGAAGCTTGGCTTCCCCCATCACCAGGGGCACCCGAGCCTTCTGCTTGCTCCAGCTCTGTGGCCACTGCCATCTTGGTTGGGTTTATTTGCATACTTGATCCTGATTGGCTGGTGGGCATAGCTTGTGAGTGTAGTGGAGGTATGGTCAATTTACATGTTTCTCTTTTATTAGATAAGATTACTAAAGCAGTTATTTTAATTGTGAGCTAGGCATGCATGCAAAGTGTATAAAGCAGGGAACAGTTTAGAGAATTATTATAAAGTGGGACACCCTGTGGCTACTACTAACATAGAACATTGTAGGTTCCTTAGATATCTTCTCCCTCTACGTACCCCCCCTCCCCCATTCTTACCCCTGAGGCCTCCCATCCTTGAAACAGACCACTTTCAACATAAAAGCATTTGAATTTTGGTCAACATGACTGTCTCACATGGGTGGGGAGTGATTAGTGGTCAGCAGTGGTGACTGGCTGGGTTTAACCCCCACCCACTCTCCACCCTGAGGCACCATTGTCTCCTGATCTTAGACCTCCAAGCTGGCTGCAGATCAGTGTTCTTCCTACTGCACTGCCCCCTAGTGGCACTGATGACATAGCAAGGCTACACTGGTTGAGGGGGTAACATTTCAAGAACTAGAGCTGCTTCACAAGTGAGAATATCATAATAGAAAATGATGGCTCCACACAGTTCCTTTTCCACTGAACTATCCTTAGGAATCTAATTTGGAATTTCAGCCTTGGTTATTATTCGAGGTGCAGGGGGATGTTTTGAAATGTTTATTCCTTAAAGGGAATTAGCTTCCTGCCCAAGGCTTCTCTTCCGAATGTGTCACCACTGGTTACAAAATCAGTTCTCAAGAATTACATGCTGCGTTTGGGACTCTGTCAGATGATCCCAATTAGGGGTTCTGTGTTTTTGAAAGAGGAGGGAAATTCTCTGTAGGATAAACAAAGTGCTGAACGTGTGCCAGGCATTATTCTAAAAAGCTTAATGCGTATTAACTCATTCCCATTTTGCAGGTGAGGAAACAGGTGCATCGAGGTCCAGCAGCTTGCCTGTGGCCCCGAGTGAGAGGCAGGGCCACGTCCCGGCAACCGAGCTGCTCGGCCTCTCCATCTTCTTCCTGTGAGCACATTCCAGTTGCTCCATTGCGCTGCTTGTTCGAAGCCTTCTTGGTTGCCGCTCATGGGCAGAGTATCTGACCGTACTTCCGGGGATTCTGAGAGGTGAAACCACAGCCTTGATATCGGTGCTTTATTGTCCCTTTGTGCTCCTTCAGCATCCATGTAAGTGATTGTACTAAGTGACAGAGGGTGAAACACCTGCTGTGTTTTCCTCTGCAGGTGATGTTGCAGGGGAGAACCCGGCAGGGCAGGTAACAGAGCCCAGTGTTCTTACTGCAACTAGCCAGACAGCCGCCTGGACCCACCAGGAGAACGCTTCAGAGTCAAGTTCCGGAGGCTCCCCCAAACACTTGCAAGGCTGGAGTTTTACTCCCCCTCAAGGATGCTCCTCTTCAAAGGAGCATGGGAAACTAGGTACCGAAAGTGTATCCTTGTCTCGTGTGAATCACTACTTGCTTCATTAACACGTTGTGGAGCAGTAGTTTTATTGCTAGCTTTACCCACTGGCCAGATAAGGTCCTATTGAACGAGTACAGAAAACGTTTTACATAAATTTTAAAGGCCCGCTTTAAAATTAAATACCCATTGCAATTTGAAGTTATTTATTACATGTTCTTACAAGCTAATATCTTTTTAAAGTATGATACTTTGTAAAACACTGTGTAACATGAAGCGAGAATTCTCGTGATCCATCTGCAACGTGTTAAGTGTGCACGAAAGCTTCATGTAAGGAAGGATTGGGGGGATGGGACAGGAAGAGGGAAGTGGGCAGTGATTAAAACTGCAGAATTTTTGGTTTGGTTTTGTTTCTTAGTAGTTTTGGTTTCATTTTGTTTTGTTTTTGGGGGGGAAATTTTCTACAAAGTGAGAATAGCAGGGTTGAGGACACATCCTTTTGATCTTCAGTAATGGTACAAGGGCAGCTGTAGAAATCGAGCCTTCTGCAAAGTCCAAGTTCAGTGCCTTTTTTTCCAAATAAACTTTCTAGGGGAGTTGGTGTGTGCCAGGGAAGATAGCTGGCTGGCATTTAGGGGTGTGGATGAGGCCATGGACGGTTTCTGTCCCTCGTGCTCCCCTCTTCCAGTTTGCTTTTTAGAGTTTTGTCCTTTTGCAAGTAAAGTGGTTGATCCAGTAGCTCTTGGGGAAAGTTGTTTGTTATGAAGCTGGTAGTCGAGAAAGAGCAGTGTTTAGGATCTGTTGAAAGAGATTGCAAGACCAAATGAGGTCCTTGCGTTGAATCACTTCCTTAAAAAAAGTTGTTAGTTTGTGCAAGAGAGGTGAGTCCTGTATAGTCCTCATTTGGCCTGGCTTCTGAAAAGCTTGCCAGGTGACACATGCTGCTGCCAACTCCTTGGTTCCCCTGAGCGCACAGTTTAGTTACCTGCAGTATAAAGCTTTAATGCATAGGATCCATAATATTCTAACACTGTTCAGTTGCTTTCATATTATTAGAGATGTAGTAGGGTTTATGCTTATTAAAATGAGATTTATTATTATGGTTCCTCCCTCACTCTTCCCCTCTCTCCCCCTCCTTACTCTTTTTTTTTTTCTTTTCCCAGCCATCAAGCTTGGAACTAATTATAATCATATTTGAGAAATGAGTGTATCTGGTTTACTGTTAAATCTGTATTCTTATAACTATTTTTTTTAACCTTTCACTTTATATTAGTTTGTTCTGTTCATTGCACAAGAAGAAACTTGAATAGAACACCAAATGTTTTCATTTCTTTCATTTAACGAATCTTTATAAATCACCCTGAGGATGTTAGGTGCTGGGTAGATCTCTGAGAAAGGACATCATGACCCATGTCCTCATGGGAACCAGGGTGCATGAGTAATGCAAACTGGAAAGTGTCATGAAGATCAAGTCCAGAGGCTTAGGAGCATGTAGGAGGCTGGAGAAGGCTTCCTAGAAGTGATGTAGAGCTGAGATCTTAAGGATGAGGAGGACTACCAAGCAGAATTCATAGCTTATATGAAATTTCCTACACGATGAAGCTGGATTCTGAGGTCTTTGGGCAGCACATTATGTGAGCATCACCTGCTGCTTTCCTCCATTATGAGAAAAGAACTTTAACTGGGGCTAAATAATTCTCCCTAGGTCATGAGTTTGTTTTTGGCAAGAGCAGAGTTAAAACTTACAGTAGCAGTTGCTGTGGGTGAAATCCAACTTTTTTCCCTGTAAAGTGTTTGCTTACCTCACAGGGCTGATGTGAGGACCAATAAGATGGTGAATGTGAAGGTACTGTGTACCCCGGAAGCCCAATCAGTGCAAGGCGGTCTTATCTTCCAAGCTCTTGTTCCTGCTGTGGTGTTAACGGCTGCTCTCCCCTTGGACCAAGGTGCTGACACTGACATTCATCGGGAAGCATCACTTAGGGTGCAGTTTCGAAGAGGGACATTTCCTAAGCAGAACACTCAAGATTCTAGGATGACTGAATATTCAGCAGCTTCCCTTGTGCTCCCATAAATACAGCGGCAGAATGTGGTCTTTCCTGTCTGACAAGTGAGAGCCAGGTGCTCAGAGCACCTGGGACTGAGGGATGCCCGTGCTGTCATTTCGCCGTGAGGAGAGCGATGCTGGAACATCCAGGACTGAGGACCGTGCGCAGGTGCAGTCTGGGGGCCTTCTCCCTTGTGCCTGTTCAGTGCTGGCAGGCATGCATGTGCCTTCTCCCCCAGATCTCTGGACCGTATTTCCAGCTCACTTTGTCTCTCTCCCAGCTGCAGGGCACATCTGTGTGCCTCTTGGAGACAGGAAGGGGCTCCTCCACAAGGACCCTGAGCTGCAGCTTCCTGAAGTCAGTGTTCACGTCTGGCTGAACTCTTAAAGGGTCCCTCCATGGCATTACAGGGGCAAGCAAGGGGCAGGAGGAGGCCCCAGTTCTTGTCTGCCCTGCTGGGCAGAGCACCCATTGGCCCTGGGCTTCGTTGTCTGTGGACACGTCCGTAAAAGCAGAGTCCAAGGCTGAAGGCTACCCGTTAGACTCTGTCAGTAGTCACTCCGTCCAGGCCGCTAAAGGAATGCAGGTCGCCAGGTTGATCTCAGACCTAATAAAGTTGCTGCCCTCCTACTCTGGGTGTTCGGAGGCCAGGGGAAGAGAAGTGCACAAAGCAGCCTCTTTCTTAGGGACGTGAGCAGGAACAGAAGCTGTTGTGCTTCTGAGCTACTTTCCCAGCATTGGGACAAGGCAAGGGATTAGTGACTGATGACCTTGATTTGGACAACAGGTGCCTCAGAAACCCAGCCCGAACCCTGACGTGCTGCAGCTGCTAAGGGCTGCTCTGGCCTGTGCTCTGCTCCCCCGCACTGGCGTCTGTGAGTTATGGGGACCCCTGGAGCCTGGGAGAGAGTCCATTAAAATATCTTCCGGCCCTAACCCGTTTGGCTCAGTGGATAGAGCGTCGGCCTGCGGACTGAAGAGTCCCAGGTTCGATTCCAGTCAAGGGCATGTACCTTGGTTGTGGGCACATCCCCAGTAGGGGGTGTGCAGGAGGCAGCTGATCAATGTTTCTCTCTCATTGATGTTTCTAATTCTCTATCCCTCTCCCTTCCTCTCTGTAAAAAATCAAGAAGATATATTTTTTAAAAAAAATCTTCCGACATGTGCCAAGAACATTTTAACAACGGTTTCAACCAGGAAGCCTCTAGCTCGTGTTAGCAACAATAGCTGGGAACCAGTGTTTGTTTACATTCCTCAAGCATGTAATGTACATGACTTTTCCTCTCCTTTGGGGATAAGTTGAGCCTTTACCACTAGACAGCTTTCCCTAGCCCAGGTACCTACAATTGGATAGGTTTTGACAAAAGGCTTACTCCAGTTTTTCTTGGTAAACTAGCTTTGGTCATTATATTAGTCATGTAGTGCTGTGTAACAAATTACTCCAAAACCAGTAGCCTAAAATATTTACTTTTTTACTTTTTGTGGGTCAGTAGTTTGGAGCAGGTTAGCTGGTGGTTCTGGCTTAGGGGTCGGTCTCTCATGAGTTAAGATGACGGCTGGGGCTGCACGTTGTCCTATGAACTCTTCACTCTTCATCTGCTTCTGAGATGGCTCACACGGTGTCAAGGTGGGGCTGGTCATTGGCAGTTCTCACATCTGCACCACACAGACTTCACCTGAGAGCTGTGTGGGTGTCTTCATGTGTTGGCAGGTTCCCCCCAGAGTATCCAGGAGAGAACAAGGCGCGAGTGGCCATGTCTTTTATGATCTAACCTCAGAAGTCACACCACCACATACTGTCCTATTGGTGGCGTGGACCAACACTGATGCATTAGATCCTCAGGAGCCACCTTGGACACTGGGTGACCACAGCCATGCTGGAAGCACTTAAATGAGGTGTGAAGAGAATTCTGTTTTGATTTCTCTTGCAACAACCAGGCCATGAAGTGGAACAAGAAGCCATTTGAATAGTAATGGCACCTCCCTCCCCTTCTTAGTCTGAAACTGTAGTTGCCCTGCAAATAACGATATCTGGGACAAATTCTCTTCTTTTTTTTTTTTTTCAATCTGTTAATATTTGCTTTATAAATTGAGGTGTTCCTCTGTTGGGTGCATAAATATTTATGAATGTTATGTCCTTATTAGATTGATCTCTTTATCATTATGTAATGCCCTTTTTCTCTGATTAGTCTTTTTTTGTTGTTGTTGTTAATCCACACCTGAGGATTTTTTTTTCCCATTGATAGAGAGAGTGGAAGGGAGGAGTAGAGATAGAGAAACATTGATGTGTGAGAGACACATCGTTTGGTTGCTTCCCACACAGGTCCCAGTCGGGGCCTGGGATAAGTCTGCAGCCAACACATGTGCCCGTGATCGGATTAGAACCCAAGACCCTTCAGTCTATGGGCCGCAGTGTCTTTATTTTAAAGTCTGTCTAAGTATAGCTTTCTTTGTCTTTTGTTTGCATGGAATATCTTTTTCTATCCCTCCACTTTCAGTCTATATGTGTCCTTACATCTGAAGTGAGTCTCTTACAGGAAGCAATCGTATAGATGGGTCTTGTTTTTGTTTTTTTTAAAAATCCATTCAGCCACTCTTTTAATTGGAGAATTCAGTCCATTGAAGTAATTATTGATAGGTACATACTTACTGCCATTTTGTTCATTGTTTTCTGGCTGTCTTCTAGTACCTCTCTGTTCCTTTCTTCTCTTGAGCTCTTCCTCTGTGGTTTGATGACTTTTTGTAGTGGGGTATGTTTAGAGTCCTTTATCTTTTGTGGATATCTTGTAGGTTTTTGATTTGTGATTACCTTGAGGCTTACATGTAACAATTTATAATTGTAACAGTCTAAGTTGGTGACAACTTAAGTTTGAACATGTGCTAGACCTCTACATTCTTACTCCCCCTTTGATGTATTTGGTATGCCCTAATTATTGTAGTTATAGTTATTTTTACTCTTATCTTTTATCCTTCATACTAACTTTATAAATGATTAGCCCATTGCTTTTTATTGTATATTTACCTTTACTGGTGAGATTCATACTTTCATATGTCTTCTTGTTACTTAACAGCACCCATTCTTTTCAGCTTAAAGAAGTCCCTTAAGGCTGGTGTAGTGGTGATTAGTTTTCTTGCCTGGAGTTTTTTTTCCTTAAGTTCTCTTTTTAATTTACATAATGTCCTCGAGGTCAGGAATGGGATAATTCCCTTTCATAACTAACTCATTAGTGGGCAGAGTAGGCACTCAGGTATATGACGGAGGGAAAATCCTTCGTAGACCACAGAGACAGCAGAGTTTGACAGAAAGATGGCTTTGAAGCCAGATCTTCTTTGGAACCATGACTATCATTAGCTTTGTGAGCTTGGATGAATTAAGCTGAGGGAAAAACCTATCCTGCGGAGCCATTTTTATCATAATAAGTACCAATTACAAGCGTCCTTTGTGTCCGTCTGCCCTTCTAGGACCTCTGATCATACGTCAGCTACAAGTTGAGGATGTTTACGGGTCTGCTGGATGGGTGGTTATGCAAGCTTCCTCTCATAGACCAGTATTTGGAACTGTTACCTCCTCTCCGGTACTTGGAGCTAGCTCATGTCCCACATTTAAATCCTATCTTATATATAATTCCTAGGCCATCAGTAGAGGTCTCAGCACAGTGTTTTCTGCCTGGGGTCTTTGGGTTCTCTGCTCTCAATGTATGCATATGACCAGCCCTTTAAACCCACTGCTAGTAGAGCAAGATGAAACAAAGATTAATTCTGTAGGGCATTTGGTTCTGCAGGTAGACTCAATGGGAACAGGTGGGATAAATCAGAAAAAGGAGTTGGGAGAGTCTGTACTTGGCCTCACTTGGAGAGACTATGCAGGTAAACTTTCTCCTTTTACTTGATGGCTTCACATTGTGATATACCCAAATTACCCATTTTGGGGTGTAGTAATCTGGCAACTTTATGGATGTGTTCTAACATCCTGTTTTTCTACTTGACTTTCGTAATTTATAGGATACGGGGCAACTTACTAGGTCTGGGGTTGGCCATCAGGTCCTACCTGTTTTTGTAGTTTTGTTGGAATATAGACACGCATTGATTTTACTGACTGATATAGTAGCACAAAAGTAGCCCTACTTAGAGTTTAGTTGCAACAGAAGCTCACATGGCCTACAAGCCTAAAATATAAACTTTCCCTTTCAGAAAAGGTTTCCATCTCCATATGAAGTTATTTGGGGCACTGGATCACATGACTGGGCATCAAGGTAAAGCACCTTGGAAGGTGAGCTTAGTTTATTTAACTGAAAGCTGGCCGAGGCAAGATGATTGTTCTCCAAAGCTGTAAATGCATAAAGATTGATCAGGAAGGATTTTCTACGTGGGGCTCACTCGGGGCTTGGCCCGAGCGACCACGTGTAGGAGAGCTTTCCATGAACAGACCATACCCCGGCATGAAGATGACCAGTTCAGTCCTAGGTGAGTGACTGGAACACGATACAGCATCAGGAAAAGAAAGCGTCTTGTCAGATTTACTACGTGGGGACTAAGACAAAGGACACGTTTCCACTAGAACAGAAATAAAGTTTAATTCATTGAAAAGTGCAGCAGTGAACAGGGTCCTTCGAAGGGCACTTTCTAAGTCAAATGACTGAAATGACAGAACCAGGGCAGAGTAACTCCCAGAACAGATGATGCAAACACAGGAATTCACAAAATTCAGGGGGACATAGTGGTGGTAAAACTAAAGAACCCAAATATCCCCATCCAATTGCACTGGTGGATCAGGTGACATACTCTTTGCTTTCTGATAATAAGGATCCTGGGACAATTCTTTCGTTAAAAAAAGCACTAGTCCTTCATTTAGACACTTAAAAATAAGTTTAAGAACATTTTTCATAGATTAACGTATAACTTCCATGGCTGTCATTACTATTTTGTACAAAAACCCTAGTGTTGTCAATTGTATTGACCAAAAAAATGTATTTTGCAACAGCACCATTGATTCAAAGATGTTCAAAAGGAGTTTCCTACTTGGTGATTGTATTTGAGGAAGAGCTTTGTAATAGGAACTTCTATAAGGCAAAATCTGTTCATTCCTATGTCCTCTGTTCATTACTAATGGGTAGTTCTCTACTCTGAAGGGCACCAACAGATAGGGAACTGGCCTTCTTAAAAGGGAAAATAATAAAATTTAATAAATCAGTACAATTAAGAGACAAAGCAAGCCTCCTGCAGTGGGTCCCTCGTACAGAGACATTGTGAAAAGTTCTGTGCATTTTGTAGCCTGTTAGCCTACACAAGCTGAAGCCTCGTAAGGAAAGGTGATTTCAGCCCAGATCCAGAATGACCAGGAGAGTCAAATCAGAGGGCACTCAACAGTCAGTCAGCTTGGAAATGCAACAACAGAGAGGCCTCACTGTGTCCCCATCACCCAAACAGAAGCTGCTGGTGGTGATGGATATGTTGCCAGCTGACTTGTGTGTGTCACTCTATGCATCATAAAGTGAATTAATTGAATAATATGACATCACAGTACAAGACCTGGTAAGAGTCGGTTTCTTTTTATTCGGGAATAGTTATGGCCAACTTTTATTAATGTGGAAGTTGACTGAGAAATGTTAAGAATCAAAACTGTAGAATGAAGCCGAAACCCATATTCCACATTGTAGTTTGCTTTTAGTTACAAATTTTTATAATTTCACAGCAGCGGTGTCCATTTCATTTGCCAATTTCACCTCTAAATACCACCAGCTAATGGACTGTGTGAGGTAAAGGAATAAACCCAATGGCCATCTGGGATTCTGATAGAAAAGCTGCTTACGACCACATCTTACAAAGTGCTTAAAGCTCAGCCTACGACCCTAAATAAAGCTAAATCACTACTGCCTGAGTTGAACAGGTTACAAACCACAGCTTTTCCTCCTTCCTTGCTGTCCCACCACTGATTAACCTTCTTGTGAAGAAAATGGTGGAAATGGGCTTGAGTCAAGAAACAAAAATATGTAAGTTCTAAATAGTGAGGAAGTCTCAACAAGATCTGGTTTTAATGAGAATAGTGAATGGGGCCCAAATTACACAAGACTCCACAAACTCAGGAAAAACTAAGCTGTGCATCAACTATAAAAAATTTTATATCTTAACAAATGAACAGATAGAGTGTCAGCAAAATGCAGAGAGAGTCAAAACAACTGCAGCCTGGGACTGAAACCCAGACTCCCTGCTGGTCAGGCACTTACTGCATCCCAACGCGAGCCTTTCCACCTGTAACCCGAGTGCCCCTCTCCAGAAGGCCCTCAAACACACCCTTCGCCACCCCTGGTGTTACCTGAGCCTCCACATGGTGAGCAGCCCCTGGAAAACAGATGGCTCTCACCTTCGAAAACTACCTGCAATGAGCCTTTATCAAAAGCTTCTGTTCTAGCTCAGTGTGTGCCAGTCCAGACCCAAAAAAATGAACAGAGCTTGGTTGACATGTTTTGAATTTGCGACTTATCACATCATGATGGGTAGATACTATAAACAACATATTTCTGCTACTCTGAAAGCAATGGTACTTGCTCTTAATTAGATGATTTAGTTCTGATAGTTATTCTTCAAGCCATGTGATGTTAGTACTTTTTGAGAGTCAAGTGCTCAATCTGAAATGCTATGCAGGTCCTTTCATTTTTAGGTCATGCTGTATACCAAACACATTTTTCTGAACGGATTTACAAATTCAGACTTTGACCACCTGGGGAGCGACCCCAGAACAGAAAGGGTATGACGAGAACACAGACCTCAGGAGCAGTCGTGTCAGCTGAACGGAGGGACTGGGGATGGCTGCTCCTGACAGACGGGCAGCGTTCACAGTTTAACACATTGCACAGGAAGGTAGGCTGATTGGGGTGCTTTTCAAAACAGGACTTACAAGCCAGTCCCAAAACTCTTCCAGGCGTGGTCTTGAAGACTAGCTACAGACACCTACTACACTCACTTCATCAGACAGGTGTGCAGACGTCGCTACAGAAGGTGTTTTGAAAACCTTCGAGTCCTGCCGCCACTGTAATTGTTGAACATGAGACGAGGGTCAAACCTGTATCTGGGGAGAAGAAGTAAAAGGATGTCACATTACCTGTAGTTGCCAGGACCTCACTCCAAATGCTACGTGGAAAGGAGGGCAGGAAGGGATAGCAACGGACCAATTAAGTCACCAGACGGGAATCTAGTGGCACAAGATGGGAGGACTTTTAATAAGGGCCTTTCCATCGCAAGTCAACCACACAAAACGGGAGAGGAGAGAAGAAACAGAGGAAGGTTAATCTGAGAAGGCATTAGGAAGGAGGCAAGATTTGTTTTTTGTTTTGTTTGTTTCTTAGGGGGGAAGGGGAGATCCCTAAGGTATAAAGCAGCCTGATGGATGAGTCTAGCCCTTGCTGAAGGCCCTGCCAGCAGTTGCAAAGCCCTGAAGCCTTTCTTTTACAATTAAGATGCAGATTGTGGTGGGTAAGACCACAGGTGTGTACTTCAGACATGAGTTTGAATCTGGTTCATTATGAGGCAAGTCATTAACCCCTCTGGCCACCAATAAAACAGTAAGGCAATTTGTATATACAATGTCTGGCACATAAAAGAACTTATTTTACCACCCATGGGGAAGTTAGAGTGAATGCCGAATGGTAACTTGAGCTTAGACTTGGTAAACATAAAGAATATAGGTGAAGGCTAGAAACAACGTTGCCGTTTACTTTTATCTGCTGTCTTTTAGGATAAGCTAATTCTTACTATTATTTTAGAGCAGGGGCTGGCCAATTTTTTTTTCCCCTATAAAGGGGCAGATAAATATTTTAGTGTTTGTGGGCCATACAATCTCTGTCCCAACTATTCAATGTTACTGAAGTGTAAAAGCAGCCACACACAACACATAAATGAATGTGTGTGCCTGTGTTCTAACAGGGTGGCTAGATTGGGCGTGTGGGATTCTATAGGCCTAAATGTTTGTTAGGAGAGACTAGCCTATGGCTAAGGAATTTAAAAGAAAATGGGTTCAAAAACTGGAATCCCGTTTCCCTACTCATTCATATACATTCCTCCTCTCTAATTTGGACTGAAGAACCACTTCATGTGACGATGGCTAAATAATAACATCACCGCTTTTCATTGGCTTAAGACAGCATTCTTCCCTCTCTCCTACAATTAGGCTACAAGAACTGAAATAATCCTTTCCCAGTTAAAGTTTAATTCTGTAATTTTCAAGCAAAAGATAACAGGATTTGCCATAGGCGGCTCAGAGGTATGTATGCTGAGCCCAGTGTTCGTGGTGAAAAGTTACTGCTCAAGAGGAGAGGAAGGAATGGACCTGAGTAGGTGGTAAACATCTTTCCTACCTTTGTACACTGCAGTGGCGTACACATTTCAACATGAGAGTTTATGCCTCTGTTTCATTGTCTGTGTTTAATACATTACATTTACTGGCAAGTATTCACGTGTCTGTAATCGGGGTTTCTGAGAAATGAAACGAAGGCATATGCTCTCGGAAGTGCTAGGGAACAGGGTAGGACTTGGTCAGTTACTCTACAGACGCCCCAGGGGTCGCCAGTGGTGCCTTGACAAGAATCCCAGCCAGGAGGAGAGGCAGAGGAGCCCCAGCGGCGAGGAGCAGGGCTACACCTCTCAAGCATCGACTGGCACAAAGAGAAAGTTTCAAACAGCGTGTTCTCCTGGCACATGGGCTGATGCACTGAGCCACAATGTTCCCACTCTAAGCAGGAGCATGGGAACAGCACAGCTCACAGCGAAAGAGACCCCTTGGGCTCCCGCTGCCTTCAGGAACAGCAGACTGCTAGAGCCAACTTGGCAAAGTCACTGAAGAAAATGGAAACTTACCCGGGGTCAAAAACCCCTGGAGTGCGACAGGCTGGTCCAGAACAGGACTGCAGCATCATCAGCCGATAGTTCATCTTTCCTAGAAGCTCCGGGTCGATACTTTTAGCAATGTTAGTGATTTGGTGCGGGTCTGCAGTCAGGTTATAGACTTCTACAAACACCTACAGGTAATGAAAGGACGGAGGAAAGAAATACTCATATGAATTATTCCTAAATGGGGAGGGCGGAGACAGCACCCAAGGCCCAGGAAAGTGTCATCTGGTCTCAAGATCCTCAAAGAAAACAAAGACCCTTAAAGCCCAAGGGTATCCATGAGACAGTGGAGCATCTGCCGGGTGTTAAACTGCCTCGGTCAATGGCCCACGTGCTGCAAAGGGGCCCTTTATGGGCAGAGTCAGGAGGGGATGGTTGTTACTTTCTGTAACTAAAGCAGAAGGCATGACCTTCAAATGCAGGGTCTCAGAAACTAGACTTAGGAATGAAGTTACTGAGAGGGAGCTGACATTTGAAGGTTTATTTTTGCCTTAGAATTGTGAAGATTCAAATGAGAATAGGGAAGTACTCTAACCTGTGTTACACAAATGTTAGAAAAGCAGTGTTGCTGAAAGATACAATACTATTATTTCTACTGTTAGACATGTCTAATATCACTATTTCCCTCCAATCTGTACTTTGTTCTCCAAATTGTAGTCAAGTGATAGACTAGGAAGATGGCAGGCAGAATTTGCCTATAATGGTTTCAAGTGGCTGCCCTTAGACTATAATAATAAAAGCATAACATGCTAATTAGACCTGACATCCAGAAAGCTGGGCTGCTAGGGAAGCCTGGGTGCCAGAGGGAACCAGTGCCAGCAGCCGGGGGAAGGAAGGCCTACTCTTGCACGAATTTCTGCATTGGGCCTCTAGTCACTTATAAAGTACTTACGTGGGTAGATTATGGGGGAAGAAGAACAGGAATTGAGTTGGAAGGGAGCTCTCTTGCCTGTTTAAAATGCTTAAGAGCTACATGGAAATGGTGAGTGAGTCAGCTTCTGAGAAACATGGTGAGTGTTGGCTCCACATGGCCCAATGTGGGGAGCCAGCTGGCAGAGGTTAGCACCTTCTGATAAGTGTATGAAACCACAGGGACGTGTCCACGTGGTCCTTCAGACCGTCCGTGCTGATCTGTTTGAGCAGCACAGTACTGTGCTGTGGTCGGGACAGTTTCTGACCAAGTTGAGGTGTCTGACCCTTAGCGCCCCCCAGATAGGGAAGCCGCATCTGAAAAGTGACCTGCACATTTAAAGTGTGTTTCAGTGGTGGCGGGAGTGGAGAGAGCCTCATCAGAAAGGGCACAGAGCAGTAAAGAACGGCCTGGGAATTCCGATTCCTTCGCTGAAGGAAACCTAAGTGGAAGTACAGAGAAGAAACACATCTTCCCTAGAGAGCACCCTTGGAACTGCTCTTCGCCCACCAAGCCCAGCCAACAAAGCGCTGGCAAGACATGGGGGAGGCAGCAGGGCACCTTACCTCCTGGTCGTCAAACTCGCAGTACTGTAAGTTCCACCGTGCTGACATGGTCCGCACACAGGCATACGTGTTGTTATAAGCATCTTCACACACACAGTCTGGGAAACATTGCTGTTGGGATATTTAAAAAGTAAAATGAAGACAGTCGTTCTATAGTAACTACCTGCCTACTGGGGCACCAAGTTGGCTTAAACCAGACATACAAGTGGACAGAAATTAGGAAACTTTCCACGGAGATATAAATCAAAAATAGATGTGCAGCTTTTTCCTTACTGATGTGATGGCTAACTTGACTAAGGGACATGGTCACGGTGGTTCTGTCTGTAGGCTGTTGCCATCCCTGCCTGCACATCTCCTGACAAGAATTCGCTGTAATGGGCCCCTGTAAAATGTGTGGTTGGTAAGGAGACGAGACCAATACTCAAATGAGTCACTTCTAAGGTCTATTAGGAACTGCTATGCTAAAAATTGGGGAAAAAAGCTGAAATGAACTTTGTGGAATCATCATCAGGTAAATTATTTGAGTGTTCTTATCACCAAATAGGACTTAATCCAAGTCTTCCATACCAACTTTTGGTTGGTTCTTAACTATATTGAACACCTTGATGTTAGAAGAGTCAACTCAAATGGAAGCCTATTTCCCATTCTCCAACGTGAGGCCAACATCACCGTGACCACCTTCATGGCTGCCACCAGTGCAAGACACTCATGATGGCACGGTTAAAGGTGGGAGCCCATCTCTTTGTTGGATGCCATGGATTATATCCCTAACAAAAAACAGTACCATTATTGGGAAGGGTAGGAAAACTGGAAGGGGTATCGATTAATAAGGTCAAGAATATTGGCTGGTACATGTACTTGTTACAATAATTGGAAGAATTTGAAGTGCACATTTTGACAACAGGTCAGCAGCATCATTTTCATGATTTTTTTATTTTTCAGGATTATTGGTTTATCTTTGTGCATCTACTGATCTTCCAGTCAAGTGACAAAGTGAAGTGGCAGAGAAGCAGGACTCAGATTATGGGTTTCAGCACTTGCTACGTCTACACCAGTGTCCTGCCAAGCTTCAGTGAGGAAGTTGTCCAAGCCAACTCAAACTATTACTCACAGATACTCCAGGACTCAGGGAAGGACATGTTGGGTCGGTGACATTACGACCTTCTCCTTGATATTCCACCAGGACGTCCGATCGCCAAGTCACATTACTGACACCTGTCTAGAAGAGCAAAAGTGGTTCCCGTGAGGCATAGAGACTGTGAGCAGGACCACAAAGTTATTTATTCTACTGCTAAAGGGGCCTTGGCAGTCAAAACTAATTGGAGTGATTAAAACTGATACATATGAAGGCTACTGAGGATCTTCTAGAGCAGCGGTTGTTGTGGGCCACCGGTTGCCGACCACTGCTCCAAAGGTTTCCTTAAACCAGCGGTCGCCAACCTTTTGGACCTCACGGACCACTGGTTGCCAACTGCTGTTCTAGAGCCCTTGCAAGTGATGGTCAAGTGCTTTGAGCATTCTATAGTTCCCACGACTACTGTGAGGCAGGCAGGAATGGAAACCAGCAAAGTCGCTAAGCAAGAATTAGTCACAGCTCAAGGTGCTGAAGTCCAGGTTAGAATAAACAGTCCTGTCCATAAACTCTGTGTGAGAACTATTCTCAGCTCATACTAAGAAATGCATAGCTTCATACACACAAGGACAAGAACTCACAAATATTCAACAGTGCTGTGCTAAGGAAGGTAATAGGTTCAACGGACTTGCTGGTCAGAATGAAAATACCATACATACATGAACTTGTGGGGAGGGGAGAATCCCCCCACATCAGTTCTTACAGCTGGACTAGTAAAAACAAGAGGGCAAAACAAGACCCAAACTAGGTATGTTGTTTAGAGATATATACATAATAACCCTAAAAAATAAAAGCCAGAGAATGATAACCAGGAAAACCAGAAAGTGATCACTCTCATGGGGCAGGTGAGGGATAGAATGGGGAGGAGCATATATGTAGAGGTACCAGTATTAGGAATATGAATTCTTAATGGGATGATGGGTTCATGGTATTTCTTGTGTTTCATAACGAATATGAGCTACACATATTCTTTTCTATGAATCATATTCTACCTAATACACTGTAATAGATTCAGAAAAATCAATGAGTAAGATTTATGAGTCACTATAAATGCCTAAATCCTTTTAAGACTAATCTTTCCAAACTTGTCTATGTTTAAACATATTAGAACACATTTTTAATGAACAACAGATGCTGTTGTGAAACCTCCTTTTCTCTCTATAGCATGGAATAGGCATCTTTCCGAGTCAATGTATACAGATCTATACCATGTAGTATTAGTTTAATATTCTATTGTTTAGTGGTGCAACAATTTAACCAATACCCTATTGGATATTCAGGTTTTCTGTTTTCTTCTATTAACACTACACGTACATTTCTTATAGTTAGCTCTGTACAGTGCTAGGTACATAGTAGGTACTTGAAAGAGTTTTGTTATCTTAGAACAAATTCCCAGATAGAACTGCTTAATGCAGCGGTTCTCAACCTGTGGGTTGCAACCCTTTTGGCGGTCGAACAACCCTTTCACAGGGGTCGCCTAAGACCATCCTGCATATCAGATATTTACATTACGATTCATAATAGTAGCAACATTACAGTTATGAAGTAGCAATGAAAATAATTTTATGGTTGGGTCACAACATGAGGAACTGTATTTAAAGGGCCAGAAGGTTGAGAACCACTGGTTTAATGTGTGTATTCTGAAGTGATGTGTCTTGTTACATTAGCCTTCCGGTAGCTTATACTGACTGCACTTTTATGAACAGAGTCTAGGTAGTTTCCATTTTCTCAGACTTCTGCAAATAGTGGGTATCCGGGCTAGTTCTGCAGACAATAAAGGTCTCATTCAGTTAAGCATTGCTTTGATCAGCATTGATGCAATCTTTTTGCACTCTGACCATTTCTAATTCCTCTGTGAATTAACCAGTTACTCCTTTTGCCCATTTTTCTACTGGGATATTAATCTTTGCTTTCTAAAAACTCTTCTATTAGGATTTACTACCATTTTTCACTTTTTGTTGCAAATATCTTCCCAATTGTCACCTGTCTTAATTTTGTCTATAATGATTTTTGGGGGGAGGAGATGGGAAGTAGGGAGAATATAGAACTCTGTTTATCTGTGTTCCGATCATTCTTTTTTTAAAAAAACTCTTTTCCCCAAATTTAATAGTTTTTAAGTTTAAATTTATACAACCTGGAATTTATTTCAGAGTCTTGGCTCAGGCCTGACTGAGGGCTTTATACTCACCAAAATAGGCAATAAAGACATCCCATCCATCTGGGTCTTATTCAGGTTGTAGCCAGCGATGTCCAAAATAGTAGGACCCAAGTCAATGTTGGCAACGAGCATCTATGGGAATGAGAAAAAGAAACAAGTTTTCCTTTTCTATCTGTACTGTCTTCCCCTACCTCACCATGACACAAACAGCATTTACTATTATCTTTTGTATAGCCCATATTTACTTAAGTCTTACTGATTTATATATTCAAATGTAATTATAGTGATTTAAAAAACAAAGGCTTATAAGGCTTGTAATATATGCCCCTGGGAAGTTATATATTTATTCCACACATAGTGTTGTTGAGCAAAACATTTTTAAAAACTCATTAGGGATTGCCTAGAGTCTGTTATGAATCATGAGAAAAATGTGGGTCTATTTTATACAAAGTGTTTTTCAACTTGATTCTTATTAGTTCACTAAACTTAACTTCAAATTGACTCCTGACAATTTTGAAAGCCTGAAAGGTTGAATGCTTACCACCAAGGAGGATATTAGCTCTTTGTATAGTTTTTTTTAAAGTGACAACGCTGCTAAAAAATGTTTCAATAGGCTTTGAAGACAGCAGAGAACTTATTCCAACAGTACATCAAAAAGTTTCCTTAAAGAGCACAAAACTTAGCTATTTTAAACATTCTTGATATTAAAGATACTGTCCTGCATTTATACCTCTCTTTATTTCCTTGATTTATTAGACTATTTTCCTTCTGTATACAATGCCTCTTCAGGACCTAACCCAGCACAGTCCAAATAGAAATATAATAGGACCATAAATGTAATTTAAAAATATCTAGTGAGCATATTTAAGTAAAAAGGAAAAAGATGAAATTCAGTGTATATATTTCATTTAACCTGATACATAAAAATATTGCTATTTCAACATGTAAGCAATACAAAAAAATTAATGATTTTACTTTTTTTTTTTTTAACCAAGTCTGTGAAATCTGGTATTTAAAATATTATAACACATCTCAAATAGTCTATCTTTGGCTCAACAGCTAATGTGGCTGGTAGCTATTACAAGTGGACAGTGCAGGCCTGGATAGAACTAAGCACACACCTAGAAGTCACTTTGCTCACAGGTTAGGAAAGCTTTCGAGTGGTGATGACCAACTCACCAGGGAAACAAGGAGAACTGATGCCTGCTGAGCACCTGTTCTGTGCCAGTACTTAGTGTTTATCCTCGTTTAATCCTCACCACAATCCTGTGATGCAGTACTTCCCCCCGCATTTTACAGATGAGGAAATCAAAGAGAAGAAACTGAAACAAAGTCAACAGCTTGTAACTAGAAAAGCTATCATTTACTCAGAGGAAATTACAGTGCTCAAAATTATTGAGAAAACTTAGATCATTTTAGGGGAGGCCAAAGGGGGATTAAAAAAACAACCTATTAGCCCTGGTACTTTTAATTTAAAAACAAAACCGAAAGTACAGACACGAAAGGCAAGAAAACACCTTTTGATCATTGTTCATCATGGCTCTGAAGCATTAGTGTAACCGCGGCTGTCAGAAATGACCGCGCAGCAGCAGGCAGCTCAAGGAAAAGGCAATCCATGTGCTACTGAAAAAAACCCACAGCAATGTCTCTAGGGATTATATCAGACCTGAGTTAGCGAGGTGGTACCTACGTCCAAGTCCCTAGGCAGACTGGAAGCCTGGAATATGGTCAACAAGAGTGGGCATGAACAGAAAGAAAACATGTCAGGAAAGAAGAGACCAGCAGACACATGACCTCCAGAATCAGATCAAGGTAATAGGACCCTGCCTTGTGACTAACAGATCTTCAGTGATGCCCAGAATATGAATGAAGCGAAGCCAAGTCCACAGGTATTACTAATATGTCCAAGGCAGTTTTATAAGAAAAGAAAAAGAGTAAACACCAAAATAGCAAAACCCACAGAGATATAAAATGGTGACTGCCAGTCTCACCGGGAATGAAGGGCCATCAGCTGAATGACGGAAGGCTCCCAGAGTGGTTTGCTCCATGGGAGAAAAGTCTGTAAGTTCCAGTACTAGTCAAATGGCACAAATACCATATACACTACCTCAGGACCTTTCCAGATAGCTACAATGATCTCTTCTAGGGTTTTGTTTGACTTAGGAAGTAAGCAGAGTCTCAAAATTAGCATATTATGTCAGGAGATAGGAGACTTTTAGTGGATACTGAGTATGAGTGAAGCATTCACCTGAGAATTATTATCTATCTCTGTTTTTATACAACCTAGAATTAGATAGATACTATGGGTCCATCACTGTAATGACTTCTAAAAACATTAGCATTTTAAGTTCCTAAAATGGTATGGATATTCAATTTACGACAGGGTGACGTCCTGAAAAACACATCATAAATTGAAAATCTCGTAAATCGACAATGCATTTAATATGCCTAACGTACCAAACATCATAGCTTAGCTTAGATGGTTTCAACTGAATGCGTATTTTGTATCACCATCATAAAGTAAGAAAATTGTAAGTCAGAACACTGTAATTCAGGGACTGCCAGTACTGCTTTTATCCCTATGTATAAACTCAAAGATTCACTTATGGATTGAAATGGAAAAAACCTGGACAAGATCAAAAGTAGATTATTTCATAAATCATAGCCTCTCAGTTTGGGAATGTTCTTGGGATTTAATTATACAGACATTCTGATCAAATAAAGGCCCCTGGAAAGCTCTAGGGCATGGCCTCAAGGGCATCACGCCTTGAAAGGGCGTCTTTCTTTGTTCTGGAAGATCGACAGTGCTGCAGAATCAATGAGAAGAGTAATAGGGCTCAGGAGGAAACCTCAGGTCGGGTTTCCAAACAGACATTTAAGCCCCGATGTTAAAGAATTCATATACGGCCATCAAAGAAGAGACAAACACCTCAGAGAGCACCCAAATCCACTTAGGGGAGAGCACTGGAACAGCGCAGGCAGAGGACTCCCCACATGTTGGGCTGCTCCATCTGGATGTGCCCCTCAGTTTCTCCAACAAGGAAGAGGCCAGGGCGTCCCCTAGTTGCACTGAACATCCTCCCACCTTCACACAGGGAAACCAATGCTTATTTTGTCCAAAGTCTTAAAGCCCGTATGTGGTTTTCCTGATGCCCGGTTCAGTTCTATTTCCCTTGGATCATGCTGGCCATGTTAGTTTTCCTACAAAACATTTCCTGTCTTAAAACCCTTTTAAAGAAATTCTACCACCCAATAAAAGCGAGGTTTCTAGCAAGAGACGAAAACCTCAACAGCCAGTCTTGAAAAATCACACATACTACCTGCCCCTGCTCTCCTGAACAGCCATTACAAAGCTAAATCCACTGGTCACATGTGCCCTTTTTTCACCATCAGGCTGTTGACAGCTCAGTTCATTATGCAGAACAACTGGCACTGAGACAACCGTGCTGCCAACACATGATGAATCACCCACCGTCTCTGACATTCTCTGCGCAGGATGAAAGCCGGGCATTTCATGCTTCTCAAACTACAACTGTCAGCACAGTAGGTGAAAAATGGATTTTGAGAACAGGCACAGTTCATTTTCAGTCCTGGTCTGCCACTTACTAAGTGACCTTGGTAATATCCATTCAACTAGCTCAGGTGTCCCCCAACTTAGAGTTGGGTATTCTAAGTTTAGATAGTGCCTCTTTTCTAGGAAATCCTAGAGTGAAAAAGACAAACTCAGTAGGGTGTGGTAGGTGTGAGGCCAGGAACAAGGGAAGGTCACCTACCTTATGTGGGGGCAGGGGTACTGACCTCCCAGAGGGAACCCCTAAAGGACAATTAACGTAACCTGGTCAAAGGGCATGAGATGGGCATTCCAGACGGAAGGAACAGTCAGTCAAAGATAGGCAAGGAGGTGAGAGAAGTGGTTCACTTAGGAAGTGAAAGCAGTTCAGTCCCTGAACAAGCCAAGCTCATTCTCATGTCTCTACCTTCACATTTACTGTTCTGCCAGAACACCCTCCCACAGATCTCTGTGTGACTAAATCCTCTCAACACCCGGCCTCTGCTCTGACAACTGCTTTCACTGACAGTTGCAGCTCCAGTATCTGGCTCCCCCTGACAGGAAGTTAAGGATGATCTTCCCGGATTGCTCACTGCTGTGTACCCAAGGTTCCTGGCACAGTGTGCTGGCACAATGTACTTCATAAACACTTGTTGTCTGAGCTACAGTGTAACTGTTAAGTGCGTGGACTCTGGAATCCGACTGACCAAATTCAAATACAGGGCTCTCAGATATTTTAGCTCCATGATCTTGGGCAAACCACTTAACCTCTGTACCTCAGTTTCCTCCTTTGTAAAATGGGGCTATTAGTATCTATACCTCATAAGACTGTGAAGGTTAAATGAGTTGATACAGGTAATACATTTACAATAGCACTTGTCACATACTAAGCATACAGTAGAGGCTAGTTGTTATTGTTAAAATGGCTTCCTAGGAAGCAGACTTCATTTACACTGCTTAGAGAGGGTGAAGTTCTAATTTTAACACTTAGATGGCACTGCTGACTTGAAGAAAAAAGGACCAGTTTGTTCCATGGGCAGCTGGCTGACACACTGCACTCTGCTCTTGCTCAGCCTCCTTTCCCGCACTGGTCAGAAAGGGCCCTGCAGCCCTGCTCCTTGGCAAGGCACACAGCTGCTAACATTTTCCTCAATCAGCGCCCAGCACCAAGATCAATAAAAAGCTTTTAAGATTGAATGGTCTTCCAAACTTGCCTATCTCTTTGGAAGAAGAGGCCTCTTTAGAGGGTATTGAATATGCAGTGGGAAGTGACTGGCTTAAGGAATATGGATCTTAAGAGAAAAAGAAAACTCAAAGGCAATTATGAAGGCCATTTTACCTTTCAGAGAGAATTTTAACAGAATTCCATCAAGAGCATTGTAAAAGGAAATAAGTGAATGGCAGACATTTAAACAAAATAAACATTAAACTCCCAAACTAAAGTATACCCAGAAAGTCTGGCCCGTTTTCCAACTTTAGCTTACATAATGTATTTGCTCATTTTCTTCTGTCTCACAGAAGACTAAAATCGTGAATCAGGAAAGAGAGAAGACATAGTAATAGAGTCTGTCAATTTTTACCTTCCGGCATTAGACCAGAGTTTTGAATCAAGGTGCCTTAGTATTAACTACCAAGTTTGGAAAGACACTGAAACCACATGGAAATAACAAAAGAATCTGTAGAGCAGAAAAGCATTGGTGAGGTAGAATCCCATGGAGAGGAACAAAATTCTCAGAAAACATGCTTTCCATAGCCTCATACTCAAAATGGGGTCGGACCAGCAGACGTCACCTGTGAGCAGGTCAGAAACGCAGCCTGAGAACCACATTTGAGCAAGGCCCTGGGGATCTGCACCCTATAAGGCCTGAGGAGATCTGCTGTACAGGGCAGTGGGCCCCAAACCAGCTGCCTCTCAGCACCATCTGTGAACTTCAGGGGAAAAAAGCAGAGGATGGATCCATATTCCAGCCCAAGTGAGGCAGCCAGAACCTTTTGCAGCTTCAGAGGGTAAGTTTGATGAGCTCCTGGGTAGAGAGTCGCTGCTCCAAGACAAAGTAAAGATCTAGTCTCAAGAGAGAAACAAAAAGAGGCAGGGTCAAGATGGAGAAGAAGGTAAATCCTGAACTTACCTCCTCCAACTAACACATCCAAATTAAAACTAAATCATAGAACAAGCATCATGGAGAACCAGCTGAAGAAGAGCTGAACAGAGTCCTGTAATTAAGGATATAGATAAGAAGCCATATGGGGACAGGTAGGAGTAGCAGAGACACAGACCAGACAGGTCCATACCCATGGTGTGTTGTTTAATAAATGGGAGGAATATATTGGCTACAAAGTTCTCCCCAGAGCAGTGAGGGGTTCAAGCCCCACACTGGGCTCCCCAGCCTAAGCACCTGTGCCAGGAGGAAGAGTCCCATTAATATCTGGCTCTGAAAACCAAAGGGGAGTATGTACGAGATAAAGGGCTATGGGACACAAAGATGCTGATCTTAAAGAGCTCACACACAAGCTCACTTGCTCCAAGCTCCAGGGCAGAGGCAGAAGCTCAAGAAACACCTGAGTCACATGAGGAGGAATGAATTCGAATAACTTTAGGGTGAGGGCTGGAGGGGCAGGGGTTTGGATAACTCTCTCAGGAAACAGAAGCATTGGTGGGAGCCCTTGTTCCTTTGTTGAGCTCTCCTCCCACCTAGTTGGCCCTAATGCCCTCCATTAACTTGGCTAACACCATTGGCCTTGCTCTAGCATCTCCCCGAGACTCTGTCCCACCCAACCCACTCGCCCAGCCAGAGCCTCTTCCAGCAGCTCCATCCCCTCCACTCAAGCTGCTGGTCTTGGCGCACACCGCACACCGAGGACTCTCCCAAAGCCCCTCCCAAAGCCCCACAAGCCCCACACAAGCAGTGGCCAGCCTCATCTCGAACTGTAACTCCCACTAAGTGGCCCTAAGTCTGACAACCAGCCTTGGTTGGTGACACAGCTCCAAACAAGTGGCCCTAAACCTGGCACAAATGGCGGCTGGCCTGCAGTATAGCTCCAACCAAACAGTCCCAAGCCTGGCACAAGTGGCAGCCGGCTTTGGCTAGCATACCAGCCTCTCCCAAGTGCATGCAAGTGACCACAAGTGGCAGCTGGCCTCAGCCCACACTGGTGCCCCTCCCAAGAGGCTCCAGACCCAAAGAACCATTGGCTGACTTCAGACTGCTCTAGAGCCCCACCCAAGTGGCTCTACAAGTGACAGACCAGACAGGCAGCCTTGGACTCTGCTAGAGTGACTCCCACTCCATGGCGTTAGCCTCTGCACAACAGCTTGTCTACTGATACAGTCAATCAGCCTGAAGGTCAATCCCACCCACTGACCTCCCAGCAGCAACTGAGGCCAAACTATTATCAAGAAGGCACACACAACCCACACAGGTGTCACACCCTGGGCCCCAAATGACACCTACATAAGGCCACTCTTTCAAGACCAGGAGACGTATCAGATCTACCTAATACACAAAACCAAACATAGAATGTCAGTGAAAATGAGAAGACAAAAAAAAAATTCCAAATTAGAGGACAAAACTCCAGAAAAAGAACTAAACAAAACGGAGTCAAACAATCTACTAGATAAAGAATTAAAAACAATGGTTATGGTAATAAAACTCAGAAAAGTACAAGAACTCAGTGAGAACGTGAACAAAGAGAGAATGTAAGAATACAATAACTGAAATGAAAAATATACTAGAGGGAATCAACAACAGATTAGACAAAGCAGAAGATCAAGTTAGCTATCTGAAAGAAAAGGGAGTGGAAGACACCCAATCAAAACAGCAAAGAGGAAAAAGAATAAAACAAACCAAAAAAAAGCAACAAAAACTGAGAGACCTTTGGGACAACTTCAAGCATATCAACTTTTGCATCATAAGGATCTCAGAAGAAGAAGAGAAAAAAGACAGAAAACCTATTCGAAGAATGACTGAAAACTTTCCTAACCTGGTGAAGGAAACAGACATCCAAATCCAGGACTCATAGAGAGCCCAAACAAAATGAACCCAAAGAGGCCCACACCAAGACACATAATTAAAATGCCAAAAGTTAAAGACGAGTCTTAAAAGTAGCAGGAGAAAAGCAGCTAGTTATGTACAAGAGAACTCCCATAAGACTATCAACTGATTTTTCATCAGAGACACTCTGCAGGCCGAAAGGAATGACATGATATATTCAAAGTCATGAAAGGGACAATCTATAACCAAGAATACTATATCCAGGAAGGTTCTTATTCAGAGTTGAAAGAGAGAGAATTTCCCAGACAAGGAAAGACTAAAGGAGTTCCTCACCACTAAACTGGCATTACAAGAAATGTTAAAGGGACTACTTAAACCAAAAAGAAAGGGCCAAACTAAAAATAAGAAAATACAGGAATAAAGGGAAAGATTAATAAAAGTAGTGGATCAACTAATTATAAAGCAAGCATGGAGATTAAAAGACAAAAGTAGTAAGATCATGTGTAAATACAATAATAAGTTACACAAAAAACAAATTTGGAGAAGGTGAGAAAATATGTTGTGCTTTTAGAATGCATTAGAACTTGAGCAACCATCAACTTAAAACAGACTGCTATAAACACAGCTTGATATACATGAATCTCATGGTAACTATCAAAAACATATAAGCGGTACACAAAAATTAAAGAGAAAGGAATTCAAACAAACCTCTACAGAAAGTCATCAATGTACAAGAGAAGACAGCAAGAGAAGAACAGATCCACAAAAACAATCAGAAAACAATCAATAAAATAGCAATAATTATGTATAATTACTTTAAGTATAATAAACTAAATGTTCCAATCAAAAGACATAGGGTGGCTGAATGGATAAAAAACAAGAACCTACAAGAGACTCACTTCAAATAGAAAGATATACACAGACTAAAAGTTAAAATATGGAAAAAATATTTTCGGCAAGTGGAAACAAAAAAAAACTGGGGTAGCAATACTTATATCAGACAAAATAGACTTTAAAACAAAGGCTGTAACAAGAGACAAAGAAGGGTATTACATAATGATAAAGGATCAATCCAACAAGGAAACATAACTCTAGTAAACATTTACACAACCACTATGGGGGGCATTTAAATACATAAAGCAAATATTAACAGGTTAAGAGAGATCAACAGTAATACAATAATAGTAGGAAACTTTAACATCCCACTTACATCAAAGGATAGATCATCCAGACAGAGAAAATCAACAAGGAAACAGTGGCCTTAAAAGACACATTAGATCAAGGTTCCGCTGCCTCCCACAACCACATCAAAATTACAACTAAGCCCTAACCGGTTTGGCTCAGTGGACAGAGCATCAGCCTGCGGACTGAAGGGTCCCAGGTTCGATTCTGGTCAAGGGAATGTACCTTGGTTGCAGGCACATCCCCAGTACAGGGTGTGCAGGAGGCAGCTGATCGATGTTTCTCTCTCATCGATGTTTCTAACTCTCTATCTCTCTCCCTTCCTCTCTGTAAAAAATCAATAAAATATATATACTAAAAAAAAATTACAACTAAAATACAGAACCACCACCATTCAGAACCACCTGAAATCTAGCAGAACAGAAGTCCTACAACTAGGGCAGTGGTTCTCAACCTTCTGGCCCTTTAAATACAGTTCCTCATGTTGTGGCCCAACCATAAAATTATTTTCGTTGCTACTTCATAACTGTAATGTTGCTACTGTTATGAATCGTAATGTAAATATCTGATATGCAGGATGGTCTTAGGCGACCCCTGTGAAAGGGTCGTTTGAGAGCCAAAGGGGTCTCAACCCACAGGTTGAGAACCGCTGAACTAGGGAATTAAAGAAGCAGCACATTGAGACTGGAAGGAGGGGCAGAGAAGTGGGGCAAAATAGCAAAACCAGCTGGTCTGACACGTGTGGCGGTTTTAAAATTGGGAGGGATATCCTAATTTTTTAAATGTGGAGGTTCCCCTGAGGAGTGAGGGGTCCCTACCCCACACCAGACCCCCCTGCCCAGGGTTCCAGTGCCAGGAAGAGAAGTCTCCACAACTTCTAGCTGTAAACTAGTGGGGATTGTCACTGAGTGACATGGAGGCTGCTGGCCCCAGGCAGTTCCTCTTAAAGGGCTGGTGTACAGACTTAGTTTGAATCACTTCCTCTGAACTCCAGTGCTGGGACAGCAGCTTGAAAGGAACTTGGGACATTTGGGGAGGAACTAACTTGTCTGGAATCAGGGCGAGAGCTGGAGGGGCAGCTTTCTCCCAGACAGAGGGCTGGCAGAGGCCATTGTTCCTTTGCCGACCCTCCCTGACACAGAGCCAAGAGGCAGGCGCCATATCTGAATCTCCATCAATCTGGCTCACATTTTTTACCCTGCCTTGGTGATTCCGAGACCCCACCCCTCCCCACTTGCAGGCTCATCCAAGCCATTTCCAGTGGCTTTTCCATACAGTTGGCCTCTCTTGATTCATGCTGAAGACTTTCCTTTTAAAATCTCTCAAACAAGCAGCAGCTGACTTCTGTGTGCCCCATACCTTTCAATAAGTGGTCCCAGTCCCAGAGCTAGGGCAGCCCATCTTGGTTCATAGTTTGGCTTCTCCTGGGCAAAGCCCAACACAAGTAGTAGCCACCTGCAGATTACTTTGTAGCTCATACTGGGTGGCCCAGGCAGGGCACAGGCAGTGGCTGACTTTGCACCACCCAGGAGACTCCAGAGTCAGTGCACCTGGTGGTTGGCTTTGACTACACCAGATTACAACCCTACCACTTTCATGAGTGACACACTCAAGGGGCAGACTCGGCAAGCACTATAGCCCCACTGATGCAAGACCTACTCTACAGGGCTGGCTCCTGCACAGCAGCTCTTCCACTGTTAGTGCTAGTCAACTGGTCTGAGGAGTAATCCCTTCCAGTGACACCAAGATCAACCAAGACTCAACTACAATAGGACAATGCACACAACTCACACAGGGGTGCACCTAGAGTGCCCAGCTCAGGTGATTGGGGAGGCTGAGCCACTGGGCCATATAGGACAATTACATAAGGCCACTCTGCTAAGTCCAGGAGACATAGCAGATCTACCTAATACACAGAAACAAACACAAAGAAGCAGCCAAAATGTGGCTATAAAGGAACATGTCACAAATGAAAGAATAGGAGAACTATCCAGAAAAAAAACCTAAATGAAATAGAAGCAAGAAACTATCAGATACACAGTTCAAAACAATGGTTATAAGGTTACTCAAGGATCTCACTGAGAACTTCAAGGAACTTAGTGACAACATCAACAACATAAGAAAGGACCAGTCAGAAATGAAGGCTACACTAACTGAAATAAAGAATAATTTACAGGGAATCAACAGTAGAGTACAGGACACCGAGAATCAAATCAAGAATATGGAATATAAGGAAGCAAAAAACACCCAATCAGAACAGCAAAGCACCCATATAACTCTCAGCTGATTTCTCAACAGAAACTTTGCAGGTCAGAAGGGAGGGGCAAGAAATATTCAAAGTGATGAAAAGCAAGGACCTATAACCATGATTACTCTACCCAACAAAACTCTCATTTAGAACTAAGCGTCAGATAAAGAGCTTCACAAGAAGAAAAAGCTAAAGGAGTTCATTACTACCATTACATGAAATGCTAAAGGGTCTTCTTCAAAAAGAAGAAAGAAAAAAAAGAATCCTATATAATAAAAGAGAAACATGTAAATTGACCGTCCCTTTGCTATGCTCACCAGCCAATCAGGGTGAATATGCAATTAACCCAACAAGGATGGGGGGTTAATTTGCATACATAGGGGCCAGGCGGAGAGAAGCGGGAGAGCCGGCAGCTTGGGGGGCTGTGGCTCCCTCCGTCGCTCCCAGCGTGGGGAGCACCAGGAATTCTGGGAATAGTTCTGATGGCAGCCCCAGGACCAGAAACGGAAGCCCAGAGCACGGGGAGCACCAGGAATGCTGGGAATCGTAGTTCTGGTGGCAGGCGGATCTCCTAGACCAGTGGTCAGCAAACCGTGGCTTGCGAGCCACATGCAGCTCTTTGGCCCCTTGAGTGTGGCTCTTCCACAAAATACCACGTGCGGGTGCGCACGTACAGTGCGATTGAAACTTCGTGGCCCATGTGCAGAAGTGAGTTTTCAGCCTGGGTGAGTCTATTTTGAAGAAGTAGCATTAGAAGAAGTGGGGGGTGTCGGTCGGTCGGGCGACGGGAGACGCGGTGCAAGCGGGCTGTGGGATACGCAGCGCGGGGGGAGGCGTGCACGATTCATGCAGGAGTTGAGTGAGCCAGTCAGTCAGCAGTCTCATTGTGCAGTGGTTAGTGCTAGTTGCGTCTGCAAATCGCATGCGGGTGACAAAAGTACCTACTCGAAGCATAAAGTTACCTGTATTTTTCCAACCAGCTACAAATCCTACAGGCATTTTTGTCATCAATTTCTTTATTTTTTAAATACATTTTATTGGTTTTTTGCAGAGAGGAAGGGAGAGGGATAGAGAGTTAGAAACACTGATGAGAGAGAAGCATCGATCAGCTGCCTCCTGCACACCTGCCATTGGGGATGTGCCTGCAACCAAGGTACATGCCCTTGACCGGAATCGAACCCGGGACTCTTCAGTCCCCAGGCTGACGCTCTATCCAGTGAGCCAAACCGGCTAGGGCTCAATTTAAGAATTGTAATTATTTTGTGTTGGTGGCTTTATTATTATAAAATGAAACTTATCTGCTTAGAGGGGTTTAAATGCCTAACCTTGCTAAATAACTTCTCTCACTTACTGTTTATTTCCTTCCTTAGCACTCATGACAACTGCAATTATTTGATGTGACTATTTATTTATTTAAAGTTGATCTTCCTCACTAGAATGTAAGTTCCAGAAGGATGTCATGTTATCTCCAGCCTTAGACACATAATAGGCATTCCATAAATATATTAGTGTATTGAACTCATGTTGTTAATACTAAGTACTCAATCCAAAATTATTAATTAAGTTAATAACAATGTACCTACCTATATAGTTTAAGTTTAAAAAATTTGGCTCTCAAAAGACATTTCAATCATTGTACTGTTGATATTTGGCTCTGTTGACTAATGAGTTTGCCGACCACTGTCCTAGACACTAGAGCAAAGTGATCCTGGAGCAAGTTACTGTTGCGGGTGGGGGATTGAGGGAAAGCAAAGATGAGAGACATAAGTAAAATCAGAGTGTCTAGGAAAAATTAAAGGGAAGATATCCTAAAACTTCCAGGAAATCTCCACCAATGAAGCAAAGAAAAAAAAAAAGCCTCTATTATTCTGTGAGCAACAAACCAAACTGGGTTGGGGGTCTCAGACAATTCACTCATATGATTGCAAAGACAGACAGAAACTCCCGGATTGGAGAGGGCTCCCCTGAGGGCTCCCAGATTGGAGAGGGTGCAGGTCGGGCTGAGGGACCCCCGCACCCCCAGGGAACACCCCCCCCACCCGCCGTGCACGAATCTTCGTGCACCAGGCCCCTAGTATGAACAACAAAATTGCAATAAATATATTTCTATCACCAATTTAATCTAAAAATAAAAATAAACGAACAAGCAGAACAGAAACAGACTCATAGATACAGAGAATATTTTGACGGTTGCCAGATGGAAGGGGGTTTGGGGCAATGGATGAAAAAGGCAAAGGGATTTAAAAGTACAAATTAGTCATAGCCCATGAACACAGACAATAAGACAGGTGAAGGCATGTGGTGGGGTGGGAGATGCGTGGAGGAGGGCAAAGGGAGAAAATGGGGGACATCTGTAATACTCTCAACAAAATTTTAAAAAGGCACATTTAAAAAAGGTACATTTTAGATCATATGAATTTAATAAATGGAATATACATTTTTCTCAAGTGCACATGGAACATTTCCTAGGACAGGCCACATGATGAGGCACAAAAGAAGTCTCAAATTTAAGAAGACTGAAATTCTATCAAGCATCTCCTCTGATCATAACAGTATGAAACTGTAAATCAATTATAAGAAAAAAAAACTGGAACAAACACATGAAGGGTAAACAACATGCTACTAAACACTCAATGTGTTAATAAAGAAATCAAGGAGGAAATTAAAAGATACCCTGAGATAAATGAAAATGGAAACACAATGGTCCAAAAATCTATGGGACACAGCTGAAGCAGTTCTGAGAGAAAATTCATAGCCATACAGGCCTACCTCAAGAAACAAAAAACATTTCACGTAAACAATATAATTTTATACCTAAAGGAACAAGAAAAAAAAAAAAAAGCAAAGCCCAAAGTTAGTAGAAGGTAGGATATAACAAGGATCAGAAACAAATTAGAGACAAAAAAAATAATAAGGATCAATAAACTAAGAGCTAATTCTTTGAAAAGATAAACATTGATAAATCTTTAATCAGATTCATTAAGAAAAAAAGAGGGCCCAAATAAATAACATCCAAAATGAATGAGAAATGACACAAGTGGTATCACATAAATACAAAGGATAAGAAAACACTACAAACAATTATATGCCAACAAATTGGACAACTTCAAAGAAATGGATAAATGCTTGAAATATAACCTTCCAAGTCTGAATCAGGAATAAATAGAAAATCTGAATGGACCAATTACTAATAATGAAATTGAATCTATAATCAAAAAATTCCCAACAAACAAAAGTCCTGGACCAGTCAGCTTCAGAGGTGAATTTTACTGAACATTCAAAGAATTAACACCTACCTTTATCAAACTATTCCAAAATATTAAAGAGAGGAAAGTTCCCAAACTCATTCAAGGCCAGCAGTACCCTTATACTAAAACCAGACAAAGACACAACAACAAAAAAAGAAAATTATAGGCCATTATCCCTGATGAACATAGATGTAAAAATCCTTAACAAAATATTAGCAATCAAATTCAGCAATACATTAAAAAAATCATACACCATGATCAAGTGGGGTTTATTTCCAAGGATGCAAGGTTGGGTCAATATCCACAAATCAATTAACATGACATACCACATGCACAAAATAAAGAATAAAAATTGGCCCTAACTGGTTTGGCTCAGTGGATAGAGTGTCGGCCTGCGGACTGAAAGGTCCCAGGTTCGATTCCGGTCAAGGGCATGTACCTTGGTTGCAGGCACACCCCCAGTAGGAGGTGTGCAGGAGGCACTAATCAATGTTTCTCTCTCATCGATGTTTCTAGCTCTCTATCCCTCTCCCTACCTCTCTGTAAAAAATCAATAAAATATATTAAAAAAAAAAAGAATAAAAATCATATAATCAAAGACAAAATGAAAGAGAAAAATTATATAATCATATCAATAGATACAGAAAAAGCATTTGAAAAAATCCAACACCAATCTATATATCTATATATCTATATATCTATATATATATATATATATATATATATATATATATATGAGGCTAAAATGCAAAGTGTCCCCTCGGGAGTTCAACCGGGAGAACTTGAGTTCGATTGCTCACTACGACGTGCACTGACCACCAAGGCAGAACTAAGGCAGGCCCTGGCCAGCAGCTGAAAGGCCCCAACTGGCCCTGATCACCAGCTAGGCCCAGGGACCCTACCCATGCACAATTTCGTGCACTGGGCCTCTAGTTTATGATAAAAACTTTCAGCATAATGGAGATAAAGGGAATATACCTGATTATAAAGACCGTATATGAGAAACCCACAACTGACATCACATTCAACAATGAAAAGATCGCCGAAACCAGTTTGGCTCAGTGGATAGAGCGTCGGCCTGCGGACTGAAGGGTCCCAGGTTCGATTCCGGTCAAGGGCATGTACCTGGCTTGCGGGCACATCCCCAGTGGGGGGTGTGCAGGAGGCAGCTGATCGATGTTTCTCTCCCATCGATGTTTCTGACTATCTCTCTCCCTTCCTCTCTGTGAAAAATCAATAAAATATATTTAAAAAAAAAAAAAAAAAAAACAATGAAAAGATTAAAGCTTTTTCTCCAAGATCAGGAATAAGACAAGGATACGCAGCAATCTGACATGATAAAGAAATAAAAGGCATCCAAATTGGAAAAGAAGTAAAACTATCACTATTTGCTCATGATATGATATATATAAAAAACCCTGAAGATTCCACCAAAAACTATTAGAATTAATAAATGAATTTAGTAAAGTTGCAGAAAAAATTGTCAGAAATCTATTGCAATTTTATATACTAATACTGAACTATCAGAAAGAGAAGAAAATAATCTCATTTACAATTGGATCAAAAAGAAATGAAAAACTTAACCAAGAAGATAAAAGACCTATACTCTGAAAACTATAATACACTGGTAAGTGGAAGGATATACTGTGCTTGTGGACTGAAAGAATATTGTTTCAATGTCCATGTTACCCAAAGCAAGATTACATGCAATCTCTATCAAAATACCAGTGGCACCTGGCCAGTGTGGCGTAACTGAGCATCCACCTATGAACCCTAAGGTCAATTGGATTCCTGGTCAGGGCACATGCCTTGGTTGTGGGCTCAATCCCCATTAGGGGACGTGTAGGAGGCAGCCGATCAATGATTCTCTCTCATCGTTGATGTTTCTATCTCTCTCTCCCTCTCCCTTTCTCTCTGAAATCAATAAAAACATATTTTAAAAAAATACCAATGTCATTTTTCACTAAAGTAGAACAAATAATCCTAAAAATTTTTTGGAACCACAAAACACCCTGGATAGGCAAAATAATATTGAGAAAGAAGAAAAAAGTTGGAGGTATCACACTACTTTATTTCAAACTATACTACAAGGATATAGTAATCAAAACAATACAGTATTGCTACAAAAACAGACATGTAGATCAAAGGAGAATAGAGACCCCAGGAATAAACCCATGCTTATATGCCCAGTTAGTGTACGACAACGGAGGCAAGAATATACAAGGAGGTAAAATAGTCTCTTCAACAATAAATGATGCTAGGAAAACAGAATAGATACATGCAAAAAATGAAATTAGACCATTTTCTTACACCATATACAAAAATAAACTCAAGATGGATTAGTCTTGTATGTAAGACCTGGAATTATACAACTCCTAGAAGACAAAATGAGTAATGGACTCTTTGACATTGATTTTAGTATATGTCATCTAGGGCAATGTTAAAACAAAATATAAGTAAATGAACTACATCAAACTAAAAAGCCTTTGCACAGTAAGGGAAACCATCAATGAAACAAAAAGGCAACCTACTGAATGTGAAAATATATTTGCAAATGATATATCTGATAAAGGGTTAATATGCAAAATATATAAAGACCTCATACAACTCAACGTCAAAAAGCCAAACAATCCAATTTAAAAATGGGCAGAGGACCTGAACAGGCATTTCTCCGAAGAGAACATACAGATAGCAAACAGACACAAGCAAAGATGCTCAACATCACTAATCATCAGGGAAATGCAAACCAAAACCACAGTGAGATATTACCTCACACCTCTCCGAATGGCTAATATCAGTAAATCAACAAACAAGTGTGGGTGAGGATGTGGAGAAAAGGGAATCTTCCTGCACTGTTGGTGAGATTGTAAACTGGTGCAGCCACTATGGAAAACATATAGAGAGTTTTCAAAAAATGAAACATAGAGCTACCATATGACCCAGCAATCCCATTTCTGGGTATTTATCCAAATAAATTGAAAATAGTAATTTGAAAAGATAAATGCACCCTTATGTTCATTTCAGCATTATTTATAATAGCCAAGATATGGAAGTAGACTAGGCGTCTATCGATAGATGAATAAATAAAGAAGAGGTGGTGAAACAACATGGATGGACCCAGAGGGTATTATGTCAAGTGAAATAAGTCAGACAGAGAAAGACAAGTAATGTCTGACTTTACTTATGTGGTATCTAAAATACAAAATACACAAACCAAAAAAAGAGAAAAGAAACAAATTCATAGATACTGAGAACAAACTGATGGTTGCCAGGTGGGAAGGTGGTGAAGGGAAGGGCGAAAAATGTGAAGGGGATTATGAAATACAAGCTACCAGTTATAAAATTAGTCACAGGTATGTAAAGTACAGAATAGGCAATACAGTCAATAATACTATTATAACTATGTATGGGGCTGGGTAGGTACTAGTCCAGTGATGGCAAACCTTTTGAGCTTGGCATGTCAGCATTTTGAAAAACCCTAACGTAACTCTGGTGCCGTGTCACATATAGAAATTTTTTATATTTGCAACCATAGGAAAACAAAGACTTATATTTTTGATATTTATTTTATATATTTAAATGCCATTTAACAAAGAAAAATCAACCAAAAAAATGAGTTCACGTGTCACCTCTGACATGTGTGTCATAGGTTCACCATCACTGTATTAGTCTTATCTCGTGGTGATCGCTTCAAGGTATACAAACGTCTCATCACGATCTTGTATGCCTGAAATTAATATACACTGTATGTTAACTATAATTTTTAAAGTTTAATATAAGACAAAAGTTATTCATGCTGATGTTATATATAATGTACATGTATGTGTATATATATGTGCATATATATTTGGGGGGGATACAATTAATAGGGAGTGGTCAGGTGTTTAAAAAAAGTCACTGTTTCCATGGGACACTTACACAATCTTAAATCAATCAGCTTTCATCTCATAGGAGGAGAAATCTAATCAGCCTTATTTTCTCATGCAAGTGCTACCTATAAACAGCATCATCTTGTCAGACACCTACCTTGCTTGTCTGATTTGGTTTGATCCCAGGCCCTCGAACCAACAGTGGAACTTTGATATCAAACTCATACAGCTGCCTTTTGTCTATTGGCAAAGAAAACTGTCCTGAAAACAAAATGCAAAGGGTAAAGATGGAGCCCAGATGGAAGTGTCATGCATATACATTCATTTAGTCAACAAAAACAAAACAACTTTGTTCCTCTAATTATGGTGCTTTAATAGGAGGTTTAAATTTGCCTGGGTCTCATTACTACAAGGCAGGAAACAATGAGTTCATCTTCCTTAAATAAATGCCTAGGGGGACTCCCTGATCCAAGATAGGGCAAATTCAGGAAAAAGAGTGACTGGGAAGTACTGAAACACAAATGCATAATTTATGTCTGATACTCAATCTGATCACAACTGAATGAGATTATTCTGAAAACTGCTAAAGGAACAAAAACATTTATCTGGCCTTTCCTGAATAAACTGCATATCAAAATAACTGAACAGGTGAGGGAAAGTTCTTCTCTGAGGAATTCCAGCTAATAAATGCAAAAGGAAGAAGAGAGTTATAAAGTCAACATTTTACAATTTCTGAGGGAAAAATAAATTTAACCATCAATGGAAGTTTAACCACAAAAGGTTCACAGGACAGGCTGACACCACATGGGCCATCAATCAATATTAGCATCCCTAAAGTGGGGCAACCAGACTCCGAGACATCATGAAGTGATGCAACAGGAAATACACAGCAGCATCACCAAGAAAGCATGCTTGCTGAAAATGTGAATTTCTATTAAGACTCTAGATCTGACTACCAATCTATAGGAAATGCTAAGTATAAATAAACAAGATAAAAGCCAGGATGTCAGATATTCTAAATGAACAAAAGACCAGTTTTTCCAATCAATCAGTGGCAACGACAGCTTTTAGGACACACAAAAGCTAAAGGTAGCATGCAGACTCTAGATCCTGATACATAATAAACTAGTCAGATGCACAATTAAGTGTTGATGTGTGGAATCACAATTTCCAGAGATTCTACAAAACCTTCTAGCTAAAAAAACACACACCAGGGTAGGGTAGGAAGAATTCAAAAGACTGGCCACATGCAACTGAAAACTGAAGCTGGATAATGGGGTTTATTTTATAGTCTCTACTTCAAGTGCTTAAAAATATTCACAATAGCCCTGACCGGTTTGGCTCAGTGGATAGAGCATCGGCCTGCAGACTGAAGGGTCCCAGGTTCGATTCCAGTCAAGGGCATGTACCTTGGTTGCGGGCACATCCCCATTAGGGGGTGTGCAGGAGGCAGCTGATCGGTGTTTCTCTCTCATCGATGTTTCTAACTCTCTATCCCTCTCCCTTCCTCTCTGTAAAAAATCAATAAAATATATTTAAAAAAATATTCACAATAATAGATTAAATGCCCAATCTGTTCTATGCAAGCAAGCCTCAGGTTAATTCCACTCAAGTTTATAAAATTTATAGGTGGGGAAAGAAGAAAATATTGGTTTTTAACCTGCAAAAGGTTCAAGTAGAAAGGATGAAAGTCAAAAACAGGGGGCTTATTCATCCTGCAGGTTTTTTTTTTTTTTATTTTATTTTATATTTTATTGATTTTTTTAAAGAGAGGAAGGGAGAGGGATAGAGAGTTAGAAACATCGATCAGCTGCCTCCTGCACACTCCCCACTGGGAATGTGCCCACAACCAAGGTACATGCCCTTGACCAGAATCAAACCCGGTACCCTTGAGTCCGCAGGCCGACGCTCTATCCACTGAGCCAAACCGGCCAGGGCCATCCTGCAGTTTTAAAAAAACAAAACACACACACACACACACACACAAACCCATACTCACACACACAAAACTAATTTCACAATTTTGCATGAAAGACTCCCCCCCGCACCCAATACAATCTTCTCTTGATCTTCTATGTAAAATGTCTTACCCTTATTTTCTAAAGTCTACTTGTTTTTGAAATCCCGTTCAACTTCTTACCTCCTTCATAAATCCTGCTTCTAACCCATCAAGCTCACTCTGCTCCCGACTCTTGGAATATCACGTAATATAGCATATGACACAGCAAATAATGAAACCGGTCTCTCCATGTGGCAATGAGTGGGCCCTCTGACCAGAGGGGACCTGAGGGCAAGACCTTCCCTCTGGCCTCTAAACTGCTCTACAGGGACCAGAGCTCCCTGCCAGTGATCCTGGCTGGGTGAAAAAGGAAAGGCACCTCCCAAAGGTCTCAGGAATACCTAACCACGCCCCTTACCGGTGTGGTAGCCATTGTCAGAAGTATAAAAGATGTAAGTGTTGTCGAGCTCCCCGATGAACTCCAATCTCTTGACCAGTTTCTCCACAAGGTCATCAACTGAGAGTAGAGTTTGCCACCTGGATGTAAACAGAGGATGTCAGTAGAACCTCAAAGAAAATGGCTCAGGGACACCTGCAAAACCTCAAAACCATTTTCCCCAAAATGGAAGAAATTTCCAAATTTCCTTTCCTCAAATGCCTCATTGCAAAAAAAAAAAAAAAAAAAAAAAGGTTAGAAAAATTTAGAATAGTTACCTCAATCTAAATTGAACTGCTTCCAAAGAAATGAATGAGGCTTTTTATAACTAGTTTTATTACTTATTATCACTGTTGATGAGAGGAGAGACAAGGGCAAGTTGTCAACTCAGCACTGATTAATACAGATTAATTCACATGGACCTGTGCCCCAACAGTGTTTGTGATCTAAACTAGGGGCTGGCAAACTGCAGCCACGCACCAAAGTTTGACCACTGTCTGTTGTTTGCTTTTAATTTGTGATAAAAAACACATAATATAAAATTTACCATCTTAGTGTTTAAGTGTACAGATCAGTAGTATTAAATATATTCACATAGTGAGACAGATTTCCAGAACTTTTTCAGTTTATAAATCTGAAAGGACCCATTAAACAACTTACTGTCTCTTTTTTATATACACATAAAGTTTTATTAGAACACAACCATGCTCATTCATTCACATACTGTCTTGAGCTGCTTTTGCACTCCAACAGCAGAGCTGAGCAGCTGCAACAGAGATCATATAGCCTGCAAGTCTATAGTATTTACTATCTGGCCCTTTACAGAAAAAATTTGCCAACCCTTGGTAATAAGTAATAGATTACAACTTAAGTAATGAATTTTTTGAAAAATTAGAGAATTTCTTGAAAATCACAAACAGCAAAGGTAAATAATTTGCTCTAGTCTAAGCCTTTGGGTTTTATGTAAATATTGGGAGACTGGTCACTAACAAACTGACCTTTTCCTTAGATACAGGAAACTTTTTTAAAAATATATTTTTTTTATTGATTTTAGAGAAGGGAGGAGAGGTAGAAATATCAATGATGAGACAGAATCATTGATCGGCTCCCTCCTGCACACCCCCTGCTGGGGATTCAGCCCTAAACCAGGGCATGTGCCCTGATTGGGAATTGAACCCTGACCTCCTGGTTCATAGGTCAACGCTCAACCACTGAGCCACATTGGCTGGGTGGAAACTTAAAAAGAAAAAGTCAAATGGCTCCAGTTTGCAATGTTTTAACAAGTCATAAAAATAGATTGTTTAATTAGCCTAAGGGTCCAAAGGCCACCTTACACACCCAAATGTAAAGGAATCTGTGCTTCTGAGGCAACAGATGCCCTTCCCACCAAGCAAAGTCTCTCCCATCAACTTGTTACCCTCCAATTTTGGCTCAAATATAACCACATGGTACAGTCCCCTGTTCATAGGCTGATCTGGAGGGTCCTCTAAGACCACCCAGGTTGAGAAAGTAGCAGCTCTTACCTTTTCCTAAATGCATTATCTAAAAACTGTATCGAAGAATTAGTCATTGGAGTCTTGGCTTGCCTAATTAACCAATGCTTGTTCTAAAATTTAAAAGAAAAAAATGTTAACACCAAGTCACCCAGTCAAATAAACTACTATAGTACATAATTAAATTTATAACTCTGAGTATATGCTTTGGGTCTCCTACCCAAACTACAAAAGGGTAAATATTAACTTTACCTTCTTAATTTTGCTTATAAGTCAACATTTTATTGTCCTCTATTTTCTTACCCAAGATATCCATCATCCTAAACTGTTGGGAAAATCCCAAAATAGCAATCTCCTAAAACTTCAAGTCCAAATTTGGAGGGTTCTTCTCATTTTAATAAAAAAGTCAGTTAAAACACACACACACACACACACACACACACACACAAAACATTCACACACACCATTAATTTTCTCCTTCCTCCCTAGTCTTGAAACCCTAGCTATCTCCCAAACTATGATCCTCAAAGTGTTCTTTAGTTAATATGTTTGAGAGATGCTATATAGCATGTCCTCTGACTGGAAATTCATGTTAGAACATGAATCTGAGGAATCCTATAGCAGAGTGACTTATTTAACCTAAAGTTTCTGCACTTACTTGATCATGGGAACTGCTATCAATTTTTTTTGGAACACAGTTTGAGAATGGCTCTCTAGTTTAAAACTTAGCTCACTTAGCTTTCAAATCATACTCAACAAGCACATGCTTGCAATATTCCAGATGATACCACAGATGTTTCTATGTACTTTAGTCCAGCAGTCATCAACCAGTGGTCTGTAGACCACTGTTGGTCCGTGAGGTGCGAAAGGTTGGCGACCGCTGGTTTAAGGAAACCTTTAGAGCAGCAGTTGCCAACAGGTGGTCCACGGACCACTGCTGGTCCGTGAGATTCGAAATGTTGGCGACCACTGCTTTAGTCCATATAGCAGTTGCATGAGCAACGGAAGTTAGCATCTTGCTCACTGTTGGGTCACTAGGCTAGAAAGTGGTAGTGCTGAGTCTAACTCTAAGATTCATTCTTTCCACCACCTCACAAGCAATGAAGATTTCTGGGAAACAGGCATGGGGCAGTAGAGGCATTCTGCATTTGAACTTGTCAATCCCCTGTGCCAAGGGAAGGATAAGTAACTGACACATGAAGCAAATATTTAGGTTGTGGCCCTTAATTATATTCCCTGCCCTGGCTCATTTCTCCATTTTATTTTCCTACCCATCATATCACATTGTGTCACCCCTCTTCTTCCTATGCGTGAGGGCCACCAAAGGAGGCTGCTGCAGGCCCAACTCAGCCTCAAGGGACACATGTCAGCCACTGCCAGGCAGAAGAGAGCCAGCAAAGAGGTTATCAGGAGAGCCTGTAGTCAAGGAAGATGGCATCCTTTAATATTCCCTGTGGACCTCTAGCTGCTCACAGGATGTGTGGCAGGAACCTTATCTGTATTTCTGAAGCAAGTTTATACCACCTATCCTTTTAGGGACAGCTATAATTACCTTGAAACGTCTGGAAAGAAAACCAACTACATGGCTGAAAGGCTTCCTAACAAGTATATTAAATAGTTAACTATATCGAGTATGGCTTAATTCTAGGATTAGGGACACTACCGTTCCATGGATGTTGAAGTTCTTGTTCCTTGGTGCAAAGACATTCTGGAAGGTCTTCTGGTACTGGGGTGCGGCTATCCAAGGCGAGTGAGGCGCTGGAGTGGAGATCATCATGAAGAATGGTTCAAAGTTGGACTTGTAGTCCAGGAAGTCCAACGAGATATTAGCCTGACATACACAAAGATTTGTCATTTCCTACCCTACCCAACAGTTGCAGACTTGATAGATACATGTTCTCTGGTAAACAGAAGGGACAGGGTCATATTAGTTTTTAACAAATCTCAGCACACAACCTGTGTCATAGTCAACCGACCAGCATGCTGTTGGAACAAATATTTGGCTTTTGGGCAATACTTATAATAAAAAATTGAAGAGCACACTATCCTAAGGGGCAGTTAGGTTTTGATGATTTTACATGACCAAAAAAGTATTATAGCCCGGCCAGCATGGCTCCGTGGTTGAATGTCAACCTATGAACCAGGAGGTCACAGTTAAGATTCCTGGGTCAAGGTATATGCCCAGGTTGTGGGCTCGATCCCCAGTGCAGAGGCAGCCGATCAATGATTCTCTCTCATCATCATTGATGTTTCTATCTCTCCCTCTCCCTTGCTCTCTGAAATGAAAAAATATATATTTTTAAAATGTTATGCCTCTCATTGGAAAGAAATAGTAATTTGGCCTTTTTAGTATTAACTTACATTAATGCAGCTTACAGTATATACATCTGATGCCTTAGGGAATCTATATATATAAAAAGCCAGCGACCAGAAAGCCATAACGACCAGAAAGCCATAACAAACAGAGAGACCAGTCGCTATGACGCTCACTGCGGCCAGCGAACCGGCTTGATCAGGAGGTGGGGCCGGCCAGCCAACCTCCCACGGCCCCTCCCCCCAGCCGGCCCTGCCCCTGATCAGCCTCTCCCACCCTGATCAAGGGCAGGGGGCCAGACAATCCCCCCATGGCCCTTCCCCCCTGCCAGCCCCACCTCTGATGGGCCCCCACCACCCTGATCAGCCCACAGCCCTTCCTCCTGCTGGCCCCACCCCTGACTGCCCCCCTACCCCAATAGGGAGTGGGGCCAGCTGGCCAACCTCCTGCAGCCCCTCCCCCCTGGCCGACCCCACCCCTAATGGCCCCCCCACCCCGATCGGCCCACGGCCCCTCCCCCCACTCCAATCAGGGCCAGCAGCCAACCACCCATGGCCCCTCCCCCAGGCCGCTGGCCCTTGATCGACCCCCTTCCCATTTGGAGAAAGGGCCGGCCAGTCCACCACCCACAGCCTCTCCCCATGGCTGGCCCCACCCCCAATCGGCCCCCCACCCTAACTGGGGGCAGGGCCCAGTGGCCAATCACCTGCGGCCCCTCCCCCCAGCCAGCCCGGCCCTGATCAGGCCCTGATTGGGGCCAGGCCAGCCAGATCCCCCCCACCCCTGCATGAATTCGTGCACTGGGCCTCTAGTATAAAAATAAGAGTCAATCTAATTCACAACAGTGGGAAAGGTGGATTAAATTACCTTAATCTTACAAAAATATGTAGATATTGCAAGTTTTGCCAGCTAAACTAGCTAAGCTAAATGAGTAATATTAAACCCAAATAAATCACACCAGGGCTTTAATGTATATGGACTGACATTTTCCATTTGCTTATTTGGAGATACTTTATGAAAATGAAAGCATCCCACATCCATGTCATGTTTTTAATTGTTCTAGTTGATTTATATCTTCATTTAGTCCCAACACTAATCTCAAAAGGCACTGACTGCATCAATTTCCCATCACCACGCTGCCCACCAATTTACCCTTGTCTTGTAAGAAAGCTGTGGTTTCTCCAACATGCCAGGCACACTCCCGCTTGAGTGCCTGAACACTGCTCATTCCTTCTGCCTGTGGCATTCTTTCTCGTGATCTTTATAGCTCACGCTCACCTACATCAGGATTGTGCTTAAATGTTATCTAAGTAATCCCATAATCTGCCTCCTCTCTCTAATCATCTAACAAGACAATAAATGAATGTGTGTGCACATACACACATATGTATAAATAAAATATGCTACTAAAAAGTTACCTCCACAGAATCAAGGACTATGCTTCATTACTGCTGAAAACCCACTATAAGTAATGCTGAAATATTTGGTGACTGAATACCCTAAAAAGGGTTGTCATTAGACAAAAAAAAGAAGTCCCAAATTCACCCACTTTCAGTATTTCTTATATATAACTACACAATGCCTGAACAACTCCCATATATCCCTATCATCCCACCCTCACGATGAAGCTGTCATCTTGTAGCTTGTGAGTAAAACTGGGGTCAAGAGTAGGAACCCTTACAAAGTAAAACCTCAAGTTAAAAAATAAAAATGATGCCAAAACCGGTTTGGCTCAGTGGATAGAGCGTCGGCTTGCGGACTGAAAGGTCCCAGGTTCGATTCCGGTCAAGGGCATGTACCTGGGTTGCGGGCACATCCCCAGTAGGAGATGTGCAGGAGGCAGCTGGTCGATGTTTCTCTCTCATCGATGCTTCTAGCTCTCTATCTCTCTCCCTTCCTCTCTGTGAAAAATCAATAAAATATATTTAAAAAATAAATAAATAAATAAATAAATAAATAAAAATGGGAGGTGGGGGGGAATCTGTTGCCGGAATTTCAAGCACATTAGACCTGAGCCTGGCTATACAAAGAATATACCCTTAGGAGTTTTTAATCAGCTGGAACTATTCTTTGGCAGTTAGATCGAGTTATTATTCATTCACATTACCAAACATGAACAAATATAACTAAAGGTTTTCTAGGCAAAGTCTTTAATCAAATGTTAGCCAAATCTGCCCGGACAGCGCTTCAGTGACTCACCAAAACATCGGTCAGGTAGTCCACACTGTAGTTCTCACCATGCTTCCGTGCCTTGCCGTTGATGGAGAGGGTGTAATTATAGTACTTAGAATTCTTCTCCTATTAAAGCAAGGAAAGTAAAATTTATTATGACATCAGCACACACAGTGAAAGCTGAAACCATGCTAGGCTAACCTATACTATTTAAATGGTGATAAGACATTTTAAAAAGGTAATTATACAAGTCGTATTGAATTAGATTTTTTGACTAGGGTTTTAATTAACTACTAGCATAGTTTCAATAATATGTCTTACTTTTTATTTATTTTTTGTTAAACCTCACCCAAGGATATTTTTTCCATTGATTTTTTTAGAGAGTGGAAGGGAGGGAAAGAAGGGCTGGCGGGGAGAGACACATCAGTGTGAGAGAGACACAATGACTGGCTGCCTCCCACACACACGCCAACTGGAGCCAGAGAGGCAACCCAGGTACATGCCCTTTACTGGGAACTGAACCTGCAATCCTTCAGTGCATGGGCCGATGCTCTAATCACTGAGCAACACGGGCCAGGCCTGTCCTACTTTAAAAAACAAAATAAAAACAAGAGTGGATCAGGTAGAATAGCAAAATATGTTCCTAAACCCCCACAAAGGAATTACTTGCAAATCAAAAGACTTTCCTGCAGGGAGATGAAACAGCCAATCATAAAAGCAAACCAAGTTATGTCAATATCAGAGCTAAATCAGAGTACACACATTTGACCTCTGTGGGCTGTGTGTAATTGGCACTGACTTCGGTAATCACTCACCAAGGCATACCAGTAGCTCCATCCTGGAGGAACGTACTCTAACCCACCAGCAGCTGGGGCTCCATACTGAAAAGCAGACAAGCAGGGCATTAGAAGTCCTTAGACATGATGAGACACAAAGAAACAGGACACGTGTAGAATCTTTTTAGATCAGTCCCTGAAACACAGTAGGTGCTCACTTCTCCCAAACACACAAACCAGCAAAAAATAAAGGACACCATATTCCTAGAAACTTCAGAAGCACGAGCTGGCAAGCCACAGGCCAAATCTAGACTGCTATCTGTTTTGTATGGCCAGCAAGCAAAGAATTTTTTTCCAAACATTAAAAAAATATAAAGACCAATCAAAAGAAGAATATGCTGTAACATGTGACAGCTACATGAAATTGAAATTTCAGTGGTGATAAAGCTCATTGGAACACAGCCACACTCGTCAGTTTACGTAACGTCTATAGCTGCTTTCATGCTCTGATGACAGAGTTGAATACTTACAACAGAGACATACGGCTTGCAAAGCCTAAATTATTTACTTCTGGCCCTTTACAGAAGACAACCACAAGGCTTAGGCCACAGGGCTCATTTGCTGAATAGTCCAACTGACCCTGTGACTAGCAACAGTGAAAATGACCCAACTATGAGCTACCAGCCAATAAGTTCCATTGTCTTGATGATGAAATCTACTTTTGGAGCTCAGCAAGTGAAGAGACCTAATGAGATGAGCAAGTGAAGAGACCACAGAATTATCCCATTCTACCTCAGCAAGGTTTAATACTACCCATTTAAGGCAGAATTTAGCCCCTGAGAACGAAATATTTGTATTTTATTGATATTTATATATATATAAAAATTTTTAAAATACTAGTATATATTTTTATTGATTTCAGAGAGGAGGGAGAGAGAGATAGAAACATCAATGATGAGAGAGAATCATTGATCGGCTGACTCCTGCATGCCCCCTACTGGGGATTAAGCCCGCAACTTGGGCATGTGCCCTTGACTGGAATTGAACCTTGAACCCTTCAGTCTGTAGGCTGATGCTGTATCCACTGAGCCAAACCAGTTAGGGCTAAATCTTTGTATTTTAAAGACTTTCTCCTAATTTTGTATATATTAGATGCTCTTTAACATGCAAAATAGTATAAGTTCTCTTTATGACCCATAGTCTTAACACAATGACCTAGTATCTGTACTTATTTCTCATTATTCTTTTCAAATTGAGTCATCTTCTTTCAAACCCACAAGATTGCAAATTCCCCTAATTACTGTGGGGAGTAGGAAAAGTGAAAAAAATTTCAGATCAGATATTAAGATCTCTAGCAACCACAGATAACATATATAAGAAAATGTACATCTTCTCTCTGTCCTGCACTCCCAGTTTTACTATAGGAGATTATTAAAAAGAAAAATACCCTCAAACACACTATTTCCTTTAAACCTGAATTCTGACTAAAAGCTAAGGCCAGTGAGGCCATGAAATCTGGCCTTGGCAGGTCACAATTCGGTCTCTCTCCATCGAGGCCCAAATGGCTGCACACTGACCACTCAGTCACCTGCTTTAACGGCCTGACTGTCCCAGGCTCTGGGTGCTTTCTCTTTACCACTGATCTGCCCACATTCTGTTCCCACTTTTCAGGTTACAAAATGGGTTAAGCATAAGTTGTAATTCAGGAAAGATACTAAAGAAATATTCTTCATTCTGATTCTAATACAGAGGAAATGGAAACAAAGATCACATGGCAGCCACATGACAAGCAGAGTTCTTGAGTAAAAAGGGGATGTACACAGCAGCAGTCCTAGGATAATTATTATTATTTTAATCCTCACCATAGAATTATTTATTTATTTATTTTTTAATCTCCACCCGAGGACATGTTTAGAGTGAGGGAGAGGGAAAGGGAAAAGGAGAGGGAGAGAGAAAAACATCGATTGGTTGCCTTCCCTGTGTGGCCAGACCAGAGATGAACATGCAATCCAGGTATGTGTTCTGACCGGGAATGGAACCGGCAACCTTTCACTGAACAGGAAAAGGCTCAACCAACTGAGCCACTCCAGTTAGCTAGGATATGCTTTTATCGATTTTTTTTTTTTAATGGAACGTTTCACGAATTTGCATGTCATCGTTGTGCAGGGGCCATGCTAACCTTTTCTGTATTGTTCCAATTTTAGTATATGTGTTGCTGAAGTGAGCACTGACTTTTTTTTTAGAGAGAGAAAAGGAGGGAACGGGAGGAGAGAGGGGGAGGGATGGAGGGAAAGAAACAAATAAACATCAATCAACTGCCTCCTGTACAGGCCTGACCAGGATCAAACCTGCGATAATTTTTCAATAAATGCTCCTGAGACTATTTAGAAGAATAAATACAGTACCCAAATGATGTAAATATGTTTATATAAGTTCTTATTTATGGGCAGATTAGGAGAAAACATTTGCCAAAAATCCTTTAACATGACTTGAATGGATACTTATTAAAAAACAAGTATCATGAATTCTATTAATTCACATTTAAAAAGCTGTTATAAAAAAAAAGGGGGGAGGAATAATTAGACCAACATACCTCATTTAAGTATTTTCCTGCAAAAAAGGTCTGATAACCACACATTGATCTGAGAATTGCTGGGAAAGTATTTGGTTCTTGGATCTTCTGCCAAGACTTACTACTGCAGTTTCCCTCTAAAGTGTTGTTAACAACGTGATGATTATGTGGGTACTTCCCTGTCAGGATACTGGCACGGCTTGGGCAGCAAAGAGCACTTGGCACATACTACAAAGGAAACAGAAGCAACAAGGACAGTTACACAAGAAAGATGAATTTCCCATAATTTCTAAAAAGAATAAAAGAAAGTTGCTCAATATTTTAACTTCAAATTTCTAGTTTCCCCTGATACAGAAATATTCTTTGCATATAATACATTTCCAAGCTGCCATATGTAATGTAGTAGAGACAGTAAAGCAAATAAAACAAACCAAGGAACAGATTTCTTTTTTAGCTGGTTTCTTTCTGCAGGATAAAATAATGCTATTCTAACCTCACCTCAAATAAATATTTACATACAAGGAGCACAGTGTGGTGGGAGCTAGGTCTTAACCAAAGATAAAAACTACTACTTGAATTTAATGTGGCTGAGAAGTAGAGGGTCATGTTCAGGCTGATCTGTAGCTTTATGTATTTCCTGTATCATTTTATATATGACAGATTTTTTTTTCTACTTATGTTTCTATTAGCTACTGTCATCAATAGACTTATCCCATTCTATCCAATAATATCTGTATAACTCTTAATGCACATTTAACAGAAGGGTAATACTAGCTTATACTTCCACCAGCAGAGAAGGAAGGCTCATTTGAGCACACCTTTGCCAAAATTACATAGTATCCTTTTTAAATACTTAGTATTTATTTGGCCTTATATTAGATTTGACATTTTTAAATACTGATGAACATTCTCCACATGCACACTAACCAACTGTGTTTATGGGAATGGTCTGTTCATGTGATTTGCACATTTTTTCCTCTCGAGTTACTGGCCTCTTGTTATATAAAATTGGAATTAAGGAAGGATTCAGTCATACTATAAATACTTCCCATTTTTTACTTCTGCCTTTTAATTTTGTTAGATGTTTGACTTTTGTAGTTTTTACATTGGCAACTCTTTTAATTCTTTCCCTTTTTTGTTTCCTAAGCTAATTTTTGGGAATACCACACTGTTTATTGTATCTTCATATTAAATTTTAATACCCAGTAAAGCAATTTCTTCCTTTAAAAAAATTACCCTAATTGTTCTAACCTACTTATTATTCCAGATAACTTTGGATTCACTGAATTCAGCATAAAAAAATCTTACTGGAATTCTGATTAGAATACTTTATAATCTTGTATTTTCCCATGGAAAGTAATGTGCATGTCTTCATATTAAGTAGTTTTTATTACATCACTTACAAAGTTCTGTAACTTTATTTATATAGGTCCTAAAGAACCATTACTAGCCACCACCAGCTTATTTCCAGAGTCTGAATTTTCCTGCTATGTGAATGTGACCTTTTCTCCCTCCCCTATTTCTCTAACTGGTTATAAGGAAGTTTTTTTTGTTTTGTTTTTTCATTCCTACCTTACTAAGTTCTATTAAAAGTTTTCCAACAACTCTCTTGTTTTCTAGGTAGACAATCCAAACAAATGGAAATATTAATTTTGTCTTTTCCCAATAGTTTTACCTCTTAATTCTGCAAGACTTATGCCAACGACTAGACAGTTCAGAACAGTATTAAGCAAGAGGCATTAGCCCTTTGTCTCCCTAACAACAGTGACCAGAGTAGTTCACCTTAACTATAGGTGTGCCATTTGTCTGAAGTATTCATCATAAGGATGTATTCTTCCAACAGTTTAATAAATTACCAGGAAAAGATGCTAACATTTCAGAGAATTTTCAAGCATCTATTGGAATGCACATATAACTATCCTTCTTTTACTACCAATTCCATGTTGGTGGACAATATAACAACCACCATTGTGTAGTATAGCCAGCCCTCTGTATGTGTGGGTTCCAAATCCACAGATTCAACCAACCTCAGATTGAAAATGTTCAGGGGAAAAAAGTTACGTTGCTGCCGACGTGAACAGCATAACTAGGTCTATGATGTGGTTGCATTGTGCTGAACGTGTATAGACTTTTTATTGTCACTATTCCCGAAACAATACGGTATAACAACTGTTTACATTGTATTTTCATTGCATCAGGTATTATCAGTAACCTAGAGATAATTTAAAGTCTACAGGAGTATGTGCCTAGGTTACATGCAAATACTGTGCTATTCCATGTAAGGGACTTGAGCACACACAGATTTGGTATCTGTCGGGGTGGGGGTGGTCCTGGAACCAATCCCTCACAGATACCAAGGGATGACTGAAATCATTATAAGTCAGGCAGGGATACAAGTGGTTGCTTTACATGTATCAATTCACTTAACCTCACATAAACCCTGAGGAAAGTTTTAGTACTCCCATTTATAGAAATGGAAAACAAGGGCCAGAAAGCTTAATAACTTGCCTAAGGTCACATAGGTGGAAAAGAGGCAGAGAGCATGTGAAACCAGGCGGACTGGCTCCAGAGTCGGCGCTCTAAAGCACAACACAAGGCTGCTGTTCAATGGATTTCCTGACGTTAATAGGTATGTGCATGGCCCTCAAGTTTGCTAGCATTTGAGTCTTTGTATCTATGTTTATATATACACATATTTGTTTTATATATTCACACATACATACAACTGTTGTTGGCTTTGTTGCTATTGTCTTTGTCAGGTTTGGCTTCCATGATTAACTGGGCTTTGTAAAGTGGTTTGCAAGTTTTTAGCATGGAACAGTTTACATAGCGTTAATGTTATTTGATGCTTACAATCCACATTCAAACCTCAAACAGTCAGGTTTGAAATAAAATTCTCTAGTTCTGAGTTGTAGAAAAGACTGGCTTAGAAACTGCCTGTCTAGCAATTGGTGAGATGTAGTATTTCAATTAACAGAATTTATCACATTAAATAAGATCCCTCCTTCAGATCAGGCTTTTTAACTAGGGAGGAAAAAACAAAACAGACTACCCAAAAACGAGTGTTTCTTCTTAGAACATAAACACAATTAAAGTTTAACAAAATTAAATTGGCTTTAAAACTTACAGCGCTGGAGAAAGTCATCCCCATCTCTCCGATGAGAGCCTTGGTTTTCTTTAGTGGTGTCTGAAAAGCAAATAATTACCTGTTAAACTATTTCTTTCAATCAACTACAATACACAGACCAAAATTCATGGGTTTTGTATCTTATCTCAACCTCTTATTCCAAACCTATCAGCTCCATCTGACACTAAGAAACAGCCAAGAGAGTGATTCTGGAGATGAAGCAAACAGGTTTGGTTAGTCAGTTCTTTCCTATGCAAAAGTTCAGGGGTTCATAATGCTTGAAGGAGGCGAAAGTTCACAGCTGATGGTATTTTTCTAGCAGTGCTGATTTCACTGTAATGAAATTTTGTGCCCTTATCTCATTTGTCACCAGCCTCCTTAAGAGATAGGGCAGAACTATCTCCATTAATTCATCTTTAGAAGCAGGATGTGGGAAATCATATAAAAGGAGCCTTCCACCTTTTAAAACAGTTATAACACTTAGGTTCTGAAAGCCAGCAAGACTGAGGCTCAGAGATTAAGTAAAATATCAGTCACTCAGTGGTAGAGCCCAGATGCACACTTTTTGACTACAAACTCACAGCCCTCTGCTCTGCACTAGACATATCACCACCTCAGATAAGAACTTGACCAGGTGGCAAACAGGTATACACAGAACCCTGTCAGGCAAAAGACTGATCAGAAATTACTTTATTTATGTCCTTGCTTTTTATCACTTGTTCAAAATCTAAGATCCTGACAAGTATAGAGAATAATTAATATCAAATCCTATAGTGAGGATAAAAGTCTAAAGATGGTCATTTAAATACAAATAAAAAGTACCATAAATCTGAATAATCTTTATTCAGATGCCACACAGCAAGAAAGAACCATTGAAGAGACTCATTTTAGTTGTATTATGAGACAATTCATGATGATTCTCAAGTACCTTTGAAATCTAGGACCATATTAAATGCAGCTCTAAGTGTATTTTGTTGTATAATAGTTTCTTAAAGACAATCCAAATATGTAACTGTGTTAACAAGAGCCTCATTTTCAATACTGTATAAATTACTTTCCCCCATTGTTTTACATAGATAATAGAAAAATTAAGGAACCCCAAAAGCTCAAAAGGATGAGAATTCTAACATATTCAAGAACTAACTTTGAGCCTAGTCAGTGTGGCTCAGCAGTTGAGCACTGACCCAGGAACCAAGAGGTCACTGGTTTGATTCCCGGTCAGGGCACATCCCTAGGTTGCAGGCTCAGTCCCCAGTGTGGGGCACGTAGGAGTTAACCGATTGATGATGTTCCTGTCTCATCAATGTTTCTAGCCCTCTGTCCTTCCTTCTTCCTTCCTCTCTCTTTAAAAAAACAAACAACAAAAAAACTCCCAAAAAACAACTTTGATCACTTCGTAAGTAACTGCATAGCAGTGGTTCTCAACCTTCTGGCCCTTTAAATACAGTTCCTCTTGTTGTGACCCAACCATAAAATTATTTTCGTTGCTACTTCATAACTGTAATGTTGCTACTGTTATGAATCGTAATGTAAGTATCTGATATGCAGGATGGTCTTAGGCGACCCCTGTGAAAGGGTCGTTTGACTGCAAAGGGGTCGCGACCCACAGGTTGAGAACCGCAGGCATAATGGGTCCCCAGGAAATGCTAGAGAAATATATAAGATCTCTGGTAACCTTCAGAAGCAATGTCACCAGTCATAATCTCCCATAAAGCATCCCTGGGCGGCTACACTCGGGTACAGAACATTGGGCTGCATAAAACGTTAGTCAGTGGTCGGCAAACTGCGGCTCACGAGCCACATACGGCTCTTTGGCCCCTTGAGTGTGGCTCTTCCTAAGCCTTAGGAGTACCCTAATTAAGTTAATAACAATGTACCTACCTATATAGTTTAAGTTGAAAAAATTTGGCTCTCAAAAGAAATTTCAATCGTTGTATTGTTGATATTTGGCTCTGTTGACTAATGAGTTTGCTGACCACTGCGTTAGATGGATGAAGAATCTGAGTTACAGTGAGGATATAGGGAGGGGAAATGAGTGAAGGGTAAGTGAAGAAAAGGTCCATGTGAGTTGATTATATCTGACTTAGTTATCAAATTGTCTGATAAATATGCAAAGTTACTGAGGAATATCTGATTTACAGTAAGACTATACTGTGTGATTATATAACATGTATTAAACACTTAATTTGTGCCAGGCACTGGTCTTGGCAATAGAAGTGGATAAAGATAGAAGGTCCCTACCCTGATGATCCTTGCACTCTTGGGGACTTAAACAACTAACAGGTAAACAAGCAATCATTCTGGGTGGTGAAAAATGCTATGAACAGAATAAACCAGGATAATGTGCTTACAGCTGGTGGCAGGAAAAGTGGAAAACACTTTAGGTGGTAGGTCAGGGACGGCCTCTTTGAGGAGGTAACCAGTGCTGAGAGTCACATGATGATGAGTCAGCCGCACAAACGTCCAGGATAAGACGCTTCCAGGCTGAGTGAATAGCAAGTACAAAGGCTGCCAGAGAAGGAGAGAGGCACGTGTGAGGGACAAAAAGCAGTGCCCGTGTGGCAGAAGCAGAGCAGTCAGTAAAGGGGGGAGTGGGATAAGACAGGGTCAGGGAGTTAGGCAGAAGCCAAAGAACTGATGAAGGGCTGCACAAGGATCTAGGGTTTAATGTAGGAGATTTATATTAATAACCATAGTCTTTAGACCAGTGATGGCGAACCTTTTGAGCTCGGCGTGTCAGCATTTTGAAAAACCCTAACTTAACTCTGGTGCCGTGTCACATATAGAAATTTTTTGATATTTGAAACCATAGAAAAACAAAGACTTATATTTTTGATATTTATTTTATATATTTAAATGCCATTTCACAAAGAAAAATCAACCAAAAAAATGAGTTCATGTGTCACCTCTGACACGCGTGTCATAGGTTCACCATCACTGCTTTAGACTATTCATAGTAGTACAAATGATAAGCATAAAATCTGTGCTTAATCAAACAAGTCCAGGCAAGAAACCACACTGTACTGAAAATGTGTATGTGTGTCTGAATGTTAACATGGATCCTTAAGATCTAAGCAAAGATAGTGACGGTGAGGTTAAGGCCATACCACATTCTTTATGAAGCAGCCAATCTTATACTCGCATATGGGTAAATGTGTCACTTTACTACATCCGAAGCAAAATCCCTTCCATAAAAATCCCAAGGAGTCATATACTTTCCTAGCTCCCATGTACACCTGTTCCGAAATAAAGTTTGGTAATTCTATAGCTAACTTTCCCTTTTTCAATAGAAAACCACCCTGCTTTAAGCAAAGCAAAGACATCATGTACGTATTTATTCTTCCCCTACATTTCATTACAGCTCCTTCCCTCACTTCCTTGAAATTTTAACCGAATGTCACTTTTTCTAGAGTGAATGATTTTTTTAAAAAGCATCCTGTGCTTCTGTGAAAAACAGTATGTCCATCACACCACAATTACATTTAAATAAAATCAAGAAATTAAACCCTGGCCAGTGTAGCTCAGTTAGTTGGGAGTGTCAACCTGTACACTGACAGGTGGTAGGTTCAATTCCCAGTCAGGGCACATACCCAGGTTGGGTATTTAATCCCCGGTCAAGGTGTGTACTGGAAGGCAACCAATTGATGTTCCTCTCTCCCATTGATGTTTCTCTCTCTCTTTCTTCCCCTCGCTCTAAAATCAGTAAGTATGTCCTCAGGTGAGGATTAAAAACAAAACATTCAAGAAATCTACAGGAATAGTTGCGTGGGTAAAAAAATCTAAAAACGGAATCCCAGATACCTGCAACAAATACCATGAAATGTTAAAGAGGACACTACCACATAAAAGACTATTTCAAAGATGGCAGGTTTCACATTAAACTACAATCATACAAGTGTTACAATCCTTTCATCTGAATTAGTCTGGGGGATTGACCACTGTTTATTTTGCCAACTATGGTGGCAATTCATAATCCTTTTTTGGGGGGGGGGGGGGGGCGGGGGACAAAAAATGAAGATAATATACACAAATTATTTATTACATGTAAATTAAGGAGTTCCATGACCCCACTGGTGCTCCTGAATGTCACCTGAAGAATCTCTGACCTGTGGTATAAGTAACCATGCTGATGTGGGTATGTGGAATGACATCTGTAAGACAGTATTATCACAGTATTTTCAAACAGGAGAAAAAGCATGGGGCTCTATCCCTCACTAGCTCTATGAACCTTGGCCAAGTTACAGCCCCCTCTAAATTTCAGTTTCCTCTTAGTTAAGATAAGGACAATACCCACAGCAGAGGACTCCTGTAATGACTGAAGCACAAATATAAAACACCTCACTCTCTGGCTCCAAGTAGAATCTCAAATGCTATATTGTCTTAGCTCTTCCCCTTCAAGTCCTGTTTGACAACTATGTAGTCATAAAATATTCTGTAAAAGCCTACAAGAGAAGCAAGAATTCTCCAGAGTTGGAGCATTGAATTCAACTTGTTCCCTCCACACAATTTTGGCTCTTCTCTCCAGTACAAACACCTATAAAAAAGAAACTGCTGTGGTTTAAAGAAGCAAATGTGATTAACATGCTAAGGCAGCGGTTCTCAACCTGTGGGTCGCGACCTCTTTGGGGGGGGGGGGGGGTCGAACGACCCTTTCACAGGGGTCGCCTAAGACCATCAGAAAACACATATATGATTACATATTGTTTTTGTGATTAATCACTATGCTTTAATTATGTTCAATTTGTAACAATGAAATTGGGGGGCACCACAACATGAGGAACTGTATTAAAGGGTCGCGGCATTAGGAAGGTTGAGAACCACTGTGCTAAGGGGAAGAGACCACATCTGTGGCCTACAAAAATGGAAGGAAATGGATTCTGAACACCACACCTTGTATTTAAGTGATGAAGTTTGTTTTCAACAGAGATGTGAAAGCTGTACCTTCTTTTTAAACACCCATTTTTCTTTCTTTTAAAAAAAATATATATTTATTGTTTCAGAGAGGAAGGTAGAGGGAGAGGGAGAGAGAGAGAAACATCAATGATGAGAGAGAATCTTCGATTGGCTCCCTCCTGCACGACCCCCCACTGGGGATTGCGCCCACAACCTGGCATGTGCCCTTCAGCGGAATCGAACCTGGGACCCTTCAGTCTGCAGGCCGACGCTCTATCCACTGAGCCAAACCTGCTAGGGCGAAAGCTTTACCTTTCAATTAAGCTTCAGTCACTAAACTATTATTAATTTTTGATAGAGGTGGCTTGCTTTTCCTGGATAAAATACTTTTCAAGGACGTGAGATATTTAAAAGAAAATAAATGTAGCTGTTAGAATGGTGGGGAAAAAACCCAAAATAAAACCCAGGAGGGCAATTAAGTCAAGACTCTTCAATGTCAATGTGACTGAATAGAAATTAAAAGGCAATGAGGCATATGTGGCAGGAGTGTGGAGTCAAAATGCAAGCATCTTAAACGTCAGCTAGGAAAGAATCCCATACTCTTGCACACAGCCCCGAGTGAAGAAACATTTTAATTCACAGCCCAGAAATATATACACATATGGATATATGCTTAACCTTTACCGCGTGTACCACACAGACATTTTCTATTCCCAGTGTCTGTTCCGTAGGGAAGTGAAAATGCTGGTAGTTCTAAACTGATTTCACAACTCACTTATGGACAGGATGAAAGACAGTGAACTAGGGTGTTACTACACAGTCACAGTTCGGAACCTCTTGCCTGAAGTGTTTTCATAATCTCAGCATTTTGCTCAAAGCAAAAAGAGAACTGAAAGAAAGGAAGCAAAGAAAGCACTTGCTCTTAAAAAGAGGAATACCATACCCAGAATCAGAGCACTAGTCAGTCTGACTCGATTGCCTCCACTATTTATGTGCCTGGGGCAAGCCACTTCCTGTGCTGTCGTGAGTTACGTGAGTACGGGGTTGGGTGGCTATTCCTGAGGGTCATAAAGGTCAAGACTCTTAAGACACAGAAGCAACGTCAACTCTGGGAAAGAATGAAGTCTCATGACAACACCCAGATGGTACAAAATGGCACACTGGCAGGACCTAATGCATCGGCCAGGTGTTCAATTAGGCTAATTGGATTTTCTTGATTCTTGTGTGGCAAAGCACACCCTGAAGAAATAGTTCGAAAGCTACCTACCAGATTAGTTCATTTCAGCACTTACTTTACAAATATCAGGCACAGACATTGTGCCCGGGAACAAAGGTGGAGGTGGCCTAGGTCCTCACACAGGGGGGCTGTCCTTGTCTCCTAACCCAGAAGATGCTCAAGGCTGGCATCTCCTTAGCCAACACCTGCTCCTCGTTGGCTCTGCCCATCCCTGACCGGCGTCCACCTGTGTGTCCCGAGATCGCGAAGGAACGCCAGCTCCGCAGCCGTCAGGTCCGGACTGGAAGCTCCTTGGAGCGCGCGTGTGTGTGTGTGTGTGTGCGCGTGTGTGTGTCACCCTCCAAGAGACGCTGGAGCAAGAAGAGGAAATAGAGTCCTGCGGCCCCTCAGACCTGCGTCCAGGGCCCGGCGTGGCCAAAGCAAACCTACCCGGGGTCCAGTCGGCCGGTTCCGGGAGCCGGGGTGGGGACGGGAAGGAGGGCAAGAAACCAGGGAGTCCGCCGCGAGAGGGAGAGGGGCGGGGCAGAAACAGGAGTTACCATGCCGCCGAGCACTTCGTCCTGGTCGTCGGTGAGCAGCAGCACCACGTTGGGCCTCCGAGAGCCCGCCGCCGCCCGGGAGCCCCCCAGGCAGCAGCCCGGCAGCAGGAGCAGGAACAGCAGCGCTGGGCTGCAGGAGGGCAGGTGGCGGGGGCTGTGCCGCCCGGGCCCACCTGCGCCCAGAGGCAGGAGCCGCATGGCGGAGAGGGCTCCGGGGGGACCCCGGGACGGGGTGTGGGGACGCGCAGGCGGCTGAAGGGCGAGAGGCCGAGGAGCCGCGGGGAGAGTCGGCGAACGGTGAAAGCCGGGGGCTGGGGTCAGGCGTTCTCTCCCCAGGCGCGGTCACGTGAGCGGGGACGGGGGTGGAGCGCGCCGCGCGGTCACGTGGGGGCGGCGGGGCGGGGCCGCGGACGGGCGGGAGGGCGGGGCGGGGCCGCGGGAGGGAACCCGGAAGTGGCCGAGACTGGGGAGAACCGCGGAGAGCGGGACCGCGCTGGCCTCGGCTTGGGCTCCATTCGGGTTTCGGTAGGACCCGTTTCTGAGCACTTGGTGCAAAAACTGTAAAACGGAGCGAGGATAAGATGAAAAGGAGGAGGAGAGAGAAAGGAGGACTGTCCCTGGTAAGATCAGCTGGTGGGCAGAGTCTGGGTTTTACCATGTTTAATCCCCAAGACAGAAAACACTAATTGAGGACCCTTATATTGAATCGGTTTTGATTTTCTTTGCAACTCAGCTCTTCGATTTGGAGCTGGATTCCAAGTCAGCTCGCTCTCTCTCTCTCTCTCTCTTTTAATTCTCAACCCGAGGATATTTTCCCAGTGATTTTAGAGAGTGTGGAAGAGATTGGGAAAGACAGAAAGAAAAAAATCGATGTGAGAAAAACACATAGATTGGTTGCCACCTGCACGTGGGGGAGAGCCTGCAACGGAAGTGCATGCCCTTGACCAGAATGGACTCTGAAACCCTTCCCTCCCTAGGCCAAGGCTCTATCCCCTGAGCCAAACCGGCTAGGGATCCAAGTCAGCTCTCTTAATTCCAAGCCTGGTTATATATTACTCCTCCGCCGTTAATAGTGGTTTCAAACCAACCAACAATTGAGTGTATCCTGGCAGTCTAATGTGTCTTGATGAGTTTTCAAATATTTACCCTAATATTTATTGGTGAATTTTCTGTTTAATTTTCACCCGTGGATATGTTGATTGATTGTAGAGAGAGGGTGGGAGAGAGAGAGAAACATCCATGTGAGAGAGAAACATAAATCCATTGCCTCTTGTTAGTGCCCAGGTCCTACAACCTAGGCATGTGCCCTGACCAGGAATGAAGCCAGGACCTCTTCCCGACCTTATGTGGGATGTTGCTCCAATCAACGGAGCCACACTGGCCAGGGCATCTTGGTGAATGTTTGAAAGCCCTCTTAGAAGATGTTGGAGGATGTGTACATTGAATAAAAACAAAACCTGTGAAACATGACCATCCAACCACATTAAGTAATCTGTAGAAAGTTCCATAAAACCAGAGCTCCGAAAATGTCTGTGGTGGCTCTAGACCTGCTCTACCATGCCCCTCTGCTGAAATATAGGAAAAAACAGAAACTTTCCTGACAAGGTGAGTGGCCGAGCCTTATTCCCAACTCAGAACAATAGGCTGTACCTCCTGGCTCCTAACAACGTGCATACTAGTATTCTCTAAGCTGGATCATCCAACACAAAAAGTCTTTTAAGCCTTGTGAAAGCACTGTACCATAAGGTAAAAATAATTGTGAAAGTACTTCAAAATGTCATATATACAACTACAGGTGTTAGGCAAAAGAAGTATTGTGCCAGTTTTCTGTTAGGTCGGAGAGAAGTCCAGGAGCCATGCATGCACAAGGCAGATGGTGACGCAGATACTAGACCAGGGGTCCTCAAACTACGGGCTCGCGGGCCACATGCAAATACAAATATTGTATTTGTTCCCGTTTTGTTTTTTTACTTCAAAATAAGATATGTGCAGTGTGCATAGGAATTTGTTCATAGTTTTTTTTAAACTATAGTCCGGCCCTCCAACGGTCTGAGGGACAGTGAACTGGCCCCCTGTTTAAAAAGTTTGAGGACCCCTGTACTAGACCCTCCCTGGAATTCCTAACAGGTCAGCGCACCAGACAGATGGTGACACAGATACTGGCCCCTTCCTGGAACCTGTGTCAGACCTGCCCTCGGCGGGAACTCCCACAGCTCATGTCCCCCCCACCCACCCCTACCCCCCCACTGAACAGCTATATTAAAACAGTGCCTCCGCTCCCTGTTGGTGCGACTTCACTGGCCCCGCCTTTGGAACCCGTGGATCTCGCGCTGGGATGCAGATTAAAGCTTCTCCTTTCCTCCTTTCTGACTTGCTTGGCTCTCTGACTTTGTCTCCTGCGCCGCGGACCTTACATTCTCTACTGGTGGCACCTTCTGAATCGGCACCAAAAAGAGGACCCCATGTAGAACAAAGTTGAGTTGAGGGCACGGAGATTAAGTTTAGGGTGGCTGAGGCAGCTGGAAGTTGGGCGGCAAAGTTAGAAAGAGGAGGAAGCTTTGTAGATGAAAAGCTCCATAAATCTGCACAGATATCCTTTTGAGACTTCGTTGAACACTAAGGTGTGTTTTATTGGATAAAGGCACCAGAAGGTAAGACCATGAATAACTAAGGAGATGTAATAATTCTTAAAGGAGGTGGAGATGTTTGAGAACCAGCCAGAAGGGAAAGTCTTCCTTAATCACAAGGGACATTCAGTTGAGAACCCAGAAAGGTTATACCTTAGTAGTCGAGCTAAACTATCACAAATGAAAAGTACTGTACACCTATGATAACAAAAGTTCAATACAAGTCTCAAAAATATCAAGCTGACCTGCAAGAAACATAACTTGCCTGTCAAAACAACGTCTCCACTCTTTAAGGGAAGACGAGAAAATCTAAATACTAAACAACATAAAATTGACAATAGAAGTTCCTGCATCCAATAGAAAAATACGCAGGCCGCCACACAGGAAAATACGACCAGTAACCAGGAGAAAAATCAGTAATAAATGACAGAGATGAGGGAATTAAATCAAGGTGATAAAACACCTACTATAACTATGTGTCATAATATAGTTTAAACCATCGGTCACCAACCTATGGTCCGTGAGGTCCAAAAGGTTGGCGACCATTGGCTTAAGCAGATCTAGACTGCCTGGGCATCCTGCAGAACATCCTATCCATCCATCACATTGATGACATCTGCTGATTGGGCAGGATGAACAAGAGGCATGCTGGAATCTTATGATACATGTGCTCCGGAGCTTGGGAGATAGACCTTATGAAAATTCAGGGACTTGGCACTTCAGTAAAGGATTTTAGGGGCCCAGGGATGTGCCAGGACATGGCCTCCAGAGTAAAAACAAACTGGTACATGTTGCATCTCTTATTACAGAGAAGAAGCAGTGTTTGGTAGACTTCTTTTGTCTTTTGTATGTAACCCATCCTACCTAGGAATTCCGCCCCAGCCCATAATAGACTAGTTCCCCCTTTACTGCAGTTTTACTTTCTGCCGTTCCAGTTACCCACTGTCAACCATGGTCAGGAAATATTAAATGGAGAATTCCAGAAATAGACAATTCGTAAGTTTTAAATTGTGCGCCATTCTGAGTAGCTCGATGAAATCTTGCACCAGTTCCTCTCTCCCCCACACGAGTGGGCATCCCTTTGTCCAGCACACCCACCAGTTCGTCACTTGGTAGCCGTCTAGGTCCGTGGTCGGCAAACTGCGGCTCACGAGCCACATGTGGCTCTTTGGCCCCTTGAGTGTGGCTCTCCCTAAGCCTTAGGAGCGCCCTAATTAAGTTAATAACAATGTACCTACCTATATAGTTTAAGTTTAAAAAATTTGGCTCTCAAAAGAAATTTCAATCGTTGTACTGTTGATATTTGGCTCTGTTGACTAATGAGTTTGCCGACCACTGACCTAGACCAGTGGTCTAGGAAGCGCCACACTGAAGGGGCCAAAGAGCCGCATGTGGCTCGCGAGCCAAAGTTTGCCGACCACGGGTCTAGGTGATCAGGTTTAGGTTTCGCAGTGCTTGTGTTCAAGTAACCCTTATTTTACTTAATAATGACTCTAAAGCACAAGAGTAGTGATGCTGGCAATTTGGACATGCCAAAGAGAAACCGTAAAGTGCCTCCTTTAAGTGAAAAGATATGTATCTATAAGAAAAAAACATAGTATATATAGGGCTCAGTATTATCCTCAGTGTCAGACATCCACTGGGGGTCTTGGAACATGTCTCCCACCCCCTTATAAGGGGGGACTATTGTACAGAGTGTCAGCTTTGAGTGGTGCCTGGAGGTGAAAAGTGCTCAGTAGCAGGCAGGGCTGGCTACATAATCTGCAGGGCCCTTTGTGAAGATCTTTGTATGACATATTTATACTCAGCAGAAATCACTCACCATGGAAGTGGCACTAAACAACGAATTAGACAAAATAGCTTAGTCAGTTGTTAGCCAGCCTTTGTCAGTGGCTACCTAAGTGCTGGCATAAAGGCACCTCACTTCCTCTCAAAAAATGTCACTGAGTACAGGTGAGAGGTCAGAATTTTGGTTCCCAGCTGGTATACATTCAGTAATCACAACTTAAATTTTTTTTTTCATTTATTGATTTTATAGAGAGAGAGAGAGAGAGAGGAAGGGAAAAAGAAACATTGATTTGTTTTTCCACTTATTTATGCACTCATTGGTTGCTTGTATGTTCCCTAACCAGAGTTCAAACCCGCAACCTTGGTGTATCAGGACGATGCTCTAACCAGTTCAGCCACCAGGCCAGGGTCAAGCAATCACAACATTTTATTATTGCAAAGGAAAGGCTGTTCTGTTATTTTGAAATCTAGTGTGATATTTAAATATGAATTAAGCATCAGTCAGATTAGGTCTCCAAAGTTCCTCTAAGCACTCAAATGTTATGACTTAAATATCATTCAACATTAATAGTTCTTACTTATTGACCATCTATTATGTATTACTATGCATTTCCTAAGGTCTGTCTAAAGCTTGATAGCTTTTACAAATACTAAAATCCTGTTTTTCCTTCTTGTTCCAACTTTTTGAATGGAAAAAATAGGAGTCTTGTTCATGTATAGCTATTAAACTAAAAATAGGTTTCATTGTATTCCAAGCATGTACAAAATTGTAATCAGCAGACTTAAAGAGCAAAAGTGAGTTTCCATGTGGAGAAGCTGAAACACAGCAATGACCTTTTGCATTTCTCATGTGACTCCGGAATGAGTAATCCCTGAAGGATTAAAGTAAAAGGTTAACTGCCAGATTTTACAAATCAGCCATTCCAAGAATAATCAAAGCTTTCATTATAGCAATTTAGTCTTTGTGAGTGTCTGCACATGCTGAAAAAAAATTATCAAATTACCAAAAATGTTGAATCTTGTTAAGGTAGTTTCAAATAATAGGTGTCAGAAGGTTATTGACAAGACCCTGATACAGGCTTGGAAATCATTTAAATGTTCACCCTCATTTAGCTTGTACACTAGATTTATATAGATTGCACTTGATAGACTATATTAAATTGTACTTGACTTTGAGATAGTTGCTTCTTAGCTCCTTGTAAATATAATGCAATGTCGGACCTTATATTTGGTATAAAATAAGTAGTATAATTATTTAAATATTAAAACTAAAGTTTCAAACAAATTGAAACACTAATTATTGTCAGTAGCATAACTAACCATAGTAAATTTAATTTTAGCTATTTTCTTTAGTCATGATCAGTTCAAAATCATAATTGTTAGACCAATAGTTCTCTCTCTCTTTGTTTAAAATATAATTTTATTGATTTCAGAGAGGAAGGGAGAAGAAGAGAGAGATAGAAACATCAATGATGAGAGAGAATCATTGACTGGCTGCATCCTGCACTCCCTCTACTGGGGATTGAGCTCACAACCCAGGCATGTGCCCTGACCAGGAATCAAACCATGACTTCCTGGTTCATAGGTTGATGCTCAACCGTTGAGCAACTCTGGGTGGGCCAATGGTTCTCTCTTAGATCCTTCCAGGCACCACGCAGTAGTAATGTAATGTACAAAAATGGGCTTCTCTTTGCTACCTCCAGGATTCTATTTAATGGAACTCACTTTTCTTAAGAAGGTTGGTTGGTCTTATCTCTAGTTTTCATTTAATTAATTCAGTTAATTAATTCAACAAATATTTATTGAGTACCTATAATGTGATAGGGACTGTTCTAGGTGGTGGGCAAACATCAGTGAACAAAACAGACAAAAATTCCTGCCTTCAGGAGTATACTTTACTAGTGTGAAAGTCCATCTAGTTGTGGTAAGTCCTCCTAGACTTGAACCACCTGCTTGGTTGAAGTTCAGTTTCTGTTTGGGTGTCCTCTGTTGCTGGCTTTTTATCTATGGCACTTAAAACACCTGTCTGGTGAAAAATTACTCTTGAAAAATGAGAAGTTCACTTTCTAAGGGAATAGCTTAGAAAGAGCCACCTGCTAGAATTCCAGCTATATGTATATACCAAAATTATGAGCCCCTATCTTGCAAATTTCTGTTTTGCTGGACCATAATTATCCAGGACTATCTACAGTTAAACTGGCCAACTTGGGGCTCTTTTTAAATCTGCACAGTCAATTAGAAAAAAAACTACAAAACTAAGCAATGACCCAAACTCAGCCCCCAATGAAAGCACCTAAGCTACCAGCTGAAGCAATTGGAGATGTAAAAGATAACATTATGGAAGCATAGCATTTAGCTGTTTGACAAAATAGAAAGAAATGGTTAGAACAAGGCTGTAAATTTGACTCTCAAAGAAACTTATGGGTAGGTCCAAATGAACGACCACTCCTCCCTAATTGCATACAACATCACAGATTACAATATGTACATGACTTAACTCACTGCAATGCTGAGAAAATGATTTTGTGAGGAAAACAATACTATTGGAAGCCATTTCCATAGATAGCTTTCTAGGCAGACCAAATATACCAAATCTTCCCAAAGGGCAGCCCTGGAGAGCCCATTCATACCTCTAGGGGGCATTTTCCCTTGCCTTTAGGACCCTTTGAGGCCTGGCAAATGCACTGTATTCAGTTGCCCCCTTCTCAAGGATACAAATACATGTTAGTAATGATTTATATATTTTCTCTTTGCGTGGAAACATTCTCATGCTGCAAAGCCACAGCCTCAGCAGTAAATGAATTACTCCTAGAAATTATCTTCCCCACTTAGGGAATCCCCTCAGAGCTCCACAGTGACCAGGGAACTCATTTCACAGGACAAATTATTCAATCTGTCTGTAAGATCTGGCCGACTTCACATATCTGTTGTGCTTATCATCCCAAGTTCTCTGATCTTGTAGAACAGACTAAAGAGTAATCAAAACTTAATTGGCAAAACTCATAGGGTCCTTTAATCTGCCTCGGTCTAAGGCTCTCCCCTTGGTATTGCTCAACCTAGGATCTGCTCCCTTTGGCAAGCATAGTTTGTCTCCTTTTGAAATTATTACTTGGAGACCTATGAGATTAGATCAAGGAATGTATGAGTCTGCACTGCTGAAGAAGACCTGTTGTTTATTGTAAAGAATGTATAAGGGCCCTTACGACTCACACTGCTAGAGCAATCTTTCCATGGCTTGCTCCCGGGAGGCAAAGATCTACAATCCACAATCTCCAACCTGGAAATTGTATCGACAGTGGGGCCTTGACTTACGAGTTTAATTCGTTCCATGACGGAGCTTGTAACTCAAATTACTCGTATGTCAAATCTTAAAGTGAACGAGTGAGACACGTGATGCTGGGCTGATGTTGTGGCGGCGTTCACTGTGACGTTTGCTGCGCCAACTAGCGGTGGGGTATCTGAAGCTGGCTCGTAACCCGAATTTTAGCTCGCAACTCAAAGCAAAAATCGGCTGAGAGAGATGGCTCGTATCTCGAAAAACTCGTTAGTTGGGACACTCGTAAGTCAAGGCCCCACTATATTGGAAATACCATCTCTATAAAGATGACTTTCAGCCCCGATGGAAAGGGCCATATGAGATATTATTAACTAACCCATGTGCTGCTAAACTTAGAGGTATTGACTCACAGATTCATGTTTCTCATTTAAAAAATACCCATACCTGAGTGGTCATCTCAGCCTACTGAAGATCTTAAGCTGAAAATCTCTGAACAACCCAAGACGACCACTAGAATTTTCATTCTGGATGGGAGCAGATGGTACCTAATGCAAGGGCTCTCCCAAGACCTCGGACCAGGCCAGTCAATCATACATGATTCCACACAGCAACCCTTGCGCTTGTTCTTCCCTTTGAGCACCTTTGTTTCATTTACTGATCATATTGCTACCACAACTGTGTTTTTTTCCCTGAACAAAACTCTTTTTGTTTGGTAATCCTCACCTGAGGATATTTTTTTTCATTGATTTTTAGAGAGTGAAAGAGAGGGAGGGAATAGGGAGAGAAATATCAGTGTAAGAGAGACACATCAATTGGTTGCCTCCCACACTCACTCCCACCAGTGCTGCGTATGGAACCTGCAACCCAGTTATGTGCCTTTGACCAGGAATCCAAACTGAGACCTTTCAGTCCAAGGGTCGACGCTCTAACTATTGAGCTACACTGGCCAGGGTTTGCCGGAACAAAACTCTTAAGAAAACATTCTTCCTTTTCCTAGCTCGTTAGTCTGATTTCATTGTGAACACACTCAGATTCTTATGTCTGCTTACTACAATGACTACCCTATTCGCCATTCAACACCCTTTTGCTCCCACTATCCAGTGATTACCCAACAGTACTAATTTAACTGACTGTTGGATATGCAACTGAGCTAACCATACTCATGATGAACCAGAATTAGTGGCTTGGTCCTTGAACCTTGAAAGCTTACAAAACCTAATTGGACATAACTCCAGATTTAAAGTTCTTCTTTATTCTCAAACCTCAGAAAATATTGATGGAACAAATGACCTTCCTGTGTCCAAATCCATTCATAAGCTCCCCCAACCCAGAAAGAAATACCCATAAATACAGTCTGGACTCTTACCAATAACTTGCCTATCTGTTTTGAAAATATAAACAGTTCAGGCATACTTTCAGGTTTTGTCCCTTTAAAAATGTATGACTACACTCTTGTATGATGCAAACGACCATGAGTTCACAACTCAGTGGGCCTTAAGTGACTACAATATTACTTCTTATGTTACCTCTCTAATGTTGGGAAATTCAAGGAATAATGCCACTCAGTCCTGCAAATGTCCTGCTCCCATATATTACTAGGGGTCTAGATAAAAAATCTGGTATTTGATGTAAAATGGATAAAAATCTATCTCTTAGGGAATTCCAGCCTGCAAACTTGAAACAAACTCTTTTAATCCTAACCCAAATATATAGAAACCTCAGGTGCTCTTTTAATCATTCTCACGATAAGTTGAATGACTTCTGTGTTGACAACTATTGTGATCATCCAGCATATGAAGGCTACGAAGTCCCTCCTTCATAAGTAGGACATACTACTTCCCTCAAAGTCTGTGTTGAACGACCTAATTACACAATTTCACTTGAAGGTACTGGCTGTTTCTTCTTGTGTGGGATGCAAATATATCACCTTGTCAACCTCATGGTGAGGCAGATATGGTATTGTGATATCAGCACCCAATACTGTCACCAGAAAGATTCTCCCTTCCTCTGCCATTTCCACAATCTATAAACTTTGACCAAAACAGATCAAATGGAATTGGTATTTTGGGCATGGTCTTTTCGGTCCTCTTTCCACCTGATACCCCATAATAAATGAAGCTTTGGGTAGGCCTTCACTAGAGCTTCCTTTCAGGCATGGAGTATCTGAATTAGAAGACTATCAGAAATCTTACTATTTTTGTAGCACAAACATTGAATGTTACTACAACTTGAAGGACAAGTAATAATTGACAGTCTGGCTGGAAGTGTACTTCACAACTGTAGGGCTCTAGATGGGATAGGTGTCCAGCAAGGCGATACTTATGCCCTTTAGGAAGAATGTTTTCTATGTTAACAAATTAGATAAAGTGGTACAATAGTTTGAGGTTCTAAAACAAAATGTTAAGGTCCTTGAACAGACAGAACAGTACCCTATAAGTTAAGAATGGATAGACTTATTTAGCTGGCTGCCTAGAGGAATAGGGTTTCAGTCTACATTACAGGACTTAATCATATTGGTTTTTATGATTATACTGTTCACTGCCTTAATTAGGTGTCTGACCAGGTGCATCAAACAACACCTAACAGCCACTACCACAATAATGGTAGCCCAATGCCTAGAGGTGTTAAAATGAATAAATTCGACTGAGACCACCTCTACAAAGGAGCTTTTGATTATAGGAATGTGACATAGCCCTACTTCTGACAAACCTCCTTGTTGCTCAGAGGTGGCCATAAACTCTCTTACTGGACACTCAGGAGACTACTCTCTCTTCTACATGGAAAATGACATATCAGGAATGAATATTCCTGGAGACGAGGGATCGATGTTGTTCTTCCAATGACATACCAATGATACTTCCCAATGGTTGATCATCAATGCTTTCTCAGGAAAGATCTCAATCCAAAGAGGTAAACATGAAAGAAAAACAGCAAAATGGAGTTGATGTTGTCAAGAGAGCACTGTAAAATAGAGCTGGGCAGTCTCTGGGAAGCTGAGCTAACTCACTTCCTTCCATGTGCAACTGAACTTTTGAACTGGGCTAAACCAAAGGGCTACATCCTGATACGGTTTCTGGAACTGGTTCTGCATCACGAAACTCTCTATTAAATAATAAAATTTCCCCCTAGAAATGGTCATAAGCAATCAATCATGGATAGCATAGTGTAAATTGGCTTGCCAGCCCCAATCACAGCTCCTTCAAAGCAATTTATGTAATCCTTTTGAAAGCCTCCCCTTTTCAGTCTTTATAAACTCTACCTCTTTCTTTCCCCCTCAGAACACATTGGGTTCCTACTTAAATCTGTGACTTCTAGATTTGCAATTCCTAAGGCCTCCAAATAAATCTTTTGTTTGCCTTTCAGTTCTTGGTAAAATTGATTGACACTGGCAGAAAAAGATAACAAAATAAATCAGTAGGTGATATGGTATATTGGGAAGTGGTAAGTATAATGGGAGGAAAAAAGAGAACAAAGAGGAGGAAGAAGGGAATTCTGAGAGGGAGGAGAGGGAGCTGTGATTTCACACAGAGTGGTTAGGAAAATCCAGTGAGAAGGCATTTAAGCAGAGATCTAACTCAAGTGAGAGAAGAGTCATATGGCTATTTGGGGGGAAATCATTCCAACAAGTGCAAAGACCTTAACTTTGCTTCCTTATTAGTTTTTTGTTTGTTTGTTTGTTTTTTTATAGTAAAGGTGGAGATTTATTGAAGAACAAGTACAGACTCCCACGTGGGGAGAGAAAGAATCCCACAGAACTGACTCCCATGTAGGGAGGGGGAAGAGTCCCCTCCTTATGAGTTCTTACTTTGCCCATTTCCTCTCCTCAGGTAATTTGGTAATGATGGGGAATGGTAAATAACTTTGAAGTTCTGATTAATTGAAAAATGTTGACCTGCTGTTTTTTTCCTGGCCTTTGTTACCATCTCCTTTAGCTCATGATGAGTTTCTTTACCCATAGGTCCTGAGAGAGAAACCCTGGATGAGAACAGTGTTGAAGACTAGCAATTATCACATCTCTAACTGGGTTGAGATAGAGAGAAAGGGCTGGGAAATCAACTAAGAAAAGAAATCCAATTTCAGTGTTTCCCTTGATAAAAGTCCTTCTTTTTACAAAGTTCGGCATATGAAGGAAGGCTCTCAGGACTCTATTCAATGCCAGAGACAATAGAAAAAAAGAAAAAAAAACACTCAAAAAACAAAACAAAATCTCTCTATATAAAAGGCTAATATGCTATGTCCGACCCTCCAGGTAATGACGTCACATAGCAATGCCCGGCTTCTTCTCTCTAGCAACAACTAGCCTCCTTGCAGTTTCTTTAGCCCAGGAACACTACTTGCTTTATAGCCAGGTGGAAACACTTTACACTGTAATCAATTGTCTGTGAAGTGTTTTCCCGTGCCTCATCTCATTTGATCCTCACAGAAGTCATGGAGTAGGTAGATAGGAGACTCGGTAGAATCCTATTTTCTCTTCATTAGCCAGAAAAACAAAGATTTAGAAAGCTTAGAAACTTGACCCGACTGAAAAGAAGAAATTGTGGACCTTGACAATGACTTCAGGTTTTCTCACTGCATAGAAGAGCGGTTCTCAACCTATGGGTCATGACCCTTTGAGGGTCGAATGACCCTATCATAGGGGTCACCTAAGACCATTGGAAAACACATATAATTACATATTGTTTTTGTGATTAATCACTATGCTTTAATTATGTTCAATTTGTAACAATGAAAATACATCCTGCATATCAGATATTTACATTATGATTCATAACAGTAGCAAAATTACAGTTATGAAGTAGCAACGAAAATAATTTTATGGTTGAGGGTCACTACAACATGAGGAACTGTTTTAAAGGGTCGGGGCATTAGGAAGGTTGAGAACCACTGGTATAGAATATAGTCAAACACTGCTGCAGTTAAATATTTTACCCTTTGTTCTCCCTGCATGATCGACAATAATAATCTGCTTTGTATTGATATTTACTACTGTGTTGCTGACAATTACCTGAGAGAGAAGTTGGGGTGTTTCACTGGGCTGGGAAAAGTTTAGCTAAATCAGAAAGCAGGTGTAATTAAGCAAGTTTATTCTATATCTATAAAAGGCTAAGTTGACTCCCGCATGCTCAATACATAAAAACTCTCACTGGCGCCAATTGCACACATGCATTTCCTTCTGTCATTGTCGATCGTGAATTTAGTCGACATTTCTATTATAGAGAAAGGGCGAATAGTGATAATAAAATATTTCTTCTAATTAATTTCCTTTCAATGTGCATGAATTCGTGCACCAGGCCACTAGTTATAAATAAATAATCCCATTCTATTTCATACATTTTAAAATTAAATAGATAACATAGTAGTTGATACAATTTAACATAAAGTAATATTTCTAGTATAATTTTTAAAAATATATTTTAAAAGATTTCAGTGAGGAAGGGAGATGGAGAGAGGTAGAAACATCAATGATGAGAGAGAACCATTGATTGGCTGCCTTCTGCATGCCCTGCACTGGGGATTGAGCCTGCAACTTAGGCATATGCCCTGTGACCTTGATCCCTCATAGGTGGTTTATAGGTGGATGCTCAACCACTGAGCCATGACAGCCAGGTTCTAGTATAATTTTAAATTATGGATACCTAAGGGAAAAGTTATAAAATTTCTACTTTCCTTCTATTAACTCCAATTTCAAAAAGGGTCCTATTGTTCTCACTCTATGTTTACATGTATTGTGGTGGTAGTGCCAAGGGACCTGTAGGACAAAGCTCTACTATGAAAGTGCCTTGAAAAGTAAAAAGTGTGTTGATCAAACATCAAGCATTACCACTATTCACTAGGTGCACTGTTGCTTCTTTTAGAAACATGGCAACAATTTAATAGCATTAGGAGATGGACATATATTCATCCATAAAGAAATATGTGTTCATCCATAATGAAAGCCAGACTTTGGCTTTAAGAAAAGTTCACTTTATTCTTTGTGAATGGGCAGTTATTTAGACGCTCCATGCCTCAGTTCACTCATCTGAAAAGTGAGGATAAAATAGTACTTACCTTTGTAGCTATGCATAATGTTTATTTTGATGATGATTATTTCACAATATATACAAATATTGAATTTCTAGAGACTCCGTGCACGAAATTGTGCACTGGTAGGGTCCTTAGTGGCTGCTGGCTGGGTACTCCCTCCCTTCCCCCAGTTGCCTGCTGCTGCCACCAGCTGGGGCCTCCCTCCCTTCCCCCAGCCAGCCCTGCCCCCTGGTCGAACTCCCAGACAAACTCCTGGTGGAGAGGACAATTTGCATACTATGCTTTTATTCTACAGGAGGAGGAGGATTGTTATACACTTGAAACTAATATAATGTTATGTGGTCAGTTGTACTCAAATAGTACTTACCTGCTTTATGGTATTAAAGTGAGATAGTGCCTGGGACTCCATTTAAAAACAAAACAAAACAGTGCCTGGCACAAATAAAGCACTCAAAGAAGCTGAAAATTATTAACTAGAGGCCCAGTCCATGGATTCGTGCACTGGTGGGGTCCCTCAGCCTGGCCTGCGGGGATCGGGCCGAAACTGGCTCTCCAACATCCCCCGAGGGGGCCCAGATTGCAAGAGGGCACAGGCCAGGTTGAGGGACTCTACTGGTGCATCTGTGCACCAGGCCTCTAGTATGCATATAAGACCATTGGTTAATTTCTTCCCATCCGCCCCCTTCCCTCTGAGATTCATCATTCTGTTCCATGTTTCCATGCCTGTGGTTTCCCCTCCTGCATTGAGAGTCTGCCCCCAGGTGGTCAGTGTGCGTCATAGTTACTGGATGGTCGGCCAGTCGCTTAGGCTTTTATATACTACTAGAGGCCCGGTGCACAACAATTTGTGCACTTGGGGAAGGGGGGGGGGTCCCTCAGGCCGGCCTGTGCCCTCTCGTAGTCTGGGACCCCACAGGGGAAGTCCGGCTTGTTTTGTTCCGCCTCCCTCAGCCCGGGCCCAGGTTGATCATTCCCGCCTCCCTCAGCCGCCCGGCCCAGGTTGTTCGTTCCCGCCTCCCTCAGCCGCCCGGCTGGCTTGTTTTGCTCCCACCTCCGCCACCCAGCTTGTTTTCGGCCGCCTGGCTTGCTCCCAGCAGATATATGCAAATTAATCACCATCTTGGCTGACAGTTAATTTGCATATACTCACTGATTAGCCAATGAAAAGGGTAGGGGTCGTATGCTAATTACCATGTTTCTCTTTTATTAGTGTAGATACTAGAGGCCCGGTGCACAAAAATTTGTGCACTTGGGGGGGGGGGGGTCCCTCAGCCTGGCCTGTGCCCTATCACAGTCTGGGACCTCTTGGGGGATGACCACCTGCTGGCTTAGGCCTGCTCCCTAGGGAATTGGGCCTAAGCTGGCAGTCAGACATCACTCTGGCAGCCCGGGAGCCCTTGGGGGATGTCCACTTGCCAGCAGGGAGCAGGCCTAAGCTGCAGTCAGACATCCTTAGCGCTGCTGAGGAGGTGGGAGAGGCTCCTACCACCACCACTGTACTGGCAGCCATCAGCCTGGCTTGTGGCTGAGCAGAGCTCCCCCATGTGGGAGTGCACTGACCACCAGGTGGCAGCTCCTGCATTGAGCGTCTGCCCAATGGTGGTCAGTGTGTGTCATAGTGACCAGTCATTCCCAGTCGTTCTGCTGTTAGGGTCAGTTTGCATATTACCCTTTTATTATATAGGATAGAGACCTGGTGCACGGGTGGGGGCCAGCTGGTTTGCCCTGAAGGGTGTCCTGGGTCAGGGTGGGGGTCCCGCTTGGGTGCCTGGCCAGCCTGGGTGAGGGGCTGATGGCTGTTTGCAGGCTGGTCACACCCCCTTCAGGGTGGGGGTCCCCACTGGGGTGCCTGGCCAGTCTGGGTGAGGGGCTGAGGGCCGTTTTCAGGCTGGCCAATCTCCCCAGCGATGGAAGCTCCCAGCCTCTTCTTTTTTTCTTTTTTTTTTATTCTGGGATTTAATTGAAACTTCTATAATTGAAACTTTGTTGTCTTCAGTGGAGCTCAGAGCCGACTGGGAAGCTTGGCTTCCTCCATCACTGGAGAAACTAAGCCTCCTGCTTGCTTCAGCTCCATGGCTGCTGGCCACCATCTTGGTTGGGTTAATTTGCATATAGTTGCTCTGATTGGCTGGTGGATGTGGCTTAAGGCGTAGCAAAAGTACAGTCAATTTGCATGTTTGTCTTTTATTAGATTAGATAGATTTGTGAAAATATCTACAGTGGAAGGGTACCTCAGCGTTCTATTGAGGCCTACCATAAACATACATCTCTCAGGATATCATGTAAACGTTTGTTTACTGTCAAAATCAGCGACATCAATTTATTATTAGTGTGGTTATCTCTTGGGCATTAAATCCTCATTCTGTTAGGTCTGGTGCCAGGGAATTAGTTGTCCTTAACCCAGTACTTTATCGCTGGAGGAAGGAGTTCACAGCGCTATTAAATCTGAAGTATATGTCAGCGCTTCAGGAAGGTTATCAGAATCTAGCTAAGAACACCTTGAAAGGCACCCAAGTCTGGCGGGAAGGTGAGAAGGGCTGGGCACTGTGCCCCGGGATGTGGAGAAGGGAGCTCCCCGCCTCTGCCTACTGGTTGGCGTTGAGAACGCTGCCGGCATTATTTCCAATTGGATGTAGGAGTTGCTCCCCGTTGGAGTTAAGTCACGTGCTTGAAGGTGAAGGTGGCAGCGCCAGAGCGCCCTGCCCCCGCGGGCCGGAGCCGGGCCTCACCTGCTGCAGGTGTCCCCAGGTAGCCCAACGGCGTGGCCGCCGGCTCTCCTCCCGCTCCGAGCCCAGGGCCGGCGACTCGGATGCCAGCCCGGAGAGGGGAGGGAAGCAGTGGGGGGAGGTTAGCCGCCTTGGGGATCCGGAGCTCGCCGGCTTGGCGCCCGGCCGAGGGCACCCCGCGGGCGAGAGGCCGCGCCTCCTCCCGGAACTGGCAGGCGGCCGGCGGGGAGCGGCGGGAGCGGCGGGAGCCGGGCGCCGCGCACCACGCCGCGGGCTATGGAGGTCCTTCCCACGGGCGGGGGCCCGACCCGGCGCCCGGAGCCTGAGGCCAGGCCGGAGGACGTCGTGGAGGAAGCGGTTCCTGCCGGGCCCCCGGCTCCACCCCTGCGGGGCGCGCCCGCCGCGGGGCTGCCGCCGGACCCCCAGGATCCCTGGGAGGGCGAGGAGGACGCGGAGCCCGGCGAGCGGCGGGGCGGGCGGACCAGCCGCACGGCGTCCCTGGTGAGCGGGCTGCTCACCGAGCTGTACAGCTGCACCGAGGAGGAGGAGGCGGCCGGCGGGGGCCGCGGGCCCGGGGGCCTCCAGCGGCGCCGGGACAGCCTCGACAGCTCCACCGAGGCCTCGGGCTCCGACGTGGTCCTGGGCGGGCGCGGCGACTCCCGGGAGCTGCAGGAGCTGCGGGAGCGGCCGAGCCAGCAGCACCAGCGCCTGTACCTGCGGCAGAAAGGTGAGGGGACGGGGGGCTGCCGGAGGGGGTTCCTGCCGAGGGGCGGGCCTGCCGGAGGGGGAGCGGCCGCAGCCCCCAGCCCTGCGCGCCCGCCTGTGCGCACCCGGACTGAGCCGTCTAGCGCACAGATGTTAAGTTCGGGGTGTCTCCATTGATGGGTCGCTGGCGTCCACAGTGTCACGGAACACGACTAGACGTATTTCTTATCGCCTCCCCGACCCGCATCCCCTTCGAGCCGTGGAGTGGAGCCTCCGTTGTTGGCGTGGCAGCAGCGGTCTCCACCCCGCCCCATGTGTTTGTGGAGGCTCCAAGGGGAGGGGCAGTCCAGGGTCTAATGTCGCCAGAACAGCTGTTAGGACAGGTTTGGAGTTTCTGATAAGTACACGTGAAGTGACTTAGGGCGCTGGGGGCAGTGAGGCATCTGGGGGCTTTTTTAATTTTTTAATTTTTTATTTTAAATTAGCGGTTCTCAACCTGTAGGTCGCGACCCCTTTGGGGGTCGAATGACCCTTTCAGAGGGGTCGCCTAAGACCATCGGAAAACACATATTGTTTTTGTGATTAATCACTATGCTTTAACAGTAGCAAAATTACAGTTATGAAGTAGCAACGAAAATAATTTTATGGTTGGGGGTCACCACAACATGAGGAACTGTATTAAAGGGTCGCGGCATTAGGAAGGTTGAGAACCACTGGTTTAAATAATGCGCCTCCCTGGCCACACTACTGGGATAGTGTTTAACTAGCGAGGCAGAATAATTCCATAATTCGGTTTCTAAGCAGAACGTGTGAATTCCATTTCTGCCGGAACGTCTGGTTTCAAGAAGCTCACTAGGTGGACTTTTCATTAGTGGAGGGCCCTAGGGTGTTGGCATTAGCACTTGGAGAATGTTGACATTATCAGTTGGAGAGGCCATCTGAAAATGGCCTTGGTTTTCAGGGGGAGAGGAGAATTTGTTGTTTCTTTTGTTATCAGACTCTGATGCTATGTCCTAATTGAGATCCCCCCTCAACCGCTAATAAGTAGTTTGCCCTTCAGGCACTAACACAATTATTACAGTTGTCTTTTTTTAAATAGGTATGTCATGACTTCAATTTACAAAATGAAGTGAGGTGTGGAAAACATGCTAAACCACAACAGTTCTTGAATTCATGTCCTTGTGCTAAACTACCAGGAGAGAGGGGAAAGAGAGGATGCCTACGATAATAACATCCTGTCTCCTCTAATTGAAAAATCAGACTAGCTGTTGCTAGAAAACAAAAGAAAAGAAAAAAAAAAAAACTAACCAGAAAAGGAATAAATCTGTCTGCTTTCTCAAATCTATGTAAACAGCTTTCAGCTTCCTCTTTTGGCTTCCCAGTGAAGATTTTTTCCCAGCTGATTGTTACAAACGACTTCCACCTTCCTCCCCCTGCCTGGGACTTGGCTGGAGTTGTGCCATTACATTTGATACAATTATTTGGCTGTTCACCCAGCGAGTGTCTGTTTATGCCTAGAGTTCCGCAGGGCAATCGTTCTTTTAGAATCCAACAAAATCAATTTTGAAGAATTATGATTTGGCTTTTCATTACCGAGCAGATTTGGAGGATTAGTAATTTCCTTTTGGAGGAGGAAATATGGCAAGCTAATTTTTAAAGAAGTAACAGTACAGCTTTGCAAGTGGATTTCAAACAAGTGACCACTGTAGTAATCATTCTTTTTTCTTAAAATTTAAATTCTTTATTGTTTAAAGTATTACATAAGTCTCCTTTTTCCCTCATTGACCACTCCCTGGCCGCCCCCACCCCCCAGCACATGCCCTCACCCCTCAACCCCCTGTCTGTGTCCATTGGTTATGCTCATATGCATGCATGCAAGTCCTTTGGTTGATTTCTTACCCCCTCACCCCCTGCCTTCCCTCATAGGCTGGACAGTCTGTTCAATGCTTCTATGACTCTGGTTCTATTTTTGTTCATCAGTTTATGTTGTTCATTATATTCCACAAATGAGTGAGATCATGTGATATTTATCTTTCTCTGACTGGTTTATTTCACTTAGCACGGTGGTTCTCAACCTGTGGGTCGCGACCCCTTTGAGGGTCAAATGACCCTTTCACAGGGGTCGCCTAAGACCATCGAAAAACACATATTGAATATATAATTGCATATTGTTTTTGTGATTAATTACTATGCTTTAATTATGTTCAATTTGTAACAATGAAAATACATCCTGCATATCAGATATTTACATTACGATTCATAACAGTAGCAAAATTACAGTTATGAAGTAGCAACGAAAATAATTTTATGGTTGGGGGTCACCACAACATGAGGAACTGTATTAAAGGGTCGAGGTATTAGGAAGGTTGAGAACCACTGACTTAGCATAATGCTCTCCAGTTCCATCCATGCTGTTGCAAATGTTAAGAGTTCTTCTCTTTTACAGCAGCGTAGTATTCCATTGTGTAGATGTACCACAGTTTTCTATAGTAATCATTCTTAAGATATATAAGAGTCGCTTTGCCCAGGTCTCAGGCTTAGTGCATGGTTAGTTGCTTGTTAATCTTTTCTTGCAGTCACCCCTGTTAGGATGAACAAGATATCATATTCTAGCCCTGACCGGTTTGGCTCAGTGGATAGAGCGTTGGCCTGAGGACTCAAGGGTCTCAGGTTCAATTCCGGTCAAGGGCATGTACCTTGGTTGCGGGCACATACCCAGTAGGGAGTGTGCAGGAGGCAGCTGGTCGATGTTTCTCTCTCATCGATGTTTCTAACTCTCTATCCCTCTCCCTTCCTCTCTGTAAAAAATCAATAAAATATATATTAAAAAAAGATACCATATTCTAATAGCCATGCCCCTTCCACCTTTATCAATAAACATCATTAGAGTACTAAGAAAAAAATAATCAGGTGATGGAAACAGCTATCTGCTTAATTTTACAGCTTATTAGGTTACCTGGTTTGTTTTTTTTTCAGGGTAAAAAAAAAAAATCAACATAGTACCTAGTAGGAGTCTCATATAATGCAGATAAACTGTGTATTAACTCTCCCTTTTTTTCTGTTAGAGATTTTGCTGTAGCATCGATGTAGCACCTATTTTTACATATTTTGCATGTGTGGGTCCTTTATTTTTTGAGGCACCAAAATGGTTTCTCAGGAAATCTACACTCTTCTCAGTGTTTTCATTAAGGGATGAACTTTGGAGTCAAATGCTTAAGCTGATATCCTGCTACTGTTCCTTACTAACAGTGGGACCTCAGGCAAGCTATTTAACCTCTCTGTCTCATTTCTCTCACTTATAAGTAGGGATAATAATAATACCTACTTCACAGGACTGTACTGAGAATTATATAAGTTAATGTGTATAGCGTGCTCAATAAGTGTTAGATATAATAATAATATTTATTATATACATTGGGATTCCTTAGAAAGAAAATTGTCCATTGTTTGTCACTTGATGATCTCATTTTTCCTATTTATTTAAAACTGTGGTAGGAGCTGTAGCTGATGCCGTGGGGCATACAAAGTTGTAAAGAAGACTTTATTCCTGTCTTTGGGATGCTTGTATACCAGCAAATCATGCTGTAGGTTTCCAAACTGAACTCAGAAGATTTTCCCATATTGGACAACACCTATAATTCAGAGACCCACAGAGCTGTAGGTACCTTAAGAGTCGCTGAAAAATGACTGTTTTGTGGGAAGAAAGTATAATTTAAATGCAAGATGATAGTCCTACCCCCTAGAACAGTGGTTCTCAACCTTCTGGCCCTTTAAATACAGTTCCTTATGTTGTGACCCCCAGCCATAAAATTTTCTTTTCTACTTCATAACTGTAATGTTGCTACTGTTATGAATCGTAAGGTAAATATCTGATATGCAGGATGGTCTTAGGCGACCCCTGTGAAAGGGTCCTTCGACCCCAAAGGGGTCGCGACCCACAGGTTGAGAACCGCTGCCCTAGAAGGAAAAATTTTAAACATTCAAAGAAAGGCTACCTGCTCTCTCTGAAGGAATCTAAGAATGAAGAGCCTCTGATCTCCTCTGGTAGCTGGTTCTCATAGTTGACCATTCTTAGAAGCTTCATTTAACCTAAGTGAGCTCTGATTTCCCATGACATGCCACCGTGTTTGAACTCAGGGTGAGAGAAATAACTGGTCTGTGTTCTCTTCTTCATAGACATTCCTTCTTCTTATTTTAGTGCTATTTACGTTAATGTTTATAGAGAGTATTCACATTTGTTTCTCAGAATAATCTAGTTTTCTAAGCATAATTTGAGTCTTTGAGCACGACCTTGCCTAAGATCACACAGATAGTTGGTTGGTCCAAAGGAAGTTCTTGTTCACTCAAGGTCAATTAGCATTTTCCAAATGACGTGGTCAGCTATGACAGAGGTTAAAGCAACGCCCTGCACTTCTCTTATACTGACTCAAAAAGTTCACTTCCTCTGACCTCCGAAGTACTTTTCTTACTTTTGTTCTCTTCTGATCCTGCCTAGTTTCTCCAAATCATTTTCAACTTGAGTAGATCCAACCCCCACACAGGACCTCTGCTGAGGGCCTAGCCAGTGCCAAGCTGAGCAGAAGGCTTTCCTGCCTGGCTGTTCACACTGTAATGACTGACGGTAATGTCAGGAGTGGCAAACAACACTCCCAAATTGTAATGGTCACTCACATAAAGACTGTTGACATCTCTGATTCCCAAGTCTTTTTTTCACTTGCAGAAAACTGCTGTTGAGAATATTAGCTTTATGAATATAGAATTATTTTTAATTTATTCATTTAAAGGAAATTTACTTTCTGCACATTTGAAAAATTACTGAGTTTCGAAGATGAGATATTGTACCTAATATTCAAGCTATTGGAAAACTGTATATTTAAAACGAAAACAGTATTTTCACATATATCTGCATTAGAAAATGTGGTAGTAGTATTTACTTTTGACTGATTATTTACAAACAAAGGTGAATACTTTAAAAAATACTTATCAGGCCCTAACTGGTTTGGCTCAGTGGGATAGAGCAGACTGAAGGGTCATGGGTTCAATTCTGGGCAAGGGCAGGCGCCTCAGTTGCAGGCTTGATCCCAGGTCGTGGTTGGGGCCCGTGCGGGGGGTAAACAATCAATGTCTCTCTCTCACATTGATGTTTCTCTCTCTCTGTCTCTCCCCAAACTCCCTCCCTCCCACTCTCTTTAAAAATCAATGGAAAAATATCCTTCAGTGAGGACTAACAACAACAACAAAATATTTATCAAGTCTATCTTTGATGCAACAGACTCGAAAAGATTATTTTCTTGCAGCTTGGTCTCTAAGTACATTGATGATACCAAATATAGCCAGTTTTCAAGCTATGAAAGGCAAATTTGCAACCAGAGCTAAATATGGTAAAAGTTAAGAGTCTTGCTTATATATTACAGGTGGATAAAATTTATTTTACGGTATTTGTCTCATTGACAGGGCAAGAAATGGATGAGTGACTTATTTGATCAGAATATCTTAACTGAATACTGAGTGAGAACCCAGAATTACCTGCATGGATGTTCTAGATTCTAGATAATTATCTTACGATTAGTATCATGTCGGCATTTTCATTCCTCTCAGGGTGTTTATTGTTCTATTTTAAATCTTCTTTTCTAATAGACACTAATGAACTGAAGACGATTCTCCGAGAGCTTAAGTACAGAATTGGCATTCAGTCGGCGAAGTTACTGCGGCAGCTGAAGCAGAAAGATCGGCTTCTGCATAAAGTCCAGAAGAACTGCGATATTGTGACGGCGTGCTTGCAGGCCGTGTCACAGAAGAGAAGTAAGTGCTGGAGTGGGGTTAGCCCTTTTGCCACATGCGACTGGAATGGTAGTGAGCTGAGTCAATAGTCGTTGTGTTTTTGAATCTGTTGAAAAGTTTTAAATGGAAATTTATCCCCTCGGAACTAAGAACTACCAACAACTCGTACAGCTTCCTGGTTTTTTTCAGTTAAAATGTATTTTGCATGTCTGAGGTTACAAACTTAGTTTTTTTTTTCAAACTTAGTTTTCTTATTCTCTATTTGCAGCAGCACTTCACTGTGACATTGGTTATTTTTACATGATGCTACACAATGACAAAAATCTTTATTCTAAAAACAGTACCCAATAGATACAACCTAAAAGGCATATCTTTGTTTTCGTATTCTCTTTGTGCTTAATAAGTGAATTAAAAACTGATTTAAAAGGAAACTCCTGTAACAGGACCTTACAACTTGCTCTGAGTCCTGAAAAGGACAAAATATTTTAACAAACCCATCTAGTAGGTAAGCTGGTTATAACTAAGAGATGCATGGTTTGTTAATTGAGTTAAAAAATGTTAAATTGCTAATGCATGTCAAATACCAGATAAAAGCTTGTGAATTAATTTTGTAATTCTCCATGCAGTCATTTTATGTTTTATTCTGCTAACATTTCCCTATTTTTGTTTTGTATTCTTTATTAACATGCAGCATGGCAGAACAGTATGTTCAGGTATGGTAAATATAGGCACCAACAAAGTGTTTTGCTAAAACACCTGTGGCAACTTTATAGGTGCATGTGAAAGTTGCCTCTTCCTGTTCCTTTACTCTGTCACATTTTACATGTAAAGTGACACTTCCTAGAGTCACTTTAATTTTAATTCCAAACTAAGATGTGTTTCTTTCCATAAAACAATTTTCAGGGCGTGGTTAGTTTTAGATTACATTAATGGTTACATTCTATTCTTATGTTTATTATTAAAAGACAGTTCTAAGTTTTCTTCCTCCTTTTTTATTATATCACTGTTTGTTATCCCTAAATTATTCTTCTTGCTGTTTACTAAAGAAGGTTTCAACCTAATGTGTATTAATACAATGCTGCTTGATTATCGTAATGACATAATGGTCCATATGAGAAACAGGAATGTAGTTGAGTAGACTTTTTTTTAAAGGTATATATATTTTAATTGATTTCAGAGAGAGGAAGGGCGAGGGAGAGAGAGAGATAGATACATCAATGATGAGAGAGAATCATCGGCTTGGCTGCCTCCTGCACAACCCCTACTGGGGGTGGAGCCCACAACCCAGGCATGTGCCCTGCCTGGGAATTGAAGCGTGACCTCCTGGTTCGTGGGTCAGTGCTCAACCACTGAGCCACATGGGCTGGGTGTTGAGTAGACTGTTTTTGAATAGAGTTTTCTCCAAAGCCAGGCACTTGTCTGAAATAGCTAGCGAAGGAGGACGGTATAGATATATAGATGTGTTTATATCTATGTCTATCTATAAAACATTGGCATGCATTATCGGTATCTGCTATTTTTCCATGGATTCTGATTGATTCACAAATAACAGTAAATATGTTATTATTTTCCTCTTTTATTTTAAGATGAAAGTTTTGATTCTGATATTTCTCTTTTCACAATTGTGTTTTCACCTACCCCTTATTGTTGCTTGTATCAGAAGTTAAAAGCACTAAGTGGTAAGTGCTCTTTGTGGTAAGCAGAGTGTGGATGTGTGGGAAAGCATCGGGGAGATGGAGCCAGTGTCAGGAGACCGAGAGGAATGTCAGGCTGGCACAGGACCGTGGGCTGATGATTACCAGGGACTGAGTCATTTAGGATTTGAAGCTACTTGCCTGATGAAAGGACCAGCATTTATGTCTTGTAGAAAAATGTGTCCATAAGCATCAGTTTAACTTGTAAATTGGGGAATGCACTCTTCTCATGTACTTTAGGGTTTGTCTCTTTAATTCTAGACATGGTTTTGCATTTCAGACAATATAGGGTTAATGGCTCTTTTCCTTGGGAGTTCAAGTCTCACCTTGGTAATAAGACTCTGTTAAATCGAACAGAATAGTTTTTGTTGACTTAAGGAATAACGGTGCATCAAAATGATCATTTTCATCATATGATACTGTTTTATGATGTAGATAGACGGTGTTAGAAATTTGATTAGGCGGTTCTTTTAAGTCCCTTTTAGATCTCCAGAGGTTAGATGTTTTGTGAGTAAATGTCTGCTTCTAGTAGTTGCACTTTTTGCCTCTTTCCTCAAGGTCCAATAATAACAATTAGAGTTCTGAAGAATTGAGATTTAACTGTCACACTGAGCTTTCATTTTAGTAGTGATTGGCAATGATGCATTCAAATACCGCATACATGTTGACTCATTTACATTTAACATGCAAAAATCCAGATGACCTTTTTCTCCCCACATGGATTCAGTGCTTATAGTTCTTTCCATGAGTGACTTTCCTCCTTCCATAACTTGCTGAGGAATAAAACTATTTTAATGTTTATTAAAATGGGTTATTTCCTGTTGATAAATTAAAGGGGTATAGTAATTTTGAAATAAGAATCATAAGTAAGTGTGGATTATGAACCAAAATGACTAGGTCATTTTTATTTCTAACACAGATGATATAACTATGTAGACTTTATAGTTTCCTACACTAAGCCTTATGGTAGAAAACATTTATTTTAAAACAGGTGGGAATAAGAAAAGCAGGATCAAAACTTGCCTCATAGAAGAGCAGAATGTTTATCCATTCATCTAAGGATAATCATGGTATAACCAGTTTAATATTAATAATAAAATCAATGCCCTAGCTGGTTTGGCTCAGTAAATAGAGCGTCGGCCTGTGGACTGAAAGGTCCTCGGTTCTGTTCCGGTCAGGGGCACATGCCCGAGTTGCGGGCTCAGCCCCCAGTAGGGAGCATGCAGGATGCAGCCAATCAATGATTCTCTCTCACCATTGATATTTCTATCTCTCTCTCCCTCTCTCTTCCTCTCTGAAATCAATAAAAATATTTAAAAAAATAAAGTTAATAAGAATGGCAGCAGCTGTAACCATTCATTATATACCTGCTTTCTGCCAAAATGTTGGTTTTGTCTCTCATAGCAATTCAAATAAAGTATGTATCTTTAGGCACATTGTGTTAGGAAACTGAGAATCAGAAAGTTTAATTTGCTAAAGTCTCATAGATAAGTGGTTGAGATGGAATTTGAAGATAGCTATCTCAAAAGTCCACTCTTTCTACCATAAATTGTGACAAGAGGGTTCTATTTCTTAGCCATTAATTGATACATCTGTAATATTATTAGAATACTAGAGGCCTGGTGCACGGATTCATGCACCAGTAGGGTCCCTCGGCCTGGCCTGTGGGATCGGGCTGAAACTGGCTCTCTGACATCCCCGGAGGGGTCTCGGATTGTGAGAGGGCACAGGCCAGGCCGAGGGACCCCACCAGTGCATGTTCGAGGCCGGGGAGGGATGTGGGAGGTTGGCCAACCAGGGAGGGATCTCGGGAGGGCTCCAGGGCATGTCTGGTCCCGTCTCACTCAGTCCGGATCAGCCGGACCCCAGCAGCAAGCTAACCTACCAGTTAGTGTCTGCCCCCTGGTGGTCAGTGCATGCCATAGCAAGTGGTTGAGCGGCCTTAGCATATCATTAGCATATTATGCTTTGATTGGTTGAACGGATGACCAGACAACTGGACACTTAGCATATTAGGCTTGTATTATTTAGGACTAGAGGCCCAAGCATGAAATTCATGCAAGAGTAGGCCTTCCTTCCCCCGGCTGCCAGCACTGGCTTCCTTCTGGCACCTGAGACCCGGGCTTCCCTCCAGCCGCCGGCACATGGGACCCAGGCTTCCCTCGCAGCCCAGGCTTTGTCTGGAAGGACGTCCAGTCTAATTAGCATATTACACTTTTATTATTATAGATGGCTGGAACAATAAGAAATTTGTAACATGCATAGGACATAATACAATTTTCAGGTTTATGTATTCTGAATATGAGTCTTTGTCAGATATATGTGCTGCAAATACCTTTTCCATTGATTTTTTTTTTTTTAGAGAGAGTGGTAGAGAGAGGTAAAGACAGAGAGAAATATCAATGTGAGAGAAACACATCGATTGGTAGCCTCCTGCATCCCCTGACCAGGGCCCAGGCTGGGGATGAGCCTGCAACCAAGGTACATGCCCTTGACCAGAATTGAACCTGGGACCCTTTGGTCTGCAGGCCGATGCTCTATCCATTGGCCAAACTGGCTAGGACTCTGCTGTTGCTTTCTCAAATTTCTTAATAATTTTTGAACAAGGGGTCCACAAATTATGTAACCAGTTTTGCCTTTATGGCTGGTACTTTTTCTATCCTGTTTAAGAAATCTTTCAATAGCAAACTCATGAAGAATTTCTCCCACATTATTTCCTAGAAGCTTTATTATTTTGTTTTCATATCTAGATCTAGATCCACCTGGAATTGATTCATTATGCTGTGTAACATGAAATAGGAGTCCTATTTCATTTTGTCCACATGGATATCTAATTGACTCAGCCCTGTTTATTGAAGAGACCATCCTTTTATCATTGCTCTGGGGAGCCATCTACACTAATAAAAGACAAAGATGCTAATTGACCATAACTTCGCTATGCCCAACCCACGCCCACCAGCCAATCAGAGCGACTATATGCAAATTAACCCAACCAAGATGGTGGCCGGCAGCCACGGAGCTGGAGCAAGCAGGAGGCTTGGTTGCCCTGGCAATGGGCAAACATATACGCCTGACCAGGATCAAACTCCAGACTTCCCGCCTGCTCTGGCTGGCTGTGGCCTCCGCAAAAGGCAACAAAGTTTCAATTATAGAAGCTAAATAAATCCCAGATACCTGCTTCCAGCCAGCCTCCACTGGGATCTTGGGTGGCTGAGGGCTGTGGCCAGCCTGCAAACAGCCATCAGCCCCTCACCCAGGCTGGCCAGGCACCCCAGCGGGGACCCCTACCCTGAAGGGGCTGTGGCCAGCCCCTCGCCCAAGCCACACCCACCGGCCAATCAGATCGACTATATGCAAATTAACCCAACCAAGATGGCGGCCGGAAGCCACCGAGCTGGAGCAAGCAGGAGGCTTGGTTGCCCTGGCGATGGAGGAAGCCAAGCTTCCCCCTGCCCTGGCTGGCTGTGGCCAGCCTGCAAACAGCCATCAGCCCCTCACCCAGGCTGGCCAGGCACCCAAGCGGGACCCCCACCCTGATCTGGGACACCCTTCAGGGCAAACCAGCCGGCCCCACCCATGCACCAGGCCTCTATCCTATATAATAAAAGGGTAATATGCAAATTGACCCTAACAGCAGAGCGAATGGGAATTACTGGTCACTATGACACACACTGACCACCAGGGGGCAGACGCTCAATGCAGGAGATGCCCCTGGTGGTCAGTGTGCTCCCACAGGGGGAGCTCTGCTCAGCCACAAGCCAGGTTGACGGCTGCCAGCATAGTGGTGGTGGCGGGAGCCTCTCCCACCTCCTCAGCAGCGCTAAGGATGTCCGACTGCAGCTTAGGCCTGCTCCCTGCTGGCAAGTGGACATCCCACGAGGGCTCCTGGGCTGCCAGAGGGATTTCTGACTGCCAGCTTAGGCCCAATCCCCAGGGGGAAAGGGCCTAAGCCAGCAGGTGGTCATTCCCCGAGGGGTCCCTGACTGCAAGAGGGCACAGGCTGGGCTGAGGGACCCTCCCGAGTGCACAAATTTTTGTGCACTGGGCCTCTAGTCTATATATATAAAAGCCTAAGCAACCGTTATGACCTGTTGACTGAACATCTGGTCAACCGGTCGCTGTCACGCACACTGACCACCAGGGGGCAGACGCTCAATGCAGGAGCTGCCCCCTGGTGGTCAGTGTGCTCCCACAGCCAAACTCACGCGGTCCCTCCCCCCGGCCAGCCAGCCCCAACCGGCCCCAATCATCAGCCAGGCTGAGAGACCCCACCTGTGCACGAATTCATGCATCGGGCTTCTACTTGTATAAAATCAGGTGTCCAGTGCATCTGAGTCTCTTTTTGCGCTCTTATTCTGTCTTGCCTTATTTGTTTATCCTGGGCCAATACAACACTGTCTTGCTTACTGCACTTTCTGTTAACTCCTATTATCTGATAGTATAGGGTCTTACCTCTTGTTCTTCAAGATTCTTTTGGTTATGATTGGCTCATTGGAGGGTGAATTGACATCTTTACAATGTGGAGTCTTCCAATTTATAAATATGGTGTTTTAAAATTTATTTGAATGTTTTACAGTTTTCTATGTAGAGGTCTTTCGTATAGGTTTTACTAGATTTATTCTTAAGTAGCTCAGATTTCTTGATGCTCTTTTAAATTGGTATCTTTTTAAAAATTAATGTTCTTTTTGTTTCTAGTACATTTAAATATGGTTGTTTTTACACATTGACCTTATATCTAGTAATCCTACTTTTTCTCTTTTTTTATTCTAATTATCCGTAAATTAGTTTGTTTCTAAGTATATAATCTTTAGCATCTGTGAGTACTGTTAGTTTTATGGATTTACAGATTAATTTTAATTGACTTCAGAGAGGAAGGAAAGGAGAAAGAACAAGCGAGAGATAGAGATAGTGATGAGAGAGAGAGAGAGAGAGAGAGAGAGAGAGAGAGAGAAACATATACGCCTGACCAGGATCAAACTCCAAACCTAGGTATGTGCTCTGACCAGGAACCAACCCTTGACTTTCCGGTGCACGGGATGGCGCTCTAACTAACTGAGCCACACAGACCAGGGCTGGATTTCTTTATCATTCTTTAATGTCTTTTTCTCAGTCTGGGCACTGGCTAGGATCTCTAGAATAATGTTGAATAGGAGTAGAGACAATGAGATGAAAATTTTTGTTTATGTTCAACCTAAGAGGGAAAGTTTTCTTTTCATGTTTCACCATTAAATACAATGCTTCCTAAAAGTTTTCTGTAGGAATCCTGTAATAAATTAAGGAGTTTTGCCCTGGCCTGTGTGGTTCAGGGGTTGAGCATAGACCTAGGAACCAGGAGGTTCGATTCCTGGTCAGGGCACATGCAGGCTCAATCCCCAGTGTGGGGCATGCAGGTGGCAGCCAATCAATGATTCTTTCTCATCATTGATGTTTCTATCTCTCTCTCCCTCTCCCTTCCTCTCTGAAATCAATAAAAATATATTTAAAAAAAAAATTAAGGAATCTCCTTGTCCAATTTGCTAAGATGATGAATTTTTATCATATACTTTATTGCTGTAGTGAGATAATATGATGAATTTTTTATATTTTGTTGAATGTTAAAACCTCTCTGCATTCTTGGAAAATCCTAAACAACATATATATTTATATAATCTGGATTTGGTTGCTAATATTTTGTTTATGATTTTTATGGCTATGTTATGAGTGAGATTAACCTATAATTTTCCTTTCTTGTAATGCTCTTTTCAGGGCTTGGGAGCCTCATAAAGAAGTTACAAAGTGTGCCCTCCTTTCCCATTCTTTGGAAGACATTGTGCTAGACTGGGTTATTATTTCCTTCATGTTTGCTAGAATTCACTAGCGAAACATTTGGTCTGATGTTTTCTTTGTAGGAAGGGCTGAAATTATGGATTCAACTTTAAACAAAAATAATGATAGGATCATTTGTATTTTCTATTTCTTCTTGTATTAGTTTTGGGAAATTATATAGAATTTGCCCATGTCACATAATTTTTCACGTTTATGGGCATAATATTCTTGGGATCCTTTAGTGTTTTAAGATACTAAAACAATTTCACTGATTTAAACAGGAATTCACTTACTACTTAAAATATTTTTATCATTGAGTGTATCCTCATAAAGAATATTCTAATACATGCATATCTATTTTAAAAGTAATTGAACAAAGATCTATGTATGTGGATATCTACTTATCAAGATTGAATAATAGATATTACTGCCATGTTAGAAGTCCCCGTGTGTGCCTTCCTGGTTGAAATCTCCTCTCTCTCACATTTATGTTAATTACTAGAGGCCCGGTGCACGAAATTTGTGCATGGGTACATTCTCTAGGCCTGGCCGGCGATCGAAGTGCGAGTGTCTGGTGTGGAAGGGCAGGTCCCAGCTGACCTCTGAGCCCTGGACAGCACCTGGGCCCCAAGGCCCCCACGCGCCCCCGTCCGCCTGAGTCACAGCACCCGAGTCCCCACGCAGAGATGCGGTGAGCGCAGCCAGACACCATGGGCCGGGGCACCGTGTGGGCCACTGGGCCACCCAGCGGCGCTGCATGGAAGCTGGGTGGGCAGCATGCTCTCTCCCTACTGGCCTTGCAAACCAGCTCCTGTGCAAACCCACAGGGAACCCGACTGGCCCCTGCGGTCCCAGTGGCTGTGGCCCGGCTCACCGGGAAAAGGCCATGTGGGTGTGGGGCGGGCTCCTCACGGGTGCCTGGCACCTGAGCCCGGGGGTTGGGCTGGGGGGTAGGAGGGCGCTTCCCTCGTGTGCTAGCCCTGGCATCCCGATGGAGTGTAGCAGGGGGGAGTGAGAGCGAGCTCGGTGGACACCCGCATTCTCACCGCATCTCCGTCCCTGTCAGCCCCGTCCCAGGTAGCTGCTGAGAGGTCGTAGAGGGTCGCTGATGCCTGGCATGTTCCATGCCCCTGCCCTGGTGGTCAGCACATGTCATAGCAAGCGATTGACCTCCTGGTCTCCTGGTCGAACTCCCATTGGGGGGACAATTTGCATATTAGGCTTTTATTTATAGGATTCCCCTGCTCTTCTCTATCGTTCTTCCATCTCCTGTGTGTATTCCTAAGCAACATAAAATTTGGAAAAACTGAGTAGCAAGCCCAAGCCTAGTTTGTAGGGGAAGGATAATGTTACCTCTGTTTAATAAAAGCTCTCAAAAGATAAACAGTCTCGGGTCACACAGTCTGAGGTTGGGTTCCCCCGAGACTGCACAGAGACCCCCTTCTGGGAGAGCCAGGGGCAAGGTTATAAATGAATCCTGTGGCATCTGCCAGGGCTAGTTGCTGAATGAGCAGCTAGGCTGGGGGAGTGGCCTGCTTTTTATTTTTGATTCAAAGCTCACCATGACCTTGCTGTTGCTCTCAAAAGTAGGTCAGAGCCGAACACTTCTGTGGACATGGAGGGGTAGGGAGAGCAGGCACTTCATCAGCATGCCATGAGATGAACACAGATGAGAGCCCTGGGCATTGTGTCCTCATGTGAGAAAGATGGTGCAATAGCAGGAAGCACCTCAGGGTGACTGTTCTCAGTACAAGTGTCGCTTGAGCCACTCTGCTCCGTCTGGGCTGGCCGTGCTGTGTCTGGGATCTCCCTTCCCTCTCCTGGAGGCTGTCTTTGTCACTCTCCTCTGTTGGATCTCTTGCTTCCTGTCTTCTCGCATTTTCTTCTTTCTTGATTATTGTTTTTATATTGTTGCCCATCACAAGTTTTTAGGGCTTGTGTAGGAATGAAAATGTCTTTATTAGGTCCTCACTTTGATTGACAATAACTGTGCTATTGACTTCTTGCTTCCACTCTTACTTGGGAGAAGTCAGAAGCCATTCTGATTCGTCATCCTTTGTCCTGAACTGTTTGTTTTTCCTCTTTGAAAGCTTATGGAATCTCTTTTCTTGGTGTCCTAAAATTCACGATCACCTTGCTTGGTATGGGTGTGTTTTCACCCATTGTGCTGGGGCCTAAACAGGCTCTTTTAATCAGACAACTTATGTCCTTCAGTTCTGCAAAATGTACGTGAATTATTTCTTAGATACTCTCCTTCCTCTCCCTGCCCCCATTGCTGTGATTCTTTTGTTTGGCTGTCAGAACTTGTGGACTAGTTCAGTAATATTATTGTTTCTTATTTTCTACCCCCTCTTTTCCTCTTCTCTTTACTTTTTCAGAGATTATCTCAACTTTATTTTTCAATCCTGTTATTAAGACCATTTGGCGGATTGTTATTTGGATTTTTGTTAATCCTCATCCGAGGATATTTTTTCCATTGATTTTTAGAGAGAATGGAAGGGAGGGGAAGAGAAAGAGAGAGAAACATCGATGTGAGAGAGACATATCGATTGGTTGCCTCCAGCACATGTCCCCCCAGGGCCAGGGATCGAATCTGCAAGAATGAAGTACGTGCCCTTGACTGGAATCAAACCCTGGCTAACGCTCTAACCACTGAGAAAAACTGGCCAGGGCTGGATGTTTTTCTTTATACAGTTGTATCCTCTTCTTGTTTCAAAGATGCAATATATATTTTTTTGCGCTAAGGATAATTAATGATAGAGACTAAGACAAACAGAACAAAACAATTTAGAGGAAATAGATTACACAGGGAGGGAAGAAACTTTCAAAACTGCTCTTATTCTTGTCTGGTATTTCTTCTGGGACTGGTCTGATTCCTCAGGGAAGGGTCTTCTCACCTGCTTGAATGGTGAAGGTCTGCGGTAAGACCTGGGGTCTCAGAATACGGTATGCATATGGTCACTGAATCCTTCTGTTTTAGGTAAGCTTTTTTTTCAGCAACTCTCTGTTTCAACCCTCTTCAAAAATGAAACCTTCAGCCCTGGCTGGGTAGCTCATTTGGTTGGAGCATCGTCCCGATATACCAAGGTTGCGAGTTCGCTCTCCAGTCAGGACACATACAAGAAGCAACCAATGAATGCATAAATAAGTGGAACAACAAATTGTTGTTCCACTTTCTCTCTCTCTCTCTCTCTCTCTCTCTCTCTCTCTCTCTCTCTCTCTGTCTCTCATCAATAAATTAAAAATGAAACCTTCAAACTTTTTCAGGGATGGGAGAGGAGTATATAATTGCTCAGCCTCATGAAGTTGAGGAGGGGACCGAGGGAGCCAACTGCTTTCAACAGTTATCTCTGAGTCTCCTTATTAAGCCTCTTCAAGCCTCGCTGCCTGTTCTGAGTCTTTTGTGGACTGTGTGGTATAATAGAGGTTGGGTTTTAGCTTTCCCATGCCAATTGGGATTTAGCTTTCTAGGGTCTGCTAAGTCAGTTTCTACTTGTCCGTAGGTTTTTCAGCTTCAAAATTCTGTTGCTGGTGTCTCTGCTTCTTCCTTTTTTCCCCCTGGTCGTTGTGGGTGATGATAAACAAAAACATCTTCCCTGTATTTTTTGTGGTTTTGGCGGGGAACCAAAATTAGATGCATTTTTTTTTTCATTTTTCCTTTTACCTCAGATGTGCATGTTCCTTTTACATAAATTCATTTGTTTTGATAGATATTTGCATTTTCCAGCTTTATTGAGATACTTGATATATAAAGTAGTTAGCATTTAGATTAAGGTAGATTTGCCTTAAAATTGGATTTTGGTGAATTTGTGAATTTTGGGCACAAATTTGTTATTGTTGATAAACAGATTTAGGTATGTTTTTCATATATAGCAGCTTGGTGTGCCCTGAAGTAACTTAGTAAGAATATGACTAGATAAAAGAAACTGAATTATAATTGCTTACAATACATTTTAGTAACAGTTTCCTCTCATACTCTCAAAATTCTTAAGTGTCTTGTCACTGGGTCATTTTTCCATTTTGTCATAATTTGCTTATTCTTATATGTACTGTAAGTTTGTGTAATATTTGAAAGTACAGTAATAGTTTTTGAACCTCCAACTTCTGAGAAATTGGTGTGGCTTTGAAATAAACAGATGTTTCTTTGTGATTGCAAAGAAAACTATTTTTTAGGGGGGAAATCTGAATCTCAAAGTCATAATAGTTTAGAGCTAGAAGAGAACTTACACCTGATTTCTGTTTTCTCCGAACCTATGCCTGAGCAGAGTGACACGTGGAAGAGTAAATAGTGCGGCTGAAACTCACTCAGCCGGTTGGTGACTCAGACAAGGCTCCCCTGGTTGGTAGGTGCTCATGCTATCAGTTGTGACAAAAGAAAATTCAATCTATAGCCAGTAGGGGGAGCTCTTTTCCTCTTTTATGCTTTCCCAAGAACTGTATTTTTATGTTCTCTGTGTTGTCAGAGCTTGAATCCTGGTTCATCCACTTTCTAGATGTGCCATTTCGTGCAAGTTCCTTAACACCTCTGAGCTTCAGTTTTCTCGTCAGTAAAAAGGGGACGATGATGATGATAGTAACCGCTTCATAGGGTCACTGTGAGAACGGAGTGAGTTGAAGTGTATAAAATGCTTAGAACCGTGTCTGGCTCTATTATTTACTGTTATTGCCATTATCCCTGCAGCGGGGAGGTTAGAGGCTGCCTTTCCCACCAGCATGTGCATCCTTGCCTGTTTAAGGCAACTGTGAAGGTTGCTGGGGCTCCTCACAGTAAAAGAAATCAGTGGGATGGGGTTATTTGAGGAGGAGATAGTGAATAATCATAAGTAGGGATTTTATAATTAGCTCTTTGGGAAAGGATGGCTCACTTTTCTTCAATAACATACAAGGAGATTGCTGCTCCTTTCTGTGTTTCTTTTGAGATGATAATATGTAAACATGTTTTTCAGACACTTGTTATATATTATAGTAGGCAACTGCCTATATGTGCACAGGGCAATAGGAGCAAAGGTAAGAACTAGCCAAATCCTCCTTGAAGCACCTGGAGGCATTTAAAAGAAGAACTAGGGTTAGAAGAATGATTGAAATGTGCCATGGGGATGAGGGTAGGAGGGCTGGAGAGACCTTCCAGGCCGAAATAATGGTGCAGAGGCTGTGAGAGGGTCGGGTGTGTCAGGTACTTGTCTAGCATTGTTGGATATAACTTTGGAGGCCTGAGGGAAGTGGAAGAAGTTGAGGCTGGAGTTTATGTTGTGTCTTGTAGCACCATTACTGAGCACAAGAGTGGCACAATTGGATTTGCATGTTTCACTGGTCATTTTGGCAGCAGGCTGGAGGGTGAGTGGATGTGAGGAGTATCGGGAAGAGGCTGATGCAGTAAATCAGTAGAATCGATGGGCCCTGGGCCAAGGAGCTCTGGAAGTGGAGAGAAGGCAAAGAGGTATTTATGAGGGAGATTGGATTGTACTGGGAGGGAGGTGTGGGAAGAGGAGGAATCTGAGAGCTGAGGGCTTGGAGAAGGTGTGGGAGGGACTAGTAAGTGCTTGCAGCTGAACTCCTTGCTCAGGGGACCCACACAGGCCTGCTATGGAAGAAAGAGCCATTGGAGTAGGAGCGCCACGAAGGAGAGCAGCACCCAGGAAGCTGCTGGAAGAGAGGAGAGTTTCAGAGGTGCAGATTTTTCATCTATAGAGCAATAAGGGCCAGAACTATATAATTATAGATGCACATGTGCGTGCATCTATAATTACCATAGAGAAGTCAAATAGGAAAAGAATTGTAAAGGGCATTGGATTTTTGCCATTTTAAAACGACGTGAGGGGAATTTCTGTTTAGTCAAGTGATGGAGACAGAAGCCACATAACACTCGGTTTCCATAGCAAGGGCATGCTATTCTTTCCCAAGGTGTTTGGCGGTGAGATGGGATGAGGACTAGGCTTGTTCTGCCTTCCTTGTATAGAGACTTTTCGACCCCCACCCCACCTTTGGTTAGAACCGATGAACCTTTTCTCCCTCTGAACCCCACCATTTCCTATCCTGACTCTATAAGAGCACACATAATACTTTATTAGATTTGCCTCCTTTTTTATTGTAATTTTTCTCTTTATACCATTAGACGTAGATCTTCTGGGGGGGATGGACTAAGTCATCCATCTTTTTATTTTTAGTATCTATTACAGTAGACACTGGCATCATAGTCAGGCTCATGGAATGTTGGATGGATGGATGGATAGCTGGCTGGCTGGATAAACTGAGGTTGGCTCAAAGTTACTGTGTGTGCGCACATGTGAAGCAGGTGACTTGGCGATGAGAGCAAGAGAGAGGCTAGACCAGGCTCGGCGCTTGGGATCAACAGTACGTGTTTGGAATTAGCACTTCGGTAAATGGGAAAGGGACTGATGAGGAAGGAGCAGCCTCAGGATTGCTGAGATTGCAACTTTGTGGACAGGGAATGTGCATTGATTTTGTGAAGTTACAATATCGTAGACTTTTGGAGCTAGAGGGAACCTCAGAATGAATCCAGTGTAACCCGCCTATTGAACACAGGACTCTGGGTATGTGCACTGCCTTCCTAGCTAGATTGAGAGCCATGTGAGAGTCTGGCCATTGGTAATGTTAATTCATTGATAATGTTAATACACTCTTACCTCTACACGAGGTTGGAGTGAGTAGAGAAAATTAGGTTGCATCATTCTAGTTTGAAAGTCTGAAAAATTATTCGAAAATTTATGTATCAGGCAGCAGGAGCATAGCAAAGGCAGATGATTCAGCTGTGTTGTCTTTATAGAGTATCTCTTTAACAGCACTGTAAAATTTACCTATCCAATCCCAGATATGCATCTGACTCTGTCTCCCTCCCCACATTGCAGGAGGTTTTTTCCTACTTGCTCCTCAGCATTTTTGTCATCGTTTTTACTTTCAGTGGATTATATGCCTTTGAGCAATAATGTAATGTCACTTTTTTTTTCTGGTGAGTGCATGAACAAGTAGGTGTTTGTAATGAACTCTGTATAGAAATATATTTTGATATCTTATGTTGGAAAGTAATAGTTTCTAATGGATGCACATCATAGCCCATTGCCTAGCGTTTTAGACAGATCTCTTTTAGTTCCGTCCAATATTGCCTTTTATTTTATTTTATTTATTATTAAATCTTTATTGTTCAGATTATTACATTTGTTTCTCTTTTTTCCCCCCATAACTCCCCTCCACCCAGTTCACACCCCATCCTCCGCCCTCACTCCCCACCCACTGTCCTCATTCATAGGTGCGCGATTTTTGTCCAGTCTCTTCTCGCACCCCCCACACCCATTTCCCCGCCAAGAATAGTCAGTCCATTCCCTTTCTATGCCCCTGATTCTATTATAATCACCAGTTCATTCTGTTCATCAGATTATTTATTCACTTGATTTTTAGATTCACTAGTTGATAGATGTGTATTTGTTGTTCGTAATTTGTATCTTTACCTTTTTCTTCTTCTTTCTCTTCTTAAAGGATACCTTTCAGCATTTCATATAATACTGGCCTGGTGGTGATGAACTCCTTTAGCTTTTTCTTATCTGTGAAGCTCTTTATCTGACCTTCAATTCTGAATGATAGCTTTGCTGGATAAAGTAATCTTGGTTGTAGGTTCTTGCTATTCATCACTTTGAATATTTCTTGCCACTCCCTTCTGGCCTGCAAAGTTTCTGTTGAGAAATCAGCTGACAGTCATATGGGTACTCCCTTGTAGGTAACTGACTTTCTTTCTTTTGCTGCTTTTAAGATTCTCTCTTTGTCTTTTGCTCTTGGCATTTTAATTCTGATGTGTCTTGGTGTGGTCCTCTTTGGATTCCTTTTGTTTGGGGTTCTCTGCGCTTCTTGGACCTGTAAGTCCATTTCTTTCACCAGGTAGGGGAAGTTTTCTGTCATTATTTCTTCAAATAGGTTTTCAATATCTTGCTCTCTCTCTTCTTCTGGCACCCCTATAATTCGGATGTTGGTGGGCTTGAAGCTGTCCCAGAGGCTCCTTACACTATCTTCGTATTTTTGGATTCTTTTTTCTTTTTGCTTTTCCTGTTGGGTGTTTTTTGCTTCTTCGTATTTCAAATCTTTGACTTGATTCTTGTGATCCTCTGGTCTGCTGTTGGGAGTCTGTGAAATATTCTTTATCTCAGTCAGTGTATGCTTAATTTCTAGTTGGTCCTTTGTCACAACATCGAGGGTCTCACTAGATTTCTTGAGGATCTCACTACATTTATCGGCTGTCTCACCAGTCTTTTCGAGGGTCTTACTAAATTTATCGGCGGCTTCTAGACAGTTCTTGAGAGACCTTAAAAGTGTGGTTTTGAACTCTATATCCAGCAGTTTGCTTTCCTCCATTTCTGTCATTTGTGTCCTGTTTCTTTGTCTCCGCATTTTTTATGCTTCCTTGTGTTGGTAAAGTGGTTTTCTGTGCTAAGTGTCCTCTAGGGTCCAGTGGTTCAGCCTCCCCAATTACCTGAGGAGGACACTCTTGGTGCTCCCCCTTGTGGTCTGTGCACAGTCTTGTTGTAGTTAAGCCTTGATTGTTGTAAGTAACACTGGGAGGGATTGACCTCCAGGCCAACTGGCTGTGAGAATCAGCTGTGTTTGCAGTGGGAGAACTTCTGTCCTGGAGCTCTAGGGAGGTGCTAATCTAGCCTCTGCCTGAGGCTATCCAGCAAACGCATCCTTGCAAGGCTTGGGCGGGGCGGGTCCCAGGGGATCAACAGGGTGGGCGGAGCGAGCAGTTATGGCTGCTCTCAGTCCTGCCTTCAGAGGCCCCACTTCTCAGTGTCCCAGCAATTGCTGCAAGTACCTCCGAAGGAAAGCTGCCCTCGAGTTCCAACCGATGCCAGACAGTCCCGCTTCTCCCGTATGAGTCTAGGTCCCCAGAGACTTGCCCGGAACTGGAGCTCAGAGCCTGAGACTCCCTCCCTTTTGAAAAAGACAACCGCGCCCTCAGCCGCCAGCCCGCTCCGCGTGTGCCTGTGTACCTTAGTATTTTACTTCCACACCGCACCTCCTCTGAGTCTCGGTATGCTTTTCTCTTTCCTTCTAGTTGTAGAATTTCCACTCAGTCAGCCTTCCTGTGATTCTGGGTGATATCCGTTTCGTCTTTTAGTTGTATTTTTGAAGTGGTTGTGCGAGGCAGCAAACTCCAGTGTTTACCTATGCCGCCATCTTGGTTTCCCAATATTGCCTTTTAAACACCATTTGCAAAAAGGTGTGTTCCAGGACATGGTCACTAAGGCAACATCAAAGTTTGCCATTTGGCCTGCAATCTCCCCTGGAAGGGTTCACATGCACTAAAAGTGCTGCAGCTGCACACATTGGTTGTTTGCATGTCTGGGTCCTCCAGCCGAAGGTGGAAGACAGAAAGGGTCTCCTTTTCACATTTAGTGCTACTACCCAGGGGGCCAGCAGAGGACAAGCTTGCTGCTTCCTCTGATCTGGGATTGGACTCTGCTTCCTGGCTCTGATATTCAGCAGTTTTCTGATTTGTTAGATGACATAGTTTCTAGAATCAGTTATGTAATACTAGAGACCCGGTGCACGAAATTCGTGCACTGGGGAGGATGGATCCCTCAGCCCAGCCTGCACCCCCTCCAATCTGGGACCCCTCGGGGGGTGTCTGACTGCCAGTTTAGGCCTTATCCCGTCCCTCTCACAATCCGGGACTGCTGGCTTCTAACCACTTACCTGCCTGCCAGCCCGATCAACCCCTAACCGCTCCCCTGCCAGCCTGATTGACACCTAACTGCTCCCCTGCCAGTCCAGTCACCCCCAACTGCCCTCCCCTGCTGGCCTGGTCGCCCCCAACTGCCCTCCCCTGCAGGCCTGGTTGCTCCCATCTTGTGACATCGTGGGGATGGCTATCTTGTGACAATGTGGGGGCGGCCATCTTGTGATGATGTGGGGTGTGGCCATCTTGTGATGATGTGAGGACGTGAGGGTCAATTTGCATATTATCTCTTTATTATATAGGACAGTGATGACAAACCTTTTGAGCTCAGTGCATCAGCATTTTGAAAGACCCTAACTTAACTCTGGTGCCGTGTCACATATAGAAGTTTTTTGATATTTGCAACCATAGGAAAACAAAGACTTGTATTTTTGATATTTATTTTATATACTTAAATGCCATTTAACAAAGAAAAATCAACCAAAAAAATGAGTTCGCATGTCACCTCTGACACGCGTGTCATAGGTTCACCATCACTGATATAGGATATTTAAAAATGGATGGAAAAGGGCCACAAAGTAATTTCTTGTTTTCTCCACACATATTGCCTCTTTGGGGACAGGTCTCTTTTAGCCCACAATGCTGGCCTTCTCTTTGAGCTTTTTTTTTGCCCTAATTTTCCTAAAATCACCCACGAAGGTAAAGTGACCCAACCTTCAACCCTTGTAATGTGGGGAGGTTTGTAGTCCTCAGGTGTTGGATGATGGGTTGTTTTGTTTTTTTTGTTTTTTTGAGATATAATTAACATATAATATTATATTAGTTTCAGGTGATGTGTGTATATATTGCAAAATGATTACCACAATAAGTTTAATTAATATCCATCAGCACACAATTCCAGATGATTCTTTGTAGAACATGAAAGAGGCTTTCATGTTTTGATTCCCTCATGAAGGCCCACAGTGCTGCAGCACTCCTACAAAAGACACGAGCTTTTATTTATTTATTTATTTATTTATTTAATATTTTATTGATTTTTTACAGAGAGGAAGGGAGAGAGAGAGCTAGAAATATCGATGAGAGAGAAACATCGATTCAGCTGCCTCCTGCACGCCCCCAACTGGGGATGTGCCCACAACCAAGGTACATGCCCTTAACCGGAATCGAACCTGGGACCCTTCAGTCCCCAGGCCAACGCTCTATCCACTGAGCCAAATCGGCTTCGGTGACACGGGCTTTTATGGAGCTAAACTGTCTGTACGCATCCATAGTAATAGGTTTCTGTTGTTGTTCTTGGAAAGCTGTGATAATAACAATCCTCCCTTTTAGAGGAGGAGCTACGTTTGGGAGTAGTGTTGGGCTGTGAGTTCAGGGGTCTTGGATCCTGCTTTAATACTCCTGGTTTTCCTGCAGGTCATCCTTTGCCTTTGTTTACCTGTTTGTGAGCACAGCATTCTTTCTAAGGACATACTGGTGACACTTCTTCAGGGCATCTCATTAAGAAAATGCGTTTCCTTTTTCAAAGTTTTGGTCACATCAGAAAACATGATGCCTGGGGAATGACCACTTCTCTCTGCCATCCCAGCCTGCCCATATTTTTATTTAGTTGCAGTTTTACCCTTTTCTATGAGTGAAAGTTGAACAATGACTAGGTGTCTCTACTACAGTAACAGTCAGCCTCACCTGTGGGGGGTGGTTTGCAGTGTAAAATCTGTGCCACCTGGGTGTACCTCTTCAGTATCCAGTGGTATCCGCGTCTTCTCCATGGATGGCTGGGACCAGGCTTTCTGAAACTTCCGCATTAAGTTCATTCTCCTGGCACTTGAATTTCAGTCTTTGTTTTCCTTGAAACCATATCCAGAGTATGTGTCAGTGCTGTGAATACAGTTAGGGAATGTGAGCCTCACAGTGATTAAATGACCTGAGTTTTTCCAGTAAATCAACCCAATTCTCCACTCAATTTATAGCACGATGAAATTTGAGATCCTTGGGGATCATCTAGTCCAGTGCACTCATTTTACATATGAGGAAATTGAAGGCCCAGAAGGGTTAAGTAGACGTTTACAGGTGCCGCACACATTAGGGTGGCTGCTAGAACACAACAAAACACAAAACAAATTAACAAGTGTTGGCCAGAATGTGAAAAGAAAAAAACACACCTGAAACCCTCTCCCACTGTTGGTGGGAGAGTAAAATGGTGCTGCTGCTAAGGAAATGTTATAACAGTTCCTCAAAAATAAAAAAAAAGGATTACCATATGACCTAGCAATTCTTTTTCTGGGTCTATACCCCAAAGGATTGAAAGCAAGGTCTTGAAGAGATATTGATACCCCCACATTCATGGCAGCATTATTCACAATAGCCATGGGTGGAAGCAACCCAACTGTCCCTCACAGATGAATGGATCGGCAAGATGTAGTCTTACACATACAGTAGAATATTATTCAGTCTTAAAAAGGAAGGACGTTCTGACACATGCTACAACGTGGATGAACCTAGAAGACATTATGCTAAATGTAACAATCCAGTCACAAAAAGACAAGTGTAGTACAATTTCACATATATGATGTACTTAGAGTAGTCACACTCAGAGACAAGGATGGGGGGAGGGAGAGGAATAGGGAGTTATTCTTTATTGGGTGGAGAGTTTTTGTTTGGGAAGATGAAGAGTGTCCTGGAGATGGTTGCACAACAGTTTGAATACTTCACACTACTGAACTGTACACTTGAAAATTTTTAATATGGTACATTTTAAGTGTACTTTACCACACACACACATGCACACACACACAACACGCTTATGGCCTCATGGGCAGTTGGCATTGCATTCCCTCTCAACTCCCTATTCTGTTTTTTTTTTTTCATAATATCTTTTTAAAAAATATATTTTATTGATTTTTTTACAGAGAGGAAGGGAGAGAGATAGAGAGTCAGAAACATTGGTGAAAGAGAAACATCGATCACCTGCCTCCTGCACACCTCCCACTGGGGATGTGCCCGCAACCAAGGTACATGCCCTCAACCAGAATTGAACCTGGGACCTTTCAGTCTGCAGGCCGATGCTCTATCCACTGAGCCAAACCGGTCTTGGCCCCTATTCTGTTTTTGTCCTAATATGCCATTCATAGCATCCTTTCAGAAAAAAGTGATCACGGATCAAAAGCTAAAAATCTTCCTTCCCCAACTGGTTTATCACCATCCAGAAAAATGATGTTCATTGTTGCTGCTCAGATGCTGTTTAACTCTCACCTTCCTCTCTTCTTCACATTGCTCCTCCCCCGCTGTGCTCTGGGCAGGAGCAGTTACAGGCAGTGCTTAAAACGTGCCACATTCTCTCTTGCCATGGCTGGGCCCTCTTGCCTGGGCTTCTTTTCTCCTCTACCTTTAAATGGTAGCTTCTGTGTTAGGACATGGCGGGGGCATGATCTGTTCTGGAAAGCACTTTTGACCACATAGTCTGAATTAGGTGCTTACGCTTTTCAGGGTCATCCTGGCAACATGGAACTGTCATAACTCTTTTTCCTGGTCTGCATCTCATGCTGGACTGTTCTCGGACAGTCTTGATATTCGCAGTGTCTAGCACACTACTCTCACAGAGTAAATGGTCGAAAATGTCTGCTGACAGATGAACTATATCTTGGAAAATACTGCTATAAGAGACATTCAAAACTGACACCAGCCAGGCTGGCATGGCTCAGTGGTTGAGCATTAGCCATTGAACCAGGAGGTCACGGTTCAATTTCCAGTCAAGGCACATGTCTTGGTTGCAGGCTCGATCCCCAGTGTGCAGCATGCAGGAGGCAACCAATCAATGATTCTCTCTCATCATTGATGTTTCTATCTCTCGCTCCATCTCCCTTTCTCTCTGAAATCAATAAAAACATTGAAAAACTATTCCTCTTTAAAACAAATAAACAACTGACACCAATTGCTGATCTGCAAAACCTGCCTTTTTTTTTTTTTAAAGGTATCTCTTATTTTTTATTGGAGTAAAATACACATTACATAAACTTTGCCATTGTAACCATTTTTAAGTACAATTCAGTGGTATTAAGTACATTCATGGTGTGCAGTCATCACTCCCATTCATCTTTAGAGTTCTTTCCATTTTGTAAAACTGAAACCCATTAAACAATAGCTCCCCATTCTTCTCTCCCCCCAGCTCCTGGCAACCACCATTTAGTAATTGTCCTTGTGTGACTGGCTTATTTTGCTTGACAGAATGTCTTCAAGGTTCATCCATGTTGTCAGAATGGTCAGAATGTTCTTCCTTTTTAAGGCTGAATAGTATTCCACTGTGTGTATAGGCCACATTTTGTTTATCCATTTGTCCCTCAGTGGACACTTGGGTTGCTTCCCCGCTTGGCTATTGTGAACAATGCTGCTGTGAACATGGGGTGGCCCTGACTTTTCAGACAAGGCACGCCTGCCCCTATGCCTTCCATACAGCACCACATAAGATTACACCTTTAGTACCGGATTCTTTACAGCCTCTACCCTGAACCATTTCTCTCCATCTAGCTGCTTTTCGTCCTGTTCCAGTCTCCCCAGCTTTGGTCTTGCGACTTGTTTTCCTCACCCAAACCTGCTCCAAAGGCTTCCCTCTGCATGGGGATGCATGCCTACCCGTGTTTGGTGTTCGTGGTTTCGGATCAGTGATGCTACAGGTCCAGTCTGAAGATGTGCTTCTATACCTCATGGTGTTTGGGAGTTCTTGATAGACCGTCTTCCCTTCCCTTCCCTTCCCTTCCCTTCCCTTCCCTTCCCTTTCCTTTTACCATCTGCTCCCCCCCGCCCCCCCGTCTTTATCTCCCATGTTTCCAGCTATTCCCATCAGAGAAAGGAGGATTCAGTGGCCGCAGCCCTCCCAGGCTCTGTCCATCATGAAGCCTCTCCTTATCCTTGCCCTGCCCCCCCATGATGGCAAGGCCTTGGAGAAATGAAAAGGGACCTCCTGTACTAGAGATGACCAACAGCACACTATAACGCCCACTCCCAACAGCCCTTGTTAGCGCTCTGGGCGGGGAGACGGGGCAGAGCAGTTTCTTTCACTTCTGTTCCGACTGGGGCCGTCCGGGTTCTCAGTTACCACATGCTTTTTTTCTCCTCATTCCTTCACTTCACTCTAAACCTGTTCCTTCTCTGTCATTCCCCAAAGTGCCACTGGCAGGAGGCCGACTGTGAGTGACACACTTCACCGCAGGTTTTGGGGTTGCCTGGAGGGAAGTTGCGGCCTGGAGGGAAATGAGATGGCCGACTGAACTGAGTCTCAGACAGTATCGGTCTTTGGACTTTCAAAGTGTTCTTTGGAAATTCTTCCCCTTGGAATTTCTCCGGACAGTCTTTTCCTTTAGGCTGCAGTGATCTGTTTTAGAGCTCAGCTGTCCTTACTGTGAGGAAGCCAGGAGGCTTAGGAGCGAGGAGGGTAACCTGCATCATTGCCCTGCCCCAGCTTTTCCCTCATGGAAGAGTCAGGTATAGGTATAGTTGCTGCCTGTAGCATCCCTTCCCTGTAGTTCCAACTCACGTGGAGGAGGTCAGGCCGGAGTGTGGAAGCATTTGAAACATCTCTTTGACTAAAGTTCATTGCCGATCAGATCGTGCACCACATTTTGTGATGCAAGTGTCTGACTCCCTGCATCAGAGCTTCAGCATCTCTAAGCAGTTAATGAAATTTTTCTACTGTGTGTGATTTTGTGCAAATTTTCAAACACGTTTTTAAAAGTCTGGGCATTTTGGTTTGAATCATCTCAGATGCTCTCCTCACTCTGAGAGAGTGATTACGGCAGCTGCTCCCTGCCCAAGAGAGTACACGACAATGGCACAAAAATTACTCAAAACTGATTATCCCTCGAGTTTGTGTCATTTAACATTTTCTGTCTACGGAGAGAGTTTTGGTTTGTTGCTTTCTCAGCTAATTAACAAGCTTCCTGTTTCCCGTTTCACATTTGGCAAATTATGTTTAGAGACAAATCGTATCTGTAGTTTCTTGGGGAACTTCAAGGTGGCTCAGATATTTCCTGGGTGCGTTATAGGGAGGGCTGATGGGGAAAGACGGGCGCCGCGAGGTCTCCCTGGGGGCCCCAGTGAGTTCCTGCGTGCCCCGCCACGGATCATAGAAGGTGACAGCTGGTCTTCCGTAGTCCTCACCTAAGAACTTCACTCGTTTGCTGTGGCATCATGGGATTTTTTTTGTTAATTGGCTGTGTTAAGCTGACCTTGTTGAAGATACTTCTTTGTGATCTCTCCCCGTATCTTATTTGTGTTAATAGGTAAATAATATAAGGGCAGAAATATATGTAATTTGAAGAAATTGTGGACATTTCATTTACTTGGTAACATAAATGGGGCTGTGAGCAAGTCAACATTCAGAGCTTCCAAAATGTTTTTTTGTTTTGTTTTGTTTATCCTCATCCGAGGATATTTTTTCCATTGATTTTGAGAGAGAGAAAAAGTGAGAAACACTGATGTGAGAGAGACACATTGGTTGCCTCCTGAACTAGCCCCAACCGGGACCAGGGATCAAACCTGCAACTCAGGTACGTGCCCTTGACTGGGAATCAAATCTTGACCCTTCGGAGCGTGGGCTGACGCTCTAACCACTGACCCACACTGGCCAGGGCCCAAAATGTTTTTGAACCTGTTCAGATAAAAAATATCTGGTTATATTTTTTTCGACTTAATGGATAGTGTGGCTTTAGAGTGAGACAGTTCTGGGTTCAAATCCCAACTCCACTGCTTATTCGTTGTAAGAAATTGGGAAAGTTGCTTAACCTCTTGTTTTGTTTGTTTGAGCATTCATTCATTCATTTGCTTGTTCCTTGTTTCCTTCCTTCGTGAATAAAAACATCAGAGAAGTACAAGGAAAAATACAACAAATTGCCATAGTCCCACCACTGAGAATTAACTATATTTGACTGTATTTTTTCTTAGTCATTTTTCCCTATCCCTCGTTAAAAATTACCCCAATAATATATGTGTACACTTTCCTTTTACTCCCCATTGCTTGGAAAACAATATTTACCTTGTTCAATTAAAATGAGATAAAAAAATTAAAGCACCTGGCCAGTGCCTCGTCCACACTAGGCGATTGGTGTGTGGTCATTGTTGTTATTAGTTATTGCTCCCCTTCTCCTATGCTTGCTTCTTTCGTTGCACATCTCCATTAGAAAATATAGTCCTGGCAAATTGACGAACATATGCAAACGTTTTCTTTTGATGCATTATTTCTCCTTCTAGGAAGTATTTGCAACCCCCAACTTGAGGAATTGTCACTACATGGAGGAATGTAGAATGCACCATAAAACTTATTTATAGAGCAAATAATGAAAATGTATTGAAAAAGCAGAACTTACTAATACAAATGATAGGCTACATTTGGGAAACTCTTTAAAATAAAGTGATTGAACCCAATTATAAAATATTTCACACATTACTTAAAAAGCTATAATAGTGGGGGGGGCAGAAAGCTGGAGAAAAAAATTGCTTACTTAAACTCTGCTGCGGAAGATTGATTTATATCATGCTTGTGGTGACCTCGCTGAGCAAGCTTCTGTCAGGTAATTAATGCTGGGGTTTTATTAATTTATGAAGAGCAGGGAAGGACTAGTTTGTCCTTATTGAAGCAAATTCTCTCTAAGTGACATGTTAAAAAAATCTAGGTGATGAAAAATGTGAGCAACTTGTCAATTTAAATGAATGTTCTCTTTATGGGCTTCTTAGATTGTCTTTGCACTAAATCTCTATGCCAAAATGAGTGGTAGAATAATTAAAGAGCATGGAAGTTAGAGTGAGCAGGTAGCATAGTTTGTAATCTATGACAGTGTTAATCATGTCTTCCCTTTTTAAAAATACTCTAAGTGCCTTTAATACTATAAAGGATATAATAGGTAATACTTACACAGGCATACCTCAGGGATATTACAGGTTGGGTTCCAGACCACCACAATAAGTGAGTTGTAACCTTTTTGCTGGTAGAGGGTCTTGCATTCAATTTGCAAAAAACATCTGTGAAGCTCAGTAAAGTGAGGTATGTCTGCGTAGAGGGTATGTCCAGGCAGTGTGATGAGTTTGTTACCTGGTATCATTTGATCCTTATGATAACCCTCTGAAGTAGGCTATTTGCTGGTCCCATTATGAATGAGGAAACTGAGACAATGAACTTACCCGAGTTTACATAGCTAACCGGGAGGAGCCAGGTTTTAAATCTTGCAGCTGGTTCTAGGGCCTGTGATTTTCAATTACTATACTTTGCTGACTGCTATTATATCTAGAATTTCAAGAGCACCTCTTACCTGATAAGTAGAGCAAATATGTGATCTTGGAGCCTTGTATATTTTGGAAACTTGACAGGGAAACTAAAAATAGTGTTTGTGGATTTTTTTTTTGGTACACGGCACAAATGCCAGTCAAAATAGCTGTTCATAAACACATCTACTCCCTTCTCTTGTGGTTGGATAAAAAGCCCTTCTTTAGTGAGTGGGAAGGCATGCCTCTCTTCTTGACAGGCTGAGGTTATGATGTTCTTTATTTTATTAACTATAGGCCCGGTGCATGAATTCATACACCAGTGGGGTCCCTTGGCCTGGCCTGCAGGATCGGGCCGAAACCGGCTCTCCAACATCCCACGAGGGGTCCCGGATTGCGAAAGGGTGCAGGTCAGGTCGAGGGACACAACCAGTGCACGATTGGGGCCGGGGAGGGACGTGGGAGGTTGGCCAGTGGGGGGAGGGACTGCGGGAGGGCTCCAGGGCATGTCCGGCCTGTCTTGCTCAGTCTCGATCCACTGGATCCCAGCAGCAAGCTAACCTACTGGTCAGAGCGTCTGCCCCCGGTGGTCAGTGCACATCATAGCAAGTGGTTGAGTGGCCTTAACATATCATTAGCATATTATGCTTTGATTGGTTGAATGGATGACCGGACACTTAGCATATTAGGCTTTTATTATATAGGACTAGAGGCCCGGTGCACAAAATTTGTGCACTCGGGGGTGGGTCCCTCAGCCTGGCCTGTGCCCTCTCACAGTCCAGGAGCCCCGAGATTGATCACCCCAAAGAGGGAGGCCCCACCCACCTGCCGCGGTGCCACTGCTGGGTAGCCTGGGCCTCCCTCTTTGGGGCGATCGATTGCAGGGCTCCACGATTGATCCCCCTAAAGAGGTAGGCCTTGCCCACCCAGCCGGGGCTCCGTGATGGATCGTGCCTGGCAGAGAGAGGCCCTGCCCACCCACCGCAGCCCATCAGTAGGTGGCCTGGGCCTCCCTCTTTGGGGTGATCGTGGAGCCCCATGATTGACTGATCACCCCGCCATCCGGTGGCCTGGGCCTCCCTCTGCAGGGCGATCATGGGGTGATGGCTGGGCCTCGACCTGCCTTGGCACTTGGCTGGCCTGGTGCCAGCGGGTGTCATAGGCATGGTCTTCTGGATGGTTATTCTGCTGTTCGCCCGTTCGGTCGATTTGCATATTATGCTTTTATTATTATAGATTTTTTAAAAAAATATATTTTATTGATCTTTTACAGAGAGGAAGGGAGAGGGATAAAGAGTTAGAAACATCGATGAGAGAGAAACATCGATCAGCTGCCTCCTGTATACCTCCTACTGGAGATGTGCCTGCAACCAAGGTACTTGCCCTTGACCGGAATCGAACCTGAGACCTTTCAGTCTGCAGGCCGACGCTCTATCCACTGAGCCAAACCGGTTACGGCATTATAGATATTTTTATTTCAGAGAAAAAGAGAGAGGGAGAAAGATAGAAACATCAGTGATGAGAGAATTGTTGATTGGATGCCTCCTGCATGCCCCCTACTGGGGATTGAGCCCGCAACCTGGGCATGTGCCCTTGACCAGAATCAAACCTGGAACGCTTTAGTCCACAGGCTGACGTACTATTCACTGAGCCAAACCGGCTAGGGCTGATGTTCTTTATTTTTAATATTCATGTGCTGAGTGTCCAATATGTGTGGAGCTCCATGTTAGCTGCAGGCAGGGGAGGAGAGAGATACAACAATGAATAAGCCTCAGTCCTTGTGTCAATGATCTATTGAGAGGAAAAGCTCAGTCTGTAAATAATTCAAAGGCATGGATGAATCAGGTGGGGGAGTGGGCGAAGTCTGGCATGTGGAGGACAGGTGTGAAGGCAGATGCCATTTTGAAATGTCAAGTCAGCAGGATCCCAATCTGCTATTCCTTGTGTGTCAGACATGCCATTGAAAACCACATTTACTAGTGCCTACTGTATATCGGGCCCTGTGCTAGAAAATTGTTTTGAATTTTCCTAAAATATGCTGTGGGACTTATTTTTTTTGTTTGTTTGTTTATCCTCATCTGATACTTTTTCATTGATATTTAGAGAGAGTGGAAGGGAGGGGGAGAAAGAGAGAAAGAAACAGCGATGTGAGAGAGACACATCGATTGGTTGCTTCCCACTTGTGTTGCGACCCCAGGGCTAGGGAGCGAGCCTGCCCTTGAGCTGAATTGAACATGGGACCTTCAGTCAGTGGGCGGACACTCTATCCACTGAGCCAAACTGCTGAGGGCGGGTACTTAGTTTTTAAGTATTAGTAAGGTTTAAAGTTTAGAGAAACCAGAGGTTTCTCCCTAGTAGCTGCCATAGCTGATTGATACTGGCATTAGGCCAGACCGACGTACTGCCGGTGACATTCTGGTGAACCGGGACTAAACACAGTGGTAATTAAAGGTGCCAGCGTTGCTATATATGGACATGGAAATACTAGGCCACATTCATATTGCTTCTAGAAGAGAAGGAACACATAGAAAGTGTATTTATTAAGAACTGTCTTCTTCCTTAGGCGTTTTTCTCTATTACCAAAACTTTAGGTTGACTTTCAAAAACTAGAACACATACATGATTATTCCCAAGGATACACTGGTGGACTCCTGTATGTCTGTGTAGGTCAGCCGTGGGCAAACTACGGCCCGCGGGCCAGATCCGACCCGTTTGAAATGAATAAACTAAAAAAAAAAGACCATACCCTTTTATGTAATGATGTTTACTTTGAATTTATATTAGTTCACACAAACACTCCATCCATGCTTTTGTTCCGGTGCTCCGGTCCAGTTTCAGAACCCATTGTGGCCCTCGAGTCAAAAAGTTTGCCCACCCCTGGTGTAGGTAAAAATAAAAATGAATGTAAGTCACCAGATATGCTACCCTTTAGACTAACATACCATAAAATTTCTCTTTTCCCAAGTCTGTCACAGGTATAATTCAGAAGACATGCATTTTCCTTTTAATATAGTTCCTACCATGATTTGAAATTCCTGTCTATTACCTGTCTTGGAGTCTTATACATTGGGAATGATGATGGAAAGATAATGTCAGGTTCTTAATAAATACATAAAAATTCATTTTTTTCAGAATATTCTTTAAAAAAAGTTTTTAAATGTATTTATTGATTTTAGAGAGAGAGGGAGGGAGGGAGAGAGAGAGAAACATCAATTTATTGTTCCACTTATTTATGCATTTGTTGGTTGACTCCTGTATGTACCCTAATCAGGGATTGAACCCACAACCTTGGTGTATCGGAACAACACTCCAACCGACTGAGTTACCTGGACAGGGCTATTCTTTTGAAGTCAACGAAGTATAATGATACATTAAAAAATTCTTAAGAATTAAGGATTTTTTTTTTTTGGCTTAAGCTTCATTTTATCTGAAAATATAACAATCCAAACTATTTTCTCCAAGCATTGAAGTTGGCCAACATTTATATTGGATTGAGGAATTCTTGTATAGTAATAGACTCTGAGTATCAGTTAAGTTGATCTCAGAGGATCAGTGTTGGAAGCTATTGTACTGGTATTGGTAGTTAACCCTCACCTCATCTCAAATGTCCTTTCTTAGCGCTCCCGACTGCGGGGCTTGCAGGTTTCACCTGAGAAGTCCAAGAGACAGGACCTTGAAGGTCTCCTAAGGCTGCATATTTAACTGCATTCTTAAATGTTGCTGTATCCGCCTCTCTCTAACTGCAATTCACCAGTTCGGATTTAGCCCTTTGGAGTAAACATGAAGCTAGTCTCAATATTCCTTCCAGTGACTGCGGGCACCAGGGTAAGAGAATAAAAGAGGAGTGTGTGGTGAGGACCTCAGGGGGCTGTTCTGGCCAGTGGGTCAGGCCCTGGGTCCTCAGGAGGGCAGACTTCTGGGTAAACTGCTAACAGGGCCATCTTAACCTTCATCTTGGACAGTAACAACAAACACTGAGACAAGGCGGACACCCAATATAAATGCGTTGAGTGCCTGTTTTGTAGCAGTACTGTGCTAGATGTTAATTCTAAAGATGAGGGATCTGAAACCCAGAAATTAAGTAGCTTGCCCAAGCACATACAGTGATAAATATGGGCATTAGAATTCTAGCCCTGGTGTGCCTGCCTCTAACCCACCACATTGCCTGCTGGAGGGCCTCATTAGGTGCAGTGACTGTACTGTCACACACTCCCTCAGTAGCCCACACATTCTGTCTTCTCTTTTGAATGAACCCAGCTGGGAGATGTCAGGCTCCCAGGCCAATATTAATGTTGATTCTAATCGCTTTCCTCTTCCTGATGCTTTTCTCTTCTCCACATCAAAATTAAGCATATTCCCTTATCAAAGGCATTACCCTTCTTCTCCAGGAACGTAGATTTCTAAGCTAAACTAATCTGCATCAACTTATAAGAAACATCTCCTTTCATATTCCTTGAGTGGGTCAAAGGAATCTTAGAATGGCTGGGCGCAAAAGGTGGGGAAATCTAAGCTAACTAGTTAATCATGACCGGGTTAAACAATGCTTTCATCTTCCAAAGTTAAGGGTCTTCCAGTTACACTCATCCTGATGTGGACGTACGTAATTGTGAATATCATAATTCAAAGCACACAGATGAGCTTTGTCCTTGGCCTCCTTTCAGGTGAAATTTAATAGTTCAGTGAAATAAAGCTCTGGGAAAGCATTGGAATATACGATACTTGGGAGGAGGCAGAGAGAATGGTATCCCTACAAGTATTCGCATAGGATGAAAGTGAACCTTTCACACTGCCTTCCACTACCCATTTGTCTCTCCCTCGGTAAAATGTAAGCTTCTTAAGGGCAGAGAATGTATTGAATTCATACTCTCTTTGGCTATACAATGCCTTTTCTGCAGCAGTTGATGAATACATGTTTATGAATGAAATCAATCAATAAAAGAAATACAAAGATGTCTTTATATGGTCAACATGAACCTACCTCAAGTGATATTGAATCAATTTCAGTTACTTTGAGGCAAGAAAATACTTTACAGTATTTTACAAGCCAAGAAGACTAATAGGATGATTTCTACAATCTTGGGTTATCTATGAGTTTCTGGTTACGAGGACCTTTAATTGGATATTTTCAACTAAAGTACATTTAAGTACATTTCTGGTATGTACTCTAAAATGGGACTTCCACTCCAGCTGTGAATTAAATAACTATATAAGTTTTTAACTTACACATATTTCTGGTCTGTAAATAAAACTAGTTATTCTTAAAATACTTCACCCCAAATATTTGAGTGTGTTTGGGGGGAGTGTTAGGGGTGACTTTGCATTTGGAAATATCCGATGAAAGGGGATGGTCTGAGAAAGCATAAACAGGGACCCTCAGGAGGTAGAGATGGTGCTGAGTAGGATTTGGTGTGGGAATTTCAAAGCCTCTCTGTGCCATGCTTGACAGAATCCTTTCTCCGAAATGAACAAAATACAAAAGGCACACCTGATTGTCTTCAAGGATGCCCGTGTTTAAAAAGAGAAATCGGTTTTTATGACTAAGAAGAGAACATCATGCAATAAGAAAATAAGATGTCTCGTATAAAATGCGACGTGTCAGATCACTGTACGGTTTTTTCCTTCCCCCTCCATTTCTTTCTGCTGCCCTGACTCTGAGTCTCTCTCATGAGAGACTTTTCTAATGCTTGTCACCATGAGCTCATAGTGTGTGGGCTCCATCATGGAGGAGGAGCAGAAAGAGCCGCTTATTAAGTAAGGCCCCGTGTTTAGGTCTGAGGAGCGTGTTAACGTCGTACAGTGCCGGCCAGTCACTGTCGTGCTCAGTAGTGGCTCACAGACCTTCAAGAGCAGAGAGGAGAACAGTGGCTTTTATGTCACCAGACCCCCACTCTTTCTGTTAGCAGGAGTGCAAGGATGTACCCATTCTGCCAGCGGGCGACAGCACCAGACCTGATACCTGGTTAGATGCTCTGACCCTCGGAGGCTCTGTGCAGGTGAGCCGCTCCCTAGGAGCCAGAGCTGTGGCTGCAGGGATGGGTTCCAGGCCCCTTTCCCGGCAGCTGGCTCCCTGTGCCTTTTCTCTCTCCTCACAGCAGGCTTCCTGGGGGCCTTTTCTCTTGGTAATTGTATCTACTAGCTCTGCTCAGTCCCTGAAGATAGGCACGTAGGCCCTTTTTATTTTAAGACTTTACTGTTATACAAAAATAGCAGCATTAGGAAATCACGGAAGTCCCAGACCTGATTCCCTTGGAAGCCCCTGGGACACAGCTTTCATTTCTTATGTGGGGCTTCCTTTTTCTTCTGGTTTCTTCTCCCTTTTCCCATTAAAGGGATGGTTTGCTTTTAAGAAAGCCTCGCTCCCAGCACGTAGGCCTGGAGATCCCTGCTCCCTTGTTCCTGGGAGCTCCTGTCTCCGGGGATGTTCCCTGGGAATATTCAGGGCATTTTCTCAAAACACTCATTTTCTTTAGCAATCCGAATCATTCACACCCCATGTGAAGTTTTCACTGAGCCTTCTTTTCCCCAAATTCAGCTTAAAACGTAATTGTTTGGGGCCAGACCAAGGAACCGTTTTGCCCAAATGCGAACTCACTGATACTATTTGATGAGTAACAATCACTTGATCAGTAAAGAGTGATGGTAAGGTGGATTGGGTGGCCATCTCACCCGCTGTGGTCCTCAAGCAGCGTCCATGCCGGCCTTGTTTCCTCTGCAGGCCGACGGCCGGTGACATCTTTTGCTATTTGAAAAACAATATTCCAGACATGATTAAGAAACCATGACTCACACAATAACTATAATAGCAGGCTTGTGCCACGGCTGCTTTTAGAGTATTGTATTTTAGTGCCCATTTAATTATGTTTGCTATAAATGTTGGCAGTCTTGGTTTTCCTCTCTAATGTAAACAAAATAATATTATGGAATTCCCCGGCTAGTTATTGCTATAATAATAGAAACTCTTTAAAACTTTATTTTCTAGTTTCAACTTCTGTGTAAGTTTAGAATGGGACATTTTTAAGGAAGCTTTATTTATTTTTTAAAAAGAAAAACGAGTCAGTTTTTGCTTATAATAAATCTAAGAGAGGTGAAATAGAATTTTCATCTTGAAAGTAAACAAGCTTGTGACTACTAGTAAAAAGTGGAACTGAAGAAGGATTTGGGAGAGAGACCCTGCTGTCAGTCATGACATGTCTGAGTGGGCTAGCAGGCTAGGTCCAGGACTTTGGCTTTGGCCATCCCGGAATTCAATTTCCTCAGCTCACTGAGAGTTGAGTGAACTCAGGGGTATTGACTACTGTTAATTGGTGAGTATGTTTCCCTCCTCTGTGGCAAAGTTTCTATGGGAAGTGAAATGACAATCAAAAGTCTGCACGATGAGCATGAAGTCAGAGCCAAAGGGACCAGATGGTCTGAGTGGCATGTCAGCCAGCCTTGGGAGCCGGATGTCCGTGTCTGCTCCCCAGAGGCAGTGTTGGAGAGCAGAGGGCCTGGCTCCTCCTCTTGGCGGGCAAGGCTGTCTTTCCTGCTGGCCCAGTGCAGGCAGCTGGGCGTGAATAGCCTCTCTTGTTAAAATAGAACACAAACCCTCTGAGGTTTGAGCAGATGAGAACTCGGGAAGACGAGACTGTGCATGCAGTTACCAGCTTGTTTTCCAGAATTCCACCTCTCCTTCCAGTTTTCTGTCTTTGATTCTGGGTGTTCATCACCCTCTTCACCCCAGGGGCCTGTTGTGCCTTGTAAAAAATTGGCCAAAGCCAAGCACCAGACCTCTTTCTATTATTGAGATGGACCAGAAGAATGAATGGACATCTTATTAAAATGAGGAGAAAGCTAACGGGAAACAAACATGTACCAAACCTATAAAATCATCAGGCTGGCCGGCCAGTATGCTCAGTGGTTGAGAGCATCGACCTATGAACTAGGAGGTCACGGTTTGATTCCAGGTCAGGGCACATGCCCGGGTGGTGGGCTCAATCCTCAATAGGGGGCATGCAGTAGGTAGCTGATAAATTATTCTCTCTCATCATTGATGTTTCTATCTCTCTCCCTCTCTCTTCCTCTCTGAAATCAATAAAAATATATTTAAAAAAATAATCATGCTGATGAAGGATAGATTCCTCCATGTGAACGTGGTGTGGAACCTATACCAGTTAGTCACGACCAAGTTAAACGATGACTTCATCTTCTGAAATGATGAGGCAGAGCGCTGCCTTTTTCAAATCATCTTTACCTCGGGCAGGCAGAACTGCATCGTTTACACATCCCTTACCCACCTGATTTATTTCTGCAGATGACTAATCTCATTTTAACAGATTCTTATATATGAAATGTATATTTCATGCTTAGGGTTGTACCATTTCTGACATTGTCCTTAAATTCTGGGGTGACTTCACAAAACCCAGAATGTACTGATTACAAAATAAGTGTGCCAGTGTTATTAGAATGACTTCTTTATTTATTAATTTTTTTTAGCTCTTTCAGAGTATCATTAGGAATACATTTAAAAAATATTCAACACTTTCAATCAATAACAGCCATTGGTTTTGATGCTCAAATTGTTCCATCCTTGGCCAACAGAAGCCTATGCATGTGGCTTCTGTGTCCTTTTGAGATGACCCCATTAGTTTTGGAGCACTTGCTTCCTTTCTGAGCTCATCAAGATGTTTCAGGCTCATCTTGCACTTTCTCTGGCCCAGATCTGGGATCAGTCACACCTCCAAAGAGCCCTTGGTTCTTTTTGGTGGGGAATTATTTTTAAAGACCACAACCTGGGTGCTGTGGGTGTTCATAGCTGCTGGGTTGTCCTTACTTTTAAACCTATCCGTGGATACATAGGTATTTTTTAAAAGATTTAAGAAAAACTTTTTTTTTGGTATGCTTGTATTTTCTGTTACACTGAAAACATCTTGGTTCCTTTTGACATTACCATAATTATTTATTTGCTTTGTCTATGGTATATATAAGAATAAAAAAAATAGCCCTAACCTGTTTGGCTCAGTGAATAGAGCGTTGGCCTGCAGACTGAAAGGTCCCAGGTTTGATTCCGGTCAAGGGCATGTACCTTGGTTGCGGGCACATCCCCAGTAGGAGGTGTGCAGGAGGCAGCTGATCGATGTTTCTCTCTCATCGATGTTTCTAACTCTCTCCTCTCTCTTCCTCTCTGTAAAAAATAAATAAAATAAAAAAGAATTAAAAAATAACTCCAATATTACCAATGACAAGAATACTACTGAATGAAATGTAAGACTTTGTTGCAGTTCTATTTTTTTTGGAATCACCATTCATGTTCCGTCGTAACATTGTATTCTAAAGCAACTTATTTTTTCTGTGTTCTTATGTCATGAAAGAAATATCCCATTGAGTTCATTCATTTCCAATTTTTAGGGGTTTCTTTTATTTATTTTATTAATATAACTTGAGTCAAAGCTATGTTATGTAAGGCACATCTGGAGAAGGTTCAGTTTTCCATTCTTGTCTCTTAAGACCACACTGTTCTCTCCCACATAAATGGTCTTTTAAAAAATTTTTATTTTTCAAATAAGTTTACATTCAAAATTATTTTGTATTAGTTTCAGGTATACAGCATAGTGGTTAATCATATTCTATACAAAGTGATCCCTTGATATTTCAAGTATCCACCTTGCACCAAATATAATTATTACAATATTATTGACTTCCCTATGCTGTATTTTATATCCCCATGAATATTTTGTAACTACCAATTTGTAGTTTTTAATCCATTCATGCTCTGGCAACCATCAGACTGTTCTCTGTATTTATGAGTCTGTTTCTATTTTGTTCATTTATTTTGCTCTTTAGATTATAAACACAAGTAAAATCATATGGTATTTGTCTTGCTCTCACTAATTCATTTAGCATGATACCATCTAGGTCCATTTCATGCTCTCACAAATATTAAGATTTCATTTCTTTTTATGGCTGAGTGATATTCCATTGCATGTATGTGGCACAGCTTTTTCATCCACTCGTCTATGGATGGGCACTTGGGTTACTTCCATATCTTGGCTATTGTAAATAACATTGCAGTGAATACAGAGGTATAGATAGTCTTTCAAATTAGTGTTTTGGGTTTCTCTGGATATATACCAAGAAGTGGAATTGCTGGGTCATAAGGCAGTTCCATTTTTTATTTATTTTTTTTAATTTTTATTTTATTATTTTTTTAAAAATATATTTTATTGATTTTCTACAGAGAGGAAGGGAGAGAGATAGAGAGTTAGAAACATCAATGAGAGAGAAACATCGATCAGCTGCCTCCTGCACATCTCCTACTGGGGATGTGCCCACAACCCAGGTACATGCCCCTGACCGGAATCCAACCTGGGACCCTTCAGTCCACAGGACGACACTCTATCCACTGAGCCAAACCGGTTTTGGCCCATTTTTTATTTTTTAAGGAACCTTCATTCTGTTTTCCATAGTGGCTGCATTCCCAATCTGCATTCCCACCAACAGTGCACCAGGGTTCCCTTTTCTCCACATCCTCTCCACACTTGTTTGTTGGTTTATTGATGATAGCCATTCTGACAGGCGGGAGGAGATCTCATTGTGGCTTTAATTTTCATTTCTCTGATGATTAGTGACTTGGAGCATCTTTTCATATGTCTATTGGCCATCTGTACGTCCTCTTTGGAGAGTGTCTATTCAAGTGCTGCAGCCATTTTTAACTTGCATTATTTGTGGGGTGTTTTTTTTTGGTGTTGAGTTGTATGAGTGCTTTATAAATTTTGGATATTAACCCTTTATTAGATATATCCCACATAAATATTCTTTAAATTAGTTTTTGGTTTATCCACCTAGTGTTCCTTTTTTTGATGTTAGCAAATACAAATGTATTTGTATTTCCCCCCCACATCCTTTCCTTCCTCATTCTTCATTTTTTTTAATATATATTTTTTATTGATTTCAGAGAGGAAGGGAGAGGGAGAGATAGAAACATCAATGATGAGAGGGAATCATTGATTGGCTGCCTCCTGCACGCCCCCTACTGGGGATCAAGCCCGCAACCAGGGTATGTGCCCCTGACCAGAATCGAACAGGACCCTTCGATCTGCAGGCTGATGCTCTATCCAGTGAGCCAAACCGGCCAGGGCTTCATTCATTTTTTATGACTAACATTCCACTGGTGAGTGCCGTAATTTAAGAATGCTTTTAAAAAACACACAGTGATGATACTTAGTTCTGAACTACTGAATCGGATCTCTAGCTGGAGATGAGGAAGCACTTTAAAAAAACAAAACAAAACTGCTTTTAAGTGGGAACACTTCTTTTTATCTTGAAACCCATACTTCCAAGATAAAGAACCAGCTCTGTGGTTGAGCATTATTGATGTTTCATCGCTCCCTTCCTCCCAGAAATCAATACAAATATATAGTTTTTAAAAGATAAAGACCATTTATTATTACCATTTTTTTTTAAGTGTGCTCGCTGTGCCTCTCTAAGCTGCCAGCAAAGAGTTCAAAACAATTTGGGATGAAGCTCGGGCTTCGCCATGTGGCAGCCTCTGGATGACCTCCCTTCCGACGCTGCTCGGGTGGAGGGGGCACTTGCATCTCACTGGTGTTCTGCACCGGGGATTCGCTCCCTTTGGTGCCCACTCCACCCCCTCCCAGACTTTGCGAGAAGCTCGGAAATCTCTGTTGCTGCTTCTGGTTCCTGAGCGCAGTTGCTCACCCGCCCGCTCGGGGTTTCCGGGCTCCGCAGCTCGGCAGCTCCCGGGCCCTAGAGCCTCCCCTTCCGCACACAGTGAGGCCCGCATTGGGGGCGGGAGCGCCGCCTTCTCTCCTGCGCGCTCCGCCCTCCTCCCCGCCCCAAGCCCTCTCCAGCCTCAGCCGTGCGGCTCCGGCTCCGCACTGCAGATGCCTGCTGGCCGCCTGGCGCTCGTAGGCTCCGGCGGTGCCCCGCAGGTCCCCTCCAGCCCCGAGCACTGGCGGCACTCACGCGATTCCCGAGGGGCCCTCGACTGAGCAGACTCGGAGCCTCCCGAGCAGCCTCAGAGCTGGTGGCGGGGCAGGCGGGTACCTAGGTGGACTGTGGCTGCACCGGAGCCCGGGGCGCTCCTGGATGCGGCAGGACAAACTGCCCGGCTCCCTGAGGCGCGGAGGGAGATGCCTGAAGCGGCAGGGCGGCGGCGGCGGCGGCGGCGGCGTGGGCACCATCCTGAGCAATGTGCTCAAGAAGCGCAGCTGCATCTCCCGGACCGCGCCCCGGCTGCTCTGCACGCTGGAGCCGGGTGAGGACCCTGGGCTGCAGAGGGGGCACCGGACACCAGCGCGGCGTCCCGGGAGCTGGTGCTGCTCACGCCTCTGCCTCAGCCGGGCTCTGCCTAGGCCGGGGAGCGCCCGCGGGCCGCCGAGCGGGGGGTACCGGGTGCGGGGTGCGGCGGCTTGGCGCAGGCGGGGCTGGGTCAACCTGGGAGGGCAGATCGCAGAGCAAGCAGGGCCTGGGCGGAGGCAGCGGCCTCCCAAGGCGCGGAGGACCCGCAGCTTCGCTCGCAGCCCGAGGGCCCCCACTCCCGCGGCCTGTGCGTGGTCTGGTCCTGCCTGTGCCCCGAGCTGGGCAAGTGCTGGAGCCTGCCCGGGCTGCCTGAGGCCGCGCTACCAATTGTGCGCCAGGCTCATTTGAAAGAGGTGAAGAAAAGCACCGGTTTGATACTTCGGGTCTGAGGGGAAGGGAGTGGATTCGAAGGGAAAATCGGCGGGGGGTGGGGGTGGGCGGTAAGGGGAGGAATTTGCTGAGGGTCCCCCGGCGTGAGTGTGGAGTCAGCTCGCCTGGAGCCTCTGGTGTGTGTGTCCGGGTTCGGGGCGGGCAGGAAACACTTCTGCAGCCTGGAGATCCTTTCTTACAGGTGAAGTCTGGGAGCGCACCTGACTGTGCCAGGCTGGGCCCTTTTTGCTGTCAGCCTGTGTTTACACATCCTTACTTCTCCAGGCTGCATAACTGGGCGCCTGCTCCACCCTCCGGCATCCCTCCCCGGGGCATGAGCCCGGCCCAGGCGCGGGAGCCTGGGCTCAGAGCTTTCTGGCAAGGGTGGCCGCAGAGGGAGCCAGCTGCGCTCGCCCGGCGCTTGGCGCTCTTCCGCCCCTTGAGGGGCACCAGCTGGGTTCCAGGCGGGTTCGACCTCCGCCAGCCCCTGCTTCCCAGCGCCTTCGGAGACCTGCTAGCCTGAGGCTGCAGGGGCGAATCTGCCGAGGCACTGAGCCCCCAAAGGCTGGAAAGCGTGGCTGCCTTTCCGAACCTCGTGGTTCCTTTGTTTTTCTCCCCAAGGAAGTGTCTAGTTACAGAGACTGTAGTGTTTATTCACCGTCTTACTTTACCCTTAAAACAAAATCTCCTTCCCACATTAGAAGTGTTTTGTATTTCTGAACCCGGAACAGCTGTGATGATCAGATGAAACATAAACCTCCCCCCCTCCCGCCTCCCCGCATTCATTCAGTTAGACGAGTCGATGAAAATGACCTGATTTCAGCTTTTGCCGACAGGCAGCAAATGATCAATTCTAGTTCAAGCCTGTGACTCATTTCTGACCAGGAGAAAATAGTTGTGGTTTTGACTGACTAACGCAGCTGGGTTTCAGCACCGCCAGGCACTCGGCAGGACTCTCGGCAGGTGCTCCGAACAAGTCCGGGGAGCATATTGGGGACGACATCCAGGGAATCCGGGCTTTTAGGTCGATAGAAATCATTCCGTGCGGACCGAACTTCCTGGTCTTTGTTACACCAAAGCAAACGTCATGATTAGACCTCCTCCATTCAGCACCCAGAGCCTGGACAGCAACCTCACCGCCGGGTGTGTTCCAGCCTTAAATCCTGCGCTGGAGCCGCAGGCACTCTTGTGGCCATTGCATCATTGCTTGGCACTGAGGCCTGGGCTTCATTTAAAGCAGCTCACAGAGAGGGAGAATCTGTGGGGGTGCTGGGTATATATTGGGGGAAGAAAATGTTATCTACCTAGACAGAGTATGGTTTTGAACCCGAAGCTTTGAAAAGAACTATCTTGGGCTTCTCTACCACAGCTTGACTTTAGAAATGTGAGGCCACTCTCATGTATTCACAGCCTTCTTCCAGGACTCCACGAAGGGCATCTGCATGCTCTCCTGGGCTTGGGCACGTCAGGCACATCTCTTTCCAGCTTCTTGACTCCATATATACTAGTATGTGTTTAAAAAGACTAGTCTACTTTATTATTATAATTTTGCAAATTCTGAAGATTGTTCCTACCTGCGTACCGGCCCTACGTAGTTGTGGAGAGGTTTTCAGTACGCCTAATCTGCTATCAACATCTTAGAAGCAAACATTTCATCATAAATGACAATCATTTAAAACTGAATGCTGTGGCTAATGTTTGGTATATCTTGATCCTTGAACTTTCAAGTCATGTCTTTTAAAAAGTGACTTAAAATGTAGTTTCATTGATTTTGAAATTGTAGGAAAAGAAAATATAGCATTTTTAGATTTGATTATACTATTTTTTTAAAACACAACTTAAGTAGGAATAAAAATTGTCATTTAATTTTACCTCAATAATGACAGCACATATGCTTCTAACATGGAATTCTGAATTAAAAGAAGCCCGATATACATATCAGACATATAGTCTTTATGTATTCTCCTATTTATGTACTTCAATTCCATAGATTTGGGATTTGGAACAGAGAAGTTCCAAAATAAAGTTAAAACTTTGGAACTTTATCTAAAGTTGTAGGTAACTTAGCATTAGAGTTCAGTTATATTTTTAGCTTATAGTCTATAACTAAACATACAAACTTTTTTTTCTCCAATAGCTAAGTTTATTAAGACAGAATTTAAAAACAGGAAATCTCCAATAGGACTACTAAGGATTCCATAAGTGGGAGGGCAGTGACATTATTTTTATAACTTTTGATATTCCACTGACATTCCCCTAATAGACATAATCCACTCAAATGCGCTGGAAAACAAATTCTGTAAGTAGAGAATTCTTTTCCTAAGTTTTATAAACATTAATGATATAGTGCTAGATGATTTACAGTTAATCATCACAACTATCTATTGAGATAGGTATTATTTATCCTAATTTTTAAAGATAAAGAATTGAGACTGCCCTAGCCGGTTTGGCTCAGTGGATAGAGCATTGGCCTGTGGACCAAAGGGTCCCAGGTTCGATTCTGGTCAAGGGCACATATCTTGGTTGCAGGCTCCTCCCCAGCCTGGGCCCTGATTGGAGCGTGTGCAGGAAGCAACCAATTGATGTGTTTCTCTCACATCGATGTTTCTCTCTGTCTTTCCCTCTCTCTTCCACTCTCTAAAAATCAATGGAAAAATATCCTTGGGTGAGGATTAAAAAAAGGAAAAAAGAAATGAGACTGAGGCAGGTTAAATTATTTATTTGACTCTAGAAACCAAAGTTGAATGGAGGTCTAACTCCAAGCCTGTGATTTTTAAAAAAAAATGTATTTGTTTTTTGGTTTGGCACTACTCCAGACAGCTGTGGAAACCACCATCTTAAGAGGAAAGCTCCATTCTATTGCCATAGGTTATTTTTTTCTATAGTAACAACCAATATTCTTTTTCTTTAACAAAATTGACTAAAAATTAGTAAAAGTTTAAAAAACTTCATGATGGTTCAGTTAATTTTTACTTCTATTTTTGATGTAACCTATTTTCTCCCAAAATAACAGTTATGTGTTTTTCTTTTAGGAGTTGACACAAAGTTGAAGTTCACTCTTGAGCCGTCTTTAGGTCAAAATGGATTCCAGCAGGTACCTTTATGTTTGGTTTTGATAATACTCTTCTTTTGGGGTATCTACAGGGTATCTACATTCTCAAAATGGGAAAACTTTGACAAGCATACGAAGACAAATCATTTTTAAAAATACAGATGACGCTTGGGTTTATACTTACCATGAAAATTTTTGTACTTTCTGTGAATGGTGCAAGTGTGAAAAAAATTTACAAAACCAAACATCTGTTATTCTGAATCCATAATACATGTTTTGGTTTCTGAACCACTGCTTCTCAATTATTTTTCGTGGATTGCAAATGGATCACAGGTGTGTTAAGGGTGCCAAGGTGGGGCTTGGGGCAGTCATAGTCCTCACACCAGTCATATCTGGCTGAAAGAAGCTGTCTGTTACCCCAGTGTACTGTGCAAAGTTTATGCTCTACAGAGGTCAAGATGAAAAAAAAGATTGAAAAGTGCTTACCCAGGTCAGTAGTAACATTTTGTCAATATTTCTTCTTTGTTCCTAGTGGTATGATGCTCTCAAGGCAGTTGCCAGACTATCAACAGGAATACCAAAAGAATGGAGGAGAAAGGTAAGGAGGATTTGTAGGGCTGAAATACAAAAGGGCCATCACTCTGTCCCTCTTTAAATCTCCGGAATGTAAAAAATGACATTCTAAATTTAGTAATTTGAAACATGCCCCCTCTCATTATTCATTCATTCAATATTTATTGATTATCTGTTCTGCACCAGGTACTGTCCTAGGTACTGGGGATAGAGCAGTGGAAAGAAAAACCAGACCAAAATGTTTGTACTTATGGAGCTTACAGTGAATAAAATATAAAGTATATCAGATGGTGATAAGTGCCATGGATAAGAATAAAGCAGAAAAATAAGTGAAACTGTGGGAAATGGTGGTAAGGAGGTGGAATTTTAAACAGCAAAGTGTCATTTAAATGGGGCCTTGCAGGAGATGAGCAGTGGGCCATGCAGCTACCCTGGGGAAAGAGTATGCCAGAAAACACTCAGGTGGGAGCATTTCAGGAATATACAAGCAAAAACAAGAGGACGGGGTGGCTGAAGTACGGTGAAAATGGGGAAAGCAATAGGAGAGAGGCTCATAGAGGTAGTGTGATGGGGTTAGGAGGATGGCAGGTCACGTAAGACCTTATAGGCCAGAGTAGGACTTTGCTCGGTGTGAGATGGGAAGCATTGGGTAGTTTTGAGCAGGGGAATTACATGATACAACTTATATTTTAAATGGACCACTTTGGCTACTAACTGGAGAATATGAGAGACAAGGACAGAAGTGGGAGACTAGTAGAGGCTTATCATAATTTGGGCAAGAGATGGAGAAGGGGTCTGATTCTAGATATATTTTCAAGGCTGAGTTGACATGAATTCCTATTAGATTGAATATGAGGTAATAGGCTGTCAACGATGAATTCACGATTTTGACCCGAGCTACTGGAAGGGGAGAGTTACTGTTTACTCAGATGGGAGGAGCAGATGTGTGTGTTCATATGTGTGCATGTGTAGCTGAGGTGGTGATGGGTTAGATGATCGGCTTTGTATCTATTAAGGTTAAGATGCCTATTAGATATCTATGTTAAAGGTGTCAAGTGGGCATTTGGACATATGATTCTGATGCTTAGGAGACAAGTCTGAGTGGAGATATTAAGCAGTGATATTCTTGCTAACTATGTTCAGATACCAAAACTTGAAATGTTCTCTTACTATATCAGTTTATAGACCTAGTCTAATTCTGCTAGAATTTGAATATAAGGGGTTCCTCAAAATATACATTAAAAATGACCTTAAGAAATACATCTTTTAGCCCTAGCCGGTTTGGCTCAGTGGATAAAGCGTCGGCCTGCGGACTGAAGGGTCCCAGGTTCGATTCCGGTCAGGGGCATGTACCTTGGTTGCGGGCACATACCCAGTGGGGAGTGTGCAGGAGGCAGCTGATTGATGTTTCTTTCTCGTCGATGTTTCTGACTCTCTGTCCCTCTCCCTTCCTCTCTGTAAAAAAATCAATAAAATATATTAAAAAAAAAGAAATACGTCTTTCAGAAACAGCTTTTCAGGATAATGTTTAAAAATATCCATTGACTCTAAAAACAGTTAAAAGTTATTCATTATGGGAGCTCATCTGTGGTATGTGTGTGTGTGAGTGTGTGTGTGTGTGTGTGTGTAGAGAGAGAAAGAGAGAGAAAGAGAGAGAAAGAGAGAGAGAGAAAGAGAAAGAGAAGAGATAGATAGATGATTTAAAAGCAGAGACCATGTCATGGTGAGAAAAGGCCCATTCTCCATGAATGATCAGGTGGCTATTGCTCAAGCATAGACAGCAATTCAGAGCCAAGTATAACAAGCTTGTAACAATATAGTTAATTCAATGAACTGAAGTAAAACTTGAAAAAAATTTATTTTAACAGTATTCCTAATGTTAGGACCATTGCTTGGTACATAGTGGAACTCAACAAATATTAATTGAAATTTCAAACACATGAAAGGTCCTAATTGATGCAATTCAGTACAATACACATCTCAGGGAGGCTCTTTTGGATTTCTGCACGTGGGCTGTTTCTGGGCTAGGAACAGTTCCCATCTTCTTGTTGGATGCAATCACTAGTCCTCGTAAAGGTGAAATTATGTATTTGACTTTAGCATCCTTCTTCATTCATATTTTAGGTTTGGTTGACCTTGGCAGATCACTATTTGCACAGCATAGCCATTGACTGGGACAAAACCTTGCGCTTCACTTTCAATGAAAGGAGTAATCCGGATGATGACTCAATGGGAATTCAGATAGTCAAGGTAATGCCCCTGAGCGTGGCCTGTTGTCCTAACTTAGAAGGAAGATTCCAAGAGCCAGACTTTTCCTGGATAGAGCATCAAGCCTTATGGTCTGAAAGTCTGTATATTTTCTGTTTCTTCTTTAGTTAATAGCTTTTTAATGAAGAACTTTGACTATATACATTGTCTTCAAAAGTTTGTGTGTTGCCAGTAAGAATAAAATGTTTCCATTCATATTCAGCTTATTTGTTCACATAACAGATGAATTCATTTTTTTTTTTTTTTAGCATTGGTCAGTGCTGTTAACTGGATTTTCACATAAAAGTAACTGAGAAATTTAAAGTTAAGGATAGTCCTGTTATAATAATTGGGTTCTTATTAGGGTCTTTGATAATTTCTTAACTGACAATTCATGAATATAATTAGATTGACTGGTGGGTCAGTCTAATTATACTAGCTGGTCAAGGGTCCAGGCCAGCCCTGGAGGCAGCGGCGGTTTGCCTACCTGGATCATTACAGTTGGTTAGAACCTGGTGCCAAAAGCCAACGCTGCTGATTCGATTTGATCTCATTATTATTCTCTTACATAAGCCTGTAGCACGTGGATTTTAACTTTATATGAATACATCACAGTGTGACACTAAGCTGAGGTTTTAAAAGGAAACTTGTTTCATCTAAATTTTGGTCACCACAAGATGGCTAATGTTTTGGCAGATTTGAAAATTTTTTTTTTTTCCTGAGGAAGTATTAACTAAAAGGAGCTACTTTCTGATCTAATTTGGTCTGTTTCAGACAAATCCTAAAAATATATTATAGAATTTTATATGGTATGCTTGAAAAGCTTTTACATTTTGACATTTCAGTTGTTTATTTGGAATTTTAGAATGTGTTTCTCACAGATGAAGTATTGTATATTTTAAATATTTTCTTTCTGTTTAAATTGCAAATTAAGGCAATGCACATTTTATAATGATCACGTTATTAAGAAGATCTTTTATTTTATTTTTGAAGTGAATACTATGTCACTAAAATGACTTCAGCTCCTGAAAATTATAGTCTCTGCCTGGTAATAAAATTATGGATATTGCCCTGATCAAATGTTAAATTTTTGTCTGTTTTACACAAATTTATAAAACAATGTGGACAGAAAATTTTTCTGTTTTAGACAGAATGATTTTTCTGTCCCTCTACAATACAGGTCGCATTTTTTGCTATTTTGGTTTTGCTCCTTAATACCATTTGGAGTTTTGATAGCTAAATAAACCTTATGTCCTTTTCTGTAAGAAGTAATGTTGGCATGTATCATACATATGTTGAAATGACTTGTTTTATCTGAGATATATTATTAAATAAACTGTCAACTTATATGAAATTTTGTTAATTCTAAGTCCCTCTTTGTGTTAATTCTGGAAACACTTTAAGTAGAAAATTTGCCTGACTGCAATTCCTGTTGAAAATGTCTAAGCATATTAGAAAACATTAGGAAAAAAAGAAAAGGAATTTCTTTTGACCCATGTTGCATATACAGTTTTAAAAAACTACAGTTCATGTTGATAATCTACTTAATGCTGAGGCAAAGAAATAACTACCGTTTTTGTTTTTATTTTTTGGTTTTGAGAGAGAGTATAGTAAGTCACTTTAAAAAATTACTGTTTTCCTCTTATTTTAGGATCTTCACCGCACGGGCTGCAGTTCTTACTGTGGCCAGGAGGCTGAGCAAGACAGGGTTGTGTTGAAGCGGGTCCTGTTGGCCTATGCCCGCTGGAACAAGAATGTGGGGTACTGCCAAGGCTTTAACATCCTGGCTGCACTAATTCTGGAAGTGGTGGAAGGCAATGAAGGGGATGCTCTGAAAGTGAGTATCAGGCTCTGAAGAAGTCAACTGAAATTCTTCAGAGAGTTAAATACTGGAACTATAATTTCTCTTCCCTGATGCCCACTTCCTTCCGAGGTGTTTGTCATGCCTTCGTAATTACCCATGATACCGTTTCCCCCAGGTTAAAGCCAGGTCAAGTGACAGACTCATGTAGCTACCAGATGTGAAGAGGATGATTAGGTGTTCAGATTCACTTAGGAGACATCTATTTTTAAAGCAAGTTAGTTATTAATTATATTAATACTTATTGTTGCATAACAAAGGAGCTGCTTAAAACAGCAAACTTGGTATTACCTCACTGTTTCTTTGAGTTAGGAATCTGGGCGTGGCTTAACTGGCTCAGAGTCACATGATTGTGGCATTCAAACTGTTGGCTGGGGTGTGGTCTCATCTGAAGGCCTGACTAGGCAGGAGCATGCACTTCCAAGTTCATTTAGGTCGTTGTTGGAAAGCTGTAATTCCTCACAGGTCTTGGACTGAGGGCCTCAGTTCCTTGCTAGCTATTGGTCAGAGCCCTTTTTTAGTTCCGCTTTGTGGGGCTCACCATTGTGCAACATTCTGGTTGGTATCCCTCAGTGAGCAAGAGAGTGAAAGAGAGTGAGCAACACAGAAGAGATTAGGTTACAGATTTGAAGCCAATATATCAGAAGTCACATTTCATCATTTTCCCCACATTCTGTTCATTAGGAGCCAGGCACTAGGTCCAGCCCATACTCCAGGGAAAGGGCTTATAGAAGAGTGTGACTCTCAGGAGATGGGGAATCCCTAGGGTCATGGTAGAAACCGCCTACTCCACCAGTTATCCTAAATTCTGGTTGGATCTTATTAGATTGCTTTATTCTTGCATATCTGGGATGAGGTATGGAGGAGGTAGGCTGAGAGTGAATGTTTATGATGGAAGCAGATTGCTTGGAGAAAGGTTATAGAAGTGAATTATCTTTTAATCTTTGATGCCCAGGGCCTTTATTAGTAAAAAAAAAATAAATAAATTCTGAAGACACTTTGAGATGGGACACTAGCAGTTTAAGCATGTAGGTCTGAATGTGATTCAGTGAATCACCAGAAATAAGTCTTCAGGAGGAAGGAAGCATTTTACACTTGGAAGATGACCACTGCCTTACTTGCTTGGGGCTATATGGGGTTGCTTCTTATTTGAATCCTCAGACTGCTGTTGATTGCAATGCTTTGTGATGGTTACTTCGCCTTTGTATTCAAGAGCACCTCCCCCCACTCCCATTCTTTGTTTGACTGTGGCAAACACCGCTGTGATATTCTCAACCAGGGACTAATTCTGATATGGAAAGATAAGCAGATTTCCTCCTGGTTTTATACACATCATGGAATTAATGATAAAGCCAGCCTGACACGATCTCATTCTGTGTTCACCCTCTCACTTTTTCCATTCATGTATTTAAGGAAACAGCTTTGAAGCTACTTGTTCATCAAATAGGCAGGGGTGGACGGGGGAGGCAGTGACAAATCGAATACATGACTTTAAAACATTTTTTTTAAGAAGCAATTTTGTTTAAATAGTCCATCAGCTTTAGTTATTTTTTCCCCCAGCTTTTGCTTGTATGACTATAAAATGGGAACTGCTCTATTAAAAAGCTGAAATAAACAATTCAGGTTGGGGGTGGGGTGGGAAGGTTTGGGGAAGGGTTATAATGCCAATCAAATTATGAAAGGACTCAGTGATGGTACTTGAGAAAGTAAAAAGTCACATAAAAAGATGGATTAAATAAAGCTCAGAAACTGAATATTTAAGAAAATTAACTTTGTGGGATGAAATGACATTATCATCATTTAGGAATCTGGTTAGGCATTTAATGTGCAGAGGAAGGTTGGGTTTATGAAGAAATACTTCTGATGCAAAGGAAAATATTGGGTGTTGGTGTTTTTCCAACAGCTATTTTGGCCTCTGCGAGTTGCAATTAGTAGGGAAATATATATAATTTATTAAATGGAGGCAAACCATTTTCCTTGCTCTTTTGCACCTAGTGAGGTGTCTGTTAAGGTTTTGGGGCCATTTTTTAATCCAGTTTTTTTTTTGGTTTGTTTTTAAAGCTTGTTTTCTTATTATTGAGTTCGTTGTGTATTTTGGACCACAGTCCTTTATCAGATGGATCTCTTGAAAGTATTTTCTCCCAGACTGTGGCTTGTCTTCTAATTCACTTTCACAGAGCAGAAGTTTTAAATTTTAATGTAGTCTAGCTTATTAGTATTTCTGCATAGATTATGCCTTTGGTGTTGTGTTATATCTAAAAAGTCATTCCCATACCCAAGGTCATCTAGGCTATGCTATCTTCTAGGGATTTTATAGGATTGCATTTTACATTTAGGTCTATGATCTCTTTTGAGACAGTTTTTGTGAAGGGTGTAAGGTTTGTGTCTAGATTCAGTTTGTTTTGCATTTGGATGTCCTGTTGTCCCAGCACCATTTGTTGAAGAGACTATCTCTGCTTCCTCCCTTCCTTCCTTCCTTCCTTCCTTCTTTCCTTCCTTCCTTCCTTCCTTCCTCCCTTCCATCTCTCCCTCTCCCCCTCCCCCTTCTTCTTCTTCTTGATGCAATGTTTGGTCCTTGAAATACAGTAGTGGGTGGAGTGACAATGCTGACATAAGACATCAGACTTTGAGATGCTATGGGATAGAGAATTTCATTGTGTCACAGAATTATTATGAGAATTGGTAATTTTTTTGTTGTTTTCTTGTTTTGTGTAATCTTGAGGCTCATAATTTCTTCATAAAAACTTAAATATTTTTCTCAGTCTTATATAACTTATCCTAGATGAAAAGTGACCCTGTACGCCCCCTCCCTTACCATGGTGTGCGAAGTCTGACGGGGCACTGTACTCTGCAGGAAACTCACTCCTCCCTCACCTGGCCTGGGCACGCTGGGACCACCTCCCTCCACACGGATTGAATATACTCTTTTTATTGCTAAGTTCCTATTTTCAGAGTGATGGTACATTTACCTGGTAAATTCTGTCCCTATACGTATAGGACGGCTATAGCAGCTCCCTGGGCCTTCCCAATCCTGGAATAAAGATCTGGGGGGAGGGGCAGGTATTCTTGAGAATATGTCTCTACCCTTATTGACTTAGTTAAAACTATGACCTTAAAAGTAGAAATTATAAGCCAGGGATGAGGGGAAAATGGGCCACTGGCAGGTCTGGGAGATAATTTTGGGGGGAAATTAGGTTTTGCAAAATGATGAAAATCAAAATGTGAGATAGCTACTTTCCACCAACATATAGGGCCAGCCATGATTTTTGTTCTCAATTTTGGTTTTCTTGTGCTCTGGGGAATGAGCAGGTCTTCTAGCAGGGAGGGCATATGAAGAGCATGTGTGCTGACAGGGAAGGGATCAGAGATTAGAACATGTGTGTTTTGCTGGGCCGTTCTAGTGGTTCTTGACTTCTTAGAAAAGGTAACGCAAATAAAAAAAATCAGAATGAAAGTAGTAATTTGAGGAACTTATGTATGAGACACCCTTATGGAAGGAATCCAGATTTTAAAAGTCTCATTTGTTCAAACAAAACCTTGAACAAATGTGGACAAAGAACCCAAATCAGTTATTCTGATAACCCAGGTTGATGGTAGGTGAATCCTGAGATGGGCTTCAGGGGGGTGTTTTGTGATGGGCCAGTCTTGGTTTTTGTTGGAAGGTTGGAAAGCTGCTGACTTCAAGGAGCCAGTGTTGGGATTCCTGCTGGCTGCTGCGGAAGCACGTGCTCCACCTTGTACTTCTCAGAGCGAGGCTGAGGGTTGTCTGATCACAGCCACCCATGGGTAGCCTCAGGTCTAGCAGCCCATGTAGAAACTGTAGACCGTAGCAGTCTGCGGGTCTGAGCTGCCTTGAGAACTTACTTAGATAATGATGAATGGCTTAGATAATGATGAATTATCCAGATAATTATGGCACATGCTCTTCACCCAGGGTATAGTTGAGCCTCGAAGATCCAGAACATTTGGTACTGACACATTTAAACGACAGTGTGCTTTGGCTAACTGCATTTGATCCATTCGAATATGTTTTTTTATCTTTTTTCTTCAGATTATGATTTACCTTATTGACAAGGTGCTTCCCGAGAGCTATTTTGTCAATAATCTCCGGGCATTGTCTGTGGATATGGCTGTCTTCAGAGACCTCCTGAGACTGAAGCTCCCTGAATTATCTGAGCACCTGGACACTCTTCAGAGAACTGCAAACAAGGAGAGTGGAGGTAGTGATGATTCAATGCTATTGTACCTTCGAAATTTTTTACTTTTCTGACTCCACCATACATAGGAGCCTACACCTTGAATGGAAATACATCTTTTCAGGTATTTCTGTTGGTGAGAGTTTGATACAATGAAATAGATTTTTAGAGAACAGGAACAAAACAAAACAAACAAAAAACCAACAGAGGGCCACATACTGAACCTTTGAATGGTCATAGTTAGGAAGTTGGTCAGGAACCTCATCTGTCACCAGTACCAGACATTCTTGTCTTTTAGATGAAGAATGGGGTACATGTCTCGCCACCTAGTTCAACTTCTCTAAGCTGGCACCAAATCTATAGGCATCTTTAAAGATGAGCTGCAGGTACCATTTAGCACACGCTGTGATTTTTTCCTGAAGCACTGAGGTTATGGAAGAGTGGACTACGTATTTTCATAAAGTTGTAGGAGAGAATTTGAGTTGAAATGTTTAATGTTACTTTTATTGATTCATGCTAAGGGTATGCAGATTCACTTGAGATGAATGGGCCAGTTCTTGCTGGAGAAGGAGCTGCAGGTAGAACTTGAACCCTGAAGGAAGGCACTGGGCTGAGTAAGGTGGCGATGGAGACCGCTCTGTTACAGCTCTGAGAGTCACCACCGTCCAGCAGGCATCAGCCAGCTTTCCGGATGACCTAAGCTAGCGCTGTAGTTAGGCCCCTGCTTGCACTCCCTGGCTGTGCTCAGGAGACCAGAAAGAAGAGTCAGAAGTGTATTGTGTTTCCTGTAAATGGTTGCCAGTTACTGGCCACACATTTAAACCTAAATGATTTTGAAGACCTAATCTGTCCTCAATTAAAATACACTGGAAATTTTAGTGACTCCTGTGTGTCTCTAAGCATTTCCTTCTAAATCATTTGAATAATCTTCACATTTAATTTGGCTGTGCAGTATAATTATGCACCTGTGTGGATTTCATAAGACTCCCGGGTCGAACAGCCTTAACCTGTCCCATAGTCAGACACGCTGTACTGGGGTCCATGTTTTCCCCCTAGTGCTCTGCATTGGCCTGCAAGGGGTGACCTCAGATTCTAGTCTCTGGGAAGAGATGCTCCCTTTGTTCCTAGGTAAGAAGGAAGAAAATGAGGGCAGGAGAGCAGATCTCTTTTTGCTTATACTTGGGTAAATGCATATTCTGACTGTAATTAGGAGGGAGAAGCAGTCCACATATCTAAATTTTACTTCATTAAAATGCATACTTATGCCATCACAGGAAATGAGAGGGAGCTCTGTGTTTTTTAGTGAATTTAGAAACTTCAAAGTGGGCCGGATCTCAGATATTTAAAACTGTGTAGTTCAACATATTTTAAAATTTCATGTTATTTAATCTCTAGATATTTGGGGCAGGGGGGAGGTTTCCAGCTATCTTTCTCTAACTTTCTCTAATTAATTTGTAGTTTAATTCCATTGTGGTCTGAGAACTATGAATACTTTAAGAAGTAGACAAGCAATTCCTAATGAGCAATTTTACTTTTCTGAGCAGCATTTGAATAAAAGTGGGCTTTAGGATATTTTGGAAGTCGGCGTTTGCTTTCGAGGGACTAAAATCCTTTTTTTAAATCTCATTTTTGGTGAGGAAGACATTCTCCTTAATTTTCAGCATCCCATAATAGGCAGAACCAAATTAAGTGTTAGGTTAAGATTTCTGAAGTACCTTAAAGAATTTGTGAAGTTCATATTATTGAGATTTTTATTAAATCTATGTGTCCTTCTAGAAAAAGGAAGGAAAAAAGAGGAAAGAACCATAATTTAGCCCCATAAACAAATCAGTCAGGAAAAGTAACATAGTTGGGTGGACTTGGGAGACTGGGAGAGGGTGCCTTTATATTTTGCAAACTGTCAATTCTGAAGAAATGGAGTGTTTGTTTTATTTCAGGTGGATACGAGCCCCCGCTCACGAATGTCTTCACCATGCAGTGGTTTCTGACTCTCTTCGCCACGTGCCTCCCTAACCACACCGTTTTAAAGATTTGGGATTCTGTCTTTTTTGAAGGTTCGGAAATCATCCTAAGGGTGTCGCTGGCTATCTGGGCAAAGTTGGGAGAGTAAGTGACTTCCCCCTTCTCTTCTGTTCTGTGGTGTTGGGGGCTTTGAGCAGCTTTTGTGCTCTAACATGTAAAGCGTCAATAATTAATTGTGAGGAAAAGAGGAAGTTGTGAACTTTGTGCAGTGGCTTTAGCCTTCTGGGATCTCAGCTGACACATTCTTTTTCTTTTTTTTTCCCTTTTAATCTTTATTGTTGAAAGTATTACATAGGTCCTCCTTTTTCCCCATTAACCTCTTCCCGCCCACTCCCGTCCTTCTCCACCCCAGGCCATCACCACCCCATTGCCTGTGTCCCTGGATTATGCATAAATGCATACAAATTCTTTGGTTGATGGCTTCCCACTCACCCTCCCCTGCTGACACATTCTTGGTTGTTGGGGACAGATGGCATCTACTTTAGGAAGGGGGCAGGCTTGTTCAGGCCTGGAATTCTCCTCCTCCTCCTAGTGTGTTTGTCCAGCTGGTTTGCTCTTTGTCAGCATCTCTCCGGACACTCGTTTTGAAGAGGGAGACTTAGGTGCATGAGGAACTATGAGGTCTGGAAAGAAGTAGGTGGATTTGTTGGTTAATACCACAATTTAGATTATGTTGAATCTTTATTACTTATTGTGTCCAGCCTTTTAGGGCTGTGATGAAATTAAATGAGATAATAAATATAAGGTGTCTAGCAAGGTGCTTGGTACATAGTCAGTAGAACATAGGGAACTTCTTTCCTTTCATCAGGAATTAACACTGTGTGTGGGAATCTATTACTACCAAACATATCACTAAAGAGATTTTTACTAACATTCTTTACTAGCATCTGGGCTGAAAAAACTAGGGTGTTTTCACCCCTTTTGATTATATTATGACTATTATATTAAAATTCTGCCTTTTTGGTAATGGAAGAAATACAGGGGTGGGCAAAAGTAGGTTTACAGTTGTGAATACATGAAACAGTTTATTTTTGTATTATTATTAATTAATTATTGTATTATTTTCCATATGAACAACAGTAAACCTATTTTTGCCAATCCCCATATTAGAATGAAATAGTTAGAGTTAACTTAAGATACAGAGGTAGTTTTTTTTTTCTGTCAGAAGTTTGGTATGTTTTTTTAAATCATCATCTGAGGATATTTTTCCATTGATTTTTAGAAAGAGTAGAAGAGAGGGAAAGAGAGAGAGAAACATCAATGTGAGAGAAACACACCTATTGGTTGTCTCCTGCATGTGACGAGCCTGCAACTGTGGTACATGCCCTTGACCGGAATGGAACCCAGGACCCCTCAGGCCCCAGGCCATCTATTCATTATGTGTAGGATTAGAATTTAGTCATATTGTCACTCCAGGGATGTCACATTGTTGAAAAGGTAATGGCTACACTTTTAAATCCAATATTCATTGAGTGCTTGCAATGGACAGGCATTGCTCTGAGCACTCTACATGTAAAGCTAACTCCTTTGGTACTCACCATCATCCTATGAGTTAGGTCCTGTTATTATCCCCATCTTACAGATGTGGGAACTGAGGCACAGAGAAGTTAATTGCCCAAGGTCACCCAGTTAGAAGTGGAAGGGCTGGTTTTTGAACCCAGCTCCCTTGGCTCTGGAGTCTGTGATTTTTAACAATGTGAATATACTGATAATATATGGCTCCTATTTATGCAGTTCAGAGGACATATGAATCAGACTGGTAGAATTTTAAATGTTTCAGAGCCCTTGTTCATTATAATTCTACATGTTTTGAGTGTGCGACTTGTTAAGCAGAAGGAAAGGCAACCAGCATTCATCAAGTGCCTATAGTGCCATCGTTATGTTAGACCATGTAAACACATGATCTCATTCATCCTGCCCGTAGCCCTGTGAAGTCCGTGGGACTTAAACCTGGATCTTTCTGACTCCAGTGCCTGTGCTGTTCCCCACAAACTGTCCGTTGGAAAAATCCTAAACAGCAGATAGGTAGTCTCCAGCTATGTGCGCCTGAGTAACGTATGTGCCTCGTGTATGGTTATCCATGGGACCTCTCCCCTTGCTTCTGCAACTTGAATGCCTCCCTCTCACTCACACCAAGGGTACTTTTAGAATATGCAAGCTGTAGAGCATCAGCTCACCTTCCCTGGCATCTCTTTCCCGTGTCCTTTCTCCTCTGACCCTGCTGCTCTGGCTCATTCCCTCATGCCTGGCCTGTCCTGGTGTGTCTTCCCTGGTTTCCCCATCACACCCACACTTGCCATGCCACCTCCAGGCTGACCTTGCCAAGGGCATGTCTGTTCCCACACTCCCTGTTCAGAGCCTTCCAGTGATCGTTGCCTGAAGGGGCTCAGCTGGCAGGTGAAGCCTTCGGTGTTTTTTGTTTGCAGCTCTCCTGCTGCAGCTCCCTGGCTGCATTCTGGCCCTGGGGAGCCACTTGCAGATTCTTGGGTAGGGCCTGCAGCTGTCTCCTGCCTCCATGCCAAAAACATGCTTTTTCTTCTGTCAACCTGGAGAATATTTTTCAAAATTCATCTTCAGCATTATTTCTCTTCCTCATCCCCCAGGGTAAACGTAACCACTTTTTTTTATTGATGCCCACATGCTGCTTTGTATTTTTGTAATAACACCTCAACAGTTCATCCCATTTATTTATTTACCTGATTGTGGCAGTGAGATTTGAACAGCACTCCAGAGCCTGAAGTTTTCCCAGCATCTTATTTTTTGGGGGATGGCTGTATGAAAATCCCCCATCATCAGTGTACATCATCCTGTATCTTGTGGTTGGTGGCCAATAGAGTCATCCTCCTACACAGAGGATGTCATGGTAGATAAAACAGAGGCACCGTGCTCTTTGTTTCGGACCACTCCTTTTTTTTCCCTCGAGAAGAAGGATTAACATGTACCCTGCCTCACAGGTTGCCAGGTAACAGCTTCTTTATATGTAGAAACAAATGTAAGAAGCAGGGTGCGATCTCCAGCTAGCAGCAGTGCCCTGAGAAGAACTGAAAAAATTCTGCCTGTGAAAGCATCCTGTGGACTGATGACATATACAGATAAAGTTCTAGTATGTCTCATCTTTTATTTCTACTGTGGTTTGGTTTTCAGTCTATCAGTGATACCACGGTTTGTAGATTAACAGCAACAGATTTCCTCCTGGGGACAATTGTTCTTCAGATCTAATTTCATGGTTATGATTTCTCATCAGTGGTGGGTATTCTGATGTGTAAAATGTGTCACATGGAAGCAGTAAAAGTGCCACCGGTAGGGCTGGGAGGCTGGGGAGCCGTGTAGGAAAGATGGGAACTCATCCCGTAATAAGTACCTCCGAGTTGCCGTGGGTATTTTTTATCTTTTCTCTGTGTATGGCAGGCTCTATAGGGAGTGTGTCCCAGTGTTTTGAGTTTTGTTGATTGCTGATGTGATTGATTTGATGGCCAGAGGTCACATATCCTGTGGGACCTGGAGCACATGCCTGATAGGCAGCATGGGTGTCCGACAAAATTCCTTGTCCTGTCCTTCTGCTTCTAGGCAGATAGAAAACTGTGAAACGGCAGATGAATTCTACAGCACCATGGGGCGCCTCACCCAGGAGATGCTAGAGCATGATCTTCTAGAAAGCCATGAACTCATGCAGGTGAGTGGGCAGCTCGGCCCCGCCGTGGCTCGGGGACTCGGGCACCGTGGGAACAAGCAATCCAGAGCAGTGGTCTTGGGAAAAGTACTTGGCCAGCCTTCAGATTTAATTTTTCAATTGACCAAGAGTCTATATATAATTTGATAAGAATCTTAACCACGTCACAAGAGGAAAAAAGAAATGAATAATAGATATTTATTGTGGCTTTCATTCAAACTTGTTGCTTAAAAATCACGAGGTGCAATACAAAAATAAATTTAAAAAAACTGAAGAATAAAACCCGAAATCATCAGATGCTTATTCTCAATCTGATTCTTAGCTTTTTAAGGGGAGACTTGTGGGGGTGAAGTAATTATTTGAGGGGAGGCATTACTGAGGGTAGAAGGGAGATTGTTGTAATCAGCACTTTGGTTTGTTTTGCCCACATTTTCAACTGATGTTATATGTGGATCATAAATTTCAACATGAAAGACTTGAAGGGTTTTGTTATTTTGTGGCATGTTGCTCTATCTCAGTATCATATTTACCAAGTCACTCAGACAGAAAAGAGTGAGTGTAGGAAAGAGCAGGTTTGTTAACACTCTCTCTTCCATTAGGTTCTATAACATAACTTGATCTCCATTCTCCGATGCTTCTGACCACTTTCCTCCTGGTTCTTCCTCTTGCCCACTGACCAACTGTAGGTCTTTCCAAGGTTGTCCTCAGGCCGTGGTTACTTCCCCCCTCTCCTCTTTTTCTTGTTTTCAGCGTTTACTTTTATGTTGGGTTCCATGCCTGAGGTCAATTTTGGGGCCCAGTCAACAGGTTAGAAAACAAACACTCAAGCCCTGATTTAGGACATAAGATGCATGGAGCTTCTATTCCTTTGTTCCTATCCTGGCACTGCAGCTTCTTTTTGGAATTCCTAATGTTTCGCAGACAGTTACTGATTTGTTGAGAATATTGCCCACTTAATATAACTTCCCTGAACATTGATATTTTTTAGTTCAGCTTTTCTTTGCATTATCATCTCTTTTCTTCCTTGCTGTCTGTCTCAGAGGAGGAAGTGTTCTGATACTGACATCTTTGCTTGATTTCAACTCTTCTCACATTGCCATTGCTTCCTCACTCTCTTTCTCTCTCGGAGGGAAGTACCTTTTATTGTGCTTCCCTCTGTGTGCCTGGTCCATGCCTGACATTTTCTTTTACATAATTTTTTTAAAAATATTTTTTATTGATTTCAGAGAGGTAGGGAGAGAGAGAGCAAGAGAGAGAGAGATAGAAAGAAACATCAATGAGGAGAGAGAATCATCGATCGGTTGCCTTCTGCATGCCCCACACTGGGGTCGAGCCCACAACCCAGGCATGTGCCCTGACCGGGAATTGAACCGTACCTCCTGGTTCATAGGTAAACACTCAGTCACTGAGCCATGCCGGCTGGGCCACATCATTTTCTTTTAAGACATTCTTAGATGATGTCCCTCCTCCCAGATTCCCTCTGCTCTAATACAATCAGCATTTTGCTGCCAGAGTAATAGTCTAAACTTACTGCTTTGGCCATTTCACTGTTATTCATAAAACCTTCAGTGCTTCCTTGTTATTAACTATCCTATATAATAAAAGGGTAATATGCAAATTGACCCTAACAGCAGAACAACTGGGAATGACTGGTCACTATGACACACACTGACCACCAGGAGGCAGACGATCAATGCAGGAGCTGCCCCCTGGTGGTCAGTGCACTCCCACAGGGGGAGCTCTGCTCAGCCACAAGCCAGGCTGATGGCTGCCAGCACAGTGGTAGTAGCGGGAGCCTCTCCTGCCTCCTCAGCAGTGCTAAGGGTGTCCAACTGCAGCTTAGGCCTGCTCCCCGCTGGCAAGTGGACATCCCCCGAGGGCTCCCGGGCTGCCAGAGGGATTTCTGACTGCCAGCTTAGGCCCAATCCCCCGGGGAGCGGGCCTAAGCCAGCAGGTAGACATCCCCTGAGGGATCCCAGACTGCGAGCGGGCACAGGCCGGGCTGAGGGACCCCCCTGAGTGCACAAATTTTTGTGCACCGGGCCTCTAGTAGGAAATAAAATGCTTCAGCCTTGTTTCTGAGGTTCTACGTTAACCTCTGCAAAGATTTATTGAACATCTTCCTTGGCTCTGACCAGTGTGGCTCAGTTGGTTGGAGCATTGTCCCATACACCAAAAGGTCTCAGGTTGGATTCCCAGGGAGGGGGCATACTCAGGTTATGCGTTCAATCCGCATTGGGGTGTGTGCAGGAGGCAACTGATGTATCTTTCTCATATGGATGTTTCTCTGTTTCCCTCTCTCTTCCTCTCTCTCTAAAACCAGTAAAAATTTATCCTTAGGTGAGGATTAAAAAAAAACAACTTCCTTGAATACTAATAGCAGTTGGTCAGGCTGTGTGTGTGTATGTGTATGTGTGTGCATGCGTGTGCCTGTGCACATGGGTGCACACACATGCAAGTGTGTATATGTGTGTATGTATTGGAGGCAGTGGTGCAGAGCAGAGAGGCTGTTCCTGGTGGAGGGGGGCAGGGTGAGTGGAAACTCTATTGTGTGTGAAGGAAACTACACGGAGTGTGGTATTCAGGGAAGGGTTATAGAAGACCTCAACCCGTGTTGAGGAGCTTGGCCTTGATCTTTTAGGTCGGTGGTTGTGAAATGGAGTCCTTGAGCTTGCTGGAGTTCTAGGACTTCTGTGGAGCCTTCAGAAAGGGAAGAACAACTGTGGAGCTGAAAGGTTTTAAGGAGAGGAGGGGAAGGGTCTGAGTTATTTCTTAGGTCAACTACATGGGTGGCTCTGTGAAGGGTGGACTTGACCGGGTCATGTTTGATAACACGAGGCCTGTGAGGAGCAGCAAAGGGTAGAAACAAAAATGGAATAGAGACAATACTTAGAAGGTGAAGTTGATAGGACTTGGCCACAGAAACGATATGGTCTGATGAAGAAAGAAATGGAGGGGACAAGGGCAATCACACATTTGTGGCTTAGAAAGAGGAGGGCAGGAAGATGAGTTAGCTCTCAGAGAGGCTGCATGGAGGTGCACTTTGGCTGTCCCGTTACTCACCTGTCCAAAGGTATTCCCCACCCCTTCCCAACCAGAACCTATCACACTGGTCATAGCTCTGTTAGTCCATGCTCGTGCCAGTTGAGGGCTTGTGCTGCCCTCTCACACTATCTGTGAAAATACTAAACACCCATCTGGATCCTATCCAGTCTCCTTCCTCCCCACCCCCACACAGCCTCGTACCTCAGCCCTCATTAATTATGCCTCCTCCGTAGTCTTTCAGTATTTAACATTTCCGACAATTGATTAATTGCTATTACAGATTATTTGATATTGTTTGGTATGTGTTCATCTTATTTCTCTAATGAGGTAGCAAGCTCCTTAATGCTAGGGGCCTCAGATTGCTCTGTATCTCCATGACATCTATCGAGTTCTGAGAATACACCTGGTTGCTTGATGAATACACAGAATCACAGAACATTAGAACTCGAGGCAGTGGTTTTCAAAGTGGACTGTGTATAAGAAACATCTCAACGGTGCATTAAAACTCAGGTGTTTGCTCCATGGGTGGTTCTGAGGCAGATGGCTTAAAAAAATACTTAGAGAAACTCTGGCTTTAGAGAAGCTTAAAGATTAACCTAATTCTGCCACTTTACAGAGAAGAAGCTAAGACTTGGAGAGCCAGCATCTGCCAGTTTCTTAGGTTGTCTAGTGGCAGGACTGGAACTCAAGGCCCCAACCCCTGAGCATCCTACATGCTTATACCTTATTTAAAAAATGTCTTTCTAAAACTGAAATCCTCCTGAGAAGAATAAGGCAGCATTTTATTTTACTTAAAGCCCAAACATTGCCAGATGAATGAGATATGTTGAGATCTACACCTGTCATCTTCGTCCTCTAGGAATTCCCAACCTGAGGGATTAGGAAAGAGGACCCTTCATTACCTCTTAAAGGGAATCCTAGAGGGGAAAATGCGGGCTGGGGCTTGATAGATTAGTTCCCCTTTTAGTAGCATTATTTTTTTTCCTGCCAAAGAAAACATCTGGGCGATGATAAACTGAGCTTAATTTTATACAACTTATGTTTTCATGTTTCTTGTAAAAACATGTCAATAATGAAAAAGAAATAAGAATTTCTTTTCAGCAGTGCCTAAATATAAATGTCTATGGGAGTGTGTGTTGGTAGTTGGTTTTCCTTGGCATCGTAGAGTATTAAGGAGAGAAATGCTGACTATCATTTCAAGCCACTCTTTTTCTGTGTTCACTCGTGAAAAACAGTTAGTTCAATGGCTGGGATCCAATTATGATGTACCTTCCGTCTGTTCACAAACCTGAGATGGCTCCGGGTGAAACGTGGACCATGTGTGAGGTCAGAGAAGAGACGAAAGGGTTCTCCCTGCTTGGTCTTCTCCATTTCTTCCAGCTCTAAGTGCCAGACACAAAGTACTGTTTTTCTCCCCTATAAATCACATCACTTTTTCTTTTATTAGCAATGGCTATTTAAAAAAATTGAGAGTGTTAGAAGAAGAGATTGGGAGCCCTAGCTGGTTTGGCTCAGTGGATAGAGCATCGACCTGAGGACCAAAGGGTCCCAGGTTCAATTCTAGTCAAGGGCGCATACCTTGGTTGCCGGCTTCTCCCCTGCCCGGGCCCTGGTCAGGGCTAGTGCAGGAGGCAACCAATCCATGTGTTTCTATCACATTGATGTTTCTCTCTGTCTTTCTCTCTCTCTTCCACTCTCCCTAAAAATCAATGGAAAAATATCCTGGGGTGAAGATTAACAAAAGAGAGAGGGGGGCAGAGAGAGATTGGGGGAATGCCAATGACAAAGCATAGATGGATTTCAGAATGACTTTTGACAGAGTCTCTCATGAATTCTTTGAGGGCAATGTAAAGAAAAGTGAGTCAGATGTCACTATTAGAAGGGTTCGTAGGTGCTTGGAAAAACAGAAGCCAAAGTTCTTGTGGATAATTTACTGTTTCCTGCGGCAGTTCTCATGTGCCACAGGCGGGATCTGCCGTGGGATTGTTGGCTGTTTTCCATCAGTGAAGGGGTGGAAATGACAAGAATGCGGATGCTTGTTCAATAGAAAGATGATGTTGATGAATTAGTGCTGTCAGAAATGGAAACCTTCTGCCGTGCAAAACAGTGCGTGCTGGGCGGTTCGGCAGCGCCTTTGTGGCCACCTGTGGAGCTCCTGAGAGGGAGGCAGCTCCTGCCTGGGAGGGAGGTGGAACTAAATTATGTTTGTTTCTCCTGACCCTCGGATTCTATGAGTCTACCTTATATGGGCTCTGAGGCGATGAGTAAAATTTCTTTCTTGGAGTTGGTTGTAAATCCGTGACTTACAACGTTAGGAACCCGGAGCTACTCAGGTACCCTGAGCACTGTGGGGTTGTGCCAGGGAAGCTTATGTTCGTGAGATCAACATGCCCCCACATACATGAGACCTTCAAAGGATTGAGTGCATGTGTGCGAAGAAGGACTATACACTGTTTTTCAGGCACGCTGGTTTCGTCTTTGAAGGATTAACTAAAAGCAGATGATTGAGAAAGGAAGAGCAAAAATAGAAAATGAAAGCTCAGTGGAGCCAGTTTTCTTTTGGTCGAATGTCTTTGATTGAGCGGTCTTGGAAGGAGCTGGCTCAGAACCCAGGCCATCTACCCCGAGGCAGGACAGGACGAAGTAGGGGCAAAATGTATTGTCCATTCCTTTTTTAAAAAAATATATATTTATATTGATTTAAGAGAGGAAGAGAGAGGGAGAGAGAGATAGAAACATCAATGATGAGAGAGAAAATCATTGATTGGCTGCCTCCTGCACGCCCCACCCTGGGGATTGAGCCCACAACCTGGGCGTGTGCTCTGACCGGGAATCAAACCATGACCTCCTGGTTCATAGGTTGATCCTCAACCACTGAGCCACACCAGCTGGGCTCCATTCCTTTCTTATAAACTTCCTTCATGAGGCTGGATAAAGAATTCTGATAACTTTTTCTAAAACTGGCAACAATAAAACACAGTGAACCTTCAGCTAATTTACCCCACTAATTGTCTTCAGTGAGGCATTTTACCTCATTGGGAAGAAGATTTGAAATTTATAGCATTAATGAGTTCATCTTTTAAGCTTGAATCGAAACGGCATGGGTTTCTTAAATACCTGAACCAAGTTTCTAAATTGTTAAGGAAGAAAGGTCCCGTGAGTGAGGGGCAGGCTGACTCTTGGTGCAGCGGTAGGACCACACTTGGTGTGTGGTGGTCAGAGGCTGGTGCTGCTTGACTGAGGCCCCCATGGAGGTGCCCTGCCCTGGACCTTAAAGTTGGGGTGCTGAGGAGAGGATGTCTCTTCTCTCCATTTCCCTCAAAGGGTATATGGAGCTAAGACAGGTCCTAGAGCAGCCGTGGGCAAACTACGGCCCGTTTGAAATGAATAAAACTAAAAAAAAAAAAAGACCGTACCCTTTTATGTAATGATGTTTACTTTGAATTTATATTAGTTCACACAAACACTCCATCCATGCTTTTGTTCCGGCCCTCCGGTCCAGTTTAAGAACCCATTGTGGCCCTCGGGTCAAAAAGTTTGCCCACCCCTGTCCTAGAGCAAGGAAGAAAGGATTCTGTGTTGGCAATAAGGCAGCTTCTTGAGGGATGAGCTGTTGGCAACCTTGGTGGGAGCAAAGAATGTGAGAGTTCACTGTGACCATGTTATGAATGAAATGATATGAAGTATTTCTGGCATACAGAAACGTATTAAAAATAGTATTACAAAACACACACCCATCACCCAACTTAAGAAATAAGCAAGAGCAACACATTTGGACACCCTCATATGCTTCTCTCTGATTTCCCCTCCCCTCCTCACCCCACTTCTCCCCTTTCCTTTTCAAGGTAATCACAATCCAAACTTTCACACCCTTCATTTTTCAGAGGAGGAAAATGAGGCCCAGAGAGGTTGGGAACTGGCCAATCTGAGACTAATGGGAACCACAAGGTACCTCCTGCTTCTCTCCATGGGGAGCAGCTCACTGTTAGTAAATTTGTACGGCGTCTCAGCCTTGTGGGTATAATCAAATGTGTAGTATATAGAATGGCTCAGAGATGACTTTTTGGTCCCTATGATCTGTGTAGCTTTGGACAATAGGCAACGGAGAATAGAGGGGAAGGGATTTTAGCCAATACTTGTGTAGAATCTTCGGGTGGTACAGTAAGAGGTAAGTGGATACCTTATGTCTGTTTGGGACGGTCTGATGGACAGACTGTTTAGAATCAAATGGCGGGGCTGTCCCAGTGGTGGCTCTGAGCTACAAAGTAAGACAGCAGCACAGTCAGGCCCCTTTCAGAGCCCTCCTTTCCTGCCCGTGCAGATAGTGCACGTCTCCGCTAAGCCTTCAGAACAATCTCCTGCTGAAATGAAAAATACCACTTTAAAATTTCCCCAGAAAATATCAGGATGTTTAAAAAGCTTCCTGGGAGAAAGCTAGTGTGATTAAGAGACATTTTCTGCCCTAGCCAGTTTAGCTCAGTGGATAGAGCGTTGGCTCGAGGACTGAAGGGTCCCAGGTTCGATTCCGGTCAACGGCACGTACCTTGGTTGCAGGCTTCTGGTCCTGGTTGGGGGCATGTGGGAAGCAACCAATCAATGTGTCTTTCTCATATCGGTGTTTCCACTCTCTCTACAAATCAATGGAAAAAATATCCTCGGGTGAGGATTAAAAAAGAAAAAAGAAAAAGATACATTTTCTGGTGAATAAGAACCTTAAGGATTGAATAAATAATATAATTAAAATTTTGGAGCAATTAAATTTTGATAAAATTAGGAAAGCAAATAAGATGATTTCCCTCCTGCTAATAGAATGGCATATAATTTTGAAATTCTGGAGGAAGTGCAGGTGTTTTTCTCATTTTTATTTTTAGATTTTTTAACAGTCTGGGCTTTTACACTGTCAGTTAAAAAAAAAACACCCGAAACCAGCAATTTTCACTTAGACTTTATTCACAGATATTTGAAAAGGTGTGTTTGGAGAAAGCACTCAGTCCATCACAAGATTGTCCACTTATTTTTATCCAGGCTGGCATAATGTCTATAAAAATCATCAAACAGAGCTTAAAAAACAAGTACTAGATATGAAACACATCGATGGGTTCTTTATTAAAGAAGTAAGGGAGCTGCCCTGGTTGGGTAGTTCAGTTGGTTGGAGCATCGTCCTGTGCACCGAAAGGTTGCAGGTTCGATCCTCCATCAGGGCACATACCTAGGTTGTAGATTCAGTCCTCGGTCAGGGTGTGTACGGGAGGCAACCAATCATGTCTCTCTCTCTCTCTCTCTCTCTCTCTCTCTCTTTCCCCCACCCCCTTCCTCTCTCTCTAAAACCATAAACATACTCTCAAGTGAGCGTAAAAAGGTAAGGGAGCTGCGGCTTGCTGAATTCACCCACCCCCGAACCGAGCAGAAGGAAGTCAGACTCCCCCATGGGCTCACCCTTGCTCACCAGTTGGAATGCCTGGTTGCAGTCAGGTTGATTTGGAAACTCACTGTTGTGTTTATCGGTGTTCTTTTGTCTTTCTCTGAAGCGGATATTGAAGTAGGATCTTTCCACTCTCTCTGTAAGAGGCAGTTTTTACCTTTTCACACTCAAATCATAATGTCTTTCCAGGGTTGATAGAGTTACTTGAGGGCTCCGTTTCAGGCATGGCATTTTTGCTTCTGGTTTTCAGACTGTTTACTCCATGGCTCCATTCCCTTTCCCACAACTGGCAGAGCTGAGGGAAAAGTACACGTACAACATTACACCGTTCCCAGCTACAGTGAAATCCGCCTCCGTGTCTGGGTAAGGTCTCTTTTTTCCCTTCTTGTTTTCGTTGAAAGAAGACTAGATACTTTAACTAGTTATTGTAACTTAATCGTTGTTAAGCCCTAGAAATATATTCAAAGTAGTTTGGTTCTTAAAATCTGGATGTTTTTTAAGGTTTTGATTTAAATTCAAGAGAGTGATTTTTAAAACTGTTCTTTCCAAGGAAGACTAGAATATAAACTGAAAGGGACCTGTAGCAACCTCACAACTTATTTAAAAATATCAAATATTAAAAAAAATCTCAGTAATTAAAATAGTGTAGAACTGATGCATGAAAAAACAGATGCGCTTATTTAAAATGCTGTAAAGACCAGACATTGACAAATACACAGGAATACAGTATATGAAAACTTGGCATATCAAACAGTAGTGAAAAGAGGTATTATTTAGTAAATGGTGCTGGGCCAATGAGACCTACTCTGGAAGGAAATAAAGTTTTTCTTTACATCATATAGCAGGATACATTTCATATAGATGAGAGACTTAAATGGGAAAAAATGAAGTAATAACATTAGCAGAAGAAAATGGGGAAAAATGTCTTTAGTTCTTTGGAATTGGGAAGGCCTTAATAACAGCCTCAAAATAAAAAATAAAAAAACAATAAAGGAAAAAGAAAACACTAAGTATTTACAAATAATATTCTATATGACTAAAACCAAAACAGAACAAAATAGAACCCTCATAAGCAGACACAAAAATATTCATGGAAAAGTATTTGTAATTGATATCTCTCATAAAGTTCCTAGAAATTAATATGGAATGACCACCCAACTGAAAAATGATGGAAGGATGGGACTAGGTAGTTTACATAGAAGGCAGCATCAAGAGAAATGTAGCAAATAAATAGATTGAGAGTCTGTTACTTTGCCTATCAGATTAACAAGAATTCAAAAGGTTGATGTGCACACTCTTGATAAGGCCATGGGGACACAGGCACATTGCAGGTGAGAGGTTGCTTACTACAGGCCGTTGGGAAGTACTGTCCAAAATTTGTAATGGATTTTGACCCAGCAATTCTACCTCTATGAATTATCCCACAAATATATTTATACACATGCAAAACACAGGATGTATAAAGGTTACTTATTGCAGCATTGTTCATAATGGCATAATATTGAAACCACTCAAGTGTGCTTCATTAGTGCCGGGTTCCCTAACGTGCACTACATGCATACAATACAGTGCAGTTGTAAAAAACGATGAGGAAGCTCTTTGTAAGAATATGGAGAGGTTTCTTAAGTGAATAAAAGCAAGGTGCAGAAGAGTGCATATAGTATGCTAATACTTATGTAAAAAGAGAGAAAAATAAGACTATCCTATATAATAAAAGCCCAGCAACAGAAATGGTGGAACGACCAGAATGACCAGAGACCAGAAGGACAAGGCCCCCTGCCCTGGCTGGCCCCACACCCCAGGGAGTGGTTAGGGGCGATGAGGCAGGCAGGCAGAGGCGGTTAGGGGCAATCAGGCAGGCAGGCGAATGGTTAGGGGTGATTAGGCAGGCAGGTGAGCAGTTAAGGGTGATCAAGCAGGCAGGGAGAGGGGTTAGGGGCAATCAGGCAAGCAGGCGAGCAGTTAGGAGCCAGCAGTCCCGGATTGCCAGGGGGATGTCCGACTGCCAGTTTAGGCATGACCCGTAGGGATCCCTGTGGGATCGGCCTAAACCGGCAGTCAGACATCCCCGAAAGGTCCTGGATTGCAAGAGGGTGCAGGTCGGGCTAAGGGACACCTCTCCCCTCCCCCACCCCTTGCATGAATTTTGTGCACTGGGCCTCTAGTATAGTCATATCTGCTTATCCATGCATAAAGAAACTAAAGGATCACATTCTCCTGTTTTATTGTTCCTGTTTGTTGGTCTTACTTAAATAAATAAGAAGCTAGTCACTGCATCACCTGTAGGAATTAGGTGGAACAGCTGGGCAGAAGTTGGATCGGGATGAGAGACTTTTTATATATATACACACTAGAGGCCCGGTGCACAAAAATTTGTGCACTGGGGAGGGGATTCCCTCAGCCCAGCTTGCCCCCTATCACATACTGGGAGCCCTAGGGGATGTCCTACTACCTGCTCCCCTTGGGGAGCGGGCCTAAGCCGCAGTCTGGCCTCCCTTTGTGGAAAGCAACCGGGCTGATCAGGGGAAGGCACCAGCCCCATCACCCCGCTGCTGCAGCCACTGCCAGTCACCGCAGCCACCAAGGTGTTTTCATCAACACGGACTCCAGTCCCTGTACTATGAAAAAATGACAACTTTCTTTAGGCATTTTCAAGAAGTGTCTTTCATAGGATATGACATTTCTTTCTTTCTTTATCCTCACCTGGGGATATGTTTCCATTGATTTTTAGAGAATGTGGAAGAGAAAGGGAAAGACAGAGAGAAACATCAAAGTGAGAGGAACACTTTGATTGGTTGCCTCCTGCATGAGCCCTGACCTGGGCCAGAGCCAGGGAGGAACCTGCAACCTAGGTACATGCCCTTGGTCAGAATTGAACCCAGAATCTGCGTTGGGCAGGCCGAGGCATTATCCACTGAGCTGAACCGGCTAGGACAGGATATGACATTTCTTAACCCTCCAGCAGCAGACCTTCATTTTTTTCTCCAGGAGTGTGGTAAAAAAAACCCTAGATCACTTTTTGGACTCTTATTACCCAAGTTATTAAGAATATTACCAGTGGCATCCAGGGAGCTTAACCAATCAGCAGTCAGAAAAGGTGCTTCCTCTGTAGTTCACACCAATTGCTGGTTTGGCCCCTGCCCAGGCCTAATGCCTCTGGCGAGTCATTAGCCCAGGGCCAGGGCACCCTCAGCTCCAAACCACCGTGGCCATCAAGGATTGCTGGCTGGCTGCGCCCCGGTTCCGGCCGCTACCACCATCAAGGATCACTGGCTGGCTCCTCCCCAGCCCAGGCCTAAAGCCTCTGGCCCAGGCATTAGGCCTGGGCCGGGGCACCCCCAGGTCCCCGCCACCGCAGCCATCAGTGATCTCTGGCTGGCTCCTCCCTGACCCAGGCCTAAAACCTCAGGCCGAGGTTTTAGGCCTGGGCCGGGCACCCCCAGCTCCCCGCCGCTGCCATCAACAATTGCTGGCTGGCTCCACCCTGGTTCCCCGCCTCCGCCGCCATCAACAATCGCTGGCTGGCTCCTCCCCGGCCCAAGCCTAAAGCCTCTGACCGAGGTTTTAGGCCTCGCCGCTGCCGCCACCGCTGCCGCAGAAGATAGCTGGCTGGCTCCTCCCCGGCCCAAGGCTTTAGGCCTGGGCCAGGGCACCCCCAGCTCACCGCCGCCGCTGCCGCCTCCACCGTGGAAGATCGCTGGCTGGCTCCTCCCCGGCCCAAGCCTAAAGCCTCTGGCCGAGGCTTTAGGCCTGAGCTGGGGCACCCCCAGCTCCCGCCGCAGCCGATCGCTGGCTGGCTCCTCCCTGACCCAGGCCTAAAGCCTCAGGCCGAGGTTTTAGGCCTGGGCCGGGGCACCCCCAGCTCCCTCCTCAGCTGATCGCTGGCTGGCTCCGCCCTGGTTCCCCACCTCCGCCGCCATCAACAATCGCTGGCTGGCTCCTCCTCGACCTAAGCCTAAAGCCTCTAGCCAAGGCTTTAGGCCTGGGCCAGGGCACCCCCAGCTCCCCTCCGCCGCCATCTATGATCGCTGGCTGGCTCCACCCCAGTTCCCCCGCCATCGCCGCCATCAACCATCTCTGGCTCAAGGATTGCTGGCTGGCTCCTCCCTTACCCAGGCCTAAAGCCTCAGTCTGTGGCTTGGAGCCGACATATGCAAATTAGCTGCCATCTTGGCTGACAGTTAATTTGCATATACTCACTGATTAGCCAATGAAAAGGGTAGCGGTCGTACGCTAATTACCATGTTTCTCTTTTATTAGTGTAGATTATATATGTCATTTAAACCATGTGACTGAATTATTTTTATTAAAAATTACACTATTTTCTTTGAATATTTTTTTTCTGTTATGTTTTCCAAGACGACATGGTAAGATCAGAGACAGTGATGAAGAGAATGACCCAGATGATGAAGATGCTATTGCTAATGCCGTGGGGTGTCTTGGGCCTTTCAGTGGGCTCCTGGCACCTGAACTACAGAAGTACCAAAAACAAATTAAAGGTAAAAAAGGTGGCTCTCTATTTAGATTATCACAATGTGTTGGTTCACTATAGCAGGGGTACGGTTATTGTATCCTATAAATGCCTATTTATTTTCTGAACTGGTTACCCTTATTGAAGGTCTTTATTAAAAGTATCTTCTCTGGACCAGCTGTCGTGGCTCAGTGGTTGAGTGTTGACCTATGAACCAGGAGGTCTAGTTCAATTCCCGGTCAGGGCATATGCCCAGTTTTGCTGGTTCAATCCCCAGTGTGGGGTGTGCAGGAAGAAGCCTATCAATGTTCTCTCTCCCTCCCTGAAGGGACCTCCCTGAAGTTAGAAAATAATTTATATACATATATATATATATTTGAAAAAGTATCTTCTTTGTTACTTTCTCATTTAGTAGGATTTCTCTGTGTTATGGGTTGCATGCATAATATATATTTCTTCTTTTTTAATGGTGACTTTGCACCGTACTCATCCGATTCAACTTTGTATGCTCAGTTCCTTAGCATAGAGCCTGGAATGTAATAGATGCTTGCTACCTTGTGTTTGAGTTTAATTGAATTCATTCTAGACTGGCTTCTCTTTTATAGAGAAGTACCTTCTGAATCTAAAACATTGTGGTGGCCTCTCCTTGAATTTGAGAGATAAGAAACTCATTATCTCATAAGGCCTTCTTTTGAGTTCCTCCACTGAGCCCATGGTTTCTAGTTGCAGAGAGATAATCTCTGCCTACCAGTTCTATTAATAGTTCATTTCTTTGGAAACAAAACAGAATGAGTCCACTCCCTCTCTGACTGGACGGCTCGTCGGTTTTTTGAGGACAGCCATCATGTCCCCAACAGTTTTCTCTATGGCTCAAGTTCAGAATTTCTTTTTTTTTCTTTTTATTTTATTTTATTAAATCTTTATTGTTCAGATTATTACATTTGTTCCTCTTTTTTCCCCCCGGAACTCCCTTCCTTCCAGTTCCCACCCCACCCTCCACCCTCACTCCCCACCCACTGTCCTCATCCATAGGTGCACGATTTTTGTCCAGTCTCTTCCCGCATCTCCCACACCCTTTCCCCCCCCAAGAATAGTCAGTCCATTCCCTTTCTATGTCCCTGATTCTATTATAATCAACAGTTCATTCTGTACATCAGATTATTTATTCACTTGATTCTTAGATTCACTTGTTGATAGATGCATATTTGTTGTTCATAATTTGTATCTTTACCTTTTTCTTCTTCTTCCTCTTCTTAAAGGATACCTTTCAGCATTTCATATAATACTGGTTTGGTGGTGATGAACTCCTTTAGCTTTTTCTTATCTGTGAAGCTCTTTATCTGACCTTCAATTCTGAATGATAGCTTTGCTGGATAAAGTAATCTTGGTTGTAGGTTCTTGGTCTTCATCACTTTGAATATTTCTTGCCACTCCCTTCTGGACTGCAAAGTTTCTGTTGAGAAATCAGCTGACAGTCGTATGGGTATTCCCTTATAGGTAATTGAGTCTCTTTCTCTTGCTGCTTTTAAGATTCTCTCTTTGTCTTTTGCTCTTGGCATTTTAATGATGATGTGTCTTGGTGTGGTCCTCTTTGGATTCCTTTTGTTTGGGGATCTCTGCACTTCCTGGAGTTGTAAGTCCATTTCTTTCACCAGGAAGGGGAAGTTTTCTGTCATTATTTCTTCAAATAGGTTTTCAATATCTTGCTCTCTCTCATCTTCTGGCACCCCTATAATTCTGATGTTGGTATGCTTGAAGCTGTCCCAGAGGCTCCTTACACTATCTTCGTATTTTCGGATTCTTTTTCATTTTGCTTTTCCTGTTGGGTGTTTTTTGCTTCTTCGCATTTCAAATCTTCGATTTGATTCTTGCGCTCCTCTGGTCTGCTGTTGGGAGTCTGTATAATATTCTTTATTTCAGTCCGTGTATGCTTAATTTCTAGTTGGTTCTTTATCACAACATTGAGGATCTCATTAGATTTCTTGTAGATCTCAATTAGTTTATCGGCGGCTTCTAGACAGTTCTTGAGGGACCTTAAAAGTGTGGTTCTGAACTCAATATCCTCCATTGACAATTTTGTCCTGTTTCTTTGTCTCCGCATTTTTTATGCTTTCTTGGTGCACCCCCTAGTGATCTTTGTGCTCAGTCTTGTTGTAGTTAAGCCTTGATTGTTGTAGTTAATACTAGAGGGATTTGACCTCCAGGCCAACTGGCTGTGAGAATCAGCTGTGTCTGCAGTGGGAAAACTTCTGTCCTCTGGGGAGGTGCTAATCTAGCCTTTGCCTGAGGCTATCTGGCAAATGGCTCTGTGCGGGGCTTGGGCGGGGCGGGGCGGGGTGGGGCGGGTCGCACGGGATCAACAGGGTGGGTGGAGGGAGCAGTTATGGCTGCTCTCAGTCCCGTTCCCAAAGGCTCTGCCTCTCAGAGTCCCAGCATCCACTGCAAACCTCGGAGAGAAAGCTGCCCTTGTGTTCCGACCGATGCCAGACAGTCCCGCTTCTCCCTTTTGAGTCTGGGTCCCTAGAGACTCGCCCAGAACTGGAGCTCAGAGTCTGAGACTCCCTCCCGATTGAAAACGACAACTGCGCCCTCAGCCACCAGCCCGTTCCGCGCGTACCTCCGCACCTTTGTATTTTCTGCACTGCGCCTCCTCTGAGTCTCGGCACGCTGTTCTCTTTCCTTCTAGTTGAAGAATTTCCCCTCAGCCAGCCTTCCTGTGGTTCTGGGTGACGTCCGTTCTGTCTTTTAGTTATATTTTTGAAGTGGTTGTGCGAGGCAGCAAACTCCGGTGTTTACCTATGCCGCCATCTTGGTTTCTCCTCCAGAATTTCTTTAAGCATTTCTCATAAGATATGATTTTCAGAACTTTTAATAGTATTTATTTTTTGTATTTTCCTCCTCTTCATCATCATCTCATCATTGCTGTCTTTTCTTCGCCATCTTCATCTTCTTCATCTTTTTCATAGTACTAGTTTTGAGTATTTTTCCTAAGCCTTGGCTTGTTTTGAGTTTTGACCTGTTTCATGGTTTGGGTTCATACTTTTTGTGTGTGTAATGTCTTTGCTATGCATTTTCCTCTCATCTTTTTAAAAGGCTTTTAATAATGTGAACCCAACAAGATCCCCATTGATTTCGTAATGCCTTCCACCCTCCCTCTTGTTGCCTGGATATCAGCTTTTGGCTTCTAGCCATGGGATCAATGTGGATTTTAATTCTAACATTTTTGAATCTGCATTTCTGAAGTCTGGGTCTGTGTCTCCTCCCCCTGCCCTCCCGTACACCCCTTCCCCCCCATTTTTCTTTCTGTGCAGGTCTGTGCCCAGGATGACCTGATCACGTTCTCCTGTTTTATTGTTCCTGTTTGTTGGTCTTACTTAAGTTCAGGTGTGCAGGTCCCCTTTTAATTTCCTTTTCCTCACACAAGTGTCTTCAGGGAAAAAAGGAAGCAAACTTGCCAGACGTGTAGCCCTCTAACACTTTCAGTGGCTGTTGGGATAGTCGGGATCCCTACTGAGGGTTCTCTCTCAGCTGGTCCCCGGCCAGCTTTGCATATGGTGCTGAGGAGCCGGGTCTGCCCGCCTCGGCCGTGCAGTCTGGAAGCGTGCTTTCCCACAGCGCTTGTTTCTCTCTCTTGGATGTAATCTCAGTTTTATTTAAGGGACAACCCTGCTGGGTGGAGGTGTCCCAAGAACTATAACACACATAGTGTATGCTCAGGAAATGGTTGTTAAACAATTAAAAACATGCATTTCTAGTGGTAGAGTGATTCGAAGTCTTGATAATTTTATAGAATCTATTTTTAATTTAAAAACTCACTTAAAAAAATCCTTACCCACAGATATGTTTTATTGATTTGAGAGAGAGGGGAAAAGGGAGAGAGAAAAACATCGATGTGAGAGAGAAGCATCGATTAGTGGCCTCTCACAAGTGCCCCAAACAGGGATCAAACTCACAGCCTGGGTATGTGTCCTGTTCAGGAGTCGAACCCACAACCTTTCAGTATATGGGATGATGCTCCAACCAACTGAGCCACACCAGCCAGGACTAAAATCTCACTTTTAATGGCTGATTAAACACTACAAACTATCAATCCCTTATAAATTCTCACTCATTTATGTGGACTTCTGTACAATGACTTGACATCTGGAATTATATTTTTCTAAGGGCATTTTCGAAAATAACAGTGATTTTTATCTTGAAAACTTGATCTTATGTCTGTATAATAAACAAAGTGGTAATAAAATAAAACTATGACTCCACACAGATCATTTCAGACCCACAATTAGGCTAATAAGAAAATGCAGAAGTATTTTCAGGACTGCTTAAAACAAGCTCTAGACAAATCCTAGTGTACATTATTTTTGTGGTTTAGAATTTTCTGGAGGTTGTGATACCACTCTGGGTTACAGTGGAATCAATTGCCCGTTCGTCCCGTCCTCCTCCACTGACACCTCTCCTTGTCTCTGCCGCCGCGAGTACAGAGCCCCACGAAGAGCAGAGCCTGAGATCCAATAACATTGCGGAGCTGAGTCCAGGAGCCATCAATTCCTGTCGAAGTGAATACCACGCCGCTTTCAACAGCATGATGATGGAGCGCATGACCACGGACATCAACGCGCTAAAGCGGCAGTATTCTCGGATTAAAAGGAAGCAGCAGCAGCAGGTTCACCAGGTGTATATCAGAGCAGGTAATGGGATTCTTCGAATCACTTTCACCTCTGTGTCAGCCTGGGAGAGGAAGAGCACATATTCCTGCACTCTCACTGTATGTAGCGCAGCATCCAGAAACTCAGCTGGCACGAGTGATAGCACGTTTAGCATCTCATTTTTTAAAATTTTATTTTATCAGGCTCTACAGAAGACAAAGACCATGGGTTCTCCTTAGGTCCCAAGGACCGGGCAGTTGATGGTACTGAACACATCTTCACTGTGTGTGCTTCTGGAGAGGGGTTTACAAACGATCACAATGTTGCAAAGCTGAGCAATCCTTGGACTTGAGACATTTTGGAGCCGTTGCCTCTGAGATTCCAGGCATTGGAACACCGAACTTGGCGATCTGTTCCCGAATAAATCTAGCTATCCGTTGGTCACTTAGGAGGTGACATAAAGGGCATGTAATCTGAGAAAAAGGAAAAGGCTGTCCCTACGCCTTGCCCATGGCTGACTGTGTCCTGACTCTGCAGAGAACACAGGTGTAATGCAGTTGGAAATGCTCTTTCCCAAGGATTGTCAGGCTTCTGTTCCTTTTCTGTTTAATTCCCCAAATCCCAGGGAACAATAATCTGCTTTGTTGTTTAACATATGCTGATTTTGGAATTGGTTTGCTTTGTTCTTGGTGAAATTTGAATTAAAATGATTCCTCTCCATGATTTGACATGTTTTTAAGAGGCTTGTGAGCATGTGACTGATCTTGCCCAAAAACTGAATTTACCTTCTACTTCTCAGGAAGGGTAGGTGACTTCTTGAAGATTCGTACTTTATCCTGAATCATAAATCAATCACAGAAGAAATGAACAGCTGCAGCTCTGCAGTTTTCAAAGCATCCTCATGGTGTCTTTAAGGAGAGTCTATGAGGAAGGCGAGGAACAGATATTCTCATATACTTTTAGAAGATGAGGAAGTGGTGATTCATGAGGATTTAGCAATCGTCAGAGATTGTATAGTGATCGTGCGTGGTCCGGACAGGGCTGGAATCCATTTGTTCTAATTCTTTGTATAGTCCTTTTGCAATACTGCATACTAGTAAATCATTGGGCGATATAGTGAACCGTCCCCATTGTGTGCTGACACAGCCCAGCGTCTCCTTCTCTAGTCAGGGGTCAGCAAACGATGGTCTGCAGGCCAAACCCTGCTTGCCGCCTGTTTGTGTAAATAAAGTTTTACTGGAATACAGGCATGACCATTGTTTGCATACTGTCTATGACTGCTTTTACACTGCCATGACTAAAATATTTATAATCTGGCCCTTTACAGTACAAGTTTGCCAACCCTTACTCTGGATCATGGTTTATTTGGCTTATTTTAGGGAGAGATTGTTCTAGAGCAGCGGTTCTCAACCTGTGGGTCACGACCCCTTTGGGGGTCGAATGAGCCTTTCACAGGGGTTGCCTAAGACCATCGAAAAACACATATTGAATATATAATTACATATTGTTTTTGTGATTAATCACTATGCTTTAATTATGTTCAATTTGTAACAATGAAAATACATCCTGCATATCAGATATTTACGTTACGATTCATAACAGTAGCAAAATTACAGTTATGAAGGAGCAACGAAAATAATTTTATGGTTGGGGGTCACCACAACATGAGGCACTGTATTAAAGGGTCGCAGCATTAGGAAGGTTGAGAACCACTGTTCTAGAGCATTGCTCCTCAAACTCTCCTGTGCATAGGGACCACCTGAGGATCTGTTAAAAGGAAGAGAGTGTTTCGGTAGGTTTGGGTGGGGCTCAGGTTATGCATTTTCAACAAGCTTTTGGTGCCAGTGCTGCTGGGTGGGGCTCACACATGGAGTGGAAGGTTTTAGAGGAGGTGGTGAAGGACAGGATTAGCAGCACCGGTGGAGATTGAACTTGAGCTAGAAACCAAAGACCATAGCTTCTGAGACTTAAAGGAAGGAGGGAAGGAAGTTGGTTGGGGTACCAGCCTCCTAGGTTACAGAGGGCAAGAAGTTGAGGTCTTTTAGACCTGATAGCTTCTGTTTTCATGGAGAATTGGGGGAAAAGTTGTTTTTCTGGGAGTAAATTGGGGCCTGGGTGGGAGCTTAGAGAATAAGGAAGACTTGGATAGGTTATTGAAAGGAGTGGGAAAGTGAAAGAAAAAGATTGGTCAGCAGCACTGAGGACCTAACAAGAGAGAGTGTGGATTGTGGATCTGAGGTCAGGTTTTGCAAGCATGTGGCAAAGGGAAAGGGATGCCTGGGATGTGTGGTTACTGGGGAGGCAGCGGTCCAGGTAATGAGCTGTACAGCTCTCAGAGTAGGGGTGTCCGTGGGCCAAAGATAGACAAGAAGTTAAGAGAGGATTGAGGAGTCAAGGAACCGAAGTGTCTGTCACCAGGTAGAGTTACAGTGGCAGCCTGAGAGCTGGAAGAGAACCCAAGAGAAGACTATTAGAGTTGAGTGTGTTCCATGTCAGGTCGATGTAGGTGACAAGGTTTAGGATGGAACATTTTCTGGATAGAAGACCTCTGAGGTTGCGTCTCAGACAAAAGCTCCCCCCACCCCCAAATCATTAGGCCTCTACTTAGTCATGAGGGATCGGTCTCTGTTCCTTTCTGCGATCTCCGCCCCTTCTCTCCTCTTTAAAGAGGAGGAAATAACGCCCCCCCCCCCCCCTTGGAATTCAGTTTCTGGGCCTGCAGTCACATGACTCCCAGCGCCTGGGAAGAGCGTGGGAAGGGCTGGGGAGGGTCTCTGCACACCCGGTTCCTTGAGGGCACGTCTCACGCCCCCTTCCGATGTTTCTTTCAGACAAAGGGCCAGTGACCAGCCTCCTCCCGTCTCAGGTGAACAACTCCCCAGTTATAAACCACCTGCTCTTAGGAAAGAAGATGAAAGTGTCCAACCGAGCCGCCAGGAACGCTGTCATTCACATCCCGGGCCATGCGGGAGGCAAAGCATCCCCCGTCCCCTACGAAGACCTCAGGTCGAAGCTCAACTCTCCGTGGCGAACTCACATCCGAGTCCACAAAAAGACCATGCCGAGGGCCAGGAGCCAGCCGGGCTGCGGGGACACCGTGGGGCTCATCGAAGAGCAGGGCGAGGGCTGCAGGGCCGCGTGCCTGGGGCCCGCGGAGGCGGAGGCGTGCCCTTCCCCTGGAGGCGGCAGCGCGCAAGGCAGCGCAGGGCGCACCATCGAGGGCCAGTCTCCGGAGCCGGCCTTCGGAGATGCCGACGTGTCGCTGGTCCAGGTGAAGTTAGAAGCCTTGGAACTGAGCCAAAGGGATGCCGCTGCCGACCCTGAGCCCAGGTGGCCCCCGCCCCGCCAGCGGCACCTCCCGGAGCTGCCCGAGGCGCCTGGGGAGGACAGAGCCACCGGCAGACCTCCCCACGGGAGCCGCCCCAAGACTCCCATCTTCAGCCCCTTTCCCAGCGTCAAGCCGCTGCGCAAGTCAGCGGCCGCCAGGAACCTGGGGCTGTACGGCCCCACGGAGCGGACCCCGACCGTGCACTTTCCTCACATGAGCCGGGGCTTCAGCAAAGCCGCCGGTGGAAACAGTAGCACGAAGAAGCGGTGACTCCCAGAAACTTCGCCCTGAGATTCGCCTTTTCGTGGTGGAGCAGGGGTTCCAGCCACATGGCTCCGGAGGAATTGCAGCTGCCCCGGGAAAGCGTATGGATGGGCTCAGAGGAGGGCCGCATCTGTAAACACAAGGATTGGCGGTTTCACGGTGGGAGCTAGATTAGGGGTGTTTGTCCACCCACTGATAACCGGGACCATGGATTCTTGGTGGCGAAATAAATATTGTGGTTTTAAAATGTGAAGTCTTCCCGATTTTTAATTGTCAGCTGTTTCGGAAAGACTGTGAACCTAGAGACTCTTAGTCCCTCTTCCTTCTTCCTGTTCTGCGGGCCTTCAGGGTCCTTTGGGTGTTATTAATGCCCACGCATGCTCCACTAGCTTGCTAGGACAGGAACTGTAAAAAGAAAGGAAGTTTCTTAGTTGCAAAAAACTTCCCGATTCCCCTCTTCATGCCCTATTGGGGGGCATGTTTGTATCTGTGAGTTTTCCTTCAGTCGTTTCTTTCAGCCAGTCTCAAATTGCTTTTGATTCTTATGTTAAATTGCAGGAGAAAACTCCAGATAGCCTTTCCCTCCCTTTCTATTTCTAGCTGCAAAATGAAGGAAACTGTTATCTGTTGAAATTTAGGTCGATCACTAACTTGAAGATCTTATGCAGAGAACACAAATGGATAGGCACTCAGCAACTGCTCGGAACAGCTTGCTAATTCCCCTAAGCTTTCCCCAAGGCTCATGTGCTCCTCTTAGGGAGCGTTGTGGTCCTCGGTGGTGGGATGACATGATGGGCTGTATGGGCAGCTTGCCCCACGTCCTCCGCTCGGCAGCTCACTTACCTACCAGCTCTCCACGGCAGATGCAGCGCGGCTCTGCTCAAAAGCCAGAACGTAGCACCTGCAACTCTGCTACTTGAATTTTATGCTTCTTTTGATTGGAACTTTGAATATTTTGTTACTTGGACACTGCCTTTCTCTGGAGAAGGCCCAGTGCTTTCCAGCTCTCTCTCACCCACTCCTCCCCCGTCATGGCAGGTCAGAGGTAGACCTGCTAATGCCACTATGCAGATGGGAACTCAGCCACAGAGGTGGAGTAGCCCCTCGGATACTCCAGGTAAATACTGCCCCTCTTCAGCGTAACTTAGCCACATTTCCTCCAGTGCAGGAGGCGGGTTTCATGCTCTTTGTACGCAGATGCACTGGCCACAAAGGTTCTACAAACCACGACTGGGAAGCCATATATTGCACTCCCTTCCTGACTCCAAGGGCCTTCCTCCAGGTCTTTACCATTCTGCGTGGTTTCACAAAACAGCTCGACCCTTTTCACCCGAACAGATAGTACATTTTAGTTTTTTTAAAAAAATACTTTATTGATTTTTTACAGAGAGGAAGGGAGAGGGATAGAGAGTTAGAAACATCGATGCGAGAGAAACATCGATCAGCTGCCTCCTGCACACCCCCTACTGGGAATGTGCCCGCAACCATGGTACCTGCCCTTGACCGGAATCGAACCTGGGAGCCCTTAGTCCACAGGCCAACGCTCTATCCACTGAGCCAAACCGGTCAGGGCAGATAGTACATTTTAAAACATGCTACATGCAGCTGTCATTTGGCTAAACCGAAGGCTCACTCCTCAGTCCCCTTCTCTCAGCATCACGAGAAGAATAGACTCAGCATCTTATCCTCCTCTCTGGAAGACCATGGCCGTGCTTGCAGGCATAGTGCTGATGCAACCACTAGTAATCTGGGCTAGTTGGGTTGCTAATTCTGAAACCAAAGCTATAGTTTTAGACAAGGCTTTTACTAGGAGAGGTACACATTTTTTATAAAAAAATGGAAAATGTGGTTGTGTGGGTTTCTTCGAACAGGAAACACAAGAATGACATAAAGAGAAAAAGCCATTTTATCCCCTTTGCAGTATTTTGACCCTCAGATGAACGCAAGATGGAAAACATGACTGATAAGATACTGCAATTTTGCTTGAATCCTGTGCCGCCTGAAGTTAGCAGGTAGCTTCTTAAAAAGCAGCCAAGCCCACAGCCTGTGTCTTGGGGAGGGGGGAGGTGGAGAGTGGGGCTGACTTTGCAACCCATCGGGAACGGAGACGCACTGTTTCCCAAAGTGAAGCAAATGACACGATTTTCTTCCACCTGCTAAACTTTTCAGAAAAGAATGATTCCACCTCGGATTCTTTTCTCCTCCCCCGCCCCCAATGAGTCAGAGCCACCTTGTTCCCTCGAGGGATGTCTGACAGCACAGAATTGTTCTTCCCTCTGTGAGTCAGCTCCCAGCAACCTGCGTGGGGGCCCAGGAAGGCAGTGATGGTGTGGAGGCCCCTGGCTGCGGCCCTGAGCATCTCGCTTTGCTGTGGCCCAGCTGTCTCTGTTCCCAGCACACGCCTGTTTCCCAGGGCTGGTCTGAGAAGGGATGGATGAGAGAGCACATTGTGTGGGATGAGTATTTGTTGAATGAATAAATAACTGAAAGCATAATAGTCTTTTGAGATAAAAAAAAATGACCTTGTCGGGATTTAAAACCAACAGATTTCCGTGGAAGCTTTCTCTGTTCGATACTGTGCATGCATTGTACCGTGTACTCACTTTTATGAACTGGTGAACTTCTAAGCCTTGCCTACTTTAGATATAAAGAATCTGCAGTAGCCTCAACCGCACAGCATGGGCAAAGACCTCCATGGACTTGTTCTCTTCCCGAGGTATTGGACACTCTGCAAGCACCAGAAGCACTCACCAGGCAGTGGCTCCTTTGTCCTCAGAGATGCCTGCACCCTTCGGCACGTGCACCGGGAGCCGCTCCTCCTGGCCCTCCACACCTGTCCTCCCAGATGATCCAAACAAACCTGGTTTGTAATGTCGACCTATGGGCAATAACGGTTTGGAATATTCTATTCCTTTTTGGTCTCTCTCGCTGTTCTAAAGACTGTCGATTACAAAGATATGTGCATAAAGATGTTCCTTGTTGTAGCTGGGGTGCTGTTTTCTGTCTGCGAGTGCACAGAACACTGCTGTGAGGTCCCCCACGTTGGTCACGTGAACCAGGGGAACAGCCCAATAAGCTCCATCCCCCCAGTCTAATCTGTGGGCTGCATGGTGGCCGTGGCCTGCTGAGACCCTGGCAGAATGGAGGGTGTAAGGGTTCGCGGCACAGGAGACAAAGTCAGAGAGTTAAAGAGTCAGGCAAATCAAAGGTGGTACTTTAATCTGCACTCCCGGGCGAGCTACACAGGCCCCAAAGAGCAGGGCCAGTGAAGTCTCGCCGAGAGGGAGTAGAGGCGTTTTTTTATACAGCTGTCCAGTGAGGGCGGGGGGCATGAGCTGTGGGAGTTCCCGAGGGGCAGGCCCGTCACGGGTTCCAGGAAGGAGTCTCTGTCGCCATCTGTCTGGCACGCTGACCTGTTAGGAATTCCAGAAGGGCCCAGTATCTGCGCCACCATCTGCCTTGTGCATGCATGGGCTCCTGGGCTTCCCTTCGACCTAACAGAGGGTTCCGCAATATGCGTAAGCAAAGAGATCACTGGAGAGTGTGTGTGCATATATAAAATTAACCTTTAGATTTTCCTTTGTAGAACAAGAATGCAACTTAGCTTTCTGGTCTGTGGGTTCTGGATGGATAGAAGCTGTGATGGAGCACACAGTGGCTGTCCTTCCCTCCCCCGCCCCGCCCCCCACCCCCCGGGAGGCAGCGTTGTAAATATATGTGCTTCCTAGTTGGAAAGTGACACCTGCTCTAAGAGAATTAGGGAAACAGCACAAGGAATCATCCCTGTTCTAGTGTGGGTCTTTCCTGTGTGTGTGTGTGTGTGTGTGTGTACACACACCGGCATCTATTAAAGGTATAGTGAGCACACTAGTTTAGGCAGTCCTTCCAGGAATGGCTCTTATGCAGCATCATTTTCAGTGACTAGTATTCTATCCTGTGTCCGTGCCAGAATCCACAGAACCAGCCCCTGTTGTCACACAGGTCCTCTGTGGAGACAACCTACAGCAGCCTAACACTACATCCCATTTTCTTGGGCTTGCTCATAGACGTAGGGTTGCAGGGTCAGAGAGTGTGCGTCTTTTAAGACTTAGACACACTGCCACATTGCCATCCTTACAGATGGGACTTACACAAGCACTGAGCGAGCATGTTTGCTTCTCTGTGCCTCTGGGAGGAGAGCACGTTTCTTTCTTTTGTTCTAGACCTGCAGTATTGATAGAAGCAGTGATAATAGGCATTCCTATCTCACTCCGGACTCTTAAAGGAACCATTCACTAAGATGTTCGCTGAGATTTCTGGTAGGTATCTTATCAGGTTAAGGAAATGAACTTTTTATTCTTTGCTCGCTAAGATTTTTATTTTTTATAATTCAACAAATTTGTTTTGTTTTTGTTTTTACTTTAAACTTTTTTAAAAATTTATTTTAGGGAAGAAGGGAGAGGGGGAGAGAAATAGAAACATCAGTGATGAGAGAGAATCACTGATCGGCTGCCTCCTGCACGCCCCCCACTGAGGATTGAGCCTGCAACCTGGGCATGTGCCCCAACTGGAAATCAAACCTTGACTTCCTGGTTCATAGGTTGACGCTTAACCACTGAGCCATGCCGGCTGGGTCGGCTTCCTTCCCGCCCCACGTGCATAGCGTGTACCACTGACATAGGACCTGAGAGGGAATCACAGGGAGCCGGGTAGAGAGCACAGAGCCCGAGTCAGGGACCACTATGGTGCCTCGGCTCTGCGTGCAGGTCTTTCGGGGAAAGATACTCCAAGCAGAGGGAACAGTCAGTACGAAGTTACTGGGACCCATATGTATAGATAGAGACATCGGTGTAGGTACGGAAATGGGACTAGGGTAGTCTAGGTCAGTGGTCGGCAAACTGCGGCCCCTTGAGTGTGGCTCTTCCACAAAATACCACATGCGGGCGTGCACATATAGTGCGATTGAAACTTCGTGGCCACTCTGAAGGGGCCAAAGAGCTGCATGTGGCTCTCGAGCCGCAGTTTGCCGACCACGGGTCTAGGTTAGTGGTTGGCAAACTGCGGCTCAGCAAACCATGGCTCGCGAGCCACATGCGGCTCTTTGGCCCCTTGAGTGTGGCTCTTCCACAAAATACCGGCTCTTCCACAAAATACCGACTTCTGCGCATGGGCCATGAAGTTCCAATCGCACTGTACGTGTGCGCCTGCACGTGGTATTTTGTGGAAGAGCCACACACAAGGGGCCAAAGAGCTGCATGTGGCTCATGAGCTGCGGTTTGCTGATCACGGGTCTAGGTAAAATAGAGAGAGAGAGAGAGAGGGCTAGAGATTAGCATGAGCTTCACTTAAGAGGGGAAATTTTCACTCAGCATCCTGTTTATATTAATAAAAGTAAGTTCCTATGTTATGATTGTCACAGCCAGCAACCTACACGTCATACTGCGTGCGTTTTCACAGCACTCCTGTGCTAAGCGAATCATTGCTAGGTGCTCATTTCCAATAAGTGAGCCTTTCCTCCTGAGTCCCTCCCACTGCAGCCTCTTGATCTAGGTTTTGGTTCCAGCCACTTCGGGTTTGGACAGACACAGTAACTTCTCAGGCTTCTAGAACTTGTGGGGTGGAGGGAGATAGCCTGTGTGGTCGATGTCCATGGCAAGAACATAGCTCTGCACCCAATGCAGTCTGTCCCAGGCAGCCAATCTGGCCTCGTTTTGAAAACTCTCAGAGACCATCTGTGGAACCTCTCAGACAGGAATTGGACCGTCGCTTGAGTTTGCCTCGTGCATGGGTGTGAGTGTCATGGAGGGACATAGTGACTGTGAGGTCATTGACAGATTACACTTAAGTAGCTTAAATGGTCACTAAAGTAAAGAATAAACAAGTTTGAGAGACTCTCAATCTGCAACAACATTTGTATAAAAGCTTTCCAGGAAACAACTACCATCCAACCTTTAATAATCTATATATGTATATATTAAAAGCCCAGCAACCATTATGGTGGAATGACCAGAATGACTGGTTGCTATGACGCCCACTGACCATCAGGGGGCAGACGCTCAATGCAGGAGCTTCCCCCTGGTGGTCAGTGCTCTCCCACAGTGGGAGTGCTGCTCAGCCAAAAGCCAGGCTCACAGCTGGCAAGCGCAGTGGTGGTGACGGGAGCCTCTCCTGCCTCCGCGGCAGTGCTAAGGAGTGGCAAGCCAAGCAGTAAGGAACGAGCAGGCAGGCGGTTAGGAGCGAGGCGTTCCAGATTGCGAGAGGGCACAGGCCAGGCTGAGGGACCCCCCCAACACCCAAATGCATGATTTTGTGCATCGAGCCTCTAGTATAAAAATAACAAATAATGATTACATCACGCACAACCCTTGGATTTTCAGATTTTAAAAAGACAATTTCAGAAAAGGAATTCTATCAAGTGAAGCTTTTATCTCCCTTGAATTGGCTCTCTTCCAAAACAAATAAAAAAGGAAAACAAGCCCTAATCTGTTTGGCTCAGTGGATAGAGCATCGGCCTGCGGACTCAAGGGTCCCAGGTTCGATTCCTGTCGAGGGCATGTACCTTGGTTGCGGGCACATCCCCAGTAGGGGGAGTGCAAGAGGCAGCTGATTGATGTTTCTCTCTCATCGATGTTTCTAACTCTCTATCCCTCCCCCTTCCTCTCTGTAAGAAATCAATAAAATATATTTAAAAAAAAAAAGAAAACAAGAAAAACAATAAGAAAATACAATTGTCTACTATCGACCCAGAGAAATGGGTGGACTCCAGGAACGATGGTGGTCACAACTGAGCTCCAGCCGATGCAGCAGAGAAGGAGGGTCTGGCCTGTGTGGCCCAGACCTGAGTTTCTGCCCCAGAGGGTCTGTGTAGGCTTGGGATGCAGGGTTTTCCTGCCTCCTTTCACCAGCAGCTGTATTTTATGTCCAGTTCCATTGGCCTGTGGTCTGTGGACATCCTCCCAGATGCTGACAGTGAGCTGACTGCCACACTGATTTTGATACCAGAAGATCTGGCTAGCGCTGTGGGCCGAGCTGCCACCTTGAAATGGGGACCCCTGTGGATGCCTGGGGGTCCTTTCATGAGACCATGAGGTCAAAACTATTTTGATAAAAGCGTTAATTTGCCATTTCCACCCTCCTGATGCACAAGGCATTTCTCAGAAGCTGCCTGATGTGCGGTAGCAGAACAGGTGAATACATAGCAGACGAGAGAAACCAGCCGTCTTCGTCACTGCCAGGCCTGGAAGAGGTTTGCGAAGGTGGAAGACAGTGCCACTCTCTTACCAGATATCTTTGTTTTGGAGAGTGGAGTTGTTTTTCATAAAATGTTATTTCTTTTAATGGACTCATTGTCATTTAGAAAAAAATTCAAATATTTTTGATTTATAAAACAGTAACTATCAAAAGATATCAAAAGATATCGGCTAAGGCTCATTAGGGTCCTTATGATTTTTAAAAATTTATGTAAAGGGGTCCTAAGACCCAAAGGTTTGAGAACGGCGGGTCTATAGGATAATGAAAGAAGATAAACACAAGGTAATAATAGTTATTTACTGAGTGGTTCCTGTTTGCCAGGCACTGTGCTAAGGGCCTTACATGGACCTCGTCTAGTTCTCATAACCACCCTAGTTGTGGTACTAGTGTTCCTTCTTATGTGACAGGTGAGGAACCAGGCTTCGAAGGATGCGTAACTTTCTCAAGGTCATAGACTTGAAAGTGGCAGAGTGTGGAATTGAACTCAGGGAGTGTGGCTCCAGCCCTTACACCCTAACCTGCTTGGTGGTGGCCCTTCTAGAAGCCTGTGCCTCCACCTGCTTTTGTGTGGCCCACCACCCCCAGTTAAAAATCTGAGGACGAATGAGGCAGAACTGGGAGGCAACTGGAAACTTACTACGGACACTTAGAAGACACTCAACTCTCCTCGCCGAGTCAGGGTTGGCCCGAACCAGCTGCTGGACTCCCATGGTGTGGTGGACACCGTCTGGCCACTAGATCCCCCAATACTGAAACGCACGCCGGGTCTTTCCCCTTTTAAGGTAGTCTTGGAACACAAGAGCCATGATTATTAAAAAGTGGGACAACTATGAGAAAAAAGCACCATAAATATTAGTGGAGGAAAGCTTGTTTCACAGATGTCTTAAGGTTCTCACCCATTTAAATAAACAAAAACGGGGCATTGTGAATGATGTAATGATTTGACTTATGCAACATGCCCTAGCAATAGCTCAGCAGATCCGCATTCGGGAAAGAAACCCTGACTGTGCATCAACGGTTATATAAAGGCACAGTTCAGATGTACGTGCATGATTCATTTTAATGATTCACTGTTTTACTGATTTTTCTATTTCCCATCAACTTCCCATCAGGTATGGGTAGGTAAGAGGTACAAAGGGATGGGAAAAGGGTTGGGTTTAAATTGTTTTTTCTCATTGAACCTGAGCATGGGTGTGATCAACTAATGTAACCACTAGGTGTCACTGTTGCTTCATGCAAACCTCACCAGCTGCCTGGGTTCTAGCGATACGCTAGGACTTTTACTCTAAGTGTTCAGGGTGTTTGTGTGGGGACAGGAGCAGGAAGACTCCCATTGTTGCCTCCCCCCCCCCCCCCACCCCCCCAATACTCCTATCTTATACATTCTTCAAAGTATACAGATTTCCCAAGGGAACGGATTTCCCAGCCAAAGATCATTATTTCTTGAAGGGCTTCAACAACAGTTTCTTTGAGAAGCAGTAGAGTGTAAAGCAGAGTAATGGAAAGCAAATGCTAGGCTGCTTTAGGGCAGAGGCACTGCTCCTGGCGGTGCACAGGGTAAAGTTGCAGCCTGTAGCCCAGCAGCGTCCCCCTTTGAAGACTAGGACGCACAGTAGGGCTCACGCTGGGGAGGAGTAGGAGTAGGCAGACTGAGTTCTAGGCGATCCACGGAGATGCCTCGGTGAGAAGAGCCCTCAGGGTCACTCATTTCTTGGTGCTGGTTCCTTTGTCGGGCACCCCTTTTGTTGTGGGGCAGCTCTGTTAAAAAGCACATGTTAAGCTAAAACCCAGCTCCCCTCAACCTCCCTTAATCATCTACACTAATAAAAGAGAAACATGCAAATTGGTGTCACTCAGCTACGCTCACCAGCCAATTGAATGTGTATGCAAATTAACCCAACAAAGATGGAGGTTAATTTGCAAACATAGGCACCCAGCGGCCTGGGTCCCTGGAACATCATCAGCACCCAGGTCACTCCGAGGTAGGCCCCGTGTGGGCCCTGCATAGGAAGGGCCTGAGCCAGGGGGCTCCTGGGCAGGGCTGGAGCCGGCCATCGGAGCTGGGGGGGGGGGGGGGGGCCCTGCCCAAGCCTAAAGCCTCAGTCAGAGGCATCAGGCCTGGGCAGGGGATGGAGCCAGCGATCGGAGGAAAATGGGGGTCCCCTGCCCAGGCCTGACGCCTTGGCCAGAGGTGTCAGGCCTGGTTGCGGGGCCGATATGGCGATTGGAGGGTGATGGGGGTCGATGCCTCTGGCCAAGGTGTCAGGCCTGTGTGGGGGGCCGAGCTGGGGATCGGTGTGAACTACAGAGGAAGCACCTTTTCTGACTGCTCATTGGCTAAGCTCCCTGTATGCCACTGGTAATATTCTTAGTAACTTGGGTAATAAAAATCCAAAAAGGTGATCTAGGGTTTTTCCACCAAACTCCTGAAGAAAAAAACGAAGGTCTGCTGCTGGAGGGCTAAGAAATGTCATATCCTGCCCTAGCCGGTTCGGCTCAGTGGATAATGCCTCGGCCTGCCCAACGCAGGGTCTGGGTTCAATTCTGACCAAGGGCATGTACCTAGGTTGCAGGCTCCTCCCTGGCTGAGGCCCAGGTCAGGGCTCATGCAGGAGGCAACCAATCAAAGTGTTCCTCTCACTTTGATGTTTCTCTCTGTCTTCCCCTTTCTCTTCCACATTCTCTAAAAATCAATGGAAACGTATCCTCAGGTGAGGATAAAAAAATAAATAAATGTCATATCCTATGAAAGACACATCTTGAAAATGCATAAAGAAAGTTGTCATTTTTTCATGGTGAAGGGACTGGAGTCCGTGTTGATGAAAACACCTTGGTGGCTGCGGTGACTGGCAGTGGCTGCAGCAGTGGGGTGATGGGGCTGGTGCCTTCCCCTGATCAGCCCAGTTGCCTCCCACAAAGGGAGGCCAGACTGCGGCGTAGGCCCGCTTGCCAAGGGGAGCAGGGAGCGGGCCTAAGCTGTCAGTAGGACATCCCCTGATGGCTCCCAGTATGTGAGAGGGGGCAGGCTGGGCTGAGGGACCACCCCCAGTACACGAATTTCGTGCACCGGGCCCCTAGTCCTATATAATAAAAGGGTAATATGCAAATTGACCCCAATGGCTGAACAACCAGAATGACCACTCGACCGGTCACTATGGCGAAAGGGGAACTGGGGATAAATGGCGGGGGACGAGGGTAAGGCTAGGCCAAGGTTCCCCCCACCCCAGTCACCCAACTCACAGAGGGTGGCTCACAGCGGAGGCGGGGACGGCAAGTGGGTGGGAATGGTCCATCTCTCGGCCCCTCCCCCCTGGCCTGCAGGCTCCAATCACCCATGGCATACCAGTTTCCATTAGTGGGAAGAAGATACAATAGAACAGCCTGGAAATGGCAAATCTTTTTCCTTATTGATTCTTTATTGCCGGGCTCTAGAGAAATAATGGCCAGGAGCCTGATGAGCTGGTCAGTAAGGCCAGGCTGCAGGGGCTTGGAGGTCCACTGATTCCCACAGGCCAGGCTGAGGGACCCTAGTATTTAATAACCAATCTAGTGTTTATTCCAACAATAGGTCAATTAATTCACTTCAGGAGCTTAGCCCAGTGCTTAGAGTGCTTGGAACCTTTGACGTGGCTATTTTTGCAGTGCTGCAGGTGAGCATTGGCCTGACCGTGTGGCATTCACGGGTTACATACAGATGTGTGATTATGTTCAAGGAGCTCGCAGAATAATGTGTATGCAGGAAATCAGGAGGAGATGCGATGGAAGCATATGCTGCCATACACATGTGAAGCGCTGCAGATGGTGTCTGAGCTCGGTTACTATTTGGAGGAAATACAACCTTGAAGGCCTTTTTCAGTCCAATCCCTATGGGCTTTTATTGAGAAGGGTGACCAGAAGCAAAGACCCAGCAGCCTCAGCTTCATGGGGAGCAGCTGCTTCTAAGAAACCATCTGTGTGGACTAGAAATACAGCAGGAAAAGACATTGCCCTGAGTTTTGGTTCTGGTAAGATACTGGCCAGCTATCCAGCCCGCTGTCCATGTCGATCTGGTGCAGCACAAAGTAGTGCGCAAAGTGGCAGGCTGCCGGGGAGGAGCCCGAGCCTGGGCTGGGCGCTGTGCTCCTGCTCATCCCGGCCCCACTGCGCCTGCGGCCTTGCTCTGGCATGCAGGGGGAGTGTCCGTGGGAGAGGCTTGCATGGCATTTTCACCGCCAACTGTAAGACCAGTGTCTGGCTCCGGTCTGTCAGCTGAGCAGCGCTCCCGCTGTGGGAGTGCACTGACCACCAGGGGGCAGTTCCTGCATTGAGCATCTGCCCCCTGGTGGTCAGTGTGCATCATAGCTACTGGCCAGTCATCAGGTCGCTTAGGCTTTTATATATATATAGATTGTGTCCTGGGTTTTGCTATGATGAAGTTTAGAGTCAGGAGTAGCTCTTTTTCTCCACCTTGGTCCTTCACTATTCATTTAGGTAAATGACAAAATTAATAATTAGATCATTAATTCTTGCATTAGTCACATGTGTTGATTTTGTATTTCTACATACATATGCCCTATTTGTATAATGCCTGAGCTTTTAGGTTACTTAGATGGTGATAGCGAGAGGAAAACCAAGATGGCGGCATAGGTAAACAGCTGAAATTGCTGCCTTGCACAACCACTTAAAAAATACAACTAAAAGACAAAACGAACATCATCCAGAACCACAGGAAGGCTGGCTGAGTGGAAATTCTACAACTAGAAGGAAAGAGAAAAACACACTGAGACTCAGAGGAGGTGTGGAAGTAAAGTGCAGAGGTACGGAGGCGCACGCGGAAAGGGCTGGCAACTGAGGATGCGGTTGTCTTTTCCAATCGGGAGGGAGTCACAAGCTCCCAACGGCTCTGAACTGCAGTTCCAGGCGAGTCTCTGGGTACCCAGACTCATACAGGGAGAAACTGGACTGTCTGGCAGCAGGCGGAACTCCAGGGCGGCTTTCTCTCAGAGGTGCTTGCAGCGATTACCGTTGGACACTGAGACCCAGGGCCTCTTAGGGCAGGGCTGAGGATCAGCCATAGCTGTTTGCTCCACCCTATTGATTCCTTGAGACCCCGCCCCACCCAATCTGTGCCCAGAGGCTTTTGCATATGAATGGCCTGGCCCTTTGCAATCTAAAATTACCTAACAAACTGCAGCTGGGTCAGAGAGACCCAGAACATCCAAAAGAAGGCCCAAGGCCCCACAGCAGCTTGCATTGCTTCACAGCTGGGCCTCATCTGGGCACCTCCAAACCCCAAACAAAGAAGAGGAATCTGCAGATCTCTCCGTAGCTCCTGCTGGGTAGCCTCAGGCAGAGGCTAAATTAGCACCTCCTTAGAGATCCAAGAGCCAGTGTACCCAGTGGTCAGAGTGGGACCATCCAGATTATAACTCCTCAGATCCATAAGGGACACGCTCAGGGGGCAGACTCAGTGAGCACCAAAGCCCCATTGAAGCAAGTCTTGCCCCAGAAGGGTGTCTCCAGCACAGAAGTTCTCCCACTGTAGACACAGCTGATTCTCACAGCCAACTGGCCTGGAGGTCAATTCCTCCCAGTGATACCAACAACAATCAAGGCTAACTACAACAAGACTGTGCAAAAAGCCCACAAAGGGGTGCACCAAGAGTATCCACCTCAGGTAATTGGGGAGACTGAGCCACTGGGCCCTATAGGACACCTAGCACAGAAAGCCACTCTATCAACGCAGGGAAGCAGCCAAAATACGGAAACAAAGAAACAGGTCACAAATGTCAGAAATGGAGGAAAGCAAACTACTGGATATAGAGTTCAAAACCACACTTTTAAGGTTTTTCAAGAATTTTCTAGAAACCGCTGATAAATTTAGTGAGACCCTCGATAAATCTAGTGAGTCTCTTGAGGATATGAAAAAGGACCAACTAGAAATTAAGCATACACTGACTGAAATAAAGAATATTATACAGACTCCCAACAGCAGACCAGAGGAGCGCAAGAATCAAGTCAAAGATTTGAAATACAAAGAAGCAAAAAACACCCAACCGGAAAAGCAAAATGAAAAAAGAATCCAAAAATACGAAGATAGTGTAAGGAGCCTCTGGGACAGCTTCAAGTGTACCAACATCCGAATTATAGGGGTGCCAGAAGAAGAGAGAGAGCAAGATATTGAAAACCTATTTGAAGAAGTAATGACAGAAAACTTCCCCCACCTGGTGAAAGAAATGGACTTACAGTCCAGGAAGCTCAGAGAACCCCAAACAAAAGGAATCCAAAGAGGACTACACCAAGACACATCAGAATTAAAATGCCAAGAGCAAAAGACAAAGAGAGAATCCTAAAAGCAGCAAGAGAAAGAAAATCAGTTACCTACAAGGGAGTATCCATACGACTATCAGCTGATTTTTCAACAGAAACTTTGCAGTCCAGAAGGGAGTGGCAAGAAATATTCAAAGTGATGAAGACCAAGAACCTACAACCAAGACTACTTTATCCAGCAAAGCTATCATTCAGAATTGAAGGTCAGATAAAGAGCTTCACAGATAAGGAAAAGCTAAAGGAGTTCATCACCACCAAACCAGTATTATATGAAATGCTGAAAGGTATCCTTTAAGAAGAGGAAGAAGAAGAAAAAGGTAAAGATACAAATTATGAACAACAAATATGCATCTATCAACAAGTGAATCTAAGAATCAAGTGAATAAATAAGCTGATGAACAGTATGAACTGGTGATTGTAATAGAATCAGGGACATAGAAAGGGAATGGACTGACTTTTCTTGGGGGGGGGAAGGGGTGTGGGGGGTGCGGGAAGAGACTGGACAAAAATCGTGCACCTATGGATGAGGACAGTGGGTGGGGAGTGAGGGCGGAGGGTGGGGTGGGAACTGGGTGGAGGGGAGTTATGGTGGGAAAAAAGAGGAACAAATGTAATAATCTGAACAATAAAGATTTAATTAAAAAAAAGAAAAAGAAAAGAAAACCTCAAAAAAAAAAAAAGAAGAGGAGGAAGAAGGAAAAGGTAAAGATACAAATTATGAACAACAAATACACATCTATCAACAAGTGAATCTAAAAATCAAGTGAATAAATAATCTGATGAACAGAATAAACTGGTGAATATAATAGAATCAGGGGCATAGAAAGGGAGTGGACTGACAATTCTCTGGGGGAAAGGCGTGTGGGGGGTTCGGGAAGAGACTGGACAAAAATCGTACACCTATGGATGAGGACAGTGGGGGGTGTAAGGGCAGAGGGTGGAGTGGGAACCAGGTGGAGGGAAGTTATGGGGGGAAAAAAGAGGAACAAATGTAATAATCTGAACAGTAAAGATTTAATTAAAAAAACAAAACGGTGATACCATCATAAATAGGAAGACAGATGGAAATGAAATGGAGACAAGACTCTGAAAACCAAGAACTGTATGTGATAAATTAATGGGCGATTAAGCACAGCGGTGAAAGAAATACTTATACTGTGTGCTGCATTTTGTTATGCAATAGAATGTACATTTCCCAGAGCAGTCCCTGTGATGAATCTAGGTTTAGAGAGAAACCTTTGACGCACAGATTTCAGTTTACTGGAAGATTACTTCACTTAGCTTGCAGGTTCTTCCCCCTCCCAGCGTTGGTTTCCCTCCCACCTTGCTGATGGCTACTTTTTAGTCTCCCTTTCTGGTTCTTCCTTTTCTTTCCACTCATTTAATTTTGGGGTTCCATGGGCCTCCACTCTTGGTCATCTTTAGCTATATCTACTCCCTTGGGGACCTGTTCCAGGCTTGTGTCTTTAAATACTGTGTGCCAACAACTCCCAAATGCATACCTCCAGTCCGGAATCCCTCTGAGTTCCAGACGTACACACCCAACCCCTACACAACATCTTGTTGTAAGAACCTTCGGACATGACCTCTTGGTCATCCCTTCCAGACCCGCTCCCCTCGGCTTTCTCCTTTCAGTCAATGATAACTGAGAGTAGCAGTTTGTAAACTCAGAGAGGTAACAGGGGCCAGATCACAGAAGGACTTGTAGGGACCTTGTGTTTCCTCTGAATAAGATGAGAAGTCATTGGAGGGTTTTGAACAAGGAATGCAATGATCAGACGTATATTTTGAAGGGCTCATTCTGGCTGTTTTTCTGAGAACAGACAGTAGGGGCACAAGGCTATCTATCACCGGGGGGACCCGTTAGGAGGCCATTGCCATAACCAAGGTGTGAGATCATGGTGAGTAGTGGAGGTGAGATAAGTCCTTAGATGCTGGATGTATTTTGAAGGTAGAGTTAATAGGATTTCTTAGCAAAATGCAGTGCTTTAAAAATAATAGAGAAGTCACTGATGACTCCAAGACTTTTATTTTGAGTAACTGGAAGGAAGGAGTTACCTTCAATGAGATGTGGAAGACTACATGTTGAGTTTGGGATATTCGATATAGAAGTGAAATATTTGAATGGGAAATTGAATAGTCTAATCTGGAATTCATGGGGTCTGAACTGGACATATCAATTTGGGAATCACTGGCATATACATAGCATTTAAATCCTACAGAGTGGAAGTGATTGTAAAAGAAATACATACTCATACAAAATTTTGGTGATACAGGAAATTAGAAAAACAATTACCAGAAACTTCAACATCAAGTGATAAGACCTGTTCCTAGTGTGGAATATTTTTCCAGTATATTTTCAATGTATATTCAGATGAATTACATATGTTATCTATTTTATATCATTGGGATACAGCTTTATGTACAATTTTTTCCTGGCACTTCTTTTTTATTATTGTGGTAAAATACACATTACATACAATTTATCATTTTAACTATTTTAAAGGGAACAGTTCTGTGATATTCGTACATTCACATTGTGACTCTTGGTTCTTGGGCACATTCTTCCTGGAAACACTGGTCCTTCCTTCATTCAAGAAAATTCTTTTCTAGCATTTCTTCTGTTGTTGTTGTTAATCCTCCCCCTGAGGATATTTTCCCCATTGATTTTTTTAGACAGAGTGGAAAGGAGAGGGAGAGACAGAGAGAGAAGCATTGATGTGAGAGAGACACATCGATTAGTTGCCTCCCGCACATGCCCGGAGTGGGGCCAGGGATGGAGCCTGAACCAAGCTATGTGCCCTTGACCGGAATCAACCTGGGACCCTTCAGTCCACAGGCCGACACTCTATCCACTGAGACAAATCAGCTAGGGCCTAGCATTTCTTGATGATTTCTTTGGTTCCATTTGGGGTGTGTGTGTGTGTGTGTGTGTGTGTGTGTGTGTGTTTTAACCAACACGTCAGACTTTGAGTCTGCATTTGGAGGAGAGCACAAGAAGGGTTTGAGTGGCTTCTCTAGTCTTACCTGGGCTCTTGGGCTGCTTCAGGACTTAGGTGTTTGCTTTGATGAGGATGAAGACCTTTGTCTTGGAGACAGGCCATCGACGTGCTGTGCAGATAAACCAAGGATGCAGAATGAAAAAAAGCCGTGGGGGCCTGCTACAGAACCGGAGCTGCACGCGGCGTGAGTGCCTGCCCGTGAGCAGGAATGTCCCTGCTCCCCCAGGTCACCTGCAGAGAGGGACATGTGGGCTCTCAAGAGAGAATTGTTTCTGTTTGATGATTCGTGCATCTTGGCATCTGGAATGCAGTGGACTGTTCTCTGTCTGGGAGCCAGGAATCTGGGAAGTGGGTGAGGACAGCAGATGTGGTTCAGTCTTTCACAACAGCACTGGAGAGAGCTTATCAACACTCAGTGAACAGGCAGCCGCTTAATGGGGACGATGGTGAAGGCGGGGCATGTGTGAGGATGTGAGTGAGGACAAGGGCTGAGCTGGGGGAATTTTGGAGACGATTTCAGTGCCTCACTCAGTGTTGGGCACGTGGTGCTAACTTTAAGCTGGACATTTCCTTATGGGCGAGGGGAGTCTGATCGAACCTGATTTAAAATGAACTGTTTTGTTTTCCTAATTTTCTTGGTTTTAATAAGTTATTAGCAAAATCAATGAAATGCTAGTCATATACCTTGACTAACTGCTTCAGTGATAATAAAACACAAACATTAAATACTTGTGTGCTCCAGAGATAATCAGTTATTGTAACAACACCCACACTAAAGAGATAGTTCAAGACCAACAAAATGTTGGGAAGGAAATATTTTTTTAAATTAAAAAGTAAATTTGATACTCAGGAGGGATCGTGTTGTAAGAGATGGCTGAAGCCCCAGATCTGGACATCTTAAAAATGGTAAATGTGGGTTGAATTAGATAACTTGGAGAAGCCCTGCTTTCTCTAAAATTCTGAAAGCCTCCTTTTCCTTTCCTTGTTTGGGTGGTGGAATCACCATTCCTCCAGTTCCCCAACTAGAAAGTGTGGGAATCGTTTTTGAGTTGTCTCCCTTCCTCACCTCCCGTGAATCAAAAGCAGGTGTAAGGAAAGAACCAGGTTCGGACCCCTGTCTGGCCTTCCCACACACATGGGGAGCTCCATGGTCTTGGTCACAACACATATGCTTCCAAGTCTGTTTCCTTATCTGTAGAAGAAAACAGGGTTAAAACCACTTGCCACCGAGGTGGAGATAGTGTATGTAAAGCGCAGAGCTCAACACCAGCCACGGACTAGGTCCTTGATACATGTTAGCTATTATCAAATAGGAGCTAAAGCTTCATAATAGCTACACACCAGCTCTTCCTGGCCGCTAGCCTCCATTCTACGAGCACTTTACACATATTTAATTTTTACAACAACATTATTGCCCCCATATCTATTTCAGACGAGGAAACTGAGGCAGAGAGAGGTTTAGTAAGTTACCCAAGGTCACAGAGCCAGTACGTGGGAGGACCAGGATTTAATCCTTGGTCAGTCAGACCTCAAAGTCCGTGTTCAGCTACCAAAGTATTTTGATGTTTGCTCTGGTAAAAATGTCCATTCGATTCTCGAACTTAGGTTATCGTCATATTCTTCAGACTGCCCTCGCTTGCAGCCTTTACCTTACTCCACCTGTTCTCCTCTCTGCCCCAGAGGTGTCTTTCTAAAATACACATCTGTTTACATTTCACCCCAACTTAGAAACTGCAGGCTTCCATTTGCTCACAGGATAAAGTGGACAATCCTGAGTGTGCACGCAAGGTCTTGTAGATGTGGCCTCTGCCTCCATGTGTAGCCTTATTTTCCTCTGGCCTCTTTCCTGTGCCGGCCACTCCAGCCATCGAGAGCATTTGCTGCCCTCTGTGTGTCCCTGGGTGTTTTGGCTCATTCTGTCGCCTGGACTTGGACTTCTTCTCCTTTCTTTGTCTGGGCATCTTTCATGGTCTGATTAGAATATCAGCTCCTCTCTCGAGCCGCTCCCAGTCCTCCAGGTCCCATGGTGTTTCCTTCTGCACGTGGCCAGACTTTCCAGGCCCTAATGGCCCTGCATGAGCTGCACCGTGACCGGAGGCAGGGAAAGCCCCCTCATTCGTTTCGGTGCCTGGCACACAGCAGACACTCCATAAACCCTGACTAGGTTTCTAAATCTAGAAAGGTAAAGGGAGAAGCTTTATTGTTTTGCTAAGTTTAGAGCTAACCAGGCTCCTTGGGATGGAATCAGACAGTAAAGTCAAGAATCAAGTCACCTCTCAACCCACCACATGGAGACAACCACTATGAATATTTTAGGATATTTGTCTCCAGACCTTTTGCTAGGTATATGTGGACATGGAGGCAGAGATTTTTCTAAATAAAAATGGGCTCGCACTGTGACTCCTTCTTGGTATTTTAGCAACATGTGCCGTAGGCCTCTCTCTGTGTGAATGAACATGGGGCTGGGGTTACCTGTTTAAACAGCCACCCCACATTCGGGTCTTAGGCTATTCCCAATGTTCCCCGCCACAGTCAATAGTACTGGGCTAAATATCCTTGCAGATACATCTATGGGCCCTTTTTTGGTTCTATTTATCCAATCACCTTAAAAAATGTTCAGGTCATTTCCAATATTTTCTTACTACCTTAAATAATATTTGGATAAATATCCTTGTACACACATCTTTGTTTTTCAATTCTTTTCTTAGGATAACTTCCTGGAAGTGGCCTCACTGGTTACTCACTGGTCAAAGGGCATGTGCTGTGTAAAGATTTTGGATACATCCTGCCCAATTACCTTCCAGAAATGTCGTCAGTTTGCACAAACATTACCAGCGAGGGAGGGTTCCCCTTGCACCCCCATCTTGCCCACAATGGGGTTTATGGATATTTTAAAACTTGGTGAGGTGGACTCTGAGGACCAGGGTCAGGCCTGAACCACAGACAGCAGTTTCTCAGGGAAGTGCATCCTACCTAAATGGCCAACTTAGAGACAGCCTTCCTCCACAAGGGGGGTGACCTGTGAAAATACCCCCGATCTGCCTTTGACACCATTCATTACAAAAGGTATCACTGCAGGAGATGGGTCCCTCCAAGTTGGCTTAAAGTTTGTGCAGCAAAGGGCCTCAAAGAAGAGTAACTTCTCCTTTAAAGCAGGCGTGCGGCGTGCAGCCTCCTGACCACAGTGCCACGCTGTGCGGGGGGCATCTATCTTACCTAATAATAGACAAACATGTAAATTGACCGTCCCTCCACTACGCTAACCAGCCAATCAGGAGAGTATGCAAATTAACCCAACAAAGATGGTGGTTAATTTGCATACATAAGCGCAAAGTGGCGAAGCAGGGAAGACTGAAGGCTCCGGCCAGAGGGAAGGCCTGGGTCCCAGGTGCTGGCAGCCAGGGGAAGGGAAGGCCTATTGCACGAATCTCTTCGTGCAACGGGCCTCTAGTTATGCAATAATGGGGTAAACAGGTCAGTGAGCTTGGAACTATACCGAGACCCTCTGAAAGGATTCAGGACAGGAGATTCATTGGTGGGGTCCCTCCAAAGATGGCTTTTAGTCCCACAAATTATATTTAGACACTCGGCAGTAGAAATATGTAGACAAATTGGAGAGAGTTCAGAGAAAAGCAATAAAAATGATGAAGGGAACAGAGGGACTGATTTATGAGGAGAGATTAAAGAAACCAAAAAAACACAGAGCCAGGGCCCAGAAATGACTTCAGGGAACATGATAACAGACAGCAAGAATTTGAAAGGTGGAACCCACCAACATGAGGGCATATTTAGCTTGGGACCAAAAACATAAGCGATGGCAGTGAGGTGAAAAGAAAGAGAAGAATCGTACCCAATCACTTTTTCAGGAGTGTCTCTAGCGAGAGGTTCGATGTTCTCTGGAAGCATTTAGCACCAGACAGCACCCAGCCCTCTCCCCCCTCACCCTTACCCCAAGCAGAAGATTCTAGACCAGGAAACAAGAAAATACGCCCGCGGATTAGACCATGCCCAACTCTTCCTGTTGTTGCTCTGGGTGGCCGGATACGTATACTCTCTGGGATCCCGAAGGTAAAGAAACCCGGCTCATCTCTTTCTCATTCCTGCCTTTCGTGCAGCTGTATGTTAGCAAGTTAATTGTGACTGAACCGTGCTACTTCAATCCCGGCTGCCCCGTGTCTTAAGCTATTGTTAGGGAAGGCAATGGGGATATCCTGGGTGTCCTCCGTGCCTGTCTGAAGTCGTGAGGGAGGAAGGGCGGGGGGGGGGGGGGGGAGAGAAGAGCCGGAGCAGACAGGCTCAGAGCCCACCCAGTTTTGTTCCAGCATTTACCCCAATCACAGAAACGTGGGGCTTTGTCTCTCCAAGAATCACACAGACGAGCAGGTCCCAGGGGAGGCGGGAAAGCACGTGAGGGCCTTTGGGGGGCATATGGTCCTGATTTGGGTCTCCTTGTTCCGCTGTCAGTAATAGAGAGTTAATTTGTTTGGAGTTTTTCCAGCCAGGACTCAATTATCATAAAATGGGGAACAGAACACTAAGATCATTGAAACTAACACACACACACACACACACCCCCCCCCCCCCCCACACACACCCATTGTTTAAAGTGGGTGTTGCCCTCCACGACATGGCAACAAGTATCTAACAAGCACTTATCATGTGCTTGATGCTGGCACTGGCACTTGAGTAATGCTGAAGACAGCTTCTGTGTGATGCCCAGAGTCCGTGAGAGGCAGGGGAGGTGGCGACAGAAGGTGGGAGGACAAAGGCAGACAGTACTGCCATCTCTTATTAGAGGTGTGATGGGGGAGGGAAGGGGAGGGGAAGGGGAGGGGAAGCAGCCCAGGAGCCAGTCTTTGTAGCTGTGGCCATAGACAACTATGTGATCCTGGGCCAATGATTCCCCCTCTCTAAGTCTCAGTGGCTTCATTAGTAAAAGCAGAGATAACAACGGTATCTAGCTCATAGGATTTGGAGAGGTTAAATAAATGCAACAGACAACATGCTTAACCAGTCTTGTACAAAGTAAGCACTCAATAAATGTGAGCTGTAATGGCCCCTCGCTCTTTCTGTGCACACACACAGCAACTCCAGTCTCAAAGACCCCCTGTGAGACAGGCAAAGAGAGCTCCACCTCTGAAGGTGTTTCTGAAGCTGCTGGCCAGGAATTCCCAGGAATTCCACGAGTTCAGTGAGAAGTTTTAAATTTTTATTTTTATGTTAATATTAAATTAAATTAATTAATTAATTCCTGGAATGTAAAGCTCTTCTTAAAGTATAGTTGGCATACACTATTATATTAGTTTCAAGCGTTCGACATAATGATTTGCCATTTGTATGCCTTTCAGAGTGATCATCACGAGAGTCTAGTAACTCACCATCTGTCACTGTACAAAGTCATTGAGATGTTATTGGCTGTTAGCATTCTAATATTTAATGCATTTAACATTTCGGTATTTAAAAGAACCATCTAATCTGACTTTGGGTCGTATCTGTGATCCAAAATTTAGTGCTCATATTTGCATTTCGTTTCCTAACTGCAGTTACGTGGGAGGTGCGAGCCAGGCTGTGACCTGGAGCCTAGAGGTCATCCCAGATACGAGAGAATTAGAGAATCATTTATGGGAAATTTCTTGTCCTGCCCACCTGTAGACCTGGACTCGTCTCCTACAGCATAGCACATGCACAGGAGGAGTGGTCTGCAGCCCCGTGTGGGAGATCCTGGGCATGCTCCAATTGGGCAGCCTGGGTGGCATGGCCATGCAGACTCACCCCACTCAGCCACCACGAAGCAAGAGATTGGGAAGAGGGCAACCTCTGTGTCATGAGCACAGAATCAGCGGGGGCCAGTTACGCCCCTGGAAGGGCAGTGGCAGAGAGGTTCTGCAGTGAAGGAAATAGGAAGGTAGCTCATCTGAGACTGTCACCGGGAGCGGGGAAGCCAACTGTACACCGTCTCTAGTATTGGGGCTTGGAGCTGGACCTTGTGGTTTGGGGGTACCTACCCATCATGTTCCTGCTGTGGCTGGCTGTCCTCATACACCATAACGCGAGTCTCGATTCCACGAGCTTAGTTACATCTCCTGCAGCCCCTGGGACAGAAGACACGCCAGATGCACTTGGCCCAGCGTCTGGACCTGCTGGCCCACAGGGTCCTGACAGCCCCTCCTCCTCTCTGGAGAGAACACACAGAAGGGCACGCTCCTTGGCCAAAGTGTGGCCAGGAGCGCAGCAGCAGGTGTTGGAGGGGGACCCTGTGGGTTAACCTACCTGAGTCTCAGTTTTCTCATCAGAAAAAGAGGTATAATTGTGTGGACACAAGAAAGGCCCTTAGTCCAGACCTGGCACCTAACACATTGTAGCGATCATTGTAGTTTAAATTCAGGAGTGGATGCAGCAGGGTAGGGAAGCTTGGCTTTTGTCCCAGAGAACATGGACTGAAGAAAACTTGAGCTGCTCTGCCCAGGAGGCCCTCCCGCCTCAGCAGGACGCCCTGAGGATCTCTCGACGATGCACAGCTGTGCCGTGCACCAGGCACAGCGTGCGGCTGAGGACTGTGCTTGTGGGGCCATGCTCGGTTCCTGGGGACTGGCTACACCAACCTCTCTCCAGCTTAGTTCCGGGGCCTCTGACACAAATCTACCTGGCTGACCAAAGGATCCCGTTTCATTTGCAGTCCATAGCTTATCAAGGTGAAATTTAAATATTTGCATAGGGACCAGTATCCTATATAATAAAAGGCTAATATACAAATTGTTTCCTCCACAAAGAGTTGGACCAGGGGGCAGCGCCGGCCGGCCAACCACCTGTGCCTGCCTCCCCACCCCCTCAACCAGCCAGCCGGCCCAATCAGCCTGATTGGGGCAGGCCAGCTGGCCCCCACCCATGCATGAATTCGTGCACTAGGCCTCTAGTGTATGCATAATGAACATAGCTCATAATCTTGAAGACCTTGGACATTCAGGGTCTAGCTCATCTTGTGTAATGCAGGTCTGGCCCCTTCCCTGTGTTGGGCCTCAATTTCTTCATCGACAAATTCCTCGGGAGACTGGACTAAATGCCATTGAAGGAAGGCGCCTTCAGAATTTTCAGCTGACCTATGGGTGCATTGCAGGGCACCTACCAGGTGGCTTCTGATCGTCTCAAAGGTCTTGGAGCCGACCTCTACATTCTTACAAAGGCAGGTTCGGAGGACCTGTTCTTCAAACCCTGGCGGACAGGGAGCGAATATTTAATTAGAGGATCACCTCAGCCGCTACATTCATCTTTTCCTTCTGCTGTCTTCCTCTGGGCTCACTCCAAGTTGGTGTTTCCATGACACAATGGAGATAACAGGAGGTGGACACCCCAGAGACAGTGGTGAGGGGACTCTTGGGCTAAATCAGCCGTGGGCAAACTACGGCCCACAGGCCGGATCCGGCCCGTTTGAAATGAATAAAACTAAAAAAAAAAGACCGTACCCTTTTATGTAATGATGTTTACTTTGAATTTATATTAGTTCACACAAACACTCCATCCATGCTTTTGTTCCAGCCCTCCGGTCCAGTTTAAGAACCCATTGTGGCCCTCGAGTCAAAAAGTTTGCCCACCCCTGGTCTAAATGATAGTTGCATGCATGATGAGTGGGATGGAATTTAAGCCCACCGAGGTCTGTCTGGAGAAGGGCCCACAGTGACCTGGAGAAGCAATAAGAAGATACAGGACACGTGAGGGAAGATTCCTCATTGCAGAGCTACCCACAGATGAAGGCTCAGGGCGCCGGTGCCTTAGGAAAGTGAGGACAGGTCCCCAGTGCATGCGCCAGCGCTGCAGAGGGGCAGGGGTTGCAGGGGCGAGTGTCAGGAGGGCCATCCTGGGGGCCAGTCCTCCCGCTTCTTCAACTTCACTTACTCAAACTCAGCTCAGGGGAGAAGAGGCTTGTGATGAGATGGGAGCCCCAGGAGGGGGGCTGAGTGGATTTTACAGGGACGCAGGTGGCTCTAACGTCTGTGGCAGGAAAGCAGGAGAGATTTCCTGTAACCGAACTGTTGTTCCTCTGCAACCTGAGGGACCAGAAGAGCCTGGGGTTGATGCACTCACTGCCTTACTAGCTCCTTTAGGGAAGCAGCCAGGGCCAGGCCGTCTCCAGGGCTAACCATGAGCCAGTGTTGGGCGAAGGGCACCAGGATGTGGAAACTGTGCTTTCTGGTCAATTTTTCTGTACACCTAAAACTGCTCTAAAATGGAAGTTTATTAGTTGAAGCAAATGAATATGCGACAACGGGAGCTGTGTACCACAGTCCCCCTACACCCACGTTTCGCTTCCCATGGTTTCAGTCACCTGTGGTCAACCACGGCTGAACATACTACATGGAAAATTCCAGAAACAAAATTCGTAGGTTCTAAGCCAGCGGTTCTCAACCTGTGGGTTGTGACCCCTTTGGCGGTCAAACGACCCTTTCACAGGGGTCGCCTAAGACCATCCTGCATATCAGATATTTACATTACGATTCATAACAGTAGCAACATTACAGTTATGAAGTAGCAATGAAAATAATTTTATGGTTGGGTCACAACACGAGGAACTGTATTTAAAGGGCCAGAAGGTTGAGAACCACTGCCTGTGCACCGCTCTGAGTCGCGTGGTGGTGAAACCTCGCGAGGCCGCTCTGTCTGCCCCGGATGTGAATCAGTCCTTTGTCCGGCACCTCCTGGCTCAGCCGCCCGCCCCGTGGTCACTTGGCAGCTGTGGCTTCGCTCTCACGCCGCCTGCCCTGTGGCGCGGACACCTGGAGGGCGCAGGGCTGGTGGGCGCCCCTGGGAAAGTGCTTTCTTTTTTCTCAAGGTCAGGTAACCCTTATTTTACTTAAAAATGGCTCCTGAGCGCAGGAGCAGGGATGCTGGCAATTCGGATACACCCAAGAGCAGCTGTAAAGTGCTTCCCTTATGTGGAAAGGTGTGAGTTCTTGACTTATTACGGGCGTTTTACCATCTCACATCATCACAGCGAGGTGAGTACTGCACAAGGAGTTCTTTTGAGAGAGAAACCGCATTCACATAACTTTTATTACAGTCGTGTCATAACTTCTGTTTTATTGTTGTTGTTAATCTCCTACCACGCCTGATGTATAAATTAAACTTTACTATAGGTGTGCACTAAGTATATATAAGAAAAAACATGGTCTCTACAGGCTTCGGTACTGTCTGAGGTTTCAGGCATCCACAGTGGGGGTGGGGGTGGGTGGGCGGGTGTGTGTGTGTCCTGGAATGTATTCAGGTAAGGGGATGACTGCAGATCACTTCCAAAGCTACCAACCATTTATCTGTATTTGCTCCCTTTTTCAATGTTACTGAATAAAAAAGCATTTCATAATAATAAAAAATAGGTTGTGTGGCAAACAAAGAGTAGAGGGGCATTGCTGGCCTGGCTCCTGCCGGGATCGCCAAGGGCAGAGAGGAGCCTGGACCATGACACATACTAGACAGTGGATAAGTATAAAGTGGATGAATGGGGAAGTGCCTCAGTGAGGTAAGTAGCTTTTGTTGGGACACATGGGTCTTTTTAATGTTATGCTGTGGGCACCCTCAAGTGCAGGCTGCTTCTGGGGGCCAGCATTGTCCCCTGCCCCAGACACACAAGCTGCCACCCCCCAGTCTATTCCTAGACTTCTTAAAAGACAATACTATCAGCTTGCCTCTTTCTCATGGTCCCTGAAGGCAAAGGATCTGGCTTCTTAGTGTTTTGCTGTCAATTATAGAGGAATAGAAACAAATCAGAATTTTTCTCTAAGTTGCTAGAATATTACAGAATTCTTAGTGGCCTGGGCACTTGCACCTGGGTTCTTGTCTTGCACCTGCAATGGCAACTGGGTGACCCTTTGTTCTCCAGGAGTTGGGCTTTTATTTACTAGCACATCACTTTCTTACCATCTAACATTATTTGTCTTCTTTTTAAAAAAAATTTTTTTTTTTTTATTTATTGATTTCAGAGAGGAAGGGAGAGAGGGAGAGATAGGAACATCAATGATGACAGAGAATCATCGATCGGCTGCCTCCTGCACGACCCATACTGGGGATCAAGCCCGAATCCCAGGCATGTGCCCTTGACTAGAATCGAACCTGGGACCCTTTATTCCACAGGCCGACGCTCTATCCACTGAGCAAAACCAGCCAAGGCCATTTGTCTTCTTGACTGTTATTATCTGCCTCATTTTCTCTGGATGTAAATTCCTTGCAAAAAGCATGGGCTTGAAAAGGACTTGGCTATAGTGGGTGCTCTGGTAGGAGAAGGAATGACTAGGAATCCAAGATCCGAAGCCAGTTTGGAGCAGAAATTTGATCCTGGGTTGGAGATATTAGCAGACTCAGACACGTTTGACAGACAATTGGAAATATGATTATCCAACTTCTTCCTTTATTCAGAAATTGTTACCTGCACACCTGTAATGTGCCAGCTACCGTGTGGGTCTTTAATTACAGGTTTGGTTTTCAGCCTCAGACATCCAAGCCCAGGAATAGAAAGTCCAGATCAAGTTCTCATCTGCTGTCAGTTTGCTGTGTGGGTTGGACCAAGTTACTTAACCTCTCTGTGTACCAATTAGGTTAGTTGATGTTTCATTGCCTCACAGGGCAGTTGTAAGGATTAATTGGCATTTATAGGGTGCTTTCAGATCCAGAGATGAAAGGTGTATTGCTTCTGCCAAATCGCATGATTACAGTAGTGTGGTGAGGATGAAGGATTTAGAGCTTGTGAATGACTTTGAAGATGAAAGGAGACTACGTCCTATTATGGTTTTGTTAGCTCCTGGACAGTACTGACCCGGAGGTTCATGTGCCCCTGGGCGTTCCACACCACTGGGATTCTGTCTTTTTCTGGTCCTTCTCAAGAAATTACATTGGCCCCTCAAAAATTTTTATTTTGCATAGTTTCCAAAAGAAAAATCCAAGGCAGCACCCTGTGCTATAGAAACACAACTTCAGTGAGCCTAGAGCTAAGGGAGAAGGAGGAAAGCAAAGAGTAGTATTTTCTCTGACTTTCTCATCCCTGGATTCCTATCCAGTTGTTCACTGAGTATTGGCACCAAAGAATTCTACTGAAGAATGGAGTGATTCTGTCGGCAAAATAAAGCTAAGCAGTAACGAACCCAAAGGGTGGCTTGAGTCATCAGTTTGTTTGATGTTAGATTGAGAAATATTGTTCAGAGATAAAGTCTCTGAGGACACATTAACACTGCTTCACATGAAAGACAATATATTTAGCAATATCCTGTGTCTTTCTGGAGTTTCCCCCACTTTGGGGGACCCACAAGCCTCACTCCTTCAGGTGTAAAGTTTCCGCCTGATACTGCATAGCCTCCCAGAGCCTCCTGGTTCCCAGGATTCTGGAGTCACCGCCTCTGGAATATAGACTTAAGTAGGGCCATACCTTGGAGGAGGGGCCAGGGCATGGCGTAGCAACACCTGTGTGGGGTCCACCTAGATCAGTGGTCGGCAAACTCATTAGTCAACAGAGCCAAATATCAACAGTACAAAGATTGAAATTTCTTTTGAGAGCCAAATTTTTTAAACGTAAACTATATAGGTAGGTACATTGTTATTAACTTAATTAGGGTACTCCTAAGGCTTAGGAAGAGCCACTCTCAAGGGGCCAAAGAGCCGCATGTTGCTCATGAGCCGCAGTTTGCCGACCACGGACCTAGATAATTACACTTGAAAGGAGTTCACTTTGTCAGGATTTTTCAAGACCCCCTTGGGACTAAAGATCTGAAATAGATGTTCATGATATTCAGAAAAAAGGATGTGGATATGGTATAGTACCGAAGGCCTCCTTCCCACCCATCCTTTAAGTGTGGGGTCCAAAGTCACTACCCAACTTATCCTACCCAAAGGATAGGCCCACACAGGAGGATGCTTGAGTTCAGGTGGTGCCTTCTGATTCCCATCTGCCTGGGAGGCTTTGCTGCAGAAGTTTACATGGTGGGCCTGATACAGAAGAACTTGATCCTGGAGGCAACACACCCAGCTTTTAGTTAAATTCATAACTCTGTTCAAAAGAAACCTATAAGACCAGCGGAATATTCAATTTCTTAATTCCAGAAGGGAGGTAAAGCTTATCTTTATCAGCTCTTTTCAAAACCTGATTGGAGGACAGAGATAGTTGGCTGGTCTTGAACCTTTCCTGCTTCTTCAGATCTCTTAGCACTTAATTTGCTCAAGTCTGAGGGTCTTACTAGAGGCCTGGTGCATGAAACTCATGCACTGGTAGGGTCCCTAGGCCTGGCTGGCGATGAGGGCCAATCTGCGGGGCAACTGGCGGGGCTATCAGAGGCATCCACCTCGGCTGGCCTGGGGCCTGCAGGCTGGGGGTAGCTCCTGCATTGAGCATTTGCCCCCTGGTGGTCAGTGCATGTCATAGCAACCGGTTGTTCTGCCGGTCGTTCCGCTGTTCGGTCAATTTGCATATTAGGCTTTTATTATATAGGATTCTTTTATTTAGAGTGTACACTAGGTGGGGTGTGGTTTCATGAATACATTGCCCTACTCTCTAGCAAAGAACGAGGCTTTTGAAAACCATAAAGCATGTACAATTTGCCCTGGCTGGTGTGGCTCAGTTGGTTGAGGGTTGTCTGGTGCACTGAAGGGTCATAGGTTTGATTCCTCACCAGGGCACTTGCCTGGGTGGTAGGCTCAATCCCCATTAGGGGGTGTGCAGGAAGCAGCCAATCAGTGGTTCTCTCTCATCGATGTTTCTTTCTCTCTTTCTCTCAAGTCAATAAAAGCATACTTAAAAAAACAAAACAAAGCATGTACTATTTAAGTCAACTACAACAAAAATATGAATTCTCCTTGAGACCTATTTCTGGGAATTCTCATACTACAAAAACCACTACTGTGCAAAGCTTAAAGGACACATGTAATTCTGTGCCCTGCCCAAATGCACAGGCATTTTTGGATAGAACATTTGTGTCTGAAGGATATGCATCTGAGTGCCAAGGAGAGAAAGCACCATCTCCAAGTGAGAGTGGATCTCGGAGTTTTCATCTATTCTTTCAAAGCCTTGTAGTGATTCACAGTCAGGCCATTCAGTGGTATAATTGAGTTTTCCATTTCTAAATAGTGATGTAATAACAAAGTAGTTCGATCCAAAATTCTGTCCCAGAATGTCCCATTTCTTGGCAGTTATTTTCAATGGCACAACTGAACTTTATTGGATTTGGGGAATATTTCCTATTTTCTAGCCAGTGCTTTCTCAAGTCATAAGGTTGCTTGATGAAAGGTGCTTTGTGAAAACACTGCCTTGTTTTAAGAAAATATTATTTCAATTTATGCTATAACTTTCCCTAGTATTTGTGTTAGTATAATGCCTTAGGTATAGCTAGAGTTGCATGGTTTTTAAGCACAGTTTCTATATGCACTTATTATTATGTTATTTTTTTTAATATCTCTGAAGATTGTCCCCAGTAGCCTTCTATATATCTTGTTTTTGTTGTGTCTGATTCCAAATTTATCCAGAGCCGGCTGTGGTTTGATGAGTTTAAATCACAGGAAGGACGTGTGCCAAATTAAAGGCTTGTTGGTAATTTTTTTTTTTTTGGATGCTGGGTATTTTTAACCCTCCCCTCTTGTCAAGGAGAAATAGTTTTTTTAAATAAGAACGTATATTTTAAAATATTTTTTGATGCAAGACTTCTGAAGAAAGTTGGGAATGCTGTGATCCAGGAAAGGGCTGGGGGATCATTTGCAAGAGAGACACAAAAATGATATATTAATACATCAGGCGCTAGTTTCAAGGAGTTTGTTCTCTGGAAAACAAATGCTGCCACATTTCATTTCTCTAAGCCCGCTGTCTCACACAGTTGATATCTCTGTCTCTGTTATTTCATTACAGGCCCAAGGAGTCACTGGGAGGCGCATTCGGTCTTACAGTTGGTCTTATTTCTTGGTTGTGGTCAGGTTGGACCTCTGCTCAGGAAGCAGTTTCTGAGAAGAGCAGATTTTAGTTGTTAACTTAGTTGTTCTTGTCAAAGCGCTGTTGTTTAACCAGAGCTCAGTAGCTGCCTGACCAGCCCAGGTGTAGCACACTGAATATCATTATCTCTATTGGCGAGTTCATAACAAGTTCATCTGGGTGCTCATGGTAACAATCTCCAAAGTTAGCCCTGGCCAGTGTGGCAAGGTTGGTTGGAGTGCTGTCCTGTGCACCGAAAGGTCTTGGGTTCGATTCCCGGTCAGGGCACATACCCAGGGTGTTGGTTCAATTCCCGGTCTGGGTGCATGCAAGAGGCAACCAATTGATGCTGCTCTCTCTCCTTCTCTCTCCCTCTTTCTCTAGAATCAGTGAAAAACTTATCAATGGGTGAGGATTAAAAAAACATCTCCCAAGTTAGACTTGAGGTGAGAAGTGTAGCTTGATGAGCCAGCTGGACTCAACATCATTAGAGTTAGAATCTTAATTTTGAGTTGAATTTGATTTGAATAAGATACCAGGGTCCTATACCTATTTGAACAATAAGCACCGTTTTGTGTGGCTATGAATTTTTTCTTGGGAGAGAGTGAAGAGGCTTTATGAGATTCCCCCAATGAGCCACAACCCTGAAAAGCTGAGAACTTGGAACTAGGCACAGGGCTCACCCAGCCTTCCCCGCACTGTGCCCAGCACCTGCAGTCTCCAGCACCTGGTCCCAGCCAGGGAGGAATATCCACTCTTTGTGATCGAGAGCTGGAATGGGACGGCAGGGCCCACGTGCTGGAAGTGAGTGTAGTGGGACTGGGGGTGTAATGGTGACCGGGGAGGGGGTTGTTTTATGCTCTTTAGGGTGAGTTTTTTTTAAATTTTATTTTATTTATTTATTTATTTATTTTTAAATTAAATCTTTATTGTTCAGATTATTACATTTGTTCCTCTTTTTTTCCCCCCCATAACTCCCCTCCTTCCAGCTCCCACCCCACCATCTGCCCTCACTTCCCACCCACTGTCCTCATCCATAGGTGCACGATTTTTGTCCAGTCTCTTCCCGCATCTCCCATTCCCCTTTCCCCCCCCCCAAGAATAGCCAGTCCATTCCCTTTCTATGTCCCTGATTCTATTAGAATCACCAGTTCATTCTGTACATCAGGTTATTTATTCACTTGATTCTTAGATTCACTTGTTGATAGATGCATATTTGTTGTTCATAATTTATATCTTTACCTTTTTCTTCTTCTTCCTCTTCTTAAAGGATACCTTTCAGCATTTCATATAATACTGGTTTGGTGGTGATGAACTCCTTTAGCTTTTCCTTATCTGTGAAGCTCTTTATCTGGCCTTCACTTCTGAATGATAGCTTTGCTGGATAAAGTAATCTTGGTTGTAGGTTCTTGGCATTCATCACTTTGAATATTTCTTGCCACTCCCTTCTGGCCTGCAAAGTTTCTGTTGAGAAATCAGCTGACAGTCATATGGGTATTCCCTTGTAGGTAACTGAGTTTCTTTCTCTTGCTGCTTTTAAGATTCTCTCTTTGTCTTTTGCTCTTGGCATTTTAATTCTGATGTGTCTTGGTATGGTCCTCTTTGGATTCCTTTTGTTTGGGGTTCTCTGCGCTTCCTGGACCTATAAGTCTATTTCTTTCACCAGGTGGGGGAAGTTTTCTGTCATTATTTCTTCAAATAGGTTTTCAATATCTTGCTGTCTCTCATCTTCTGGTACCCCTATAATTCGGATGTTGGTACGTTTGAAGCTGTCCCAGAGGCTCCTTACACTATCTTCGTATTTTTGGGTTCTTTTTTCATTTTGCTTTTCCGGTTGGGTGTTTTTTGCTTCTTCGAATTTCAAATCTTTGACTTGATTCTTGCGCTCCTCTGGTCTGCTGTTGGGAGTCTGTATAATATTCTTTATTTCAGTCAGTGTATGCTTACTTTCTAGATGGTCCTTTATCACACCATCGAGGGTCTCATTAGATTTCCTGTACATCTCATCAAGTTTATCAACAGACTCTAGAAGCCTCTTGAGAGACCTCAAAAGTGTGGTTCTGAACTCAATATCCTCCCTTGATAGTTTTGTCCTGTTTCTTTGTCTCTGCATTTTTTACGCTTTCTTGGTACACCCCCTAGTGGTCTTTATGTGCAGTCTTGTAGTTAAGCCTTGATTGTTGTAGTTAATACTAGAGGGATATGACCTCCAGGCCGACTGGCTGTGATAATCAGCTGTGTCTGCAGTGGAAGAACTTGTGTCCTCTAGGGAGGTGCTAATCTAGCCTTTGCCTGAGGCTATCCGGCAAATGGCTCTGTGCAGGGCTTGGGTGGGTCGGGTCCCACAGGATCAACAGGGCGGAGGAGGGAGCAGTTATGGCTGCTCTCATTCCGTCCCCAGGGGCTCTGCCTCTCTGTCCCAGCAACCGCTGCAAACCTTGGAGGGACAGTAGCCAGACAGTCCTGCTTCTCCCGTTTGAGTCTGGGTCCCTAGAGACTCGCCCGGATCTGGAGCTCAGAGTCTGAGGCTCCCTCCGGACTGAAACAGACAACCGTGCCCTCAGCCACCAGCCTGCACCGCGCGCACTCCGCACCTTAGTATTTTACTTCAGCACTGCGCCTCCTCTTGATTCTCGGTTCCTCCTAGTTGTAGAACTTCCACTCAGCCAGCCTTCCTGTGGTTCTGGATGATGTCCGTTCCATCTTTTAGTTGTATTTTTGAAGTGGTTGTTCGAGGCAGCAAACTCCGGCGTTAACCTATGCCGCCATCTTGGTTTCTCTTTAGAGTGAGTTTTTATGCTGTTGTTTATGTATCTCCCAGTGTTCAAATGTCAGCAACTAATTAAACATTTTGAAGAATGCTGAAGAGACCTCACAAAAATGCCTGCAAGGCAAATGTGGCTGCATTTTTTAATTTGCCACCTTTTTTGCCAGAGTAGTGGCTCACACTGAGAGCAAACTCCATGCCCCATTTCCATAACATATATTTAGTGACCACTTCTTTTTATTCTAAATCAGTGATGGCAAACCTATGACACACATGTCAGAGGTGACACACGAACTCATTTTTTTGGTTGATTTTTCTTTGTTAAATGGCATTTAAATATATACAATAAATATCAAAAATATAAATCTTTGTTTTACTATGGTTGTAAATATCAAAAAATTTCTATGTGACATGGCACCAGAGTTAAGTTAGGGTTTTTCAAAATGCTGACACGCTGAGCTCAAAAGGTTCGCCATCACTGTTCTAAATGAAACTCACAGGTAATATAACTAAACACACATGATTTTAAAAAATGAATATGTTGCCTGTAAGTAATATATAGGAGAAGTAACAAGAAAGAAACTTAAAATAAATATGTGCATCTTAACCTGTGAACACTCAGGTGTGGCTGTATTAGAAGTGTAAGCAAGATAAATCAGACAGAAAAAGTTAGCAAGTATATGATTTCACTCATATGTGGGATATAGAACTGAAAGCAACAAATGAACAAACAAGAAAAGCAAACAAAAACTCATAGACACAGACAAAATTATGGTGGTTACAGAGGGAAGGTGGGGGATAGAAAAGGTAAAGGGAGTCAATTATGTGGTGACAGGGATTTCACTTTTGGTGGTGAACACAATGCAATACACAGATGAAGTATCATAGAAATGTGCTTTAAACCTATATACTTTTATTAACCAGTGTCACCCTCATAAATCTAATTTTTTAAAATGTAAAAATAAATAAATAAAAATTTAAACCCAATTCATTGTCATTGTCATCACTGAAAGCTACAGTGCTAGAGGCTTCCACTCATATGAATCCTATCTTGCTTTCTTAAACTTTTTGCTCATGAGTCTTAGTTCTGCCCTCTAGTGCCAAATGGATTACATTCAATTTTGCCTTTAAGGGGCATCTTTAAAAAATATATAAAACGAGTGTCTATCTCTTCCCTCACACTGTACACCCTTCTCACGCTCAGATCTTTTATTCTCTGGCCAAGCATTTCCAGTTCCTTCAACTATTCCTGACATAATTTGCCTCCCCATCACTGCCTTCTTGAGCCCTGCCTCTGTCATCCTTATTTCCAGAGGTGTGGGATCCCACCTCATTTCCTGAATTTATCCTGTGTCATAGGATGTGTTTGAGCTACCCTGCTCTTCCTCTCCTCACTCCCAACTGGTGGACATTTGTGGTCACCATGCAGAATGACTTGGACTGTTGTGTCCCATGTGGCAGCCAAGGCTGTTCTTGATATCACAGTGACTTAGGAAATGAAGACCTGGTTCTGGTGGTTACAGAGGGAGGGGGTAAAGGGGATCAATTATATGGTGACAGAGATTTCACATTTGGTGGTAAGCACACAATGCAATATGCAGATGGTGTACTTGAAGTACCTTGAAGCATCTGAATGGCCAGGTTTGATTGTATTTGACCTATAAAATAAGCTGTAGCCTAATGTTTTCACTCGTGCAGTTAACCGCAGCCACATCTCATTTGTTGGTTCAATTCAGCGAGCTCCTTCATTGCTTCTATCATCTGACTGTTGACTTTGTCAGTGCCACGAGTGAGCCGTTTATTCAGTGCTCTGTTTTGCAGATGAGACCTTGAGAGGAGTTGTGGGAAGCGGATGAAAGCACCATTTGTTGCCCTTTTGTCCTAATGGGCCATCTCCATCTCACTCTCCATCCACTTTAACATGAAACTCAGCCTTGTCTTTAAATCACAAAACAGTGAACCACTTTCACAGGTACTCATGATCTTATTTTTAAAACTTCAGAGTGTCGATATGAGTTCCAAATTGTATAGCATGTAGACTTTCAGCATCTCCCTGACTTCTCTATCTTCTTCTCACTCCTTCCTCCTGTATTGCTTATGAAACTTCCAAATTGCATTTCTCTTTATACAGAATAATTTAATTCATATAGCTGAAACTTTGGTCCTAGACAACATGTAGAACCTAATTAGGTGTCTTAGTCCATTCGGGTTGCTATAACAACATACCATAGACTAGAGGCTGGGCTCTGGTGACTCGATGTCTGGTAAGAACTGGCTTCCTGGTTCAGAGACAGTCTTCTTGCTCATTCACATGAAGCAAGCTCTCTGGAGTCTCTTACAAAGGCTCCATCCTCATGCCCTAATCACTTTCCAAAGGCCCCATCTTCAGTACTGGGGATTAGGTTTCAACTATGAATTTTGAAGGGGGAATATAAACATTGAGTCCATATTGCACCAGGGAAGAGGGGTGATATGGGGGGTGGGGGGGAGAAGGAGAGTGTCTCACTGTGTAGTCAAGTTTTCATTAACATTATTTTTCAGATCAAAGCATTCCTTTTTCTAAAATAGATTTTCATCCTAGCTGGGAAAACTATAACATGTTATCTCCATTCTAATAGATTATTATGCTGTTCCACTCACCTATGTGGAAGGAGCACACATTTATCACCTATTTGTATATTCCTTCCACACCTGTTGTTGAGTGTGTGCCCTGTTGTAGGGAATAGGCTAAGCATTGGATACAAGGGCCTTAACGCAGGGAACTGGCATTTTGGCGACAGGCAGAAAAGTACGCAGACAAGTCACCCTAGTGTGTGTTCTGTGACAGCAGTGTCTGTCAATGTTAGGGATGTACTAGCGAGAGATATGTGATCTGGTCTTCAGAGATCAGAGAGGCCCAGGTGGAATGACCAAGTAATGGGTCTTGGAAGATGAGTGGGAGTCCCACATGGATTGCAGGGGATGTGCAAATTGGTAGAGTGAGACTTGAAGCACATTTCAAAGAAAGCCTGTTGCAGCCATGCTCCAGTGGCCTGCTGGAGGTCACTCCCGTGGATGCTGAGTGCCCCTGACTGTACTCTCCTACAGGTAAAAGTCCATGGACTCTACTTGTGGCATTCATTCAGCAAAGCCTTTACCTCTGGCATCAAGAGTGTTATTTTTCTCATTTCCCCATTGAATTACTATTCTTTCCCCTCCTGCTGTCTTCACAGCACAGAAAGAAATAGAGATATTTGAATAGGCTCTTCTGACATCTCATCTCTAAGTTAATAAAAATCAGGATCTGGATTGTAGGTTTATTCACAGTAGAGCTCTTCTATCATTCTCTTTCCTGATGACTTGGAGTTGAGGAGATCTAGGTTCACATCCCAGTTCCAGTATTTCCAGCTGCCTGAGCTCAGGCAAATTACTTAACCTATTTGAGTCTCAGTTTTCTTATTTATAAAGTGGAGATGGAATAATATCTACATTATAGAGTTGTGGTGATGTGAGGTAATGCTTGGGGAAACAAAAGCATTTGACAAATGGTTGCCTTTGTCTTAATCCTCATTAAAAACTTATAGTCCCAATCTCTGGATAGGGGGGTGGTGGCTGTAAAATGTTGTGTCTATGTAGAAAAAAAATGGTTGAGAGCTATATAGAGGATGAAAGAAATCCTCTAAGAAAGGCTGGTTCCACTGTCTGTCTTTGTCACCAAAATAAGAAAATAATGAAGCGGACACAAGGAGATTGCCGGGCCTCAGTGTCCCCCTCTGAAAAATTAGATGATGTGTTAAGGCCCTTCCAAAGCTATAACACTTCATTCATTTCAGTTTCCAGAATGATTGCCAAGTGAGGAATACCAATGATAAGGTTTAGGTCTCTAAATGATGGCTGCATATGAGTCTCCAGGAAGCTTTTAAAACATCCTGGTGTCCAGGTCCCACCCAGACATATTAAAGCAGAATCACTAGTGGGGTAGTGATTCTGTGGGGCAGCCAGGATTGGGGGTTACATTAGTGGCTACAGTAAAAAGTCTTGTCTTTGGTTTCTAGCTTATAGCATCATTCACACGAAGTCACCTGAGTTGGAGAATTAGATGTCAAAAGTTAACATCACGCATTGCTTCTGTTGTTTGTTTCAAACTTTTTGCTTTTCTCCTGAAAGTGAATACTAAGGCTGCTTAGAGATGTATTGCTAGTCTCTGAGTTTCCTTTACCAAAATAGTCATAGCATCAAGACATATGTTACCAATTATGTTTTTAATTAGAATGGAAATGTGTGTAAAGCTCTTTCATAGGAATGCGTACTAAATCTGTTTTAGAGAAACTTACTTGTAAGTCTTTTTCCCCCCCTTTTTACTCAATTCCAGTTCAGGCTTTGGCCTCCAATCAAGAGAAGCCGCTGCAATGCAATATTTTCTGACACTGTGTGGAAATAGCTGTCCTTGATGTGTGTCTTTATTTATGTCAGGGCCCTTAACAACTCCCACAAATAAAACCCATTTTTTCAATGAAAAACATATCAAAATAGAAGACGGATGTATGTCATGCTGACCAAAAATAGCATGAGCATAATGAGCCCAGCATGCAGGAGTTTGTAAAGGCCCAAATCTGCATGGGAAATACTTGTTGATTTTATTTCACTATAATTGGAGGAGAAAACATAATGGCATTTTAACATGACAGTTTCTTAATGTGTACTGATTGAACTTCAGCATGTGTGGTCTGCTGAAAAGAATCTCATAGGAGAAACCTCATAAGTCATATATAAGCATAAACACATAATTTTAGAGGACTAACTAAATACATTGTTTTGTAACATGCTTTCTTCATGGAATATAAGGAGACATTCTTCCTTGTCAAAACCTTTCGTCTCCATTACCATGTTAATGACTATAATTTATTTAACTTCTTTGAGTCTCAGTTTCCTTATTTATAAAATGGGGATGGAATAATACCTACATTGTAGAGTTGTGGTGATGTGAGGTAATGCCTACGGTAGCAAAAGCATTTAGCAAATGGTTGCCTTTGTTTTCATCCTCATTAAAAACTTACAACCCCACTTTGTGGATAGGGAGATGGTGGCTGTAGAACGTTGTGTCTGTGTAGAAAAAATGGTTGAGAGCTGAGTAGGGGATGAAAGAAACTCCCTAAGAAAGGATAGTTCCACTGTCTGTCCACCAAAATAAAAAAATAATGGAGCTGATACAAGGAGTTTGCCGGGCCTCAGTGTCCCCCTCTGCAAATTATAATTTTAGAGGAGTAACTATACATATTATTTTGTAACATGCTTTCTTCATTGAATATAAGTAGACATTCTTCTTTGTCAAAATATTTTCTCTCCATCATAATTTAATGACTATATAATATTCCTAATTATCAATACATAAAAATTTATTTAACCAATTTAATTGTTGGATATTTAGGTTGTGTCCAACTTTTCTTTGCTACAGGGAACATCCTTGTGCATATATCTTCTTGACTTTGTACAACGATTTCTTTATGATGAATTCATAGATGTGGAATTCCTGGATCAAATAGTATTCATAATTTTAAGGGTTTTGATACATATTGCCAATTTATGTTGAAGGCTGTACCAATTTATATTCCTACTGGCACTATTGCTTCTTGCTCAGCAAGTTATTTTCAGCAGTAGAGTGTTGTCATCTGCAGAGTAATTTGAAATCCAAAGTAAAACTCTCCCCTACTAACTCAATAAATACCTTCCAAACTCCCCATACTCATGCTGCAAGGTAAAACACTAGAGAAAGCTATACACATTTTGAAGCAAGAAGAGGCCTGGGGAATGAAGAGGAGAAAGAGGTTGTCAACAATGGGTTTAGAAGAAATTAATACTTTTTTTAACTTGCAAGTGTCTGGCCCTACCTCTGGGACAGTGAGCTTCCTCCCAAAGAAAAGTTGAGGTTGGGAAGAAGGGAAAACTAGAAATTCCACTTAACATTCCACTGGGTCTCGTATTTGAGATTGGCAGCACTGATGCATTCCAGATGGCTTTGTCTATTCTTTTGAACCTGCCTTTTGATCTTACTTAAATTTCTTCTTCATTTCACCTGTTCTGGGTTTATTGCCTGGAAAACAAGCAGGTGAACATATTAGCTCCTCCTTAAGGCACCACTAGACCACAGGAAATTTATGTTCAGGTCAGGGATCGTATAATATGACTACATGCTTCACATTTATGGGCAAGTTAAGCAACAGGGAATTTTATGCTGGGATTTATGACACAAACTTGTAGCAGGCACATTGTGAGGTGGGAGAGAAATTTAAACAAGGGAAAACTCTCCCTATAATATTGATTCAAGTTCTCCCATTGATGGAAAAAACATGTAAAGATTTTATTCTGGAAATTGCTTGTGAGTTGTTAGACAAGGGGTGGGAAAGCATAAATATTATAAACACATCACTCCTTCTTTCCCTATATATTGGTTCTCCTCTTTCAGATGAAGTCATTTCAGTTTTCTAGTCAGTCTGTTGCACAGACCAAAATTATCCAAAAGCATTTAATTAGACATTTTAGCAACCTGTATCCCCATAATTCCAAGCAGGAGGTGGGAAGAAAAGAGAAGCATGTGTTGAGTTGAGAGGGCAAGACTCCCACATTCCCTAAAAAAACTGACCTACACCTTATGTATCCGTCCTTACAGCCCATAAAAGCCAGCACAAAGGAGAGCACCAGCTGGAATCGTTCAGTGAAGGCAATGGCTTTCAAAGACCTGGCTAGCAGCAGGTGGAATATACATTAGGGGTCCTTTTATTCTTTGGTACTTACTCTCAGCGGGAAGCAATATGGTTCTTATATAGTCAATAAAGAGCAAATTCAGGGTGTTTGCCCTTTAGCCAGTGGGGCTGATGATTTGTGATGTCTCCAGCATCACATTGTCACCCAGAGAGCTCAGAAAATATTGGGCTAAAATGCTGAAAGGTGTGGGTCCTGGCTTGGCAGACCTGTTCTTCTTACCCGCACGGAGATCAGCAGGCATCCAGCCTGATGGCCAGAATGATTCTGAGGTCCTGGGCGGCTGGTGAGGTGGTTTCTCCACACTTGACTGGCTTCTGCCTTGCTCATTTGGTCAGCTACACTCCCTTGGGTGGATAGGCTGTGTATGGTCCAGGTGGCTTTTGAGGAAATTGCCTTGTTTCTCCTAATAACACCTTTGCTTAGGAGTTATTGTTATTCTTACTCTAAGTGTAGGTGGGTGGTGGTGGTGGGCAGTGGAGGAGGAGTAGGGAACCCCTAATTTGTCTACTTGTCTTGGGCATTCAGGGGTTCTAGGAAAGGTCAGTAGTGTCCACTGCTGGCAGAAATTGGATTGTATGCTCTTTGAGGAAGGCTTTGCTGGTTCTGTTCTCCATTATTCTTTCCATGTCTGGCACATAGTAGGAGCTTGATAAGTATATCTTGTTGGCCAAGACCAAGTGGCATGTGGGGAGTAACACCACCATTTGTGACAATAGCAAGAAGGAAAGCTTGTGTTCTCTGAGGAGAGATACTCAAGAGGCGTAAGAATATGAGACATTTCCACTCTTCTTCCCCATGTTCAGTGTGGGCTGGAATGGGACAAAAGGTAGCTTGTTTAGCATTACCCGATCCATCATTGCTGAGGAGTTGGTATAAACTCAAAATCATAGCCAGGCTTTCTTTCATGCTCTTTGTTACATACAGATAAGGAGCTGGATCCCAACTGAAGAGGGAACGCATAGTGCACAGTGCAGTGGTTCTTAAACTGAGCATGCATCAGGATCACCTGGAACACAGCTGGCTGTGCCCACGTCCATCATTCCTGACTCCATGGGTTTGGGGTGGGCAGGGAATGTGCATTCCTAACAGGTTCTCTGGTGATGCTGGTGCTGCCCCTTTGAGGCCAGATTTGAGAGCCAGTAGCCAGGTTACATAAAGCTGGACTCCTGCCTTGCTTGCTGTGTGACCTTTGTCAGGTCAATGTTGCTAAGCCTGTTTCCTCATTTGCAAAATGGTGACAACATCCACTTCCCAGGACTGTTGTTAGGACTAACTAAAATAAAATGAATAAGATGTCTGGTCCATGGTAGTCACTCCAATGACATGAGACCTTCTGTAACTCCTTTTGTGGGATCCTCATGCAGGGCAGGGTCTATTTGAGGGTTTATATCTATGTGAACCGAGCTTCTATGATATTAATTTCTTATTTTCTCTTTTTAAAATATATTTTTATTGATTTTAGAGAGGAAGGGAGAGGGAGAGAGAGAGAGCGATATAGAAACATCAATGATGAGAGAGAATCATTGATGGGCTGCGTCCTGCATGCCCCATACTAGGGATCGAGCCTGGGCATGTGCCCTGACCAGGAATTGAACTATGACCTCCTGGTTCATAGGTCATTGCTTAACCACTGAGACATGCCGGCTGGGCTCGATATTAATTTCTTATCACTTATTTATATGTCTTAAGGTTTTCACTATGACTGAACATTTCCGATGGAATGGCACAGTATGAGATAATGTTTACATTATACAGTATATAACGTGAGATATTAGCTATCTTTAACAGATGATAACAGATGAGGGTAGGTAACTTGCTTACCAACCCACAGCTGGTAAGTGGCAGAACCGAGTGTCCAAACCACAGCCTCCTTCCCAGCAGCCGGTTGACCTCGTTGACTCAGTGGTTTCCGTGCCCCTCTCTGAGCAGGAGGTGCCAAGGTTCTTAGGTCCCTTTCTCTAATCACTCCCTCCCTCCCAGGCTGCTTCTAGCTACATAAATAACACATCTAAGAAAATTAAGTGATTATCCTGAGACTGTAAGTGAAAGGGTAGGATTCTTGAGTATCTTCTAAGCCAGGCACTCTGTCTTGTGCATCCCACCTGCCTGGCGCATGGAGGCTCAGCAAATGCTTGTGGGATTAACAAATGAATGAAAGGTTCAGATCAAACGACAACCTCACCGCCTTCATAATTACGGGCTTCCTCCTTAAATGATCAATATGACTTCCTCCTCATCATTAATACATACCAACTGGTACTGGCTCCTGAACAGTTGAATAGTCCCTCAAGTCTCGGATCCAGAGCCTTTGATGAACTGATAAGCGGTTGTTACTAACTTCCCTTGCCTGGATAATTCCCACTCATGGTTTGATTTACCAGAATAATTTGGAAAAGTGAATCAGGGGCCTCTGCCATGACAGGACCCATTTTGAATACTCGCAGGTAACCTTTCAGTTTCACTCTGCTAAGGTAACCTTGAACCCTTCCATACTCTCTTGTGTCCCTAGAGAGAGAGTTCTCAATCATCCTAAGAAATCAGTCACTTACTCCATCATCCTTGCTTCTTCTATGAAAACCTCCAGCAAATCAGAATAGAAAATTGCTCTGAGCAAGGAAGGCCACAGGAACAGACTCTCAGGGTGGTAAGGCAGCCAGCAGGAGGTGCAGGGTGAGGCTTCGGATTGGGAATCATCCTAAGATGCACAGCAAGTTGCTCACTCTGGCTCATTGGCATTCCTGAGGGCAGTGGTGATGTCCCTTGGGGATGGTTGCAAATAGCAGGCAGGCATGTAGAGGGAGCGGGGAGCGGAGGTGGGGGGGGGGGGGTGTCTCAAAGATGGTGGCCCTTCTGCTATTTTTTGCCACATACACTTGAGGTCACACGCACTCAAGGTCACTGCTCCCTCCCTTGCAGCAGACTCAATCTCATTATTTTGTCAACACAAGGATAACTTTTAGTTGAACCACAAATATTTGGGGAAATAATGAAAAAAAAATCTAAAAAATAACAATTTCCAATAAGCAACATTTAGTCAGTGTGTACCAGTTAATCACTGCAGGTGTCTGTTCTGAGGGTCAGCACCTGTAAGGTACCAGTTGTTAAAGATTTTGAATATCACCCCAGATAACTGTAGTAGAAACCATGAAAGCAATTTTATTTCTACAATTTGCAAGATCAGAGGGCTGATGACATGGCATGATTTCCTAAAATTATGCCAACACTGCGTTGTTTGATACTGGGTGGGGGAGAATGGGTTAGATGGTGATTATACTTCAGCTACTGGACTTGGAAAGTATCTAATGGTGTGGCACAGCCTGTGAGGAAAAACAGGTTTTAGCTCAGACTCGGAGTCAGAAAATGGCTCTCCTGCCCTGCACACTTCTCCTGTTCTTCTCTCCCACCTCCAGGGCACAGAAGCAGAGTAGAAGGCAGACCAGACACCCTGGTTATGGAGACAACCCACTCCCTGGCAGGCAGGCAGGCAGGCAGCATTTCATGGGGGATATTGGAGGAAATACTTTTTTATAGAAATCTGTCGACAAAGGTGATTCTTACATGGAACTTCAATCAATTGCATTGCATTTGAAGGGATTAAGAATATTTGAAGACAATTGAAAGAGCCTGATTCAGGGTCACACTCATCTCAGCACAGACTGGCTCAGGATAAACGCGTTGTGTGGCACATATCGGGTGGGCAGAGCCGGGGAGAGGAGGGCTCCAGTCCAGGCCACCCCTGCATCATCTCTTGGCTCCATACACTGCATTTTCTGACCATGGCAACAAAGCTAGTTCCATGCCCAGCACACTGGGTTGGCCTGGTGGCAATTACAACAGAGACAATTTATTGGACAAGGTATTTACACTAGCTGGAGCAAGCAGAGGTCAATAGTTTTTTAAAAAAATATATATATATTATTGATTTTTTTCAGAGAGGAAGGGAGAGGGATAGAGAGTTAGAAACATCGATGAGAGAGAAACATCGATCAGCTGCCTCCTGCACACCTCCTACTGGGGATGTGCCCGCAACCAAGGTACATGCCCTTGACCGGAATCGAACCTGGGACCTTTCAGTCCACAGGTCGACATTCTATCCACTGAGCCAAACAGGTTAGGGCAAGGTCAATAGTTTTTATGTTTTTAATAAAAATGAATGAAAAGTGGAAGTTAGAACCACTGACATATAAATATAAAAGAAATACATCCACATCTTTAAAAATACAAGAAAAGAAAATTCATTTCAAAATGTATACCTCCATTCCTAATGTTTGGAGTCGCATATATATATATAAAGCAAAAAAATTGCTTATGAATTATTTACCTGGAGGTTCTATTGAACTGCACCATAGTTTCAATTCTTAATAGATATTTGGAAGTAAAATACAACATCATAGTATGTGAAAAATTTTTATTAAGAGAATTAAACAGGTTAAAATTTCTCTTTGCTCTGTTATTTTTTTGGTAGCATACACAGATGGAATTTTTTAAAGTTATTCAACAGGCATTTATTGGACTGTTGCTATGTACTTTGAATCATATTAACTACTAGAGTATAAAGATGATTGACTAAGAGCCATGTACCAAAACCCTTTGCATCACCACAGCATCTTATTATAAGATGTGCATGTATGTGTATACCTTAATTCTGGCATTAGGTTTGTATGTGTGGATGGCACAGGGTTAGAGAGAAAGGTTTTTGGTTTGTTTTTTAAAGAAAGTATCAATGAAGTTCTTTGATTTTAAAAAGGTTAAAAAACAAACTTCTGCATGACACTAGTGGGATTTTCTAAGAGGAAGTGGAAAGCACAAAGGACTTCCCCAAGTGATCCCACTCCTGCTCTGTGCCTTCTCGTGTGCTTCAGGACACAGCAGTCTCCTGGTGACTACCTCCCTCCCTCTGGCCTGACACAGGTGCATTTGGGACTGGAGTCGATCCTGAATCCCACACCCCACTCAGCCAGTCCCCGCAGGAGCCACTCAGCCTCAAGTGAGACTGGGTCCAGTGTTCTCAGAGGCTGTGTTTTCCCTCATCCTTCCTCTTACCCACCAACCAAATGAACCCCAAAGTTATTTTAAAGGAAAAGAGAATGAAGTTTATCAAATGTTAGAAAAGAAACAATTTTATTTGTCTATTTATTTTAAAAAATATTTTTATTGGTTTCAGAGAGGGGAAGGTGGGGGGTGGGGGAGATAGAAACATCAATGATGAGAATCATTGATCGGCTCTTCCTGCACACCCCCTATTGGGGATCGAGCCCGCAAACCTAGGATCCTGTAGTCCACAGGCCGACACTCTTTCCACTGAGCCAAACCAGCTAGGGCTAGAAACAGCTTTAAAGGGGAGAGAAAAGAACATTGGAAACCATCCCTCTCTGACAAGTGAGACTAAACAGTAAGTAGATGGGAACACTGAGGCATTCCCTGATTTGGTGAGGAATAGCCACGACTGGCAAGGCCAAGCCTACAATGTGACGGTTGTTTTCTCTGTCAATTCAACTCTGTAGTTTAATTGAGTTATTTGGGGATGAACAGAGTCAGTCCAAGACCTGTCGACCACCTGGGGCCAGCTCAGGAATCTGAGGCTTTAAATTCAAGTATCAGCTGGTTTTCTTGTCTCCACAAGGTTTGAGAGACAACCAGTCTGAGGGGTGGGGGTTGGGGGGGGAAGAGCCGTAGAGGGAGAGAGAGAGAGAGAGAGGGAGAGTGAGAGAAAGAGAGAGAGAGAAAGAGAAAGAGAAAGAGAAAGAGAAAGAGAAAGAGAAAGAGAAAGAGAAAGATAGATCTTGCTTTTCTCCACCACAATGACTACAAGTTCTTTAGGGTTTCTCTGTGAGCATTTGGTGTTACTCTCATGCACATTTACCAGTAACTCTGGTCTCATCGCTCCTGTTGAATATTGGGCATCATAACATGATCTCGTTTACAGCCTGTGGCGGTCATATTATAAATCATAACTCCTCAAAGAACATTTTTGAGGGTAGAGTACTGAGCCCATTGAGAATTACTAAGAACTATGAGGAGCTCTGAGTTCTGTTCCTATTTTTTCCAAAGCCCCACCCTATGACTAGACCAAGAGATTTAAGTGTTCCTAGTCAAACAATTTGTTGGCTTGCAGATTAAAAAAAAAATTTCTATGGAGTGAAAAGGAGTGGCGACATGCACATTGTTACCATTACCACTACCACCACCAAAGAACTCCAAGGCCCCAGGCTCCATGGTGTTGTCATCCTAATCTAAACCTCATTGAGGACCCCTGGAAACCCAGGTATCCTAAAGTTCTTAAAGTTTCAAGTATGAATAAATGAATTGATCAACAAAATAATAACCGAAGCATGGAGGCATAGAACAGACTGACATACCTCAATGTGGGGATGGGAGTACAAGAAGAAATAAACCAAAGAACTTATATAGTTACTAGAGGCCTGGTGCACAACATTTGTGCACTGCGTGGGGGGGGGGGTCCTTCGGTGGGGAGGGGTCCCTCAGCCAGGCCTGCACCCTCTCACAGTCTGGAATCCCTCAGGGGATGTTCGCCTACAGGCTTATGGGGAGTGGACATACAGCAGGTGGACATCCCCCAAGGGATCCTTAGCGCTGCTGTGGAGGCAGGAGCCTCTCCAGTGCTCACCAGTGGCTGAGTAGAGCTCCCCCTGTGGGAGCGCACTGACCACCAGGGGGCAGCTCCTGCATTGAGCATCTGCCCCCTGGTGGTCAGTGCACATCATAGCAACTGGTCATTCCACTGTTCGGTCAATTTGCATATTAGCCTTTTATTATATAGGATAAGCATAGCCCATGGACATGGGCAATAGGATAGTGAAGACCTGGGGGTGGGGGGTGGGTTGGGTATGGGCTGGAAGAAGGGGTGTCAAGGCGGGAGGAAATGGGAAACATCTATAATACTATCAACAATAATATATATATATATATATATATATATATATATATATATATATATATATAAATATATGAACAAAAACAGATCCAGAGACTGAGAAGCACTGATCAGATGCTCAAACCTCAGAGGGAAGGAAGGGGAGGGTGGGAGTAAGGGGAAGAGATAACCAAAGGACTTGTATGCATGCATATAATAAGCATAACCAATGGACACAGACACCAGGGAGTGAGGGCATGAGCAGGGGTTGGGCGGGGAAGGGGGGGGAATGGGGTGATAAGGACACATATGTAATAATTAGAAAATACAAACAAAAAATAATATAAAAAAATTTCAACAAGTATTACTGAATGCCTACTGGGTGCTGGTTCCAATGTGGGCTCCAAAGGTGGGTAGGAGTAGGGATTAAAAGGTAAAAATGTACTACCTGCTCTCATAGGAAGAAAAGACATAAATCCTGAAAAGCTTTCAATCTACAAATGTTCTCAGCACATAGAGCAAGCTTGATCCACAGTCAGTGATCAATGAATGTTAAATTGAATGAGGATGTGACTAAGTTTGACAGCTTTCTTTAAACATCACTGGTAACCCCTAGTGTGCATAGGTTTTTGTTTGTTTGTTTTAATCTTGGAATTCTTAGAATTCCTGAAATTCTAGGGAACAAAAGGAATATTGTCAGGCTGGGAGATTGTGCTCCATGGCTCTCTGTAGATAGTTTACAACGTGGTTGGCTCTGTGGTTAACCAAACCACAGATGAGTTCCTCAGGGATCAACGTGGAATGCACATCTAAGGCTTGCTGATGATTAGGCCTGTTCCAAAGTAATTCACAGTGTTACTATGCCAAAAGCATAGTATTCCAGAAGTCTATCTTGGAGCCTAGAGTTACTCCAGAAAAAAGCCTCTCTTTATATAATAGACTCTAAATTGCTTTGCAGTGGAGAAGGGAACATTTAAAAAATATTTTTATTGTTTTCAGAGAGGAAGGGAGAAGGAGAGAGATAGGAACACCAGTGATGAGAGAGAATCATTGATCGTCTACCTCCTGCACGCTCTCTACTGGGGATTGAGCCTGAAACCTGAGTATGTGCCCTGACTGGGAATCGAACTGTGACCTCCTGGCTGATAGGTCGACGTTCAACCATTGAGCCACACTGGGCGGGCAAGAAGGGAATATTCTTAATAACGACTCCATGTGAGAAGGTGCCCCTGGAACAACCCTCAGGACTGCTCGGTGCCTTGTTGCCTCCTCTTAAAGTCCATGTTCCTGTCCTCTAGAGCAGCGGTCGCCAACTGGTGGCCCGCGGACCACTGGTGGTCCGTGAGGTCCGAAAGGCTGGCTGCCGCTGCTCTAGAGCACAGGCCTTGGCTGTAGCTGTCACCCATGTGGCTGTTGGATTCCTGTCTACCATCTTCCCGTAGCTCTATGAGTGCAGAGTTTAGGTGCGCTCTAAGTCACCCCTGAGTCCTAGCAGCTAGTGTAGTATCTGGCACAAAGTTGCCACCAGATAGATAACCCAGAACTTCTGTGAATGAACTTCTATTCTATTTAAGAGTCGTAACATCACTTGATCAGTAAGCACACCTGCTGCTGCGAGCTCTGTTCACTTGCAGTTCTGCTCACATCTGGACACTAGTAAGAAAAAATGTATAGGATACAGACACATGCACACACATATACATATATTATACACACATGTACATACACATATTATATATACATATATGTGGGTATGTACGTATGCATATATACCTATGTACATGTGTTTTGTGTGTGTATGTATGTATCTGGCAAAATCATAAAGGTAACAAATTGTGACAAATATTTGCAGACATATGATAATATGTGAATAGTCTTACTGTACAGTTGCAAACACCAGTTAAATAAAATTAAAGGAGAGAGAGAATCTGGCTGTTTCAAAGTTGCCAGTAGCTTCTTCATGTACAGTATGGCTGCACATTGGGATACTTTTGGGAGGGAGAACAAACCCTGATGCCTGGATCTCCCCCCAAGAGATTCTGATTAATTGGTGGGGTGTGGCCTGGACACTAGGAGGTTCCAAGAGTAACCCGAGTGATGCCAGTGTGGAGCTAAGGTTGGAAAATACTGGTCGAGGAACGGAGAGCTAGTCATTTGGAGCAAATTTTGCTATTTGTGGACTCACTCTAAATCTAAAGCAGGTTGTTATGCCTCGCTCCAGAGGAAGTGCTTCAGGGAAGGGGACCTTTCCTTGTGGTTTGAACCTTCTAGTGGATCAAGATGATTTGAATGAAGGTCTCCCAGCAGGAAAAGATCCCAAAGGATCCCAAGAAGAGTCCTTCATGAGAGAAGGGGCAGTCTGAAAATCTGGACCCAACATGAGGCAACATCTACAGCAGTAACAATAAAAACAGTGGCAGTGCCCTTATGTATGTGGCTCAGTGGATAGAGCGTCAGCCTATGGACTGAGGGGTCCCGGGTTCAATTCCAGTCAAGGGCACATGCCTGGGTTGTGGGCTCAATCCCCAGTGGGGAACTCGCAGGAGGCAGATGATCAATGATACTCTCTCATCATTGATATTTCTCTCTCTCTCTCCCTCTCCCTTCCTTTTTGAAATCAATAAAAGTATATTAAAAACAAAAAACAAAACAGCGGCAGATTGTTCTAGGACTCTTTCACCCAAAGTGATTTGATTGGCCTGTTTTAGTGTGTTTGGCCTAAAGTAGGTGGCATACAATGATTGACAGTTCTATCTGGGTAGCATGGGCTGGGAGAGTGTCTGTTCTGCACTGAAAAATTGGACAGCAAATATGAATCTTTTTTGCAGCTAGTTTGAAAACTCCTTGAGGGCAATGACTCTGCTGGGCTCCACAGCTTCAACCTTCTTTGAAGATATTAAGAATGTGATTCATTATAAGCTTGCTCCACAGTTTTTGTGTGGTGTGTTTTTTTGTTTTTTTTTTTTTGTTTGTTTTGTTTTTTTTTTCCCCAGCTGAGGCTTAGCTTTGAATGCTGTTTCTGGGCCTCCAAATAATTTTCTTGGACTCATGAGAGATACCTCATTGGAATGAGGGGAAAGTCTTTATACATGAATACCTTCTATGTGCTGAGTGTGAAAGTTTAAGAAGTGCCTCAGCTATGGTGTTCAGCCTCTGGAACGTTTTGAGCAATGGGGGCACCACTGGAAGATGGAACTCAATCCAAGTCTCAGCAATCCTTGAAGTCCTTTGCATGTTCTTAGTCTGAATGAGCGTCACTTCAGATGTGGTGAGAAGTTGAAATGGAAACTATTACATCAAAACATTTCATTTGGTGGTGGTGGGCGGGGGGGTGTTTGGAAAAATCCTAATTTTTTTTAAAGAACAAAGAGAAGTTGATGAAAGCATTTGAGGTTATAATGACCAAAGTCTCCACTGCCTCCCTTCCCTCCCCAACCCGTCTTCCAAAATGGAGAAAATAAATGAAGCCAGAGAAATGTCTTAACTATTGACTCTGGCAGGCCAAGCTTCTTAGCTAGGATAACGTGTAGTAGTCCAGTAATACCTTTTAATTACAGTTGTATAATTATAAATAGGAAAGAAATTAAAAGATGAAGATGAGGTTTGTAATGAAATTACCATAAATACCATCGCAGGCTTTAAAGTCGTCATGAAAATTCATAACACAAAAACATGAATGTAGAGATTAACTTCTACCAAGACTAGAAATTAAAGTGTTGTGGATTTGTGGTCTTCCTTGTTAGTGTGGTATTTCCTCCTCAGTACACATAAGCACTATTAGTCATGCCGGCACAAACAGGCTTTTAAAGAGTCCAAGTCCTGGTTGGCGACTCTTATGCTCTCCCAGTCACTTGGGTGAACGGAGATGGAAATGACTTGGGTTCCAAAAACAAATGGTGCAAACATCCAAAGCAATCTAGTCCAACTGCCTGGGCGTTTTGCTTATTTCTCCTTTTGGAGGGAGGCGTGTATTTTGTTTGTGATGCATGAGTTTGTTGCAGTTTTATTTTTACACCCATCTTCTTAGTGAACTGACACATTTTCATGATTGAGGATAGGGGATGATAATTGCAAACTGCCTCGTTGGTCCTGCGGCCAGTAACCTAAGCTATTAGATTGGATCATTTAGACAGGTTACATCATCACAGGTTAGTTCCTGTTAGTTAAAGTACTACTAAAGAGATCAGCACCACGAGGTCACTTTCGTAAGCCTGTGCCGTAGCTGCACACTACTAAGACATCTTAAAAACATGATACTTTGATCTGAAGAGAGATCCAATAAGTGAGTTTGGCTCACTTTATTGCAAACTGTCTTCCAACATTGTGAAAATGCTTACCGTATCTCCCAGTGATGGTAGATTGTGTCCTCTCTTTGCATATGACAGGATACTTGTTTTATTTTTCTAAACCAAGAACAATTATTTTGCCACTTCTTTACTACCATTAACTTATGGGATAGTACAATCAATTAAGTGGTGTATTTTTGTGCCTCTGCTATGAAGAAATCATGCTGTGATGGCTATCTAGGACTAGAGATAGGACAGAGAAGTAAATTTGAGGATGCCAAATAGAGGAAAGTATTGAGAAAAAAGGGCAAATTAGAGAAGACATTGTATTCTGGCCTTTTCCCCTTTAATCCAGTGGATAAGGGAGAACCATTGAAGGTGTTTGATCATGGGAGTGACATAATGAAACTGGTATTTGGGGATAAATTAAAAGGGGGATGAATTGGAAGCTGGTCACTGCCTGCCTTAAAGACACTGTGGAACAGGAACACAGTGATGACCACCTTTCCTTAGCTCAAGGCTGTGGGAAAACTAATGCCCAGCTTCTAATACCAGAAGTGGTGAGAGGTCTGGCTCCCAAGAATTGCCTCTCCCTTCCTCCCACTCCCCACCCCACCTCCCAATGGCCTAGTTGATTTCAAATGAGGGATGCAGCTCTCCAAGTATTGCATACCCCAGGTAGAAGTAGAGGGAGGTTCCTGGAGGGCAGGGCCACCTGGTTGAGGATGTGTATGTAGTTGTGTGTAGTGGTACTGGAGTTTGAAATGGCCAAGAGGAAGTGGTCTCATTCTTTTATTCCCCTTTCTAAACTCTCAGGAAAGTATTGATTAATACCTGAGTGACTTTAATTAGCCTTTCCATCTGTTGCCATATTGTTAACCAAGATAGCTGATATGCTGAATTCATGGAGTGGGGGAGAGAGGGTAGGGAAGAGAAGGGATTAGAGGAGTTCACCTGCTATAAAAGAAAGATAACAAGCTGAACAACCTATAATAAAGGAAGATAGAATTAATGGATCAGAGAGACAGTGATATAAAATAAACATAATATCCTCCAAAAAAGAGAGAAAAATATCAGAAATGGAAAAACATAATAAGCAGCCCTAGAGAAGATCCAGCCCAGTATATTTGGTAAGAAGAAGGCAGAAGGTGAAATGAGAACTCAGTAGTGTTGGCCAGGGCTGGATTCATCTCCAGGTTCAGCTGGGATAGGACCCGTTTTTAAGTTCACTTATGTGGCTGTTGGCAGGCCCCAGGTCCTCACTGGTCAGAGACATTTCCTTGACCTATGGGCTCAGTAGGGCTGCTAATGGCAGAGTAGCTTGTTTCCCCTAGCGTGAGAGATGAGAGAGATACATAGAGACGCAGACAGAGGCCATGATCTTTTATAACTTAACCTTGGAAGTGACTTCCATCACTCTGTCTCTTTTCTAGAAGCAATTCACTAAACCCAGCTCATACTCAAGGAGGCAGTGGGGCATTATACAAGGAGTGGGCAGGGATCCCTGGAGGCCATCATAGAAACTGCCTGAAACACCCCAGAGGAAGTTAGAGACACAGACTACAACCTCCTAGCAGGGAGTAGGATGCATAGAGTTGAGAGGGGCCACAGAAGTTCTTAAGAGAAAATGTGTGGTAAGCAAAGCACACATGTACTCATACCACAAATCAGATGACTCCCCTTCTCTCTGGCCTCCTCTGGCTTCTACTTTATTAACCAAACCAATCCAGCAGAACCCAAGAAACTCACCCCCAGGCTGAACACTTCTCCAAATTTCAAATCCCATCTTCCTCCACAACCCATCTGCTGTTGTTTACTTTCTAAAATCTGCAGTAGTTATGTTTTATATTTTGCCCAGGATTTATAGGAGTTAACAGTGGGACAGTTGTTCTATAAGCAGCTTACATTGCCATACTACACGTGGAACTCTGCATTGTTTAAAATGCATTGAGTTAATATTTGAAAATATGTTACCCTGGTTACAGTGGGAGGGAAAAGGATTAAAAAGTCTAGGCCAGTGATGGCGAACCTTTTGAGCTCGGCGTGTCAGCATTTTGAAAAACCCTAACTTAACTCTGGTGCCGTGTCACATATAGAAATTTTTTGATATTTGCAACCATAGTAAAGCAAAGATTTATATTTTTGATATTTATTTTATATATTTAAATGCCATTTAACAAAGAAAAATCAACCAAAAAATGAGTTCGCGTGTCACCTCTGACACGTGTGTCATAGGTTCGCCATCACTGGTCTAGGTATCGCCAGGTCAAAACAACTTGTTTGAGCTTCCGTAAGGGACTGTAAGGATTCAAAAATTCATACTTTTTTTTTCCTGAAATAGAAAGAACATAGACTTCAGAGCTTGACATTCTAGTTCTACATTTACTAGCAGAGGGACCTAATGAAAATGAATTAACCTGTCCTTCAGTTTCCTCATCTGTGAAAATCGAGCAATGGATTGTACAGGGTAACTAAAACAATATATGTGAAATATATACAGTGCATTGTGTGGTACACAGGCGGCCTTCCACAGAGCTCTGTACCCTTCCCTTCCCTTTATTGTCCAGTTATCTGGTAAGTGAGTAGTGCCGGCATATTTTGGCATTTGCTGGACCATTATCCAGAACATCCCAGTGTGAACAGAAAGCAAACAGCTCAGCAAAAATAGCCATCTTTGTAGGGAGAGTGTTGTTGTGTGCATAGGCCTGGCTCTTCGCCTGGGATGCAGGGGTCAGCGGGGCTGCCGCCAGCCGTCTGCAGTGTTAGCCAGGGAAATCAACTCACAGCCCTGCTGGCACCTACTGCTCCACTTGGGTAAACATAATTATAGCCTTTCAAGAGAGAAGAGGGAAAGCAACCAAGATCCCCACTCACCATGTAAACAGGATGTCCACTGAATGGCAGCCATGGAGATGTTTATGTTTGGTTCAGGGGACAATTGACAGAGGCCTCTGGGAACCGTTAGTGCTGCCTGGGGCAATAGTCTGCCAGCAGTGTCGGTGGCTGGGTTCTTCCCAGCAGCCTTGTCTGCAGTGTTAATGTTGAGCTTTGGAGAGCTCTGGGGCAGTGCTGTCTGGAGCCTGGATGCAGTCCTTTGTGGTGCTGAGTCTGCTTATCTGCTCCAGGCCCTTTATACGATAGACTAGAGTCCTGGTACACAAAATTCGTGCATGGGGGATGGGGGGTCCCTCAGCCCAGCCTCCACCCTCTTGCAATCCGGGACCCCTTGGGGGATGTCCGACTGCCCAATCCTGTGGGATCAGGCCTAAATCGTCAGTCGGACATCCCTCTCACGATCTGGGACCCCTGGCTCCTAACCGCTCGCCTGCCTGCCTGATCGCCCCTAACCGCCTCTGCTTACCTGCCTGATTGCCCCTAACCACTCGCCTGCCTGCCTGCCCCTAACAGCCGTTCGGCTGTCCAGTCTAATTAGCATATTACACTTTTATTATTATAGATGAAGGCCTTCTGGTGTCCATGCTCCATTTTCAGCAGCCTCCGGTGACCTGGGGGTGGCTGGTTGAGGCCTCTATGAAATAATAATCTTTTTTTTAAAACATATATTTTTATTGATTTCAGAGAAGAAGGACGAGGGAGAGAGAGATAGAAACATCAATGATGAGAAAGAATCATTGATCAGCTGCTTCCTGCTCATCCCCCACTGGGAATTGAGCCCACAACCTGAGTATGTGCCCTGACCAGGAATCAAACTATGACCTTCTGGTTCACGGGTCGATGCTCAACCCCTGAGCCACACTGGCCGGGCTATGAAATAATAATCTTAATGATAACTACTGTTTACTCAGTGAAGGCAGAGGGCCAAATACTTCACATGGGTTATTTCATTTGACCTTCACCATAAGCCTTTGTGGGTGGTTTTTATTGTCCTAATTTTACACTTGAGGAGGTTCTGCAAAGAACTAGATTTAAAGTCAGATTCTCAAACCTGCACTTAAATAGTAAGCTAGGTGAAGGCAGAGACTGTCTAAGTGTAGCAGTCTATCCCATGGCCCAGCATAGTGTCTGAGAGACCATTTGTTAAATGAATGATTTAAAAAATTCTACCAAAATGCTACTCTCCACTGATTTTTCTGAGGAGCACATTTTCCCCCAATGAGAAAAACTGTGTGAGCATGTTACATGGTTTATTCCAGGCAGATGATCCTGCTTCTGCCCCCGTGACTCAGGTCAGTGCTGGTGGCAGTTGGGTCTTGAGTATAGGCTGAGGCACCAATGAAGTGACTGATTAACCAAGTGTCTAACCAAGATGGCAAGTCCTGCTTTAGTCCAGGCTTCTCTGGCATTCTGGGCAAGGAAAGCATTTCTTAAGGCCATCCAATCCAGCCTGCTCCTGAAGCAGTAGACATGCCCAGTCTCAGAATAGAGAATAGTCTTTCTCCAAAGTCTGAATCTTTAGATTAGAGGGAGATAGAACCTTCTCCCTCTCTATTCTGGTCTCCTTCTGGGGAGGCACGTGGCTGGTGGCAGGGACTCTCTATGAAACCAATCATTTCCCAGCCTGGGACTGAGTCCAGAACTACTTCAGTACTGTTAGCACGTTACTGTTAGCAAAAATGGATTCTTTTCTTTGGGGCAAAGCTTGTTAGTTTATCAACACAGGACATGAAGATAATGGTCCAAGTTTGGAACACTCCTCTTTCTCACTCTGCACTTTTCTCCTTCCAGTTGCTGTTGGATACGTGTATGCCATCACATTTCAGAGCTGGCCCCCACTTTCCAGGTGCGAGTTTGATTGGGTGTCACGCTGGTCAGGCAGCAGGGATCATAGAAGCTCCATATGAAGGAATAGGATTTAAACCATGGGCTTGGACTTAGGGATGTGGGAGTATCAGTACTTCTTTCTGGTGCAGGTGGCCTTCATGCTCTGAAATAAAGTTTTATTAGTAGCAAAATGATTTAGAATAGTCTTCTCTCAAGTTAATCTTTTTGCCCAGATCATATCAGTCACTGTCACACATGGAACCCAACCTCCCCCGACTGCATTTTATTATTGTCCCTGGGAACTGCGACCCCATCCACTCCACCAGCCCAATTGGCCTATGGCAACCTGCTCAGGTGTGTGGCCCGGAAGGCCTATGCCCCTTCCCTCTGGTTTCCATTTCCCATAGTTTCCATATGGCCAATGCTGCTGCCACTCCCACCGAGCTCTGTGGGCTCTACCACCTTGCTTTGTCCGGGGCCTGGTTCCTGCCCTGCTGGATGGCTCCTGAAAGCCCCATGCTCCTCCCACCAATCTTGGCTAACAGTTACAGTTCTTCCCAAATCAAATTGAAAGGACATTCTTTTTTTGTCTACCAAGGTGACAGGTCTTTCAGCCAACTTTACAGCCAAAATATTAGCTTCATAATTCAGTTTTATAACGAGAGAGACTATAACTAGTGTAGGAACACTCCAAACACAGAGTAAGTTCAGGTTCAGGAAATGAAGCAAGATCATTCAAGTGTCTGGGGGCTGGGGTTCTAATTGTCAGCCTCAAAGTTTCCTTTCACTCCCTCTCAGGGACTCTGGAGCCCTTGTGCAACCAAAACTTTCTTTGGTGGTCTCCCCGGACACTCCAAGTGCCCACGCATATACACAAAAACTCTCATTTTCATTCATGTGGGTATCTGTTGGGGCCCATACAAATTTTTTCTAGGCTAGATTCGGAAATACTGTTACATTTGAGACGCAGGAAACATTTAAAAAATGTTTTTCTGTGTTTTCTACACTTAAAATAAAAGGTCAAAGTAGGATTCAAAGAACCCAGAAGATGTTTACTGTTAAACCTGAAAACATGTCTCAATTCCATTTATTGTTAGTCCTCTCATTTAAGAATCTGTATAGTGAGAGTCACATTTTCCAAGGCTCTGAAGTGTCTTAAAATTTTTCCTGTTGGTTATTGCTTAAATAAACACTCAGAGGTGCTATTTTACAGATCATAAGGCACATCAAATGAGCCCTTTCATTCTCTGTACTCCACATGGCTCATTGGCCCTGGCTTTTGGATCTGAGCTCAAGTTCTTTGTTAACCTGAGCTGGTAGACAGCTCCAGTCCCTCTCAGCTCGAGAGAGTAAGTGACAGTGGTGGGTCATCTATGGGAGATTTTGCCAGCAGAGCTGGACCTGGGTCTGCTGGGCAATGAGGTAGGAGGGGAATTAAGTGCACCCATGCAGCTGGGAAGACTATAGTTTCTTCAGTTGACTCATCAATAGAACAAACATGATAATCAAATGGATGCTCTCAATTGATATGTATTGATAAAGAACCTTGGTGGAAGCTGTGGGAATCAAAGGAAAATGGGTTAAGATCTGAATAGAGCTTGAAAATAAATTCAAATTCATAGGGTTGCTGCTGAAGACTTAATGAGTCAATGGATTTCTTTGGATCAGAGAGTCACGGGGCTCTTTTAAATTGAGTGTTTCTTTATAAAAAATGAGCTAGCAGATTCTTAAAATATATATAAATTGGGTTTTGGCAGGAAACCTGCTTCTTCTTGCCATCAAAGAGTCATGCAAGTCTCAAGAATGGTAAACATCTGTTTGAAGGACATCCTGAATTTGGCTTGGCAGCAAACTTAGAAGAAACAGCATCGGGATTTGATGTGTAGTTTTCATTCAAGATAGCAAGTGTGGTGGCTAGCAGTGTGGCCAAGAATTAAGAACAGAGCAACTATTCAATAGGTATTTACCGAGTGCTCACTATATGCCAGTTTCTATCCTATGTGCTTGGGATACAACGGTTACTAGGACACACCTAGGACTTAAATAGTTTATCACTTCACACAGATGCTAAGATAAAAATTTAGAGTGTTGTCATAAACATGTCATAAATGTGGTTCTTTCTTGTGCAGCTTAGAATTCAGTGGGCAAAGCCTAGTTCGCTCCCATTTTACCTTTCTATTGTCCCATTTACTCATTAAAATATTGGAAGGTTGGGTTAAGATTAAAATTATGAAAATAGCTTGAGATTCATAGTGCAACTTTGCAAACTTAGTGCCAGATATTTTTCAGAATTCATCATTTTTCTTACTGTAGGTCAATGGTAGATATATCATGTAATACTGCCAATGGATGCTAAGGCAATGTCTTTTAAAAATTTTTTTTCTTTATTAAGGTATTACATATGTGTCCTTATCCCCCCATTGCTCCTCCTACCCCCCCCCCCCCACACTCATGCCCTCCCCCCCCGCCATGTCTGTCCATTGGTTAGGCTTATATGCATGCATACAAGTCTTTTGATTGATATCTCCTCCTTACCCCCACCCTCCCCTACCTTCCCTCTGAGGTTTGACGGTCTGATCGATGCTTCTCTGTCTCTGGATCTGTTTTTGTTCATCAGTTTATGTTGTTCATTATATTCCATAAATGAGTGAGATCATGTGATATTTATCTTTCTCTGACTGGCTTATTTCCCTTAGCATAATGCTCTCCAGTTCCATCCATGCTGTTGCAAATGATAAGGATTCCTTCTTTTTTACCGCAGCATAGTATTCCATTGTGTAGATGTGCCACAGTTTTCTAATCCACTCACCTGCTGATGGGCACTTAGGCTGTTTCCAAATCTTAGCTATGGTAAATTGTGCTGCTATGAACATAGGGATGCATATATCCTTTCTGATTGGTGTTTCTAGTTTCTTGGGATATATTCCTAGAAGTGGGATCACTGGGTCAAATGGGAGTTCCATTTTTAATTTTTTTGAGGTAACTCCATACTGTCTTCCATAGTGGCTGCACCAGTCTGCATTCCCGCCAACAGTGCACAGGGGTTCCTTTTTCTCTGCATCCTCGCCAGCACTTGTCATTTGTTGATTTATTGATGATAGCCATTCTGACAGGTGTGAGATGGTACTGCATTGCTGCTTTGATTTGCATCTCTCGGATGATTAGTGACTTTGAGTATGTTTTCATATGTCTCTTGGCCTTCCTTATGTCCTCTTTCGAAAAGTATCTATTTAGGTCCATTGCCCATTTTTGATTGGGTTGTTTATCTTCCTTTTGTTAAGTTGTATGAGTTCCCTGTAAATATTGGAGATTAAACCCTTATCGGTGATAACATTTGCAAATATGTTCTCCCATGAAGTGGGCTTTCTTGTTGTTTTGTTGATGGTTTCTTTTGCTGTGCAGAAGCTTTTTATTTTGATGTAGTCCCATTTGTTTATTTTCTCTTTAGTTTCCATTGCCTTAGGAGCTGTATCAGTGAAGATACTGCTTCGGCAGATGCCTGAGATTTTGCTGCCTGTGGATTCCTCTAATATTTTTATGGTTTCCTGTCTTATGTTTAAGTCCTTTATCCATTTTGAGTTTATTTTTGTGTATGGTGTAAGTTGGTCTAGTTTCATTTTTTTGCATGTATCTGTCCAAATTTCCCAACACCATTTATTGAAGAGACTGTCTTGACTCCATTGTATGTTCTTGCCTCCTTTGTCAAATATTAATTGAGTATAGTGGTTTGGGTCAATTTCTGGGTTCTCTATTCTATTCCATTGGTCTACATGTCTATTCTTGTGCCAGTTCCAGGCAGTTTTGAGAACAGTAGCTTTGTAATACAGCTTGATATCTGGTATTGAGATCCTCCTACTTTGTTCTTCTTTCTCAGGATTGCTGCAGCTATTCAGGGTCTTTTTTATTCCAGATGAATTTTTGGAGAGTTTGTTCTAGGTCTGTGAAATATGCCATTGGTATTTTAATAGGAAGTGCGTTGAATCTATAGATTGCTTTCGGTAGTATGGACATTTTAATGATGTTGATTCTACCAATCCATGAACATGGTATGTTCTTCCATCTGTTCATGTCTTCCTCTATCTCTCTTTTTCAGTGTCCTGTAGTTTTCTGAGTACAGGTCTTTTACCTCCTTAGTTAAGTTTATTCTAGGTATCTTAATTTTTTTGGTGCGATGGTAAATGGGATTGTTTTTTTAATCTCTCTTTCTATAAGTTCACTATTGGTGTATAAAAATGCCATAGATTTCTTGGCATTCATTTTGTATCCTGCTACATTGCTAAATTCATTTATTAAGTCTAATAATTTTTTTATGGAGTCTTTAGGGTTTTCTATGTACAGTATAATGTCATCTGTGAATAATGACAGTTTTACGTCTTCTTTTCCAATTTGGATGCCTTTTATTTCTTCTTCTTGTCTAATTGCTATGGCTAGCACTTCCAGTACTATGTCAAACAGGAGTGGTGAAAGTGGGCATCCCTGTCTCGTTCCTGCTCTTAGGTGAAATGGTTTTAGTTTTTGACCATTGAGTATGATGTTGGCTGTAGGTTTGTCATATAAGGCTTTTATTATGTTGAGGTATGATCCTTCTATTCCCAATTTGCCGAGGGTTTTTATTAAGAAAGGGTGTTGGATTTTGTCAAATTTTTTTCTTCATCAATTGATATGACTATGTGATTTTTATCTCTCAATTTGTTTATGTGATGTATCACGTTTATTGATTTGTGGATATTGTACCATCCTTGCATCCCCAGGATAAATCCTACTTGATCATGGTGTACGATCTTTCAGATGTAATGCTGGATCCGATTTGCTAGAATTTTGTTGAGGATTTTGGCATCTATGTTCATGAGGGATATTGGCCTGTAATTCTCTTTCATTGTGTTGTATTTATCTGGTTTTGGTATTAGGGTAATGCTGGCTTCATAGAATGAGCTTGGAAGTGTTCCTCTTGAATTTTTTGGAATAGTCTGAGGAGGATAGGTTTTAGTTCTTCTTTGAATGTTTGGTAAAACTCCCCTGTGAAGCCATCTGGTCCCGGGCTTTTGTTTGCTGGAAGCTTTTTGATGACTGCTTCAATTTCGTCCATAGTTATGTCTTTTAATGAAGCATTTTAATATCCCTGCCATTAGATGGACATATATGAATATTGATACTGATGTGGTAAAGACCATAAGTCATTTCCTATCACTTCAGGTCAGGCGTTGTTGCCAAATGACTCATGAAAAAGATATAGTTTTAAAAGATTTTAAAAACAATTTCACAATTATAGATAAGGAATGATGGATTTATAGTATTGATGATGGTCATTCAGTATGACCCAAGTAGTGCATTGCTTCATGCAGACCCTGGAATAGAAGAAGTTCATCAAATGTGATGCCACGAATATACTGAATCTCGGCTGTGATTATTTCATCAGATTTACCTGAAAAACAATTCTGACTTCTCCCTACAAACAAGTTCAATCAGAGGAAAAACGACTCTACCACCCACTGAAGATTTGTGTTTGGGTTCCTTCCCCAGCCTTCAGGCAGGCATCCTATTAGAATCAGTCTGCTAGCTGGCTTCCCATGGACCATAACGTGAAGTGGAAAATGGAATTCCACCAGAGCCACACTAGAGCCTCTGAATTGGAGCCAGGAAGTATTTTATTTGATGCACTAAACAACATAAAGCCAATATCCTGGCTCATGGCCTCAGTGGCATCAGCTTTCACGGCTGGATGGAAAGCAGGGCTGAGCAGGATAGAAGGGTGGGTTGGTGAGTGTAACCACATTGGCCTCCAAACTTCTTCCAAACCTAGGACTTTTATGCTTTTTGTTCCCTCTTCTTGGAACACACTTCCTCGTGATGTTTGAAGAATTAGACCCTTCTCGTCCCTTAGGCATCCTCTTCAGTGGCACTCCTGAGGGGGCCATTCTTTGACCACCCTATTTAATGTTGTCTACCTCCAGTCACTCTTTATGACATTACCCTATTTTATTTCCTTCCACGCACTTCTTATAAATGAACTTGCTATTTGTTTACATATTTACTTGTTCATTATTTTTCTCCTTCATGGAGCAAAGACCTTTCTGACTTGTTGACAGACCCTTGGTCCCGAGAGCAGTGCTTGGCATGTCAGGGGGCTCAATGAATGCCCCTGGGTGCATGAATGCCCCTGCCTTACCACTCGTTCCCTTACTTTATAATGCCTCCCACCTCTCACCATCCCCCAATCTCTCTGTTCCTTTTTTGACAAATGTCCCAGAGGAAAAAATATTGCAAATGTGGGAAACGTGATAGAGCATAAAGTATGGTAGAATATTAAATTAGCCTCATAAACTGTGAATCATAAATCATGGTTTCATCTGTTCTATGAGTGAAAACAGCAAAATTTTCCACAAGATAGAAATTAAAAACAAAGAGAAGCCATGAGTTGCAGTTCATGGACAGCCTGTTACTAGTGTTTTGGACCATCTTCTCTCTCCCCCTGCTCCTCAGCAACCATATTAGTCAGGCAGTGCTTTTCCAGAACAGATCTAGAAACTATTCATAATAAACATTGGTTTTCTCCAGTCTAAAAGTTTATGCCTGGCACACAGAAGCCACTCAACCAATATTTGTTGACTATGAAAGGTAAATTCCACCATTGCAGATTCATTCTCGAGTCTACTATGTTGTTGTTCTTTTCCTAAAACGAAAATATCCTTTAGGAGAGGGAACCTATGAAAGGAAGCTCTTTCATTCACAATCTAGGGGTAATTCATGTGTCTCATTGAAAGACTGGATAAGGTAGAGTTTTTGAGGAGGGGTCGTTACTTGGGCAGGAGAGGTATGATAACAGGTAACACAAGGGCACTGCTTATCCAGAGAAGGGTAGGACATGAGGAGGGGCCACAGGAGCAAGGAGGAGTTTCCAGGCCAGTGGTTCCCACTGGGATTTTGTGTAAGGCCGACATGGTGGAGAATGCTGTTAGGGGATAAGTGGTGCTTTCAGATTGTGCCTGTTGGCAAAGGTGGAAGATCACCAGGACATCCCAGGACCAAGCCAGTTTTATTTAGGGAAATTAAGTTAAACATCAATACATAGATGACATTCCTAGACAGGCTTCCCAAGAAACCCATAGCAGAACAACGGGGCCTCTGGGGAAGGGAAATGAGAGGTTTTCATTTTCTAGAGGTTTAATTTTTTTCCACGACAATGTATTGTCACAGTTAAAAATTTTTTAAAAATCTAAATCTTTTAAAGAATTTTACCATATTAAAATGCTAGCTGAATAAAAATGAACATAACAGCAATTACAATAAAATAATAGGAGACTGTGACAACAAGGTTCAAATTAATATCTATATTATAAAAGGCCTGTGGCTGTCACACCCTAATGCGGAATGACCAAACAACAGGTCACTAGGAGGTGCTGGAGCACCTCTCAGTCCCTCCCCCTGGCCCACGAGCTTCTCGCAGTGGCAGGGTGGGGCTCACGGCGTGGTGGGACTCGTGTGGGACTGGTGGGGCTTGTGCACAGGGCTGGTAGCTCACGGGGTGAGAGGTGGGGCCCCTGGCTTGCGCAAGGCAGGTCTGGGGTCCCTCTGCTTGCACAGGGAGTGTCTGGGGTCCTGCGGTTCACGCAGGGCAGGTCTGGGGTCCCACCAGCACGGCGGGTCTGGGTCTCACGTGATTTTTCGCACTGGGCCTCTAGTTTATATAATAAAAGCCCAGCAACCGTAATGGTGGAACAATCAGAACAACCGGTTTCTATGATGCGCACTGACCACCAGGGGGCAGACACTCAATGCAGGAGCTGTCCCCTGGTGGTCAGTGCGCTCCCACAGTGGGAGCGCCACTCAGCCAGAAGCTGGGCTCACTGCTGGTGAGCACAGCAGCAGTGGTGGGAGCCTCTCCCACCTCCGCAGCAGCACTAAGGAGCTGCGAGCCAAGTGGTAAGGAGCGAGCAGGTGGGCGGTTAGGAGTGAGGGGTCCCGGATTGCGAGAGGGCTGTCCGACTGCTGGTTTAAGTCCTATCCGGACATCCTCTGGGTGGGGAGGGGGGGTGGGGTCCTGGATTGCGAGACGGAGCAGGCTGGGCTGAGGGACCCCACCTCCACCTGTACGAATTTCGTGCATCAGGCCAATAGTATCTACATAAGAAAAAAAACTTTGGATTTATAAAAGACTGTTATTCATGTGTATTTTTTGTTCTCCTTTGTAAAATGTCGGTTCATCCCTCTCATGACATAAAACCAGCTCCAGAAGCAAACCCAGCAACAGTTGCAGAACACAGACCCTTAGACTTACTTCTCTGACATCCTGCCCCCTATGCTACTCGCACTATTCTCCAGAACCCAGGCTGCACCCCCGACCCCTCTCATTACCAAGGTAGATGGCTGCCTCTGAGTGTTTTGAATTCAAACCCTGCCAGAGAAGTATCGACTGTCACCATAAGTACTCAGGGTGGGGATAGTGTCCTAGGCTTCTTTTCTTCTCTTGCATCTTTACCATAAACTGCAGCCACCTGAGGGCGTGTGCAAATGCAGCTGATCTCTTCAATCTGAAAGTTTATAACACATATCTTCTGCACTTAAAATCCCAGTGCTGCCCTGACTGGTGTGGCTCAGTTGGTTGGAGTTTCGTCCCATGTACCAAAAGGTTGCAGGTTTGACTCAGTCAGGGCACATACCCAGGTTGTGGGTTTGATCCCCAGTTAGGATGTGTAAGGGAGGCAACCCATTGGTGTTTCTCTCTCACACTGATGTTTCTCTCTTCCTCTCCCTTCCTCTCTCTCTAAAATAAATGAAAACATGTTCTCAGATGAGGAGTAACAAAAACAATCCTTAAAAAAAATCCCAATGTTGCTTTCTTACATTGATAGCACACCCAGTAGATTTTAAGTTCTCATCTGCAGTCCTACTTCATTTCTAGTTGAGAGAGGGACTCTTTTTTTTTGTGATCCCCTCCTAGAACGAAGGGGCTGTTTAAGTCATGATTACACATAGGGAGAGAGGGCTGGCACCATGGGTATGAAGGTACTATGATCTATTGCTTGGGGAGTAAAAGGTTTTCCTACTATCGTCTGCTTCTGGAACAGCATACCTTGTTTAGTCTAAAAGGCACTGAGCGAGCAGGGCACTGTGCTTTACCCAAGCATTAGTCAAGCACTTTTTGATAACTGTGGTGTGTAGGAGAACTGTGCAGAGCTGCAGTGATATTGGGGTTGCATCAAACACTTTTGGAGGTTCTCCTTTTCATTGTCAGAGTGCTCTGTTCTTTCACACACACCCCACCCCCGCAGTAGACCCTTCACACTGCCTCGAATCTTTCTCCAGCGACCACTGAGGGGCGAGGCTGTGACTATCCCCACCCGGGTCCTCCTCCTGTTTGTGCACACGCATGCACATACACAGGTGCTCCCTACAACATCTGTTGGCACTCTGCTAGGCATGTGGTTGGGCATAGCATTCATTCATTCATTCATTCATTCAGCCAGTTAGCAAATTGCCTTGTACTCTGTGTGGGACATGACTGTAGGTGCCTGGGTACATGAGAAACCAGATAGAAAAGGTTCCTTCCTTCTTGGAGAAGACATTGTAGATGTAGGCATAAGCAAATGCATATATACTGGAATGTAGAGTAGCTGTAAGAAAAATAAGGCTGAAGAAGGGGCTAGTGACATGGGGCAGAAGGTGCCTTTAGATTGGTCAGAGAAGGCTTCTCTATGGAAGCTCCATTTTAGCAGAGATTTTGGTGAAGTGAGGGAAAGAGCTCTGTGAAGTGTGGGGACAAGTGTTCTGGCTGAGAGAACAGTAAGTGCAAAGGTCCTGAGTCAGGAACTAGCTTGACTCCTACCCTCAAGTTGCTCCCATTCTAGTGAAAGGGACAGATAAGTAAAAGGCAATTGCAGTGTTGTCATTTATCACTTAACATTTATAACCATCTAACCTTTATGGCATTTAAAAATGTATGGTATTCTCTGTGTCCCCCAATAGAAAATAAGCTTCATAAGGTCAGAGGTTTGGGCATTTTTAAATTTTTTTTTATTTTTGGTTTGCTACAGTATCTCCCAGACCTAAAACAGCTGTGGGCACATAGTAGGTGCTCAATATTATTGAAATGGATGAAAAAATTCCACATCTGTCCCTCTGCTCCCAGTTGCTCTCCCCAGAGACAACTACTGTTAATAGGCCCTAGGAAGAGTGTGTTATTTAAACAGGCTACCATGCTCCTCACCCAGCTTTCACTTGGGGGCAACTCTGCCAGGAGGTGGACCATCCTATCCCCCAGCTGTCAAGTGGGCTGCAATGGACACTGGTCCTCAGAGGCTCCTAAGGACCTGGTGCCCTCCTGATTGGGGAGCAAAGGAGGAATCGGGAAACTTTGGCTAAACCTTGGATTCCACAGTCAGACTTTCATGGGGAGTTGGCGCTTAGGAAAGTGCATGCCCGCTGCCCCACACAATGAGGCCCACTCCTGCTCATAACACAAGGAAGCTGGCCGCAAATACCCTTTCTGTATGTGAATGTGTAAAGCCAGAGCTATGTATAGTTCTCAGTGCAGCCACAAATGTTGGGAGCCTTTACTTTTGTAGTGGACTCCACATATCACCCTTAAGCAGGGCCCTGTCCTGGGACCAAGTTGGGGGGCCTGGACTTAGTTCTCATCTCAGAAGCGACTTCTCAGAAATGCTCACAGATGAAATCATCCACATAGATTATCTTGGAATTAAGAATGAGTTTCTCACCATTTCCCTCCTATACACATAAGGCCAAATGATCTCTGAAATTTATATTTGGGCTAATTTACAATTTATAAGTATTAGGGAGGGAAGAAATGAATAATTACTAAATATCATTTTTCTTGATAGATTAATTAGAAAACTATGGTCCAGAAAATTTAAATGTGCCCAAGACCACACAACTAGTGAGAGGGTGGTTACTTTTTATTAGTTTTAGAAAATTAGAGCAAGATTCCTTGCCTCAAAGCCAACCTCGGGAAAGGCAGTTCATTCTGCTGCTGAGTCCCCATTCAGTTTCCCTCTCTTTCTTTGAATCTCTTGGGTGAAGTCACCACATCTTTGGATTTTGAAATACTGACCACAAAGCCTAGCACATCATAGATGCAATAAATGTTTGTTACGAAACAGAAGAAAAAACATAATCACTAACATTTTGTGTGTGAATTAGAATCAACCTATTAATTATTTCTCCTTCATATGGGAATAGCATATTCACTAATTGTAACAGTTACAATGGCTTCCCCAATTTCAGTTGTAGGTCACTGAGTTCTTCCGTTTGCTCAGTCCAGAATCCTTAGTGTCATCTTTGACTCTTCTCTCACACCTTACCTCCAATGTGCCATCAATCCTGTTGTTTCTCCCTTCAAGAGATGTCTCGCTCTGACTAATTCTTACTATCTCCCCTGCCACCACCCTCGTGCCAACCACCATCAGCCCCTCTGGATCACTGCTTTCACTTCCTAACTAGGCTCTGAGCTTCTGCCCTTGCCCCCTCCAGTGTGTGCCCAAAACAGTGGCCAGAGTGAATCCTGTACAGACATGTCAGATCACATGACTCCTACATGATCTCACATGACTCCACTCCTCACCAAGTTTTAATGAGGTGTAATTGACATGCAACATTGTATGTTTAAGGTATACAACATAATGATTTGATATGTGTATATATTATTGTGAAACGATTACCACTGTTACTAGTAAGTTTAGTTAATATCCATTCCTCGTGTAGTTACAATTTTTCTTGTGATGAGAACTTTTTTTTAATTAAATCTTTATTGTTCAGATTATTACAGTTGCTCCTCTTTTTTTCCCCCATTGCTCCCCTCCACCTGGTTCCCACCCCCACCTCCGCCCTCACCCCCCGCCCCCCACCACTGTCCTCATCCACAGATAGGTGTATGATTTTTGTCCAGTCTCTTCCCTCACCCCCACACCCCCTTCCCCCCCCAAGAATTGTCAGTCCACTCCCTTTCTATGCCCCTGATTCTATTATATTCACCAGTTTATTCTGTTCATCAGATTATTTATTCACTTGATTTTTAGATTCACTAGTTTATAGATATATATTTGTTGTTCAAAATTTTTACCTTTACCTTTTTCTTCTTCTTCCTCTTCTTAAAGGATACCTTTCAGCATTTCATATAATACTGGTTTGGTGGTGATGAACTCCTTTAGCTTTTTCTTATCTGTGAAGCTCTTTATCTGACCTTCACTTCTGAATGATAGCTTTGCTGGGTAAAGTAATCTTGGTTGTAGGTTCTTGCTATTCATCACTTTAAATATTTCTTGCCACTCCCTTCTGGCCTGCAAAGTTTCTGTTGAGAAATCAGCTGACAGTCGTATGGGTACTCCCTTGTAGGTAACTAACTGTTCTTCTCTTGCTGCTTTTAAGATTCTCTCTTTGTCTTTTGCTCTTGGCATTTTAATGATGATGTGTCTTGGTGTGGTCCTCTTTGGATTCTTTTTGTTTGGGGTTCTATGCGATTCCTGGACTTGTAAGTCTGTTTCTTTCACCAGGCAAGAAAAGTTTTCTGTCATTATTTCTTCAAATAGGTTTTCAATATCTTGCTCTCTCTCTCCTTCTGGCAACCCCATAATTCAGATGTTGGTATGCTTAAAGTTGTCTCAGAGGCTCCTTACACTATCTTCATATTTTTGGATTCTTTTTACTTTTTGCTTTTCCAGTTGGGTGTTTTTTGCTTCTTTGTATTTCAAATCTTTGACTTGATTCTTGCGATTCTCTAGTCTGCTGTTGGTCTCTGTATATTATTCTTTATTTTAGTCAGTGTATGCTTAATTTCTTTTCTTTTTTTTAATATATTTTTTTATTGATTAAGATATTACATATGTGTCCTTATACCCACGTTACTCCCCCCCCCCCCCCCCCCGCTCATGCCCTCACCTCCCCCACCCCCCGGTTGTCCGTGTCCATTGGTTAGACCTATATGCTTGCAAGTAAGTCCTTTGGTTGATCTTTCCCCCTTACCCCCACCCTCCCCTACCTTCCCTCCAAGGCCCGACAGTCCAATCAATGCCTCTCCGTCTCTGGATCAGTCCCTGTTCATCAGTTTATGATGTTCATCATATTCCACAAATGAGTGAGATCATGTGGTATTTATCCTTCTCTGACTGGTTTATTTCACTTAGCATAATGCTCTCTAATTCCATACATGCTGTGGCAAATGGTAAGAGTTCCTTTTTCTTCTTCCTCTTCTTAAAGAATACCTTTCAGCATTTCATATAATGCTGGTTTGGTAGTGATGAACTCCTTTTTTTTTTTTTGATTTTTTTGATTTTTTTTTTTATTAAATCTTTATTGTTCAGATTATTACATTTGTTCCTCTTTTTTCCCCCCCATAACTCCCCTCCTTCCAGCTCCCACCTCACCCTCCGCCCTCACTCCCCACCCACTGTCCTCATCCATAGGTGCACGATTTTTGTCCAGTCTCTTCCCGCATCTCCCACACCCCTTTTCCCCCCAAGAATAGTCAGTCCATTCCCTTTCTATGTCCCTGATTCTATTAGAATCACCAGTTCATTCTGTACATCAGGTTATTTATTCACTTGATTCTTAGATTCACTTGTTGATAGATGCATATTTGTTGTTCATAATTTGTATCTTTACCTTTTTCTTCTTCTTCCTCTTCTTAAAGGATACCTTTCAGCATTTCATATAATACTGGTTTGGTGGTGATGAACTCCTTTAGCTTTTTCTTATCTGTGAAGCTCTTTATCTGACCTTCACTTCTGAATGATAGCTTTGCTGGATAAAGTAATCTTGGTTGTAGGTTCTTGGCATTCATCACTTTGAATATTTCTTGCCACTCCCTTCTGGCCTGCAAAGTTTCTGTTGAGAAATCAGCTGACAGTCATATGGGTATTCCCTTGTAGGTAACTGAGTTTCTTTCTCTTGCTGCTTTTAAGATTCTCTCTTTGTCTTTTGCTCTTGGCATTTTAATTCTGATGTGTCTTGGTATGGTCCTCTTTGGATTCCTTTTGTTTGGGGTTCTCTGCGCTTCCTGGACCTATAAGTCTATTTCTTTCACCAGGTGGGGGAAGTTTTCTGTCATTATTTCTTCAAATAGGTTTTCAATATCTTGCTCTCTCTCATCTTCTGGTACCCCTATAATTCTGATGTTGGTACGTTTGAAGCTATCCCAGAGGCTCCTTACACTATCTTCGTATTTTTGGGTTCTTTTTTCATTTTGCTTTTCCGGTTGGGTGTTTCTCGCTTCTTCGCATTTCAAATCTTTGATTTTATTCTTGCACTCCTCTGGTCTGCTGTTGGGAGTCTGTATAATATTCTTTATTTCAGTCAGTGTATGCTTACTTTCCAGATGGTCCTTTATCACACCATTGAGGGTCTCATTAGATTTTCTGTACATCTCATCAAGTTTATCGACAGACTCTAGAAGCCTCTTGAGAGACCTCAAAAGTGTGGTTCTGAACTCAATATCCTCCCTTGATAGTTTTGTCCTGTTTCTTTGTCTCCGCATTTTTTACGCTTTCTTGGTACACCCCCTAGTGGTCTTTGTGCGCAGTCTTGTTGTAGTTAAGCCTTGATTGTTGTAGTTAATACTAGAGGGATTTGACCTCCAGGCCGACTGGCTGTGATAATCAGCTGTGTCTGCAGTGGAAGAACTTATGTCCTTTAGGGAGGTGCTAATCTAGCCTTTGCCTGAGGCTATCTGGCAAATGGCTCTGTGCAGGGCTTGGGCGGGGCAGGGCGGGTCCCACGGGATCAACAGGGCGGAGGAGGGAGCAGTTATGGCTGCTCTCAGTCCGTCCACAGGGGCTCTTCCTCTCTGTCCCAGCAATCGCTGCAAACCTCAGAGGGACAGTCCTGCTTCTCCCGTTTGAGTCTGGGTCCCTAGAGACTCGCCCGGATTTGGAGCTCAGAGTCTGAGGCTCCCTCCGGATTAAAACAGTCAACCGCGCCCTCAGCCACCAGCCCGCGCCGCGCACACTCCGCACCTTAGTATTTTACTTCAGCACTGCGCCTCCTCTGATTCTCGGTCCCTCCTAGTTGTAGAACTTCCACTCAGCCAGCCTCCCTGTGGTTCTGGATGATGTCCGTTCCGTCTTTTAGTTGTATTTTTGAAGTGGTTGTTTGAGGCAGCAAACTCCGGCGTTAACCTATGCTGCCATCTTGGTTTCTCTCTTAGCTTTTTCTTATCTGTGAAGCTCTTTATCTGACCTTCAATTCTGAATGATAGCTTTGCTGGATAAAGTAATCTTGGTTGTAGGATCTTGCTATTCATCACTTTGAATATTTCTTGCCACTCTCTTCTGGCCTGCATGGTTTCTGTTGAGAAATCAGCTGACAGTCGTATGGGTACTCCCTTGTAGGTAACTGACTTTTTTTCTCTTGCTGCTTTTAAGATTCTCTCTTTGTCTTTTGCTCTTGGCATTTTAATGATGATGTGTCTTGGTGTGGTCCTCTTTGGATTCCTTTTGTTTGGGGTTCTCTGCGCTTCCTGGACTTGGAAGTCTATTTCTTTCACTAGGTAGGGGAAGTTTTCTGTCATTATTTCTTCAAATAGGTTTCCAATATCTTGCCCTCTCTCTTCTGGTACCCCTATAATTCTGATGTTGGTACGCTTGAAGTTGTCCCAGAGGCTCCTTGCACTATCTTCGTATTTTTGGATTCTTTTTTCTTTTTTCTTTTCCGGCTGGGTGTTTTTTGCTTCTTCGTATTTCAAATCTTTGACTTGATTCTGCTGTTGGGAGTCTGTATTATATTCTTTATTTCAATCAGTGTATGCTTAATTTCTAGTTGGTCCTTTATCACAACATTGAGGGTCTCACTAGATTTCTTGAGGATCTCACTACATTTATCGGTGGTTTCCATAAAATTCTTGAAAAATCTTAGAAACGTGGTTTTAAACTCCATATCCAGTTGTTTGCTTTCCTCCATTTCTGTCATTTGTGACCTGTTTCTTTGTCTTCGCATTTTGTCTGCTTCCCTGTGTTGGTAGAGTGGTTTTGTGTGCTAGGTGTCCTATAGGGCCCAGTGGCTCAGCCTCCCCAGTTACCTGAGGTGGACACTCTTGGTGCACCCCCTTGTGGGCTTTGTGCACAGTCTTGTTGTAGTTATGCCTTGATTGTTTTAGGTGTCACTGGGAGGAATTGACCGCCAGGCCAATTGGCACTGAGAATCAGCTGTGTCTGCAGTGAGAGAACTTCTGTGCTGAAGACACCCTTCTAGGGCAAGACTTGCTTCAGTGGGGCTTTGGTGCTCACTGAGTCTGCCCCCTTAGTGTGTTCCTTATGAATCTGACCACTGGGTACACTGGCTCTTGGATCTAAGGAAGTGCTAATTAAGCCTCTTCCTGAGGTTACCCAGCGGAGCTACGAAGAGATATACAGATTCCCCTTCTTTTTTTTGGGGTTTGGGGGTGCCCAGATGAGGCCCAGCTGTGAAGCAATGCAAGCTGCTGTGGGGCCTTGGGCCTTCTCTTGGAAGTTCTGGGTCTGTCTGGCCCAGCTGCAATTTGTTAGGTAATTTTCAGGTTGCAAAGGACCCGGGCATTTATATGCAAAAGCCTTTGCAGCAGCCTGGATGGGGCGGGGTCTCGGAATCAACATGGTGGAGCAAGCAGCTATGGCTGTTTCTCAGGCCTGCCCTAAGGGGCCTCGCGTCTCAGTGTCCTGGTAATTGCTGCCAGCACCTCTGAGGGAAAGCCGTCCTCAAGTTCCAAGTTCTGCCTGCTGCCAGACCGTCCAGTTTCTCCCCGTATGAGCCCTGGGACCCCAGAGATTTCCCAGAACCAGAGTTCAGAGCAGTTGGGAGCTTCTGACTCCCTCCCGATTCAAAAAGACAGCCGTGTCCTCAGGTGCCAGCCCCTTTCCCCGAGTGCCGGAGTCTCCGTACCTCTGCACTTTACTTTCGTAGCTCCTCTGAGTCTGTGTGCTCTTCTCTTTCCTTCTAGTTGTAGAATTTCCACTCAGCCAGCCTTCCTGTGGTTCTGGATGATGACCGTTCTGTCTTTTAGTTGTATTTTTGAAGTTGTTGTCGGAGGCAGTAATTTCCGGGTGTTTACCTATGCCGCCATCTTGGTTTCTCTGTGATGAGAACGTTTAAGATCTACTTTCTTAGCAACTTTCAAATATACAATCCAGTATCTTAACTACAATCATCATACTGTACATTACATCCCCAGAACTTGAAGTTTGTACATTGTAACTACCTTTACTCATTTCCCCCATCCCAGTCCCTTCATTTCTGGAAACCACCAATCTATTCTCTGATTCTATGAGTTCATTTATTTGTTTTTAGATTCCACAGTATTTGTCTTTCTCTGTCTGGCTTACTTTACTTAGCATAATGCCCTCAAGGTCCATTCACATTCTTCCAAATGGCAGGATTCTCTTTTTAAAAAATGGCTGAATACTATTTCATTATTTATAAGCCACATTTTTAATCCATTCATCCACTAATGGGCACTTAGGTTGTTTCCATGTCTTGGCTGTTGTAAATAATATTGCAATGACCATGGGGGCGTAGATATCTCTTTGTGAAAGCAATAGATACTAGAGATAGTATTCTAAGGATATTTGGTGAGACCATATTTTTTCAGGAGCAGAAGGAAGTACATTGAAGGAGAGGGGCCAGTAATTTTTTCCCCTTGATTAAGTTGACCCATAATGTTTTTCCCCTGGAATAAATTGACCCATAGGATATTTTAGAGAAAAAAGCAAAAACTTTTCTGCCAAAATCCTGTTTTATAGTAATTGAATCATAAGTGATTTCTAAAACAGCATAAATCTGTTTCCTGAGATGAAAGCATATACCACAAACCAGAACTTGACAATTCATATATTATAATGTGGTTAGCCTCTGCTTTTAAACTTTATTCATCTTAATGATATTTTCCATAAAATACTATGGGTATGTCAGTGTGGATGTTAGTATGAAAGAAAGATTACAGAAAAAAATGGGAAAAGAATTATATAAATAATCTAATAGCCGAATACTTTTTGTTATGGGCTCAATGTTCATGTTCCCTCAAAATTTGTATGTTGAATCTCTAACCCTCTGTGTGTCTGAATTTGGAGATCGGCCTTTAAGGAAGTAATTAAGGTCAAATGAGGTCATAAGGGTGGGATCTTGATCCTGCAGGATTACATCCTTAAAAGAAGAGATACGAGAGAACTTGCTCTGTCTCCCTATGAATACTGATGGAGGGAAGGCCCTGTGAGGGCAGAGTGAGAAGGTGGTCATCTGCAAGCCAGGAAGAGAGTTCTCACCAGAAACTGTGTTGCTTGGAACTTTTATCTTGAACTGTGAGTTTCTAGAACTGAGAGAAAATAAATTTCTGTTGCTTAAACCACCACCTTTGGTATTTAATTATGGCAGCCCTAGCAGCCTAAAATATACCTTCAGAAGAGTGGATGTGGCTATAAAGACATGAAAATGTCACTTCTGTGTTAAAATTACCCATCCCTAATACTATGCCAAAACCTTTTATTGAAGCTCATTACCAGAATATTAACTGGAGAAAAAGTTTAGAAAACAGGGTGGAATTTATACGAAACAATGTTTTCTGGATAAAAAAAAAGCAAACTAGCCTTAGCTGGTTTGGCTCAGTGGATAGAGCATTGGCCTGTGAACTGAAGAGTCCCAGGTTCGATTTCAGTCAAGGGTACATGCCTCATTTCGGGCTCAATCCCCAGTAAGAGGCATGCAGGAGGCAGCTGATGAATGATTCTCTCTCATCATTGATGTTTCTATCTCTCCTTCTCCCTTCCCTCCTGAAATAGATAAAAATATATTTAAAAAAAAAAGAAAGAAAGCAAACTAGTGCCATCCACTTGTTAACCTATCAAGCTGGGTATAATATTGCAGGAAGAAAATAGGCTACACAGACATATGGAAAGCTGCAGGTGGAATTCCTTCCCATGGCTGAAGAGATGCGTGTTTGGTAGGCCAAGAGGACTTTTTGAATAGTAATAAAATTAAAATAATGAATATAGAACACTTTTTTTATGCTTAAAGTAATAGTACCTATCAAACTTCTTTATTTATTTTAAATTTGCTGGTCCTTCAACCTTTTTTTGAGAGTATATTGTATTCCTTTTGCTATCCTTTGCAAATCTGATTTTTCAATCTTTATTTTGTTCATGTTTGGTAAGCAGCTTAAAATAATGGTTAAGAACTCAGGCTCTGTGGGGGGTTTCTGCATCTGATTTTGGGGAGAATAGAAGACATGAAAGACATCTCCCACTGAAACAACAAGAAAAACCTAGAAAATAATTGTTTTTTCATGGGGCTGTGGAGTGGTATTCACCCAAGGAAGCCTTGATTAACTGAATTCCAGAAAGAAAGAATGTGTTATAAGTGAGCAGAGAGCCAAGCCAGCTTCTATATCTTGGGTAGCTGCCTCATCTGGCTATGGGTAGGTGTGATAAAGAGATAGAGAAACTTTACAAGTTCAAAGGGAAATAAGCTGGGCTTTGGATTAAGTGGGGCTTTCAGGATAAATTAGAGTCTGAAAAGCCCCAAATCCTGGGACAGACTACTAAAATCAGCAATTCTTCCCTTTTTGCTGACCCTCCCCCATCATGAGTTCACTAAGAAAAAAACAGTGGAGGAAGGGCTGGTAAGAGGAAATTGCTTAGTCCTATGAATATCTGTGGTGTTTGGATTCCAAATCTATGACTGGCGATGAATCCAAAGATTCAAAATATTCCCAAAATATTCAAAATTGCAGCCCATCTTCTCACAGATCAGCTACTGAAAACACACAAAAAAGGCTGTGATTCAAGAGGTTAGGGCAGGGGTCCTCAAACTTTTTAAACAGGGGCCTAGTTCACTGTCCCTCAGACCGTTGGAGGGCCGGACTATAGTTTTAAAAAAAACTATGAACAAATTCCTATGCACACTGCACATATCTTATTTTGAAGTAACAAAACAATGGGAACAAATACAATATTTGTATTTGCATGTGACCCGCGGGCCGTAGTTTGAGGAGCCCTGGGTTAGGGGTTGGGCTAATCACAAGTGATTTCAGTCTAATTGAAGCTGTAACTCAGATCCAGTTCAACTTGATACTAAAAGAAATATGAATGATAGCCTCCTAATGTTACCTGACAGATAGAGAAAAGGGCTTGTATTCACTAGAAAACAAAACAAAGTAAAACAAACTAAATATTTTACTTTAGTCATCACTATTTTTATACACAATGTCTGAAATATAAGAATTATGAAGCTGGCAAAGAAATAGGAAAATAGGATCTATAATCAAAAGAAAAGATCAATAGAAACAAACCCATAGATTACTCAGTTATTAGAATTAATGGAACGTTAAAACATCTACTACATATATGTTTTTAAAATTTGCAGGAAAAGGTAGATGTAATGGGTGAAAATAATGGGTACTTTAGAACAGACATGGAAAACTGAAAAAGAGCCAAATAGAAACTCTAGAACTGAAAAATACAATGTCTGAATCACCCATTATATGGGCTTAACATCAGATTGAATACTGCAGAAGTGAGGATCAGTGCACTTGAAGACAGACATCTAATGTTAATACCAGATAAAATAAACTTTAAGGCAAGAAGCATTAGGAAATGAAAGACCGACATTTCATAATGATAAAAGGAAAAGTCATCAAGAATATAACAATGCTTAATGTGTGTGAACCTCAAAATATGTGAAGCAAAAATGCAAAGGAGAAATAGTCAAAGCCATAATTATAGTTGGAGATTTTAATACACTCCTTTCTCAGTAATTGATAGAATAAGTACACAAAAAAATGAGAAAGGAGAAAGTCTGAACCACCCTATCAACCATATTAAGTTAATTCATATTTATGTAATGCTACATCAAACAACTGCATAGTACTTAATCTTTTCAACTGCACTTAGAATATTTACCAAGCTAGAACTCATGCTGAACCATAATGAGAAGTCTCAATAGAATTCAAAAGACAGAACTTGTGCAGAATATATTATTGGAACACATTAGAAAATAACAAAAAGATATCAAGAAAAATTCCCAAATATTTAGAAATCAAATAACATGCTTCAAAGAAGAAGTTACAAAGGGAAGGAGAAAATATTTTAAACAGAATTGTAGCAAAAACATATCAGAATTTTTGGAATGCAGTGAAGTAGTGCATAAAGAGAAATTTATAGCTTTTAAAAACTACATTGTAAAACAAAAAAGGTTTACATATTAATATTCTTATCTTCTACCCTAAGAAGCTACTAAAAGAAAAGTCAAGTGAAACACAAAGTAAGTAGAAAGAGTGCAATAATAAAGAGCAGAAATAAATGAACTAGAAAAATGAAGAGAGTCAACAAAGCCAAAAGTTGGTTCATTGAAACAATCGATAAAACTTACAAACCTTTAACCATATTGATCAAAACAAAAGAGAGAAATACAAATCACCAATGTTAGGAGTAAAAGAGGGGCATTATTAGATATCCTGCAGACATTAAAATGATAACAAGGGAATATTATGGTCAATGTATGACAATAAGTTCAATGACTTAGAAGAGGTGTACAAACTTCTTGAAAAAGATGAATTAACAAATCTGACAGAAAATAGGTAGGAAATTTTCAAAGCCTATATTTGCTAAATAAATTATATTCAAAATGAAAGACCTTCCCATAAAGAACTCCTGGGCCTGGATGGCTTCACTGTGACTTCCGCCAAAAATTTAAGAAAGAAATAATGCCAACTTTACACAAACGTGATCAACATTAGAGGTTGTTGTTATCATCAGTATGGTTTTTATAAGTCTCCTCCCTCAATTTTCATAGTCTACTTTGAAACAAAGAGTACAGAACTTTTTATGGTCTTTTAGAAAAAGTCTGAATTTGGTGCAGGGTTACTTTGTAAAGTAAATCCTACCTTTTCTATCTATGTTCCCTTGACTCACAATGGCTTGTGGTATTTGCAAAACACTCTACATTTCTGTTGCCTCTGACTTTAATCTTTTCTAACCTTTTGACACAAAACCAGTTGTTCCTCTGAAACTTCAGAAGAAGGGCCTGCCAAACAGTGCCATCAAAAATGTTTCAGGATCCTATCATGCCTGGGTTCCTGGTGATCTTTTAATAACAACTAAAATTTGGTTTCCTTGTTTCTTCAGTTCTTTTGTGTAAGACCTTTCTGGAGAATGACAAAGAATTGTTCAGATCAAGTGTTTCCTGCCTTCATTTGGTTTCATATAATGGGCTGAGATTAAAATTTGTATAGTAGTTGGAAAATTTGTGAGCAATCACAATAATTTCTTCACAATAAGGGAAGAAACTTTCCCTTTTTTCCCTATCCTTCCTCAGAAATGCTGAGAGCCAGCTAGACTAAATCCTTCAGAGGCATTCTTTATCACTGTTGTTTGATGTAGTTCCAGCCACTTAAAACACAGGAGGCATCCAAAATTTTCTGAGTTGAAATGGCCGAGGCTGCATTTTTCATAGATCCCAGGAAACTGGTAGTATTGACTAAGGAGTAGTCACAGTAAGAATGTCTGAGTGACTAAGCATTTATGATGGACTCAGTGAGGAGGACCTGCTACTCTGAATACCTCTTCTCCCTCCCCTACTGGTTTCTTTATCATTTTCCCCAGCAGCAGAAAATGCAATTATGTTAGACTTTCAGATAGCTGGACTCAGCAAAAGAGAGTTTTCTGATGGACTATGATATTCCATTATATTAAAGTACAGACTAAGCTGCTGTAACAGACAGATTCTAAAATACAGTAGTTTTAGTAAGATGGAAGTTAGTTTTTTCTCTTATGTAACAGTCAAGAGGTAGGTTGGAAATCCATGGCAAGTGCTTTGCTCTACAAGGTCATCCTTTATATTATTTTTCCATCATTCCAAGAGTATGGTCTTAACCTTACATCCCTGGCCCATGGGGGGCTGTGGACAGAATTTAGGGATTCTGTTGATGGAAAATGTCAAATCTTTACTTTCATTCTGCTCTAAATAAGATTTAATATTTCTTTCACTTTTGAATATGGGTGGCAAACAACAGTGATTTTAGCGGTACCTATGACTTTGCCATCAATAGAAATTATAGAGAATTTTATATATTTGTTACAGTATCTTAAAATATTATACTACATCAGTACTAACAGTAGACCTGCCTCTAGAGCTTGTTATTCAATAGGTTAATAAACACATACTTATCCTATTAAAACTTTTAAAGATAATTTTGAGAAGTATATTTTCATATATGTTGATTTCAGAGAGAGGAAGGCAGAGGGAGAAATAGATAGATGAGAGAGAATCATTGATTAGCTGCCTCTTTGCATGCCCCACACTGGGGACTGAGCCTGCAACCAGGGCATGTGCCCTGACTGGGAAGAGAACCTTGACCTCCTGGTTCATAGGCTGCTGCTTAATCACTGAGCCACGCCAGCTGGGCAATATATTTTCCTTTTTAACCTATGCTTTTTATTTTATGCATTTATAAACATTATTCTAACAAGGACTCCATAGATTTTACCACAGCACAAAATAGGATAAAATCTCTGCTCTGAGATGTTTCCCTTGTCCTCACAGTATAATCTCGCTTCTCTGCCCCTTATCATTCCATTCTGGTCAGAAGAAAAGGAGAAAGAGGAAGTGGGGCAAGCATTTTCCTTATAAGAAAATGACCCAGAAGATGCACACATTCCTTCTGCTCATATTATGCTAGTGATAATATAGTCAAATGGACACATCTAGCTGCAAGGAATACAGGGACTGTAGTCTCTAACTAGAGGCCGTGTACCTGATAAGTAGGGTGGTGGCACTGGTGTGCTCGAGAACTAAAATGAAGAAAATATGTATGGGTGAAAGCTAACAGTCTTTACTACTCCCACATAATTCTATTTGGATTCTGAAATCTGTTTCATTGATGTTTTAGCAAAACATATGATTTCTCCTGATCTGGCGAGTAAAAAAAAAAAATTTGTAGTCATATTTGGGGTATCTCTATACTGCCTCTCTCCAAAAAGTTCAGTTCACATTATAGACATTTTTATAAGGAATTGGTCTGCAAGATTTTCAGACTGATTGTTGCATCTGTAGGCTGGAAAAGCATTGTGAACATAGAAGGTGCTTTTCTTGCCCCAGAATGGTTAAATGGGAAGATCATATAAATGCAGATAATTACATTCAATATCAGTAACAAAAGCATGTTCTCAAGCATTCATCTGGTTGTGAAAGTCCTTTGTATAGAGTTAAAAGCTTTATTCAAATTCTGGGTTTTTGTATTGTTTTTGTATTTTTGAGTAAACATACTTTGAATGTTTATTCTGTGCCAGACAGGACACTGGGGATTCAGCACACAAAAATTAATAAGAAAGTTTTCTTATCCTTGAGAAGCTCAGAATCATGTTTGAGTGTGGGAGGAGGATGGCACACGTAAATAAATAAGTTGTCTGTAAGTGTGATTGTTGCTAAAAGAGAGAATAAAGATGTAAGGGAAATAGAAAATAGAAAATAGAAATGAATGTCAAAAAAGGAATGGAAGATTAATCTTCAAAGAGATGGAAGTTACTACTTTTATTATTACACTAGAGGCTCGGTGCACGAAATTTGTGCATTGTGGGGGGGGCCGGTCCCTCAGCCTGGCCTGCACCCTCTCCAATCTGGGACCCCTTGGGGGATGTCTGACTGCTGGTTTAGGCCCAGCAGTCAGACATCTCTCTCACAATCCAGGACTGCTGGCTCCTAACCAGTTGCCTGCCTGACTGATTGCTCCCTAACCGATCCCCTGCTAGCCCGATCGTTCCCAACTGCCCTGCCCCACTGGCCTGGTCTCCCCCAACAGCCCTCCCTTGCTGGCCCAATCACCCCAACTGCCCTCCCCTGCTGACCTGATCTCGCCCCCAACTGCCCTCCTCTGCAGGCCTGATCACCCACAACTGCCCTCCCCTGCCAGCTGTCTTGTGGTGGCCATCTTGTGGCAGCCATTTGTGATGATGTGGGCAGCCATCTTGTGATGATGTGGTGGTCATCTTGTGGCAATGTGGGGTGGCCATCTTGTGGCAGCCATCTTGTGATGATGTGGGGGCAGCCATCCTGTGACGACATCACAGCAGCCATCTTGTGATAACATCGCGGCGGCCATCTTGTGACGACATTGCGCGATGCCACCTAGGCTTTTATTATATAGGACATGTAACCAATAAGTCATCTGTCCCTGAGATGTATCTGTTTCCACCCTCTCTGACTTGCAGTATTTCTTTATAATCATCTTTAAGAATTTTCTATCAAAATACAAGCTGGCAATATTACTTTTACTGAATATTTTATAAAGGATGAGGGTAATTGACATTGCACAGTTCAATGTTATTTCACTCCAAATTAGTATTTCAGTTCAATATTACTTCACTTCAAAAAGTCCCTTTAGACCTTCCTCATTTTCAGTCCCTCCAACTCTGAAGTCAAATAGGGGTTTATCTCTGCTCTATCTCCAGGAATCACGTAATTTTTCTGTTCCAGTTTCCCTTCTACCCTCCCCCTGCTCCACACCAGCCTTTCTTCTTCAGAGCAGCTCACTTCTACCCAGCAACTATGGACCTGTTCACCTGTATCCATACTTCAGTAGTGTCTTTTAAGTATAGAAAAGGCCAGTTGAGATGATTAATTTTTAAAAATGTATTGCTACACCCAGAACTGTTTAGAGCATTGCTTGCTTTAGGTAAGGGAGTGAAGCAAGATGCAGTAGCATAGTGTTGAGGGAGTAAGACTGGGTATTAAGGTAGCTCATTGGTAATGCTTTTGTTCCTTGTGGTTGCCTGTAATTGTATATGTCAGTGACTCAGATTGGTATAAGCCTCCAGAGGGGCTCCTGATGTTCTGTTTCTTCCCTACTCCTTAATGCAGTACACTATTTAGGTTCATCTTTCAAATTTCCTAGAGAAATTAAATACTGTGAACAGTTTGGAAGTAAAGGAAGGGAATGAATAGGGAGGAGATGGAAAAACATTCTAGGTTGGAAAAAATGGCAGAAATAAATCCAGGACCCAGGGGTGGTGGTGGAGATGGGAAAAATCCAGAATCTCTCATCCAATACCATGATCCTAGGTCCCTAAAGTTAATATAGCCAAATATTAACTCTGCTCATTTCTAGTTCAGCAGGGTAGGATGAGTGTGCTTTTCTAGGCGTCGCTTATAAAGTGAGCTCCTGAGGTGACCCAACAGTTGCCTCGAGGCTTCATCCCCTCCAGGTTGTGTGCTAAGAGAGGATGGTGAGACCAAAGGGTTCATTAGAAGTGAAGTAAACTTGGAGCAGTAGCTGTTGGGTCAAAGTGGACAGTGCCTGGGGGAGATGGTTGTTTGTGTTGTAAAAATGGGGAATTGAACTGGAGTCAAAGAAAGAGAAGGAAGGATAGGATAGCATGTTATGACAGGGGTGATAGATTCTAAATATTTTTCATGTGTGGAGAGAGATTGGGTGTACCTTACTTAGATCTCCATCAGTTAGTTCACTTTATGTTGCAAGTATTAACTAATCTAACTCAAACTTTCTTAAACAATAGAGGTTTTTTTAATCCTCATCTGAGGAAATGTTTTTTAAATTGATTTTATAAAATATTTTAAAATATATTTTTATTGATTTCAGAGAGGAAGGGAGAGGGAGGGAGAGATAGAAACATCAATGATGAGAGTCATTGATTGACTGCCTCCTACATGCCCCCTGCAGGGCACTGAGCCCACAGCCCAAGCATGTGCCCCTACCAGGAATGGAACCATGACCTCCTGGTTCATAGGTCAACACTCAACCACTGAGCCACATTGGCTGGATGTAAAATTGATTTTGAGAGAGAGAGAGAGAGAAAGGTAGAGACAGAGAGAGACCTCACTAGGTTGCCTCTGCTACATGCCCTGACAGGGAATCGAACACACAACCTTTGGTGTACAGGAGGATGCTCAACCGACTGAGTCACCACCACCCCTCCCCCAGGCTTAAAAAATAGAGTTTTTATTAGACTACTAGGGGCCCAGTGCATGAATTTGTGCACCTTGAAAGGAACTGTGGGCTGTGAGGCTACAGTGGGCACAGGGGTGGGTCTTGGCCCCTCCCACCACAGCCCCCGCCCCCTGTCTGCTGGTAGCCTGGCTCCTGCCACCACTGCTCCCATACACTGACAGCACTGACCCTGCCCCCGCTTGCATCTGCTGACTGTGCGGAGCGATTGGGGCTGGCCTGTCAGCGGGTGTGAGCGGTGGCTGCTGCCCTGATCACCTCTCAGGAGCAGGGGGAGGTGGAGAAGCCCTGAGGGGCAATTGGGGCCGGCGCCAGGCACTGGCAGCAGCTGCGAGTGGCCATTCTGGTGCCAGCAGCGGGTGCGAGCAGGGCCAGCACCAGCAGCAGGTGCGAGCGCCAGGCAGGACATGGCACACGGGAGCAAAGAATTTTCAGTAACCACCAGAGGCCCACTCTAATGACAGCAAACAGTGCCCCGCCTTGGACTGGCACCCCCGCTCACGGCCATTGCCCACCATGTTCCACACGTGCGCCCCCTCGTCACCAGCACATGTCATAGCAACCGGTTATTCGGTTATTCTGCTGTTTGGTCTATTTGCATATTAGCTTTTTATTATATAGGACTAGAGGCCCAGCACACGAAATCGTGCACAGGTAGGGTCCCTAGGCCTAACCTGTGATCAGGGCCATCTTTCGCCTGCTCGCCAGTCCCCAGTCCCGCCCCGCCGCCTCTACCCACCCCAGTTCCCCATGGTTCACTGTTGGCCATCCAGCAATTGGAGCCTGCAGGCTGGGGGGAGGGACCGAGAAGTGGTCAATGCACCTCATAGTGACTAGTCAATCGGTCTTGCTGATCGTTACGCCGTTACGGTTGCTGGCCTTTTATCATATAGGATGGTTAAGATAGTAGGCTTTCTTTGGACTAAGACTGCTTGGCTTTGAATTCTGGCTTTAACACTTGTGATCTTGATTAAGTTACTTAATCCTGGTATCTCATTTTCTTCATTTTAATTAAATAAATTCATTTAAACTAAATTTAATTAATTGATAAATGTAAAGTATATAGAAGAGTGCTTGCCTCTGGCAAGATTTCAATAAAGATAGCTATTATTTGTTATGATTATGTTAGTAAAACCAATCTCCCAAACCTATGAAATTGGTTTACAGAAGTCCACCAGGCTAAAAGAAGTAATAAGTTTGTTTACTTTGGTATACTTAGTATTTTATTTTATTATTTTTTAAAAATATGTTTTTATGGATTTTAGAGAGAGGGATAGAGAGATAGAAACATCGATGAGAGAGAAACATTGATTGGCTGCCTCCTGCACACCTCCTACTGGGACCAAGCCCGCAACCCAGGCCTGTGCCCTGACCAGGAATTACTTTTGGTTCATGGGTCAAAGCTCAACCACTGAGCCACCCTGGCTAGGTAGTATTTTAAATCATTATATTCAGTGTCAACTATGCCATTTTTTATATGAATTAGGGTCCTAATATGAAACTGAACTAACTGCATGTGTAGTCACTTTAGTTGTACAACAACCCTACCAAATATTTAAGTGTAAATTATGGTGATGACTAAATGAAGAAAAGCTGCAGTTACCAAAACCTCCACCCAGTTGACTGTGCAGGATGAATAATTGGGTGGCGGTATAAAGAATGCTCATGAGGACCAGGCTGCTGCCAATTAGATCTTCTAAGCTAATTAAATGTTCTCCCAACTGGAATGCACAGAAGACAGTTGGACATTAGCCTAATGGCTTTTGAGGATAACCTACAGTTTGTCAGTAAGAGGTGTGGTGAGCACCATGGGACTTTTCTCAGACTGCTGGTTAACATACTGTCATTTTAATCCCTTAAATCAATAAATGGGGAGAGAAAAAGAAATTCAAACTGTAATTGGAGGAAAAGAGAGAAATAAAGAGAAAATGGAAGGAAGAATAATATTTATAAAATGCCTTCTTTGGGCCAGACACTTTCTAGGGACTTTTGAATATTATTCTCATATCAGCCCTATGGGAAAGATATTACTATCCCCATTTGTAACAGACATCATTGGTTGCCTATATAACAACTATAGGGGTCTCCCAAAAATGCACACACACACTTTGAATAATTATAAAGGCAGTGTTTATTAAAATACATTTCATTTTCACAATTGAACTATCAGCTGTTAAAGTGTGTATACATTTTTTGGGACACCCTATATTTCTTTCTAGCTGATAGAGCTTCATGTTCTGTGAGTGGTTGCCTCCCTCATATGACTTAGGTCTTTCACATTTCCCCATCCCTCAGCAACAGGGATAATCATGATAGGTCATTGTTTTCCCATTATCCTGGACAGGGATTATCTAACCATGAATAAGAGATACAATTCTAGTCAATAAAAAGTGATGAGAAGGCTTCTGGGGAAATTCTGAGAAAAATTTCTCTATTCTTTAAAAGAGATCCCAGAAGGACAGAGGCTTCTTTTGCAGCTGTACATACATGGCTGTGTCTATATAGGCTGCATGAAAGTGTGGGGAGTTATCTTGTCATCATAAGAGCAGCTACCCTGAGGGAAAAGCAGACATACTGAAGTTCCTCCTAGCTTTGGACTTCTGTGCATTATTTAACCCTCTTTGGGGATGGGGTTCTATTACTTGTGAAGAAAGGCATCCTAACTAATGACCATTTTCTATACTATGAGAAAACTGAGGTAGGGAAAGATGAAGAGAATTGCCTACATTACATGCATGATAAGGAGTAGAGAGCAGATTATACTTTCTACTATGGAGATTTGTTTCTTGTAAATGCATGTGTGCGCACACCCACATACACACATTCCACTCTGACAATTTCTATATTTGAACTGTCAGATTAGTCCATTTACACTTATTGTAGTTACTGATATATGGATCTGTTTCTACTGCATTGCTTATTTTTAAAAATTTGCTCCACTTTTGTTGTTGTTGTTGTTAATCCTTACCCGAGGATATTTTTCCATTAATTTTTAGAGAGAGTGGGAGGAAGAGGAAGAGATGCAGAGAAAGTAACATCCATGTGAGAGACACAGGAAGAGCGAGACACAGAGAGAGACATATCAATTGGTTGCCTCCACACACACTCCCCAACCAGGGCCGAGGATGGAGCCTGCCACGAAGGTAAGTTCCCTTGACAGGAATCGAACCCAGGACCCTTCAATCCATGGGCTGACGCTGTATCCACTGAACCAAATTGGCTGGGCTTGCTCCACCTTTTCTATATTTCTTTTAAATCTTTTTTTTTTAAGAAAATCTTCTCCCAACAAGATGAGAAGTCTATTTATGCTTATGCTCTTAAAATTTCCTACCTTGCCCTGGCCGGCTTAGCTCAGTGGATAGAGCATCAGCCTGCGGACTGAGGGGTCCCGGGTTCGATTCCGGCCAAGGGCACATGCCTGGGTTTCGGGCTCCATCCCCAGCGGGGGGTGTGCAGGAGGCAGCCGATCAATGATTCTATCTCATCAGTGATGTTCCTCTCTCTCTCCCTCTCTCTTCCTCTGTGAAATCAATAAAGAAATATTAAAAAAAAATTTCCTATCTTGATCTCATATTTCTACATTATCTAGCAATTTAATAAGGGGGCTATTATGTATAGATTTTTTCTTTCTTCAAATTTAACTTGTTTAAAAAAAACTCTATCAAGATATTTATTCACCTGACTATCTTGCTATAAATTTCTTATATCAAATCCTATCTAATAAAAGAGTATATGCAAATTGACAATCACTCCAACACACAAGATGGCCTCCCCCATGTGGACACAAGATGGCCGCCATATGATGGCCAGCGGGGGAGGGCAGTTGTGGGCGATCAGGCCTGAAAGGGAGGGCAGTTGGGGGTGATCAGGCCTGCAGGGGAGGGAAGTTAGGGGTGACCGGGCCTGCAGGGGAGGGCAGTTGGGGGTGATCAGGCCTGCAGGGGAGGGAAGTTAGGGGTGACCGGGCCTGCAGGGGAAGGCAGTTAGGGGCAATCGGGCAGCAGGGGAGCAGTTAGGTGTTGATCAGGCTGACAGGAGAGTGGTGAGGGGGTGATTAGGCTGACAGGCAGAAGTGGTTAGGGGCAATCAGGCAGGCAGGCAGGCGAGCGGTTGAGAACCAGCAGTCCTGGATTATGAGAGGGATGTCTGACTGCCCGGTGGGATCAGGCCTAAATGGGCAGTTGGACATCCCTAGAAGGGTCCCAGATTGGAGAGGGTACAGGCTGGACTGAGGGACACACACCCCATGCACAAATTTCATGCACCGGGCCTCTAGTTTCATAATATTTACTTATTCTAAACTCAATCAATGGCCTGATGAGTGGCCTAATGTTGGTCTCCAGTATGTTAAAATTTGGAATATCATACTTTGCAGTGTGTATGATGGGTTTCATTGCAAATTTTAAATACCTTTTAAAATTTGTGAAATTTGAATTAAGCATTTGTGTAACCTTTGAAGTCCTCAGTAGAATATCTTGTTTTTTCTTAACTAAGATTTAAGAATACCTTTATTTCATATATGTCATACTGCATTTCTTAGATTTTTTTTTTCTCTTTTTTAAGTATTTCATCCAAAACACTTCTTCAGTATGTCTTCTTTTTTTTTTTTTTTTACGACTTTTAGAAACTGTTTATTTTCCATCAACCTTATTTCCATTCTGTTAGGAATTTGTGGAAGAACAGCTTAAGAGCACTCCGTGGTTGTTCCTACCCATTCAGTGGCCTGAACAGTGGGGGCTGCAGACCAGTGCTCATCTGCAGTAGGAAATTGCTGAATGGGCACAGAAGACACCTGCATGCCTTCAGACTAGTCTGCCTACCCACATTGGGGAGGACAATCTACTTTGCTGAGCCCACAGCTCAGGGCAAGATTCTAAGAGGAATTGTTCCTGTTCATTTCTCCTAGAACAGAAAGAAGGTGAGTGTTTGACTTGAAAAGGGGAGATCTTCCCACCTCACCCCACCCCATCCCATCAATGTTCAGAAGGAGAACTGGGAAGAATAGGGCTTACAATTAGAGAAAAGGAATAGTAAAAGATTCTTAACATTCAATGTTTTTGATATTGTCTTCAAATAAACCAACCTGTTCCAGCTGTGCTACAGGCTGTTGAGGGAAGGGTCACTTGTCTACACATGAGCCAGAGTAGTTATTAAGTGAACAGGAACACGGCTTGCCTCCTCACTGGCCACCATGGTGTGAGACATCCCTAAGGGGAAAGTGAGTTTGGGAGAGGACTGAGGCTTTCTGGTCTTCCGCAACAGCTGTACAGAGACTTTCTTGTAGAAATGAACTTAAAGGATTCGGGTATTTATTACAAGACAGTTTTCTCTTTATATTTCTACTTTCTCTCAGTAGCTCAGCAGTCCCAGTTTTCCCAGCAGGGTTCCAGAGCTGCTCCTCCTTTACTATCTCCCCTCCACCAAAGCAGATATCACCAAGCCATTGCAGCTCTCTTTGCCACAGAGTTTAGACTCTTTGCCTCTATCTCCTTCTGAAAACAGAGCTCTGGGCAGCAGACAACACTAATTGTGGAGGACTGACACACTCGATTAAAGCCTATGTGACACCCCTCTCCGGACTTTTCCTAACTTCCCTCCAAAAGGAAACATACCGGTGCCCTGCTCGTTTTCTGAGATGCTACCTTTCCTAAGGTAGGTTGGTAATGGGTTGATGTGTTTTCCTCCCGGGAAATACATTTCTATTTAAAGTGTAGGGAATGCTTGATGGTAAAGGAATGACCCTAATGCTAGAAGTGTCAGTAAGTCAAGTGAACAGAAAGATGGCATACTATGACAGAAAGCGTTTTGGCATCATAGGCATTCAGTAACTGTTAGTTCCAGTTTTCCTCTGTGCTGAGTGCTTCCTGATTACCTAGTACTGTGTCAGATACCCACCAGAGTTTAAGATACGGACCTTTTCTTTAAGATGGTTTTATTTATTTGATAGGATGATATGGGGCAACCTCTTATTTCTTTTCAGTTACCATTATGTTATAGGCAGCAGTCTGGCCGATAGAATCGGTTTTAAAGTTAGAAAAGGAGCAGAGTGTCAGTCATCTGCTTTGCGTCTACACAATCTCAAACCAGCAGCTGAGTTTTTTCCCTTAACTCTTTTGAGTATTGGAAGGCAGAGGAAATACTTGCTGCCCAGCAACTTGAAGATGGAAAACACATCTTTTGATTAATTAAAAGCAAACTGTTGGAACTACTTACCTTTCCATTCTTTAATTAACAAAGCCCACAGGCCACATGAGGAAGTAATAACACTCATTATGTTGTGATGAAGGACTGTGATGATGAGTTAAGTCAGACGGGACTCCAGGCACATTCCCTTCAAGGCTTCCCCAAGATGTTGCCCCAGTGTAGACAGATCCTTACTTGCAGAAGAATTCTATCTCACCAGCCCCAGCGCATGCTTCTCCGGGAGTGCGTTTCCTTTTTAAGGGGACGAGGAGCCCTTGAAACAAAGGGTTATATTTTAATTAAGCCTAGGCATCCTTTTTGGAATTTCCTTTATTGAAAGAACACCTCCTTTGATTTGTATCTGTTTGTGTTAGGGTTTGGAACAACAAAAAAAGATTGATCCCTTCCAGGCAGAACTGTCCCATCTGAATGATCAAAAGCCACGTCAGCTGACATACAAACCAACAAATTATTTTCTTATTGTCCTTTAAGTCTCCCAGGAAGCCCTTTTTGAAGATTGTCTCTATTCCTCAAGCTTTGCTCATCATCCTTCATGCCTGTGGGTGGTCTCAAGGAATTTGAGGAAATGACAAACACCCATTCTACTGGTAGGTGGAAACCCCCGCCCAACCCTCCAACTTGGCTCCAGTCTGAGTCTGAGAGGTTTCTCTTGCTGTGTCACCACGGCGCCACTGAAATTTTTAGTCAAATGGCTCCCCTTTCATGGGGAGATTGATCTTTAAAATATACTTGCAGCTCATTCAACTGCAGCAGTGTCAGTTAAGATGCTGCCTCCACATGATTATGAAGGAGATGAAAGAGACTCACTTTCTTAAGTATACTTTTTTTAGTGACTCTCTGATGGGATATCTCTGGAAAATCCTTGCTTCTTCCAAGGAGATTTTTTCATTCACCAGTTTGATTATAAAATAGAAGTCACCCTCTTAAATTAAATGAATTCTAAACTACCTTTTACTTACATTTCCATTTTTGCTTTTCAAGAACTGAGTGATGGAGTCTATGGGGGAAATTTAGAAACGTTTTTGTGGCCAACTTTGCATGCCCTATTTCAACAAGTTGTAATGCTGTACAAATAGCAATGTTGTCATCTTTCTGTCATTGAACAATCTCATAACGCTGAAACCTTGAACGTGATCTGAATTGTAGAATATTTTAAAACTAGCTGAAGGAAACCATCCCAAATTCCATGGTGTCAGTACTTGTTTTCATCACATTGGTTTGGCTACAGGTACAGAAGTCCTACAAATATACTTTCTCCTTCTTTTAGACCTTGAGGTACTCACAGGATATGAGGAGCTGATCTCCACAAATAGGCAGGGAGGATCTGAAACTTGAAATCCTCATTAAATATGGTGTCTGTCATGCTTACTCTGAAGGTGGGTTGACACCATCCTGCTATAAGACACCACTAACTCTTGCCTGGCTTATTGATATTATTTCTTATCTGGTCTGCCCAAGTCTACTTTGACACTCCTCCAATCCATTCTCACACAGCATCCAGAGTGAGCTTTCCAAAATGGCAATCTGATTTTGTCTTTGAGTTTTGTTAGTTTAGTTCCCCTGAAAAGCATATGCCAAGACATGATTAGACGTGCAAGGATTTACTGGGGAAAAGGAGAAGTTGAAGGAGATGGGCCGGTCTCAGTGATGCTGTTGGCTTAAAATGCTTGGAGTCCCTCAGCTGGGCCTGTGCTACTTGTGGTGAGGCCCATAGACATTTCCCTGACAGCAGCCAATGTTGTGGCTGGACTGGCCCTTGTGGTTCTTATTATGACGAGGCACCTCAGCAACCACCATCAGGAATTTTGAAAACACAAGGTTTATAACTCATAGATCCTGGAGGGTACATGGCAAAATCAAGCATTCAGTCAAATGGTCAGTTACCTAAACCAACTAGAGTTTTCTAAAAAGGGGAACTTCATGGGTGGGGAGGCCTGGTTCTTTAACTATTTGTGTATCTGGCAATGTATTTATTTGAGATGGTGTCTTTGAAGTATATGCCTGGGCAATCAAACGCTTAATGTTAGGTACTTACATCACTGTCAGGAAAGCTAACTGTCAGCAGCCTACACTGAGAGAAGCGGGCTTGATCCCTCTAAAATAGAGAGGGAAGGAAGAAAGGTTGGGTAGGAAGAGTTTCAGACTACAGTGCAGGTCTAAAAAAGTTTCTCCCTGGCTCATGAGGAGTCTGTGTCAAAATTGCCATCCTGTCCCATGTCTCACAGGAATGGGCCTGCATTAGTATTCCTGCCGTACTCTATCGTTGGCTGGGAGCACCTGTGGGAAGTGTGGCCTCGGTGTGGGCACAGTAACAGGTTCAGAGCACAGCACTTGGGGCCACCTGTTACTTTCTCTCCCTAGTGCAGGCAAGCTGAGAATTGCATTTTTCATGACAGCCAACACAGGGGTATCCTGGAAACCTCCAGCTCCTTCCTCATACCACCCACAGATGTGTATTAAAGAAGCAGTCTTAATAAACAGAGTGCTTGCTCTGCAAATTGAACCCAAACGTGGGCCTTTAATCAGATTGTCACCACCAAGTATTTCCGAAGAGAAATTCTGAAACCATCTCTGGCGTCTCTCTCATTGCGATGGTTAGTTTTATGTGTCCACTTGACAGGGCTGTGGGGTGTGCAGATATGAGGTTAAACATAATTTCTGATTGTGTCTGTGTGGGTGATTCCAGGTGAGATTAGCATTTGAATTGATAGACTAAGGCAGATTGCCCTCCCTAAAGCAGCTGAGCCTCGCCCAACCCATTGAGGGCCTGAATAGAATAAAAAACCTGCTTGATGAGTTGCAACATCAGTCTTCTCCTGCCCTTGAACTAGGGTATACACCATCTGTGCTTCAATTCTTGGGCCTTTGGACTCAAACTGGGACTACACACTGGCTTTCCTGGGTCTTCAGATTGAAGTTGGTAGATCAGCAGATTGCGGGACTTTTCAGTGTCCTTAATTGCATGAACCAAATCCTTATAATAAATCTCTTTATATACATAAAAAGTAATAACATTATGTATGTAATTATATATAATTATTTATATAAGTTATATACATATATGTGATTATCATCTATCCATCTACCTACCAATATCCTATTGGTTCTGTTTCTCTGGAGAATCCTATTCAGGACACTCACACTCATACTTACAACAGTGGTTTTCTTCTTAAAATAAAGCTTACCATTCTTTTAAAAACCTTATAATCATCTGTAAGGACTTCATATTCTTTTATCTAGGTTTCCCCCTCACCCTCTGTGCTCCAGCGATAGTGGGGATCTTTCAGTCCTTGGAACTCTCTAAATTTCTTCTCACCTCAGGGTCTTTGCACATCTTGTTTTCTTTGACTCAAATACTTCTCTCTTAATTCTCCAAAGACAAATAACAACTAGTCCCTGCTTTCAGTGACCTTTCAGTCTCTACTGTTGGCCTCAACATTGGCTGCATGTTAGAATCATATGGAGAACTTAAAAAAATTCTGATGTCTAGACAACACCCCAAATAAATTGAATCAGATACACTGGGGGTGTCAGGATTTAGTAGTTTTTAAAGCTCAACAGGGACATTGCAAGGAAAAAGTCTGATTAGGAGTTAAATGAATTACACACCCATTAGTTGAGAATAGAAAGATTACTTGATGCAAATGATGACTGGAATGTTTTCCTGAGGCCCTGACATTTAAAGTAAGGTAAAAGGATTGGTAAGTTTAGAATAAGTGAATGAATGACTAGCCCATATCCTGGATGGAAACACTTTCTCTCTTGATTCTGTGACAAATCATTTCACTAAATGTGATGAATAGCAATAATAGCCAAAATAGATTCATTGTTTACCAGGCACTGTTCTGTGCTCTTGATTGGTATTATCTCATTTAACCCACACATCCAAGGTGAGAAAACTGAGGCACAAAGTGGTTAGGTAACTCGCCCAGGTCATCACAGCTGGTGAGAGTAGAGCCAGGTTTGAATCAGGAAGCCTAACTTATGAGCCCAGCATCATCTTCTGACGATGAAGGTCAATGCATTGTATTGTCAAGTACATAGTAAGTACTAAAAAATGCTCCTTCTTCCTCCTCCTCCTCTTCCACCTGCTCCTCTTTCTTATTCTACTTCTTCTTTTTTGCTTTGTTCCTCTCCTCCTTTTTCTTCATTTTATCAGTCTTGTTCTAACAAGGGCTATACTCTGCACCTCATTTCAGGATTGAGTGTTCGGAGGTGTAACCTTACTTCTTGTACTTCTGTCAGGAAAGGTGTGTGAGATCTGATATTCTTTCCCCCATTCTCTTTGACTGTGTCATAAGCATATGTCAAGTGACTGTTGAAGAGAGTCCATAAAAGGAGGTATATTTCAGAGTCCACATTTTAGATCAGACTAAACTAAATGTTTATTACCCTTATCCTAAATTGAAGTGAAGCATAATGGTCTGTCCGTTATTCTTTGGTCTCCTCCTATTTTCAAGCATTCCCTGTGAATGTTAGAGGGACTCTCGCCATTGGAGAGCCACCAACTTTAGCTTGCCAGATGCAAATTCAGGAAGAAGAAAGAGTGGAAGTTGAGGGGTGGAGACAGTATAGAAAAGAAAAACTTAAAATGGTTTTCAAAAATTTGATCCAGGAAATTTACAAATCCTAAACAAGTTATGGGAATCAAAAGAAAGGAAACATTGTTTCAGTACATAATGGACTTATTGAGAGGAAAAGCCTAACCAATTGAGTGTCAAGACATTTTATAAAACCTGTCTTCACTGAGGCCACTCTAAAGAGAAGGTGTGTGGCTCCCTCATTCCCCAGGTAGCAAAAGCTCTGCCAACAGACAGTCACTCTGTCCAAAGCCCTGAGCCCAGTTTAGCTTCTTGCCATCTAACAACCATTTGATTTCGCACTCTGTTGAAAGGAATCTAGAAAGGAGAAACCATAAGATTCTGTATTCTCCAGAGTAATGGCAGTGTTGGAGTCCATAGCAATGAAATCATTGCCTTGGGTTATCTGTTAATTCCCCTGGCTAAACATTAAGCCTGGAAAGTCATCAATTACAAAAGAGAAGGGGCTTGAGTAAGACATAAAAATAAACAGAAAAGCTGGACAGGCATGAGGCAAAGCTCTCCAGAGCTTAGGACACTTGCTTCTATGTAGTAGCCAACTCTGGTCTGTAAAACCCAGTAATCAATTGTATGAGACTTGGAGGAAACGACAGGCCAAGGATTCATCAATGCCATGTGTATATTGCCACGCCACACTCAGTGGTTTGGGAACTGTGTTAGGCTGCTTTCTAGCTGAACTGGTTTATGGATTTAAAAACTCTTTTTTTCCCCTTTGGAATATCCAAGGAGGAAGAGACTACCTTTTAGCCTTCCTCTTGTGATGATGGACTGAGAAAGCCTGTGAAGTTGGTGGATTTGATCCATGCGACTCTCACCCTTCATACCTCTCCAGCATCTATCTACCCTCAAAATAAAGCACTCTATAGTCTGAGCAATAGAACCAGGGAGACACAAGCACTTCCTGGCAGGAACAACTTCTAGGCTTTTTCAAAGTTGTCAAAGATCATAGGAAGAAGGGAACATAAGAGAGTAGTAGAGCCATACAAGAATGTGTTAAAGATGTAACAAAGTCCAGCATGAAAGAAAATAAACGTTAGAGATGACAATTAACCAAGGGGAAGTGAGTTATAGAATCCCTGCACTACTCATTGAATGGAAACTAGCTTGCTATCTTGGAGCTGACAAATAGAGAGTGATCTAGGAAGGCAGGCCACATTATGATTTTAGATCTACTGCTGACAGAGATTATTATATAGAAGTTGAGTTTGAATTCTCTTCGATCCCATTGCTTTCTATGTCGTGACTGATGCAGCTGTGATAGGGACCAATGAGGTAACTGCAACTGTCTTCTCTAGAAGATGCTTTGTTTATTGGAGCCATGGAACATGTGTGCTGGAAGGGACGTTAGAGATTTTCTGGCATACTGTTCATCTGAGTGAGATCCAGAGAGAATAAATGGCTTGCCTGAAGTCATAGAGGTAAAGATTAATGAAACGGGACTTATGGAGTCTGTGTATGATGTAGGAAGCTGGAAAGAGCACCAATTCTCACAGGAACAACCATAAAAAGTTCCAATATGCAAATTCAGAAGTTCCTTGAACCCATCAGAGCACTGAAGTCACAGGGAAATCAATTAACCTGAAATCTAAAGAGGGACAGGTACCTCCAAGGAGCAATGAGACTCAAGCACTTGTTTACAGGGGAAGACTCACTGGTGAATAGAACTTGGCTGAGATTTTTAGCAAATTGCTAGAGCCTGAATGTAGGCTAATTAGAAAATATATAACCTCAGGGGGCCACAGACACAAGCAGAATTTACAGCTACTTTGGGGATCTTCTGCATGGACTCACAAAAAAAAATTGGGGTCAGGATGAAAATCCTGAGGAAGCTTCCATCATGGTGCAGACCTGGGGGTGAGGAACAGCTGCCACTGTGGGGATGGCCCCAGTCCTCCCCTGTCTCTCATGTGGAACATGTACTTAAGCCACTACACACATGAATAATAACTAGTAGCCTGAGTATCTACTGACATACACAAGATATCTGGCTTTCAACAAAAAATTACAAGGCAGACAAAGAAGCAAGAACACACACACACACACACACACACACACACACACCGTCAGGAGGCAAAACATTTAATAGCACCAGACTCATATATTATACAGATATTGGGACTATCAAGGAATTTAAAATAGTGATGACTAATATGCTAAGAGCTCTAATGAAAAATGTGGACAACATGCATGAAAAGATGGCTAAATTCAGCATAGAGATGGAAACGATAGGAAAGGAACTGGTGGAAATACATAAATGGAAAATAGTAACAGAGGTGAGGAATTCCTTCTACAGGCTCATCTATAAACTCTAAACAGCTGAGGAAAAAAATGATCTTGCTTATGATCTGAACATTGACTTTTAGTAGCATTTGACACAAACGTTCTTTTACTTGATGAACGTTCTTCACTTGGTTTCAAGGAGCCCAAACTCCCTTCATTTCCTTTGTACTTCACGCGCTGCTGCTTCTCAGTTTCCTTTGCAGGTCCCTTTTTTCTTCTAACCCTTAATATTGGAGTGACATAGTGCTCAACCCTTGGTCTCTCTTCCCTTCTCCAGTTACTCCATTGTTGATCATCTAATCTCATGGCTTTATTTTAATTTGTTAAATATATTTTTTTCTTCATTTCAGAGAGGAAGAGAGAGATAGAAACATCAATGATGAAAGAGAATCGTTGGTCAACTGCCTCCTCTAGGCCCCACACTGGGGAACAAGCCTGCAACCTGGGCATGTGCCCTGACCAGGAATTGAATCATAACCTCCTGGTTCATAGGTCCACGCACAACCACTGAACCATGGCAGCTGGACTTAGTCTCATGGCTTTAAATACCACTTATGTTCTCATGACTCTCATGTTTATACCTCTAATTCAGGCCTCCTTCCTGATCTCCACATCTATTGGCATGTCCTCTGAATATCTAGTAGGCATCTCAAATGCCTCATCTTGAGCTCTTATCTCTTTTCTCACAAGGTTATTTCCCTGTTGCCTTACAAAGTCAGCTGTAGCAGTTTCATTCTTCAAATTGCTCAAGCCAAAAGCTATCTCTTACATTATACATCCTAATTATCAGGAAATCTCATGGACTACCTTAGAGATATATCCTGAATATGACTCTTTTGATCACCTCTACTGCTACCACTCTGGATCTAGTCACCATCACTTTCCACTTGAATTATTGATATTTCATCTTAAAATATCTTCCTAATCAGTCTCTTTGCTTCCAGTCTTATCCTCACTTCACTTTAACCTAAGCTCTGAACAGCACCCAGATTGGACATTTATAACATAAATCAAATTATGCCAGTCATCTCTTCAAAACCATCCAGTGGCTCCCTATACTCAGAGCAAAAGTCTGTCATGGGCTGAATGACACCCCCGCCCCAAATTAATATGTTGAAGTCTGAACCCCCAGTACCTCAGAGTATGTCTGTGTTCAGAGATAGGGCCTTTACAGAGGTATTTAAAGTAAACTGAGATCATATGGGTAGGTCCTCATCCAATATGACGGATGTCCTTAAAAGAATTCAGACAGCACACAGATCAAGAGATGACCATGTGAACATTCAGTGAGAAGGCAGCCATCTGCAAGTCAAAAAGAGAGGCCTGAGAAGAAAACAATCCTGATGACACCTTCATTTTGGACTTCCAGCCTCCAGAACTGTGAGAAAATAACTTTCTCTGGTTTAAGCCAACCATGTGGTACTTTGTTATGGAAGCCCTAGCAAACTAATACAAAACCCAAATCCTTTCAATGACCTATGAGGACCTACTCCTCTCCCCCTCGCCCATGATACTCCAGCCACACTGTTTTGGAACAAAATCTCTTGCTTGGCCTTTGCCCAAGTTGTTCCTGCTGCCTGGACTATTCTCCCCTCAAATATAAATAGCTAATTCCTTCTCCTCTCTCAAGTCTTTGCTCAAATGTTTCTTTCGTAATGAAACCTACCCTGAAAACCCCAGATAATACTTCAATCTTTTCCCCTCTATTTTCTAATGCTCACAACCCTACTTTCTCTGTTTTTTAACCTAATTTATTACATTATTTATTTATTTGCTATGTTTGTTATTGTTCTAGATATTTCCTTTGCTCCTTCAGATCCATTCTTCACCCTTACCCATCCTGTTCTGTGCCCTGGGAAGCTGACATCTGTGGGTGGGATCAATATATCTCCTTTGTTCTCTGGCTTCTAGTTGAGTTCAGCCACAGAAGGCACTGTCAAAAGGTTGTATGTGGGGAAGAGAGTTAGTTCAGGGTATGGGTTTCCCCAAATTCCTCTGTCCGAGGAGACTATGCTAGTCAGCATAGTGTTCCCAGACAGAGCAAACTACTGGTCTCACATAGGGTTTTGGAGAAGCAATGAGGTGAGGGATTGGCAGGCTTTCAGAGGCTCTAGTGGGTTGGCTTCATCTGCAGAATATTGTTACTCAGCAAGACTCTTCTTGATTAGTTGGCTCTCAGAGGCCTGTGTATTGGAGTGTGTCTATCCCTATTTGGTTAACTTTCAGAACGAGGGCCTGACAGTGGTTGGTTTGCAAAAGCATGTTCACTGAAGTGAGTTTTTGTTGATCATTTGAACTGGTTTAAAACTGGTTTTGATGGTTACTTATTTCTGTGGCTCTAACAATCAGTCTTTTTCTAAGATTGTGGGAACTTTCGAATTCTCATCTCTTTGTCATGCTGTGCTTTGCTCTTTTCAAGCCTCAGGTAGTGGCTTCCTCATGTTACTAGCCTTGGAGTGCTTTATCACACCCAAGAGCCATATAACTATAGGGTCATTTTTTAAAAAAATATATATTTTATTGCTTTTTTTACAGAGAGGAAGGGAGAGGGATAGAGAGTTAGAAACATCGACGAGAGAGAAACATCAATCAGCTGCCTCCTGCACACCCCCTACTGGGTATGTGCCCGCAACCAAGGTACATGCCCTTGACCAGAATCGAACCTGGGACCCTTAGAGTCCGCAGGCCGACGCTCTACCCACTGAGTCAAACCGGTTAGGGCATAGGGTCATCTTTTGAGTGTGCCATCTATTTCCTGAGAGGATCCTGATATACTGTTTGTCTTTCTCCCCCATCTAGAATGCCAACTCTATGAGGGCAGGGATTTTCCTCTCCTTTTGTTCACTGATATATCCCAGTGACTGGAAAAGTGTCTGGAATATCATAGGTGCTCAATAAATATTTTTTGTTTGCTTGATGGACTGATACTAGAATCTAATTGGACATAAGTTGATAACTCTCAATCCATACTCTGTATTTCTTCATCGCTCTTTAATATTTACTAGTGGCCTGGTGCACGAAATTCGCGCATGGGGGGGCGGTGTCCCTCAGCCTGGCCTGCACCCTCTCCAATCTGGGACCCCTCAGAGGATGTCTGACTGCTAGTTTAGGTGGGACATTCCTCTCGCAATTTGGGACCGCTGGCTCCTAACCACTCACCTGCCTGCTGGCCTGCTCGCCCCCAACTGCCCCCCCCTGCCAGCCTACTTGCCCCCAACTGGCTCCCCTCCTGGCCTGCTTGCCCCCAGCTACCCGCTCCACCAGCATGATCACCCCCAAGTGCCCTTCCCTCCTGGCCTGACCACCCCTAACTGCCTCTGCCTTGGCCTTGCCACCATGGCTTTGTCCGGAAGGACATCTGGAAAGTCTCCCAGAAGGTCTCCCGGTCTAATTAGCATATTACCTTTCTATTAGTATAGATTTTTCTCATTGTTGTTCTCTTATGAATTTCTTAATGTGTGTATGATATGCCATTGAGTTGGCTCCAACTCTTGGTGACCCCAAAAATGAATGATGCCACAATGTCCTGTCATCAACAGACCTGCTCAGCTCCTGTAGACTCATGCCTATGCCTTCTTTTATGGAGTCAATCCATTTTATATTTAATATTCCTCTTTTCCTGCTGCCTTCTTTTTGTCTCAGCATTGTTGTCTTTTTCAAAGAACTCTACCATTCATGATATTCCCGAAGTAGGACAGCTTTAGTTTGTCACTTTTGTCTCCAGCAATGTTTCAGGCTTAATTTGCTCTAGGACCTACTTGTTTATCTTTCTGGCGGTCCATGGTATCCATGGAGCTCTCCTCCAACACCATATTTCAAGTGAATCATTTTTTTCCTTTCAGCCTTCTTCGCGGTCCAACTTTTAGATTTGTACATAGTATTTGGGAATGTGAGGGTGTGGATGATCATAACGTTGGTCTCTAATGACACATCTTTGCTCTTGATGACCTTTCCTAATTCTTTCATTGCTGCCCTTTGGAGTCTCAGCCTTATCTTGATTTTTGGCTACAGTCTCCATTTAAATTGATGTCTGAACCAAGCGAAGCAAAATCTTTCACAATTTCAATGCCTTTATTGTCTGTATTAAAGATGTACCTTTCTTCTGTAATCTTGATTTTTGTCTTCTTGATGTTCAAATGCAGTCCTGCTTTGGCACTTTCCTCTTCAACTTTCATCAGAAGTAGATTCAAATCATTGCTACTTACTGCCAGTAAGATGGTGTCATCTGCATATCTTAATTTCTCAGTACTATCTCCCAATTTATATTTCGCTCTTCATCTCTGTCCAGCCCAGAATTTATGTCATCTATTGGATTATCTTGTTTCAATGACTATATATTTCATTTATTTCTAATTGTTCTTTTTCTGATCCATCTGTTCTGATTTCATTTCTGGCTGTTTTTGCTACATGATTTTTTGTTCTTTTTGTAGTTATTATAAGTTCTTTTATCTCTTTGAGGACCATAAACATACTTATGTTAAAGTTGTTTTTATATACTTCAATTTTATTTTACTTGGATAGGTTTTATCTCTTGATTGTAGATTTTATTGACTATTTTCTTAGTTTTGCTCATATGTTTAAAAATGTTAGGGTATAGGCTCATCTTGAAATTGAGTTGGGTTTTTTTTTTCCCTTTTCTTCCTTGGTTTGCTTTCTCTCTCTCTGGGCTCACCCCACCCTTGGTAGGCCTCTGTCCAATTCTCCAGGGATCCTTATTGTAGAACCAGGTTAGTGATTGGGGCTGCAGCCCTGTGGCAATACTAAAGAGAGAGTAAATCTTTCAACAAGCACATAAGCAACTCAGTCCTGGACTTGGGGCTATACATATGTGCATTCTCCTACTGTCATAGATAAGTGGGCATATGTATGGTGTAGCCTTAGGAAGTGGTTACTTAAAGCATTTTCAGACTTTTTAAGGGCAGGAAACCATACTTCAGTCCCTGCATTTGAGCAGTGAACCTGGCTCAGGTCCCAGACTATCTACAGCTTCATCTTACTTTCTGGTTTGTGTTTATGTTCTGTCTGTGGTTCACAAAATTATGATCTTCTAATTTAATCTGGCTAGGCTGTCTCTATTTTCTCTTTTTTGTATTTTATTTATCATTTCTGTGTGATTAGCATAAATGCTAATAAAGCATACATTTCTAAAAGTCAAATAGTCTTCCATGACTTAATTTTTAATGAATGCATGGTATTTCAGTGGGGCAATTGCAGATTAAACATAGCAGACTGAACATATACATTGACTTCTACTTCCTCCTCAAGTCTCACAGGATCACACATATCCTACTTAAGAATGCACATGCTCAGCACTCCCTATTCCACCTCTCTGCTTTATTTTCTCCATAGGATTTATAACTTTTAAGAAAACCATAAAATTTATTTATGTATTTTGTTTATTGTTTGTGTCCTTCCACTACAATATACACCCCACAAGGGGAGGACGGGAATTTTGACTATGTTTTCCATGTCTGTAGTACCAGTACATAGGACAGTGCCTGATATGCTAGTAGGTCTGTAAATGTTTGTTGTATGAATGGATGGCTGAATAAAGGAATAAGGAGGATGAACCACCACAATGAAAATGGGAGCAGAAACAACTTGGTTGCTAAAGAGCTGATCCATCAGAGGTCACTGTGATAGACAGATTGTAGTACTGCTTCTTTATTTCCTTTATTTATGCCCATTGCAATGTGACCTTGCAAATCCTTCCATCAAAAAGTACATACAGCCCTGACTGGTTTGGCTCAGTGGATAGGGCATCAGCCTGCGGACTGAAGGGTCCCAGGTTTGATTCCCATCAAGGGCATGTACCTTGGTTGCAGGCACATCCCCAGTGGGGAGGTGTGCAGAAGGCAGCTGAATCGATGTTTCTCTCTCATAGATGTTTCTACCTCACTATCCCTCTCTTTCTCCCTTTCTCTCTGTAAAAAATCAATAAGATATATTTTTTTAAAAAAGTACATACAGCCTATTCCTCTGTTTCTTGAATGTGAACTGGCTTTGTCATTGGCTTTGACCAATAGAAAGGGACAGAGAGAAAGCTTACCAGTTCTAGCCTCGACCTCAAAAGGCCTGTGTGTTTTCTGCTCTGAGTCTAGGAACTGCTGCCTCTGCCATGAACAATTCTGGACTAATCTGATGAAAGATGAGGGAGTATGTGGGGCAGGCGGAGTCAGCCCAGTTGTCCCAGTCAAAGCTGCAAGTATGTGAGTGAACTCAGCCGAGATCGGCAGAACTGCCTTCTAGGTGTGCACATGACTGCAGAGGCCTGAGGAAGCTCAGCTGAAAGCAAAAGCATCATGCAGCTGATTAATAGACTCAGGTGTAATCATAAATGATTGTGTGTTAAGTCACTAAATTTGGGGTGTAGTTTGTTAGCTAACAATATCTAACTGATACAATAACTCACTTGGCAAACAAGAAAAGGGTGAAAACTAAGCCCACAGTAGGGAAGCCAACTAAAAGCGAGCTGGTCCTCCTTCCAAATTCCCCTGTGATATCAGAGCTGTTGCTCTCCCTGGAAGGTAGAGGTCCATGGTTTAACGTCTTCAAAAAGAGTGTTTAGAACCCCCAGATCTTCTCCATGTACGTATCCAAACAACTAACTATTCCTCCCTCATTTTGGCATAAGATGAGAAGTTTCCTTTGGGGAGAGGTCTTTAGACTCAGGCACACCAGACACATTGGGGGCCAGAGGTAGTGAAGAATCAGACTAAAAATAGGGAACAATTAAAAGCCATCAAGGTTAACAGTAAAATTCTGAGCTTACATCTTGGTTCCCAGGACAACAGCAACCAGGCTTGGAAGCCTGGCTGCTGTTGACCTGGGAACCAAGTTGGGGGCTAAGCCCACAGTGAGGAAGCCAACTAAAAGCAAGCTCATTCCTCCTGCCCAATTCTCCTGTAGAATCAGAGCTATCACGTCCCATTGAGGGCAGAGATGCATTGTTCAAAATCTTTAAAAGGAGTGTTAAAACCCTAAAGGGTCCTGACCCCCCTCCCAGTTTTTCCTCCCAGGATTTTTTAGCCCTGCCCTGTGTGGAGCCAGGGCCCTCTGGTTTGACCTCTTTGCTTGCTCACTTTCTTTTCCTCAAAAGTTTTCCCCAACAAGGGAAGAGTTCATACTTTTTATTGGATGTGAGAGATATTCTTCTCTCCTCTATGATCATCTTTGATATGACTCTGCTTCCTTGGGCCATTGCTTATATATTTAAGGGACACTAAAATGTACCAGACAGCCCTAACTGGTTTGGCTCAGTGGATAGAGCGTCGGCCTGCGGACTGAAGGGTCCCGGGTTCGATTCCAGTCAAGGGCATGTACCTTGGTTGCGGGCACATCCACAGTAGGGGGTGTGCAGGAGGCAGCTGATTGATGTTTCTAACTCTCTATCCCTCTCCCTTCCTCTCTGTAAAAAATCAATAAAATGTATTTTTTTAAAAAATGTACTGGACACTAGCCTATACTCACAGGATATACCAGTGGTCAATACAAAGACTCCTGTCTTTGTGAAGTTTACATTCTAGTGGGAGGGGTGGGGAATAAGAACCAGTAGACATAGAAAATAAGTAAATTATATAGGATAATTGAAGATCATAAATGTTACTGAAAAGGAAAAAAAAAAGGAGAGGGGTCGGGGGGTAAAATGAGGAGTGTGGGCCTGGAGGGCTGGTTGCAATTTTAAATAGAGTGGTCAGGGTAGCCTCAATTCAGAAGGTGATATTGAGCAAAGGATTAGAGGAGGTGCCCGAGGTGGCCAATTGGACATCTGGGGGTGAGCGTTCTGGGCATAGGGAGTAGCATTGTCCTAAGGAGGGAGTGTGACTGGCACACAGGAAGGAAACCAGCACGCCTGCAGCAAGTGAGACGATACGGGGAGAAGGAACACTAGTGATTGCAGTGAGAGGACTTATGAAAACGGAACAGGGTCGAGTAATCCTTTATAATCATTTTCAAAATGTTAGCTCATTTAGCCAAGATGTGTATAATATTTTTTTCCAGCACTGGAAACACTCAATAATTACTGAATCTCATTCTTTTTAAATTTTAAAACTTTTGGGGGAATTATGTGGACAGGGTTCTATCTAGTGACAAGGTGATGAGCTAAATTCCCATTTGTAGTTCTCTATATTTCTAAATTTTGGACAATGGTGGCACTTCATTTTGAATTATGGTGAAACATTTCCAGTTTAAATTCAGACCTATGCTTGTTTTGTTGGCAGAGAGTCAATGAGTCAGATCCTAACAAGAAGATACTCATTCCATGCTATGCCTTGATTCAGTAACACACTCAGAGATCACATTCCAGGCGAGGAAAAAGTCTGCAGATTAACAATGGCATTTAACAAAAGCACGGAGGCTCATGGGTAACAGATGTTTTTGCCTAAAAAAAAAAAAAAAAAAGAGTGGCATTCTTATTTAATATTTAGGTAAAGGAGACAGTTGTAAATGGTCATCCCTGAAAATTCATTGCTGGAATTTTCCTGGTCTGCCCTGCAAAGATGCTTCACCTTGGTGATACATATTTTTATATCTTTGAAATGAAGTTTGTAGCAAATCTAACAAAGAGAAATTAACAGGTGCCACTCCCGTCCAGTTAGCTAATAGAATGTCTGGCCCTGAATCCCATCTTATGTCAGCTTTATTCAAGCGGAAATCAGTTGTTTTCTGTAGGGGATCTGGACACAAAGCCAGAGGCTGAGCATCCAATAAGTTACTTTTCTGTGTTTGAATACCTAGAGAAATGTGAGGAGCATGTTGCAAAAGGAGAGCTTGCTCCTCCGTGTCTGTTAAGAATTAGCTGTCTGTCTTTGTAGTGTGTACAAGTACAATCTGTAAGATATCACATTCCTAGAAGGTGGATTAATGAAATTCTGAAGCCTTCTAAATATGATACACCTCTTGGGTAACCTCACATATGTTAAAATTGTTACAGACATTTTTCCATCACCACAATTACCTTTTTGTGTGTGGGGAGTGGGGGGAGGAGGAAAGAATTCATGAAATTAAAGTAAGTCTTCAACATGTGGCAAGTCCATCACGTATGTGATAAATCTTTTTCAGAGCTGCACTCTGTAGGGCGAGGGTGCCTATTCTCTTCCACCGCCGCCTGGCCTTCCTTCACTAGGTACTTCTTGTATAATTAAACTCTGCATCAGAACGAAGTTCCAAAGGCCCCTGGTGGGCAGTTTGTTTCTTGCTGAGTGCATTTTAAGGTTGTATTTTGAGTTGTTTGTCTTTCCCCCTTTGAATGCCATGAAGCAGTTTACCAGAGCAGAATTGCTTTTATGTGTCCTTTCCCTTTCATTCCATTTCTGGCTGTCTCTTCAATAGCATGGCCTTTGGCATGAGCTGCGATGCTGGGGTAACTGGGCAAGCAGTTAGTGAAGCCAGACAGCTCTTCCTTCTTCGGCCAGGCTTTCCTGGCTTCTCCAAACACAGCCAGCCAAACAAAGACCATGGGAAGAAACCAAACAGTAAGTCACTTCTTTCTTTAAAAGAAACAAATTCAAGACAGTATAAATAGTTGCCATTTGTCCTTGAGAACAAGATGCTTCGGGAACCGATGCCACAGGAATAATGTCAGAGCTGGTGGCTGGGTGCCATCCTCTCCCGGCATTTCCTGGCCTTGCTCTTTGCTGCCTCCCTGCCTCCATGGTAGGACTCACCTTGGGGAAAACCACCAGGTTCCAGATCAATGCACGGCCAATGGAAGCAACTTCTGGAAATCTCCACTGACATTCTGAGACACCAGCTCAAAGTGGAAGAACTCAGACAATTCTTCCAACATCTTGGAAACAAATGACAGATTAGTGCTGGAGTTGTAATTAAAGTCTGAGATGAGATTTCTTCCATCCTGGAAACTAAACAAACTAGAGGAAAGAAAAAAATCTAAACACAATTTATAGACACAAAAGAAACAATTGAATTAGTAAAAATAGGCAAGAGCTCAAAGGTAAATTGGAGCGTGAATTCTGTAGGCACGGGATCAGATGAAATATATTTTTGTACGCCTTTCAAAACTCTGAATTCTGTTGCTCTTGAAACGGAGTTGAAAAAATGAAAAAAGCATGGCTGGAAACTCTATTGAAGCCGGGGGAGTATAAATTCTTGGTTCTAGCAGTCTGAGCTCATCTTGGGGATGGGGAATGAAGGGCAAAAAGAGCTGTGTTCCCACGTTGTCCCTGTGGAGCCCGTGAGAGCTGTGGTCTCACTCTTCATCAGACATCATATGGGATCAATCTTGGTGATGATAAGTCCTTAGTGACTGTGATATTTCTCTTTAAGATCCTTCAGATTTGACATGGGACTGGGGTGGGGTGGAAGGGTGGAGAAGGGAGAGAGCGAGAAAGGGATCAGAGGGGATGAAAGAGGGTAATGAATTTCAAACAAACCACAGGAAGACAAAAAGATTGGAGTCCTCAGCAAAGTTTCAACACTTCCAAAACAAGTAAGTTAGGGAAACCTCACTAAATATGCTGCCCATAATTTAAGGTAGTAGGGGAGAGGGTTCCTTTATTGTGCTTCTGAAGGCTGGAAGAAGTTCTGATGGATGCTTTTGCAAATAATACCGTAGTTCTTAATTTCTCAACTTGCTGGAGCTTGCCAGAACAGGACACCTAGGATGAAGTTGGTTTGTGTCTTTCCAATTTACAAGAACAATCATGAGGGAAAGAGCACTGTGTTGGGAACTGCAGATGGGGGCTCCCGCCACTGACTACTTGTGTACCTGAAAGCAAATCAGATAGCATCTCTGGGTCTGCTTTCTAATCCATAAAATAAAGGTGTTGGGTTGGATGACCTTTCAAAAACCTCTAAATTCTGTAAGTGCCTTCAAATTAAACATTCTATAACTTTCAATGTATCTTATTCCTTCCCAAGGACATAACTCTTAGTCATTCTATCTTAAGGTTCTCTTTAAAGGGAAAACCTCATGTAGAATATTTCCTATATAGTAAAATACTTCAGAATACACCATCCCCAAAACATGCTGCATATTAATTTGAGAAGCATCGATCAGACCGTCAAACCTCAGAGGAAAGGCAGGGGAGGGTTGCGGGGAGGGAGGAGATCAACCAAAGGACTTGTATGCATGCATATAAGCATAACCAATGGACACCGACTAGGGGAGTGAGGGCACAGGCGGAGCGGTGGGGGCCAATGGGAGGATAAGGACACATGTAACACCTTAATCAATAAGGAAAAAAATAAAAGCATTTGAAAAACAGCAGATGCAAGAAGGGCCCTCCGACCTTTTTCTTTCTAAAAGCAAGAGGGGAAACTCCCATATGGGAGGTGTCCTCTATATACCAGGAGGAAAGAAACATTCTTATCACCAGGAATGAGGAGTTGAGGCCAAGAGAAATCTGTGCAAACAAACCTTGTTATATTAATTCTTATCTTCCTATTCACCTCCCCATAACTAACCACCCTAGCCCAAGCCCCTTGGCCTTGACACATTTTCACAATTCACTACTCTTTATCCAACTTAGTGTATAAGCATTCACCTCTAGTTGCTTCTTTGGGTCTTCATTTTTCTTGTGAGGGCTCCAATGTACATATAAACAATAATTAAAACTTCGGGGCTTTCCCCCTATTTTGGCAGTTTAATTCTTAGACCCAGCTGGAGACCCTAAGAGGGAAGAGGAGAGATTTTTCTTTCCTTAACAATGGTAATATGTGTCTCTAGTTTCTATTTGCTAACTGCATTTGGCATACATGACTGCCATTTGACCAGTGTTCTCTTTCCTGCCTTTCTTCGGGGGAAAGTCTTCTTCCTTTCTTTCTGTTTTTCATACGATTGCAAGTGATGAGGCCCAAGTAGAATCTTTAAAAACTATATAGAGTGAGAGGAAGAAGGAAGGAAAAGAAGAGAAAAGTGAAAAGGAAAGTCTGGCCAATATGAGGGGAAAAGGAAGAGGACATGAGCAAGAGATTGGTGAGGCAAGGAACTACAGCCACTGTGAGGAATGGACTTTGTCCCGGGCAACCCTTGGAATGAGAGGGCTCAGCTTCTGGGTTCAACAGTCCTCCCATTGCTTAAAATTTTCTAAAAAGAAATAACACCAAAAAACTAGAGACGCTTCAAATGGCCTCATTGGAAATATACACCTCTTTCCTCTTGAGCTCTATGGGGCTTCATGTTACACAAATAAAAGAGCCCTTGAGCTCAACAGTCTTGGGCACAGAAGAGGAACCCATTGACACAGAGGAACAGCACCACCAGGAAAATTTGGGGAGCATCCTTTACAGCCTGTGAAAGAATCAGGGGCCCATTAATCACCCAGGACTCACACAAGCCCGTTAATTGCCCATTGGACCCATGGATAAATCTCACTACACCTCTCCACTCACTTTCCCAGCCCAAACAGCTCGCACACTCAGGGTTGCCATAAGGCCTTTGTGGGAGAGGGATAAAGGCAGTATCCTGCCATGTAGCACCTGCTGTGATTTCAGGAGGGGCCCCCTCCTGGCAACCAAACTCAGCAGCTCTGCTCAAACTCTTTCATGTGGGAGTTATTGTCCAGGTCCATGCCAGGCAAGGCTCAGGTTGTCACCCACTAATCAGCAACTCCAGCCTTGTGGGAAAGCAGACCAGCTCCCTGCATGGAAACGCTGTTAGCACTGTGTGACCCTGGTCCCTGGGATGAGAAGCTCTGCTCTGGAAGAACCAATAGTACTTAGCTTTCCTCCTGTATTTAAACATTTTTAAATTTTTGTTTTAAAATAATTTTTATTGTAGTTGATGCACAATATTATATTAGTTTCATGTGTACGACCTAGTGATTAGACAATTACATAACTTATGAAATGATCACCCCGATATTTTTCCTCCTTGAAATCTCCTTTGAAAGTGAACTGCTTTTGGCAAAACCAATCCTGGGAGTCAGGAGGAGTGGTAGTGATTGGAAATAGCAACATAGTTCCTGAGTGTTGGTTACACAAGCATGTTTGGTTTGTGAAAATTCACTGAGCAACACAGTTAGGATCTGTGTGCTTTGTGCGTGTGTATGTTACTGTACAATTTTAAAAAGTTGTCTTTAAAAAGTTCCCTAGCCTGGCTGGTGTGGCTCAGTGGTTGAGCATCAGCCTATGAACCAGGAGGTCACGGTTCAATTCCCAGTCTGGGCACATGCCCAGGTTGTGAGCTTGATCCCCAATGTGGGGCGTGCAGGAAGCAGCCTATCAATGATTCTCTCTCATTGTTGATGTTTCTATCTCTCTCCCTCTCCCTTTCTCTCTGAAATCAATTTTAAAAAAAAGATATATTTTTAAAGAGTGTTCTTGGACCCTGGCTTGTGTGGCTCAATTGGTTGGACATTGTCTAGGGCACCCAAAAAGTCTCTGGTTCAATTCCCTGTCAGGTCACATACCCGGGTTGAGGGATACCTGGTTGGGGCGCCTGCGGGAGGCAACCAATCAATGTTTCTCTCTGTCTCTCGCCCTCTCCCTTCCTCTCTCTCTCAAAAAAAATTAAAATTAAAAAAAGCACCAAGTGCTTTCCTTGAGGAGAGAGATTGTGTTTTTATTCACAGCTCTATCCCCTACTCTGGGTACAACATCTGCCTCATAATAAGTACTTAATATTTGTTCAATCAAAAAGGAAAGAATGGCTTTCCTCTGATTTCCTGGCATCAACCATTTGTCGTCCTTCAGAAGTGAGAAACAGCATCCACCCAGTTCGCAAATGTCAGCTGGTGGCAGCATCTCAGTGCTGCTCTGGCAGGGAAGCTCAGTGGACAGGGGCCTGGCCTTTTTTTTATTTAAGTTCTCTTAAGCATAGGATGGATTTTCAAGCCTGGGGAAACCATGCTAATAAATGTGGCTCACCTGGGACAAAAGCTCCATGGCAGAGAGAAAATCAAACAGGTAGACTACTAAAAGCCCAGCTGGCCTGGGAAGAAACAAAAGAACTCGCCTCTCCCCCGGGATTCTGTCTTGACCCAGTTGATAAAACAGCAGACACCCTGACATTTCCAGGACAGCCTTGTTGTCAGGTATTCTGTTGTCACCAGAGGACATATTTGTCCTGGTATTTTAAAAAATACTTAAACTTCCTCTATACAATCATAAACTTACAGAAAGGTGGAAGCTGTGCTGTAAAAACATTTCTTCTGAACTGTGTAAGAGTAAGTTGCCCACCTGATGCCCCTCTTCACTGAATGTTTCCTTGTGGGTTGAACACATGAGGACTTTTTCCTACATAGCCACAGTGCAACCATCAGATTCAGGAAGTTAACCGTGAGGCATCACGGCCATCTACACTGCAGTCTCCATTAGAGTGTCACCAGCGGTCTCAGTAATGCTCTTTACGGGACACAGTCCCGGTTCACAGCCATGCTTTGCCTTTAGTTGTCGTGTCTCTTCGTTTTCCTTCAGTGGGCAGCAGTTCTTCTGTCTTTCCTTGACTTCCATGACCTTCTCACTTTAAAAGATTGCAGGCCATTTATGTAGTACAGTGGTTCTCAACCTTCTGGCCCTTTAAATACAGTTCCTCATGTTGTGACCCAACCATAAAATTATTTTCATTGCTACTTCATAACTGCAATGTTGCTACTGTTATGCATCATAATGTAAATATCTGATATGCAGGATGGTCTTAGGCGACCCCTGTGAAAGGGTCGTTTGACTGCCAAAGGGGTCACAACCCACAGGTTGAGAACCGCTGATGTAGTAGACTTGCCCTCAATTTGGGTTTCTCTGTTGCTTTCTCATTTTGGTTACTTGTTTTTGGCAGTGAAACCACAGAAGAGAGGCTGTGTTCCTCTCGTTGCCTCCTGTCAGTTGTGCAGGACTTTAATTTGTCCGATGACTGGAAATGTTCCCTTTGATTACTTGATTAAGGTGGAGTGTGCCTGGTTTCTCCACTGCATAGTTACTGATAATTATAGTTATTTGGGGGGGAGGCAATTTGAAACTATGTAAATATTCCATTCATCATCAAACTTTTAGTTTATTCATTTATTAAGTCAGTATGGACTCATGGTTTTTTCCTATTTATTTAGTGGGCTATGTGTGATGGATTACTATCATTATTTCTTTAGATGTTCTAATTGTCCCTCAATTTGGTCAGTGGACCCCCTTCAAGTTGGCTTCTGTGTCATATGACAAATCTTCATCATTTTTGAGTACTTCTTTGTTTCCTGGCATAAGATATTCCAGACTCATCTTGTACTTTCTCTACTCCAGCTGAGAATGAGCCATTCTCCAAGGAACTACACACACACACACACACACACACACACACACATGCACGCACACGCCTTTATTTCTATGACTAGTTTTGTATATAGAAAACTACGAGTTTACATCCATACCTTTTATTCTTGTCCAACACCAACAGGGCTTATCATATGTGTATCTTCCTTTTCTGATAATGAGAGACATTATTATCCCTAATATGTTTGCTTATTTGATCTATCTCCTTGAACATAACTGATTTCCCTTCTCCTCTGCCATCATCCCCTCTTCTGTATGGTTACCCCCCACACCCTCACACCCTGCTGGGGCTCACCCTCTATTGGGTGGCCCCTCCTGTGGCCTTTCCTCACCCTGGTTGGACTCTGACATCCATGCTGGACCACTGCCTGTTGGGCACCCTGCTCTTGTCTCTGGCCACCTGTGCTGTCCACCCTTCACAAGGCTCTGACACTCTGTGTGCTGAACTGTCCCTGCACATGGCTCTCTCCTTCCCTTATCTGGACTCTGACACCAGGCATTGCCGTCTCCATGTATGGACCCCTTCTTATCCCACCTGGACTCCGGCACTCTGCTCTGGGCCCTGCGGCTCCCTTCCCTCTCCTACTGCCGGTGTGGAAGCCCATCTCGGTGTATCCCCAATAGGTTTAGGACTGAATTTTTTGGGAAAGAAGGAAAAGAGAAAGGAAGGGGAAGTGAAACAGGGGGAAGAAGAGTTTTCTTTTAACTTGTGGCCCAGAAAAATGTGTTCAGCATAATTTGTTAAGGGTTTATGATATACAATTTAGATAGTTCACCCATATCTTTTGACTAACAATTGAGAAAGAGGTATACTTCAGACTAGTAAAGAGAAATATCTGATTTTTTTGTGTCATAGTTTTCAGAAAAGTGTTCACCATGTAAATTTTATTACAATTTCCAGTAACCCTGGGCTAATCCATAAAATTGAAGACATGGGTAACAATTTCAGTGAGAACAGAAGACTGCCTTTAATTTGTAGCTATCAATAAAGAGAATCACTGGAAGTGGAGTTGCCACCCTTCTTTCTACCAAAGAGGTCTTGGTCATACCCAAGACCTGTCTACTTTGTTGTTGTGGAAAGGGGTGGGGTGAGGAAGGGGTTGGATTCTATTTCATTAACCCCAAGCTGGCCTAGAGGGCATTCGACTTCCCATCACACCCACATTATTGCCCCTGTTTTTCCCAGAATTCTTGATCTTTTTCCACCTCAAAAAGACCCTACCCACCTGAAGGCACTCCCAGGAGTCTGAGGCCAGTTTTGGGCCTCTTTTCCTGGTTGAGGTCCTTAATCCAGGGTCCTAAGACACAAGCATCAGTTGCAATGTCATTATCTACATTCTTCCAGAGGCCCAACGTTCTCTTGGAGCTTGTGCTGGTAAGCCAGAGGATCCCACTGTTTACTGTAATTTCCCCTAAATTTAAAATAATTGCTTGTTAACCAATGTCATTCCAATAAATTTAATAAAAAATAATCTATTTTAAAAGATCCAGAAATGAGATAATAAGATTCTAGTAATCTATACTAATAAAAGGATAATATGCTAATTAGACCAGATAGACCGGACGTCTTCCGGACATCCTTCTGGACAAAGCCATGGTTGAGGGGGCCAAGGCAGAGGCAGTTAGGGGCTGTCAGGGAGGCAGGCAGAGTGGTTAGGGGCGATCAGGCTGGCAGGGGAGAGCGGTTGGGGCGATCAGGCTTGCAGGAGAGAGCAGTTAGGAATGATCAGGCAGTCAGGGGAGAGTAGTTAGGGGCAATCAGGCAGGCAGGCAGGCAGGTGAGCAGTTAGGAGCCAGTGGTCCCAGATTGCAAGAGGGATGTCCCGGATTGGAGAGGGTGCAGGCCAGGCTGAGGGACGCCCCCCCTGCCCCGTGCATGAATTTCATGCACCAGGCCTCTAGTCAATAATAACAGTCATGAAAAAACACAGGTAGAATAATAACAGTAGTGACCTCATTAGTGCTTATCTATTTCTTTTTCTTTAAGCCTAGACATAAATAAAATGGGATTCCTAACCATTTTTCTGGACTTTACTTACACATTGCTATGGATCATCCCATCTCTGAACAAGGTTGAGTCCATCACCCTGGACTTGTTATAACTAGAGCTTACCCAGTTATAGTTAATTACTCATACAATTGTTTATTTAATGGCTGCTTTCCACTAGACTTTAGGCTCCTTGAGGACATGAATTGTATCAGGTTTGAATAACCCAGAGTTTAGCACAGTGCTTAGCACATAGAGCTTAAAAATATTTAAATGAATGCATTCATATTTCCTGAGCACCCATTATGATGTCATTGACCTCACATTATTTGATCTTAATAATAACCACTTTCATTGATTGGGAGACAGGCTCTGAGAAATGAAGGAACTTGTGCAAGTATGCATAGATTTTTAAAGGGTAGACCCTGATTTCAAACCTATTTAGAGAAAGAATAACCTGTAATGGGTAAGAGCATAGGTTTTGAAGCCAAGTGCCTATATTCAGGAGTTTTATAGGCTGTTATGAGGACTGAGCAAGTTCGTGAAGGCAAAGCACTTAGAGTAGAACTTGTCACAGAGTCAGCACTTGGGCAACATTAGGGATTAATATCATTTATGCCTCTCAACCTGTGTCCTTTCTACACTATCATGTTGTCTCCTCCGTTATTAACTAAACATCTTCCCTCATTATCTAAAAAATGAATTAAAATGTAAATTAATATATCACTGTGTATTATGGTTTAAAAAAGATATCGAAGTCCAGAAGCAGAGCTAGAAGATGGAAGGAGTGTGGGTCTCTGAGTCACTCTGTAGAGGAAAGCTGCTCAGCTACAGGAAGGCACCACCAGAAATTAACTTATTTGGATAAGTCTCTAAATTTGGGGGGTTTTAGTTATAGCGGCTAGTGATACCCTAAATATCACATCTTTTTTTAAAGAAAAAGCTGGGTGGGTAAACTTGACAACAGTTGCTTTTTATTTATAATTTATATCTCTCTGTTTCTCTCTCTCCCTCTATCTTTGCTTCAGCTTCTTTCTTCTGGAAAACACACTTGAATATTATTTAGATTTTGTAGAAAATGGGCAAAGAAAACAAGAAGTCCTCTTTAAACTTCCACATCTAAATAAGCACTGCTGGAAGCCAATTCCAGCATGTCATAATTTCAAGAGTTTCATCAAAATGTTGATGGAACTTGGGGACTCAACAAGGGCTGAGTCACATATGTTGTCACCTGTTGGGAATGGCTGAGGGCATTTCCCCAAACCTGAAAAGGGATGATTGCTGGGCTGCCAGACAGCTCAGGGCATCGTAATCTACATGTTATTGCCTCCTGCTGGCCAAACACCTGAACAGCCGTAGGCTAATTTCCCCCAATCTGACAATGGACTCCGTATATGTATGAAACCCTGACCCTTTGAAGTGTATATCTCTGCTTCACCTCAGGACAATTTGTGTTAATAAAAAGCATGGGGTCCTGAGATGAGGAGATCTTAGTTTCCTTTAAACTAGACTCCTCTGACCCCCAAATGCCTTTCAAAATTATATTTTGTCTCTGGACTATTTAACCTACACACAGCCCCTTCTCCAGATTTCCTGAACCTTTCTTAATGATGGAACAAGAACCCTGGCAAAGCACTTTGCTGGGGTTTTAGGACTTGCATAGATGCTAATAAAGTGGGATTTTGTTGCAGTTTGTCTATTATTTCCTATGAGTACAGAAATTCAGTGATGAGAAAGGTGGTGTTCAGGGAAGGATTTGGAATTCCTGGATCTGTATTAGTTATCTCTCTCTCTATAAAAGAGAAACATGCAAATTAACCATCCCTCCATGATGTCCACAAGCCACACCCACCAGCCAATGAGGAGCGAGTATGCAAATTAACCTGACAAAGATGGTGGGTTAATTTGCATACACAGGCACCAGGCAGCCATGGCCATGGTGACGTGGGAAAGTTCCAGCCCCTCGGCCGCTTGTGCACACACGGGAACCAGGGAGCCGGGGGCGGGGCGGCGCATGCGGATGCTGGGGAGCCGGGGTTGGGACAGCACACGCGGAAGCCTGGGGCGGGGCCTGGAGCTTCCCCCACATCGCCATGGTGACACGGGGGAAGCTCCCGCCCCACTGGAGTGTGTGCGTGGGCACCGGCGGAGGTTCTCACTCCACGGCCGCTTGTGCGCGTGTTGGCACCAAAAGGCCTGTGTCCCCGGGACAGGCGTCCTCAGGAGCCTGGCCACCCTGAGCCTGTAGGCCCGCGCCTAGGCCTGGAGCGGCCGGGGTCCCGGAACGTGACAGAGGGTGCACACTGGGCTGAGGGGACTCCTCCCCGACTCCCCGTGCATGAATTTTGTGTACCGGGCCCCTAGTATGATTATAGTAGCTCCAAAAGCTCATCTCTAAGCTCTGAAGGGAGAGAATGTATTGCCTCTTAATTCAAAAGAGGGAATTTAATAGAAAAGCTTGCTGCTTTCTGTTTCAATTAACCTTTCCTATAAGAATCTTGGCTGTTTGAAAAAATATGTGAGATGATCCTGCTTGCAGGCTAAACACCCAGATTAAGACCTTTGGAGTGTAAGATTTATTATCTCCTACTGGTGAAATACAAGAACTTCATGCTCAGCATACATTACATTTATAATTAGAGGGAAAAGCTGTTTTCATAAAAATAAAACAACACCAATAACAATAAAACCAGCAGTTTCGGGCTTATTTGTGGAATGTTTTATGTCAGACACTATAAAAACTATCCCATCACCCCCCTTTCCACCTGTCTAACTTATTTAGGAATTAACTTGAGGCATTTCCTGTAGAAGGAAACTTAGCCACCCTAGCTCATGCCTTCATTGTGTTCCCACAGCACCTTCTGCTTTACAGAAGGCTAATAAATTACCTGTTTTCCCTCCTAAACGATTCACTTCTTAATTCAGGGACACATTCATCTTTACACTTGGCACATGGCAGAAACTCAGTGACTATCTGTTGCATGATTAAATAAATGAGCAACAATTTAATTCTGCAGCCACCTTTGCTGGTAAGACATATCGGATTTGAAGATTAGGTTGTACAAGGAAGGGAGTTGTACCAGCTCCTCAAGGACATGGAACCTTCCCTTTAGGAAGGGAAAGCAAATTTCTGGGAGCTTTTCAAATGTGTCTTGGGAATCCCACGTGTGGTTTTCTTTAGGATCTTTCTTTGTTCATCACTCTATATACTTCACAAACCAAATTAGCACATTGTTTCCTGGTGGTTCAATGTATTCTTGGTGACAGAAGGCTGGAATCCTGCTAAAATTTGAGCCTTGTAGGAACTTAAAAGGAGATAGATCTCACGGGAAACCTGTCCTTGGCATACCTTACCTGAGACTCAGGCATCTGAAGACATCAGACCCAGACACCAAAATGAAATTAACGGCAAGGAGCTCCCAGGAGGGGGATGGGACTCCTCAGATCCAAATGAGCAGTCAATTGAGTCCAATGAGGGTGCTAATGAGCTGTTTTACGCGGTTCTGGCAAACTCACCCCGCACCTCTAATTTTCTCTCAAGGTATCATTAAAATCAAATGATTCCCTTATTTTGGGTATCCATTTACACTGTAATTATTTTGTTCTTTTGCAGTGACTTTCATGATTAAATTAGGCAATTCTCTTGCCTGTGTAGATAATGTAATGACTTTTTAATCATTTGTTTTTTACTGGCCAAATTGTTTCCATGATCCCATTAGAAATTCTTCTGTAGTGATTCCAATGGATTTATTGAACTACTGGTGACAGCCACACTGATGAACTGCAGGCTGCTAAATTCAGCCAACGAATATCAAATACCTTCTATTTTCCCAGAAACCCAGGAAATACCTAATAATTTTGATCAATGGACATATTTTCTGACATTTACTGTAAAGTTCATAAAGAATATTTTGTGGTTATGGTAGGTATTTTAAAGTTGCATTTGTTGTTCTGATTATAAAAGTAATACATTATTATTATAGAAAATTCAAAAGTATAACAAATACTATTAAAACACCTATAATTTTACCACTTACTTAAAACCATTTCATATTTGATGGTATTTCATTATGGTTTTTATCTATTTCTTTTTCTATTATCTGCCTATCCATTTCTCTATTCAAAGTTGGAGCCATAACTTTTATGTAATTTTTAAATTAGATTATTTTCATTTACTATGTATGCTAAACTTTTTCCTTATCACTAAATATTCTTTGAAGTTATAACTTTAATAGTTGTATAATATTCCATTATATTCATTTGTTCTTTAAATATTTTTTTTTAGCTTCTATGGTAAATAAGCACAGGATTTACTGTAATTTAGTTAGATATTTCCCTATTGTTTGAACATTTGGATTCTTTAAAAATATGTCACATCATTGTCCTCTGCTCCAAAGCCTGCAGGGGCTTCCTGTTTTGCTAAGAGTAAAAGTTTAAGTCCTTTGAGGCCCTTCACAACTACCTTTCTGGTCTCTGGATTCATCTCCTATTCCTTTCAATTCTCAGGCCATTTCAGGTACACTAGACTCCCTATTATCACTCTAATTGCCAGGCAGGTTTGTACCCCTGCACCTTTGTTCCCTCTTACTGGAAGGCCCAAGGACCTACAACCCAGATATCTCACCTCCTTCAAATATTTGCTCAAGTGTTATCTGCTTAATGAAGCAGCATGCTTCTCTCCATCTTGCCTTCAGCTACTTGTGATCTCCCATATCTTGCTTTGCTTTTTATATTTTCCAACAGCACCTATTATTTTCTCATGCACTACTTTACCTTAGTTATTTACTAAGTTTTCTATTTATTTTTATTCTTCTATAATGTAAATTCCAGGAGGGTAGATATTTTTGTTAATTTTGTTCACCAATGTATTGCAGGTCACAAAACACTATAGTAGGTGCTCAACTAATATTTGTCAAATGAATGGATAAATGTTTGCATTTTTGGCTGTTGTGAACAATGCTGTATTGAGTCTAAATCTTTGACTAAATATTTTGTGATTTTTTAAATATATATTTTATTGATTTTTTACAGAGAGGAAGGGAGAGGGATAGAGAGTTAGAAACATCGATGAGAGAGAAACATCGACCAGCTGCCTCCTGCACACCTCCTACTGGGGATGTGCCCGCAACCAAGGTACATGCCCTTGACCAGAATCGAACCTGGGACCCTTAGAGTCCGCAGGCCAATGCTCTATCCACTGAGCCAAACTGGTTTGGCATGATTTTTTTTATATTGATTTAAAAGAACAAATTTTAAGGCTTCCTAATAAATATCATTTTGTCTCTGGCAACACTTTTAGCTGCAGAGTATAACTGTGTCCACCTCATCACATTAACACACGTATTTAGTATTATTAAAAAATATCTTTGCCAATCTGATTGATGAAAATGCTGCTCATTAAAAAAATTACAATAAAAAAATTTACAACTATTTGATTACTAGTAAATTTGAAGATTTAAAAATCAATTCATTAGTCATTGACATCTCTTCTTTTGGGGATTACCTGATCAAATTCTTTATTGATTTTTCTGTTGTGAATTATGATTTATTTTCATTTTCATTAGATATAATTTGTACATGCCAGAAAAGATATTTAGAGAAATAAACACTCTTGAACCTACCACCCAGCTTCAGAAATAGGATGCCACCAATTTTTTTGAAACCCCATGGATGCCTCCCAATCTCATACCTCAGCATCTTCACAAAGGAACCATTGTCTTTTTGTGTCCCCAAATGGCATGAAAACAGAATCATACTGTGTGTAGTCTTCTGCACTTCAACTTTGTATTTCTAAAATTCACCAATGTTTGATTTCTACAGCTGTAGTTCATTAGTTTTTACCGCTGTACAGTATTCTCTTGTGTGTATATACCACCATTTATTCATCCAGTGTCTGTTGGAGAGTTGGGCTGTTTTTAACTCCTTGGTATTATAAACAACACTATGACAAACATTCTTGCTCATGATTCCTGAGGCATTATATGCAAAATTTTTCTAGATTATGTACCTGGGGGTGGAATTGCTGGGTCATAGAGGATGGGTATGCTCAACTTTTCAAGATAATGTGAAACTCTTTTCCAACTTGGTTGTATCAGCTTATGTTCCCACTAGCAGTGATTGGGCATCCCTGTTGCTTCACATTTTTTCTAACTCTTGGTACTGTGCCGGAGTAACTAAAAAAATGGGATCCTGTTTTTTGATTTAAATTTGCATTTACCTGGTTGCTCTCTAAGGAGATTGAATGTCTTTTCAAATGATTATTAGTTATTTACCTTTCCTCCTCATTTTCTTTATATTTAAAGAGTGATAACCACCATTACCACAGTCATTTATTGGGTGCTACTTGGTGTGTGCCAATCCCTGCACATAACATGTTATCCCTTCATCAACCTTGTGAAGTAGTTACCATCATATTTTGGGGCCCCAGAGAGGTTGTTATCAGAGTATATGTTACAAACTGTGTTTCTCCAAATGATGGCCTTTACATCTTTATAACATGTGACTTGAGACCCAAGACTAACCTGTAATCCTGGTAGACTGCAATTTTTACAGTAGGTATCTAATTTCTGAAGTCTATCCTAAGGTCTTTCTGAGATTTTAAAAAATCACTGATGCAGCAGTTCTCAACCTGTGGGTTGTGACCCCTGAAAATACATCCTGCATATCAGATATTTACATTACGATTCATAACAGTAGCAAAATTACAGTTATGAAGTAGCAACGGAAATAATTTTATGGTTGGGGGTATTAAAGGGTTGCGGCATTAGGAAGGTTGAGAACCACTGTAAGAGCTTATCTCCATGGCCATTTCCTTGTTGCCTTAGCAGAAAGGCCAAGGCCAGTGACATTCTGGCTCATGAAGCAACCATTCACATGTGAGTGTCAGCTGGAACAAGCACACACCTTCTTGCAGAGAGGTTGTCTCCTGAAGAAACCCAATAGCATTTGTTCAATAAATGATTTTTCCTTGTTGGATTTCAGAGTCCAAGAAAAGTTGGCTGGTGATTATATGAGTCTGGAATTTTAGGAAAAGGGAATGTAGTTATTAGTTTTTTGAACGAACCAATCCAATATGCATTAATTTTGAGTCTGCTTTGTACAAGACCCCAAGACACAGATTTATGAGAGAGCAAGAGGATATATTTCCATCTCCACTCTGTTTCCTGTTAAGTTCGAAGGTTTCAAACTCACCCCTTTTTACTTATTACAAGTAAATGTTCTTCGTTTATGTGTACCCTGGTATGTGGTCATTAAGCTGATGTTAGGTTAGAGTGCCTGATCGATCTCTAAATACATAGAAACATCATTTTAAGAAATGTTTTCAACAATGTTAATACATGGGTGGGGGGGGGGGGGCGGGGGGTGAGAAGCCAATTACCAAAAGCCAACTGTTTTACTATTTAAAACGGAAGTTCTTTGTGTTGCAAATGACAAGCTCCCATTTTCCTTGAATTAGATTGCATTAAATGTTTTTTTATTGTCTAAAGTTTTACATATGTTTCCTTTTTCCTCAATTGCACCCCCCCCCCCCCTCGCCATTCCCACCCCGGGCAAGCCCCCTCCGCCCCAGTGTCTGTGTCCATTGGTTATGCTAAAATGCATGCATACAAGTCCTTTGGTTGCTCTCCACCCCCACCCCACCCCCCATCCCCTGCCATTTGTCTCTGGATCTATTCTTGTTCATCAAATTATGTTTTTTTTTTAAGAAAAAAAGAGAATGTAATAAAGCTCCAGCTTCAGAGACCTGATTATTCTAGGGCTATGTTCCCCAAGGTGTGCTGTGTGGAATTTTACTCCTGGGAAATGCTTTAGGGAAAAATTTCTCTTTGATCAAGTAAGTTTGGGGAATGCTGAATGTCAGTGCCCTCTTTGTGATGTACAAGGTGCAGCCGCATGGTAAAGGCTCCCACTTAGTGTAACTCCCCATCTCTTAGTCTTCCCTCGTTTTCATATAACACCTATTAATATCTCCAGCAACTGGCCTTCTCCAGGACAGGAGTTTGGAGTCCCCACACCAGGGTGATTACTGCTTCTAAACTGTTTTGTGTTCTCCACATCCTGCGCTGTTTCTCCTTTGAATGAACAACTCCCTCTCAGAGATGCTGTGACCCAGAATTTCCACAGAAGGGTTCTCTAAAAGCTTTGGGAGGCTACTTCCGTGTTGGGCTAATGCTCACCCGGAAAGCCACCTTCCTGGTTCTGATACTCCACTCTGCTAGGACTCTCACTAAGGTACCTCCCTAAGGTCTCAGTTTCGGGTTGGCACACATGGAAAAGCTCGGACACTTGGCAAAGCCAGGGAAGCTACAACTTGCTTCAATTTCAACGTGATGGTCTGTTTCAAAGGTCATATTTTTCTTCTAAAGGCGCAACCGCTGTAGTAATTTCCTTTTGTACGTTTTTAGCCGTTTAGCTGGAGACAAGTTGTCATGGAATAACCTGTGTTCACATCCTTTCAAGGGTGGCTTGCATGTGGAGCCAGGACGGCTGCAGCCTGAAGGCTCACCTCGGCTCGTTACTCTGAAGCTGCCTTCTCAAGTCTGGTTTTGGTTTAGAAACAAAGTAGTACGTAATCCAAATAAACAAGCCAGGGCACACTATCCAAATGACTGAGAAGCAAAGCAACTTTCAAACTCCAGTAGGGTTTGCCTCTTATGACACAAGCCAAGGATTCATTATTCACCAAGGTGCCCGGGGGACAGGGAGCCGCTGGCTGACTGGCTGGCTTCCTCAGAGGCAGCACTTGCTGCTTCCCAAAGCGTGTTGTGTTGTAGGCACAGATGCAGACTCTGTGCAGATACTCATCTTTGCAGAATAGAAAAAAAGTTCATAGATTTGCTGTTTCGTTTAGAGTTTCCTCGAAGTGAGGCAACACTCATTTGGGTTTGGGGACATTTGTGTTTGGGGTTTCTGGAGAGCATCGCGAGGCTCTTTGTTAAATCAAGCTTCCATGGGTGGAGATGAAGTTCGCTTCTGTCACAAGGCTTCAGCTCCCGCTCCAGCCAGGCTTCTGCCTTTCTGTCTCCTAATAAGAAACAGCAGTTATAAGTGGGAATGACCCAAGATTATCTTTTTGGTTAAAATGGATTGTTCACAGAATTCTGAAAACTGTCTTTCCCTTGTGAGCTATAAACTTGAAGCTACAAATTCTTTCTTTCCTCAGCAGACACTGAGGTCCAAAGGACCTGACTGGATTGAAGCAGAAGATAATAAATTGTGTCCCCTTCATTTGCCCTCTACTTTCTTATTTTTGTGTTTACCATGCTAAGAACAGGAGAAATTCAGTAAATGGTCACTGACTTAGCTGGTTTGCTGGTTAATGATTCTTCCGTTCTCAAAGCTTGGGTTGTGACAGTCTGCCGTGAGGCTGGAGTTGAGAGAGGGAAAGGCAAGGGAAGAGCTCATTTGGCCCGTGTCTGAAGAGAGGCAGATGTTTTTACCGGAACATCCTTGTGCTCCTCGACAAGGCCAACTTCATAGGTATGTGACATGTGCAGCTGCACAGGGCCTGGCACTAGGGTGACCTCCAGGCTTGGTTTGATGCTTTGCTTCAAACCATCTTAAAACTCTTAATGCCTTTAGAACAAGGGTCCCACATTTAAACTTTTCTCTGGGCCCCTCAAATTATATCACTGGTTGTTCTCCTGGGTTATAGCCCCAGGCTCCCTGCTCCTCTATTGCTCTTCCCTCCCACCCATGGCCCCGATTCAACCTCAAGACCATGTTCCAGGCTGGGCTGTCTAGTGTCATGTCCCCAGGCGCAGGGCGCTGGGTATTCAGCCCACAGTGAGTCGAGTTTGATTGATCCTCCTGTGGATTTGATGGATGATTTGTCATTTCAAAGTAGCTTTTTTTTGCTTTGGACTTTCAAGAAATGTCAGATAATTTCAACAGTTGTGCAAATTGAACACGATTAGGAAGGCAAATGTGTTCCCAAGGAAAAGCCGTGCAATGTAAATGCTTAATAAAAATTATTTTTCATTTGTAATGTGTATACTCTTATTGACAATAAACCAGTAAACAGGTGCAAAGTCCATTTACATTTAGAGTTTTCATTAGAATTTTAAGAAATCTTACCGAACACCTGAATACTTGGTTTTATGATGTCAGTTTCCTGAATGTGGTTTCCATTTTGTATAGAAATCCATATGGAGGACATTTATTCAGTGTGCTTATTAAACTTTTATATTTGTACCACTTGCATGAACCATCTAAAAATTATGACAACAACACTCCTGTTGTTGGACAGTCATTTTTTTTTCTTTTTATTGCCCCACGAAATTCTCCTAAAATGGCCATATTTCTCATTTATCAAAATTAAAAATTGCTCACCTCATGACATCCCCCTCCCCTCCCCTACTTTGGTAGAAATATTTTTATTAAACTGCACGTCATTGTGATGATGTGTGTCTTGCTCTCAATTAGAACAGAATAAGGGCTTCATCTTCGGTTGTGCCTCAGCATATCAGGCTAAAATTGTGTTATAAGGCTCACTGGACTTGGAATGAGATGGGGGAAAAATTAGTTCCACAAAATTTTTTTTTTTTTAAGGAGGAGCACTGCATATGGTTGGAGGGAATACTTTGAGAAGCCACTTGGAGGGGATGTTAAGAATTTCAAGGAGCATGCTCAAGTAACAATATACTTAATGAACTTCCCTTTGAGTAGCTTGGCTGGATTTAACTGGAGAGTTTTTGTTGACTGGGTGGGGCACAGGGTTTTTGGGTCAGAGAAAAATTGCCTGAGATGGTGGATAAGAAGCTGAACTCTGTCAGTCACCTTTTTTTATTTTTAACCTCTTATTCATGTAGCTCCTCTATAAATAAATGTGGAAGAGTTTATTTTAAAGACCCTCAAATGGAAGGGATGCCAAGAAGTAGCTTTCCCACTGACCTATATGTCTTGATCCAGCCCAAATGTAAGTTCTTTGTATAGTTTAACTTCTGAGCAACTGGTTAGTTTTTGTGTTTATGGTCTTTGGGACCTGAAATGAGGCATGGCTTCCCTTTCGAGGTGGCTGGAGCAGAGCTTAGAGCTAAAATGCGGTGCACATCTCACAAGTGTGCAGGGGTCTCCCCTGGACACATTTTATGGTCTAACCTTGATTTCCTTTAGCCTCATTTTCCCACTCATTTTATCTTAGCAAATAGTATACATCTTTTCAGACAGCCTTCACTCCTTACTACTTTAACTTTTAAATTATTATTTAGAGGTGTTTTAAATATTCTCCTCCTCTTTCTCCTCTTTCTCATCCCTCTTCCTCTTCTGTGGTATAACTCCATATGAGTAATAACAATTATTTCATATCCCAGATTAGTGGCATTTGTTTCAAGAGCTGATCTCCACTGTTGTGATTCTACATAAAGTGACAAAGTAACGAAAGGGTATATCTTGGATAAAAAACTCCTAATACATATGGTTATGGGGAGAGGGGAGAGATGAAGTGCTCAATGAGTTTGCCGAAGAGTGAAGTCCGTACTGTTATACAAATAAAGACATACATAGGTAAGCAGCAAGGGATGTTTACTGTATGTGGAGTCTAAAAACACAAGTGAAGCCTACTGCATTTCACCAAATCCATTTTATATATATATATTTTAAAGTAATTCAACGTATAATTAGTATTACTCATTTATAACGTAAATAATACTTAATAAAGTATTGGCCTGACCTTCTAACTGTATTTTCAAGGCATTCCCCACCAAGATGTCCTAAAGGCAAAACTGAACTCACATCTCTGGAAGCCCACACCATTCCCCCCTAGTGAATAGCATGGCTGTCCAGGCTCCTCTCTCTTCTTAACCCCCGGACCCCCAGCCATCTAGTCCCCTGCTTAGACGTGAACTCTCTGCTGAGTCCGAACTCTCCTCTCTGACACTAACGTCATTTCAGATTCTATTACCTCTCCCCTCTACCTGAGGTCTCCTATGTGGTGTGTGTATGCTCCAGGGTGTATACCAAACCATCTTTTGGGTAAGTGAAGAAAATATTAGAGCTTCTACTTATATTTTTCTCTTCATTTTAATATTTCTGGCTTTTAAAATGTATACATTATAATAGTCATATATACATAAGACTATGCGCTCAACTATTTATAATGGGTTATGCAATCAGAATGGTCTGGGGGTGACCAACCTAGTCTATAGCAGTTTGCCACCCTGCCTCCGGTCTAACTTCCCACCATCCTATTTTTCATCTATGAGCTTACTAGTAAAGTGCTTAGAATAAACTAAGCACTATATAAATGTTAGCTCTGTTATTATTACAATTATTATCATCCTATCCCCAAATTTAATTTTCTGCGACTTAGATCCTTATTACCATGCAATTGGATTTTTACTTAAAAGTCTTAAATAAATAAGTTGATTCTCATGTTAGGATCCCAAGGTTAGCTTCCTGGCTGTTGGCCTGCTTTGCAAGCTCTGGGCACTCTGGACTCTGGCTAGTTAGAGGAGAAAGACTGCCGAGGTCCAGCACCATAATGAGGTATGTTCCCTCTGCTGCCACCTCTGCCTGGACCACCTCCTGTAACAGACACTTCCCTAAACCCCACAGCTGATCATTGCCACTCCCTAGCATAGGAAACTTGTACACTTCAGAATATCTGTAAAATAAAGTTTACATTTCCTTGGGAGAATAAAATATGTTGGAAAGTTGCTACCTAGGATTTGTGGAGTTTTGCCTTCTACTATATTTGCTGAGAGAAAGGAAGGAGAAAGGACAGCTCCAGAGTCAGATGCGAGGATTGAAACCTGTCCCTATTATTTGAAACCATTCCCTATCGGGTGTGATCTTGGTAAATTGCTTCTTGTCACCATGACCCAGCTTTCTTGTCTGTAAAAGTGCACAATGATACCCACCTCCTAGGATTGTAAGGTAACACACAATGTTTGTGGGAATTGACAGGTTTTTAATAATGATAGCAGTTTTCATTGATGCCATTCTGACACCTTCAGAAAGTCTTCCACAGATGGATATTTGACACATTCTAGTTAGGGAAGACCTCTTGAAAGACACAACTGAGCTGAGAACGGACAAATTGGAGTGCTACAGGCAGTGACAACAGGGTGCTGTGTAGAGAGGGCGAGTTGGGAGGGAGAGACGAGGATAGAGAGCTAGGACAGGGTCTGAGGATGGAATGGCTTCTCTTCGTAAGGGTGTTGGAGTTTCAACTACCGCTCAGCTGCAACCAACTTTATTTCCGTAAGATAGCACATGCAAAGATCACTCCATAAAACACTTTGAAAACTAAAGCAGCACCTTTATTTTATACATACAAACAGTATAAAATGTTTATTATGTAAGAGCTGTGTTTTGTTTACAATATATTATATTGCTTCAAGCCAATGCCAAAAGTTCATACATTATATTCCCTATTTTATTGTGTTTACAATATATTATATTGTTTAAATGCCACTCCCACAGTGTTACTTCTTTTCTTTTTTTAATAGTGAATTCTCTGGAATCATGGTAAGGTCAAAATATATTGTACTGAGAGTTTAAAAAGAAGGGCAATTAAAAATGTGACAAATGTCTAAATACATGACAGTAAAATTTGAAATGCTGTAACTTCACGATTAATTGCTTCATCCAAACCCTTGTGATTTATGCTTGTTTGTTCCATTTACCTTCTCTAACGTACCCCTGCCCTTCCACACCATGGATGCATTGTGATTTTGGAAATTACCTGTCAACTACACACTGAAGAGACAAAATGTTAACCTGATCAACTGCCATAATATAAAATCTGTCCCACAGCACTGAAACTAGAAAATCTATACCATCATGCTACAGATGTACTTAGAAAACTTAAAAGGAAGAGTAAATATCAGCTCAGTGATTTATAATGAAGCTAATAAAATTCAGGCCAGTATTCTTAACTGTAATGAACATTATTTGAACATTCAACACATGAAAGGTTAACAAAGGCTATGAACTTGGTGTAACTTAAAACGTTTCAGATGTCGGAGTTCACCAGATGTAATTGGATTCAGGTGGATCCTGCCGCTCCTCAGCCTTTTTAGGTGAAGGCGTGTGCTGCCTGAGCCCTGCGCCTGCTGGCCTCAGGGCATGCATGAGGCTGGCTCCGTACCCTGCAAAATTATTCACAGCTTAAAAGAAAAGAAACTACAAAAACAGGCTCTTCAGATTCATTATTAACCATTCAAATGAAATCCATTTTCCCTTTTCAACCCAGAGTGAAAGACCACAGCAACCGCAAAAAGCTACCTGAAGGAAGAGATGCTACACGTTCAAAATCCCTGTTAAAAGAAATCCATTTTACTAACTCCATCAACTCCGGCCCTCATGGAATGTCTGACTCACTATGTATTTTGGCCCTGCAGAAACTCCTCATGCAAAGTTTGGATGGATATGATTGAATGGAAGGATCTTCTCCACCCAAGGGCTGGGAACGAGGTAGCACTGAGATCTCAAATGTAGGGAGAGTTTTGCAGAAGGTTTGACTATTGATTCTTTTCACGGCATTGCAAAACTAGCCTCGATTATATTGTTCAATATAATAACCCCCACTCTTCATATAGACCACACGATCAGGCTATTGCACTAACACAAAAATAGGGATTTTGTAAAAATTAAGGACTTTAATTGCACATTTAGAGAAAGGGTTGTAATTTGAACTGACTCCTTATCAGTGGGGATTTGTGAGTTTAGTCGAGGTGGGCATGTATCTATTTCCAGCTCAGTTGTTGGTAAGTAGAGTGTAGCACTGAGTTACACAACTTGAGACCTCCCTTGCTCCTACTTGCGAACTTTTGGAGGTGCTCGGAGCACCGGCTCATTTCTACTGATTTCTTCAAACTGATCCAAGACAGCAATCACACTGTAAAAATCTGCCTCCATCTTCCTGTGCGTTAGAGTCAAGTTCGGCATTTCATTTGTTCCTCGTGGTTTTTAAATGCAAGCATGCCATTAAATACGTACTGAGAACAGAAGACTTTGTGCCTGAATGTGCTTCTTTGAATTGTCAGTATGTAGGCTAGTAGCTCATGGGACAGCCAAAACATGAGCCAACAATGTGCTGGAGGAAATCCCTACCCTGCCTCTCGCCCTGCCACCCATGAAGCCCAAACCTCCCTGCTGCTGAGGGTGAGCCTAAGCAGAGAAGTCTGTCTCCAGTATCCTCCTCCCCACTCAGATGCCTGGGTGCCGGGGACCTCCCAACGTGTCACCCCACTGGGAATCTGTTCACAGAAGAACTCTGTGTCTTAGAGCTTCCTCGTTACCACCCTCAAGTCGAAATAAACCTCATTCTTTCTGCCTTGATTCTCTTAGGTAATGTATAAAATGGCTGGGTGGCCGCTCCCAGACACACATTTGCATTTTAATCAAGCACCAGGGCATCTTCTGGGTTCGAAATGCCTTGCTCGGAAGGAGGTAGACTGATGAGGGAGCTTTCAGCAGCACGGTCTACAAGTGGGGTGCTATCTGAAGTTGGCAGACCTGTCAGAATTGCTCATCCCTGGCTTGCCTTCTTTTTGGAAGAGTGCCTGGAGCGTCAGCAGGGACACTGCCCCTCATCCTGTCCTCCCATCATTCTCAGGGGCCACCAGGCTCCAGACATGAGTCCCAGAGGACCTTTGTAGTTGAATCCTGGGATGGGTGGTCTGATCTCATCCCTAGGACTTCTGAAAAGGTAATCTGATTTTGGGACAAGCCTTACAGTTTGTATCCAGTTTAGGGTAGAACAAAGGGTTTGGTTTACTCTTTCCCAAAATACCTCTAGAAAAGGTTAGCTTTCTATAGGCCTTTTGATCCAAAGAAGGTTTCCTGGTACGTATGTCCTAACAGGGATACCATTCAACCATCACCACTTGGGTAAAGGGCTATTTTCCAGAGGAGCCACATTTCTTTTTAAACTGTGCCCACCTGAAGCCAATTCAATCTATCCAATCAATTCAGTAGGTGAAAAAGAATGAAGTCAATGTATTAGTGTAGCCTAGATCAGACCCAACTACCTTAAAATAAATAAGCATGTGTACCTACATATAAGTGTATTACATATACATAAGAATAATATAATGTGAGCATTTTCAAATCAGCACAAAAATAAATGTGAGGTTAAAAAATATAAAAGTAAATACTTGTTATCTATTTATATTAATATGAATAAAATAATATCAGATATATTTTAAAACGAATATATTTTTCTCAGCAACTCTGTTGATCATTTCCACATTTACTGGGCTACATGCTTCACCCTTTGGAGACCCTTGATCTAGAAAAACATCTGATCTGTAAATGATGTGTTCAATTGTATCCATTATTCTGGAGACACGATATGCTAGACCAGCAATTTTCAACCAGCATGCCACAAGAATTTTTAAAATATGCAATATCTGACTATTTATTCAGGGACACTGACCTCTTTTCCCTTAGATTGTCAAATAAAAAATGACAACAGCCAACACAAGGATAGCATCTGGTGTGAATGCATCAAAATTCTACCTACTTTTTTTTTGTTAGATGGGCAAAATATGTATTTTTGATGTGCTGCAGAATTTTAGTAATTAGTCTGTGTGCACCATGAGATGAAAAGGGTTGAACATCGCTGTGCTAGACACATGTGGACTTCTGTTATTGCAAGGTCTGATAGGCTAGAGTCTTCCTCTCCTGGAAGCAGAGTAAACAGTGGGTCCAGCTTAGGAGGCTGAGCTCTAGCTGCCGACTACACTGAATCTGCATTGTTTCTTTGGTTCACTTGCAAATTGCCTGTCCCCTCCCACCAGAACCTGGGCTCCACTCAGCAGAGCCTCCTCTCCCTGTTCACTGGTGTGTCCCCTGTGTCCAGATTCATAGTTAGCACAGAGAAGATATCAACCACAGTGAAACAGTTGTGTTTAGCATGTCTCATTTTGGGTATAAAACAGGCCAGTGGTTTATTATCTCAATAGTAGTTTGCTTTTTATCATCAGTAAATTGGGAAAAAAACGCAACTCCATCATAGCATCTCTCCCATACTTCTTAACCCTTTCTCTCCCTCAAAAGAACTCATTTAAAACATACCATACCAGTACAATTTTTAAAGATTTTAAACAGCAGAACTCTTTATGTTAGATATGCTAGTTGATAAATCTTGAATGACAAAATCAGAACCATGAAGATACAATTCTGCATTTGATTTAAAAATCTTACTTTTTTTTTTCTTTTAAAAAATATTTTATTGATTTTTACAGAGAGAAAGGGAGAGGGATAGAGAATTAGAAACATCGATGAGAGAGAAACAACAATCAGCTGCCTTCAGCACACCCCCTACTGGGGATGTGACCACAACCAAGGTACATGCCCTTGACTGGAATCAAACCTGGGACCCTTCAGTCCGCAGGCCGACACTCTATCCACTGAGCCAAACAGGTTACTTTTACTTGTCATTGCTTCCCTACTTAATAGACCCATACTTCCAAATCAACCTGTTTTACTAATTTAATCTAGGAAATCTGTGTGGTGATATTTTATAATGAGGCATTCTCTTTACACTCTCAAGCTTAGGCTAAAGTGTAGAGAGCTGCAGGCAGAAGGCAGAAGCACGGGAGAGAAGAGGCAGAGAAGTTGCTTTAATGAAATGGAAAGCAGGCTGAGTTATGAGCTGTCTTTCAGTCTTTGGAGCCCAGAAACAGGCGTGAAAGAGGCCATCTCACTCACTTTTATTGCAGTGTCTTCCATGCCAGCCTTCCTGACACTGGCATTTGTTGGGCTCATGGCAGGTTCCGTGTGTCCCACAGCCAGGCTCGCAGACAGCTAGAATCAAAGGAGATAAAAAGGATGTTTCCTGAGCTTTCATTTCTCAACAGAAATACACAGCTGTTTTCCTTGCTGTTCTTTAGAATGTGTTAGTGTTGGCCTCATCCCCTCATTTCTTTTTTTCCTGTCAATCTTCAGCTCCAAGTTGGTTTGGGACTTACTGAGAAGGTCCTGAGAGTGATCTTAAACTAAGTTTGATGCTTCTCATTCACAAGAGACACTCAGCAGGAGTGTCTAACTTTTTATACATGTGTGGATCTCATACGACGTTTTTAGTCTACATAAAGGAAACCTATGTGTCCGGGAAGAAAGGTTCATGTCTAGGTAACATGCAGCAGGCACAGAAGTTATGTAGAACCAGACTATGGCTACTTTCATAATCCCTTCCCCAGCCCCATGTGTACGGGGTACTTACGCTTTGAACAGAGGTCTCCTTGGTAACCTTTGGAGCACTTACATTTGCTTTTACCAATGCATTTACCTCCATTTCGACAGGGTTGTGGGCATTTGCCTGAAACAGAGAAGAATGCAAGTAAGCAAGGAACTCCGTGTTTCATTCAGAGGTAATTACATTTTTCAAAGAAACTGCCGGGCTTTGGGAGGATAAAGCTACTAAATGGCAGTTATTTCCATTTATTTCAGATTTAATCTGGCTTTGATTCTGCTTGAATTTCTTTTTGGAACAAACAGGCTAGTATTTTTATTTATAATTTTGAATATATATCTTTTACAATTAATGTGTTGCCCAAATGCTATCTTTACATTACTTTTTCATAAACAATATTTTAATTGATTTATAAGCCCTTAGAATTTAAGATATACTAACAGCTGAGATAGGATGACCCTGTAAATGATCTTTCCTTTGCGTTCTGAAAGCAGGCTGACACCTGCACCTGATAGCATCTGTTGTAGCCTAAGATTCTCCAGAAAGGAGGGCTTACATGCACATAGTTTATCTGGGGAAGTGATCCTAGGGAACAAGAATGGGGAATGGGAAGAGTGGGACAGAAGGGAAAGCCAACACAAAAGTATGTTTGTGAGTGGGGCATCACGGTGGCAATCGGGTTCTACCCTACTGCGTCCTGCTGAGGAGCCCCGTAGACGGCACCTTCAAGTCTCCTCAAAGAAGGGAGAGGGGAGCATCTATTCATCAGCACCTCTGTCCCACTGGTCAAGGGTCACCCCATAGGACAGTGATGGCGAACCTATGACACGCATGTCAGAGGTGACACGCGAACTCATTTTTTTGGTTGATTTTTCTTTGTTAAATGGTATTTAAATATATAAAATAAATATCAAAAATATAAGTCTTTGTTTTACTATGGTTGCAAATATCAAAAAATTTCTATATGTGACACGGCACCAGAGTTAAGTTAGGGTTTTTCAAAATGCTGACACGCCGAGCTCAAAAGGTTCGCCATCACTGCCATAGGATAACTTCCTTGTGCTTCCATTCTGCAACTGTGTGAGTACAGGCGGTATTTTTTTAGGACTCGGGGGAGTATGAATGGAAAGCAAGAGAACTGGAACAGCTAAGATGAGGTGCAATCAGGTTATTCGTGTGAAAATCAGGTTGTCGCAGTAGTGGCTGGAGTGAAAGGCTGGCTGAGAAAGATGTCAGAGGAGCACAGAAGGTGCCTTGATACCACACCTGTGCATTTTTCTGGAATGTCTCAGATCTTAATAATACATCATTCTTCTTCTTTTTTAAAAAAAATCTATATGTGAAATGAGTATTGCTAATGTTTTCACAGATCTTTGAATCACAGGATTTTAGAACTGAATAGGGCCTTAGATGTAAAAACTATATAATAATTTTCTTTTTACTCCAGAAGCTACTCATTATCCCTCTGCAACCTAGAATTTGCCATCCTAAGGCTGAATTTTTTGAAGATGTACAAGAGAAAGGTTTGTCCACACCGAGCTGAAACCACATCCTGTAACTGGCACAGTATGTTGCAAAGAGCAGACAGCCAGTAGATTTTGGGAGTGGAGGAGTTGGATATACGTATTTTTGTTATTGTTGTTCTTCTTTTCCACTTTAGCAGAATACTCACTGCAAAGGCCTCAATACATAAGGAGAAGAAGTTAAATCTTTATCCTAAAATAACAACCCACCTTTCCTTCTCTAAGTTCTTTCATGGTCAAATGAAGCTTTGAAACAAGTGAACTACTATAATAGTTTACCGACAAGCACTATGCTTATCAAACATGAAGTGAATTCCATTATGAAAACCATTTTGCTAAAAACACACTTTTCTTTTCCTTTTACTTATCCAAAAGGACTTTCTTCACATATAAACCAAATGAAGCAGCATTTGGTCATGGTGAGGCAATATAGACTTAATGTTGAGATGTTAGAATCTCTCAAAAACCTAGGATGCCATTAGACCTTTAGGTTTTTCTGATGCCTGGGTGTTCCAGAAACAGGGACAACCTTAATTATTAAAACAACCTTAATAATAGAATACTATCTTATTGTTGACCATGAAAAACCCAAAAGGGTCCTTTTTGCTGGGTTTGGATACAAAGAATAGCGCTTACTATTTGGTTAAGATCCTAACCTTTCCCTAAAGAAGAATACCTAACTCTGACTGTCTGTTTGCATTTTTAAAAATCTGACTCTATCATATACACAAAATTGGATCATATCACAGTATTCTGCAATGGACTGAGGTTTTTCAAGAAAGCAAGATGTGGGACAATAATGATATGGCAGAAAAGATCGAGTACTTATTGTGAAATACTTGGTAAGCCCAACTGAAACCATGTTCTATGAGAGGTGAACGTGGTCACATAGAGAATGATTGGTGGAGAGGACTTTTTCGTGGACTCCCTGGGCCTTATGTTTCCTTGGCAAGAGGTTCACGGCAGCCAGGAAGGAGGACACCCTCTCCCGGTTATCACACGACAGAAATGTGACTGCAGGCAGCTGTCAGAAGGCCGCTCCGAGATCAAACCTCACAAAGCCAAAATCTCATGAAGATTGATTGTGTTAAAATTCAGAGGCTCATAAGTATCTTTAATATTGACTTCTTTTCCCTGAAAATATTTTATAACCAAATTCTATCCATTAGACAGTAGAAAATTGAGTCAACTTGAAAGATTACCAAAAAGAATTGCTGGAGACAAACAGATTTGATTAAGTTTGAACAGTTAGCGTTTTTTGGTGGATGAGTCCAGTGAGGACAATGAAATCTTGACAAAATAAAGAATTAAACTTCCTCCACCCACTGGATTGTGGGACACCTTCAATTTGCTACTCCCCTTCACATAGAAAAAGATTAGAAAGGTTTACAATAATTACCAACAGTCATCATCTCTGGGTTTTAGGATTATGGGTGATTGTGATTATTTCATTCAATACTCTAAAATTTTTACAGAGAACTTTTATAATCATAAGAACCCATGAAGTTATTTTAAAAACCCATTTACCGTACAGTATAATTAATTTGTGTCATTAATTTAATTGAAGGGTCATTAAAAATTTTAGGGAAATCTATACACCTTAAATAATAATAAATATATATTACATCCAGATACCTCTACTCATGGTATGGGCACACTTATATGAAGATAAATGTTTCTTATGTTACAAATGTTTCTTATAATCAAGTCAGAATGAAATTTGAGAAGATATCAATCCTAATAGAGGCCAGAAAAAAAGAAAATATAGATAATGTCAACATATATATTTTCACTTAAAAAGACCATAAATAACAAGTGTTGGCAAGGATGTAGAGAAACTCGAACCCTTGTACGTTACTGGAGGGAATGTGAAATGGCACAGCCTCTTTAGTAAATAGTTTGGCAGCTCCTCCAAAAATTAAATATAGAATTAACATACGGTCTGGCAATTCTACTCCCAGAGACTCAAGAGACCCATACGTTCACACAAAACTTATACATGAATGTTCATATAAGCATTATTCATAATAGCCCAAAGAGGAAACAAACAAATGTCCATCAATTGATGAATGGGTAAACAAAATGAGGTTGGTATAGCCATACAATGGAATATTATCCAGAAATTAACACTCCGGTGTGGGGTGAATTTCCCGCCAAAATATAAGATGGCGCGGGCAATTATTTAGGTTTCCCGCGCAAAATCAGGGATTTTTATGATACCTATTACCCCAATGGGTATGAAACAGTTCGCATACGCAGGTAGGTATCTTTGTGAACGGCAAACAAACAAATATTTGGTAATACGCAGTTACAATTGGCCCGAGTTTACACGTTTCCCGCACTCCACCGCAAATCTATATGAACCGAGTTAAGACGGCTCCCGCGGAGTACGCGCAATTCACGCGAGCCGACTTAACTCGTTTCCCCCACTCCAAGTGTTAAAAGGAAGCATGGTATATGCTACAATATGGAGGAACCTTGAAAATATCATGCTAAGTGAAAGAAGTCAGACACAAATGGCCGTATGTTATATGATTATATGAGTAGGAATAGGAAAATCTAGAGACAGAATAGGAAAATCTAAAGACAGAGAATGTAGATTAGTGGTTTCCAGGGTCTTGAGAAGAGGGAAATAAGGAGTGAATGCTAATGGGTACAGGGTTTTCTTTCGGGGTGATGGCATGTTTTGGTATTAGCTAGAAGTGCTGCATGATTTTGTGAATATACCGAATTGCATACTTTACAATGGTAAATTTTATGGCATGTGAACTATATCAATTAAAAAATAAGAATACATAAAATAATAGAATTATTTAACTCAAGGAACTATTTCATCAATGGCCCAGCTATGAGAGAATACTCCAGAATTCAAAGAATTACAAAAGATTGTAAAGCAGTTATTATAGTTGGAAGTTATTTCTTTTATTTGCTTTTAAATTTTCTCTTAATTTCTCCTTTATTTTCTGAGGTATCCCATAAAAACACAGGTTGTTATTTTTTTTTTTAATACATAATTAAACTTTTTGTCTCTATTACACTGGAGGTACTTCTATTCAAGACCTATTTCCACCTTTTTCTGGTAATGTGGCTCTTGTAATTGAAACAGAAAATTTCCTAAAAGGATTTGAATATGATTTATGATAGGGATAATCAGGAGCTTTCAAAGGCCCACATTTTTGGTGCAGATAGGGAAAAAAAATAAAATAAGAATAGAAAACATTGTCACTGCCAACGGAAAGGTCATAAACCTGAGAGCATGAAAGGGCACACTTATATGAAGATAAATGAGCCCATAAAACAAAGATTCATAAACATGAACCAACTAACTATGCAAAGTCTGAGAGTAAGTACAGGGCAAAATTGAGGGGAGTGAGCTCACAGATACCTTTATCAGAGCTGGGTCACTAATAAGAACAGAACCACATCCTGACAGTTAATTACATGTTCTATGGAAACTTCAGAGGTATTTCATGTGAACTCTATAAAAAATGGTTACTTCATCTAGTACTCATTAAAGTACAAAAACCCACAAATAAATTAGAAGTTGAAAGTTAAAATAGGAAGTCGGTTTTATTCAATTTTGAACCCACAACTTCAGAAACTATGACTGTACCAAATGCAGTGGTGTTCTACAGATATAATGTGGCTGGAAATGAAAATGCCATATTCCAGAACCGCCAGAAAGGCAGGGACACAGCACTCTCCGCAGACACGCTCACATTGCTTTTGCGCCTTCCTGAGCAGAGCTTCCATGTTATCTGCCTTCTGGATCATAAAGCCACCAAGAATGGAGTCGGCTCATTTCTGAGTTTAATAGAGAACGTCAGCGACTTGCTGAGGATTACATGGATGGTAGGTGGCAAAGCCAGGACAGGCAGTTTGATGTCCTGATTCCCAAAACAATGATTATCTACCACATTCTACTTGTAAATTTTTATTTTTATTTTTTTTTTGTATTGGAGCATGGCTAATATACAGTGAAGGCTTAACATGCCCCAATCTTAAGTTTACAGCTCAACTATTTTTTTACATAAATAAAACACTCCTGTGACACTTCATCAATCAAGATACAGAGCATTTTTGGCAGCCCATCAAGTTCCTTTGTGCCCCAACCACTACTCTGGTTTCTACCATCATCCATTAGTTTTGACTGTTCTTGAACTTCATAAAAATGGAATCATGCAGTATGAATGTTTTTGTGTCTAGCTCCTTTTACTTAACTTCTGTGTGAGTCATTCATGTTGTGGTGTGTGCTATTAGTTTGTTCTTCTTTATTGCTGGGCACCCTTTTTTCTCCTTTTTCTAGAGTCTGCCCTTTTCTCTTAAATGAGCTACTCAGCTCGGGAACCCATCTAAGAGAAAAGTTTGGGAAATGTGGCTGTGAGTAGAAGAGAAAAGACTCCATTGCGTACAGGTAGTTGAGCAAATGCCAGCTGTCTCAAAGCTCTGGTCTACATCTCTAGGCTGAACTACAGGCTCTGCACATGAGAGGGGGCTAAAATCACCAAGAACAACGCAGCATGCTGAGTAGCCCACACCCAGACGTAACTGAGTCAGGGAGCCTTTGCTCTGAGTCATCTGAGCTGAGCTATGTCACTCTGCCCCACCTTTAGCTAAGTGAATGGGGGCTGAGTGTAGTGAAAATAAACCACTGGCCTGAGACCTTGGACAAGCGATTCATTGTCTCTGGGCTTCAGATTGCTAACATAAAGGGTTAGATGGAGTTGCTAAGGTCCCTGAAAATAAAAGAGAATGCAGAGGGCCAATACTCACTTATTTCACACTGTTCTCCCTCTAGTCCTGGAGGGCAAATACACTTTCCAGGGTAGAAACAGGTCCCTCCATTAAAGCAGGTAGTTGAGCAGTTCGCTGTGAGAATGATAACAGGGTATTGCATTAGATGGTAGGTTAAATCTAAAGAAGAAAAAACTTCACTTACAGTTAGGTGATACTTTGAGGCATCTGCTTCTCACCCATTTACTTATGCAGTAAAGTACACCACTTTTCAAATACAGGAATTGGAACCAACTGCCTGACCATATGCAGACTCCAACAACATAATAGGATACCATACATGCTATATAGTACCCACCCCGAGGGATTACATCTTAGTGGAAAGAGGTACAGTGTGTAAAAAATTATTTTTTATTTTCTTATAAATATCTATACCCTTAAAAGAAGACTACTATAAATCCCCCACAATTTTTTAGAAATTAAAACATTTTTAATGTAAAACAAACATAAAGCTATATGGATATGATAGAAATTTTGCATGATTTTTAAAGGTAAAATATAACCCTTCAAAGAAATTTGTTTGGACTACATCTTCAGCTTTCACCCTGTCCAAACCCAATTCATGTCACCTCCTCTCCAGTTAAGGTGACATTAAGTGGGCCCTTTGCAAAGCTCCTCACTTATATTAGTACTAGAGGCATGGTGCATGAAATTTGTGCACGAAGTGGGGGGGTTCCCTCAGCCCAGCCTACCCCCACTCAAATTGGGGACCCCTCGGGGGATGTCCGACCACCGGTTTAGGCCAGATCCCACAGGTCAGACACCCCTCTCACAATCTGGGACCACTGACTCCTAACCATTCACCTGCCTGCCTGCCTGATTGCCCCTAACTGCTTCTGCCTGCCTGCCTGATCACCCCTAACTGCTCTCCCCTGCTGGCCTGATCTCGCCCCCAACTGCCCTCCTCTGCCGGCCAATTTGGTTCTGATTAGTCAGTTTCTATGCCAGTCAGCATCAAAAGCTCCACCTTTTAGGCAGCCATTGGCTCCTTACATTCACCCAGATTTGGTTCTGATTGGTCAGTTTCTATGCCAGTCAGCGTCTCTGGGCCTATCAATGGGGCCTGATCAGAAAGGCGGGGCTGATCAGCAGCCCCTGATGAGGCCTGGAGGGAAATGGAGGCGTGGCTGTTGGCCATGCTGGGAGAGAAAGAGAGGCAAGTTCTGATCAATGGCTGCCACAGAGGCTACGGAACAGACCCTGCCTCTCTCTCTGCAGGCCTCTCTCTGGACCTGATCCGCAGGCCCCTAGGCAGTCAGCACTGACTTCCGGTCTGGTCGAGCCTTTGGTCATTACGACCCTGGCTCTTTATTATATAGATTCTTGAGCCAGATTTGCCTTAAAAGCTGTTTTCAATAGTGAAAGGGGGAAATACAATGTCTAAAGGGAAGTAATGTCCTACTTCCACATAATGCTCCATGGAAAACACCCCCCTTCCTTTTTTAAGCTAAAGGAAGAGGAAAATGAAGAAAACTTTCAAAGTTGAAATAGGTAAAAGAAAGAGAAGTCCTAAGTATTCAGATCCAACAAAGGAGAAAGCAACTTTTTTTTTTCAGAATAAGAACAGAGATTCATCATATGTAAAAGGGATCTTTTAAAATTTGACTTTTTTATGGTGTTTGGAAGAAAGGATCACTGTACTCAGGAAGAGACAGCCTGCCGACCCTCGTGAGGCCCCATAAGCAGGGAAGTGGCAGCAGCATGAGCCAGGGATGAAGAACTTGGGTATATTATTGTGGGCGTCCAATTCACTGAGTCATCCAGGTAAAAATCGACTGTGGGATTCGCACTAAACCCTCTCTCGGTGTCAACGTCTGAAATTTGGCTGTTCACTGGCACCTAAAATAGAGGGAGGATAGAAATGGGGGCGGGGAAGGGGAGGAAGGAGCAAATATCTAAAAATAGACAAGTTGGCTCATTCTATAAAAGAGATTAAAATAAAAGCTTGGATTCTCAGATTCTCAGCAATTCCAGTTATATAGCCTATTCGTTCTTGTCCTATATAAAACAGGCCAAAGTTGGCTATAGATGAACAAAAGCTGAAGTAACCTTTCAGTAGGAAAATCAGAAAGGCAATCCAAAAGTCATAAGTGTGTGCTTTCTTTGTGGAAAAGAAGTCCAACTAGAATGTTCTATGACTATCATAAATGAGAAATGTTTTTGTTTAAAATCCTAAGTATCTCTCAGCTTAAGACAATGATGTACTCATTTAGGCAAAATCAATCCTCCTAGCGTAGAGGCAGGGAGAGGCGGGGTGGCGAGGGAGGGGAGCAGCAGCATTTGGGTATAGGATTCAGAATTTGGATTTAGGAGAACCGGCTGTTAGAGTTTCCTCTTTGCTACTTGGTGCTAGGATTGTTAGGGCTGGAAGTTGAGTCTGTGAGTGTGTCCTGTCTCCCCACTGGTCCCAGCTTCTGCTGGTGATAATATGATGTGAAAACATCAGGATCAGTGCCCACTTGGCTGCAGCCCTCTGGGCACTGTCCCTTATTAACATGTAGAATGCAGTGAACCTGGAAGCTTATTTGAAAGTTACAGAATATGACAAAGCTGGTCATAGAGTCTGGCCACACTCTTAGTATTTGCATAATATGTTACTGTCCTGACCAAGCTCATCAACATTTCTGCTGTGCGATCATTCTTGACCAGAAAAATGAACCGCAGACAGTAAGTGACTTTCACAGGCACAGAGCGTACACAGGCCAATACTTAACTACTCAGTTCCTGAAATTTGTGCCTGATGTTCCAAGAGCCAATGAAAATTACTCTTTAATGTTTCTTTAAATATATAGAGCTAAGGTCTAGCTCCATGCCAGTAATTAAACAGTTTTTCAGAAGCTCTATATTCCCTCTAAACAATAAAAGCATTTTTTGTTGAGGGAGTAAAACAATGTTTTTTAATGTTTCCTGGTCTCTAGTGAGACCAAATGAAATTTCAACAAATTTTCTAAAAGAATTTTAAAAATTATTTGGAATCTAACAAGGAAGAAAACTTTTCATTTAAAGGTAAAATATTTCCAAGTGTAAAATGTACTGGACTATAGATATTTTCCTCCAACAGTGATCATGTAGTGTTTGTGAACCCATACCGATAGAAAAAACAATGCCACTGACATTACACTGCACAACCTACATCAATAACAGCCATATCTGGGTAAGCAGGGCTCACAAATGTTGTTAAACCTGTTAATGCCTGAGTTCCTCATCCAAATCTTTGAAGGATTTGCTTTATTTCCTAATAGTTTCGATATAACATTAATTTAATTCAGCTTCAAGAAATGCCCAATTTTGAAATAGCAGAGATGCTGAATGCTAAATTTAGACAAGTAAAAAAAAAACACAAAGATTCACAATAAAGAATTTTACCCACTGGCTGTTAATTATTATCAGTGTCATCAGTGCTTAATTTTTATGAATACAAATTTTTTAAATTGTTTATAACTCAATGCTCTACTTTTAAAAGAGTATCTACACTAATAAAAGTGAAAGATGCAAATTGACCATACCTTCATGATGCCCACCAGCCAATCAAGAGTGAGTATGCAAATTAACCCAACAAAGATGGCCGGTTAATTTGCATATGCAGGCGCTGAGTGGCTGGGGGTGTTCCTCACCTCCCCAGCCGCTCCAGGCCTCTGGGCAGTGTGGGAAGGTGGAAAGGCGGCTCCGGCCGGAGTGAAGGCAGTGCCGGCAGCCAGGGGAAGGAAGGCCCATTCTTGCACGAATCTTCGTGCATCGGGCCTCTAGTTTAAAAATAAAAGGTAGAGATGGTCTCACATATTATCTCAATTAGCTGTGGGGTGGAGGATCAGGGGTCAATGGTTAATTTCCAGTTAAGGAATGGGAAAAGCAGGACCTACAGAGATATCGAAATATTTGCCCAGATCCAGAGTGACTCCTGGAGGAACCAGGGCCTGAAACAGGTGGCCTGAGTGTCAACATGGTACAGTGGAAGACATGAACCAAGCCCCTCAAGCTCTATAAACCTCATTTAACTGGGAAAGTGATGGGTAACATTTTACATATCTCAAAAGTTGTTGGGAATAAAGTCAGATAATTGTATGAAAGTACTCTGTATCAGAAAATATCAGGCAATTTTTGTTCTGACTCATGCTCTTTCCTTTAGCTTTTCTTCCTTTTATTATTTATTTTTTAAAGCTGCTCATTTCAGTCTTAATTGGTGCTAACTGCATTATCACTGAAGAGACATTTCTAAAAAATAACACTCATTTTATTTCAAGCACATATTTATTTTAAAAATAGTGCTCTACTCATGCAACCATCACTTTTAACACAAGGACAATTTCATTAAATGCATACCCTTTGCAGTATATTATTTAATCTTTTTCCATAAAAGATGTGAACTGGGCAACATAGGTATCTTGTAAAGAGTATAAATCATTCAATAATAGTTAGGACTGAGTTTGAGTTCACTTTTTAAGAGTAACTCTGGCTGTGATGCTGCATTATAGGAAGGTGGAACCTGATCTCTCAGGGATGTGATCTGTAAACAGAGCATTGAACTGGGGGTCAGTGGACTTCTAGGCCAGGCAATTTGGAACAGGTTGTTTCATCTCTGTCTTTAAAAACTTAGTAGGACCTACCAAAAACCTAAGAGGCAGGGACAGCTAGTTCACAAAAATCCAGCTCCCCTTCCATACAGTTGTCAGTGGAAGACAGCTGTTTTGCCAGGGATGACATTTCTCCTGCCTGCATCTAGGAAGAACCATGGGGTTAATTCCTACCTATGGAATAGGTATGGAACTTCTGTGGGTCACTACTGAGCCAGGTTTGTGTGTGTGTTTTGTTTTTAAGCGGTGCCTGCTCCAATCTCTCTTCCTCTGCTTATTGGCTGGATCCAAAGAGCTCCAAAACTCTAGATAGGACCACAGATGGAAGGCCCCGGAGTCCCTGAGTCACTGCATGGAGCAAAGCTGCCCTGCCCACTGACCAGGTAGGTAATTCCTGCACAGGAGCATTCTGTAAGTGAAAATAAACTTTTACCGTGTTAAGCTACACTATAAGTTGAGGTTAAAGTTATTACAGCAGCCAGCTAAGTGACACACACTGTTATTAAGAGTGATGATATATTAAATATGTCTTTTATCAAACATTTAAAAAGTAAATAGAGCTCTGGCCAGTGTGCTAAGTGGTTAGAGCATCAGCCTGGGAACCAAGGGGTCAAGAGTTTGATACCCAGGGGCAAGTACCTGGGTTGCAGGCTCGAGCCCCAGACCTGTCGGGGCATGTGTGGGAGGGAACCAATTTGTGTGTCTCTCTCACATCCATGTTTCTCTCTGTGTCTCTCCCCCTCCCTTCCTTCCTTCCATTCTCTCTAAAAATCAATGGAGAAAATATCCTTGGGTGAGGATTAACAAGAAAAAGCAGAAAGGTCCTTGTTCTTTAAAAAAAACAACAACACCTGTTACCTTTATCACAATTGACTCCATAGAATCCAGGTGGGCAGATGCAGAAACCAGGAGTAACACAAAGCCCGCCATTCATACATCTCGGTGTGCAAAGGGCTAGTAGGGAGAGAGAGCTCTGATTAAGGCCAAGTAGGGTTTTGGGGCAGCAGCATTTTAAAAATGTCAATGCGATAACAGGTCTACATTTTCAAGCTTGCTGGTTGACTAAAAAACTGTCACTCTTAAGAGATGTAAGTTCTCTAAATTAAAATTTATTTTTGTGCTATAAATAAGAATGTTTTTTCATAATGGTTTTGTTTTGTTTTTTACCATTTTCATGGAAGAGAATTTTGGAATTGTTGTCTTTGAATGACTGATGAAAATTTGCCCAGAATTATTATTTCAACTAAGATGTGGTCTTAAGACTGTAAATATTTTTTTCCTGCCCTATTTCCTTGATTTTCTAAAATAAAATGCAAACAAGACAAGTTCTTACTTCTTGAAAATGAAAAATATCTTCATTATTTTGGTCAAATAAACTCTTAGTATTTAAGTATATTATGGTTAATACACATTTTCTCTTTTTTTTAATCTCTTTTTTTTCATATAACTTCCTGAATAGTGATTTCACTTAAATAGATGTACTCACTACACAAATGATATTCATCTTTTTTTTTATTTTTTGCCTTAAAGAAACTTCATAACTCAGGGATAGACTTAATTGTGAATTAAGTTATTTTAATTGGAGAAGCAACTTTCAAATCAATCAGAATACTAGCTTTTAAAATGCAACTTAGGTAGAGTGAAAAAAAACTCAAAACTTTTATAAGATAATGTCGAAGTATAGTGTCTATAATCGTTAATATTTTTCGGGGTCAGGGCAAGGGAGGAGTGGCCACAAAAAATGTAGACATTGCGCCAAAGTTCTCTGATCCTGTCACCACATATTTGGATTTAACAAAAAACCATTCCTAGACGAAATAATTTTCAATAGCTCTTCTGTGGCTTTTTGGAGATTTCGTCAACCCTTATAATGTGACCAGAAAAATAATTTCAGGGGATGTGTTAAAAGTTCACGTGGGGCTCCTGTGTGACCTCCATGTCCTTAGGGAGCAAGCCAGGGAAGCGCCTTTACCTTTCTCGCAGTGAGGGCCATAGAATCCATCAGGGCATTCACAGACACGCCTCTCATTACAAAACCCTCCATTTCGGCACCCTCCTGGGCATTCAGCTTCACCAAAGAGAAAGAAACAAGATTAAGTGAACACCTTTGAAATGTTGGGTGAACTACAGCGAGCATGAAGAGGGAGTGGTCATTTTTCCACAGTGCACCAATGATCATAATTCATTGAATACCGATACTTCTACCCCTTTCTCTCTAAACCACTTGGACTTCAAGTCTTCTTCAAAATAAGATTGTGTATCTCTCAATCTGACTTCGAACAGTAGGGGACTCATGGAAGAAGGCAAAGGAAACCTTATTCTGCCGTCACCCCCACCTGTCAATCTACTGTACCTCCTTAAGTTCATGCTGAAATGGAGTGAATGACCGTGCTCTCAATATTCACTCTCAGAGGGTGGAATGATCTCTTGGTGCATCTTTACAGCACGGAAAGTTTCCAGAGCTTAAATTCTATGCTGGAAAAGTGTGTACCAGGATGGGAAAGGAGCCAGGCCTGCATGCTTAAGTGGGCATCCAGAGTGTGGGGATGAGGTGCCTTTGCCTGGTGGAGATCGCAAGCATAATGGTGGCACCCTGTCCTCCATGGAAGTCAGCAGCACCAAGCTTTGGGCAGGGGAGTGGGGAGTGTTGCCTTGATGGGTGGCAGTTGCTGCTATGACTGCCAACCTTGCTATGAGGATCCAGAACAAGAAAAGGGGGGAAGTCATGACCATAGGTGAGATACCCCTGAGGACTCCCAAAGGATGCATTGGACGAGGGGAAGGAGGGAGGAAGAAGGCAGGGCATTCTGAAGGAGGTATAGAGTTCCTAAAATAGGAGTGGGGTCAAAGCAGAGAAAGTCTTTCTAGGTACAGTTACTGGCCCCTGTGTGTATCACCTGCTCCTCCCATTGGTATGATTATAGTTACACTAACACTTATCTATCTACCTACCTACCTACCTACCTACCTATCTATAATTTTTGACCCAAATCACACCTGGAAACCTTATGAGCTTTCTCTTGAGTCACCATCACTGATTACCTTGTTGACACGTTTTAAAGAAGATAGCATTCTGAGGCGTTTGTAGGATGGTGTTGCCTTCAGAATTCATTACAATCACATTCACTTCAAATGCTGCCACTCCATCTTGTTTTCCAAGGCATGGGAAACCAACTTGAACAACTAAAGAAAAAGAAAGTATTGAGAAATTGTTTATCCATTCCCTTCCAGTTTTACAGAAATCCTGGTAAGAGAGACAAAGAACAAAGCAATAATGTTCACATTTCATTATTTGACATCCTTGTACCTCCACTGAAGTAGGGAGTGCATTTTGATCATCTGGACATTCTCCACAGAACTTGTACATGATGCTGGGTGGAGAAAGAATGGATTACCCTACTAATATGGAATTGGGATATTTTGTTTGTAGTCTGACTTGTACTATCCCAACAAGATTTTCTCTGAAAAGTAAAGGTACAAATAGGAAGCATAGATAAATTAGTCACGGGGAAAAATTTTGTGGGTATCTCCATCAGCTTCCATATAATCCAAAAAACAACTAAAACTCAGCATTTGAGAATCCATTAAATAAAACCCTATAAGCAATACCCCACTAGTTTACTCTGTGTGCTTGAAAGTGACAAAGTACCTTCTTTGGAAATATTCTGTAAATCAGACTAGACTCCAATCACTGAACTAAGTTAATGAAGTTAATATTTTCTCAGGCTATTGACTAATATTAAGAAGTGTCCATATCGTGGGGAATCTAGAAGAGAGGTTGGTGTGATTAAAATAATCTCATGATAGTCTTATTTCTAACCGTTTAGGTTCCTACAGAGGAGGCCACTTCTATTTTGTGAATCTAGTCATCATTTAGGGTGTGTATGTGCTGACTTAGGAACTAACGGTGCTGAACAGAGAGGGCGAGAAGGGCACCAATGGTGGGAACTGGCTCAAGTCACTGGCTGAGAGACTGATCATGTAAATGTCTAAAAGCCACTTGATTATCATAACATATCTACTGGGACTGATCTAGCTGATCCATTAAACTTTAGTTCTTCCTTAGAAATAGGAAAAAATATGGCTAAGAGATATACACATGAAATTTTGCTTCACTTTGTTTTTGATGGCAGGTAATAGCTACTGCCAAGTTTGGGAAAGGTATACCAAGCCAAGAAAAATCCTTTTCCTTTAGAGTTTTCATAAGCCTTTCCCTTAGGTTTATAAGAAAAAATGAGCTGGAAATTGGTCTGCTCTTTTCCATATGTCACTGCACACAAGCTTGGTCATACAATCTTAACGTGCTTTGGCAACCAATACTACTCGCAAGATTTTGGCATTGTCACTGTTCATTACTGTTCCAATCTCAAAGTAACACGGATTTCCAGTTCTCCTTAACCTTAAGATGTTAGCATTGCAAATAATCAATTATGTGATGAAAAGGATATACAGATATTTTAACAGAATAAAAAGAGAAAGCTAAAGGTGTGTCTGAAGTTCCAAAGTAAAACTGTCCCCATTGAAAGCCTTGGTTTCATAGAAACATGAGCAGACTGTTAACCTCCGAGGGAAGGTGGGTGGGAAGAGGTCAACCAATGAACTTATATGCATATATGCATAACCTGTGGATACAGACAGTATGGTGGTGAGGGCCTGGTGGAGGGGAGAAGGAAGCGGGCTAGAAGAGGTTAATGGGGGAAAAGGAAAACTATGAAATACTTTCAACAATAAAGATGGGTGGAAGGAAGGAAGGAAGGAAGGAAGGAAGGAAGGAAGGAAGGAAGGGAGGAAGGAAAGGAGGAAGGAAAGGAAGGAAGGAAGGAGGGAGGGAGGGAGGGAGGGAGGGAGGGAAGGAGGGAGGGAGGAAGGAAGCCTTGGTTTAATGAAATCTTATATATGAAAATGCCAGTTTACAAAGCACAAAAAGCTATTGTGGGGATTTCCACTTCAGCTGGAAGCAAAGGAGCTGATGAAGGATTTCTTTCACCTGTTAACTCTGTTATAATTTTCACTTTGTTCAATTATAAATTTTTATTTTTCTCATGAATATTTTTTGGCTTATTATTATTAATTAAATTTATTGGGATAACGTTGGTTAATAAAATTAAAAGTATTTCATGGTCCTCCTTTTCTCCCCATTAACCTCTTCCAGCCTGCTTCTGTCTCCCCCCTACCCCCCCACCCCACAGGCCCTGACTACCATATTGTCTATATCCATAGGTTATGCATATATGCATATAAGTTCATTGGTTGACCTTATTGGTTTCAAGTGTACACTTCTATGATACATCATCTGTATAGTACATTGTGTGCCCACCACCCAAAGTCAAATCTTCTTCCATCACCATCGACTACCTTTAGCTCAGCAGTTCCTTCGAATCAAGCTTGTTCTCATGAATCCTCAGCATGGACAGGTAGGCCAATAATTGCCCCAAGGTAAAAAAAAAAAAAAAAAAAAAAGGCGGGGAGGGGGGCGGGGAATGGAAGAACCTGAATGGATACTTAAAGATAGACCTTTAAGAATCTTCCTCATCACATGTCATTATCCACACCATTATATTCCAGGTGTATCTTTTTCCTGGACCTTATGCAGCCTCCACTTTGCAGCCCCCCCAATTCTTTCAAAGAGGCTTTCAAGTTTTATTTTAGCTTTCAGAATATTGGTATGCAAGAGATGTTTGTAAGTAAATGCTTGTTACTGTTTATCAGCATTGTTAAGAAGAACTGCTAGTTTGTCCATATTTTCAGATGTGCTAAAAGCAAACCATTTTCAAATCTGGCTAAGGTACGATTTCATGTTCACATGCTCCCATCATCTGGGGTTGCTTCTAGAGGGTTTGGAGTGCTCGCATGAAAGTGTGTGATTTGCTAACCTGGCCTCTAAGTCCGTCAAAGTGAAGAGATGCACAGAGAGCTCCAGCCTGGGGTTCTAAAACAGATGGCTCTGAATCATCCCAGGGGAGAAAAACCAGGATGTAAAATCCAATAGAAACTTCAAGGAGGAAAACACCATAAATAACTTTCTTTAGGGTTTTCAAGTTGATTTTTCCCTCTAAATGGTTAAATACAAGTCTGAGTCAAAATACATACCAATTCATTGAACAGGTGAAGCTTTATTGAGTAATTACTATGTGCCAGTCACTGTTCTAAACAATGAGGATACTTTAGCGGGAAAGACAAATGAAAACCCCTGCTCTTTTTGGTGATTATGTTTCAGTGATTTATTTTGAAGACATTTTGTGATAGTAAAACATTTTAATCATTTAAAAAATCTAGAAAAAATCTCCATTCATTGATAGACACTTAGGTTTCTCTGGCTTGGCTATTGTAAATAATGCTGCTATAAACATTTGGGTGTAGATATCTTTTTGAGTTAATGTTTTGATTTCCTTTGGATATTTCCTAGAAGTCAAATTGCTGGATCCTACAGTAGTTTACTTTTTTATTTTTGAGGAACCTCCAAACTGTTTTGCATAGTAGCTGTACCAAATTACATTCCCACCAACAGGGCAGAAATGAGCCCTTTCTTCACATCCATGCCATCATTTGTTATCTCTTGTCTTCAATAATAGCCATTCTAAGAAAGGCATGAGGTGATGTCTCATTGTGGCTTTTCTTTTTTATTAATTTATCTTTATTGTTGAAAGTATTACAGATGTCCCCCTCTTTTTCCCTATTGACTCTCTCTACCCAGCACTCACCACTCCGAGGCTTTCACCACACTATTGCATATATGCATGTAAGTTCCCTGGTTAATCTCTCCCCTCCCACCCACTCCCCACCCCTGCCTTCCTTCTGAGATTTGTGAGTCTGTATGATGCTTCTATGTCTCTGGATCTATTTTGTTCATCAATTTATTTGGTTCATAAAATTCCACATATGAGTGAGATCATGTGATACTTAAGCTTTCTCTGACTTGGTTATTTTGCTTTCATTGTGGTTTTAATTTGCATTCACCTATTGACTCATAATGTTGAGCATCTTTTCGTGTACCTGTTGACCTTTCATATATCTTCTTTGGAGACATGTCTACTCAGGTTCTTGGCCCATTTTTAAATTATTTTCTTTCTGCTATTGAATTGTATGAGTTCTTTATATATTTTCGATATTAAACCTTATCAGGTATACGGTTTGCAAATACTTATTCCCATTCCATAGGTTTTCTTTTCACTTTGTTGATGGTTTCCCTTGCTATGCAGAAGCTTTTTAGTTTGATGTAGTCCCACTTGTTTATGGTTTATTTTTTTGCTTGTGTTTTAGGTGTCATATCCAAAAAGACCTATGTCAAGGAGCTTTATGCCTGTGCTTTCTTCTAGGAGTTTCATGGTTTCAGGTTGTACATGTAAGTCTTTAATCCATTTTGAGTTCCTTTTTGTGAGTGGTGGATATGTTAGCCTCATCTCAGCAACTGACTCTACCCAGACTAGATCACTTTCAGTTCCCAAAGATGTGGCCCACCCCCACAGTGCCCTGACTGCCTAGGTTGTGACAGACTCCACACCTGCTGTGTGGAGTGCTCTTTCTCCTCTTCTGTCCAGTGTCCTTCCACTCACCTTTCTAGATGCAAATTAAACTGCGCCTGCTCTCTGGAGCCTTTCCGAACACCCCCTGCCTATGTCACTTCAGTTACCTATTTCACAAACACCTCTCTCTCTCCATGATTGCATCATAATGACATGATTTAGTTATGATTCTGCAATCTTTGCTAGACCTGAGATTTTCAAAGGCAAGGACCATATCTTATTTGTTTTTGTAATCTAAGCATCAAGTATTTGTCTGTCACAACCTAGGCACTGACAGACACAAAGATATACCTCATGCGAGACACAGCCATATCCTTTATACACACAGGCATACACTTGCACATATACACATGCACACTCACACTACACAGAAAGAGACAAGAATTCACCAAAGACAGTGGGAGATATAGGTGATAGGATATTAACAACATGCACCCAGAAAAACACATGTATAAAGAGAAAGAGACAGTGAAAGCAGAAAAAGCATAGTCTCCACTTCCAAAGAATAGTAGAAATGTGAAAATTACGTTGTGCTTTCACAACAATAATGAATAGAGAGCCATTTTTACCAAAAGCTAGATGAAATTAGGCCAGATGCTGTAAAATCCAATGTGGTCTAGGTTGTATAATTGAAACTGAGGTAAATTAAAACAACTCAGAAAAACTAAAGCAGATTGCACAATAACTCACATGGCGTTCAAGTACACACTGATGCGCGATTGATTGCATATAAACAACCTCTTCTACAGAAGTAAACAGCAAACGTATTCTGATGAAATACCTCTTCCACGCTGAGATGAGCATGGTGCTCATGCAGCCTCAGCCTCAGCCTCCGGTCACCAGAGCCACTGCCCTCACAGGGGAGAAGGTGAGAGCAGGGGGTGGGGGTGGGGGGCTCATTCTCAGCACCACGTGATTATACACTGCTCCAGGATTATGAGCCAACCGCACAAACAGTCCTCAGTGCTCGGAGCTGTGCTGACAGCCATTTATTCTCTCAGCAAATACTGAGCCACCTCCTCTGGGCTTCACTTTCTGCTAAGGACTGGGGCTCCAAGAAGATGGTCCTCCCAGCCTCAGCACCTATTTAAACGTTTGTAGATATTGGGTTCCTGAAAGTCTTGATTGAGAAATACCGCTGCTCTCTTGGTTTCCTGGTATGACAGAGACGGAGTGTTCAAAGAGGCAAAGCCTGGGCTTTATGGAAACTTTATGTTTTTTGTTATCCAACTCCGTTATTTTACAGAACCACCCTGCAGTTTGTATTTCCTGTTTTTGATCCTTGCAGATGCCAGAGGCAGGCACTTCATAACTGTTAAAGATCAAGCGTTTTCTTTTTCAATGGGTAGGCATATAAGGAGTCAGTGGGATAAAAGAATGGCTTAGCAGCTTGGGGGTATAAAATAGGCCAGTAGAATAATGAACACTACCTGAATGCTTAGGAGCAAAGACACACTGTTTTGGTTACTTTGTAATAATTCAAGGTACCCTCCTTGTTCCTACTGTGGGGACTGAGCTAATGAGGCTAATGAATAACTGCCCTGCAATGGACTGAAATTCCCATAAACTTCTTGCACCTGCATTTTTTGCAAACAAATCCTACATCTGCCACCAAAACCTATTGTGGGGGGAGTTGTACATACAAAGTGTGTGTATGTTTGTGCACAAGTCACCTGGTCCTGGAAGGCTTGTTCTTTTTCAAGTCTCCTTGCCCAAAGCATCATCCATTTTTCCCCTCTAAATTTTATTACTTACCCGAGGCCCGGTGCATGAAAATTCATGCACTGGAGGGGGGTCCCTCAGCCCAGCCTGCCCCCTCTCACAGTCTGGAGCCCTCAGGGGCAGGAGGCAACCTGGTGATCAGGGGAAGGCGATGTCCCATCACACCTCTGCTCCTGCCACTGCCGGCAGCGCAAGCCTCGGCCGGCCCTGGTTACCTGAGCCTCGGGCGGCCCTGGGCAGCTGGGGGCTGAGGGGACTGGGTGCCGCCATCTTGTGGCTGTGGGTGCTGCCATCTTTGAGGGTGTGGCAGTCAATTAGCATATTCCCTCCTTATTGGCTGTGGGCACTGCCATCTTTGCAATGGTGTGAGGGTCAATTAGCATATTCCCTCTTTATTAAATAGGATGATGGTCCCTAAACATGGTCTATTAAAACAGTCTCACATCATATGTTCAAACTCTTATTGTTTCAATATCTTAAGAAGTAGAATTTCAGTAAGCTTTTTTTACTACTCACAAAAAGTGAATAAAGCTGGGAAGATTTAAGCCTCAAGCATTAAATTATAAATTCAAAAATTTAAGACTTATTGAGCAGGTGTAACTGTGTCATTAATGTAATTATGCATTTTAGCCTGGCTGGCGTAGCTCAGTGGTTGAGCATTGACCTATGAACCAGGAGGTCACAGTTTGATTCCCAGTCAGGGCACATGCCTGGGTTGCAGGCTCCATCCCCAGCAGGGGGCGTGCAGGAAGCAGCTGATCAATGATTATCATCATTGATGTTTCTATCTCTCTCTCCCTCTCTTTTCCTCTCTGAAATCAATAAAAATATATGTAAAAAAATAAAAAAGTAACATGATATGAGACACATGACATGGCCATATTCCAGAACTTGGTAGCCAGAGTGTCTTTTGTGTCTCCATGATGTAGTAAAGCCCCAGCAATGCCATCTGAGTGGAATTAGGATATCCCTGTCTCTGGGATGGGATATTCCTGCCCCTGCAGCCACGTATCACAGGCTAATGAAGCTCCAGAACCCAAGGCCTCCTTCATTCACATGGGCTTTCGAGAACCTCAAGCCCATCTAGATTGGAAGCAGATCCTCTGGGTGGGCTGCTAGTCACACCTGCAGCACTGGGATGACCCAAGAGAAACTCAAATTCACTCTTCCTGTCTACACTCACACTGGCACTATTCCAGGAAATTAGGAAGGCTCTGTGCTCATTCAGTCCCCAACTCTTACGCTGGGATATGGCAATCCTGAGCCATTGGAAGTAGTAGATAACTATAAACTGATTTCCTAATTTTTTAATAGATTTAAATTAGCTCCTAATGAGATTTTCATTTGACATCTGACAAAATTAATCTAACATCTCTCTAGAACAGTGGTTCTCAACCTTCCTAATGCCGCGACCTTTTAATACAGTTCCTCATGTTGTGGTGACCCCCAACCATAAAATTATTTTCATTGCTACTTCATAACTGTAATTTTGCTACTGTTATGAATCGTAATGTAAATATCTGATATGCAGGATGTATTTTCATTGTTCGTGACCCACAGGTTGAGAACTGCTGCTCTAGAAGAAGACTAATTAAAAAAAGAGGTTATGTTATCAGTTATCTAAAAAAATATTATAAAACTACAAATAATACAGTATTAGAATAAATAGTATGCTCTAAAACAACCCCTATGTATAAAAGAAGTTAATATGAAATAAAGAGCATATCATGAATTGATTCAACATCTCAAATTGGTAAAGTTGATGACTCAGAAAAATAATTCAGGTGACAGCCTTACCTCAAACAATCGCCAAAATAAATTTATATAAAACATTAGAAGCATGTGTAAGTTATCACTTACCTGCTCTTTAGAAGAGAAATTAATTTCAAAGCATAAAAGTAATTTTAAAAATCACAAAGAAGAGATAGGTTTGACCACATAGAGTTTTAAAGACCCTGAAAACTCCACCTGCCTCAAAAAATATAAAAATAATACATTTAAAAAGAACTGCACTAATTTGAAAGAATATACACACCCCTATGTTCATTGTAGTGTTATTTACAATAACCAAGCTATGGAAGGAACCCAAGTGTCTATCAATAGATGAATGTATAAAAAAGCTGTGGTACATATTTACACAATGGGATACTACTCAGCCTCAGTCATAAAAAAAGAAGGATCTCTTTATGACAGCAGATGATTATGCTAAATGAAATAAGCCAGTCAGAGAAAGACAAGTGCCATATGATCTCACGCATATGGGGAATCGAATGAACAAGATAAACTAACAGCCTGGCTGGTGTTGCTCAGTGTCAATCTATGAACCAAGAGGTCACGGTTCGATTCCAGGTCAGAGCACATGCCCGGTTGCAGGCTCGATCCTCAGTGTGGGGTGTGCAGGAGGCAGCCAATCAATGATTCTCTCTCATTATTGGTGTTTCTCTCTCTCTCTTCCTCTCCCTTCCTCTCTGAAATCAATAAAAAATATATTTAAGCAAACTAACAAACAAAATAGAAACAGACTTAAAGATAGAGAACAGACTGACAGGTGTCAGAGGGGAGGGGCATGGTGAAAAAGGGTGAAGGGATTAAGAAAAAAAACCAAACTCGTAGACACAGACAACAATATGGTGATTACCAGAGGGAAAAGGGGAGATAAATGGTGATGGAAGGAGACATGATCTGAGTTGGTGAACACACAATACAATATACAGATGATGTATTGTAGAATTGTACACCTGAAACCTATATAATTTTATTAACCAATGTTACGTCAATGCATTCAGTAAAAAAGAAAAGAGTTGCCTTAAAGGGTAAATATACTTGGCATATAGAGAGCTTTGCAAATCAATAAGAACACTATTATTTCGATGTAAACATGAGGGTGGTACACAGACATTTTACATTGTCTTAACAGGTAAAAGTGAATGTTCCACCTCAATAGGAATTTTAAAAAGTCAAATTAAAAGAACACTGAGAAACCACTTTTCACTTTTTAAGTCAGCCAAGCAGTTAAGATGATTAATAACCCACATTGAGCAGTTACACACAGTGAGCCAGGCACTCTCCCACACTGCTAGCCAGGGTGCAAATGGGGGCAAGCGTGGTGGAAAGTAATTGCATTTTGACAATTTGTTCTAAGAGCCTTTTAAAAAGTGCATAGTTCATATCCTTTGACATAATAATTCGACTTCTAAGAATCTATTTTACCAAAATAACGAGATGAGCACCAAGATTTTGACACACACATTAATCAACAAGTATTTTCTGAATGCCTGCTCTGTGCTGGGCCCTGTGTTGGCAGTTGCGGTGAATAAAACACAGAACTCCTGCCCAGTGACTGTCTGCTACTTAAAAGGGATGTGTATTGTGATATTTCTAGATTCAGACCCTGAAAACAATCTAAGTAGCACACATTAAAGGAATGAGTAAATAAATCATGTCAGGTTCATAAAATGGAATATTATAAGGGCACTAACCCTACCAGACCACTGTACCGATTTTTAGGTAATTTCCACACAAAGGTGGAATATTGGTGCTAGATGAAAGGTAGACCTATTTTCTACAATGTCTCCAAGTTCCATCTTATTCTAACCACTTGTTTGCATGTAACTAACATTTTTCTATATCATGTTGGTTTTTTCTCTTTAATGCTCAGGAGCCCAGGTATAGGGGACAGTTAGGTTCAGGGCCTCAGGTCTGGTAGACTTAAAAACAACTTCTGGAAAAATCTATGAAACAGGAAAATGCTTATGTTAAAATGTTAAAAGCAAAAAGAAAGTATTGATGCAAAACCAAAGATATATAATTTTACCACAATTATGAAAAATATGCTCATAGAAAAAAGACTGGAGAAAATAATTGAACATGTTAACATAAGTGATCTGTATTTTTCTAAAAGTCATAAAACCTGGGCTCTAGTATCAGCTCCATTGCTTATTACCAATATATGACTTTGAGAAAGTCAATTAAACTTCATAAACCTTCATTTTCTAATTTGTAAAATGGAGCTGTAATTCTGGCCTTGACTGCCTCCCAGAACTCAAATTAGATAATGCATGAATGGGTACTTTTGCAAACTAAAAGCTCTAACTAAATATTACATACTTTTATTTTCTTAGCAAAGAAGAATGATTAGATCTGAAAGACTAAACCCCTTTCTTCCACTTTTTTCATATGGAAAATTCCTATTTAATACAGTAGTACCACCTTACCTGTGAGGGAGATGTTCCAAGACCCCCAGTGGATGCCTAAAACCACAGACAGTACCAAAACCTCTACTGTTTTTCACTACACATACATACTTATGATAAAGTTTAATTTATAAATTAGGCACAGTAAGAGGTTAACAGTAAGAAATATAATACAATAGAACAATTCTAATAATACTAGTGGCCTGGTGTGCCAATTTGTGCACCAGTGGGGTCCCTCGGCCTGGCCTGCGGGATCGGGCCAAAACCGGCTCTCTGACATCCCCCGAGGGGTCCCAGATTGCGAGAGGGCGCAGGCCAGGCCAAGGGACCCCACCAGTGCACCATCGGGGCCGGGGAGGGACACAGGAGGTTGGCCAGCTGGGGCGGGACCACGGGAGGGCTCCAGGACATGTCCAGCCCATCTCACTCAGTCCCAATCAGCCAGACCCCAGCAGCAAACTAACCTACCAGTCAGAGCATCTGCCCCCTAATGGTCAGTGCACGTCATAGTGACTGGTCGACTGTCTGCCCCCCTGGTGGTCAGCGCAAGTGCACGTCATAGCAACTGGTCAATGGGTCAACTGCCCCTTGGTGGTCAGTGCACATTAGAGCAAGCAGTTGAGCAGCCTTAGCATATCATTAGCATATTATGCTTTGATTGGTTGAACGGCCAACCAGATGACCAGAAATTTAGCATATTAGGCTTTTATCATATAGGATACTACAATAAGCATTATGTAAATGTGGTCTTTCTGAAAAATAACTTACTGTACTATATTCACCTTTTCACGTAAAGGAAGTACTTTGGTGTCTCTTTGGCATATTCAAATTGCCAGCATCACTCCTATTTTGCTTTGGGGCACTTATTGAGTAACATAAGGGTTACTTAAACACAAGCCCTGTGATAGTCTGATACCTGAGATGGGTGGGTAGCATATACAACATGGATGTGCTGGACAAAAGGATAATTCACCTAGTGGGCTGGACAGAGGGGCGGCGTGAGTTTCATCACACTACTCAGAACAGTGCACAATTTAAAATTTATAAGTTGTCTATTTCTGGAATTTTCCATTTAGCATTTTTGGACCACAATTGTCCAAGGGTAAGTGAAACCACAGAGAGTGAAACTGCAGATAAGGGGGGGACCACTGTACAGTGCTCACTTTGCAGTTTTTCTTCATTTACCCCATTGGCCCCCTGTCACTTGCTTTGCATCTTTGCCACATTTCTGTGCACTACAATAATCCACACTCACTGGCCAGATATATCTCACCTGGCAACTTTCTTGTTTTTAATCTGGAAATATATGAGCTGGGACTACCTAGAGCAGGGGTGGGCAACCTTTTTGTGAGTGCGTGCCAAAACCAGCAAAATCTCTGACTCAAAATTCTTCTGCGTGCCAACCCTAATTTTTTGAGAACATGTTACGCCTACTTGATATCTCTTAAGGTGTACGTATGTGAAGAACCTTGAAGAAATAATAAAATTCATTCGAGCGACAAAAACACAGTATATGATGATGAAAAATACATTTATTTTTTAATGTATACATGTTATGTAAAATTATTTATTTATCTAAGATGCACCTACACTGAATTTATCTGAAAAATAAAAAAGTCAATATTAAGAAAAAAATTGTAAATGGAAGATTATAAGAGAGGATTTCGCATACCAGCAAAAGTTACTGGCGTGCCATGTTTGGCACAGGTGCCAAGGTTTGCCCACCCCTGACCTAGAGTTTTTTAGGAATTTATAAAACTGCCATTTCTTCACGCCCACCCTTATTTTTTGCCCAAAGGATATAAAGACATAACAACTGAGCTGCCCTAAAATCAAGTAATCTCTTCAGGAAAATATTCCATAAGCCCTCTAATGGGTGGTATCTGGGTCTTAAATATTATTCCCGTCACCATTACATTTTAAGGGTAAACCTTTCTCTGAGGCAAGGACCACCCACCTGAGGCCTTGTGAGGCACTGTTCCCAGCAGAGGGACATTGACGGTTGGATCTGCCATGATGCCTTTATCCAGAGAGCGCAAGGACAGGAATTCATAGAAGTATTCTGCCTACAACAAAGGGCATGACAGTCAGCACCATGGAAACCACAGAGAGTGAGAAGGCATTTCTCAACTCATCATCCCTTTGAGGGAGAGTGACATTTTCACTACAGGACCTCTGGAGCACACGACCACTTAAAATTGTGCGTCATAAATTACTTCTCCCAGCTACACTTCCCTCACACTTTACTGATAATGTTTATCACTTAACATTTTGTTCCAAAACACATTTTAGCTGGTATTATGAACAGATTGCGTGCTGGATGCACTAATATTTAATAACTTTGGATTATTTATATTGCCAGGTACAATAACAACAACTAGCGACAATAACACAACAAAACGTCCATGTATGCATCCCATGTGCCAAGGCTTATTCTAAACACTTGCATTAACAGTACATATAACAATGGAAAAGAATTGCATGGATGGAGTGCAAACACTCTGGGGAAAAAAATGCATTTCAGTGGCTATATTGTTTCCAGTACTCTCTAATAAGTTATCATTCGCTGCTCCATCATTATATACTCTAGCTTTATCACATTCTAAATTAAACCTATGTTTATATGGCTGGTATACTTAAAATTACATTTATAAAAACATAATTTCAATAAGTTTTAAAAACTAAATTTAATGGGGTGACATTTATTAATGAGATTATATCAGTTAGAGTGTATGATTCTATAAATACATCATCTGTATATTGGTTGTGTGCTCATCACCCAAAGTGACCATATATCTGACCCCCTTAACCCTCTCCACCCTCCCCTCAGCCCCCTTCCCCTCTGGTAACCTTCATACTATTGTCTGTGTCCATGAGCTTTTTGTTTTGTCTGTTCATTTGCTGCTTTCTGTTTTATATCCCACATGAGTGAAATCATATGGTCCTTGTCCTTTTCCATCTGACTTATTTCACTTAGCATGATATTCTCAAGAGGAATCCATATTGTTGCAAATGGCAGTATTTCATTTTTTCTTATGGCTGAGTAGTATTCCAGTGTATATTTGTACCCAGTAAGTTACAAAAATCATTTTATGTGTTAAGAAAAAGGATGAAAAATTAGATGAAGATTAGGTAAAGATTAAAACAATGATTGTGTAGGATAGATAACTATTTTTTTCCTTCTCTCTCTTTTTCAAATTTTTTACATGTGGTTCCATACCTTTTATAGTGAAATAAATACATTTATTTAAGAGCAAACATTAATCATGTACCCATCTGATCATCGATGAAATATTCTTCTTGGACTTCTATTTAGTGTGGCTGTGTTCACATAACAATCTCATTTAAAATTCTTGCATGTCTCCTTGAAAGTGTGCTTCAAGAAAACAATACTCACTTTTAAAAAAATTTATTGTTGAAAGTATTTACATATGTCCCCTTTCCCCCTCATTGACCCCTTCTAGCCCACCCCACCCCTCACTCACTATTAAAGTAGCTTTTGAATGTCTATTCCAGAAGCTGTTGATGCTGTTCAAAGAATGTGGAACTGAAAGAATTTCACTCAGAGTCCAGAAACAACACTGTAGAGCAACGATTTTCAACCTTTCTCATGTCATGGCACGCAAACTACTAACATTCTGCGGCACAACAAAAAATATATTTTTTGCCAACCTGGCAAAAAAAAAGGGGGTATAATTTTAATTTATTCACACCAGATAGCTACTAGTATTGTTGTGCTGGCTGTTGTCATCTTTTTATATAACATACATAAAATGGTATCATAAATTACTTCTCCCCGATACACTTCCCTTTGCACTTTACTGATAATGTTTGAGGTCAAAGAAAACCTAACTTCTATGCCAAAGAGAACAGACAGCCAGCCTTAAAGTTTGGGAACAAGTTTCACAAATTCTAGGGAAAGGAGGTCAGTGCCCCTGACTAAATAGATATTGCATGTTTTAAAAATTCTTTCAGCACACCAGTGTGCTGTGGCACATCGGTTGAACATCACTGCATAGAGCATTTGGGTCTCCTGTTGTAGCTTTTGAGGATGGCCACATTAAGTAGGCTGAGAGCATGGAATCCACTGTGTTCAATATCAGGGAGTTGGCATGGCCACTCAACATGATGCATTTAAGCTTGATGGACTTCTCTGGACAGCCAATACTCTGATCTTATCAATAACAAATTTCACACTACAGAGGCTTTCGGGTGATTTCTTTGAGAATCAGTATACATTATGGCTTTTCTCCTGCAGTTCTAAGACTGTATCACAGGTCAAGAACTGGTTCAAACAATTTCCTATTTGGAACTTATCAGCAAAGGCAGTTGCCAGAGTCAACATTTTTGTTTGTTTGTCTCTCTTGTAGAAGATGATAGTGTTTCATAATCTCTGAAATATATAATTTTCTTTATACTTAGCATAGTTTTTAAAAAGTGGTTTGCTCATGTATTGTTTTCATTGCCTTATTAAGAATTCCAACTTGAAAACCACTTAGAGATTGACTAACCCTTTGTCTCTGATTTTGACACTGATTTCTTTTAACGTTCCACTTCGTCATTATAAAGAGATCTACCAAAACCACCAATACCATATAAATATTTCCATAGATAATCATCACCATGAGGCAGAGATGAAATATATTACTCATTTAACTTAAAATTTTAAATATTTCCCTCAGAGTTATAGAAAATGGTTGATGAAATAAGCAATAGATTTGTAATGTCATATTCTAACTTCTAGTCAGGACTTTGTTTTTACTTTGTTTATAATATAATAAATATTCTTAGTCCCAAACCTCTCCACTGGAAAAACTATTTGGGGTCAAAGAAACCTAACTTCTATGCCAAAGAGAACAGAGAGCCAGCCTTAAAGTTTGGGAACAAGTTCCACAAATTGTAGATTTATTACTTAGATAAAAGGAAGTCAGAGCAGGAACTGTAATAGGGAGGTGGCATATTGGAGAGCATGCAACTTCTATTAGGAAAAAGTACATTTTGTTTCATTAAATGACACTAGTGGAAACTCAGGTAGAGGCAAGGAGAGTGCTTATTTGGGAAACACATGAAAGATTGCCTTGTATTCAAACAAAGAATGGGCCTATTCAGGAGAATAATTCACTTCTAAATTAAATTGCTGAAAAATCTTGCTGGCCTGGTTTGCATGCAGTAAATTTTCTTTTCATGGAGAGGTATAAAAGACACACAAACTTTATCAAGAGAGGAGTGCTGGAGGCCTTTTAACTTGCTCCTAAGAGACTTGGCTGAATATTGGGGTTGTTCCTTTCAGAAGTGATGAAGATATCATTTAAACAGCAAAATGGGACAACTCATAAGGCCTTCACTCTGGCGTGCTTTCTTTGGGTAGACAAAGAGAGCAGAGAATTACATTAACCGTTGGTAGAAATGGAGAAAACCCAGTATTTCTTTTCCACCTTTGAAGTTCTGGGTTTATGGTGTATATTTAACCTAATAAGCACAATAATTGCAGGATCCTCTGAGTTAAGAATCAAAGGTTCTTCATAAAACCATGAAGGCTGTCAAAGAGGCGCTCAAACCTCATTTAATTTCATATATCCTGATGCTGAGCTAAGTGCTCATGGGAAAACACCAAAACAATTTGTCCCAAATAAAATGTTTGTCCCCCTCACCCTAACCGGTTTGGCTCAAGTGGATAGAGTGTTGGCCTGCGGACTGAAAGGTCCCAGGTTTGATTCCGGTCAAGGGCATGTGCCTCGGTTGCAGGCACATCCCGAGTGTGAGGTCTGAAGGAGGCAGCTGGTCGATGTTTCTCTCTCATCGATGTTTCTAGCTCTCTATCCCTCTCCCTTCCTCTCTGTAAAAAAATGAATAAAATATATTTTTTAAAAAATGTTTGTCCCCTCAAAAAATATTTGTCCCAAAGAAAATTTCAGATGGTTTAGAGATACAAAACATAGAGATGCCTTAAGGTTTAAAACTTTAGAACTAATTTTTCTTGAGTCTTTACTTGAGTCACTGTTCATTTCAGTCTCACAGCAGCCTACTGTTTTTATAGCATAGACGTATGTCCAGATTAGCAGCACAGGGAGTTTGAGAATTATTAAAGGGTTATAGAATAGCTCCTACAATGTGTGTGAAAGGCAAGAAGAAACCTACTGAAATGATGAAGAGAGGAAAATAGTTCAATGTGAAAGTCTCAAACGTATAAGCATGCCCAATGCTTAAAATAACCTGACGCCTGAATGTCTAGACCAGAAATTGTCAGATCTCACATTCTTCCTCCGCATTCTTCTTGTCACCTCTCTGTAAAATTTTGTCCTTCAAACTCAAAACTCGTTCTCCTTGGATTCTGTGACACTCTGCTGACTCTCCTCCCAGGTCCTGAGTTTCTGACATTTCCTCATTAACTCTCCACCTCTCAGCTCTTGATCACAGAAAATCGCTAAGACTCAGGCCTCAGCTCCTCTCTCTTTATATTCTGTCATAAAATTCACGCACTCTCACAGATGGAACTATTTCCTCTCGGGCAATGACGCTCGATGTGAACCACTGGCACTGCCTCATGGCCATGCTTGCCTCGTGGAGTCTAATTATTGTCACCCCAAACCAGCTTCCCCTCCTGATTTCTTTATGTCTGTCAAGAGTAGTATTTTTCCTATCACAAAGGTACTGGACCTCAGACTTGTCATTGTTTCTTGCCTCTACCTCCTCTCCCGATAGCCAGACATCAAAATTATCTTTCTCATTATCTATCTTTTAATTTTGTCCCTTCCTTTCATTCCCACTGCTTCCATCTTAAACCAGCCTTTATTTCTTCATTGGCATTATCATAAAATTTTCTGAAATATCCATCTTGCCTTCCTCTTTAACTTATCTGCCATAATATAAACCAACATATCTAATTAAAATATAACTTTTGCCATGTCATAATCCTCTCCTGTCTCCCTTATCTCCAAGATAAGGCCTTTAGCCTAAGTGTCCTCCAAATTTTATTTCTTTATTTTTTACTTTAATTTATCAATTACAGTTTACTTTCAATATTATTTTGTATTGGTTTCAGGTGTACAGCATAGTGGTTAGAGAGAATCATACTTTACAAATTGTTTTTCCCGATATTTCCAGTACCCACTGGCACCATACATGGTTATTACAATATTATTGACTATATTCCCTATGCTATATTTTACATCCCCGTAACCGTTTGTAACTACCAATCTGTACTTCTCAATTTCTTCACCTCTGTCACCCAGTTCCCCATCACCCCTCCCCTCTGGCCACCACAAGTCCACTCTCTGTGTCTATGAGTCTGTTTCAATTGTGTTTGTTTGCTTATTTTGTTCTTTAGATTACTACTCTCCAACAGGGGTCTTCTGCAACTCACCTGGCCTGCTCTGAATATAACATAGCCATGTCTGTATCCTAGTGTTTTCATCTGTACTGACCGGTGATTGGACTTAAATCAGCTCAGCCTTTAAACATATACCACCATGCATTATTATTAAACATTTCACAGGTATAGGTCATGTATCATATACATTTTGAATTCTTTGTGGTTAAGGATGAGGTTGCATTTTCCCCCAACATTCTATTGGCAGTCATGCAGCATTGTGCACAAGCAAGGTATTTAATAAGTATCTGCTGGATGAAAGAATGGTCTACTGAGAAGCATCCAGATGCATAAGCCAGGGCATCTCTGAACACATTGTTGTGATGAAATGGCATTAGCCCTGGTTCCACTGACAAGCAGCAGCTTTTCTGTTCTGGCAATTGCTAAATTACTTCTATGGGTCAAAAGATTATCTTTTTACATATATATATTGAACTTATTGGGGTGATATTGGTTAATAAAACCATACAGGTTTCAAGTGTACAACTCTATAACACATCATCTGAATGCTTCATCATGCATTCACCACCCAAAGTCAAGTCTCTTTCTGTCACCATTTATCCCCCCTTTATTCTCTTCCACCTCCTCCACCCCCCTTTCCCTCTGGTAATCACCATACTGTTGTCTGTATGTATGTGGTTTTTTTATTAATCCCTTCATCTTTTTCACCCAGCCCCCCAAACTGCCTCCTTTCTGAGAGCTGTTAGTCTATTCTGTGTATCTGTGATTCTATTTTGTTTGCTAGCTTATTTTGTTCATTAGATTCTACATGTAAGTGAAGTCATATGGTATTTGTCTTTCCCTGACTGGCTTATTTCACTTAGCATAATACCCTCCAGGTGCCTCCATGTTGTAACAAAAGGTAAGATTTCCTTCTTTTTTATAGCCTGGTAATATTCCATTGTGTAGATGTGCCACAGCTTTTTTATCCACTCATCTACTGATGGGTCCAGATCTTGGCTATTGTAAATAATGCTGCAATGAAGAACATAGGGGTTCATATATTCTTTCTGATTGGTGTTTCGGGATTCTTAGGATATATTCCCAGGAGTGGAATTGCTGGGGCATAAAGTAGTTCCATCTCTTTTACTTTATGGCTAGTCACCACAGAATACATAGAGAGTGAACATTTTTGAAAAAAATAGCAATCAAAGGAACATTGACATTTGATATCCAGCCAATCGGTGTGTAGTCTGTAATTGTTTTATACTTGTTCTTGGACAAAACCTAGGCAATGGGGCCCCCAGAACAAATGTGAGCAGATAGTGCAAACAAGGCCCAGTCCTGAAACATGACTTTGTTCAATGCTCTTCACACTCATGAGTCTCCTTCCAAAAGTTACATATATTGTAATTTTATTGACTTAATTTTAAAAGTTTGTTTTGTAAAACTGTATAAATTTTGCCTTCTGTAAATTACAATATGTAATTGCAACATCACGCGGAAACTGAAATGTCAACGATAACTTTTTTCCTGACTCCTTTGAAACTGGCTCTAAGAAGAACTTGTTTCAGAAGCAAAAAAGGAACAGTCCCTTCTCTTGCAGAGTAGTTAATTTTTTCACTGGTCTTGGCTTAAATTGACATGTAAATGGACATTGCTTAACGAGAGAATCTCAATCTGTTCTAGTCATCATCTTTATACATATTAGACCACAGTCAGAGGGCTGGGTGGAGGGAGTAAAGTTATTGGAATATAATGGTAATATTAAAACTTAAAGTCCAAGTAAACACATCCAGGACGAGAGTTTTGTAAACTAAAACTGGCAGGAGATCACACGGTTTGGCTTCACATAAATCTGAAATATCTAAAACATTTCCATTTTTTTCCTCCTACGGTTTGGAATCACCATTGCTCATGCAAACCAGAAACAGACCAGGATATCTGACAAATCACTGGCGAGTCACTCTCTTTTAAGATATGAAAGCAATGTATTCATATTAGATATGAATTCCAAATTAGATAAAACCCAAAGCTACAGTGTTTTATTTGTTAATGTTGAGGGAGGGGTCAAAAAGAAAATAGAAAAACAGAGAATTGGGGAATGGAAAAGTTTTATTTTTACATTCTTAAAGACTGAGCGGGGAGAAAGGTATATCAGTATAAACACAAAGTAAGCTCTAAACAAAATATTGTCCCCATTCAGCACAATGCTTTCCACGGAAAGGACAATGTAGGTAGCAGTAGGGCTTCTGAAAACTTCATTCCTCATTATTTCTCAAGGCTTCTGGGACAGTGGCTCCTTCTCACAGTAAGCCTGCCCTAATTCAAGCATTACACAGTTATGGGTCAATGCCAACCTAACAACTGGGCACCGAGAAGAATGATAGTCAGTATTGGACAATCTTGGGTGGGGTAACATAAGGGACCGAGGAAAACAGGGTTCATTACAAGCGGCACAGCTGGGGACATCCAACTAGATACAGGGGTCCTCAAACTTTTTAAACAGGGGGCCAGTTCACTGTCCCTCAGACCGTTGGAGGGCCGGACTATAGTTTTAAAAAAAACTATGAACAAATTCCTATGCACACAGCGGCGGCAAAAACACCCGGCGGGCCGGATAAATGTTTTCGGCGGGCCGCATGTGGCCCGCAGGCAGTAGTTTGAGGACCCCTGAACTAGAAGGTGTGGAGAAAAGAAACAGTGTGGAGGCTCTTGGGAGCACGGCTCTAAGTTTCTTCTGGATACAAGGTGGAATAATTATTGAAAAATCTGAGTGAGCTAATGAATGCAGGTGTTCTGGAAGAGATGAGAGAGGAAGGTTTCATTTCTGAAAAAAGAAACAGGAATACCTTTTCTATTTTTTCTTGTCATATCAAGATTTATCTTCGTTTTAGTTTGGTTTTTAACATGTTTTTATTGATTTTAGTTATAGAGGAAGGGAGTGGGAGAGATAGAAACATTGTTGAGAAACATTGATTGGCTGCCCCCTACTGGGGATTGCAACCCGGGCATGTGCCCTGACTGAGAATCAAACCAATGACTTCTTGGTGCATGGGACAGCACTCAACCCACTGAGCCACACTAGCTGGACAAGATTTATATTTGAATATTTTTTATATCTTCAAAAGCAGTAGTCATCGGATATTCATTTATAAGGGGGGAGAGAGAACTGCCAAGAGCTATTTCTTTAACAATAATTTTAAAACTGAACAATTATTCTTACAGCTCATGTAGTACATTTATTCTTCATCAGTATCTCATCCCCTTGTTATCTTTTCTTCATGCAAGTAACATGGCAGTGTATTTCAACACACCACATTTTAAAACACAGAATAACATTTATAAAATGTACAAACAAATTTGGGTAGCACAGACACATAGCTCAAAAGAGGCAAAATTAATGTCCCATTTCTTTAAGAGTTCTGTATAATGTATCATTATCTCTAGGGGTATAATTTTACTCTACTGATAAAAGGTGAGTGAAAATTTTTAGCTGTCATAGAAATGTCAGGAGATATTCCCAATGATGGCTTTCAAATGATTTAACACTAGGTCATATTTTTCTTAGTTTTATTTAGCCTTAGGTAGTTTTCTGAAATTCCTTGATGTATTTTTTTCATTGAATCCACATGGACATTATTAACTTACTTTTTTATGAAAACCAGGGGAAAAAAACCAGACTTTTCTCTTTAACTTTATGTTTTGGAAAAAGGCATTAAACTACTTTGGTAAAGGTTATGAAATATGCCTTAATGTGACTTCTTTGTTCATATAGTTGCAATTTCATGTATCAGAGTACTACATTACAAGATACGTCCAGTTGTTCCATTCCAATCCAAGAGCCAAACAGAAAAAAATAAGTCTGTAACTTCACAGATTTTCAAAGTCTAAAATTTAGGGAACAAGTCTTGCTAACAGAAGATTCAACTCATAGTTATCACTATAAATTTTTCCATAGGCCCTAGAACATGCAGCACAATTAGCCTTTTTAATTTTCTAAGCTCCTCTGGATATTTGCATCATTCATCCTCCTTATGAAAAAGAGAAACTGAGGCAGAACAGAAGCAATTCCCTGGATAACACTGATGATGAAAATCCATAATCTGAGGACTGGTTAAATCTATGTGGCCAACTTCAATTGCCCCCTAATGCCCCTGAGCAATCCTTTTTAACATCACTAGTCTCTCCCTTCTCCTACACACAAGAATTCCATAGATTCACCAAAGTCCTCCACCCCATTCCTACTATCTTCACTCAACTGATTACCTCAAAGAAAAGATTTTGCTAGTGGTGAATTCTCTCTAGTTTTCCTCCACCCACCTACAAAAAGGCTACAGCCACATTCAATCCTTCTTCCTTCCCATATCCTCTGAGATTGGTTCCCTAAATAATATCATCTTCCCTCATATATATTAATGTGATGAAAAGATTAAGAACCACACACTGTTTCTACCAGGCTAGCTTCCTTCCTTCCTGACATTAAAATGCGTCTATAATCATGGCCTCAGCTTTCTCGCCCATAAGTCTTCAGCTTACTACAGTATGGCTTTTGCCCCCCATTACTATTAAAATGTTTTGATGAAAGGTCACTGATGATGTCCAAGTTGTTATATCCATTCAACATTTTTCCACCTTCATCTCTCCTGTATTCTCTGAATTTTTTTTATTACAAACAACTTCTCTTCCTCTTCTTTTTTGACCTATATAGAGCAATAATAGTGTCTTTGAGTTTTCCTTTTCCTTCTCTGATCGGTCTATCGCGAATGACCTTCACATGCTTCTCTTTATATAACTGCACCTTGCGAAGCATTCTGAATGTGGGCCCAACGCGCCCTTAGAGAACCCATAGCTTTTGTGTTCATATGGACTAGTTACTAGTATATGACTTAGGGGACAGCAGAACTCAGCTCTTTCATCTCATTCTTAGAGTCCATGGCTCTTGGGGTCTCTTATCTGTTGCCATAACTTCACCCACATTTCAGTGACCTCCCATTTGTCTCTCCAGTTTTCACCCTTCTTCTGAGCTCTGGATTAATATCAATAGCTGTCTACCAGACATCTCTGCCTTGGACTTCACATGTCTGAACCAAACCCATTACCTTCCCAGTGAACCTGTTCACTTATCTTCTTCAGAAAGCAAGCACTGTATACCTGACCGCCCAAGACATAAACTTGGCAGTCTTTCTAGACTAACTTTTCTTTATCAAACATCTCCACAAACTTTCATTGATTCCTCAGATCTCTTCTCTTCTCTTGCTTTCTATTGTTACTACCAAAATTCAGACATTTCCCACTGGCTCTGCCCACCTACCTGCCTCTTCTCTCGGGTCTTCCTTTCCAAGTCCTTGACCCAGCCACTGCAAGCTTTGAGTCCATTGAGCCACACGCTCTCTCGTGAACCCTGCCCTTATTTTATGCCTGGAATGTCTACTCCCTGAAAAACTGACTTCCCTCTCCAGGCTCAAGTGAAATGTCACCTCTTTGTAAAGCTTTCCTGCTCCACATGCTTCTTTCCTGTACTTTCCCTTATCTTTACTATTATACGTATAGTAACAATCTATTTACTTATCTTCCCTATTAAACTTTCCTCTCGGGAGGGGATTTATTTTTCATTTGAATCCCCAGGGACTAACATATTCTTTGTGGCTCAAAAACTGTTTATAAAAAATGAATATAAGTGTTAAGACAAATTAGTGATAGCCCCTCAAAAAATGGGTGAATCATGGCTTACCATGTCTACTCCAAGTCATGAAATTTCTGTTACGAAATGAAAAGGAAACCCAAGTATACTTGTGAAACCTTGATTGAGGGAGGTAGACATGGGCATCCCAATCACAGGTCAGCAGGAAATGGGCGATATCCGGCCATGCACAGGAGACTAAGCTGGTCCTGATCTGGCTCTCCACGGAGACACCTAACAGTCCACACAACAGCACGCACAGGCAGGGGTGAACTGGGGTAAAATTGGGGCTACAGTCAAACCAACTTGGCTTGAATTCTAATTCCACTACTTACCAGCTGGCCTTGGGCAAAGTCTTCGCCTTTTATTCATTCAACACATAGGCATTGAGTGTGTCAGCACTAGGCATTGTGTATGCCCACAATTGCAAGGATGAATAAAAAGAGATCTAGTATTTGTCTTTATGGAGAAATCTGTCTGGTTTGCAGGCTGGACAAAAATTGATCATTAATCAAATAATTATAAAATTAAGACTGTGGTAAAGTGCTTCAGAGGAGAAGTATGTTGTACTTGGGAGAATATGTAATTTGATTTAGCTAGGGAGTCAAGAAAGGCTTGCCTGAGAAAGAAGGCACAACTGAGATCTGCTAGATGAAGTTAAACAGGTGAAAGAGGGGGAAGCATTTTCACCAGAAGGAAGATCAGGTATAAGCTCTGACAGGGCTTCGGCAAGCTTGAGGAACTAAAGAGAGGCCAGCACCTACTTGATAACATTGATGCGAGGATTAAAGAACGTGTGAAGTAGGTAGCAAATGTTAACACACAACAAGCATTGAACAAATTGTGGTCATTATTAACAGGATTAATGCACAAGTAGAATACCCACTCTTGTTGGGGGGATGTGGCAGCAGAAGTTCCTAGACAGTGGGGGAACCTGTAGGTAGAAAGGAGCAGTCTTTGTATTTCTGGGTGTTTGGGGCTGGAGGAGGGTGATCAAGGGGGTTCTCACATTCCTGAAGGATATCAGCTATGTGCTGTGTGTATTGGGAGAAGAGTTCAAAAGAAGAGTAGGGGCTGTGAAAATAGTCTACAAATTCTTTTCCTTTTCTACTTATTGCAGATGTGAGTTTACAGTTCGGGTTAGTATATAGAGTCGAAATTACAATTACCTTATTTCTTTTTTTCAATATGTTTTTATTGATTTTTTAGAGAGAGAGAGAGAGGAGGAGAGGATAGAGAGATAGAAACATCAATGAGAGAGGAACATCATCAATTGGCTGCCTTTTGCATGGCCCCTACTGGGGAATGAGCCTACAACCATGGTATGTGCCCTTGACTGGAATCGAACCTGGGGCCCTTCAGTCTGCAGGCTGACGCTCTATCCACTGAGCCAAACGAGCTTGGGCACCTTATTTCTTTAGATTAAAAACAAATTAGAAATGTCTTATCGAACTATTAATTTACAGGAACTTTAGAGAACAGAAGAACAAGTAAAACTACCCCACGAAGATGTAATCAGCAAAATTGAGGCAAGGAAACTTTGTAAGCCAAAACCCTGTTTACTGAACAAAAAATTGTAGGAATGAAAAATGACGAGAAACCAAGATGGCGGCATAGGTAAACACCAGAGTTTGCTGCCTCGAACAACCACTTCAAAAATACAACTAAAAGACAGAAGGGACATCATTCAGAACCACAGGAAGGCTGGCTGAGTGGAAGTTCTACAACTAGGAGGAACGAGAAAAACATACCGAGACTCAGAGGAGGCGCAGTGCTGAAGTAAAATACTAAGGTGCGGAGTGCATGCGGAGCAGGCTGGCGGCTAAGGGCGCAGTTGTCGTTTTCAATCGGGAGGGAGTCTCAGGCTCTGAGCTCCAGTTCTGGGCGAGTCTCTAGGGACCCAGACTCATATGGGAGAAGCAGGACTGTCTGGCATCGCTCAGAACCCTAGGGCAGCTTTCTCTCCGAGGGGCTTGCAGCGATTACTGGGACACTGAGAAGCAGAGCCTCTGAGGGCAAGACTAAGAGCAGCCATAATTGCTAACCCCACCCAGTTGATCCCGTGGGACCTGCCCCGCCCAAGCCCTGCAGGGAGACTTTTGCTGGATAGCCTCAGGCAAAGGCTAGATTAGCACCTCCCTAGAGATCCAGGAGCCAGGAAGCCCAGAGGTCAGAGTGGGACCATCCAGTTTGCAGCTCCGTGGAACCATAAAAGACACACTCAGGGGGCAGACTCAGTGAGCACCAAAGCCCCATCAAAGCAAGTCTAGCCCCAGAGGGGTGTCTCCAGCACAGAAGTTCTCCCACTGCAGACACAGCTGATTCTCACAGCCAATTGGCCTGGAGGTCAATTCCTCCCAGTGATAACTACAACAATCAAGGCTTAACTACAACAAGACTGTGCACAAAGCCCACAAGGGGGTGCACCAAGAGTGTCTACCTCAGGTAATTGGGACACTTAGCATAGAAAGGCACTCTATCAACACAGCGAAACATAAAAAATGCCGAGACAAAGAAACAGGACACAAACAACAGAATTGGAGGAAAGTAAACTGTTGGATATAGAGTTCAAAACCACACTTTTAAGGTCTTTAAAGAACTGTCTAGAAGCCGCCGATAAATTTAATAAGGCCCTCGAAAAGACTGGTGAGACCGCTGATAAATGTAGTGAGACCCTCAAGAAATCTAATGAGACCCTCGATGTTGTGATAAAGAACCAACTAGAAATTAAGCATACACTGACTGAAATAAAGAATATTATACAGACTCCCAACAGCAGACCAGAGGAGCGCAAGAATCAAGTCAAAGATTTGAAATACGAAGAAGCAAAAAACACCCAACTGGAAAAGCAAAATGAAAAAAGAATCCATAAATACGAAGATAGTGTAAGGAACCTCTGGGATAGCTTCAAGCGTACCAACATCCGAATTATAGGGGGGCCAGAAGATGAGAGACAGCAAGATATTGAAAACCTATTTGAAGAAATAATGGCAGAAAACTTCCCCTACCTGGTGAAAGAAATAGACTTCCAAGTCCAGGAAGCGCAGAGAACCCCAAACAAAAGGAATCCAAGACACATCATAATTAAAATGCCAAGAGCAAAAGACAAAGAGAGAATCCTAAAAGCAGCAAGAGAAAGAAAATCAGTTACCTACAAGGGAGTACCCATACGACTGTCAGCTGATTTCTCAACAGAAACTTTGCAGGCCAGAAGGGAGTGGCAAGAAATATTCAAAGTGATGAATACCAAGAACCTACAACCAAGACTACTTTATCCAGCAAAGCTAGCATTCAGAAGTGAAGGCCAGATAAAGAGCTTCACAGATAAGAAAAAGCTAAAGGAGCTCATCACCACCAAAACAGTATTATATGAAATGCTGAAAGGTATCCTTTAAGAAGAGGAAGAAGAAGAAAAAGGTAAAGATACAAATTATGAACAACAAATACACATCTATCAACAAGTGAATCGAAAAATCAAATGAATAAATAATCTGATGAACAGTATGAACTGGTGATTGTAATAGAATCAGGGACATAGAAGGGGAATGGACTGACTATTCTTGGGGGGGAAAGGGGTGTGGGGGTGAGGGAAGAGACTGGACAATAATCGTGCACCTATGGATGAGGACAGTGGGTGGGGAGTGAGGGCGGAGGGTGGGGTGGGAACTGGGTGGAGGGGAGTTATGGTGGGAAAAAAGAGTAACTAATGTAATAATCTGAACAATAAAGATTTAATTGAAAAAAAAAAAAGAAAAATGAGAGAGGTGGATGGGAAACCCACAGACTAAAAGACCTAAAAGATCGATCAACCAATCATGATCTGGGGACCTTTTCTGGGTTCTCAGTCAAATACACAGACCTTTTAAAGTATATGACATTAAAATGTTTGTTAAAAGGTATGACATTTATGAGAGACAGTTGAAAATTTAACTGGCTATTTGATTATATTAAAATAATTTTTAATAGGTTTGAAGGTATTTTAAAAATATATTTTTTATTGATTTCAGAGAGGAAGGGAGAGGGAGAGAGAAAGATTAGTACCAATGATGACAGAGACTCATCAATCCGCTGCCTCCTGTATGCCCTCTATTGGGGATCACACCCGCAACCCGGGCATGTGCCCTGCCTGGGAATAGAACCATGACCTCCTAGTTCATAGGTCAATGCTCAACCACTGAGCCACACTGGCAGGACTGAAGTTATTTTTTTTTTTTAATATTTTAATAATTTTTATTTCCTAAAGTATTACAAAGAGTATTACATATGACTCCTTTTTTCCCTCCCTTGACATTCCCCCGGCCCCTACCCCCCGCCCCCCCCCCCCGCCCCGTGTCTTGTGTCCATTGGTTAATCTTATATGCATGCATATAAGTCCTTCAGTTGGTCTCTTAATCCCCCCCCCCCCAACCCTCCACAGGCTTCCCACTGTAGTTTAACATTCTGTTCAATGTTGCTCTGCTTCTGTATCTACCCCTGTTCATCAGTCCATACTGGTCCCCTTTATTTGTCCCAACCTCACTGGAGTAATCTCAACCTCACCAGGGCCGTCTGAGCCTCACCAGGGCCGTTTCAACCTCACCGGGGCCGTCCCTACCTCACGGGGGCCATTTCAACCTCACCGGGGTCGTCCCTACCTCACGGGGGCCGTTTCAACCTCACCGGGGTCGTCCCTACCTCACGAGGGGCCGTTTCAACCTCACCGGGGTCGTTCCTACCACACCGGGGCCGTTTCAACCTGACCGGGGTTGTCCCTACCACACCGGGGCCGTTGAAGTTATTTTTTAAGTTATCTTTTATAGATACATCAGAGTTTCTCAAAGATAGGGACAAAGATTGTAGCACTCACCTTACTTAACATTGTACTAGACAATATAGGCAATAAATACTATTGACTGAAACCAGTATTTCTTAAAAACATATTATCTGTTTTTGTCTTTGTCAGAGAAGTTTCTATAGCCATACAGGTAGGGGGATATGAGTGTTAGAAAACTTGTAAATAATTGAACAAATACCAGGGACTAAACCACTACAGCAGAAGGAATAGTTAGTGTCAAGTACCCGAGATGGGAGGGCCCCTGGAATGATCAGGAAATGGCAGGGAGGCCAGTGTGGCAAGACTGTAGTTCTGGAGGCGCTGTAGTTCTCACTATGTGGCCAGAGGGGAAGCACTGCTCTGTGACAGGCAAAGGGTCAGATGCTCCCAGTGGAGGAACCCTGGAAAGGGCCCATAATAACAAGATCCAGCTCCACACATCCTCTGAGGCCAGAGGTAAACCCTGCAGGTGACCTCGATGCCCTGCTTCTTACCTCCTGTCTCTCTCTTCCATGCCCCCTACCTGCACACTGGCCTTCAGCCCTGCAGGAGCAGGAGGTATGGGCTAGTCTAGTGAGAAAAGGCAGCCATGGTTCCTTCCAGGCTGCAGCTGAGAGTGGGGAAGAGTTTTACATATGAATAAAAATCAGAATTTTAACTACTACAGAGAGGTGGGTATCTTAATTACTGAGATGAGAATAAGAGCACTATTCAGAAGTAATCGGAAGACATTTTATTACCTCTGGCTGACTAGAGAATTCCAGGGTCTGCCTGAGGGTTCATCTGAAGGCCCAGAGAGGAAGGAGCCTGCATGGTAGGTCCGTGGGGCTTTGTGAGAAAGTAAAGATGCTGATTTGTGTAATAGCTTTAAGCTCTTAGATCCTTGTTAGGTTTGAAGAGCCAAGAAGGGGGGCAGCATATTTTCCGTTGTAACCAGCCTCACTTAAAGCATGCCAGAATATTAGGACAAATCTGAACTCTCCTTTCTTACTTTTTAATTACTGTGTGTTACATACAGCTTTCTCATTTCTAAGAATTCTTTTCTGTACATTTTTGAGTACTTGCCATTCCCCTTCCTAGATGTAAACCGAGTTAATGATCATCAGTCTGCCGTGAGCACCGCGAATGACAGGACTTTATAGTTAAAATAAATGGTTACGGAGCAGATGTGAGCAGACACCATGGTTAGTCAGGCTGATTCATTTTTTTTAAAGGCACATTAAAGCTGAATCAACTGTCATCTTTTAGTGATGACTGTTGATCTGATGTGATGAGAGGAAGACCGAGCACGTGGATGGGCTGATTCAGCTCCCGGATGGTCGGAACGTCGTTAACTCTTACAGACTGATTCTGCTCCTGCTTCAAACTTCTAAGCCTTTGTTCTCAGGGCTCAGAGGACAGCTTTGAAGTTCGGGATAAAGCTCTTCTAACACACCATTACCAAAGAATAACCTTTTGATTATGATCTCATGAAAGTATAATCAATAACTTACATAAGTTAAAACCATGGCAAACAATGACGGTCCTGTAATTGGACCTTTATGAATCCCATATGTCACAATCTCTGTACTCGCTAGCAGTCTTGCATAATACATATAGCTCTTCCCCAAACATAGCCGTTGAACTTTCTCAAAAGGCTATGAAACTTTTCACAGCTACTGTCAGCCTCAAACTGTTCAGGCCCTTAAGTTAGGGTGTGGGGACCTAATGAACAGAATTTTTGGAAAGCTTAAAAAGATAAATATTTCCCCCGAATCCATTTGATGCTCATTTGTGTAAAGCAATTTAATCTAAACCAATAACTTTTTACTTAACTGCATGGCTTGTGTGCTTTAAAAATATATATCCTGGAAAAGAAAAGACTTTTCCAACAAATCATTGTTAAAAACGTAAGTGGAAAGTATATTCATTTAGCAAAGGAATGCTCTCATGTCAAGTTCTCAAATTACTGGGACCTGGTTAGGAAGCCATTATGTCATTATCTACATTACCTAAAATTTATATTTATTTCTCTCTTTCCCTCTCTCCCTCTCCCTCCCAGTTAAATTATATTATTACTCAATTTAAAATGTAGGTGTTTAGTGTAACTTAATTGGCTTCGCTTTGGGAAGAAGGGCAGTAAGCTTACAAGAGAATATTTGGGAAGAAAAGTACCCAACCCAGGCCCACAGCAGTTAAGAAACAAAACAAAAAAGCCAGAGTTTTCTGATCTAAGAGGACAAAGAAGTCTGAATTGAAGGGACACTTAATGACAGAATAAAAGATATCCAAAAAAGATTAGTCCCATCTTTTTGGACTAAACATCTGATCTTTAAAGTGAGATGAGTTGAAAAAGACGAAACCAATAAGTAATAAGGGGGCACATGAAAGCAGCTGTTTTTACATTCTGCCTCCTCCCTTATAACCATACTACCCCATTGCATTGTCACCTGATTCAGTTTTGTTACCTGTATCATGATTATTTTTCTTTTGGAAATTATTCAAAAGTTGCCAAAGCTAATTTCCAACAAATTGATGTACATTTAGATTTTTTAGTTCAAAATATCACTGTTAAAGTAATCTTTGTGACACTACTGCCACTATATAGAACTTCTTCACATAAAAATAGCTTTCAAATTTTAATTATTACTGACTCAATTCATTCATTGTAATCATCTACATTTTAAAAAGTGATATTTGGCCCCACATCTCCTCTATTCGATTATGATTCCTAAAGGCAGAGACATATACATTGGTATGTAACAATTTACCCATCTGTTTTCGGTTGTCCAATTTTATCTTATAAAAGTAATTTCAAATGTCTTGCACACACACACAAAAGAAGGGATGATGATCAAAGAAGACCAGTAACACCAATGGGGAGAAGGCTCAGCTTGACTAATTATTCTTTAAGAAAATATCAGTGAACTGGTTTTGGTCTCCAGTTGTGACAGAGGATAACAGACTGCATAAAGTGGAAAAGAAATAGACCAGTGGGTAAACTGGATGTGTGCAAATCAGCAGGGCTGATATGATCTGAATCACGATTTGTGTGAATGTCTGGAAGCTCAAAGGCACTGAGAAGTGGGTCTCCTGTATTCATCTTTTTTTTTTGCACACACACACACACACACACACACACACAAAGATAGATGGTTCTGGAAATTGTAGACCAGACAGCATCAGCATCTGTTTTCATGGCTCTTTTAATACCTAGAGGAATAACCTAGACATCAATATAGAGACACAAGGAGCAAACAGTGCCTGACTGAACTGTTCTTACTCAAAAGAGAGGATAAGCAGCAATAGGAAGAGACTACCTCTATTTCAAAATCACTGCTGATTCCTTCCCTTAATGAACATTCCCGTCTTTGCCATTCTATGTATGGATGGCTAAACAATCCACTTAAGAGCCACACCCAAAGCACAAACCTATGTCAGCCTGGAATACATACTGGGTGGTGTTTCATTCAGATTGGTCTTGAAAACCAATCTATTAGATATTCTGATTAGTGACTTTTATAAACAAAATGTGAGGATACCCACAAAAACAGTAGACTTTTTAAAACTAATTAGGTTTTAATACTCTGAAAGAAATATCCAAAAATTCTTAACTAATTAAATATGACAACATTAAAACTAGAATTAAAGTTTTTAGGCTCAATAAGCCAACCACAGAATGGGTTGCATAATGGGAAGCATAATGGGACAACTGAGACTAGGCAAATCAGATTTGGAAAATCATAGTTTACCACAAGCTGAATATGAGTTAGCAATATTATGTTATAAGGAAAAAATGAACTTGTCTGTAAAGTTCTTCCTTTATTCCAGCTGGCGTGGCTCAGTGGTTGAATGTCGACCCATGCACTAAGAGGTCCCTGGGTTCAATACCCGGTCAGGGCACATGCCTGGGTTGGGGGCTCCATTCCCAGTGAGTAGTATGCAGGAGGCAGCTGATCAATGTTTCTCTCTCATTGATGTTTATATCTCTCTCTCCCTTCCTCTCTAAAGTCAATAAAAACTTATTTAAAAAAATTCTTCCTCCATGCTATGCATTAGATATAATACTAGTATCTATTTTTGCCGAAACCGGTTTGGCTCAGTGGATAGAGCGTTGGTCTGTGGACTGAAAGGTCCCAGGTTCGATTCCGGTCAAGGGCATGTACCTGGGTTTCGGGCACATCCCCAGTAGGAGATGTGCAGGAGGCGGCTGATCGATGTTTCTCTCTCATCGATGTTGCTAACTCTCTCTCTCTCTCCCTTCCTCTCTGTAAAAAATCAATAAAATATATTTTTAAAAAAAAAAAGAAAAGAAAAGATATAATACTAGTATCTATTTTAAATGATATGAATGAATTAGAAGGATTCAGAAAAACATATCAAAGTTTATGAAACTATTTTAAAAGTCTTATGAAGAACTGTTTTTTAAAAATAGGTATTCAGATTAATCACTTTTCCAAGTTCATTGTTGTCTATAGTTCTTGAATTTTTGTCTATTGTTCTCAAGCCCTGAAAGGTATAACAAAAAGAAATGACTTCATTGTAGCAAGGAAGATTCTGGATGGAGATAAAGTATAGGCAATCAAAATGTTGACACTCCAGCCAGTTGGTGTGGCTCAGTGGTTGAGCATTGACCTATGAACCAGGAGGTCAAGGTTCGATTCCTGGTCAGGATACCTGGCATGTGCAGGAGGCAGCTGACCAATGATTGTCTCTCATCACTGATGTTTCTATCTCTCTTTCCCTCTCTCTTCCTTTCTGAAATCAATTAAAAAAATTTTTTTAAATGTTGAAACTCTGGATAGCCAAAGTGATAGCCGGGTTCTTACAGAAGGTAGTTAAAGGTCTGCCCTATATGCTTCCTGTTAGATGCAGAGATCCCTTCCTGCTCTGCTAATCTATGGTTGACTTTAAAAAACTCTTGCTGTTTCTGTTTTGTTTATTCGTTCAGTTTGTTTTTGAACAAACTGATGGTTGCCAGAGGGAAGGGCAATGGGGGAAATGGTGAAAAAGTGAGGGGGACTGAAAGGTACAAACTTCTAGTTATAAAATAAGTAAGTCATGGGAATGTAAAGTACAGCATAGAGAATACAGTCAATAATATTGTAATAACTTTGTATGGTGACAGATGGTTATTAGACATATCATTGTGATCATTTTGTAGGTATATAGTAGTCAAGTCACTGTGTTGTATAACTGAAAATAATATGATGTTGTATGCCAAGTATATTTTTTTAAAAAAATACTTGCATTCACAAGTATTCTCCCTGTCAACAATCCCTCCCCACTCTTCTACTCTGTACCAGTCCATTATCTACTTCTTTTTCTACTTTTTCCACTCCCAAGTTTTATCATTTGCTCAGGCTATTCTGTATTACTCTTCTGAATCCAAAATCACTTTGTTCCAAAAAGTCAAATCCTTCCCTAACAATTATTTCTAAATTATCTTCTTCCCAGAGAGTAAATATTTCCATAGAGCTCTTTCTTTTTTAACATTTTGTTTTTTAATAACAGTTTATGTCCAATATTATTTTGTACTAGAGGCCCGATACACGAAATTCTGCAAGAGTAGGCTTTTGCAGCCGCAGTGGCTGCCTCAATCCCTCCTGCAGCTGCAGCCCTGGCTTCCTCTGTCAAGAAGGTCATCTGAAGGACATCTGGGCAATCGTTTGGTCGATTTGCATATTACACTTTTATTATTATAGATTAGTTTCAGCTGTATAGCATAGTGGTTAGACAATCATATACTTTACAAAGTGGTCCCCCTGATATTTCACTAGCCCCATATATAGTTATTACAATGTTATTGACTATATTCCCTATACTGTACTTTACATTCCTGTGACTATTTTGTGACTACCAATCTGTCACAAAATAATATTAACCCCTTAACTATCTTTACCCAGTCCCCCAACCTGCCTCCCCTCTGGCAACCATCAGTCTGATGTCTGTGTCTATGAGTCTGTTTCTGTTTTGTTTACTTTGCTTTTTAGATTCCGTAAAGTAAAATCATATGGTATTTGTATATCTCTGTCTGACTTATTTCACTTAGCATAATACCATCTAGGTCCATCCATGCTGTCACAAATTGTATGATTTCATTCTTTTTATGGCCAAGTAATATTCCATTGTATATATGTACCACCACTTTTTTATCCACTTGTATACTGATGGGCACTTGGGTTGCTTCCATATCTTGACTATTGTAAATAACACTACAATAAACATAGGGGTGCTTATATTCTTTCAAAATAGTGTTTTGGATTTCTTCAGATATATACCCAGAATTGGAATTGTTGGGTCATAAGGAAGTTTCATTTTTAATATTTTGAGGAACCTCCATACTATTTTCCAAAAATGTTTGCACCAATCTGCATTCCCACCACAGTGCATGAGGGTTCTCATTTCTCCACATCCTCACCAACATTTGTTGTTTGTTAATTTACTGATGATTTCCCCATCAGCCTTTTTTAGAGTCAACTTGAAATTATCTCTCATGTATTTCTGTCCTTATTGTTTTTTCCTCTGTTTTCTTTTGTGCCACACCAACCACATCACTTTGGGTAAAATTATTAAAGGAAATTAAAGTAACAGAAATTCTAGTACCATGGGGGGGTCATGTTTATTAAATGAAAGAAGGAAGGAAAGGGAGAGGGGTTATAATGCTACTTTTGTGGATTCTGAGGTAAAGAACTCATCTCCAAGAAAGAGCCAACATTCTAACATGAATCAAGAAAAGGACAACAGAACATAAGGGTCAACACTTTGTGTCTTTCTTCCTCCATCGGCAGTGGATAAAAGACAAAGTCAATCAATGAACTCAGCTCCTAGAAACAGGTTAGCACAGAGTCAGGACAACTTTTCAAAGTTATGTAAAAACAACGTTATTTAAAAATATATATATTATCTGACTATTAAATACTTTCCAACTCTCATTGAAAAATCTGTATGTGTAGTGCCGGAAGCCGGTCCATCCTTACTGCTTGACACAGTCGCTGCAGGAAAGAAACATCTGCACAACATATGTTTCAAGGGATCTGGCATATATAGCATATTGTTCTTAATATGTTTGCTCTCCTTAGCGCCATGTGTTTTAACCAAGGTCACCTCTCCGAGAAAGGTTGTTTCCCCAGGTGGGGATTTTTCCCTGAGGTTAGGGAGGGGATACAACCCCTTAACTAAGTGCCAGGCGGGTAGTTAATCACTTTAACTACAAACAATCACGCTTAAGCTACATAATCTTTACTCCCTGGAATGGAGATAAGAAACGCCCTAACCTTTGCAATAGAAATTGACAGGATTAAAATCAACTGGTATAGCCGAAACCGGTTTGGCTCAGTGGATAGAGCGTCGGCCTGCGGACTGAAGGGTCCCGGGTTCGATTCCGGTCAAGGGCATGTACGTTGGTTGCGGGCACACCCCCAGTGGGAGATGTGCAGGAGGCAGCTGGTCGATGTTTCTCTCTCATCGATGTTTCTAACTCTCTATCCCTCTCCCTTCCTCTCTGTAAAGAATCAATAAAATATATTTTTTAAAAAAAATCAACTGGTATAAATACAGATGTAACAAGACAATAAACATCAGATCCTCATCAGATCCTGATCAGATCCTAACCAGAACTTCTCTGGAGATCCCGAGCAGAACTTTGACTGGAGATCCTGGCTAGAGGTCCTGACTAGCCTGCTGATCAACTGAAGGCTGTCTCCGTGTCATTCCTTCTTCACCGACTCCGTCCACACCTTTGGGGACCCCTGGACCTGCTGGGGTTGGACCCCAGCAGTGTAGTTCCTTTTGATGCTGCCAGAATTTCCACCATAAGGGATCTCAGAGAGTTCTGTGAACAAGTTAGTCTTTCCAAAGATCCTCTAAGCTAAAATGGCCAAACAAGACACTTTAGAGCTGGAAAAATTCTAGGAGAGCATGTAGGGAAACTGCAGGCCAGGGAAGTTGTTATATTCCAAGTCCCATCCATCAGGACTGGCTCAGCACGCTTTCATGATACCATACTGCCGCCCTATCAATCATTTCCATTGTGCTAATGCTGAAATTAAAGGGGAAAAACCCAACACTGACATTAGCCTGAGATTTGGGGACCACCATTGTTAAATGTCTACCATGTCCAGGGTACAAGCTGGGTGAAATGCATCACAGCCAGAACTGCAGTGCCTGTAACCACCCCTCCAGCTATCACCTCAAAATTGAGGAGAGAGGGGGAGGGGGAGAGAGAGAGAGAGAGAAAGAGAGAGAAGAGAGAAAGAAGAATGAGGAGGAGGAGGAGAGGGAGGGAGGGAGGAAAAGAAGGAGGGAGGAAGGGAGGGAGGGAGGGAGAGAAAGAGATTATTAGACTGGATAACAGATCAACAGACTTCCTCATACTCCATTCTGGGAGAAAAATTGTAGGCAATTCTTCCCTTCCACTTTAAGGGACCTTTGAATTGTGATGTGGTGGTGATGTGGCTGCCAGAAGATACATGCTCTTTTGTCAGCTCTGTTGCCAGTTCTCTCTGTGATCCTCAGAGAGTTGGTCCTCGTCTCAGGTCCTTGGTTTTCCCATCTGGAAAATTAGGTGGTTGAAAGAATCTTTAAGATTCCTTCCATTCTAAGAGTTTATGATTCTAAATGGAGACCCTTGACAAATTCATCTAAGGGTTAATATACAGTCCTAAGCATCTGTGAAGAATACAGTTCATTCTGCTTAGGTAGAGGATCGGGCTCAGTAAAGAGTTAGTTCTCAGTATTAAAGTCTCAGTGTATTAGTTCTGTGCTTTTAATGACTTAAGACCTAATGAGTAATCTTTTCCAATACATACACACCTGGAAATTGCTGCACAGACATCCTTGGGTACACACTTCCGCCTTTATCGGTTTCTGGTGTTTTCAAAATGCAGAGATACATTCTAATAACCAATTGACGAGATCACTCAGAATGAGCCAACAGTGTGATTGAGAATGACTTCCCTCCATCAGACCTGCCTGTTTCCCTTCTGTTTGCCTTGTGTTCGCCACAGGAGATTTTGCTCAAAGAAGCACACGAGGGCGGCCGGCTTTGAAGCGGCTGCAGAAGATGCTCTGCAGCCGAGAAGCCAGCAGCTTATAAGCAATAATCTGTGTCTACCTACCAGGCTCTTGTTACTCCCTGAAACATCCTATTCCACAGAGAGCAAATTCAGCAGAAGTTAACAGACACTTCAAAGGCAAACATGCGGAGTATTTACTAAGATATCAGAACTGCTGGTTCAAGTGAAACCAGCTCGCAGTCTGCTGAGTGCTTTCTCTTAAAGACTTCCCTGCATAGCTCTCCTCTTTCCCCTTCCTCCACTTGGATGTACAGCCCTGGGAGCTCTGACTAGCAAATTAATTTGTCTTCCCTTTTACACAACACCCATAAGAGTATATTTATTTGCTTGGAGTGCCCTTATTTTGATAAATGTAGCAAATACACCAATCTTCCTCTTAGAGAGTGCTATGTTCTAGCCACTGATGACAATAACTACTTGCTAATGCCTGTCTGCCTTGCCCCTATGAAAATGAGGATATTATACCACTGAGTGTTGGGGAAAGAAGTTATTTAATACATAAAAAATTAAAGAATATATGTGCAAAAATAAATTTTCTAATCACTGTTATTTCAAAATATTTCTGGATAAAAAATATCTACATAATGTGCAGAGAAACTCCTATAAGTGTTTATTCATATTCACTTAAAATTAGTAGAAAATGTGTTTCCTTGCTATGTTAAAAAGAATTACCTATTATATTTTTTTGGAAATCACCCATTAGTTTTATATTTGTAGACTAGAAGTATAGTTTATAATTAATGTCTATTTGAAGAGTCCTCTGTTCACAATTAGTAATCATCCTCATGCAGAACTTTTTACCATGATGGGCCTTAACATCCCTGTACGGAAAGGGAGAAGCCGCTTACTGATCCCCCACTGCCCCCTACAGTATGAAATTCCCACTGAGATAAACCTGTCAGAACTTAAAAATGCAGGCACAAATCAACCATCACCAGTACCATTTGGAAAGTTCCATTTGGAGGTTTAGAAATACGCCACAAAAGGATACTAAAAATGACATCCTGGTATAATGCTGTTGGGATGTGGAGTAGCCGTTACAAGCCATTCAGCAATCACATACGTGCCAAGAGCCTGTGCAATGATCAGACGCTTTGACTCAGAAATTCCACTTGTGGAACTCAGTCCTAATGAAGTAGTAAAGCTAATGTGGAAAAAGTTTTATGCATCAAGTTGCTATTCACAGTGTTATTTATAACAGTGAAAAAGTATCCAAAGACATCATCTAAATAAGAGAATGTTTAAATAAACTACAGAATATTGTGCAGCCATTAAAAAATCGTTTATAGAATATGTAATAACATGGGAAACTGCCCCCACTGTCTTTAAGCAAACAGCAAATCCAAAAAAAAAAAAAATAAAAGGACACAAATTGGTACTCCAATGGAAAAATAGTAGATGGGAAAACAACAAAATATTAAAATTTTCTTACATAAGTTATCTATACATGAATTACCCTCTCCCATTCTGCCTTCTCTTTTTCTGTAGTTTTAGCGGGTATACTAGTTTATGATGGAAAAAAGTAATGAACTTAAAATAAAACTATGTAAGGATTCATAAAAAGAAATAGTTATACCCAGGAAATTAAGTATTGCAAACTCCAATGAAGTCCAGTTCATGTTCCCAAGTGAGTAACGAGTTACGCAAGTTATAATTACTACAAAGACAGCTCGAAATGTGAACAACCTCAATCTGCAACAGAGACAAAAATCTCAGAGTTGATTCCTCAGTTCTTTGTAAAGAACCGTGCCCGGAGTAACTGTTCTCAGTATCTAAAAGGAGCTACTGTTTGGGGAAGGTCTGAAAGGGGAATTAGTAGTAACATAGCTGTCCTGTTTACCTGCCTCAGAATGTAACTCCCCAAGTCAGTTTATTAGTCAAATTGAATGGTCTGAAATCAAGCTAATAGGAAAATGAGATAAAAGTTACCAAAAATAGATTTTAGTAGCTTTTAGTAGCATTATTTGGGCAAATGGTATTTTGAAAAGTTAATTCTGCCCTAAGTTTGTTTTATTCTTTTGTTACAATTAACCCCATTGTCCAAGCCATTTTTCTGTGATTTGAATTCAAACACAAAACCAAGAACAATGCAGAAATGATAATGACTAATAATAAATCACAGACTTTTTAGACCCCAAAGGAACCCCATTATCTTACAGATGAGAAAATGAAATACTTGTCTGAGGTCCCAGATAGATGTTGTGGGAGCCGGGCCAGAAGCCAGGTCTCCTCAGGCCAGCTCAGTGTGACACTGAGTTCAGAGAGTGGGACGCCATCACTTAACAGTGGAATTTGGGCATCCTGCCAGCGCACTCCCCAGCCTGGGGTCTGGCAGACTCCCTTTCTTTGGCCTCACGGCTCCCACTTAGCACTCACAGCTCATTAATACAAGGGGAAGAAAGAACCCTACTTTTTCAGTGTCTACTATGTGTCAAGTATTTTGTACACATTATACAACTGCATTTTGCTGCTGCTGTAAACAGCAAATTAATTATTTCCTTTTAATACTTGAAGAAATCAAGGTCCCCAAGAGTTTAAGTTGATCAAGATTTGACCCCTTGCGGCTGTTTACCTCTTTGATAGTAACGTCTCCCACTGTTAGGCAGTGAAGACAGAAAATATGGTATGTTAGTCAGAGTTCTCCAGAAGAAAGGAACCAATAGGATAGAGAGAAAAACAGATAGATAGATAGATAGATAGATAGATAGATAGATAGATAGATAGATAGATAGATAGATTAGATAGACCGATAGATGATAGATACGTAAATTTATTATAAGGAATTGTTTCATGTGATCATGGAGGCTGACAAGTCCCAGGATCTGTAATTGGCAAGCTAGGGACTGAGGACCAGTGGTATAGTTCGATCGAGTCCGAAGGCCTGGGAATGAAGAGAGCCAATGGTGTAAGTTCCAGTCTGAGAGCAGGCAGGCTCAAGACCTAAGAGGAGCCAGTGTTTCAGTTTGCAGGCGGTCAGACAGTTCTCTCTTATTCCTGGGACAGTCTGCTTTTTTGTTCCATTCAGGCGTTCAGCTGATTGGATGAGGCCCAGCCAAGCCAGATATTAATCGTTTCCAAAATGCCTTCACAGATACATCAGCAATAATGTTTGACGAAATGTCTGGACACATACAATTGCCCATCACACATCGTGTTCTCTAGTATGTTCAGGACCTGGACTAGGGGGAGGCAAGCAAGGCACTCAGAGCACAAATTTACAGAGCTGCCTCTTTGATAGTGACTTCTCTCACTGTTAGGCAGTGAAGACAGAAAATATGGTATAGAAATACCATTCTAGAAGAGTCTTGGGTATGCACAATTTCTCAAGGAACTGATGGCAAAAAAATACCTGAAATACTGAGTATGAAAACAGACTAAGGGTAATTATTTGTATGCTTACTATGGAATGGAATGGTAATCCATTTACATTTTCCAATGAAATTTCCTTATAATTTATATAGTATTTATTGAATGGGACCTTATTTATTTTTATTGAAAGGCAAAAGCATTTCTATAAAAGCATAAACACACAAATCTTTTCTACATTAAAGAAAAATGCACAGCTAGTAAAGATCAGGTTTGAATTATTTTACTTTTGGCAATGAGCCACTCACTGCAAATTATACAGTCATTCCTCATATTGAGTTATCTGCAGTTTCATTAATGCAAGATTTTTCACAGTCATTGTGAGGATTAAATTAACCTTATGAGATAATATAAATGGAAGTATGCTTTAAACTATTACGTGCAATATAGAACGGTGTCACTGCTATTAGCAGAATATACTATAGGACAACTCTTACTTCAATTCAAGAGAGCTGTACCAATTTATATCCTCTCCCTCAGTTCACGAGTAAATGTTCCTTCAAATCCTGGATATGGGACTCCCCACTCAAGTCCACAGATATCCAAGAAATCAGGTAAGTTTAGTAATCCGACTCTGGGAACCAAAGACATCCAGCCGGTCTGGAGTCAAGTGGGATTTTGCATTCGTTCTCTCTGGCTCCTGGACTGTGTCTTGACTTAGAGGATTTGATATTTACCTTGTAAGATGGGACTCTCTAAATCAGCGGTTCTCAACCTGTGGGTCGCGACCCCTTTGGCGGTCAAACGACCCTTTCACAGGGGTCGCCTAAGACCATCCTGCATATCAGATATTTGCATTACGATTCATAACAGTAGCGACATTACAGTTATGAAGTAGCAACAAAAATAATTTTATGGTTGGGTCACAACATGAGGAACTGTATTTAAAGAGCCAGAAGGTTGAGAACCACAGCTCTAAATGAAAGTCTTCTATAAAAAGTGACTTGGGTAGACAGATTGGCTACTTGTTTATAAGATAGAGGTGAAAAACTATATACCTATGTATGCCTACTTTGCCATACAACTGCCAGAATTGACACCCAGGCTCTACAGGTGACTAAGATATGATCTTGGGCAAATTACTTAATTCCTCTGCGTCTCAGTCTTCTTCCATGTTTTACTGGAGATGAAAATAGTACCTTCAGCTCCTAGAATAGGTCCCAATATGAAATGAGATCATCTATGTCGATTACTGAGAAGAACTGTGGGCACACAGCAAATGTCCAATAAAGGTCAGTTCTTATTAGGTTAAATCAGATGAAATTCAACCATTCTGACCTACTAAAAATGACAACTTCAAGTGCATCAACCTCATATTTAGTAAAGTGATGCTATTTTAACCTTGAACAGTGTAAGGGTCCTACTGGTCAGGGTCCTTACCTAATTCATGCTCCACAGCATGCAGTATGGATGAAATAAAATGTCTCCATAATATAGATGCAGGTTCAGGAAAATCTCAGTTCCAAAGGGTTCAAGCTGTAGTTTCATCGCGGATTCTGGAGTCAGACCGCCTGAGTTTAAATCCTAGCTCCATTGCCCCTTAGTTGAGTGGCCTTAGGCAAGTTGCTTTTTGTGACCCAGTTGCCATTTTTGTAAAATGAGAATATTAATAGTGCTTATCTGAAAGGATTGCCGTGAGGATTAAACTAGAAGAAAAGTGATTTTCACAATGATGGCAAGTAAAATATGCTTAGTGTTAGCTATTTCCCTCTTTTTATCTTCTCCTTTCTTCTTTTCCTTCTTTATCACACAAGCTTTACAGACCAGTAACTGATTTCACAATTCCAGAAGTAATAAAGTTTATCTCTAATTTAGCAATGAACTTTTTTATCAGAGTATAAAGAGTAAAGTACTAGTAAATTTCATCTCTGACAATTTTATACTTTTGATAAGTATTTAGGAGTCAAGGTTGAAGAAATACAGAACTGCTTATGTGAAGTAGCTGAAGAAATTGGGGATGTTGGCAAAGAGAACAATGTGAGCTGTCCTCAAATGCCTGTGGGTTGGTTGCCAATCAAAAAGAGGTTAAAACATACTCCCTCTGGGTCCAGAGGTCAGGGAGAGGATGAAGGCCAGGAATTATAGATGTGACTAGGCATTCCAGTGGAGCCTCAACTGGGATTTTGGGTTCAGCTGTGTCTGGTGGTCTGCGGCACCTATCGGCATGCATGAGATTCAGGGGACCTGCTAATAGGGGCATTTCTTTATGCAGTTGCCTGGGGAGTAAGGGGACAGGAGGCACCCGGGCATATTTTTTCCAATGCTTTTTAGAGAGAGTGGAAGGCACAGAGGGTTGAGGGGAAAGAGAGAAAGAAACATTGATGTAAGAGAGACACATCTTGGTTGCCTTCCACACACACTCTGACTGGAGCCAGGGATCAAACCTGCAACCAGGTATGTACTCTTTTTTTTTTTTAAATTAAATCTTTATTGTTCAGATTACATTTGTTCCTCTTTTTTTTTCCCCCCATAACTCCCCTCCTCCCAGTTCCCGCCCCACCCTCCGCCCTCACTCCCCACCCACTGTCCTCATCCATAGGTACACGATTTTTGTCCAGTCTCTTCCCGCATCTCCCATTCCCCTTTCCCCCCCAAGAATAGTCAGTCCATTCCCTTTCTATGTCCCTGATTCATTATAATCACCAGTTCATTCTGTACATCAGATTATTTATTCACTTGATTCTTAGATTCACTTGTTGATAGATGCATGTTTGTTGTTCATAATTTGTATCTTTTTCTTCTTCCTCTTCTTAAAGGATACCTTTCAGCATTTCATATAATACTGGTTTGGTGGTGATGAACTCCTTTAGCTTTTCCTTATCTGTGAAGCTCTTTATCTGACTTTCAATTCTGAATGATAGCTTTGCTGGATAAAGTAATCTTGGTTGTAGGTTCTTGGTATTCATCACTTTGAATATTTCTTGCCATTCCCTTCTGGCCTGCAAAGTTTCTGTTGAGAAATCAGCTGACAGTCGTATGGGTGTTCCCTTGTAGGTAACTGAGTTTCTTTCTCTTGCTGCTTTTAAGATTCTCTCTTTGTCTTTTGCTCTTGGCATTTTAATGATGATGTGTCTTGGTGTGGTCCTCTTTGGATTCCTTTTGTTTGGGGATCTCTGCGCTTCCTGGAGTTGTAAGTCCATTTCTTTCACCAGGTGGGGGAAGTTTTCTGCCATTATTTCTTCAAATAGGTTTTCAATATCTTGCTGTCTCTCATCTTCTGGCACCCGTATAATTCTGATGTTTGTACGCTTGAAGCTGTCCCAGAGGCTCCTTACACTATCTTCGTATTTTTGGATTCTTTTTTCATTTTGCTTTTCCGGTTGGGTGTTTTTTGCTTCTTCGCATTTCAAATCTTTGACTTGATTCTTGCGCTCCTCTGGTCTGCTATTGGGTGTCTGTATAATATTCTTTATTTCAGTCCGTGTATGCTTAATTTCTAGTTGGTTCTTTATCATAGCATCGAGGGTCTCATTAGTTTTCGTGAGGCTCTCATCAAGTTTATTGGCAGCTTCTAGCACATTATTGCAAGCCCTCAAAATTGCGTTTTTTAGCTCTATATCCTCCATTTCTGTCATGTTTTTTTGTCTCCGCATTTTTTATGCTTTCTTGGTGCACCCCCTTGTGGTCTTTGTGCGCAGTCTTGTTCTAGTTGAGCCTTGATTGTTGTAATTAATACTAGAGGGATTTGACCACCAGGCCGACTGGCTGTGAGAATCAGCTGTGTCTGCCGCGGGAAAACTTCTGTCCTCTGGAGAGGTGCTAATCTAGCCTTTGCCTGAGGCGATCCAGCAAATGGCTCTGCGCAGGGCTTGGGCGGGGCGGGCTCAACAGGGCGGGCGGAGGGAGCACTTATGGCTGCTCTCAGTCCTGTTCCCAGAGGCTCTGCTTCTCAGAACCCCAGCAACCGCTGCAAACCTCGGAGAGAAAGCTGCCCACACGTTCCAACTGATGCCAGACAATCCCGCTTCTCCCGTTTGGGTCTGAGTCCCTAGAGACTCGCCCGGATCTGGAGCTCAGAGTCTGAGTCTCCCTCCTGATTGAAAACGACAACCTCGCCCTCAGCCACCAGCCTGCTTTGCGCGCGCACCACCTCACCTTTATATTTTCCACACTGCGCCTCCTCTGAGCCTCGGTATGTTGTTGTCTTTCCTTCTAGTTGAAGAGTCTCTCCTCAGCCAGCCTTCCTGTGGTTCTCGGTGATGTCCGTTCCGTCTTTTAGTTGTATATTTGAAGTGGTTGTTTGCGGCAGCAATCTCTGGTGTTTACCTATGCCGCCATCTTGGTCTCTTCCAGGTATGTACTCTTGACCGAATCAAACCCGAGATCCTGTGGTGCACTGGCGACACTCTTACAACTGAGCGACACTGGCCAGTGCAAGATGCACGTTTGTACTGAGAGATTCTAGGGCCTGGCACTAAGGACAAGGCCTAACTTCTATGGGGACTTGGGCTGCAGGAAATTAATGTTGGTGTCTTCAGTTGGGGTCAGGGTATTAGCCATGCTGCTTTAGGGACCAAGTGACAAAGTGCAATGCCAAACTGAGGAAAGGGCTAGACTCCTCATTTCTCCAGAAAACGCCAAGCTGCTCTGAGGCCATAAGGCCTGTGGGGAACATAGACCAGCCCCTTGAGTCCTTACAGCTTAGGAGCTTGGAGAGGCTGCACGTGGATCTGAGAAGCAGCCTCTCCCAGGCCCCACTGCAGCGGCAGAGGTCAAGACATCTCCCTCCCGGATGGCGTATGTACAGCCTTTCTAAGAACTCCGAAATAGCTGCTCTTTGCTGGAGGAGTAGCAGGAGTAAATGAACCCTACATCAGCAATGGAGGTGACCAATCAGCCATCTTTAGGGCATAAATGCAAGGTAGGACTCTCCAGATGGGAGTCCAGAGACCAGTGGTCTTGTGATAGTCAAGTTACACCTGGAAGGCAGGTTTTGACCCAGGATAGAGAACAACTTCCTATGGTCACCACAATCAAAATTATGAAATGAATTCTGCTTTAGTAAGTTTCCTGCTCCTGAGCATGTTCAACTAGAGGTTGAGAGACTTTAACTCATGGATGCTTCTGAGAAAGGTTGGGCTTGATGGGGTGGATGAACTCTGGGAACTCTTCCAACTCTGCTATTCTATCTAAAAGTACAGCCAGAGAAAGCAAAGAAAAAATTGGATGAACATACAGAGATGATAACTCAAAACTTGATTCCTACATTAAATCGAGCAATTATTTAATAGAAAGAGACAGGTGATCAGTGTATAGTGAAATCATTCACATTTTTGGTTATTTAGGATGAGCTCTCAAACATATGATGAGTTTTAATGCTTTCAAGGACATTGAATTTGAGAAAGTATTTTTTGGACTTATTGGATGTATTAATGGTCTATTGAAATTAACTACTTAAAGATCACAGTACCCCACAAACGGGCCTCTTAGAGAGCACTTCCACAGCCTTAAAAAATGTTGAGTTGGAAAATTTTACAAAGAAGTAACTTTTTACATTGCCACCTGCTGGCTACTGCTATAAGTGACAGAAATATAAATGTAATCTCACATCCTATTCAAGGCCCAATAGGAATATTGACTGAATTTCCAAATGATAAGAATCAAGTTACTTCACTAAGTACTCAAAAGCCAAGTAACAGAGTAATTTTACAAGTCTACTGGGGATCCATCTGGTAATTGCCTTAAGTAGGAGATGTCCTATTTGGATTTGATTTCAGATGTGAATCCTCCCAATGGTGCATCCATGACTAATACTGAAACAGCCCTTGGAAACGAGGCATCCTAACAAGCCATACAATGTGGGTTTATTCAAGCCTATCTTCTGCTCCCACAGACTGTTTCCTCAAGAGTAGTTCTAGATGTTTAATTTGGGAGAGCTGACTTCCTCTGTCACCTAGTGGTATAGTGTCACTTATATTCATTACCAAAAAATGCAAGTGAAAGGCAGAATACATTAGGCCAAACTATCTCAAGTACATAACAGCCCTGAGTTAAGCAAAGAAGGTGTTCCAAATGTGCATGTCTTAGGTATACATTGCTCAGGTTATGTCCTGAACAACACCAGGAACCCTGTGCAGATAATTCACTCCTCTCCCAACAGTTAATGCTTCCTCCTCGGTACTTTCACAGCACCTTGTTCATATTGCAATGATAACACATTTAAAATTGTATTATTGTAATCTCCTATGAGCAAGTGTCATACACATTTTACATTTCTTTTTTTAATATACTAGAAGCTCAGTGCACGAAATTTGTGCATGGGTAGGGTCCCTAGGCCTGGCTGGTGAGCAGGGCTGATCGGGGCCTTTCTTCCCTGGCAGCCGGCTGCCAGCCAGGGCCTTCCTTTCCCAGCTGCTGGCCGAGGGCTTTCTTCCCTGGCTGCCGGCTGCTGGCCAGGGCCTTCCTTCATTCCACACCATCCCCTGGTGGTCAGTGCACATCACAGCAAGCGATCAAACTCCTGGTCTCCCGGTCGAACTCCTGAGGGGACACTTTACATATTAGCCTTTTATATATATACTACAGGCCCGGTGCACAAAAATTTGTGCACTGGGGGGGCGGGGGGGTTCCCCAGCCCGGCCTGTGCCCTCTCGCAGTCTGGGACCCCTTGGGAGATAACGACCTGCTGGCTTAGGCCTGCTCCCGGGTGGCAGAGGGCACGCCCAATCCCTAGGTGCGGCCCCTGGTCAGGCTCAGAGCAGGGCCAATTGGGGAGTTGGGGTGCTGCCCCCTGTCATGCACAGAGCAGGGCGGATCGGGAGGTTGTGATGCCACCCTCAGTCACGCACAGAGCAGGGCCAATCAGGGGGTTGGGGCGCTGCCCCCTGTCACTCACAGAGCAGGGCCCATCAGGGGGGTTGGGGCTCCGTACCATGTCACACACAGAGCAGGGTCGATCAGGGGGTTGAGGAGCTCCCCCCTGTCACTCACAGAGTAGGGTCGATAGGGGAATTGGGGCACCGCCCCCTGTCACACACAGAGCAGGGCGGATCAGGGGGTTGGGGTGCTGCACCCTGTCACACTCAGGGCAGGGCCAATGGGGAGGTTATAGCTCTACCCTGTCACACACAGAGCAAGGCCCGTGGAGGGGGGTTGGGGCGCCACCCTCTATCACCCACAGAGCAGGGCCGATCAGGGGTTGGGGTGCTGCCACTGTCACACTCAGGGCAGGGCCGATGGAGAGGTTATGGCTCTACCCTGTCACACACAGAGCAGGACCCGTGGGGGGGGGGGGGTTGGGGCGCCACACCCTGTCACACACAGAGCAGGGCCGATCAGGGGGTTGGTGCGCCGCACCCTGTCAAACACAGAGCCGCAGGGCGATCAGGGGATTGGGGCGCCTTCCCCTGTCACGAATAGAGCAGGGCAGATAGGGAGGTTGTGGCCCCGCCCCCTGTCACACACAGAGCCGCAGGGTGATCAGGGGGTTTGGGTGCTGCCCCCTGTCACGCTGATCCCGGTGCTGGGAGCCTCGCTGCTCCGCTGATCCCGGTGCTGGGAGGCATATTACCCTTTTACTATATAGGATAGAGGCCTGGTGCATGGGTAGGGGCTGGCTGGTTTGCCCTGAAGGGTGTCCTGGATCAGGGTGGGGGTCCCCACTGGGGTGCCTGGCCAGTCTGGGTGAGGGGCTGAGGGCTGTTTTCAGGCTGGCGGGTGGCTGAAGCTCCCAACTGCTCCTTTTTTCCTTTTCTTTTTTTCTATTCTAGGCCAGCTTTAGTTCTGAGGCCTCGCTGCTGAAAGCAGGTTTCTGGCCTTTACCTTCTGTATTTGATACAGTGTTGCGGTCCGGCTGGCTGAAGCCTGGCTGACTGAAAGCCGGTTTCTGGGGTTTTGTTTAGCTTCTATATTTGCAACATAGTTGCTTAGAGTTGCAGCTTAGAGGCTGGCAAGTCAGGTGGGGAACGTTGGAGTTCGCCATCACTGGAGCAAGCAAGCCTCCCTGCTCACTTCAGTGCATGGCTGCCGGCCGCCATCTTGGCTGACAGTTAATTTGCATAAGGATATGCTGATTAGCCGATGGGAAGGGTAGCGGAGTGACACCAATTTGCATGTTTCTCTTTTATTAGTGTAGATAGATTTTTATTTATTTCTGAGAGGAAAAGAGAGATGGAAACATCAATAAGGAAAGAGAATCATTGATTGGCTGCCTCCTGCACACCCCCCCACTGGGGATCAAGCCCGCAACCCAGGCATGTGCCCTGATGGGGAATCAAACCAAGACCTCTTGGTTCATAGGTCAATGCTTCAACCACTGAGCCACACCGGCCAGGCTACATTTGTGTATTTTATTTAGCATTCAGTACAAGCTTTGGCATTAGGTAGGCCCTCAATAAATATTTAATGAGTTGAAGTCAAAAGAAGAGAGGAAGAGAAGGATCCACAGTTTCCAAAGTCAGCACTTCTATTTTACACCTCATGTCTTAGTTCTAGACTCATTTTCAAATGCATGAGACTTTTCCATCTGGATGCTGAGCAGAAATTCATGTTCAGCAATTTCCAAATGGACTCCACTGTCTTTGAACCTCAAACTGTTCATCCATTTCCTGTAATCAATTTCTCAGTTAAGACATAACCATCTCAGAGTCATCCTCTACTCTCTCATTTCCATAACACCCTCATTCACTAAGTCCTGTCAACTCCACCGACAGATAGCTCTAGAGCAGCCGTGGGCAAACTACGGCCCGCGGGCCGGATCCGGCCTGTTTGAAATGAATAAAACCAAAAAAAAAAAGACCGTACCCTTTTATGTAATGATGTTTACTTTGAATTTATATTAGTTCACACAAACACTCCATCCATGCTTTTGTTCCGGCCCTCCGGTCCAGTTTAAGAACCCATTGTGGCCCTCGAGTCAAAAAGTTTGCCCACCCCTGCTCTAGAGTCTATTCCTTCTTCTCTCCCCACTGCTTGCCTTAATTCACACCCTTGTCATCTCTTGCATTGTCTTAACTTCCTACTTGGCTCCTAGAACTCACCCAGGCACCTCATCCTCACCCTCCATCTGCCACCAACATTATCTTTCACACAGATATGATATTGTCATCTACTCTTAAATTTTCAATGGCTTCCCATTTTCTATAAGACAAGTCAACTATGGCATACAGAAATCATCATAACTTCCCAAACTTACTGTTTTAGGTCTATATTACTCAGATCTGTTCCATAAACCCCAACCATTCTGAACTGTCATCTTCCAAGTACACCAATGATTCTGAATCCTGTATACCTCCCTGTGGGTCATTCAGTATACCTAGAATGCCCATCTCAACCCCATCTGCCGTGGCCACTGTCTGCCTACTTTTGTGTGTAGATGTTACCTCTTCTGTGGTATCTTCTCCAGAACATACGAAATTCTAAATTTACCCAATCAATGGCAAATCCTCTGGCTTTATGCTCCCATAGGACTTTTCATAGGGTATTTAATGGGGCCACAGCTAGCCCATATGAAGGCTCTGTGCAAATTAGATAAAAGTGTCCCTGCTGGACTGTGAGGCTCTGTGTCCAGCTATAAGACTGACAAATGAAATGTGGGCTGGATTTCAACTTTGTTGGGTTGAACTTGCTGTTTGGTCAGGTTCCCTTATGCAATGAAAAACCTTATTCAACTGCACGTCAGTCCTGAGAACTTAACACAATTATTATGATTGCCTTATTGATGCCACAGTCTTTGCCATCAGCTGGTGAATTCCCAGAAGGCAATTGGGTCCATTAAAGTGTGTATACTAAGAACCTAACCGTGGTCGGCAAACTGCGGCTCGCGAGCCACATGCGGCTCTTTGGCCCCTTAAGTGTGGCTCTTCCTAAGCCTTAGGAGTACCCTAATTAAGTAAATAACAATGTACCTACCTATATAGTTTAAGTTTTAAAAATGTGGCTCTCAAAAGAAATTTCAATCGTTGTACTGTTGATATTTGGCTCTGTTGACTAATGAGTTTGCCGACCACTGACCTAGGACATAGTAGCACTGATAAATGTTTTCTGAATTGTTGTTTTTTGAAATGAGAGGATATTTAAAAAGCTATCAAAGGAAGATCTCCAAAGGGTATAATAAACATGTACATAAGTGTTCTTAGCTATAGAGTCTGGGGCAAGTAATCTGACTTTCTAATGTTCTAGTTTCCTCATCTATAGGGATAATAATGGTGCGCCTACCTCAGGGTAATTGTGATGATGTGATAATAAGTGCTTAGAAGAGTGCCCAGCCCAGAATATGCATTATATAGGTGCTGTTCATTATTATTAACATAGAATAAATAGAGTATTCTGAGGTGAATCTTTTTAAATTTGACATCAAGACAATTTTGGAGGAAGAGTCTTTCTGTCTTGGATTTTAAAAACATATAAACAGATATCCAGTTTGTATAAAGATATTACCATACATGTTAAATGATGGAAGATGTTTTACTTAAGAAATAGAATAAAAATATTTTAGAATTTAACCCAGCCAGTGTTGCTCAGTGGTTGAGCATCAACCTATGAACCAGGAGGTCACGGTTCAATTGCTGGTCAGGGTACATGCCCAGGTTGCAGGCTCCATCCCCAGTAGTTGGCATGCAGGAGGCAGCTCATTGATGATTCTCTCTCATCATTGATGTTTCTATACCTATCTCCCTCTTCCTTCCTCTCTCTGAAGTCAATAAGAACATATTGGAATTTGGAAGGAGTTTGGAGGCAATCCAAACTGCTTTTCTAATAGATAAAAGAATTGAGTTACATGACCTTTCATGGCTTCTAGTATTTCTACGTCCGGCCTTACCAAATGTCCAGCCTCATCTTCCCCAACCCTAGCCCTAGTATTCTTCCTTCCACACATTAATCCCAGACTCAGGCACCATTAGCATCTCCCAGAATGCACTCTCACAACTCCCTTTCCTCTGCCTGTGATGGCCCTGCTTCCTGTGCCCCACTCCCACCTCCGATGATTAAAGTATGTATTCTCAGAACCTAGGACAGTCATGGCGAACCTTTTGAGCTCGGCGTGTCAGCATTTTGAAAAACCCTAACTTAACTCTTGTGCCGTGTCACATATAGAAATTTTTTGATATTTGCAACCATAGTAAAACAAAGACTTATATTTTTGAATTTATTTTATATATTTAAATGCCATTTAACAAAGGAAAATCAACCAAAAAAATGAGTTCGCGTGTCAGAGGTTCGCCATCACTGACCTAGGACATGGTAGCATTGACTATGCTTCAAGTGTGTCCTTTAAGTCCTAGTTCTATAGTAGCTTTCCCCCTACTTCCTCAGCCAAAATTCACTGCTTCCTCCTCTGTGTTCCAGAGCTCACTCTGTGTTCACACTTCTATTTAGCACTTATCAGAGCAAGGGTTAGATTTGAATCCCAACTGCCTAGGTTTGAATCCCAGCTCTGCCACTTATTACCTATCAAATGGGAATAATAATGAGACCTAGCTCATGCATTCATTCATTCAACTAATAGTTATTGACTGCTTATTATTGTGTCAGGAGCTGTTCCAGGGGCTGGAGTTATATGTTTAACAGGACAAAGTTCTTGCTCTCATGAGCTTACATTGAATGGGAGAGTCAAACAATTAAAATCCTTTGGAAACAGCCTAAGTGCCCATCAGCAGATGAGTGGATTAGAAAACTGGTACATCTACACAATGGAATACTATGCTGCAGTAAAAAAAGAAGGAACTCTTGCCTTTTGCAACAGCATGGATGGAACTGGAGAGCATTATGCTAAGGGAAATAAGCCAGTCAGAGAAAGATAAATACCACATGATCTCACTCATTTGTGGATTATAGAGAACAACATAGACTGATGAAAAGGGACAGATCCAAAGACTGAGAAACAGTGATCAGGCTATCAATCCCCAGAAGGAAAGTAGGGGAGGGAGGGGGTAAGGGGAAGAGATCAACCGAAGGACTTGTATACACGCATATAAGCCAAACCAATGGACATGGACAATAGGGGGATGGGAGCATGAGTGTGCAGGGGGGAGGGGGGAAGGTTAGGGGTTAATGGGGGGAATGAGGACACATTTGTAATACCTTAACTAATAAAAAAAAAAACAATTAAAATCCTATATAATAAAAGCTTAATATGCTAAGTGTCAGGTCATCTGGTCGGCCGTTCAACCAAAGCGTAATATGCTAATGACATGCTAAAGCCACTCAACCACTTGCTATGACATGCACTGACCACCAGGGCGCAGACGCTCTGACTGGTAGGTTTGCTTGCTGCTGGGGTCTGGCTGATCGGGACTGAGCTAGATGGGCCGGACATGCCCTGGAGCCCTCCTGTGGTCCCTCCCAGCCTGGCCAACCTCCCACATCCCTCCCTGGCCCCAATCATGCACCAGTGGGGTCTTTCAGCTTGGCCTGTGCCCTCTCACAATCCAGGACCCCTCAGGGGATGTCAGAGAGTCGTTTTCAGCCCAAAAAGGGAACTGGTCACTATGATACTCACTGACCACCAGGGGGCAGATACTCAACGCAGGAGCTGCCTCCTCGTGGTCAGTGTGCTCCCACAGGGGAAGCGCCACTCAGCCAGAAGCCAGGCTCACAGCTGGTGAGCACAGCAGCAGTGGCAGGAGCCTCTCCGTCTCTGTGGCAGTGCTAAGGATATCCGACTGCCGGCTTAGGCCCACTCCCTGCAAGGAGCTGGCCTTAAGCCATCAGCCGGACATCCCCCAAGGGCTCCTGGACTGCGAGAGAGGGCAGGCTAGGCTGAGGGACCCCTCCCGAGTTCAAGAATTTTGTGCACTCAGCCTCTAGTAAAATATAATCAAGTATCATTATACTAAATGCCATTTTAAAAAAATAGACAGTAGAGAAGGAGACTCAGAGGCATGATCTGAGTTCTGGCCCCAAGTGGCAAAGCAAGGACTGGGTTTAGCTCCTTTCCAATGTTGCCAGCTAAGAACTCACTCCCTAATCTGTCCCTCATCCCAGGTTCAATATGCTTCAAGTGTGTCCTTCAAGTCCTTCAAAACACACAGCTGCTCTATGATATTTTGTTCAGGTGAATGGGTTTCAAAAGATGCCTGAAAATTTCCAAGAGTCTTTAATCATATTAGTCCAGATCATTTAAAAAGAAGACAAAGCGTACAGCTCGGGAGGCTAGGTATCTGTAGGTCTATCTGAGAGAAACAGGGAAGAACAGAAACTGTCCCGTGACTTTTGAATTTTAATTAATAAGTTTTAAGTGAAAATAGAATACTTGAAGAAGCAGGTCTGTTTTAAATAAACCCATTTCTAGCGTTCAACCTCTCATTATTATAACTAAAGGATCTCCAGCCAAATGTAATTTCTATACCTTTATTATACTTCTCATGATATTTTAAAGAGTAATATAGGAGTTGAAAATAGATGCTAATTCAATTCTTCTTCAAATTAACATATTATTATTATTATTATTATTATTTATGCATTGTTTTACATTAAGTTCAAAGTTCTAGGTTGCATTAGAAAATTAAATTGATTTTTTAAAAGTCCTGTGCACTCAAAAAAAAAGCCTTTTTTATAGTTCCTTCATATTCACCTACAAAAATTAATTTGGAGCTGGTACTAATTATCACAAACTCTTCCAGAGTTAAGTGAAAAAGAAGAGCTAAATCATGGTGTGGAAAAACCACTCTCCCCCCAATACATAAACCAAAGATTGCCTTAATACATCCTTGGGACAAACTTGCAAAATGTTGAGTCTATTCTCTTCACAGCAGAGAAGAGAGAAACCTCCCTGAACTGTTTTTATTTTTTGTCCTCCCCAGAATCTTTCTCCATTATTTGACCTTGAAGTCCCCTTCATTGAATTTCCATTACCTCTCAGATATGAGGCCCCTCATGCTTACCTAGAACAGGGGTGGCACCCACAGGCCATGTAAGGACTGAGAACTCATTTGGTCTGGCCCTGCCAAGGCATTAGGGGTGAGTTAATTAAATGGTTGACCAAATATAGCAGGTTAATTTTTAAGTTGACAATTTTGTCTAACCAAAAATGATGTTATAGATATCCAAATGACCCTTGACAGAAAAATGGTTCCCCACCCCTGATAGAATGTGCCTTCCCCTTTAAACCTCTAGGCACTTGAACATCCCGAGCTCACCACTTGGAAGGCATTTGCCCCCCTTGCTGGTCTGAGGAATGCTTATCACCTTCAGGAATTACTTCAAACAACACCTGCTCAGGGAGCTCAGGGAAGGGCTCCCGGCTTCCCTCCTCCCCCAAGCAGGGAAAAGAGTGGCCTTCTTTGTGCTCTCAGCCAATCCTATACTTTCCAACCTCATTTCAATGAGTGTTTTGAATATTTGTTTCCCAGACTATGAGCTCCCTGAGGGCAAGGACCATGTTTACCCCTCTTGGTATGATCTGTGACTAACTCAGTGCCTGTGTTTGTTGATTGAGTGAGTGCTTGAGGCAGACAGAAAAAATGCTGGGGATGGGAGGGAACCCCCACCTCCACCCCCCCACATCCACTAAGGCAGTGGTTCTCAGCCTTGGCTGCACATTAGAATCACCTGGGAATCTTTTTTAAATCCTGATTTCTGGGCCTCATTGTTATGGGGTGGGGCCACAACATTAGTAACAAAGAAACAGTATTTCCGGAGGATGGGGCCCAGAAATCAGGATTTTAAAAAGATTCCCAGGTGATTCTAATGTGCAGCCAAGGTTGAGAACCACTGCACTAAGGGAATGTGACCAAACTGCTCCCATGTTGGCAAGTGGGGCAAGCTGGTTTAATCACTGCAGCAAAAGAAGCCCTGGTCCAACAGAGCTCTGGCTACAGGATGAAGCATTTTCACTGAACTCTTAATCCCCAAAGTTTCCCCTTCACAGCGCCCATCCTATTCATCAGGGACATTTAATAAGTTCAATGAATTTAATCCAAAACAAAACGCTTTATTGAATATCATACCTTTTGCTCTACCACGACCACTTAAGAGATTTTTATTTGTGCAAGCTTTGTAAAGTCAGGAATAAACAAGGAGGATAGCGGGGAAGGGGCTGTTTACGCGCCTTTCCGCCACTGTGTAAGCAAGACATAGTGGAGTTTACATTTATGCCATGTAAATCGCTACAAAACCAGATGTTGCTTACAAGGTAACTTGTAACTCATCTCCTCCAAGCAATAAAGTCTTTTTTTTTTTTTTCTGGCAAAAGTTTGAGAAACTTACTGCTGTTTTCTATCAGCAGATACAACAGATGGCTGGCACATGCCTACTTTGCTAAATGAAATAGGCTCTCTGCAGAATTACTCTTTGATCCCTAGTGGCATGTCCACAACACCACAATGCAAAACACCACAGCATAGCAGAATCTAAACATTAAAGGTTTAAAGCTGCGCTTTTGATATGAGTACCTTCTTTTAAAAAAAAAAATCATGCCCACAGTATGTAAACATACTCACATTCCCACTTTGAAACCATGCAACAGAGGTCACAAACAAGGCATTTCCTCCATTTGGTGATATAAAACCACCGCGAAGGTATGACGGCAAACCCCAGGAGGGCAGAGGTATGCAGCCACTTGGATTGTAACTACCAAAACAATCATAACTCCATTAGGAAAAAATGCGGACAGTACACATTAAGGGATTTAAATAATACTGCTAATAATGAGTGTTACCATAACTTCAGAGTTGAAAGGAAGTGTGTAGGGGTAGTTGGCAATTTCTTTGAAGAGTGAGAGGAGGTACTTGAATTTAAATCCACTATTGTTTTTCTTTGATTTTTGTCATGGGGAGAAAGGAAGAGGAAAAAGGATTTTAATACAGTTCTCCTTAACTCAACCAGCCTAATGGGAAATTTGAGACTGCAAACTGTAGCCACTTTAATGGGACCAGTGTTACATCATTTCAAACCCTGCATTGCAAAAACAAGCTATCCGGAGCTTTACGGACATTTTAATAATAGAATTGGATTATCCAGTTGATATTACAGAAACAATAGAGTGATCCTAGTTTTTAAAACATCAGCAAGAAATGTGGGTCAGTTGTCAGGAAAATAGCCTGTTTATGACTTCTTTTTTTCCCCAATGGAATTTTCCTCGTTTTATTTTTTGAATTTTCCTCATTTTAAAGCTGAATTTGGGTGTTACTGACAGGAATCATTCACAAAGACACCACTATCCAGGCAAAGTTCTCAAGCTTTCTTTAGACTTGATTTTGAATTATTTTTATTATTTTGGGCAGTTTTCAATAATTCAAGAAGTTTTGTTTTTCATTGATAGGGAGCTAGCAAGGGTTATGAACACGTTTATAACTAACCTTTCATGTTGGAAAATACCTCATGGATACACTGTATCTTCAGCATATCTAATATTTCCCATTTTCAGTGGTTATACATAAAACAAGGAGCATATTTCTGCAGTATAACCCAATAAAACTAATTTTTCTACAATAGACACATGACCACCCAGCTCCCCAGGACAGCAGACAAAATTCTGCAATTCCTATCCTGTACCCACAGTAATACTTTTCATTTTTGTTTTTAAACATCTTGAAATTGAGTAAAATAAATCTATATCACTGATTTCTAGTGGTTATAAGAATTGTGATCCCTATATATCAGTGGTTCTCAACCTTCCTAATGCCGCGACCCTTTAATACAGTTCCTCATGTTGTGGTGACCCCCAACCATAAAATTACTTTCATTGCTACTTCAAAACTGTAATTTTGCTACTGTTATGAATCATAATGTAAATATCTGATATGCAGGATGTATTTTCATTGTTACAAATTGAACATAATTAAAGCACAGTGATTAATCACAAAAACAACATGTAATTATATAATGTGTTTTCCGATGGTCTTAGGCGACCCCGGTGAAAGGGTCATTCAACCCCCAAAAGGGTAGTGACCCACAGGTTGAGAACCACTGCTATACATGATAAAAAGCTTATTCTAAGATCTGGATCTGTTGATACAGTGATAAGAACTTGCTAGTAATCCCAGTGATAGGTTTAAAGTTAATATTGACCAGTTATCTTCACCCAGAGAATTTCTAGCCCATAGACACCAATTTCAGCCCAGCCCTTAACAACCATCACAGAAAACTAGGCATTTGGTCACAAGGAGGCTGGAAAAGTAATATATAGATGGCTCAGCATAAATCCATTACCACTGTTAAAAGAGCCAACCTAAAAAAGATGCCCTATTAACTAGGTTCTCGATTCACAGTACCTTAGCATTGTAATGCAGGTGATAGAATATATTAGCATTATTAAAATCAAGCCTATACGATCTTTACAAATTTTATAAGATTGTATTAAACACACATTTATTGTATAACCTACATAAATGGAAAAAACTTGGCCTTATACTAAACTGGTTCCTATGGAAATGAGCAGCAGTGTCCTAATATTAGAATTCAGATTTGTCTAACAAACTTCTCATTAAAATTTTATTTGAAAGCCATCAGGTTTAGAAAGGGGTTATTTTCCAAATAAAATGTTTAATTAGTGCATAGTTTAGAAAACTAAGGTGGTTGCTCATGACCTCTACCTGTCTCAAATTCAGGGAAAGGTTAGAATAAGGAATGCTTCATTGAAAAATATCAACTATTAAAAGTTATATATAGTAACAAAGGGTATTTTCCTTAATTACTAAAAATCCTTTAAGTCTAAAGCTTCTTTCATAGGAATTCTTCTCTCATCTAAAAGCCTTGAAAGGGGGCATGACAGAAAATGAGTATTTTAAATGGATAATAAAGTGGAGACAGGGTTTTCCATGGAAAATGAGGATTTCAGGAAGAGGAAGAGGTCAGGTCATTTGATTTCAGGCAGGAAAGCCTTCCAAAGCAGATTTTCGGGGATCTCAAAAGATACTGGTGACCATCTAATAAGTGTTAGAGAATTCTTTTGGATCCACAGTAATGATCAGCCATGAAAACCGTTTGTTTTACCATTTTGTAATGTGTAGTGTAAAAATGATACTAGATAATAAACATCCATAAACTATAAGACAAACATCATATAACTTTAAACTCTAAAGTACACCTTTTTACTCACATGTAATATAAAATAATTTTTAATTCTAAATCAATGCACATTCATTGTGGGAAAAAACAAACAAAATATAACATATGTAGATGTAACCAATGTTTATACCATGGAGGATCAGACATTTATCAAATATTTTTTCCTACGTCTGCCCACATATTTTGTAATGCAATCAAACAGAATATGTTGTTATGGACTACTGACAATTTGTCATGAACATCTTTCCATGGCTTTGAGTAGACATCTAGAATATTCTCATTAATGCTTCATCCATTCTCCTGCCATTATCAGTGGACTCCTAGGTTCCACCCAGTTTTTAATTTTTATAGAAAGCATTATTAGGAACAGTCTTGCACTAAAATTTTTACTCAAATCCATGATTATATCTTTAGGATGAACTCTGGAAGTAAAATTGCCCAAAGGATCTAGATCAAAGCTTTTGCCATCAGATTCTAATTGCCCTGCAAAAGGGCTAACATGCATCAGCCACATATGAATATGTACAATTCTCCACATACTAAAAACACTAAAAAAAATTGACCAACTTGATGTGGAGAAATGAATATCACTGTAATTTTTATTTGTATTTGCTTGAAGTAGAACATGAACGTTATTTTAAATGGTCCAAGACACCTTGGGTTATTGGACTGATCACTTATTGGAAGTAAATAACACCTACTGCCTCTACAAGGTCTTCAAAACTAAAATTATTTTAACTTTCTTCACATGTTGCCAAAACACTTACATATTAAGTTTAAATTTTCATTAATCAGTTATGTGTTTTGCTTGTGTTGAAATCCCTAAATGTTTGCTATTATTTGGATGAAATAACTAGATCATGGAATGAACTTTACATTATCCACGTAGATGTTTTGATGTGGTTTTGGCTTTAGTTAGAGATGCCTTTCAAAACATTTAATTAGTATTGAAGTCATTATTTTTCCCACCTTCAAAATTTCCACGCATTTCAAAAATTATGGTGCTAGAATCACATAACTTTATGGAGTAAAATGGATCAGATTTAAATAATATATTCAAACACCTTGCTGTTTGGCATTGTAAAGATCCTACCCCGTCACCACCCTCTGCCCTAAGAACAACAGACACCAGATTTCACAGTTACCTATGGAAGCCTATCCAGAGCAGACTGGCACAGAGAGGGAGATGATTTAATTAGAGAGGGAGATAATCTAATTGAGGTGCTAGCATTGTCCTGCATAATGAGATAATCCACATGGGTAATCAACACTCAAACAGGAGAGAGAAAGATGCTGGGAGCTTCATCTCCATGCCAGTTCTACCATCTTCTCTAATCCCCTACAAAAAAATTTTCCTGAGATTGTTTGATATGTATTCCATTTTGTACTCAACAATGTGCCAGTGTGTGCAAACACGCACTATGCTATAAAGCAGCAGGGGAGATAACATGAAATTTAAGCCATTGCTTCAAATTCCATTCTTTGGGAGACAAACTCGGATGAAAAATAAATCAGTAGATAATAGATAGATAAGAGCTATTGACATTTTCTGCTTCTTCTACAGTTACCAAACCCTTTCAGCTAGGGAGGGGTGTTAAGTCAAGCTACTTTCTAATGGTTCTTATGAATCCATAAAAGTATAGGTAAGGAAAATATTCTTTTTAAAAACACAGAATTAATATTGACCCCATTTGATACGAGTCAAACACAAGTAAAGAGATTCAGGTGAAACAAAATGATAATAAAAAGGTCATTTATTGATTTATTACTGGTTTTATAATATTCCAAAATTAACTGTCCATTAAGTATCTATAAAGAGGGAATTTTATGAAGAAAAGCAATAATCTTTCTATAGAGCAGTAAGAACCTCAATGAACTCAAATGCAAAATGAGGGTATCAGAATAGATGGCCTTCTGGCTATGAACTTCAGTGGATACAAAACATCTCTCTCATTTATGTTGTTGTTGTTGCAACAATGGAAGTGTCAAAGGGTTTAGGTTTGATCTACTTTGGAAAAGAAAAATGAGAGAATAGATCTGAGGGAAAAGAGACAGCTAAAATGGTCATGCCCATATTATAACAAGTAATTAAGGGGAACCAATGTGGTTTCTCAATTTAAAAATAGTTCCTTTTTATAAAGAGTTTTTTTCTGGATCACATTCTTCATGAAAATATACATTTAATTATTTTAGAATTTAAAAAAAGACCTGAAAATGTGATTTTAATTACAATTACAATGATTTTCATATTAGACACATTTTACCAACCAATGAGCAAAAGAATTTATTACTTACCATTTGTCATTAGAGGTAATTTACATGATACTGAAACTACAAAAGGAATATATAAAAGATGCTAATGTGCGAGGAAATAAAAGAAATACTTCTTTATAAAAATATATTGCAATTTTCTTTTTCCACATAAAATTATTTAAATGGTAACTTAAAAGTCAATAGCCTGCAATATTTTACAAATGTTCATATATATATATATATATATATATATTATTGATTTCAGAGATGAAGGGAGAGGGAGAGATAAAAACACCAATGATGAGAGACAATCAATGATCGACTGCCTCCTGCATGGCCCCCGCCCCCCACCGCCGGGGGATTGAGCCCACAACCGGGGCATGTGCCCTTGACCGGAATAGAACCCAGGACCCTTCAAACTGACGCTCTATCCAGTAAGCCAAACTGGTCAGGGCCAAATGTTCTTATATGATACTTTTTGAGTCTGTGAACTTCTACCAGAAATATATAGCATTCACATCGTTCCAGTGAGTAACGTTCAACATACCAATTTTTTTCAAGTGCACAATGTCAAAAATACGCACAGGCTTTAAAACTGACTGCAAAGTATAAATGCCATAAGTGATTGGTATATGCTATGGGGAAAGAGAGCCTTTTAAACATTAAGTTAAATTTTAATGTCATTAATCACAGAAATAAGTGATAATGGTATTTGAGGTCTTTATATTCCAGCAGTCTGAAGTCACTGAGTCTTATCAAGATAGTGAGTTTTTAGGCACATTGCTTGCTCTTTTCCTTTGGGAATCCTTAATTAATGTAGCATGTTTAAACAAATGGGGGTTAATTCTTCATTTGTTTTGGAGATCAGATGAGAAACCATTCTTAAACATTATAAAAATATACCAGACTACACACTATACAGTCTATTTCTACCTGTCAATAAGGAGTGGCAATCTTAAAGGGTCATTTTCTCCACCCTTCCTGGTTATCAGAACTTACCTGGCCTGCAGCTTGCCAGGTAAAATTCATGGAGTGGATATTGACAGGAATAGCTGGCATTCTCTGTTGTGCTTTTCTGAAATCATGTGTGAAGGGGGCCATTTTCCCCTCTGAAACAATCAGGATATCTTCTTCAAATCCTGGTTTTAGAAAAAGAAACAAAACTATCAAACTAGGCGGACTTAAAAGAATCAAAATCAGCACTGCATGCAAGAACACCAAAGGATCAGTATGGTTCATTGCTTTCCCCAAAGCACCTGCCTTGGTGCCGACTCATTTTCCTCTGTGTGTGATCAGAATGATGCCAACAGGCACATGCTTTCAGGGAGAAGGAGTGTTAACTGGTGGTAACAAATGCTGGGTCCACCTAAAAACAGGATTGTAGAAACCAGCAACAGCCAGATCCTCATGACCTAAGTTTCGTGAGAGAGAAGTTTCTATGCTAACAGATGGAATAGCTCATTAGAAGGGTGAGCAACCTTCCTTGGAAATTAAGTTTTAAAAACATACTAAAGTCGTGCATCTCTCCTTCTTGAATGGAAGAGTCGGAAAGAGAGTGAGATCCAGGCAGAGGAAGGTGCTGGGCTCTGGGGCCTTACCTATGAGCACTCTTGCCTGGTGAGCATCGATCCACAGGTACAGGCTCTCCTCCCGCGGCTGCCCGACCTCCGCCCGCAGCCCCAACAGGCAGGAGAGGATGCTCCAGAGCCCGAGCGCGGCGGCAGGAAGGGCGCTTCTTCGGGCCATGCTGGTCCGGACCTCCTCGCTGGTGGCTCTCGTCGCTGAAACTCCTCCGGCCGCACCGACCCCAACCTGCGGCGGTTCAGCGGTCCCTCCGCTGTTCCCGCGTAGACGTCTGCGCGCGAAGCGTCCAGCCCCGGGCGAGTGAGCCTGGGAGAACCGGGCGAGGAGGAGGAGGGCGGGCAGGAGCGGCGCGAGCCGGGCTGCAGGAGCGGGCGCAGGAGCGAGAGGGGACAGCAGCGACGCGAGCCTGGCAGAGCAGCGGATGCCAGCACGCCCGGCGAGACCCACAGTCGGAGGGTTAAATACGGCGAGAGAGGAAGAGCGGGAAGGGCGGGCGCCAGTGGGGTGCGTGTGAGCAGTGACGAGGCCCCGCGAGTCGCCACCGGGGGGCGCTGCGGAGCGCGCGGGGGCGGGGCGGCGCGCGACCCCAGCCCCTGCGTTTCCCCGGCGGTGGGCCAAGTGGGAACGCGTGCAAAGGGGGCGCGTGGTGGAGGTGGTTGCGAAAGGGGTGTTGGGCGGCACCCCGAGGACTACACTCGCCTATGATTCCAGCCAGGCGAGGCAGGGGCGTAGGGAAATAGAGTGAGCTGAGATCTCAGGGCTTAATTGAGCGCGATGATGATGAAGGCGGGTCCCATTTCTACCCTGATGCTAAAAGAAGGCGCATTTTCTTCCACTTCTCCCTTTCCGCCCATCATTCCTCTCTCTCGGCAAAGCCATCCTCTCGGATCCGCGCTACGCTGACATGTTGCGCGTTGCCCTGCACTCAAAACCCGAGTCTCCAGCGTCCACTGCTGCCCCGATCGCAGGCACTGGGCTGGACTCGGGGCGCGGGCTTTCATTCTGCACTTGTCAGACACCCTGGAGGGAGCTTGCACAGCGGGGGAGGCCCTTCTCTCTGCTCACCCGGCAGCGCCAGGAAGAGTTCCCTGGGCTCTGGGTGACAGGAGTTCCTGACCCCGTAGGGATAGGGGTCCCAAAAGTTGTGAATATCTTTATATTTAGTGGTGTTTCAAACAACTTGGAGGCGTGCTCTGGTCCTGAAATCACAGGCGCTGGAGGACAAGCCCGCGGCTCTGGTCTTGCCGTGGGAAGGGCAGTTGACTGGCAGTGAGCTACAGCCTCACACACCCACCCGACCCCAGCAGGAAGGACTTAACTTTCCCCTTACCCAACCCCTCGGATGGGCAAAGAAAACAGAAGCAAACGGTTGGGGTTATTTTTTATTTTTAAAGAAAGATTTCAGACTCCGAAAAGGGTTGTTTTCTTCTCTTTGTTCTTTAGTACCCAGATGCTGCGACAAATGCCCAAGGATTGAGTGTCTGGGCTGGGGCGGTGTTTCGGTGCTTTGTGGACAGTTCAAGAGGGAAAAACAAACAGAAACAACAGAGGAGAAGCTGAACATGTGCACACATGGAGTTAAATAAACGTTAGGTCATGAGAGGTTATTAAATGTTAGGTCGTGAGAAGTTACTAAAGAGAACAGAATATGCGGTTCCAGTTATGAAATATTTTCAGTTGTACAATTGTTGATCTTTGAAGAGATTTAGATAAACCCATGACTATTTGAACTTACAGTGTCTTCATTTTAAAAGGATTTTTATTTGAGGTGCTTACTTAATCCTCACAACTCTTTTAAGTAGGTACTATAATTATTTCCATTTTATTGATGGGGAAACAAGGCTCAAAAAGGTCCAATAAGTTGACTGTGGTTACCTAGCTGGTAAGTGGCAGCGTCAGGGTTCAAATCCCAGGCACGGTGATTTCAAAGCCCATGCTCTTCACTGCTATACCTCATACTGATAAGTAAATAATATTTAAGTCTGTTTGAATCCAAAACGTCACAACTGTTCTCCCTTTAAAATAAAAATAGTTGACCTCTTTTCAAAAATTTCAGAGAATATTCATTTATATAATGTATTCATATGCATTGGGAAATCTTTAAAATACTTTAGCATTGTAATGCCAAGTGCCTCCTAGGTAAAGATAGTTTCACAAAACAATGGACATTTTCTTTGACTCCAGAAAGTGTGGTTTTAATTGAAATTTTTGACTTAGTATTACTCAAGCCCCTATGGCTCTTGGTACAAGGACGCCCTCTACAGGTTGTTCTAATCAAACACCAGTAATTAAAAAATAATCCATGAAATGTCCTTTTTGGTAGAAAAAAAGAGGTACTCAGTTTCCTAACTCAAATTCCTCAAAGTGGGGTTCTTCTGCAGCAGCGGAGTTTGGTGTTGGTGATAATCGGAATATATCTTGCTCTAAAGAATTATTTTTCCTTCCAGAATAGATGGTCTCTATTCACTTCTCCCCAACAGTGAACAATTAGAAAACTCATATTTTATTATAGAGAAAAAGGTTATTTTAAAAATCTTGGATTTGAACCCTTTTGGTCTTTAAAGGGAAGGAAGAAATGTATGTTAGGCACCGGTCAGATATTTTCAAGAGTAACCGAGTATGTCTTTTGAGGGGAAGGTCCATCTAAGAGCTAAATCAGGCTTGACTTTCTGTTGTTCAGGAGCTGTGAAGGTGGCTTTTGTTTTCATTCAGAATGCAGTGATGTGTTTAAGTTTCTCCACTCAGATAAAAACACGACAACATCTATTTGCACATGATAAAAATTCAGAAATAATGTGCTAGGACACAATGTATTACCAATCAACTTTGTTTAGTTTGGAAATTCTACCATTGATTTTCCAGTCCATTATCCTTCCTTTCCTTGTGTCATTTATTCTCATCAATTACATTTGCAGGCAGGTTCATTTATTTGTTCATTAACTCATTCTCTCATTCCAAAAAGATTTATTAAGCACCTATTTTGTGCAAGACACTGTCCTAGAAAGTACAGGAAAGACAAAGCCAGTAAGAAACATCATGAAACAACATGAAAAACAAAACAGGACCCCAGCCCTTGAAGACCATTGGAGTTAAAATGAGTAAGACAAGCACCCACGTAACCATAATGGAAGGCAGAATATGGTGATTGTTGACAAGACAAAGGACTGGAAATTCAAAGAAGAAATCTCATATCTGGGATTCTGGAAGCTTTTTAATTCATTCATTCAAAAAAGATCAACAAAGTGTCTGATGTGTGCCCTGCATGGGCACAAGGGAAAGGCAACTAAAAAGACAGCCCCTGCTCTCAGATTCTCAGTCTAACAGGCAAGAGTGTTAAGAATGAACAATAGGAATGAACACCATGATGGAGACGTAAACGGGGTATTTGGGGACTCGGGGGAAAGTCTCTTGATGCAGATTGTGTTCTGGGAGGACTTCCTAGAGTGCAGGGTACTTGAGCAGCCTTAAAGGTTAAAGGGCAATTGAACATGCAAGGGAGGGAAGAAAGGAAGGGTTGTCCACGCACAGAGAACGACAATAGCAAGGACAAACAGACTAGAGAAGGAATAGAACAATCAAGGATCTGCCAGTAGCGCTCTGCAGTGTAATGAACCTGGAGTGGGGGGAAGAGGGAGTGGCTGGATGAAGCTAAAAAGGGTAGGTAGGAGTTGGTTATGGAAGATTGTGCTGAAAAGAATCCCCCCAAATTTATGGAGAGACATCGTCCTCAAGGAGGCGAAGCGTAACTGCCCACTCCTTAAGTACGAGCTGAGCAGAGAGACTTCCTTTCATAAAATTCAGTATGGAAAGGGGGTGGGGGGTAACTTTACAATGGGGAGACCTGACAGCCATTGCCTCATCTAGGTGATCAAGGTCAACACCAACAATGATTAGTTATGTTGACAGTATGCACCCTTGATATGGTGTGATGAGAATAGCACTTTACTTCTGTGGCACTCTCCTGAAACCCCATAGCCTCTGTCTAATCATGAGAAAAGTATCAGAAAAGCCAAACTGAGAGACATTCTACAAAATATCTGATGAGTAATCCTCCAAACTGTCAAGGTCATTAAAAACAAGGGAAGTCTGAGAAACTGTCACAGCCAAGAGGAACCTGAGGACATATGACGACTAACTGTAATATGCTACCCTGGATGGGATCCTGGAACAAAAAAGGGACATCAGATAAGAACTTAAAAAAAATCGGAATAAACTGTTAATAATAATGTATTAATATTGGCTGATTAGTTATAACAAATATACCTTACTTAATGTAAAGTGTTAATAATAGGGAAAACTGCTTATGGGGTAGATGGGAACTCTATATACTATCTTTGCCATTTTTCTGTAAAGCTATTCTAAAAAATGAAGTTTAATTTTAAAATAAAAGGTAAATACCAAGATGTATTCAAAACACTTAGCTGCTGACATTTCAAAATCAAAAAATTTCTCATAAAAATTTGGATTTCTCACTTCCTAAGGCCTTTTTCTGGCTTCTTGTGGCTTTTTCCAGGAAAATTTAGGGCTCTGTCAATGTTCCCTCCTTACAAGGGGATATGTGTGAGTAGGGACTGCCATTCAAACAGGGCTAGCGCTCTCTACTTCTTACAGTTACAGTACGCCTCTATGGAGCCTTCTTCACTCATCTACTTGACTTGCTGGGCTTCATTAGGCATCTGAGTTGTGGCCTGGAGGAGAGGCTATGGGACAAGCAGGGAGAAAGCACCTCAGGGCTAAGGAGACTGGAAGTGTGGTTGTGTAGGAACAAGGGCAAAGCCTGCTGTAGAGGGGGATCTTGCCAGTGCCATTTCTGCCAGCCACTCTGCATCATGGTCTCAGCCAAAGCTGATTTGGTCACTACTGGTGTTGAGATGGAGACTGAGGCATATCTGCTGCACCTTGAGCTGTGTTGTGAGAAAGATGGAATCAGGCCCCCTTATAGCACACTGGCATAGAAAGGGAGACATAGATAGAAAGTGAATAGAGCAAGTAGCCAAGCATTATATGTATGTATGTATGTATTTATGTTAATCCTCACCCGAGAATATTTTTCCATTGACTTTTAGAGAGGAAGGAAGGTGGAGAGGCAGAGAGAGAGAAACACTGATGTAAGTGAGACACATTGATTGGTTGCCTCCCGCACACACTCTGCAAAGGAGGTACATGCCCTTGACCAGAATCGAAACCAGGATCCTTCAGTCCACAGGCCAATGCTGTATCCACTGAGCCAAACTGGCTAGGGTGCCAAGCATTATTTTTAATGCAGTCCTGTTTTTAAAAGACAAATAAACAGTGTGTGTGTGTGTGTGTGTGTGTGTGTGTGTGTGTGTGTAGTTAATCTATATATATAAAAGCTTAATATGCAAAGTGTCCCCTCAGGAGTTCGACTGACTGGGAGTTCAATCACTCACTATGATGTGCGCTGACCATCACGGGGCAGCACAGAACAAAGGAAGGCCCCTGCTGACGGCCAGCAGCCGGGGAAGGGAGGCCCCACCAGCAGCCAGTAGCTAGCAGCTGCTAGGGACCCTACCTGTGCACGAATTTCATGCACTGGGCCTCTAGTATGTATATAAAACTATGCATAGAAAATATCTAAAAGGTTACATGCCAAAATAGTTCCAGGAAGTTATCTATGGGAAGTGGGACCTGGGACTATGGAATAAATTTCACTTTATGCACAAATATTTTTTGATGTTTAAAAAATGTAATTAAAAGCCATTTTTAAGAAGAGAAAGATCCTTTCTTTCCTGCTTCATCATTGTCTCCCAAAGTAGGCAGCTGTCACCGCCCTAAGCCAGCACCTCTTGCTATGCTGCCTGCAGACTTTATCACTTAAGAACTGTACATCACAACACATGACAGCTCATTACTGAAGCACAGCACAGCTTGAGCATTCCTCATCATCCCGGGCAGCACTCTAGCTATTCTTTCCTCACGTGATGGCATTGCCAAGCAACCTACCACATATCTTGTCTTCCACAAACCATATCCATTATTTTCAGTTCATCCATGCTGCTGCAGCCCTATGACACTCAACAGAAATATTTCTTTTACAGTGGAGGAAAAGGAAAGTAATTTTATTGCACAATAATAGAGAAATGGAAAACAAAGTACAATACCTTCATAGGATGAAATGTTAGTGAACTATTAAAATTGATGTTCTGACATATGTATTTAACCATGAAATTATCATCACAACCAAGATAATGTACACCAAGCATGTCAAACTCGTGGCCCACAAGCCACATGCGGCCCACAACGAATATTTTTGCGGCCCAGCCAATATAATGGTATGTAAGAAACGTTTTAATAAAAATTTCATAACTTAATTTTTACAATATCCTATTATACATAATTATTAATAACGAACTACAACGGTTGCCAATGACTGATTACTATAATCGTGTTGCGTTCATTTCCCTTAACACGCCTTACGCGCAGGCGCACCACTTCTCTCCACTAATACTAGCAGTGAATATTTTAGCAGCCAATGGCCACGTCATTCGTCTTGGACTGACCTGTTTGGTGTGCGCAACAGGGAATATTTTGCTTTCGGAGAACAAGAAAAATAGGTTTATTTGCATTACACTTATTAATTTGTGCAGTTATTTAGTGCCTGGTAAGTTAATGTTCAAGAAAAAATATTAATTTTTATTAAAATGTTCTATTATTTTATGTTAACAATTGCTCATTGATTTCAGCCCTTTGTATGCAGCATGTTTCTATCGAAATAAACCTACGTTTCTATGAAAATTGAAGCTTTTTTTTTTGCGGCCCACATAAACTTAAACCTTGTTTATTTGGCCCGTGTTAGCCTTTGAGTTTGACATGCTTGGTGTACACGATCCATCACTCCCAAAAGGTTAAAAAATCATACACTTTAAATATGTGCAGTTTATTATGTGTCAACGGTATTTCACTAAATTTGTTTTAAAATTTTTAAAGAAATTAAAAAATATTAATGGTACATTAGGACACAAAAAGCACTATCCATAAAAGAAAGAATTGGTAAAATGGACTATATTAAAATTAAAAACCTCTTTTTACCAAAAGATAACATTGAGAGTGAAAAGAGAAGCCATAGAGTAGGAGAAGATACTTGGATATATAAGACTCTTATCCAGAATCTATAAAGAAATTACAAATCTATAAGAAAAAGGAACTCAGAACACAAATGTGTCATTTCAATAATAACTACGTAATTCGCTTGAAACTGCAGAGCCCCACCAGTAGCTGGTATTTTATGAGTTCTAGAAGCAGTGGTCTGAAGAGCTGACTCAAGGCCTGGGTATGAAGCTGCTCGCTCACCTGTGGATCTGCGGCCGTCCTCAAAACAGCAGTGAGCGGGGTTTCTTGATCACTGATCTCTGAAGTCCACAGAGCATTATGAACCTTCCCCCAATTCTTCTCTCCAACTTACCTGCTAATCTGAGTTCTAGTCCTTCACCCATTCCTACATCCAGAAAGTTATCACAGACACAGATATCCTAGGACACAGACACCTGAAGCACTGGGAAATCCCATGAGTACTATATATGGAGGAGCTTAATTCATAATGAGCCTCAAAAAAGCAGCAGGACACTGTTGACATAGCTTTGATAAGGCCTTTTTGCCTCAAGCAGGAGCAGGCACACCTTCTCATCCATCATTTTGAGAGGATTGTTTTGGTGTCTATGTGACTCCTACCTCCACAAAATCACTCTCATGCCTTCCTTTTCTGACTCTTTCTCTCTCTGGTGAGGCTGAGGAATGGCAAAGACCTAAGAGGTGGGGTGAAGACATTTAGTTTGTATATCAGTTGGGAAAAGAAACATTCTAGAAAAAAAATTAAGTGAGCATCTGACCATTTTTCTAAGAAAAACATCAAAGATATGTTGATATGTTTGCTAACTTTCTTTCTTTTTTCCTTTCTTTCTTTCTCTTTCTTTGTTTTTTTTCTTCCTTCCTTCCTTCCTTCCTTCATCTATCTTTATATGGTCTCTGTACACATATAGCTACATATCTATAAATATGTTTCTATATATCTATATTCTATATGTTCAGAGATACAAGAAACAACATTAAAAGATAAATAATATGTTAAGGGGATAGATCCAAGATGACAATAGAATATGTAGAAGTTACACTCACCTCCTCCCAGGACCAAACTGGAATTACAACTAAATGTAGAACAATCAACCTGAATAACCAACTGAAGACTAGCTGAACAGAAGTCTTACAACCAAGGATTTACAAAAAAAAAGCCACATTGAGACTGGTAGGAAGAGTGAAGACACAAAAAGGGCTGCCCTCACACCCACAGGCAGTGGCTGAGAATCGGGATATCACAGATGCAAAGGTTTCTTCTGAGGAGTGTGAGGTCTCAACCCCATTTTGGGCTCCCCAGCCCAGAGCACCAAAGCCAGGAAGAGTCACCTACATAACATCTGGCTGTGAAAATTAGTGAGGATTCTCTCAATCAGGGAGAGATGGGAGTCCACTAGACACTCAGGCAGCCTCTTAAAGGGCCAGCATACAAAATCTCACTTGTAGCCACTCACTCAGTGCTCTGGCAGAGGGAAGGTGGAACAGACTGGAGTTGTGTGAGGAGAGACTGGGGTTTACAGCTCCAGAGAGAGAGCTGAAGGGACAGCCGTGGGAGGGTCCCTGAGCTGAGTCCCTCTCTCACACTGCAGATGCCATCTTTCTTGGGTGGAGCACTCCCCTCCATACAGCATTAGTCTGGGGCCGTGGTCGGCAAACCGCGGCTAACAAGCCACATGCGGCTCTTTGGCCCCTTGAGTGGGGCTCTTGCACAAAATACCACGTGCGGGCGCACATGTACAGTGTGATTGAAACTTCGTGGCCCATGCGCAGAAGTCGGTATTTTGTGGAAGAACCAGTATTTTGTGGAAGAGCCACACTCAAGAGGCCAAAGAGCCGCATGTGGCTCGCGAGCCATGGTTTGCCAAGCCGCAGTTTGCCAACCACTGGTCTGGGGGAATGCAAGAGCCCCACCCTCTGGACTCCCTGTCATCCCATCCTGTGGAGCTCACTCCCTAGGGAGGAGTTAGCTATCTGGACCCAGGGTGTAGAGGCCTGGGCAGATTTAGGGGAGGTCAGTAACTGAATTCTGTGCTCTGGGCTCCACACAGGTTGCCCAAGGCAAGTCACAAGCACCAGAGTCCCTCCCAAGAGGCCCCAGAACCAATAGATCCAGTGGTAAACTTCAGACAACATCAGAGCAGGATCCAATTAGTTTCACAAAAGGCATACCCAAAGGGAGATCTCAGCAGGCTACAGACCATGCTCAGCCAAATTCTACCTGCACAGCAGCTAATACATGGTGGTTGGGGTCAATCCAACAGTCAGCCTACCTGAGGGTAAACCCCATGCACAAATGGTCAACAACAAACAAGACTCAATTACAACAGGAGGGCTCACTTAACCCACACAAAGGACATTCCTGGTGCACCCAGCTCAGGTGATCAAGGAGATAGCAGTACTGGGTCCCACAGGACACCTATTACAAAGACCACTCTACCAAGACTGGGAGACATAGCAGATCTACCTAATACACAGAAACAAACACAAAGAGGCAGCCAAAATGTGAACACAGAGAAACATGCCTAAAATGAAAAACAGGAGAAATCTGCAGAAAAGGAGCTAAATGAAATGGAAGCAAGTAATCTACCAGAGATAGAGTTCAGAGCAATGGTTATAAAGCTGTTCAAGGAACTTAGGGAAAGAATGGATGAAATCAGTGAGAACTTAAAGATATAGTAAGCATGAAAAAACAAACATAGAAATCATAAAGGAAAAAAACAGTCAGAAAGGAAGAATACAATATCTGAAATGAAGAATACCCTAGAAGGGATAAACAGTAGGTTAGAAGAAGCAGAGGATACAATAAGTGATTTGAAGACAAGGTAGCAGAAACACCCAATTAGAGCATCAAAAAGAAAAAAAAATAATTAAAAAACATGAGAATAGTTTAAGGAACATTTGGGAGAACATGAAGTGTAACAACATCTGCAGCATAGGAGTACCAGAAGGAGAAGAGCTAGCACAAGAAGTTGGGATCTATTTAAAGCAGTGATTCCCAAAGTGGGTTCTACCTCCCCCTGGTGGGCGCTGCAGCGATCCAGGGGGACGGTGATGGCCACAGGTGCATTTGTTTTAACTTTTTTTGTATTACCTTTCTATTCTGAGTTCAATAAATAGTTTCATAATTTCAAACTTCAATGTTTCTAATTTACACCTTTCTTTACTATAGTTTACGAAAAAGGTAGAAACATTAATACATATATCTTTCTGTTTAATTGCTATTAAAATTTTAAAAAAATTAACTTCCAGGGGGGGCTGAGTAATATTTTTTCTGGAAAGGAGGCGGTAGGCCAAATAAGTTTGGGAACCACTATTTAAAGAAATAATGACTGAAAACTTCCTTAACCTGGTAAAGGAAAAAGACACACAAATCCAGAGAATTTCAAAAAGATGAACTCAAAGAGGACCATACCAAGAGACACATTATAATTAAAATGACAAAGGTTAAAGACAAAAAGAGAATCTTAAAGGCTGCAAAAGAAAGATAATTAGTTACTTACAAGGGAGCTACCATAAAATTGTCAGCTGATTTTTGCAACAAAAACATTTCAAGCCTAAAGGGATTGGCATGAAATATTCAAAGTGATAAAAAGCAAGGATCTACAGGTGGTAGGGGGGTGGGTAAGAGATCAACCAAAGGACTTGTATGCATGCATATAAGCATAACCAATAGACACAGACAGTAGTGGGGTGAGGGCATGTTCTGGGAGTTGGGAGCGGCCAGGGAGAGGTCAATGGGGGGAAAAGGAGACATATGTAATACTTTAAATAATAAAGAATTTAAATTTAAAAAAAGCAAGGACCCACAAGCAAAACTACTTTACCCACAAAGGTTATCATCTAAAATTGAAGGAGAAATAAAGAGCTTTCCAGACAAGTGCCCATCAATAGCTGAGTGGATGAAAAAGCTATGGTAAAAAAAATAAAATAAAATAAAATAAAAGCTGTGGTACTTATATATGATGGAATATTACTCCACCATAAAAAAAAACAATGAAATTTTACTATTTGCGACAGCATAGATGGACTTAGAGGTAATTATACTAAGTGAAATAAGTCAGTCAGAGAAAGACAAATACCATATAATTTTAGCTATATGTGGAACCTAAAGAGCAATGTAAATGAACAAACAAAATAGAAAAAGTCTCATAGATACAGAGAAACCGGTGGTTGCCAGAGAAAAGAGGGGTTGGAGGACTGGGTGAAAAAGTGATGGATTGAGAAGTACAGATTGATAGTTACAAAATAGTCATGAGGATGTAAAGTCAGCATTAGAAAAATAGTCAATAATGCTGTTTTAACTACGTATAATGTCAGTTGGGTATTGGAAACACTTTGTAAAATACATGAGTGTCTAACCAGTGTACACCTGAAACTAATAGAAAATAATATTGACTGTTTTTTCAAGCTGTAATTGAAAAAAAAATTTTTTTAACTAAAGAAAAAATATGTTGAGGCGGAAGTTTTGGGTTCAAATCTTTAATATAAGGTGATTTTTGCTAAAATTGAAAGAGAATATCCCAATAGAAAATGGGTACAGCTTCAGGTAATTGACATACACATACAAATAAATGAAAATCTATGGTCATTTAACATTTTAAAAGATATCCAGAAATTCAAATAAAAACAATGAGATATTCTCTTTTACCTTTTGCTAGAGTAAAGATGAAGACGACTCACAGCATATGCTGTTGGCAAGTGTAGAAATTGGTGCAATCTTTCTAGAAGGCAATATAGTATCTTCTATCAACGTTTTATATAGGTATATTCTTTAAAAAGAATTTTTACTTCTGAGAATTTATTAAATAATTAGGTATGCATAAAACATATATGAACAAGAATTTATTGACAAACTTTTTAATATTAAAGAATTAGAAATAATGACTACCAAAACTGAATGAGTTTTGTGGAATATAGTGGCATGTCATGCTGCAAGTTAAAGTAGCATCTAATGGAATCTGTGGACATAAAAAGTCCTCATTATTTTAAATTTTTTAAAAAAGAGCTGCAAAACAGCATGAATGATTGTGGTATAATTACAGTATAAATACACTATGGTTTAAAATATGTCTGGCCCTAGCCAGTTTGGCTCAGTGGATAGAGCGTTGACCTGCAGACAACCTAAAGGGTCCCGGGGTTTTATTCCAGGCAAGGGCACATGCCTGGGTTGCAGGCTCGATCCCCAGTAGGGGGCATGCAGGAGGCAGCCAATCAATGATTCTCTCTCATCATTGATGTTTCTATGTCTCTCTTTCCATTCCTCTCTGAAATCAATAAAAATATATTAAAATAGTAATAATTAAAAATAAAATCAAGCATTCAATGAAAAATAAATAAATACATAAAATATGTTTGTATTTTACCATATTTGGTGTATATCTAGACACTACTGTGTTAATAGTTATTAATATTAGATGGTTATGTTTCTCCAGATTTTCACTTTCTTCTTTATATCATTTGATTGTGTTATTTAAATCTTTTATAATAAACAGGTATTAATAAGAAAGAATAGTAAAGTTATTTCCCTTTGTTTGAAAGATATTTAATGGTTTGGGTTTTTTTTCAAGCAAAGAGATTGAATCAAAATGTCATGCTCCCCATGAATGATGACTGTTTGGGAATCCGCAATAACATTATTAAAGGTTAGCTATCAATGAGCTTGATAAAATCAGGTTTTACAAAAACCTTTCTCATTTTTTGCAAGAATACCAAGGAATTGCATGCTGTTTTGAGCCTTGTTTATTATACATTTACTGTCTCCACAAAATTTCTCCTTTTCTTTAGGCTTTTAGCACTATTTGGGAAGCAATGTACGGTAGTGGAAATAATGCAGATTGTGGATTCAGGATAGCACGCCCTCCTTCACACCCCCCACCCCCCACCCCAATAATTGAGTACATGTATTTAAGGACACTTTGATTGGCTACTTCAACTCCGATTCAGTGTAAGTAATACTTCTGGAGAGAAAATGGCGGAGGCTTAGACGGACGTGTTGGTGCTTTGTCCCGGACCAGATAGGGGCGAGCAGCTGAAACGGGTAACAATCAGCCCGATCAAGCTGGGGAGGTTCAGCTGAGAGACAGTCTGCAGCCAGGAAAGACTGAGAACTCCAAAAAATGCGGATGGTTAGAGATTGAGGCTGAAACCTCCCTCTGGGCGCCAGCGCAGCGGCGAGACCGCGCCATCTCAGGCAGCGTTTACCGGCATCCAGAGATCGGCTACTAACCCGGCGGCTACTAACCCGGAGGCAACGATTCGCAAACAGCGCGACTGCAAGAGCCAAGGGGAGACCTGCACCCCTCCACGGAAAGGTTAGACTTACCTCAAAGGTGCGGTTCGCAGTTCAGGTTGGAGCGAGGAACGCGCGCGCGGGCGCAGGAGGAAATCTGCGTCCGCCAAAATCCGCGCTCTCCAAAATCCGTGCCCATAGAGGCCAGCGTGTCTCGCAAGTGGGGAGGGCTCCCGCAGGGCTGCTGCCAGAAGGTAACACTATAAATGAGCCCATAGTTGGACTGGATGCAAAAGGGCTGCCTCAGAGTTTCCCTGATAGCCGGCTACTTGTTGTTGCCAGGGGCTTGAGCGCGCGCAGACACTCCGCGCAGTTCTGGAGGGTGGAACCCTGCGAGTTCGAACAGCTTCCCAGGCTCTTGTTTGCACACTTCCTCTTACTTCTGTGAGTTTGATTGTTGAGCCCAGTGCATGTGAGTGCCCAGTTGGGGTCACTAGCAGAGCTTGTAGGGGAAGATTGTTTTGGGGGAGCCTGGGAAACAGAGCTGGGAGTGGCGCCGGGGGAACCACCTCTGGGCGGAGCTGGTTCAGGTACAATAGGCAGCTCCTGGTCGGAGAGAACTTATAGCCTCGGAGGTCAACCCAGACACACTGCCACCCAGAGGCAGAGCCACGAACTGACTCCTCTGTAAATACAGATAAGGCAATAAGGGCTGTGGCTTACAACAAGGAGGAACAGTGTATCAGAGGGAAAGTCAACATTCTCCTGAATTCCGGGCGTGCCAATAAGAAGAGTAGAAGATCTGAAGCACCTGCATTACTGCACATTTTTATTTTTATTTTTTTAAATTACTTTTTCTCCTTTTAACTAAGAAAACATTTTTTTTTCATTTTTCTTTTTCTCCATCACCCGATTTTGCCCTTTCAGCTACTACATTTTTACTTTTAACTAGTATTATTACCACTACCATTTTACCATTTTTTAAAGTGTCATTTTATCTTGTCTTTATTTTATTTTGGGACTAATGTTCTCCATTCTATTTTCATCGTTCCTTTAGCAACATTTTTCTCTACCTCAATTTGCCTCTGTGCTAAACAATCTTCCCCACTTTTTCCCTTTTGCTGTCCTGTTTCTCTTACCCTACTCCAGCTTTAGATCTTCCCTATTCTTTTTACCCTCTGTCAAAATTTAACCCTGCTTAAATATCCTATGTCCAATCCCCTGTTCTAAATCCTTATACACCTTTCCCTTATCTTCCTTCACTATCCATTTTTTTTCTCTCTCTTCTTCTTCTTTTCTCTCTCTATTGTTTTATCGTTGTTTGCCTGATTGACGAGTATATTGTTTTTTTTTTGTTTTTTTGTTTTTGTTTTTTTTTTATTGTTTGTGAGGTTAGACTGCTTATTCTTTTTATTTTCCTGCCCCTCCCTCTCCCCCCCGCCCCCGGTTATTTCTGCGCTTCTCTGTCCCCTTGCGTCGCTTGATATTATTGGTTGTTTGTAGTTTGTATTCATCTCCAGGAATCTGTTGCTGCAATTTGTTGGTATTAGTGGCGGACCTATAGGAGTTTTCTCCTCACATAAATAGTCTCTCCCCCTTTTACACTTCACTCTCTTTTCTCTCTTACTTTTTTTCTTCTTTCTTTTTTTTTTTTCCTCCTCTTTTCCCCCTCCCTTTTCCAATCTCATTTTTGCACTCCTTTTTTTCTTTCTTTCTTTTTTCTCTTCTACCTTTTTCTCTTCTTTCCCCCTTATCTCCCAACTCTCTTAGCTCGGGTGGCCACCTTTATTTGGGGTTAGTAATATCGTAAATACAATAGTGTTCAGTGCCTGGTATGTTGTGCCTTGTTGTGTTGTATTTTGTGCCTCTAAATCAACGCAACAGATTCAAGCAACAGCAGCCTCCTGATCACCACACGCTCTGCCTGGGGAACAGTTGCTGAGTCTGAAGCCTCCCTCCACCAGCCAGAAGAGCCACCACAACTGTGAACAGCACCCATCAGAGGCCCTGCTATCAACAGAGGAGCCGCTGCTACCACAACCGCCCAAGGAGCAACCACAGACCGAGGAGCCACTGCCACCCAGGGAGCAGCCACTGCCACCCAGGGTCCAGCCACTGAACGATTCAACAACTAGTAATGTCAGTGAGATCAAACATGGGTAGACAAAGAAACCCCCAAAGGAAAGAAAAGGAGGACTCGCCAGAAAAGCAGCTAAGTGAGACAGAGATATGCAACATGACGGAAAAAGAATTCAGAATAAGGTTCCTAGAGTACATGCACCGGATGTTCAAGAAGCAAGAAGAAACAGATGAAAAACTCAACTACGTATGCAAGAAGCTAGAAGAAACAGATGAAAAAATCAACAACTTAAGTAAGTCCCAAGAAGAAATGAAGAGCGACATAGCTGCAATAAAAAACACCATTGAAAGTATCAACAGTAGACTGGGAGAAGCGGAGGACCGAATCAGTGAATTAGAAGACAAGGAAGCAAAACACACTCAAACTGTACTGCAAATGGAGAAAAAAATTAAAAGACAGGAGGAGGGCCTAAGGGAACTTTGGGACAACATGAAACGAAGCAACATACGAATAATAGGGGTGCCAGAACAACAGAAAGATGAACATGGATTAGAAAACCTATTCGAAGAAATAATATCAGAAAACTTCCCTGAGGTGGGGAAGAAAAAAGTCACACAAGCCCAGAGAGTCCCAAACAAGGTGAACCCGAAAAGACCCACACCAAGACACATCATAATTACCATGGCAAATGTTCAGGATAAAGAGAGAATCTTACAGGCTGCAAGAGAGAGGCAGAAAGTAACATACAAGGGATCTCCCATTAGATTATCAAATGATTTCTCAACAGAAACACATCAGGCCAGAAAAGAATGGACGGAAATCTACAAAGTGATGCAAAGCAAAGGACTGAATCCAAGAATACTCTATCCAGCAAGGCTATCATTCAAAATTGAAGGGGAAATAAGAAGCTTCACAGACAAAAAAGGGCTAAGGGAGTTTATCACCACCAAGCCAGCCATGCAAGAAATGCTAAAGGGACTGGTGTAAAAGAAGAAATATCAAGCTCAGAAAGAAAACAGCCACACACACACAAAAAAAAGAAATGGCTACAAACAAGTACCTTTCAATAATAACTTTAAATGTAAATGGACTAAATGCTCCAAATAAAAGACATCGAGTGGCTGAATGGATAAAAAAACATGACCCATACATCTGCTGTCTACAAGAGACCCACCTCATTGGAAAGGACTCACACAGACTGAAAGTGAAGGGATGGAAAAATATCTTTCACGCAAATGGAAAGGAAAAGAAAGCTGGGGTAGCAATACTTATATCTGACAAAATACATCTCAAAGTGAAGGCCATAACCAGAGATAAGGAAGGCCACTTCATAATACTAAAGGGATCAATACAACAAGAAGATATAACCCTGGTAAACATATATGCACCCAATGCAGGAGCATCCACATACATAAGAAAACTTCTGGAAGATATCAGGGGAGATATCGACAATAACACAATCATAGTAGGGGACTTTAATACACCACTGACATCACTGGATAAATCCGCTAGACAAACAATCAGCAAAGAAACAGCAATCCTAAATGACTCACTAGATCAGATGGACTTAATTGACATCTTCAGAACACTTCACCCCACAGCTGCGGAATATACATTCCTCTCAGGTGCTCATGGGACATATTCAAAAATAGACCACATATTGGGTCACAAGCAAAGTCTCCACAAATTCAAGAAGATTGAGATCATAAAAAGCATCTTCTCAGACCACGATGGCATAATGTTAGAAATAAACTACAATAAAAACAACCCAAAATACTCAAACACTTGGAAGCTGAATAGCATGTTATTAAATATTGATTGGGTTACCGATGACATCAAAGAAGAAATTAAAAACATCCTGGACACTAATGACAATGAAAACACAACAATCCAAAACCTCTGGGACACAATGAAAGCAGTCCTGAGAGGGAAGTTTATAGCTCTACAGGCCTATCTCAAAAAACAAGAAAAAATGGTAGTTAATCATCTAACTCTACAACTCAAAGAATTAGAAAGAGAGCAACAAGAAAACCCCAGAGTGAGCAGAAGGAAGGAGATAATAAAGATTAGAGCAGAAATCAATGACATAGAGACCAAAAAAACAATACAGAAAATCAATGAAACCAAGAGCTGGTTCTTTGAAAGGATAAACAAGATTGACAAACCCCTCGCCAGGCTCACCAAGAAGCAAAGAGAAAGGTCCCAAATAAACCAAATCAGAAATGATAGAGGCGAAATAACAACAGACCCCACAGAAATACAAATGATTGTTAAACAATACTACGGGCAACTCTACTCCAACAAACTAGACAACCTGGAGGAAATGGACAAATTCCTAGAAAAATACAACATTCCAAAACTCAATCAGGAAGAATCTAAAAACCTCAATAGGCCAATAACTATGGAAGAAATTGAAGCAGTCATCAGAAAGCTTCCAGCAAACAAAAGCCCAGGGCCAGACGGCTTCACAGGGGAGTTCTACCAAACATTCAAGGAAGAACTAAAACCTACCCTCCTCAGACTACTACAAAAAATTCAAGAGGAAGGAATACTTCCAAGCTCATTCTATGAAGCCAGCATCACCCTAATACCAAAACCAGGTAAAGACATCACAATGAAAGAGAATTACAGGCCAATATCCCTCATGAACATAGATGCCAAAATCCTCAACAAAATCTTAGCAAATCGGATCCAGCAGTACATCAGAAGGATCATACACCATGACCAAGTAGGATTTATCCCAGGAATGCAAGGATGGTACAACATCCGTAAATCAATAAATGTGATACATCACATAAACAAATTGAAAGAAAAAAACCACATGGTCATATCAATTGATGCAGAAAAAGCATTCGACAAAATCCAACACCCATTTTTTATAAAAACTCTCAGAAAGGTGGGAATAGAAGGATCATACCTCAACATAATAAAAGCCATATATGACAAGCCCACAGCCAACATCATACTCAATGGTCAAAAACTAACACCATTTCCCCTAAGAACAGGAACAAGACAGGGATGCCCACTCTCACCACTCCTGTTCAACATAGTACTGGAAGTATTAGCCATCGCAATTAGGCAAGAAGAAGAAATAAAAGGCATCCAAATTGGAAAAGAGGAAGTAAAACTGTCCTTATTCGCAGATGACATGATATTATACATACAAAACCCTAGAGATTCCATCAAAAAGCTACTAGACTTAATACATGAATTTGGCAATGTAGCAGGATACAAAATTAACCCCAAGAAATCTGAGGCATTTCTATACACCAATAGTGAACTTTCAGAAAGAGAGACTATAAAAACAATCCCATTTACCATCGCACCAAAAAAATTAAGATACCTAGGAATAAACTTAACTAAAGAGGTTAAAGACCTCTACTCAGAAAACTACAGGACGTTGAAAAAAGAGATAGAGGAAGACATAAACAGATGGAAGAACATACCATGTTCTTGGATTGGTAGAATCAACATCATTAAAATGTCCATACTACCCAAAGCAATCTATAAATTCAACGCACTTCCCATTAAAATACCAATGGCCTTCTTCAAAGATCTAGAACGAACTCTCCAAAAATTCATCTGGAATAAAAAAAGACCCCGAATAGCTGCAGCGATCCTGAGAAAGAACAAAGTAGGTGGGATCTCAATGCCAGATATCAAACTGTATTACAAAGCCACTGTTCTCAAAACTGCCTGGTACTGGCACAAGAACAGACATATAGACCAGTGGAATAGAATAGAGAGTCCAGAAATTAGCCCGAACCAATATGCTCAATTAATTTTTGACAAAGGAGGCATGAACATACAATGGAGCCAAGATAGTCTCTTCAATAAATGGTGTTGGGAAAATTGGACAGATATATGCAAGAAAATGAAACTAGACCACCAACTTACACCATACACAAGAATAAACTCAAAATGGATAAAGGACTTAAATGTACGACAGGAAACCATAAAAATTCTAGAAGAATACAAAGGCAACAAAATCTCAGACTTATGCCAAAACAATTTCTTCACTGATACAGCTCCTAGGGCAGTTGAAACTAAAGAGAAACTGAACAAATGGGACTACATCAAAATAAAAAGCTTCTGCACAGCAAAAGAAACCATCAACAAAACAACAAGAAAACCCACCTCTTGGGAAAACATATTTGCCAACGTCATATCTGATAAGGGCTTAATCTCCAAAATTTATAGGGAACTCATACAACTTAACAAAAAGAAGATAAACAATCCAATCAAAAAATGGGCAAAGGATCTAAATAGACACCTTTCAAAAGAGGACATTCAGAAAGCCAAGAGGCATATGAAAACATGCTCAAAGTCACTAATCATCCGAGAGATGCAAATCAAAACAACAATGAGGTACCATCTCACACCTGTCAGAATGGCCATCATCAACAAATCAACAAACGACAAGTGCTGGAGAGGATGTGGAGAAAAAGGAACACTTGTGCACTGCTGGTGGGAATGCAGACTGGTGCAGCCACTATGGAAGGCAGTATGGAGGTTCCTCAAAAAATTGGAAATGGAACTCCCATTTGACCCTGTGATCCCACTACTAGGAATATATCCCAAGAAACCAGAAACACCTATCAGAAAGGATATATGTAACCAGATGTTCATAGCAGCACAATTCACCATAGCTAAGATCTGGAAACAGCCTAAGTGCCCATCAGTAGATGAATGGATTAGAAAACTGTGGTACATCTACACGATGGAATACTATGCTGCTGTTAAAAAGAAGGAACTCCTACCATTTGCAACATCATGGATGGAACTGGAGAGCATTATGCTAAGTGAAACAAGCCAGTCAATGAAGGAAAAATACCACATGATCTCACTCATTCATGGCTAATAAAGACCATTACAAACTTTTGAACAATAATAGATACAGAGGCAGAGCTGCCTCAAACTGATTGTCAAACTGCAGTGGGAAGGCCAGAGAGAGTTGGGGGGCAGGAGGGAGGGGAGTAAGAGATCAACCGAAGGACTTGTATGCATGCATATAAGCATAACTAATGGACATAAGACACTGGGGGGTAAGGGAGGATAGGGGTTTGTCAAGGGTGGGGGGGAAAAAAGGACACTTATGTAATACCCTTTGTAATACTTTAAGCGAAAAATTTAAAAAAATAAATAAATAAATAAATAAAAAATACTTCTGGATTTAAAGTGCCTAAAATATAAAAGGAACTTTATGAGTGCCTGTTAGATATAAATTAAAAGGCAATGTAATATTTGAATCCAAATGGCTATGGTTGGTTCCCTCTTATAAGTTATTAGCCTCTTCCAACTTACTACAGTCAGTCTGCAAAAATTTACTCTTAACTCAGACTGTTCTAATGACATGAATGCCTTGGACATTTATTACTAATATCATTTCTTCCCAGGAGGAAATTTTGCTTTGCCCTCTGGATATTGCAATAAGACCTTTGCCATATAATAGACGATAAGGGCATAGGTCTACTTCTTCACCGTGCTATGCGCAGTAACAACTAGAATCTCAGAGAGCACTGTGACTCTAAAAACTCTTCCTATATACAAATAAACAAAAACTTCATAATTTGTCGAGTGTTTCCTTCCACGTCCTGCGTGGAGTAGGGTTCGGTATCTGAAAGAGGAGCCGCACACAAATGAGAGAAAAATGACACAAGATAATTTTGCAATATTGGGGGACCAGGCGGGCAAGTCCAACTCAAGGAGAAGGACTTCCACCTCAGCTCAGGCCGCTCCGATCTTTTATTGAGGTTGGGGTAGCCTTAGGTAAGGAGATTTCAATGACACACAGATCAGCAGACAGTTTCTGGGAATACACAATATCTGATTAGCTCATTGGTAGTAGACAATTTCCAAGAATAGGCAGGGTATCTGATCAACAATAATCAACAAGGATCTACACAAGTATCTAAGAAATTCAGTGAACTAAGGTGGGGATGATGCTTTAGCTAGATTAACTGGGTGGTGTCTTAATTAACTGAGTGGTGCACATCCCTGACCTTTGCTAGGACTTTCAAGCCCTGACCTTTTGCTAGGACTTTCAAAGGCTACTAGCTTTTGGGGGGTCTCTGTCTATATTCAGTTAGTGAAGACAGTAAATGGTTGCTGGCAATAATTTAAAACTTATACCAAGGATTTTATAATATATATTGTGGAAATTGCCTTATTGATAACTGATAACCACAATAAGAGTTGAATTCTTCTATCTTGCACTCATTCTTTTTTTTTAAATGTATTGTTGACAGTATTCAGGCCTGCAGGGGAGTCCCCCATTTCCTCCCCCGCTCTTAACTCCCCTCAACCCAGCCCCTGCACCCCGCACCAGGCCTTCCCCATATTATTGACCCTGTCCATGGGTTATGCATATATGTTCTTTAGTTAATCTCTCCCCATCCCTTCCACCCCCTGCCCTATTTTGCACTCATTCTTGAGAATTCTCAAGTTTCCTGAAACATCTTTCCTTGGGTCATCTCAATATGATATATTTTCTTTCCAGTTGTGGGAATAATCAAAATTTTTAAATGCCAGATTATGTGATTGGCTTTATTTAGGTAAAATACTGAATACCATTTGCACCCATAGTAACCTTAAAAATGTGCCCTCATGAATTTTTAAAAGAACACATTTAAAATTTCAAGGGAGATTAGCTAATTATGAAAGTAAGGTTTATTGAGGGGGCAATACCTTGGCAGAGTTAACACAAAATAGGAAGTTATGTTTGTGCAGACAAATCTTAGTTTTGTTACTTTTAAGTTGATCAGGATCTGAGAGATTGCTTCAAGCTAAGCAAACTCAAAACAGAACTGGGATAAACCAAAATGATACTTTATTGATCTCTATTATGGTGAATGTATTTCTAGAGATAGAATGCAAAAGTCAGCACTCCAAGACCTTCCTTTCCAAATATGAAGGTATGTGTAGAATTAAATTGGTAAACAAAAGATAGGTAAACATTAACACTAAGATGAGAGTATTGAATGGTACAAGAGCTACTTTATCTTGGCCAGTGCGTCACCCACTAGGAGGCATTTTAGAAATTTGTGGGGGTATTATTGGTTATTACAATGATTGGAGGGAGCTTTGGGCTCTTACAGGGTGTACACCAGGGATGGTAGATGTCCTCCTATGCACAAGACAGGACCACACATGAACAGTCCCACAGTCTCTGCATCTTTTGATTACCCTGCTGGAGATTCGTGTACATGAAAACTCGTTTAAAATTATCTGAACCTAGAAACCTAGCTCCATTTTACATATAAACATAGTTTTTAATATACACTGAATTTTCCAGAAACACTACTACTGGGAATAGTAAGATTCTGTGAGAGGTAAGATTGTGTTTGGTTTTGTTTGGATCTTTACCAATAATTATTCACATTTTGGAAAAATCACATCACACCTCTGCTCTTTTCCTGTGCTTTTTATCCATAATAGCTTCTGATCTTCTTACTTCCCTTAAAACCAAATTTTTTCATTAAAGTAGATGCAGGCATCTGATTACTTGATTAGGTCAAGAGTAGCCATGCTCAACCATTTTCATTTCAAATACATATTATTTTATAGTTGATTTTTTGCTCCCCTTATAGATATTAGAGCATTATATTTATTATTTTTGAGATTTTGTGTGTCAGTGTAGATAATATTATCTTTTAATTCTATTTAAGGATAGTAAAGTGGGAATAACGGAATACCTATTATTTTTAAAAAGGCAGTTTCGGTCAGTCTGTAAAGTCTATATACTGTGTGATTCGATTTATGTGACATTCTGGAAAATCATTATAGAACAGGGGACACATCCATGGTTGCTGGGGGTTAGGGGTTCCCAAGAAGTCTTATTACTAAGGGACAGCATGAGGGAGTTTGGGGCGTGGTGGGAGAAATATTAACTATTCTGAATCTTGACTGTGGTAGGGATTACACAACTCAATGTATTTGTCAAACTTAGAGACATGCCCATTAAAGAAAGCAAATTTTACTGTTTATAAAATTTTAAATGTTTAAAAACACAGGAAACACACACACAAATAAAACACAGAAAATAAGACAACCAAAATGGTAGGGTTGGGTCTCAGTGTTGAGAACCACTGATCTAGGTAGGCATAGAAGCCACTGCTGACATTCGTGCCTCCACAGAATTGTTCACATCTCTAGAGACTAAATGACTCATTCTCACAATTCTCCTGTAAATAGTGTCCAATAGGTAGAGAGAAAAACATTTTTTATAGAATTCATGTCAATAAATGAACTACATCTCAACCAGCAAGTTATTGGCAGTTAAAATTAAAACCTAGACACTTATTCTATTGGGTTTTTTTGTTTTGTTTTGTTTTCGTTTTTTTAACCACACTGCCTTACTAGTTTTGTGCTAAATGGAAGAATTCTGTGAATTTTTAAGGTTTTCCATTCATTGCTGGTATTACACCTTTAAAGTAAAGTAAAATAAAATACCAGGGCTCATATTATACTACCACCTGAATTTACTAAGAAAGAAAAAAAATGTTTTCTTAATAACATCACTTACATTTCTAGAAGAAACATGTACTTCTATTGACAGAAAATACATCTCATGTAAAGTGTTTACAATAGGTCAGTGTTTTGGCTAGGGTGTTAAAGGCTTTTTGCCATTAATGGTATTTATTCTGCAGCCTTCTGAACCTACTTTGGGAAATTTTAACTTGTAGAAATGTTTAGTTCACTTACTGTAGGCAATTAAAATGGTTAACAGAGAACATTAACTAATAAATGCCTTAATTTGGGTAATACCCAAATAATAGGTGTCAAAATGATTATTAGTTCCTTAAATTTTCTTGCCTAACAGCCATTCAACCAATTAAGCTACATGAATAAGTAACAAGAATATGACATTTAGATAATCATTAATTGATACCTATGTTAAGAATCTGTAATTCATATCCAGTGTGCTGGCTTTCTTAAAGAACCAAATAAATATCACTTTAATAAATTGCTTCACAGCCCAGCCATTATGGCTCAGTGGTTGACCTACTAGTATATATAAATCACGCTTTGATTACCAGTCAGGGCACATGCTGCCCAGGTTGTGGGCTCGATCCCCAGTGGGGGGGGGGGGGGGGGGGGGCATGCAGGAGACAGCCAATCAATGATTGTCTCTCATCATTGATGTTTTTATCTCTCTATTCCTCTTCCTTCCTCTGTGAAATCAATAAAATCATATCTTTTTAAAAATTGACTTTTTAAAGCTAAAATAATAATGTATTGTGAAGTTTAAAGTAAAAGATACAAGAGCAATAGCACAAAGAATAAAAAGGAGGAAACAGAAGTATACTATAATAAGGTTCTTCATTATATGTGCTTAGTACAATGTTATTTGAAAGTAGACTGTACTAAGTTAAAGATAAATATTGTAAATCCTAGGGGAAAAAAACACATAATAAAATCAAGAGGTATAGTTAACAAACTAATAATGGAGATAAAAATGAATATACAATATGAAAGATTAACTTGGTGGGGTGCGAGGGCAGACTACCAATAGCCATCTCAAGAGGTGACTTAAGAAAAATTGAATTTATTTAGGGAAAAGAGATGGGGGAATAGGATATCCAAAGGGAAGGACAGCACAGCACTGAGCCAAGAGGACATTGGCTCGATGACGGCAGCATCGACCCAATGTCCCCAACAAGAAAGCCTAGGCTGGGCTGCTTTGGCTCACTTGGCGACAGGTTCGGGGGGAAGCCTGGGACGTGCTGCCACTGCCATTGCTCCTCTAGTTGTAAGTCTCAGGGGGTCCCTTAGAGGTAAGGGGATACGTGCCTCTGGGGGAATAGCATGCTCCTTAGAGGGAGCGTGTGCACTAGGTCCTTTGTCCTGAGTGTATTTATCTCTTTCTTGCAGGTGGAAATCTTAGGACAGGTCTCAGGCAAAGGTCTTAATAGAAAATTCACCAGTTTTCCAGGTGTGCGCTTTCAGGATCGTGGTCTCCACTGATTGGTCGGTGCCAGGGCAGGGGGTCATTAGTCAGTGTAGCTGGTCCTGAGGCAGCCACAGTGCTGCTTGTCTGGTTTTGCTGCTTTTCTGGGCCTGGAGCTGGAATACAACTAAGGCCTAGATGTTATCTTTAAGAAGGAAAGGTCAGGGGGTCTAAACCACATGACCAGCGAGATGCTAGGGGAGGATAGGTTACCCTGGGGGCGAGGTTCTTGTTTTCCCAGTTTTGCTAGGCATCTGGAGCTTTCTGCCCTGGTGAGTTTCTGTACCTGGCCCATCATTCTTGCTATGGGGGTCTGCGTAGCACAATATACAAGAAGTGGAAAAGGAATGTAACAAATAGAAAACAAATGGCAAAACAGTACATTGAAAGCTAACCATATCTTTAATTACATTAACTATAAATGTCTAAATATTCCATTTCAATGGCAGAGATTATCAAATTGGATTTTAAAAAGGAAGACAACAGTGCTGTCTATTTTTTTAAGTATGAAAATTCAGGTAGGTGAAAAGTAAAAGGGTAGCAGACACTATTCATAATAAAGCTGGAGAGGCTTTATTAATATCAGAGAAAATTTATTTCAGGACAAGGACTATTACCAGAGATCATTGTTGAAGCTGGATTTTAGTTATATGGCAGTTTAGTACACTATGCTCTCTACTTTTGTATATGCCTGATATTTTTCATAATAAAACATTACACATTGAAAGAGGAGAACTTTTTCTGTATTAGACTGAATATGCCCATCACTTATTTCAGTTACTCATTCCGAAACAAAAATAGCTTTTGTTGTGGATTTGTATTACCAATCTCATACTACAGTGATCTACTTTTTCCATTTTCTATTCATCCAATTTCTCTTATGATTATAATACATACATTTTTGAAATAATGATACCTACGGGTAATAGAAAAGGTTAATAATTCCCCTGGTGAAGGTAGATATTGGGTTCTCAAAAGCTGTGGTTGGATTTCAATTTTATAGAGTTCCAAGAGTTACTACATATTTGAAACACTGTATTGAAATTCACATTTTATAGCTATTTTTCAAATACTCCAGAACAGAAAAGAATATTTTCCATTATTAACAGAATATTTTTCTTTTCTTCCTTTTATTTATTTATTTATTTATTTATTGGCAAAAAAAGAGAAGCAATTTGTACACTGCCAGACTGAGAATGGCATATAATTTACATGACAATAAAACATTTCACAGGGAATTGCTATAAATGGCATTTAGCCCAGCAGAGAAAAAACTTTGTCATTTAACTCCTGTCCTGATAAATAACAAGGGTAATCGTTATTTATCACCCTTACAGGAGTTTCATACAGTTTACCACAGATAGGCAGTATTTCCAATCCCAGGCAAGGTTTTGTAGATAAGCATTAAGCTATTATTCTCATATTCAGAAGTCAGAAACAAAATACATCTATGCATAATCTTTTCTAAATTCACTAGGTATCATTCAATAAATTTCCATCAGAAAATGAAGGATACTATTAAACAGAATTTTACCAAAAATACTGTAAGCATACAACATTTTTGTTATAATTTTGATATCTTTTATGAAACCGTAACAAAACACTTACATAAGGTAATATGTTAATGCTTATTTAGCGACTGTAGAGTGCCAAGTACTTTTATGTTTAAATTTTTACCATGGGTGTTTCAAGAGAGATTTTAAAGTGGTTTAAGAGATACATTGAATATAACTGGATGGCATACATTTTCAAGTGTTAACGTAAGAAAACATTCAAACATGTAAAGAATTTTTGTGAGTTTATTTGAACCAAACTGTCGACAATTGCCGGGAAGCAAAAATCTCAACGTATTGGGACAATACTCCAGTGAATGGCAGTTTTCCACCTATTTTTATAAATTACTATCAAAGGAGGAAACGTAAGTGGGTTACATGAAATCCACTGGTGATAGATTAGATGAGGGAATTTGTGGTCTGTGCCCTGGCACCATTGATTGTGCCCTGAGGGACCCGGAAAAAGGGAAGTTTCAGTTACCCTGACATTCCACAGGTACGTTATCTTAGATGCAAAAAGACAATAGGCTCAGTAAAGATTGAAGTTGACCTTTGTCAGGGAAGATACTGGCCTAAGACATGACCACCCACTATAAACTGCTTTTTAATTACAAGGTTTTAACTTCAGACCATCCTTTGTGGTTACTTTAGGTCTCTGAGTTTGTAAGACTGCCACGCAGGCCTTCCCTGAGCTAGTCAGGTTAGCATATGGCCTCTTTTCATTCACACAAGCCAGGGACGTAAGCTCTAAATCAGCACATATAATTCACTTCTCTGCTTCAAACTGTGCAGCAGCCTCCCTTCCTTCTCTGGGAGAAGCTTTCCAGTTGCTCTCACAGCTCCCATTAGGGGTGGTCAATCCTGGCTGCATACTAGAATCTCCGGGGGCTCTTTTAAAACCTGCTGTTAACATAAGAAACATTCAAACCCGTTAAGAATTTTTGTGAGTTTATTTGAGCCAAACTGTAGACAATTGCCAGGAAGCAGAATCTCAACGCATTTAGACAATGCTCCGGAGAATGGCGGTTTTCATCTATTTTTATAAATTTCCATCAAAGGAGGAGCTGTAAGTGGGTGACATGAAATCCATTGGTCATAGGTTAGGGAGGTGGGAGAAAGTAGTGGGGAAAACCTCTGGGATTGGACAAAAAGTAAAAGATAGACACATGCTTCTTTTACATAAGTGGGTGTAGGGATAGTTAACAGTCAACAGTTAACACGATAACAGCAACAATGAGGGAATTTGTGGTCTGTGCCCTGGCGCCATTGTTTGCATCCTGACAGTCCAGAAAAGAAGTTACAAGTTACCCTGACATTCCGCAGCCAGGCTTGGCTGCGTTGAGCTGGCTCTGCAGGTGATTCTGACTGCACTCAGGGTACAGACCCTCTGCCTGTGCAACGTGCTTCCCCAGCACAACACCCCCTACCTCTCTGACTTTCTACAACTTTCCTGGAGCCAGCCACACTGACTCCACACTCACCTTCCAACCCATCGGTCACACTCTAGCTCAAGACCAGTGCAGCTCTCATTTCCTCTTCCCGAAATGCTTTTCTCTCAGACTTCCACAAGTCTTACTCCCTCATCTTCTTCCAGTCTTTGCTCAAATTCGTTTTTGTGGTAAGGGTTTTCTGTCCCTCCCTGTGTTAAATCAGACCCTCTCTCCACCTTGTTCTGAGACTCTCAATCGCTCTTGCCTGCTTTCTTTTGATTTGTAGCATGTATTCATCATCTGTGTGTGTGTGTATTTGTTGTTGTTGATCCTCACCTGAGGATATTTTTTCCATTGCTTTTCAGAGAGAATAGAAGGGAAGAAGAAGAAAAGAGAGAGAGAGAGAGAGAGAGAGAGAAACATCAATGTGAGAAAGACACATCGACTGGTTGCCTCCCCCACGTGCCCTGACCGAGTATGTGCCCTTGACCAGGATTTGAATTGAACCCGTGACCTTTTGGAAAGCAGGCTGGCGCTCTAAACATTTAGTCACACCAGCCAGGGCTGACATATCTTTTTTACTTATGCACAAAATAGTCTCTCTTCTCCCATCTCAGCATTCCCTAAAACTAAGTTCTGTCTGTTCTGCTGTGTCCCTAGGATCTAGGATAGTGCCTGGCACTTACTTGGCACTCTTGCATCTTTGTTAAATCAATTAAGAGAAGAAGAAAAAAAAAAAGACCCCCAAACAAAACAAAACAACCCTATATAGGAATCCCTATATTTGAGATATTTCACAAATACCATACAGTAGGAAATAAGGTATTTGCAGCTGTTTCTCAGCCTCTTGGGGTCACACCCTTCTACTATGGTGGAGAGGAGATGCTTCTCTGGACCACCATGCATTTTGCTCCTCGTTGCCACCCCAAGTCCCAAATCTATTGTCATTCTCACACCATGTTCTTAGACTCACACAGTGTCAGGAAGCAGTGAATGTGGGGTAGGCCACACTGCTCACTGCTGGCTCTTTACTCCCCACCTACACACGTACACATGCAGACACATCAGAATTCAGTGATGTCTTGGGGAGGAAACGGGGGATTACATTGTAGAAATGCAAACATAGACTTGAATATTAGACATGCCTTTTCCTACAAGTTCTTTATTCACCCTAAATTTCTACTGGCTGGCTAGCTTTCTCCAGACTCCAGCCTCCTGCCATGTTCTCATGCCCCTTTTATCCTCTTCCTTCTCTCATGTTCTCCCTCATTCCTGATTTCTGCTTCATTTCTCCATTAATCATACTTTAGTTAAAATTCCGCCTTTTAATAGATACTCTTAGGTCCCACTTCCATTTCAACTCACTGTTAAGATGTTTTCCTAGATTAAAACAGTTCTCCATCTCCCCCACCTCCCTTAGGAAGAACTCTGATGCAGGCTATAGAAATCATTTTTCTCCATTTAAAAACATTCATATTTACTCATCCAAGGTAAAATATCCAGTGATCAGGATTTAAACCTGGGTTGTCTGTGATACTAACATGTTGATGATAAAAGAATCCAGGGTTAGGCAGAGAATAGTGTTGTTATTTCCTGGAGGATGATACCAGTTCAGTCTTGCTTAAAAATGTGGGTCAACCCAGGACACTGGTCTCTTCCTATCACACTGTCCTAGAAGCTGAAATACCTTATGTTGAGAAACTATAAGTTTAGTTAATGAAATGAATATAACTATTAGTTAACTAGAGGCCCAATGCATGAAATTCCTCCAAGAGTAGGCCTTCCTTCCCCTGGCTGCTGGCACCAGCTTCCCTCCAGCACCCAGGGACCCAGGCTTCCCTTGCATAGGGAGACCCCGCCCACCCGCCACAGCCCATCTGTCGGTGGCCTGGCCCTCCCCCTGTGGGGAGATCATGGGGTGATGGCTGGGCCCCTGACCAAACACATTGCACCCACCTTGGCTGGCCTGGCACCAGTGGGTGTCATAGCGTGATCCTGGATGGTTGTCTGGAAGGTCGTTCCACTGTTCAGCCATTCGATCGATTTGCATATTATGCTTTTATTATATAGGATATAACTAATACTCTATTTTGAGGAACTATAGCTAATAAAATTAATATAACTGTATCAGTTAATATAACTAATATCCTATTTTGAGGAACTATAGTTTAGGGGGATATATAATTATAACCAACAATTATACGGCATTTACCAGTGGATAGCCACTCTTCTGAGCATGCTACATGTGTTAGAGCATTGGCCTCTTTGTGATGACTCTAATAACAATAATTATTACTATCCTCACTTTATAGTCAAGTTCACACAGTCAGTAAATGGTAGAGTTGGGATTTAAAACCAAGCTGCCTCACTATAGAGTGTGTGCTATTAATCATTCTGCAAAATAAGGAAACCACCTCTGCTTTATATTCTGACCTCACCCACACATTTTAGGATTGACTATATGCCAGGCTATTTTACATGCTTTTGCTTATGTTATCTTATTTAATACTTACAAAGTCCCAGTGAGGTGGGTACTCTCACTCTCATTTTACAGATCTGTAAACTAAGGCTCATAGAAGTTAAATACTCAGATAAGATTAAGGAGCAAATAAGTGGTAGAACCAAGATTTGAGCCAATATAATAATGATATTATTATAAACTCACTATATACCACATTCTCTTTTCAGAATATGTAGTGAATCTATATACATGCATATACAAATACACATACAAGACACTAATTCTAAGTTCTCAATGAGCTTATGTGTCAATAAAAAAGACAAACATATGAATTTCTTATTTTATTTTTGATTTGAAAACATATGACAAAGGTAATTGGAACCATGTTCTCCCTTTGACCTTGAGGACATAAAAGATGATGTCCTCTTTTTCTTTATATCCCCAACACTAAGTACAGTGTTGGTGACTGAAAAAGTAAATGTTCATTCCAATGAATAGGGATATACTTCTTAAATCATGAATATTGGAATATGATGAACTCCTCTAAAATTGAGGTTTCATGCTTTGAATGTGATGCAAATTGGAAGTTAGCATAAGAGGTAGTGTGACATTTGACACATATTTAGCTTCACAAATAAATTAGCTGTAGATATGCAAAATAGGTCACGGGATTCAGCCAAATGGTAAGTAAAAGGAAAACAGGCTATGAAGGTGGGGAATTTGGTCCCTAGAAGCTCTCTTTGGGATATGGGTGAAATTACCAGAGTCAACAAAATCGTTTACTATTCTGTGGGCGATTTTTGAAAGAAAGGGGGTGATAAAATGGTCCTTAACAAAAGCTAATGTAAACCTGGAGAGGGTGTCTGGAATATATCTCTTGGAAGAAGCAAATGTACCTAGTGAGTTTCTACACTGGACCACGCTGAGCAGGAGGCTGGGATGGGGTGGTAGGTGCTGCTGTAGGCAGAATAAAGGTCCCTAAAGATGTCCTTGTCCTAATCTCCAGAACCTAAGGATATGTTACCTTCTAATGGCAAAAGAGACTGCCCGTGTGATTAAGTTCAGAACCTTGGCCTAGTGAGATTTTCCTGGATTATCCAGGTGGGCCAATGTGATCACAAGGGTCCTTATAAGTAAGGGAGGGAGACAGGAGCGTCTGAGTTAGAGAAGATGTGAGGACAGAAGCATAGATTAGAATGATGCACTTTGAAGGGAGAGGAAAGGAGCACTTGCCCAGGATGCAAGCAGCTGTTAGAAACTGGAAGAGGCAGGGAACCAGTTTTTCCTCCAGAACAGTGGTTCTCAACCTTCTGGCCCTTTGAATACAGTTCCTCGTGTTGTGACCCAACCATAAAATTATTTTCGTTGCTACTTCATAACTGTAATGTTGCTACTGTTATGAATCGTAATGTAAATATCTGATATGCAGGATGGTCTTAGGCGACCCCTGTAAAAGGGTCGTTCGACCGCCAAAGGGGTCGTGACCTACAGGTTGAGAACCGCTGCTCTAGAGCCTCCAGATGGTACACAGACCTGCCTGCACCTTGATTTTAATCCAGTGAGACCCAGTTTGGACTTCTGACCCCCCAGAACTGTAAGATAATAAATCCGTATCATTTTCAGCCACAAATTGTGAAGCAATTTGTTACAGTAATAGGAAACTGATACAGAAGCCAAGTTATGAATCATCATCACAGTCCAAAGAAATAATTTTTAAAGAAGAAAAGGCTAACCAAATAAAAGAATGCATCACAAAGAATAAGAATAATAAATTTGATGCCGAAACCGGTTTGGCTCAGTGGATAGAGCGTCAGCCTTCGGACTGAAAGGTCCCAGGTTCGATTCCGGTCAAGGGCATGTACCTGGGTTGCGGGCACATCCCCAGTGGGAGATGTGCAGGAGGCAGCTGATCGACGTTTCTCTCTCATCGATGTTTCTAACTCTCTATCTCTCTCCCTTCCTCTCTGTAAAAAATCAATAAAATATATTTTTTTAAAAAATAATAAATAAATAAATTTGATGATGCAAAATTTTATACATCCAAAATAAAACACCAGTGACAATCTGAGAAAAATACCTATGACAAATATGACAGAGAGAGAAGAAATCATCTTAAAATTGAAAAAGCTCTATCAAATTAGGGGAAAAAAATAGCATCCCAGTAGAAAAATGGGCAAAGGACATAAATAGATAATACCCAGAAAGAACACAAGATGATTTTAAAAATCATCTCATATGCAAATTAAGACTGAGATACCATTTTTTAAAATATATTTTATTGACTTTTTACAGAGAGGAAGGGAGAGGGATAGAGTTAGAAACATCAGTGAGAGAGAAACATCAATCAGCTGCCTCCAGCACACCCTCTACTGGGGATGTGCCTGCAACCAAGGTACATGCCCTTGACCGGAATCGAACCTGGGACCCTTCAGTCCGCAGGCCAATGCTCTATTCACTGAGCCAAACAGGTTAGGGTGAGATACCATTTTTAATTTACAAAATCAGAATAGACTTTTTCTAAAACTCATATTCAAAGTTAGCAAGAATGTCACCAGACTGGCTGTCTTAGCCACTGCTGGTAAAAGTGTGTATTTATGAGGTTGTGAAAAACAACTTGCTAATATTTATTAAAATGTATAAACATGTTATATTTTTGATGCAGTGATTCTACATTAGGGATTGGGCTATTTACTCTTTTGCTCCTTCATATCACGCTCCACCCGTGTTGGTCCTACTCTATGTGGTCCTACTCTGTGTGGTCCACATATTAGATGCCTGTGCTGCCTTGCTTCCTAGCTTCTGGTTGGGTTTAGCCAATGAAGATGCTGAAAGGAGAGAGAGGGCAGACACAGGGATATTTGGGGACATTTACTTCCTGCCACCTGTTCCCTCCCTGCTTCCATGCTTTGATGAGTGGCTTTGTTCTTTGAATCCAGTGGTTCTCAAACGTCAGCACATCAGAATCACCTGGGTGTGTTGTTTCTGATTCAGTTGGATGGGGTAGGGTCTGACAATTTGTATTTCTAATAGGTTCTCAGGTGTTGCTGATGCTGCTGGTGTAAGGACCAGCTTTGAGAAGCACAGCTTTCAGGCCACAGTTCCCCGTGGGGCAGCAGGTGTGCTCAGCTGAGGCTCTCTCTGTGCTCCACAAATACCATATCTCCCACACCCCTCCTTTCACCTAAGGTCTAGGAATGGTAAGGGCTTGTTTGCCAATCCCTGAGTGCCTCACCATACCTTGTTGATGCCCTTAAACCTGCCTACACCACTTGTTAATCAATCCCTTTATTAAATGAAAATATGTGCATTAAATTGAACACTTTGAATATGCCATCAATTTCCTGCTAAAATCCTGGCTGATTTGGGAGTTTATCCCAAGGAAATGATCAAAGATACAGACACAGACTTAGGCGCAAGAGTGTTCTTTGTAGTATAATTTACAATAGCAACAACATTAGAAACCAGGTACATGTTTAACAATAGGGGAAGGTAGACTATTACACAGTTATGTTACTAAATGCACATCTACATTGACCTTGGAAATCCTAAAGATGCAATGTTTGAGTGAGAATAAGATACAAAACCATCATTAGAGAATGTTTCCAATGTTGTAATTATGTGTGGATGTGCCTGGTATAAGGTTCAAATTGAGGTGAAAATTGGAAAGAAAGAGTAGGTCAAATGACAATGACTACATACATACATTATTGGAGGAGGATTTGAGTTGCCAGTATATTATGTTTTTCTGAGAGAACGTTTTGAACCACAGGTGTAAATCCAATTAAAAAATTTCCTCCTTTATTTCCAGTGGGTTTCAGTATTACTCCCACATTTAATATTATATAATTATTTGTATTATAGTTAATTAATTTAAATTCTATTATACTTAATAAAATAAAATGTGCTTAAATATAAAGGAATAAGAATTATATTCTAGCAATGGAATTAATTCTACATATTCCAACTTCTTTCTACATAAGTCCTTTTACACACATGGACTTAGGCAAATTTAAACCACAAATATAGTGAGTGCCTGCCCTCAAGGAAGTTATAGTCTCAGAGGACACACAAGACACAAATGAAGATGCAATGTGGAATAGTAGAAAGGACACAACTTGGAATTTAAACACCAGAGTTTGAGTCTGGGCTTTGTCACAACCACAATGAAGCAGTTCATGAAATCTTTAGCAGGGTATGTGGTAGAACATAAATTATAAAGCCCAATTATATAATCAGGAAATCATGAAGAACTTTTTCATCATTCTGAATGCTCTGTGGCATGCATAACAAGTCTGTATTTACCAAGTTGAAGTTAACATTAGTTTATCCTTTTAACTCTTCTCTGCTTCAGAACAGACACACACAGTGTTCTCCTGCATATGCATAATTACAAAATTTTTTTGGTATACTGGATACATTGAGAATAAAAATGTAAAAACCAGAGCTGATGGTTAAAACAGAGGTGGCATTATTCTTAGAGGGGAAATTGGGTATTTTATCCCTGACTCTTAATTAGGGTAGGAGATAAGAAAGCTCAAAAGCTCAAAAGTTAGGTTAGAAACCTAACTTATGTAAAATAAGCGACAAATACAACATTTGTAAGAGCCAGAGGAAAGGTGATTTTAAAAATTACACAATAGAAAGAAAGACAACCCAATAATGGACCAGTGGCATCAAACTGATAATGACTAACATTCAAGTAAAATGTAGGATAAACTTGAAACATTGAATTGAGGATATGAACAACTAAGATGCAATGAGATTTTCAATTCTGACATTTCCCCTTCTTGTCACAGTATCCCATTGAGCTTAGCTGTTTTTGTTAAATAATAAATTCAATTCTTTACATTTCCCTGTTCCTTCCGATTACCTACCTGCTGCAACTTCATTTACCTTCCTGCTCAGTATGACTCTACACAGTTCAGTGGTGCTCTTGTTTGAACAATAAACCGAACTCTCTCACCAGTATGTAAACTTGTGCCCTAGCCTATATGCCAGGCTTCAAGCTTAGGGAACCTCTTACATCCATTTTCTTTGCTCATGCTTGGAAGCTGCCAAACCCAGCTGTAGAATTACAGAACTACTCACACCTTTTGCTTAACGTGATGACAAAGAACACAATTTAAAAAATCTCTTCCAGATTCCCTCCTAATTAACCAGGAAAATATATTAAATAATGAAAGTCTTCTATGAACATATGGTACAATAAAAAAATGTAGTCAGATATTGTTAAGAAACAAAATAATCCTGCCTGTCTGTGAAGTAGGATGATTAAAATACAAGAACCTTGTTCTTGCTCATTACTTGTTGCCACAGTGACCATGACTCAGTAACCAAGGCATTGATGTCCCACCCATTCTGAGCTATGGAGGCCATTTATTATCCAGTAGGAAAGCCCTAGCATGACATTTTTAGGTGTCCAAGGACTCAGATTGTCTCCCCAAATAAATGCCCTGATAATAGCCTTCTTCAGAACCCCAACATATTAATAAAAATTTAGATTCAGGAAAACAAAAGTAGTAGCTGAAGTGATTGCAGCAATAAATAAGTTAAATATATAGAGATAAATTTAATTTATAAAAATAGTGTATACATTTGAAATAAAGTTACTTGAAACAAATGATTTAACACAAAGACAATGATCAGTTTATGACTACAGTCTAAATGAAACAAAAATAAAGACAGAAGAGAAAGGAGAAGTTTCACCAAAGGAAACCAAAGTCCTGGGTTCCACATCCTTCATAGAGGGGAGTAAAGGTCTTATGTTGCTCTCGATTTTAATAATTAGAAGGCAAAATTCTGAGAATCATTTCATTGAAAAAGGATGCTTTCCTTCTTAATTATTACAGAGAATAAGAACAAACTGAACAGTCTACATCTAAGATGAGGAAAGAGATGAAAACTCAGGTAGTATTAAATGAGACATTTTATTTCTGTAACAATTAAAATGGTCATTTACCTCTTTTTCTGCCCAGTCCCATGCCTCCATCCCTGCTTTAACCATAGCTTTCAAGTGGAGATACCATCTTGGACATGATCTTACAGATCCAGCCTACCTAGATGATCTGGAAGTGAATATCTGAGTTAAGCTGCGTCAATCTTAGAACCTCATCATCCTCACCCCTCACCACCCAGCCCTGAAAACTGTGCACAGGCACAGAGACATCTGACACAAACTATGAACATCATACTTCTCCTCCTGGGTTTGTTCAACTAGATTCGTGTGAAAGTGTTTGTTCACTTTGAAGATACAGCTATGTGTGTGTGTGTGTGTGTGTGTGTGTGTGTGATTAAAAGTAGTCAGAGAGAATTAAAAAGGGAGGCTGACCAAAAGAATCGGGTTGTATCAAGGCTCTGGCTCAGTGAGTCTCCAGCTGCACTCTTGCCTTTTTTCTAACTGCAAGCGCCATTGAATTTCCGTTTAACCTAAGCTAATTCAACATGAATTTCTACATCTTCCAACCAAATACATAACTGTAAGAATTATGATTGTAAATGTAAATGAATTTAATTCTCTTAGTAAAAAGTCAAAACTCAGATTGGAATGGAAAAATAAAATCAGGTTATTTAAAAGAAAGATATGTAAAATAATTCATTTGCAAATACAAACCAGACAGATAATTATAAGATATACTAGAGACCCGGTGCACAAAATCTGTGCACGGAGGGGGGGGGGGTGTCCCTCAGCCCAGCCTGCAACCTCTCCAATCTGGGATCCCTCAAGGGATGTCTGACTGCCCACCGGATGGGGCCTAAATGGGCAGTCGGACATCCCTCTCACAATCCAGGACTGCTGGCTCCCAACCGCTCACCTTCCTGCCTGCCTGATTGCCCCTAACCACTTCTGCCTGCCAACCTGATCACCCCCTAACCACGCCCCTGACAGCCTGATTAAAGCCTAACTGTTCCCCTGCCAGCCTGATTGCCTCTAACTGCCCTCCCCTGCTGGCCCGGTCACCGTTAACTTCCCTCCCTTGCCAGCCTGGTCACCCATAACTGCCCTCCCCTGCATGCCTGGGTCCCCCCAAACTCTCCTCCCCTGCAGGCCTGGTCACCCCCAACTGCTCTCCTCTGCCAGCCCGGTCACCCCTAACTGTCCTCCCCTACAGGCCTGATCACCCACAACTGCCCTCCCCTGCTGGCCATCTTGTGTCCACATTAGGGCTGCCATCTTTGACCACATGGGAGCAGCCATATTGTGTGTTGGGGTGATGGTCAATTTGCATATTACCTCTTTATTATATAGAATAATTTAAAGCTGAACTCATTAAATAGGAATAATGTCCCTTTGTGTTGATAAATGGACTGGTCCACAAAGAAGACCCAGAAGGACAGATGTAGCTGCTCAGTAATGTCTTCCAGGATGCCTCTAGTTCTGTCTCATTCTCGAGTGGTTCTCATTCTGGTTGCAAGATGGATGCTTCAGAACCTGACGTCACTTCTGTGTTCCAGGCGGGAATAAGAAGGGAGAAAAAAGATGGCATTTAAATCCAGAAAGCAGAGAGAGACCAAGATGGCGGCATAGGTAAACACCTAAGATTGCTGCCGCAAACAACCACTTCAAAAATACAACTAAAAGATGGAACGGACATCACCCAGAACCACAGGAAGGCTGGCCAAGGGCAGACTCTTCAACTAGAAGGAAAGACAACAGCATACCGAGGCTCAGAAGAGGCGCAGTGTGGAAAATTTAAAGGTGCGGAGGTGCGCGCGCAAAGCGGGCTGGTGGCTGAGTGCGCGGTTGTCATTTTCAATCAGGAGGGAGTCTCAGACTCTGAGCTCCAGATCCGGGCGAGTCTCTAGGGACTCAGACTCAAACGGGAGAAGCGGGATTGTCTGGCATCAGTTGAAACGTGAGGGCAGCCTTCTTTCCGAGATTTGCAGCCGTTGCTGGGGTTCTGAGAAGCAGAGCCTCTGGGAACGGGACAGAGAGCAGCCATAACTGCTCCCTCCACCCGCCCTGTTGAGCCCGCCCCGCCCAAGCCCAGCGTAGAGCCATTTGCTGGATCGCCTGAGGCAAAGGCTAGATTAGCACCTCTCCAGAGGACAGAAGTTTTCCACACAGCTGATTCTCACAGCCAGTCAGCCTGGTGGTCAAATCCCTCTAGTATTAACTACAACAATCAAGGCTTAACTAGAACAAGACTGCACACAAAGACCACAAGGGGGTGCACCAAGAAAGCATAAAAGATGCGGAGACAAAAAAACATGACAGAAATGGAGGATATGGAGCTAAAAAACGCAATTTTGAGGGCTTGCAATAATGTGCTAGAAGCTGCCAATAAACTTGATGAGAGCCTCACGAAAACTAATGAGACCCTCGATGCTATGATAAAGAACCAACTAGAAATTAAGCATACACGGACTGAAATAAAGAATATTATACAGACACCCAATAGCAGACCAGAGGAGCGCAAGAATCAAGTCAAAGATTTGAAATGCGAAGAAGCAAAAAACACCCAACCGGAAAAGCAAAATGAAAAAAGAACCCAAAAATACGAAGATAGTGTAAGGAGCATCTGGGACAGCTTCAAGCGTACAAACATCAGAATAATAGGGGTGCCAGAAGATGAGAGACAGCAAGATATTGAAAACCTATTTGAAGAAATAATGGCAGAAAACTTCCCCCACCTGGTGAAAGAAATGGACTTACAGGTTCAAGAAGCGCAGAGAACCCCAAACAAAAAGAATCCAAAGAGGACCACACCAAGACACATCATAATTAAAATGCCAAGAGTAAAAGACAAAGAGAGTATCTTAAAAGCAGCAAGAGAAAGAGACTCAATTACCTACAAGGGAATACCCATACGACTGTCAGCTGATTTCTCAACAAACTTTGCAGGCCAGAAGGGAGTGGCAAGAAATATTCAAAGTGATGAATACCAAGAACCTACAACCAAGATTACTTTATCCAGCAAAGCTATCATTCAGAATTGAAGGTCAGATGAAGAGCTTCACAGATAAGGAGAAGCTAAAGGAGTTCATCACCACTAAACCAGTATTATACAAAAGACTGAAAGGTATCCTTTAAGAAGAGGAAGAAGAAAAAGGTAAAGATACAAATTGTGAACAACAAACATGCATCTATCAACAAGTGAATCTAAGAATCAAGTGAATAAATAATCTGATGTACAGAATGAACTGGTGATTATAATGAGTCAGGGACATAGAAAGGGAATGGACTGACTATTCTTGGGGGGGGAAAGGGGAATGGGAGATTCGGGAAGAGACTGGACAAAAATCGTGCACCTATGGATGAGGACAGTGGGTGGGGAGTGAGGGCGGAGGGTGGGGCGGGGAACTGGGAGGAGGGGAGTTATGGGCGGGGGGGGGGGGGAAGAGGAACAAATGTAATCTGAACAATAAAGATTTAATAATAAATAAATAAATCCAGAAAGCAAAACTTTCTAGGAATCACTGGCCGACTCTGCTTTCCATCTCCTAGGTAAAAAATGTATAACATATCCATCCCTGGTTGCAAGGGAGGCTGAGAATTTACAAGCAGGGCACAGTGCCATTCTCAAATCATAATAGGTTACAAGGAAAAGAGGGAAAGGGAAATTGCATAGGCAATGTGCAGTGGCTGGCACACCTCTGTCTTTAGTAGTTGCTACATATTGTTTGGAAAAATCCTGTTGGAAAGTGACTGGCCGTGTAGATCTTACGAAGCCTTCACATCCTTTGATCCAGTTACTTTGGCTATACATCCTCTACACTCCTCTGATTTTCATGAGAAAGATTTTTCCTACGCATCCTGTTCCTTTACACAGCTCCTCAAACTTCCCCAAGGAAGACAGAGTGACTTCTCTGCTTAGGGTAAGAAATGGACATTCGTAGTGTAGTTGTCCCTTCTT